>NW_027072003.1:0-2400000 GCF_038088225.1 Cyrtonyx montezumae | reverse complement strand
TAAGCTTCCTTTTTGTGTTTTATTACCTATTTTGTTGTTTTTTTAAATACCTCCCCACAGCCTCCTCCTTCCCCAAAAGCAACAACAAAAAAAAAAGGAAAAAAAAAGTACCTAAACCTGAAGGCAATACAAAACTTCAGAAATGTAATGTCTCTGTTGAGTTACATTGTACTTAATCTCATATCTTCCTTCCATCTTCTGTTTCAGTGTGAAATCCTGCTTTCAGAATATGGAGATCTGCAAACGAAGAGTTAATATGTATGATACAGTGAATCAGATCAAGAGCCCATTCACAACTCACGTTGCTCCTAATACAAGCACAAATCTGACAATGAGCTTTAACAACCAGCTCAATACAGTACACAACCAGGTATAGCATCTGCTAATTGTTTTGCACTAATTGAAGAAGTTGAGCAGTCTCATTTTAAGCCCTCTTAACTCTTCTGCAAAGCAGTATATTTAAATCCCATTCCAGAATTTGTAGTCTTGTCTTGAAGTCTTATTTTCCAGACCTTAGGCCAATGCAGTCTCTTTTTCACCTAATCACATTGGCCTATCAGTTCAGCAACATAAGTAATGTTGGTGCAGTTCATGTTTTTTCTTGTTTTGTCTTGGGCTTTTTACCTGAAACCTTTTCCCAGTGCTTGCTACACAGTGCAGTCTTGACAGTTCCTCTTTTATAACAAATACAATTGATAAATCTGTTCTTCTTTTTTTCTAGGCCAGTGTGTTGGCTTCCAATTCTACTGCTGCTGCTACTCTTTCCCTGGCAAACTCGGATGTCTCCTTGCTGAACTATCAGTCTGCTCTATATCCATCATCTGCAGCACCAGTTGCAGGTGTGGCACAACAGAGTGTCTCCTTGCAACCTGGAACCACCCAGATCTGCACTCAGACCGATCCATTCCAGCAAACGTTCATTGTTTGTCCCCCTGCCTTCCAAGGTAAGCAGAAAAAAAACCCCAACCACCTTTGTGTTGTACTGTGCTTTCAGTTAGATTAAAAAGAGAAGTTGTGATTGGCATCACGTTGAGAAAATGCAGAAGATCTCTGTGTGCATGTCACATCAGAACAAAGAGCAGAATCAGGTCAGACATGGGTAGACAGTTTGGTTGCCTTCCAGGTGAGCTTGAGCAGGTGGCAGTACCTTGCCTGCCTCCATTGCAGCCTTCATCTGGTTGCTCAACCAGTTTTTCCCTCCAAACTCAACACAACAGCATTCCTCAGAAAGCATTGAACAGAGTCAGACTGAACTGAAAATAAGAAAATGCCTTGCCATGTTTTTTTATGCCAAGAGTGAATATCCGCTCGAGTCAGCTCAGTCACTGATGCAGTTGTGTAGTTTGCTAACAAGAAATGAACTGTCACAAAATGCAGTTAAGTTAGCACAGGCATAGCTCTGTTTATACTGAAAGCTCTTCATCATTTTTATACCTGGATTGTGCTAGTATGGAGTATTATTTATGAAATGTGGATGACTGATGGTGTAACAGAACTAGATGTGTGTGTGGATTGCTGGTTTCTGAACACGAGGCTGCAGTTTTGAATGGAGCTTTTGAGAGATGATTGTCCATCATTGTCCTTTAGCAGAGGGGGCTGCGGAAGTATTTACTCCAGCTGGTGTTTTATTAGTAAGATTTTGTTGAAGAGAACAGCTTTTCTTCATCTGACCCTGTATTCTTTGACCTGTTAGGGACATGAGAAGAATAAATAAAGACGTAAGTGAAACATCTTCGCTGTGATTTAAGCTGTGATGTATTCTTGTCCTCCACAGCTGGACTTCAGGCAACTACAAAGCATTCCGGGTTCCCTGTAAGGATGGAGAGTGCTGTCCCAATTGTACCACAAGCACCTGCAGCACAGCCACTGCAGATCCAGTCTGGAGTTCTCACACAGGTAAAAAATGATAAAATAACAAGAATTCCTAAGTTAACTGCACTTGCAATCACTATCCAGGAGAACCTGACTTACCTTCTGGTGCTTTGGGTTGAATGCTGGGGGTTCTCAGCACACTCTGAAAGGTTTAAGTGCAGACCACTTCTAAGACAGTGTTTTCTTGTTTTGTTTTTCCGGAATATTTAAAGACTGAACTGTTTTATGTCATGTGCCTCCCTGGTTTTAGGGGTTTGGTTTAACAGCAGGAATAAATAAGTGTTGTCCAGCTGTTAAAAAAAAGAAGACGGTCTTTTTATAACCTTATAGCTATCTAAGGTGTACATTTTTACCCACACTTCAAAAATAAGGCAGCACATTTTACAAGAAATCTGTTCTGTGAGAATTGAGATCCCAGAAAACAGAGGTAGCAGCGAAGATTGTTCATGTTATATTTCACCTTGAAATGAAATCATCTGAATTCTTCTCCATTAGTTGCATTGTTAGCATGAATTGATCTGTAGCAATGGCATCCTTATTTCTGTATTAAAAAGCATGTTTAAAAAGCATGAGATGTCAGAATTCACAGATCATTCTAGAAATCAATGTTACGAGCATTAGTAATGTGACATAAATGAAAAGATTTTTTATTTCCAAAATATTATTTCAACTATACAGTGAGGGCCCAGTGATTTCCAAGTATTACTCACTGAAAAATTGTCACAGCCTTCCAAATTGAGCACAGTCCCTTTGATTTGTATAGTTTAAGCTTCTGCTGACGTTAGCACATACTGTATTAATTTTACTGTCCAGGAAGTGTGTCGTGCTGCTGACCTACTTGCAGAGAAGTGATTTTGGATTGCTCAGTCCAAGCAACTTTGGCATTCTGTGATCTCTGTTTCATTTGGCAGAGTTGTGCAGATGACAGTATCCAGAAAGCTGAATATATTTGAAGAGAGCCCTCCTGAATCCAAACCTTAGTGTTCTTGAGAAGGCAAATTGTGAACTGAGAATCTAATTTGATTAGGTTGTTATTTTAGGAATGAATGTTGGTAGTTTCTTGACAGTTTCATCACAAGTTACTTTGTTCCTTAATAATACAAAAGACTTTTTGTGCCTTTTAATAAATGCCTTGTTTTTTTCCAAGAGTGCTGTATGTGCATGCGGAGGTATGACATTCAAAGCTGTATCCTGCTGGGGGTGCAGTTTGTTATGGCTTAGTATGCAAAACCAGTGTAACTAGCTCTCTGGGTCCTGGTGAAATACACTAGTAGCTGAACACTATCTCGTATTTACTTCTCAACTGTGTCATCGGAGGGAGGCTGTCCCCAGTTCCCTGCTCCTCGTGCTCCCCTCAGGGACATGTAATTGCTTTGATCATGCCCAGGGGGTCAGAGCGTTGGTTTCACTGCACCCATTGCAATTCTGGAACTTACTCAAGCACCATAAAATGCCAGTGAGGTGAAACCTTGTCTAGCCCTATTGCTGAACCCACTTACCTGCCTCGGTACGTTTGTTTCACTCACTGCCTGATCTACATTTCAGGGAAGCTGTACACCACTAATGGTAGCAACTCTTCATCCTCAAGTAGCCACCATCACGCCGCAGTATGCGGTCCCCTTTACCCTGAACTGCGCAGCCGGCCGGCCAGCGCTAGTAGAACAGACGGCTGCAGTACTGGTAATTGCCTCCCTTGATTGTGTTCACTAACTGAGTTTTTGTTTTAACTTAGACTTGCAGAGGGCATGGAAGCATGTGCCATCTTGTGGCTGTGTTCTCGCTACATCTTAATGTTTTGTTGTTTTCCTCCCCAACATTGCTGAAGCACTGTCTGACTCTGATGTTTAGTGTGGCTCTGTAAAGAATCCAGATCCATTGACTATTACTCTTTACTGGCCTAGTATTACAAAGCTCTTCTAAGCTAGGCTGTAGAAGAGCTACAATTGTTCTTGTTCTTCGCTTACTATCCTATCTTTGCCTTTTGATTGCTCAATACAAAGGAATCAGTCTTTAGCTCGATTCTGCTACAGGTACCTGGATGGCCAGAACTTGAACTACCTGGCAAGTTAGCTGCCTGCTTTGTCTCAACACCTGTAAAGCTGCTTTGTGTGTAGAAATGTGTCAGGTCGTTAAGCACAGGCTAAAACCTCTAACGATAGCCAATTCTGCAGCATACTGCTTTAGGAGTCGATTTCTCTTAATCTCTGTTTGACACTGACAACAGCATTCTGGCCTTTCGTTATTTATAGCCAACCACAGGTAGCTTGCTTCATCCAAAGATACTGTTCTTCGCAGATACTTTCAGTTCATATGTATTGCTTGGTTGAAATTAAAGGTGAGCTGTATCAAAAATGCCACTAGGTAGCACTTAGGCTATTTGGAACAACTGCAAAAAAAAAAAGTTGGGGGAAGTAAACACACCTTCAGGGAATGCTTTTCAAAATTGTCCTCTTTGTTTGCACCACAGCAACTTTGCAAGTGCCACAGAGAAGTCATTGTCAAACTCCAGAATCAGATCAGTGAAGCTTACGAAAACATTGCGGTGCACTGAAGTGCTGGTATCCTCACGTGTCCTTCAAAGCACATTCCATTTCTCCTGTGAACCATGTTGTTTCTTGTGGCATTAGAGTGGTAGTCTGAGTGTCATTTTCTTCCAAGACGGAGACCTCTCCCGAAGTGGAATTTGCTCAAGCCATACGTGTGCTGCAATGAAACCCTGCTCGTTTGAGTTCCGAAGCGAGCGAAGTGCTCCCTGTGTCGGAGGAGGGGGAAGGCAGGAGAAGGGGCTCTCCTGGGTCCCAGCTCTGAGCTGACAGCTCCAGGGATGCATCTCCTTTCCTCCTGTTGCGTTTTGATTGCCGAAAGGCTGCGCTCCAGGCTCTGAAAACAGCAAGGGGTGTCTGTAGCAGAGCTTGGGACACAAGTGAGACATTAGCGATGTTTTCCAAAGTGGACATTTGATTCAACAACAGGCAAATTAGATCTGTTCTCCTGTGTGTGTACAGCAGTGGGAGTCAGAGCCGGCCGGCCCCGAGCTGCGAGCCTGCACTCTGAGCTTCCCCGGAGAACCAACCATTCCTCTTTGGATTCTGGGAGCCTTTGGCGTGAATTTGCTCACCTTTAGTGCTTCCAACACTTCTCCCTGCTGCTTCCCCTGAGTTTGCATTAGCCATTTGCTAAGCTTTGCATATTTTTGTCCTTCCTCTGTCAAAACAGTTCGTCGCTTGGAAGGCCCGGTTTCTGCCTCTCATTGGGAATTATATATCTTGCTGTATTAAACTCTCTGCTTTGTCTTGTGCAGGTGTTGGCTTTTGGAAAGACGCATGGTGTGACTTTTAACATATTTCTCTTTATGATTATTTTATTTTTATATTGTTGTTACTATTATTCTGCTTGTGTTGGCAGAGGTTTTAGCAGCTCTCTGCTTTGAAGGCTTCTTGTTCGGAACCGGTATTTGTGAAACACAGGTCTGTTACTTGCAGAAATACTTTGTTTAAAGCAAGCAGCACTTCTGCAGTTCAGTGTGCAATGAAGAAGCATTTTCAAAACCTTAGGGATGTTGTACTGCAGAATTTAGGACATTGGTGGCTTTTTTCCAGAAAATTCTACGTTTTGTCAATTTGAACAGAAACATTGCTGGGACCAATGAATAGAAAATAGCTTCCCATGCCTCCCAAATCACTGAATGTTTCTCTCACCGTATTTTTTGTTTACTCCTTCAGTTGAGGAGAGGTAAATTTGCCATGACAAGAACACTGTCTCAGCTATGAGATAGCTATCATAGTATGAGCCCTGTCACCCAGACAAACAGAAAGAACCAAACTGCCTTTGGAGTTTGGAGTCTTTGAGCAGAGCAGTGTGCAGAAACCTAATGCAAAGTAGTCCTGAATACTCATGATACTTCCAGCAGGACAGTACCTGGCTGCATTCTGCAGTACATTCTGCACTTCTCTCCAGTGGCACCTGGGCTACAAAAGGTTAGCACTGTGTCAGGAGAAGCTTGTTTCTCTTTTTTTTCTTTTTTTTTTTGTACTGAGACCTTTTGAGAAAGTGCAGTGATGTGCCCTTATCTCTGCAAGTTAACAATCTGTGTAAGTGCATTTATTGCTTGGAACAACTCTCGTCTCTGTAGGAACTGAAATCTAGTGAAGCTGTGTATCTGATTGTTGTTTTGCAGCAGGCCTGGCCTGGGGGAACCCAGCAGATACTGCTTCCTTCCACCTGGCAGCAGCTCCCAGGGGTTGCCTTGCACAATTCTGTCCAGTCAGCAGCAGTGATTCCAGAGACGATCAGCAGCAGCCAGCAATTAGCTGACTGGAGGTAGGGACTACGTGGGGTCCAGTTCCTGGTGCTGCACTGCACAGAACTTCTCCCTCCCCTTCAGAATCACGCAAGGGCTCAGTGCAGCTGTGCCTGAGCTACAGTGGCTGCAGTGTTGTAATGAGGATTTGGGTCTTGTTTCTTTTTCGGCCCCAGGAATGCACATTCCCATGGAAATCAGTACAGCACCCTCATGCAGCAGCCATCGTTACTGACCAACCACGTGACGTTAGCTACGGCCCAGCCTCTGAATGTTGGAGTTGCTCATGTTGTTAGGCAGCAGCAAAGCAGCAATGTTCCAGCAAAGAAGAACAAGCAGCCAGCAGCAAGTGCAGCCAAGTAAGGCTTTGTTTTCCAGCCCTATAGAGACTGTGGGTGTGCTGTGCAGGTTGCTTTTGTGATGTGAAAAACTGTTCTTACCATCACAGAATTACTGTCTGTGTAACTCTTAGTGTCCTACAGTTGCTTTTAAATACATTTTGGATAAAGTGGTCTGAGTTTCAGTGAGAGTGGAGGGACTGTGGTTGACCAGGTCCTTTATTGCAGTGGTCAGAGTAGGACTTTATGCATTCAGGGTATGATAGTGCCATAGCAAACAGCTGACAGAACTGGCAGCTGACTGACAAGGGGTGGCACAGGAGAGTCAGTCCTGATCAGAGTACTCTTGAGTACATTTGTCCTTTCTGGGACAAATTCCACACTGCTTTTCTATATGAGTGTGTGCACTGAGTTTCTCTTGTTGTATTTCATTGTGTACTGTGCTCCATCCTGCTTCAAGCTGACTGTTCTTAATGCTGGTGTAGATTTGTCCCGGCCTGCCGACACACAGCTGAATACTGCTTTGTTTTTCCTTCAGGTCCAGCTCCACTCTAGAAACTGTGCCCACTCAAGTTTACTCTCTCATTGGGAGCAGTCCTCTGCGCTCCACATCCTCCTCCTCCAATGTGCTCATCCCAGTGCAGGAGCAGCACCAGCCCATTGTGATCCCAGACACTCCAAGCCCACCCGTCAGCGTCATCACCATTCGCAGTGACACTGATGAGGAAGAGGACAGCAAATACAAACCTGCCAGGTAGGAAGTTCATTTAGGCAATTAGTTCTGAGCTGAGCCCAAGCATCAGGGAGAGCTGAGTCAGCTACGTGCAAAGCCCCGGCTCGGCTAAGAATCACAGCGTTAGACTGGAAATACTGTATCATGTTCACTGCATTGCTTGTCTCTAATTAACCAGAATCGTGTAAGTCAAAGGGGGGTGTGAGATCTGAAGGGGAGATGTTTTGTGGGAAAAGCTGGAATGTTTCCTGTTTGTCTTTTTTCCCTGCAGTTTGGGTATGAAGCAGAGATCCAATGTCATCAGCTACGTTACTGTTAATGACTCCCCTGATTCCGACTCCTCCCTGAGCAGCCCCTATGCCACAGACCCACTTTCGTCTCTCAGGAGTACAGGTGGTGCCCTGGAGCTGCCAAGCAGAGGAGCAGCTGACAGCTCCAACTCTCGGACTATCATTGTGCCACCATTGAAAACACAGCTCAATGACTGCATTGTAGCTACCCAGGCTTCAGGTAGATATGCTCTCATTGCTCTCTGTGCTCACTGGTTTTTGCCAGGGCTTAGATGCTGGGCTCAGATGCTGTCTCATTCCTGACAGCTTTGTCCTCGCAGTTTTTAACTGTCTGCATTAGGTGTGATGTTCTGAGAATGCAAACCTCAGTCTGGTTTTAATTTCATTGATACATTTACCTTTCGTGTATGAAAGGTAATGACTGCATTCATTTAGAAAGATCTTCAGAAATTCTTCTACAATCAAATTTTAAGTTGTAATTGAAGAAGTAGCTCTGCTACAGAAGTAGGCACTATGCTTTTCGGCTACCTAAGCTGGTTAGCATAGTGCATATGTGCAGTGTGAGAAGGAAGAGGGGATTAAACTGATGAAATCTTTCAGGCATCCTGAGCAGCACCAGTAAGACCAAGCCTGTGGCCTCCGTGAGCGGGCAGTCATCGGGATGCTGTAGCACACCTACTGGGTACCGAGCACATCGCGTGGTAACAAACGGTGTGCAGCCTCTCAATCTCAGCCAGGTAAGCACAGTGTGATGTTTCCTGACCGTTGTCTGTCCCGTGGCTGGGGTGTGGGTGTTGGTGGGGAGGCTCTCACTGCTCCCAGGGATTACTTGTTAACTTTATTTCCTTCTTCTTCCTGTAGAACCAGCAAACGACAGTGCTGGCCTCACAGGAGAGAAGCGGAAATGCAGTCCCACGCAGGCAGCAAGCTTATGTGGCACCCCTCACATCAACTATTTCTCAGGCTCCCTACACGTTTCAACACAGCAGCCCAGTGCATCCCCACCTGGCAGCAGCGACTGCAAATGCACACCTGTCCAGCCAGCCACATATGTACACTTATGCTCCAACTACTGCTGCAACGCTGGGCTCCACCACCTCCATTGCCCATCTCTTCTCCCCTCAGGGCTCCTCACGGCACACCCAGTATGCTGCCCACCCCAGCACACTTGTCCACCAGGTCCCTGTGAGTGTTGGTCCGAGTCTGCTGACTTCTGCTAATGTTCCACCTGCCCAATACCAACACCAATTTGCTCCCCAGTCCTATATTGGTGCTTCCAGAGGATCTGCTATTTACACTGGATACCCACTGAGCCCTACAAAGATCAACCAGTACTCATATTTGTAGTTTCTGGTAAAGCAGTTCCTGTCCTGCAACAGGCTGGAGCAATTGGAGAAAGATTTCAGGTGAATCTCTACTTGGGTTTCTGTTTCTCCTTTTTTGGGTTGTATGTTGTTCAAAACTGTCTCTAGTGAGTCCAGTGGCTAACCGAGCAGCATGCTTTGTTGCCAATACAAGGCTCACTAATTCAGTTTTTAAAATTTTACTTACTTTTTACAGATGCTTTTAGAAGTTCATGGTCACGTTTATTTAAAATTGTTCTGTTGTGCTAGTGGAAAGAGGAGGGAAAATCAGCGTCTCGGAAGACAGATCCTGATGATTTTTTAACTTGTATAATTTAAACAAGAAGATCAGCAGATGATTTTTCAGCAGCTTGCACAGATCCATATTGCCACTAAAAATGTGATGCACATTTATCTCTTCAAGTTTCCAGGGCAGGCCTAACATCCATTTGAGTGTTTTAACTTTTATTCCCTCTTTCATTTTGTTTCTAACAACTTGCTGGTTTTGCAAAAGCCATTACATCTCCATGTGTTTCTTACCAAGGTTTACATCTCTGCTTTGTTTTAAGTGCTGGTGGGGGCAGCTGCCTTGCACTGGCGACATCGCATATTCAGGAATGAACAAGAACTCAACAAGAACCCTGGAATCTCTTTTATTTTCCTGAAAATGGTTTGTTTCCATTACACAACTGAATTACTATTGCATTCGTGGAAGAATTCTTTATAGGTTTCTCACACCGTAGTCGAGGTCACGCTGTGTAACAGAGCTCAACACCTTTATGAGGATGCTGTAGTCTTCAGTTGAGGATGAATTGTGCCACATTGCTCTAGGATTTGCTTTCTGCAGCGTGTCAGATGCTGGCCCAGTGACAGAGCTGGATGCCTTCAGGGCTTTTCGGTTCTGTTTCATTCTTCCTTAATATTTTTCTTCATGTCATTCATTTACGAGGGAGTTGAACAATTTGAATTACAGTGAAACATCACTGTATTGATGTGTACAGCTTTTTTTTATACTCCTGTGACCATATCCTCCTGGATATGCCAACAGCTTCTTTAAAGCGCTCTTACTAAGACTTGTATACAGTACATGCATGTAGGAATTGCAACAAAAAAAAAAGGAAAAAAGAAAAGAAAAAAAATCAGATTTTAAAGTTTATTACTGAATTTAAAACTATTTTAGAAGTTTTGTATTGGTGGTGTTTTAATATTTTACAGAAAATGAAATATGTACATATTGATTAGAAAAACATAACAGGCAAAACTTCCTGCTAACCCCAAACGTTCTGTCTTTGTAATCAAAATGTGTAGTGATGATACTTGAACTCTGTACTTAGTGTTTGTCCAATTCTTACAACATCCCCGGGGATGGAGTTTGATGTATCCTTTGTATTTAAACCAAAATGAATTGATTCATGTTGGAATGTATGTGATATAATGCAATGGTTAGAGCTCATCACTGTAGCACTGAGAGAGGAGTAGAGCTTCACGAGAGAAAAGGATTCTTTCTGATTTGTTTTGCACAGGTATGTGTGATGAAGAGTTGTTTGGTGTGTCCCCTTATTGTAGTGCCTTAAATGATGATGTAGTGTGAATAGAGTTTACAGTGAGCTTGCCTTATGAGGGACCAGCAAGCCCCCGTTGAATTGAAGCAATTCTCTATGCTTCCCACAGCAAGAACAGCAGTTTGTTGCATAGGTGCATTGTCCTCAGTTTTAATGCTGTCATAAGAAGCAACGTTTTTGTTTGGAGTGAAGCAATGTCCCCTTACAGCTTTTCCTGGAAATGGCACATGTACTGTTAGATGTCTGTCGGTGCATTTCGAATAGGGTAGTGCTGGGAATGCATTGGAATGTTTAGTCTGATATTGCAGAAGTGATTAAATATGTGCAATCACTTTTTCTTAGATTAGTGTGGCGTTACCTTCCCCCACGTTAATAGTAGACATTTCCTGTACAATATTGCTAGCTTGGTGATAGGATATTTATACCAAAGAGAGCCTGCTGTAAAGCACATAATACCATTAAGAAGTTTCCTAATGCTGCTGCTAATGTGGAGTTGTTGGGAAGGTGTCAGCTGTATGCTAGCTAGTGTCAGGAGGAAATACAAGTACGCTTGGTTCCCTTGGGTCCCTCGTGCTGGGAGCTCTCTCACCTCCAGGACGCGGGGCAGCGTGCTGCCCGGGCGGCAGCGTTGCAGCAATAAGAGGTTTTGCTGACCTTGAATCCCAGTTCATAGCCCGGCCCGGTGGAGGGCGGTCCGGTTCTGTGGCAGTACGTGAGAGTTCACCTCTGAAATTCCTCACGGATAGAGAAGGGAGCGTGGGCTGAGCTGGAACGCTGAGGGTTGGTGCCTCTGTCAGCACAGGGCTCCAGGACTCGGAGCGGGGCGGTAGCAGTAGTGATGTTGCTCGGTGTGTTTCCAGTCAGAGCACTTGTGTAGGTGTGAGGATACCCCACTGGCCGTGCTGTTCTACATCGTTGGTGTCAACGACGCTTTGTTGCCGTTAAGCACTTTCTTCCTGTTTCCATATTACGTTGCTTGTTTGCAGTACTTACCTTCCGATACCTCTCGGGTACAGAGTTGTGCCTTTCCATCAAAGGCAAAAGTTCCAGTTCCTGCGTGTCAGGAAAGCTTTATGTCCTGTACGTAAATAGGAAAACGTTACATACGAAGTCCAAATTGGGGGAAAAAAAATAAAACACCGGTACTGAAACGTGCTGGCAGTTGGGATGAGACCCCCCCCCTCCGATCCCCCCCGGTGAAACACGAAAGCTCTCAGATGTGCTCACAATGCTCTCGCATTGTCCGCGTTTCCAAAAGCGTTGGAACAGAGAGGAGGAGATGGGAGCGACGTGGGAAGGATGGGACGTGCTCCTGTCCATCGAGCTGTGTCCCTGAGGAGCAGTGTGGTGGGGCAGGAGAGCTTCCCATCGCCGTGTGCCCCACGAGGAGCTGCATCCTTCCTGCCGTGCACATCACCTTTCCCACGAGCAGCTGGTTCGGAGCGGCTCCGTGCATTTTCTAAATAAACGTGCTATCTCTGGAACGAAATTGGGAGTCCCCCTTTGATTTCCTTTGCAAACCGTTCTGGGATTCACCTTTGAAGCTCAGTCCCATCCGGATCCCTGCGTGTGATCCGTGAGCTGCAGTCAGAGCTGTTCCTGTGGGCGACCTGCAGCCACGGCCCACTGCCCAGGCTCCCCTGCTTCGCCCCTAATTGACGGGATGTGCTAATTAACCTCCGACTCAGCGATTTCTTTTAGTACATTAAGCTCAATTGCTTCTAAGTGACAGGATTGGCACAGCCCTGCTTTCTCTTTTTCTTTCTTCCTTAATTTCAAGTTCTGAATGGTGCCGCATGTCCACATGGTCGTTTGTTGCTAAACTTTATATAACGTGTGATTTCAGATTCAGCTTGAAATATATCTATCTCACTACATGTAGCAGTACATTATATGTAACGTTAGTATTTCTGCTTGGATCCTTGATATTGCAATGGAATCCCTACTTTACTAAATGTATTTGATATGCTAGTTAACTGTGTACGATTTCCCTTTCTTTTCTGGTTGTGCTCTTCCTTTTTACAAGCCGCTAGGTGCAGGTAGTCCTGACGATTACTGATCTATGTTTGTATTGCTGATGTACTTAGGGGGGTATGTAAAAATCATTTTAACAAAAGAAATAGATATTTAAAGAATTTAATACTAACTATATGGGAAAAGGGTCCATTGTGAAAACATAGTTTATCTTTGGATTCAATGTTCGTCTTTGGTTTTACAAAGTAGCTTGTATTTTAAGTATTTTCTACATAATACGGTAAAAATGTAGAACAATTGCAATGCATCAATAAAAAGGGTTAATTTTCTGTACTCCATCCCCTTTGGTCGCTGTCTCTCTTGGAGCCCCGCAGCTCCGCGGGCGCCTGGGGGAGCCCGAGCGGAGCCGGCGGAGTTAAAGCGCCCGGGGCCGTCCTCCCGGAGCGGCGGTCGCCTCTCTCCCCTCGTCCCATCTGGATCCAATAAGGGCTGCGAGCATTCCTGAGCGCTGAGCCGCTTCCGCGCGGCCGCACTGTCGGGCGGCCATGGGGCCCTGGCGCTGCCTGCTCCTCCTGCCGCTCCTCGCCGCGGCCCCGCGCGCACAGCAGCAGCACTTCATGGAGTACGTGGAGCGGCGCCTGGCGCTGCTGGAGGTGCGGCGGGACGGGACGGGACGGGACGGGACGGGACGGGGTGGGACGGGGTGGGACGGGGCTGCGGGGTCCGCCACGCAGAGCCCTCCGTGACCCCTCGGCCGCCCCAGGAGAGGATCGCGCAGTGGCACGATCAGAGCAGCCGCTACTCCACGGAGCTGCGGGACTTCAAGAACCAGGTGCTGGGCATGTTGGAGACGGCGGAGAAGGAGCGCGAGGCGCTGCGGGCAGAGGCGGAGGGTGCGGCGGCGCGCGTGGACCGCCTGGAGCGCGAGGTGGACTACCTGGAGACGCAGAACCCCGCGCCGCCCTGCGTGGAGGTGGACGAGGTGCTGATGGAGAAGCAGGCGGCCACGGCCAAGCAGAGGAAGAACGAGAAGTACACCAAGCTGACGGGTGAGGGCTGCCCCAGCCTGCCCCGCGTGGTGCTGCTTCCCTGCGGCTGCATCCCGGGCAGAGCCCTGGGTCCGGGGCACGGCTGGGGGAGGGTCTCCCTGTAGGGGCCTCTGTGTGCCATTGGGGACGGCAGAGATGCTGACCGTGGGCGGTGCGGAGCATCTCCAGGGACCTGCGCGGGGCTGGGTGGGACAGGGACCCACCGCGGTGCCACCGGGGCGGGAGCGGCCCTCGGGCTCTGACCGCTGCCCCCTATTTGCAGACTGCAGTGACACCATTGCGAGCGTCAGAGCCATGAAGATCCTGAAGCGCTTCGGCAGCTCCGCGGGGCTCTGGACCAAGGATGCTGCGGGGAGCTCTGAGAAGATCTACGTCTTCGACGGCACCGCCAACGACACGGTGTTCGTCTTCCCCCGCATGCGGGAGTTCACGCTCTTCTCGGCCACGCGCCGCGCCGCCCGCATCAAGCTGCCCTACCCCTGGGTGGGCACGGGGCACCTGGTCTACGGCGGGTACCTCTACTACATCCGCCAGCAGGGCCCCTTCCAGGTGATCAAGTTCGACCTGGCCAACAAGACGGTGGTGGACAGCTCGGTGTTCCCGGCCGAGGAGCAGATCCCCGTCTTCGGGCTCTCCCCCTTCACCTACATCGAGCTGGCGGCCGATGAGGAGGGGCTCTGGGCCATCTACGCCACCAAGGAGAACGAGAAGAACATCTGCCTAGCCAAGCTGGACCCCGACTCGCTGGACATCGAGCAGATGTGGGACACGCCGTGCCCGCGGGAGAACGCCGAGGGCGCCTTCGTGGTGTGCGGGGCCCTGCACGTGGCCTACAACACGCGCCTGCCCAGCCGCTCCCGCGTGCAGTGCGTCTTCGACGTCAGTGGGACGCTGACCCCCGAGGAGGCCTCGCTCGTGTACTTCCCCAAGCGCTACGGTTCCCATTCCAGCATGAAGTACAGCCCCCGAGAGAGGCAGGTCTACGCCTGGGACGACGGCTATCAGATCATCTACCGCATGGAGATGAAGAAGAAGCTGGAGGTCTGAGGGGCCCCTGCCGGGGGCCCCTGCAGCAAAAGCCTGGACTGATGGAATGAGGTTTTCTACTCTGTGATGCAATGAATAAATGCTATGCAGCACGCTGCAGCCGCCTGCTTGGGGGGAGTGTGGGGCACTGGGGGCTGGAGCGGCAAACCCCACGCTGCCCTCAGCAGCCCCAAAATGCCTTTCCTGGAGGGTGCCTGGAGCTGTGAGTGTGGGGTCTGGGCTGTGGGCCCTGGGCAGGGCTCCGAGCAGAGGTTGGGCTGGAGTTGGGCAGCTCCTGCTGCAGTGAGAGCACCTCTGGGCCTGGCCGGGGCCTGCCATGAACAAAGCCGCAAGCAAACAGCGCAATCCCTTAATCCAAAAGGACAAGTGGAGGTTCTGCTCACACGCTGGCGAGGCCTCCAGCCAGCAGGCGCCACATGTTCCTCATTTTCTGAGTTTCACATCTAACAATGCACAGTTGTCTTCCCTTTGGCAGATGCTTTCTGTAAGGCCCCGTTCCCTGAGCCCCATCCCTGCCGCGGGGCGATGCGTCCCACATGGCAGTGCCTGAGACTGAGGGCATGGGGGCAGCCAGGGGCTACAGCCAGCACACACTGGGGGGGGAAGGGGGGGGCACAGTCCCAGGAGAGCCCTGGGTATGGGGATGTGGTCTGGCAGCTCTGGCTGGAAGCTGCACAATAGCAGCTCCCCATGCACTTCCATGTGTACCTCACCCCTGGGGGATGGAGGGTTGGTCCGTAGATGCCACCAGTCCTTCACAGCCACAGTGTGGCTCATTCTTGTCTCAGTTCCTCCACATGCCTGAGGATGCAGAGGTTGAATACGGGATGTGTGTGCATCACGGAACTTTGTCCACAACAGAAATCAGCTCTGGAGATAAACACTGTGCAAAGCCTGGAGCTGCTCTCACCATGGAGGGTCACTCCTATGGGGCTGCAGTTGGGGTGGGCCCGGCCCTGAGGTTCCCCTACGTGGTCCTGTGCTGCCCCTCAGAGCTGACCTGATGCCTACACCAAACTCTTCAGTATCTTAATTAAATATCTTCTGGTTCCTTCAGAAAAAAAAACGTTCAAATACACACTCAGAAGGACTGTAACTGGATGGTGCAGAAAGTTCAGCGCAGTGCAAGTCAAGCACAGAAATCAGCCAAGTGTGACTGTCAGGTTCGTTTATAGCCCTTTTCACAATCAATAACTACAGCCACAAATGCAGTTTTCTGAAGTTGTACAGATGTAAATAACGACGGGGCATGGAGGGCTGGTGCTGGTGGTTGGACTGGGTGATCCTGGAGGCCTTCTTCAGCCTTAATGACTCTGTGGCTCTGTCTTAACCATTTCTCTAGCTTGAATGAAAGCTGATGGCTCTACAGCAGGAAACACCAGGTAACCAGGCACAGTGGTCCTGCAGGGCCCATGTGGGAGGATGGGGCTTTCTCTCTGCTTTGGTGGCTGTGCTATAGCCACAAATTCCACACTGTAGCACTCTCCCAGGCTCGTAGGTTCATAGGTTCATAAGGTTGGAAAGGACCTACAAGATCATCTAGTCCAACCATCCTCCTATCACTATCCCTACCCAACTACTAAATCAAATCCCTAAGTGCATGTGTGTTGAGGTGGGTTTGTACAAACACTTTGGGAATGAGAGGCAAAATGAAGAAATATCCACAGTGCCTGAGTGGCTTACAAAACGCAGCACTTACCTGGAGCTCCACGTCTCCAGAGTGCTTCAAGGAGCATCAATAAATTAATCCTCAGAAAAACCTCTGCTGCAGAACAGCATTGCTCAGGCAGAAATTGAACCCAATCCGTACGAGGGTCCCTCTGCTCGTGGCACCCACAGCCCCCAGCTCTGTGTGGGCAGCATTGGGCAGTGACATTACCCCACTGTGGTGGTGGGGGAGGGGGGTTTTGAGATACTCTGCTGTGTCCTCACGTCCCTCCTCTCCTCGACTCTGCAGCTCCTCGCTCCTTAATTGCCAAATATTTTATCTCTTTAAAGAAGACTCTGTGTAAGTAATAATCCTTTTCATCTCTCTCCTCTCAAAAAATACTTCCCTTTGGAAGGCAATCTGATAAAGTAAATTGAGAAGTTAAAGTGAGGATGGAGAAAGAAAGATCTCCCGTGGCTAATTCCTTCCTCTGTCTCATCCTCGAGCCTTTTCTGCCTCATCCTCTGCCTCTTTTCTTGCTCTTTTCCAGCTCATGAGAGCTCTCGATGGAGTGGAATGATTCTTCAATAGGAAACTACAATTAAAAGTGAGCAACTCAGAGGAGCGTGAGACAAAGATGCCATTGTACTGCAGCAAGAAGGGGAACAACCACTCCATCTGACACCCTCCTAATGGCAGCCTGGCATGGGTAGACCACAGCTCTCAGCTCCCAGAGGTGTTTCTGCCCATGCAACATCCACCAGGGGCTGACCCACACGCGGGGGGGGGTGGGAATGCTGCATCCAGGGGGGGTTGATGGGAGCGTGAGAGGGAAATAAAGTGGCAGCAGCTGCTGTGGGTCCTCTGCTCATTGCAGCACGGAATAAGCAAAACTGGGATTGAAAATCAAATCTTTGGATTCGGAGCTTACAGCCTGAGCTGCTGCATTTGCAGTGCAGCTTTCCAATCTTTCCTGGACAGTGTCAGATGCCAGCAGAGCTTGCTGTTGTTTCAGTACTTTGATCACCCCGCGTACATCCCTCCCGGCCATGCTGTCAGGTTTGGGGCCGTGAGGGAGGCCTGCAGGCAGTCACCCATCCCAAGGGCTTCGTGCATCCTCAGTAGGGAATAAGTGCTTTAATGGCACTGTCAGCTCTGTTCTGCTGCTGAGAGCTCTCACCTCGGGCTAAGGAAACCAGGTGGACCACAGTGCTCGAGATTTGCCCAGACCAAAGGCAGCGCAGTGTGGGTGTCCCAGATCTTCTACCTGGGTCCGAGGGCACTGCTTGGGCACAGAGGGGAAGGGAAGGCCAGATGTTAACTCTCAGAGGCACTCTACAGCCAAATGAGCCCCTGACCAAACCCAGCCCCTGGCTGTGTTGTGCCCACAGGGCAGTCGTTGCTCACACATCCGATGGGGATGCATATATGATGTCCCCTCCCCCCCAGCAGACACAGCCTACTGCTGCTGAATGATTTCCTCTGGAGACCACCTCGGTTTGTGCCTATTGTTCTCTTGTGCCAAATTCCACCTCTCAGAAGGAAACTTGATTTTTAACTGCTGTGGGTTTATGGCAGAAAATAATGAAAAGGGGCCCTGCAGCACCAGGCGGGCTCAGAGACCCCCACTCCCTGCCCGGGCTCCCTCTGAGATCTCTGCAGTTATTGCTGATGCTGTGGCTGCCCTCATCCTGGCTTCGGGGCAGACTGTTTCCATGGCAACGGAATATGCTGTAGGATTTGCATTGAGCCATTCATGCCACCGTGCTTTATTGGTTTTAATGAACTGCCATCCTCCCAGCAGCCAACACGGGGTCTTCAAAATGTGTGTGCCGTAAATTCCGTCCTTTTAATTACAGCTGTCGTGAGAACGCCACATACACCATTGTATTTGCATGGCTGCATTAAAAATATGTAAAATAGGTGAAAACTCAAAGCAGAGCGTTTATTGAACACGCAGTGACATTGCCACTGGCAGCAGTGGTGCTGGTGAGCAAGCAAAGCCACCAGGGATGCCCGTGGCACCAGGTCCTGTGCACCCACACAGACCCAAAGCCCCTTCTCCCAGGCTCACCTGCAGCACTGGTCTCCGCATAATGTTCTGAAAATTGAAGGATTGATCTTTTTTTATTTATTTTTTTTCTTTCTCCCTCCCTCCCGTGGAGACACAAACAGCAGCATGAAAGGAAAAACCATGACCCTGTGCCCTGGGTCCCTGCCAGCACTGCGGGATGCTCCTCCCTGTGCCCCAGCTGTGCAAGCAGAGATCAGAGGCTGAAGGCGCTGCGTTTGCATCTGGGAATGATGACTTCACAGTAACAACAGAGCTGCTGGGCCCCAGAGGTCATTCTTGCATGATGCATTGTAAGCATCAGGTACTTGATGGAGCAAGGTGTTTAAATAAGTGCACAGATGTATGCAGCCTTAATGCCAGAAAAAAAATGATCAATGCACTGTTGAGAAACCCACGGGCAAAATGAGAAGCCCAGGGCTGAGAGATGAGTGAGATGGAAAACAACAGAAGTAGAAAAAAGGGAGGGAGGAAAAAGTGAGGTCAGGATCTCAGGGACAGGGCCATGCTCTGCTCAGTCAAGCTGTAATCGCTGATGGGCTCTGGAGAGTTCCTCTGCCCCACGTCTGTCCCCAGCAGTCCAATGTCACCCTGTGCCCCCACCATTAGAGCAGCAGTAATTACATGTCACTCCTGCAAGCCTGTCATTGTTCTGTGAAACTGGAGACCATGAGAAAGAAACCAAAAAAATAAAAAAGGAGTATTTAAGGAACATCTGGGAGTGCTGTTCTGTGTTGACTTTGTTTGTGTTACTCAGAATAAAGCTGTTCCCCCGTGGCTGCCTGCAGACACAGCGAGCAGTGCTGCCATCCCCAGCCCACACTCCTGGCTGCTGCCATCACCTGTGGGCGGTCACGGGCGTGCAGTGGTCCTCCACACTTTGCTCTGTGAGAACACCAACTTTGCAGTGGGTTATTATCATGTAATTAAGAGAAGTGCTGAAAAGGAGAAGGAGCGATAAAGGCGGCTTTAATTCCGGGGTGCCGCCTGTGCCAGCTTCAGCTGTTCTTGGAGTTATAATCCTCCTGTAGATGAAAGGGAAATATCTGCACTTGCACAGCGTGTCTACTTCCCATTGGTGTGACCAATCTTCTCGAGGCGGTGACGTGCACACAATGGTTTGATTATCCCCTCCCCAGGGACAAGGACGAATCTCAGCACTGAAAACCTAAATGTGGGGCTTTGAGCCACCGGAGCGTGGGTGTTTTCTCTAGCATGACATCCCGTTTTCCAGCAGTGCGAGTGACACTCAGCACCGAGCAGAAATTGATTATCTGTGTGAAGCAAAGATTAAAAATAGCAGCTCTGTGTCAAACCCCACGTATGTTTTGACTAAACCCCAGATAACGAGAAGAATGGATGAAAGACGGAGATTATACAGAGAGCACTGAAAACCAAGAAGCTGGGATTAAAGGAGAAAAAATATGTGCGTGGGTTAGTGCAGTTAATGAGTGCTGAGTGCCACCCTGGTACCCAGCTGGGATCGCTGCAGCTCGCTCAGGGCACAGCTGCCACTCCACACTCACAGTGCAGTGCCTTTGGTCTGCAGAGCTGCGGGGCCCATCGGTGATGCCGAGCAGCTGAAGGCTCCATCCAACACAGACCAAAGCTCAGGGCCAACAGTCAGCCTTCAAACTGCCTCTGTCAGCAGTTATTTGGGGTGGATAGAAATCCTCAAGGGTGAGATGAACCCGTGCACCCCCGTGGTGTCCCTTGGTAGAAGTCCTCAGTACTCAGTGCAGGAAAACGACAGCAGTTTTACCACCTTTTGCTTAAGTGGGCTCTAAGCACTTGAGATTGCGAGGGCTGTTTTTAGTTCTGTGTCTATTATTCATCAAAGGGAGTGCACAGATCGTCTCAGGACAATGGAGAACTGCAGCACGTGGGCTGTGCTCACACCAACTGGTGATAACTGGTGTTATCACCCCTTCATTAACGTCAGCCGCGATGGCTGCAGCCAGCTGAAAGCGCAGAGCACGCTTCTGCTGCCTCCATGAGACCAGCCAAGAGTTACAAATGAAATTTTATTGAGTTTCGGCTTCTATAGCATGTGGCACACAATGAGAATTAAGACACGAGGTGTGATGAGCAAGTACATACTGGTCCATCACTGAACGGCGGATTTGAGCTACCCAGAAACACAAACGTCCTCCTCTGCGCTCGCAGGAGCTGCGATGCTCAGCAAAGGCTGATGCTGTGACATTTAAGGAGAATGCAAACTGAAGCTGAGCTGATGGATGCAGCCACTGCGAGCACGATGCGAGGGGAAACGCTGCCTTCCTAGCAGATATCGCTTCGACTCAAAAAAGCAAAACGTTTTAATTGACTTGATTGAATTACGGTGGAGCAAACAGCACTAATGCGTTTAGCAACTCGAGAGAAAAATCCAGGATGTGAGCAGCTGTCTGAGAAAGGTTGGCTCAACGAGCTGCTCCGCAGAGCTGGTGCTCGCAGTGCTCGCTTCTGCAGCCCAGCAACCAGGAAAGTTTCAGTTTTGAAGACCTGACCTTCCTGCAGGGTTTGGGCACCGGATCATAATTCATCAGGGAAGTGCTGATTGTTCAGGAAAAAGATGTGGAACTTTTCCAGCAGTGTTTCTGTAATTCCCTTTTGTTCACCTTCTATTCCCAGGACCATGTAAGAAAGAAGGATTTAATGTTCACGTGAGGGTTTCCCCTATTTCTGTAGCACTGTTTCCCCTCCATGCTCACAACATGATTCTCTCCTCTCCAGGTAGTGTGGTGATGTTCGGAGCAATGAGCATCAGCTACAAAGGGCATCTTAAGAAAGTGTTCATGCAAATAGCTCTAGGGATGCTTCAGATACAGAAAAGCAGGTTTTCCCCCTGAGGAATCAATAGCTTTTTGTGGGTTTTTTTTTAATACATGACAAAAGGGATTTGAGATACACACTGCACACACTTCTAACAGCTCATGAACACCTCTACACGAACAGGAAACCTGAACACACAGTGCTGAGTTCGGGCTGACCAACGCAGTGTGAGCAGAGCAGGAGAAGCCTCCCCACGTCTCCCAGCTCTGTGCTAAGCAGACCCAGCACAGCGGGGCCAGGCTGCTCCTTCCCAGCCACGTGTGCTGTCTGTAGGGACTCAAAACATCTCTGCACTTTTCCAGCCTTCACACACACGACAAATTATTTAAGAGACCAAACTTCCAGCTCACATCACGGTCCTCCTTTCTTCCTCTGGAAACGGGTCCGGACAGAAAAGCCACAAAAAGAACACACCACTGTGGGAGACCTATTAGACAAAGACGTGTTGACTACAGAACGGGTTTCTGCCTTTACTTACACGGGAACAACGAGGCTGGGAAGTCTGGCTGCTGGCCCCACCACTCAACAATGCACTAGTGAGGCTGCAGGCCAGGCACAAGGTAACTTGGCGGAGTCCCATCTCTGCAGATCACGGTGTGGGTGGTGGTTTGGGAGAAGGACAGGAGCTCTGGCTGTCAAAGCTCGCTGCTCGGCCTTGCCACTGCAGGAGGAAAAAGAAGGGAAGCCTGAGCAGATGGGAGAACACCCCTCTTCGTTCCTTTCCAAACCAATTCAGTTGTGAGGACTGCTACCCACTCATCAGAAAGAAAAATAAACTGCATCTGCTCTGCAGACCGAGTTTGTTCTCTGCTCGCCTTGCATCGTTTCCTGTTTTACTGCTGGTTTTTTGGTGGTGTTTGGGTTTATTTATTTATTTTTCTTTTAATACTAAATAATTGCAAAAATACTCCAGCTCCAGTCTCTCTGTTCTGGTAGAGGCTGTGTTTGCAGCGCCAGAAATGGTTCTCGAAGTGCAAATCAGATCACAGTGAGTGGATGTAGTAAACATTTATTTATTTATTTTCCTGTAATTATGGGATCATAAATTATTAGTCATCTGCCTTGGGGGCCATTATTATAATTCAGAGCCATTACGACCGAAGCTTTCGAGTACTTGCCCATCTCACTCTCTTTCTTTATTAAATTCAAATGACAAATGATAGACGTCTTCCAAAGACAACAGGAGGCGTAATAGTTCCACTGCTCCTTTCTCCCCCAGATCAATTCCCTCCTCTCCTGCTTGAGCAAAAACTCTTTGCTAAACAATATTAATGCTCCAGCATGTATGAATTTCACTTCTGTGGGTGAAAGCTCATTAGGCAAATTGCAGCAAAACCAATTCAAGTAGAGCTAGTCATGGAGAAAAGGAACCAAAGCAACGTGTCTTCTGCCAAGTCCCGAGCACGTGCATCACCATGCCATGAATAAAGCATCCACGCTGCTCCAAGGAATGCTGAATTCTCCTAGGTGGTGTGCAAAGTAGAATTTTTCATAATTATGATAAATCTGGGGAATTTGCTCCTCTGGCAACTTATATTTTTCGTAAAGGGCAACATTTAATGCTACAGATTATAACGGTGGCTGCAGATAGGGCTCAGCTGCTCGCGGGGCATGGCCCCTGCTTGGCCCCAACCTCCAGGGGCTCATTCCCCCAAGGAGGGGAACAATCAAGAGCAAGACTGCAGCCAAGCACAGCTCAGGAAGCCCAATACACATGCACATACAGGCAGATGCATTATCGCTCAGCTTCAGGGACACGGGCAGCTGTGTCCTCCCACCAGCACTTAAGGGGAACCACGCTGCCAGGCTGGGTGCACTTCTCACCATGAGAACTGCCAGCAAACCAGGGGAGAAGCAGAAATATAATAGAAGGAGGCTTGTGGTGGAGTCCTCAGTATGCTCCTCACACTGCTCTGCCTGCATTCACAGTGACAATGCAGCTCCAAAAAGGTGATGGAAACATCAGAAAGCGAGCAGTGTGCTTGGAGGAACCTGAAGGTACTTTTCCCTCATTTAATTAGGAAGAGTGAGCCATCCATTCTGTAATTAACAGTAAGGAGCTAGGAACAGTTCACTGAAAGTCAAACACGCCCGGGAGCCGGGATGGGGTCGGTTTTGCATATCTTTAAAGATAAATGCTTGGTCTTCATTATGGGCAGGGCTTGGCTCTCAGCAAACTTGTCGGTTTTTTATCTGGAGGAGCACTTTAAACAAATAAACGCTCCCACGCCGAATGTCAGAGGTGCTTGGCAACATCAAAGACCTGCTCTGCATTGCCCCGCTGCTGCCGCTCTATGATATCAGACGGCGTTTGTCTTTCATAGACAACAAAGAAATTTCCAGTTTTCAGATGTCCCCTTCAAAGCCCGGAAAGATATACTGTAATTCTCTGTTCCTTTCTGTAAACACATCACTTAACCTGGGAGACTGATGTACCATGACCTGCACAAGGAGAGCAGTGACAATGGGTGCAAGTCTGTGTGCTGCCAGAGCAGGAGCATCCTCTGCTCCCAGATTGCCCTCTAAGAGTCTGTGTGAGGAGGATGCAGCTTAGAAGCCTGTAATTAATGATTTGTTTGCTCATGTTCTCTTCTTAATGATGATGGTCATTAAAGAAGCACAGTCCTTAAAGTTTGTTACTCACTGTTGATAAATATCAAACGTCCAAAGACATGAAATGGGACAGAACAAAGCTTCCCTAAAGACTCCGGGAAGAGAAGCAGAACTGGCTCACACTGTGAAGACCCAGGTAATGCCTGAGCCCAGAATGGAGGTTTGGGGGTATGGTTCAACAGTCGTGGGAAGAGGATGGAGCAAATGGAGCAGGCCGTGAGGATCAACCAGAGAGCGGAGGCTGCATTTAAAGGATCCTGGCGGCAAGCACTTGGAAATGAAGATGATGACTGCTCTGGATCCCAGCACAGCACGGACACGAGGGTGAAGAAGGGAATGAGGGGCAGCAGCTCCTTCCCCCAGCATCCATGTCCCAGAGCAGACAGATCCCAGACCCAGATCCCAGTGGGCATCCACTGTGTACCCACCAGCACTGACCCCAGTATGGCCACAGTGTGCAGCCCGGGATGCCTCTGCAGGCTGGGGAACCTGGAGATGGCTGACAAAGGAGGCTGGACCAAATTTACTTTTAAAAGATGCAAAAACAGACAGAGAATATGTAATTCGTTGTAAGCAAGAAATGGCATTTTGCTAATAATTTCTGTCCAGGATCTTGAGTCTTTTTCTTTTTTGCTTTTTGTTTATTTTGTTTATGCTTGTTTATGTTTTGGTTGGTTTTTAGCTGCAGTAGAGCTGCCAGCAGCAGAACTGGAGCTGAAAAGGGCAAATAAATACCATTTACTCGCTGGCTCTGCGTACTGGCTTGTGGCAGAAATACCAGAACAGATGATCAGAGTGGTTTTTTGTGAGCTGTTTTGTTTTCTTTTTAAAATTTTATTTGATTTTATTTTTTTATGGAGCGCTCCTGACCTGTGCACTGAGGGGTGAAATGACTCACCTCTGTTTTTTTCTATTTCTGAATTCTTGGGGCTCAGCAGTGACCTTCGAAGTATATTTTAAAAGGTGAGTCGCCCTACATGCCTTCCTCTGTTTCTTTAAATTTCGTCATAATAATTATGTCCTTTTCTTTCCATTTATCCTCAAAAATTCTACAGGAGTCTTTCCTTCCAGCTCCAACCTGGATCTGAAGAACAGCCTTGCAGAGCCGTATAAATGACAAACTGCAGAAGGATCTCCTGCCCCTGGGTTGGACTTGGCAGCTGGTGTCACATCGAGAGGTGCCGCTGATGAGATGCAGCTCACTGACCCAATGAGAGCTCACTAAGCACTTCTGCTAGAACACAGCAGTCGCTGATCCCCAGCAGTGTGAGATAGCATATGCTGCTGCTCAGACAGCTCTGACTCATGTGCAAGATGCTATTGTTCAGCATGAAAAGCCTAAGGAGAGCCTGGCACTGCTCAGCACCCAAAGGAAATGTTGCTGCTGCACATCAACTCCACATTGCTTCAATTCTGTTTTGACTTACACCAGTTCTACACAAACGACGCTTGGTCATGACTCCTTATTTACTGTGGTGGGGTATGAGATCAGGAAGGGTTGCATAGGAACTGTCAGAGCTCTGTAGGCTGACATGCTGTGGCCTCACCTTTCATGGAGACCTCTTCTGAGTGCTTGGAGAGGCAAAGAAACCTGCAGATGAAGCCGACCTGCCTCTGGGATGGGCACAAAGCCATGCCAGAAACCAGATGGGAGTGAGCCACGATGGAGCTCACTGAGCACAAACTGTGTTTGTGTTAGAGAAAAAAACAGGTTTCCAACTAAAATAAGGTTTGCTGCATCCTAATTCAGACCGCTGTGGAGGACCACCAGGTCTCATATCTGACTTCCAGCAGAGCTCAGAATCTGAACTTCAAAGAGAAAATCAAGTGCTTTTTGTTATGAACAGTCTGTGGCCTTGAGGGGAAAAGCTGCCTTAACCCCAGATACGGAATTAATTGCATTTATTTTACTACTGCCAGCTACAAACAACGGCTTTATTTTCAGAATGCCATTCTCCAAATCTCTCTCCTCCAGAATTTATCACCTAAATCAGACAAAAAGGAAACAATTCCATAAGAGTGTGACAAAATGGAGCTTAAGGAGGAAGAAAATGCCAGAGATGGTCAAAATGGCACTCAGGCATTTCAGCCCTATTTCACCATCTGGGTCTATATCAAGTGAATCTCGTTTTCTGCAGATGCTTGGAGCTATTACATTTGTTCTATTTATTCTCCCTCAAAGGCTTGGAGATGAGTCAACAGAAAAATCTTCGAGGATGAAAAAACTGGAACTTGAATTATGCGATATCCCTGGACAAGTTGTTCTGCAATCAGAACGGCATTCTCTTTCCTCACTGCTTCAGCTTCAATTAAAAAAAAGCAAAACCAACACTACAGTAATACAGTACCAGTCACATCTGTAAATACAGCCCCTTTCCTTTTTGCTTGCAAGCTCAAGGAGTTATATCAGGACTGTACCGAGATGTTCGGTTTCTAGAGTTCATTTCTGGTGAGAACATCCCCTCAGCTCTTGCCAGAAATCCCCAGGTGAGAGCTGCTCCTCTCTGGAAGCCTTGACCCAGCTCAGTCATGCACAGTTATATGGATTCAATGGAAAGAATAACTCCACACACCTCTTTGAAAGACTTCTTCACCTCCACTAATGGATGCCAGTGTGCGATGGGCTTGCGTGGGTACGCCAGCATCTCGTTCCAGTGGTCTCTACCCAATCCTTCCGCATTGACCCCCACACGGCAGACCCCAATGATCTCATTATGACCCACCCTGAAGAACAATAGAAAAGCAACATGGTTATCTCCTGCCCAAAATGCCCGCACACAATCAAACTCAGACACGGCTCCGTGATACCGGAGTGCCACGAGGTGTGGTGCCAAAGTGAGCGTGGGATCTGCTGCTGTTCCTGTCCACGGGAACATGAAGCAAAGGATCAGTTTTACCATTACTCAGAATTCTAGCAGGTAATTACCCATAACCATAAAAATAAATGATACTTTATAATAGATCACTAGAGACAGATTGATGCCACACAGCAGTGCAATCAAGGGTGTGATGATAAGAAACAACTACTGAGCAGAACATCTGTGCCCAATGGGGTTTTATCCCCTCCTCTCTCCAGAGCCCTCCACACCTACCGATCGTAATCCATGACAGAGATGAGCAGGCTGACTTGATCCATGTTCTCTGGAGGAATGTCAAAGATTATTGCTTCATTGTAAGTAGGATTAAGTGTATTTTTCTTTATGGTGGTTTTCTTCTTTTTCAGCCTTCGACCATCACATAGCAGTGACACTTTGACATACGGATCTGGCAGAAGAAAAGGCATTCTGTTTATGTAGGTTTATTTCATCACCTTCACAATTTAGAAACAGCATTTCCAAAGCATGAGCCTAAGTTACCATGAGCTGAGACACACCTCAAATGGACTTTTAGAAAAAAGGATGTCTTTGTATTGGGGGGATCTGCAATTTCTTGTACTGCTGTGAATGCTGAACCCCCAAGCAGGAGGATGCTGAACCAGGCATCCTTTGAAGGCCCCCCCCAACCCAAACCATTCTATGACTATGAGAGGTTCAGGCACTGGAGGAGGAAAAAATCAGCTCTTTCCATCAGTAATAAGTGCTCACAAGGGTAAGAAGGTCCTCATCTCAATCCTAGAGCCAACATTCATCAGCTGATGACACCGGGCACTGGACACTCAGGCTTTAATTGCACCGCTACAGAGAGTGAATTCATTGCTTTCTCTGAAGAAAATCTGAAACCTGAAGGAAAAAATTGCCTATGAGAGCAAAATGTGTGCCAAATTCTGAAGACCAAAACTATCAGAGGGGGTGATTTCTCAGGCACCTTTTCCTGCACTGCTGCCAAATCTATCCAACTGTTCTCATTATGTTGCAGAGTTACAGTGAGCAGAGGAATCTGAAAACCCATTTTTCCCAGTACTAGAGAGCAGCAGAGGAAGAAAAGATATTAGAGCAGCTCTAACTCACTTCATTTCTGTTGGCTGATCGTGGCACAATGCGCTTCGGTTACAAATGGCTCCTGTTTCTGATTTTGACTGCTTGGGCAATTTCAGTGCATTTTGAAGTAGCAGAAAACCTGCAGCATTTACAGGAACGTTGAGCTGGCTTCACCTGAAGTCTCAATTCTTAGACAATTCCAATCAGCCAAGCCCTAACTAAGCAGAAATGTTTCCAGCACAGATCTTTTACTGTACTGCTTCTGTTATTTACCCGAGTTGTTGATGAAATTCAAATGCTACCGTATTGATCTTTGGAACAGAAGCTGCTTTTGGTGTTGTAGTCCACAGAGAGTCTCCTTGAACAGTGCATTTGGGCACAGAATCATCTTCCCTGGGCTCATATCTTTGGGAATGCATTTCATACAATTGTGCACGGACTTAAAGCACATAGAAAGCTTCTTTGGGCATTCCAGCGATGGTAGACAGCATCAGGAGACACATCCCCACTGAGATACCCTGTGGGAGGAGGAGGAAGTGTGGCTGCAGCACATGGTGCCCTCGGCCATCAACACCCACCTGAGTAACCAGTGATATCCATCGCTTTGAGATTCCTGCATTTAATGACTGTTAGGGTGAGGCGACCTGCAGTTGGCAAATAACAAAGGGAAAACATGATCTCTCCCAGGTCCACGCTTTCCTTCAATAAAACAGAGAACACATGATGTTGGAAACGTGCAAGATTCAGCCTGGCTGCCTCCACCCTCCAACAGAGTGCTTTGTGCAGGATTCATGCAGCACTTGCACCACAACAAGCTTCTCCCTGTGCTGTCACTTTGCAGTGAAGGAGTTTTTATGATATGATGGGGCCACGGGATTTAGTTTTCAGTGTTGTTCGGCTAAAAATTGTTAGAGGAATAGGGAGATATGTGTGTCCCAATGTTGCAGCTTCGTATCATAGCTAAGGATTGTCATCCACGTCTCAGTGGAGTGTGTGCTTCCCATTACTACATTACAGTGAGCGCACATTTTCTTCTCCACTGCTTACACAAAAGTGAAGTGTTATCCAACACCAAATGAAGGCCATAAAGGAAATTACGTTAGTATCAAGTTTGGCTTGAATGTGCCAAGTGTGTGTCACAAACACCTGCTTCCCTGCACGGAGGACTGCAAAACAATGATGGGCCACACAGAACAAGTGCATGGAAATGTGAGACCTGGCCATGCAGCAGTGCTGCAATCCTCTGGTTGTGTGCAGTGTAACAGATGCAGCCAGGGACTTCCTAGCAGCTTTCCTGTGAAGGGGAGTATGAATTTCTGGGTGGCTGCATACCACAGAGCCCTTGGTTCAGTTGGAAGAGAATTGCCAAAGACCTCATTTAGCTGCAACTTTCTGGGTTATGACACACTTAATGTAGTTTGGATCACCACCTGTTGAGCTGTGCCTTCCCAGAGCCAACAAACGCAGCATCAGTGTGTGTATGTCTGTACATAAATAGTGCATTAACCAGCAGATGGCACTCAGAAACATTTAGCACTTCTGAATTACACAGATCAATACTATTTACTGTTTTGGTGCTCTGTAAAACAGCTTTCACACACAGCTCTTTGCACCTCCTGCACTTGTAGCCTTCTCTTACACCTCTCAAAGCCCATTCTACCATTACCTTGCTCGTGGGAATTCAGGAAAAAACATAGACCAAAAATAAGATTATAAACAGGTCTGGTGCTATTTATGCAGCTAGAACTTCACCTGAAGTCAGCAGAAAAATTTCCAAATACCTTCCAGAAATGGATTTTAAGGAAAATCTTGCCTTTTACACAGAGATCTCACATCTGTAGAGCAAACCACCTATTCATTTTTGGAAACAGAGGATCTGATTCATTTCAGCGTTATATAATGATCTGCTGAAAAGAACTGTAGCTGTTCGTAGTAGGGAGATAGAACTGGAAGTGAAGTCAACACATCCTGCACACAGAGCTTTGCTAAGAGGTGGGAGAAGAGATCTTATTGATGGATATGATTTTTGCCAAATTATTTCCTTCTCATTCTCTGTGTAGGCAGAGATTTAATACGTACTCCACTTAACCATGCAGAATACTAACGAGTGGTGCGTGCCAGTTTTGGTTCTTGTCAAAAAATTCACTTGGCTTTCAAGTAAATGAAACATTTTCTCAAGCTTAGAGTGTACAAAAGAAATAGTGGCAGCCAAATGTTTTCTGTTCAGAGCAATGTATATACCTGTAAATAGCAAAACAGAAGTTGTCTCTGGAGGTTACAACTCACTGTTAAATGAGAGTTTAGTTCTTATGCACTCAGAGTTCCCACTTTGATCCTTCACTCACCTTTAAAAATAAAAAAGCATCCCAAATAGCTTTCTTTTCCATGAGGCAAAATGATCTGAGTCACAGCCCCATCATCTGTGATCAGTAATGAAATATGAGAAAACAGTTACAGAGTTATTATTCCTCTACCTTTAATGCTTCTTGATGCATCTACCAGGAATTAAATTTCTTGCTTCACAAAATGTGAATAAAGGTTCCTTATTAAGGTATCAGGACGATTTTTAGCACACACTAAGGAGCTTCTCCTTGTCCATGAGCTGAGCCTGGTGCTGGATGAGGCATAGAATAGAATCATGCAGGTTGGAAAAGACCTTCTAGGATCATCAGGTCCAATCATCGACCCAGCACCACCATGCTCACTCACTAAAGGGTTTGGGGCCAGCCCAAGCCCAGGCAGGGGTGAGGTGACACGATGCATCTGAGCTTCTCTGTGTTATTTGTTTTGTGTTGGTTTGGGAGCTACTAAGGCAGGTGAGGCCCATGTTATACTGTGAGAGCACCATCTGGGCATCATGTAAGCCTCTCCTCCACTCCTGGTACTGAGAGGAATCTGTTCAGGGTATAGAACTAACACAAACTGTTTTCTGACCTCATTATATTAAGTCAAGAGATTGTTCTTTGCAACCATAAATATGACAGAGTAAAATGTATCCACATCATTCTAGAAGATGATATAGACATTGGAACATTTCCAAAGCTCATATCAACAGGTCTTAGGAAATAATGGAAGCTCTGAATCAATAACCTTTGCAGAATTGAAACAGAAATGTTTTACTGATTCACAAACTGCACAATCATTAATTAAATAGCTAAGTGCTAGCTATTTGAATAGTTTATATCATTGCTTAAATGTGCTCCTATCTTCTTACCCACAAGATTGATCTAATATATTATTAGTCTCCCAAAGCTTTCCTTGGGTATTTTAAAGCTGTATTTACTTTTCTCATTTTTGATTAAACTGAAGCGTCCTTGGGCGCATTACAGCTGCGTGAGATGTATCGATATTGGCACATTCCCAACGAATGGCACCGAGAGAGTGCAGGGACAGAGCCAGAAACAGCTCTTGATGTTTCTGTGGGAGCTCTGCAAGGCTGCACCACGCTTCTTGGGAGTGACGTTGGCTCTGCTGCTCTTACACTCCAAGACTTTTCCCTCAACAACTCCTCTGGTGGTGTCTCCCCATTTGTTTTGGTAGAGTTTTTCCCTTGATATCGATTTCTTTGGTCAGCCAACCCAGAGCCAAGCCAGCAAAACACAGAACACACACAGCTTAAAAATTCCATCACCTTCTATTGAAGCCACTTATCCTATGGTGCACGTGCTTCTTCTCCTGTAAAACCAAGTGTTTCCCCTTCCCCCTTTCACTCCTGCCCACAGATATCCTCTCTCATCACCCTTCAGAATTACTCCTTGCACGTGGATCACACAGCAAGTGTCACTGTCACTGCAGTGAGTGCATGCACTCCCAGAACTCACACCACAAAGTGACAGCCAGAGCTGATGGAGCTGACAGTGACCTGAGCCTTCCCAGGCAGAGCAGATGCCTCCAAGTGGCACCCACGAGTGTGACACACCTTGCTCCTCTCCTAACAACCCCTTTGCCAAGAAAATGACTGTGTCTGGTGCCTGCTAAACTCTTAGATGGCATTTTAGCCATTAATAGATGGTAATGAGAGTTATTTGTGGACTGAAAGTAAGGGGAGCAAGCACTATAGGCATGCAGTAACTGATGCCAGTGCCCCCACCTCACTTGCTGGCCAAAGCAAGATGCTCCAAAAGCAGCTCACAGGATGCTTCCAGCAAGCCCTGTGGTGCCTGAAAGTTGATGGACACACATCAGTGTGCTCGGTCACAATTTCAGACACAGGGCTGAGGACTTCCCATGTTCCAGTTTCAGAAATAATAGCATGAAAAGATGACTGACTTGGCGTCCAACTGCAAAGCAGAGCAATCATTTGTTCACCCTCAGGAAGGGTCACGTCTTCCCGGGAGGAGAGTGGGCAAGCAGATAGCTGTTATGTAGAGGTTAATGTCATTGCCTCTGCACTGAGATCAATGTAAGAAGGTGGCCACTCCTGCCAGCTTCAGCCAGAGCCTGCAGCACTGAAAGCAGCTGGAACATTTCCATCCCTGATGTTAGGTTTCCCTTTCAGAGAGAATTCAACAGAACTGCTGAAAGACTCCCAAAAACCACGGAAATAGTTTCCAGTAACACATCATATAATAAAGCCCAGTACAGCTATTTCTTGCTGTTTATCACATGCACGTGGCAGACATCCAGAACCCAAGCCCCTTCGCATGATGAACAGACGACAAACAGAGACTTTACCTAACACCTCCATCTATTTTTTAGCAAACCTGGTGTCAACGAGGCTCACTGCAGGTGAGATAACAGCAAGCCACTAATGAGGGGATGAAATCACAGCAAACCAGGACTCTGGCACAGCTGTCAGACTTCTGCATAGAGCAGCCTTTTTCACCCCTGTGTGCAACTGCTGTAGGCTCCCAGGGCTAACAGCACCACTGGCAATAAAGCCACCTGCTCCCAGTTACCAAAGAGGAAACCCAACCCAGCATGGGCAGACACTCACCGTTGTCGCATACTGAATGTCCTTCCAGATGGAAGTCTCCCTGGAAAGATCTGAGGCCTCAAACAGGTTCTCCAAGATAACTTCTCCTATCATGTCGTGTCTGGAGAACCTGTCAAAGTCAAAGACGCTCAGGTGGAGCTTCCTGCTCACCAGCTCCTCGTGGGGCACAGGGAAATGGAAGGACTCATCGAAGGTGGGGTTCAGGGTCTTCCTGTGCACTCGTGTCTGGAACTTGCGCTTTCTGTCGGGCAGGAGGTAGATCTTCACATAGGGATCTGAGCTGCCACAGAAATCTTTGGCTGGCAAGTCAAAAGCCCTGAGAATTCGGACAGTCAGCGTCTCGTTCTCATAGTCATACTTAAGAGTGAAGTTAATTTTCCCACAGGTTTTTGCTGCTTCTTTTTTGGGGTCCTCAGAGTCAACAGATTTTTGCTTGTAGAGCTCAGGCTTAATGCGGCCGATGCTGGTCGGCTGCTCGGCGACGGCGGGTGGGTCCATGCCATAGTCCATGCTGGACACGTGCATCTGCCGAGGAAGGTGTCTTTTGAAGGAGATGTGCCTGCAGAAGGAAGAGAGGAGAGCTGCATTCCTCTCCAAGGACATTCCTCTCCTTTTTCCCTCCCAGAATACGGGAAGTAGGAGAGCACAGCAATGAAGGCAATGTGTGCTTTTGACCTCTGCACAGAAACCATCTACGTTACGAAGAAGGAACACTGAATGACAACCTCAAAGGTCAAAGGAATCTATCTGGCAGAATGCTAAGTTTCATTGTGTCTGCAGCAAGCGGCATTTTTTTCACCTATTACACAAGTGACAGCCCAAAGTTAAATATATGAGACCCAACTCCTTAACCAGGACACACAAACCCATGCGGGGGCTCTTCCTCATCCTTGGTTCTTACAATTCCCAGACACTTGCACTAGGATTCCCCAGGGTGGAAAAAAATAGCAAAGCTTTTAAAATAAGAGACATACTGCCAGCTCAGAAAGTTAGGTTTTGTTCTGGGTATGGTTGCTTCCAAACTTCTCCAAGAGAGAAATTTTCTCATTGAGAAATGATAGATAATTCTTGACAGATAGAAATGCACAGCCTCATCTGGAAGTTGTCCCTTGCCTTGAGCTCCCCTTCAGCACAAGTGAAATGTTACATAAGCAAAGCTTTATCTAAGCGAAGCATAAACTCTTTCTGCGGACTCATGGCATTATTGCAGATTAACTGGTGTGTAGAAAAAATGTATGGAGTTACTTAACCATCCCAGGGAGTCGTACTGTCAGAGCATTAGCTGTTGGTGGTCTGTGGTGCTCAGAGAACTCACTCTCTTTGGCAATTTCCTCGTGGGCATCACTGGGCTGAGAGCCACACAGCCCAAATGCAGGAGGGTTTCTCTGAGGGCATCTGCCGTTCTGTAGCTCACGTTGCATGAGAAAGTGGTGACCAGTACTGCTTTGTTTGTCTTGATTCAGACAAACTGAGTTTTTTGCCTTCTCCTCTCTCGTAAGGAATGACAAAAGCAGAGTGTGTGCGCATGACAGTCAGCTGCAGAAAATAAAAGAGCGTGCACACAAACTGCAGGTGGCACGGGGTTGGCGCTGACACCAGCTCCTCGGAGCAGAAGGCTGAGCTCTGTGCCCTGCTCGCTCTGCAGTACTGCAGCCAATTTTCTGAGCAATGGCTGCTTTCACAATTGTTCTGTCTTACACATCACAGCCACGGCCAAGGCAAGCAGAGCGCTGGGTCGCAGCCAGGGCCCTGCTCTCACTGCTTCCTGCCCTACTTTCACAGCCGTCTGCGTCCAGCAAGAAGTACCGTATTTCTCAGTGTTCTTGCAGAGGTGTCCCAAGGCTCATCATACAGTCTCACCTCAAATTTAATGAGCGTGGTGCTGAATCCCTCACCCTGACTGTGCATTGATCACCAGCACTGAACACAGCCGGTCCCAAGTGCTGGCAGCGAGCGATACATTGATTCTGCTTATCTAACTGTTGCTGCAATGAGCCGCACAAACAAGAGAGAGCAAAAAAGGTCTAATGCTGTCTGACCGTATCCCATCATTGATACTTCAGCCTGCCGCTCGTGTTGTAACAAAATTAAAGTGGCCAAAGCATGCTGACAGCTAGACACAATGAGGGCAAGTCACCATAATAGGGATTGAAACCTTTAATTTTTTTTTTTTAAGAGCCCACCATCAGCAGCCCTAACACATTCAGTGGTTAATGGCCAATCTCCAGACCTTAATCCAGCAGGTTGGTGGGTGTGCATCCCCCCAGTCACCAGAACCTTGAGCTCCACTGCACGCCCCCCCCACCCAGCTGGTTTCGCCCCCACTCACCTGGTGGATGATGCAGGCTCTGTCGTTTGCCTCTGGATCCGCGTGCGCCGCAGGATGTGGTCCTTCATGGACATCTGCACTTCTGCAGGGATGTCTGGAGACGTGTGGCTGATTTTCACAGCTGCCTCCAGGAAGCTTATGGTGCCCGAGTCCTGGAGCTTGTCTGCCATGTTCTCCTTATTGCAGTCTGCCTCGCTCTGCAAGACGGCCAGGTTAGGAGAAAGGGCCTTGTTCCTCCAGGGGACCCAGCACAGCTTCCAAAAGAGAAACAGAAAAACTGCCACCAGGGCCAGTCCACACACAATAACTATCACTGCAAGGAGGCTGACGGAGAGCTCTACAGGGGGAGAGAAGGCAACAGTGACAGGGAGCGGGAGGAGTGGGAAAGGAGAAAAGAAAAGAAAGACGGTGAGAAAGCCATAAACAAAGGGAAGAAGTGATCCAACCTGACTTACATCATGCCTAACAGAGAGCTCTCAGCAGGTTCTGCAAATGAGAGCCAAACCCAGGTGAATGCCTCAAGACCACTGCCTTCCCCAAGCACATCTGTGGAGAAAAGGACACCTCCAGATAGGTAAAATTAGTAAGTTTCATACGACAGTGGTGAGCTTGGCTATAAAACACCACCTTGGCTTTCTTTCGAGGTATTGGCATGCTGCTGATCTTCAAATCAAGCAGAATTTTGGAACTGAGTGAGAGAAAAACAAGCTCCATTGGCGTACTGTCAGAAACTGCCTTTTTTGCTTCATAACACAGGTGTTCAGTCACTGGATTAAACAAAATCCTCAGTCTATCTGCCATGATCCTGGAAGCAGATTGTTGTACTATTAACATTTACTTCTTGCCCAGCTGCTCCCAGAGGGAAAATAAGGAAATAAAGGAAATAATTAAAAAATCACAAACTGCTGATGCAGTGAAACCGAATACAGGAGATGGTATAGGGAGTGCTACACGTTTCCATGTTCTGAGCTGCACAGAAGCTGTGTGTGTTCTCTGCTTTTCTGAGTCACTTCTACCTCACACACTATGTACTTCAGCACCTTGGTCTTTTCTAGAGTAAAAGAGTTTCCATTCCTGTGAGTGAAGTTAGGAAAAAAAAAAAAGAGGATATTGGCTAAATTTAAATTCCCTTCTTGGAGTGTTTTCAACCCCAGATTCCCCCTCCACCATAGTTCCACGTGTTTGAAATACACAAACATATCAGCCCCCAGAGATGAAGACAAGTTATGTACTGCAATCATGCCTGCAGTGCCAGGACTGTAGAAGATCCTGTTACAGATTGGTTTGAGTTCAAGAAAAATTCCTTGCTTGCCTGCAGTGCCCAGCAATGCTGTACTCCTAATTTAGATGTGTGAGTCAGGATAGATAGGAAAGGGAAAGAAAGGTACTTAAGGCAAACATCCAAACCTCTCCCTTTCGTGAGCTCTAAGAAATGCTTGAAAAAACCTGCATTTAAAGCCAACTCTCTCAAAATCCATCCTTACTGGGCAGCTTATAGCTCTCAGCACGGAATCTGGGAGACCACATCCGTGCATCACCATATCTACTGTAACACTCCTTCCTGACATTTGCTTTACCTTAACCAGAAGTCAAGAGAAGACTCACGTCAAGTGCAAATTCACAAAGAGCTTAAGGCAAAGCTTTCGAGTGCCCCCGGGTTCTGTGCCTTGAAAGGAAGGGGTGGAAGCTGCCAGCAGGTACAGATGGAAAGGATGAATGCTGTCCAGAAGTTTTGCAAGCGGCTTTCCCTCTTTCCTCAGCAGCCTCCTGAGCAGGTCAGATTGCACCATTTATATTCTGCTGTAGTTCCAGGACAGAAATACCTGAATAAATAGGTCCTGTCTTATTCAGTAATAAATAGGATTGTGCCAGTCAGCAGTGGAGCTTCCGTAGAGATTTGGCTAAATGAGTTCTCAGCACAGCAATGAGCACAAGGTACCACTTTTCTTTATTTAGGGACAAGTCCTGGAGTCGTGCCAGGGTTGCTCAGTGTCACAGTCAAGCAACCAAGAAGAAAAGCTTAAGAACCCAGACTTACTGCAAAGACGTCTGCCCTTGCTGTTCTGACTACTTTTTCCTCTGCAAACAAATTTTAGAAATTCAGTTATCTTTTCCAGTTCCACTCCTTCAAATCCTTGTAGGCTGCCCATGGCCTAAGCCTGGACAGAATCACAGAGCATCCCAAGAGGGAAGGGATCCCCACGGCTCAGCGTCAGAGCCTTACTTGGGGAATACTCCAAGAGCCTCATTAAAGTATTGGTACAGAAATTCAGCAGCCCAGCAGGAATGTTTTCAGGATCAAGCTGCTTTGCAGATTTAACTTCAGCAACTGCTTTGTCAGCAAGCAGCAACTGATATCATAAGCCCTTGCTTGGATATTCATCCTTATCCTTTTCAGTCATTTAAATGTACTGTGCAAGATGTCACAAAGGAAATAGTTGCAATGCAGAATCTATCACTGCTGGAAGTTATGTGACAGAAAAGTTCACCTTAAGATACTTCTTCCCATTCCAAGAAGTTACCTAGCACCCATCAATCTGCCAACACACCCGACTCCTTGCATGAGAGCATCCCAAGGAATCAGTTACCCCAAAAAACCTGTTGCCAGTTTGAGAAAGATCGCAGTCCACATCACCTCCTGCTGATCTGCTATTCATAATGTATTTGACAGGATTCATGGATATCTTTATGCATGACCTCCCACTCTTGCCTCTGACAGCTCACATAAAACACAAAAGGAAGGGATCGAGATTTTACAGACATTTTTTAAGCAACTGCCCGTGAGGAATATTGGTTTATCTGAAGATGACATTAAATTCCCCAAGACTGTTTCCTGACCTATTAGGCTTATATATCAGTTGGACAGAGTTGATCTTAATTGATGTAATGAGCTTTCTCTTGCAGATCTGAAAATATCAATTACTTTAATAAATACCAGGTATTCAAGATATTATGCCTTAAATGTCCTCGAACATACAACAAGCTTCACCAAAAGCTTTTCCACACCAGGATAACCTGGAAAAGACTCCTCTCAGTCAGGAATGAGCTTTTCTTTAATTGTGTCACAGATTCCCCATCAGAGTAGTTTAATGCTGAGTTTAACGATGTGATTAGAAGAGGCTGCTACCAAAGAGCATACCTCATTTGTGTTAAATGGCATTAAGTATACAGAGAAATAGAGTTTTCTGAAGCAGAAAGCCATTTGTTGGCAGGACTTATATAAGCAGATCTGCAGGAAGGCCCACACTAGTCATTATCTTTGCTCTGCTTTCCTTTAGTGACCGGGGGGAACGGTTTCTGTTACCAGAGAATGCTAGCAGTAGCTGGTGGCCAATGCTAAACCACCATTTATCACCACTTACACGATGGGAGGTACCATTAAGCACAAAATCTGAGTCAGCTGAGGCTTCAGTCTCCCACACCTGCAGCCGAGCATAAGGAAATAATAAACTGAAGTCTTTAGAGACAGCACATGGTTGGCTTAGGCCAATGTGCTGCAGAAACATCACTGCTCTTTTGCTTTCGTGTGTCTTGCTACTGAGTCTTAGAGCAAAGTCCATAGGGTGACTCCAAACTACAAGACTTTGGAGAAAGTCAATGCTTTCTTCTGCACTCCTTGTTCCCCCTAACAAAGGATGGGACAGCCAAGGGAGGAACAAAAGGACAGCACAGTAATTTAAGACTTTGAAGCAAAAAGAAATTTAAGAAAGGGAGATCCTTTCTCACTTAGCTAAGCCCCTTCCCTTGCTACTGGTATTCTTGCACTCTGAAGGCATCTCATTAGCAACAGCACCCCTTTTGTTTCATCTTGGATGGAACTAATTAAGAGAGCATCATGGAACCACGATTCAACTGTATAGCTCAGATGACTTCACAGTATGCCAGCTGAGTTACCTAAGGGGATAATTAGCAATGTCCAAACAGAAAATGATTAATAATATGACAAAGCTGTGATAAAAACAGCCTATTAACTGCAAGACAACACGTCTTATTATGGCAACGCTGACTGTTATTACTCTGAAGTAGATGCACTATTATTAAAGAGATGCACAGATAACGCTGTGTTTAATGTGAAGAGTTATATTTAATATCTTAGAAGATGCAATTTAGCTTTTCTTCCACCCACTGCCCGTCGAGAAAACAAAACATGTGGGACAGCTCTCTCAGCATCCCAGCAATCGTTAGTCATTCCAGCAGCTGTTGGCCTTGAACAAAGTTTGAGCACCATGAGTGAAAGTTTAAGGGCCAAATGAACATCTTTCCTGTGTGTGCTTCTGACTGGTAAGCTTCCCAGTGGCTAATGGAAAACCTTAGAGTCAGGGAGAGCTCTTGCTGGTTCATTTCCATCTGACAAACAACAAACATCTCTCAGCGTTTCACTTCTTGCCACAGCAGATGCTGCCTGGAAGAGCAGTCATGAGAGCACAGGGAAGGTGGTGGTGATGGTGTTGTGTCTTAACCTTGCTTCTGCTGTCTGCACGTCTGCTTTTCCAGAATCATGTTTTGGGCATTGCTTGTACCATGTCAGGAGGTATTTCCAGGCTTCTCCGTCCATTTTTGCCACATTTTTCTATTGCAACAGGGCTTGTGAGATCGAGAATATATCATTCTGTTTCTACATAGCTTTGTAGAGATCGTGCATTCGAATGTTGGATCAGCGAGAGAGTTAGTGCTGGAAGAGAAGGCAAGGAGCTCCGGGGCTACAACAGAGTACACGAGGCACTCACCAATTGCTAATCTAATTTATGTGTCATTGAGAAGCATGAGCAATGTAAATCTGATGGGCTGAGGCTTGGAAATTGAACATGAGAAACAGCGGTGAGCCTCAGCCACCTGGCCTGGGGAGCTGGGGGGGAGCACAGCAGCAGGGGGAAGAGGAAGAGGTTTCCATGCAATCCTGGCTATGGATATGTTTATTCAGCAATGCTGTTCAGCTTTGAAGCTCTACAGAGCTCCAAAGGAACAGAGAACGGATGGAACAGAAACCAAACGCTGGGGCACAGCTACACAGCATCCAGCAGCAGCACAGCTAAAGACAAAATAAGAACTGCAACAGAGCAAAGGAACAGCCCCTTTGGGACTTGTGCTCAGAACAAAACACAGAAGGCACCGAGGAGCGAAGCAGCAAGCGGAGCACTTTGCAACACGAATTCTGAGATGGAAACGGGCTGTCTGATGAATTGTAAAATGCTGAGTTTGATGAGGGAGGTGAGCCGCAGTGCAGTGCTCCTCTCAGCCAGCTCCTTTTTCCCTCCTCAAGCGTGCCACCGACGTGGGAATGTTAACAGAACAAATAGTGGAGAGCTGACCGTTCCTGGCACCCACCAGCTCCAGCAGCAGCAAGCAGCTCCGTGACAGAGCATGCAGCTGAGTGTGCACTGGGGTCTGCAGAAAGCATCAGCAAGAGGTGATCATTGCAAGCCTGTCACCAGCTGCCTCTGCTGGCTGGGAGCACGCCCAGCGTGCCATTGCTCTGGCTGATGTGTTCACTGTCACATCTGCAGGTCCACTCGGTGCCATTTGGGTGTCATCTGAAACTCAGCAATACCTCGTCTTGATTTATTGGCTCTATTCCCTAGGCAGCTATGAGCTCTGGGATAATGTCCTGAAATATTCTTGAGCCACAGACAGTATTAACAGCTGTCACTTCAAAGTCAAACTGCTGCCAATTCACTTTTCACAGGTAGCCAACAGCAGAGTTGTGTCGAGAAGCACTGCAGCAGAGGCTCCTGCTTAAACAACATCACAGGGAACAACAGTGCAGTAGTTATGGAAGGGAAAACACCCCGATGAATTCTCAGCAGATTTTCAGGGAAAAGCTCAGAAAACAACCATGGATGAGCAGAGCTCCTGGCATCCTTCAGATGTTGTTTAATGCTGAGCAGTTCTACAACAGAACCCATCGGGCAGCAGCACCCTGTGAGCACCAGGTCACTGCACCTGCTCAGGTTACCACTTGCTTTGCAGACCCTCCAAACCGTTTCCATCCTGAGAGCAATCTGAGCAATAGGGACACGTGTAAGCTGTCACCTACTGCTCTATCTGCACCTTCTGGTGCTCTGCTCAGACTAAAGGAGCTTGGCTGCTTGTCAGGTTTCTTTAGAGAGAGGCAGGCAGCACTGCTCAACCTGAGGGCGTGCAGCACCCTTACAGCATGTGAGAGAGGAATATGAAGGGACACGGCAATATTCGGTACTGTGACCGGTCTGGAAAGAAACAAATCAGACTTATCTCTTGATAATAAATCAATATTTAATTCACTGATTATCCTTCTCGACTGCCTTCTGCAGCACAGTGCTATGAAATACCCAGAATACCAGCTCTTCATGCCCCCTTTGGAGCTCTGCAGACCCCACTTCTTCCTGCAAGCAGCAAAAAAGGGGTTTGCTCTACTCATGCTCTTCCTCCTTTCTGGGACACGGGGTACCTCTATCAGCTTCCAGCAGCTTCCTCCTGCACCCGTGGGCTCTGCAGGAACTCAGCCAGAGCAAGTCCACCTTATGTGCACATCACTGCTGCTTAAGGGGAAGAGGAGGACAGAGATGGAAGGCTCTCCCTGTCTGTGCCGAAGTTTCAGTGAGATAAAGAAAACTTCTTAAAAATTAATTTGCCTCTACCACAGGGTTCCTGCCACGCCAGAGCTTATTGGAATGCAAACTATAAGCTTCAAAGGCAAGGATGAATCAGAAGCTATTTTGAGAGTAATTATATAAGATTACAAAATTCAAAACATTTCATTCTCACACGTTCAGTGCGAAGACAACCTGCTTCATAAGGAGACCTTGGGGGGAGCCTCTGTTCCGAGCAACTGTGATCCATGGTCCAAGCACTGACCAATTCCAGCCCAGACAAAACTTCCTTTGTTGAGCAATGCAGGGGCTTTGTTCGGCACTTACTGCAGTTCTCCAGGAGATGCAGTTCTGTAGATGGAAGAATAGCTCCAACTGTGAGATGTGGACAGCTGGATGAAGCTGTCAGAGAGGTCTGAGGACCCAGCACATTGGCATTCTCTGCCTACCTACATGAGATCTGGATTTTCCCTCCACACTGCACCAAAGGCATGCTTTTCTCTGAAACTTTTGTGGGTACGTGCAATGAGAAGAGGAATTTGGGCTGCCAGCAGCATTGCACTTCTACCACAAAAGTGACCCAAAGAAATAAAAGGAAAAATTTGTCCAAACTGAAGGATATGTCCTCCAGTGATTTCAGTTGCTTGGTGTCTTAATCAGCTTTCCTCTAGAGTATTATAAATGAGATAGTAACAGTTGTCATTGCTTCATGCCTAACTGATGACAGCCTAATGAACTATTTATAAGCCACGCTGCATGCGATTGTAGTCCATAGCTGTGTGCAAATCCCATGGCACTTTGTCACAGTGTGCTGTAGCAACATCTGTGAATGACTCTGTAGTGCTGAACGCAGACGTGCTCACTTTGGTGGAGGTGATGTGACCCTGAATGTCATCTCCCATCTGACGTATTCCCAGGTTCAGAACTGAGCTCAGTAACTGAGCAAACACTCCCAGACATCCCCGAGATCTCTTACTGCAGGTGGAAGGAGTGCATTTAAGGCAGCACTCACTGTGCTTACCGAGCACTGTGCTGTCACAGGAGAGCATGCATTCCTTTGCAGCAGTTGCAAACATGCACAGAAAATCAGTGATACATCACCAGAGATCCCGGTCTGCTTCTGCTAGGATGGCTGGCAGCTCTCATCAAATGGAATCAAATATTCTGGCACTGGATGTCCTAATGATGACTCTGAAAGGGTTTGTATGTGCTGAGCTTCCAGCATCCTTCCTTTAGTCTTTGCTGCACATTTTTCTGTGTTGTCAAACAGGAACCTGCTACAGTACAGCAAACTGAACACAGAGGTGGCCTTAATTAGCGCTGCAGTTTCACTGAGCACCCTGCAGTTAAGTTTCTTTTCTCCATAGAGAATTCAGTGCACAGTCACTCCAGATATCCCTTCACTGTCTCTCTAGGATGCCATTTTGCACTGTGTAAGTGTAATTAATGACAGTGCATGGCAGAGGCACATCACATCTCTCCCAAAAAACTGCTACCATAAGTGGCTGCTGTGTGTGTGAGTCCACTGGAGCGGAGCTATAAGGGCTGCGACAGACAAGCTTACTATGATATACAGACAGGAATAAAATCGTGCGTTATTGAGCCCGAAGAAGAAGTAACAAATAGCAAAGCTAGATCAAGCTGCCTAACCAACATCAGATGAACACTCGTTGATCCGAAGGGAGAAATGTGGACAGCGGGAAGAGGAAACGGGTGAGAAAAATGAGGATAGCTGAAGCTACAGCTAAATGGAGTGTGTATCAGCTGAGATACAGGTATGGTGCTGGTCTTTGTCCCTGAAAAAATGAAAGTGCACACATGAGACTACGTGAACACGCTATGTGCAGCAGGCTGTACCCACTGTGCTGGTACAAACCCAGCCAGGCACAGCTGTCCAGCAGCAAACACCTGCAAACACAAAACCTTCTCAGGATCCTCCTGCAAAGCAGTGGAGACAGACAGGGTAAGGATATGCCCTGATTTGAACCAGCTAAAAGCACATGCTTGGTCTCCCTGAAGCATAGGGAGAACGCTGATAGAAGAAGAAAATATTCCAAAGAGAAAGACAGAAACCTTTAAAGAAAAGTATTAAGGAAAAGAGGCTCTATATTATGGGGGGAAAGAAAAAAAAAGAGAGAAAAATAATAAAGTAACTTCAGAAATGTGGACTTACCAGGGAGGCAGCTGGTCTCCAGCTCAATCCGCCGCCACTGCCCTCAGCCTGCTCTCACACTCAATTAACACCAGCAGCAATCTGGCTGCCTGTTTCTATGGAGTTTCGGATGCCGGTCCCTGACTATGCATGAGGCGACTGCAGCAGCGCAGGAGCAGGCTCTGAGGTCCGCAAAAAAACTACAAACACCATCAGACTCCCTGGCTGCTTCAGGAACGAACCAACCAGCAGCAATTAAGCAGATCCAAGGCTTGCAGCTCTGCAGAGTTACTTAGAAAGCTCCGTAGTGTGTTTTGTTTACCAGGACCATCACAGTGTGCAGAGCCAGCTGTGAAGCCACACAGATGCACACCTAATACATAAACAAACTACAGAATCAATTTCTCCTGGATTTATGCTGCTGGTTTTGACCTTATTTTAATACAGTTTTTTGAGCCTTCCTCTAGCTACAAGGTTTGAACACGACACCTTCAGGACCAGAGCACAGACCCGTTCTGCTTGAGCTAAAGAGCAAATCTGCTGCATGCAGCTCGTGCTGTCTCTTTACTGCTGGTGGAGCAGGCACTCACAGAGGAATGCAAAATCCATTTTGTAAGTGCATTGCTCCGTGCTAAGAAAGATCTTTGCCCAAAGGTGCTGCTCCTCACATGCTTGGCCTCCAGAGATATAAGCCTCGATGATTAGAATTAGTTTTGCCTGGGTGGCTTCAAACATGTTCGCTGTTATACCATCATATTTACTTCAGATACACTTGAACAGTGTTTCAGAGAAGTATGTTATCACAGCCAATGAGTAAAGGCAGGAATTGCCCTTATTTCACAGCTAGTGGCTCGAGGCATCCCGCATCAGTGAGTGGCCACGCCATCCATTTTCCATTAGTCAAGCTGTCCTTTCAAGGGATATTTTTTTTCCCAGAAACATACCTCGGAAGCAATTCCTCCATATGAAAACATTTGTTCCCCATCAGCATTTCTGCAATGGGCAGCCCCATACAGCACAAAAAGCCCATCTCCTCCCACAGCAGGAGTGCTTAGGATGTGTGGCTTTTGCACTTAGTGGTGTTTGCAGAGTGCCAGGAGCGCGTTCGGTGCTGCACAAGAACCGTCTGTGTCACACAATTCAGGAACAGCAGTTCACACAGAGGGCACAGAGTGCTAAGTGTGCACTGAGTTACAGCAGGGTTAGAGCTCAGGACAGCTGAAAAATGGCACTTGGAAGCAGAGCCTCTTCAAGTCTCCTGTTTCCTCATTTCCCCAACTGTTCTTTGTCTTCCTCTCACTTGGGGTCTGACACCCCATGTTTGCAAAGTGCTGGGGTGTTGTGCTGAGGGTGATCAGTGGCCCAAGGAAGGGGCTGGGGAGGATGCTGGTGCTGTGCTGAGGTCAGCAGGGTCTGCTGCTCACACGGCCTCGGGTTAAGGCTGCGATGTACCTGCACACTGCCCCCACAGTGCTCCCGGAGAGCGAACTCGGAGCTCCTGCTGCAGCTTCAGGGCAGAGCAGTGATGTATCCGCTTGCTTAAGGTGCATCACTGCAGTGGTAAATGTTGGCTCTATATCACAGGCATCTCCACTGCCTGTAGCTCGTGGCTATGTGCTATCTGCACGCGGCATCACCGCTGAGGACGGGCAGGGAAGAGCTGTCAGACGCAGGGAGCTGCAGGGAGGGGTGAGATGGGCACAACAAAGGACACAGCCTTTGCCCAACCTCGGGGCCCACAGCCAGGAGAGCAGTGCTATTCCTGGCGCTGCCGCTGGCCGAGCTGCAGGCAAACCTGTGCTCCGCTGACACATCACTGCAACACCTTCCTCACCCGAGAGCCTTGTTTTTCAGACACACCGGGCTGTTACCCAGCAGCAGCCCGCAGTGCTCCTTTGTTGGTACACAATGCTGCACGGCGTGCTGGAGTGATGCTGCAGCTACATTTCTCTTATTGACAAAGCTGGGGAGCAGGTTATTACATAACCCGAACTACAGAGAGTAGGGAAGCGTCTACTTGATACACAGAAGCACTTCTCACATCCAGTTCAAGGTGCTTTCAAACAGAAGAATCGGTGCAGAAAGCCACAGTCACACAGTCCCATGTATTTTCACATAAACCACTCCAATATTTTTATATCCACTGTTCTTTTCCATGCTCAGATGCAGTTCAAGAAAGTAAGTCGTGCCTGGCTAATTTCTTTGCAACTCCCAGAATGTACAATACTTGGAAATATCTCAAAAGCAATTACCTCCCGGGGCTAACAGCAATGGAGCTGTGATCTGTTCCCTGACTGCCTGCTCTGTGGCATTGGGGTGTTTCCATTCATCTGCAGTATGAGCTGCATGGGGGGCCCTGACAAACCAACCTAATTTATCCACCAGCCAGTCGACCTTTCCAGGAGGTAAAAAACTGACAGAGAAGTCCTTGAATTCATGCGACAGGGCACTGGGACAGAGACTGAAGCATTTGAAATTGTTCAAGGAGGATGTTGGTGTGATCTGAAAATGTGCTACTGAGGTCCTTGCTGAGCTGCACGAACACCTGCAGGACCCTCCTGCCACCTCCGTGGCCATAATGAGATCAGAAGTGTTGTATTCTCACTGTACAGTCAGGAAAACATTAACTTTGGTACCAAGGTGAAAAGAAAAAAAACAAAACCATATATATATATATAGGAAACAATGTTGAAAGTTATTTGCAATAGAGAAAACAGCTTCACTGGGTGCTGCACATAAGGATGGTGCCAGCAGCTGTAAGAGCCCTTCAGAAGATGACAAGTCACAAGTGAAATGGAGGCATCAGGTCAGGCACACTGCCTAGTAAACAGAGAGAGCCCCAGGGCAAGCAGAGGTGTGCTGCTGCAGCCTGGTCCCAGCAGAGGAGCAGCTGGGAGATGGCACAGTGAGCCCTGGGGGTAGCCCTGAGGGGTGACCACTCTGCACGGGTCTCCAGGTGGAGACATGAAAGATTTCCAAGCACTTGGAGTCAGGCTGTGAAGTCAGACTGGGCTGATATACCATCATGCCCTGAAACCTTAAAATGAGAGTCAGTTGCTTTGAAAAGAAAGCACTGCACACAAGCAGCTCAGGGCATGCAATCCATAATGCTAAAAAGCATTGTTTCATTTGCTTGGGTTTTGCTACTCCATGTGAGCCTGTGATGTCTGTTCCCATTGTAAATGTCTTTGGAAGTTGCAGGCAAGAGCTGCTCTCTGGAAGCTGTGAGCAGAAGCGTGAAGAGAATTCCCCACGTTCCCATGCAGAAGTGCCCCTTTGCCTTCGGAGCTGCACTCAACCTGCTCCTGGCCCACGGCCGAAATGCCCACATGTCACCATGCCTGGTGAGCAGAGACCCATGCAAACCCTTCCTTTTCTTGAGCTGAGGTAACAATAAACATCTCTGTTTCTTAAATAGGATGCTTATTGCTATTTGCTTTATACAGGATGGGAGTTGAGGTTTTTAATCCAAAAAACTTTCACAGAAACTTAACATCACCAACCACCTCTCCACCTCGGTGCAGCTCTCCCCATCGGGTTACACTGCCTCACACCAACAGATTAATCAGCACTTGCACCAGCTGTGGAGCACATAAAGGCAAATAGTGATAGATCTGTGCCGAGACAGTTCCCCCTAATTCCAACTCTGCTCTCCCAAACGCTCCCCCCCCGTGCAGACATTCCCCCCCTTTGGATGTTTGCAGTCCCGAGCTCTCAGGACCAGAGTACTGTACCTGGCTCGGAGATGCTCAGGCTCTGGTCTGAAGGCAGCAGGAATTCCCTGCACGTGTCCAGGTCCAGGGCAGGAAGGCTTTTCTTCCGGCACAGCTCGGTGATGATGCGAACCGCCTTCTGACAGCGGCTGTCATCCTCGGTGCCGCTCATCTCCCAGACCGCATCCTCCGCTGCCCCCCTTCTGCCTAAGAAAGTCCAACTGGAAGCGGAGGGAGTGTTTCTTTCCAACAGCAGTGGTCCCACCCTTTGGCACGGCCACACGACCACCCCGCGTGCCCCCAGTGCCCGGAGCTGTGGGTCGGGCTGTGCAGCCCTGTGCTGGCTGCAGTGCTCCTGGCACTCAGATTGCCTCTGAGATCAGAGATCTGTTTACTGCCAAAGAGTGTTCCAGACAAAGAACCTCCTACTAAATTCAGTTTCGTGCCCTCCATACTACGCTTTTAAAGCCGCAGCCCAGATAATTCCTATTAACCCTTCTGTTGCCCTTTCCCCGGGCACAGAGTTTCAAATCTCACTCCCAGATCAATCTTACAAAAAAAAAAAGTCAGTGCTGGGATCTCCCGATTGAGGACAGCAGAGAAACACTGCACAAACTCCTACAGCTGTTAAAGGCAGCAGGGAGCAGGCAGCAGGCTTTGTTTGCATCAGTCCCACAGCAGCCAGCTGGAGGTGGCCATAGAGATCGAGAACGTGACTGTGCTTCATGACCAGATTTAAGAAGAAGGAACGGCGGCGTTTTTAGTTTCTGTCGCGACTCATCAGGCATGTCATGCCACACGACAGAACCGAATTCGAGCACATATTTGGCATGCATGAAAAAAGAAGCATCTCTGTAACAGGCACTTACAGCTCTGCTCAGCAGAATGATTCCTGTCGGCCCCGGAGCAGAGGAGCAGGGCGCAGATAATCAGCAAAACAGAAAGTGAGAGCTGCAGCTGCACGGGTCCCTCAGCCCCACATCACAACAGAGCGTGTTGAGATTAATGCTGTTGTGTTTATTTTCTCTGGTAATTACTGAAGCTCCATGAGCTCTCGCAGGTCCCCAGAGATGCACCTGTACCCCCACAAACATCAGCCCCGTGGGCTCACGTGAGGCAGCGCGGCTCCCAGAAGCTCAGCCTGAAATTGCAGCCTGGTGATGTGAAGAAGTAAATACACCATATCTTTTAGTGGCGTGTTTTTAGACATACAGCTGTTGAATTGTTGTATGATGTGATTAGTTCTTGCTTGCAAAACTGCAGTGGCATTTAGGTGTTGTGAATAGTCGTGGATGTGGCACTAAAGGCTTTAAAGCGTGCTGTGAGGCAGTTCTGTTGTAACAAGAGACCTTCAGCAAAAGAAACACAGTACTGAAACAATGGTGAGTAGGCCATCAAACACCAAAGGAAGCCAGGGGCACTGCATGAGGCTGAGCTGTCTCACTCCAGGAGGAGGTTGGGATACAACAGGCAGGCATCAAGGTACTCCTCTCTATCCTCCTCCTCTATCTTCCAACACCCCGGTATAAATCATTAAAAGACACAAAACTTATCTCTATCCAAGGACGAGCAGATGCTCAGAAATAATAGCAGTGCTGAGTGAGCAAAGGTTATGACTTTAAATTACTTATAATTGGCATTCTCCTACTGAGCGTGTGTCAGTGAGGAGAGTTCATAGGAAGGGCGAGAGAGGAAGACCACGGGATGAAGGAACGGGCTGCTGGTTGGACTTTCACAATGCTAGAAGGATGCTAGATGGCAGAAGAGACTGTGGAATAGAAGATTGGAAACCTCATCAATCGCTACCTGAGATAGGTGTGTGTATATGTTAATTGTCTCACAGGTAACTGATGAATATGTACCCAGCACAGCAGCCCTTGCCTGGCAAGTGCACTTCACCTGTCAAGCACTTATCCTTCCAAAGAGTTCTGTTGCCGTGGCAATGTGTTGGAAAGCTTTTATTAAGAGAGACGTTTTTTAATTAGACACCACCACCTCCTGGTCAGCGCTGCGTAACCCTCTGCAGCAGTTTGAACCACCTGCAAACAGCAAACACTGAGCAGCCCAGCTGCACTGAGCTCTGCTTTGTGAGATCCCAAACCCTGCAACGCTGGAAATGGAAATGGTAACTGACCGGGAGCTCAGCTCTGGTACAGTTTTGCACAACACTGATGTGACAAACACCCCAAAATTCCCCATGGGTGTGTTTCTAGGAAAGATGACATACATGTGAGGCTCCACACCCGTGCTGGAATCATTCCCAGCTCCTCAGCCCTGTTCCTTCTGCTGTAACACATCTGTGCTGTTATCAGTGCTGTTATCAGTGCCCGGGCAGAGGGACTTGGTGTGCACTGGACAGACACCCATCCTGCAGCTGTGATGCAGCATAAGGACAACAGCAGAGCAAACACAGAGCGCTCAGAGAAAAAGGTTAATGTCCAATGGAGAGCTTGTAACACGAAGATCAATAACACAATTCAATTATTCAGGGAAAGAAAAACAATACCAACCGTTAATTTTGCTTCAGACGTAATGCCAAGAATGTTCTCCCTTTGAATCCAGTGTCACTTTGGATCAGCCATTCCCCTTCACTTACAGATCAGGATCCCGAGCTGGGGTGACAGTGACAGCAGACCCGGACCCCCACGGTTTCTTCAGAACACCAACACAGACTTTACCTGCACCTCATGACAGTGAATTTATGTCACCTGCCCCTTTCACGGTCTGACACTGCGATGCAGCCACCACCCCCTGGTGGTGCGATCCGCTGCTGTCCGTAAGCAAGAGCTCTCTCCAGCATTTTCATGCTCATACAGACATAGGTTGTTACTGAGATACGAGATTTACTTCTCTTCTCCTCCCAGATCTCCCTCTCAGCAGAGAAGCAGAAGCACCAAATAAAGCACTGGAGGAAGAAGGAAGTTTTGTGTCACACTGCAGTTCTGTGAGAGCACAGTCCATGCATTTCTAATCCTGGGCTGTTTGTGCTTGGAGCCTGAAAACTGCTCACTGTACATACCATTTATTTTTCATTCAGCTTATCTGGTCATGTGTCTGGGAGAGTGGAGGTTTGCTTGTGTTCAAGATAGCAAAATCCAGAGAGGGAGCAGCAGTGTTCATTTACACCATCGTTAGGATGGCATTGTTTACTCTCCCAGCTAATACAGTAACTGGAAACAGCTTGAAGAAGATTCTGATCTTCTTGCTGGTAAGAATGACTCTGCTCTGGGTCCTCTGGCAGCATCGATGTCTGTGTGTAAATGCAGCGTGCATCCTTCTCGTGCTGCTTTGTTGTGTGGATCAGGCAAAGCTGAGCAAACAGCTTCACCCAACGTGTGCACTGAGAGGAGGATGGTACTGCTTTGTCAGAGCTGAAACAGAGATTTAAGAGTAAGTAGAAATCCGATAGCAATCACAGGGATTGGACCTCAAACTAAGTGTGGGAGAAAAAAATGAAGCAAGCTACACCGTACATTATTGGACCTCTTCTTGAAGTTATACATACTCTCTAGTAAATAAAGATCCAAGGAAAGGGATTGAGCAGTGGGTCCAGGTTGAACCTCATGAGGTTCACCAAATTCAAATGCAAGATCTCTCACCTGGGTTGAAGCAATCCTCATTACCAGTACAATCTAGGGGAGGAAAGAATTGAGAGCAGAACTGCTGAAAAAGACCTGGGAGCACTGGTGGGTGACAGCTGGGCATGAGCCAGCACTGTGCACTCACGGCCCAGAGAGCCAACCATATCCTGGGCTGCACAAAAAGATGTGTGGCCAGCAGAGTGAGGGAGGGGATCCTGTCCCTCTACTGTGAGCTGGTGAGGGCTCACCTGGAGTGATGCATCCCTATGGGGAGGGCTCAGTACAGGACAGACCTAGAGCTGTAGGAGTGCATCCAAAGGAGGGCCACAAAAGTGATACACGGCTAGGAACAGCTCTCCTATGAGGACAGGCTGAGAGGGCTGGGGCTGTGCAGCATGAAGAAGAGAAGGCTGTGAGCTGACCTGATAGCAACCTGCCAGCATCTAAAGGGGAGCTACAGGAAAGAAGGGGACAGACTCTTTAGGAGGGTCTGTGGTGATAGGGCAAGGGGAAACAGCTTCAAGTTGAAAGAGGGAACATTTAGGTTGGATAGAAAGAAAAAGTCATCTGCAGTGACGGTGGTGATGCACTGGAACAGGATGCCCAGAGATGTGGTTGGTGTCCTATCCCTGGAGACTTTCAAGGTGAGACTGGATCAGGCTCTGAGCAACCTGATCGAGATGTGCATTGCAGGGGAGCTGGACCAGATGAATTTTAAAGGTCCCTTCCAACTCTTGGGACTCCGCTCTACCCCTGCCCCTGGAGCACTCAGAATTCAGCCCTTCTGCTGCTGACAGTGAAGAAAAGCAGAGCAGCATCGCCCACGATGGAGAGGACAATCAGGCTGAGCTGCTTTGCCCAGAGAGCAATGAGTTAAACTTCTTTGCAAAAGAAGAAAGCACGTATCGCTTCTCTGTTCCTCTAATCAAAACATTCCCCAAATCAAAGGTCTCCAGGCCCCTGCTCTTGTGCTGTGAGCAATGAAGCTCCTGAAGCACCCATCCTGGCACAGAACAACACACGAAGCAAAGGTAACGCTGCCCTCCTGCTCCTGAGCACCAGATCTCCCCTGGCTGCACATCAGGGGAGTAGATGTTCAGCTCCAGGCATAGAGCTCCTGAATATCCCAGCATGGAAAGTAAGGAGTGATAAGTTGTTTGCTCCCAGGGTGCTTATGAAATAGATGCCACGTTCTAGTTATTTTCACCCCTCCCTTGGAAATACAGGTAGCAAAAACAGTAAGATTTCTGTAACAGAGAAAGCAAACACGATGGTATACAATTGTGCCGCTGCAAGAAAATGCACTGTTTTAATTACTGGAGAAAATGAACATGTGGAAGGAAAGCTGTGGGCTCCTTGATTAATCTGAGGCTCTCCAGGTGGTGTCACACAACTGTGTTTCCCCTTCAGCACTTCGCAGACCCCAAAAGCTGGACCCAAAGCCAGCAGAGCTCTGCACAAGCAGCAAGGCTGACAGTGCTCATTGTATGCCTGAGGAGAGAGGCAGAGAGGGCTCCTCGGGAGGAGGGGGTGGGATTGAACCAATGTACCGAATTACTGCCAACAGAAGTTAGTTTTCCTCAGCCTGCTGTAACCAGGAGCCCGACACATCACAGGGATACTGCTCTGGGTGTACCTGGAGGAGGACTAGATCGATTAGAATTGGGCAGAAGGTGTAACTTGGTTGGACGTGCCCGCAGTCCCCCAGCAGGAGCCGGCGGAGCTCAGGGGCTGCAGAACTAAACGAAGCCACACTGCAGCTCTGCACGCTGAGGTGGGGAGAGAAACCTCCATCAGACGAACAAAACAGCACTGCCCGTGTGAGCGTAGCACTGCAGTAAGGCCAAGATGGAGAGAAATGAGAGGAGCTGAAGCCCCCAGGTCACTGCACTCTGCTTAAGGATGTGTGTGCTGACCCCGGGCTCTGGGTAACATGCACTGCCTTCATCACACTGTACCATGCAGGTAACCAACTGCCACGGCTGCAGAGATCAGAGCCTGAGTTTCTTCCCAAGTCAAAACTGTACTCGTTCAGTGCCAGGAGCACCCCCTGGTGACCCACACCTCAGCGGGGAGTGTGAGGGCAGAGCTGCTGGCGTGCCAGCTCTCAGCAGAAAGCTGCATGTGCTCTGGGCCATCCCTGCGTCCATGGGATGCCCATCTGAGCAGAGGAGGCTGATGGCTCCGGGCACATCCCGCTTCCTAACGCAGCTGCTGCTGCTCTCCGTGCACATTCCCCGTTGCCATGAGCCAAATGAACCTCAGATTGGCATTGAACGTCTTCACTCCGAAATCAGAGCGCAGTGCCGAGCGTGATCCCGATGGAGCAGACAGGAGGAGCAGTGCTGGCACAGAACGCTCTGCTGTGCCGTCTCCATCCTTCGGACACACACCGTGGCCAGCAGAGCCGATAAGCAAACCACACTTGGGATGGCTCGGAGGCACGGCTCTCCTCCAAACAAGAGGAAAAGAAAGAGGAAAAGTGATTTCTATTTGGCATTTCGCTGAGCTCGCTGCCCCCGGGCGGGAGGAGCGGCTGCTGGAGCTGCAGGGGCTCACAACAAGCACCAGAAAACTCATCTGCCAGCTGCAAATTGGTAACCTAACGACACAACCTCCATTTGCAGAAAATAAAAGAAAATAAAAAGAAACCCAAATTTGATTTATTTTTCTAATTTAATAGAAATAACCCAAAACAAACTGGTTTTCAAACAGTGCTTTTGACTGAGCTAATACAGCTTCTACAGCACATTCCAGAGTACTTAACAAGAAGTATTTACAGGCAGCTAATGCATTAAATAACTATTTAAAGAAAACCTTTTTATTACACGCTGGCAAAAACCACAGGAACAGAACAGTTAGAAACTATAGCCTGGTTAAAAAAAAAAAGAGTTAAACATGATTATTTAGATAATACAACACCACAGAAACAGCACTTTTCTGAATAATCATATTAAACAATAAGCAGTATTTACTATGTGCAAAGAAGTACCAGTTTAATTACTGGAAGCGAGAAATGCTTGGAGAATATCATGAGCTTAACCCTTCCACAAGGAGATTTACAGGTAAAAACCAGCTCTCAGCTGAGGACATCTTTTTGGGTTTATATACATGTTTTGTGGTGTTGGAAACGAGGAGCCCCCCCGTTGCAGGCCATGAGCACACATGCACTCATGTTTTTAATGCAGTGCTTGCTCTACAACAGGTCAAACTTCTCTTAGAAAATTATTTTAGTGTCTTCCCTTATATGAATACAGACATTCTGAAGGAAGCAGCCTCGAGCTGCTTGGATTGCTCAATACAAAAGGCCCAAGCTGCATTTCAGACAGTAATCCTCTTATAACAAAGATACCCAAATTAACAGCGATTTTCAAAAAACAATTCCATTCTGAAACATTAGAAAGCATATAAAGTCAAAACCCCATAAGCAAACACAGGAAGGAGACAGAAGAGTCACTGTACAAGCACTTGGAGAAAGTAAAAGTTGCCATATCTCAAGATACGATGCATACGTTCAGTCTGAAATATGTCTATGTAAACTGTGGCATATAGATTATTACTTCTCATTATTTTTAAAAAAGTACCTCTGTCATTTACTCAGACGCCTACTTTTTAAAAAAATATGTAACTTTTCCCCAATTTTTAAAATAAAATGCCACACTTCATCTTCAATAACTTCTGCACACTTGGTTTGTAAAAGCCAGGCTTGGCAGTACGCACACGAACTTCACTATTGAAGCACTATCCAAAGGAAGGGTCCCTGTCATGCTAACGGGCAACGAAGCACTCTTATTGCTTTTTCCAAGGGAGAGAGTCAGGAAAACAAGGAAAAACAGAATTCCAGCACCTCACACACGCGGCCTAAATGCACACAGCTCAGCTGCTAAGCCAGCTCACATCCCAGGACTGCAAGCTGGGCTCGTTTCCAAGATTTCTGTTCCTGCAGTGCTCCTAAAACACTTCCCTGATCCACTGTTAAGTGCTGACACAGCCAAGTGGCACGAGGCAAAGCAATGGTGACGTTCAAAACCAGAGAGAACCCAAACAGAGCTACGTTGAACTGAGCATTTCCATTTTCTAAGAGTCACTTAAAACACAAATTAAGACACTAATGGTCTTTCTACGGATACGTCTTCAATGACAGCATAATTACCTCAGGCACCAGCCCACCTTCTTGGTATCAAACAGGGAACACAGCAGGCAAGGAGTGCACCCACAACAGCTTTTATCTGTTGCAGTTTATGCTCTGTTTCCCAGAGTAAAAAAAAACCTGCCACTTGCCCGTATTGCACTCACGGGATCTGGCATAGGGATGCTCAGAGGAACACAGTGGCTTGTCCACACAAAACCCATCCAATTGCTCTTGAACGAGTTGCAAACAGTGGGGCAGCACAGCATCACTTTGAGCAAACCCTGACCCCTTCCAGGATGAACACGTACAGACTACACAGTAAGAAATGCATCAGCAGAGCCCATCTAACACTTTTGAGTATTTTCAAATGGAAATACAGCTGATCTCAAACCAACCATTGAATTTCTGTACTCAGAATTCAGGGTGTTCCCTGTTTCTTCATATTAAATACATGCTTAAGACTTCTTGCAAAATTCCACATCACACTGCTGAGAACTGATGAACTTAAGAGGAGGACTGACTCTGGACGCTTAGTGGGTTCATGTGCAAGGTCAGGTGTGGTCTGCAGGCAAGCTAGTGGCAAATTGGTGTGTCACAAAGTGGATGGTTACAAAGCTGGAGCCTGAAGGTACAGAACCTAGAGCACTTAAGCACGTTAAAAACAGTAGCCCCAATTGAAGAGAATTCACAAAAATCTTATTTTCATTATAATTTTAATAATATTCTTTTGTAAAATGAAAATGAGAAACTAGAAATGCATAAATAGGCAATACACACAGCCATGAAACGATGCCCTGTTAAGATCAGTGTCCTCATCCTCTTCTATGGGCTATAAGTCAATATAATACACATTTGAGGAAGATAGCTTTTCCTTTTGCAGACAAACCTGTATAAACTAGATTGAAGCTGACCACTATATGAACGCCTGAAAAATGGAGAAAAATCAGTTTGTCTCAGTGATACTGTTCACAGAATCCAAAGAGGTGAGCTCAAAGTTAGGAATACCTTCGGTCTCCTTGCTTACTGTGAGAGGTACAGTCACAATGTACACCTACTTGGCTGCCATAAAAAGAAATCAAATCTCAATTGATTTGCATAAGCATTTTTGAGAACGTACCTCAATCTGACACACTGTGCTAGAAATACTGATCTTTACCATTGTTACAGTAAAGTATGTACAATGAACAGTCACAGGAATTGCCCATGCTTCGTGTATTCAGACCCCAGCCATTTACCACAGAATTGCTGTATTCACACAAAACCTTATGATGAATTTGTAGTCTGTCAACTTGACCCCATCTGACTATGGAATTTCTTCACTTTAACTTTCACAAGATCCACACGAAGGCCAGAAATGACATTTCTTGGTTCTAGGATTGATTTCTGTGTTAGCAAAGCGACCGTTCAAACTGACATTACTTTGGGATGACCTCATTTCCAACCTGAAATGCTGAGTGAGCACGGCGTGCAAGGGGCAGGCACTGCACAAGTGGGATTGAGAAGCTGACCTGTTTTCAGTCTCTGACCAGAAACCATTCAGTACCAAGTCCTGGCCTGTGCAAGCAACCCAGTCTCAACAAGTTTATTCCAAGCTTTCCAGACCATTTCACTCACAAGATGCTTCTGAAGAAAGTTCTGAGTAGTACTCTTAATAAAAGTAAGATATAATTTCAAAATGAATGCATGTTAGAAATAGACAGCATATATTACAAATCTTTTCTTGACAGGAACAATTCATAAGAATACATATTAGCTTAAAAACAGTTCAGCAAATGTTGCTGACCTGCAAGAAATCTCAGTTTACTATTTACAAGTAAGACAAAGTGAATACAGGAAATTTTACACATTTGGTAGTTAATAGATTATTGTTTGCCGAGCAGTCTATTAGAAACTGATATTTAGGAAGACTGGAAAAACACCCCAACCAGTTATTATCTCTTCAAGTACAGAAAATGAGATAACAAATGCTGAAGACTACATTCTGCCTCATTAGGGGGACCAGGGAGAGATGATATAACACAAGGGTCTGTGCCATGAGTACAGGATTTGTAATAAACACACCTAGTCATACTGGAAAGCAATTGCTGCAATCAGTTCAGCCTCGCATCTGTCAAGAACTCACACTCCTACAGTTGCCAATTCAGAACAGTTTAATGATTTTTTTTTCTTTTTTCTTTTTGCTGTACATAAAATGTAGTAAAGAAAGTCAAATTTAGGTAACTGGATCAACACAGAAGATCAGTTATTCACAATACCATTCAAATGAGATGATGAAAGCGATGATCCAACGCACACTTAAGTTCACACAAAGAGGGGATTTTTGGGAAAGTTGCTTACAGTTTTACATGACAGTCCAGCATGAAAGTAACACATAGCAACTGCATTGGTCCAGTCCTGCACAACATTTTACTAAGCCACCTCATCTGTACATGGAACATCTCTTCTCAAATCTGCTTCTCTTCAGCATTCACCCACCTCTATTCTGAGACCAGGATGAGTGTGTCCCCTCCATCAGGAAAAGAAAGGAAATAGTAAATAATCAAGGGAAAAAACCAAAACAAAACCCATCAAAAATTTACAATATCAGTTTTTCCCCTTCTGATGAGAATACCTTTCTGTACAAGTGTTTTTGTACTCTAATACTGTTTAAAAAGCTATCAGCTTCTTCAAGACGGCCTCCGTAGGCATGGTAATATTCCAGGAACACTTAAATAACAGTTTTTACAATAAATTTAAGGTCCATATAATTAGATTACTTTATATGCACTGGTCTCTCATCTGATTTTAGGCGTTTTCTACGTGGCTGTATAAAATCTTCGTCGGAGTCCTCAGTAATTTCACCATCATCCTCTTCCTGCTCAAATTCAGGCAAAGGCTGGAAGGTCCTGTCTGGGTAGATCTCTGTAAGTTTATCTTCAAAGTATAACGCAACTGCCTTCCCTGCCTGTGCTACTTCTGAATCAGCCTGTAAATAAAAGAAGACAGGAATATTCACCTGTTGGAAATGCACATCCCTTCACCAAGTGTGCATGGTCTAAAACGCTTACCTTCAAATTAATCTCTTGTGTTTCTGCATAAACTTGAACAACTTTCATCATCTAAAAAGGATACCAGAGTCAAAAAAAATGAAATTATAATCCCTTCTAAAGTTACGAGATTGCATAGGCTTGGATGACTACAGTCAGCCATAACAGGAAAACAGTTTGTGGTTGGACTACACCTCTTTAGTTCTCAAAGTTAGTGGGAGCAGGTTTAAAACAGTCTTAAGAGGGCAACATGAGGTAAATAAACCTTTGACAAAACACAGTTTTTGTACAAGCAAATGGCTCTGAGTCATTTAAAAATTGCACTCCACTCACGACTGCTTTCCTCATTACAAAGCTACGTTGCTCATGCATTATCATGGAAAAGTCTCAGTTCAATAGTGACAGTTAAGTGTTCCATGAGACTATTTTCTTGGGAGCATACTCCACTTTATATATTTTTTAAGAGAATATGGCTTAGAGGCACTAGACCTGATGTTGTTTAATATTAGAGTTCAAGGTGACTCATCTTTTGCCATTAGTTGGAATTTCAAACAGAGAGACAAGTCTGAAACACCTTTTTTTAAACACATCCATCAGTCCTTGCTCCCTGGTTTTACTCTTGTCCCTAAGAGTTGTAGCATGTTTTCATCTACAGTAGATGCTTCATTAATTCCCTTGAATGAGAAGTTCACATAATTGCAACTTCTTCCACCTAATACAGAGACACAAGGGAGTCGGGTTGTCAAAGTCCCACGATTGTAATTACAGTGAACAGCATCACAGTCTAAGAAGTACTTGAACCTGATTTTTACTCGTGTACTCGTGAAGCAGCCAGGACTTTAAACACGTATTTGTGTACTTCAATTGAGCTCTTCACACAGCCAGAAACATTGCCCAAATACTGCAAAACTCACATGGTGTTTACAGAAAAATACTGCCCATGTTATGGATTTCTAAGAGCAAAAAAAGCCATTTCTTGCATTGCCTTCTTTCTAGGGCTTTTTGTGGTCTAACACAGAAATGCCCTTTTATTTTTTTTGTCCAGCAGCTGCTCTGTTGCAGCACATCACCATTGTTGTTTTTGATATTCAGAATATTTTTTCCATGGTTCCAACTAATGATATCACCTACGTGGCGCATCCCTCCAATTCACATTGCATAGCTAAGGTGCAAATATTTCACTAGTGGATGGCTTCATTGCAAAGTAAGTCACCTTTCCACACTCATCAAAATACGACTCCATACAGAAGTCATCTACTGAACACTGATTTTTATGATAGCCCATCTACCCATGAGCTACAGCACTGAGCTGAGCACTAGGAATAACAAACCAATTGCTGTTCTGGATTCAGTCTGTATCTGATACAAAACAAACAGCACAATATTTGTAAGAAAGCACTCATTTTCTCATTAGAAGTAGTTTACCCAATAGATGAAATGCTACTGTTAAGTCCTGAGTTTAAGAAAAACAGTCCCAGAGTCTGAGTCATTTTTAAGGACTCAATCTCCTCCTCTAGCTGAAAACAAGAGCTAGTTCTGGAACTGCATTATTTTTCATTATTTAATGAATCAGTATCTGCTCCATAATCAGAACTTTACCACTGGAAGCACAGCTTCTACTTGGAGAAGCTTCAGAACCAAAATTAAAAGAAATAAAAATGAAGATTGAAGATAAAAATACAGATTGGAAGTTAACATACTTCATTAAACCTTTCACAGTTCTTGAAGATCAACCGGACATCTGCCACAAAGTCCTCGGGGGTCTGGTAATGTTGAGAATGCTTCTTTTGCAGTTTCTTTTTCACTGTAGATAAATCCATTGGCTTCTTTATAATTTTGTAGTAGTTTGGTATCTGTGAAGAACAAACAATGATTTATCACTACAATGGCTATGCAGCTCACAGAGGAAGTTAATTTCTTCACTTCTCAAGGTATCAAACAGCTAATATTGTCATACATAGTATGTATGTGCAGTCAGTGAGAACAATTTCCTTTCCTCAAACTTTTTAAGAACTTATTCACTACCTGTCATAGCACGGCAATGCTTTTCAATACGTTTATTAGCCTTACAACTGAAAGTGGAAGAGTCAAAATAGTTTATTTCAGCTTTTCATTTAAGACTGTTTGATAATGATTAAAAGAAAAAAAATTAAGTTCTCCTAAAGTTTCTTGTAGCATTTTGAATTTAATGGGTACCCTGACTTACCCTCTTATTTGAAATATTGAGGCTTAAGTCTGGGGTTAAGGCTAGAGCTTCTGCATGGAAAAGCTACAGAACCAGCTTCTGTATCCTTCAGAATCATGAAATTCTGAATGACAGACGGATCAAGGGGACCTGCTTCAAGCAGAAGCAGTTAGTTCCCTCCCAAACTCACCTCTAGCCTTTATAGAGATGTTATGACAAAAATAAATCATAAGCTATTTTTAAAAGAAACTCACCGAGGCTGGGACTGGCTCTTGAAATTCAATGCTCAGCTCATGACAATACAGGTAAAGCAGGAGACGTTCACATTTCTTACAAAGAAATAAACAGCTTCATGTTAACACCTTTAATTTATCCAGAAGTTTGTATTTCCTAATTTTAAATAGGATTGTACTTTGTGCTGGAAAATTTAAATACAATCTCTAGAAGTTTATTTATAAAATGTGAAGGTCCTTAGGAGGGCACTGAAGGGTGGGGGTAAGGAGTGGAATGCCACCTCACTGTTCACTTAGCAGGGATATACTCCCCTTTTGCTTTCTTCTTCCAAACAGATACCTAAGGCTAAATCAAACATGTGGAGGCACACTAATAAAAAGTCAAATTAAATATTAAAAATAAATAAAACAACAACTCCAACTGTATTTGCCCAAGGGTAACTGCATCTTACAGAAAAGGACTCAGTTCAGACTCTGAACGTTTCCCTGTTCAAATGTTTTTTTTTTCCTCTGCTTGTAATTCCTTTGGAGGAATTTGATTTGATAATACCGTAACACTTTATGCACAGGCTGACTGATAAAGCTAAAAATAATCATGCCAAGGACATTATACTTTTCACAACTTGAAGCATCTCTCACAGCATAAATTTATCATTCTAAGTTCATGTAACAGCTTGTATGGGAGCTGTATCACTTTTAAAGGCTACTTAAAAACACCAAAGAGATCCATGTACATTACAGGTTGCATTTACATGCAAGTTTTAGCTTATTATTAGATTATTATAGTTTCAATGTAATGGAGAACTTCCACCAAAACTGAGACCTGTGCTCACAAGCATGATCATCTCATTAATCATTTTGTTGCTTTGGTAAACCTGGAACTGCAATTCATTTGCTGCAGTCAAAGCAAGAACATTTTTGAAAAATAGTGAGGGACAGGTAATATCAGAAAGCACTTTTTTTTTTTTACCTAAGAAACTGATTCCTACAAATTTGAGACATACCCTTTGGTCCACAGGACTCAGACCTTGTGCTGTTTTCCCTTTCTTGCTGTGTTGCAAGTTGTCACAATCATATTCTACTTCTGGTTTGCTTAGGTCTCTGCAGAACGTACATATCCAATCTCCACTGAACAGAAAAAAAAATCTCATCAGTGCTGACAACAAAGACCTTTTCATTAGCTCTTACAATTCACACTGTACAATATTAAAGACTTGGATCTATAAAAACAGGGGATAACCCATAATTCTCCAGGTAAATACCCATCTGGGACACTTTTCCCACCCTCTTATTCCTCTACCAGATATGCTCAGATACTTAAAAACAACTTCCTCACCACAACTTCAAAATGAATTTTCCATAACAGAATCACACTTTGAGAGATTATATTTTCATCAAATAAGCATTCATCAGTTACATGGAAAACAACTGAGGCATGCCTTTAAAGTGCCAGATGTTTTTACTAGAAAAAGTCATCCAGAACTAGCAGATCTTGAGATCAAAACACTACTTTTGGTACCATCTTGAAATCTGTCACGTGACTGAGAAGAGAGATGCTCTCAGGAACCATTACACCGTTCCTGGTCCTGGTACCTTGGAAAGCTGAGGAGTGTTGGAACATGACAAGTCAGATGAAACACTTTGGGGCACTTCTCACAGCATAACAGATCCCCTCCGTTTTGGCATACAGCACACCAGTCTTCATTGGGATCATCATCCTTATTACTGCCTTCTCCTCCAGTTCTAGCTGATCGATGCATCAGACTCCGCATTGGGGACTTTCCATTGAGAAGGCCATGCCCAGACTGTTTGCAGCTTTCACTCAAGTCTCCTGGCTCACTTTTTACATGATTTTCCAGACTTCCTAAGGCTTCCAACTCACTTTCCAGATGCAAGTTAGTGGACAGCGGCGGTGTCAAGCTGCTCTCAGGACTGCTAAGCTGAAATGAAAGTAGCACATAAAAATCTAAGACTCAGTTTAACAACGGTGCCTTTCCTCTTACACTACAAACAACATACCATCCACCATTTGAAAGCACTACACACCACTTCCCCAAGTGGTAAATCATTCCACAGACCTGAGATGTACAGAGTACTGAAACCTACTTTTTCCTAAGCCCAACCTTTCAAGAACAGACTCATTTCTACTAATGTGTGTCATGATAAATGTTTGTTTATGCTCCAGCATACAACTCCTGATTGACTGCAAGATGTCTCTGTATGAATGCATGTGTATGAAATGCTTAGAGTTACTTGCAGCTTTTACTAATTAGGGATTAAAGGCAGCAAACATCCTACACTTGCTGGGGGTATTTTGTTTCAATAACTAATGATAAATATTACCTGCAGACTTACCTACATCTGTCAGAGCACAGAACCAACAGATAAAATAAAGCTCTAAATACGGGCCAAACCAAAATGAAGTTCTAACTCTTCTACTGGACTACTTTCAATAAGCAACTATCTAACATAATACATATCACTTCTGAGGACTGGGTATGGTGTTGCAGCCACATTACCAGGTCAAGTCCTGCCCAAATCAGAAAGGGAAACATCTGCCATCATTTAACATTTACCTAAGATAGCAAGTGACTCCCAGTGCCATCTTATTGCTACTTATGTCACAGATCTCTAATAATTAAGAGCTCTAGCAGTGCTACAAAAACAGCTCACCATATGAGCTGGCCCACACTTAAAGTTCAAATATACTCTGTCAGGGAGCAAAATATCTCCCAGTCTTCATGGGCTGTTAAAGGGATAACGAGGCTTAAGAGTAAATTGCTTTATGATTTCAGAATTCTTAAAATAAACATTGTTTCACAAACTAACTTTACCATGCAAGCACTCCTCCTGCCATCCTCTGTTTTCTCCTGTTTTACTGCTCCTGAGAAACTGCATATCTCTTCCTCTGTCCCCGGCTCTTGCTTGACTTTCACCTGGTCAGACTTGAAGTTAACACTAGTTTTCTCAGCAGTTCTGCCTGAGGAGCCACAGCTATAAAGATACAAGCACATAAATAAAAGAAAAATGCATTAGAACAAAAAAACTGAAGCAAACACTGCTTGAATGATTTCAGAGGCAAAGCGTGCCACAATTTTTATAAGATAGATCAAGTTTATGAGGCAGCAGAGAATTGTATTAAATAAAATTTTCCTTCCTGTAAGCATTCCCCAGTTACTGGGTCACAGTTATAATAAAACCCTATTGACCTTTTGCAATTCATTTTTAGCTCCTCTTTCTGGTGGCAGCATTAATATTATATACTCACCTTCCTCTGCTACCTGTGCTGGAGGTACTAGGTGGCCTCACAGGAGTGTGGGAGTTGGATAAACCTGAAAAGAATAGTGTAGAAATCGATTTGGTACAAACTTATTGAACAAAAACCACCAAAACTAGGTTGTATTAACACAAGACAAAACATATAGCATGGACAGATCAGTCTGTATGTGTATCTGGAATACTGCATTCATACGACGGCAGCTTGTCATTGTAAAGTTATTTCTGAAGGAAAGTCAAGTTCCCAGAAGAACTCTTTTTCCAAGCAAAATAATTTTTAAGCTTACAAAATATCACTTTCTTTGTGGCAGGAATTGATAGGAATACCCATCACCTTTACCTGATGACCCTGGAGATAGAGCTGAAGGTCCTGGGGAAGGGTTCATGGTACTTGTGGGTTGTGGGGGTAGATGGCTGCCTGTGATATATCTACTTAAAAGGTTATCCAAATTATTTGAACCAGCATCTTCAAGCTATAAGGCAAAAACAAGAATTTGAATCAGAGAGGCCTAATTAAGTTTGTTAATAGTTTTACATCTTTACTCTGTGATCAGTATCTTCACTGGAATTGATCACTATCTCTTCAAGGAATTGTGCACCAGCAAACATTTTTTCTCAGTTCCATATAGAAATCGCTTTTCAGAAGTTCCCAATTATCTCATTTCTTCCAGTACGGCCGTGAGGCACAATTAACATTAGGCCATTCCAGGCTGTCCTGGTTCCCAGATGTGCAGTGTGTTAACCACACAAATGCTGTGAGTCAAACAAACTAACCTATTATTACTGTTGCAAGAGTGATTCCACAACTAAGAGAAATCATGAACTTGTCTTTCCTTAGCACGAGGTGAATTTTCCTCCTGTCATTTACTTTTTAATTCACATTTCAATAACTACTACAAACAAGGGAAAAGATACCCAATTACTCTGGCTACAAAAAATGACCAACTGAATAACAGCATAATTTTGAATAACGTCTTTGAAACGTACTTTATTCAAAGTGATTTTTTTATGAATCTGAAAATATCTTTGAAAGATTAAGCTTGAAAGAACTGGATAGGTTTCTTTCATAAAGGAAAATCTGTAACAGCTATTATGAATACAAATATTAAAAGGGATAAAAACCAGCATCTTTACACTATTTTGCATTTTCAAAGCACCTAGAAGTTGTGTATTTATGTTTTAGAAACCAATGTCAATTATTCTAACTTGATACATGAAACTTCAGAGGTGTACAGCTGGTCATAATTAGTTATAACTGTGTTTTGTTGTGTCTAAACAGAGCTTCAGCACTACTAATCAAACGCATTCAGAGATGTGATCCTTTCCTTTTGCTACTGCAATGTCAGTACATTACCTGCAGCCTCATCAGGAAAGTGAACATAAAACCCTCGAGCCCAACTCTTTGAGATTAAGAATCACAACATTATTGGTATTACAGCAGGCCTGCTGCTTTGAAATTTGTTTTTAAGGAGACTGCTTCCCATACAATGACTGAACACCCAGACAGCAGTGGTCACACTGCATTCCCAGGCACACACCAAATCCAGGGCTCCAGAAGAATCTCTGAAACCAGTTTAAGTGTTATAGTAGAACCCAGCATTAAAGACTACCTGCCACAGGCCAAATATGTCAGAAAACAGTTGTATGTCCAAGGCCAGGGCTGAAGATTACAATTATTTTTCAGCTTCAAATAGGAAAACCATTCCACAAACACTGATAACCAAATAAAATGCAGAGAGCATAATGGCTTGGTCCTCTCCACTGACCTGGATGGGTGGGATATCTGGCAGGGAAGGTAAATTCTCTGGGTTTGTTACGGAAGGAATGAGTTCAATTGCTGTAACAGATGGACTTGTTGGGCCACGGTTTGCACTTGCCATTGTTGCTGTAGTAGGACTGGTTGGATTAATAGTGTTGTTGTGCACAGAAACAACTGGAAAAGGCCCCGCATGCCCAGGGTTAGAATGCTGTAGGAAAAGAGAAGAGACAACGACTGCGTTAGAGACAAATCGTATACCACCCTGCATGTAAAATCACAACACGTGCATTACATGACAGACCTCAACAAAAATTTAGCAATGGAGGGGGATGGATATAAATTCAAATTTCTATCAACGTTACCTGACAGCACTGAATGCAAAGCGACTGCTACGTGCATTTACTTGGAAGAACTCTAGGTGACCAGATCTTAAATATACAGTACAGATTTGTCCCCAACTTCTGTCAAATTATTCTCATGTTATATTTTCTTAAAGCAATGACTTCGTGCAGAGGACTTTAGAGTTCATGTATCCACGTACAAAACACTAATTGTTCCAAATCTTTGTTTGTTCAGTCACATTAAAAATCATTTTTATCATCACCATTAGCATATGTTGCTCAGCACTGTGCTTCAGGTTTGAATTTAAGAACACTTCAGAATGTGGTTTCTACTTTCAATTTCACTATTCCTGACTATTCTTTAATAAACCCAAAAACTGAATGCCACTAGAAAGTGAAAAACTGAAATGCTTTGTTTCACAGAACTAAAATGCAGTACATTTTAGTAACACAAAGAAGCAAATTCTTTTCATTTTTAATGATTTAAATTCTCTTACATTCAGTAGCAAAAATGTCACAGTATGCAATATGACAAAGCATATAAATACGTGTAGCTGTGAGTTAAGTTACAGATAAACACATTTAAAGCTGGGGGTATCATCTACTGTAATGAAAGTTTGGCACGATGGCACAAATGAAGCGTGTACACAGGATATACTTGTCTTTGAAGGTGAGGTTGCATCATGGAGTATTGTGGTCCATTGTGGCGTGGTATTCCTGGTATACGAGCAGCATTCTGAGCCATTCTCATCTGATGTGCTTGGAAAGCCCCACAGTTCATGTTACCTCTCTGCATGGTCTGCATGCTGATCAACCTGGGAGGCTGCAAGGGTTTTTGTTTTTTAAAATTTTTGCTTTTAACATGGAAAAAAGAAGCCGATTTCTTTCCACAGAAGTAGGTTTACTCATTACACAACACCAAGAAAGGCCAATAGTTGTCATATTTAAAGCATGTCAAATTTCAAAAGATTTTCATGTTTATTAACCGTTTTGTTTTGAAAGGGCATTTTTTTAAGTCTCAGTGTTTGGTGAAATGTGAAATAACAGCATACGAGACACTTGCCTGCTGCTGTAAAACTTGAGAGTTCGTCTGTCTGGGAACTGACCCAGATGGCTGTCCCATCCTCATCTGCTGCAACTGCTGATGCTTTTGGGCATACACCTGTTGCTGCATATGCTGAAGTCGAAGCTGTGCTAGATTGATTTGTCCTGGAGCTTTGTTGACGTGGTTTGTTCCTGGAGGAGCTTGTCCAACCACTACATTAGGAGTGTAACTAGGTGCTGGCTTGTTTTCAATAACAAGGTTACCTAAAGAATAAAACAAAAAAGAACTAGTGACTTTTAATCTCCATTGTCATCCAAAGGTCAATAAATGCATACCATTCAGATGTGTCTAACTCATTTTCCATAGAAGCAGTAACTAAGCAATTTAAGTTTGAGATTTTCTTATTAAGTCTTCATAAACCATATATGAGAAAAGCAAAAAGAGAACCAAAACAAGAAATTACAGAACTGAAAAAAGGACCTGTGAGGAAAAAACGAAAGAACTGTAACTACAAAGCTTCCAAGACAAGAAAACAGACATAACTGCTCTTCATGTTCAATATAAGCACACAAGACAAGAAATTTAAGTCATAAAAGGGAAAAAAATAACTCAGTGAGAACGAAGTTTCTGTAAGTAAGGAAGCAAACACTGGGAACAGATACCTGGGGGCAGTGGATAGCATCCCACCACTGCATGTCTTCAAGAACAGGTTACAACAGCATGACACAAAGCACTGCTAAAGCTAAGTTCTGTCTCAATACATGGATTGTATTGCCTCTAGGTATCTTCAATCCTCTCACTCAATTGTTTAAGTATCACAGAGCAAACACTCCACATTTTCTCACCTAAATTGACGACGTTCTTTGCCCAAAACGTAGGGTCACAATGAAAGCGTATTGCTCCGTTGGCAGCTGGGACAGGATCACAACGTGCCTTCAAAATATGACGTAACTGGAATGTTATCTAATGGAAAGCAAAAAAAAAAAGAATGTTTATGACATCAAAATAATGAGAACTTTAAGAAGTGTGCACTTGCCCAGGGAGTTTAAACTGCTGGGTTGCTATCAAGGACAGTAACTAGCATGTTTAGTTAACAGCTTGGAAAGCGTTCTGTTCACTGGGAAAAGCATCCACTGTACAGCAAATGTTTTACAGAACCTGAAGTGTTATGGAAATACTCTTACTCAATTTCTGAGTGACTCAAGTGAAACATGAGTTGCTTTTACAGAGCTTTACCCCACTCCTGCAATAAAACTGTTACATCCCCAATTTACTAATGAAACATATTCTACAAGTTGGAAAACTTATCCCATTGCCATACTAGACGTTGTTTTGTTTTGCTCCTTAAGTGGAGGACCAAAGTCAATTTTTCTTCCTTAGACATAACCTAGTGAAGCTACAAAATACTTCATGCATTTTTTTAAGTAAACCTTCTCTGCACTGTACAGACAAGTGAGAGGATGTGTCCTTACCAGCCGTTTACTGTACAGCAAAGCAGTGCTGCTGCCACTTGCAATAGCCCAATTAGTAAAGTTCATCACATGCTTCACTTGTCGCGAAAGGCCAGTGATGTCATTCTGTTGTTGAATTAACTTCATCTGTCTTTCCTTTGTTACATTCTGTGAAGAAATAAAAACTTCTATTACGAGGGAGACTTCAGATTTAATGGGAAAATAAAATATAAACAGCTATTGCAGTTCTCATAACAAAAAACATTAACAAGCAGAGAAGCTTATACTAACGTTTATATTCAGAGTAGCTAAAAACCACCAAGGAATAATTCTATACAATTGCAGTCTATCAGTCTTCCCATGTTTTCCAAAGTGCAGGGAAAAATGGCTCAAATAAGAGCTTCTTTCCTGCTTTATCGCAGGAAAAGCTCAACTGCTAAAAGCAGACCTCTTTCTCATGTTACCAGTTACACTGGCAAGCCAGGGAAGTGAGGAGAGATCTAGATGAGGTGCCAAGAAAACAGCCAGCTCTGTACTGGGTGGAGCCCTGGCAGCAGGAAGTGACAGCCACTGGTGGCCAGCACTCTGTGCACCAGCTTCCTATCCCAGGCAGAAAACGCCTCTAAATACCTCCTGAATACAGCAGATAAACTCAGGAGCCCCACTTCCACAATGCTGAGCCTTTGATAACCTGCAGTCACACCATACAAACTGTTTTCGAATACGGAATGTGAGTTCTCAGTAAGGGCTCAGAAACAGTGAACCAACACTTATTTTTTTTCTCTTATCTATACCTCAAGGTGCTGTAGGAGAGATTTTCCCTTTTTATTGATTTCATTGATGAGGGTGAATATAGCCACTTTGATTTCCTGTTCTACTCGTTTGTTAGTTTCATTTACTTCTTTTATCCTAAAAAAAAAAGAGAAATGTAACGTCAGGCAGACATTTCCAATTTTGCCTCTAAATACCAACCACCATAGGCAACTTCCCACCCTTGAAAAATTAAGGAGCAATTTGGAAAAAGCTCTAATACGTGGAGAAATGACAGCATGCTTGATTTCTATCAGAAATTGTTACTAATCAACTGTTTTGGAAGAAGACATTTAAAATTTTAGTTTAGGGGACAAAAATCAACAGTGAGACCTATGTGTCTCTACTTGAGTTCTACTTGAAATAACTTGAAATAACAGCCTGTGCCATTCATTTACTTCATATATTTAAACACATGCATATACACAGCAAAGTCCATGTGTGCACCAACACATAAATATATTTCTCCATATTATGCCTCTCTCACTATGAAGAATTCATGTATGGTGCTTTAAATTAATGTGCTACTGTATGTTAACTGGAAAGGATGCCAATCCTGAACTTCAGATGGACTCCACCACCTTCCCCCTCCACCCCAAGGAAGTTTATGAACAAAACTGTCACTGGGTACCTATAAACAATAAATACAAATTCTTTTCACTTTGGCTTGAAGTTGGTCTACATTTGGTCCTGTGCTTTCCTACTGTCTTTTAGTTTATACACCTCACAACTCCTCATCATATCCATTACTGTACTTCTTCCTCAGTTTAAGTGAAAGTCAAGCAAATCACGCTGAGTTCTGCATACAGAGTTTAACCCTGACACCAACAGTGCTGTACTGGGATTCTTCATTTTGCTTGTAGGAGTGTGAGGCACAAACCCCTGCTACAAGCCAGTCTGAGTGTAAAGATTTCAACTGTCCTTTTTGAAAGGGCTTTTTCACTGCCACATCAAACATCACAACTTTTGATGCTATTCATTCTGATATCACCACAAAACCAATGCTTTCTTCTCTGGTGGTGGTCATGGTTGGTGTCAAATACCCTTCAGAACCTTGGACAAATGTGCTTTTTTGTGATAGCACAACCTATTTCCTATTCAAAATAAAAAATAAATTTAAATAAAGTCACTAACCCTTTACTGAGACAGTAGGCATCTATCCTTGTTTCGGCACAAAGCAATTATTTCAGTAGATGGTTATCTCACCTATGCTGTTTTAGCCTTCTACATCACATATAGTGCCAATTTCAAGCCATTTCCTACCATTACCAATATTATTGTGATACTTTTTCTTTCCTCCTAATTTTTTTCTGATGGACTTTGTTCCCCACACTTTGACAACGTAACTAAATGACACTTCAAGGTAAACCTCACCTGCATTACCAATTTGGCTCAGCAGATTATCATGGACTTTACAGAACCCAACCACACTACACAGAAATTCAATGAATTTTCAGTGAAATCAGAAACTTTGCCATAGGCAAAAAACATTACAACGTGTTATTCTTATGCACCACTACTGGTCTTGAATTCTTATCACAGAATTTTGCAAACTGAAAGCTCAATAAATTTTAATACCTGTGATCCTGTGTCTCTTCCAAGCACAGACCAAAGCCACAACTTGTCCATCTTCTTAACAATTTTGGGTCTCCTTAAAGAGCTCCCAAGAGCACCTAAGTGCACGAAAAGCTTGCAGCAACTACATGCCCTCACTGCCTCCACATTCAGACAAGGATACTGAGAGTGTACATTTGATCCTTTGTCAGTAAGGTGGCTCCCATAACACATGATCACAATCACATTAATGCAAAAAAGACAACCTTGATCTTAAGCTGTTCCTAGAATGTATAGGCTGAGCTACCAAAACAAAAGCTCGTCTTCCTTACAGATAAAATACATTTAAGTTTTGCTTGCCTAACAATAATAACATGAAGGTCAATTTCCTATTCACCTTCAAATCAGGCTTTTGTTAAGGAACAGCAAAGAGATTTTCATATACAACAAAAATATTTTAAGAAGGATTTGTTTACAGCCAAACTTCTGCCACCTACAGCTGAAGTGAAAAGAAACTCTGAGAGGGGTTTCACTTCATCTTCCTCCCCACAAAAAAAAACCTGTAGTCATTGTAAATCTTCAGTTCTAATCAAAGCTGCCATAAAAGATAACACCTTTGAAATTTATTTCAAGTAACATCTTCATAGAGAATCACAGTAGTTTAGAGAAGAAAACTTTCCAAACATACTAAAGTTCAGTACAACTAAAGATACAGGATCAACTAACATGTCAGTATTCTTCCAATCCCTCCATCCATCTTATACTGTGATTCATTACGCAGGCAATTATAACAGATAATCATTTTGAGGTAGTCACCTGTTCTGAACTTGTGTAGCTGCAAAATTTACATAATTCTTCTTCTCAAGAAGTTTGGCCAACAGATTCTCAATAGCACCCTTCTGGTTCTGGAAAGCTTCTTCTAGAAACTGATACCTTTTCAACATACAAAATAAGATAAGTTATCAAGGACCAGTAAGGATCCCCAGTTTAGATGTAAAGCTATAGTGACCATCAAAATTTTGATAAAATATGACAGGTTTGATAAAAATACAGAAAAAAGGGAGATTTTATAAAAGAATACACACACACACACACAGCTTAATTTACAGATAAAATCCTCTATATATATCCAGAGGACTGTATCTGTATGAGTCACTTTTTAACTTCAGCTACACAGGGAGACAACACACTGCATCATTTCACAAGGCAGCAATCTACGGAATCCCAGCTAAGAGACACCATTCAGAGTCTGACAAATGATTTTGTTAACACTAGATGAGAAAAATGTAGTCATAGTTTGTAATATTATCTCATTAAAAAATAGCCAACCACTTATGAATTGTTAATTTGTTAGCATCAAGCACAAACAGGGATGAAAAGAAACTAGAAGAGGTTAGTTAAGATATCCTAGGAAACCACACTTTCTTGATAAGAGTGCTTTTCAGAATATTTGTGATCAAGCCTATGAAAGAATGAGGCAGGAATACAACATTAATATTTTAGTAGTGGTAGTTTAAAAAGTGAAAGTTCTCCAGGCTGCTCTAGCAATCTATGACATTAATCAATGCTCTGGAAACAAAAAAAAGAAAAAAAAGCTCAATTCATAGTGTCAAGCACCTCCATAGAGAAGCATTAACAGCTACTGCTGTTAGAAGCATTAACACTTAACTGAGAAGCATTAACGCTTACTTGCTGATAAACATATATTTTTATCCCCATGTTGTCTATTATAATACTTTAAAGTGCTTTTTCAAACCTAAGAGCAACTACATTACCAAGCTGCTGAACAGTAACAAGTTTTAACATTTCCTAAAGAGGGTCAAACTTTTTTCTAGCAGCTGAGACAACACCCAGCATGAAAATGATGAGATTTCGAATCAACCAAAGCCACATTTTTCTATTCCCCCCCCATCTATTATGATGTGAAAAAATTCACCCTAAATTGTGAGACCACCTTGTAACAAGACTCATGCTTTCAAAAACTGTCTCATCTGTGAATCATGGTATCATTTTTGCTTCCTTACAGCAGCAGGTGTTTGGGGCTGCAGCACTTCCTATGTCAGTGCTCTACGTGTGTCCTAAGATAGTGACAGCACTGATAAACACTGGGCTGGGCAACAGCTTCATCACACCAAACCACCCCAGAGGACGTTGTTCTGAATGCAGACACTAAGACACAGAGCTCAGTTAATTGATCACCTGAAGTTTTCAGCACTACATACAGGTCCTCCTCTGCGAGGAATTATTTCTGATGGAGTAAATACAGCAGTTCAAACAGACACAACTGTTTGAAATCATTGGTATTTCTTCCTCTGAGAAACCACACCACAGGAGTTAAGACATGGTAATATTGGTACCTGTGTTCTTTGTGCTCCAGTAACTGACAGTCTCTGCATGTCAGCCTGTCACATGTTTCACAGAAAAGTTTTAACTGCTCTTGTTTGTGGACAGGACAGAAAACAGGACGTTGACCAGATGCTCCCACGGCCTCTGTTTTTAAAAATAAACCATTTTTGCATTTTAAAATAAATTTAAGACAATCTGAAGTGCAAAACTACTGACTTCCACGCTAAGAAAGAACCAAGAATTCAAAGGCAACTACAGATCTGTTCTCACCCTGAAGTTACCATGATCACATTCTTATTAAAATATTTACAGTGTTTTGTAGCTGTTCCCACTTTTCTTCAAAATGAAGGAGGAAATTCTCTCCCCATCAAAGCTACTCAAAATACACTGCTACCTGAAAGAACTACTTGCACACAGTACTTGCATTTCATACCCGTGCTCACAGATGAAATTCCATGCAACATCTCCTCTGACACTTTACAGCATAGATCAAACTTCTCCAATTTTATACTGTCAAACACCCACGGGTCTTCTAAATCATCACTTCAAAACCTTTATGAAGCTCATGAAGTCATAAGTGGTAAATGCAGAGCTAACATTATTACCAGTCATAAAACTACTGAAGCCCTAGCTAAACCAGGGAACTTTTCCACTTATACACCTCAAAGATAATGCAGAAAACATTTCTGAATATGTGAAAAAAGCACTGCATGGTGTTCTAAAGCTTTTCAGAGCTCAGCACAGAGGAAAGCAGCCTTTGGAAGATACAGCAGGTAAGGTTTAAAACAATTAAGTGCATCGTAGTCCCCAAAATTTCTGAAGGTTGTTACATCATGCAAGTTATTGTAAAGAAAGAGAGCTCATGAACTGAAAGCTGACACTAACTGAATGCTCAGGTCTCTAAGACAATTTGTGTAGTCTAGCAAGCAAGAAGGGAAAAATCTTCTTTGAGCAAATAATGAATGGTCATTCCTCACAACCAGTAGTTCCTAAGGATAACTGCATCCCCAAGGTAGGCTACATTCCTGCCATGTGGACTTGCTATGAGATTCTATCCTCATACAGAACTTTACTGGAACAGTCATTTGGGAGCACTCCCCCACTCAGGTGACTGAAGTGGGGTTATATTATCACCATTATACCACTATTATACAGCAGCCCTAACGAAAAACATTACTAATTCTTTGCACAGTCCTCTCATGTGATTTAACATCCATTGGTTACTCCTTACTAGCATTAAGACATTTAAATTTAAATAATCTTAAAAGTTTACTCCAAGCGAAACAAGATCGCTGCCCACAGGAAGGAAGCTCAATAGCAAAAATGTTTAACTACCTATTAAGATTTAGCCAAAAATGAAGGCAGAAAGCAATGCAGTGTTACTGCTTTGCAACGGCACAACAGAACATTCTTGAAGATCTTATTTATTTTAGATGAAGAAACAGCAAATTTGAACTTCTCCCCTTTACACAGGGAGAGTTAGTTTTACCTGCCCTAGGAATGCAGGACTGCAAAGACACTGCCAAAAGATAGCTGGGGAATTAACTTTTCCTAATAAAGTTGCATGCTTAAACTGTACACTCATTATGCACATTAATTTTTGCTAATCAAGAGATAAAACCTAAAAATGAATTCAAATTCCAATTGACTCAGCAGTATCAGTGAAACTGCAATATGAATATGAATCAATACTGAATATGACTGTAAGCTTATCTGTACATGCTTTTCCTCCGAGTTAATTACTACCAAGTACTACAAAACTTCCTTGACAGTGGATATGACTGCCATGCTGTCAGTGCTCTCCAGATTCCAGCCCCTCCACTTAGTTAGTTATTCTATCAATTAAAAGGATCACTAAGAACTGATCTGAATTCTTTTCAGATGACATTCTCATTCTGCTTCTTCTATGCTTAGGACACATTCTACACAGAACATGAAGCAGTACAAAGTATCAGTAAATAAGCCATTTTAGTTCAAAATCTATTTGTTCCTCTATTTTTAAAGCTACCAGTTTTGCAGTGACAGCCTTTCACATGAATTTTTCCCAAGTCTTTGGAGAAAGCTTCAGAGCTGGTTGGTACCCAAACAATCCTCTCCCTCTATCTTCACAAGGGCCAAAGAGAAAGTCATTCCTACAGGCAGGACTAAACGATATCCAAACACTCACCTGAAGATACATCCTCTTTTTTTCTGATCATATGATCTTTAGTAAATTTTACTCGCTGATGAGCTTCTATGCAAGTCTTGCACAACCATTCCCCACATTCTACACAAAATCCAACAGCACTAGCATTATCTTCACAGCTTGTGCACACCTACGAAGGGAAGTACAGTAAGTTACCCTCATTTTCCTGGGAAGCATTAACATACACAGGAAACAAAACAGCATGGGAGTTCTGGCAAGCAGAAAAGTGCCATACCTGTTCAGATTTTTCATCAGAGCTGCTTGGTGTTTCTGAAGTATCTTTGACAAAGTAGTTATCCACCAGATCTATCTGCCTGCATTCCTGGCGGCATATCGGACATCTGATTACCCCAACTGAAAAACACAAAGTGCTTCCTAGTTATAGGGAAAACAAACACGAAATCCTCACGCTGTTTATTTCAGCAGTCAGCAACACACCCCACACCATTCTTTTAGCCAGGCTAAAGAATGGAAAGCCCTTCAAGTGATGTTCAAGAGAATGTCTGAGTACTGAAGCATGATGCCATTCTCCCAGATACAACAGAGGCTATTTTCTAACACATCCCATTTCCATCATGCCAGGGAGGCAGATGTAAAATTACAACTTACCTGAAGGTTTCAGGATTACTGCTTTAAGGAGTTTTCTACATAGAAAGCAGAACTAATATCAAGTACTAAGAACAGCTCCAAGTTTCTACTAAGAAGTCCTCTCAGGACAACTGCACGTGCCTTTCAGCAGCATGCCACCCATTTACATCTGTACACAAACAAGTTCACGCACACAGTTTTAACATGAGATAAAAGGTCAACTAATTCCTTCCCAGTATCCTTCAGAGAATCCACACTGCTTTCTTCTGTACTTGCTATATTACAGTTCTAAATCTGCAAGTCTTCAACATCATCCTGCAGCAAATCACAAGGAAACTGAACATGCAAACAGAAAATGTTCTACATTTACAGCTGCCAGCAAACAGAGAAGCTGCCCTTCCCAGCCAGGCCTGCGCTGAGCGTGACAGCTGTGGGCCTCAGCAACCTGTGTGCTCACATCTTCCTTCAGGAGCACTGATTTTAAAGAAACAGCTTAGATTTTTTCTGTATTTATGACATCAATTAGAGCTAGCCCCAAACCCTATCAAATAATCCAGGAGCAATCCACCCTCCTCAACCCTCGCTGCTGCTGGAGAGAATGCCACTCCAGACACCTGCTCTTAAATACAGGTTGGTTTGGGCTGAAACACGTCGGACAGGTTTCCAAAACAGAAGCACTACGTTAATAATGAGTAAGTTGAAAATCCTTTCAGATGTTCGCATTGCTAGAACGATGATAAAAGCTTCACAGCTCCGGAAATATTTGCAAGCACTTGTGCAATGCAGCAGCTCAAACTTCCACTCCACGCTCACCCTTGGCACGAAGCAGCACGCTGGGGAACCAAGCCCTGCTGCGTCCGTGGGCTGACAGCATCCATGGCAGCGACTGCACGTGCAAACCACTCACTTCCACCAGGAATTCAAGTGCTCCAACACCTACTTCTAAGGATGTGGCAGTTATAAACTTTCCATGGTGAAAACAGTTACAGTCAAACTCAACTTGAGCAAGGCTTGTGTGGACACAGTAACATGGTTATCTCCCCCCCTTTCATACCTGATCAAAAATAGTTACTGCAAAATTTAAGATGTCATTTGAGACACTGTTTCTAAATACACAAACCCTGGGTATGGGACTTGAATTTGGCGTCTCGGAATAATTTATGCAATGTATCACAGTGCTCAGTATTAAGTGTATTTTTCCCTGAATTACGCATATATACACTGACCACTCTTCTGTTTTCTTAGCCCTTCTGAAAGCACTTTGCAACTCTTTTTCAGGCTCCCAGCCTAACGAAGTCTTGCTAGATTGTGTCATTCACAGGGGGCAGGGAGAACCACACATTCTACTGACACAATCTTAAGAGAGAGTGCACACAGCAAGTTCAGCAAAGCAGAGAAACCTCATAATAACCTGTGCAGGAAAAGCAGCTGCTCTGGGTGTCTAAGAAAGCTGTCCTACAGCCCCTTTAACTCTCCAAAATCTCTAACTTAAAAATAATCATTTTTCAATATTGTGATTAAAAAAGTTAGGAGAGTATTTTCTCACAGGCTTCGACCTAAAAGAAAGAGTAGAGTTGGGCAGATGAAACATCAGGCACTGAGAAACAATCTATCCAGCAAACAAATGCATGAACCGATGACCCAAAAGTCATTAAAGGAGCATGAGGCACTAATTTACATGTTAAATGCACCGCATAAAGATGCATATTTTAAATACATATTTTAAATACACAACCTTCTGATCTTTTTTCTTTTTCTTTTTCTTCTAACAGAAATGTGAATAACAGCAAAGATTTTCCTTCATCGCTGTAGCAGGTATGGAGGAACCGGTTTCCTCGTGTAACGCAGCGAGCCACCACTCTGGGTGCCTGCTCTTACATCTGGTGTTTCTGAACTTTTAGGAACTGAAACCCTTCTTCTGTCTTCACAGTGTCTCAAGGGAGTGACAACAGTGCAGAAAGATGTTGGTGTAGGCCAACAGCAGTCCCTGCTTCCAGCATTCCAGCTGTGTAACCCACAGAACAGCAGCATGCTGCTGTCAGAACCCCTCTGTGGGTGTCAGACCTGCACTCAAACAGCTTTCAGTTATTAGCCAACAACTACACATATTTATAACATTAAGTACTGACGTGCTTAGGGATAAAAATCTGAAATGAATTAAGGAAACGAGCAGAAAACTATCAAAAGACTCAGCACTTTCCCATAGCATTTGTAATTCTTTTATGTAGGTGCAGACACAGAAAAATAGCAGGAAAATGTAGATGCTTGTAGAGTTGTACAGCACAGAGACGGCCCTGGGCTGCACATAACCCGCTGCAGGAACAGCTACACATACTATTTTCCAATAATCCCTTCATGAAGAAACATCTGCTCATAGTTAAGGATACTACAAATGTGGAAGTGGGATTTGTGACTATCCATCTACGCCGACAGGGAATGAACCTGCAAGGCGAAGCAGCAGGGTGCTTCTCTACACTGAGGACGTGTGTTTTTACCTGATCTGCTGGTAAACATTTCACATGCTGTTCAACCAATTCCATTCATAACGTGCAGAGAGGGCTGTCCACAAAACTGCATCTGTGCAGTTCTGGTCAGTCAGTGTTTTGTTCTTTAGTGACCCGCTGCACTAACGCATTTGTTTGTGCAGACTAACGTACCCAAAACAGATGGAACACACTGCTCTGCCAGCAGGGATCCTGCACACACACCTCCCTCATGACATCTGTAGGGTCCCAAGCAAGAGATGAGTACTTATCTCACCAAAGCACACAATCATGTATTCTTACAATGTGGGTGAATTGAGATTCCAGGTTATCAGTAACTCAGGAGACTCTGTGGTTTTACTGCACCTGCACCCTCGCAGATACGTTCAGACACTCCTGCTAATTACAATAAGCTGAACTTCACGAGTATCTCTCAGTACACAACACATGAAACACAAGGGCTGGAATTTAACAAGAAAGATCACAAGATCAACCGCGTGCTTCAGTTAGTGTGTTTACAAACTGCATCGGGTGCTTCCTCCTTTAAGGAGCGATGGACATTCCCGGACCCACGTCCCACATGAACTGCTTGCAGTCAGCGTGGCCAGCAGAACCACCACGCTGCATTACAAACAACACATCGCTGTGCAACAAGTCCTTGTCAAAACCAGACAAGCGAAGTGCTGCCGGCCACGGGGCCTGGCTCAGCCCTGGGAAACGCGTCCCGGGGCTGAGCGATGCACCCGAGGCTGCACCCCGGGGACCCGGCAGCAGCGCGATGCGGCTCCGAAAAGGCTTTTTTCGGTCGCCTTCCCGGTGACACGCCTCTACCGCGGCAGCCCCGAAAGCCAAAACAAAAAAAAGCGCAACGCGATTCGCACCGCAATTCCCAAACAAGCAGACGGACCTCCGAGTTCGGCTCTCACGTGGAAGCGCGACGCGACAGCGCTGCCGAGAGCCGGGAAACAGATACCGGAGGACCGCGGCACCGCAACGCCCGGCGGTCACGCGCGCAGCATCTGCCGACGCAGCTCCCGAAGAAGGCAGAGCGCAGCCCCGGGCTCGAGCCCGCCGCCCCGCAGCCGCGCTCACCTTGCTGCACGTCGCCGTTAGCACCGCCGGGCACGGGCACGCTGAGCTGCCGCTCGGGCTCGGGAAGACAGCGGCGGCAGAAGGAGTGCAGGCAGGGCAGCAGCTTGGGCTCAGCCTCTCGCCGGCTCTGCAGGCTCTGCGCGCACACGGCGCAGGTGTCCAGCAGCGAGAAGGGCCCCGGCGCCGCCGGCGTCAGCGGGGGAACCGGGCTGGGGCCCGGCCCCGGAACCACCCCGGGCCCCGCCTCGGCCTCGGCCTCCCCGAGACCGCGCTCCGCCGCTGCTGCTGCTGCTGCCGCTGCCGCCGCGCCCGGGCTCTCCCGCTCCTCCGGAGGTGCCGCGGAGGGCGCGGGCGGCGCCGCGGCGGAGGGGGACGCGGCCACGGGCTCCACACCGCCGCCGCCGCCCGGCCCGGCCTCGGCAGCCCCCTCCCCGCCGCCGCCGCCTCCTTTGTTTTCCGCCATGTTTCCTCCTTTGAACCCAGCTCCCCGCTCCGCGCACGCACAGCGTCACCACGCGCCGTGCGCGCTCCCCAGCGGGAGGGCGGGTCCGGGGCTCGCGCAGGCGTGGCCGCCCGGTGCGAAGCGGTGCGCGGACAGACGAGACGAGACGTGACGCCACGTGACGCGCCGCGCGCGAGACGCGATTGGCCGCCGCCGACAGCGCCCCCGCGCGCACGGAGGTCGCAGCCCGGTCCGCGCTGCGAGAACGCCCATCAGCCACGTGGGGAGAGGAGCAGCCTTTATTCCGCAAAGTTTATTACAGCACAGTAGGAAATGCAAAAACACGGAGCAACGTTCAGAAGAGAGCAGCCGTCAGAAGTCCTGCTGGATGTTCTCCTTGTTTGCTTCCCCATGCTGTTGTTTGATTTGTGAAATCTCGTTTTCTAGCTGCACAATTGTTCGTTCAATCTCATAGTTCTTGCTGACGAGAGACACCCACCTGTAAGGGAACAATTTAAGAAAGGAAGCTGTCAGGTGTTACCGGGGCTTATAACAATCCTGATTTGAAATCAAGAGCAGGACAGCAAGTGTGGCAGAGCACAGGGACAGAGAACAAGCAGCGTTTGGCTCAGTACGTCACACAACTCAGTTGACACCAGGAGCAATCTGAACAACTAGTTACAAAAAGAGGTTTTCAACAGTTAAGCATCAATGTACAATCCAGGAAATAAAATGCTGTAAAGAGGAAAAGGCTGAAAAACACTGACTTCCAATAATCAGATGCAGAAGAGTTTAAGAAATGATCCGTGCAAGTTTAAGCTGCTGCCACTCACTGTGTCACACACTCACAGTGACTGTTACACACAGCTGAAATACTCATCCACTGAAACACTGTGCACATCAACAGCAGCCACACAATCATCTGCTATGATGGTACTGAAAAACAGGCTGATGTTTTCCATAAGGAAATCCCATACAGAAGAGGCTCCTGGAAGGCATTATCAGTAATCCCAGATACTCACGTGGATTCCATTTCTCGTAGCTTAGCTCCAGCTGTGAGCTGCATGTTCTTCCGTTGCCAGTTCAGATCTTGAATGCTTTTCCTGAGAAAAAATATAGAGACAATGCTTTGTTGTTTTTGTTTGTTCCATTGATTCAAAGATGTTTAAACCTGCAGCTTGAAATTCACTGCCCTGAAGTTCCCACCAGGAAGCAGTGGTGCAGACAGCATCTAACCATCACAAAGCAACAATACAGTAACACTCAGAACCCTGACAGAAGTTAGAACACATCATTTCAACATACTGCCTCCATCCCTCAGTAATCCATCTCCGTAAACTTGCTAAAGCACCCACACAAAAAACAAACCTAACATCAGCCAAGCTGAGCCAACTGCATGCTAAATAAAACAGTACCAGCAGTGAAAAGGAAATATGACTGCATTTGAAAGAGGACTCCATCACAATTCATTCTGTTCAAAGCAGAGGTTCAGACAAAAATAACAGAAAAACAACCACAGACTTTGAGTTGAATAGGCATTATAAATACAACAGTTAGGGAAAGGGAGGAGGGAGAGGGGGGTATCTTCTTTCCTTGGACCACTACAGCAGCATATATACAGCTCTTTCAGAGCTGAGGGGGTGGGGAGTTTCTATATTCTTCCCAACTTCAGTATGAAGACTACAAAAAAGCACTCACCGCAACTTCTGAAGCTCTTTCTGGGCTTGTTCTATCATATGAACCAGATGCCTAGTAGCAGAATGCAAGCACAGCATTAGAAAAACATACGGTTATTGTCAGATCCTTTTAACTAGCCCCCCATACAACTCTTTTTAGAAAAGCTCAGCATGCAATCATCCACTAAAGGCAAGCACACACGTTCTCAGCAGCCTGTGCCCTTCACTCCTGAGTTTATAAGGTCATGGCAACAAGAAAACGTTCAGATCACAATATATACAGCTTCAAGACAAACCCCTTTAATAATCACTGTGTTCAACCCCTGCCACCAGATGTTACAAAGCCACATCCATTAGTTGGATGTGCTTTCTTATTTTTAAGATTGTTACTGTAAGCTCATGATATTTTCACTAGAATAGTACCAAAATATCTCATCACCGCACTGCCAGTCTAACTTACACACTGAGCTCACCCATTTTTTCCCCCACAACACTGCCTGTGCACAAACTATTCTTTTCCTGATGTACACATGTAAGCCAACAGATCCTCCACCCAGAGCCTCTTCTCAGGCTGAACAGCTCACAGGCCTTCTCACAAAGGTAAGCTTCTCAGTCCTTTTGCCTATGCTTTCTTTAAAGTTCAGCTGACGCTTCTTAGAAGGAAGATATCGACACTCTCTGTCTGGAACAGCCCTGGTGATTCCTGTAGCCACACTTCCAAACGTTTATTGGCCACTCTTAACAGCGGCTTCGGGTGAGGAGGCTCAGCAGGACAGCGTTTCAACCCTCAGCCCCCGCAGCACCGTTTCGCAGGCTGCCAGCCCAGCCCAGCCTTACTCATTGTACACCTTCCAGGCGTTGCAGCCGTGCTGGGACATCAGCTCCAGGTTCTCGATGCGCACAGCCTGGTGCTCCAGCTGCGCCATGGAGTTGTTGACGCACTCCTGCCACGCCGTGATGTCGTTCTTCTGCCCAGAGGAAGGAGCCGGCAGCTCGTACCTGCAACGCAGCGGCGCTCGGATCCCGCCCGGAGCCGCGCCCGGAGCCCCGCGCCGTTCCCCCTCACCTCTTCATGCTGAGCAGCTCCAGGGGCTGCCGGGCCGCCAGGCGCTCGAACTCGTTCCGCATGATCTCGGTCTGCGGGGAGAGGGCGGTGAGGGGCGTGAGGGGCGTACGCGGCGGTGCGGGGCGGGGCGGCTCACCTCGAAGGCGCTGCAGTCGTGGGCCGGCAGGTAGCTGAGATAGTTCTTCGTGGGCCGGTAGCGCCGCGTCTCCTCCTCCACCAGAGCCGCAGCCTAGCGCACGGGGCCGTCAGGCGGGAGCGGGGCACAGCCACGCCGCGCCACGCCGCCTCGGCCCGCACTCACCGCCTCGCGCACGCCCGGCGCCTCGTAGCCCTGGTCGAAGTATGGCAGCGCGTCCACCACCACGTCGCCCGCTACCAGCCCGGGCCCCGCCATGATGCGCGCGACTACTGCGCATGCGCCCACCCCCAGGCCTCGGCCGCGCGGCGCTCCACACTGCGCCTGCGCGCACGGCCCGGACCCGCCCCATTCTCATCCCACCCCCCTCCCCACACGGACCGCGACGCCCCGCCCAGAGAGGAAAGGACACGAATGGTTGGGGCACTGCTGGTTATTATGGCGGTACTGGCGCTGGTGGGGGATGTGAGGCGGGCTCCGTGCAGGGGAGGGGTCCATCCGCCTCCTCGCGGCCCTCTGCCGTTCCCCGGCAGCGCACGTTCATTTCTTCTGGCGAAATTTCATCTTACTCCCTACAGGAAAAAAAATAAAACAAAAGACAGTTAGGATTTGGAGACCCACCGGGGTCTTCTGGTCAAGGAGCTTCTGAGGGCAGAAACCCACGCGTGGTCAGCTCTGCTGGCAGGAGGACCTCTGTCCCGTGCTGCGTTTGCAGCCAAGGCTAAAATTGCAAAGTTTGGACATCTCTGGGATTACACCACTTCTGCACGCTTAAATAAAGCCAAAGCTATTAAGTATGAGAAAGAATCGTACAAGCAGTGCTCTACAGTCCTGGCAAGGCAAGGGAAAGCAGCATGCATACACAAGGCAAAACACTGGAGGGAAAAAAGCAAAATAAAAAGCTGTCTCTTTACCCAGAGTGCGAAGGATTCTGTTCATCCCTGTCGGCTCCGACTCCGGAATGCTCTCCAAATACTCCAAGGCACGGACCTCAAAAAGGCCTAAAGGGAGAGAGCAGCACCGAGCTGGGAGAGGTCCTGACAGGCACTGACAGCGTGTGTGTAAGGCTGTGTGCAGCACCAACGCCAGGAAGGAGACAAAGGCATCCTTTCCTTGAGACCATTAATTTACTGAATAATTAGAAGGGCATGAAGCTATTACATACACCAGGGGGAAAACTTGCTGGGGCAAAAGGCTTTTTAAGAGTTAAAGATATGTGATGTTATACTTTGGAAGTGAGTTTGTAGAACAAGAAATCAAGATCAAGCCTCACCTTTGACAGCACTCTTCCTTAGCTCTCGGTCCTGAATGAACCCTGCAAACATCTGTGTTTCCATGAAGAAGTGCAGGAAATGACGCACATTGCGGGACGTGTGGGATTTACGGAATGGTTCCCGCTGGAACACTCGCTCTCCTTTCTCTGTAACGTTCATGTGCAGGGAATAGTGACCAACGATCTCCACAAAGAAGTGCACAAAAGCTTCAGAGACCAGGGAGTTGAGAGGCATGTCACCTGTGAAGAAGATAGCATAGGAGAAATGCCCCTCTAATGTGAGTCACTTCAGACACTTCTCTTCTAAAAGAAGAGCAGCAGATGCTTTTTAGGCTGAAATTTCATATGGGTTTTCAATACCAAACAAGTCCTGGCTCAAGTATTTAGCTTCCTCTCCCATGTCAACTTTCTGCTGAGGCAGGTTCCATTTTGAAGCTTTTCTAGCAGCGAAAGCATTCATAATTTCTTTCCCCTCAGTAAAAAATTAATAAGCAGTATGTTCATAATAGTCTAATGCTTTTAAAGAGCGTGGCAAATTAGAAAACACAAACCCACTGGAAAACTTCGTTACACCCAATAACCATGAAATCACAATTCATCAATGCCATTCTCTCAAGCAACTCAATGCATTTCAAAATTCTCACATTAATTCATCTGAAGGATTGTGTTATCAAGAAGAGCAACTTTGAAAATGATTATCATATTATCCTCTGAAGTACAGAGAATATACTCTATTCTCCATGTAAGAAAAACATCAGGAAAATTACAGAAAACTCAAAGCATGGGAACTGATACACTTGGCCTAAGTAAATCCAGAGTTCTCCACATACTGATTGTGCAAAGAGGAACAATTATAAGGACAGATTTCTAATACATTCACAAGAAAGATGTTCTCAATAAGATCACAGGAAAATAGCTTTATAAAATGTGACTCTGTGATGTTTATTTCTGTTGGCACACTTCTGTGGCAACCACTTGGCAACTGAAGAGGTTTGCTGACTTTTCTATAGGTATACCTTGTATACAGCTCTGCTCATGTGACAAGATTTCATTTCGTTCCTCCAAAATCTGGACAAGTGCAGCCTGGAGTTTATGAGGCAGGATCTCTTCTTCATCTGATACCTAAACAGAAAAGTGACCATGAAAGCTTTTTCTGTTACATCTATTCAACAGAAGCTTCTCTTCATGAACTGATGAGATATACTCTTAACATGCCTAGAACAATTAGAGGGAAGTTACTCTGGTATGTTGCATCTTGGTGGAGATGGTACATTTGTCTTGTTGCCACAGAAATGAAAAACACTTCTCAATGCCTTCTACATACAATAAGACTCAATGCATACATTAACACAGAACAGTGTATACCATATCCACTACACAGACTCAGGCTTATCAGAGCAGTGATAAAACACACTAGAACAACAAATGACTGTTGAGAAAATACGACACATAATATGTTTCAATACTCCAGTGAGAAAACAGTCCTTCAATACCTTTCTCCACTTGCAGGCTGTAGTGCAAAATAGAACAGTAAGGCAAGGGAAAAGAGATGCAAATATCCTCCTGAACTAGTTACACTCCAGGAAGTTCATAGTGCCTTGTCTGGTGATGTAGAAGGTATTTTCAGTACATTTGGTAAAGCTTGTTTGGCTTCACAATGCTCTGTGCTGCTGCTCCTGCAACTTCAGCCTTGCAAAATATCCGTTCCCTTCTCTAGTGATCCAAAAGGAATGCAAGATATGTCTTCAACCACTGGAGTCTACAGATGAAGATCAGCTTTAACTGATTTCTGGCTTACGTTTGTGGATGCCTGTTCTTGGCATATAACAATACCAAGAGTGACTGGTGCTGTAACTTCACTCTTTCACTCACCTCTTGCAAAAACTTGTCAGCGCAAAGATCAACAATCAGAACCTGGGGAAAGACAGACAAAAAACATTAGCTCTTATAACTATGTACGTTGCCATACAGAAGGAAGAAAACAAGAACTTTTTTTTTTCCATCTTTTCTTTTGTCCCCGGTGGTAGGGGATGTCACACAACACAAATCATAAGTTTTGCATCACTTCAGCCTGTCTATAAGAACAGCCAGCCTTACTTATCTTTGATAGCAGAGGAACATGCTGGCATGTACCCTGCAAGTTAAAAACTGTCTCGGAAAGGTTTAAGACTTTACATTAAGACAGAATCCACAGAGTTCTTCCAGAGAAATCAGCCTAATTCCATTGCAATTGTCCCTCCACAGTGTTAGCCCAGTTCTCACCTCTTCTACAGGCAGGTCTTGGAGCTGAGGTAATGAGCAGGAGAGAATGCCAATTAAGAATGGAGTCGGAGAGCACACAATATCAATCATAGAAGTTGGTAGCACTGGTATGTACGTGTGTTGCCAAGTGAAGGGATAAAGTATTGCAACTGCAGCATGGCCACATTTAGACAGGGTGCTAAAAAGTAAGAGAAGCACAGAGTGGATTGTCAGTGTCTCTTTCGGTGTTCTACAGACACAGTTAGAAATGCTCAGAGGAAATGTAGTTCACATATGTTGATTATGCATTAGAAGAAGCCCCATGCAAGCATTTATGAAGTCAGTTATGGGAAGCTAGGGATAGCATCAGCCCAGACTAAAGAGGTAAAGGAAACATTCCCATGTCTCCTCTCGAATAAGAACAACACTCCAAATGTTAAAGCATGCACAGTTTTGTGGAGTCTGCAAAAAGCTTTTAAATCTAATTCTTTACAGAAAATTAGACAAGCTTGCACATGAAACAGGCCCAAATACAGAAGGAAAAGCAATATCCCACAGAAAGAACTGGTCACTCACACTCATTTTTTACCTTAAATTGTCAGCAACAAAGATCACTCTCCTTTCCAGCAGGAGAGAGGCAAAGACCCGTATCATGTGAGAGACACTTAGGCACTTGAACAGGCATTCAAAATCAACATGTTCAAGTCGAGAATCCGACGGACGGCACAGTTTCATAACCTGGGAATAGCAGAGATGCAGAGTGCTGGGTGGAATAGCCAGAGCACAGAATTAGGCTGGATGAGGGAGGACCTGACTGGAAAGCAGAAGTGTTGGATCCTCAAAGGTTGAACCCACATCACCTGGATGACCAGTTCAGAGCATCTCAAAGGACTCTCAACCAGCTCTTCCTTTAAAAAAAGCAATGAATAGCTTCTACTGTGTGGTTCAACAGGTAACTGGTTTCCCTGACAACCTCTAGCCAGTCTGGAAATTACCATCAGATTAATGATTTACAGACAGCATCACTCTACAGTGCAGTTTGCAAAATGCCACTATGCCCCAGAGACACCAGTCAGCACAGGAAAACGAGTCCTGAATTCAGTTACCTCATTTCCTGCTCCTGGCAGGAAGCTCTTCACAGTAATAGTGCGTCCAGGAGCAGGGAAAGGTGCCTCCATAACACTACGCATAAATGGGTGCACTAGGGCTGGGGACATCTCTCGCCTCTTCTCCACTTCATCTAAAATCTGCAAGGAAATAAATCAGACTTTGGTTCACTGCGTGCTGGTAAGCTGGAAGAAATACAAGCCTGTTATGTCCCATTCCATAGCTACACATGAAGGATCCAACACACTCACAGCCCTCCTTCCTCCTTGCCTGGGATTCTTGTGTAAGCTCCTCTCAAATGTGTGAACAAGCCAATGGTAATGGCTAACTGTAAGTGCAATTCTCCATTCTCCATACTGAAAGGAAATCTCTTATATGTGGCAATCAGATACTTCAGTTAGAGGGGGAAGAAGGGCAACACCTCATCCTCCTCTCCAAATCATGTTTCTGAAACACCGTTCTAATAACTCCGTGGTCCAATTATTAGAAATCAGCTGTCATCACAAATTTGCACCTGTACTCTTCTGCAATAGCTGCTCTTCACCTGCGAGAGCTTTCTCTGGTGTTCACCTCCTTATCTGTTCTCCTTATGGTGCTAGGAGAAACAAGCTGAGATATTCCCTGAGATGTTCCCCACCAAATAAATGATTTTCCATTTCCAAGTCTTGGAAAAAGAGAATGAAGGGACATCATCAATATTACCAAATATTAGAAGCCACTTCCTGACACGAATCTGATGAAGGAATAGTCTCCTGCACACCAGCTGACAAGTCCCAGCCCCACTATAATTTTATTTGTCCTGTCAAAATACAAAAGCAGCAAGGAAGCACTACACTGATGGACTCCAACTGCTGAGAGAATTCTAGACTGTAGAAAAGCATCCAAGTAGTTCCTGGTGTTTGCTGGCTGTCAGACTCATACAGATGAAGTAACAAGGTTTCCCACCTCACCTTGGAGAAGAGGTTGAAGCAGCCCAGGCGGCTGACAATGCAGTATACCTCAGGAAGGCGCTTCCCTTTTCCTTCTGGCTGGAAAGCAACAGGACCAGTTACGCTGACAGCATGGATGTAATAAGGAACCTAACACACACAACGTAGCTGATTCACAGTATTCCTTCTGCTGTAGTCCCCTCCACACTTCTGCCCTGTGGGATTCCTTAGGGATAAGCAGCTCCAGGAGCTTTCACACCCTGGACTCACTTTACTGTATTGCTGGGCATAGTCATGCTCTTCCCTTTATGCAATTAAATGACTGGAAACCTCAGCAGCAGCCCAGGAGATACCTAACCCACTTGGGAAATTACTGCTGATTCATATTCCGCATTTGATTGCGCATTTAACAGTACACTCTTAACACTCCACCCACTACACATATGCTTACCAGGAGTTTCTTGCAGTATCCAAACCAGCGGCTGCCATCCTCACCCGTCAACACAAAAGAAAATGTTTCACTGGGAAAACAAAGAAGAGTCAAGAGCTAAATTCACCATACAGTTCAGACAAGAGATTGACAAAGTAAAATGTGCTCCACACAAACCATAAGCTATCGCCCTGTTCATTCCAAAGACCCCCTCTGTTATGAATAGCCAAGCAACTTCAGGCCCTCAAAACAAAGAACTTAAAATAAAGATGATGCTCAGACAGATGCAGCACCTCTGAGCCCACCTCCACAGACCACCTTTCCCCTTCACAGGGCTTAGGGATTCAGCCTTTCCAATTTTTCCTTGGTTTGGTTGCAGTTCCTCAGGGCCAGGGAACTTGTACATATTTAAACCTTCAGCACTGTCCACCTCAGACAGCAAGTCTTTACCTTTTAAGGTCTGATGCAGGAAACCAGTCTTTGGGATCTGGAAAGCAGAATTTGGGAATGACCTTCAGCCTCTCTTCAGTATCCTTTGACTGTCTGAAGCGATGTTCAGGCTGGAGAGGTAACATACGTTTAAAGTAACTGAAGTGTGGTGCACAGCTGCAGCATTTAAAACAACAGGGGACAGTATCTTCTTGAATCTTTCAAATGCTGAACCACCAGACAGCTAATCTACAAGTATGGGAGAAAGCATTCTCACTAAAATAGATTCCCAGATCCCTCTTCCAACTTAGCTGCTGATTGGACCTTATTCAAATTACCCAGCTGGCTGTGGTACAAACTGAGTAGGATTCAGAGCCATGGCCAAATTGACAGGAGAATGAAGCACCCAAACAACTGTTGTGCCATTAGGCAGTTTGCCTCAGGTCCATTCCTACAGATCTGGACAGGAAAACTCTCAATTCTTAGAAGTGTCCAGAAGGGGCAAAAGGGAAGCTTTCAAATTAGAGAGATTTCATGTAAGTATGAAACATCCCTGAGAAGAGCAAAGTTTATTCCATAAAGCTGAGATTTTAAAGATTGTATTTTCACTCAGCACATGCATTCAATTCCATCCATTAATTAAGACCTTGCACTCTTTCTGGCTACAGTGCCTTATTAATTCTGTGAATCCAAAACATGCACATATCAAAGACAATAGTTATTTGCACACAAATCCCTTATACTGCTAGAACAATATAACCTCCCTTAACAAGGTTTGGATAATATTCATAATAATCACTAAATTACTTCTGACAGCAAGCTAGAATTACTAGAAATAAGCAGCTGCTGCATGTTGTGTGGATGTTTGCAGGCAGGTCTTACCTTGCTGGGAAACTGCTGTATGATTTGTGGTGTGTATTTAACCTCAGATGCCTTCTTGTGTAGTGACACTACCACAAATAGCTCAAATAGCTGCTGCTCCTGGAGCTCTATCAAATCTCTCTCTAATGTTTGGTAGTGTGGGTTCCTCTTGGAGGCTGACTGCACCAGTAGCAGGCCCCTGTGTCGACCTGAAGAAAGGAACAAACCCAAAACCAGCCTGTGACTATTACTGATGGACACCTATCAGTCACGGAATGGGGATCACCTTTGTTAAGGAGAAAAGGGATTGGTTGATCTGACTAATGTCACAGAACAGCTGCATGCTATGGCCTGGGACTCTTGGGTCAATTTGTTGAGTTCAGAGCTGTTCCACATAGAGGAGCACTTGCCTTGCAGCAACTCTGCAAATCATTTTTCGTTTGATAACTAGCTCTCTCCTGCCATGCCTTCCATACATCCCAGAGCAACACTGCTAGTCATTAGCAGATTGTTGGCTTTAAACCTGAAGGACTTGGGAGAAGTGGGAGAAACAGAAATTGATCTGTCTCTGCAACAGCTCCAGCCTCGGTCACACTAACCCTCAGACATGCCCTTTCTCTGTCTTGGCAGAAGCCACAACTTGTCAGCATGGCCATCCCACTAGAGTCTCAGCCAAATGCGTTGAGCTGTGGGTACAGGACCAGCCCCTGTGATTCACTCACTTTTTGGCTGGTTTTCCGTATCACTTTCATTCCCACTGGTTTCACCTGAAACACACATAGTTTTTGCTTGTTAGCCGTGAAGAAGGAAGATGGGCAACACCCTAACCTGGGAAAGAGAGAGAACTTTAGACTCGTCAGATCAGCATCACTCAGGTCTGCTCAAGGCATCAGCAAAGAACAACCTCTACTGGCAGATGTGCTACAACAGTAAATTTCAGGAAGTAGACCTGATTAAGATCCCTGCTTCCAGGATGCTGATCACAGGCAAAGAATAGCAACCACATGGTTATTAGATGCTGTTATAAAAGTTAACAGCATTGCTGGACAGAATATACCATAAATAAAGATCATACCACTGCTTGTAATTTGCAAGTACACAAGAATATCATTTTAGAGGCATAGACAAGTGGAACAGTCAGAGACTGACTTCTAGTGCCAAGTGGTTTTGTGTAGGATTTTTGGTCTTGTTCTGTCTCTTTGAAAAAGCACTTTTAACCATTACTCCAGTTCCTCAGGCTCAGACTACAGGGGAATCTTCCACTTGTACCAGTGTTAAATCTGTGTAAGTGAAGTGTTCCCAGTCCTACTGGTGCTGAAAGTCCAACAATTCCAATTACAAGACATGGGGCTCAGCACTGTTCTGTCAGCCCAGAATAAGCTGCAGGAAATCTGCACCTCAGCACATGCCGAAATTGTGCCACTCAACAATTTTGTAGCAAAAGGAATAGTGCTGGAGAGCTCTGTACCTTTTGTTGGAGGCACTTCTCTCCCAGCAGGACTGAGCAATTTCACCCTCTTCTTCCCACGCTTAGAAACAAAGATCTCCTGTATTTTTAGTACCATCTGAAATCCAAAGCAGAAGCAGAGATTAGTAAGGGGGTCCAGAAAAGGGTCCAGGTGCCAACAGGACTACAGCCCAACAGCTGCCATCTAGAACCACAATACTTGGGAAAGGTTACTGAATTCCTGCCAGGGACCCCAGCTCAGAGACTGCTTGCTAGAGTACTTTTAGCACAGTGCACTGCACCATGAATAAGCAGCTTCTGCTGCAAGAGAGACCTTACCATTAGCACAGCTTGAAGTTGGCTAAACCATGTATACATTATGGAAGTTACATTTTGTTGACAAAATAGACAGCAGAAGTGGCAAACCAGCATCAGATCTCAGTCTTCTGTTGCAAAGACCTTTGCAAGAGTATCTTATGAACCCTCCACTATGAAGATCTCTGAACTCCAGGTGCTCTCAGGTATCCAAACTCCTTCCAAGCCCAGTGAAAAGTAGAACTCTCCCAATGTAACTCACTTTTTTATGATTGGTTTCAGAGTTTTGTTGCTGTTGTTGTTAAATGTCAAATAGCTAAAGTTCTCCAAAACACCGGTTGAGCACAGAGCAAGTCTGCTCTGTGTCCTTGTCCCAGGGCAAGTTGCTAAAATTAATGGATTAAGTACCTTCATTTTGCACAGGTAAAAAACAGAAAGCAGGACTGAATAAGGGGTCTATGCTGCAGGCAAACCACAGACTTAGTCCACTGGAAGAAAAGCTTTGGAAAACACCACTGCCCGAAGCAGACTACAGACACAGAAGAAGTGTCAGCATTCGACACTCCATGTCAGTACTGCTAACCTTCATTTCACTGGTCACAAAGGCCTTAAAACCAAAATCATAATGCTTTCTGTAACTCCTGTCATAGGCCTCCCTGGACTCTTACCCTCATCTGTCAGGTATACAATGCTGCAGGCAGCTCCTTGATTCTGCATGTCAAAGACTGCTATCACTTCGTTGTGAAGGATTTACTTTAAATGCAAACAGCAGATCAAGTTCACTCTTGTCTCCAGTTAAGAATTTATTAAATGCTCCCACTGGATGTAGCAGGGTGCGCCCAGCCATTTGTCACCACAAAAACTGCATAAAAAGGAAGATACTCAGAAGGAGAACCTGTTTTTCAGCTCAAGCCTTTATCCTCAGTTCAGCAAACTATAATTAGCTCTTCTCCTTTTCAAATGTCCTCACAGATGTTGTCTCCTGGTGCTCTGCTTTAGACTAACATGTCCTCCTAAAATAAGGCTGAAAGGAAGAAAACAGACCTCAGGAGGTAGTGCTTCTCTTGCCTTCTTTTCCCTCTGCCATCCAGTATTATTGAGAGGTTTTCAATTTGTGCTCTCGTTTTTTGTACAGTTGAGTCACCAGTGGAAGATATTGGGTGTGTTTAAGGCTTCTTATACATTTCTTGAGCAATAACATTTTTTCCTCTTAGATTACAACCCTTTTCTCAATCTTTTGAGTAATCTTGGCTCAATTCCCTAGGAGCAGCACGCTTCCTGCATGCAAATTGTTACCAGATTTTTGGAGTAGGTTTGCTTTAGGGAATGTTATACTTTCCTCCTCCAAAAGAAAGATACTCTCCATCACAGCATTTTTACAGTCTTTCCTGTAAAACAACTTTCCAGGCCTGTAGTTTGTTTATGAAAAAACAAAACAAAAAACAAAAAGCAAAACACATTCAAGTGTTCCTTGTTCTTCCAAAACATTTAAAATGCAAAAAGTATTTTGCAGCTGTCCAATTACGTCACAGTCCTGTGCTAATTGTTAAAATTAAGCATATGTGCTCGAGAAATAACGATCTGCAGAAGTTAAACAATTTCATCATGGCAAAAGTAAGTTGTTGTCACTACTACAATTGGAAATTGAGTTCTGCATTCCACGTGCCACACACAGAGCACACAGTGGTAGCTGCAGCTGTCTTTCTATAGCACATGCTTCAAAGTGTTAACTAATACCAGTATCTAGAAAGTTTCCAAGCATGTCAAATGAGAATCAGAATGAATCCTCCAGTGCAAAAATGAATTAGAGGCCTCTCTCACTACTCAGAAGCGTATCAGTGTTTCGCATGCAGGCAGAAAGGAACAACCCGAAGCAGCAGAGAACTGTAGGAAGGCTTTGTGAAATGGGCTTATCCCAAAGCAGTGCTCTTCTCCTTTAGAATGTGGAAACAGCTGCAAGAGCATGTTCCCAAATGTAAGTCAAGTACTATAAGGCAGAATGCCATGTAAGCAAGTGCCCAGCCTTCTCCTCATAGACCTGTGCTGTCAGCCACCTAACAGCTCAGTCCCTGCAGTGAGAACACGGGTCAGCCTAAGAAGTCCCCAGGAGAAACATACACACAAACATACACACAGATAGGACTGAGCTGATCCTTTAGCTTACAGACTGCTTCCTTGCCTTCCTGCATCGCATTCAGCACAAAACCAACATCATCATACTTCACGGAACAAGGCTTAGCTGACAAAGCACTAGGACCAGCTGGTATCCACAGACAGCACTGCTATCCCTTTGACCTATTACCCCATTTGCAGATTATTCACCAACAAAATTACCACTAGAACTGACTCTCTGTTCTTCCATCTCCCAGTGCCTGCCCTACTTCTTGGAGGGAAGTGGTTCAAGAGAATCATTTGTTCACATATACAGCAGTGCTAAGCAACATTTACCTGCCAGACACACGAATCACTTAGAGATGCTGGACAAAGCACTAAGGGTTTCAAGTGCCATGCAAGAAGCAATGTTTCACACTTAAATCTCACCCAGGGCAAGTTCTTTCTCCTGCTAGTAGCCTCTACTGCTCGGATCAGCTTCCAGTCAGTCAGTGTGACAGGCAAGGTCGTGTCCTTCACCATTTTCCCTTGCAAACAAGTCGGGGAAGGCTTTAACTCAAAAGTCTTGCGACTGAGGAAGGAAGGTTTTGGAGGAAGCTGGAAAATAGAATCAGAAGGGATGGCTAAGCATGGGACTATGCTTTGGTCCAAGTTCAGAGTCAAAAAAGTCAAGATTACAATTGATAAATTTCCTCCAACTTCCTGCTCTCCAAAGCTCTCTCTCCCATCCCCATCCTGTACATTCAACTATCTCATCTAAGCACTCCTGAATCTATTATTTTGCTCCTTAATAGCTTTATGAACTGTCACTGCCATGGCTGCTTATTACCATTTATGCACATAACAAACAATAAAAATAAAAGGACAATGACATAGCACTGACGAACTAGGGCAGAGTAGAAACACAAAATGGGGCTCTTACACAGTTGACTCTTTGTAAACACATGATGGTTTAATCCCCTCATCCTACCTTTGGAGCTCTACTAGTGCCCTGAGTAGGTGGTAATTTCCAAACAGATGGGACCTTCCATAGGGGTAAAGGCAGCACTCTGATATCTTCATAGGGGTTCTCTTTTGCAGGACCTAGAAGAAGCATTGAGAGGAGTATTTACAGAAGGAGCTAAACTTCTGAATGCTTGCAAGGGAAACGAGCAAGGAAAGTCTGTGCAGCTGTCTGCCAAAGTTGAAGAGTCTGAAGAGAGACCTTTTTAAGGATGGATCAGGTTTCTACCACCTAGAGGTCCATCTAACCCACTACCATAAAACTGGAAAGCTACATAGACTCAGAAAAGTGGAACACTTCTAGCACTGTGGAGAAAATAGCTGAACTGCAAAGCAGCTCGTTTTGTCAGCACCTGCACGATCTCAATGCAGCACTCCAGCAGAGGATGTGAGGAGATAAAAAAGAAATCAGTTTAGCACAGGCCAATTCTAGAAGCCTCCCATGATATCTGAAACCAGATGCAGGCAGTTATACTACACAGTTATCCAGTTACAGATAGGGATTAACATCAACAAGGAACCCAGATGGGGAAGATCTTAAGTCACAGAGCTGGACAGGTCCTCAATGCTTTCTCATCTTCATTCCTTCCTCCCCAGCAGTTCAGCTGCCCCTAAACAACATGAATCCCCAAGAAGCACAGGCACATACAGATAATGTCCTCATAGATGTTGTCTTCCGACTGCGTGCAGATGAGCCTGGATCCTGCAGGGCCATTTGTTTCTTCTTGAAGTTTATGGGACCTGGTGGCAGACATCCAGTTGCGGAAGCCCTGGATGTCTTCAAACTCAAAGGATTTCCTAGAGGAAAACCAGCATAACATCATCTAAAGACAATGCCATGTACAAAGACAATTGAGTTGTAGTCTCACAGACTTTGATCCCCCTTGGGGTCATCATGTACATGGATGCTCCACTACGGGCTCTGATTGCCAAACAAGTCCTGCTCACTTACTCTGGGAAGTTTTTAAATTAAAAAATGGAGTTTGAAGCTCCAAGCACACTTCAGACAGGTAATCACAGAGGCAAGAACCCAAAACAGCTTTTACAGAAAAGCACTTGCAGCAGTACTCTGAATTAAGTAGTTTTCTACAGGACCTCTCCTCTACCGCTCCTGCCAAAGCTGTCACCACCTCTGGGAGTTGGTGTTTACATATATTTGGCCTCCTGCCCAAAATAATGACATAGAGGTCACAAAAGAGCTGGCTGGGATTTAACCCAACATCATAAATCATATGGGGTTTGCTGCACACCTTGCCACTGTGAAAAAAGGATTTAGGACTCCTAGCCACATCCCATCTTTAGTGCTTACACTCTTCTCTAGCACAGCTGCCTAAACAGTTGCTAGAGGAGCACCCACAAATGACAGCCTCCAACTTCAAGACAAGAAATTAAAATCCTACAGCAAAATAATCTTTCACTCATAGGAAAATCTGAACATTTAGCAACAATACTGCCACAAGAGAAGGCTGCCCTGCAATCTACAAGTTGCAACTGAGAACAAACTCTCTCTGGGGTCAGCAGATTGTAACTCGACTCCGTTTCAAAGTGTGGGATTGGTAAATGTTTGGGGCTTTTAGCATTTACAAGATTATCAGCAGCAAAAGCAGCGCGTACAGAATGTTAGAAAGGTGATACTTTCATCCAGAAATATAATCTCCTCATCAGTATCAGCATTTCCACAAGGGTACCATGGCAAGCAAGTTGTTTAAACCCATTCTGAACCTGATTTAATGGAAAGAGTTTAATGGATGACAGATGAATCGACGTACCTCTGGATTCTTCCTCGGATCTTCCTGCTTATTGTTCTCTTCTCAAGATTGTTGGAGAATGAAACCAGGTCTCCTCCACGTTGCTTTTGCAGGGGAGCTTCGTGGGTAGTACTGGCATCACTGCAGTTACTGGCACAGTTTTCTGCAAGATAGCGGAAAGTCCTACGGGGCTTGGGTGGCGGGACAGCAGCCAACTTCTCCTCTTGCTCCACAGCCTCCAAGTAAGTGCTTTTCACATTCCTCTCTGCCCTGCAGAGCAATTCCACTCCATTGGCTTTACATTCTCTCTCTGTGAAGCCACAGTTCCCCCACTTCTTCTGAAGGTCCATAGGAACGGGCAGGGCTTTGCTGGGATCTACTTTCCTCCACAGCCCTTGCGAAGTGTAGAAGTTGCCTGGGGGCAGTGCCTCCCCTGGGTCTGGGAAGCCTGCTTGCCATTCTCCATTCTCCTTGGCTTGGGAAGCATGGCTGCACACACAGGACTTGAGGTCACCACAGTCAGCAGTTTGCAAGCAGCCCCCTGCATTTTCCCTGAAATCCAAGCCCAAGTTCTTTGGATCTTTAGACCCAGCTTTTTTCCCTTTCTCTCTATCTTCAGGCTTCACTTTGGATAGAACATCACGGCCTGGATCATATTTTACTCCAAAATTGTTCAGCTGCTGTTTCTCCTTGCTGGAGCACCCTTGTGTTCTCCCTTCCCACTGAGAGATCTTCTGTTTGATGTTGCGGCAGTGGCTCCGAGAGAGGGTCTGCACAGCAGAGCGGGAGAAGCTACTGTCACCTGTCTCTGTTGGGTGCATGGCAAGTGCCAGCGTGCTTACAAACACCCCATCTCCAGTTCTGCCCAGTTTCACCTGTGTCTTGCATGCATCAAGCTGGTGTGAGACTCCAAAGCATCCAGTGGCATCCAAGAGCCCCTGGATCCTGCATGAACTGCCTTCTTGCACAACCTGAGAACAAAAATAAGAGAACCAGCATCAGCTGCACTCCAACCATACAAAGCTTTCAGCTACACTTTGGCAATTGCTGAAGAACATTCCTCCCCAAACCACACATTCAGGACTGGCTTTCTTAGCACACTCTCCACAAAGCTTGTTGCTGTCATATACATTAGGGAGGGCTAACAAAAGGAACTAGAGGTCTCATTGGGTTAAAAAATAAATATAACACTGCAACAGGAACAGAACACTGCCAGGGATTCCCAAAGCCCAAACTCAAGGAAATTATTTGATGGCATAGCAACACAGCACCATGTCCTGTCTGCAGCAGAACCCCCAGCCAGCCCCTCTGCAGCGTGCTTGTACTGACGCAGGCCAAACAGAAGTGCTCTGTTTCTCTGATGCTTTGCACTGCTCAAAGCACCTCAGGCAGCCCACAATCACAATCACAATCACAATCACAATCACAATCACAATCACAATCACAATCACAATCACAATCACTGCACATCTCCACTGGAACTCTCTATGCAACGAGAGACAAGACACCATGCCAGCTCTATTGGCAGGGAACGTCTACTTCTCCAGAGTCAGCAATAGCAGGATGGCTACTGCTTCACACAGGAAGATTTGCATGGCTGTGTTGACTGGAGAAGAGCTCAACAGCACAAGTGAAAACTTGTTTGATGTTCTGCATGTCAATACCTGATCTAACTTTGCCAGCAGAGAAACTGGAGGGCAGTGGCTGGCAGTCAGGGGCAGTTTTGGGAAGACAAACAACAGAGGTCAAAAGGCAGAGAAAACTGGTGAATTCTCTTGCTCAAAGGAAAAAGAGACCTGTGTTTACATCAGCAGAGAAGGAACACTAAAGAAATGATGTGATTTCTCCTACCAGATAGTCCTGCAGCAAGAAAGGCAAGTGAAACTAGCACCTTACCACCAGGGAGAACTGGGGTTGCTGCAGAGATCCAGCACCTACAAGTCTGGCACCTACACACGTGGCACCAAGCCTCTGCACGCTGCTGGCCTTCCACACCTTGTGCCAAAGCAGCATTGACTGCTGTGGCAAAATGGTCACTGCTGCCTGTCTTCAGGGAGAACAATATAGATTCCTGCAGTCGAGCATTTTATCATCCCAGACAGTTGTGAATAACTCTCGCACTCATTGCTGTGAGAGTTTTAAACTAGAAGAGAAATTTAGGTTACACGTGAGGAAAAAAATCTTAACTCAGAGGGCAGTGAGGCCCTGCCACAGGCTGGCCAGAGAAGCTGTGGGTGCCCTATCCCTGGAGGAGCTCAAGACCAGGCTGGATGAGGGCCTGGGCAGCCTGAACTGGTGGAGGGGAACTAGCCCACTTGGCTGGCGGGGGCTCTGGGGTCCCCTCCAACTCAACTATTCTGTGGTTTTATGATTAATGAATGGACTAAACTTGGACTATCTGGGTAAGCAACTGAGCTGGAAATAGGTGCTGCATCATCACCCTTCCATATCCTCAACATGCCCATACTAGCACCCCTCCTGACCACCACCCTGCCCTGTCTGCAAAGCAGTGCAGCCAAACTGCTCCTGTGCACACAGCACTGCCAACAGCAGCAGGGCACAGCACTGCACAGCACAGCACACCCTCCCACCCACCAGCAGCAAGGAGCAGGCAGGGGACTAGCAAACTAACAACAGCATCCCATCACTCAGGGGCAGGAAAAGAGCAGAACAAGTCTAAGAATGACACACAACTGTTAAGAAAAAGGAAACCACACCTACAGTCCCACCATTCCCGATTCCTTTGCCCGGGGTACTGCTCTGCTACCACACCCCACGGTGAGACCCTGGGCCATGCTGCTCCCCTGCTGCTCACAGCCCCAGGCCACTGCCCTCCCCTATAAATAGGGTATTGTTTCCAAAACATCCTGAGCCAGAGCAGATCCATCCTTCCTCAATCCCTGTCTGCACAGCCCTGATTAGCAGACAGCAAAGCAACTTTCCTCTGCCCTGTGCCACTGGAACAACTAGGGAAACAGTACTCTGGGCCACTCCCGAGGACCTAAAGCACAGGCAAGCCAGGATGCATGGGCTCCAATGGGAAAAGCCAGATTAGAAGAGATGGGAAACAGCCTCCTCCCTTCAGCCACCTTAGGAGCCACGTTGCTCCGAGTCCAACAGCAAAGGTCTTTCCAAGGCATGTCACTGATCTTTGCATTACCACATACAGGTAGAAACATCCTGGTTCATCTTAAATGAAGGCAACAGAACACAAGTTCAAAGCACCTCACGCTCTCCTGCAAAGTGCTGCTCCAGCAGCTGCTGTGCTGAACTGTCTTCCAAAATAACCCATCCTCCAAGGAGAAGAATGCAGCTCTTCACCTGCACAGGCTTGCCAGGCAGCTGGCTGCTATCAGGATATAGGCATTCAACCTAAGCTCATTGCATGAGCCAGGGCCAGCAGTGCAGGCTGACGTTTAGTGAAGAAGGAGGAATCTGGAGTGGTCTGACCCATGCCAGACAGCCCCAGACACAACCTGAGACAGGCCAGCACGTAGCTTAGAGACACACAACCAGCAGAGATACCTGAGTCAGGCAGTCAGCACCCGTACATCACAGACCACCCCACCATTCTTCTTACGGATTAACCTGACTTTCAGTGTCTCCTTCCTAGATTCATAGATTTATAGATTCAGAGATACATTAGGTTGGAAAGGACCTACAAGATCATCTAGTCCAACCATCCTCCTATCACCATCCCTACCCACTAAAATTCCTTTAGATGTCTCCTTCCTAACACCTTAAGCAGCATCAATTCACTTTCTAGTACTTCCACAAAAATCAAATCTGTCATTCCTACAGCACAGCTGCATAGTGTAGCCAAAAATACTGAACTAATTCATTGAAAGCAATAGCCACAAGCAAAGCATGGCAGAAATAGCACACACTTCTCCCCGTAAGAAAGACAGCATGGATCTGAGAGGGTCAAAACAAGCTTCCACATCTTTATTCAAAGCAGATGGATGAGGCACGTTTACAACACGACAGGCAGCCCTTACTCCTCTTACAATTCTAAAAGCCAGAGAGTGTACTAAGCATGTTCTGTATAGTCTGAAGACTGCTCAGCTTCCTGAAAATACGTACTGAAGGAGAGAAGTGCTGCCAGTGCTGCTCGAGAATAAAGCACCCTTGAGAGCTGACATCAAGTGCACCCGCTGTGGGACCCTGCAACTCCCCTCAACACATCATGCTGGCAGCTAAATAACTAAGCAAAGACACGAGCACAGCACCTTACCTTATCCTGCTGTACAACAGACATGAGAACGAGTAAATCAATGAGCTGGCAAGCCCACGCAGTTCTGAAGCAATCTTTTGCTCCTTTTTATGGGACACACAGTTTTGAGACAAGTGAGAGATGACAGAACTCCTTGCCATTAAGCCTCCTGTGTTGGTAGCCCAATACAAGGCAGCTTCTGGTCTTGGGAAGGCTAGGGAAGCTGTCCTGGAAGGATGAGGGGACAGCCAGTACAGCAGGAAGGACTCCTAGACCTTTCAGCTACTCTCATTCTGTTCAGCTCCAGAACAAACCTGAAGCTCTTCTGAACAAAACTGTGTCACTCAGATGTCTGAAAGGCATGGGCAGCACCAAACAAGCAGATTTTGTATCAAAGCAAGTCATGCTTCAGGAATGTGGTGTGCTTAGTCATTTCCATTTCCATCCGAAGCAACTCTGCTGATTAACTCATTCAAACCTTCTGCTTCACGATGTGGAACGGAGTCCCATCTGACCTGACACCTGGCCACAGAGGTGATGGCAAAAGGAGGTTAAGTCTGACCTCGTGTGTCCTACAACTTCTGTAGGGACAAGAAAGCTTTGGCTGACTCTGAAGGGACGAAATTCCACTTCCTGACCTCCCCAGACACGCTGTGCACTTACCTCTCCCCTAGGCAACCCGTAACCCGCAGCACCAGACGTATTTTGGGGGGCAGCCTCTCCGCGAGCCATTCAGGGTCCGTTTCTCTGCTCAGCACACCCTCCCCCCGCTGAAGTTTGCACTGTGTGAGTGCTCGGACAGCGGGCAGCTCCCCGAGCCGCCTGCGAGCCCGCAGGGACAGCTCAGAGCGACACGGAGGGAGCACCGCGACCCCGGGGAGCGTGGGCCCCGGGCCTGGACGGGACACTGCCGCCACCGCAGCACCCAACCCCCGCGGAACCGCCAGCCCCGGCACGGCCGTGCGAAGGGCTCCTGCGGGGCCGCCTCCCGCGGCTGCCAGCGGTCCTCAGCGCGAACAGCGAACGCTCCCTGAAATATCGGCCCGACGGGCAGCGGTAAAACGCGCCCGGTGACGGCTGATGCAGCGCGGTGCTGCGGCGGACGCCCCGTCCTCCCGGGACTCGTTCGCCCGTCCCCACCCCTTCCCGTCGCGGGCAACGCTCTCCCCACGCTTCATCACCAACCCCGGACCGATGGCCGCCGCTCCGGGACGCGCCGTGCCCGGCAGCGCTGACAGCGGCACAGGCGGCCGCGGGGCTCGTGCTCTCCGCTCGGAGCTGGGCAGCCCGCGGCCTCGCTCGAAGCCCTCACCAACGCTCCGCGCGGCAGTCCCGTCCCACCCCGTCCCACCCCATGGCAGCACCGCGCACCCCACCCCCTTCCCGCCCAAAACCTCCACCCCCCCCCGCCCGCGGCGCTCCGTCCGCCGCTGCCCGCGCTCACCCCCGCCCGGCCCCGCTCAGGGGGCGCTCCCGCTGCGCTGTGCAGCGCTATGCAGTGCTGTGCAGTGCTGTACAGTGCTGTGCAGTGCTGTGCAACGCTGTGCAACGCTGTGCAGTGCTGTGCCGCCCCTCCCCTCTCCTCCCCTCTCCTCCCCGCCCCTCCCCGCCCCGCAGGCGCACGGAGCAGCTCAGAGATGCGCTTTTACTGCCCGGCTCAGCACCCCGAGCCCGCGTCCCGCTGCTGTCCGCAGGAGCCGAGCACGGCGGCAGGCAGAGCCGCGCCCAGGGGTCGGCCCGGACTCCTACTCGGCTTTGAGGCCCTCAGCGATGAGGTTGAGCTCGTAACACCACGTCTCGTAGCGATAGGCCATGCGGATCTGAGCCACGTTGGTCTTCCGGAGGTCGTTGCCTTGGGGCCCCTCCTCCTGGTAGTTTTCACCCAGGAACTTGGCTTTCTCCTGCCGTGCAAGGACAGGGGCACAGGTTCTCACGGGGTCCCGCCGGCAGCACCCACCGCGGTGCAGAGGAGAGGTGCCCAGGGCCCTGCTCCGCTGCCCGGCCCTCCCCAGGCACCCACCTCGTGGGACAGCCCGCACTGCAGCACGCTGTTCCTGGCGATCTCACACATGTCACAGGTGCTGAGTTTGAAGACCTGGGCAGCGATGGCGTACTCCTCCATCAGGGGCTCCTGTAGCCAAAGGCTGCATGAGAAGCCGGCAGCTTCTGCCTGCACAGCCCACAGCTGTGCCCAGCACGCCCTCAGCCACTGCTGCCGGCTCCCGTGACTAACGGGGCCCACACAGCTCACACGGCACCTTGGTGTAATGGAACTGCATGGGGTCATCTGTAGAAAGGGACACCATAAGGCCCTTCTGGTGGAAGTCAAGCAGTGGGTTCTTTGCGTACTCCAGGAAGAGGCTGTTGTTGCTGAGGGGGGACATAGCGATGGGAATTTGGGCAAGGAAGTACAGATACTGCAGCACTGGACTCTGCAACGGAGAGAAGAATGACCAGATTTAGGGATAAAGCTGCCGTGACCTCCACCTCTTCAGGCTCACAACTCAGATCCACCCAGTTCCACAGCCAGGAAATCCAATGCACAGCACTCATGAGCTGTGTAGGCAATGCAGCAGTTCTCCAGGGCCCGCATGGAGCACGAGGGATCAAGCGAGTTGAGGTCTGAAGTCATCCAGACTTCAACTCCAATGAGACATATTTATAAAAATGATAGGTCTGTGATGCTAAACCCTTTGGAAATGTGAATACAGCAGTCACAGACATGCCTGGGGAAACCCAGGGAATCACATATTTGACATAAACCAGGCTGTTTGTGTAAGGCTGAGGCAGAGGCATGATTAACTATCAGCCACAGCAGAGGTCAGCTGTGAGCGTGTTCTCTTTCTCTGTTACTTCACTGCTCTGTGGCACACTACTCTGCTCACCTTCTTGAGGTTGAGACCATGGGAGATGTTATCTGCTGTCATGAAGGCTGCAAGCAGGTGTGTGATGGCCCCAGCTTCCCCACAGTGTGGACGGAAGAGGAACGTGTTCATACCACGCTGCCTAAACACACAGAAGGAAGACTCATAGCAGGTAAGCAGTAGGGTTAGATGGCATATGATGCAAGATCCTCCTGCTTCGGATCCAGCTCAGCCCTACCAGTGTGTCCCCCAAGAATCCAGCTTGACCTAACATGTACTCTTTCCTCCCCTCTGCATACAATAGATGCATCTCTGCAATCCTAAAGTTTTCACCCCATTTGATCACACTTCCTATTGAGGAGTGTTGGGAAATGCAAGATGCCCCAAACCACACTAGTGGCAGAGCAAGAAGGAGCCCTGCTGACTTCTACCAGCCCGTCGGGCAGGTCCCTCAGCAGACCCAGGGCCTCACCTGCGCAGGTTGTTAAGCACCAGGATGTTGGCATACATGTAGTATACGTAGTAGGTATAGGATGGATTCTTTGCAGAAGTCCACTGCTCTGGCTTTGGACTTTTAGTGGAGAACATGTGTCCGCTGTGCTTGGATTCGTCATCCACGCTGTCAAAGCCAGTGATCTGCTTGACAAAGTAACAAAAGAAGCTGCATCTCAAGGCTCCCCACATTGTCACACCCAGGTAGGCTGCCTCACTTTGCCCCACTGCAGCTGACCGTACCTTGGCTGTAGTCCACAACCCCTGCCCTACCCAGGGAAGAGTCAGGCAAGGTTGCAGACCTTACTCCCCATGGACCCCTAGGCTCTGTCCAGGGGTTGAAAGAAAGCTCATACCAAGCCAGTTATCTGGGAGGTAAGGGGACAGCATTTCTCACAGCCTCATAGCAGCCCAGCTCAGGGTGACCAACCCCCCCCCCTTTCAGCACTTCTGACACACATCATTTTCCAGAAAATGGCAGAATAGCCACAGTCCCACTGATGACATTTTCTGTGTCAGACAGAGCTGATGTCCTATTTCTTGTGCGCAAACAGGAACATCCAGGGCTCACCAGACCCTGACGACACCATTAAGTGACACTCACGTGGCGTAGAAAGACACTCAGCTCTTTGTGGGCCTGAGGATTGACAGTTGCCTCAAACACAGGAACAAAGATATTTTCCAACATCTTCCCAAAGTGTGGGAGGAAATTCCGAGATCTGAACACATCACTGCGGACAGATGCAAAGATTAATCACTGTCAGAGGAACATGGCTCACTGTTCCCACAATTCCTTCTGGGTTAAGATTGAGGTACAGCACACTGTAAGGCACAGTGCTCTCTGAGAACTACAGCACATACTAAATCCTGGGTACTTGGATCATCCACTTCATATTGGGGGAGTAGACCCGGTGTCTGTTGAACCAGCTGGCAAGCTTGGGCCACTCCTCAGCTGATCGCCCATAGATTGAGAGGCGAGGCTCTGCATGCTGGTACTTGGCATCCTCCAGATCAGAGCCAACCTCCTAGGAACCAAGAAAACACACAACACGCAGGTACCCTCTATGCTGTGTGCTGTAGCCCCACGTCTTTCTCCTCTGCTGTATTCATACCTTGATGATGGTAGCAAAGTATTCACCATTGATAGTGTTTTCTGTCTTCAGGTAGAGGTCACGCAGTTCACTAGCACCCACGGGGTTGTACTTGGCATTGAATTTGTCAAAGCGCTGAAACGTCTGCCGCCCCTGGAGCAGAGATGATGAGGGACAAATCCTGTAAGCACATGCTGAGCCCAAGCATACCAGCTGGGCAGAGACTGATCCACAGAAGCCAGAATGGGAAAGTCAGGAGCTGCTGTGCCCTACCATGAACGTCAGCATGCACAATGTGTGCCCTAGCACTTACAGCATGGACATCCAGGGAATCCACGGTCAAGTCGTATGGGTGCAGGTTGAGCTTCTGAAAAAGCTGTTTCAGAGTGAGCTTTTCACCCTTGGCATCGTAGACTACACGATCAGCATCCACACGGTATGACTTCTTGATGAAACGCAGAAGGTGCTTCTGGTTCATGCAGGCTGCAGCATGGATGTGTGTATCCACCTGAGAAGGCAAAGCGACTCCAGCATCAAGATGGGGGTGCTCGGGTACCACCACAAATCCCTTAGCTGAACCCAAGTTGTGTGAGGAGCATGGCCAGCCCCACAGATGAGCTTCATAAACACACCCTTGTCAGTGCCATCCCACTAGCTGGGACAGCGCAGGTGTCCCAAACCTTGACCCCAATATCCACGTGTCTCAGGGAGGAGCGGTCACCAAGAGAGCTCAGCTGCAGGGTTACTGGGCTGTGAGCTTTGCCATTTACCTTACGGCAGTTGTAGAAATCCCGATGGGGGTTGTTCTTCAACTCTTTCATCTCCTCCATCTCATTTAGCATTTCATGCACTTGGAACTTGTATGAGAGGAACTTTAGGCGTCGATGAGTATAGGTCTTACTGGAAAAAGGGCAGAAGAGTGACTGGTCATAGCAAGTCAATTGCATGGGGGGTTGAGCTTCCACCTGAAGTGGAGGAGCTCACACTGCCTTGGCCTGCCTCCCGTGGTGCTGCTTCTGACTGTATCACAGAGCTCTGCAGGAAGGCCTTGCCAGGTAGGAGCATACCTGCAAGAGATGTCTTCAACCCTTCAGTGCTGACTTTGCTCAAGACCCCAGCCAACATGGCTGAGAAGGACAGAGGACACTTAAGTAGCCAGCAGGCTGTTGGTATGGCCAGGTGGGATTCTGAGGTTATCCCTCAACACTGCCCCACCAAGCCCCCTGCCAAAAGGGTGCGGAGCTGGGAGAAGTTTCCCGTTTGGGTTTCCAGACTCTGGGCTGGACCTGAGCAGATCTCTCCCTCCTTTCAGGAAGAAGGGGCAGCCGTGGCTCTGTCCTGGTCCTCCCTCTGCCTGCTGAAGCAGTACCAGTTCAACTGCATGCAGCAGTGCTGATCCAAACACTTACACAGGTCCCTGTGCAATCAGGGCCAAAAGGAAGTTCATGTCGTCAACAAAATGCTCGAGGCAGGGGTAAGGCAGGTCCTTTGGCTCATTTCTTCCAGCTGCTGCCTTGTCACCATAGATGTAAACTATCCCATCCTTCATCTGGACGTGGTATCCCAGGTCCTCGGGGAGATTCCCAGTTTCAAAGGGATCCTGTCCATCCTTCACTGGCGGGGTGAACACTGGACCAAAGGGAGAATATGATGGGGCTCTGGCTGTCAGCCAAAACCCCACAAGCCTGCCACACTCCTCCATCCCCAGCAGAGGATAGGCACAGCCCCAGCACCAACAGTGAAGAGTCCTGGGCAGAAAATCTCCCCATGGAGCACTGTGTAGCTCTTCTCTGACACCTTCCTGTCCCAGTATGAAGTCGGGGGGCAAAACTCTGCAGGTGCTTCACCATACCTGGGCCAGTGTCACTTGCCCTCCAGACCTCGCCTTCAATAGCACGCAGGTACTGTGATGGGGTCCTGGGAAACCTCTGCACTGACTTCTGCATGTACTTCTCCCGGATGCACAAGGCACGGTACAGGCCTTTGCAGACAACTTCAAAGTCTTCAACTGTCACCTGCAAGAGGGTTGCTGTTGATGTAACCACACAGCTGGAACATATAGCTGCTTGAGAGAGACTGTGGTGCACCAAGTGGTAAAGGGTGCAAGTGTGCTTACAGCAGGATACATCTTTGATCATCCTCTCCCTTCCACTGTTCTGCCTGAGCAGGGCAAAGAAGGGATGGTGGGCCAAGTCCCTGACATGGCAAAGGGAGGTTCTTCATGCTACAACAAATGAATTTTAGCTGCCACCCCCTTACATTCTTCACCTCATGCTGTAGTTGGAACCAAAATGGAACCTAGGCTTGGGCAGAAGAAGCTATTTTTGGAGCCCAGACTGAAAGTGAGCAGCATATAGCAGCCCAATACGTCAAGAATTTGATTTACTGCACAGACAAGTGTTCTGGGCAGTGCTGACTGGCCAGACTGGGGCAGCATGACAGAATATCAGCATCAGTTGCAGCTAAGCACAGCCATGGCAGAAGGAATGTGCCTGCTGCACGCTGGTTGGAGTTTCAGTTTCCCCTCATTGCTCCTCTGCTATAGAATTCCAGGCTGAGCACCCCGGCAGCAGATCTGCCAGCAGTATCTCACAAACAGCACAGATACAGCGGAGGGGGGTGTGGAAGACCGGAGGAGAAAGAAGAATTTGCACAGGGTGTGCTAACAGATGTCTGTGCTTGAGCAGTAGGGTTTGGACATCCAGCAGTCCCCTCACAACCTCCATCTGTGCTCAGTTCTGCATTGTGTGCACGGGTCTCAGGCAGACACAGCTGTGTGCAGCAGGAGCAGGCTGCAGCAGGATGAGCATTGCTCTCCCCTTCCGTGCCCTCCCCTCTGCCATGTGCAGAGAATCCCATGGGAAGCACGCAGCACTGAGAATCCTGTTAAGGAATTCAGCTCAGGATCCTCCGGGGATGCAGAAGGAACATCATCAGATGCTTATGAGATACACATAGAGCTGGAAGGCACAAAGTACCCCCACACTCTGTGCCTGGACTCCTGTGACAGTGGGCACTCATGAGGGACAGGCAGGGACTGGATGTCATGCAGTCAGCATGGGGAAGTTGAATGGCCATGCAGGTACCTACCCCAGAGGCATAATCCCCCGTGATCTGTACTCTCTGGAAGTCAGGCACTGTTTGGTAATGGGGGGAGGAAGAGATGACCTCATCGATAGTGGACAATCCTGTCGTAGATTTGTGACCCAAAGGGACTGCCAGTGCAATTGCCTTCAGGCTGAGCATGCGCTTCCTCCTGCCAGGAAGGAAAGCCTCAGGCAAGCAGCCCCAGCTCCTTGGCTGCACACAGGGCTGGGGCATCTACCAGCCACCTTCCAGCTGTGTGCAACATCAGTAATCCCCCTGTTGCTTTCTGACACTGCCAAGAGTAGAGGGCACAGCACATGAAAGTAGCCACGGACTTTCAGGCACTGTCTCTGGAGGTTTCCCCTTTCCAGAGAGGTGTCCAGGTCTCCCTCTCCAAGAGATTTGTGGCCGTTGCAGTGACAGTGATGAGGACAAAAGGGTTTCTCTGCCCAACAGTGGAAGAAACACTTGGAAAGGGAACCAAGTAGCACCTGACAGATGCTCTAGGATTACCGAGGATGTAACCAGGTTTGGGTGTGCTGATCTGTTATTCACGGATCTTTTAGTTAAAGATCCCTTCCTTCTCTTCCACCTGTGGCTGGGCACGAGCTGACACTGCCCCTCTCCTCTTCCTCCCCCACCCTGGCTGTTGCTCACCGCTTTTCTGTTGCGGAGGAACTCTCCTGAAGCATCATGTGTGTTCTCATTTCATGGCGTGAAATGGGGCAGATCTCTTCCACATCGAAGGGGGAGATCTCTTGCCTGGTTGCTTCATCTTTTACCTCTGAGGCAAAGACCTTCTCTGCGAAGGAGCGCGTGGCCTCATCCATCTCTGCAAGGAGAAAGAGCAGGCACAGGGTGAGGTGGGTTCCTAACTCCCAGCCACCCCACAGAAAGATGCCTCCTGCAGTCAGCTTAGAGCTCAGCTCTCATGTCCTTAAAACACTTTCACCCTGCTTGGAAGACGCTGAATGCCCTCCTAACAGGGACGAGGAGCCCACACTGTGGGCTGCTGGGGTATCTAAGCATCCCCAGCCTAATGGAAAAGGAAAAATGTGCAAGTAGCACAAAACAGCTCAGAAAGAAGCAAGATCTCGGGAAGGGCACTTAGGAGATAGAAGAGGGAAACTGGAAGAGCCCTTACAGCTCTAGGAAGGCCCAGACCCACTTGCTTCACAAGGCATCCAGGCAGGATGAAGGCAGGTGGACATGGAGACAGACAAAGCCAGCAGCCAAAACAATTTCTGCCATCACAATGTAGCAGAATAGCTCCTAGCTAGGAAACCATCCTGTGGCCTAGATTCCTCAGCCTGTCACAGCCAGGATGCTGCATGCAGAAGTACCAACCAACATACAGAAGTCCTCTTGGGCATAAGGTTGGCTGGAATTCTAGGGAGCAGGAGGAAGAGGGTCCTTAAAAGCATTTATGCTGCCAGCAAAACACCATAAAACAAGAACTCTTCTGGGAACATCTCGAGATGTACATTTGCATAGCAGCATATGAACTAATTGAGCAGGTTTCAGTGTGAAGCATGGTGAGTATCGATGCTGGAAGCTGGCTCCGTGGGACCACACCACTGACACATCTTCCAGGACATCGTGGTCAGCAGATGAGGACCAGGGCAGGAAGGGCTGACGTGCATGACAGAAGTGTGCTAGCCCTAGAAGCGATTGTCAGCACTGAAGCTAGACAGCTTCTGCTCTCATGGGTCTTATGGGAAAAAAATAAAATAAAAACCAACAGCAAATCCCTGAGTTTACAGTTCCAAGGTCCTGGCAGCAGGTTAATTGGGAAGCACCACACGGGGCTTTCTTTCTCTGCTGTTATTTGATAAATCAAAGGAACCTGTGCTGAGCTGTAAACACATGGGAAGATTGTAGCACCAGATCCATTTCTCAGCAGTGCAGTGTCACAGAAACAGCGTTTCAGCGGCATGAGTTGCCCACTGAAGTATTTTAGGTTGGATCTCTGTTTAGAGACAAAATCCAAGGTGTGAATGGGCACCAGGGAAACTGCAGAATGATTTTCGTCCTCTTCAGAGAAAAGTATTCCTCTAAACAGGAGCTTGAGGACACTAGGACAACATTATGCCAAAAGCAGCTTCCTGGATCCAAGGACCAAAAAGTCTGAAACCGTTCTGTAAAGCAGGAGGGCACAACTGGCACTGCTGAGAAACAGCATCTGCTTGAGCTGCTGAAACATTGCCATGTTACTGCAGTCTGCTTCAACCATCATGCCTGGGCAGTGACACGGGACAGCGGGTAGGAAAATGCACCCATACTCACGTTTAACTTCTGCTGCTTGAGATGAAACAGAAACAGAACAAAAACAGAGGTGGATCAGCCCTCCAAAACTCGGAACCTTTTTGCCTTATTGTCACGCTCGTGATTAAAAAGCAGTTGTGAAGTACAAGCTTAGGCAAGGTGCTGTACTTACAGAAGGAAGTACTTGTCACTTCTAACATTAGGAAGATGTACATTCAGTGTTCATACTCTGTGCTATAGCTTGAGCAGTACGTGCATAAACAAAGCTCCTTACAGATCCCAGAGGCTCTCCCAGAGCTCAGGTTTGCCTCGCAGGAAGCTCTAGATTTACCTACACCTATCCCAGGGGAAGAGCACTTTCTGGAACCTACATCACCTCAATCAGCACTGAAAGCACCTACAGGATACCTGGTTACCTAACAGGACCCTGCTGTCCTCAGAGGTCTTCCCCTACACCTGTGTTCGGGGTTAGGGATGCAGAAAAACGTGGAAAAAAAAAGTTAAGATGGACAAAGAGCATTCTCCAGCCTGAACAATAAAACAAAATAAAATAAAATTCAGTGGCTTGGAGTACTGAGGCTCCTTCACTATTGTTTGTTCGTCTGTCTGTGACTCACCATCCCCAGTGAAGATCAGGATGGATGGCAGTCTCAATTAATATTAAGTTTCCCTCCCAGTCTCCTGCCACCTGTTGTCACATCTCCACTTATTCGCTACCAGAATCAGATAGCTGAGACATCACAGCTCCACAGATCTTCACTTCTGGGCTTTCAGGGCGGCACCAGCACTCTGAGGATGCTGCTTATACCTTTGCTATGTGATCCAGAAAATTCACACTGGGGCTCTCTGGCTTTGCAGTCACCAGCGGCTGACTTTCCGAAATCCAGCCTACATTTGCAGTTCAAATGCTTCCAGTCCTGGCATTTGAACCCCACGTATTCATTTGCAGACCAAGTATCCCAGAAATGCCTACTTTGATCTTCCATTTCTTTCGTGGCTAAAAAATACACACACGAAGGTCAAACTCCCATTGATGTCACAGGTCCAGGCTACAGTACCAGCTTCACTTACTGGGACATATCTGTGGCACAACAGAGCTCTGCAATTCTGAACGTGCTCTCATCAGACCCATTAGGTGCTTGGGTTCACCAGGTTCAGTAACAGCACTTCCCTGCAAGGCTTGGCTGACCAGCACTGCCCAGCTCGCATTCCCACCCTCTGCACTGCAGCACTCCACATCTTCTAAGTGCACTCAGATTGACTAAAGACTCCTGAAATCCCTTTCATCCCTTCTACAATGATTTTATATCAGGTTAGTGCAGGAGGGCTAACAGTTCTTTTCCCCACTATGAGCAGAACAACACAACCATGATTTTGCTGCACTATCCAAGAATGCCTCCAAGCAGGAAGGAAAACGCTCCCAGACCCCAAGCTGCATCCCTGGACGGCAAAGACAGCACAGCACCCGAATCTCAGAGCCCATCAGCTGACGGTCCTGCCCCGTGGCATCCCCTGCCCTGCTCTGCTTTCAGACCTACCTGGAATTCTCACTTGTGACATCTGTGCAGAAGTTTGCAGCCCCCCAGATAACGCCCCGCTGTGACAGCACGAGCTGACTGACTGCTCAGCAGCCTAGCACTTCTTTTACTGCTTTCCCTTCCCTGTAATTAGACTCTGCCACTCTAAAAGGAGAAGGGAGGTGAACTGTAGGACTATTTAAAGGGCTGCCACAAGCACTGGCACTGAAACAGGGCTCAAATTCAACTTCTTTTTTTTTTTCCTAGATTAGGTTTTCAATACATATTTAGTTAAGCTTTGCCCACACTCCGGCCAGACTGCCACATCTCAGGGTCCTTATGTCTTTATAAAGCAAGAATATGGACGTCAGCCTTTTAAGAGAGACTAAAACTGATGTCTTCTGTGCTGAACCAATGATTCGGAGGAGATCCCTAAGGCACGTGGCCCACGGAAACAGGAGCTGTGGGGATAGGTACATCTGATGTGCTCTCAGTAACTGCTGACCAGGAATTCATTGCAGGTTTTTTTTCCTCAGAAGGGTCTGTGTGGAAGAGTGGATTTTACCTGCAGGAGTTGTGCAGATGTCCTCACATCCTCCCAGATGAGTGAAACAGGAGGAAAAAATAAGAAGAAGAAGAAAAGGAAGTGCAAGGAGCTGTTAGGCATGATTTTTGTTTCTGAGTTGGTCAGGAGCTGCCTTTATAAAACTTTCTATTGTAGTGAGGTGATTTGCAGTCAGCTGTCTCTGTGCATGGCAAGCCATAAGCAAGGCTTGTCCTGTTTAGCACAACCCAAGGTGTGATGAGGAACTCCCCCTAAACTACCCAGAGCGACTCGGATTTGAAATAGCAGAAATGGGTTCTGAAGCCCCTCCCGATGACAGGCAAGGCCTTTAGGATCTCCTCCTCCCTTTATCTCCAGGAAATCAGTTCCCATCTGAAGAAAGCACCCAGAATTTGTACTGCATGTTGGCGAGGCAGCTCTGAGCTTCTGACTCAGCTTGCCATGGGGAAGTGGTAAGCCTAAACGGTTCAGAAAGATAAAACGGTTTTGATTTGAAACAGAGTCCTTTCCTGTTTGTTTGTGCTTCACCTCTTGATGGAGCTGATGATTAATGGCATTAAGATCGGGATGAGTAAATAAAGCATTCAGGATGCACTACCAGATTCCTGCTGATGATTTAAAGGGCAGCTTTAGTCCAAACTGAGAAGGGAGCAGAATACCAGCACCCCTGGCCAAGACATCATTGTCTGGAGGTACACGTGTGTAAGGGCTTCTGTGCAACGCTTTGTAGGAGCAGCTCAGGGAAGGCCTTGTCCCAGAAGCAGGCTGCTGGAAGAACTGTTTGCCTAAGAGGCAGAGTACAAAAACATGTGCAAATCACACTTAGGTCACAGATGCAGGGGAACCTTGTGGTACCACCAGTCAGTGGATGCAGACGGACAAAGCCTCTGCACTGCGTCTTCAGCTGGGATGATTTCCAAGGCATCGAGAAAGTCTTTCTGCAAGACTGCTAGCTGATGTGCGCAGCTTCAAGTCACGCTGGGTTAGGATTAGAAAATCCTCCAGAACTCGGGGAGTTTCAGTCCCACTTACTGATACTCCTCAGGAGTAGTTGGTTTCCCTCCCCAGCAAGCAGATGGCACGCAGTAGGGCAAAACTAGGATGCTGGAGGTCTTGATCTGTAATATCTCACCTCCTTTCACAAGTCCTCACTTTCTGAATTATTCTTCTTGTTACTAAGTTTGAACTGAACAAAGCTGAACATTATTGTCCAGCTGCTCCATTTAAGGTCAGCCAAAGCTAACTCCCACTTGTTTGCTCTCCCGCAGGGACTAGACCTGCCCTTAACCTTTCTTGATATATCAAGGCCTTAGGATTCACATCTGAAACCAAAAATAACCTTTACGGTGCAGAGGTTATCTTCTTCATGAGGTCTTCTGATCCCTAAGCCGTTTAAGTCACAGGGTCAAATTGATTGGGTTCATGGTAGAAATATGAGTAAAGGTTGGGTATGCTGTGCTAAAGTTAGAACTACAGCCTCTTTATGCTGCAGGACTGAAGGCAAGCAGGCCCTCTCCCCAGTTTTCAGCTGGGAAGTGAGTGATTCACACAGACTTCTGAAGTGTTCTGAAAGAAACGAGCACTTCTCTCTAAGCTGCCTTCAATTCTGCCTTGGTCTACTCAAAGTGAGACTGCCAAACACGCCTGGCACTTGGCAGCTCGGGTGCTTGGCAAGAGCTGCGTCCGATCTGCCTGGTGAAGCAGATGTAGCTCAGGGTAAGCTGCCCACTAAGCCTACGGACAAGCCTTGCTAGGAAATGATTTACAGTTCTCTGTTAATGCTCCTCCAGGAACTGAATGTGGAAACTCACAAGTGCACTGCTTGCTGTGTTGCACCTGTGACCCGTTGACAGCAGCCTGCATTGAGGAGAGCCTCAGAAGGTTCTCATCTCACATTGCTCCTATTCATCCCTCACCTCCAGGCCCATTAAATCATCCTTTGCTCCAGAACAGGACAAAAATCAGTGCACCCTTTGATAAGATGTGAAGCAGTTTCTGGGAACGGGTTGTTGCAGCTAACAACTGTACGGGAGGAAAATTTCCCTAACAAGCCCAGAAAAGCCTTGCTTTTAAGCATGTGTCTGTGCTGCAATTCTAAATCTCTCCCTCTGGAACAGGCCCTGAACACTGCAGCTGTGCAATGCAAGGGGTCTGACATGCAGTGCAGAACCACCACCTCTGCATCCAGAAAAGGGATCTTTTTGGCAATGGGAGAAGTGCTTCCAAAGGGCAAATTTCACGTCCAGGCCCTCAGCACGTTAGGAGCTTTCATCTTTGCAGGGCAGCAGCAGTTGCTTTCCTTCCCTTTTTCCTCCAGCTGCAGCCTCACCCCAGGATGTGCAACGCCTTTCCCTGAGCGCTCACAGCTGGCGATGCTCCCCTGCTCTGCTCAGGGAAGGAAGGAAAACAAAAACCAAACACATCCAGGCTCACAAGGCCACTCACCTTTATTTATGGGAATACCAGATAACCTCAGAGCCACGGCGGAATTTCTGTGATGCTGAGGGTGGTAAGAGCGGCTGCAATACCCAGTGAGAACAGCGGGGGGGGGTCTGCTGCCCACGGACACCACGACTGTGACACACAGGCTGCAGGACAACGCTTCCTTGCAGTGAAAAAAGGCAGCATGCCTCCATCCCACCCTGCAGCATCTCCGGTCTCCAAGTCCCCCGTGCAGCAATGAGCAAAGGCAAAGGGAGCTGAGAAGCTGCAGCTCACGAGTACCATCACTTCCTGAAGTTTTGAAGCGCTTTGCAGCAGCTGCACTGCAGTTTGGGGAGCTCTTCTCTTATTAAGAGTCTGTTTATCAGATCCTCGCACAGAGAACAGACTGCACTCTGGATTCCAGAGGTCTGCCATCATGGTTTAGGAGCATTTAGAGCACGTTTACTGCGTGGTTTAGTACTCCTTCTGCAGGAGAAAAGCCAATAGGGCACTATCTCACTCACGGATCACCAAGTGAAGCTTCCTGTGATGATGATGAGCTTCCTGTGAGCCAGCTGTGACCCTGCTCCAGATCACTACCATCAAAGAAACGACCAAAGAATTCACAGAGTTTATTCTTTAAAAAAGTTATTTAAGAAGCAAAATAATTTACTTCAATCCAAACCAACAGAGATGCATTACCTAGAGCAGATAATTATACCGAGTTACAACAAATTAGCCCTTGGATTAAAAAAAAAGTCCAGACCTCAGCAGTTTGCAGCTATCCTGGAGGCTGTAGAGCATTCAGGCTGGTGGAGTCATGAAGGACCACACATGGGATCAGAATGAGATTCCAACCTTCATTAATCTCCCTCCCCCCACAGGTCCAGCGTTGCTTGAAATGCAGTCCTTCCTAAATCACTGAAGTGCACGAACAAGACACGTCTACGTAAGCATTACCATCACTATTTGGGTCTTACTGATGACAATAAGAACAAAATCTGAGCAGTTATTTGGTGTTTCTTTAAGACCACAGAGTTGGGGCACAGTGCTGTACTCAGCAAACAGCAGCTCTCAGTCAGCAGTTAGGAATATTTAGCTCTGTTATTTGTGCAGTAGTCCTTGAACAAGGCTGTTTATGGTCTGCTCTTCTTCGGGTAGTGAGGTTAGATGGGCACGAGAACATCCAGACTAAATCTACAAAGCCACTGTTATGAGGAGCTGCCCTTGTGCAAAAACACCTGTGCTTCTCTTTTAACAAATGCTCCAAAACTCCATGGGGTTTGGTCCTTCTGCAGTTTGGCTGACCATCCACAGTCTGCTTTCTTTAAGGGAGCAGCTGCCTTTTCTGCCTGCCCACTCCAGTTAAGTCCTGATCACAGAAGCACATCACACTCTGCTTGTTCCCACCATGCACAGCTCAATGACACCAACCACCAAGCTGTAAAATGAGTGCTACCTTAAACTGCAGAAAGCTCTAAGAGATTGCAACACCCTGACTGATAGGGCACACCTGGCAGAACTAACGAGTCAGAGCTGTGCTCAGGCATGGGATGCCCAGGTTTCCCTTCTCATGCTGTGCAGACTGCAGCTCATCACAGACTGCAGCTCAGCAGGAGCACGCCCAGATCCAGGACACAAAACCTTTTCCATGGTCACCAAAACCTCTCTGCTAGACCAGCAAATCTGCTTCCATACTCCTCAGATGCATCTTCCTTTATAAAATAGTTGCCACTGCATTACTGCAGAACTCCAGAAAGTGCTTCAGACATTCTGGTTAAAAGTACTGCCTATACAAACCCAAACCCACAAAGAGATGGCTCCTAGGACAGGACCTCTGCCCTCACGTGCTATGTGGTGCATACACTTTAGGTACTCTGATTACTCACACGTAGACATATGGCTGTGGATACACATAACAACTGGAAAGCAAACACCACCATTCCCTCCGTGCTCACGATGGGTACAAAACCTGATTCTGTAAAATTGCTCTCTGGATTTGACCCCAAAAGGACACAGATTGGAGCACCACCTGTGCAGATGAGCTCTGCAACATCCTGAAAGTTGGTGCAACTTCCTCCCTGGTTCCCAAAGTGAAATGCATGCTGATCAATGCTCACCAGGGCTCCTTCCCTTTTAAAGCTTTATCCAGACCAAGAGAAGGGGACACATCAAAGAGAAAGCAGACAACTGTAGCTCCTGAATTATTCTGAGGACACACAACTTTTTAGATCTATAGCTGGAATGCTTTCAGTGTACACGATGCCATGCAAAGCAGAGTGCTGTGAGGACAAATCTCCCTTCAAAATGCATTTTTAATGTCACATTTGGCCGCTCAGTCTTTACACACCAACTGTGAGGTTTCCCACAGCCATAGGCAGCAGTGCCCTGCACTGATCCTGCCTGCCTGAGGAGGAGCTCCATGTTTCCTCAAATCACCCAGAAGGAATACAGACCCTCTATGAACTCACCACTCAAACAAAAAGCAAACTCCATTCTGATAGCTTCCCCAGACACTGAATGTACGCGACCAGATGCGACTTCCAGAAGTGATTCCTCTCTCTAATTCCATCAGGTGGACAACAGCACCTCACACAGCCCAGGGAGCAGTCAGCTCCTGCAGCACCCCTCAGGGAAGGCTGTCACAAAGAACTCTTCCTGCACCAAACTAAAGCAAAAGGATCACAGTGAGAAAAACCCACAGACTGCTCACAGTGACTGTGACTCTGCCCTATGTAACCTGCAGATGAACTTGCAGCCAGTGCTACCCCACCATGCTTCCCACCACTCAGAACGATGCAGGAAAACCACGGTTGGTGTAAATATATTGTGTGTTAAATCCTTATCAGTCACATCAGCCAAGGACAAAATGAATTGCTAAAGTACTTCTCTGGAGTATCACAGATGAAGTTATGCAGATCGAACTTCTGCATCCCAAGAAGAAAATTGAGAGTGTAATTAGAGGAGGAAAGAGTATTAAATGCAACAGTTTATATTCTCAGTATTTACTTATTCCTGATTTCAATTTAGAAAATATAGGAACCTGACAGCAACAAACTGAAATGACAGCTCCTGTGATTCCTATGGCCCGTGCTGGTCCAGCAGAACGAACACTCCTCTGTCGGATGACGGCTCATTATTCTCTCACCAGACTAACTGGGAATTGAGCTTTGCTACACAACACCACAGAGCAGAACCCAGTATCACTGGCACAAGAACAAGAGAAGGCCACAGTACACCAAGGAACCAGGAACGTGTTGGGCTCACCCACACGTCCCAATTGCATGGGGTGATGGTGCTGTGTCCTAGGAACAACTCACACAGCTCATGCACCACTTCAGTCCCACTGTGGGGGACAAACCCAGAAGTGCTGTCAGTATATCACACATCTTCAGTGTAGACATCGCTGAACTCCCTCATTTTGCAAGGATGCTGCAATCAGAAGTCAGCTCAGTGCTCTGTTAGGGCTCAGTGCCCCCTCCACTCAGCCTGGACGCCCTACGTCTGTGACAAACATTGACCCAATCACAGTCAACCTCAACTCCCAGGCTCCTCCTGTGATAAGGAAGGAGGCTCTCCAGAAAATAACTCCAAATAACTTGCAAGTTATAGACAGAGCTGAGGAACAGATGCCCAAAGTAACCTCCAGTTTACAATTCACTACTGGTCCACAAAAAATGGTCTATAAACATTGGCAGTTATGTTAAAATGAGCAGCTGACTAATTTGGTCCAACCTGAAAGAGATCCGAATGCTATAGAAAACCAATACAGAATACACACAGTTCCAACACAAAGGGGCGGATGGATCCATGCTGATGGACTGAGAACAGATGCAGTATGCTTCTCTCCCTAGTTCAAGATTCTCAGAAACGCCTGACCAACCTTCTAGGCTAAACATTCCCATGATAGTATCCTGCCACGAAAAGAGATCACCCACACAAAGCTTGCCTGCTCCAGACAACGAGCACCCAAGAAATTCATCCTTGGGGACTCCCTCAGCCCCAGGGCACAGGGTACAGCTTCCAACTTCTGAGCAAACAGGCACTTAAGTTAGCGAAGATATCTCCTTTTTATTACAGAAAAATAAAGGATCAGTTAATCAGTTAATTAGTTAAGTGATACTCCTGGCACAATGCAGATGTTGCAAATACACTGTGTGGGTGCACAGACAGCAGATACCAATGTGACTGGCGACAGAAACCTTTATAATGGCAAAATTACTTCTGCCACTCCTCTGACAACACCACAAGTCTGAATCCAATACAAAGGGGTCAAACACCACTTCTAGCTTTTACTCTGGAGGTAAAGTGTGATCTTTTTCACAGCATTTAGTCTCTGTAATTCACTTTTCTTGTGACTGGTTTTCTTGAACAAACCCAGACAACACAGCCAGAAAAGAATCCCAGTACACCAAGAGATGTGACTGCTCTGTGAGCTGAGCAAGGAGGTAGATACCAGAGATGTTTTCTTCAGATGGAGCACAGGAAAGGATCCTGTGCTAATTAACTGCTACCAAGATTCTGGTCGCTGGCACCAAAACACTGCAGGGCATCAGCATGAGACACAATACAGTAGCATCAAGACTTGTCCAGCAGCTACATCTGAACCACGTATTCCTGGCATCTGGAACAGAAAGGCATCTCTAATTAGCTTCTTTGTTAATTTGCTGTGGGTATCAGTGCACAGTACAGGTCACCTGGGCTGCTCTGTGTTTACTCTGATGAGTGTCATTTTTTGGCAGCCAATGTAAACGCTCTCACTGAGCTGGAGCACTCCTGAGTTTCATTACCCACACTATTTTATTTGGTGACTCATCACACAGTCCACATTCCCAAGGAAAACAGCTCAAGAAAAGACACACAGACAACCTGAGTGTACAGCTCACCTTATCACATCACAATGCACGACAATCCCATGCAGCCCTGATTCCCATCTTCACTGCTGTTGAGCTTTTTCATCCGGTACTGCCGAATCTCTCTCACCAGTGTGTAAAATGCATCTTCCACGCCCTGAATGCAAATTATTCACATCAAGTACTTTCATTCCTGAATCTTACAGGATCACCAGATCCCTTGGTGGATTAAAATCAAAAGCCAAAAGCTGCAAATTGATTTTGAAGCCTTTACTCCTACAGCTAATGGAAAAGCACGTGAGGAAGAGTTCGACTGCTCTTCATCCAGTGCACAAAGAACAGAAATGTCTCACCTGTCTCGTTTTAGCTGATGTCTCTATGAAGGGAATCCCATAGCTTTTTGCTAATTCTTGAGCCTGTTTTGTGTCCACCGTTCTCGTGGGTAAATCACACTTGTTCCCAACCAGCACCATTGGCACATCGTCTGAATCTTTCACTCTCTTGATCTGCTCTCTTAAAAATAACAATAACAAAACCCCCATGAATTATTTTCCTCAAATAAAAGCTGCTTGAATCCAAACAACCTTGTGCTACAGAAATTTATATATACATTGAAGGTGGATCAGACACCAGAGCATATATCTGTACTTCCAGTACCTCCACGCAGTGTTATCATGGAGACCACGTACGCCCCTCCCTTGTGCATTTGGCCCTCTCACTGTATTCCCACTCACTCAATGTCAGATTAAAAGCTGATTAACCCAGAGAGCTATCCCCCCCCCACTGACTAATAACACACAGATGCAGAATACCTTGAAAAACCTTTCTGAAAGAAGCAGATTTCATATTGTTCTACTATCTAGTGTTCACTAAAGCCAATGACAAAGCCCTTGATGCCTTTCCCAGTCTGTCCCCCTCAGACCGTACCTGTAAAGGTTAATATCAGCAAACGATTTGCTGTTGTTAATGGCAAACACACAAAGGAATCCTTCCCCAGTTCTCATGTACTGATCCCGCATGGCACTGTACTCCTCCTGTCCCGCAGTGTCCAGGATGTCTAACAGGCACGTCTCTCCATCGATGACAACCTGCTTTCTGTACGAATCCTGCACGAAACACGAGCAGATTTCAGGTGAGGAAGACACGACGCTGCTGCTCCCCGCGCCTGACCGCGTTTGGAGGAGGAGGGGTTAATTCAAAAGAATTTTTCTGTTCCCTCCCCTCACACAGCGAAAAAACCCCAAACTCAGCCCCGCCCGTCACGCTCTCAGCACGGGAGCTGCGGCCCGAGCCCTTCTCGAGCCGTCCCCTCGCAGCTCCCCCGGCGGCCCCGGGCTCACCTCGATGGTGGGGTCGTACTCGTCCACGAAGTGGTTCTGGATGAGCTGGATGGTCAACGCGCTCTTCCCGACGCCGCCGGCTCCCACCACCACCAGCTTGTACTCCGTCATCGCCCCCCGCCCGCCCCCGGCCCCGCGCCGCCAACGCGGAACACCGCACTGCTTCCGGCTTCCGGCGGCGGGGTGCCGTCATCGCACGGCGCCGGAAGTGCCTCCGCCGTGCCGGGACACGTGACCGCCGCGTCCGGCGGCGGCGCCCGAGCGGACAGACACGGGCGAGAGAGGGGTTGTTCAAAATCAGTAAAACTTTATTCTATTTCCATTCTTTGCCATTAACAGAAAAAAAATTGGAGAAAGCAATGTTTGTTTTACAAAGATAATGCATCTCCCAGAGAAGAAAACCCTAAATTGAGAATAGAGGTAACATGAAAACAAAACAAAAAAACCACAGTACTGCCCTCTATTCAAAGAAAGGAACTCCTGATCTTTTTGGTAAAGTAATACTTAGACCAATCATTCAGTTTTCTTGCTTGATAAAGTGTGACTGGGGAAAACAGGGGAAGGGGATGGAAGGGGGGGAGGGAAGGGGGAGGGAAGCACACAGACATCAACTATTTCACCTTGATGAAAGTTTCAATACAGCTATGGAAAGCCTAAGTATTTATTCTTTTACAGTACACTGGGTGCCGGCTGCAAAGAAAAAAAATGGATTCACTTCAGGCACGATTTCTTTCTTTGTAAATTTAAATCAGTAAAAGAAACTGGGTTTAGAAGCTGCAGTGTTCTAAGCAGCAGCAAATTTGTGCATTGTTTTAAATATATTTAAATTACCACACTGATGGCACGCCTCAGCCTTATGAAATTCTGCACTGCAGGCATATTTCAGAACACTACAAAAAATGTCTACCCCAGAAAGAGACTTTCACTGAGCTCTAACACAACTTCGCTGGCTAAAGGGTTCCAATCAAATGAAAACAAAGTAACATCTAGCCATCAACTCAAGTTATCTGAATGTTCATACAGATTCTCTATCAAACTGAACTTAGTGCACCCTCCTATGGTCCTCAGAATTTGAGCAGTGAGCAGAAGTGAGCTTTCCACATCCACTTCGAAGGAAAGACGTAACGCAACCGAGTACTAAGGCAGAGTAAAATACCTTGGCCAAGGTAACAAAGAAAGCTTAGGGAAAGTGTAGTGCAGAATTCCATAAGGTCTACCAGAGTAGAGCTGTCTATAATGTTTACTCACATAGGCAATGTAGATTTGCAGTTACCAGTTGCGTTAAATGCACCATTCAAAACAAGCTTCTAAAATGTGATACTATAAGGCGCCACCTTAAGTTCTCCAGAATGCAACTGTGCATAATTTTAAAATGGTTTCATAAATTTATTTTAAACATAACATGAGAAGGTGTTAAAACTGGTGTAATAGCTTCTTAAAATTTGGAAGGGATGAATAGGGAGATATTCAGTACCCTTCACCAGCCCCCACCACTGTCGTACTTCAGGCATTGGTTTGTTGCTCAGTCTATAACACCAGCTTGACGGATCTTTCTCTCTGCACCAAATCCCTGCAAGGGAAAAAAAACAATCTTTTAGGTCTGGCATTGTGCTTTAAAGCAGGTTTGTTTTGATCCTACAGCATCAACGCATTTCTAATTCACCATACTTGGTTTCAGAGCCAGAAAAAGGAACAACACAAGTCATGTGCATTGCTCTTCTGAAGCTACAGTGTACATTAGTATCTCAAACACCAAAGCAGTACAATTTCCCTCAGCATGGGACTACTGAAAGGGAATTAAGTCGACACATTTCAAACAGTTTTGCCTTTCAACAGTGGAAACAATGTTCTCCAAGTTTAACCACAAGCTGGTTACCCCGCAAGCCAGCCTTGGATCTTACACACCTTTGAGTTATCCGGTCCCCTGGGCTGACGAAGAACTGTTAGACGAGGAGCATTGGCATCATCCAGATTAATGTTCTTTAAACGATTAACAAGTCTATCTGGACGTGGGGCAGCAACAGCCTTAGCGCCTTCACTGTAAGAAAGTCAATCACACAGAATCCCAATGACTTCCCAGAGACAGTGCAAGCTACCAAATTCAGTCACTGCCCCTGTTAAGGCACAGCCTGCTCTGTTTGAGAGCAGACCTGCATGATACCACATCTGCCTCAAAACCATTCCTTCAACCACCGGGTGCTGACACAGCAGCAGATCAAAACAGTACTCTCAAAAGGAATATTCCCCAGTTGAGTAAAGATGCTGTAGGTACTATGAGTGCACTCTGACAGAGCTCCCTAGGTTCCTGTTGCCTTTAACAATGTAGGGCTTGCAATCTGCCAGCACAATAATATCTCTGAAGACAACAAGCAGAGTTTAAAGAAAAAAGTAAACACTGTCAGTAAGTATTAACAAGAATATACCTTGAACTTTAACAAAATACATTTTCATCAGCACAATTTAGAAAATGTTCAGAAGCAGAAAATACCTATCCCTCCCTCCTAGAAATAGCAGGTCAAAATAGACTTTTTTATATGTAGAAGTGAAAAACACTTACTCTTTTATAAAAACTGGTGCAGAGCAAAAATCACCAGACAGGCCAAGAACTACATCAAGAATTCCACCTCTTTTATCATTCATTAATTTCTCTGTCAAGACCATTTAATCACAGACAGCCTGTCTTTATTTTTTAGATCTGTTCTTAAGGAAAGCTGCATTCTGCTGCTGCACTGCACCGCAGGCCCTACGAGTGCTGGGACATCTGAGATGAGAGGCTTTCACTAAAGCCAACCACAGCTGAGAGCTGCAGTTGCAGGAACAGCCAGCTCAGTCTAACAGCAGTTATGTGCTCCACTACTGATTCAGTCTGCCAGATTAAACCAGTAATGTGAAATCCTCACCAGACACGCCACACATTACAGGCACTGCATTTCCCTGTGCGCTGGTTAAGTATTACAGAGAACTCTACTTCATCCCCAGCTTGTAGTTCCACACCATCCTGTACTTCTTTGACATGGAAGAAGAGCTTTTTGCTGTCACCCACTTCATAGTTAATGAAACCAAACTGAAAACCAAAACACGATATAGTTAGTTATTTCCCCTTAACCCAAGCAGATACGATTACACAGTCATCATTTTACAATTTACAAATACAGAACAGGGTTCAGTATTTCTACAAGTCTAGCCACTCCCTGTGGGTTTCTAAGGGCACATTTAAATCCTGAAGTCTATATACTGAAAACTGCCTAAGCCCTTTATTAAAGCAAGTTGCCTAAGTTTTACTGAATTAAGATAAGCACTGCTGTACATTCTTTTCTAAACTCTACGTCCAGAATTACGTAACAGAAATGGCTTTTTTTCCTCTCCTGATTACCACTGGCAGATTAAGAGGTTGGTTATTCTGATTTACTGCTTTACTTGTGCTGCAACCAAGGAGGTTCTGGTTAGGTACTGGGAAAAGAGTCTTCAACAGAGGGTGATGTTGTACTGGAACAGGCAACAGTAGTTCACCTTTACTCATCCACGTTCCACAGGCTTACATAAACCAGTACTTGGGTTACATAAGCCTAGTTCTAATTTGTCTAGAGTAAGAGCTTCTGCAACAGTTTGCTTCACAACAAACTTTCTGCATTCAGGTTAAAGCAGGTCCTGACCTGCTCTCTGCCAACTCCAACAGTTACTTGCAATTAACACATATCTTGTCTCCCAAGCAGCGTTTGCTCACCTGGTCTTTCACACATTCCACAGTGGCTCTGCGGAACGGTGTAATGTTGACAGCCATTGTCTGCCCATTCTGACCAAGAACACACAGCTGGAACTTCACTGTCTCTCCCTTCTGCAGACAGTCACCTTTGTTTGCCATTCCAACAATTCCAAATGGATAGAATTCTCCTTTCATTTCACCTACAGAAGAAAACACACAAGACAAGATTAAGTCCTCTTGTTCTTAAGGGCATTCATAATTTACATCTTGTATTTACTTCTATTGTCAGCTTACTAGTGTGAATACAATCCTCAGCACCTCCATTTACATGCAGTTTATTACCTTTCTATGCTTCCTGTCTGCCAGTGAAGAACAGATGAGCTCAGATGAACAACTTTTATTACACTTATTAAAGCAAGCTTGAGGTAAAAGCAACAGGTCTCACCATCCTCCATGACTTCAATCATGCCCTGGTATTCAGTCTGTGTTGGATCTACGCTCCGCAGTGGACGCATTACTTTACCAGAGTAAACAGTTGGATCAGCTTCTTCAGCGATACCGTTCACTGAAAAGAGACAGTGCAAGAATCAGAAGTTCTTGTGGTACTTTTCTGTTAAAAAGGAATGACCAATTTGTATTCACCAGGAGACTGAGTTTGCATTAATACAGCACGTACAATCCCCTAAAACTGGAACTGCTCTAACTCAGAAACACAGCGATAGCTTTTCTAGTCTCCACCACACTGTTCCACTGCAGAAGTAAAAGGATACTAGTTCCTCATGCAATTACAGGCCACAGAACTTGAAAAAGCACACTGAAGGATTTTGCTTCTGTACTGCTGCATTTCTAACTCCCTTTAATCATGCCAATAGGTTAAGTATACATCTTGCATCCCCAAAATCCTTAAAATACACATCTGTAGTTCCTACTGGAATTTTTCTTCTTTAAGGCACACAGTAGAATTACTAATGGCAAAATCATCCAAATTAGGTGCTTTCTGCTATCCCTCCAACTAAAGAGAGACAATGGTAAAAGAATAGTTGCCACTGCATACAGTACTCTTGGTCTGCACTTCCCTTTTCTTAGTTAACACGAGAAACAGGCTTCAGGAAATTGTTTGATGACATTAAGACTTAGCAAGCTTCACTAATGACCATCACATTCAGCATCATCATCTTGTTTTAAACTCCACTTGTCAACAGAATTACCAGTTTAACCATCAGCACCTGCTGATAGCCTTGTAAGAATATATTACCAGGTACAGTCTTACCTGCATGCGTTTTGTTCACCTTTTCTGCACTAACTTTGTTCCCTTTGCCTTTTGACAAGCTGTATTCAACTGTGTCTCCAAGTTCCAGGCTATCAATATCACCACAGTACTCACTAAAGGAACAGAATTATATACAACATTTCATGAAAACAGTAATGCTCATCCAGCATTTACATAGGTTGAATACATTTTACTGCTTCAGCATTTCACATTTCCAAGGAATCCTCATTCAGGAAAGCAAAACTTTATTTAAATATACAGTCTAGAAACTGCATGTCTTGCCTGAGATTCAGAGACAGTGAACACAAAGAACACTGACTACCAGAAAAGCTGGAGACAGCTGAGCAGAGGTTATAAATGGAAGTTGAGACACCAAAGGATATAAACATGTGAAGTCCAGAAGCATTAAGCAATCACTCCTACGAAAGAAACTGTCACTCACCTGTAGTGGAAGAAAATCTCCTTATCATGATTGGCTGTTTCAATAAACCCAAAGTTATCTTTCAGGGCTGCCACGTATCCCAGAAGTCTCTTGGAACTGTAATTACGTCCAAGCATTCTGACAGAAACAGCTGTTTGGAGACCAGTTCTCTTCACTTCACAAACACTGAACTCAACCTGTTGAAGAGGAACATTATTAATACTACAGACAAAAAAAGCACAACCACCAGAAGCAATAAACAGCAACCTAAAGTTATTTCAAGGCTGCACAGCTGTAGTCAACACCTGGGCTTTCAGTCACTGCTCTTTCAAAAACATCTGTCACTTGCTGACATTTTGGATATACAGAAGAGTGGCAGAATCACAGCTGTACCCCTCAAAAGGCAAGTCATCCTCCAGCACTCTCATTCTTCTACCTATCAAATACAATAATCTCTTATTTTAATGATTTACATCTGCACCACACATTACCAGTGGCCCTCTGAAAGCATGCAGCTAGTTTGGCTCACTCATTTATGACTGTCAATAACTGTAATTACAGCATTCATAGCACAGCACCTGAACACTGACAGTTTTTAGGCTGCTCTTTCAGATCCCTCAACTCTTGCCCTTGCCATTATCTCTAGCTATTTTGCTTGCAAGTTGATGTTCTCACTCTTCAACACCCATCCTGATACCTTTACATTTATCTTTCTCAAGTATTCACAAGTGGAGTTGTCCATTGTCCTAATAAGCAAGCGTAATAATTCCTTTAATTAAAACAATGTACATAGCAAAACAATATTTTCATGTGTGGTTATCAGGTTTCAGGTTGTACTCTCTATAGTTATACAGAAGATTAAGCTACTCAAGCCTAAGAGAGAAAAAAAATAGGTGACTACACAGATGTCCTTCACTTAAAAAGGACACCAAATAAAGGATCAAGGCAAAGAGAAGCTCACGTCTTTAAAAAAACCCCAAAAAGTATTTCCCAATAGTATACTTAGTTATATTGCCTTATCTCCTATCTGGGGATTAGCAGATCCTTCCACATCCTTGGCCTGGTAAGGAATTGTCAGTTTTACTCCACAGTCGTCATAAACAATTATTCCATCTTCAGCTTCCTAGAAAAAATAATAACAATTCAGGATTCAGGAAGTGGTGTTTTATTCGTATGCAAACAAGCTTACCATATACAATGAAAACACTAACCACTAAGTTCAGAGATGCTCAAAAACACAAGCTTTAAGTGACAAATCGTAGCTTTACCACAAAGTAGTATTACTTTCCTCTAAACATACTGTTTCCATTAATTATTTATTGAAAGTTTATTCTATCCTAGTTCAAAGCAGCATGATAAAGCAGGCTCTTTCTCAATCCCCAGAAACTTAGTCTCAATCAATTCTAGCATCTTAGGAGAAGGTTCTTCACCAACAGGGCAGCCAGGCCCTGGAAATGGCTCCACTGGGCAGCAGACATGGCCCCAAGCTGCCAGAGCTCAAGAAGCATCTGGACAAGGCTCTGACACATCTGGATTGACCTTTGGGTGGTCCTGTGTGGAGCCAGGAGTTGGACTCAATGATCCTTCTGGGTCTCTCCCAGCTTGGAGTATTTATGTTCTACCTTCCTCAGCAGGAGGGAGAAATCTTCCCATCAAGCTCTTGGAAGTTATCCTCAATAGAAACACCATTAACCGTGTGCTTATTATATTGTTTCACCCAAACTGGCCTTCACTGAGTACTGTAATCAGCAACCCAACACAGTCCGTGTTTATACAGGATAAAAAAAATGCTTCAGAATGTTGAATTACAGACTTTAAAGCAGTAGTCTCTGTCTGCAAAGCCAGAAACATGATATACTACCTTCTCTTTGCCTTTATTTGGGCTAGTGGCTTTGGCTGGAGTGGCTTCTTTGTCTATAGTGCCCACAAAACGGTGATCTGATTGGGTGTGGAAAGAAACTGTGCCTTTTGGAAGTTTTTTAATCCTTATAGCATGATTTCTTTGGGCAGACAGCATATCCTGAAAAATAAGATCGATGTGATTTTAGATAGACTGCATATTCCTGCTTTTGTGAAATCCTAGTTGTCAAAGGAATTGTACCACTCACAGGAACCACAGTAAACTCTACTTCATCAGAAATATGGAGTTGGTTTCCATCCATAATTTCACTGAAGTGAAAGAACATGCGAGCATCCCTGTCAACACATTTAATGAAGCCAAAGCCATCTCTCATCGCTGCAATCACTCCCTGTAAACAGAAGGACAGTTACAGTTTTACTATGCTAACATCTGTCCCTAAGAAGACAACTATGGAGAAGCTAATAATCTGAACACAAATTTCAAACTCTATTAAAAAAAACCCGTACCAAAAAACAAAACAACAACAACAACAAATCCCAAAACCTTCTCATTAACTCTCCTTGCAAACTGGAGTCCAAATGCTTACAGTCAACGTTAAATGCAAGCAAATCCTACTTACCTAGCTTTTTCTACTTGCTCTCTAGTTCGTAAGTAGTAAAAAGTGAAGAGGAAAAGATGAATTCAAGCCACAGAAAAGGACTAGAGCCAAAGAACTGGAAGCTACTGCTATACACACACACAGAAGTTAACTTTCCCAGCACTTTTAGCAGAGCAAAAGACATTCTTTCATAATGATCAGCACAACTATCTCAGCCTCTGTGACCCATTAAAAACTTCTCTGCACGTGACAGAATTTAGCTCTTTATCACCCTTCTGTCTGATCCTCTGGCAGAGATCATAGAAAGAACACTGAAGATCAAGATTCAAAAGCTGTACCTAGTACCTCCTCTGATTCTTAGGACTTTTCATTGCCTGAACCAAAGCAGCATCAGGTTCTTCCAGTCTTCCTAAGGAACGTGAGTTTTTAATTTGTTCAAGGCAGTGCTGCTGCTATGCCTGCTATAACCAAAGAGCAATCTACTCCAAGTGAACCAACATATTTATTTTCCTAATACAATATCATTTCCTGAGTAGAAAAGGCGTACAGCATTAATTGAGAGTTTTCTGCTATTTAGGCACATCTGCACATCCACTGAAGAGCAGATTCTGACTTCAGACAAGTCAGACACTGGCAATTTTGATATTCCTATTGTTCCAGAAATCCACCCTAATTTTCACCTTTATTTCTTCCCCCCAACAATAAAAGTTTTTAAAAACAGATACTTACCATTTCCCTAGTTTCATTAGTAAACTGGAAAGTATTGGGGAGAACCTCAATGTTGGTGGCTCGTTCCAGTTTGTCACGTCTGTCTGTTGAAATATTGAATCGAACGTGGTCACTTTCCAGCAAAGTCACCTTGGATTTTGTATCTTTGTCTCCAAATGGAAGTTCTTTAGGAATCACAAAATCAACTTTGATGCGGCCAGGTAATGGATCATTCTAGAAGAAAAACGCAACGGAAGACATCAGTACACCTACAAGTCTCAGCACTCAAATCCTTACTGAGCATTCGGGTTAGAAAGGCCACGTTTGAGTGAGCACTCCCAGATTACATGGCCATGACTACAGTACAACTTAGTTTCTACCTTACACATCAGATTCACCAAATACGTACTGCCAACAAAACTCAAAATCAATGTGGAGAATTAAGCTTATAACACTTCTAAGAGGCCTTCCTGTTGAGTGCTCGCAAAACCCTAACCAGCAAAACAAAACCAAGAATGCACAGTATCCCTAAACACTTTAGAGAATTGTTTCTGTGCACACCCTCTAGTCAGAATCAAACATTAAGGGTCACAAAGCTCTTCTTCAAAACCAGACTAATTACCAGAGCTCACAGAGCCCATAATGCACACTGTGTTTTTGTCTTAAGGCTCTTCGTTGCTTTTTGTTTGTTCACTCAAAGAAGAATGCATCTTTAACGCCCCATTTTTCAATTGGAAGCGTTTCAAAGATGAAAGACACTCCACAAAGCACCACTACTGTGTATTACTCCATTTCCTGGTCCTACAAATTGTAGAAAAAAAACCTGCTTCCTGTGACTGCTGGGAATGGTTCATAGAAGTTAAGCAGTCCAAGCTTACTCCACAGTGATCTCTGATGCAACATTTAACAGCAGACTTCCACCAAAGAAGAACTTCTGTACTCTGACTGGAATTCAATACAGTATTATCCTTAAATACAATACTGAAACACACCTGGTTTTTGCTGGGTACTTTAGGAATTACTTTGGTTACAGTTCCTTCAAAGTGTTCTATGCTGATATCTTCAAAAATGACAGTTCCTTGAGGCAGCAGTCTTACATCTGTTGCAACTTCTTTACCCTAAAAGCACAAAGTCAATCAAATACCCCAAGAGAAGTGATGAAACAATAAGTTCATTCTCCTATGAACCCTTCTCTCCCCACACCCCCCTTTTTTATATCTTTTTAAGTGAATTTGAAATAACAGGCAGCTGTCCAGGATCTTGTCCTCAGTTTTTACTGGAGTTCATCTTACATTTCTGTCTTTGATTGTAAACTCCACATCATCACCAGGCTGTAAGGCTTCTAGGTCACCTCTAAATTCACTATAATGAAAGAATATTTCCTTCACGACGTCACCTCTCTCAATAAATCCAAAGGCTTCCTAAGAACAGAAGAAAGTGTTCAGTAGATTGCCTAAACTCTGAATGTACTAAGAAAACATTTTACACACTCTAACAATAAGACTACACCTATTCAGTACAGCAAACTTCAGTGCATTTAGCTTACACTACCACAAATGCATTACAGGAAACAATTTGGACTTCCCTTCGTTTTCCAAGAGTGTGTGCACTCAAGATTAGCTGTTTCAACTGTTTGAGCTATTTTACATTCACACTTCCAAAATCTTAATAGCGTTTAATGCGCTGAATTTAACATTTGGAGAACTTGTCAGAAAAGCATTTCATCTTTTAATACTTTGAAGGTGAAACATCACTTACTTTCATGGCACAGACTACTCCTTGACAACGGGCTTGTTTCTTTTTTAATAGCATAATGTTACGAGCACTTACAGCACCAGTACTAGAGGGAAGAAAAAGAACAAAGCTGAAACGTCTGAAAACCAGAGGCAATATTGAGATTATATTTCATAATGTTATTTCAGTTCTTGGAAAAGGCACAAAGTGCTGCCCGACGACTAAAAGAGAAAGCATGAGATCAGAAGCACAATATCAACTTACTGTTTATTTGTATCAATTACAAAGTTTATTTTATCTCCCGTTTCCAGCTGAATATTTCCTTCAACATCTTCTGGAGTGTAAGTCAGGTAAAATACTTCCTGTAAATTAACATTAGCTGATATTATTCCACTTTGTCAATTCAAAGAACAGTTAGCATATTTTTGTTTAGAAGCAACAACAGCTTTTAAATAAATGGATTTACTGAGAAAACTGAAAATAATCACAGTGCATGCAAAAATGTTCCCTCTTCCATTGGGCTGCTTTTATGAGTCTGTAAAAAGCAACTCAATTTGAGAGCTTTGTAGGTGGCCATCTTGAAATGCCAATTTCTCAACTTTCAAAGCTCAAAGTGAGGATACATGAACATTTTACAACCCAGCTCCATTACGTTTTAAAACAGAAAAACAACTATTTGGCTCAACACTGAGTTCCCCATAGAATCAGGTGGGCAAGCAAGCTGTAAAATTAACATCTGTTTGTAGCAATTGCCTAAGTATGCTTTTTTTCTTTTTTTGCTCATAGACCACAGCAACAGATCAGTCAAGAGTTCAAATAAAATACATAAGCTTTACCCCATTACGTTCGTAGCATACACTCCCTGTTGGACTCTGACCCGGGGCAGCTGGAGATTTACTCTCTAAATTGTGAGGAACAGCGCACACAACCTACCAGCCAGAAAAAGAAAAATTGGAAAAAAAAAATCCATTGCGAGTCATTTCAGGAGAAGCAGCGTAGAAAACAAAACTCATCCCAGTATCCTCTACTACACACTTGGGGATTAACTTTTAGTTTAAACCAGCAGGGAACGCCACGCTGTAACATTTCAATCTTAGAGAGCATCTGCTGCCCTGAAGAACTGTTTGCAGCAAAGTAAGAGCTCCCACTGATAAACTTCTAGTGGAATAATGAAGAGATTTCAGTGCAACTGAATTCTGTATGTAGTTAGCATGCATGCTCAATGAACACGTTCCTCCTAAAGTAAAAGACAGCAGTTGAATGCATAAGAAACAGACACCATAGCCACTGACTTGTCCGTTTATTCGCTCTTCAGGTAATATTTCTGGTTTGATCTTCACCAATTTAACAGCAATGGGTTTTCCAGTTCGGCGATCAGAAGACACTTCAAATTCAACATCATCTACAAGATAATCAAACAATAATGACATCACAGACTGCAATTTTTCAACATTTCTAATTGATTCAGTCTGATAACTTACTGCTAGTATCTGAACATGAAGTAAAACTTGTTTTTCCCAGGAAAAATGAACAATTTGCTGTTACATCTGGAAGTGCTCCACTGCTAGCAGCTTGCCCTGCAGTACTTCCCTCATCCTTCCCTGCACCCAAACAGCCAACCTCACACTGAAGGAGTTGAGACTATGCAAAACTACCACTAAACAGTTACAAACATCATAGCCACATAACCCAGTAGCAGCACCCCTGTTGTGAAAGACAATCATCTTCAAAGTACTTTTTAAAAGCCCTAAATGCTAAGCACACAAGGCACAGCACTTCCACAGTCTGAACACTTGTTTCCACTGTAGTTTTGCAGCTTGGACTTAACACTGTACACCTTACTAAGAACAGCCACGTGTGCATTAATACACACAAATAAAAATCCTTCCTCAGGAGCAGCAGATGATGAATACAGTTGTCATTTTAGCTCATTAATAGCAAGAGCAAGCATTGTTCATGCCACAGGATAGAAGGATTTTCTACGGGAAGCAAAAGAGACTTGTTTTCACTTGATAAAGCCACTCACCTCCTACTTTGAGCTCCTGTAAGTTGCCATTATACTGTGAACAGTGGAAGAACAGTCTAGCTTGCCGTTCTGAACACTGAATGAATCCATAAGAAGTCAGCAGTTTCTCTATAACACCAGTCTCACGCAGCGCTGCCGAAGTACCATTGGGGTACCCGTTGTGTCCATTGTTGTGGAGAAGGTTTGGATCAAAGCTCATCTATTCAAAAGAAAACAGCAGAATGAAAACCAAGCAGTACTTACATCTCCTTCCACCACATAAACATAGTAATAGACACAAAGAGCTTATGAGAGTCACTGTAACAAGCAAATTCTGAAGTTTTTTTTTTAGATAAAACATTTTAAAATTGTCTAGCTCTTGGAAAACAATCCTCAAGACTCAGACAAGCAGCATATATTGCACATCAGTTCCTGTCACCATCACATAAAGACCCTCATCTCTTGAAGAAGGCAGTCCCTAGGACAATCCACAGAAAGGAAGAGGCCCTTGTGGGAAGGCAACAGCTGACACGTTCAATTTTAAGCCATCTTAGAGTTGGAAACATTTTTCAAAATTAAACCAGCAGGTAAAACAATTGAGGGAAGGGAATGTGATGTATTATTAAACCCATCTGCTGAATACCAGGTTGATGGCTTTGCCTGTTACAAAAGCTCAAATCAGTGCTACAAATGCTTTTTGTGAGTCACGGACAAAATTACCTCTTTGTATCTCCAGGGGAAGCTAAGCACACAAACACACATGCACCCCCTGCAACAAGGAGGGCAGAAGGTAGTAGATTACTAACAAAATCTACCTGAAACCAAGTTCAGAATAGCCAAGCTCAGGGTTAGAAACAACACTGCTAACCCTTGCTCAAACCACTATTTATCAGTATTGGTGACAACAGATCAGCTAAAGCCTGACAGCTTAAGTTCAAGGAGAGGTGTACTGCTCAGGATGGCACTAACATCCACGGTAGAAAGAAAGACAGGGAATGACATTACCAGCAGTCTTCCTAGATGCCTGCCATATTGCTACAGTTGTTCCAACAATGTAATGGAGTGTTACAAAAAACTAAATTTAAATGAATTTAAAAAATAAATAGCAACAATCCTGCTAAGTGAAACATACAGAAAAATGGAAGCATTGTCATAAAACTGTTCTCTAAGGAACACCTAGCAGGAAAACCTTCTAGGAATAGCCTACAACATATTAATGCACAAACAAGACTTGCTCAGACCTGAAATATAATGATTACCTACTGAACCACAATGAGCTGTGGTGTTGACTGTCAGCAGTTTACTCACAACAGCTGACCCAACAATTAACAAAAACTATTAACCCCAACACTTGGAAGAGAAAGCAAACAAACTGTACTAAAAGATTTAAAGGAAACTAAACAGAGACTGCAAACCAGTGAATACAGCATAAGCTCTGGAAAGAAAAAGGGACTGTAATCACAACACTGTTACTGGAATAGAGAGACATGAATGAGTGTTTCTCCGGGGTTATGAAACAAGCACTGTTAAAAAGAACTGTAACACAGGTACCACTACCTCATCACACTAATCAAACCAACAGAACAGCTACAATAGCCAACACCACAGGCAGCACACCCTCCTGCTGTTAATTGTTTGCAATTCAATTTGGAGGAAGACGTTAACTCTGCAGCACACGCACGAACCTCGCAGTGATATTCAAATATTGCACTTTCAGTAGTATTAGCCGATTCTTCTGCTTCAGTATGAAGTTTCAAAGGATGAAGACTGCTATTGAGATAGAGAGAAAAGAGGAGAAGGATAGAAAGAAAAAAAAGAGAGAGAGCACACTAATAAAGAATACAAGCGCTGCTGCCCTGGGCAGTTTCAATACAGCACTGGAGAAAACAAAGACTACTAGCAGCGTTGGGACGTGCTCTTTTGAAGCTGTTGAGTAGGCACAAACTTCTGGTTTCAGATCAAGCCTCGTGTCTTCAGTGTAAGTTTCCTCTTCTTTGGTCTTAAATTGTTGTTACGATGCGGTATATTCTTTTCCTGATCTGAACTTGAAGCAGCAGTTTCAGGTGGTAAATTCTGTTCTGTTTCACTTCATACTGGAAAGAGAGAAAAAAAAATAAGATGTGCACTAAAGTGTAACTTTAACAGAAATTACACATCAGCCCTAATGTTCCTATCAACAGGTGCATATCCTCTACTTTGATACCATGAGTTTGATTCAAATTAGGGGAAGTTGTTTTATAACTGTATTTTGTATTCCCATTCTCAGTTCTGGTTTCCCAAGAAACTCTACCTCCACACCACTGATACGCGATTTCTAAATTTAAACACTTCAGATGCAGTTACACATTCCAGGAAAGGTCCCAGTTTGTACCAACTAAAACAGCAACTTCATTTGGATACAAGCTGATTTCCCCAACGTAATGAATCCCTACGTCTTGATTTACACTGAGCTCTGGATTTCCTTCAGTGAACCACAAAGAACCGCACACTTGGAAAAAAGGAGAAAACAAATTTATGTGACTACAAAGACACTCTCACTGTTATCACAGTGGAAATGCAGACTGCAGTTAGACAACCCAGAGAACAACTCTGAACTCTCCAAGCATACAAAGGATGTTTGCAAACTCAGCCGCTGCTGTTCACAGAAGCACTTCAATGACATCTTCTCCATATAAAACAGCTTCCTGGTCACTATTAAAACAATTCTGGGCTGAATAAGTTTTCTTGCTGTACTGTAACCCATACACAAAAGCTAAATGAGGGCCGAAACTCATGCCCAAGTACAAACCAGCACCCAGCACAGGCTTGCAGTGAAGGACTCATAGGTTCATAAGGTTGGAAAGGACCTACAAGATCATCTAGTCCAACCATCCTCCTATCACTATCCCTACCCAACTACTAAATCAAATCCCTTAGCACCTCATCTAAACGCTCCTTGAACAGCGCTAGGGACGGTGCCTCACCCCCCTCCCTAGGCAGGCCATCCCAGTGCCTGACCACTCTTTCAGAAAAGAAATGTTTCCTCAGGTCTAATCTAAATCTTCTCCGGTGCAACTTAAGGCCATTCCCTCTCATCCTGTCATTATTTATCAAGGAGAAGAGGCCCACCCCCTCCTCACCACAACCCCCCTTCAGGAAGTGGTAGAGTGCAATAAGGTCTCCTCTGAGCCTCCTCTTCTCCAGACTAAACAATCCCAGCTCCCTCAGCCGCTCCTCATAAGACTTGTGCTCCAGACCCCTCCCCAGTTTTGTTGCCCTTCTCTGAACACGCTCCAGGGCCTCAATGTCCTTCTGGTAGTGAGGGGCCCAAAACTGAACACAGTACTCGAGGTGCGGCCGTACCAGAGCTGAGTACAGGGGGATGATCACCTCCCTGCTCCTGCTGGCTGCACTATTTCTAATACAGGCCAGGATGCTGTTGGCCTTCTTGGCCACCTGGGCACACTGCCGGCTCATGTTAAGCCGAGCATCAACCAACACCCCCAGGTCCTTTTCCTCTCTACATTCTTCAAGCCATTCTGCCCCAAGCCTATAGCATTGCATGGGGTTATTATGGCCAAAGTGCAGGACCCGGCACTTGGTCTTATTGAACCTCATCCCATTGAGCTCAGCCCAGCTGTTCAGCCTATCCAAATCCCTCTGAAGGGCCTCCCTACCCTCAGGCAGTTTGACACATCCTCCCAGCTTGGTGTCACCTGCAAACTTACTGAGGGTACACTCAATTCCCTCATCTAGGTCATCAATAAAGATATTAAACAAGATGGGCCCCAAAACTGACCCTTGGGGGACACCACTCGTAACACGACGGCAGCTGGACTTAACTCTGGTTAAGTCTGGACTATCCCCCTGATCCTTATCCATAGGGACTCTACTTTGTCATTTCCAACCTCAAGCTCTTCAACATCAAAACACTCTTTGATATAGAGAGCTATGCCACCGCCCTTTCTTCCCTGTCTATCCCTTCTGAAGAGCTTGTAGCCATCAATCCCAGTATTCCAGTCATGGGAGAGGTCCCACCATGTTTCTGTAATAGCCACAAGGTCATAGTTAGCCTGCCTCACAATGCCTTCAAGCTCTTCGTGTTTGTTGCCCATGCTGCGTGCATTGGTATAGATGCACTTCAGCTGAGATATCTGCCTCACCCCTTTCTCCAGCACAGCCTCCTCAGGCTCTTTACTGGAGAGCCCTGTTTTATCCCCTTCCCCCGTCACAGCTAGTTTAAAGCTCCCTTAATGAGTCCAGCTAGCTCCTGTGCTAGGATTCGTTTCCCCCTTGGAGATAGGTGCATCCCATCAACAGATAACAGGCCAGGAGCCGAGTAAACTGCCCCGTGGTCAAAAAACCCAAGTGTCTATCTCTACACCAACCTCTCAGCCAGTTATTCATCACCTGTGTTTTCCTAGCCCATTCTGTGTCCTTCACCACCCTAGAAAGTATGGAAGCAAACACCACTTGTGCTCCCACCCCTTGAACTAATCGCCCTAATCCCCTGAAATCTCTTTTCATAGTTTGCAGACTTGTCTGAGATATTTCATTGCAGTCTGCCTGAACTACGAGTAACGGGTAGTAGTCAGTGGGGCGTATCAAATCCGGGAGTCTTCTAGCAATGTCCCTGATCCGAGCCCCAGGGAGACAGCACACTTCCCTGCGGTTTGGGTCTGGTCTGCAAATGGGGCCCTCAGTTCCCTTCAGAAGGGAGCCACCCACTATGATCACCTTCCTTTCTTTCTTAGTAGCAGCAGTCTCAATGCACGGAGGTGACTGCCTTGCCATTGGTGACCTCCTGCGGGAATCTTCCTGCACTTCACCCCTTATCACCTCTTCAACATCCAATGCTGCAAATCTATTGCTTAGGGGTATCTGGGGACACTGGGGAGGAAGAGGGGGAGATTGCCCACGGTACCAAGCAGGGACTCTCTGCCAGCCCTCCCTATCCCTCAGATATCTCCCTTCTGCCCTACGGGGACAGGTCAGGGAGTCCACCACCAACTGCGGGGGATCTCCCCGGTGCCTTTCTCTCTGGTGCTCTAGGGAGTTACTCCACCAGTCAATCTCCCGCTCACAGTCCCTGATGGCCCTCAGTCTCTCAACCTCCTCTTTCAGTTCAACCACCATGCTAAGCAGATCTTCCACCTGATCACACCTTGCACAGGAGAACTGCTTAGCACCCTCATCCAGCAGCAGCAGGCTCTGTCACTCCTTGCAACCAGAGACCTGTGTAGCCGCGCTTCTAGGCAGACCTTCTGTGTGGGTCGCCACAGCCTTTTAAAGGCAAGCCCTCTGTCTAGTAGAGACCATGGCACAAAAAAATAAAAACAAATAAATGAAAATTTGAAAGTAAACAAATAAATAAAAAATAGTTTATAGTGATATATATAGATATGAATTGTAATAACTTAAAAATAAATAAATAGTAATAAGAATATATAAAAATATATATTTTTATAAATATATAAAAATATATATTATATATATTACATATATTTTATATATAATATATATATGACGTATATATATATATATATATATAATATATATATATATATTTATATATATATATAAAAAACACAAACAAACAGTGGGTAGTGACACTTCGCTGCCCTCCCTGAGCCCTATTCAGCTGAGGGGTGAGGGCGAGGGCGCTGAAACCCTGGCAACGCCTCCGCCTCGTTAACGCCTCGTTAACCTCTCCCGAGAACAGCCTACAGGAGCCTACAGGACTGGCCGCTCTCACTCGGTTCCCGAGAGACTGGAACCTCCCGAAAACCTGCCCTGTACCTCAGCCACTGCAGCTCCGGCTGTGCCGATTTCAAAACAGTTGATCACGAGGACTGAGCGGTACTTCCGGGTTCTGACCGGTTTAAATCCCCCGCCGTTGCCCTGGCAACGCCTACGCCACGCCAGCCTCTCGCGAGAGCGAGCTGCCGGGGTCTGCCGGGACTGGCCGCTCTCACTCGGTCCCCGAGAGACGGGAACCTCCCGAACACCCGCCCTGTACCTCAATCAGTCACCGCAGCTCCGGCTGTGCCGATTTCAAAGCAGTTGATCACGAGGACAATTTGTTGATCACGGACTCAATTGCAAAAAGCTGAAATAAGGTAATGCCAAAACAAAAGACTCACCACTGTTCAGACATCTCCCTCTCATGTTCAAGCAATCTTTATCACAACCTCTTCTAAGGTATGATAAACACCTCTCAATCAAGTTCAAGAGAAATGAAGGAGTCACACACTACAGCACAGCTTCTGCACAGAGACACCTGGAATCTTAATAATATACACATTTCTCCCCTATCTAATCTAATATCACCAGAACTCTTCTAGCACTACAACTTACTTACATTTCATACCTTCCAGGGCACGGAGGATATGACATTTACATACAACAATCAGAATATTTCTGTCTACCCAAAGATAACTAAAGTAATTTCTGTCAAGTATAAAGCATCAGCTTGCCCCCTAAAAGCAGGTTTGACTTAACAACGAATTCATTGACTGTATTTATGTCATTACAAAGAAAAAGAAAAGCACAGAAGTCAAGTAAAAATAATTGTGAGTATACCTCAAATTCTTTACTTTTTAATGCAGCTACCATAAATACTTCTCTGAATGGTAAACATGCTGAGCAGGTGCCCAGCCCCCACGTCACATCAGGTTCTGCATTTGTATATCTACAGCAGAACTGGTTGGTGCAAAGACCAGGAGGAGGCAGGGCTGGCGATGTGCTGCTCCTGAAGTCCTCCAGTTGTGGATTTTGCCCAATGACAAGTTGCTCACAGCTCAAAACGCACAGACCCACAGTAAAGACTGCCAGGTGACAGACACCACTTTGGTGCTCATTTTCTCCACAAACACAGGTACGTAACTGTAAGCACATACATTCCACAGACCTAAAGCGCGGGCTTCTCTAACTCTTACGCAAGACCAAACCTAATGAAGACAAAACACTGTATTTTTAGTATGCAAGCACAGCATGGCTATCGGATAACACCAGGAAATAGATATCACCATCTCGGAGGATGTGTGATGCTGGCGAGGAGCACCACGTGCCACCCAAACAACACTGCAAACAATACATGACAGCGCTTTGAGATCCACCAGACTGCCTGCGTGGTTTTGCGATTAAAGAAACTACAGAATAAAAAAACACTTTATGGTCGTTTTTGTACGCTTAACAACATCCTTGAAAAAAAAAACTAAATAAAGAGCGGGGCAGTAAAAGCAGAGCGAGTGTTCTTGGAAGGGTTTAAAGCCTGTCTGTAAGGTGGAGCCCGGCCAGGGAGCTCCTTTCTCTGCGGAGAAAGACAGCGGAGCTCCGGGAGCGGCCGCCCCGCGCTGCCCAAGATGGAGGCGGTGGAACGGGAGCCGCGCGCTGCCCTGAGGGGCGGCGCCGCCGCGCCCCGCACCGTGACAGCGAGCGGGGCCGAGAGGGACCAGGCCGCCAACGGGCCGGGGAAAGGGAGGGCGGCAGGGAGGGAAAGAGCGAGAAAAGGAGGAAGGGAGGGGCCGCCCTCCCCGCACACAAAGGGGGGCGATGGCGGCCGCTCCCCCGCACACAAAGGGACGGAGCCCGGCTCTGCAGCGGGCGGGGCCGCGCGCGCTGCACGCCGGGAGCTGCGGTCCGCCGCCCGCCCCGCCGGCCCGTCCCCAGGAGGCCTAGCGCCGAGAGCCGCCCGGGGTTTGCCGGGACCCGTAGTTCCCCCTCAGCACCGCCCACGACCGGGACGCTGCCCTCGACCTGCAGGCCCCGGCAGGCCCCGCGGTGCGGCGGGCGCGCGGCACGCCGGGAAGGCGAGTCCCGGAGCCGCCGTGGCCCCGCCCCGCAGCCCGGCGGGACCCGGCCCCCGCGGCGGGGCGGCCGCCCACGGGACGCCGGGAAACGTAGTGCGCGCGACGCCGCGGCCCAGCGGCCCCGAGGCCGCCGGCGCTTCATCCCCGGGAGCGGCGGCCCCGCCCCGCCCCCACCCCACGATCGCCACACGTAGCGCAGGCGGGAGGACGCCCTGGGCAGCTTCGCCTCACCGAGACCGCGGCGACGAGAGACGGGCCGGGCCGCGCGGTCAAAGCCGCTGCCCGCCTCTTTCGCCGCTTCACGCAGACCCCGCTTCCCCTAAGCCGCGCGGGCGCCGTCCGCCGCAGCGCCGGGAGCCCTCGGCCCCCGCCCGAGCCGTACTCACCCCAACAGCTCAGCGCCCCCGCTCCAGCGCCGCCATGAGCAGCACGGCACCGCACGTAGGAATAAATCCCGGCCTCTCGCGAGAACGTGGGGCGGAGTCGCACCTGCGCCGTCGCGGTCACCAGTGGCAGCATAGTGCGCATGCGCGCAGGCAGCGGCCGACTGCATGGTCGCTACTGCGCAGGGGCCGCGCTCAGGCGGGCTCCACGCGGGGCGGCTCTGGCACGGCCCGCATCACTGCCCGGCCGGGCCACGCCGCCCTATGGAGGACACGGAGCTGCGGCCCGGCTGCTTCCCTACCTTCGTGCACACCCGTCCTGAAGTAACGGAGATGCTGATAGTGGGAGCTAAGCCAACTCCCACTGCCTTCAAGTTAGTAATAGCTCAGCTTTGTACAGCATCTCCCCCCACCTTATAGGAAGCTTAGCCCGCACTTGGGTAATTAAGGTGGAAAGGCACCACTGCACACATTTCAGATCAGTCAGAGTGCTCAAAATACACCATTTTTGATAATTATGAAGTGCCACTCAGCAGTCCTGGGTACAGGCAACACAGACCCAAGTACTGCCACACTTTACAGAACAGAATACAATTGAGAAAACAGTGCCCACAGTTTCTTTTATTCCCTCTTAAAATATTTTAGGAAAGAATTCCATACAACACTCCTGTACAGGAATCCCTTACATCAACTCTTTTTTTTGGATACTTGAAACGCTTGCAGAGAAGCGTCTCTTACTATGCAAAGACCTAAATTGCCTTTTGTAGCTATCAAAATGCTCACACAGGTAAAAACAGCATAAAAAATTAATATTGACAATTAGATGCTTACTGTTACTGAAGTATTTTCTCGATCACAGGCAAAGACAAAACACATTGAAATTCCACTGAGAACATCACAATATTGATCAAACCCTACTACACTGCAACTTCAGTTTCACCCAATATAGCATTTTGCAATAACTAAGTTACATCTGTCACTAGGTCTTACCTGCACTATGACATTAAATACCTGTCTATGTGGTTGGTTTTGGTTTAATTTGAGGCACACCTCGCCCTCCCTGAAATTCAAAGCAGTGAGAGGCCAAACAGCTTTGATCTGAAAGCACTGTATTCTCTGTACTACCTTAAGTGCACTGCATTCAGACCAGTGCTAGCCAGCATCCATGCACTTCAATGCACAGGTAAAGAAAGAACAGGTCTGCCTACAGAAAAAAAAAAAAGCCTGATATGTAATAAAAATAAAAAATGCTGATGTGTGAGGAAGGGTCATCCTTGCTGGTCTTCTCTAAAAGAAGGCAAACTATACTCCCTACATAAGTTAGTAATTAAAGTGCTCTGTTGGCCATCTGATATTCTCTCAGCCTGCCCCTAAACAATTTTTCAAGTATGAGTGACCAAATACTGAGTGTTGGGCCTTCAAAGCAAATCAAAAGCTCTACGTGCCGAATCCAGGCAGGCTAAGCAAGATGTGAACCTATTATTATGTAGTTTTCAAATTATCTTATTCCTTCTAGCAAATAAAATAACCATAATCTGTATTATGTTCACCAGCTACCAATGAGGCAGTTTTAAGCAACATCTGCACAGCTGGCATCACTCACTAAAGCTTATCAAAAATATCATTCACGAGATAAACTGTCACAAAAGAGTACACACCAGAAGTACTTCATTGTTATACAATTGTACGGTGCAATTCATAAGACAGAGCAGCAACGGGTGCCTTTGCCATCAGGAGTTCAGAGTAACACAGAGGAAGTAGGCCACACATTTGCGTAGATAAAACATGAAACACCTGAAAGAGCAAATCATCCTCATTGGGTGGTTTCAAAACAGTCTCTGAAGTGAAGATTTGGCTATTCTGTGACCTATGCTTCACTGCCATGCATATCTTCTCTCCCGACCTCAAAAGATTCTTTGCTGATTGACAATAGTTCACGCAGCTCTTTGTTTTCAAGCTGGAAAAGAAATAAATCAATATTTCAGCTGAAACAGAGATGAGCTAATTCACAAAGATCATATACCTTCAATTAAGTGGCCCCACTCTTTCCTAGTCTAATAGAATTCTAATTTCATAACACAAACATTAATGCAGTGCTATCAAGAGGTGAACCACATTTCAAGTATACCTTTTACTTCTGGCTTTATCATTAAGATGCTGAAATATCAAGAAATTGAAAATAAGCAGAACATATTCCTTGCTTCCCAACCTTACCCACTGTCCCCATTTTCTACTGTTATAAATACTTAACACACACAAGCAATCTGCAGAGCAAGTCTAGAGTCTCCAGAAGCTTGATCTGCCCTTAGCAATGGCACTGGTTCTTACCTCCAGCTGAGCTAGTTTCTCCTGAACCTTGTAAAACTGATCATCATCAACTTGTACAGCTTTTCTCATCACTTCACCCATCTCACAAATTCTATCTATTTGACTTTCAATTTCCTGAAAGACATGGAAAAATAACACAGTCAATACTTTCAGGTAAAAGCAGTAATTTATTCCTTATGAGTCATTTATTTTCATCTTATTAATTTTGGACTATTTTCCTACTTTGAATTTTAATCTTCTCCTTCCAACCACTTGTAATCCTCCCAACTCACACAGTATTTTAAGACAGCATCGTGTACCTTATTATCCACTATCAGCCATCAATGAGAACAGTGAACAGAAAGACACCAGTCAGTACTGCACCCTCACACACGTGGAAATCATTCCAAGTATGACAAGGACTAAGACAACAGACTCCTGCTCAACTGAATACAATTAGCATGCAGCAAGTTCCACATTGCTTTGCTAGAAAAACTTGACTGAATTCATAAGAATTTCTGACACAAAAGCAAGTAAAACTGGAAGACTAAAAAACAAAACAAAAAAAAAAAAAACCAACATAAAACAGCTGCATTAGTTCCCAACAGAATCTGTCTAGAAATACTCCCAATCCTTTGGAAGTTGCTTTATTTTTTTTTAAGCTAAGAAATAAGTGTAACTATGCAACATGTAATGTAATGTGACATTAGTTCTCATCTGAAGAACGTCCAGTTTCAAAATAACATATTTAGGGAGGAACCCATGGTATGTGAACACAAACATATCAATAATTCACAGGGAGTTATAAAACAAGGATGTGGAAGCTTCTGATGCATTTTAACAGAACATAATATCATGATACCACAAGACACTCTGGGAAATATCAGATAACATTACAGGGTAGAGCTTCTTCTCAATAAATGCCCATAATCACTCTGTTCTGCCTCTGGAAGAGGTATGTACCACCTGAGTAGAGAATCCAGCTTTGAATTCCATTACTGAGAAAACATGTAAACAGATGAGCATGCCTTGAAAGAGCTAGAGGAACAGAAGTTTACATAATCCAAGAAGAAGGAACAATGTTTTTTATACAGAAAGAGGGTTAAATACGAATGCAACTCTTCAGAAGATATTAAAAGGTTGCAACTGTTCTCTAAAGTTGTAAGTAGGAAAGAATTCATAAACTTAATTAGAAATATGGAAGATTTTGCCTTAGTGTTTAAGTAGTCTAGAGATATTCCATCATGGTATAAAAGGTTTCTCTGAAGTCCTTCCAGTTTTGTGTTTCTGTGCCATTACAATGGAGCAAAAGCAGTAAGAGAATGTTACAAATTTTGTCCAAATATTAATACTTAATAAACAAAATAATCTGTGCACCTCAGCAAGCAATGGAAGACATCAGCAGCAGAAAACAGTTAAACAAAATACCCACAAGATATGAGATCTGGTCATGTTGAACCAAGTTGCTACGTTCTCATCCCATAAACATACATTTTAACAAAATCTTAACTTAATAACCTTTTATCACATATCCTGCATTATTACATTGTTATCAGACACCTAAACCAAGAGACAGTTACCAGCAGTCACTCCCTCGCCTCCTGAAGGCACTGTGTGTGACACAAACGTACACTTCTAGGCTGTAGTACTGTGTATCAGGAGTTAAAAGCATTTGGAAGCAGTCATTTATTATGTCCTTACCATACCACAGCTTACAGGGATTTTGGAGGCTCCCTTCCCTCTGTTACAATTACAGAACAGTAACACCTCCATGCACTCCCATCAAGTGAAAACAAAGGCATTAGAGCCCAACCCAAGGGGTGTACCATCCAGGGCATACATAGGCAACAAAAAGCTCGTGGCTTTCAGAGTTCTCTATGACAAGTGTTAAAACATGGACGCTGTAAGAAACAGAGGAAAAAGCGATACCAAAGAGACCAGAGCTTCCAAGAACACAGCCTGGAGCAGAGCGGCTGCTCCAGAACGTGGACAAACTTTGCCTGAAAGCAAACAGGACAACAAGTCTCCTATTCCCCCTCCGGTCCCCGTCCCATCTTACCACAGAGTTGGCCTGATGAACTTCCAGGACCGGTTCCGCATCTTCACTTTTTCTCCCTTGCAACAGCTGCAACATCTGCTTTCTGTATTTGCTCATGATGAGCTCTAACGCGTCCTGGTGCTCCTCCAGAGAGATCCACAGCGCTACGGGACACACACATCACGGCACCGCTACACCCCCAGCCCCGCCGCGCCGAGAGCCCGCACTGCTGCGGGGATAACAGCCGCCCAGCACGGCACGGCCCGGCACGGCCCGGCACAGCCCGGCCCCCCGCCCGCTCACCGCGGTTCTCCTGCCGCAGGTCGCGGATCTGCGTGTTCTCCTGGCACAGCAGCATGTGCGGCCGCAGCCGAGAGACGTCCGCACGATCCGCCGCAGCGTCCCGGCCCCTCCGAGCCGCGGCCGTGGGTACCGCCGCCGCCGCGCTGCTCTTCTCGGCCGGCGCCGCGCCCGCCTCCTTCATAGCGGCCACGCGCTGGTGCAGGACGGCGGACTGGTCGATGAGCGACTCGGCTGCGGTGTCGTGCTCCTTGAGCCGCTCCAGCAAGGTCTTCGCGTCCGTGAGGATCTTCTCGATGGTGCAGGTCATGGCGGGCGCAGGCCGGACCGCGCTGCTCACTCCCGCGGCGGTCCCATACCCGGCGGAGCGGGCGGCCCGAACCGGGAGGGCCCGAACCGGGAGAGCCCGCGCCGCGCTCCGCCGCCTTTTCCGGGCCGCGCTCCTCGCGCCGCAGCTGCGCAGGCGCGGACCGACCCCGGAGCGGCCGCTGAGCCCGCGGCGCCGCCTGGCGGCCACGCTGAGCATCGCACCGCCTGGGTGGAGGACGGGTGGGGGTCACGGCGTCGTTTTAAAGGAGGTACAAAGAAATCTGCGCTACATCGGTGTCTTAACCGCCGTGATGTGATTTCTCCGTGCCAGAACACCGACGGCCCTCGGAGGTGCCCGCCTCACGGCATTGCTCTCAGAGCACGAGGAGACCCCGACAGAAAGCTGCAGCTCGGCAGGCGGTAATGGGCGCTGTTTGCAGAGGGCAGGTGGCCGTGACCCACGGGGGGTCCCGGTTATCTTTTTAAATACTCCTTTAAGCAGTGTGTGATAAATTCTTTGCTGAGGTTTGTTGAGCTGTCATCTTATCTGTATCTTGTTTGTCCCTCGAACAGTAAACATCCTCCACTCAAGTTGAAATAACAAGCTCTGTAATGCTGACTTCGTTCTTTGTTATTTGCTAACTGAAACTACCGTTGCTGATCTGCGATGTCCCTGATGCTTAACTTAGCAATGTGTCACATTTTTATGTGATATTACCAACTTTATAAGCAGTATTTTCGGCCATGTGTCAGCGGGACTACTGCACCAAGACACCTTTTAAGTTTAAATCTCCTTTGATACACACACACAGGAACAATTCAGTTACCAGAAGTCCTTTTTCATAGCGGCTGATCCCTGAACCGAAAACTGAGAAACTGTTTTCTTTACAATTCTGGTCATGGAACAAGTGGGCAAGAGTGTATCCTCTCTGGAGATGGATGTAAAATCCCTATGCTGTAGCCGGTATTTGCTCCTCCTGCTCCACAGTCTGTCCCCTAATTGCATCCCAAATCCTCTTTCCTTCTGCTGTTTCACTCTGCTTAACTTCCAGCTCCACAGCAGCCTTTAAAGCTCCTCATCGTGCTTCAGTTTTCATAGGGCCTGTGAGCAGCCACGCAGGACAGCTGCATGAAATGTGTCTGTGCCATGAAATGCTCCATGTATACCTGTTAAGCATCTTCTTGCCTTTGACCCTGTTCTGTCTAAGAAAGTTCTGTGAAGTCAAATGTGCAACCTGTAACATTTGGATTCTGTTTTACAGATGGGGTACTCAATAAGGTCAGTGTAGCACCAGCAATTCCAATTCATATCAGCTGGAAGTCAGATAAAGGAACAAGTGGTCCTGTGCAGCACAAATGGTTATTACACCACAGCAGAAGTTGCACTGTTGCACTATGTCTGAATCCGTGTGTTTGATCTGTTCTCTTCCTTGCTTTTCTACTTGCCTTTGGGCATGATTTAATGCTTACTTTTCCCTGGCTTCAGAGATAACGTTCTAGCCTCTCATGCCAAGCGGAGACACGGGAGAGGCACTGCTTTGAAGGCTTCCATTTCAGGACTGGTGCATTCCTTCCGTGGGTTTCTGACTCTCCGAAATAAAAAGCAGAATGAAAAGAAGATGGAGTCGTACTGTGCTCCCACTGCAGAGCTCTTGGCCTTGCGTTCTCGCTCAGGGACGTGGCCTGCTCCCTCTCCAGCAGATCTCTTGACACAGAAGCATTTGTTCAACTTCCAAAGGACAGCAGAATGAGCTAGTGTGGCGCCAGGACAGCTCAGATCCCAGTAGGACGGAACTCCTTGATTTAAATGCTAGGCATGCTTCTCACCAGAACTTCTATTACGTAGCAACAGAGCTTAAACAAATCAGTGGTTGAGCATTTTCAGAGTAGTGGTGTCTTATAATTTCTTTGGCTTATCGCATCAGTTCTGTATAAACTGAAGAGAATGTATAAATTTGGCCTCTCAAGCATCTTAGTGTTTAACTTCAATTCGATTAAACACTTATGTATGTGTACAAAGTGAAAAATGAGGTTACAAGAGGTTAGTGCTTTAATGCTTTTAATAACTCTTAACCACATGACTGTATTTTGTCAAACAGAACATGGATTTGTTGGAGCAGGAAAAATATATGCTAGATATAAATGTATTGAGGCACTCCAAAACAGCAAAGCTGCTATAGAATGAAAACCACTTCTAGGCTATCTTGGTAAAATCATCATTAGTATTTCTGTGATGGAGTAGATAGATTTCTGTGTATTGCTCATTAGGAGGCTCGAGCATGGAGCAGGAAAATGCAGAAGGAAAGAACTGTAGAGCAGAAAAGCACAGGAAGAGTCATTAAAACGTTTGGCATCAGACACTGCACTGCATTCTCAGCACAACACGGGTGCCTGCAGCTGGGAAGAGTCCTGAGGATTTAAAATCCCAAGGATTTTAAAATAATGTGCACCAGGTAAGGCCCTTAATGTACCCAGAAATCATCAGCAGAGTACATAATGTCTAACAGTGTGCAAATCCAAGCTGAACAGCGCTGCCTGATGGAGTTTCCCTGACTAGCCTCACACTCCTTCCTCTGCTGCAACAGATAGTTTCACTCTATGAAGACTGCTGTTCTTTAATTAATGCAAGTAAATAACATTGCTTCAAAAAGCTCCACATAGGGGAAATAAGAGCTTTGCAAACCGGTGCTCAAAGGAAATGTCACACAAACGTCACACAAACTTAGTGAAGCTGCAGAAATTAGTACATTTGAAGCACGTGAACTCATCATACAAATAGCATATTTCTCTCTTTTTATTTTATTTTAATGTTTTCCCTCATCATTAGAAATATTACATCAGATCTTAAGCAATGTGGTCTGGCTAGGGCTCCGGGCCATACCTGTATGCAGGAAAACATGGGCACTGAGCTATTATGCTCACATTCTTAAGTTAGAAGTGACCTGACAAAGGTGACCCCCTTGCAGGCAGAGGCAGATGCTGACAATAAGAAAGCATACGTTTCTCAAACATCTCAACTAATTACACCTTACAATAGTAACTACGTAAACTGGTTTTCACCCAGGGCTGAGGTTTGTTGGTGCCGTGCAGAAAACAGTGCCAGAACCACTGCACCCTTTGAAGATTAAATAATCAGGAACAGAAGGTAATCAGAAAACGTACCCTTTCTTTTTTTATCCCATGAGTTCCTCAACAAATTCTGAATTTAAGTAGCTCAGCGTTTTTTGTCTGAGTCTGCCAGTCCACTGCTGAAATATTCCTCTAGACCAAAAATAGGTAAAGATTAACTGAGAACATTTTAGTGCATCTGATTCTTTGGTAAATACTCTTTTTAATGCCGTTCAGAACAGTTTAGTAGCAAGAGCAACTTAATCCTGTAATGAAATAATCTACATTTCAACATAACCTTTAACTCACATATAACAAAGTACACTGTAATAAGCAATTAGTTTTCCTAAGTATCGCAGTTGCTCAGTGTTTGACTCTTGCTTTCATCATTTAATGATTTACAGTAATGAACTGGAACATCAGCGTTTTGCACTGAAATGACCAAAATAGTTGTGGAGGCATCACTGCCCTCGTGTGACAGACCTCAGATGTTTTTGTGAGAAGTTAGCCAAAAGCAATAGACAATGCCATCACTTCTGTTTAATTTTTACTGCAAAACAACAACAAAGTGACCGTTAAGGACTTGCAGTCAGATCCCAGTAGCTTTTGGACTGTTCCTTTGCTGAGATTTTGCCCTGTGTTTAAGTTTTGTTTGACAAGGGCTTAATAAATGAGTAGAAGAGGTGGTTTATGTTTCATTAATGAGGTTGAGAGTGGTTAATTACTGAAGTTACGTAAACAGTCCAATACCAGATCAAGCCGAATGGGTCAGTTATGCAGAGAAGACCCAGCTGGAGTAGATAGGATTTCCTTTAACTATTCAAATACCGAGCAAGATCCTGAGTTCAGATGAATACAGTTGTTTGGGTACCCTGAAAATGAATCCTCTCAGCAGGCATCTATGTAAGGGAGCTGTCTGAATCTGCAGTTTCAGCACTCATCAAATTCTTTGACTGAACTGCATGAAGGAAAACTTTCCGTGTAGGTGAGACAGAAGCTGACAGCTCACACTGTCAATGACAACGAGGCTGCAGAAGTGGTGCAGTGGAAGGTGTTCAGGTCAGAGCCGTGTTTTGTGCCCCTTGTACTCTACTTCATTGGCACTTCTGGATTTCCACTCATGACAGGAGCTCTGTCAGGTGATATTTTAGCCCATACCTATGAGTAACATGTTGTTTCCTCTAGCAAAGCATGTTCAAAGTATCTGGTTTCGTTTGCCTACTTAAATGGCATTAGGAATATTAGTCAGAGAGCTTTTTGTCTTAAAAAACTATAAAAATCACAGAAGCTAGAGCTGGAAGAGATGCCACCATTCCTTTTTCTTCCTTACAGATCAACATAACTTGGAGACAACAGTTTTTAAGTTCTGTGATGTAGTCCAACCTGATATACAAAATCTCCACTAGTGAAGATTGGATATGCAGTTATTCCAGTGATATTTTTACTGCCATGTTTTTTCTAGAACAGTAAATCTTCCTTATTCCTAAATCAGCTTTTTATTGCTTGTCAGATTCTTTTAAAAGTATGGAAAACAGTTTATTTTTCCCTTCTTTGCAGCAGTTCTTTATGTGATTCAAGTGGATTCTCACGTCTTCCATGTTTTATTGTCATGCTAAGCCTCGACTAGGAGAATGGCTGGTAGAACAGTGCGAATACACGCACTGACAGTGGGCCACTCCTCTGCTCTGAATCACTGCATGACGGTGCAAAATGGTTTTATTACCACAGCTGTGAAGACAGCCATGTGGGTTCGAGTAAATAGGCACATTCTAATATTCAATGCAGAACTCGAATTTCTACTACAAATTACTTTCAGGTTCTCGTATACTTATTTTAGAAACCTGCTCTGAATCCAATAGATTTTATAGCACTGAGCAGAAGCAGCATTAGATTTCTCCTGAAAACCTAGGTTTCAGACTTAACACACTTGAAATGTCCACATCCCACTGGTATATTTGAATGGCTTGCCATAAACTATCTCGTATCCAAAAAAATACCAACTGCAAAACAAAACCCAAAATAACTTCAGAAGTCTGTAGTATTTAACAGACAACATTTCATAAAGCTCTGCTTGTTTTGCATGAGAAAGACCAAAAAGATGGAGGAAAAACCCAGTGGTGTTTATGAAGGAAATTCTAGACAAAATATTTCTTTTCTACCAATTATAAACGTTCCATTTTTCCTATCAAAGGTGTTGAGTTTTCTGGTATCTCAGTACATTGTCAAATAAGGTTCTTTCACTGTGAAGACAAATGCTGTTTGTAATTTAATTTACAAGATCATTATCTTCATCCATACTTCAAAACCCATGCATTTCAGTCCTCAGTGACCACACATGCCCCATACAAAGCATCTGAAAGCTCAAAAATCTGGTACAATGCCCATATAACATATGTGAGGCAATCTTTTATCCTTCTGCAAGCCAATCTCAACAACTGCAGCTCCAAAGGCACACTCACAGATTCCTGAATGGTGTCTATATGAAAATAAATAACATGCTGTTCTTGGGAACCTGTTGAATACAAACACGACTCTTCTTTGAAGGGTTTCTATACCATTTTGCTGCATGTTATGCCACAGACCCATGAAAAATATGGTAACTCACTGAAATCCTCTGCATGATGCATCTGCACAGGTACGTTAGAATTTGGACAGGTAGAGCATGCTAAGTGTTCTGTGTGTCACAACAGTGACCTAATAAAGTGTCAGCAAATTCAATTATTATTTCATGGAGAGACACTGAATTCATACCATTGCAGTATTTTCTCTGCAAAGCAGTGAACATCTTCCATTAGCACTCTGGCATGTCAACGTTAAGCAATCCAAAGAGGAAAATTTTAAATTCTACCAAGAAAGCAAATACTTAGTAATCAGTCAGGGAGAACTCTGGGAAACCATGACGTGAAGGTCCCCGTGGCCTCTGTCCCTGATGACCCAGTTATTATTTGATTTATGTGGACTTGCAGCTGCCCTTGCTTCGACCCCAGGAAAGGCTGTGTGGGAAGTTCGTGTCTCAGAGCTGTAGGATTGCTCTGCAGATTGTCTGGAGCCTAGTGTATGCACACAAACTGATAAATAGGGAAAAGGCCCAGTTTGCTCCAGCTGGACTCAGAGCTGGGATCACCGCTACAGCCCCACGGACTTGCTCTGGAAACAAGAAAAGCTCTGCAGCTACTGTAGGTATTTCATTTACTTCTCTTAGAGCTCTGGGACTATAAATTGTTGTGGTAGTCGTGAATCAATTTGCCAGGTGGAAATATTACAGGTACTGTGGATTTTTTGTTTTCTTTTTAAACTGTTACCTAAATTAATATAGAAAACAACCACTTTTAAATTAAGTATCCTAGCTATCAAGATTTTTTTTCCAGCAACTTCGTTTGATGAACAGAAGTAAGTAAAATAAACTTTTAATTCAGTTATTCGTTTACCTTCCCCAAAGTACCAGAAAAGCTGTAAGTTTCAAACAATCTCCAACCTCTGACTGTACCATATATATAAACTATGCACTAGCAATAATTAGTAATGAGGTAACGATGCCAAAAATAGGTTTCATCTGCATCACAAGTGGTGGAAGAAGTCATTTCTATTTACAGGAAAGATTCAAAAGGGTATTTTATGACAAAAAGGGAACACAGTTAATGAGGAGAAAAATGGGATTTCTTCAAACAGGCTTTGGAGACCTTCACAGCACATTCAAACCTGGAAAACCAATTAAAAATTTAATAATGCATATTAGCTACATCTGAGACAACTCAAACGATCCTATAAATTCCCTTGCAAAAAAAAAAAAAACCCCACACACTCTTTATTTACAGATGTTATTAATTGCTTGATTGAAACTGAATATTTCTCCTGGCATCACACTTAGTAGCCACTGATTGTACTCTGCTGGTTTAAACTTCACAAATTATAAAAACAAAGCTGTGCTTTCCAGAAGCAAAATTACTGCAATACTACAGAGATTAGAACCTATCTTCTAGTTACACTACGTGTTTGTTAACATGCCACAAGGTATGTTAAATAAATACTGGGGACCTTCAGCTCGAGTTCCTAAAATTCCCCACAAACAAGAAATTTCCCTATGACTCAACTATCAAAATATTTATGATAGCAGTTAAAGTACTGTCATAACATAACTCTTAAACAGCTCCTTAGAGCCTCTCCTAAAAGCGGTATTTTTTCCATCTTAACAAATTTAATAACAGAAGTCGATGGTGTTACTTTATTTTGTGGTATTTTACAGGAAAAAAAAAAGAAAAAAACCACAAAAAAACAACTTTTGCCATAAATGACAATAAACAATAATTGTTTTGATATTCTGTTATTTTTTAATTACCTACTTATTTTCTGTAACGGTTTCCATCTTTGATAACATGAAGTCTTCCAGTCAGGACTAATAACTGAACACGGCTGAGTTCTGTATTAGATGGACAACCAACGCTTCGAATAAACACCACAGTTTACACTGAACATTATTATTTCAGAAAACTGATAACTGTCAAAGATAAATCCGTAAAAGTGCAACAGTTTCAGAAGTACTTCAGCAACTTATACTCTAGGTCACATTTTCTTCTGAAGAAGAAGAATCTCTGCTTGTAGAGGCTCCTAAAAAAAAGTAATCTCCAAGCGTTCAGGATTTCATACACAGCAATACAGCAGAAATAGCTCCACAGAATTAACTGTGAAGAAGGAAAAGCAAGGCACAACATGTCATGTTGAAACTTAGATCAAAATCAGAGTGTCTCATAAAGAACTCAACACTGTGTTACTTGTGGTACTATGAAACAAGTTATAAAAAATGCAGCTTATTTCATATTCAGTTATTCCCACTTTTTAGGCAAATGATCTTTTGGAGTCCTTTCTAGGAAATGTTTTGTTGTGTTTTCATTTTTTTTCCCATTTTTAAAGCACGCAAACACAAAAAGTATGGCTACATTTAGAGGAAATATAAAAGAGAAAAATGGACATCCACGATGACGATAAAACGTTTTGATTTGGGAATGGCATGACTGTACTTGAACAAAACACCCAGAGCTCGTCCCCCAGTCTCATTTCAACCTTGTCCAAGTTTTTTGATTTGAAAATTACTACTGGCTACATGTGCTACATTCTGTCAAGGTTTTAGTGATTTCACAATGTGTAGCTCACCTTTTGTGCACAGAGTATTCACCTGCTTGCATAGCAAAGGGTTAATGAACATGTGTGAGCTGAAGAAGTGTCCTTGAGATCGTGGTGTATTCCTAGGGAAGTGTGAGGGATTATGGATGTCTCTGAACTTTTGATAGACCAGTATATGAAGAATCACATCAGTTTATCAACGTCTGAAGTTTGGATGAGGCTTCCATACTTATCAAACACATAGGAGAGAGTAATCTAGTGAGGTAGAGGTGGCAGTGCAATAGTCAATCTTACAAATCATCAAAGCTTTACAGTCCAAGAGTAATAAGTTCCTTCCTCATGTGTCTTGTTTTCTATAGTTTTGTTTTAGAAGGCTCAAAGCAATTTTATATCAGAACAAATTGTCAACATTACATTCTCTAATGTCAGAAAATGAAATGGTTAACTTATACGCAGGTACTATGACTATTACATCTCATTTCAAGGTGGTATAGCATTCCTCAAATAACAGATTTAGTATTAATTCTGCTATAACATTCTTTTAATTTAAAAGTTTTGATTTTCAAAATCTCATTCCAAGTTGAAAATTCTGTGTCTGCAGCTGCTAACTTATTAGCCATTACAAATAGATGAAAAAGAAGGACTAAGTCCTCAAAAACCCTTCTCAGAGAGTCATCTAAATTGAGGAAAACTTGACTAAATGATTGCAAGATGTAGGATATGTAATGAACTGAACACCCTGCTCCTAGTAATGTGTACTTCATGCTTCCCATGCATCATCTGTTTCAGACTGTATCAGCGTAATTTTATTTTAGTTTCTGTTGTTAACTTTTATTTAAAGGAACCACTGGAATCCAGAAACACACTTCTCCATCAAATACACATATTTTAGGAAAAATGCAGACTTTGCCCATGCCAAATTGATCTAACTGATAAGGACCTCATGATTCAATGAGTAATTTCTCTTTCAAACAAATATTTACTAGCAGAGATAACAACAACAAAAAAAACCAACATTCCAGTCTCACTGTACCTTTTCACCTTCCACTGGCAACACAAAGTGTTCAGTTTCAAAGCCATGTCTGGTTCTGGGGGAAGGGACGTGTCTTTCACGACACGATTTCAGTTCAGACTCCTTAAAGTGATGCATTTATTTACTCAGCTGCAGCCACGTGTAAGCGCTGCACTCTATCTCTTATGTGAGTCTTTCATGGAAGATCTTTAAACCCAATTTGCTATAAATTCTGCAAGACAGATATAGAGGGTCCAGTTGCATATCTAAGAGCTTAATTTTCTCACTTGCTTCCAAACGCTTGCCTTTTTATTGTCCTTCCTACCTGCTATAGAAAGCCTAGGAATAGCTCATTGGCAAGATGTCTTGTACAGAGCTTACTCAGCAGGCAGCAGACTCAAGGTATTTTAACCCAGTGGAGCTTGCACTTGCACACATTCCCCATGTACAGAGGGAAAAGGGGGTAAGTAAAGTACAGCTTGATACTGCAACAGCTACCCTAGCATTACTCAGTTGCTGTAGTAATGCCACAGACTGCATCTACACATATATAAGTTCAAATATTGCTCCTGCTAGAGCATACAAAAATATAAAATAAAAAAGTTTATAACATCTTCTTTAATAGTTTTATGTCCTTCTTAAACTATGGCACCCAAACCTGCACCCCCTGTGTGATGTGAGGCCCCAGCAGGCAGAGCAGTGGGACAGTCCCTTTCCCTACATGGTTAGCAAAGTAAAGTTAGGAGCAAAAGAGCTCTAAATACACTCAGGAGATTTATGAATGGACTCCACCAAACTCCCACTATTTGGACAATCTAATACTTTTCAATCTCACTGCAAGCGTTACGTGACTTTACACATACCTCTAACTTCCTTACAATCTTCAAATAGTTTCATTTTATGGAGTTCCCTGGGTTTAGCTCTGTAGCTAAGCCTACCTAGCAATTCCTTCTCACCCATTTCTCTTCTGTTCCCATTTCTCTAGGTCTCTTATTTCTAAAACACCTATCCCATAGCAAAGTGAATGAAACAGTGACACTGGAAGCAGAACATGGCAAATACATTTGTCACTGTGCCAGATGGGTATTGTCTTGCTGAGCCCATACAGTATTATGGTAAGTAGTTCTAAGTTGTAATATTGTGAAGAAGCAGTAAAACAAGATTAATGTCTGCGGGAATTCCCATTATTTTCTTAATCTGAGTGTAACATTACAAGCTCTTAGAAGCTACACATTTGAATACCAGTTTCAAGCAGTGCTCCAGTGTATGAGCATATGCTGATACAGGTTTTTGTATAGTGTGATTATGAAAATGGATCATTTCATATAAGCATTAGTGGTGCTGTCTTCCTCTCACTGGCATGAAGAAGATATAGGTCTCATTACAGTGTTCCAAATACATTATATTCTATATATTACATAATTGTAATTGCAATAACTAATTTGATTAGGGGTGAGTAAAACCAGGACTAAAAGTCCATTAAAAACAAAAGGACTTCCAAAACACTTTAAAAAAAAACCTTCCAGTTTTTACAGAGATCTGAACAATAAAAACCAATATGGGATGCATCAGTACAGCTGTGTACATTTAAGGGGGGCTGGATTAAATTAAAACACTACAACCAGAAAGGCAGAAAGCAGCCTTCTTCATAACTTCAAACATACATGTTTTGTTGTTGTTGTTGTTTTTTAATAATTAAAATTATAAAGGATTATGTGCAGAAAAATGTTAAACAAAACAGGTATTTGCTTTTTCCTCTTCTGAGTTTCAACTTTGAGACTCCCACCACAGTAAATTTTACCACTCTAATTTCTCAGATTCTTATAGTACAGTATTTTCAAAATTATGCCTGAAATATACATATCAGCAATAAACATTTCACTCACTAACGAATTCCTTTTTATGAGAAAACCTTCTTGAATGCAGAAAACTAGATAAAAACCTAATTCTAAGTGTACATCTAGTAGCTATATACTCGCTTGAGAACTAATATTCAGTTTCCTAATAAGAGTCCAGTATCAGCCACATGACGTTGCCCAACCATTTAACAAGCCATTTCTAGAATATTTAACATCTCACTTCCATATTAGCTGTAGTTACAGGTTGCATGTTTTAATAGAATATGTCAGACTGCCTTTGTGAAAATGTGTTCCTCTAATATTTGTGCTTAAATATTTAATCTTTAAACCACAAAAAACAAAACAAAAGAAAAAAAACCATCAGCTAGCTGATGTCAAGATACTCCCTAGGTTTTTATTCTATTTTCAACTTCCTTTTTATCTAGATGTTTTACCAGAGCACATGAATTATCAGCTGCAAGACACTGACTTTCAGACGGCACCTTACTGTCAATACTCATCAGTTCAAATTCCTTCTCCGGTATTACAGCCACAACCTTCGCAATCCCAGTTCAGTACGTACAGCCTGGACTCTCAATACAGCGATGGACAATACATAATCAGTAACTGCGAATTAAGCAAACCTCCTTTCATGGCTTCCCACTTCGATGACAGTGGATTTCAAGGACTAAAAAGACCTAGATTAAACCACTCATCTTTGAGACTGAAGGGCCAGGAAGAGCTGTGTGTTGTCTGTGGTGATAAAGCATCTGGCTATCACTACAATGCACTTACTTGTGAAGGTTGTAAAGGTAAGAGGCAGACATTCATCTGTATGTTACTCCACAGAGCTCAGAGCACTGTTGCATACCTGCCATTCAAACGAACACAATTCATTAAACTGACATTTCTATAGGAACTCTAATTAATCTAAAGAATCATTTGTCCAACACAATACCCTCAGATTCACACTTCTCAAACATTTTTGAAGAAATGTTTTCTCTGTACACATTCAATAAGAGCATTTAATTTTCTATTGAGTATTCATTGGAACAGCACTTATTTAAGTGAGTGCTTATTTTCTTATGGCCATTTATTAGGTTTTATTTAAAAATCATTAATTATTTTTCTTAATAGCTGTTAGCAAGCTATTAATTCGCTCGTTCACATGGAAGCTGTCTTGATCAGTTAAGGAAAGCAGCGATTAATATTAGTCAGAAAGAACATGTCATAATTAAATCACTGCAAAGAAAATGAAAAACCAAGGTAATACTTTCATTGTCAAGAAAGTAACACGGCCATGAATTGTGAGATAAATCTCCTTACAGTCCTTCATCATAACCTGTTTCTTTTCTGTAGGATTCTTCAGACGCAGCATAACCAAAAATGCAGTGTACCGATGCAAGAATGGTGGTCACTGTGAAATGGACATGTACATGCGCAGGAAGTGTCAGGAATGTCGCCTGAAGAAGTGCAAGGCTGTGGGAATGCTAGCAGAATGTGAGTGCTCCCTCCTGATTAATCCTTTTCTCTATCCAATCCCTTATTCTCATTATAGCTAAGTGACAGAATGCAAGACAATGGCCTCAGGTTGCATCAGGGGGGATTTAGATGGCAAGCTGGGAACAATCTATTCATGGAAAGGGTGGGTTGGCATCGTACAGGCTGCTCAGGGAGGTGGTGGGGTCACTGTCCCTGGAGGCAGAGATGTATGCACATGGCACACAGGGACACAGATTGTCGGAGGACTTGTAATGTTAGGTAGATGGTTGGACTTGATGAACTTAAAGGTGTTTTCCAAGCTAGACGATTCTGTGATTTGAAGTGGTATTCATATAAAATTAATTTCGCTGTAGGAATGTTTAAGTCTGCAGCACCTGCAGCACCTTCATGTGCAGAAACTACCAATACTTGGGAAGTATCTCCTGAAGTTAAGAAGACTGTTGTTCAAAGTCATAACAATACAAAACAGAAACTACTAACTAGACAGCTAAATATCCTGACCTTCGGGACAGCCATCAGCTCTCCAAGCTTATCAGATGTGTGCATTTGGAAAGAAAAACAAAGCATTAAAAAAACTGCACAAAATCTTTATGAAAAATTCTCACACTCATACGTCACAATCACAAACCACATGACATGAGAAGACTGCAAACACTCAGGCCTTTGGTGGGTACAGAACAGCAGCTCACTTCATCAACAGTACATTTCCATATTCTCTAGGAAGCATACTTCCTTATAGCTCCTGAGATCCATCATAATAACAGTAATGATTTCAAATTGTTACCCGTTAAAAAAAAAAAGCACTGATTCATAATTTCATGCCTCACAGGTTTGCTGACGGAAGTACAGTGCAAGTCAAAGCGACTCAGAAAGAATTTCAAACCAAAGAGCAGTTTTCATTGCAACATAAAACTGGAAGATGAGGGACTGAATAGTAAGCATGTATCATCTACAACAAGATCTGGAAAAGTGGGACATTTCTCTATTTTAAATAACTTTTTTATTGTTTAGTTTGCCCTAACTTGTTACGATTTGATTGTTTTGGGTTTTTTTTCTTAGACTATGGAGAAGGTGGAACTTACTCCAGGGGAACATCAGCTTCTGGACCACATCGTAGCAGCACACCAGAAATACACAATTCCCCTTGAGGAAGCAAGGAAGTTTGTATGTATCGGAACCATCAGACTCTGTTAGTGAGTTGTTATTATTCTAAGCAAGGTATCTTGGCTATATCAGATGTCTAAATGCTCCTTCATGCAGCTGCAAGAAACCACAAGTCCCGAGGAAAGCTTTCTCCATCTCTCTGAGTCAGCAGTTGTCCACGTACAAGTGCTGGTGGATTTCACAAAAAGGCTCCCAGGTAAGTTCCTTCCTTTGGGAAGTGTTACGGAGTAGTGTGATGTCTTAAGAAGCAGAACTCTGTATTCATGGCATCAATTTGAGAAAAATCTGAGAAAAATAGGGAAAGCTGGAAAGCTTTAAGAAAATAAAATTAATTAAATTAATTAATTTAAAAATAGGAAAGCTTTAAGAAAGCTTTAATTCGACTGACTACTCAGTCTTCTAAGCCTAACAAATGGGATCACCGTTTATTCAATGTGAGAACAAATTAAAGCATTTTCTTCAAAATCTTACTGATATTTTTTGCCCCCTAGTTTCTGACATGGAGTAGAGATGTTTTTCTGATGGTACTTTGACTTCAAAACACCATCTTGAATTACCACTTAAACACATTGTCTGAAATCCAGTTCAGTTTGCAACTCATTGCAGGCAACAACGATATACACTGGACACTGACAACAGCAACTTTTTTCCTAACCCGCAAACTAGCAAGCAGGAATGCAAGAGCATTAGATAGTGTTTTTTACAGATGTCTTTTAACTGTGGCTCCTTCTTTTCAGTAATTATTAAAAAATTTCTACCAGCCCACGTGAGGTGCTTGACAGCAGGCTGAGCCTCAGCTCTTAACAATAAGTCTCTCTTTGCAGGATTTGAAAGTTTAGCTAGCGAAGATCAAATTGCACTGCTAAAAGGGTCAACAGTGGAGGCCATGTTTTTGTGTTCCGCTCAGATCTACAACCAAAGAATTAGTGAATGCCAATCATCAAGTGAAAGTAAGTTGGACCAACAAAGCTTTCTAATAAACACCAGTAATTCAGCCCTTTTTGAATCACAGAATGGCCTGTGTTGAACCTCGAAGATCATCTCGTTTCAACCCCCCTGTCGTGGGCAGGGTCACCAACCACTAGACCAGGCAGCCCAGAGCCACATCCAGCCTTGCCTTGAATGCCTCCAGGGATGGGGTATACACAACCTCTCTGGGCAAACCGTTCCAGTGCATCACCATCCTCTGAGTAAAAAACTTTCTCCTAACACCTTAACTAAATCTCCCGTCTTAGTTTAAAACCATTCCCCCTTGTCCTATCACTATCAACCCATGTAAACATTTGTTCCCCCACCTGTTGATACGCTCCCTTCAAGTGGAACAGCACAATGAGGTCTCCCTGGAGCCTTCTCCAAGCTAAACAAGCCTAGTTCCCTCAACCTTTCTTCATAGGAGAGGTACTCTGATCAATTTAGTGGCAAGCTTCAATTTAATGAATCTGGAGTAATTCCCTATTAAAGCATAGCACTATTTACAGCAGTACCAGCGAGGTGTGAATGCCTTCTAGAGGCAATTTTTTTCCACAGTGTACTAAAATAAATAAATAAATGGATTTTTGCCTTACTCCTTTCCAAACAAAAAATCAACACCTCTGAGTGCTTGCCCACGTTAGGAGGTGGATGGTAAATATTAGCTTCATTAATGTTATATCGTGCCAAGACTGACAGCAGAGATTTTGACCAACTGGAATGGAAGGAATGAACTCCAGTGCAGGATGCAAAACAACCAGCAACTCTTTCCCTTGCCTGGGTGTGATCACAGTCTGCATGTTTGAGATCTGCACAGCAGACGCACACCGACGTGACACGGCTGTGAGCTGCCAGCTCTCTCATTCCAGGTCACACCAGGCGCTCCGAGCACGCAGCATGCTGCCACGCTGCAAACCTCAAGAAGAACTTGTACGCCATCGAAACGTCCCACAGCGAGGAGAGCCCCACTTCCACTACGACCACAGGTAACAAAAGCCTCGGGCCCACCATCCCTGGAGGCCTTTTGCACTGCTGACTCCATTTGCAATCACACGCGTCACGCACCACACACACACTCAGCGGGAGCAGCTCACGCAGTGCGGCTCTTATTACTATTTTTGCTTAAGTTTGTTGACTGTCTCACGCAACACGGTGCGCAGCAGCCTTCTCTCACGCTGCAGCGCTCTGATGCCCTCCTTCCATTCTCAAGGTATAACCGAGGAGTTCATCACCGCGCTGTTTTACTTCTACAGAAGCATGGGGGAACTGAAAGTCACCGAGACCGAGTACGCTCTGCTCGTAGCCACCACGGTGCTGTTCTCAGGTACGGTGGTTCCCGCTCTGCCCCGCACCCCCTCAGGCGGCGGCGGGCGCGCGGTGACCGCGCTGTGCTCCGCAGACCGCCCGCTGCTGAGGAACAAGAGGCACGTGGAAGAGCTGCAGGAGCCGTTCCTCGGCATCCTCTACAAGTACTCCAAGATCCATCACCCCGAGGACCCGCAGCACTTCGCCCGCCTCATCGGGCGGCTCACGCAGCTGCGCACCCTCAACCACAGCCACGCCGAGGTGCTGGTGACGTGGAGGACGAAGGACCCCAGGCTGACCGCGCTGCTCTGTGAGGTCTGGGAGCTGCACTAGGCGGCGTCCCCCGTCCCGCCCTCAGCGCGCGCCGCCGCTTCCCGCCTTTTTGCTCTCCTCAGCGGCCGAGCGAGGCGGAGTGGGGGAGGGAGGGCGGAGCGGGCGAAGCGCCCGCCGCCGGCTTTCAGTCCTCCTCGTTCCTCGGACGCCATGGAGAAAGGAAAACCGTTTAAATTGTTCGTGCCGCCGCGTCTGAGCGGCGGTCAGGTGTCTGCAGTCAAACCCCAGACCAGCGCCCGGGCCGCGGAGCCGTGCCAGGTAACCGCGGAGCTGCCCAGGCCGGAGCCGCGCCCACGCGAACCGCTGTACACCCCCCCCCCCACGAGAACACAAAACACGCGTGTGCAGCACGGGCTGAAATTAACGAGAACCAGAGGGATGCGTGTGAACAATTTCGAAATTAATTTCAAAGCCCTTTTTTTTAGCCCTTTTTTTTTAATCTATTTTCCCCCTACAAAACCATCTCCTCCGTCAGCCGTGTATTTTAAGTGCACAGCACGGATTGAAAAATAAGTGCACACGTTTAGTAACGCTGTGAGTGAGGTGCACACAGACACATAGCGTTACCCTCCGCCTTATGGTCCCACCAGGTCAGGTGTGCAGTGAAAATGACGTTGCAATGCACAGTTACGTGAATTCATCACTGACGCTTCCTATTACACATATTTAGGTTCACATATGGTGTTCTGACAGGAGATGAGTTACAGTAATTAAAAGATGAATTACTGCGATTTTCAAACTGCCTTGTAAAGCCAGATTTTCATGCTACGACTTAATCTGATGTGTTTCAGGAGTATTGCTGAAAATAAAGCAAAAAAATACATGTAAAAAAAATAATAATTGGTGTATTGAATCCTTTACAACTGTGAACAAGCATGCAATAGTGACTAAGTTCATAACTGTCATTAGAAATGTCCACTTGTCTAGCCACAGTGTAAAGCACACAGAAGACCAGCTGCTGGAAAATCTACTGTGAAGGAGGAGACAAGCAGGACAGTCCCAAAGCCGTCAGCCATCCTTTGGGCTTTCAGAATAGCTGACAGCTGATTTATGAGTGGGAAATGCTGTTCTTTATGTTTTTCAGTTTTATAACCTTGCTTTGCAAATCTATCTGTAAGAAAATTATATTTAAATTTTGCAGGCTTTTAACAAATGCCCAGGTGATGATTTTAATTTACCTTTTGTAATGACAACTGCAGCAAGCCATGGTGAAATCACTGATGCAGGTAAGGTAAACATTTATCTTAATTAAAATATATAGATATCTTGAGTATTTTTCCTTTATTTTATAATTTCACGGTTGTAATATTGTTAGAGCCACACTGCTATTTTTGCTGCTATTGTTTTTTTCCTTGTTTTTCTGGAAATACTCTGATCAAAATCTTCCAATTTCAGATGCAATTTCACAGCAAACAAAACTTTGCTCTGAGGTGGATGAAGAGGTCAGCCAAGTATAAACTTCACATTTAAGTATAAACCTTGCATATTTAATTTCTTAGGGACCCCTAATTTAAAGCATTATTGGGTACATAACGGAGCAGTGAGAGGGGAATCATTGTTTTCTGTGTCTCCTGTTTAAAGCTGTGGCACTTGTGGCACTTAAAAAAGTTTTTAATATTCAATCAACATAGCTTCAGATAAATCTTTGGATATTAAGAGGATTTCCAAGTTAAGAACAGTAATGCCTGGGAGGTCGGGGAGGTTCAAGTATAGTAAGACTTAAGCAGTTAAATATTACTGTGAATCTGGTTCTGAATAGTGTTTTGGAAGGCACAAGGGTTGAAGTCAAGAGTCCTTTAGAAAATAAAAGTAGATTTTTCCAATTACCTTGTTTGACTTTGTCTTTAAAACAATGTCTTTGGTGGAGTGGTTACCTCAAGCATTTGATTCTTATGCTCTTTTTACCAGCGTCCTACTTTAATACAAGAGCAAAGCTAATTTTTTGTGGTAGCTTCCTGTGATGCTGATTGCAGCAAGAAAATAGAACTTATTTCTTGCAGACCTTTCAGTGATTTTCATATCCCCAAAGACTGAGCTTCTTTTAGCCCTAGCAGATACTAGAACTACATATTCAGAACTGTAAAAATACTACAGTGCTGCCAAAAGAAGGATAGCATTAGATGACATTATACACACCTACAGAACTGCCTTGGAGCTAGCTGTTCTACTCTTTCCTGCTGAAGCCACTGATCAAGCATGGCCTGTTCAGTGCTGTACAGATGTTCTAAGAGCACAAGGCCCATTGTGCTTTTTCTTGCTTTGTATATGTTAGCTGCAGAAATACATTGTGTGTCAACTTCTGTGAGGCTTCTTAACATAGCAGTATCTGACATTACAAGATTAAATCATGATTAGTGTTAAGTCACGATGCTGTGATTCTAAGATGTTCTGTGAAGAGCCTAACAGAAGGAGTCCTGGTTCCACTGATAATAATAGCAAAACTTCATTGACTTTTGGTGATGTGCAGTTTATTACATCTGTAGAACAATGTCAGCAATGTCACTGAAGGCAGTAGGATATTTTTCACTCGTGTTTGTGTCACATCTTCTGCGATGTCTGTTGATACAGACACGGTGGATACACAAACTTCATTTCCTGCATCTAGAATTTTATGTCAACATCTGTGAAAAAAACTTGTGATATTTCTAAGAGATGTGTATGCAAAATATTATTAATTAAATAGCATTTGAGATTTAAATTGTGCAACCTGTTTTAATAGAATATAGAAACAATGAATGAATTGTATTCAAAACTCTACAAAGAGGCTGAGAAGATCAAGCAATGGAAAACAGCTGTAGAATCAGAACTAAAGCAGAAGGAAAGGAAATTTCAAGAAAACAGAAAGATCATTGAAGCACAGCGTAAAGCCATTCAAGAATTGCAGGCCAGTATTGTACATGTGTTGAATATATACATTAAAGAGAAAGCGCTTCCTGACTTAGTGTGAAAGTACTGTTCATACAGTTCAAGATTGCTACAGAGGTTGAAGAAATAATTTCTAACAGTTTGTGCTGACTTTAAAGAAACCACTTAGCCTGGACTCCACAATATATGGTTCCAGTGTTCTGAAGGGATATAGTGCATTTTTTGTTTTTAAAAATAGGTTCCTTTTCTTTAACAATGCACATTCCATGATTGCATTATTCACAAGCATATCATACTGCAGAAACCTATTCATGACTGAATAAGCTTTCATGCTCCCTGTCTGTGTAAACTATGCTAAGGCATATTTCTGTGCTCAACTCACAAAGGAAGCAGTGTGCTCTTGCTTTGTCCCAGTTTTTATCTAGCTGGTAGCAATGCAGAGCTCTGTAACTGAAATACATATTTTGAAAAATTTCTCAGTCCTTTTACGTGTTGTTGTTTGTTTGCATTTGTCATCTTTTATCATTTAACTTTCACCTTGAGAAAATGGTTCTACTGAGCAGGTATGCATGTAGTGTGCAAATGTATGGCTGGATAGCATGACTTAAGTGCTAAAGCTCCTGAGGAATTACTGCATTAATTCTATTTACATGCAAACTGTAACAAAAGATGTCTTGGTATGTAAGTCAGATAAAGCATATTTCTGTCTTTGGGTGCAGATAAATTATTTTTTCATATGAGGTTTGAGAAGTAAAAGTATACTTCTAGTATATTTTCCAGTAACCATCTATTTTATATTTGTCCCCTGTGAAATTAGTTTGAAAATGAAAAGCTAAGTTTGAAACTGGAAGATGAGATATGTGAAAATAAAGATCTTTTAAAAGAGTAAGTAACTATCAAATCTATTTTTGTAAAAAGAATGGATTTTGTTACTGAGAATTGCTTTAGTGTGGAAAGTTAAATTTAACTTACATTATAAAATTAATTGAAGCATTCACATTGTTACTACGTGAGTGTACAAAGTACCATGCATTCCTGTGTCTGCATACTGTAGTATTCTTTTGTCTTCTTTTAGAAACAGTGCTTCGAGACATCTGTGTAACCTACTCAAGGAAACATGCAGTCACTTCACGGAGAAGTCTACCAGATGTAAATGCTGTTTAAATCTTGATTTATAGAAGTAAATTTACTTCTAGCTTTCTCTAAATTCATGAAAGAAAAAGCTATCATTAAGTTCTGAATAAAACTATGCGAAGTTTAGTACACAAGGGTAAAGTTCAGATGTAAAGTGAGAGCTCAGATACACCTGTTTTGTAATGCTAAATTCAGGGGTGTTAGGTTAATTCAGGTTAGTATGATTGTTTACTAAAAGGTTACACACCCAGGAGTTATTTAGTTACCTAAACTCTAATAGAAGCTTATGTACTGCAAGCAATACTGATTAGCTACTAGTAGCCACTGGAGAGGAGTGTTAGCCTCCTGAGATCTTGTCATGGTTGTCAGCCCCACCCCTATATCTTGAATATATTAAGATACATTAGGTGGCATTTCATATCTGTTCTTAAGCGGTAGAATTGATTTTATTTGTCATTACTGTCTTAAAGAACTTTGGAAGCTGGTATGCTCCTGTTTGGAGCAGTTACATATTCTTCACACTAAATGGACCAATCCAAGAAAGTTGGCTAACCTAATTGAATTAAAATTCTGAAGATTTAAAAATATGTTGTTGACTTGTGATCTTAATTTATATGAAGTTCAGAATTGTGATGATAATCTTTAAAATTTGACTGACTTGATCCTGAATATTTAAAAAGCATTCATGACTCTTAGCCATACTTCTACAAACATCTGTTCCTGTACTCCTTTGATAACTCTGTTTCTCATTGTTATCTTCTATATGTGATTTCTTAAAGGAAAATAATATACATTCAAATCGTGAACTCGTTAAATGGTGAAATATTGTGACAGTTCTGTGATGACAGTTCTGTGGTCATGGGTATCTGCTGTTGGAAAATGTTAACTTTATACTGTATAAAATGTGTTACTTTTGGCACGCAGTTTCATAATGTGGTTGGTTTTTTAATAGGACAAGAGCCTTTTTAAAATTCCTTTCCTTTAATTCACTATGCTCCTTAAGCATAATGGCTTGAACAGCTGGCATCCTTTTCCAAAAGGAAAATTTTATCATAAATTCTTGTTTTGATAGATGAACATGAAAGAGAAGAAACAAGACAACTTTATGAGGAACTTAATAACAGTGTTGAAGTAAGTGACACAGCGTGTTAAAAAGCTCAAATGTAATCCTGTTAACATGCATATATTGAAAGACTTGGGTTAGGTGTATATGTTAACTTATGAGGCATCACTGTGAATGATGAATTTTATATTAAACAGAACCAGTGAGCACATGGCATAATAGTTAATTATTAATTATCAGTTGTTGTAGCAGCTAAGAAATGCACAACACCTTATCCATTAATTTAGGGATCTACAAACATGGATCAGTAAAAATATCTCATCCTTGTTATTATTAAAAAAAAATAAAACTTCTTAAACATCTAATTTCCTTAAAGATAGCATCTGTTAACTCAAAATATGTTTACGCTCTGACTTCAGATTTTAACTTTTTTCTATATGCATATGAATAACTGTGCAATAGTTTTGTTGTTTTTTTTTTTTTCCAAGCCACAAACAACAAATGTATGTATCAAATTTTATTTCTAGAGGATGATAGTGGCGTTCGATGAACTTCGTGTGCAAGCAGAGAACACCAGACTGGAAATGTGTTTCAAATGTGAGAATTCTGCTTAATGTGTTTCTGCTGCAAGCTTTACAGATCTTACTGCTTGCAGCGTCAGGCTGGAAAGATACGGTACTAGAATGGTGAACTGTGAACACTAATACTGTTTTGAAACTATGTCCTAGAACATCACTGCATGGTGGTAGAGTGGTAAATGCCTTCTGTTTACTTTAAAGGAATAGAAGTTGAAGATAACCAGCTAAATTCAGTTGCTTTGATAAGGCAACCTGTTGTCTCTTACTTCTTACCTGAGTCTTATTCCTATAAAATGAATTACAGTCTACCTTGTCATACAGTTTACTACTTTATCTTGTCAGGCTTTATACCAGCTCTGCTTCTCTTAGTTTGGGGGTAAGCTTTTCAAATTTCCTAGGAAAGGTAAATTTACTGCAATTTACATCTCAGGTTTCCTTTCAGACACTTTTATGATTCTGGTTTAAATTTTGCATCTGATGAATTGTTCCATCAGTACCGTAACTAATTTACTGAAAGCTGGACTCTGTCTTACTAATGCTGCTGCTATGTCTGGGCCCTTCATTGTGTTTTCAATTGGGTCAGATTTGGAACAATACTTTTGTAATAGACACTACAAGTTTTAGTTTTGTCTATGAAGTAGACACTTAATGTTTTATGTGGTTGGTTTATTTAAATGTTAATGCACTAGTATAAAGGTACAGAAATTTGAATCAAATTTATCTATCACTTTAGAAGCTTTATCTATCACAAAGGGCCTGCCTCATTTTTACATTTGTATTACTGCCATTTTTCTTATAATAATCTAGTAATAAATACCTGCAGTAATGGAGTAATTTTGTGGAAAGTTCAGGCACAAAGGTTACTTGTCTGATTAGAAAGGTATTTAGAAAAATGACCTCAAAAATGCCACTTTAGGAAACAAAGAGGACAGTTGTATGATTGTAAAGCAGTCCTAAAAGAAAAAAAATTGCATTTCTCTTCAAGTATATTTTAGCTAGTATATTAAGTATTAATATTTTGATATATTTGATCAATAGTAAAAGAAGCAGAAGAAAAAATGGACAACTTTGAAAGAGAACACAAGCTAGAAATCAGCATGAAGGAAAAGCAGGTATGCTCAGTTTTAACCAGTTATCAGTGTGATAAGAAAGGTGTAGCTCATATCTGGTAAGAAGAAAGGTGGGAAGAATGGTTATAATCCATAGCAGGACATGAATTAGTAGGGGAAGTTAGGAGCCTGAGATCAGAGTAGGTTTTAGTAGTGATGAGATGTCTGTGATGGAAGATGGAATTGAAAATTCAATTGTGAAACAGTTTTAATTTGTAAGTAAGAGACTGAAAAGCAGCGTTTCCAGGAAGGTCAAGCACTGTTGTTTTTTCTGAGGATGGATGCATGAAGTGTTTTGGGGCATTTATTATTGAATGAATAAAAAAAGGAAAAGCTAACAGCTGGAGCTGTATTTCCAGCAGATTCTGCTACCTTTAGTGACATTCTGGTATCTTTAGTCTGTTAGAATTCATGTTCTGATGTTGAACTGAAGAGCTTTAAGACCTGACCACTTTATTTAACTTGAATTACAGCAGTGTGTTTACTACTACTCATATGTGAATAACCAAAGATGAAAATGTACCTTCTTTTTTATAGATGTGTTATTGTTTTAATTTCCTTAGGTTTCTGTTCTTACTGTAAGGTGTAATGAAAAAGATGATGTAATAAGAGACATCAAGACTCACCTGCAGGAATCAAAAAATAAGATTGCAGACTTAGAGGAAGCAAAAAGTAAGAGCAATATTAAAACATTTGGCTATAAAAGAATGGAAAGCAGAATGATGATGATTTCATCCTGGTCCTAGTTAGCAGAGAACTTTGGGACCTTGCAAATCTTGTTCTCATTTGGAAACAAACACGATCCTGCTGATGTGTGAACTGGACTTAAAGCATATTCTCCTTATATATAAAATACAGACACTTATTTCATAACACAGAATTTCTCTTTAGGCTTGGGCAACACCCTCTTTTTGTTTTGATGTGAGAACTTTGTTCTGCTGGGCTTTTCTTCTCCTGCTTTTCCATGTGCTCTTGTGTGCACATGTTTATGCCACTATAAAGGCATCATATACTCTGTCACTTATTTTTCAGAACAGAATTATGGACAGATGTACCAGGGCATGATACAACGAATATCTGTTGTACAACTGCCTGTACTCTTGGGATTGTTCTGTTTCCACTTGGACAGTAAACATGTGTAAATAGTGTTTTTCCTGGTTACTGTATTGATCTACTTACATTCAATCATCTAATATTTGTTCAGAAATCCGTGTTTTGTGTTCAACAAGACGTGTTTTCACATCTTTGACAAATAACTCTCCCAAATTTTAGGGCTTTTAAGTGGAAACCTATTTGCAGATAGGCAGAGGATTGTCTGAGATCAGAAGCATGAATAATTTTGAAGGGTTCTTTTGTCTCAAGGATTAGTCAAGCAATGAAAGCTTTTGAAGTCTACAAAGGGAAAACAGTTGTGCAAACTTAAGATCAGGTGTGACTGGGGAAGCTTTAGCGCTTGTTTTTCAGTGTTTCTAAAGCTATTTATATTACAGAATATTTATACTGTATGATGCAAGAGCCTTGTTCAGTGTTTCAGGAAACACTTCTTTACAGAAAGGGTTGTTAAGCACTGGAACAGGCTCCCCAGGGAGGCGGTAGAGTCACCATCCCTGGATGTGTTTAAAAACCATTCGGATGTGGTGCTCAGGGACATGGTTTAGCAGAGGGATGTTAGAGTTAGGGCAGTGTGGTCAGGTCGTGGTTGGACTCGATGATCTTTAAGGTCTTTTCCAACCTGAGTGATTCTATGATTGCTCTTTAGAACTGAGGCAGTTCTGAACCTTCCCTTTCCTGGCTAGTGGAAAGGCAAGTTTATATCATTTTTATACTGGATAGGAGTGACTGTATTTTCTTAAATTTTATGAATATTAGCAATGTTACATTTAGGATACTAGTACTTATTAATTTGAATAATTATCTTGTAGAATTTTTTCCTTAAAAATTACGTGACTACATTATCTGCAGAACACAAATTGAAGCATTTTGAAGAGAACTTTTTTTTGTTTTTCCCAAAATGTAACTATATATTTTTTCTGCACAGAACGTGAAGGGGAAATGTTAAAGGAATCTCAGCTCAATCAAGAATATTTGAAGGCAGAACTGGAAGAAGCTAAAATTTCACTGCAAAAAACAGAGGTATAGCTTGTTCATAATTTTGCAGCATAAAGAGACTATTAATTGCATAAATAGTTTGCTAATACTCTAGATACAGAACAAATAGAACTGCTTGTTGCATTACATGTTTGGAAATTATATAATTGTTTTGTAGGCTACTCAAAAAGGCTTAGAAACTGAATTGCAGAGTACAGTGAAGGCATTAATTCAAGTCACTCAGGAGAAAGAAATACAGATGGAAGAATGTAAAGAGGCTAAGGCTTTGCACACATCCGTGACAGAAGAGTTTGAGACATCTATTTGCAATTTGAAAAGCTTGCTGCAAGAAGAACAAAATAGGTAACTTAAGCAGTTTACATTCAAAGATCATTCTTACAGGTAAAATAGATCACTGAGCTGCTGGGAATAAAACCTAAGTGATGATATGATGTGAAAACTTTTTGGCTTTTTTTGAATCAGTAATAAGTTTGTATCAAAGTTAGTACAGTCACCTAGTCATCATCTAATTTAGTCATTAAAAAAAAATAAAAGGGGGGAGGGACAACAAAGAAGTGATACCTATCTAGTAATTTGCATTATTAGCCCTTAAAGATGGTTACAAAATAGTTTGGGTTGGAAGGGACCTTAAAGACAATCTAGTTCCAGTGCCCCTCAACCTTCTACTCGATATCCCAGCACATGGTTGCACTGTTTGGATCTGCATGGATGCAGTTCTTGGCTAGTGGAGTAGCCATCTCGCTTGTAACATAAACGCTCTTTAAGAATGAAATGTTTACTGAGGAAGATGTTATTCCTTATGTGATGATAGTAGTGTTTCATACCAGTCTCTATTATTCCTGGACTTCAGGTCTTACACAGTTTTAAAAATTATGCATATGTTAAAAAACCTCTTAGCAACGAAAATCAACTTTTCTAAAAACAGGAATAGAACAGCAGATGTATATTTTAACAGTTACCACAACGGAGTTTTTCAGTAAAGAGTTATTTTGCCTACCTGGCATTAAGGTGTCTTCTGAGTAGTTGCAGGCCACGAAAGACCTAAGAACAAAGGGAAATGAAGGGGAAATTCATATTCTGATCTGAGTGCAGAGGATATCAGGTAGTTTTTAAAATCACACTGGTTGACATTGGTCTGTGAGACAGTAAATGCTTTTCCTCCTGATTTTCATAAAGAGGTACGGATGTATGTAGGCATGTATTTAACATCTGCTGTACAGAAGCTGTACAAGTGGGATTTGATACATTTGATATATACGTCATACATATTTTGTATATCATCTGCCTGTTGAAAAGGTATACATTTAAAATGTTTGTGGTATGACAGTCTTACTGTCCCTAAACTTTCAAAAGCAGTGCTTTATACTGAACAGAAAATGTTCGTAATTATTAGATTGAAGAAATATGAAGATGAGTCAAAACTGCTTACATTGGAACTCACAAATAAGTCTGCTGAGCTGGGTAAGATTTGTAGAAAGAAAGAATATAAGCAGTAATAACTTTTTTTTAAATTTATTTATAGAAAATAGACAATCCTTATGTAGTACTTGCTTGAAAAACTGTTTTGCCATACCCCTTACCTGCCAGGGAAACTTACATTTGTTTTACTTAGCCTCCCCTTTCTTTGGTAGTCATTGTAGCTGGCAGTAGTCAAACAACACTGCTGTACAGACCTTCAAGAGTAATACCATGCATGCATGCATGGACACTCCTGGAAGTCATTTCGATTTCTCACATTATTCCAGCTGAGACTGGTAGGCTCCAAACCAGTTTCAGAGAGGTAGTGTTAGACTGCTGAACAACAGATTCCAAGAATGGCTTCTGTACTATGTAGCAGAGACAGAACACCTGCATTAAGCTTTCCTGCAGACTGTTCTCCCCACATCATATGTAGAACTGCACCTACAGTAGTTAGCTTCAAATATTACTTTGATGCACTGTTGTAACAAAACAGAAAGCACAGAAATAATAGCAGATAAAGAAAGGATAAATTATTTCTACTATCTGCTGTATATCTAAATTCTTTTCTGTTCAATATATTTACATTGCATGTGCTGCAGAAGAGATGACTAAACTAAAATATGACAAAGAAATGCAACTTGAAGAGTTGTCTGAAACACTGGTAAGTGTCCATTTCATTAGTCACCTGGCATTTACTTTTTATGTGAAGTCCCTCTTGCCTCATGAGTACCTTATATGACATAAACACTGTCCAGTATGCCTTAATGTTGCTTTCTTATATGTCTTTCAGACTATTTTGCTGTTCTCTCTGAAGGACCTCATTCTATCTACTGTTTCACTTGTTTTGTTTCTTCTAGTCAAAATTTCTGATCATTTCCTCCTTCATTCACGCCTATTCAAGTACTTTTCTCTGTGGACACGAAGACTCCCTATTTTTAGTTATGCCCAGTACTCACTACTTCCTCACTGTGAACCTTTCTGAAAAATACCTTTCCGTGTGTGTGTGAGGAGCATTAGCTCACACACTGTGAACTCCAAGCGTATGATATTTAAGCCTGAAGGATCAATCAGTTTTCAACAGTAAATATAATTCCTTGAGTGGCTTTCTTTATAATAATCCTTTAGAAATTAAGCCCCCCCAAAGGCTGACCATACTTTGGTATTTAAAGGATAACCAAGCTTCACAGCCAGGAAAGGCAACAGAATTTGTGAAAAACTTATGTGTAACGAAATACAGCAATTTCATAGATATCATGGGTTTGTTTCATCACAAGTCTATTGCAATTATTTTACCCTCTGAGAGGTATTACTTATGGTGACGTTTCCTTCATGCTTCAGCATTCAGTATCTAGGAAGCATTGCTTACTGCATTGATAAATGTTCCTTTTCAGAGAAAACGTTTAAGAGTCTGAGCCTGCTGGAAGGTCTTACGGTTATAACACCATGTGTTCCCATGGTGTTCTCATCTCCTTATAGGGAAGTTTCCTGAGGTATTTAGCTTTGAACTTTGTGAATGTTTCTAAATCTTGAAACAGGCTCATTTTCTGTTATGGAAATCTGAGTTATACGAAGTATACTTTAATACAGGATTATGTTAGTTATGATCTTGTATCTACTAGTCCCAGAGGAAACTATCTCAGATAAAGTAAGGTAATGTGAAACTAGGTTTGCATTTTACCAAATGTGATTTACCAAATGTTCCTTATGTACTATTGTGCATTTAATTTTCTAAACTGAGTTTCATCAATATTCTTAAACAGGGAAAAGCTGAAGAACTTCTGGCAAGGAAGAAAGATCTTGAGGCTACTGTTGAAAATTTGCAGGAGACAGAAAAAGAAATGAAAAATATTCTTCAAGTTAGAGAGGTCTGAATAAAGGGTGATCGTAAATACTTTATTGTTTTTATATGTTTATATATGTAAGATAATAAATGCCATGTAGAGTTAGGCCAGTGGTCTACACACTGTAGTATTCTGCTTTTGACAGTGGTAGCCAAAGTTACTAGACAGTACAGGAGCCTGGTTATTAGCTATTGTACATTCTCCATACGTTCCTACAATAAATGTATGCAAAGCATATTTGAAGACACATCCTTGTCAGTTCCCTTTTGTTATCAGATTATAGACTCATCCATGTTCACTTGTCTCATCTGTTTTGTCTCTGCTCACATTATTAGTCTCTACAGCCTACTGTGATAAGAAATTCTAGGAGTTCATTATAAGCTATAAGTTTAAAAACTGTATGCTGACATGCATGCTTCCTCTCTCTCCCTTTTTAAATTAACTGCAGACCGGTACCTATGGTTCCACCGTATCACTAGTTATTCAGAATTAGTTTTCAAAGCACTTACGGATTATAAAATTATATAATTTATATATAAATTATAATCACATAAAAAAGCCTGCCTTCTCCTGTAACAACAACAAATTTCTGAGGGAAGTGTTTCACTTTGTAGATCAGAAGTTATCACATTACTATGAAGAATTTTGTTATTTTCTTAATATAAGGTGAATTCAAAAGCTTATGATGTCAGAGGAAACACTGACTTTACTTAAATGCCCATAGAAAAGCAATTTTTCCAGTACTACTTACTTTTGCAGACTACTTTGTTAAGCTATAAAATAGAGGACACATTTTCATTCATATCAGAGTTTAATGAGTCTGTCTTGAGTATGGCTTTGTTTCATCATAAAGCTTTGTGTTGTCAGTCCAATTCTGATAGCTTCCTTGTACTGTAGTTTACCTATGTACATTCAAAATAATGTTTTTCTTCTACAGAAAGAGATATGTGATCTGAAAGTACAGCTGACTTGCTTAGTTGAAAAGGAACAAAGTTATTCGAAACAATTTTCAACACTGAATGCAGATCTTGAACGAGAGGCGTATGGTCATTTTTTATTTAATCATTTTCATTGTTACATAGAAGTTCTTTAATGCAGAACAAAATGATCTATGATTTTCTTATGAAAACTTTTAACTTACACAGACAGCATTACAGCCTTTATATATTTTATTTATGTGTATTTAATTGTTCTTTATTTCTGTCTTAGCTGTTTTAACATGACTAGAGTGTTCTTGAAATCACCATTAACTGCTTTGAGGTAGATGTTAAACTACATTCCTCTCAACCATTATATTTATACAGTTGACTTATTTTCATTCTTCCTCCTATTGCCTTTCATGTCTGGCTCGATATTAAATTTTGCAAAGATTGCATTTGCAGATTCAGGCCTGGACTTTTTCAATGTGAAGTAATATTTTATAACAGATAATTTTAATTTAAAAAGAAATTTCCAAGTACACATTCTTATTTCTCTTGATCATTTATTCTAAATTAGACTAAAGAATGAGCAACTAACAGTGAATATCAATACACTGTTATTAGAAAAAGAACAAATAGCACAAGAGAACAGTGATATGGCTACAGAACTCAAGAAACTGCAAGAAAGTCTTGAGGTGAGTTGTAAACTTCTATCTGTTTTCAAAGGACAAGGATATATTAAAAAAAATAATTTAGTAAACTACAGTATTATATATTCCTGCAGAGTATCTGAATTGTTTTTTTCTTTAAAATACAATATAAGTGGAGTTACCCTTGTGAATATGGCAGGTCACCAGATTGAATGAGATATCACTTTGAATTTTACTTATTTTGTTTACATTACTTATTTAGGATCAAAGGGAAAAAGAAGAAAATATAAAGCAGTTAGTAGAACACCTGGAAGAAGCAAATGGTCAACTAAGGCAAGTAAAATAAATATCAATGTACAATATAATTAAAGGAAGTAAGTTTCTTTCATTCAAGGTTAATCTAAATGTTGTGTTCATATGCTCCTTTTATTTCATATAGCTTCCTTTTTTATGGAAATAAATCATAGATAAATGGGAAATAAGCTATATTGAAAAGTAATATTCATAAATATACATTTACTAATATTTGTTAATTTGGCATTTAGAAATGAACTGGAGTCTTTGAGAGAGAAGATGGCAAAGAAAGGTGAAGAGATTAAAAGCAAACTGGATGAAAGTGAAGAAAACGTAATATCATTTCTCATTTGAAATACAACTTTACCTGTAGGATGTAATCTAGATGTATTTTTTTTCCTTTTCTGCCAAGCCAAACCTAGGGATGCTCTCTCTCAAAGAGGTTTTCTTCTTTCAGTGCTGTTAGCAAAAGAGTCAACGTATGTATATATCCTGAACCCTAACACTTTAAAAGACAAGCACCTTCACTGGACTGTCCAGATTTGTCATATTTTAGGCAAATTTAGAGCCTCATTTTATTTATTATTTTTATATACCCAGTAAGTAATATGAATTTCAGACTGAATGTGTTTACGTGCTTTTGCTTTCTTACTCTATTGTCAACACACACCTGCTTTTTTTTAACATCACAGTGGATGTCAAATTTATCATAAAATTCAAAAGATGTGTTTAGAACCTGGGATGTTTTTTTAGGTTTGTATGTTTGTTTTTTTTTTTTACAAATAAATACAACACAGGAATTTTTTTTGAGGAAACTGCTTTGAAATTGTAACACAGAAATTAGTAGAAATTCTGCAATTATGTATTTTTCTTTTTTTAAAAAAGTATGAAAGTTCTGATAATATTTTGACTAGATTTACAAATATAATTCCAGACTAAGAGTATCGGAAATGAAATGTTGAAAAAGGAAAGGCAGCTGAAGGCACTAGAAAATAAGGTAAATAATTTTTTTTTTTCTTGTAATGACCTCGTTAATTAAACTTCATGAGATTGGGCTAGAAACATTCTTGTGGCACATCATGGTAAAGACTCCAACCATTATAAAATGTTGGCATTTGTTTCAGTCTCATTGGAATTAATAAAATCTTTTCAAATGCATGCTTTGGAACTTTCACAGTAGCATCTAAGACATCGAGTCATTTTTAACAGTTAACTAATGTTTGAAATATCTCTTTAGTTGAATAATATGAAGAAACAGGTGGAAAATAAAACAAAGTGCATTGAAGAGTTACAGCAGGAGGTAAGTGTATTCTTTTAGAAGTACTGAATAGGTAAAACGTCATTTTGAGGTTACTCTTCAGCAATCCTAGTCTGGTGTGATTTCTTTAGGCATAGTTATGTAATTCATAGCATTTCCTTTCTCATCTTACCTCTGAGAGTATTAATGAGTCACATTTGGAATTACTCAATTTGTAAAATGCCATTACAGTGATAATATCTTTAATAAACTTTTATTATTGCAATTTATATACCATCATATATAAACTTTTATAATTTCCATTTAGCATCTAGTATCATCAGTCTATGGGTCATTCTGACTTACTGCATGAAGCTAAAACATTGCACAGTCCTGTTAACTTTTATTAACGTTTCTATTTTACTTTAACAGAATAAGGTATTGAAAAAGAAAGTGACTGCAGAAAGCAAGAAAACAAGTAGTTACGAAGGGAAGGTAGGTTTAATGTATGGAAATGTTAAAACACAACAACTGAATTTCTGGAGTCTCTGTATAATTATTGATAAAACTCGTTAAGCACGTTCTTCTTTGCTTTATGAATCTAGAATATGGATTCTACAGAGTTAAATAAGCCCCTGGTTTTTGGAAGGTGCTTCAAATTTCAGTCATTGGATATAGGGCTTTCAGATATTCATAAGAAACACTGCTTATCAAGGAATTATCACCCTAATAAGTTATTTTCCTTTTTTTTTTGTTGATAGAATACTGAACATTACTCAGTAATACCATGCAACCTGAACTAGCAGGTGACAAACAGCCCACAGGTGGGGGGGTTGGAACTGGATGGGCTTTAAGGTCCCTTCCAAGCCCAGCTGCTCTAGGATTCTATCACTGTACGAATGACTACGCTTCATTTTCTTACCTTGCATTCCATGCCAGTGATATTAAAGGGTCTTTGTCTTTTGTATAAAAGGCAGGATAGTGTCAGATAGCTACTGGGTTGTTCCTCTATAACTGTAACAATTCTTTGTGATTTGCTAGCTCTAGTTTTAGGACTGCTCTGTTGACTGGGATGGACAGAACTGCAGTGGGCTGCCTTCCCTGTCATGTTGCTGTAGTTTCTAAAAGTATTTTCTAACTCTCTTCAGTCCAAAGTTCTACTCTTTAAGGTGAAAACAGAACATTAGATAGAAATAGTTGTAGTCACATACCTGAAAATGTATTCAGAGTGTCTCTACTTTTATATAAGATGGAAAAATGCCCCCAAATTGGCACATTTGTTCTTGAACAAATAACAATGTTTCTGCACTCTCTAAAGGTGAATAAGCTAGAGTTAGAGATGGAAAACATGAACAAGCAACATAAGGCAACAGTTGACATTTATCAAAAAGAAATCGAAGCAAAAGGAGTAAATGAAAATAACTTACTTGACGAGGTGAGAGTTGGTAATTTTTTCTGCAACTTCTAATTAGATTTTGATTTAAGATCAGTGCTTGATATATATTATGAAGCTATATCCATGAGATTCCTTGCACTTACAGAGTAGTCTTTTAAACTAATGGAACTTCTTGTGTATGCCTGTGAACAAAGCTTTAGAGCACTAAATCCTTTAATCTGAACTCTTCACGTCTTTAAAAATAAGAACATAGTTTTAAAAAGTCTTTTTGTCAGGAGGTTGTTCAAAGGTGTTCTATTCTTGGTATAAATACAGAATAAGCAAATAGGTTAATGTTTCTCATATTGGTGTTTTCCTGTCCACAGTTTTTTAATCAGAATATAAAAGAAAATTTACATGAGTGTTTGAAATTGCATTGTGGATCAAAATGACACTTGTCTGCCATGGAAGAATGGATGTATTTTTAATCTATGTTTTATTTTCTCATTTTAAGAAAGTGTATAGAAGATGCAGGATTTGAAAAGGATCATCCAAGCAGATGAAGACTTCACTAAATTAGGCTGTATATAGATTGCATTAATTAAAAGATCCTTGTTACTAACAGGTAGAAAAAATGAGGTTACTTGCTGATGAAGCAACAGTAGCACAGAGAGAAACTGATATCCGCTGTCAACACAAGATAACTGAGATGATGGCGCTCATGGAAAAGCACAAGGTAAGCTTCCTAATGTGGGATATTATGATAAATTATGACATTATGATAACCTTTCAAAACCAGAATTTACAAGTTAGAAAGTGAAACTTCATAAGAGACCCAAATCTAGGATCATGAGGTTAAACACTCTTGATTTGTTTTATCTTCTAAACACAAATTTACTTTCAGATTTTGAAAATGTGTCTACTGGGAGATACATTCCATTGATGTAAGCTGCAGACGTAACGTGAACTATTAGCACGTTTGAACTCCCAGTAATAAATTAGATGTGATGGTGGCAATGTTTTTTTGAAAAAATCCTGCAGGCTGCTTTGTTTATAGAGCATTCAAAGTTTGTGCTTTGTAGTCCTGATGTAATGTTTTTCAATGTTTTCAGTATTTTTCAATTTTTTTTTTTTAATGAAGAGACTGTTTAGTGATTTTCAGCACTGTAACTAAGCATATTTGAACTGACATCTTTATTACTCTGTTTTGCAGTATATTTTGCAGATCACATGAACAAAAATAACATCTAGCTTTTATGTGCTGGAGCACATACCACTGTGTAAGGATAAAGCACTCTCTGTTGCCCCACAGAATATCAAATAACACTGCTTATGAAGTTTCTGTTGTACCATTTCTGCAGAAGTGTCAGTGTTTGTTCATAGTGCTTTCTGAAGCTCCAGAAAATATTTATTTCAAAAAATGAGCAATATTTTAAGATTAGATAGATCTGCAACATTTAGTCCAATAACTTTGTTTGTTTTAATGCAGCATGAATATGATAAAATGGTTGAAGAAAAAGATGCAGAGTTAAAACTATATAAGATAAAAGAGCAAGAGCAGTCATCATTGAAAAGAGCTTTGGTAAGGTATACTCATCAGTGTTGGATAATAAAATGAAAGGGCTTATTTCCTAAAAAGTCCAACCTTTCAGCTTGCCTGGGATGCACTGAGAAAAGAGGGGTTGTTTTGAGCCAATGTAATTCTTCCCTGTTATAGTACCTGTCCTTTTCTGTCTGCTTTTCTCAAAAGTGCATCATGCTCTAACCTCACTGTCTGGTTAAGAAATTTTAGTATTGAGCAGGTTTTTTTCTTGTTGGTTTTTTTTTTCTTTTTTCCCCTTCTCACAAATATTTAAAATTCTTACCTTGAATAGTTCTGAACAGGAACTGTTTCTTAGTCATACTCAATCACTTTTTGAAACAAGCTTAAACGACATTTCAAGTCTGGAGTTGCATGATTCTTTTTCCCTTTTCCTTTCTGGAAAACTGAGCTTTGAGAGCGAGCATTCCCTCAAGTCTTTCACAGAAGTGTGATTCTATAACTGCTACTTAAAATGTAGTGTTTTTCTGACATTTCCTTTCATAGAATATTATTTCTTTACTTTTATAGAAGCTGTGACTCAAGTCAGCACTTCTTTTTAATCTTTTTTAATTTATTCTTAGATGTGGAAGAGTCGATTCTATCTGCGTTCATCTGTTATTCTAGTGCTAGAATCATCTCACAAAGTGGATTATAGATACCTTTCACCATACTAACTTTATGGATAAACTAGCTCTATTTGAGCAAATTGAATTTTCTTTGTTTATACTGAGTATCACTATGAATTAATGTCTCTTCTAGGCTGTTTTCTTTTTTTTTTTTTCAGGTTAAGCAGAGCTAACCCTTTCCATTATCTAATTGGTTTTAGGAAAATGAACTGTTGTGTTTGAAAAGTGAACTGTCATCCCATAAGGAACAGCTTAAGGCAGAAATTGAAAACAAGGTATTTCTTTTTTATTGTAACAGTATGGGTGACATGCTTGGCCTGGTCATGTGTGCTGCAACAATAACAACTGTGAAATGAGTTTTTGATTCTAGGTCTTGCTGTCTTAAAATCAGAGCTTAATGCTCTCGGAAGTCATTATGCCTTCTGGTGGTAGAGAATGTTTTTCATGACTCCTGAGTATGTGTGAGGGGAGCATGGAGAGACTAAAAAGAAGAATTGTCCATCAGAGATGGGAAAAGTTATGTAAGAAATAATATCAGGAATAGAAGGGTCATACCTTAGTTGGACTAAACATGGATCATATATTTGTGTGAACTTCTGTAATAACACCAACAAGATTTTTAATAGCTAAATATAAATAAAATATTTACTACTTAACTCTCTTCTTAGGAGAATCTTGCTAAAGAACTCTCCCAATATATGGCTTCTGCAGCTGAAAAGAAGGACAAGGTAGTTGTAACTTCATCATTAAATAATTTCCAAATTTGGTGATATGTACATAAGCAACCTAACTGAAGTTAAATAACAACATTAGATAAGATCAATATTCAGGACAAAAGGCTCTGAAATATTTTTCAACCTTTTTTAATTCTAGAAAATACAAACTCATTTTTCTGAGACTCCTAAACCTCGTTTAGATCCAGACTCTGCATCTATTAATGTAAAAAAAATACTGTCTCTGAGTGATGTTCCTATGAAAGCCAACACGATGGAAAGTAAAAAAACATCTCCAGCATTTACACAGAGTCCCTTGGTCAGACGATCGTTAAAGGTTTGTAACTCATAATGAATTGTTCTTATTTTCCTGAACATATTATTTCCTTTTGTTTAACTTCCAGTGAAAGAACCACTGAAGTAAAAGCAGTCTTGTTCTTGATGCCACTCACTATTATTGTCCTTCTGAAAGCTTTTTCCTTCAAGCTCATTTGTTTGCATTTTTGTGAATGTTTGTTATAGTCTGTCTATAGTGACTGTGGTTCAAATGGACTACTGAATTTCTGCAGATAAGCTTAAAAAGATTAGATACAGTGTGCCATAAAGCTCAGCTCTTCTGCAGCTGCTGTTTTTTTCTTTTTTTTTCTTTGTGTGTGTGTGTGATTTTGTTTCAAGTTTTGAATGGAAAATCATTCCTGGATGCGCTGTCTGTAAACTGGGTTATGAGTTTAGTGTTGGATTCCGTGATTACTGCTGAAAATGTAATTTTAAATGCTATCTTTTTCCCAGACATACACTGTAAAGACTCCTCCAGTACACAAAATGCAAAGTGAAAGCACAGGTCTGATTTCAGAGCAGAGGAAAAAGCAAAAAGTGCTTCTGCAGCTGGATGCTCAGTCAGATAGCTCTGAACATAGCGACCTGCTGGTAAAACTCAAACAAATAGCATGGTTAACAGTTCTTTATGCACTCTGCTACATCTGGGGATGTAAATAAGACATGTGGGCTTTGGTATATAAGACAATTTGAGTACATTTTTATTTAGCTGTCTCTTTCTGAAATTTTATAAATAATTAGTTACTTTATGATAAAAAATACCAATCTTATAATGGATATCTACATTGTTTTTATGGAACTGTTGAAGTTTCATAGCAATACCTTAACTTTCTTTTTTGTACTCATTCCTAAGGGGAACAAAAAGATTTTTGAATGTAGTATATATGGAAGTAACCTTTTCATTTTTTATTTAAGAGCCTTGTTTCAGAGGAAGAAGTATTTAAAAAATTATACAAAGATTATCCACAAGCTTCACAATTATATGTAATGACACCGAAACAGGTACACTCCCTTTGATTCAGATCGAAACGAAGAGCAGATCACATTTGTTTTAGAAACTAGTGGATGGCTTTGTTTTTCTTCTTAGAAACCAGCCACATCAAACCTGAAAGCTCCAGGCTCTGCGCTAATGCTTACAACTATGAGAAAAGTGAGAGAGACTGGATGGACTGCAGTTTCCAAAATGGACAGGAAGAGAAAAATGAAAGAAGCTGAAAAACTCTTTACTTAAACAAGTGAGCAGTGCTCTAACGTTATTTGATTAGTACAACTGCAGCACTCTGAGCATTGGTACACTGTTGCATTTTTCTGCCATATCCACTGTGTTTAATACAAATAGTCCTTATATAACTACAATCTGCAGAACACATTCAGTGTTTTATTCATGCTATAAAAAGTCTGGAGATATTTTAGTATTGAAATGAGAATAATTTCAAAGAGAGCTGTTTCCAAAAGAAAAAAAGAGAAAAAATACTTGCTAACTAGAAATGACAGTTTTTAAGAATTTCAGTTATGTTCTTTTAAATTTGCTCTCTTGGTACACAGTTCACAAAATTGCATTATTTAGTAAATGAAATGCTGCAGCTGCTGATGTGCAGCATTTTCACTCAGCGTTGTCTTGCATTTTCTTCTTTCAGAGTGTTCTGTTGCCTGTAGCAATGACTTGGTATGTTAGAATAGTTTTGAAACTTCAGAATTCTGTTTTCAATAGAATTATATCAGTTTAAAATGATCTCTGCATCATTAGAAATATGTACACGTATTTTAAGATTATAAGCACAGTGTTAAGATGTCATTAAATTGTTAATCTTGAAATCACAGTGTGATGCTGCTTTATTTATTAGAGCACAGATATAAATCATCAGGCAGCTTTCCTAAGCATTAATAGCTTCTGCTAGTTAAGTGTAGAATAATATCTGTTTTTGCATTAATCCCTAAGTAATCTTGGTTTCATAACTATAAAAAAACAACAAACAACCTGCTTCAGAGCCCAAGAATAACAAGACATCTTAGAAACACTAACAAAACTTCCTGGAATAGGTAGCAAAACTTGTATTTCATTCCTTTTGTGCAGCTGAAAGTGCGGAGAGTGCAAAAGAGAATGCAGAGAATCCAAACAAATCTTTTAAGACTCACTCCGTTTGACAACTGAATTTCTAAACCAAAAGGATTGAAGATCATAAAGAGATTAAAGGACTCTAAGAGCAAAAACACAGTGCAAATCTCAGTGTTAATGTCTGACTTTCTAGAGCCTTTTTGGTCCTTATCTATTGAAGGATTTTATTTTGTTAAGAGAGACAGAAACTTAAACCAATGTTCACACTGAGCTAACACACTAACTTAAATTTTAATCTGGAAAAAAGAAAATGAAGTGCTCTTGCACAGTATCAAGTCTCCATATGAAGATCTGGGTTACCTACTGCCTGCCTCTCATATTGCCACTCAAATCAGGAGGGCACTACAGCCATGAGAAACTGACAGCTGTCTGTGCTGTTGTTCTTCAGTTTTGTCCTGTGTGTACACACTGTTTATCTCAGAATAACAGGAACTGACATATCCAGCACTCCCCAATGAAACATAACCAAAGCAGTCTATCATACAAGCCACAACAACCAATAGGACCATGAAGCATTTTAAGACCATAAGAGGAAATTGTTGTCATATCACATGCAAAGAAGAGAGATGCCCTTTTAATCTGTGCTTGACAGGAAATGATGCAGCTAATCCTAGGAAAGGAAAGAACGGTCATCTGTGAATTTACTAATTTGAAAGATAAGAGCTGTATTTCAAGCTGGCTCAGAGAGACTGGCAATAGACAGATCAGCTTTGAAAATGCAACAGCCACAGCCTGTTTAAATGCAAAACCTGATGGCAAAAAACACCACAACGGCGGCAGGTTAAGGAGGCCTGCATATGATGGGGTTGGAAATAACACCAGAACAGTAATCTTCCAAAAATCTGATCAGTTTTGTCTTTTGTTGTTCCGTGTGTTTGAAATCAGCATGGCTTCTGATTTTCTGCGGTCTGGAAAGATGGACGTGTTTCAGTTTTAATGTCTGCAGTACTGTGTGCCTGTCTGCAGTGGAATTAAGATGAGCTGATTCTGCTCTATTTACTCTAACCCGCTCTCGTGTTGTGCTACCAACAGGACTAGGAAAGACTCATGGCAACTTATCTCCACTGTTCTTACTTTTACTTTGGGCATAGGACAGTGACAGAGAATCCTGTTCTGATTTTACACAGCATGAGCTGAGTTTCTCTAGCTCTCTGTAGACATCCCTAGATAACAAACCCAGTACTTTATGCTTCCTCAATTCCATTTACAGAGATCACTCACAGCATTTCTTACAGAACATGAGCATACTGTCTTTCACTTAATGAAAGTGTAAAATAAGTGATGCGACTGAATAGGAGGGTTTAGTTAAGAGAAAGGTTAAAGATAAATAATTTAAAGTGTAAGTGGCTGTTCCAGAACACAGCTACAGAGCTGATGGCTGTGAAAGCACATTAAAACTTTGCATCTCTGAATAGTCTGCAGGTCAGCAGGGGGGCAAGCAAAGAAAGGGATCCATAAGCATCAGTACTGAACTATGAATTTTAGCAGCCTGTAGGAAGGAAGCTTTCTGTGCTCATAGGTTATCGCACAGTGCTTTGTTGTGCTGCCATGTTGTCCTGCTGTTCCCATAAAGCACTGAGATCTCATTCCCAGTGCAGAGAGCTCACTAGTGAGAGGAGTCTGTGGTCAATCAGAGCAATCTGGGAAAGGTTTTCCTACCAGCTTAACAGTTTGTGTAAGTTGCTGAAGAAACGGGACTTTCTCTGTCCCTCTGGTGACACTCAGCACAGCTCTATGTGGGCTGAGTGGGTGCCATGGGAGGGGCACTGGGAGAGAGGTTCTCTGTATCCATGTTAGTACGGTGCCAATGTGAGTACGTGGAGCAGCAGTCCCATTAGTCCACTCAGAGTAATTCACTGTGCTTCTGACCAAAATAATGCCCATTCTTCATACCTGCTCAGATATCCCCATTAACACATGGGTCCGATATCTCCAAAATGCCAAGGCTCCTGAGCTCCGTGGAGATGATAACAGCGTGCACTCAGAGGCTGAGTAAAAACAGCTACAGTGAATGAACACACTACAGAAATTGTGGAGAACTGCCAGCGTTCACTGCCCAGCAGCTCCAGCTCTCGTGGCAGTGGGGCTCTGGGCAGATGGAACTGAGGACCTTGTGTCCATGCAGTTACCGTAACAACCACATTTGTAATCACTCCCAAGAATGAAATCAGGTTTGTGTGACATGACCTATTTATGTAACACCATCTCATCTGGCACTAATTATGTTCTCATCCTCTAATTCTTCACTGCTCAAATCCTGTATCGACTTTCTGTTCTTCTACCTGATTTACCAGGGAGAGCTGTCAGGTGATCTCGCTGAGCGCTACCTGGGTCAGCATCCTCCCTTCAAACACTGCCATCACTCTCAGATTTTCCTTAATGTTTTGAGGTTTCCTCAGCATTTCAAGATGTAAGTTAGTTGTACGTATTTAGGATACGTTGAAGACACTTCACACCTCGATGTGTGATGCTTTCTGTGAGATCAGTGTGTACAGAATAGCTCCGTCCACCTGAAGCCGTGCTTTTAAATCACTGTGAAATCTGTTCCTATGATTGAAGCTTTATACAACCAAACCTACATAAATATATACATAATGCAGATGTGCATTTATATATCATTATCCACGTCTCTGTATGTCTATACTCATTCAGCCTCATTGAAACTGCTAAATATCTTATATATTCTGTTGTTAAGTCTAGCTGGACAGATGCTACTGAGCATACAATCAATACTATGCTGATGTCCACAAGGTCCTTAATTGCTGTGAAGTTATGGTAGAAGTTAACCCAAAATTAAAGACTCCATCGAAACAGAAAATATTTGGCTAATCCTAAGCAATCGAGAACTTAATTACATTATACAAACAATCCCATAGAAAATTGGCTTAGGAGACCAAGTTGCATGCAGCAGTCCGAACCACTGTCACCTGTAGGCTGCAGTGGCTCTGTGCTAGCTCAGAGCAAGCTGTGTGTACTGACTCCATCCCTTCTTCACTTTGCTCCTCTGGTATTTCTCAAAACCATAACCAGGAATGTTTCCCCACGGTCACCAGATACTTTAGTTTCAATGATATTGCTACAACATTCTGCTTCTCACTGTGCTGCTTCTCAGTGCTATCTCCAAGTGAAACCCCATCAATGAGTATTTCAGTGAATTATTACATCAGTCTTTGTTCAGTAGGTTCAGTAATGTGCTTTTTTTTTATTGGAGGGGATTAAATAAATGAGGCTTATGCTGACCACACTGTGATGCAAAAAGTCGCTTTGATTTGAGATTTATTTTATGGGTATAGCACTGCATCTCTCATTTGTGCCTGCCTGGTAATGGACATACTGAATGCACCAGACTTCAGCTCTCTAAAAAACAGAAGGGCAGAATTAGATGTGATTCTGGATGACTCCACCTCCACGCTAGCTTGGCTGTCACAGCACTGCTGTCCTATGAAGCAAATTAATCAATACCAACTTTTTAAAAGCAGTGGTTAGTGTAAAAGCCCAACAGAAAGACTGACTGTTAACATAATTAGATTTCCAGCTCCAGTTTCCAGGTTAGGATATTATGGACACGTTTTTTCCTATCACATTTGCTTTGTGGTTTAGTATGAATTTTCAATAGATGGCTCTGTGATAAGAAAGCAGCAATTCAGATGCAATTATATAAACAGTAAGATCAGCCTGGAATTAGCCTGGAGTGTATAAAGCACACGGAGTTTGTGCTAGATCACTGCCTCTCCCAGCTCAAGGCAGAATCAGGCTCCTGTAATAGGGAAGAATTCAGCAGACAAGAGGTTGGTCTTTCCAGACTTGTACTATTGCAGCCACAGGGGAAACTGGACTGTGTAATGAATGGTTTTTGTTATAGGAAAATGACAGATGAAGAGACTAGAGGGTGATGTCCAGATCTTTGTAGATACTGTCGTGTAGAATTTGTAGTTTGGAGGATAGAGAGTGCACCCTGAACTTGTCCTGGAGCTAAGCAGAGCTTTGTTTTAGGGGCTCCTGAGCAGGCCTGGGAAACGAGGTCAGTGCAACAGATGGATTAAGTGTGGATTCATTGATTTGAACTCTTTGCTGATGTTCTTTATTGCAATTTGCTTGAATCTGTTATTTAATTCTTGGCAGTGTTCCCATTTCATCATGCCTTTAAGCCAGCTTGAGCATAAAGATTACAGGGGTATGTCTGATATGCACAACTATTTCTTATTCTCTCTTGAACACTGCTAAGATGCTTTCTTTAGAAAACTATTTTAAACTAGTGAGATTATTTTTGCAACTTTGGTTCATTCTAGAGCTCGTGTTGTCTCATATATGTCACACTTTCAAAACCTTTATCAGGAAAGGACAGGAAAACCTACTATTATTTCTCTGCATCAGCACTCCATCACTCATTAGTGAAAAGTTCTACGTAACATAATTCAGTGGGAAAAAGATGAATACAGTGTATGTTCTTTTTGAGTGGTTTGTCCTTGTTCTGTTCAGTGCTCAGTACTGTTTCAGTTAGATTTCTGAGATGAGAAAGAATTTGTGACGCCATGGCTGAAAAAGTTGACATTGCTTCTACCTTGTGTCCATCAGAACTGTTCTTGTCAGATTCTGAGGAAAGGACAGGAGGACACATCTGGTTTTTTTCTGTTTTTTCCCCCTCCTATCTAGCATGAGTCCCTTCCTTGTGATGTCTCTCCTCTTTGGCCTGACTTTTGGTCAAACAGCGTCAGTTTGTGCTCCTTCAGAGTACACAATCCACGTGGAGAAACGGGAGTGCGCGTACTGCCTGGCCATCAACACCACCATCTGCGCTGGATTTTGCATGACACGGGTACAGGACATTACTCTCTTTTAGGTGATTTCCATAACAGCCATCTAAAAAACAGAAGTTCCTATTCTTGCTGGAAAGAGGTATAAAATTTACTCGGGCTAATAGAGTCTGTCATAGAAAAGTCACATTATGGTCATGATTCCTACTTCGCTTACTGGGAATGCAGGGGTGAGAAATGCCAAGGCTCCTGAGCTCCGTGGAGATGATAACAGCGTGCACTCAGAGGCTGAGTAAAAACAGTTACAGTGAATGAACACACTACAGAAATTGTGGAGAACTGCCAGCGTTCACTGCCCAGCAGCTCCAGCTCTCGTGGCAGTGGGGCTCTGGGCAGATGGAACTGAGGACCTTGTGTCCATGCAGTTACCGTAACAACCACATTTGTAATCACTCCCAAGAATGAAATCAGGTTTGTGTGACATGACCTATTTATGTAACACCATCTCAACTGGCACTAATTATGTTCTCATCCTCTAATTCTTCATTGCTCAAATCCTGTATCGACTTTCTGTTCTTCTACCTGATTTACCAGGGAGAGCTGTCAGGTGATCTCGCTGAGCGTTACCTGGGTCAGCATCCTCCCTTCAAACACTGCCATCACTCTCAGATTTTCCTTAATGTTTTGAGGTTTCCTCAGCATTTCAAGATGTGCTAAAATCAGCACAGGCCAGCACAGGGTTATTAGCATGGAGATGATGAACTGATAATATTTACTCCTTTTGCAGCTCCTCTAAGAGCTCATGCTGTATATGCGTGCACTGCTCTGTCAGCCACCACATTTCAGACACATGAGTACTTACTGATGACTCAGCACTCTGCACCAGCAGCTTGTCTCCATCCAGTAATGTCCCTCAGCATTACTGTTGGTTTCTGTCCCAGCAGAAGTTTCTCTCCTGGCTTCCAGCTTTCTGTTACAGTCTTCTATTTTTTCCCAATTTCTCATGCTGACAGTTGTTTGATCAACTGTCAACGTACTACTGCTGTTGCTGCAGAGCTTCTGAGGTCAATTTATGGGCTCAGGGTGGTTCAGGTGAGAAATGAATTACATTTAGACATTCTCAATGAGAATTACTTGAGTAACTGCCAGTCCAGCCAGTCAGTCAGGTGGAAAAGGCAATGAAATACTGTTGTGACAGCCAGCTGTGCAGAATATTCCACACGTGGGCATGCCAAACTCCATGTTTGAGCTTCATTATTCAACACTGTTAATTTCCACTCTTGCCAGTAGGTTGAAAATATGCAATACAAAATGCTGTGAGCAGCTTGTGCCAAGCAGGGGTTGGTCAAAACCACGTCAAGGTGAGCATTACTGGAGGTGTAGAGCTCCAGTCACACACAGATTCAAAGTGACAGATCTGAACAGATGTACACTGAAAATTTCAGAGCTAATGTAAGCATGAAATGGTTTTGTTTTCTCCACATTTGAGAAAACATCAAAGGGAGACACCTGACATTCATGCAGGCTTCAGTGAAACAACACGTTTCTCTTCTCTTTGCAGGACAGCAATGGCAAGAAGCTGCTACTCAAAAGTGCTCTGTCCCAAAACGTGTGCACATATAAAGAGATGTTGTATCAAACAGCACTGATTCCGGGCTGTCCTCATCACACCATCCCTTACTATTCCTACCCTGTGGCCATAAGCTGCAAGTGTGGTAAATGTAACACTGATTACAGTGACTGTGTTCACGAGAAGGTCAGGACAAACTACTGCACTAAGCCACAGAAGCTCTGTAACATGTAAGCTTCCAACAGAACACGGCTGAAATGTACCTCTCCACTCACAGCCAAGCATTAATAAAACCATATTTCATAACAGGTTTGCAAACTGGTGTGCACAACGTTTTATTCTGAAGAGGGACCGCTAGAGTTGCTTTAACAACTGGATATTCTGACACGCACAGACACAGGATCATGGGAATGAAGGTTTATATTTAGTACTCAACTATAATTTACTTTAGGGAAGAAGAACAAACTGTGTACACATGCGCCTTTGCTCATAAACTTCAGGTACTGTGTAAAGAGTTACTCCAAAACAAAATACATCTAAGAACTAAGATCTGGACTGTGCATGCTCTCAATATTAAACATTTCAATTACAGTGACATATCCTCGCAGCCCTCGTAGTAGCTGTTGTGTTTTTCCACATATGTGATATTGGATGTCTCAAATATCCTAGCTGTACTGTGCAGTCAGCTGGGACTAAGCATGGGCAGTTGCATATCTACACTACTGTTCTACTTCACTCCAAGTCTTGTCCTGTCTGTCCTCTAGCAGAGTAAGCCCCTCTTGCCTGTGGTATCACGTAACAGCCTTGCTACACTGTTCTCTGGTAGGGGAGTGGAAAGCGAAGCTCAGAAAGAAACCTCTCTGTCCCCACGCGGGTCAGCTGGCCCCTCTGGAGTACCAGGGTGGGCTGAGTCCCATCGTGTGCTGAACATGCACAGGTGAGAAGTGCAGACCCAAGAATATGAAAATAAATGTAAAATAATAAAACTTTCCTTTCCTTTAGAGCTGCTGACTCAGTGGCAAGCTATGATTGCACTACACCAACCACTGAGAGTGAGAGCTAGCTCCCACCTGCTTCAAGTGACTCTCATACAAAGCAAAAGAACATACAGAATCCATTGGCAGTTGCAGCTCTGCCCCTCATCTCTATTACCTACAATGCGACTGATCTCTATTACCTACAATAGGATGGTGAAAACATTTTGACCTGCATCTGCTCGAGTAAATGCAACATCTGCTGATCCCAGCACGCTGTGGGTAGCTCAGCAGGGCTGCAGTGAAGGCATGAATACGGCTGGCAGAAATTAAGTTAAAAAGTCCCATGCTCCCATGGGTGAGGAACCATTCAGCATGTCTTTGCAGATGCAGCCAGGAGAAAAAATCCACTGTATACACAAAGGACACGGTAAAGCTATTTTTATCAACAAGGAGTTATAAGAAGGAGTTCAGAGCTGAGAAGTTGCATCTCCGTGCAGCAGTGAGAGCTTCAAAGCCCCGTTAAATACAGTGTTAAACATGTTAAACCACTGTTGAAAGCTTTATTTTATTGCTGCTTCCCATTTGCTTTGGCTTGCACAGAGGGTTATCTCACCAGAGCTGTTGGCAATTCAGTGACTGCAAATGTGTAATCATGAAAAATATTCTTCTCTTTTAAAGGAGAGCATGAAACGGAACAGATTTACCTGTTGATATCATCTACATCTGCAGAGATGCACTTATGCTTTCAGTTCTCCAAGGAAATACTTGCTTTATGTTGGCAAGTAACAAACCCAGGATATCCTCTACAGACAGAAAGGTGAAAACAGGCTTGTTATGCTCAGCCTGAATCCTTGTCTATACTCAGTAATTGCCACTGTGACCGTTAAGAATTAACCTGCTGATACGCCTCAGAGCCACTGTGCACTTGGCACAGATCTTACATTCATTCTTCTGCTTATATTTGCTTCCAGCAACACCCGAAGAGGGTTAAAAACAAAAACAGAACAAAGCAACACAGTTAAATTACACATTATGATAATTTTGTTTTTCTTAGAATTAACTGGAAGTATCACTTCTGTTTGTGTTGGAGGCAAGTGGCATAGACCTGCTACACACATCCTGCCCTTTTAAAATCCTCTTGTACATTCCTACATACCATATTTATTCTTAGGAATAAATAACTATTGTTGGGAAAGGCTCTGTTGTGTTGAACTGTGCCAATCAGTTCTTAAAACCACATATCGACCTTGCCAGGAGCTTTCCCCAAGAGCAGCACCCGGTGCCATTCCACAGTTAAGAATATAGAGATAAGCAGGGAACTACTACGGAAAGTTCACTTCAGCAGTTGGCAGTTCAGCAGCTGGAGACCACTACATAAACAGAAAAATCAGCATGGTCCAAGTGCAGGACCATACAGAGTGCAAACACAGTAAAGCAGATGCCCACTTCAGCCTAGATACATACAAGACCACTTCTACAACAGCTGGACCAAGAGGGGTGATCCACAGTACTCTTCTGGAGTGAGAATGATATTCCCCAAGCCCCAGCACAACTACAAAAAACAGAGAAAGAAGATGCAAGACAGCTTTGGACCACCAAGTTCTGAACAAGTTATCTGTGCTGGCTTTGCTATTCAGAAACACTTTCACTTAGGAAAGAAATAAAAAAGGAACTATTCCTCCTTACAGTAACAAATGACACTGCAAAATTATTGCAATGATTTCTCATGGCTGCATCTGACAGACTTGCCTTCCTTCAATCTGACAGTATGTATGCAAAAATATAAGTCTAACTTCATGGTTAAAGCACAGAGAAGAAAACAGCCAGAACGACTTTTACACTAAAAGAAAAAAACAAACAACAACAAGGATTCTCACTGCATCATTTCTAATACCCTTTCGCATGTTCTCAAAGCAGTTTTCCCTCTTGCCCTTTCAGCAATCTGTTTTCAGCTTTAACACCCCTGGGTGCAGCAACAACCCTTCCTCAAGGCAAGAATCCCTTGGGGTCAGGTGCTTGAGTGACAGTGCCTCCTCACACAGCCAAGCAATAGATGTGCAGACAGCCCTGGATCTGAGTTCCAGCCAGGAAATCACAGCAAAGCATTGGAGCACACACGAGGGCACCGGGACAGCTTCTGAGAGTCGTGTACTGCTGGTTATTTTTATTAGAACAGTTTCAAATTCACGGCAATAAAACCAATACATTTCCACTTTAATAGACATTAAACCAAAGGGAAGTGAAAGCTGCCTTCAGCAACAGTACAAGCATCGCTCCATTTCCTTTTCATTTCTCACAGAGAGCTGTGATAGAGATAATGCTGCTACAGGCGTTGCAGTCAAAGACAGATATCCTGGCTCTGCCCAAATAGAATAGAAACAAATGTCACGTTGGAAGCAGTTTGCATCTTGGAGAACCCAGCAGTGTCTGGAGCACCAAAAGTAGTGAGATTTGTGAGCTTTGCTTATGTAGGTGTCCTACAAACAGCACCTGGCACTGTTAATCAGCCTCTGGAGGCTGTCAGAGCATTTGGAGGCTTCAGAGAACCCAAGTTCCTTCTCAGTACACGTGAAATATGTCTTGCTATAAAACTATCACTTTCAGAATTAAGTGAAACATGAATCCTCAGTGTAGGGATGTTAAGGGGCTGTGCTTCATTAGCTCCTGTTCAGCCTCTGCAAGACACCAACACTGTCTGAGCTTAGCTTGTACCACGCAGAGCTCCCACTGCAGTTGGTTACTCAAGAAAACGAGACAAGGGAACAATGGTCGTACAGAAATAATGAAGGAATCAACTATTTACACATTGCTACTCGAGTACAAAGTGTTTGACTGGGCAGGAAGATGTGCGCTGTGCTTTCAGTTATCCCCAGAAGGATTTGGTCCTTCAACAACTACTAGATGGGTGCTTCTGCTGACTCCCGTGGCAATGAGTACATATCTGGAGCACAAGTCGGTTAATTAAATCTTGTTGTGCAGCTTTGGAGCATGAACTGTATCTGACGAAGCTTAGATACTGGTTTGGATTTCGTTACCTCTGAAAAGCTTTCTTACTGAGGATATTGCGTATGAATTAGTTACTTGGAAATGATTCTGTCAGTAAAGAACAAAGGTTTTGCACCATTAGGAATTGAAACAAGAGAGGAGCACATTGGTCTACGATGTAATACCTCCCTGCCAAGTGGGGACCTGAGGTGAAGCCTGGAAACTGCTCACCTGCCAGCACTGGCTGAGCACACAGCTGTTATCACAGCTCTTGTTTAGTGCTCTTATTTTTTCTTTTCTTAAGGCTACTTTATGCAAAACAGCTGCTGTCAGGCTCTGGTGATGGCACACAAAGCATTCACAGGTAGGGTAATAGTCATACACTATAAAAAGAAGCACTGAACTCACCCAGCTGGTGAAGGGCCTCTCTGGATGTGCAGTGCTCCCTCTGAAAAAGCAGCAAAGGTCCAAAAGAATCTCTCCCTTCGGTGGCTGCCCCGTATATGAGCCCAGGGTGGCTTTGCATTGGGTCCACCCCTTCTGGGCACATGGGAGAGCACAGGCGCAAACACTGTGCTCCTTCACCCCTTCCCCAGGCGCTCAGTCACCAGTTCAAGCCCCGACCTAAGGGTTCCCCTACAAGGGCACAACTGCATAATGTCACTGGACAGTCACAGCTAGTGGCTGATCAATTTGGAAAGCAACATCCATGTAAAAGACAGCAAGATGTGCCAACTAAGTGGGAAACACAGAACAGCAGCACCATTTCCAGTACTGAAGTAACAGATAAGTGACAGAAGTTGGAGTTTCTGTTGGAAATTAGAGAAAAACATCATGAGGGATGGATAATACACACGAACACGTGTACTGGACTACACATATTACCTGAAGTGCCATCACGTTTTAGTGAGATAATGACTTGTAAATGCCAAGCCGCGTTAGGCATCATGGACCATTTCACTGAGATACTTGATGTAACTGAAGTCTGTTGTAGCTATTCTTTTAAAAGGGAACAACTGCATAAGAATTCTGAGTTAGTAGTAATTAAAGGGGCAGTGCTCTACATGGGCATTGCTAGCAGGAAGTTGGTCTTTGAAATGTTAAGTTAACTGGGGTAAGCCAAAAATTAAGAGATTCTGAGCCCTTGTTGTAATTTATTTACTTTTTCTGGGAATAAGCTTTCTCTCTTCTAGGCTGCTTTAGAAGGAACACTCTCATAAATAAGTATGAAGAATATAAAAATAACAATATAGAAACAAACAATGCAAATGCAAGCCCTGAGGTATTTCAAGAAAAATATTTTTTATACCTGACATGCAATCTACAAATGCCAGTAAGAAAATTTACTTTATGGCTCTTTTCTTCATTTTTTTTTTTTTAATATATATATTCTTTTTTAAAAAAGAAGTCCCATCTTTCTTTTCTGCCTTACACCTGCAGGAAGGGGTGGGAGGTTGAGGTAGGAGCCCCCAGGAAGCTGTGATAGTCACAGAAGCAAAACCAGAGGATATTAAAGTGCTGTGTGTTTTTCCCTGACCATTATTTTCTCCTTAGTTGGATTCTACAGACCTGCTAGGTTCTACAGGGTATCTGACAAGCTGCTGCTTTTCTTAATGTAGGTTCTACTCCTGCACCAGCATTAGAGATCATAGACTCTTACAGCATAAAGGGACTTCTGAATGAAGATTTTAGTGGCCCCTTTAACACATAGAGGTTGTGGTTGTTTGGTTTGGTTTGGGTTTGGCTAGCTTGGGAAGCTTAACCACACTGTGCGTTACAGTCGTCCCCAGATGACCGTATCTTGGCAGCTTCCTACCTCTTCCCCTCTCTTCGTTTAGCCCAGGTCTCCTTGGGCTGTTTCCTCCCACACAGCTTTCTGTTCTTGCATGAAAACGCAACTGGACTTAAACAAAAACAAAACTCCAGTCTGTGCATGTCAGTGAAGACACAGAATCACAGAACGGTTGAGGTTGGAAGGGACCTCTGGGTCCCTCTGGTCCAAGCACCATGCTCAAGCAGGGCCACGCAGGGCAGCGTGCCCAGGACCACATCCAGGGGGCTTTGGAAGATCTCCCAGGAAGGAGTGTGCTGGAGCAGACCCCTTTTTAAAAATAAAGTCATTAAGGAAAAATAATTCATTTTGTCTCTCCAGGGTTCGGATGGAATCATTACAGAATGGATCTTGGGTGTTTTTAAAATGGCATTTGTTCCTCTGCCAGTTCCTGGCAAACAGGGGCTCCGTATGAAAGTGTTTCAAGCAACCTATGGGTGTGTGTACCCTCTTGCACAGTGACAGTGGAAAAATATGCATGCAAATGTGGACACACAACATATCCCATTTGCACATACTTACCTACATAAGGTACTACATACACAGATACTTGCTAATGTGCATACATATCTGTAATGAGAGAAATGCATGTACTTACACAATGCCTATAGATATGTAAGCTCTTAATTGCACATACACAAACATTAAAAATCAAATTAGTCTTAGATGCCATCTTGGCTCTTTGCATTAAAAAGGACATTTAAAAACCCTTTTTTGTTCGCTTCAGTTTTACTGTAACTAATACAATCCATCTCCACACCTAATGGGATATTTTCCTCTCAGTATGTTAAAACACTAATTAAATACATTACAATTATTAAGCTGGGTAGAAGAGCACTTCTTGTAAAGCTTCTGGACACAGTCGTGCAGTGACAGTTTCAGATCATTTCTCTTGTGTTACGGATAGCACAGCAGAGAACCATGCTGAATATCATGCCAAAGATCTAGAAGAGAAGGAATGCAGCTTAGGGATCCACTTACAAAACAATTGTAAAATAGACTGCATTGAACAGTCTGCAATCTGAATGCTTTTATTTCAGAGTAGCAAGTGACTGCTTCTATCTACAAACCTCAGGACATCAGACAATTAACAGAGGAGAGTTTTCACTGATACTCAAAGCAAAGATTTTGTGCCCACACTGGTCTCACTGTTCCTTCTTCTAAATGGTAAGGCCAGCGTAACAGCCCCCAGATGTTAATATTACTAACAGAAATTGCACTGACATCGTTAATTGTGACCTGATATTATGTCCTTCACATTGAACAGATAGCTACAGATTATACACATTGCTACAGATAGCATCTTCCTGAAAAGCTGTTTTCTGCAGAAAGGATTCAACCTTTCTATTCCATATGTGGAACCTAAAGAATGGATGCTCTAAGGCCATAGCTCTTCCACGTCTGCAGTTGTTTTGGAATAGCTGAAATGCCACTGTGGCCTTTTGCTTTTCCATTCAGCTCATGTGAACACCACTTTCCTACTATCACAACAGAATAAGGTCACCATTAGATTCTTTTGATCTTTGTCTTCACAAAAACGAACTGGTAAAACAAAGTCATCCAAGTCTATTTGTGCAGATGTCACCAATTCCCAGAGAGGGGACACTGAGAGTAGTTTCACTTTTGAGAAATCTCACCACTTGCTGCAAAACAGAGCTGTGAGTAAAGGATGGGGCACTGGGTCCAAATAGCAAATTAAAGAGGGAACGTGGGTTTACTCACTGTGGTGCCAGCAATCGCAATTCCAACGATTCCAACTAAATGCAGATTGGCATCGATTACATTATGGATTTCAACCAGGCAGTTCTATTAAAAACAAACCATGAAGATTTTCACTCCTAGAAAAACACACTCTGCACAACTCTGCCAGCTCTTCTCACTAAACAGCAGAGGAGCACAGAAAGGATTATTGCAGCCACTGCCCTAATTCTTGCATCTATGCTTTGTGTTCTGTTGGACAATTCCCACAGCATATTGGGAGTACCTGCATGTGCTGTTTTTTACCTATTGTCTGTTCATGCTGACACATACAATTAATCTTCTCATAATCAGTTCTCCCTCAGTTTAATCACAGAATCACAGAATTGTAGGGGCTGAAAGGGACCTCTGGAGATCACTGAGTCCAACCCCTCTGCCAAAGCAGCTCCCTGGACCAGGTTGCACAGGGAGCTGTCCAGACCCTTTCTGTGATAGACTGTGCTAAACCAAGAAGCATATCCCTTCAGAGTGATAAAGTACTCATAAGCAGACTCCCCCCAAAAGAGAAATAAAAGTATCCATGGTAACAACAGAGCGTCTATTCAGGAATATCTATGCATTACTAAGACAGACTGCTGACAGAATGCAGCTTTTAAGGAGCCTTCCATTTAGGACTCAAGACCAGGTTGGAGGGAGCCCTGGGCAACCTGGTTTAATATCAGATCTGGAGGTTGGTGGCCCTCTGGCAGGGGGTTGGAGCGTGAGGATCCTTGGGGCCCCTTCCAACACAAGGCATTCTATGATTCTCTGACATCCCTCCCATCTTGATTCCCAGGCTGTGTGATACTGCTATCATGGGATGCTGCAAGCAGGCTTTAGAAAGAGCTTACTTCTGCTTCTCCTTTGTTATATTTCATATGGAAATTCCATGCTGGGATTTGCAAGGTGAAAAGGACATTCTTTCTTTCTTTTACATATAGAGTGACTGCAATTCTACTCAATGATTGACTTGAAAAAGTTATCAGAACAACCAGAACAGAGAACACTTGCCTTTGGCACCTGCATTTTCTCTGGACAAGGTAATCCCACTTGTTGTTCCAAATTATCTTTACCACAGCATTGGAGCTAAATGAGAGAGGAAGAGAGTCAAAGGAGTCAAAGAAAAATCACAGACTGTGACTCAACTGATCACAATGAATAACTAAAAAAAGAAAAAGAAACGATACTGATCAAGTCATACATTCATTCAGTGTAAAAAACTGCTACCTCTGCTAAGAGTTCCAACTGCATGGGCCAAAGTTCTCAAAAATCAATTTCAGAGCAAACAGACAAATTTGTGTTAACAAAACCTTCTGCAAGTATCTTATTAACAAAACAAACGCGTGGATTTTGGAAAAGAAGACCCCTGGATTCCAGGGAAAGGGGTATTTTTAAATGAAGAAAGTTCTAATAACACATATAAGATTTTGAACAGTGCACAAAAGATACAACAAAGAAAGTCAGAATTGTGACACAGTGCTTGGTTTGCAGACCCTAATAAGTCAGTGTTTCAGAGGGCTTGCTTTTCCTGTTTGCCTTTCTCCCACAAAATGCTTGAAATTCCTCTTCAGCTTAGAAATAACAGCCATGAAAGAAGGACAGAAAGGTCTGAGGTTGTGAAATGTTTATTCTAAAGAACGTGAGAATGCTGTAAGCTAGGGCTGGATCTCTATGGGAGGCAGTGTAGATACAGGATGACAGACACAAGTGACATTCCCAAGTCACAGGTCCTGATTCTGATTCAGACACTGACTCTTTGGGTGGCCTGAATTGAGTCATACTTGATATTCTTTTTGTTTTTTCTCTACTTGGTTCAGACTCAGTTCAGTCACTGAACTTACTGTTGGTAACGCTGTAGTTCCTAGGACACTGGGCAGTTTTTTCCTCAGAAAAAAAACACAGATTTTTCACTTTTCTATTTCTCTCTGCATTTTGCTTTATTTATGCCTTAATTTTAAAACAAAAAATGTCCATAGCAGACATATCTTCTGCACAATAAAGACCAGAAGCATTAGCTCAAATTTAAAAGCCTGGCCACTCTTACTTTCAAAGGCAGGAATCACTTGGGATCTAAAACCTGAAACTGTGATACAGCCATCAGAAAACAGAGCCGTGAGCCTCTGACTCCATTTTAAGCAGCACTCAGTTCTATCCTTCATAACCTTTGTGGGAGACATTCTGAATTTTAAATGGTAACATGACAGTAGAGCAGTAATACAAGGTGTTGAAGCTCAGGATGACTACTCACAGCCAAGTGGTAGTGATAGATAGTTCTGTTGACCTTCCCCGGGTTTTTCATGTATTCGTCATAAATGTCTTCATAGATTTTCTGGGCTTCCTGTATTGCCTGCAGAAATCAGACTTGCCAAGTGAGAGGCAAATAAGTCTTACTCTCAATCCAGTGCAGATTTCCAGCTTGAGTTATCAACCTCCAGAGCAGAAAATTGTTCCTGGCAAACTGAAGTAGACATGATAGGAAAGATAGGAGGTTTTGTGGCCTGATGGCACTGAGAGGTACTCTGCATGGGTCAGACTCTGCTGAATTCTGCATTTTGGCTTAACAGTTCTTAGTTGGATAAATTCAATGCTTGAATTCATTTGCCCTTCTCCCAAGAAATACACTCTTTATCATACAGTTCTACTGGGTGTTTCTTCAACAGCACGGATAGTCTTCATTGAGGAGGGGTGGCAAAATCAGCATCCCATTCTGAAGTTGGACTTGTGATAACACAAGCTCTCATTTACTCCAGACAAGATTATTAAAGAGCCTTGCAAAGAAAAATGTTCTGGAAAGCTTTCCTCAATATGAGCCAGCCTGTAGGTCAGCCAGCCATAAGAATCCTGAATTGCCCCATTATAACCTTAGAAGCAGATTGGTACTCACCACTTTCTTGCCTATAAATGCAAATACTCCAGCAGTGATCTCAGCTGCAAATATCACCAACAAACAAGCAAAGAACTGCAAATGTAGAAGAGAACCTTATGTTAGTTTGCTCTGCCTCATGTGCTTTACATGTACTGCCACTCAATCCTTGTCCAGACCTCAACAGCCTGCACAATGATAGAGAAAGCTGATGAACAGGGTCAGTGATAAGAGCATCACGTCAGGCTTCTTGTACTACGAAAACAAAGGTGGAAATGGCAAAGTGTGGCTCAGATGGCAGTTTCAGGAACGACAAGGTAATTCCAGGAAGTGCATTACAGGAGGTGATATATGGAAGCTATGCATTAACTCAGTGGCTATAGTTGATAGATTAGCCAGTAAAAAGACATAGGACATTTCAGATCTTGGACAGCAAAGATCCTTCCACTAATGACAAAAGATAATATGCTTCTGAATCTTTTCACATCACCTCCAGGCCCTTGAAACCTTTTACTTACTGCACCGAGTAAGAACTGAGACTCCCGCGCTGCTCCACAGCACCCGAAGAATCCAACTGTGGTCATGAGAGCCCCTGCTCCCACCAACACATACAGTCCTAGGGAAAATCAAGATCAGAATGTAAGGTTTCTCTTCTCAAAGTGTGACGCCTATTTTGTCAAAAACATGTATCTTTAAGTAACAGTGGTCTCTGGCTTTCACAAAGAACATCTGCTACATGGAAAAGATGCTCTCACCACAAAATGAAACCAATGATTTCTTCAGAATTCTTGGAAAATCTCATAGAGACAAATGAAACGGCTTCCACTTCCCAAGTTTCCTTTCTCCACAGCAGCTTCGTCCAGGAAAAACACACATTATATCACCCTGAAACACCTTAATGAGGAGCATAAGGTAAAAAATCCAACAATAGAGGGCTCATTTCTGTGGAACCTGGGGCTGGAAATGTGGTGTACTGCTACATCTGTGTTCTCCCACTTGCCTGGCCGTACATACAAAGAAAAGTTTGAAAGTGTCTAGGAAAGGTTCCTGTGAACCCATGCTTTGTCCAGGGAAAAAAAGCTGAGTGCTTCTGAAAGGAAGAAGACTTGGGAAAACCCATCCAGAGTCAAAATATGAGGCATCTGTAGCTTTTAAAGGCTAATGTTGTTATCACTGCATTATGATCTGAAGATCTGGAGAAGAGTTGCCTAAAAAAGGATACAATCACGGTACCAGCCAAATAACATCAGACTGATGTCTTTGTTAAGGTGATTCTTTATGAAAAGGAGTAGTGTTCAAGACTTAGATGCCAAGAATCTTGCATGCACGGCCTGCAGACTCATGCTACATCTCATGATACATGTTGCCCACATGCAGCAGCCAGCAGCAACACTGCATTGCTTTCTTACTCTGGACATTTACAGCTTAATGTTTTGCAGTTGTTGAATAGTGTAGTGTCTGAAAATAATTTTCAGACGCCTTAGAGAACCACTTTGTGGGACTGTATTGCAGAACGGACTTGTGGTTTCTGGCCAAATGAGTTATCTGTCTGTGGACAAATTTAATGACAAAGAAAACAGCAAGTAGTAGATCATCAGGCTAAATGCTATAAGAGGATAATGAAGCAATCTGTGGATGAGACTGCCAACAAATGAGACAAGAACAGGGCATGGGAGATGGCACTGCAGCCCCATACTTGGAAGAACAGACCTATGATACTAGCTATGCTCAAAACTTGGTAGTACAAAACCTGCAGGGCTGAGGAATAGCATTCATTTTTGCCATCTATAAAGCTGCTGAAAATACTTCTACCCAACAGTTTTCTTATTCAACTATTAATATGGGCGTTATCTGGGACAAAAAGAAACCACAGCAAAGAATTCTCCTCACTTGCAAACATGAACAGCCTTCATGTGGGGTGTCAGTTTCTATCAAACCACCACAACTGTGTTTGAGTTTTATCTCTGGATGCCGTGCCACCCAAAGTACCAAAGGCTCTGTGTAGTGTCTTGTAATTCTCGTCTGGGACTTGTGTAGGCAGCGTAGAGGACACAGGGATCTGCCTTGCCAGTCTAGTGCTTGAAAAAGCAGCTTCCTTTCCTGCAAGGAGAGGACACCAGAGCTGCACGCCGAGCACACTAGATGGCACAGTGAGCCCTCCTCTCAGCTCTGGTTACTCAAACTTTTCATGAGAGTTTTCAGTATTCTTAATTACAAAGTGAAATATACTAAGATCTGACGTCATGTTCAGAGCTGCAGGCATTTACTACTATCAGGCCTCATGTGACCTTGACTATATATAAAGCCCTGGAAATGACACTTTGCAATGACTGCTAGGAAAATGAAAATAAAGAAACAACAAAATAATGAGGATAGACAAGTGCAGAGCACACTGCCACACAGGGGTAGCATGAATGAAGAAAGCAGACTTGTGCCTGCTGTCCATTCATTGGTGTGTCACTGTCCAGACACCTATGTCTTAGCCAGATATCCACCACAGATATTGCAACTCTTCTCCTTTTCCTCCATTCATCATGCCCTGGTCTCTTTCTTGTGCCAGAGATTACTGCTGAGGAAAAAAAAATACACATTCTTCTAAACAGTGATCAAACAATTGCAATTAATACATTTTTGCCAGATGTGTCTCAGCAGATAAGCACTGCTGACTGTGCTGGCAGTTCCTGTTAAGTATTTTTTAGATTTTTAATATTCAGCATCTTGTGACTTCCCAGGAATGAGCATTCTTTAAGCCAATGCTTGTACACATATTCACAGCACGGTGGCTTTCACTGAGGGAAAGATATACAAAGATGTTTGTAGGTCAGGAGTAAATGTCAGCCCCCGTCAAAGGAGAACTGGAAAACACATTACTTTCAACTTAAGGTGCCGAATCTGATGTCCAACTGCCAAGCACCCAAACTGCCATTTTCTGAGATCTCCATGGTAACAAACGCAGTGTAATTACAAAGATGTTTCCTGGGCAGTTTTCTGCATATTGGTTTCCACTTCAGTCCCTGGAATTACTTATCAGACAACTTAGGAGAGAACTCAGGAAGACAGGAGAGAAACCTTCACATTTCTGTTTTGTTTATGGCTAGCAAAGAGAAAGTCCTCTGAGGTTCAGGGGCAAGACCACTTTCCAAACTGTGGATTTGCTCTTGCCTGAGGACCAGGCTTGGCATTTCACTTGCATGACTCACAACTAAACCGCTACCTCAGTCAGAACTTCCATTTTAAGGCATGCTACAGGAAGAGCTTCTCACACCACACACTAAACAAAGCTGAATTTGCTGTTTGTCCTTAGCCCCACAGTTGTGCTAGCCAGGAATTCAAATCTACCTTCTTCCATCCTGTGCTCAGGAGAGTTAATTCTAGAGTTTCCCCATGCTTAGCCTGGGATTAAGCATCTGCTGATACCCTGAGAGCTGTTTCCTGAAAGATACTGAGAACATATAAATATATATGTAGAACTAAAGATGCTTTTAAGTGCCTACTACATATACACACGTGTAACCTTTCACACAGAAATATGACATTTGCATAACAGACATAGAATGGTTTGGGTTGGATAGGACCTTAAAGACCATCTCGTTCCAACCTCCTGCCATGGACAGGGATAGCATCCTCTACGCCAGGTTGCTCAAAGGCCGATCCAACGTGGCCTTGAACACTTACAGAGAATGGGCATCCATAACTTCGCTGGGCCTCGCCATCCTCGTGGAGGTGCATTTATTTTAATGCAGGCCAAGATATGGTTGCCTTTCTGGGCTGCAAGTGCACATTATGGCTCATGTTGAGCTTTTCATCCACCAGTACCCCCACGTTCTCCTCCACAGGGCTGCACCCTATCCACTCATTGCCCAGTCTGTCTGGGATTGCCTCAAACCAGGAACGTTGAAGAGAACCTTGTAAAAAATTCAGAGTGACCGGGTTACTTTTCAGCTAGCTCCCATTGCAAAGGGGATACCTCACTGCAGTCTGATAGGCAGACATATATAATGCCAGTGCTTCATGAAGCAGAAAGGAAACACAATGCAAATCAGGCAGATTAGGAACCTACCAACGTGAGTCATTTGTATTTCAGACATAAATCCTTACCACCACCACCAGAAATACTCTGCCAGTCCCCTAGACTGGTAGAGAACGCAGTTCAGTGTCTGGAGCAGAGCCCACTCACAGAGCTGGTTTTCTTCAAAATCTTACTGACAGCTCGGATGTACAAATCCACATCTACAGCCTATTGTAAAGAGCCAGAGCAGACAAACCATGCACCGTCTCCCTGGCTTTATTTCACATGGGTTTCTTGTTTACCTGGCTGCTATGGTCACTTTCCATTTTAAATAGTTCTACTCTTTCTTTTTTGGGCTGAATAACGAACGGCGAACAAAAAGCCAACTGTTCATACTCCACTGAAAAAACAAGCAGCTCTGTTCTTGGCATGAGTGATCCAGAGGCGGTGATGACAGGAGTCCTAGAACCCAGACATGACCAGAATAGGTTTTCCTGAGGTTGTGAATTACAGCCCTGGAGATATCTCACTGGATGGACTAAGGCTTTCAAGTCCTCAGTAGAGCAGCTAAGGGACCTGTAGTGCAAGTGCACTATTGGAAAAGATGGGAAACACATAGAGATTGGAAATAACAAGCCAGACAAGCATAATAGTACACCAAATGGCAGAGTTACTGGGCTTGTAACTAGAGATCATCATATTTATGTTAATAGATTTTTAGTATACATATATTTTGTATAGCTTTATAAAGTACATTGAGAAGAAAGTAAGAGTCCTCCGAAGGAAGATGAATTTCTGGAGAATTGAAGCACACCCTTAATTTGAGCATAATGCACAGACATAATTCTCTTTTTTTGTGTGAGTGTGACAGATATTATGTAGTTAATCTTCCTGGAACCACAAAAGCATTACAGACACAAGCTGGCTTGATGCCTCCCAGCACCTCTGGATATACCTCTTAGAGTGTTTAATGGGCAGTATAACGAAAGCACTTGGCAACATAGCTATGTGGTTCTGCGTCTAACCATTTTATTTATGATTTTTAACATGGCCAGATTGAGTATTAAAGATTAATGAGTTGACACACACTGAAGATGGCAAACAAAATCATCTCTACACAGTGTCATACAGTCTTCAGCAGCTGCTCTGGCCTGCACACCACTGTGCTGTCAACTGCCTCAGCGTGGGCAGTCTGACCAGAATAAAACACAACTGCGTAATCACTCATTGAGGTAGGCCAGGGGATACCCCATATACTCAGTAAATCATGCTGTCAGAGTTCAGGTTGTGGGTGCTTTTCTTTTGTTTTGGATTTTAGGGGGGAGGAAGGGGGGCACTGATTATTGCTTTTTTTTTAAGCTGATTTCCAGTGCAGCTACTTTCATTTTCCACTCAGGACCGCTATCAGCTTTTGACAAACCACCCTTCAACTGCAGAAGAAACTTGCACAGATGATAGAAAGACAGATCAGTTCATTGCTAAAAGCCTCTGCAAGGCCCAGTACACATGATAACAGGACCACCCAATGCTCCACCTGTGGTGCTGCATCTCTACACACAGACTGTCAACAGCTCCCACTTTCAGATCGATAGAATTTGTGAGGCTATGGATTTTGGAGAGAAAATACTGCTAACTAAGGGTGCAGTGCTTGACTCCAAAATACATGAATAGAATATAACAGAATGAGGCACAGGAATTGCAGTTTACATGGATTTAACTGCTAGCCAACTCATGTTTGCATGGGCACCCATTCCAATGGAGAAAAAATATGAATATCCTTCAACTCCAGACATGACTTCATATCCTAAGGCATGCACCATCTAACCGTACTGTTCAAAGCCAGAATGATCACTCGTGCTCTCTCAGACCCCAAGAAAATGCCACAACCACCCTGAAACTTCTGCCCACAGCTGCTCTGGCTCTGGATTGTAGCATGGATCATGGAATTGGAGCAAAGACCATAACATAGCAGAAATTTTGTGAGCTCTGTCTGTGCTGTAGAAGCAAAGATTCAGTACTGTTAGTTCTGAGAGTCATCCAAGTTGATCCATTCATGTTCATCAGTTGTTACCTTTCTTGATGAGGCTTCATTTTCAGTGCTACTGGCAGTGAGGTGACCCTCTGCACTTCATTTATTCACTAGGGATACACTAAATTTATCCTCCGTGTTGCCCACGGAGCCAAAACAGACTTCTGTGCAAAGAGAGAAGAGTAAATGTCTTGAACTGACATTTAAAAAGTCCCTGTGTTAGTTCTCAATTCATAAATGCTCAACTTGCACCCAGCTGACACTCACTCTTCACACCTGTGCTTAAGTGTGTGGGTGTACATACCCATATATCTTTTTATATACCCATATATCTTTTTATTTAAGAATAGCACTATTACAAATAACTAATTAAAGGAGGAGCAAAAGATCTTTTCCCCATTTGGTCAGTACAGTGCTACAAACAACTCAGATAAAAGAGGTCACTATCCAGCTGTTGGCCTCCTTTGCCGAAATTATTATTATTATTATTTTTTAAACCACGATGGGATAGAATAACATGAAAATATTGTCATGCCTCGTCACTGCAGTGGGATCTCCAATAGCTGGGGAGCTGGAAGGAGAAGATACCCAATTTTAGAAGGCTGCTCCTTATATGTAGTTGAAAACCTATCTTCCACTCCGTGAGATACATTCAGTAGAGCAGATGGAGACTGCGTGGATCCAGGAGTTCCAGTTCTACTCCCTTACGCTGTAGGTTAAAAAACTGCAAGCTGCAGTGTGGAATATGGATCACTGAACAGAAAACCACAAGCAACAGGAAACTAACACCACATATGTGCTTGACCTCAACACTGCTGCCTGCTAGTTGTTCTGAAACCAACAAAAACATTTAATTGGCTGGAAAAGCTGAACAGGCCTGAGTGCCAAGTCCTGGCCTGAACTATTCCAGGGGTTGAACTGCTGGTAAAGAACAGGGCTATTTAGGGACACTCATTCCAGCCTAATGGAAAATGCAAGGATATAATTACCAATTATTTTAAACTAAAACAAAATTTCCAATCCAGAAAAAAAAAATCACTAGGAAACAATAGAGAGAGACTTGGTAGCTTCAGCTGGAAGCCCAAGATGGGTTAAAAAAACAAAACAAAACACACACACACACACACACACACACACACACACACAAAAAGAAAGAATAAGTTGCTCTTTGAAAGCAAGAAAAGATGTTGCCCACAAGATGGTGATTCCAGACAGTGTTTCAGCCTACAAACATCTAAGTGGAACTGCAGTGCTGTTTTAAGCACTGACATAGAGCTGATCTGATCACAGAGGATGAGTTATCACAAGAGCAATCTGTGTAGTAGAGCTAAGTAAATTGTTTTTAAATATATGGCCGTATGTTTATATCTCCAGGTCACACTGATGATCTGCTTCTCTTTCAGCCCTCTGGGCAGCTGCTTCTTGTGCACTGCACAGTATTCCATATTAAGAATTGCTATGCAAAATTCTGGCTGTCACCCAGACTGCATGTTACTGAGCAAATGCACGAAGCCAAATAAACAGTACTCCTAGAAACACCATCAGATGTGTTGAATGCACAAATGTTTGAGGGACGTAGAGCTGAAATGCCCAACAGAGCTGATGCACTAGAGCACGACCAACGAGAGCAGCCTTGCTTGCTGCCTAAAACACTGGTACTGAGTTTGTCACCATTCTTTTACCATTGCCTCAGTCACAGATTGTTGACATGCTCAGATTTCTGACTGGATGACCTCTCAGATGCTCAGAAGTCCTAACAGCATTTAACATGATTTGTTATGAGAGTGGGGAACAGATTATTTTTCTTTAACAGACTTCCTCAAATCAGAGCACACTGCCTATTACAAAAAAGGGTCAAAACCATGCCTTAGAGCTCAGCCAGAAGTGCAGGTTGAAAAGAATGCTTAATATGTTTATGCCCTGTTCCTTATCACTTCCTCTGCTAGCAGTTACATATTACAGCACACAGCTCTATAAATACATGTGACAATCAGCCTAATAGCTGAATGTCACAGAACATGACTAAACTTTTACAAGAACATTCCCCAGCACTTCCTAAAATGAACAATTCTCAATAGCTTTCATAATTCTTATTCAGGACTGATACAGATTAAATCTGCCACTAAAGAATATCTTGTTTACACAGCGTTACAGTCTGCACTGCAAAGCTGGTACTTGTTTTCTCTACAGGATTTACTTTCTGGCTTCTAACACACCAACAGGAGTTGAATTTGAAGGACAGAAACAACCCCGTCTTGTTGAAACTCCAGGACCAAATGTAAGTGGGTAAGGCAGGGAAGAGTTTCAAGACACAGAAAGTTCAGCAGGTGTAGACTGGATCTGGAAATAAAGGTAGTGCTGCTGACATAGCAGCTCAGATGCAAGAGAAAAGGTAAATCATGCTTTCTGGCTCTCTGTGTCAGTGGAGATGCTATGGAGTATTTTGCAGTATCCCTTAGATCTCAGTCACATTTCCATCTGAATGGTTTTATTCAGCCTTCTAAACTCCAGGGAAAGCTTTGCTGGACATAACACTCAACCCATTTATTCCGTCAGTACTGTACAGTCAGCTCTGTGCTTCTGGCCTGGTTCCATGCATATATCAAAAAAGCTTTGGCTTAAGACTGTGTGTATCAGGGTGATGGTCTTTGTTAAGAGAATGGGTGTGGTTAAAGTAACTGCGCAGTCCAGTCAATATTCCTGTGATGGGTGACTGAGTGTTGGGACATCCTGGGTCAACTCAAGTCCTGGACACCATGCAAGGATGGCTCGATGGATGATTGGGTATTCATTCACACCTGGCATTTTCACATGGCAAAAATAATTATACAAACTGGATTTTATTGGCTGAGTCTATCTCAAGGGGTGAAATATTAAAACAAAACAAAAAAATCTCTCCCTTCTGATGTACAGACGAGTTGCATCTGCCAGTGGATGGAGAAATGCAGTCACTGGCCACACTAAACAGCTGCTATTATAGAAATGTACAGGTGGTGTTTCCCAAAAACATAACTGGGAATCCTAGGGAGGAAAAAAGTTGTTAAATGCCTAAAATTAGATGTGACCAATACCAATTCTGTGGGCTTGGGGAATTTGTTGCTTCCTGCCTCACTAAGATGAACAGTTCTTGAGGTGACAGCATTGTGCAGTTTTCAGCTGTACAAGGATTTGTTCTGATACTTAAAATCACACTGAGGGCCTCTGCTTACAGACACAGGGAGGACTGGTGAGCAAAAGTCTTACTCTTCTGTTGGTACTAGAGACATTCAGAAATGACACTGTTCTTTTCCTGGTTAGAAGATACACAGAAACGTCTGGAAGGATGTACTGGTGTTGCAGATGTCTCTGACACATCTACTGCAACAGTATAAGCACAATTCATTTAGTATATGTAGGAAATGGATCGTGTCTGAGAGGAGAGTTCAGTTAGGCCTAAGGAAATTGATAACAAGCAGAGAGAGGCTTTTCAGTTAGGCCTAAGGAAATTGATAACAAGAAGAGGGAGGGTGAAAAGCCATCACTCACAAAACACAGCACCAGAACACAAACACGTGTGCAGTTTGTCTCAGGTATTGTTGGCCTTCATATAATTCAGTGATTGAGCTATTTCCTATGCACCAGAATGAAAACAAGGGTAATGGCTGCTGTCATCACACCTGTTTTAACTTACCTATGAAGAAATACTCTGGAGACCTTTTGTCTGAAGCGAATTCTGCCATAGCCCCACCAAAGCGCAGCCACAGGCCAAAGGCAATGACAGCCAATCCTGCCAGCTGGAAAACACACATTAATCAATACTTTCATAACAATTGGCTGGAGAGCATCAGAAAGGTGTCCATGGCATTTTACACTTTCTTGAAATCCCATAGCTCAAGGTTACACTGACAGAAAATGCAGGAAGCTCTTGCTAGTATTTGATAACTGTGAACTCCTATTACAGCACAATGTACTTTGTTCTTCTAGCTCCTCAGCTTAGTGGTGCTTCTTTACTCACCAGTGACTTTCAAACCGTCTACATAAGCTCCTTCAGACATTACAAATTGGCCTGAATTGCAATGGACAAGGAACTGGGGAATGGAAGGGACCAAGAGGTGAGGGTGTGAGCACCCATGAGAACAGACAGGATGCAAATCCAATGAGAAACACTGCTCTCCTTCCTACCAGAAGACCCACGACTGCACTGTAGCCATACGGTATCCAGGAGGCCACTCATGGCCTCAGCCTGAAGTCAAGATGCTGTTAACTGTAGGAAAAACACCATCAGGGGAGTGCTGCTAGGCCAGTAATTGACCACTGCTGGCTTGCTACAAACCAAACTTAGAAGCATCTTCATTTACTTTTTCTCAACGCTCTTGCCTGTTTTAGGGCAAATTAACAACCTTTTGTGCTAAGAGATCCCCTTTCCATGTAGGGATCACAGGTCCAGCTCTGGGGTCACAAGATATGTGATAGTGTAGAGAGACCAGCTGGACCTCAATCATCATACCAAACAACAGGAGAACTTTCAGTCATTTCAGAATTACTGCTGCTGCTGAATTGTGAGTATGATTCTGTTTGGAGCCTCACCAGAAATAAAGGCTTGTATTGTTCTTTGAGATGTGCTATCGTTAAGTGTGCTTGGACCAATTCTGGCAGGGCATTTTTCCTATAAACCACCATGGGACTCTCTGTCAGAACTTGGAGGTGAAATGATCATTACAATGCACAATATCTTAAATCATATGAACAGTTGTTAACAAAAAAGCATGAGAGGCTATCAGATTCAGGGACAAATTCCTTTTGATGCAAATGGCAAGATAAAAAAGGAGTGTCAAGGCATGTCAGATGAGGGGAAACATCTATAGGTAGTGTTTCAGACCTACAGGACCAGGCACAGTTCTTTGTAGAGGGCATCCAAAGGAGGGCTACGAAGATGGTGAAGGGTCTGGAGAACAAAATGTGCGAGGGATGGCTGATGTCTCTTAGTTTGTTCTCTCCAGAGAAAAGGAGACGGAGGGGAAGCATCGTGGTGGCCCAAAGCTTCCTCACAGGGGAGCAGAAGGGCAGCACTGATCTCTGCTCTCTGGTGATGGTAACAAGACCTGAGGGGATGGCAGGAATCTGCATCAGCAGAGGGTCATGCTTGGTGTTAGGAAAATGTTCTGTACCAGAGGATGGCTGGGCACAGATCAGACTCCCCATGGCAGTGGTTACAGCCCCAAGCTGTCAGATCTCAAGGAGGATTTGGACACTCTCAGGCTCTCAGAGTTGCCAAGCTGGGGTATTCTAGGATTCTATGAATGCTCTCCTACTCTACTGATGGAAACTCAGAGCTTAGGTCTGCAGCCAGCACCCAGCCTGAATGAAGTTCACCAAACACCTTCTGCTGACCACATCCCAGGGCACCTGGTGCAGGGCCTTTTGCTTCTGCCTTGCATCACCTGACACTATGATTCAGATGGCATTGCTATGAAGGCAGGCAAACACAGCTTGGAATTACTGCTTCCCTCTGAGAAGGTGAAGAACGAGATGTCCTGATCCCGGGGTTCATACCTCCCCTGCTTACAGAGTGGGCTCAGCATGCAGACTGCTGCCCACCCAGGCTACTGAGCAGCCACAACAGTCTGGAAGTGTTTGAAAGGAACACCCCAGCCCAGCTGAGGAGCTGGTTTCTTCCATCTCAGTGAAAAGACAGATAACAAAACACAAGTAATTGTCACTCTTGTGACAGAGCTTTGTCCTTCTCTCACTAACTTGCAGCTGCAGCTGAGCAACATAATTCTGTTCCCAGAGCCTGAGCACAGCAGCACTGTGTACCCAGGGCTCGCAGAGCTGTCACCAAGAAGGAAAAGCATTTAGTGTAGCTGTGCTTAAAGGAGACAAAATCTCAAAGCTGGCTGCTCCAGAGAGGCTGAACAGGATTATTATGTGGCTTTTTTTTTTTTTTCTAGTGAATCAGAAAGCAATAAGATGTTTTAAAAAGCTACATTTCTAAACTGGAAAGTGATGGGAAGAGAAAACACAGCATGGGGAAAACAGGAAAAAAAGATAACTTGACATACATTGTGCTGTGAAACTGTGAGCATGCTGAAAAGCTGTTGCAACAGGAGAATGGGAACCGCATTCTCTGATGACCTGCATTCTCAGGGTGTTGCAATAAGCACTGTTCTTCACCACTGGAAACGTTATTACCAGAAAGCATCGTACTATGGAGAAGCGATCCACCGCAACGCGCTGCAGGGGATGCTGGGAGAATCCCACATGGCCTCCGTTGTCTGCCAAGTTATGTTTGTTGTGGAGATGGTCACTATTTCAAGTTATCATCGAAAACAAGACGTTATCTCTTCTCAGCAACGCCCTCGCCCATCACATTTTTATTTTTATTTTTTCCCCAGGAAGAGACGCGTCTTTAGGGAAAAGCGGAGAGCACGGTGCGCTCCCGCAGGGCAAACTCAGCCCATCGTGCGGGGGTACTCGCGGACCTCCTCCAAGCTCTCGTCCGGCGCGGGACAGCCCCGCGTGGGGGGTGGGGGGGGCACAGGACGGCAGGTGTCCGGCAGCACGACGGAGCCCAGGGCAGGCACCCGGCCGTGCCCGCAGCAGCCCCTCGCCCCCCACCCAGCCCGCTCCCCGCACCCGTCCCGGCGCTCACCCAGAAGCTCAGGTTGAAGATGAACAGCAAGATCTTGATGCAGCGCATCTCCTCGTACGCCGTACCCATAGCGGACGCGGCTCCGGCGGCGGCTCCGCTCCCCAGGCGGTTCGGGGCGGATCTGCGGGGCGGAGCTGCGGGGCAGGTGCGGGGCACTCCGCTCCCCCACCCTGCGGGACGGGCCCGCCCCCTCGCGGCCGTCGGATGGAGCCCGAGGGGATTGAGAAACGGGACTTGTCTCCTTCAAGGTGGTTTTCCCTCGAGTTCATCAACTACGGGCTCCTGAAGCTCACTTTCCACTCCCTCGTGCTTCCACTTCCCAAAGTTCAACCAGGAATGCCGACTGTTTCCAAACGCGTCGCTCTTCCCTCTCTTACTTTCTTTTTTTCTACAGCTCAGAGAGTCCATTTGAAGCTGCCTGCAGCTCTTTGATGAGGGAGCGTGAAGAAAAGCAGAGGCTCTTGAGAAGTGCGGTTTCTGGGCTGAGCATTTCCTCCCAGTGCTCAATGAAGAAAGCGGTCATTTCCTGTTGTGTGATGTTTTAAAGTAACGGTAGAGTTGTACCCATCCACGTCAGTGTTTCACAGTCAGCTTGTTACAAGGTGTGCGTGGAAACTGTGCAAAAAAGCATAAGAAAGATGCTCGGGTTCTGTTGTTTTAAATGCAGTTCCACTAACCTAGTGATCCAGGGATCCCAAAGGACGTTGGAGGTGGTTTCTGTTTTCGCCCACCTCGTTGTTTGTTTTCTGCTGCCATAAAGCAGCCTGCCAGGTTTGATTTGGTTTGGTTTGTTTGTTTAAACCATCCCAAACGGTTTCTTTTCATTGCAGCTGCTGAATTCTCTTGCTCCATTAGCAACGAAATATCTTCTGTTGTTGTTGTTTATTTAAGGGAACTTTCAGCCTGCTTTATGACACAAAGCAAAACTCTGCAGGTTTCCTTCTTGGTATTTGAAGTGGTGCTGCTGTGTTAAATTGTACTGACCTCCCAGGCCCATCGTATCCCTCCCAAATCATTGAGGAATCCATCTGAAGAGACAAAGTAATGGCAAGTCATCAACTCTCATAAGAAGAAAGGCTTAGGGAATGGGTTTGTTTAGCTTGGAGAAGAGAAGGCTCTGGGGAGACCTCATTGTGGCCTTCCAGTACATGAAGGGGGGAGGGAGAATGACTGTTTACATGATTGACAGTGACAGGACAAGGGGGAATGGTTTTAAATCTTAGGGAGATTTAGGTTAGATATTAGTAGGACATTCTTGTTCATTCTTTGTTTTGAGGGTGTTCTTTCAGTCATTTATTTTTGCAGATACATTTATGTTAAAATTCCATTGCTTCTGTCATTTACAGTGACAAGAACATGTGCTCTTGATGTCTAGATGTAAGATCACTCTATGAGGATTTCATTTAATACTTTTGCAATTTTTTTCTTCTCATAAAGGTTCCAGACATGATTATTTAACTGCTCCTTCATTGTTCCTTCTCTAAACTCTGTTCCTGGAGGCCTCTTATGGCAAATGGGTCAGCCAACAGTCCATGCAGAAAATGGTACCTTGTGAGCTTCAGGATTGGTCCCCCTCCCCTCCCCTCCCCTCCCCTCCCCTCCCCTCCCCTCCCCTCCCCTCCCCTCCCCTCCCCTCCCCTCCCCTCCCCTCCCCTCCCCTCCCCTCCCCTCCCCTCTCCTCTCCCCTCCCCTCTCCCTCCCCTCCCCTCCCCTCCCCTCCCCTCCCCTCCCCTCCCCTCCCCTCCCCTCCCCTCCCCTCTCCCTCCCCTCTTCCTCCCCTCCCCTTTCCCTCCCTCTTTCTTTCAAGAAAGTCGAGCCAAGAGAGAATTCAGATGAATACATAAGAGGAGCTATGGGGACAGGAAGCCTTTATTTTGGGGGACAGAGCTGACTTGTGTTGATTCCTGACTAGAATTAGTGTGTGCTTCTTTAATTATCACTGTAAAACATGGGGCACAAGACCGATTTAATCAAGACTACACATTCACTCTACAGAAAGTACACATGGAGGTTAGACAAATTACTCACAGATTTAATGGCAAGGAGTTTGTGGCATATATATCTTGTCCTTTTCCCCCAATCTTCCGTGGTGATCAGTTCCCTGCCAACTGGACACACAGTTCCTACGTGAACTCCAACATTACTTTTCCAACTGGTCCGCAGTCAGTAGCCAGCTTGGGCAAAATGTAGGACTGATACCAACAGACTTTGCAATCTTCTCTTCAGAAATCGATGCTCAGGACTCTCAGGGGCTGCGTCTCTTTATTCCAACGCCCTTCGCGTTTTGCAATGCAGCAGCACCCTCTTCTGTCGGCTCCGATGTGGTTGCAATGTCAGGCAGCAGCACCAAGAGCTATGTCACTGAATCCTCAGCGCTGTGCAAACGGGGAAATGAAAACAAAGGGAAGGAGAAATTAAAAAGTCCTGCAGAAAGGATTAAAAAATAAAGGGATATCTGATCTGAAACGCTAGCATCTCAATGCTCTCACGATACTATACAGCAGCATTGACTTGGGAGGCAGCCTTGCTTCAGGTATGTAGATTTCTATCTCTAATCCAACATATTTCTTACTCTAAATGTACCAATATCTGTCATTCCACTTAATGATCTCTGTGTTGTTGTTTCTTTCCTGATAATTGGTGTCTGTGCCACCTTGAAATTTATTGTTACGTCTTTTATTTCTGCCTCCCTAGTGATTTTTGACAAAAACTACAAAAACTGATTAATATTTTATTTCATAGGATATTATGATACAAATCAATGTAATTCCAGGAGGAAAAAAGTAACTCATAATATTCTCATAATATTCTTCTGAATGGGGTTATCGATTTGTGAACACTCAGACAATCCAAAAATAAGAACTGCTTCACGAGTTGCACTCATCACATTGGCTGTGAAGATTGGCGTTTTATTTCTGCCCTGAACATGTCCAGCTTCAAAATCCACGCCTTGTTTCTCACTCAACCTTTGCTTTATCTATAACCTCCTATTCTCACGTACCTTCTCCCTTCCCTGTTTTTATATAGTACATCTTGGATGAGAAGAGCATATAAATATTTGCAATAGCTTTCTAGCATGGGAATTTCTATGCTGTTAGTTTTACAATTATGGAGATCCTGGGACAAAAGATCATTTGTTTTTGGTTATTTTCTCATTACAGAGCATGCTGGGAAATTTTTGAAAGTGTTATCCAACTGTAGCACTAGATGTTTAGCTCCTGCTAAAGTGTGATATTATTTTTGTCTGTAATGACAGATAAGAAACCATCCTTGCTTGAGCAAGATCAGTTTAAATTCATTTATTAAAATACAGTCAGAGGTTTTAATCCTGTAAAGATAATCTCTAAGCTGACTTTAGAATTAAAACATTTAAAATGTTTCCCTACAGGCTTGAATTTTCTTCATTTTCTTCTTCCAGGTCTGATCTACTCTTCCTCTGCTTCATTGTCTTCCTAACTGTTCTTTACGAAGCTATTAACCTTTGAGAGATTAGGAAGGCACAATGCTGTTATTTATTTCCAGCGCTGAAATCTTCCCTAAGTGTTCTATAAACCTGTTCTGTGATTTAGGAACAGGAAAACTTTTATATTTGCGCTTCTTATCTCTGCACAGTGCTGTTTTTCATCTCTTCTTACGCATCCTAACTTCAAATTCCTCTTTCAGGGCCCAAAATAGCCCTTCAGAGAAGCACAGGACAAGAAATGAGGAGGAGTACCCTTAATAATTTTTTTCCCTTACTTCAATGTGTAATTTCCATGGAAGTACACCTGACTTTAAATTGCAAGGAAGCAGCCCAGAAATCATATTGGACTCTGACAGGGACACTGAAGCTTGCATCATCCCGTTGGCATCTATCTTGCTGTTTCCTTTCCCCCTGAGTAAGTGCTGGAACGCTAGGCCTGGCAGTGCACCTTCTGCCTCAGATTGCAGCTCAGGAATGGCTCGCTGGACTGCAGAGGAGATCAGCAGAAGCTGCACTTCCCCAGCTGAGCAAACAGCCTGCTTCCTCCTTTCCTTCCATATATTTATATATTTATGTCTATTTTCTCACTTTGCACTGGGAGCTGTGACGCTTCAGTCTGCAAAGCCTTCGCAGTGCTAAGGACTGACATCACAACTCTCATTCCCACAGTCTGCAATGCCCTGAGATGCGGCCACTGCTTCTTTGTCCCAGTGCCCAGTGGCCCATGAAGAACATGGCTCTGTTCTTCCAGAGCTTCTGGCTGTTGTATCTTCGTTTATTTGGGAGGCATGTAGCACAACCGGATTGAAGCCCAGCATGAACCTGGAGGTTCCCTGGAGGGACTGGACTGCTGCAGGGTTCACACAAACTATTATAAATTCATGAGAACGTTGCCTAGCTCCGCCTTGTGGTATAATTTCATGTAAATCCGTTCCTCTCTTTCGGGAATTATAATCTAATTCAAAAGAAAGGAGTGATTTATTTCACCGTGGCCTAGCAGTGTCTATTAGAGAAAGGGTATGGAAGGCTTTGCTGTCCTCTGTGCTGTGTGAGATGATATAGAGAGTTCTGCTCTCTGCCTGGAAAGAAACAGAGCTCCAGTATTGCCTCAACAGCAGAAATCTGTGGCACTGTAAGGTACTGCAAGCATTTCCAGCCCTTCCAGGAATGGGGTGACTGCCTGGAATGCGTGCAGTCAGCACAGAGGTCCCAAAGGCCCCAACTCACAAGTTGCACTGCAGGATTCAACGTGTTGTTGCTGCCGTCTGGATCTGAGATCCTTTGAGCCAAGTAGGAAAATGAAACTGTTCCAAAAGGCAACAACAACAAAAAAGAAAGTGACTTAAATTCCAAGCCTATGCCTCAGGATCAAGGAAGTTTACTAGACAGGTTTTAAACTGCACATTTCTGCGGTCCTTCAAAAATGCATCCAGACTGGAATGTGAAACAGGAGAATCGAGTGGTGAAACTGGGGCCACATATTTTCTGTGCTTTAGTTTATTGACACAAAAGACAGTGGTGATTTGTAGCATGATGTTCTCATAACAGCTCCACCAGTGAGGTCTGAGAGTTGGATCTGCTCCTAGGAAGCGAAGGAGCGATGTCTTGCTGGGCATGCTCCCACCAACAGCTTCTGAATTCTGTTCAGACCTACCTCCAGATGGCATGATTATTCCAACAACAAAAGATGAAGACCATAAGCAGCAGGGACCTACTAATAGTTGCAGGGCTTGCATCTCATTATAATGGTGGATGAAGTAACCGAGTAAGCATGAGAAATCCTTAGAAGTGTCTGCCTCCCTGGAACTGCTTTAGCGTAGCAACTGATGGAGGTGCAGACGTTCTTTTCAGTTTTGCCAAACAGTTACAGCAGCAGAAGATAATGTGTGATTTGTACACGGTGCTCAGCATCACTGAGAAATGCTCAGGGCAAATGGATATCTGAACACGTCTTCTTTACTGTCGTAAAGAATGTAATACTGTTCATTTCCTTGGATAAATAGAATAAAACAAAGGAGATGAAGATGTCTGGCAATGCCATTGTTGTTTTTCTTAATATTCCAGTGACAGGTTTCATTCTTTATTGGTAGCCTCTAAGGCACACAGATTTTGAAGTTAGGAAGCTGCACCATTAGTAGCATTTGATTAGTGTTATATCTGGGAGTGTCTGGATTACAGTCATGCTCTTTTTCTCTTGGCATAGAAAAGCTCTGCCTGTGTTGTATCAGAGGAATATTTGGACACAGGGCATCTAAGGGAAGTTATGGTTTCTATTAGAAGGAATCTTCAGTCCAAAAGGTTTGCCGCAAATAACTTTATTCATTTTTAAAGATATTTATCTTCTATTTAATGTGTTCTACAGGCTGTATAATGGCAATGGTTCCACTTCCAAAAGTATACAATATTTCACTGGATTTACTAAATTAAAAAGCGTGGAAAATTAAGATCACTTGATGCACTGAGACATACTTTTCTAGATTGGTCTTATTTCTTAGGCATCCTTATTCCAGACATGATAGCATCTAATCTGCTTTTCCCTTCACATGCCTTCTTGAGTGCCGTTTTTCTGTTCTGGCTTGAAAATGTCCCAAGTTACACTTATTTTAGGTATTTCAGATGAATGGGAATATACCAGAGAAAGCCATTATGAACAACAGTCATGTAAACAAATAGATGCAAGGACTTACCTCAAAAGATGAAAAAAAGCCAACAGTTGAAGCTCATTTTGATGAAAGAAATGTTTTAAGAAGGAAAAAGCCTAGCATGCTCTTAAAGTTTTTACATTTTTCAGCAGTAATGGAGTTCTCCCACTGGCAGCAATGGGATAGCTGTGCTGTTCCTCAAAAGACTGCCAGTTATCAGAACAGATGTTCTGCAAACAGTCATCATGTCTAAATTGTTTTTTTTTTTTTTTCATAATTAGTCAGTAGAGGACTTTTAATGATAGTCAAAATTCTTTTGGTGTGGGGATTCGCTAATTACTGAACTTGGAATGACTACAGCTTGGGCAAAAACGTGTGCTTTAGAGAGTTATGCAGTGATGTGACTAATGATAGGACTAGAGGGAATGGCTTCAAGTAGCACCAGGGGAGATTCACACTGGATGTTGGGAGATACTTCTTCCCTGAGAGAATGGTCATGCGCTGGAATGGCTGCCCAGGGAGGCGGTGGAGTCACTGACCCTGGAGGTATTCAAGGAACTTAAATGCTGTGTTGAGGAACATGGTTTTGTGAGAAACCATTGGTGGTACCTGTTGGTGGTAGGTGGATGGTTGGACTGTATGATCCTGTAGGGCTTTTCCAACCTTGGTGATTCTATGATGTGAGGGGGAAATAGTGCTGCAAAGGACTGTTAGCATGTGGACACTCATACTATGTGAAAATTGAGTGTATACAGGACTTCAGGGGTAAGGAATTAAGATATGAAGCAGAGTGGAAATGTATTGATGATATGCTGAGATAACTGTATTTGTACAAGAGAACACAGTTTCTGAAAAGGAGAGCTGCTGATCCTAGCTACAGCTACTACTTCTGATTGGAAAGTTGCCATAATTTTAAATAGATTCTGGGATTTTCCCAGGTCTTAGAAGTAATAGAAAAAGGCATTCAAAGTGGAATAGGAATATGTGGTTAGAAGAAATGGGGGAAAAGGTACTGGAGTTTTGCTACCATCTTGTGAACTGGAGAGAAGAATTTGAGACTCAGTTCCAGTGTTTGTTTGTGTAAAGATGAGCCAAATTACAGGATTTTTCCACATAAATCATTCCACAGCTGGATAGCTCAGGCTGTCCTTTATTTCCACTATTCTCACTTTAATATTTTTTTTCCTGTTTCACTTTTTAAAACAAATATTCCAGAAGGCTAATGCTAGGAAAGTACTCCACCTATTCTTATACTTGCATTCTTATGCTGTTTCTTTAAGCACTCACTGTCAGCTACCAAAAATGTAGATGGACCATTGGCATGACCAGAATGCATATTTGTATATGGAGCATTTCTTTCAAGTCAATTCTGAGAACTTCACTACTCTGAAACAGCTTGCGCTCTTCCCACTTCAACCTTCAAAACCCAAAAAGCTAAGTGAAAACTCAAAACTCAAAACCATTTGGTGCCCAAGTCTATTTGCTTTCATGGTGTGCACGCTACTGATGCTAAAGAAGCTAAACCAGGAAACTTATTTGGAAGACTGTGTACCCCAAGCAGGAAAGCTTCCGAATACACTGAAAATTTTACTTGTGGCCAACGAGATAGTGAAAATGCAATCTGTGAAAATAAATGAATGAATAAATAAGTTGCTTAATATAAATTAAATGTTTGGAGAGACAAAGAAACTGAAAAAGTAGGTAGAACTATACTTTTTTTCTAGAATTGTGATATTTAAAACCTATTAAGGTTTATATTAAGAGCACTGAACCCAGCAGCAGCATCAGTTCACAAACAGAATGAAGAAGAGATTAGATGTGTGTAATAAATACTGCTGTTTTGTACTTCAGGAATTAAAGAGATAACTGCCTGCAAAACCAGTGGTAACTGTCACTCAGTGGCTTTCCAGAAAAAAAAAAATTCACAATCACCATTAATTTGTTCAAGTTGTTCACAATGGCTCATGTGGTAAACTGTACGGAGCTGTGCAAAAGTCTCAAGCCAAAAGCAGAACCTCTAATAGAGCCCCACTGAACGACGTGAGTGTGGACTAAGGTATTCTGAAGCTACACTAGAGGGCACTTGAGCTGTTCCTTCCAAAGTCATTAATTAAAGGCCAAAACAGCAGACTGCTTACACAGGAGCAGCAGTGGACAGAGTAGGGAACGGGAGTGAGTAGGATTTTTAGGCATCATGTTGGTAGAACAATGAGTGATCTTCCCCCAGAGCCTCCTGTGAGGATTTGTTGTACATTTCCATGTGTATTTTTTTCTTATCAGCTCTCATTGTGAGACCACAACTCAGGACACAAGAGTTCTGAGCTAATGGGCCAGGTCTTTATAGACATGGCCCCATAAAAATACTTTTGAGCACGTAGTGCCATACAGGCCACGTTTTCTGGGTTTCTAATGTTACCTGATGTTTCCTTTGTTTTCTAAAAGGATATGCTTTCAAAAGTGTGATTCTGGATGTATGGACACACCATACTGAACAGTACTGTGAGCAATGGCTTCTAACTTGACAGGAGCATGCACAGGTGCTGATAAAGCATTAGCAGATTGAGATGTTGTATTTTACCTTCCCCCATTCACAGCTCCTTCTCCCTCGTGGGTAACGTGCCCACTGCCTGCACTTTTATATACATAGCGGATATTCAGAGTGAATTTACACCTCTCTGAGATCAAGGACTCCCCATCTGAGCCCCCTCTTCCATTTTGGGGCTGCAGTTTTGGAGCCTCAGCCCTGCAGCACAACCACTCCCTGCACATTCTCTTTGCTTTGTGCATCCCTCTGGCTCCAGATGTAGCTGCACAGCAGAACTGGAAATTCATTTAAAGCAAATGATGGTAATGTACGTGTCAAACATACTTTGCATGAAAATTGGCAGCTGTCCACAGAGCAAGCAGTACTGATCTGGCTGGGTTTCAAACAGTTCTCCATATGCTTTGACAGCAGACACAGTTGAACTCTAATCCCCAGCATCTTCACTCGCAGTTGTCAGTGAAGTGAAGCTACAAGATGTGATGGATAACTGAGATTTTGAGCAATTACAGGCTGCCTGGTGAGTCAGGTTTCATACAAAGGACTGGGACCTGATGCATCAGTCATCTCTCCTTTATATCTACTGTGAAATATCTCCTTAAATGCACGCACCCTGTAATACAGCAACCACTGGCTGATCTAGGGATCTTTTAATTGTAGCCTCCTGTTTCTCAAACAGCCTCTATCCTCCATTCTTTCATACCTCAGCCTCCTGTCTTTCATACCTTAATCCCCAGCTCTCTCAGCTCTGCCATCGCTGTGACATTACTGCTCTGTGTTTCTCTCATTCTGGTTCCCCTCCTTTTTTCTTCTCTCTCAGTAATTTCATTTGTTCATCAGTGCATGGATCTACTGCATCTTTATCTTCAGCCAGATGTGGATCCCCTACTCTCACAGTTTCCCCCTGAATGCTCCTCTCAGCTCATACAGGCTTCCTGCTAGTGGAAGGTTCCTAATCTCCATCAGCACGGTGCAGGAGCATCGGAGCAGCAGTGCTGGAGCAGCAGTTACAAAGCATCCTCAAAAGTGGAGCTGGGCCTTGGGACAGTTCAGAGGGTGAGTTTATTTCTGACCTGATTCGAGGCAGGGCTGTGGCTGGGAGGCCACGAGCAGTGTCTGCCAGACTGAGATAAGCAGTGGAGGTTGGTGTGTGGGGAGCTTGTGGAGTGGGTCTGCTGCAGGAACTTGAGAAATCCTCATGTGACTGCTGCTGTCTTATTGATAGGCCTGGGGTCTTGCCAATAGAGGTTGATCCTGGTTCTCTCTCTCCTTGGTCTTCATTCTTTTCCATCTAGTTTAAACCTAGCATCACACAGATAGGAAAATGTGATTTTCTGATCAGAGAGGGATTCAAGAGTCTTAGTGGGATCCGCATAAGTTGTCTGGGCTGGCAAACATAGTTAGTTGGCTGCCATTTTGCCCTTGTTTGGTTAAACAATTCAGAGTTGGGAAAAACTTCTTAAAAATATATTGCTAGCTTATCCCTTTTGGCTTTTCTGTACTGAGTTCTCATGAATATCAAGTCAAGTGGGAGTTTCTCCTCTGCAAGGCAGCTTGAGGTTGTCCATGTTGCTTGATAGCCTGTAATGCATACATGGCATTTCTTGTAGTGAAAAAAAACTGTGCAGGGGAGGAAGCTTTGCTGGTGTGTCTGAGGGCTGCTGAACAAGCCCTCACAGGATCCACGAGCCATCTCCAATCTCACTGAATTCCATTCACATGCAAGATGTGTTTTTGATCTGATTCCTGCTAGCAAGTCACAAAGTGAAACAGGAGTGCTGCCATCCATTTTCCATTTATGAGGAAAGAGGAAGAATTTCTTGTTGCAGATGCCAGTTTTGTTCCTTAGGATGCCATTGGGCTGTGCCTAGAAACTGCTAATGAGTTTGGTGCAAAAACACTGGATGGGACACATGACTACTCCTCACTACAGGCGTATCAACCTAATCTATCTACCGAGTTACCAGTGCCTACAGCACACCTGTACAAACCTGATAACTTGAATCCTCCATGTTCTCATTAGCTTTTCGTCTCCCTGCAGTATCTTGCAAGGTGTTGTTTTTGTTTTGGTTTGTTTCTCGGTTCTGCTGTAACTAGAATTTAGAGCACATGGGTAATAAAAAATCTCAGATTGTAGTAACCTCATAAATGGTTTGGAGCTGTACGCAGGAGAACCTGTTTGTCTGCATTCTTAACCTTTTGGGTGCCAGAAGTTACCTCAAGGCTGTGGGCAGACCCAAGCCGTGTAGTTTGGCCTGTGGGATAATGGGATAAGAATCCCTGTACTTCATTAGAAGCAGTGATAAAGGAAAAAAAAATCCTCTGGAAGTGAATGGGACATGTAAACGGGGTGATTTTAAAGACAGCATTGGGTAAGCAAAGGGGAAGGATATACTTTCATGGATTTGTCTCTTCTTAAAACTAATAACTTGTTTTCACCACCTTTCAATCACTCACTGCAGTCCCACAGACAGAAAAACAGTTACTGTAATTTCACAAGACATTTTACTATATATTTTCCTTAACTCTTCTGCTCTCAAATTGTTTAGCTGTAGATTTTTTGTTCTTGAAGGGTAATATCAACTCTCAGCATGCTCGTATCACATTTAATTTCCTAATTTCTAAAATTTAGAATTGAATAATTGAACGTGATTGTGTAGATCAGTCTCTGGTCTGACTCAGTATGCTGTTTCAGTGCTTTGAAGTTGTGGAGATGATCTAGTGGTGAAAATGGACCATCCATCAGCCTGCTTCTCCCATCCAGTAGTGCATGGAAGGACGTGGGTTTCCCATCTGGACTGAGCATTTTGAACTTTTCATTTTCTGAGCAGTAACTCGGGTTTGTTTTTTGGTGGCTGTAACGAGTTATGGGCTGAGCTTTTTGTTGAAGAGCACTTTAAGCGCTTAAGTGTGTACTGTATCCTGCTTGAGAAACCTGTGGCTTTCCTATAATTGCAAGTATGACTGGTCTTGTCTTTTTGGAGCATCTTGAAGGGGAAATACTGTGTCCATTAGCACACCTATCCAACCTGCAGGAAGAGAGATTAGCCCCTTATGAACCGACCAAACAGGCATGCACATGGAAATCTCAAGATGACTGCAGACCCCTCTCCAAACACGTAGGCATAGTTTGCAATGTCTACCCAAATGTACATAAAGGATGTTCCTTTGTTCTCTCAGTGTATACATCAGGTGGAAATACCCCCCCTTGTATCCATTGCTGTAATAAAAAGCAATGCCTGCTTCTTAATACTACATGAGTGTTAAGGAGCTTTATTTGGGCTGGAGTTTTTCCACTGACATAATGGCACTCTGTATAGCAAACATTTTAGAAGCTGTATCCTCTTTTTTTTTTTGTAAGGTTCATTTCTTTTAGGGTAACAGAACCCTCCTTTGTTTGCAGAGATTAGAGATTTTTGCTCTTTGCAAAGTATTTACTAAGAATGTAGCTTTCAGTGTAGGCAGGGATACAGCAAAATAGAACTGAAGTGAGATGCTCCAGGGAAAAAAATATGGCTTGGAAGCAGCTCAGTTCTTTGCATTGAACTGTTGAAGGTCAACTTACAAATTTCTAATCAAAAGCTGATACCAGATGGAAGTAAAATCTGAGGAGTAATACATAAAGTATGTTGCAGAGAAGATCAAATGGAAGGAAGATGATGTACATGTTCTCTAATGACTGCAGAGTTTCTTCAGAAAGTTTTATAAGAGCATAACTCTGATTATACCTCACATTTATTTTGTCTCAAGATGCATACATGAAACAAAATAGGGCCCTGTGGAGTTAGGAGTATGCACTGCAACATGGCACATGTCAGCATCAAACTCAGTTTTTTTGTGTTACTGAATTATGTATAGTTAACTAACAGACTTTGTGATCTCTGAAGACTTTCTTTCCTGCACTGAGCTGAAAACACAAGAAATGAAAAGAGAAAAGAAGTGTCCCCTTTACCGGGGAAATTTTGTTGTAACTTCTATTATTTTGAAGCAGTAGGATGTGCCCTTGTGTGGAAGAGTAAGAGTTAGGGTATCCAGCAGTTCAAGAAAGAGAAGGAAAATAAATAATGAAATCACTCTAATGAGAAAGATGTGTCCTTATTCAGAGAACGGGAATACCATTCCTTCCTTCTTTGGGGAATACATGGGCAGAAAAAATGAACTGAGAGACAATAACATGAGTGTTGTCAAAGTATTCTAAAAAATAGCTGAGATTTGTGCAGATGCCAAGTCTAACTTTGGCTGATTCTCTTTTAGAGAATTTTGTAGAGCAATCTTCTGAATTCTATTAATACAACATGCAAATATACTTCAGACACTGTGGGTCCACACTGTGGGAGTAAAGTGTTTCTTAGTGATTTTCAAAGGCCAAGATGATGTATGTTTGTGAAATATAAACATCAATGATATATGGAAATTGGAGATGATGAAACGTTAAAGCAAGGGAAAGGAGAGTGAAAAGAGTAGTATATACCACATGCCCAAACAAATGTCACACCTAAGATTAATATAATGATCAGTATTGGTTACTTATTTGGACTACATGCCACTATAGTGAACAAGTACTTTTGCTGCCTTCAGATCCAGCAATCAGAATTTTGTATGCTAGCATTCCAACACCAATTGCCTCATAGCAGCACTCAACATGATCTATGTTGCAATGTGAATGGCACCCACCATTACTTAAAGAAGGTTGCCCCGTCAATTAAACACCATCATTTGTTGATACAATACATTAACATTCCTAACATACCAACTGATACTGCTCAAGGTGGTTAAAAGCATAGATATCAAAGGTATGACAGGATATAAGGCCTGTCATATGTATTATACAAGAAAATGAATGATTGTAAAGATGTATTGCATAGCAAGAAACATCATGAGAGGTAAAGCATGCTGGACTCTTAGTTGATTACCTTCTGCAACATCTTGCCTCCTGTTAGAGTTGGTTTGCACCATGCAACAGAACATTGCTGAATCCTTCTTTATAATTCCTAAAGACTTCTTTCCACTGTAGAAGTCTATTTGTCTTTCCCAAATGTGCATTTTCCAGACTCTTGATAGAACTAGCGTATCCTCAAGCTCCATTTCAGTTACAAATCCATAGCACTTCTGGTCATAGAGCAAGGCATTCAGATTGCTTTCACTCTGTTCCAGTGACTGAAGCATCAAGCCCAGGACTGAACATTCATGATCTGTGAGTCCCAGAGGCCAATCAAATCTGTTAGTGTGAGATTACACCCATTACTTAAATAATAATTTGCAGCTGATTCTTGGTGACCCTGAAGCTCTCTTTATTAGAGCAATTCAATAATTCTAGTGCTGGCTAGAGTATCCCCCCCCCCCCCCCCCATGTATTCCTCCTTTTTATTTTTAATAGATTCTGAGATTTAATAGCAATTTTTTGTTTTTTGTCTTCCTGTAAAAGCATAAAAAATATTTGAGTGTCAAGATGCATGCTATTTATCAGATTCTTCAGGACTCATAGATCTGATACTCATTGATTGTTTTTTTAGTATGTTCTTTTGTTTGGGGCTTCAATTGTATCTAGAGCTTTACCAGTTACTAAGGAAGAATGTAAGGAAGAATGCATACTGGCCTCTCTTTCGTAAGTATCCAGTTCAGCCATCATTGGAAATTGGGGACTGAAGTGAACCTTTGGCATGACTGAACACAGTGGTGCTCATGGTCTAAAGCAGGGTGTCTTGGGCCACACCAATGAAGAGAAATTGCCTTGGGCCACATACCAAGTCTATAATACAGAGAATGTGTACAAGTAACAACTTTCTACCCCCCATTATTAAAAGATGAAGGAAAAAGGGCAACAAAAATGTAGAGTTCAGGCACATACAAACTAAACACTCTAATAACAAGCACAAAACTTGAGTAGCATTGGCACTACAGGCAGCATGGAAGTCCCATAGAGGATTTTACTTTCAGTTAAATCGGTTCTTCACAGAATCACAGGATTGTAGGGGTTGGAAGAGACCTCTAGAAATAGAGTTCTTTTTTCTATACATTTTCTTGCTGCTTCACGCATTATATAACTTGAAGCAATTGTGGTTATCTCAGGAAGAGATCTTGTAACTGAGTCCATTGTATTTGAAGAGATGGCGTATTTGCATGCCATGGTTCTCTGTTTATATAATATAGGCCCTTGATTGTGCTGCCGTGGAATATGAACAGATGAATAATAACACCTTTTACTTTGAAGAGATGTTTGTTTCCCAAGATGTAATGACCAAATTCTTTTAGAGTGAGTCTGTTTCAAGAACTGCCATTCTCTGAAAACAAGCAAAAAAACCCAATGCTCTAGAAATAAATTTATAATCATGGTAATAGAAACACAGAACCATAGAGGTTGGAAGGTACATCTGGAGATGTCCCAGTGCAACCCTCTGCTAAAGCAGTTCCCTACATTAGTTCACGCAGGAAAGCGTCCAAGTGGGTTTTCAATATCTCCAGAGAAGGAGACTCCACCAGCTCTCCAGGCAGCTTGTTTCAGTGCCCTAACACTCTAAACATAAGGCTACATTCTGAAGAGTAAGGATGTTGCACAAGTAATTAATAATCTTCATAAGCCAAATCTATAATTTATCATAGTTATTATGAACTAGGTTAACTAAGTTCTTTTAAGCAGTCATTGAGCTTCTACTGTTCTTACGTTCCTCTTTGTCTAGGAGTGTAAAAATACCCCATTGCTGAGTCACACTAAGCAGCCTCAAGACCTTTGTGCAAGAAACTTCTCACTTTCACTATGAAAAGACAAAGGGACCAGCACAAACTAGGAGATGTTTCAAAAGGAAGGAAAAATGAATGTTTACCCACCTCTGAGGATCCAGGCTCACAGGAAAAGAACTCCAAAGGAGGAATCTCTAACAAGAGGTCCTTCCTCAGTGGCAGTCAGCCCTTAAATGAGGTCTAAGAGGGGTGCAGCCTGGCTCCACCCCTTCTGGTCACACAGGTGAATTGCCTTCAGCTGTGCTTCCAGGGCTGAGCAGAACTTCAGGTGCTCCATCAGTGGTTCAGGCAGTCCCCATACACACTGTTTCCTTTTGTTTGTGAGGATATTGTTGGCTACACAGGAATGTGGTATGCTGAAGGAGGAATACAGTATTTTTTTTTTTAGCTAAATGTTTCCTGAATGCTCTTCAAACCCAATATTTAAGGGGTCGTGGAGGGAAAGGTTTGCATAAAAGGGTTAAGAGATATCTTCCCCTTCTGGTCTCCCGGTGTACCTCTTTTTTCCTTTCTGTTATCTCTTTCAGGACTGTCACTGTATTTGAATTACACAGAGCTGAACGAAATGATTGGCATTACAGACCATGAGAACGACTTCACATTTGTGTGACGCTCAGTTTTCCTTGCCTGAAGTTCACTTGGGGTGTTACTCCCAGTGAGCAGGCCATTTACCCTGCAACACGCAGTCACAGCATGATGTATATATGTTTTTAATATCTTCCTATAATCTTACTTTCTGTTACAGGCACACCACAGGCACATCACTCAGTAGTGTTGTTTGGTGCAGTATTTTGTCTAAACATTTTCCCACTGGATCTAATCCAGTCTGGAATTGCAACTGTCATGAGAAGGCAACAAATCATTCTGAGAAATATCTAAATTTTCCCCCATTGGTCAGAGCAATGTTTATGAACAGCCAAAGCCACATGACAGAGGGTACTCTTGAACCCTTTTAGTAATATACACTAAAAAAGTACCAGAGCTCCCTTTTCTTTCTTTTTTTTTTTTCTTTTTCTTGGTATGAGTAAACCACAGAACTACTGTTTTCTAGTTTGAACAACCCTGGGTAGAATGTCATGGGAAAAAAAGTCAGGAAAGGAACTGGACTCAGCCCAGAAACATTTCTGACCCTCGTAACTGCTTTATTTCTTCAAACAAATAAAAAACAAATCAAAATAACAACCAACAAACAGCTTTTTCAGAAATTTGCATACTCTTTAAAAGAATATTTTAGGATATTATTTTAGTGATAGGTATGGCATATGTGTATCAATTTGTGCTCATTTAAAGTCCCATTAAAAAAAATCAGAGTAAAACACTGTTTACTTGCCATGAGGTCACTTTTATATCTAAAGCCTGCAAGATAAGTGAAAAGGATCAGCCTTGCAAAGAGTTACAGTCAGCAGCTGTTTCTGCACCATCTAGTAGTTAGCAGACTTGTGGTAAAACAGGAGCAGTGTGTTTCTAGTTTTCTTGCCTAGCTTTTACAGTTCACTGATACTACTGCAGTTGGCAAGACAGATGGCAGAAGACATGTGTTAGATGACAAGAAAATGGTACCTAATTGCTCTCAGTTTAGCTCATCTATTAACTTGCTTCAAACATCTGAAAAGCTATTTATTTCAGGGTAGCCAACCTAATCAAGGGAACATCCGTTTTTACAATGAGATTTTGGTTTTGTAGTTGCTCTCCTATGCAGTTTAAAACCCATGAGTACTGTCTCGTGGCCAGATTAGAAGCTGGATAATCTGTCTTGTATTTTCTTACTTTCAAGTCCCTCTACCTGCTTCCAGGTATTCTGCTGGATTGGTTTTTTTAAGTACTAAACTGCTGTATAATGGTTCTTCCATATTCTTCCACAGTTTCTTCCACTTTGGGTTACGACTTTCAATGTTCTTTAGTTTCTGCTAGTTTCTTTTTACTTTTTAACAGTTGCTTGGTTGAATGGTCAACGAACAATTTTAAAAATGCTGGAATTTAAGATCCCATATCAGGTCCAACTGACTCTTGCAACTCTTATAATGTTGGCAAATCAGCTTTTTACAGTGGTTGACAGTGATGGGATAATGGTTTTAAGCTCAGGGAGGGAAGGTTTAGATTGGATATCCTGGGTAAGTTCTTTAGAGAGAGAGAGAGAGAGAGAGAGAGAGTAGTGAGGTGCTGGAACAGGCTGCCCAGAGAGGCTTTAGATGCTCCGTCCCTGGAGGTGTTCAGGACCAGGCTGGATGGGCCCTGGATGACCTGGGCTAGTGCCAGATCTGGAGGTTGGTGACCCTGCCTGTGGCAGGGGGTTGGAACTCAATGATCCTTGGGGTCCCTTCCAACCTAAGCCATTCTATGATTCCATTATCTTGTCAGAAGTGACTTTTCTATAAAACAGCAACTTATCCAGAAGACAGAGAAAAGTAAAAATACAGTACACAGTGATTCCAATCCTTACAAGAAAGCACTCTGACAATGCTTTTAATTGCTCCAGTGAAAGATGTTGCTTACTGGAGAAATTATTCCAAGGGTGTGGCATCTACACTGCTTCTCTTAATCATGTTTGAATAAGGGATTAGATAATGCATCAGTGTCATGATGAAAGGAATTGTATAGAGAAAGCGTGCCCCTGTTTTGTAACCAGGCTCTTCCTCTGTCAATGTCAAAACTTCCTGTCTATATTGCAATTGAAATGAAAATAATCAGGGCAAGGCTCAACAGATTATAACCTGATTGCAAGACTGAGGGTTAGAATGGGCTTTTGGCACTCCAGGCTTTTGGCATCAACTCAGCACTGCATACGCAGAAGGATTTCAGACACGTCAATACAAAACCTAAAAACCAACACCAAAGCTAAACTGGAATAACAGCAGTGGTGAGAGGATGAGTCCCATGTTAGGTGATGGAAACACTAATTCACCCTTTGAAGGCATTGCTGGTATGATTTGGAAAACACTAAGATGCCCTCACCATGTGTTGGTATTAAAGACTTTTCCATGACTGTTCGCTGTCTCTGATGTGTGACACAAAATATACTTTCACTGATGTAATTAGAAGCTCTTTGAGAAAGATATATTATTTGGTCCACTGCAAATTGGAAGGCTAAGCCTCCAGAATATCAGCAGCAGTGTTACAAATGCTTTCCCATGTTTTGTTCTGTGTACTATTCAATTATTCGATCCTAGTGCACTGCAGGAAAATTGCTATAGCATTTGTTAGCAGCTGTCACATGAGTATTGTATTCCTCCATCCACATATTGAAACCCCAAAAATATGGAGACACTGTAATAGGGTCTGTATACATAAAATGTTCAAAAGCTCTCTCAGCCCAACTGTAGCTGGGTGACAGCTATGGGCATGAATTCAATAGAAAAGATTTATTAACTGCTGTGTGGAGGCCTTTTCACTTTTTTTTCACTCTTTTCTGGACCTTTTTTTTTATGAACAGAGATATCAGTGATAACAGTTCACCCTCATGTAGGATAAACCAGGTTGCAGTCTTGGAACCACAAAATCAACTGATGTGATAAGCACAGAATAGATCACAACAATATCTGCAACAGTAAATACACCTCTCACCACCCCATAATGAATAGCTAAATGTTTACTAATTTTAATCAAGTCCAGATTTGTAACACTAACTCATAGAGCTTGTAATGACAGCTCTTTTTCTCTCAGTCTGGAAACACAGGTAGTATCTTTTTTCATAGAATCATAGGATGGCTTAGGTTGGAAGGGACTTCAAGGATCATAAAGTCCCTTATCTTAACCCATAGACTCTCCCCCTGTTGCTGACTCATAGGAAACTCCTTGCAGTCTATCCACTTTCTACCATAGAGGGCAACACCACAACCTGTCCTACCTTGCCCGTCTCTTCTAAAAATCTTATAGCCCTCAATGGTGGTATTCCAGTTAGGCAAACCATCCCACCATGTTTCTGTGACAGCAATAAGATCACAGTTTTCCAAGTGCACCATGGTTTCTAACTTCTCTTGCTTATTTCACATGCTGTGTGCATTATAGAGGCACTTCAGCTTGACTTTTGGATGCATTACTGTCCTAGAGGAGCTCTCCCACAGATTTCCAGAACAAATCTGCTATTTTCCCTTGCTGCTTCCTGAAGTGACAGCGTTCCAGGGCTCTTCTCTGTCACTCACCCCCTTCCCCAGCCTCTCTGTTTTAAAGCCCTGGTGATGAGCCCAGCTAGCCCTGGTGATGAGCCCAACTTACCTAGCATATTCTTGTCCCACCTAGTCAGTTGTGTCCCATCCCAGGCCAGCATTCCTGGTTTATGAAGATATGTCTTGGATCATAGAACCTACAGCCCTTGGCATGCCATCACCCACACAGCCAGTCATTCAGCTGATCCTTCCTTCTGCCCAGATCCCAGTCTCCAACTGGGAGGACTGAGAAGAACACTACCTGCGCTCCCAATCCCTTCAACATCTTCCCAAGGGGCTTCACATCTTTTTTGATATTTTAATTTCCTGGTCACAGCTTTGTGTGACCCAGCATGAAAGGCCAAGAGGGGATAGTAGTGGTTTGGCTTTATTATACCTCTTCTTGATGTTCTGGTCATGGGCCTCTGGCAGGCAGAAAACTTCTCTAGAGAGGTTATCCAGGCGAGTGCCTCAGTGCCTCTCAGCAAAGAGCCTCCAATTACCCTTTGCCTTTTTTTTTATCAGCATCAGCAGTGATTTGGGTCCTCAGTTGCACCTTTTAATGTGATCATCCCTTCTGATCCAAGCCACTAGCATCAATCAGTCTCTCATACTGCTGAATTCACCTCAGCCTGGCTAATTCTTCTCACAGCCTGGTCAGCTGCTCAAAAAGATCATCAAGATGGGCACACATCTGCACCATGATACCCCTCACCTACCTCAGTCCCTCGGGTGACCTCAGGATTCTGGAGGCTGAATGGCAGGAACGTGCTTGAAGGTGTAGCACAGGAACTGTGAGTCAGCTGGCTGCAGAATGAACATTAGCTCCAAAGATTGCTTTTAAACAAAAAGTCAGTTTCAGGGCTTCAGTTTTCCCTGGTCACGCTGACACTCAGAGATCAGATTTATGATCTTTGTCCGTTGCTTTAAGGACACAGAAGTACACAGACCTGGCTCTGCTCCAATTCTACTTTTTTTCTCTGCTCCAAGATACTGCGTTTTTCATTGGGTTTTCTTCCATCTCTCCTGTGCTGACTGGCAGGTGGCTGCCATGCTTACTGTGTCTGGTACTGTGTCAGAGCCTATGTGATCACACTCTAAGTATTTCATAGTTTTCATTGCCTCCCCCGCTACAGAACAGGAGGTCATTATTTGGAGGACTTAGGACAGTCAGGATCCTGCCCGCTCCTTGACCTTTCAGATAACTGGTTATTCATGCAAATATTGCAGAAATGCTGTTCTGGAGAGGACAAAACATTCTTACTGGAATATTGCTGTCCCACACCATAATCACTTCCTAGAGGAGGCTGAAAAGTGGTGTACCAGTGGTTATCTGGACTGGTCTCTGTACCGTCACCTTATATATCACACTGACGCTATTTTACAGCAATACATTTTCTCTGGAGATGTGCTGTCCTTTGCTGTTGAGGTTGGGGAAGGAAACGTTAGGGCTGCTTTTTTCCATCATGGAAAGAACAGCGTGTGAGTAAAGCGTGCCCTCTAGGATTTGGAAGAAACAAAGCTAAAAACCCTAATGGTGTTTGTTTTGAAACAGTTTCTACAATGAACAGCAATTGTTATTCCAAAGGAAACAGTGAGAGAGAAAATACAGCCTTATCCAATGTGTAATGACCACAACACCCAGCACGGACCCCAGGCTTCCCTACTACTTCCAGAAACCATTCTCCAATGCATAGAAATGATGAGCACAGGGTTGTTTTGGGGCTCCTTGCTCAAACATGGACTTGCATTTTTAAATCCTTTTTCTATCATGCACAGAAAGATTTGCTCCTATGTCAATGCCTCATTGCCAAAATACCACCTTGAGATCATTTGTACTGTTTAATTAATCGACTACATGAAGATTTTTTGACTTACATGTTTATGTTTACATTTACAACCCCATCACTCCAATATAAGCTCATAAGCAATGAGCTGTAGAACAGCACTTTAATTAAAAAATTATATCTATCCAGACTCTGCTTGTGTGCAAATATTCGAGAATAATTCAGAATGGATCATTGCAGTGAGAATATTTTGACAATTTCTAACAACTGCACTATGAATCACGCTTAGAAATTTATCTCTCATCATGAAGAAGTTGTGTTTTCTACCTGGAATATACTGATATAATTAATAAGAGTAATATCTTTATGGATAATTAGTAGAACGAGAGGCAATTTTTGAAAAGACTTCCTCCAGTTTCTTGGCCAAAACATTTCAGCTTAGAATAAACCTACAAGTCACAGTAAGCTGACAGGTTACAGGATGGAAAATGGTTTGTTGTGGAAGAGGGGGACACGTGTAAAGACTGCAGAAGGGCTGTACTTCTGCAGGATGGTGAACAAAGATTGTCAAGCAGACCTGTGAGCAGCTCAGAGCTGTAGGGCTGCACTGCGACAAAGGTGAACCCCTTTTGAAGAGTCCTGCTGGTCAAATAAACTGCAAAACACAAAAGGTTTCCAAAAGAGTTTAATAAATAACGAGGTTCTTTTTGTATTGTATAAACTATAAATACACCATGCAGTCCCTTTTTTAACTTAAAATAATTTACAGGCTGAGGTAGGGGGACAGGAGGATGTCGTTGTGGGGTTCAGCTCTGTCTCAGGGTCGCCCTGACTTCCTGCTGAGCACACACACACAGGCTGTGTCAATCCGGATGAATCTCCAGGCTGCTTGCTTGCCCTCCATGGTCAGTGCTTTGACGAAGGTGTGTGTGGTGGTGCAGTAAGAGTTCCAGTGCTTTGCATCGATCCCTCGGCACCCGCTGGAGACTGGCCTGGGGTCCCTGCACTTGGTCTCAAAAAAGTACTGCTTAAAAACATTGTTGTTGATGTTGACCTCTCCCAACACGGTCACCTCTTTGCCTTTGATGTCAGTGGCTGTGGTTTTGTCCCCAACCCACATGCTGACACTGTCACACACTGAGAACTCTCCCCGGTGCAGTACAGGATGTGCAGTCCTCTTGGTCCTGGCAGTCCTGTTGAGAGAGACTGCACTGCTGAGAAATCCTGCACTCTGTCCTTTCTTTGACACTGGAGGTGGCTGCGTGCTGAACAGGACCCGAGAAGACCGGAAACGCTTCTTCTTAAAGAAGTTTTGGTCCATAGCGATATTTAAATCTTCTGTTCCCTCTGCCATCCAAGCAAAGCGGCTGTGGGTTGTCTGTGGGGCTGCCTTGGAAATGTGCTGTCCTTTACTCTGTTGTGTACTGGGTAAGGAGTGTTCTGCAGGATACTCCAGCGGAACATTGTCCTCTGACTTTGGAGCTGCCTGTGTGCCGATCAAAAAAGCTATAATCAGAGTGTAGTACAGCATGGACATTACGCTATGCACCTAGAACAAAAGAAAAATGTAGCATTACTGTAAGCCATGCTGGCAGAAACAGATGGTGTTGCTGGCAATAAATGTGTAAGATACCCAGGACCATACAGATTTCATCAGGTTCTCATGTGGGTACCAGATGTTGATCTTCCAGAAGAGCTCGTTCAGACAGTATAAAAGTTGTTCATAAAGTGAGAACATTAGAAAATAATAGCTAGATTATTATTAATTCCTCTGGTATTTGTTATTAGAACACTATGAAGCACTTGTTTGGTATTATTAATGTGGAGACCATATGGCGACAGCATGTTCCCAGGAGTAAAATCTCTGGTGATTTTTGCAATAACCTTTTCGGCCAGGACTGGTCTTTTGGCTGCAAATACCCTGCAGAGGAGCAAGTGTAGAAATAGGATCTTGGCTAAAATAGCTGTCCGTTTAGTTCATTCGTCTGCATGGATGTCCTCTGGGTGAGGGTGGGGACCGCCAAGCTGGTATTTGTGGAAGTGGGGGAACCCCAGTGAATCCGGCCATTAGCACACACTCCCAGCCACACTTACCTGCCATGTGGACAGGCCCCAGCACTCTGGCTGGCTCAGCAGCCTCCAGCAGCCTCCATCTATCCCATCTGCCCTTTCGGGACGCACCACATTGCTGATTTGGGGCAGATAAAGCCCACGCTCCTTCCCAGAAGAGCTCAGACATCACATGTCACAAGGGCAGATGGGATTTGTCCAAGTTCAGGCTGCCTATTAGGACAAATATGGGTATTACATAGGAGCACCATGGGTGATAGACTATTTCTGGTTGGTATCTTAGGTACAGCATAGCGAAAACCATCATGGTCACAGTATTGGGCACAGAGGAAAACACTGTCCTTTTCTTGGAGTGCCATGAGCAAGAAGTTGCACAGATGTCCCTGTACAGCAGATCCAAAGTGAGGTCCTTTAGTCTGGGGAATGTGCACATCTGTTTGGGTGTGGAAAACTGTGGGACAAATATCTAAAATATCTCTAAGAACAATATTATGCTGGAACACCAGCAGCAGTAATTCTTTATTAGGTAACTACCATGTGCTGACTAAATCAGCCATATGTTAGGGAACAAATCAGCAGCAGAGGCACTAAAAAAATGATCTGAAGCTGCAGTCAAGTGCTGACACTGTATTCCTCTGTGAAGAACTAATAAGTACAGGCAGGATATAAACAGGAAAAAAAACAAACCCTATCAATACAGGCTCCTCCCCTGTCTTGGTGCTTTGTTTTTCCTGACATGCCTCAGCTGGCTCTCAACTGCAGTGTCCAGCCAGCAGGCAGGCAGCCTCACACCGACTGGACAAACAGGGTTTTTCAAAATGAGGAATCGGGCTCTGCAATTCCACTGTGATTTCCCAGCACGTCCTAATGTTTTCCTGGGTTTGGGTCAATGACTGTTGAAGTTCACTCCTTCCTGCTCAGCTTTCTCAAACTAGAATTCAAAGCAGCACTTAAAGCTTTGCCTTTGCTAGGACATAGTCTTGTAGAAAACGAAGAACCCTGACATGTTCCATAGGGTCCTGTATGGATACCTCTTATCTCAAACAAGCTGAAATGAAATGAACAGCTGTGTTTGTGCTGGGCTGGGCACGCATTTAAGAAATCAGCAGGACACACCAAATAGACTGCAGAGATGCTACAGTCCCTGCACCGTGGGGACAAAAGGAAAGAGATGCTCACAGCATTTGGACTGGAAGAACTGGGGATGATAAGATGGTAAGGAGTCAAATGTCTCTCACAAGGATAATCCTTACTGTTCCAGCCTCTTTAATTCACTTAAAGCAGTGCTGAGGGTTGCTGCTTGCCCACATGCTGCTCATACTTGAGCAGCCGTCGTCGTCTGTAGAAGGAAGTAGAACGAGGTGTAGCTCGACAGCTTGGCAGTGCACAATTCAAAGAGTAACCCCTTGTTCAACGACCAAATTAAAATCAGATGGGTCACTGCATCTCTAAGAAGTTAGCTTTTCCAACAGAAATGTTAATGGAAAAGGTTTGCAGAGCAAACTCCAGGCACAATTTAGACATACCAGAACAGCCTCAACCTATCGTGTTTATACATAATACCCGTTTTTATTATTCCCTTCTACAGAAAATGAGGCATAGCAATGCCAGCAAAGGGCTCTTTTCTGATTTTCTGCCATATCTTTCTTCTCTGAGCTTCTTAGGTTGCATATTTTAAATCTTTCTTTGTATTTCCTGCCCTTCTGGCAAAGCATTCTATGGGACCGTGGCCCAAAAGCAAATGTATTTGGGATGTGTAGTATTTTCCTGAAGATTCAGAATTGAATCATTTAATCAGTTATTAAATGAGTAGAAAATGATTAAAAATAAAAAACCAGATTTGAAAAGTGAATTAGCCTCAGTGACAATGCAAGCAAAAAAATTAACATTTAAGGAACATGCATGCCCTAGGACTGTCAGGATTGTGACTTTTGCTGATGTAAAGACATTTTACAAGCTGTTTTAGGGGTTGTTTCTAAATTTGCTATATGTTTAGCAACCAGACTCTTTCATGGTGCTTTTTGTAAAGCGTTCATAGTTCCCACTGAGTGCAGACACCTGAGCTTCCATGGAGATGCAGTTTCAGCTTTTGTAACATGGGCCACAACTGTGACCACGAGCCTTCCAATACCAAAAATGCAAGAACTGTACAAAACCAGAGGATATTTAATGAGCCCTCTGACTTCTAAGGGAATTATCTCTCACTATAGAAATTGTTTTCCACAGAAGGTATATCTGGAGGCAGAATAAGAGAAGAGAGGGTACGTGGGAACTCCTCTATTAGCCAAACAACAGCAGATCTCAGTGAGGCAACTTGTTAACATGTCAGAGAACTAAGCATTTCCAAAAATAAGAGTATTAAATGCAAACTGCCCCTATCTTCACTTTTCAGAAGACAGATCAATTTCTCTTTAATTTCAGGATGACAACTCTTCCCTCATTTGCTCATCAGTTGTCCTGCTACCTATTTTCACACAAATGCTTCCTCTGGTATAGATATTTGGACTGCTGTGTGATACTGGTAATTCAAGATTTCAGTCTGCTCTGTATGTGCTGTGCTTACCTCTGAGTATACTGCACAAAAAGCTGCTCCTGAGAAGGGTCTTTATTTCATCCAGATGTTGAGCTGGGGTTGGCTGCAGCATGCCATCGGGCCAGTTTGGCTGCGTAGCTGAGTCTGGGAGTTGCTTACTCAGTGTTCAACTAGAATTAGAAGTATTTGTTTCAGTAAATAGCCAGCAAATAAATGTTATCAGTACCCTTCCCCACTTGATAGCAGGAGTATAGGGACAAATCCATTCTCTTGACTTTGAGCTGTGCCTTTTCCACTGTTACAGTGTAGTAATTGTCTATAGTACAGATCTTGGCTTTCACAAGCAGCATGCTTGTAAGACAAGGTACCTTACTCAGCCCCTTTACAAGACCCTAGTTAATTATCCACTGTTCCCAATCCCTCTCAGGCATCTTCCAGGCTCACTGTAAGCAGAAGCGCAGCATAACGAAGCAGTACTTGCTGATGTCATCACCTGAGCTTAGTTTGCACAATAGATACAAACAAGGATGCAGAACTCCCATCTTCTTGATCTGGAAGGCAAATCTGGTTACAAGTAGTGACACCGCAAGTTGTCATACTAACTTAAAACCAGAGACAAAACCACACAATGGTTTAGATTGGAAGGCACCTCCAGAGGCCATCTCATAGAGATGGCTTGGGTTGGAAGGGACCCCAAGGATCATTGAGTTCCAACCCCCTGCCACAGGCAAGGCCACCAACCTCCAGATCTGGCACTAGCCCAGGCTGCCCAGGGCCCATCCAACCTGGTCCTGAGCACCTTCAGGGACGGAGCCTCTCTGGGCAGCCTGTTCCAGCACCTCACTGCTCTCTCTGTAAAGAACTTCCCTGGGACATCCAATCTAAACCTTCCCTGCATCTGATCCAACCCACCTGCTTAAGTAGAGCCACCTAAAGTAGATCACCCAGGACCACACAGGCACTTATAGTACCTACAGGATAGTTAATGGAAAAAACAAAGAATGCAGATGAAGCATCACACATTATCCCGTAGTAGTGATGGGACTCTGCTGATTGTTTGGAATTAGTATTGTTTTGGTGAAGAGATGATGCCTAAAATCTTTCATTCGTGCATGCTCTTTCACATCATAACCTGAATTCAGTGGGTACTCAAAAAGAGGATGATGAGATGCGTGTTTGTTAGCAAAGAGCTATCTGATTGTTGCTGATATTTAAAAGAACTTGAGGGTAAAAAAATTGCAGGCACATGAAGGCACAGACTTAAGAGCTTGTCCACTGGCTACTATCAATGCAAAAAATAACTCTGGTCTTAATTGTAACACTGCAAATGATCGTGTGGACCCAAATCAAAGGAAAACCATTATTTTCCTGATCAGTTGAATCTAGTATTTAGATATCTTCTCAGCAGAGAACGTTTCTGATTGTAAATTTATCTCAAATATTTAGGTAATTGATCTGTCCCATTTTATCAGATAAAGAAGAGTTGTATAAGGTACTTATATTGCAAAGTATCCTGCTAGACTCAGTATGGAAATCAAAGTACAGCTGCTATGGAGCACATGCTCCTAACACCAATGTACAAAGTAATGTTCAGTTCGTTGTTTTTTTTTAAGTTGAATTCATTTTACTCCTGCAACGTTTTCGTCCACCAGAGATCTGGCTGCCATTTTGTGTGGTTACTGTGTTTGGCTCTGCTGCCAAAATCCAAATACAACAACTTAATTTTCATAAATCTGAAATCTTCCAAGCTCATGTTATGTGCTCCCTGTATTACTTTGTGTAGCACTTCTGCATGCTATGTTTTTTGCAAGAGTGTACTAATAAAGCAATAACCCTTTCAATGTACTCTGTCAGTTTAGTAATGATAGAGCTAAAATAGCGGCCACTGCCAAAAATAATCTAACAGCTTTTCTTACTGTTCTGCCACCCTAAGAAAACACTGCTTCAGTTCCAACTGGCTGGTTATTTAACCACAAAAGAGTTTATTTTCAGTAGGTTGTATTTTTTTAAGCTCTTTTGCTGTCTTCTTCCCGGATTGCCAGCTGTGGCAGAATCCAGTAAATCGTGCAGTGTTATTCAAATGATGCTGAAGACAGCATCTATATGCTATTGCTTTGTACCTACAAATCCCAGAGATGAATAGTCCTACTAAAGTCTTGCTTGAGAATTTACGTGCATTCAAGGTTACAAACTTTTGGAAAGTAAAAAACAAAACAATAACAAAAAAACCCCCACAACACTCACTTAATTCCTACTCCTTAGTGAAGTTCATCACTGAGCTCATCACTGAGCTGATGAGCAAGAAAATGGAAATTCTTAATGAATTCAAGATTTAATTCCTCTATTACGTCTCACAGTGACTCATCCTGTAAATAAGAGGTTTATGTATGCTGAAGAGCCAGTTGGAAATTACCTGTGTCTCATGCACTTCCTTTTGTTCTAAAGGCCTCCAGTACTGAAATGCTCCTTTGAGTATTTCCAGTAGATGGAGAAAAATGCTGCCCCACAGCAATGACCATGAATCGTGTCACCATGAGTCATCATTATCACAGGGTGGACAACAACCTCAGTCTAGGCAATGATAATAACAAGGCTGCTTGATAGTCCATCATGCTTTGGTCCTTGGACAGTTAAAGAAAAAGGTATTATGAACCATGATCTGCAGGGTGAGGATTCACCAAACTGGAAGCCTATCAGAATTTGGAAAACATTTATATTTAAGCTTCATTTTATTCTTCTTGGGCCATATGTAACTGGAATGACTTATTTGCAAGCACCTAATTTGTCACATGTATATGCCTGAACTGGTAACCAAATATCGTAATTGCTAATGCCTCTGCAAAGAAGCAGCCTTCAGATGACATCTTCCCTGTGCCTGTCTGCCTGGGCCTCACTTCAAGGGATGATTTCACAGCACCACTAAGGGCTCCTAAAACCCAAGTTCCACTTGTCCTGAAACTCAGCCATCAGCAATGGAACAAAAGGAGCACAGTTCCTTTTGATTTCTGTACATGCTTTGGCCTCAGAAAACAAATCAACTCTATTGCTCATCAACTTTCTAGCTTCTTTGAAAAGCCATTCACTCCAAACGAAGAGACCCAATAGGAGAAATCCAGTCTGCAGCAACAGGTGCCTGATTCTTGCAGTAGACATTGGAGACTCTTGACAGAAGAGCACAACAACAAGATGATTCTTGCACAGGACACACAGAGCTCCACTTGCAATAGGATGCAGCTCTTTTTGTGGCAGGCTGGCTGTTTGTACAGTGAGAAACATGCACAAAGCTGCTTCGACAGAAAATTATATCATATATAAGATAACAAACTGATATTCAGCAAATAAAAGATATCAGATCTCTGGATAAAAATCCCTTTAGTGCAGTGAGGGAAAAATGATTTAATGGTCACTTGAGATAAAACTCTCTGAAAATAAATAACAGAAACCAACTTTAGAAGGATCATGTGAATCTGATTATCCTGAAGTCAATGGAATAAAACTGGTAAAATGAAGTTAACTAGAGAGAAAAATGCTGGCTAGAAAAATGTTACCTGACCGTACTACAGCTGTATGTAATCTACATATTATGATCTTTTAGAGCAAGCCCTAAAATTAAGGATTGATATGTTTGATACTTTCAGTGTTGACTACAAACTGTACGCGTATTTTATCGGGCAGCAGATTTAAATCAATAAATCCTAATTCACTGGCACCAAGCTGACTGGAGATCTCAGGCACTGACAGGGAAACTACTGTCAACATGAATGGGATCAATCCATCTCACCTGCAGGAGATGGCTACATCTGAGATCTGTGGAAACAGATGCCTCCATCCTACCTTGTCCTTTTCTCTCTCTACACCATTTCCAAATGGTTCTTGAGCTTGTTCTGCCAGGTGCGTACCTTGGTAATTCTGGTTTCCAGTATGAAATGACCCGAAATGAAGTCCAGAGAACTAAAAGATGTGCTATACCACATGAAAGAACTGGAATTTCAGACTTTTTTTTAATTTTTTTGAAACTGCCAATATCAAACTGGAATTCATCTGGAAAGAGAAAGTACAACTGTAATCAGACTGCAATGTTAGTATCCCATCTTACAGCCAAAAGTAGTTAAGGCAGAAAAATACGTCTTTAAGGGCCAGTAAGCTTTTCCAACTAATGATCTTATTCCAGCTATTCAGAAGGGAATGTAAATCCTGATTCTTGTCCAAACCTTTGTTAATAAGAACCAGATGAATTCTAAAAGTAATACTAACATCTTTAATAATATATATGTATATTCAAGTTCATATTTTTTTAAAATTTTTCTTCATTTTTCTACCACTATGCAAACAAATTTGAATCAAATGAGATGTTTAGATATAGAACACATCTTGCAGTGTAATGCATAAAGTGTAGCGACTCCAAAAATGAGGAAAATAAAATAAGCTGATATGTCATGCTGAAATGATCAAAGATAGATTCCATATCCTGTCATGTTTCTCTAGATGATCCTTGGAACATTAGGAAACATTAAAGAACATTGTGTAAGCACAAACAACATCCAGAAATGACAATAATGATCTTCATGACTTTTAATAATTGATAGATGTGTGTGTTTCAGAATGTCCCGTTCCGTTCATTCTTTACCTCAAAAAGGAATTTCATCTTATCTCCCAATACATTTATACTGATTAAGAGCATCAAAGATATTTTGGTGGGAATTCTGAAAATACCAAAGGGAAGTTGAATTCTGTCTGCGTTTGGCAAGTCAGAATAAAGGAAGGAGGCAGCAAAGAAGGCTGAAGTTGAGAGAAACTTCAAATGTATGTTGTACCTCTGCTGAGCTGCTTGCACTTCACAGAGATTTTATGGCCAGAGCAGCTCACAATGATATACTGGATTTTTTTTTCCATTAAAAAACAACTTGAAGATAAAAGATTGCAAAATAAAACACTCACCTTACAAAATGGGGATGTTCATGTGTTCATTCAGAAATTTCTGAGATAGTGGGGAAATAATCAGTAACGAAACTGAAGACATGCTATTTAGCATCTTCTATTGAAAAAATGTCAAGCCATTGAATAGATCAATTAAGCGATCAATAAATCACTTAATCAAACCAGCCACGAGCTTATGGTCTATCTGTAGTAATCTCTTTTGTAGGTGAAGAATCTGAAGAACAATGCAGTATCCTTACTGAGCAGTTTCTTTCCCTAACAGCTAGCTATGCTCCTTTAGTTTTTCTTTTTTAAAAACTTTAAGATAGTCACTGCTATTTCTAAATCAGCTCCTTTACCTTCATGAGACCTATGGACACCTCCTAATGGTTGAATACTTTCTCTCATGATTTACTTTACCTGTGGAAATTGTGACAAGAAAACTCAATTAAGCTTTAAAAATTGACTTTCTTACTTCTGTTGCAGTTGGTACAGTCCCCAGCACAGTCACACTCAGTCTACACCTACCTTATTTTACCTGTATTTGACTCATTTTCTTAAAAATACACATAAATTACAGGAATAACACTTAAAATGACTTTAAAATGAATTTTAAAAATTAAAAATGCATTAAAAATAAGTAATTGGTTTGTTGCTCATTAGTGGTTTGACTTCTCTATTCTTTGACATCTTGTAAATTTGAGAGGTACACTGACAGTGAATGAATAGCAGATGTAAGCAATGGTGACCCGTGAGGCATATGCAGCTTTATATGGGATGACATGCAAAGATCTGGGCAGGTATTTTGCATATCTTCTCTTTGCAAAGCCTTAGCTTTTTCTGAGGATTGTAATGATCTTGTACTCCATCCACTTCTCCCATTGTCACGGTTCTGTGACCCATTTTCCCCCATACCTTCAAAACAGTGTCCTAATCAAACAGCTAATTTGGGTGCAGGAAACACTTCTGGCTTTGAAGGTCTCCTCTCAATCTCCTCAAGACTAAACAACTCCAATTCCCTCTGTCACTTCTCAGAAGTCTTGTTTTCTCATCTCTTCACCAGTTTTCTTGCTCTTCACAGCAAACGCTTGAGCAACTTACTATCCTCCATGCAGAGAGGGACCTAAAGCTGAACACGATATTTGCTATGTGTCTGCATACAAGGGGACAAGCATTTCCCTAGCTGGCCGCACTTTCTGATGCAAGCCATGATGGCACTGGCCTTGTTCACCTGGCCACACTGCTGGCTCACATTCAGCCAGGTGCTGACCAGAATCCCTGGTCCCAACAAGGGACATCCACTGGGCAACTTCCAGTCACTCTTCCCTGAGCCTGCATTGCTGCAGTGATTGTTATGACTCAGGTGCAGGACCCACCACTTACCCTTGCTGAATGAATGTTAGGTGTTTTATTTTCAGTATTCTAGCATCATCTGGTTACTGAATTCAGGTTTTGCTAGGGGGGAAGATGCATCTATTTCCTTTTTGTTATGCTCTTGCATGCTTCTACAGCTTTTTTTTTTTTCTCTAGAACTCTTTGGCATTGTTCTAGGTCTGAATAAATCTTAATGCCTAAATTGCAAGGTCATGCTAACCACTGATGTTGTATTGTTCACACTTAACTCATTGCCCTTCCTGTTATGCAGAGTTTCAAATTCTAATAAGAACAGGCCAGGATTAGAAGATTACTGCTGCTATGTTTACCAGTACATTATTGCCCCCATGGTCTTTTATTACATTAGGTATATTAGGTTTTCTGGTTTCATAATGTGAAAAAATGAATAGATTGAATGTGCAAATGCTTGGAACTGGGATGACCCAACTGCTGCAAAAAATGCCCTCACCGTACATTCTTCAAAACAGCTTCAAGAAGCTGACTAAACAAATACATCTTTTTTAGCACTGCTTCACATAGTTTAAAAAAGCAACATATAGAGGAAAGGGATGAAGTGGGAAGAGGCACTTTTGTAAATCCTGGAACAGTAACTTGTTATGGGAATGAGAAGCTACAGAAATAATAACTTGTAAATAACATTTAAAGGCTACAGCTGGTACATGCAACACAGCTGGAAACTCAGGACTCAAAAACATTGCAGATAAAAGCAGATCTGCTTCATGCATGACGTGGAGAACCTTTGGTTTCTCAAACTATTGGATGACAACTCCAGAGCAAACTCATCAGCTTGAGCCAGCGCTGCAGCTAAGCTATTGTATGTGAATGTTGTTGATGCCTCTATTATAAAATGAAGCCTACTATTCTAATTGCTGTGGATAATGAGTTACTCATAACATAATGCTTGTAAGGAGTATATTCTCTGGCCTGCATGCGAAGTGCTAGCTTTGTGCAAACTTTCATATTAAAAAATGGTAACTTGAACTCAAGATGTACTGATAATACCTGATTATTATGCTAAAAGTAGGCCTGAAATCTCTTCCCAGAATTATGGCATTTTAATTAGAAGAATGTGGACAAAGGCTTAATCTTATTAGTAAGGATAGAGAGGGATAAGGCAGAAACAAAGACCACAGCAACATAGCCTAAATGTGAAAATCAACAGCTTGGAGGCTAGTACTGACTATACTAGCTACAGCAACAGAACTGCTCCCTGCTCCTCTTTGACATAAAAGTTTGACAATGAGTAATTTGAAAGAACAGCCTCTTCTCCTGACTTCTGAGTTACCTCACACCCACTTATTTGAAAGCATATAGTGGAAATGTAGGGAAAGGTTATTTTAAATTTAGGAACTGAATTCAGAGATGTGTGAAAATAATTGAAAAATAATCATTTTAGGCATTCTGAAGTATTGTGACATTCAAGGATAAATAAGAATCTCAACTGTAGCCGATTCCAACAGATGCTAATCTGTCCTTTGGCTTTGCAGTCTGCTTGAAATAGTACTTGTTTCTTCATGTCATGCCTCTGGCAATGCTTAGTAAAGTTAGAATTACAATCGCCAATGAATCCCATTCTTAATGTCATTAACTTTCTAAACTGTTCCCCATAGCTGGCAGCCTTTCCATGTGGAGAGACCTACTTAGGGAGCAGGGAGAGTGATTTGTCTTAGAATCATCGTGCCCTTAATTGAAATTTTGTTTAAACTTGGTTGATTAGGTCCGTTTTGTGATGGTGATCACAGACTGCACACTGGCTCTATTTCTCTTGTGGCTTACCTATTAGTGAAAGAAAAAAAAAAGCTCTATGGTTAATTATGATGATTTTTACAAGTAGAATATTTTCTTATCTGAATTGTTAACATCATAAATTCAGCAAATGTTTGAATTGAAGATTAGAGATGTGGTTCATCTGTAGAGTCTGTTCTCTTTTCTAGCTTAGGAAGTGATTTGGCAAAATACCATTTTCAGTGGCTGCTTGTCTAGCAATTAATACATCACCACTCTCAGAACCCATAAACCACAAGCTTAAGGTTGACTGCAAATTAGGGACAAATATTGATCAGAAAGCAACAAGAAAGGCCCCAGATGACAAGGACTATACATCAAACACAGGCAGCAGTACTGCTATTTGTGTTCATTAGTCCTGTAGTTGTATAACAGATCATAGGTTACAAGTTTACTTTCCTTCTCTTAGAACATGAGTCAAGAGCGACCAAAATTATGTGTGTTATAACATGAACTTGACAATCATCACTTTAGCAGCTGGGGAAGTCAACTATTTGCTTCTTAATAAGAAAAAGTAAAGCTGATTAATCATCTGAGTCATCCTGCTCTAGTTCAGTGTTGGAATGAATGGCATTCCCTATGGATCAGCCTACGCAGAAGGAAATGCTAGACTGTAATCTAGACCTAGTGACTGAGTTCAATCAACTGTTTCAAAATATCAACCCTGAATTTTTGATAAAATGGAAAGTGGGGATTTTTTTTTCTCTCAATTATGCAGTTAATACATTCCTGAACAATTTGTATTTTGTTTGGAAAACAATTTGAAGATTTCCACTAGTGGCCCCTCAAACTGGAAATTTATTACCCCTTCTACAAGCTTACATTGTGTTACACTGCAGTGTACAGATGAAGGGACTGGATCACAGCACTTGCTCTTTCACATTCTTCTTTCTGAACAGTGCTCCAATGCTGCCTTGTTTCTGGGACACATAGGCTGCAGAGACTCCATGATTTAGACTTTCATAAGGAAGCAAATTCTTAGAAGCTTTTAAAAGGTAATATCAACCTACTGCAACTCCTGCAGATATTACTACTAGCAGCAAAAATCCCACCTGGAAGGGAAATGGGATATTTTGGAGTTAAGTGAGTTAAGTTCAGATGTTGCTTTCTAGAGGAATCAATCCCAGAAGGTTATTTCTGTGGGTTTTGTTTCTTTATATCTAGCAGAAAGCGTTTCAAACAGGAGCTGAAGAAAGTTTCTGTCAATTTTTGGCAAGAGTTCGTCCACTTGGAAAAACAGTGGTTATCTGAATATTAGTCTAGTTCCTGATGCCCCAGGTTATGTGCAGTGATGAAGAATTTATCATCAGCACATCTGTAAATGAGTCATCTTTTTTCTTGCACTCACATGGCTTCACAATTTTACTGCTTGCTTGCATTGACGTAAAATATTGGATATTTGTCATGTGAAGCTATTGCATCCCATTTGTAATATCGGAAATTCCAAGCACAAATAACACCTTAACACCATGTCACAGAGAATGTATTCATAACCACTCTGTAACCTACACGATATGATGCAGTATTCTTCTTTAATTAGCAATCACAATGATAAAAGTTACAACACACATCTGGCTGCAAATCATACACCTGGAATTAAACATCTTTTTCACCCAGCTCTATTACATAGCACAGACTGTGCAAATGAGGTGTGAGAGCCTTAGATAAGATATTACAAAGTAAACAATAACTTTTATTATTTTCCGCTGGCATAGGTGATGAATTCATCTAATGCCAACAAGGCTTCACCCAATATAAACACCAGAAATGGAGGACTTCTTATTTGGCTTTTATAGGTTGTTGAATGATGGCATTGCTGGGAGAAAAGTGTAATAAAGCTCAAAGAAACAAAGAAAAAAATAATAAAAAAAGAGTAAAGGGTTTTGTCAGAGCTCTTCTCCAGACTTCAGAAGTGTATCCCGGGCTGTGTGTCTTAAGTCCATACCATATTAATTCTCCAAGCAATATGGAGCTCCCCCACATGAGTTTTGGGAATGTAGAAAGCAATATAAATTCTCACTCCAAATTCCCACGGGGCCTTTTACAAACTATTAAATACCCACAAAGTTTTGCTCCATTTATAATGCTAATTTTTCAATCTGCTTTTCTGCACTAGGTAACGTAAACCAGAAATATTTTCTCTGTCTATCTTCATGTTCAGCCCTCCTAAGAACAGCATTTGGGTGAAAGCAACGGATAATGAAAAGAAATTGATAGCTGCAGTGAAAAAGCAGTTTGCAGTTAACTCTTGCCCACTGACCTTCTGCAGATGCCATGCCCCTGTGACCCTTCCTAAAGGCCATAATATAATCATAATGACCATGGCAAGTAAGCATTCCAGCAGAGCTGAACTGATCAGCTGCAGTCATCAGAAACGTGAGTTTATCTTGAAATTGTCCAACTGAGCTGTTCATATGGCTGTCGTAAAGCACGAGCATGAACACCTTGCAGAGCTGGGGCTGCTGCACAGGGTACCCTGAAAGGATCAGGAAATAATGGGCAGGAAATGATGCATTTCAGAAACGCAGGCTGCGTTGTTCACTGCAGGGCAAAGAAGTGTCTCTGTGAACAAGCAGCGTTTAACACTTGAGTCACCCAGGCCATAAAGGCTTCCAGAAGTAAAAGATATATTTCAAAATGGAAAAAACAGATATTCTTTGAGATAGAGCTGTTAAACATGTCATAATCAAAGTAAGATACAGCAACGAGGTACCTGGTTAATTTCCATTACAAAATTTTCCAAAGGGTTTTTATTTTTTATTTTTTTAATAGCCCAGATTGAATATGGTTGTATCAATAACAAAATGAAGACAAGCAAAGCAAGTCAATACCCCAGACCACGAGAAGATCTGCCTCTGTTCCCATACAATACAGAAGTGAAAAAAAAAAGAGCTGATTAAGAACAGGAAAAATAAACAATCACTCACAGACAAATAAAACCACATTGAGCAAACAAAAGATTCAAACAAATGATCTGCCTTGACAAGGAAGTAGGTTCATCCTGACAGTTATTTTTTTTCATTTATTTTGATTCTTGGAAGTTTTGTATTTGCATAACATGTACAGTCATAATATTTCTGTCGATGTTATGTAAACAAAGGCCGAAAGTGACATGAAAGAAAGCAGCTTATCTACTGTTTTCTTTTTTCTATCTTTGTGCTTGGATCTTTTTCCACTGACAGTGACAGTTTAGATATGTAACCATTCAATGGGAGTACACTCTGATCTTTTATTAGCATGCTGTTATATAGCCTTTGGAAATAGGAAATTTCATTTTGGAGTCAAGCACAAAAAATTAGGGAGCATTTTTTTGGAATCAAACAATCAGAAGAAACTATTTCAGAAGTACATCAACTTCTCTGCCTACTGCAGTATGGTTTATGAAAATGGCCAGGGTTCTGTTCAGAAAATAATTGTAGGGACTAATGTCGGACTGAGAGGAGAGCACAGTGGAGGTTGGGTTCTACCATCCAGGCCAGGATTTTTCTGCGTGCATGAAATACCCATAAAACATTTTCTTTGGAAGGATAGTACAATGAAATGTGAAAGCCAAGTTCATGTGACACAACTGCTCCAAGAGGAGAGGAAGCTGATAAAGTTTGATTTGGATCTATTGTGAATTATCAACCTGTAAAAAACCTCAAAGCTTTACTACAAATACAAGAGATAAGAAAAAGAGAAAAAAAAAAGTCCTTACTATCAAATGAGCATTGCCTTCAAGGCAAGGAAGAGTCAAAGGTGTTTCATTCATCGTTCATCAACACCAAAAATTCAACGCTACAGAAGCTTAACAGACAGGATGACTTCACTGCTATTTCCATATACACCATGAAGATATCTTCATTTGGGGCTTAGATAAGTCTCATTCAGGTGTGTATGCAGGTCCATCCTGATGTCTGTATACATCTAGAACCATTACAGTTGGAAAAGCCCTCTAAGATCACCAAATCCGACTGTCAGCCCATCTCACCATGCCCACAACCCCATCCCTCAGTGCCATATCTTCACAGTTCTTGAATACCTCCAAGGACAGTGACCCACCACCTCCATGGGCAACCTGTGTCAGTGCATCACCACCCTTTCTGCAAAGAATTTCTTCCAAATATGGTAATTTTCATGATTAGGGCTGTATGCAAGCTCAAAATACTGAGCAGTGCTTCGTGTGTTTCCTCCTGCTGTACAGGAATGGTGTAATTTAAGCATCATTCAAATGAAAATAACCACCCAGCCATTATGCCTGTAAGTAGTCAAGTACTCTCATCCATCTGAACACATGAAAGCAACTATGTACAGCATGGTGTACTTGGGTGTGCAATGCACTCAGACATGCTGACTTGTAGACTGTTGTAGCCAACTCTTGTCCTACAGCCAGTATGTTTTCTTGTTTTACTTTATCCTCTTGAGATGTGGATAATGGCGAGAACCACAAGCAATACTCAGGATCTGGGCATAATATAGGCTTATTTTGAGAGTCTGAAATTTTCCTGCCATCATCTACAATGCATAAATAGCTTTGATGTTAGTGGAATTGGGCAGATAGAGCACACATACATCACTTCAAAAGGTACTACCCTTTCTGCTTTTGCCAAGAGATGATCTTGCTTTGCTGGGCCACATTTTTTGGTGCAATTAATTCAGCAGTTGTAAAAAGAGGATTTGTACAGCCACACATACCCCATAGGACACTCATCCCAGAATGGAAGATCCTTCAATCATAGAAATGCTTTTAAATACATCGGCTTGCATGAGTGTGTGCAAGTCATATACAAGATAGGGAGAATTGCCTTTCAACTGTGAAATAAAAGGAGTAGCATTGTTACATGCACCTTTCACCATGAGACAAGACCTGTGGGAAGAGATGTCATCTTCCATTTCTCCAAGCATATCAGCTAATCTAAAAGATGTTTCATTTCACTATCAGTTTCTGAATAAGCCCTTTAAACTACTTCTGGTGAGAGGGCAGTTGCCTGAAGAGGTCACCATTGCTGTAGCCCGTACGGTAGGTACTGAGTTTCACTGCTCTTACTGGACTGAGATTTAAAGGACATTCCTAAGCCCACCAATACCATCATTTGACTTTTGGTGCTACCACATTAACTCTTTCAGAATGAAGCATTAGTTATTTAAACTTTTATTTTTAACAGCAAAGTTTCTCCTTTGGAAAGGAAAATGGTACAACTACATTACTTCCTTAAGGTTACAGGCATTTTTCTACATCTCCAGTTAGATTCAGTTAACACTAATTGTTGTGTATTCAATATTCTATTCGTTCTAAAAGCATCTTGTAGAGACAAGCAATTAATGGAATTTACACTTAAAGGAACATTTTTGTGCCCAAAGGTGCAGAGCAGTCATTTATTCTATGGATGGATGTGATCTAGCTTTTAAATGTGTTCTGACCCTGTTCCATTTATCCCACTAGAAAAAGGCATTGTGCATTTAAAAGTGCTAACCCTTACATGTATTAAGTATTTTTCTAATATTATGTTTGAATTAGCATTTTACAGCCATTATGTAGACTAACTTATCATTCTATATAATAAGTACTTGCATGTGGGTGAGAATGATCCTTTGTGCTAACTGTGATTTTCCTCTGAATTCAAATGAAGACATCTGAAAAGATAATTTCAGCTTCTGATTGAGAAAAATGGACACTGCTTTGCTAAAAGAGAAAAATAAAGCCACAGTTACTTCCTTTGCTATATTTCTTGTCAGTCTGATGCATCCCTTCAGGGTGAGAGGCTGGGACCATCAAGATGTGACATGACCATTATGCTGCACACATTCATCAGAATGAGTTCCTCCTCAGATCTTGCTGAGAGTTATTAGAAAATAGTGCATCTATAACATCTTTCAGGGATAATTTTCTCATTTTACTGGTTGGTTCTTCATCCCACCACTGCAGTACTGTAACCTTCTGACTTTGAGACAAACACAAGATGGTTGTTGTCAGGGTCACTTTCAGGCTTTCACAAAAGCCTGTCTTCCATATCTCAGAAGTGCAAAGAACATAACTTACTGGCAAGTTCATCTCCTGCTTATCTTTTTCACAGATAACTGTCGCATTTCACTTTGGCTTAGCAAAAAAAAAAAAGTATGAAAAAGGCTTTATTGTCATATACACTAAGGCTTGAAAACACCCATCAATGATTTATCTTATAGTTACAATGCAACTTTGAAGTTGTGGCAGCTTGGAAAAACCAGCCTGACAAGCACGCTCACTTTCCCTGTTTCTTTAAAACTCCTTGAGCATATAAGGGAAATTTAAAGTGGAGAAAGCAACTGAAGCACAAGCACTTTTTGTTCCCAGCACACAAATTCTTCTCGTCTCTGTGGCTGGGATCCCCATTTTCGCCTCTGACTGATGCATCAGATAAAACAGTGTTAGCACCCAGTGTAAATCAATAAACACTGTCAGTTTCACTCTGTCAAGGCAGCAGGCAGTTAGCAAGCTTTTTCAAGTGGACATCCTAGGGGATATAGATGGTGTAAACTACAGCCGTCCCTGTAGCTGGAAGGCTTCTGCCCTGGGCCATTCATACTGATATACCAGAATTCCTATTTATTTATACTAGAAAAAAGTTGTCATGTATAGAACTGCCATAAAAGAGAAGGAAAATAAAATCAAGCCTTATATTCAGAACTAAAACAAAAAAGATTTGCATATAGAAGGAACCACAGTGCCATGCAAGTAGAACTAAATTTTTATTTACCTGGATAAAAACAAGGAGGATACCTACCTTTCACTAAGGCTAAGCTGTTCTTACAAAAGATTAGTTTCAAGCTTTGAATTTAAGCACAAACGCTCTATGAACACGTTCCAAACGTGCATGCAATTCAACACGCATTAGCAGGTCTGATCCTCGGCTTCACCAGACCAACACTTCTCTGAGCAAATGGGGTTTTTGAGCAAGGAGCACTCCGTATTTCAAAAACACTCCTCTTCACGAGCGTGCAAATCACCGCACAGCAAAAACACATCGGCTGATGCTGAAGATCCCAAACTTCCACAACTCGTTCAATGCCACACAACTCGCTTTGCAAAAACGAGCTGTTGTGCAGTCACTCACCTTAGAGGGGACGGAAATCTGGAGGGCTGTCCAAGCTGTTTTGTAGTCTGTAGCACCCCAGACTGCAGATACTTTCCCAAGCCAGAAGAGCCATTCACATTCCCTCTGCCTTTCCAGCCTCATTCACTGCTCTCAGGGCTCAGCTAGCTGCACTGACTCACAGAAATCAAGCTCCCTCAGGGTCCTAGTGCTGTAAACGTGTGGGAGCTGCACAGACTCGTAGGAATTCTGCTGCTGGCTTGGTGCCTAGCCCGTGCAGTGATGGACAGATGTGCAGTGAAAGTTTGAAAGCATGCACTGGTTGTATGACTGTGCATGCATAATACCAAGGAAAACCTCTGACTTCCTGGCTCTACTATCAAGAGCTGACACTCTGTTTAAGGGATTTTTCTTTCGGGTCCTTCTGCATTTCTACGCTGCATCATAATCCCTGCACTCAAATTAAAGAAACCAGGGGCTCCATAATTAATGGACCCTTTTGAAATTAATCTCTAGAGCCCTTTACTCATGTCATCTGTCAGTTAAGCCTGAAGGAAAGCTAATGGTTAACTGGGGAAGCAGTGCACTGGGTAGCCTGCAGAAATCCCTATTATTGGCCCTCTTTAACAGGGCTCAGCCAAACACAGCTCAAAAGTAGCAAAGAAATATTTGATCCTGACTTGGGGCAGAGGAAAAGATTATGTAAAACCCCTTCCAGTCATAATATTCTGTGTTAACATGCTTACCTTAAGCAGCAAAGAGATATGGAAATGTTTTTTTTTTTTTATGAAGGTGGATTAAGCAATTGCAGCAAGGAAACAATAGTGTGCTTTAAGCACTGATAAATAACAGAAGGAATACCAAAGTGAAGAAACGCAGGAGATCAAGAAAAGCCACGGGCAGTTGGCTAACTACACTTGAGCACTGTGAAACAGCCACGAGGGATCTCACCCTCCTCACTCCGTCATCATGTAACCTTTGTGATCACACAGACACAACAAAAATAAATGGATTGTCCTCCACAGAAAATAAGCACGCTGCATTTTCTCAGTGAGGCAATAATAAAACATTTTTCCATTCCACCCAGAAGAGGGCAGCCATCCAGAGAGACTTATCCCTGAGATCTTTTGGCCAAGGAAAAAAAAGACACCAACACGTGGAAGGTACTACATGAAGGTGGGGAGCAAGAAGGAAAAACAGCTTTGAGATCATTGTGTTTCTTACCTGCCACATGGAAATGTTGCTTTTTGAACCTGTACCAAGCAGATCTTCACATTTTATTAACTTAGAAGATAATCTTATTCCTTTCTCATAGTGCCAAATATAACCATGGCCTCAGTGTTAGACTCCAAAGCAGCATCCATTTAAAGTTGCCTGAAATATCTTTAAGGAAATTCTATATATAAAATGATTAATGTAAGTGCAAAAAATTGCCATCCCAGTTTGCCAGAATTACACAGTTCAAATTACTTTGTTTTTATGGAAGAAAAATGCCTTCCATACATTACCCTGGTCACAGCCCAAAGCGCGATGCCTTCATCCACACAGACAGCCATCAGAGTTTGTGAAAGCGTAAACCTGACCTCAGGATTTGGCCTTAGCTTCATGTTTCACTGCAGAAATGCCAAGCTACTCTTGTGTAGAGTGAGAATTTGTCTCACTCATTTGTTAGAATATACACAGATTAGGGCTTTGCACTGCAGAATTTGAAGGAGTGTTGTGGCCCATTGTGGCTACAGCAAACAGCATCAAAACAGCTCAGCATCTGCACAATTGATTTCTTGGCAAAAGCTTTCTGTTTTTCTTAAGAGTGTGGTCACAAAAGTACTTTTAGGCACTGTAACAATAACAAACCATATTTGTACTTAATCTGCTGCGTTAATTTCAGCCTTAAGAAATACTCTTCCACCTTCTTTTTCTACCTCCTGAGTTTATACCAGCTAAGAAACATGCAGCAGTCCCTGGAAAAAGCACTGGCTTGTATTCTCTGCTTTGTGTTCCCACATACCCCAAACAAACACTGTTTCAGCTTCTGGAGTTGGTGTGGTGCTGCAGGCACACTGCAATGCACAGAAATGCTTCATTCCAAGAGGACTGCTATAGGCAGAGATGAGTGGTTGAAAGCATTGCACAGAGGTCACATACCACCTCCTTTTAGTAGTGCTTTGAAACACAGATTTAAATGGAGAAGTTCTACCATGCACATATTTCCTATACTTTTATCCTCTGGGTGCTGAGGATCCTCTTGCTTTGACAAGCTTCTGCATGAAAAGTGAAGGATGGTGATGTCAGGCCACATAAGGGCAGATGAGCTCTGGAATCAGAGAGGCAGCTCTACAATAAGAGTTGTATGAGCACAGATCTAGTGAACCCTGGTTCTCTGCAGGTTTGCATCCAGTTATTTCTCTGCCTCGACTTCCATAGCTCCAAGTTCCCCGTGATGTCTTGTATAAGCTTTCTTAAGCCATATTACTCCTAAGATTAAATCAGTGTGTTCCTGAGAAGTACTACCATACAGCACAGTAGCATTCCACATTTCAAAGAATGAAGAGCAGCACTATTGAAAGCAGTAACTACAGGTAAAGCATTTCGTGCTCTGCTGTCTCTAGGGCTGAGTTAAGCATTGACCTAAGCCCTCAACATAAGTCTTCCTATACCATCACTCCCTTCTCCATCAGAATCTTCTGGAAAAAGATCAGAGGGGCTCACATAGTACACCCAGTGTAGTAAGCAGACTTGAGGGCTGCAGTATTTCTCCTAGAGATGGTGTGTTGTGCTGCTGAAAGCATATGAGGAAAGGTGCTTGAGAAGAAGCAACTAGGCTTTTTGTCCTGCTCAAAATAGCTGCTGACAGGCTCTAGTCAATACCAAGCAAAGCACTCACAGGTAGGCCAATAGTCACATACAGAAAGAAGCATTGAACTCACCCAGCTGGTGGACGGGATCTCTGGCTGCATAACACTCCTCCCCAAGGAGCAGCCCAAGTCCAAAGGATGCTCTCCTTTCAGTGGCTGCCCCTTATATGAGCCCAGGGTGGCTCTGCCCTGGGTCCACCCCTTCTGGGCACTTGGGAGAGCACAGGTGCAAACAGTGTGCTCCTTGGGCCAGCAGCATCCCCTCACCAGGTGCTCAATCACCAGTTCAAGACCAGACCTCAGGGTTCCCCTTTTCCAATTAGAACCAATGTCCTTTGAAGAAAAAAGCTGCTAAAAATATAAACAGGGTTGAATTATTCCTGAAATCTTTATGCTTGTGGAGGTAACGCAGTTGAGAACAGCTGCTCTTCCTCCAACCTTACCATTTTACAGAGGTATCAGGGTGCCAAGGGAGGGCCTCACAGGTTCAAGCTTTGAGAGATACTGAGAAATGGGATGAGGATAATGACACTTTGCTCTTTTTTTTTCCCAACAAACTTGTGTGTGCAGACATGTAATAAATCCTTGTAATATTAAGTCTCTGCATGAAAAGATGCTGGGAAATGAGTGCAAGAAAATTTGTAAGCATCTCAAGTGAGGTGTTCAAAGTGGTAGTGTTTGTTTTACCTAAAAGAAAAATTATCAGTTTTTAAAATGTCTGGAAAACACAGCTATCTTGTGTAAACTTGTCTGAGAGTTCTTGTCCTAGGGCTAACATGAATGTAAAGTGATAGTAGATATTTCCCGTTTTGCTTACCTGGAGGGAGCTCGCCTGTGTTGCCAAATCCACGTTAATCAGGAGGTTAACAGGAATTACCATAATTCATTTGCTCTTCTTGTGTTAGTGGTAAAAAATAAAAATATATATACACGGGAATCAAGTGGTCTATTTTGTTTTAGTCTGCATATATTTACGGTATTGTGTGTATGGCAGAAGTTACTAGAAAAAAATGCAGAAGAGTCATTGGGGGGTTATGGATAAATAGGTCAGACAAAATTTCATTACTGGTTGCAGACTGCTAGCTGTTTCAGCTGTGTGGCTTCTCAACCAGGTCGATAACACACAGAATGGAGCACAGTGGAAAATTGATTTGGGCACAATACATTTCTAATACACTGCAATTCAAACCAAGTGGTGATGAGCAACGTTGATTTATGGTGAATTATGGAAGTGATTTGTGCTTATCTTTTCTTTCTCTTTTAGTTGGTTATGTAATGAGAACATCTCAGAAGCCTGAGCCTACTGGAACCAAAATGTCCTGACTGTTCAAGTGATGTTACAGATATAGGATGTAATTCTAATGGAAGCAACATACAGACCAAGCAGAGCTATGAGATAAATATTATATTACTCTACAGACTCAGCAGAGATTTTGCCTCATAGTTGTTTGAAAGCATGTAGTAACTACAAACATTTCTGGAATATGCAAAGCATGCACTTGTGTTGGAATACCTTCAGACTCAGCTGTTGCTTTGAAATGACTGTCAAATAAGAGTGCATATGCTATTTACAATGGTAAATGTCAGATGAATTTTGAAGACTGAACTCGGCTGTTTATTACGTATCCTGTACGAGTTGAAAAGTTGTAAGATATTCTGCTTTGTAGCTGCACAGTTTTTTCCAGGACATAGTAGAAGTCAGTACAGTCTGTTTTTTGCACTTGGCTGAACCAGGGCTGGGGTGGAATCTGAAGTCTGTTTGGAAACCATGAAGCACTTGTCAGACAGAGTACACTAGCTGTGGACTTCTGTATGAGGGGTCTCTGTCTCCACAAAAAAAACCTCCCTTGATGCCATTTTGTAGGGAATGCACGTGGTCTGGTGTGCTGTCAACATTCACCTCCATTACAGGAGCATTTCAAGAACTAATCAAATGCATATTGGTTAGTTTTGAGTGGATATAGAGTCATACAGCGCTGTGAGTTGGAAGGGACCATTAAGATCATCAAGTTCCAACCCCCCTGCTATAGCCAAGGACACCTTGGCTAAATCCACCCTCTTCCAGGTTAAAGCCATTTCCATGTAAAACCATATATGCTGAAAGCACTGTGAAGCACTGAAAGCATCAATCTTTGAGATCCACAGTGTCTGAGAGGAATATCCTTTTCTTGAGGTGGGTGTTGGCACTGTCAATGAAGCTCATAGTTGGTTAAAGACTCATTCACCCAATGTCAGCATGCAGCAAGAACATTTGTCAGGAGGTTTGGATGTAGATAGCAAAGTTATCATGTGCTGACTTCCTGACAAGCCTTTTCTTCCAGCACTGTTCCCCTGACTGCTGCAGAAGAATTGGGTACAGAGGAATCGACTGTGGCACAGAGTGATTTCTCTCTTCTGTTTGATCTGTGAAACGGGTCTCGCATTCTCTCTTCTCTACTACTTTCTTACCATGCTCTAATAGAAGCTTTCAGCACCCTGACTCTAGTTTCTGCATTTGACTTTAGTCCCTTTCATACTATATACAGGAGATGCAAAGGATGTCATGAGAAATCGTGTTACGAAATTGGGAACATAGGCTAAACATAAAACTTGGAATAGTTGCATTTGACTATGAAGGGTAGAAGCCTTAGCTGGTGGGACGTTCTAAAATAGCTTAAAGAATGTGCTCAGTTGGAAGGACCTTGCCCTCGCACTGGAAGCCTTCAAAGGATGGACTTGCTTTTCACTCTTTCTGTATGCAATATCATCTTGCCCTCAGTGGCAAATTTTAAAGAGACTTTGGGGAAAGGCTAAAAAGAAGAGCAAATAATTGCATTTAGAGCAATGAAGTAGAAGCATTTCCTTTTATACTTGTCTTCCAGGACCCAAGCTCTCTATTGTGCGACAACAATAGAAATGGTAGAAGTGTAAAAAGCTGGACTCCCTGCCAATGTTACAACTTGTGCTACTACTAAAAAAGGCAGCAAACTGGGAGGGTATATCGAAGAATGAATCACTCCGAACTTGTCTCGTTTCTTGCACTTGTTTTCCACACATTTTCTGCTGGTCACTGTTGGAGACGTAGGTCCAGGCCAAAAGCACGTCTGGATTGAGCCAGTGTGGGAGTGCTTGTGTGTGTTAAGTTGTTCTGCAGTGAGAAGCATGGTGCTCTGCGTAAGAAATGGAATGAAGGTGCAGCTTTTCAGTTTTACTATGAGGAAAACCAGGTATGGAGTCAACCCCTAGCAGCACTGTAAAACTCACACACACCATTTTTCTTTCTTTCAGTAATACAGAGATTATCTCCACCACGATTTTCACCACTGTGTTGCTGGGCAAATCGGATGCTGTAAAATAAAAATCCCTCGGTCTTCATAAGCAGTGAAGCAGAGCTTTCAACTAACTCACTTTTATGTGTCCTTTACTTCCTTGCCTTGTGCTGCACAGATCTACGTAAATAATACTATTTTCAGACTGCTGGCAGGAAGAAAGGGAATCTAGGGAAAAAATACCCTGGTTGGACAAATCAGGATAGTGGCACAACTCTTGAAAATGGTATCAGCTCTGCTTTTTAGGAACAGTTTCACACTCATCCCTTCCCCTCCTCTCGTTAAGAGACCCTGTGGTACTGCCAATAGACTTGCAGTACTATAAACTGAAACTACCATCTGTGAAAGTCAACCATACACATCCAAATGCAGGTTTATGGCTCGTAGTGTTAGCATGATTTGAAAATGCTCTTTGCATGCACAGAACAAATAAAACCAATTTCGGTTTGAAGAGAGTGGAGTTTACTCTGGGACACAGTGTTCAGTATTTGCAGATCATTGGACAGCTCAGTCTAGTACAGATCATGCCTTTTTATGGGGACATTCCAGCTCCAAAGAAAGCAAATTCTTCTGAAACACATTGTCTTAGTTAAGCTTTTAATATGTTTTGGTATTGCTAGCAGCAGCTTTATATAATGCACTCTTGCAGTGCTCAACAATGACAACAAAAAAAAAAAGCCACCCAACCCCTATCTGATGTGCTATTGAACAACAGGAGATGCAGCCCATGTGGATGTATTACTACTGTGAGGTGTGCACAGCATTTTACACCTGCAATGGGGATGAATAACAAACAAGAAAGTGGATATCCTCTGCATCCTCTCTTGCAGTATACCCACGATACCTGGTACTTGGAACCAAACCAAATCTCTTACTGAAATCCTTTAAAATCACATTCATTTTGCCCTCTGTGAAGTTTTCCATGTTTCATGTGTTGTTGTTGTTTTTAATAATTTAATACACTCCTTAATGAATCTTTGAAAAATATCTGCAGTACACAGAATAGCACAGAATGAAATAGAAAAGAAAATAATAGTCCAGCTGGAAGGGAGCTTTGAAGAAGACCTCTGTCAGCCCAGCAGGCTGACCACTTCACTTACTGTTTAGAAAAGTGTGCGGGTGATACTGCTGGAGCTCTTCCCTCATTTCTTCTTTCTAATGTCCTGAAGCACTGCACAGTGCTGCTGGTGGATGTAGTCTCCTTGTAAAGAGTCATGTGTGGCTTCTGCAGGAATACTCACGTTGTGGAGTGTTAAAGGCTTGGATCTGCATGAGCTCTGCCATTCTTCTGTGTGCCTTGGCACCGCCGTCCTTGCGATGCTGTGATCCTTTGGAAATGCTGAACCACATCATGTCTGAAAACTATTCCTCGTTATGCAAGAAGGGAGGGTTGGTATTTTGGGTTTTCCTCTTCTTACTACTCTCCTCAGGACATTCAAGTACAGTTTTATGATGTATTTGTGATTCTGTAAGCCCTTCTAAAATTTGTGTCGCTTCACAGGCAAGCCATCAGATGAATAAAGTCATTGTGCTTGAAAATTAACCTAGGAAATAGAAGTGTTACTATATAAAGAGCAGATGGCAAGCTTACATATGTTAATATTTTTCACTATAAAGAACAGCTACTCCGGAGTGCTGAAGGTCCAGGGTCTATTAAGAGTATGTGCCTATTCCTCAGCTCTGATCTTGTTTTTGTGGGCCCAAATTCACTTTGCATGTTGAGTGATCAATGTGAAAAGTTGTGTGTGCCCCTTTTTTTTGTCGTGCGCTTTCTGCTTCCACATAGAGCCCTTCAGCCTCTTAGCCACTCTTTCTTCTGAGCAAGTGTGCAGCACAGTTGACACATGATCGTTTTGGAACCAAGCAGTGTCTTTGTGCCAGCTCTTCTAAATAGGAAAGAGCGTTAGTTGCCTTCAGTTTGCATGAAACACTGAAGCACAGAAAGAAATTGAACTGTAGTTTATCATCCGCAGTCTTTGATGATGTCTGTAAATCTCAGCTGCTGGATTCTTACAGGCATTCGCCAGGTAAAGCAGGAAGAACTATGTTCTCTGGACGATGGAAAACTGTTAATGGACTGAAGCTTAACTTAAGTGTTGGGAAAAAGTACATGTGAAGACCCAGAGCTGGAGTGGAAGTGAATCATTAAGATCTATTTTTAAATGTCTCCCTTTCTCTTCAAATTATACCTAATGTCACAGTGCCTTTGTGTGACCAGAATGTACATTTTTGGCAATTGCTGAGTGGACTGATGAGAGACTGCATACCAAGGTCTAGTCTTATTGACTTAGAAAGTTTTTAAGAGGTGACTGACAGCAACTTGTCCTTCTCATATATTTCTTCTGTGACTTCTGTGTCAAGAATGAGTTCTTGAAAACCTCCAGTTTCCTTAAAATTTTAACCTGCTTGCTGGGAACAAGAACATTTCCTTTTCCCAGTATTCTTCGTTTCACATTGCCCTTATTGCAGGGAAGAAGTGCCTGAAAAGAAGAGAAAAAAAACCCAACAAAGCAGAACAACAAAAACAACAACAAAAAAGCAACAAAAACCACAACCTTCATTCCAGAGTCAAATTTGCAATGAGAATCTTGGAGTCTATTTTTGTCCAATACCATTTGGACAAAATTCAAGAATTTGATTTTTCCCATTGCTTTACTTTGTACTCCAGTTGACTCTGAAAGCACAGCCTGAAACACTGAACCACAAAATTCAATTAAAACACTGGGAGTAAACAGGGAGAAGAAATCAATGAGTGGATTATTCTATCAGCTGCCGTTCCCATGATCTTTCTAATCTTTCTAATGCTGCACTACTAGAAGGGATGTTGGGAAGCAGAGTCATCGTAAAATCGGATCAAACAGCTTCATGCTCTGAGCACACAGCAGAAAATTAGATCAATAGCATGAGCCTATTTTGTAATTTGTTTTTAAGCAGCCGGACTGATGAACCTGTCCATAATGCGGAGGCTGATTTGTTTTTTAATCCCTCTCTCTCTCACTATGAAGTTCAACACCAGTTCTTGGAACAAACCCAAATCAGTTGCAGATGCCAGGATTCTCAGGTGTATATTCACTGCCTCTGTATGCATTCAGTAATGAACGAAGATGTTTGGAAAAGAAACGTTGATTAACCACGAAATTCCATCTACATCTATTGAAAATTTCAGGCGGAAAGAAAATGTTCTGAAATTGCCATATTTACCGTTTGTTCCTGCCTTTGTCTGCTGTCACTTTGGGCCCTCAGCACAAGAAGGATGCAGAGCATTTTCTGACTAAAACAGGGGAGAATTATGTTAGATGGGAGGACAAAATTCTTCATTCAGAGAGGGGTGACGCCCTGGCACTGCTGTCCAGAGCTGTGGGTGCCCCATCCCTGGAGGTGCCCAAGGCCATGGATGGGCCCTGGGCAGCCTGAGCTGGTGAGGGGCACCCTGCCCACAGCGGGGCTGGGGTCTTAACTATAATAGGGCCAGTTCTGAAATTCAGTTTCCTATCAGGGCTGACAGAGACCAGTGGAAGTCAACAGGAAGAAGAATACTTGATCAGGTACTGAGCTGTTCTAAGAACTTCCTCTTGGTAAAAAGAAACTTATTTATATAGCTTGTCAGTCTTCATTTCAGAAAGTCAGTGAGCAGCATTTACTTTTATTTATGACTTATATTCAGTTATTATTTTAGATTGGTTTACTGGTGGAATACAAGTGATATATGCTCCTATAGATAGTCCTAAATAACGGAATGGTCAGAGCACTCCAGGAAAAAGGGATTGCTGGTGACTTCATTCCTTTGGTGATAAACAAAGGGAGACATTTCACTCTAGAAAATACAATTCAACATTCAGTGTTTACCTGGAATAAGTGTTACATCATAATAACTATTTTCTAATTTCACAACACCGACTCCAGTCCTTCATTTCCACTATAATCTTGGTCTCTTTGAAAATTAGTAGTTTTAATTGGATTCAGGTGGAAGCTGACAGGTATTTGCAGTATGAGACGCAACATTATATTGTGATGTACTTCAACCAGAGACTCTCATGTATTCTCAGAAAGTATGGCAAGGAAAGTAGCATCATGGTCTGTTTCCAGGAACAGTTGGCATCATCAGTTGCTCAGAATAGTTTCAATGGTTTTCTGACTGTTCATCATAGGAGTGCATTGTTTCTCCTAGGCACCTACAAGCTACCATAAACATGCCTTCCTTTTCTATACTTCCTTCAGATATATTTATTCTTCGTGGCAGACAGAGGGACTTGGAAAATCCTCTGTGCAGTAGCCACAGGAGCTGATCTGCCACTGAGTAGGCAGATGGCCAACCAAATGCACAGGCATATATGCAGACAGCTGAAAGGACAGATGTACCAAATCAGATTTATGAGGTCAGTTTTCCCAGCCAATAAAGTCCAGATTGCTGTCTGACCTGTTATAACCTTCCTGTGTTTAAATGAATGTGAAACAGATAATCCAGCATTTGGTGGAGACAACACTGATAAAATACAAACACTATTTCTGTAGCCACATTTATTTTTCTAATTCAACTGAAAGTGTTGGCTTGAAGAGTTCACAGTGTTTTTGTATTGCTTGTATGCGAACAAAAATGTTCTCAGTCCAAGGGAAGGGGCAGAGCATTGTTGTTTAGTAGCTTACTGCAAAAAATAAACATGCATCTTACTGTAATACAGCAGTGGCAGTTATGTTCTGAGCAACAGATCTACTCTTGAAATGCAGAAAATGAATCACAGAATTGTAGGGGCTGGAAGGGGCCTCTAGAGATCATCCAGTCCAACCCCCCTGCCAAAGCAGTTTCCCTACAACAGCTTGCACAGGTAGGCATTCAGCAGGGCCCTGAATATCTCCATAGAAGGAAGGAGACTCCACACCTTCTCGGAGCAGCCTGTTCCTGTGCGCCGTCACCCATGAGATGAACCCATCTTATTGTGAGAAATGTGGTCAAAATGCCAATTAAAAGTTTCATGCTAAAAGTATAGGGGAAGAGAAAACCATATCCTTCTCTCCAAATTGGAGAGACATGGATTTGATGGGTGGACTGTCTGATGGATGAAGTACTATAGCTGCAGGATTGATTCCAGAGAGGGGTGATCAATGGCTCCATGTCTGGGTGGAAATCAGTGACTAGTGGTGTCCCCCAGGGGTCAGTGCTGGGGCCAATATGCTTTAATACCTTCATCAATGATATTGACAGTGGAATTGAACGTACCCTCAGCAAGTTTGCTGATGGCACCAAGCAGTGGGGTGCGGCTGACACTCCAGAGGGACGGGATGCCATCCAGAGGGATCCAAATGAACAGTGGGGCCAGCAGGACCTCGTGAGGTTCAACAAATCCAAGTGCAAGGTCTTGAACCTGGGTCGAGGCAACATCCACTGCCAATAGAAAGTGGGGGTGTAAGGATGGGGCACAGCCCTGACAAAAAGGGCCATGTATGATGATAACTGAACATCTCATCCTCCCATACCTCCCACCCATATCCTCCAATATTAAATGGAAATATTTCGCTATGATGGTGTTGTTTAGCTACTTGAATGAAAAAGTTCCATTTGTTCCATTTTTTTCTTTTCCAGTACAATAAAACATTTTTCCATTCTGTAAAATTCTTTTTCTCAGCAAACGGGTCTAAATTCTTTCAATATTGTTGTTTGAATCTTTATTTTTTTTATCCTATGGGAAAAAATGCAAATTACAATATGAACATTATATGCAGGACACTTCAAGAAGATACTGAAACTGAAAAGTAAAAATAACTTTCTGATGGGAATATATTAAATAACATTGAACATAAAGGCTCATTGGCAGTGTCAATTGCCAGCTGCAAAAACATACAGTATTAGGATGGGAAACCTACTACGAAGAAGCAGGCACTTGGGAAGAACACATTAGTAAAAATGCTATTTTTATTTAAAGGTTTGTACAGTCAAAGTTCATCTTTCAGTGTTTTTTAAAGATTAGAATTTCAGTGACTTTAAAGCTTTAGGACCAAATACATCCCTGGAGTCGCTGTCCTCGTGGAGACTGAATGAGAAGAAATTAATTAAGTATCAAACTGTGGACCTCATGAGCTACTTTTGTTCTCTTTTTTTTTTCTTTTTTCTGTTTTTCCTTTGTGTTGTTAAACCACAGAAATAATAGTAACAGATAATTGGTGCCTGCAGACAGTAGGCTCTGTTGGTTGTTAAAGTCAGTAAGCCACACTGGAAACCATTGTGGAAGGCAAACAGCATAAAGAGATACGATCAGATTTTGAGTTTTACGAAGCTGACACTGAAGTGAAATGTTCACCGTGGCACCATCACAGTCAAAAAGCATCACTTCCCAAAAATGGACCTTGCCCGTTTCTGTTGTGTTTTATCCATTGTGGAGAATGGTTTTGACTGACAACAAAAACACTTTCATAGCCCTCCTGCTGAGAGAAAGCTGACTCTTAGGCAAGTTGTCTCTTGCCTTCCTTGATCATGCTGGAAGTTGTGTCAGGTCTGTGACAGATTCTTCACCTAAACTTGCATTTTCCTTCACCAGCTGCGAAAAAAAAAACAGCTTCCAACACTCCTCTCTGGGAGAGCTATCATGTCTGACTCTTTCCAGTTCCTCAAGGAAGAATGGATTCTGTTAATTTATTCTAAGAGCTTTCCAGCATTTATAGAACCCTTGTACTGAGACAAAGATGCTAAATTGAAGCCTTTCCAACACTTACAAATGTAAATGTGTGTTTTTATTAGTAATTACAGCTGGCAGTGTGTATTTCTCAGGCTGTGCACTGAAGCAGATGCTTTCAGAAGATGATGTTCTTTCTAGGTGCCATCTCTAAGTAAATTATTATTACAGGAAGCTTTTTAAAGTCAAGTGTGGCTCAGTATAGTGTTCCCACACAATAGGCCACACCTGGTCAATGGTTGTGCCCTATTAAATAACTTCCAATGTTTTAAATAAGTTTACACATATCCAGGTATCAAAACAGAGGTACTACTCGCTCGTGCTCATTTCCTCACCTATGACATTCTCATTTCTTGGTTTAGCACTGAGTGTATTACAGTGGGAATGTTTGCAAATTAAACGAGTGCCTTCATGTTTGCCTCAGCTAACGCAAAAGCAAGCAACATGTGTCCTGTTTAAATTTAATCTTGACCCTAGGACTTAAACCTCAACTTCTGTTGCCCTGGCCTGAGTTTGCCTACCCCATACGACTGAAAGATGCTACATGGATAAGACTGCATTTAGTGCCTTATCATGTTTTCAGTCTTTTGGTGGTACCCTGTTAACTTTTTGCATCACAGAGAAGTTTTGCTCCAATTTGTTCACACTATTTTGTGATTTCTGCCAAAGTCACAGGGATCAGTCTGCCTCCGCAGTTTATGTTGAGAGCACTGAATCTTGTCATTTTCTTTTTTTTGTTGGAGGATCTCCACAAAGAAGCATTGCTTATTCCTCAACTTTCTTTATAGATCTGACCTTGTTCTTTTCCCTCACTCTTTCCCTTTCCTTACCCTTCCTGTGTGCTTTACTTGCTCACATAAACATCAGTTACACGCTGTAAAGGCTCTAATTCTAGCATGAGTTTGATATGTATGAAACATAAAACGTAGTGCTTGTTCAAAGACTTGCAAAGTGGATTTTGGATGCTGAGGATATTTGGTAAGTAGGCAGAACTATACAAAATATTGCAGGCTTTCAGACTTCAGAGCCCAGTTTTACTTCAGGAAGATGGATGGCATGACCATCGTTGGGCTTCATGGCAGGTAGGTAGGCTTCCAGATCACTGCAAGGGAAACTCCAGGAATTTACCAGAACTTGTACTTATTAATGCTTCTTACACTGACTGACAGCAGTGGTATAAACTGACAGAATGAGAAAAGAAATGATAACGTTCAATCTTTTGGGGCTGTTTCTCTCCCTGAACGTTTCTCTTGGTGGAATGAGCAAGTGTTTAGAATGTGATGTGTCTGTTTCATCAGGAGAAACAAAAAAGAGTTGTCTTAGCAAGCTTTAGCTAGAGGCTGAGTTTCTGGCATCTTGGAAGAGAATGGGAAGTAAATCCTGCACAGCTGGGAAAAGATTCAGTGTGAGGTTCTGTGTGAGAAGGATTTGTGCTGCAAAGGAAAAAGAGCTTCTGTCCTTTATCTTTTGTGCTTGTGGTTACAGTTATGCCATTAATTTGATGATGTAAATGCTAAGCACATGGCGAAGATGACTTCAGAAGTCTGACCTTTCAATTTTCTTATTTCCCTTCCTTCAGCTGAAAGGGGGAGGTCGTTATGGAATTGACAGCAGACCCTGTGAGAACGAGATAAGAATAAGGTGATAGTACCCAAATGTTGGACTTCAACAGATTAATCCCAGGATGGTCACCCAGATGTGTTTGTAATAGATAATCTAAATACAAACATAACATTCTAATTTCTGCCATGGTGACTCAGTAACAGATGCTAAATGCATCCACATTAACCTTAAGGCAAAGCATCAGCATCTGTTGCATAAATGTTTAAGACAATGTGCTTAAGACAATATTTTGAAGGAACTGTTTTTGTTTTGTTTTGTTTTGTTCTACAACTGCAATCACATTTCACAATATTCAGCTGTCCTTTGAAATACCTAAGAGGACAGGAAGCGGTGTAAAACATGGAACAACTAAGTAAGTTATGGATGGTAAAACTGGTGTATAGCATTCTGTGGTTTGGATGCTGTTTTTGGTAAAGGAGTCAATCTGCTTCTTCAGATGTTATTAAATTGAAATGTAATGATGTAATGAGAAATGTATAGAATCATAGGATGGCTTGGGTTGAAAGGGACCCCAAGGATCATCATGTTCCAACTCCCCTGCTACAGACAGAGCCACCAACCCCTGATCTGGTACTAGACCAGGTTGTTCAATCGAAGTATAGAGTGGCATTTCTCAGGAGTTAATATCCTAATGAACAGTGATTTTCCTTCTGCTAAATTAAGCTGCAGCGTAGTGGATGACCTGGCACAACTTTTGATAGACTGCTGTATTTTAGATATAGAATCTGAGAAAGGTTTAGGTTGAAGTGGACCTTAAATCCATATAGCATTAGCAAATTATTTCCCAGATGAGAACTAATTCCATATAGCTCTTAACGCAGCGTAAGGTGATCCATCTTGTTAACATTTGTTTTCAGATAGTGTCATTGCTTCACTTTTACTAATTGTTTTCAAATTTTAGGCTTCAATTATGCCAGGATTGTTAGTCTGTAGGCTCAAAGGGTTAATACCTGTGAGAAATTCTTCAAACAGGGTGAAAGAAACTCAAACTTCAGCTGGGGAGAGGCAGGGGACAGAGAGGATAAGGCACTGCTGAAGAACATAAAAAAGAAATTGAGTGCTAATTCAAATACCAAACAAAACCACGGCAGAAAGTTCTCAGACTGAGACTCCCAGAGGACATGGGTACATTACTACCAAATAAGTACTAAGGAATCTTGGACATAAAGAGGTCCTATAAAAATTGAATGCTGCTGAAAATATCACCTCCCACCCAGCCCAAATAATAGGTGACGTTCTAATATGGTCTTTTGTATTCAAAATACTTTACCTAAAGAACCAACATTAAAGTTTAGAAAAATCAGAGAGACGAGTCTGGATGCCTTATTTAAAACAGCACTGTGGATAAAACTGTGCATCTCCTGTACTACCATCAGCTGTCATCTTACTCTTTTATTTTAGAATTCGTTAAGTCTCTAGAACCACAGAGATGCAGCAGACCTGTGAAGGTTTAGCTGTTCACGACATACAGCCATGGGGCCCTCGATGAAATCGTTGTTACAGCCCTTCCCTGCACTTCTCAGAACATAAGGCTGATTCTAGAAATGTCTTCTCTCATGGTCCTGAAGTAGTTTCATCCAAGAAATGCTGTCAGAACATCACTGACACTAGTCTATAGGTCAGAGTCCTTAGAAACTATGGGGTGGGCTTCGCTATCATTGCTCTCTATCTCAACAGGTTAATGGTAGGAATGCTCTTTCAGAAAATGGGAGGTGTGGGTTATTTTGCATATATAGAAAAAAGAAATTCAGCTTGACCCTTCTGCTTTCTGAGTAGGTGCAATAAAACTTGGAGAGCATCGTATGAGTGCAGGACACTGCAGTGCCATCAGTTGTATTCATGGCCATATTTCCAATGAATGAGGGCCATACAGAACTCTGAAATTGAAGTTGTGACTGCCTCCTACTAGGAGAGTGTTTCCAGGCTGTGAATCCTATAACATTCCTTAAAAACTTGCAAAAAATATCCAATTCCCAATGAGCTGTAAGATTTCAGGTATACACTAGCTTCATTTTCACTTGCTTTTTTTCTTCCAGTTCTAGGGGACTTCCAAGTAAAATTTGTCCTTAGCATGATGTGTCCATGACCTGAACTTACTCTGGTGACAGGTAATCTTTAACTGCATACCTATAAATAAGTTAAGTTACTATATAAACTGTAACTGCATACGGTAGCTCGGTCTTCCTAAAGCATTTAATTATGAAAGTTCTATAAGTGATGTAATCACAGCATCAGCACATTCTGCTTGACTAAACTCTTCCTTGTTCTGCATCTCTTCTGCACACTTGAATTATAGGACTGCAGTATAGCGATAAAAGCTGTAGCTTTTATCCAACAATAAAAGCATTTAGCATTGCAGACAGAGCTACAGAGCAGGGAAGAAACTATCCTGTTATCTTGGTTGCTTGGGATTAAGTCATCACATTGTTTCTCAGTCTGAAGTTATATCAAAATCACAGTCATATATTTCATATATGCTCAGTACTGAAAGGACTAGACTGTCATGATATGTGAGAGCAGAGGTCCCTATACACTGCAGGGATGGATGTAGGAGGGCAACAAGACATGATGAAAATAGTCCACTGGTTTACCAGTTCTCATTCCACTTCTTCAGAAGGACAGTAGCAGGGCTGGAAAAGTTTTGAAGAAGGCTGAGAAGGACAATAAAGAGTATACAATTATTTTTCATGCACTTTAATAAAGCTGAACACTTTAGTCTGGAAAGGAATAAAATAGTGGAGAAAAGAGGACAGAGCAGCTGGAATCGTTTTGGGTCATGAGAAACATAGCAAAGGTAACGCCAGTGTGCTTTCTACATCATGAGAAGTAGGGGGCAACAAAAGCCACTCTCAGATTAAAGAGAAGACAACTGTTTCCCTCCTTACAGACAGCTCCGCGCTGAACTTCTTGCTGCAGAATGTCACAGGCATGGAAAGTTTGCAGGAGTTCAAGGGAGGATTGAACACATTCCTGGAAAGGAAATCCTGAGAGGACTGATGTTGCCTTCTGATTTAAGAAATTCCTAAAGTGCGAGTTGCTGGAGAGTGAGATAATGTTGTGGAGCCCATTCGTATGATGTGTGTCATAATCTTATGCATTTCCATGCTTATCCTTTAGTCATTATTATAGGAAATGAGATATTTAGCTAAACAGATGTTTAGTATGATTCACCACTTCTGTCAAGGCAGTTTGTATTGGATGGAGGTTCAATATTTGCTACATTTACTTACCACAGTGTAAACTGGAATTTATTACCAAAGGAGATTCAGTTATGGAATTTACAACTTCTACACTGAAGGAGGCAGCTCAGAGTGAACCATTGCTTACCATTCCAACATTCTGCCTTTCAGCCCCAAGGGCAGAGTAGAGGAGGAAAACCCTGAGTTGGTGTTGCTTCTTTACATCAGTCTTTTAAACCATTCGGATATGGACATACAGAGCACCAGCACTTCTAGCTGCAAGCAGAGAGCAGCTGGCTATGTGACATACCTACAAAAATTAAAGAGGTAAAGGGTATAGAAAAATAGTGGCTACTTGCTGCAGTACAATGATTTCTGAGAGTGTAATTATTTACATCCTGCTGTGTGTTGGGTGATTACTTAAGGAAAAGAAGTGTGATGTGTACAGCCCCAGCCCTGAGCAGGCTTTTGCTTTGTGCTCAGAAGACGTTTTGTGACCAAGCTTTTACTTCCTGTGCTTAACACATCAGCAGAAGTAGCTCTAAAGCAATTACAGGAGATGCTCAGGGTGTGGAATCAGCACCTGCACTGCTGGAAGAACATTAACGAGAATTCCAAGGAGTCACCAAAATTCAATGTTTTTTTTAGGATTAACTTTCAAAAGGCCTAGGGAATTAAACTTAAAAAAAGAAGTACACTGCACCAGGTTATTTCTGAAATCTGATTTTTAGTTTATTTGAATTTTCTCCATACTTATCAACCTCACTTTGTTCTGTGGTGATCCATGATAAAATAAAATAATAACAATAAAAAACCAAATTCAATAACGAGGATTTGTTTCCAAGAACCTATATTACATGATATTTATTTTATTTAATTTTATTATATCAAACATAAGACCAAAAATTTTTGGAGGTGACAGTGATTCCATTCATGAAATGCCATGCACATTTGAATGAATGCATTTATTTGTTATGGGGGCCAGAGTGCCTCAACACTTGATAAGTGCTGATGCTGCGGAGTTCAAACACACTTGCACATCTGCTTTATTGATGCACACATCACCTGCAGAGTGCTTGGCACTTTTCTATACCACTACAGTACACACTGAACACCAAGACCTAAGGTAAAGGCTGGGACTCCACTGATGAGGTTGTCTGGACATTTACATTCTGCTGTGGGAAATCCTTACCAAGTGACATACATTTTTTAACTTTTTCCTTTTTAGTTTCCATGCCTCAGTGGACAGACGAGTGGCTTGATGGAAGAAAAATTGTCCCTGGAGAAGATTTCTAATTTTGCTCCCTGGGTGAGCAGAAACTTTTAAAGAGCAGGCTGCAGGCTGACACTGGTGGAGGAGGGCTGGGAAAGGTCAGAGACCCCTGAATCATAGCTTTGTTTTCAGCAGCTCCACTGGTAAAGCCCCATAGACATTCTCCAAGGCTCTCTGTTTAAGATGAGAGACAGCTCATTTCCCCTCCTAGATTTATAAGACTGTTTAAAATTGTGACATCTTTAGGGCCCTTGAGGCCAGGATCTAGGGAAGAAGCTGGGAAAACTGCAAACACAGAAATTAAATACATTTTTTATAAAGGCACTGCCCGTTCCACTAAGCTTCTTCTAGTCAAGATGCTCCTCCATTGCAACAGCATAAGCAATGAACAGTCTGCACTGGAGGGTAGTTGAAACTGTTTCTCTAAATGCTAAAACATTCAATTTTTACTATTTGTCCTTAAAATAAAATGTTTTTGTTTTTGTTTTCATTTAAGTAAAGTAACTCTTTCTGTATCCCTCATACTATAGTTGCAAATTTGCTGTCCAACTACCTGAACATTATAGGTAGCAGTTTTATTATTCTATCTTGTTTTGTAAATAAGTTTTCAAAGGATTTCTTGGAAATCAAAACTTTCACAGCAATTTATTTTTTTTATTAAACTGGGGACTTTTAAACACTTCCATTAAAAAAATTTACAGTTCTAACAATTTGAGGAGTTTATTCAAATGAAGCATTTCATTCTAAAGCAGAAAATCTATGTCATGTAAGTACTGTCATCTATTTGTATACTCTATAAGGTCTTTGAGGCTATCAGAATACATTTTCTGGAATGCTGAACTTTGGTTTTCCTTTACACCAAGGACAGTAGAGGGGAAATATCAGATACCTGCTAGGAAACAGAAAAATCTTCTATTTTTGCTCCTCTTTCCTTTATGCACACTCAGGCAGTGCACCTGGAATCATGCAGGATCCAGGAACCCCAGGAATTCCTTACCTGCAATGCAAGGTTGAAACACACCACCTTTAACTTAATATTCCAGTGTTGTGTTTTGCTTTTTGTAAAAAGTGGAAATAGATAGAATAAGCAAAAGGATAGTGGTCATGCATCCAATACTACCAGAAACAAAGTAGTTCTTGCCACATTCCACACTGACACTTGCCTTTTCTTCCTGAAAGGTTCGTGGTACTCAGCATTTGTTTCAAAAACCTGATGATCATATTCATAACTCTTGGCTGCTGGTCTGACAAACAGTTACACGTGGGTGTCCTTGCAGAAGGGTGATTACCTTATGCAGTCTTAGTAATGGCAGTAAAATATGCCTTCCTTGGCCATTAGTTTTATCTTAAAGCAGGAAAAGAAAAGCCTATCTGGATGACAAAAATTCTTAGTTTATCTTCTTAAGATTTGAAAGAAGTATTATTTGGCACTTGCAAGGCATGTATCAGAAATAAATAAATGATTTTTTTTAATACACATATTTAAGGACTAAGTTATACTGCTTTTCTTAACCCATCATATCAAATTGTATTATTCCTCCTAATATTGAGGGTCTGATGAAATGTGAGGCCTTGCTTCAGAGGATTTCTTTATTGTTCACTTCCCACTCACACAGCTCATCATGGGAGTGAAGATATCTAGACTATTTCCTAGAAATAGTTTCTTTCCTTTGTACCATGTTAGCACTGGCACACCAGACAGACAGATGGATTTTATCTGCTGTCGTCTATGATTAAATTAGTACCGAGTTCTTCATCTAAACCACTCCAGCATGCAATGTACTTCTTTTCTGCACTGATTTATTAATTACGAAGATCAAAGTTACAAGTTAACCAACAAATAAATTTCAGTTTTCCTTGCATCTCAGTGTTTTTACGTACTTGGACTTCATTTGACCAGAAGACCGTGGCTTTGCACTTGGAAATTGTTTGATTTGACAGGTTCTGTATTTGTGACATCAAAATATGTTGCTATGGAAAATGTTACAAGTTCTAATTAAAAATGCAGAGGTCACAAGTTTCCCAGAACCAGTAGGGCGTAGATCTTAGGAGAAAAAAATCACAACATAAAAAATCCAGAGATATGTCAGCCTGCAATTTTCCAGATCTGAAAGGAGTGCAGCAAGTGTTCAGAAAAAATACATGAGACTGGAATTCTGATCAAGTTCCCTTGTACTCATTCATATGCTGCATGTATACCTTTCCATTGGCACAAACTGCCTCTGGTCGTGCTTTCAAATCAAATGCTGGCACTGAAATACCCTCCATGCATCATCGAAGCGTTTTGCCATTGACATGCATCCATCACTTCCTTTGAAGGTTTGTCCATGCTCACTTATGACTCCCTGATATTCCTTCTCTTCAATACCTCTTTATTTAACTGTTTCTACTTGCCCCCTTTACACGTTTTTCTTGGTAAACAGTCCTTGTGTCTTTCTGTTCCTTTTGCTCCAGTTCAGCCAAACCACAAGAATCAGTGGTACAAGCGCAGGCCTGAGGTAGCAATATCTGAGCTGGAACATCTGTGAGAAGATGTACCCACAAACTATTCCAATCAGAATTTAAGAGTACCTCAGCTGTAATGAATTCATCCATGCTTGGTGCCATGCTGTTATGAACACACCTGTTTTGGAGATTCCTGCGTTATTGTGTTGCATAACACAAGACTTTTCCATTTTCACTCAAAACACATTCCGTTTCTAATCTTATTATGGTGTTGGAATCCTCAATGCTTTCTTTTTTTCTTTCTCCTTTTTCTTGTTTTCCAGCAGCAATGTGTCATTACTGCAGCACAGGACCGAGGCATCTTCAGGTTCCAATCAGGACATCCGCTAGGAATCCTTCTGTCCTATAAAGCTTGGAATTCTGATGGGTCCTGCTCACCCAAAACGCTCTTCTAGATAATAAAAAATAAATATCACTTTGCTGATTGACTTTGTCAAAATACAATTGCACGTCAGCATCGCTCTCCACTGGGAAATAGCAGGTCTCGTTGTGTTGCACGTGCGTCCCCCTGTATCAGCCAAGCCTCAGGCTGAGATTCACATGGCCCATAGAGAATCATTCTCTTGACAGAAGTGCAATCAGAAACGTTCCTTGTAGGTAAGCAGACAATTGTTTTTACATACATTTTGTTAAACCATATGTGAAATTTTGTGTAAGATGTCAATTGTCTGCTGAAGATCTTACAAGAAGTACACCATGAAACTCCTGAGGTAGACTTCCCATGCCAGCGTGTATTACGTATGTACACATAATCTTTTCTTTTTTTTTTTAACGATCTTTTCGGAGTTTCTGCAAGAATTCAATACTTGGTCTGTTGCCAGAGTTAACATGTGGGTGACTAACATGGCTGTGGCCTCAGGCCACAACCCTTAAACTGAGAAGATAGAAGGTCAAGTGGAATACAAGAGCATGAAATGGACTTTGTTGTTCGTATAGGCGTTTTTTTCATAACTGCAGAAACTGGCATTGGAATGATGTATTTCAAAGCCTTTCTGCATCATTGTAGTATAATAGAAAATACCATAATTGATAAATCAACAGTAGATTCCCCCCCCTCCCAGCACTACTTTTTTTGGTTTTAAACTACCATGGCTAATTAGGACAAGGACTGGATGCCTTCATGGACTCTTACAAATGCCGATCTATAGTTTTATGAAAGTAGGAAATGTCATTCATCTGTATTTAATTAAACTTTTTAAAGTCTATGAACAGAGCTCATTACCACGAAAAATTAGAGGCAGCTGCCTTAAAGCAGTTTATTTCCTCCTTTCTCTGTTAATAAGGAAAGAATTTCTCAGATAGCTACAGGATAAATTTGGGATCAAGATCCAAATTATTTTGTTTTTTATTGAACTGAAGCAATGCCAGATCTTAACTTCCTTATTCTAAGAGGAGAGACTGTGAATTCAGATGGCAGCACAAAGAGCAGCCATGCTTCTTAAAAGGTACAAACCTTATGCCCTACTCATTTCTACATTAGTAATTTACTCGATCCTTATTAAAAAGTGGAAAAATTAGGCTAATCATTTAAAATTTCCTCCTGCTTAATATGGTATTAGAGACTTTAAATAATACTCTCCTCCTTTGTCTGTGCAGATATACAGATCTGTTTTCTATCATAAAGCAACAGAAAGCACGCTACAGTCATTTTACATGAGCTTAGTATTTCCATGTTCCTATGTTAATTGTGGACATACTTTTATTGCTGTCTGCCTCCCCTCTTAATTGATGTTTTTAAAAATAGGAAAGATACTATGAAAAGACATTATATTTAAGGGACTTATTGCATCATACAAGCCACTATGAAAAAGTTAACTCTATCCCAGCCCAATCCAGTGCATTTGCAGTGCTTCCTAAGCAAATCAGTGCCAACTCTCATGCACCATGTATACTGAGTGTTGTTGTTGTTTCTTATGCAACAGCTACAGAAACTTCTAGGGCCTTGCCTAGAAGCTGATGGACAAATTTAAATAGTCCCTGTAAATATTTTGGATGTAGAAACTGAAACCAAAGGGAAGCTTACTTATCATGCTTGCCATATAAGGGAAGTTGCTTACGGTATGTCTTATAAAATTTAGCAAAGTTTCTTGCAAGGCTTAGCAATGAGCTTAGGTCTACCCATTATGCACATGCACATATGTATTTGAAAACAAGTTGGCCATAAAAATAATAAATGTTTCCTCCACCATGACTCAGTATCCCTTTAAACAGTTTAGTTCTTGCTCTTTCAAGTTTTAGTAGTACTTTAGTTCACAACAAAGGGCAAAGTTTGTGATGAATTAAAATGCGTGATTCAGTCTGGTCACTGTAACAAACATGTGTAGCTAATCACCAGGTGACAGAGAGTTTTACATACAGAAACATTTGGATCCAAATCTCCCCAGTGTTCATCCTAGTTGTCATGAAGAAAGAAAAATGGTGTTGTCTTCTGCTGTCTGACACTTGGCTGCCTTTTGTCTTTGCTTTGAGTCATCCACTGATTTCCAGCAGGGAATCATCAGGCTGATGAAACTGTACAACAGAGTCACTTTTGTACTCTAGAACATACAATTCAACCTGTTTAGATAGCAACAAATAATTTATACTAAGCAGAAGTCCTAATGCATGGTAAGACAGTATTTCTTTTCTTCAAGAACTGAGATAAACATGCATTTAGCAACAATTTTCCGTCCCCTTATAAGAAGATTCTTTGTTATCTTACTTCTTAGGCTTATGGACTATTTTGCTTTCATTAACAGAAGTGACATTTTTCTAGCTCTGTGTCTAAACTGACTAATCTGAATCTTGAGGGGAGTAGAGATCAAGGAATAGTTTCAAACTAGAGTTGGAGGTCATACAACATAGCAGTCAGAATCTTCCTGTTTGAGTTCAGAGTTTTAGTTTGTTCTCTCAGAGGAAATATACATGTAATTATTCACAATTACTGAGTGCTCCAATACTTCAGAAAGTTATTCTGGGAAGATTTCTCTAGGTGGATTATCTGACATGGATGGAGTCTCTCTTAGGAACTGAGCTAGCATTAAGTGGTTAACTAATAGCTGATCTCATCCTTCAGTAACAAGGAACTAGATTATTAAACATGGGCAGCTAGATAGAAGATGGAGAGAAAATAAATTTGTTTAGCTTCATCATTGGAAGTGATGTTGGCTATAACCAAATTAACATAACATTTTTCCCACTGTTAAGAATTTATGTTGCAAATCTTTAAAACGTGGTCTGTCATGTTCTCTTTAAAATAAAGCAAACAGAATTTTTAAAAAGAATTGTACAACCTGGATGCGTTTTCCATTTTTCAGATAACACCGTGCATCTCAAGGAAGTCAAGCTACAGAGTAACACTGATCCTTTTCTAAATGTTAGGTTTTGGATATTTACTTTTCCTCGGACGTCCTTCACTGTATGCTGTGATTATGGGTGATCCATCTTAACAGTGATACTTCAGAACCAAGAATGCTGCACAATGATCAGAGGTACAAGAAAGAGACTTAAGTCAGTGAACATAGAGAAGGGAAGTGAGGAACAACTACTTTTGCAATGCAAGAAATACAAGCTCCCATCTAAATTGTCTAGTAGGTGATTAAAACAAGGAAATGGAACTATAAAACATATTCCATTGACAGTGGGTACTGTGAAAGCTAGAAGTATGAGCTGAGACAAAGAAGGGTTAGGACAGTTCTTGGAGCATTAGTACAGTGAATGTTCTTGAGCAAAATTTGCTCACAACAGAAACAGCTCCATGGTTTTGTGACTGCACTATTCTCTGCAAGTTGTGCCTGTTAGTGCCAGAGAAGAACTCAGTCCAGTGTTGGTACTTTTGGTTTCTCTTTTTCCAAATAACATGGAGCATATGAGATGAGTGAGCTCTTCCTCCTGTTACTATCAACTCCATAAGAGCTATCTATGTAAATCTTAAATAGCTGGTCACATAACTGCTAACTGTTGGAGTCCCCCAAAATCTCTGCACCAACTTTGACCAATTATGCTCCTTTATCTGACTCTGAAGTAACAACGGCAGAGATGCAGCACTTTCTATGTTAAGGGCCTTCATTTTCAGTTTGGCTGTATGGTATGCCATCTTTGTTTTAGCTGGTTTGCAGCGAACTCAAAGATAAAGATAATAACAGTGCCTGTGATTTGTCTGCTTTCTCTGATTTCCTGTTTGCTAGTGCTCAAAACAACAACTGCATTCCATCATGAAAGGAATGAGCCTACTGACAGGGAACTAGATGGAGTAGAAAGCAGCTGTGCTGCTGTTACAAACAGATTTCATTCCAGAAACCTCATAGCATTGATTATCAGAGCAGTGATATCACGTGCAAAAAAAATTAGATAAGAGCAGCTCCCTACTTCCATGAAATAAGGATGTGATGGAGTATGCACTCTCTGGTGCTTTGGATTCTCTCGTTCAGGCTCTGAAACTGTACCCTTAGGGTACAGCAAAAGGGAGCTAGTACAAAGTAGGCAGGTTCTTACCTTACTTCTTTCCAAAACCACTGAGTTTGAAAATCAAATGATTTTTTATTTGTTAGCAACATACATTGAGCCAGTGCTTAAAAATGACATCTGGCTGTAGTCAGTCTATGCCCCAAACCATATTTTCAGCTAACAGTGAGCCATGATGCTCACTGATGGTAGCTGACCCATTTTTCTCTAGGCATTCAGTCTGACTGATACTTCTTCATGCTGGTTCAGCATCTGGTAACTGTATTATAGTGACTTTCCTGATGAAAGATGTACACATCCAGGAGCAGAGGAGACTGTTATGGCTCTGGAAGTTTCACACTGATCACAGAGTGCCAATTGCTTGTTCTTCCTTCACATTTAGAACAACTGTCCATGCTGCCAAATCTAAGTGAAGTTAGGGCGGCTGCCTCTGCAGGTACACTGGGTTTTAATCACCATTTTTATTGTACTCAGGCCAAGGGACTTAGAGTAAAAGGAAATCATCACAGGAAAACAGAGGTAAGATATTAAGTTACCCCAGTGCAGCATCAGTTTATGCCTGTGACACTTCTTCACTTAAAAGTGAACAATAATGAAAATAGAGCATGAGGAAGCATGACATCCTTTTCTACAAGTGAGTGAAAGAAAAGACACTTCTAGCCACAGAGGTCTTTTAGAAGTATCTAATTAGCCAAAGTTACTTTAATTGAATAGCTTGCACCAATGCTCTGTAAGCAAAACATGCAGCAAACAACTCACTCTTGTCCCTTGATCCATGTAGTCCAGCCTTGTCTCCTCTCATTTAAGACACCTCTTTCTCACATTTCTTCCACGTCTCCTATAAAAAGCACTTGAAATATAATGAAATATAAAGAAAGACTTTCTATCAGGTTTGGTTTGCTCTGGAGCTCTCTTTCATGCAAGGGAGACACAGACAGGTGTCTGCTCTGGCACTGACCGCCTGCAGCCCGCCTGCCCTGCAATGCTATCCCCACCAATCATCTCTCCTAAATCCTGTACCAGAATAAGAATCCAGCCCTGCTGCTTCACAAGACAGACAACAACAAAGGTACCTGCAAGCTTCCACAGTTTTTATTACAATTACCTGAAGATTTTCAAAGATATTCAACTGTATCTTCACAAGCTTCTTAATGCATCAGACATACCACTGAGGACAACACAGGAGGACATATGCACACTTTTTTACACGGAGAAATACCATTGTCAAAGCACTTGACAAAGTGGCAAGGAGCCTCAAGTTTATTTGTAGTGCTACAGAATGCGACAAACCTCTTAAAAAACTTAAAAATGCAGTAAGTGTAAGCAAAGACCTTCAGAGACCTGCATCATCAGAGATGGGGGAACTGAAGACAATTCCTAAGACATATGCATCCTGAACACTTTGCTTCAAACTCTTTGAATCACAAGTTAATTTATAAAGCCTATTTTTCATGACAGAACCACCTTCTGTCATTATTTATAGATGTAGCTGAAAACATTCAGAAGCAGAAAAGTGGCTTATTGTCATGCAGCTCTCGTTTTCCACTGAAAGCTGTGATGATCTAGAGAATCAGTCCCACTCAATAGCTATTCCAGCTAATTTTATGTTGTGGATTCTGTTGTTTGAGGGCTATGTCACAGCTGGATTGGAGAATAAAGGTTAACTTAGAAGTATTACTTCTATAGCTGGGAGAACTGCTCTGTACCCATCTCTCAGACCACACCAGAGCTTTGCATGGAAAATGTCCTCAGTGCAGAACAGTGAAATGAAGCAGTCAACACTGACCTTTAAGAACTGAAAAACTTCTGTGCCTGAGAGTGCCTCGCTGAACTGAAGTGTTTCTGTATGAGTTGGATGCAGCAAGCACTGTCTGGATGTGTCACTGTGTATTTACTTTTTAATTACTGATAGAATAGCTGCTTCATATTGGCAGACATTTGTGCATAGACTGCAGAAAAGTTACTATGAGCAGCACTCAGAAAAGTGCTCTTACACTGCAATTCAATGAGACTTGCATGCCTGCAAAATGTCATATTATCTTCCTGATTCCTTCTTGCCTTCTGTCATGAATGAGGCACTCTCCCTATTAGCCTCAATGAAGGCTTTGTTTTTGTCTTTGACACTTGGAGCAAACTTTCTGGCGAGCAGAATGAAAAATGCTAACACAAAGGATATTTTTCTTCTCTAATTGCCATAAAACTGAGAATATTGCTTACTGTCATACTGTGCTGAGACCCTATTGAAAAAGATTGGATAAACTGACAAGCTCTTTCCTCTGTGGGCCCTGAAGTGTGTGTCCCACCAGTAGTGCTATTTTAAAGATTATTTGGATACCATGTGCAAGATCTGAGGCCTTATCTCTTGGAAACTTAGGTCTGTCACACCGGATGCTTTTTCTTCACAGCACACAGGAGAAATACGAAGGAAAGTTTGGTGTGTGTCCAAGGCCACAATGAATCAACAGCAGTGCACAGTAATATTGCAGTGTTTTATGAACAGTGCAAAAAAAGAAGGGAAGAGGACCATCTTAACGTTGTCATATTTAGCATTATAACCTATCACACCGATGTCCTGCATGGGATTACATGCTCAGAGATCAAGAGGACCTAACAGGGAAGTATATTTAACTGCTAAACTCCCTGTGCCTGCTAATTCAGAGGAACTCAGCAGAAAAACACACAGGCAAGGGAGTTATCCTAAGGGGACTCCATGCAAACATCCCTCAAAAGCAGATTTTAATAACAAAATAATACAGATGACTGTTCCCAGAGCCTACACTGATGTGCTGGGATGTCTCATTATCTGAAGAGGTGGTCCATGATAATGATGACTAATTAGTAGAGGTTTCTTTTATTAACTCTGAGACAGCAGCAGTTCAGCCTCAAAAAAGGCTGTGTCTTTTGATGGTAAATAATCCCAGTCATGAGAACACTTCCTAAAATTAATCTGCGACATACGTGGTCACTTTAGGAGGAAAAAAATAAAAAAGGTCTATCTAGGCAAAGGTTGTACGTCCGTTTGATGGATCTGTTATAACACGTGGGTGCTGTCTATAGCAGAACACAGCGAGCCATTCTCATGTGCACGCATTAAAGGAGGCAGTCCCTTGCTAAGGGATTTGATTTAGTAGTTTAGTGGGTAGGGATGGTGTTAGGAGGATGGTTGGACTAGATGATCTTGTAGGTCCTTTCCAACCTAATGTACCTATGAACTCTGAACCTATGAAGCCCAATGCCACCTAGAGCAGGCTGCTCGGGACTGCACCCAGGCAGTAACGCGCATGCGCGCGCAAACGCGGAAGTAACATCCACTCCCCCGAGCCGCTCTTCACTGCGAGTCCTCCAATCTCTATGGTCGTTGGTCCTCCACGCAGTACCACGCGCTTACCCCAGCGTGCACAACTCGCTTCCTTTTGCTCTCGCCGCTCACCGCAAGGGACCCGCCTCCCACCCGCAACTCCCAGCGCTCCTCCCTCGAGCCCGAGCCACGTGCAATCCCACCCCTCCCCCAAAACATCATTCACCATCGCACGCACTGTACTCAAACCGACCCCAACCGCGGATCCGCATCACAAAGCCGCGTGCTCGGCAGGCACAGCGAGACTTCCCAGCCGTCAGCTGTTCCGGGCACGCTTCCCCATTAACTCCGCGCTCCCTCTCACATCTGCAGCCCTCCCCGTGCCCGGAAGCTGCACGCTTTAGCTCACAGCTGCGCGGCCACCGATTGGCTCAACGCCTCCGATAGCTATGGTACTTGAGCCAGCAAGCAGCCAGACGCATGCGCACAGAAACCAGTCTATGGCGATTGGTCCTCCGGCCGCAGTGCGCATGCGCCAAAGCGGGCGGCAGAAGCGGGAATTTACTCGTACCGCTCAGATCGGGGGAGCAGGCCGATGCGCAGTTCTGCGCATGCGCACTACCTCTGAGGCGCTCCTTGTTGCCGCCTATTGACTACAACGTGGTACTGCAGGCGCTGCTCTGCGCGGGTCCGTGGTGTGAAACTGGTGAAGAACCCCTGAAGTGAATGTGTTGCTGCAAAAACGTCACCGGCTGCGGCAGGACAAGAGAGGCATCACTGCTGCAGGCAGCATCCGATGTTGGATTGAAACGCTGCGATTGCATTCGTTCCACACGATGCACTTCAGGGTGTGCTCAGGTCCATTGGGGTACCCTTGGATGCCTCTCGGGCACAAAGTGAGACTTTCACAGCATCCCAGTGAACACTGAGGAGCTCTGGAAGTACTCTAAGGTTCCTCAGATTACGCTGGGGGCATTTTGGAGCCATCTAGGGCACAATAGAAGCTTCCAGTGCGCCTTAGAACACACAGAAGAGCTCTGGAAGCACGCTAGAGTTTCCAAGAGCACACAGGGCAGCTCCCGGGAAGCCTCTACGTCACTCAAGGAAGCAAATAGTGCAGCCTAGAGCACCCTGAGGAGCCCAGAGAGCGGGGAGCATGGCGCAGGGCTGTGGCTGCAGTACCGCCCGGCGGCCAGCAGGGGGCAGCAGAGCGCCGCGGCGCTGTCACCGAGAACCGCTCGGTGGCGTTTCCAGCAGCGCCCCGGGACCCGGCTTTGCCATCCTATCAGAGTCACACACATGGGTTGTATCGCATCACTTCTTCCCTTGGGTCTCGCTCTAGGGCACCAGAGGAAAGAAGATACTGCATCTGTAGGGTCGGATTTAGGGGAAGGCAATTCTCCCAGTGGGGTCTGAGTGGTGGGGCCAGAGCTCTAACCTCAACCATAATATGAACCCCGGACCCCAAAGTTATACTAGTCATAAGCCTAACAACCCAGAAGATAGCTGTAATAACTTCCCAGAGTAACTCTACCCCAAACTTAGAGATCACTAAAATGATCTCTAATCCTAATAGCACAGCAAAGGCTGGCAAGGCTGAACAGAACCAAGGGGGACCCAAGCAGACTTCAGCAAACCCCAGCATTGATCAGCAAGCCCAAATCCGTCTGAAACTATTAGACAGAAAAGGGAAATGGAAGAGGTAAATCTTTAGAGAAGAGGAAGCAGATAGGAAGCTGCTGTCGAGTGTCACAAACAAATCAGCTGAATGTTATACACACTGCCATGTGTAGCCAAGGAAGTACAATACTTCAGACCATCAGCTAGGAGATAAGACAAGTATCAGCAAAGCCTGGCTCTCCCTCCTTCCAGGATAAGGTTCTACAAAACCTGACTGATGCTCTAGGGCACTTCCACCACTTTTTGCTGCTCAGGATGATTTTAAAGCTCCTGAGAGGGTCAAGTGGAGTCGAAACCACAGGACCAAGGAGGCTTCCCCCAGCACACCCAGCATCTCCAGGGTTTGCTTCCAGCTCTCATGGCTTACCTTGCACATACACCCCACAAGAACCCAGGGCACATCATAAGTTGCAGCCAACTGCAAAACCACAGCTAACAAGTCTGCAGAAACTAGCATAATGCTTCTGATACAGCAGGAACCTCCCTTGCAGCTTGCAAAGATGATCCCAGGATACCGTTTCTACCAAAAAAACATGTAGGCTGGCCCCGAAATGCAGCTCCCAGCATCTCCAGAGGAGTTGGAAGCACAAGCTGCACATGGCACACAGCAGCCAAGAACATTAAAATAAGATGGGCACATAAAAAAGCAAACAGTTACAGATGTCCTGCAGCCAGGAGATGCACTGCAGCCAGGTGACTTCAAACCACTTACAGCCCTATCCAGCCCATAGAGGTGCTGGGGCTTCCCCACAGTGCTCCTGGTAGGCACAGCTTTTCTTCACCAGGGACACCATGAAGCTGATGGCCAGGAGAATTTTGGAGATGAGTTTGTCCTCCATCACCATCATGTGGCAGACAGCTGCAGCCAGGCAGAGCACCTGGAGACAAGGGCACTGAGAGTGCATATGTTGATCCAGAACAGCAGGCTCAGACCTCAATGATCAGAGCACAATTGCTATTTATGTCACATTATGGGCAGCACTACAATGGCTTCAATACACTCATCCACCAACCCACTGGGATACAAATACATCAACAATTTGGCTTCCTTGAATTTTCTTTCCTCCAGGTAGCGTCGACTTTAGAAGCTTCATCAGTACACTGTCACCTAAAATAGCTTGAGAGATGTGTACTATAAAGAAATCTCAGCACTAAGTGCATCACTTAATGTTTCATTTCTCTGGCTGGGCCTAAACATAAATAAGCAAACTCAAAGCAATAACGTCACATCTTTGTGTTTTAATCCCTCTTCTATTTGTGGATGTCATTGTTTATGACTTTTTTAAACAGTTGCTGAAGTGTTTCAGAAACAAAATACACCATTGCAAACTCCAATGGGGTCGCCCTCAGAAATGCACCCACACTCATCTTTCCAGTTCTCTGGTCAGAAGGTGTCCAGCTCAGGTTTCTCATGTTCTCATGAGTACAGGACGATAATCTGGACATACTGATGAAAGCAGCACTTTCTATTAGTCACAGATTACGATTGGAAAAGACCTCTGAGGTCACCAAGTCCAACCATCATCCCATCCCCGCCATGCTGCTTATTGCACCTCACCAAAGGAAGGGCAGTGATCTCCTGCTCAAACTACAAAGGCATGCCAGCTCCTTGCTGGTATTGCCCCTCTCAGGACAGCAGATGGGCAAAGTCCCTCAGCACCAGATATGCCAAACACAGAGCCCAGCATGGAGGCAGTGGGATCTGTAAACCCCAGTGGATCTGTAGACCCAGCAGCACCCAGAAATCAGCTGAGCTGTCGGATAGGAAGGCTGACGTGCACAGCCACTTGTGCCTTGTAAAATATAAAGCCAATATAAAGCTGTGGTGGACAATTAAGCCTAACCTAGAGCCGTCACATTCAAACAGCACAGATACGGCCAAGGGTTGAGCATGTGCTGGAGCTGGGAGCCAGCAGCATGCCCCATGGAGGACTGATGCTGGGAACCATGGCACTGTGAGGGCTGGAAAACGTTTGAGATTCCCAAGCCAATCCCAACCCAACGGCAACAGTGGCTCTGTAGGTGTGAAACCAACGTGCAGACGTTACTCCGATTCCATGGAGTCATTTCTCTCTTGACCTCCTGAGTGCTGTTTCAGATGGGCACAGCACCACGGCACCCAAACCGCATTATCTGTCTGATGGAGTTAAACAGTGTTTCTCAATTTGTAAACTCAAAGCCACTCCTGGTGTTACAGTCGCCTTTTACACCACAATTCCCCTCCCAGGCGCTGCCTCCAGGCCTACAAAGCCTGCCCCTCTCCGGCCGCCATCTTGGGCGCGGCAAATGCAGGAGGAGAACGGGAAGCGCCATCTTAATGGGTCGATTCGGCACAGCGAGAGGCGCCATCTTGGGTGTGGCAGATATGAACGGGGCCCGCCATCTTGAGTGTGGCATAGCGGGTGGGAGGTGCCATCTTGAGTGCCTGAGTTGGAACAGCGTGAGCCGCCATCTTGAGAGTGGCAGAGTGGGACCGGGAAGCGGCCATCATGTGCGTCACAGCGGGCGGAAGGCGCCATCTTGAGTGTGGCAGAACCCTTTTCTCCCCCATTCCTCTTCCATTCCCCCCGAGAGTAAATGCCCGAAGAGACAGACCAGACCACGGGATGCTGGAAACTTAACGTTTAATCAAAGAAATCGTTATCTGCACAGCTCAGAGCTCAAACTGGGACAGTGATGCACACCCACAGCCCTCCCCACCTTTTATGGCCACACATCAGGTCCCCGCTGAGCTGGTGAGGGACACACAGCCGTCCTCCATCCATGGAAGCCTCCAACCGCTCCGTTGCTGCTCATCTGCGGGAGGAGGAAGGAGGATAGAAATGAGAGACGTCCCATGCAGAGGGCAGCCCAGCCAGCAGCACACCACACCTGCCCGGTGCTCCTTCCAGCGCCGCCTGCACAGATCTCCTCAAGGCTGCATTGCTGCCATCCAGAGCGGCTGCCAGACGGCTGCGGTGGGATGGGGTGAGCTGCAGGGACAGCAGACATGGAAGCACATCACGCTACGATGAGGCTGCAGGGCTCATTGGCTCCGAGGCAAACCGTGCTCACCTGGCTGCGGTACGTGGTGAGCACTGCCGTCACCAGCTTGGCGTAGCTCAGTGATGCAGTGAAGGCCGGGGCCTGCCGGCACAGGGCGAGCACCAGGAGGTCAAAGAGCTCAGAGGGCAGCAGCTCCTGCAACAGAGCCAGGAGCACAGCAGGCCTTCACCCCAGTGCAGCTGGAGCTGCCCACAACAAGGCCTCACCTGCCTCCCCAGCACTGCCAGCACCACCGGCAGCAGCTTCTCGGACAGGGGGACCGCCAGCACCAGGCTACAAAACAAGGCGATGTGCTGCACTGCTCACACAGCTTCACTGGTTGCATGCTCTGCAGCTCGTCGTCCCTTACCCCAGCACCATTCTCACGTAGTCAGGCTCCAGGCACTCCTCTATGAGCTCGCACACCAGCTTGGTCTGCTCAGCGCCTGCAATGGGAAAGATGAGGCTGCCAAAACCACAGGGGTGTGCTGACCCTGCTTGCTGCCCTTCTGGACAAGGGGATATCCCCATCAGGATGCCCACAAATCAAGTGGTGCCTCCTGCTGCTGTTTGGAGAACTCAGCATCCTCCATTTGTTTGCAAAGGCTGAACTGCCAACAGCCTCAGCAATGGGAGATGCTGAAGGGTTCAGAATCAATAACACTGGAAGAGGTCTCTAAGATTATCAAGTCCAGCCAGCACTAAACCACATCCTCAAGTGCCACATCTCTACGTCTGTGCAGGGTTCTCTCATTCTGCCAGCAGGCCATTTCAGCACAGCATTAGGAGCTGCCAGGAATCCCCAAGTCCGTGGAAGGATGGCAGCATTCCTCTAAGAAGGATGATGCTGGAAACCAACGTCACCTCCTCCCCTGTCTATCCCAGGCATCCAGACACACCTCTCCCATCACAGTTTCCACACACTCGCTTGCTCAGATTATACCAGCACTGCAGTTCCTAACACACATCTGGGATGATAAATGCCCTCAAAGAGACAGCACCGTGCAGTCAGGGCTTCCCTACAGCTCTCCCTTTGGCTCCTTCAGCTGCCCCCAGCACCACCCACCCCTCTCATCAGGGCAGCCCAGCACACCTTGCCCCGGATCCTGCAGGACTGGAGCCACCAGGACCTGACAGAAGGGCTCTGAGTACTTGGAGCAGAACGAGGTGAGGGCAGCCATGAGGTGGCGGGACGGTGGCTGCACGAGGGACAGGACCTATGGGTGGAAAAGGCAGAAGTGGAGGTGCAGAGAGGGAAACAGGGCGTGCTCAGGCTGGGAATGTTCTGCCTGAGTACTTACTCGTGGAAGGAGGAGCTGCTCGGCCAGGATGGCCGCGCTGGCATAGCTGAGGTCAGGTGTGAGAGCCAGCAACCAACTGCAGAACCTCGCCAGGAGCTGCTCTGGGCACGTGGAGAGCTGGAGGAAGGAGCAAAGCCCCTCGAGCTGGGGACAACAGAAGGGACAGGGCTGTTAAGGACAGCAGCAGAACTGCCAGCTGTGAGGACACCACTGCTCACCTGGCTTGGAGAGCAGCTGTTGAGGACGTGCAGCTCAGGTGGGATGCTCAGCTCTGTGCACTGCAGGGAAACACAGCCCTTGGGTAATGCACCAAACAAACCAAGCCACAAAATGCTGCTCTAGGACTCTTCTCTTCCCAACTGCCTCCCAGCCTGACCCACAAGAGGTGACAGCTGGGCTCTTGTCTCCCTGCCAGCCATCCTACAAAACCCATCTCTTCTCCCATTCCTCCTGGAGGCCATGGGATGAGCCCACTCAGCCCGCCTGCACCAAGGATGAAGGCAAAACAACCACTTACATTGGCCTCTTGCAGCAGCAGCATTTTCAGCTTTGGCCCATGCATCTAGGGAAAGGAAGGTGAAAGAACAGAAGTCAGACTCTAAAAGTTCACTGGCTGAAAGAGGGGTGCAAAAGCCTCAGGTGGGGATCTGCTGGCTCAGTTTACTTTCTGATTTCTAGGAGAAGCACTCTGGGAAGCAGCATCCCGTGGAGTCATAAATCCCAAACAAGAGTCTCTAAGGCACCCACACCATGCACACAGCAGCGGTCTGAAGGTACCCAGATTTCTCCCACAGCAGGGAAGCTGTAGAGGTGTCCCCAAGAGACACAGGGACGCTCCAACAGCAGCCACCTCATCACAAGGCAGGAAGGGTTGGCAAAGGGAGCGGAGAGAGGAGGTGGACTGAAACCCTCCCCAGTACCTGGATAAAGGACTGCACCTCCACCGCCACCTCCGGCCCTGAAATCCTCCTGGGCTCTTTGTCTGCATCCTGACAGGGACCTCCCGGGGCAGCCCCAGCCGTGCTCTGCGTGGATCCATCCCCTGATGTCTCCCCAGGCACCTCTTCTCCCATCCCTGCTGCACCATCCAGACCTTCCTGCAGCTCAAACGCCGCATCCTCCAGCAGCAGCCTCTTCCCCTCCCTCTCCTCGCTCAGCTCCAGGCTTTCCTCCAGCACCTTCTTGCGCTTCCCCCATGGAAGCACGCCATCAGCCGCATCCCCATCCTGCTGGCTGAAGCACCACTTCAGTTTCCTTCGCCCCTCTGCTTTGCTCTGGGCAATTTTCTGGCACAGACATCTGAGCTGCTGCTGGCAGGTGGGCGTCAGGGCAGGGGGAGGTGGGGAGGAGCGCTCCTCCCCCCGCAGCAGGAGCACCCCCAACGCCTGCACCCAGGGGTCCGGCTGGGGGTCCTTCCCTGCAGCACGCAGCAGTTGGTGGAGGCAGTCCGTGGGTACCACTGCTGCTACTGCATGCAGCAGGGAGAAAAGGTTCCTCTGGCAGACGATGGGGAGCAGCAGCAGCCGTGGTTTGCTGGAAAAGGGGAGAAAAAGAAGAGGCTGCGACACCGCAAAGCACCGCACAGCTCTGGGTCCTTATGTGCCCTCTCCTGTGGACAGAGGTGTAACAGGAGGAGGAAAGCAGCGGGACCGTCATCCACGGCACTGCACGCACAGGAATTGAGCACCCGACCTCCCGCTGAACCCCGAGCTTTGGGATCGCAGCCCACTCACACCGCCAGGGCCCCATCCGACCCCTCCAGCGTGGGCTCCTCCGCGCACAGAGCGTCCACGAAGCTCCGCCAGGGGAACGCCCGCCCCGATCCTTCCCTGCCCCGCACCCGCTGCAGCGCACGGAGAGCGGCCAAAGCCCCAGCGGGGCCGGAGGACAGAGCGTGGAGCAGCAGGCGGCACGGCCCGGCCAGGAGCTGCAGCCAGGGCAGCTCCATCCGCCTGCACGGAAACCGGGGCGAGCTCGGCCCCCAGCGACCCGCTGCGTGCCCCAAAGCCGGGGTTGGGGGGACACGGCTACGGGGAGGACCCCAGGAGGCCGAGGGTCCCCGCAGCGCTGCGGGTCCACCCCGCGTACCCGCGGCCGGAGCACCCCACGTGGAACCCACTCGCGCCACTTCCGCACCCGCCCGCCAAACAAAACAAACCAAAAGCGCGCGCTGTATGCAAATCACGTCACGTGCCGAGCGCAAAAGGAGCCCTTAAAGGCGAACGCTCCCCGCTCGGGCAGTGGGTCCGAAGGCTGCGCCGTCTGCGCGTTTCATTTTATTTGGTTTTATGCTCGGATTTCGCTAAAAACGGTTTAAAACCGCGCCCCAGGGCAGCCCGGCTCCCCGCTCCCCTCAGCCCTCTGGGTATAAAAACCTCCCGCCCCATCCCGGCTCCCGCAGCGTCTCCCAGAGGTGCAGAGGGCGATAGAAGGGGCTGAGAGCCCCCCTGCCCCGCACCCCGTCCCATCGCACGGCCCCACACGGCCAGGCACGCAGCAGCCAGACCGTCCCATTCCACAGCCACCCCCAAACCGGAGCCAGGCGCAGCTCAAGGCATTAAAGGTGGATTATTCCATTCCCAGAAGACACTCCCTTGGAGCTGAGAGCACGCAGAGGGTGCCCAGGGGGTCCCGTGGCTCAGTCTGAGTCGCTGCTGTCCCCAAAGAGCATCGCACGGATGTGACGCGTGTTCAGCTCCAGCAGAGTGTGGGTGATGGCCCATTCCAGCAGGTGGAACTCATCTTCCTCATCAGAGCTCTCCGAGGGAGAGGGGCTGTGCTCCTGAAGCACAGGACAGAGGGTGAGCCCCGGCCCCACAGGACACATTGCCCCACTCACGGCGTGCACCCTCAGGGGCTGCCGGCCACACGGTGGTCGCCCACCGGGCAACCTGTGCAGGTAAATGCAGTCAGACCCTAAGGGGCAGCAGCCATCGTTCCGGGTGAAGATCTTGCACCTGATTTTCCTGCGGGGTTCAGACAGCAGTTGTGAGCGCTGCTGGAGCGGTGCGGAGCTCACGGTGCTGTGCACTCATCCTATCTGTGCTTTGAATGCTTGATGAGCTGCTGCTTCTCATCCCCACCTGAGACCCAGAACCTGTGGGGGATGTAATGGCCAGAGGTGAGCCGGCACCCCGGGCAGGCCCTGGGTGAACACACAGAGCCATTAAGGTTGGAAGACCTCCGAGATCCTCAAGTCCGACCCCACTCCACCCCACAATGCCCACAGACCACGTCCCTCAGTGCCACATCTCAAATCCCCCCCAGGGACGGTGACCCCACCACTCCCACGGGGTCTGGTCACAGTGCCTGACCGCTCTTTCTGATAAGATTTTTTTTCCTAATATCCAACCTGAAATGGGTCCTAAAAGGGGAGCAGCCCCTGGCAGAGCTCAGCACCCACGTGGGTCACCCAGCATCCGCATCCCCTCCCCATCACAGCTCCCAGGCCCAAAAAATGACTTCAGGGTGCAGAGCAGTGGGGCAGTATGGGAGTACAAGGGTAACTATTCAGAGCAGAAGCTGCAGGGTAAGATGAACAGCACAAGGCCACAGCGCTGAGAACCAAGGACACCTCCAGAAGAGGAAAAACAGTGTAAAAAAGCTGTGTGATGGCCGCGTGATGGTGACTCTGAATGGAGGAAGAGAGCATGGCCTGGAACGACTTGTGAGTGATTGGATGAGCACGGGTAAGGAGAGTTTGTGCAGTGCTTTGCTGACATGTAAGGGCAGGTGGGAAAGTCACAGGGGAAAACTTGTCTGTGCATATAAGGGATGTTTAAACCTGCAGTGTGTGATTTGGACCGTTCACATCCGAACGCTGCAGGACAGTGACCTCATCCCTGTGCTGCCCCGAGTGTCCCAGCACGCTCACCGCGCTGGGGAAGCCCCGGCTGCGTCTCCACGCGTGGCTGCAGCTGGGGACGATCCCAGAAAGCCGCTCCTCCGGCAGCGCCTTCTCGTGCACCGCTCCGTGCTGATGCCGCCCACCACGGCCCCGCTGTGCGCCCTCGGATCCGCGGTGGACGCCGGAGCTGCGGCAGCTCCGTGCACGCTGCGGCCCCAGCCCCACACCTGGGGGTCACGCGGGGAGCACGGCCGTGGGACTGACCCCACCTCCGAGCGCTGAGCCCACGCTGTCTCCATCGCTTTGCTGGGGGCGGGGGTCTGCTCTCAGCCCCTTCAGCTGGGGCCTGCGGGCAGAGGAGCTGTTAGAGAAGCGCATCCCACCCCACCATCGGGGCCTGCGGGCACAGGCTCAGTGCTCAGATGCCCCCCACCCTTACAAAGGGACCGGGAGGGTGTCCCACAGCCCCGGCGTGGCCTTATCTGGAGATGGAGGGAGGAAGATATGGGATGAGGGCGGGCACACGCGGGATGCTCCGCGGACACCCACCTGCGGCACCCCGAGCTCTCGCAGGGACCAATCCTCCACGGACAGCCCATCTGGGGCGGTCACCGCGCGCGGGGATGTGCCCCTCTCCATCCTCTTCCTCCACGCGTGGGAGTCCGAAGGCTGCCGGCATCGTGCTGGGGGCAGAGCTGTGCCACGCTCCCCCCATCCCCGGACCACCGCCCCCTGCTCTGACCCCCCCGGCGTGGGGGGCACCGGGCTGCGGCCGTTCCCCGCGGGCAGCGGCTGCTCCGGGGCGCGCTGGGAGCTGGAAGAGCACGGGGACACATAGAGGGGTCACCCCATCCCCCGTGGCACCGCACCCCCTCCCCGTTCATTCCTGGATCCCAACCCCCCCCCCCCCCCCCCAAGCCATACCTGCACAGGGGTCTCACACAGCCCCCCCGGCCCCGCAGTGCCCCCAGGGAGCCCGGCTCCATCTCATCCAGCAGTGCAGAGGGTGAGAAGCCCTCCTGGGGCTTTTACCTGGTGGGGTGGGGTGGGGTGGGGTGGGCTCACCCCCACCTTAATGGGGTTAACCCTTGCCCTGCTGCTCCTTGTGCTGGTGGGAGGCGCGGGGCAGATATCTCTATCCCCACACTGCCATAAATCAGGGATGGGAAATGCAGAGGGACGCGGTGCAGCTCCCCCTGGAGCACCCGAACAGGGTTCACTGCGCCGATTCACTGTGCATTTGGGGCAGGGAGCGCTCCCAGCTCGCTCTCACTGCCTCTTGGTGCCACTGAGAACGCAGTGTGGGCAGGAATGGAAGCACACCTCCCATCCCCTCTGCTGGAAACAACCCCTGAGCACTCAGTCCTGCACAGGAGGGCTGAAATATTGAGTTGGGATTTATTTGAAGTCAAGTCAGTCTGCGGATGCTATTTATATTATTAAAAACACCTCGAGGTTTGTACTTCTAGCAAAAATAGACATTTCAGTTTGAAGGTTGTTACACTGAAGGGAAGAGCGAAAAGTCCCCCAGGTGACCAACACGGGAGTCCACGTGCCCTGGGGGTGCCAGGGGCTTTGGGGACAGACCCCCACGCTGGGAGCAGCACCCACCTCTGGTGCCCTCCCCAGAGGACTTCAAAGTGCTTTAGAAATGGGAACTCCTTAACAGCCCTGCGAGGTAGGGATGGGAGGTGAGGGAGGGGAAACTGAGGCACCGTGAGGAGCTGAGGGTGGCAGCAGCTGTGGGACTGCTGGCCCAGGGGGGGAGGGGAAGCCCAGAACCCGAAGCTGTCCCCAAGCTCAGGGCATGGGAGGAGGAGGGCAGGGGAAGCCTCCCGCTGCTCAGTGTGGGCATCCCTCCCCCTTGGGAATACTTGGTGTTCATACTGTGTTTTACAGCTGCGAAGTTCTTTGCAACCAGTGCAGTGATCGATCCTCATGTCCCCCCTCCGAGCGAAGGGCAGCCTGGCTCCCCTCCCTGGACGGGGAAACTGAGGCACAGCCATAAGCAGAGGGGTGAAGGCCAATGCACTTTGGTGGCAGCAACAGCAGGTCAGGGTGCAGCCATCTGCTCTCCCCAGTGCCGCTGTTCCCCTTGCAGGGCTGCTCTGCTGGTGCCACCAGATCCCTTCTGCAAAACCTTCCAGCCAGGGTTGTGCTCCCTCCCCATGCCCCCACAAACACCCCAGCAGCACCCCGGGCTCTGTGGGCTGGCTGTGACTTCCCCCGGGCTGGTGCTGCTGAAGGCTTTGCTCGCTGCGGTGCTCGCAGGGAGCCCAGCACAGCCGGCCCATCCCAAACCTGCCCTGTGCAGACCTTCCTGGAACTCATATCTGCACAGAGCAGCCTGGGGAAGCAATGGAGCTTGGGCTCCAAAGGTGAATTCTTGAGTCAGCCCCTTCCCTCTCCTCTTTGACACAGAGGTGCTAAGGGGTGGGTTCCTCTGCGGTGGGGGCACTGGGAGCACAGTGGGGGCTGCAGCTCTCTGCTAGGACAGCCGTACACGCCTTCAAATACTCTGCCTTTTCTTTGGGAGAGAGAAAAACTTCCTTTCGTGCCGCTGTCCTAAATTTCACAGCTCAGGACTACATCTTCCGAGTGCAATATGACAAAGAAATAAAGACACGCTGTAAGTGCTGCTGCTGCCCCACGGGGAAACCGCACCACGTTTGGGGCTCTGAGCCACCAGAGCAGCCCCCAGTGCTGCAGGAAGGCCTGTCCACGCCATGGAAACCACGGGGCTGCTCCTGTGGCCCCTCAGTAACGGAAACAGTAGCTTATGATTTGCCTTTGTGAATTGGTTAGTGTGTTAAAGGAAGCCCAGGAGGTGGCTGAAAACCTTCTGGCACCTTGCTCTGTGTACCGCACGTCGCAGTCGTGTAGAAAAGAGCTTCCAGTAGAAGAAAGGGAAGACATGGGGAAAGGTTTTCTTTGTACAAAGAGTCTCGTTTGGAATCCATGGCTTCATTCTCATAAATAAAGAGGTCCTCAGTACATGTCCTTGTAGATCTCCTGCAGGAGCGGGTGCAGAGAGGTCTCTGTCTCCGTCTTCTTGATCTTCTGCACCAGCTGGGCGTGCTCTGTCACCAGCTGCCGCAGGTCGGCCATCTTCTGCAGCAGCTTGGGGAAGAGGTACTGTGCATCTGGGTGGTTGGACTGCAGGTGGAACTCCAGCGCCCGGAGGATGTTGTCTTGGATCTCCTCCACCTGCTTCACGTTCATCAGGCCGGGACGGTCTGCGGGAGGAAGCACGGTAGCTGCTGTTACGGGGCAGCCCACGCTGCCTGTGGAGGTATGGAGATGGGGAATGCAACCCGCCCATGGTGACTCCAACCCAGGAAAAGGGGGAAAATGCACGGCCTTGGACTGCACGTCCTGAGCAGCCGATGGGAAAGGAGTGACACTTGGACCAATCTCTGCGGTCAGAACTGTTCCGTTCTCTCACCCCTCTAAGACTTGCAACCTACAGCAAGGAGGCTGGAACTACATGACCTTTCAGATCCCTTCCAATCCTAAACCATTCTATGCTAAGACACCCACGGCTGATCTCTGCCAGCAAAGGCCCTGCTGAAGCACGGGGTCAGCGGCAGCCCGGCCCCTCCAGCCCCCATAGCTCTGGGGGATTCTGTACCCGCTCACCTCCGCACAGGATGATGGCAGCCACAAACAGAGACAGGTCACTGTCATCCAGCTCCAGCGCATTGAACTTCACAGCAAACTCGAATTTGGGCTCCATGATCTCGTTGAAGGGTTTGCGCAAGCTGCGCAGGAACTCACGGGTCACAAAGCCGTTCCCATTGGCCACCAACAGGCCATCCTTGTTCATGATAGAGGCCAGCATGGCAAAGATGGCCTCGTGCACCCCGTACTTCAGCAGAGTCACTTGGTCATTCAAGTAGAGGCCTATGAAGCTGGGGATGCTCTTGGCGAACTCGGTGAGCTCCCGCACAGTTTCCACTGAGGTGCACTGGCAGCGGTAGAAGACGTGCACCCCGATCTCCTTGTAGGGGGGGATCCCATCCACCAGCTGTTTCCAGACCAGCCCCTTTTCTGCTTGCCACAGGGTGTCCATGTCATGGATCACAAAAGGCTGCTCGAAAAAGAAGAATGGTCAGGAATGTGCCACACTCAAGCTCTACCCAGGACACTCGCCTTTGCCTGCCCATTTGTTGCTCTCTCCTGCTGGGGTTGAGGGAGCCCTGGTAAATGGCACCCACCCATACACACACAAGTCTGAGGAGAGGTGGGAATCTTCCCAGCAAGAGGCAAGACATGTAAAGACACATAGCTGGGAACTGGTGCACGTGCAATAGTTACAGCAGGAAGATGAGCCCCCCACACAGGCTGCAGCCAGCCCTGCCTGCCCCAGGAGGAAACTTACTGGGGTGCTGCTGGCCTTCCCGGTCAAGATACCTCTCGCCTTCTTTTTGGTCATGTTGAAGTTTTTCAGGTAGGCATTGTAGATGTGCTTGGAGAAAGCTTTCAAGTCAGCCACCTGTGGGTTCTGGCAGCTGATCTCGCTCGCTGTCAGCCCTGCTACCAGCTTCCTCTTCTCTGCCTCCGGCATGCGGCCGAAGCGGATCGCTGTGAGGAGCAAAAGCAGAGAATCAGACAGCACAGCCTCCCATCTCTGCTCACATGAGCTCTACCACAAGCCCTGCTTCCCACAGAAACACCTTGGCTGGGCCACGAACAAGACGGTTCCACCTCAAGTTCAAAAATCCCAGCAATGTGTCTAGTTCCTGCTAGGCCAATCTGAAAGGGAGAGCCATGTGCCAGCAGCCAGACTGCATGGCAGGATGAAAAAGGCCCTTCTGGTAGGGGAGAAATGGAAGAAAGAGACAAGGCTCAAAGAACTGAGCTTGAAAGAAAATGATTCCTTGGAAAAAAAAAAGGCATAGGGTAATGCAAGATATTTGGCCTCTCCATGTGAATCACAGAACGGTTGGGTTGGAAGAGACCTTACAGACCCCCCAGCCCCTCTGCTGTGGGCTGGGTGCCCCCCACAAGCTCAGGCCCAGCCACGGCCTGGGGCATCTCCAGGGATGGGGCACCACAGCTCTGAGCAGCAGTGCCAGGGCCTTGCTGCCTCTGAGGAAAGGACTTCCTCCTAACATCTAACCTCAATCTGCCCTCTTAGTTTAAAACCGTTCCCCCTTGTCCTATCACCATCTGCCTGTGAATCCTTGGGATGAAGAATTGCTCGTGGGGCAGACGGCCCTAGGGCACCTCACCAGCAGGCCCAGGAACGAGGTGACACCCACCGTTATGTGACATGCCCAGCGAGAGGCATTTCTGGAAGCGGCAGTACTGGCACTTATTGCGGTTCTTCTTCTGAATCTTGCAGCTCCGCTCACACCTCTCATATTCCAGCTTCATGCGGATCGTCCGGCGGAAGAAACCCTGCACAGAGTGGGACACGGAGCAGGGAGGCAAGGGAACAGCAGTGTTAGCACCTGTGTTTTAAGAGCACGCCAGTTTGTTATCCCCAGCAGCCTCACTGAGGTTCATCCTTCACTGGGTGTTTACAGCACAAGCAGAGCCACAGGAGAAGCGGTGCGATGGGAAAGGGGGGAGAGGAGGACTGGGTGTGTGATACCGCAGGCAGCCAGCAGGGAGGGATGGAGGAACAGGCTGTGGGACCCAGCCTGGAGGAAAATCTGGCAGGGCCTCATTGCTAACGCAGCCCTGCTGGCATCTGCTGCGGGGGAAGGCATTTTAGAGGTACAGCCAAGCTGCAGCCAGCAATCCCAGTGGGATACACACACAGCTCACGGCTGATCTGCAGCACAGACAGCAAAGCCAACCCTCCCCACGGGGGTACAAGGATTTGCTTTACAATGTAAAGCATAACATGCTAAGACATGGGACATGTTTGTCTGAAACAGGCTGAACCCCACGCTCCCCAGTGAGGACACACCTTGCAGCCCTCGCAGGCGTGCACGCCGTAGTGGAAGCCTGAGGCTTTGTCTCCACAGACCCTGCACTCCACGTTCAGTGCCCCCGAGGCCGTCTCCTCGCAGCCCATCTGCAGTTGGTCCGACAGGGAGGGAGAGGAGCTCTGTGAAAGGTCTGCAAACACACAACGGATCCGTCCTTCTGAGCAGCAGCCACAAGCACAGCGTTGCACCTAACCCTGCCAGAATGGGGCTGATGGGGCATTTCCAGCACTGCCTCCAGCACTGTGTTTGGGTGGTTAACCTCTGATAAGGCACTGGCCACAGTGCTGCCAGGAGCTAACGGGCTGCACATCAGTGCTGAGTGTGGAAGAACTCTGGAGCTTAATTTTAGGCAGTGAAACCCCTCCGCAAGTTTTGCAAGGCAGCTAGCATAACTCACATGATGGGTCTGCATTGAGGATTTCAAGAAGCAGACAAAGAATGGTTCTCAGCACCCTGGAAACCCTCCCCACTTCAATACACACACTCCGGGGCACAGCCCTCCCCCCTTCCTGGCCCTATTTCCCTCTCCCAGCCCACTGTCACCGGCCATGTGGTGGCTGCAGAGGAAGAAATAGGTCCCTCCATGCTTTGGCTCTCAATGAATTACTGCACAAGGTGTGAGTCTACTAGAAGCCCAGCTCTGTTCATGCGCAGGCCCTTTGCTGTGAGCATGGGGAACGGGGCTCCACTCACCGGTGTAGCTGCTCGAGGGCAGCGAGCTGTCTGGTCCTGCACTTGGATCCGAGGTGCCGCTGGGCACCGTCACTGCCTCTTCCTCTTCCTCCTCCTCTTCCCTGACCTCAGGTACTTCCTCCTGTAGTTGTTCCATAACTGATCACCCCTCAGTGCCAGGACTGCAATCCCTGTCATAGCTCTGGCATCATCCGCGTCTATCCGAGATGGACCCTACCAGTTGCACTAGCCTGCGGGCAGAGGGAGAGGCACAGCGTCAGCACCGTGGGAGCCATCCCACTCTGCTTCGTGTCCTTACCCATGCTGACAAGCAGACCCTGGGGCTTCTTCAAGGCCTCTTTGCTGGAATCATGTTCAAAGCCCAGCAGACTGACCCCGGGACACCAACCAGCCCACAGCCCACCCCGAGGCCGGTGCTCCGCACCCTGCAGACCCCACAGCAGAGACAGAGCCCTGGGCAATGTCCCTACAGCCGTCAGCACCCCGTGCTGTCACGGTGGCAGCCAAAGATGGGGTTTGCTGCAGCCAGCACTACAGGAAAGGTTCAGATAACGCGGGCTGCAGCTGCCAGCGTGGAGCTCAGCCCCGTGCTGGCCTCAGCCCAGTGGCTGCTGGGGGCACGAGCAGGGCTGTGGGTCTGTGAGCCTCAGCCCCACACTGGGAGAGTGACGGCTTCCTGCCCGGCCCCCGTGCTCCCACTCCTTCCCGTTACAGCGGCGGTGTTTATTTTCACTCCTTGTGTTGTAACCAGCCCCAGATCCTCTGCCAAGAGCCACTCAGCTGAGCACGCTGCTGCTGCTCGTACGGCTGCGGGGCCGTGCTCAGCCATGGGTCTGGTGTCCGTGGGAGGATCGACACGGGCTCCTCTTCCCGTGTCTTTTCTCCCTGTCTGTGGTTACCTATCCCTGCAGTCACCGTGCGATGGCTGCCGATGCCGTTCCCAGTGCCCAGCTCAGCACCCACATCCAAGCCTTCAGATCTCAACTCCTGCACCGAGTCCTGCTCCAGCAATGAACTCCTGAAGCCCGTTTGATGCAGAGCGCAGTCATTTCCTTACAGGAGTTACTTAAAGGTGGAGAATCCACATGCTGTTTCCATCAAACAAGCCACTGACATCCAGCTTCCCCCAGAAGAGCCTCAGTTCACAGGCACTCGTTAAACTGAAGGAGCATCTTCATGTGCTAACGTGTGCAAGCTGCTCACAGGGGACTTGCACAATGCCAACCCACGAGCAAACAGGTCCTGGTGGCACAGGGCTCCCCGGGCTACCTCCCCCTCCTGCTCCCAACACTTGGCACTTGTGTTGCAGCCAGCTCCTTGGGAAGCTGTCAGCATTGAGCAAGGTCAGATTGGTGAGCAGCAGCTCGCGCCAAAGGGGAGGACAAACCTGCAGAGGGAGGCCACAAAGCCAGCAACCAGGCACCCCCAAGAGCTGGTGCTGTAACAGCCTAGGTCCTCTGCTTGCTTCTCCTCTGCACACCAGGAGTTCAGAGCTGCAGGGACAGCTCACGGGCAGCTCCGACTGTGGTGCTACCCACAGCTCTGTCGGAAGCAGCAGAGGGGCACAGGGCTTGCAGAAGTGTTGTGCTCCCTGCCACTGCCTCCTGGGCAGCACTGAGCAACCATTCAGGGCTGTGTTGTCCTTGGCGTCCGCTCGTGTGGTGGGGCAAGATGTGCAGGCAGGAAAACCTATTTGCTGGAGATGGAGGGTAACGAGCTGGATCCGTTTAAAGTCCGGATATAAATAAATGCACACACATCAGGAAAATGCTTTTTGCCTGAAACAGCAGTCAGTAGGGTAGGATGGCAGAAGCAGGTCTATCCAGGGCCTTGCTCTCCTGGGCAGCAGCAAGCTCTCCAGGTCCACCAATGCTGTGCCCAGAGTTAGTCTGGCTGCAGATGGTCACACACAGCCCAGGAGTGTGGGAGAGTGGAGAGCAGGACACAGCTGACAGCAGCAGCAGACTCCAGCAGAGGTACCCCATGTCGGTGAGGGTGGGACAAGGATGTGTATCACCCCGTGGAGAGAGAAAAGCTTTTACCAGAAGGCTCTGAATGTATTGTTTTAATATCTTCTTGCAGGCCAAGAGCAGAGGGGAGCCACAAGAGCTGTTTGCACACCTGCCTTTCCCTGAGCCATTCCCCTGTTTTTCAAACAAGGGAGATAAAGGGAAGGGGAGGAGGCATTAATTCCAGCCAGGCCTTCAGCAGATGAAAGCAGCAGGGATTGTGCCCACACAGCAAGGTGCTGGGCACAGCCCTGTGCTGCTGCAGGGGACATTCCGACCCCAGACCCTCCGACTTTGGGGTTGGAGCAGCAGCCAAATACATCCACATGCCACCAAGCCCTTACTTTCTTTCATCTGGAGGATTGAGTTGAGTGTAAAGAACAAGACAGCACGGGCTTGATTAAAATCAGTGCAACAGCTTCTTTGATTCCTGTTAGTGCCAGATTCTTCTGGCACATGCAGGGAGAGCAGAGCACTCTGCCAGCCTCCAGGATGCTTCATTCATTCCCAGGCACCAGGAAGATCCCCTCCTGCCAGCCCCAGCAAAGGGAAGCCTTTGAGGGCAGAAAGCATTTGCAGAGGATCACACAGCAGCAGCCACAAGCACAGAGGGGACGTGCTGCCTCCCAGCAGTTTGGAGTGGGGTAGCTGAGCTCCATCCCACTGAGAGGACAGAGGGACATAGGGACCCTGCACATCTCCACAGGGTGGCACCAGGGATGGCTGCGTGGAGGGCACAGGATGCTCAAAGGACCCTTCTCACCTCCAGGAGCTCCTTGCTCACTCGGTGCCTCACTGCTGAGTGAAGCACAAGAAGCACACGCTGCTGGCTGCCACCCTCGTAGCTCCCACTCTGCAATAGGTTTCTCTATACTAGCAGCATCTCTGCTGGAAACAACAATATAGCATCACCCCACACAGAGCACAGCATCACCAGGAGCAGACGTGTGTTCCAGCACAGACACCGAGGGGCTGGCAGCCACCAAGTGCTCAGAATTAGAAGATCTTCATCTTTAAGCAGATACAGCTTTGCTGGGGGTGAGCTCCAAGATCAAGCAACTTCAGGATGCTCACTGGGGTGGGAGACCTCTCTATTTCCCACCAGGGGAGGGCACAATTGTTTCTTGTACAAATGGGGTTGGAGACAGCTCCAGTTCCCATTGCACGCTGCAGTGTCACCATGTGTGTCTCCTCCTTGGAAGATGGAAGTTTCCAGGCAAAGGAAAGTGCCAGAAATGGCCCAGGCCTCCCAAGGGACAGGTCACAAGGTTGATCTGCTCACAGCGTTGTTTGAGTTACCGTACAGGAGGTCACAGGGAGCTGTGAGAGGAAACCAGTTCACCGTGGAAGCACCTCTTTGTGTTTGTGCTCATTTGGACAAAAGTATTAGACAAATTCCTCCAAATGCACATCCTGTTGAGTGTGCATTCAGAACTGTATGGCAGCATTTCCTTGGATGGAGCACTACTGAATGCACACACCAAAAAACCTGAACTGATTTCCATGAAAAACAAAAGCGATTGCCTCCTGTTGGCCATTATTTGCAGACATCCCTTGGATTGTGTCACCACTTCGGAAATCTGCTGATCAAGTACTAGTTTCTGTTCCTCCTCCTTCACGTCATCTACTGCTAATAAAAGCCAAATAAGAGCTAAGCAGATGCTGCAACACAGGAAAGGTAACCAAGTGCAGAAAACCAGGAGACGCAACCACAGAAAACATGTTTGTTTTCTGTTCCTGAAAGATTGGCACACCTCCTCATTAGCTAATGATCCCAGCAGCACTTACTACCCAAGCGTTTCCTCCCACACTCAGAAGCCTTGGCCACGAGGCAGGCTCCGTGCAGGAAGAAACGACTGGAGCTGGCAAGGCAGAGCACTGCCACTCAGAGCCTGACAAAGATTAAAGCATCTGCCCCAACACCGTGGACAGCCATTCCTTGTCCTTTTCTCTCCTCTGCTGCTGTATGCTTTTCCCCAAGTATAACCCAACCAGCTAAGCATCAGGTGCAGCCTGAGCTGCTATTACTGTGTTGCTGCTAATTACTCAGCAACATGTGACAAAGGAGTACAGGAGATTCCCTTGCTTGCCTGGAGCTGCCAGGCTTGCCAGTGAATCACGCATCAACCACATGCTTTAACTCATCCACTTCCTGGATACTAAGAAAAATAAGTCAAAGAGTTGTGAAACTCACTGGATTCTTTTTGCATCACAGCTGTCCCCAAAACCAGGTCACTGCACTCCAAAAGGAGCGTTCTGCTGTCTCACTAATGCTGGGTTTCTTTGGAGGGCAAGAGCTACAGGAGAGGCTGCTCTTCCCTTCCAGTTTACCTTTCAGTCCCTGGCTCCAGGGGCTCCAAGACACACCTGATGTACTGCAGAACCTGGAGATGGAGCATGCTGGACCAGTGCTCGTGCTACACACCTCACCTGCTTTCCAGGAAAGAGGCTCCCTGCCCTCTTCAGCCTCAGAGCTCCACAGCAAGAGGGGTGGCAGTAGGATGGGCAGCAAAGACCCAAACACTCACTAGCTCTTATTCGAAGTTTTGCTTCGTGACCTTCAGCAAATCCCGTCAACCCCCATACCTCCATTTCCTTCATCATCAAAAAAAAAGAATAATTGAGTTCTGCAGTGCTTCCTTCCTGGTCCTTTCCTTGCTGCATTAGCTCACAGAAACGTCATGTCTCGGACCTCAGTGCCAAGCATCATTGTTTATTCCTGTATTATGGACTTGGACACCTGCTCCCAGTCACGCTCGCAAGCCTCGCCTGCCCCAGGTCACTGCACCACACCGCTCGTGACCGTCCCCTCTGTCTGCACATTCTCATATGAAGTGTTTTCAGGATTACTTTCAGCAAATAAACTGCCAAGTCTCACACTGGAAATTGCCAGCTGATATTTGTGCTTTGCTGTCAGCTCAGGACATCCCAGAGCGGGCAGGGGCAGAGGGTATGAGTGAGGGATGAGGAGCACAGCCAGGAAACAAGCAGCTACCAGAAAGCTGACACCTTCTCAGCACTGGAAACTGCATAGATGTGTTGTCACTTGAGAAGACCATTAAGTCTGGTAATGAGAGAGGACCATCCCCACTCATGCCAGGGCACAGAGGAGGCAGCGTGACCTGTCCTGTGATGCTGGGCAGTGCGCTGCCCCACCACCCATGGGCATGCTGGCTGTGGGATGGCATGCTGCTCCATGTCTGTACGAACACTGCAAAATGAGCTTGCTGCATGCAAAGGCTGTCACAGAGGAAGGCTCTGCCATCCCCTGGGGGACAGCATGTCCTGGAGGCCACGTGCTCCAAGAGGACAACGCTTTGGGCACACTGCTTTGAGTTCAGTATGCTCTCAGCATTGGGAAGGACACAAGGCAGCTCGTGAAGCTGCAGTTAGGTGCCAGCGTGGCACCCTGACCCCATAGCCTCATCCTGCTGCCAGCATGGAGCCAGTGCCCAGCGTCAGGCTTGGTTTCACATCCCTGTTTCCCCTCTGGAAATGCCCAAACACTCCCCTTGACCATCTCAAGGGAAGGGGAGGCTGGCAGCTCTGAGCCTGCCAATCTGCTTGAAGCTGCCACTCCCTGAACCTCAAGTCCCGCTGCACATCGCTCCAAGGTGCTGGGTTTGCTCACAGACCCCTTGTCCACTGATCCACAGCAGGCCACGTGGGAGGATCTGGTTTCAGGAACACCAGTAATTATAGAACAGGGCTGACGGGAGGAGCTCACAGAAACAGCAGTGAGGTTCCCAAAGCAAACAGCAGGCATGGGCTCAGAGCTACATTTAAAGGGAAAACCAGGAAAGCAGTAAGTGCAGCAAGCTGCCACTGCAAACTCCAGTCAAGGAGCACACAGCTGCAGAAGCACTGGGTAGCAGTGAATGTGGCTGCCCCTTGGCAACATTACTATCAGAACCTGGCGTGGTTTCCCTCAAAGCCTTGGTGTCATTGGGATATCAGTGAGTGTCCCCACAGGGCAATCAGATCCCTGGAAAAGCAAAGGGGAAACAGAGAAACACAGCGGCAGGCCACTGCTCTGAGTCACTGGAGCCAAATTTGGCTGAAGCCAAATTCCCAGCAGGCCATCAAGCCCTAACACCAGGCAGCCAGTACTCCCAAACCCAGGAAACTACCTGCAAAAGTGTTATCAAACCTTCCTGCAGTGACTGAGGTCCCCTGTGCTAAAGTTACCAGCCTGTTAGTTTGTTATGCTTACACTTGGACTCCCAGCAATGCACTACGTATTTTGTAGACCGTAGCAAAATATCCTGAGCACTGCATTCAGTCCTGATCCCAGGACGCAGCTGACAGTGAGTGATTATGCCCAGGCATGGGTTCAGATGATTCAGCACAGCCTGGGAACGTCCGCACTGAAATGGCTGGAACAAATCGCCACGCTCACTTCATCTCCACAGTACAGGAGAGAGAGAGCAAGCAAATCTGAGTTTGACTGCTTCCAGAGAGCATTAAAATAACTTAGTTGCACAAACTAGTTCAACACCCTCTCAGAGATCTGCAGGAGAGATGTTTCCTTACTATTTTTGGCTACACTCTGTGTAGCAAGAGCAGAGGGAGGAGCAGAAGTTTCCCTGTGTTTTCAGTGGTGATAGGATCAGTGACCTCTGCCAAGGAGAGGACCTCAGCATGCTCCTGACTGCTTGGATTGCTGCCTCAGCCCCTAGAAAACAAAACACTGGAGCAAAGCATCAGCACCTTTCATAATGCCCTCACTTCTCGAGCACCACTGTGAGCTCAACACAGTGAGCTGCCAGGACCTCCAGGACCCTCAAGCTCCAACCACACACCCAAGCACAACACCAGCTCTTTTCTGGTGTCCTGGTGTCCCTAAGTCACACAGCATAACCCCTCCCCATGGACATGAGAACCCGTGGACTTTTTGCATATTAGTGTCCAACCATCAGCCCTCACAGGGTTGAGGGCTTCAATGGTCCCACAGCTCTGGCAAAATCTATACAAACAATACAGAGGAAAAAAAATAGGTAATTTAAGGCATATTTCAGATTTGCATTGAGATGAAATTGAGACTTTCATTTAAAAAAAAAATAAATTCAGGCAAGATAGAGAATTGAGCATCACTGAGGTGACAGCATTAAACACTGGTAATTCTGAGGCCATCTCACCCATTCCCTCTTCAGCCTGACAAAACCCTTCCTAGTGAGACATTCACTATCAACAGTATGACTGAGAGCAAAGTTTATCTTCACAGATTGTCAGAAAACCCCCAAAACTTCCCTATCAGCTTAAGTAAGAAAGGTCATCTGCCCTTTTAAACCACCAGAACCATTCCCTATCTCCATCCCATACGTTAGTGGGTTGAACTTGCATGTTCCAATTCACAGATTAGGGCAAACCAGAAAAACACAGCACAAGGGCACTGCTTCTGGTTAACACAAGCACTACCTAGCTGCAAGCCCCAAAAGCACGCTTTGGCGTGATCCAACACCAGGAGCAATATGAGTGTTTATGGTTTGTGCTTTCATGTTGACACCTCTTCCAGGTCAGGATCCCCTGCAAACTGCAGCCTTGGCTTCTCCTTTTGAGCAGGATCTGCTGGGTTGGGATCCCCAGGGCAGCATCCCAACATACACCTGACCCCAAACAAGTTCATGTTCACAAGCTCCTGGAAGGACACAGACATCTTTCAGACACTGATCACAACAGTGAATTTTGGTGCATTACTGGAAACTAAGACCCATCTCAAGTCACTTCTGATCTTGCAGATCTTGCAGTCAGGCAGCACTCCATCCAGCATCATTCATTCCTGGACCCACATGGTTCATATTGGCATCAACTGTCATACCTTATCTAACCCTTGCTTTGGAAAAGTAACTTTCTAGGCATTCTGACAACGAAAATTTGTTCTAGGGTATAAGATTAAAGAAATAAACTGAAAAAATCTCATTTATGCTCACTATGGAAATCACTTCCGCTTGTCTAAGTTTTCCAGAGTCTTAAAAATTATTGCAAAAGTGACAAGTAGCATCTCTGAACACCAACAATTCTACAAAAAAGATATTTCTCTGCAGCACCTTATGCAAAAGCAGCTATGGAGCCTGACAGACCTGTGGCTATCAGCACAGCAGCCAATACAAACCACAAAACAAGTCAACACCCCTAAAATTCCATGGTGAGGGAAAGCCCAGCTGTGTTCTGGCAGCAAACAATCTGTTAGCCATAAGCACTCAAACAGCACTGTACCTGATTAAAAATCACTCACCTGTCAGGTCCCACTGCCCAAAGGAATCTGAGTGCCCCTTGCTGTGCCAATCTCTTTGCCTCTAAGGACACAGCAGACTTCCAGTTCATAATTCAAGAGACACAGCTGAAACATTCCCCCAAACACAACAAGATGTACTGTACAAAAATACAGATTTGTCAACAGGCAACACTCTTGAGAGAAGGAGCCCATTAACATCAGCAAGCAATTCTGCACAACAATGCTTCCCCAGTCAGCACAGCCTCATGTGGCTCATTACAAAACCCTCTCCATGCACTGCAAAGTTTCTCAGAAGTCCACGTTCCAATGCCAGAACTGAGAGAGCAGAACAGTTGCATAAATTCTAAGAGACATTTTATAACTTAGCCCATCTCCATCTGGCTGAATACCTCAGACGTGTGCTATGGCAGAAATAAATCCACCCCCTTGGCACAGACAGAAGCTACGTGCAGGCGACCACCCTGAACAACTTCAGCATCACCACAGGCAGGACTGGAGTCTGAGCCACGTCCTCTATTACTGCTTCAGCCCTGCAATAACCCGCTCAGTTCTGCCTGGGTAAGGCAATCACTCAGTAATAGATGTTGTCGACATCGGTGCCAGATCGCATGTGTGATAGGCAGGTGATCATTTACCTAAGAACAGTCCTCTCCAATTTAGAAGAGGCAATTTCAGTCGTAAAATCCATGAAGTAATCAAACGTTAAGTTGTAATACTTCGAAAGCAGTTGGCTCAGAGGAACAGGGTTAGACCACAACACTTAAAGCACACGCCTAAGCAGAATCCAGAAAGATCACATTCAGAAACTGAGCAAAAAAAGTAAGGCACTCAGAAACTGAAGAACATCTAAGCTCACGGACAGAAGTGAAACTTGCTGAGAGCTCTTCATCAGCTCTTCCCTACCCCAAGTTTTAACAAAAATAAGCAGTGTGCTTTCATAGATCTGAAGGCAGAAGGGAAAGGTTACCTCTCTGCAGCTGTCCCTGTCCGCCCGCCGCTCCGTTACCATGTCAGCACGGAGAGCCGGGGACCACAGCGACCTGCAAGAGAACACAACACGGATTTCCACGGCTGTGCTGAAGGCCAGATATTTATGCTGCTGGGAGACCTGGGACAGATCCAGCAACGTCTCTGAAATTGAAACACACACTCCCTCTGCTGCACGCTGCAGCCACTGGCTGGGTGAGTTAGTCCGAGCCAGCACGTTGCCTTTCTCTTGTGCTGGCCACATTTACAGCTCCATTACCCCTAATTTTCGTGACCATGTGCAAAGTTGATGTTAAAACACAGAGCTCATTGAAAAGGTGTGCTACGGCCATGAGGTGGTTTGATAATCCCTCCCTGGGAGGCTGCATGAAAGTCACTGCAACTTTAATGAACCTCTCCAGTTCTTGAAACTTAAGGATTTGACAGAGCTCACCCCTCTTGGTTTTCCTGATAACACTGCAAATAACTGCAGGCACAGGAGAGCAGCAAGAGACCACTGCTGGAAAAAAAAAAAGGCTTAGAGACTTTGAACCAGAGGACTTACAGAAAATATGCTCTATTTTTAGGCACAGTTATGCAGACTAACTGGACTAACATTAAACAAAGATGTTGTGAACATGATGCTACTTGAACCCACGTACCCTCCCTGACATTGCACAGGCTTAGCTGCTCCTCCCACCCTGATGGAAAAGCCCCGTTGTGCAGCGCTGCCCCTTCCAGCAGCAGCAGGCTCCTGAGGCAGCCCAGCACTGATCCTACACCCACAGCCTGCTGCAATTACAGGGCAGGGAGCAGATCCCACCTTGGGCTGCAGGCCCTCCTGCACCTACCTCTGAGCCCCAACAGGCACCAGGAGCTACAAATGCCCAGGACAATGCCAAGGAAGCAAATCTGCCCCAAAAGCCAAAGCCACAACTCGTTGTGCTTTTTGAGAGGCTTATAGGGTGGGCATAGAGCTGGCTGAGCAGCACCAGGCACGCATGAGCCTGGAGGATAATCCCTGTCCCGTGCAGCAGAGCATCAGTCCCAGCACAATCTCTCTTCCTTGCAGTAAGATAAAAATACAGATAATACAAAGATAAGCCCCTTCAAAGCAAATGATTGTCCCTGCCCTGTAGGCAGAGGCTGTGGCACAATGGTGCTGCACACAGGCAGATGTCATCATGGGAAGGGCACAGGTCCAGCAGCCAGTCCTCTGCTCCAGTGGAGTCATCAAGCACCCACCATAGCTCTATGGTCATGGCAGAATGCTATGGCTTCTCATCCTCCCCCTCCTAAAACAGAAAGATTTTTTTTCCCACCAAACATCAAGATAATGTTTTGCATTAACTTCCTGATGAGGAAAGGTAATAAAGTCATTACATCCCCACTGGGGCATCAGGAGCTGTCTTACTTCATTTCCACCAGCAGTAAAACCCATCCCTGACTCGGTAACAAAGTTGACAGTGTCAATGAACACATGAATCATGCACAGAGTGCACGAATCACACCCTGGGTTTGCCCCCAGCACAGGGCAGAGCGCTCGCTGCTGCTGCCAGAGATCTGAGCATGAACACTAAATCACTGGCTCACCCTGTGCTGCTTGCAGTTAAGTGCTAGGGCATGCCCAGCACAGCACGCACAAGGCACTACCTGCACCAGCTCAGCAGGGTTCAGATGGAGCTGCCAGCACATCACTCCTGAAAGCTTCCTCCTGCAGTCTTGGCTGATAAGTCACAGGGAAAACTCATACCCAACGCGTTTCTGTCCATCAGGGAAATGGATTCTCCTGAAGGCAGCAAGGGAGTCTGCACAGCAAAACTAACGAGAGGACCAAAAACTAGAAGTGGGCTGATGTATGAGGGTGACCAACTTGCACCTTCAGTCCCCTTACACTGAATATCTTCAACCCTTCACACAAAGGCATGTGAGCGCAAGGCCTCCCAGCCCAACTGCTGGAGGGAAGAGGTCCAAGGCTGCCTGGAAGAAAGAAACCACACTAGGTTTGAAGATCCAAGACACAATGTAGTCGATGGCCAGCAGATGCTGTGGTCATTGCTGTACAGGGCTGGTCTTCTCTCCTGCCCCGCTGCCAAGCTGCATCTTCAGCCACTGAACGTCTCTGTGCCCTGATTTCCCATCCAGGGGCACTACAGCACAACACACCTACCTCATAAATATGCTGTGAGGCCTAATTCATTGCCTTGTGTAAATAAGCTGGAGTCCCATAAACAAATCAGGCAGTTAAGCATCATCTGAAGTGGAGTCAGCGCACACGAACCTTTGAAAGTATAACAAGGCCAGGAGGCATTCTGACCACAAAAAAAAAAAAGGGAGGGGGAGGAGGTCAAAACAGTCCAGTGCAAAAGCAGGATTCTCCTTGCTTTTAATGACAGCCCTTGGAGGTGGCCAACAGAGGGGAAAAATGCATCAGGTCAGAAATACAAAAGAGGTGGTGAAAGAAAATCAGGTCTTGTTCGGAGGCCCTGCCACCTACTTCTGCACACTGCTTTTACCTTTCACCTGGGACTTTTCACAAGTGCTTTTCAAGCTAGTTCAGAGTTGCAGCCCACCCAGCCAGTAGAGCTGGTGCCACCACAGGGCATGGACTACCCGGTCTAAAGCCAGCATGGAGTAAAGGTGGCAGTCCCTTACCCCGTTACTGCAGAAAATCACCGGAATCCCGGCAGCAGGAAGGATGATATCCCTGCTTTCCTACCCCAGTGGCCAACAAAGATGCCTGGGAGCCCCCGGGGAAGGCTGTCCCCATCCTTTTGCTGCTCCTTCCTGCCCACATCCCAGCAGAGCACCTCAGGGGTCCCCCCGAAGCCACGTGCCTTTGGGGACCCACCTGTCCCTCATCCTCAGCCCGGCCGCATCCTCACTGCAAAAGAAGCACCCGCACCCTCACCTCCCCAGGCGTCCCCTGCCCTCATGGACGCCTCCAACCTACTGCCCCCGGGCCTACAGCCCCCACCCCAATAAGAGCCCTCAGAGAGCCGACCCAGCCCCTCAGGGACCCCCCCCCCCCATCCCTCCGCGGAGGCCCTCTCCCCTCAGAGTGCCCCGCTTCCCCCACCGCTCCATATTCCCCCAAACCATGCACTCGCAGCGTCCCACCCCGCATCCCTATGCCCCCCCCCACCCCGCCCTATACCCCCTCGCGACCCCCGCCCTGCTCTCACCTCCCGGGACGGCCCGGCTCCCGTCCCGCAGCTCTGCCGCCGCTGTCCCCCGCAGCCGCGCGTCACCGCGCCCGCCCTGACGCCACCGCATTCCCAGCGCCCCGCAGCCAATCAGCGCCGCCCGGAAGTGAGTACCGCGTCACCACGGCAACGGCCCAAGCCCGCCCAGCCCAGCTGTGTGGCACGGCGCCCCCTGGCGGGCTGAGGACACACACTGCCCGCGTGGGGGCGCGGGGCATCATGGGAAATGTAGGCGCGTTAAGAAGGAGGGGTGGAGGCACAAAATGGCGGCGGGGTGGGGCTTGGTGGGTTGCAGGCGGAGAGGGAGCTGCGGGGTTCACTTGCTGTCTGCTCTCGTGCTGTGCTCGAGGTCCTGGGCAGGCCTGAGCTTACACCCTCATGCCTTTTGTAAATCACGGTGCTGGCTGATGGGATCCGCAGTCCCCGTTCCTGCTGTGGCTCCTTCGTTAACGAGGTGTAGCCACAATTAAGAATAGGCCTGGCACTGCTTTCTGAGAGTTACAGAGAGCTATGCGGTCTCTCCCAAGCTTCCTCCAGACTAAATAATCCCAGATCCCTCAGCTGCTCCTCCTAAGATGTGTGCTCCCTTGCTCCTCTCTGGACACGCTCCAGGGTCTCGATGTCTTTCCTGCAGTATGGAGCTCCCTGTGACCTTTCTGTGGGTGTTTATCCTCAAGCTGAGGTGCTGGTGCACATCCCCAGTGCTGCACACCCACTGCTGACTCAGCCAAGCTGTGGGTTGCTGCTCCTGGAGGACAGGACAGGCCTGGCTGCACACAGCTTGGCTGCCGACCAAAGGCAGTGCTGGCAGTGGAAGCTGAGGTTCCCTCTACGCCTGTCCTTGTAGCGTTCATTCAGAGCAGGAACTAGGCTGTTCGGAGCAGGAGCAACGTTCTGATGAGCTGCTTTGAAAGAAAGATGGTGCAGCCGTAGAGCTGGTGAGGGGTGATGGCACGGTCACCCCTGCGTTCCTCCTGGGGCCACAGATCCCTTCTGATAAAGCTGAGGTTGTGTGGAGGTGGCCCTTCTCCTCCTGGTATAGGTGTGGCATGGCACCAATCCCAACGCCAATCAGGGAAAAGGTTGAGCTAATGGGCTGATGAAGGATGGCGCTGCCTCCCATCGGCACATTTCTGTCCAGCCCATTTCCTTCCCAGTTGCACCTTCCTGGTTCCTCCCTCTGCCTGAGGGTCTCATGGGGCTGCGAACTGCTGTGCTGGGGTCACCTGGGGAGCTGCAGGGATCAGTACCACACCTTGATGCAAGAGATAGCATTGTACCCAGGGGTACGGTGTGCTGTGAAGGTCCTGCTCCACCAGAAAACAAACGAGCGGAGCGGAGAGACCCTGTGCTCATGTGGCACACTGGAGTGGCACACTGTCATATCAGAGCCAGGCAGAGACTCCAGGTCTGTCTGGGGACTGCATGGGGTTGTCATGGCCATACAGCACTGCCTCTTACAATGCCCCACAGTACCCAGCATGGTGAGAAGGAGGAGAGGTGAAACATTTGACCTGCCACAGCCCCTGGCTGGCAGGGACAGGTCCCCGGGGCTGTCACCGTGCAGGCTGCAGCCACCCATGCCCCCTCTGTGCTGTGTGGGATTGGGGCACAGGGCCACCGGGCACCCCCGCAGACACACAGAGCTGCTTTGTCTGGGGGCAGCCACGTCATGCACACAGGCCTGCAAACACAGCCTCTGTGTGAAAATAACCGTAAAAATGAGCACTGTGAAAGCCAGGGGGAGGAAGAGCTCTGTGAGCAACTGCTCGAAGCCACGCCAGTAGGAAATAGATTGCAATCTCCCTAACGAACTGCAGTTAAACTGATTAGTGAGCAACTGTGAACCTGGGTTTGGTGCAGGGCTTGCTAACGGTGTGTTTTCAGAAGGGGCCTCATAAGTACTCTGTGCCCAGACAGTAGAGGGCCCAAAGTCACAGACAAACAGGACTGTATTCAACAGAGGGGCTTGAAAAAATAAAAGCCTCCATGTTTGTGGGTTTTTTGTGTGTGCAAGGAGGTTGGCCAGAAGACTTACGGCTTTTGTTCTCATCTTTCAGAGAATGTATTGAAGGAAACAGGCCAGGCTGACATCACTGAAAAGAGCTGCCACATCCACCTGCTGCACAGCCAACCCTGCTGCCTCAGAATCCTTTCTACCGCCTTCTGCAGGCCTTGGGCCAAACCTAAGCGGGACTCTGAAAAGGGATTCCTGTAATTCAAGGATAAGGACAGTACTCCAGAGCGCCGTTCCCTTCCTATAAATTAACTATAAGGAGGTGTTGGCCCTCCCAGAAGATACTCATTGCCAGTTCATCATCTGCAGCCAGTTCTGTGTCCCTCTTGGCCCTCCTGGACCAAACCACACTCTACTGAGTCTGTTTTCATTAGTTGGGATTTTTTCTGCTGTGGGAATCCAAACCATGCACTGCACACGAGGCAAGTCAGGTGCCTGCAGGGCCACAGATGTGCAGGGAATAAGGTCCACAGGCCACTGACTCCAAAAGATTTATTACTTCTTGGTTTATACTGACATCTACATGACTCCAGTGACTTGACAACCACCCTCAGGGAATGTAAGTGTAGTTAGGGACATCTCAGTCCACCTGGTCATTGTCAAAGTGCCGTTTGTGTGGGGGTAGTGAGAAGGCACCATTCAGTCCCTAAAGCTGCCCTGGAGACCCCTTTGGAGGACCATGTGTACAAGGGATGTACAGTGGATGATGCTGCTGGCACTGCCAGTAGAAACCAAAGGGGAATGGCAGTCCTGGGCTACACAGTCCAGACCTACTGGTGGCATCTTGAGGCAGTGTTGAAACCAGTGCCTGCTGTGCAGGAAGATGAGTCCATACCCCACACCTGGGCAGCCCAGAGGAGGAGACGGCCCCGCTGCCTTCTCCCAGCGTTGGACTGTCTGAGCTCCTAGCACGCTGTGGCTGCAGCGTGGAGCACCTCTGCTCTATGTGTAGTCACCTATAGGCTCTGTGCTGGTCTCTGCTGGTCTCCAACCCGTGATGACTGTGCTGACTGGGCCTGCTGGGTCCTGCAGCTCCCCGCTGGGCTCTGCCATCCTGCTACTGGTTGGAGGGCTCTGTGGCCATGGTATCTGCATCCGAAGATGGCAGTGGGCTGCTGCTCCCACCATTGCTCACGTTCTCCTTGCTGTTGTCCCTCATGGGGTCACTGCCCTTATCCTCTACTTTCTGTTTGAGTTTGAGGGAGGAATCTCTCCGGCACATGAGGGGTGGGTAGCCAGCAAAGCCTCCTCCACTCATGTTTGTACGTTTGTCTGGAAACAAATAAAACTGAACAATTATCTGCCTTCTCTGAGGGTCCCAAAGAAGGGGACAGGTCAGGACAACCAGCAGCAGCACTGAGCTGCGTGCCATGGGGCAGGTCTCCTACCTCCTGGCTCGATGGGGTGCATCAGGCGGTTCATCTGCACGTTCCAGTGCTTCACATTGGTGCTGGCCTGCCGCAGCTTCCGCTGGGCTGCCTGCAAAGAGACAGAGGAGAGGGTGGGCCCAGTACTGCTGGCAGGAGTTTCCCTTCCCTGAGCCAAGGCTGGAGGCAGTGCAGCCTCCTCTGGGTCTTCTGCTCCTCCTGCTCCCCAACCCTCCCTGCTCCACGCATTCCCAGGTCTGACATTGCTGCTCTCTTAGGGACACGCCGAGAGCCAACAAATCACCCTATGGCACAGCTTGGAAAATCCCAGAGGTGCGTGGTGAGGAAATGCCAGCATTTTCTCCAGCACCCACCCTGTCAGCAGACTTCTCAAAATAGCATCTGACAGTGCAGCAAAACGGGCAGAACAGCCACAGCCTCTTTCCTGCTTCAGTGGCTTTGTGAGCTGATCACCAGCCTGGCACAGCTCTGCAAACCTTCAGGAGCAAACCTCAGGGCTGCTCCCCCTGCTGCAGCTGATGCCTGAAATCCATCTTGGCTGCAGCAGGGTGTGTGACAGCAGGTCCCCGGGCTCTCTCCAGCATGGAGGTGACTCAGGGGGGACCTGGGGAGTCCCCTGGGTCTTGCAGTGTGACAGGAAGAGGCACTAGGGTGATGCTCACCATGACGTCTTGGTCCACCCGCTGCCTGTTCACTCTCACTTCTTCCAGCTGCTTCTGGGCCTCTTCCAGACACTTGTTCTTGTTCTCCATCTCCTGCTTGAGGACTTGCTTCTCCAGCTGAGTTTTGATGATGTATTCCTCCTGCTCCTCCTTCAGTTTCATCAGCTGCTTCAGCTTCTCCTCTTCCTCAGCCAGTAGTCTGCCAAGAAAGCGCACGAGGTGAGGACATTTCTCTGCCACTTGATCCATCAGCTCCCCACATTCCTTCTGGCATCAGGAGCACATTGGTTCCCCAGGGAACAATTGAGGACAGCAGAATCAGTGTGGGGAGCATCTCTGACAGCCCTGCTCCTGCCCCTGCCCCTGAGAGCAGGGCTGGTGGAAAGGATACAGGGATGCTCTGCTCCTACCTGGCCTGTGCGTATCTCACAGACTCCTCATCATGCCGTGCTTTCACCTCCTGTTGCAGGGCTTCCTGGAGCCGCTCCTGCATCTCCTCCAGCTCCATGATGCGCTTACGCTGACGCTCAGCCTCCTCTTCCTTCAGGACCATCTCTGCCTGCATGGAGGCACGTGCCTGCAGTAGGGAGAGGAGCTGTCAGGGTGCCTGGGGCCTGATGTCCCACAAGCCATGAGGAGCCTGTGGGGAGAGCTCCAGGGTAAGGCTGCTTCACTGCACAGAGGAATGCTTCTTGAGGAGCCAGCATCAGCTGCAAGGACAGGAAGAGGCCCCCTGGGCAGCCCGGCAGCCTCTTGGCTTTGTGTGCCCTCAAGCAGTTTGTCCACATCTCCTTGTTCCTTTGGTACCACATGTGCTGACCCTCTGTCCCTTGTCCCCATGTCACACCCCACCACCACCAGAGGTACCAGCAGTGCTACTGCAAGCAAACGTGCTCCTAAAAGCTCTGTCAACCTTCCCCAGGCTGACCTGGCCAAGGGACAGGGATGGGAGCAGTGACCCCACAAGTGACGCAGCCCCACTGCAGGACCTGCCTTAGGTTTACCCCACCTGCTCAGCTTCCCGCAGCTGGATCTCCAGGGTCCTCTGCATCTCCTCGTGCTGCTGCCTCCGCCGCTGCTCCTCCTCCTGCAGCAGTATCTCTGCTTGCCGCTGGGCCTCCTTCAGCAGCTCCAGCTCCTGCAGCTTCCTCTCCTTCTCCTCCTGGAGCTGCTTGAGCCGCTGCGTCTCCTCCTCCTTGGCCGCCTTGCGCTGCTCCCGTTGCTCGCGCTGCTCCCGTCGCTTTTGCTTCAGGTCTTTGTGCAGGGACTTCTTGCCTTCAGCCTGCAGTCGGATGGCGGTCTGGATGGCTGTGGAGGGAAGGAGGATGTCAGGGGGAACACAGAATGCTGGGGATAGAGCACAGAGCGGGCACGGGGTACGGACCTAGCGTCCACTCCTGGCGCTGCCGGGTGTCGGAAGCACTCATCTCATATGTGCGGGATGAGGTCTTCACACAGAACATGCACCTCTTCCCATCCCGGTCAGGCAGCACCTGCAGGAGAGAACATGGGACTGCATCACTTCCACGTGCATGGGGGAGAACCAGTGAGATGAGGACCAAGATAAACTCCCAGACATATGTGGGACGTGCTGTCCCTGCCACAAGCTGTACCTCCACGCAGCAGTGCTTATCCAAGGTGATGCTCCCCTTCTTCTCCTTCCGTTCCTCACTCATGTAGTAGGACAAGGCGCTGGGCTTTAGCATGAACCACCGCTCTGACCAGTTCCTCCTCAGCTGGCCCTTCTTCCAGAGGTAGCCCTGTGCCCAGGAGACACAGGGTTCAAAAACGGTGCGGGGGAAGGATGGGTGGTTGCAGAACAACATGGAAACCGCATCCTTCATGACTGGGAGAAGACCAGAAACATCCCCCAGAGGGGCCCAGCTCTCTCAGCCATGCCCCAAGACATGTAGGCTCCTTGCCTGTTTGAGCACGTCCTCAATGACCTCCTGGTACACCTCCTCCACCGCCATGCTGATGGCCTCCTGCTCGATGCCCCGCAGGAGCCGCCCCGAGTTCACCATGTCCAGGAATTGCCAGACCGTCAGGCCGCCCTGCCCCTGTGGCTCCTGGGACAGACAGTCATCCAGCTCACAGGAGTTCAGCTCCACATTCATGGCCGTGCAGATCTTCTTTAGCAAGTACTCCACCTGCGGGGATGGGGAGCTCGGCATCATGGAGAAGTGAGAACCGCCCCATAACCACCGACTTGGACCAACAAAAAAAAAACATTCTGGAGGACCTAAAACCACATCCCTTTCCAGCCTGGAGATGCAGGAGCCTTATCACCAAGGTGTCACCCTTGGGATGGTTGGTGGTAGTAGGAAAGCTCCTCCAGGCTCAGAACACTGATTTTGGGTCATAGCTTGGCCATCACAAGGAGGTTTTTCCTTTTGACCACAAGGCCTACGTGCTTTTGGCTTGTTCATCTGAAGAGTAAGAAGTCAGTGCTTTAGGTAGGACTCCCCAGCACTACTGTTCCCACACCGAGCTTGCAGAGCAGGGATCAGACCACAGCCCTGACCACAGCTCTGCTCTGGTTTCCAGCTGACTTCATTAAAACACCAGGAGGAGGAGGGCAGGGGTCCGTGCATGGGAAGTGAACATCATTTCAAAACTATCAATTGCTTTCAAAGTACAATTGTTGAAGATAACACAGAGTCATAGAACCATGGGATGGTTGGGTTGGAGGGAACCTTAAAGATCACAGAACCATGGGATGGTTGGGTTGAAAGGGCCTTTAAAGCCCCCTGCCATGGGCTGGGTGCCTCCCACCATCTCTGCTGCTCAGGACCCCATCCATGGCCTTGGGCACCTCCACTTCCCTGGGCAGCCTGTGCCAGGGCCTTACCACTATCACAGAAAAGAATTTCTTCCTCACATCTCATCTAAATGTTTCATTCAAACCCACTGCCCCTTGTCCTTTCTTCCCAACATAATGTCGGGACAACTTATTTTGGTATCTGCAGAACTCGAGAGGAGTGTGACACAGCCATGCCCCCTGCGCCAATGGGATTTCCCCCTCCTCCTCTATCAAGGGAAAGAGTAATAATTTCATTTGGTTTCTTTTTGTCTTTTATTTTTTCCCTGTTTCTTGAGCTCAGCTCTGCGAGCTGAAGGATGATTCATTTGGTCTGGGGAACAGGAAACACCTCTCCCCGGGCACAGGAAGTGCGGTTGCCTTTGTACATCTGCACACCACTGCACTTCTCAGTTCTTGGTGCCTTTTTTTGTTTGTTGGGGTGGTTGGGTTTTTTTTGTTTGTTTGTCTGTTGGTGTTTTGGGGCTGATCTTTGGGGCTGCTCACCCATTTGAGCCCCATCCTTGATTGCTGCAGTGGGACCTGGTGAGGCTGCTGCTGGCTTTGGAGCCCTCCACTGCTACCAGCCTGCTTATGGGGCCTCCACCTGACCCCTGGACAAGGGAACACCTCCTCCTCCAAATACTGCCTGGAATTTGGGGATTACCACCAGTGGCCCTGGGTGCTCATGCTTAACTCTCCAGATGCTGCACAGGGGCTGAGCTCTTGGTGCCAGTGGGCATGGATAGGGACAGCTGGGTGTGTTCTGCCACTGTCTTCAAGGGGAGGGACACGGGCTGAGCACCTCATCATCATCATCACAACAACATATTTAAATTCTTCCTCATCATCTCTTTACCCCCCAGGAATATCAGGAGGAGCCCTCTGACACCATGCCCAATGCAACGGCTGGCTGAGCTGCAAGTGAAGCAGACACAGCTGGGAGCTGAGCTTTGGGTGTTCCTTGGTTGATGCTCTGAATACTGGCACATTTGTTTCCCAGCTGCCTCATTTCAACCATGGAGGAATGCTATGGATCAGCCCACACCATATCCTCTAAGACATCTTTCCTCTCGACTCTTCAGCACCTCAGAGGGTTTCCCCAGTCACCCCCATTCCACGGGCATGGCTGCTCCCCCCACCCCAAGACACCACATCTTTGCAGGATGTGATGAGGCAGCTCAGGAAGGATGTGCTGGGGAGTGATAGTGGGACGTGGCTGCCCAAAGCAAGCCCAGGAGAGGCAGCTCCTACCTCATCTGGCACCATGACGAGAGGGTATTTGTCTTCGGATAGAAAGTTGAAGAGACACCAGAGCTTGAAGGCGTCCTGGTGGGATACAACACTATTCCCATTCCGGTCAGGCTTGTAATTTTTCTTCGCTGTCAGAGTCCAGCAGAGCTCATCAAAGTTTTCCTTGACAAAAGCACCTTCCTCTACCTGCAGACAGGACCCAGGCCGGTGAATGTGCTGCAGGACTGCAAGGGGGAAGGGCTGCAGGGAGGGCAAAAGCTGCACACCAGAGGTCTCCTGTCCCTGCCAGCACTGCTGATTGCATGAGTAGTGGGGCACTCACATGTGGTGCCAGCACAATTCCCCAACACAGGTCCCTCACACAGATGATTTTAGGCATGGCAACCAGTTAGGGAAGGTGCTACAGGCACCCGGGCACCACGGCACAGCATCTGCCTGGTGGCTCAGCCAAGGGTGCTGCACAGATGGCAGTCGTAGAATTGTTGGGTTGGAGGGACCTTACAGCCCCACTCCTGCCATGGGCTGGGTGAACCCATCAGCTCAGGATGTCCAGAGCCCCATCCATGGTCTTGGCCACCTCCAGGGATGGGGCTGCGGAGCACTAGCAGAAAACATCCCTCAAAGCATAGCCAGTGCCACTGGGCTTCTCCAAACCCACATCTGTCTGTGGGGCTTTGGGTCACTTTCCTTATCCCATTTGAACAAAAAGAGGAATTGAGGTTCGGTGAAGGGAAGTGCCGTGCCACAAGCAGGCAGCCCCAGAGGAAGAGACGATGCCTCCACTGACCCTGTTACCCATCTGCAAGCTTCAGAGGCCACTAAAAGCCTTCGTCAGGGCTGGGCATGAGGCATCACTGCTGTGCTGCGTCACTGATGTGGTGGGGATCAGACCCTTGGCCACGTCTGGCCCAGCACTTCCCCAGCCGTGCGGGTGAACCACAGCAGAGCCGGAAAAAAAAAGGTGCTGGGTACCAGGAACAGCTGAGAGCCCCACTTACCAGGAAAAACCACTTCCCCTCTCAGTCTGCCTATGGGATTTTATTAGTGAGACCAGAAGGCGGTTTAAAGGTCAGCTCTCAAAGAACCACAGGAGAAACTGCGATGGTTTTGGGCCACTCTACAATGGGAGGGATGGGCTGTGCTGGGCTCCACAACGAGGAGCCCCGCTGGGAGGAGGCAGGGAGGGAAGGGTTACGGCCCCCTGTGCTGGGCCCCAGTGTATTTAGAGCATGCAGTGGAAGAAAGCTGTCAGCCCTCACGTGCCTGGAGGAAGCACTGAGCCACACCGCATGAAACAAAGGTGCTTTTGAGCCACTGAAAAAGAGAGAACCACCCCCAGCTCCCAAACCGTCCTCCTCCACCGCCTCCTCGCTCACCAAACCCCCCGCCCTGCCCTGCAAACCCGGGGGGGGCACGGCTCACCTTGTCCAGGATGTACTTGTTGAGGTAGGGCATGTAGCCCTGGCTGGACACCGGCCCGTCGTCATCATCACGGAAATGCTCCTCCAGTGCCACGGGGTCGTGGGGGATGCAGAGCACCGTGTACAGGTTGTGGGACAGCACCTGGCCGGGCACGAAGGGGAGAGCAGCGTGAAGCCCGGGGCCAGCACCCCAAAACACCAGCCTTAAAAGTCAGCAGGAGACAGCCAAGAGCGCAACGGGAAGAGAGGAGCTTCTTACGTTCATTTCTTCCCTCTGTTGGCACGTGGAGAGTTGTTTTTTTCAGACACGACAGAGCACACAGGACATGCTCTGATCTACATAAGCCGCCCCGAGCAGTGCTGCTCGGCAGCTGTCCCAGCAACGTCTTGAAAAAAGGAATAAGGAACGCACCAACGCTGCACTGTGCTGTCACACGGCCACCGTGCTGCTTTCTGCAAGCGTGTCAGCAGGAGACACAAAGTTTAAAACACATGAAGATGAGCTGCTGTCGGCAGGGGAGGCATCTCTGGAAACACTACTGCTGTTGGGTTTGGAGCAGATCCCCCCAAACAACGCTCACTGTGCAGCACATGAATGTGGCATGTGTTGGGAAGTTGGATGCTGCCACTATCCTCGAGCTGCCAGCAAGCAGGAGATGCTCCATGGGGATGCCCAAGCTGGCACAACACGGCTTGCACACACAGCTCAGTGATGGAGCTGGAGATTTCCTCCCAAAGGAGAGGACCCACCAGGGGCCACAGTGCTGCAGCAGCGGGAGGTGGTTCTTGCTCAACTGGATTTTCTCTCTCATTATTCTCCTCCGGAGCGATGCTATCAGTAGGGCTCCACCCAGCACGCAGACACCACGAGGGCTGTAGCCCCGAGTGCTGTGCTGCACCCTTTGGGGTTTGGCACTGCCCCGGGGGCTGCGCAGGGCTGGGAGAGGTGGAAACGCCCTGGGACTCCACAACAGGAGCGGGGAACCATGGCTGTGCCCTCCCCTTCCCGTGCTGGGCTCTCATCCCCAGCTCTCCCCTCTCCAAAGCCACTGTCCCACTGAGCACTGCCCCACGGAGCACAGGGATGTGTCACGGGGATGTGCCCACCCAGGCATCCCATGAGCACCCCCGTATGTCCCCCCACACTGCAAAGCACGCTCTGCTTCTTGCCGGAACGGTCACTTTAAAATTGAAAGCGAGACAAAGGGGGAGAAAAGCCCCGGCCAAGGATGCGGGATGAGTAAGGTCAGGACTACCCCGACCCTACGGGGACAAAGGAGGGAGGAAAACACCCCAGAGCACCGAGAGAGGGGAAAAACTTGGAGGGGGGTGGGACAGAGAGGGGCAGGGATGCTCTGGCCGCTGAAGCGCAGCCTGCAGAGTGCTTTGGTGACGCTGCCTTTCCGCAGTGTGCAGGGCTGGAGGGGACAGCTGCGGTCAGCCCAGCACTGCCAGCACCCCAAGTCCCACCCCACGTCCCACCCCACGTCCCTCCCCGCCGCCACGGGGGTGGAACACGTCACGGCACTGAAGAATGGCAGTCTCTCATCTTCACCCCCGTGGGAGACACAGGGGGTGCGATGCCAGGGCTGGGGGTGACCTCTGGAATGAGAGCACAGCTCTGCGTAATGGGCACGAATCCCACGTGGATGGGTCTCTGACACTGCACAGGGAGTGGTGCCACTGCCTCAGTTTCCCCTCTCTGCTCAAAGCACAGCATCCCCAGAGGTGCTACAGAGAGCCTGGCCCCAGGAAGATGCCCGGAGCCTCTGCCAGTGGCAATAGGGACGTGAGCGGGGTCTGCGTACTATGGTTGAAGCACAGCCCTGTGGGCTCCCCCCCCAGGGGAGATTTTCACTCAGCTGAGCTGCTCTCAGCCCTCTTGTTGGCCAAACTGCCAGCACCAGCCAGTGCCAAGAGCCCTTTGTGCATTCAGCAAGCACAGGAACTTTGGTCCAAGCTGTCAGCTCCTTCCTGCCCACCCCAGGGCACTGGAGTGGACTGCAGTGAGCAGTCCCCCGTGCACCTGCCATACCCTGAGACCTGCAAAGGTTGGCGGCTCTGCCTCCCGAAGGGCACAGGATGTGTGCCCCTGTATCCCCCCCTACACAAAGCCTCAGGATTGCCGCCTCCCAGCCATGTTTCCCTGGGAAGAGAAACCTGGAGTATGACCAAGCCCTGTCAGAACTGCCCCACATTTGGGTTTTCCGAAGTTTTCCAGCAGCGTTTCCAACCCCAAGCAGTGTGCAGCCTGAAGGCACAGCTCAGGGCAGCATCAGGAAGCCCAGCGCTGGGAACAGAGCACCCCACATCTCTCAGCTCGTAGCACTTAACCACAAAACTGTCCTTCCTTCCTCTGCAGATACCCACCTATGTCACACAGACATACACGTGCTTCTTGCACAGGAGCAAGGACGAGTAAAGCACTCAGCTAGCAGAACACATAAAGAACTGCTGAACCCAACGTGGGGTGGGCAGCCCTAAATCCTGCAGCAACCAGCAATGGAAACGAGGGGTGGAAAGCTGCTGAGCACTGAGACGTGTGGTGGAACCAGCACTGCCGGGTGTTTCCAGCTCCGTGTGGGTGTGCAGAGCCTCTCCTGCAGCCACGGCCCCACTCCGGGGTCGGTGGGTGAATCCGTGCTCAGCTCTGGGTTAAGTCACCGTGGGGATGCAGTGCTCAGCCCCTGCACGAGGGCTCAATGCTGCGTGGGCTCTCTGGGAAGCTGCTGTGACACTCAGGGTCTTTCTGAGCTCAGCACCACCGTCCCCAACACAGAGCTCGTGGGACGAGTGCCACACGTGGTGACACTGCCATGCTCCATTGGGGCTGGGAGTGGGGCTCAGCACCCGTCCCCGGATCACTTTGGGATTTTCCTGGGTTTCTTCAAACATTTCTACACTTCCAGGTGTCTTAAAAAAAAAACTGGCATGCACAGCCCCGTGCTCTGAGAGCCTCCGAGCAGATCCCAGCCCCATTGCTGGGCAGCAGGCGGTCCCACGCGGGTTCCCCTCTCCCCACAATGTGCCCCAGGGGAAGTCCTCGAAAGTAGAAGGAAAAAAAGAGGAGAAGGGGTTTCTTCGTGGGGTTTCACCACACACCCCACAGGCTCCTGAGGCACCGCTCTGCTGTGCTGTGTGTGTTTCTAACTCAGGTCCCTTCTCAGTATCGCAGCCCCAGAACAGCTCATCCATCCCTGTGAGAACCAGGCCGAGACTTCAAGCAGCAGCAAAAAGGAGTCGCAGTGTTTGCAAAGGATAGAAAATAATTGCTGCCTGTTATAGAAACCTGGTGGACTTCACCAGTCCTGGGGGCAGATCAATGAGTTTTATAAGTCATCCTGAGGACCGACTGAACTCAGAGCCCTCTAAAAGGCGCTGAGGGGGTGGAGGGGAGATTGGCGTTTTGGAGCAGCGATGTTACTGCCGGCCCTGAGCACCGAGCAGCCGTATTCAGAGCGTTCCCCCTCCACCTCCGACCCCGTGCTGCACAGGAAGAGGCACCATGGGCCCTCCGCAGCGAGAACGAGCCGAGCTGGGGCTGAAGGGCGGGCACAGACAGTGTAAGAAACTAAAGTCACCCCCCAGAAATGCGATTTCTCCCCCGTTTTCACATTGCAAACACATCTGGGTGTTCGCTCGGTGCTACTCCCTCCACCTTTTTTTTCTTTCTTTTTTTCTTTTAACTTTTGAAATGGAGGTGAGGCGCAGGAGGAGAACTTCACGACACCGCGCAGCCCTCTGCCCCACAGCACCGAACCTCTGCGGGACCCCATGAGCCACAGAGCATCCCCGGAGCCCACAGCCCTCCCCGAACCCCCCTTCCCCCCCCAGAGCTGCCCGGGTCACTCACTTTGAGCTGAGATTTGGACACTTTGCCGCTCTTCTCCACATCCAGAGCGGTGAAGGCGTACCAGATGGACTTGAGCAGCTCCGCTCGCAGGTCCATGGCTACAGGCGGCGGTGACAGCGGCTGCTCTGTCAGCGCTGTGAATCCGGTTTCAGGAAACCGAGCGCTCCGAGAGCCCCGAGCGGCCGCGGTCGTGCGTGGAGCAGCAGCGCCATCTGCGTGGGGCGCCCCGCGGGGCTCCGCTGCTCTCCCCGACGGCCGCGGAGCGCTCCGGGCACTCCGGGTACGGCGCTGCTCTGTCCTCCCCCGCGTGCGGGGAGAGCGGTGCGGGGCTCAGCGGGAGCGCGCGGAGCAGCGATACGCGGCGCTTTGCGACGGAGAGAAATCCCCTCCCTGCCCTGAAACAGCAGCTTCGTCTTCTTGGGGGGGGGAGATGGAGAGCTTCACCCCCCAACCCCCAGAGCAGCAGGGGCTGCGTGGGAAGGACGCGGCACAGGGAAGGGGAGCGGGGCTGCGACGCGCCGCAGCTGTCACGGGTGGGGGGGGCTTGGGGGGGGGGTGTATCACGGCCCACCCTTCCCCACAAAAACCTCTTCCTCTGCAGATGCAAACTCCCTAAGCACATCGGGCAAATAAACACGTGATTGCGCTCAGCCTCCGCCGCTCTCCGTGCCGGCTTTAGGCTCCCATGGGTGACGGTGCTGCCGCCCCCCCGCGGGGCAGAGGAAGCCAGCCCGGCTCTCTCCCGAGCACAGGCAGTTGTAAGGACGCACTCACGGAGGTACTTCTAACCTGAAGCTCGCAGGAGCCCTCGGAGCAGCCAAGGTCAGATGGGGGATTCAAAACGTCGCCACTCCACCCCCTCAGCACTGCCCTGGGGCGATCACGGCTTTGTAGGACACGGCCAATTCAACACCTGCGTTTCCTTAACCCTGACAACCTGCAAACAGAACCCCGCCCCCCCTCCCGAGACTGGGGAGAGAAATGATCATCTTAAGAAGAAAACCTTTAATGTAATTTCCACTTACACCCAAGCGCATCTCAGCCCCCAGCAAACACAGCGCTGGGTCTGCCAACAGAGTCAGCTCAGGAGTGGTTTGAGATGGGAGAATTCCTGCCACGGGACGATGCCTGCCCCTCATATGGCTTCAACTGCTTCCCCCCCGCGCTCCTCGGGCAGAGGGGGCGGTGGAAAAGGGGAACGCTGAACCATTTGTAGAGGGAGAGGACAGAAGGAACCTCTCCAATAAAATCTGCGTTCCCAGCCAGCTGAAATCGCTGTAGCTCTGTATCTTCTGCAGAACGGCAGAGCGTGGAAATCCGAGGCATGAGGTAAACAGAAGACACTGCCATCTCCGGACAGAGGGAGGCAGTGCTGTCAGTGCTTTAAGGGCCGGTTCTGTGACTCGTGGGGTGAGGGGACCCACCAACCCACACCTCGAGAGGGGAAAAAGGGTATGGAGATGGGCCTAAAAAACCCAAAACAGTGGCAACAAGCTAAGGGAGAAAACTAGTTTACTAAATATGATAGTGTAGTGCAAGATAATGCAATGTAACACAATATAATTGGAATTGAGGCTAATAAATCAAATAAAATTAGAAAGGAAGAGTGTCCAAAACCAAAGGCCATAATCTAATGCTGAAGGTGGGACAGCTTGGGAGCACACACCACAGAGATGAGCAGTATCAGAGGGGCATTCTCGTGACATGTGAGCACCTTTATCTTTCCCTCTGAACCGAAAACAGAATCAGAACAGAAAGTTCTCAGGGAGATGGAGTTCTCCTCTGAGCACTGAGTACCTGGCAGCCCAAGGAGCATTGGCTCTTTAACTCCCAGAGCACTGCATGATGTTAAGACATGGAATACCAATAACAAAAACCCCAAACCCACGACCAAATGTCCATGGTAAGGAGCAGGAAAGCTGCTGCTCCAAGCCCAGGGAAGAAAAAAAGTAAAGCTGTCAGCAGAAGGTAGCAGCTATCACACACACTGCTCCGTGGAGAGAAGAGCCCTTCTGGCACGGTCACCCTGGCAGCCCAACACTGCCAGCACTGCCTCTCAGCACCTGCCTGCTGCACATCACATGCCAGCTGCTCTCAGACTCCGTCCCTCACTCTTACACCGCGCATCTTCCATGCACCTGCTGGCCCAGCCCTGCAGATCCTCGTGGAGGAACGGGCTCAGCTGCCTGCTCCTCCTGCCCGGGAGGCTCTGCAGGGTCTCAGCAGACATTCTCAGACACAGCTGTGTCGGGCGTTACAGGTTCATGCTGGACTGCTGCTGCTGCCATGCTGATGGCATCCTCCAGGCTCTGCTGCTCTTCTAACTAGGGGAAGAAAGATATAACAGTGCCCTCTCAAAATGTGTGCTCTGGGAGGGCTGGCCTTGCCCCAGAGGACAGAGGTGTGAGGGACTGGCAGTGGAGCAGAGTGGCAAAGCAGAGAGACACTGCTGCGATGGGGAAAAGCAGTACGAAGGCACATCCTGCAATCCAAGCAGGGTGTCCCTGCTCTCTTCCACATGCAAAGCATATGGGAATTAAAGAGCAAGCAATCTGTGCAGGAGGAGATACCACAAAGCAAGAGGTCGAAGCCGGTGAGTGGATGGAGATGCACACGGTGAAGGTGGCAGCAGTGATGCTCAGGGGGCTGCGTGGTACCTGCACTGCTATGGGAGCGCCGTGTGTGGTCGCCAACAATGCCACCTGCTGATGACACAGGGATGTGATGGCTGGCTCCTCAGACATGACTGCCCCAGAAGTGACTATGGTAACCTAGGAAAAGTTGAGACAAAAGACAATCGTGTCTTGAAAGAAAACGGGATTCCCACCCAGCAGGCAGAGGGAAGGCTCAGTCCTGCCCGTACCGGCTGTGTCTCGGTGCCATCAGTGCCGACCACGGTCACAAGGTGTGTGTCACCACCCATGAGCTCTCCCTCAGGCACTGTGAGGGCACTGCTTTGTATCACCACGCTGACAGCGCTGCCCAGGGCCTGCAGGTCTTCCTGTGACAAACTGATCTGGATAGGACAAAAGCAGATGCTCTCAGCCAGGCTGGCTTCTCTTACACAACTCCTGATTTTAGCAACAGAAAGGTTAAAATATTCTCTCCTCCCTCATAGTTAAGACCTCAGGGGCAGAGAACAACAAGGACACTGCACAGCATCACAGACAGAATCAGTGGAGCCCTCACAGATCCCTGGCCTCTAGCTCTCCCCCTTCAACACCATCTCCCTTTCCACTTAGCATCTCCTCTGGGCTCCAAAACGACAGCTCATGCAGGCAGCTCCTCGTGCTAAGAGGAAACAAACCTCACTCATGGCAGCTGCTTCCTCTGCCCCGTGCCACAGAAGGTTTTCCCAGTCAGCACACAGGCAGCTCGTGCAGGGAAGTACGTGCAAGAAAAGCACTGCTGTTTACAAGCTACAGAAAAACAATCTCCAAATCCAGCCTGTGTCAGCAAAGAGTGGGAGCTGCCTTCTGACAGCAGCGCAGGAGGTGAGGGACAGCACACCAGCCCAGACAAACACCTGCAAGACCCTGTCCAGTGAGGCGAGTGGTGACCAGAGGCCTGTGATTGACCCTTCACATCAAGGCTGCAGCAGTGGGATAGGACTGTAATGGAAGAGCCATTGTGACAGACAGAGACCCAGGGTCTGTTTTACACAGAAAAAAAAGCCTTATAGAGAAGACCAAGCTGAGATCTGGACCCCAAGGGGACATCCTATTTAGTGACTTCAGGAAGTGCCTAAAGGGATGCAGAACGGGTGAGGGAGAGGCAGAACCTCACTCAGGTAACTGCTCTCCCTCTCAAGTGCTGCAGGCTGTTAACATCCATACCTGCTCTGTCTCATCCTGAGAGATGAGTGGGACCTGTGCAGGCATATCATCATCATATTCCTCTTCATCCTCATCTTTCTCCATCTCTGATGGGAAAACAACATGCTGGTTCTCCATAGGGGAGCCTCCTTCATCAGCAACTAGGTCAGGGAAAGCAAGGAGTAAAATGGGAGAGAGCAGGCAAGTGTGTATCTGAGTGCACGACCTGCCTGGTCACTGAAGGGCCAATGAAGAAGAGCAAAAGATCATAACAGCCTGGTGTTAGCCTGGAAAGAAGGGCCTCTCCCTGTACTACAGGGCAAGATGCAGTCCATTCTCAACTGATGACACTCAGCTAGGACCACGGGGAGAACTCTTGGCTGTGACATGAACCCGGGCTTTATGAGTGAGCTGCAACAGCCACAACACAGATTCAGGTCCGAAGGAGGACAGCAGATGCAGACCCTGGCTGCCATCCATCTCCCCTCTCCCTCAGGGCACGACCCGGGCACGCTGCAGGCGATGTGGAAGTGGCTGCTCACCCTCCAGCTGCTGCTGTTCACACAGGACATGTCTGCTCTCCCCCGTGGCCTCCAGCTCACTGCGGCCGCTGCACTTGTGTGCAGCCAGCGTAGAGGTCTGGGTGTAGGTCTTCCCACAAACCTTGCAGGAGTAGGGCCTGCTGCGTGTGTGCACCACCTGGTGCTTGTAGAGGCTGGAATACTCCGTGAAGCGCTTCCCACAGCCCGGCACAGGGCAGGCGTACGGCCTTTCCCCTAGGGCAGAAGCCACAGTGCACAGTTTAACCCACTCGCCCTCATCACAGATTCTTTAACAAGAGGGAGAAGGCAGAACTGGAACAGGAGCAACAATCAGCCCAAGAAAGCAGTTCCTATTTCTGTTAAGTACCTGGCTAACCTGAAACATGCTCCTTCAATGCCTGGCCCAGAAACGATCATTTCAGTCCCAAACATTTCCCAGCAGCCACACACTGTCGGTGCAGAGCTGACTGGGGAGGAGCTGTACTGTCTTTCACCCTCTCCCCTCCTCACCTGTGTGGATTCTTACGTGGTTCTTGTAATTGGTGACACTGGTGAAGCTCCTTCCACACAAGGGCTCTGGACACGTGTACGGACGCTCGCCTGTGTGCGTTCGGATGTGAACCCTGAGGATGTGGGAGGTGGTAAAGGAGCGTTCGCAGCACTCAAACGGGCACTTGTAGGGACGCACCCCTGCAGTGACAGAGTAATGCTGATGAGAGCCAGACTGCAGCTACTGGGAGTGCCCCACACACCTGTATCCCCCTGCAGTACGAGACCAATGAGATCTCAGATCAGTCCCAAATGGATGCACACTTCCCCCAGTAAAGCTGGCAACCCTTATCCCTTTCATGGAGCTGTGAGGAGCTGAGTTGATACTCCCCAGTGCCACTTCTACCACCCAACTGCTTCCACCTGAAGACAACTCCCCCTTGCTTCACCCAAGATACAGCTGAAGCAGTACTTGATATTGGAAGCCTTTCTGATAAGAAGCTCAGTACTGTCACACTGCTCACCCGTGTGTGTCCGGATGTGTTTCTGTAGATCACAAGAAGCTCTGAAGGCTTTGCTACACGTGGCTTCTGGGCACTTGAATGGTTTCTCACTAGTATGTATCTTCATGTGGGTCTTCTGCACGTACCCTGCCCAGAAAAAAAAACAACACACCATTAATTTTACAGTGCAAAGGAACTAACACTGCAAGCTGTGTAACACCTCTCAGCTCACACACATCTATCCTGTGTTCACAAAGCTGAAGGGGAAGAAATATCCAATTTCCCAACACTCCCTGACTACTCAGTTTCCTCTTTTAACTCCTTTAATCTGTCTGTAATCATTTCAGTCCTGAGCAGCCTCCCTTGCTGCGATTCCTTCTCAGGGGGCATTAAGAGCCATGCTTACTGTGCTCTGCTGGAAAGAAGGGCTGATATTCTCAAGGTGATTTTGATAAGACAGAAGATAGAATTTTCACATGTTACCTGTAGAAAATGTCTTCCCACAGTTTGGGAAGCTACATGCATATGGCCGGGCACCTGTATGAGAACGTTCATGTACCTGGAAGAGAAAGCATGGGTCCTCTAAGGTCCATGACAATGGGGTAAGGAAAACAGCACAGGGAAACCTATGAGTTGGAATGAATCTGAAGTTCTCTGCTGGATTTCATATTGGCCAATTAAAAAACCTGTCTCGTTCATGGGTCAAAGCATCTTCTCAATGACATATTCCCATTTGATTTATTCCAAATTACAGATGCTTTTTCCTAGTTCTTCAAGACTAAAAGCAGCTCCTTAAAGTCCTCAGAGAAAAAGTCACTGCAGAATGATGTGCCAGCACCACGGGGTATCCTCACCCTTCCCCTGGTGCACTCGACCTTTTCCCAGGAGCATCTCCCTGCTCTTTTGTATGGGAACATTCTGATCTGGCACATAACATGGGGGCATCCTTGGTCTGCATGCTGTGACTGCATGTTAGCTGCTTTACCTTCAGATGTTGGGAGGTGGTGTAGAGGCGGCCACAGCCTTCGTACTCACAACGGAAAGCTTTACGTATCCTCTTCTTGCTGCTGTGCACCTCCTGCTCCTGCAAATCCTGCCAAGCAACACGTGGAAATTAATGCAGCCAGCCACCACAGCAGCTGCCACCAAACCCCATTCAAATAATTTCTTTCCTTGACATATGTATGCAGCCCTTCAGTTGTCCCCACAGAAGGCTGCTTCTACAGACAGATTGCACTTATGGTACAACACAGGTGACAGAGCAGGGCTCGAGGAACCAGCATTTCCCATTCCTAGCTCACATTTCCTACCTTGGAAAAAAACCCAAGCTGTACCACAGCAGCTCTGTTCTCCCAAATCTGTGCCTGCAGTATGTTAAGGGTAAAAGGCCCAGCACTCTGTGGGTACTAGCTGGGTGGTGCAGCAGGAATGTGCCACACTCCAGGTCCCTGTCAGCCACTTGTCAGTGGTGACACCCATAGAAGCCCCCAGCAGTTTCTCTTCTCCAAGATGGCACTGCACGTACTACTTTGTGCACTTTTAATTTGTACATAGATCCGAATTAAAGGAGACAACTTAAACTCCAGGTCAAATGTGGATTACCACACCAGTCCCTCAGTGCTGCTGGAAGACCATTAAGGAAGCAATTGCATCCTCACTTTGTTGGTGTACTGCTTTAATACATAAATGGTCCTGACATCAAAGGAATCATCTTTCTCCTCTTGCCCAGTTTCTGCCTGCACTGCTAGGATGGTGCTGCCAGGGGACACAATGACAGGATGATGGAAGTTGGTGGTGGAGTCATCCTCTGGTTGGGCAGCCTGTAAAGTGCTGGAATCATAACCTTCTGCAAGAGAAATAGACAAAATCAAATGTAGAAGAGCTGCTGAGCATAAACCAGAAAATCTTCATCTCCCCAGGCTACCTACAGCTTTGGGAATCTGCAACACTTCAGCAGCTTTTGCTCCAGCTGCCAAAGAAAGAATTAGGAATACTCTTTACCTTTAGGTATGTAAGCCACACCTCTGTCTTCCAAAACTACTGGCTGTCCATCTTCAAGAGCTACAAAATCTGAAAAGAGGGAAAAAAATCCACACACATTATTGGAAGACTCAGATGGGATGGAGGGGGTACAGTTCCTGAACACAACAGCATTCATTCCCACAGAAGCACACAGGGCAGGGCTGCCTGCTTGTGCTGAAAGTCAACCATAACTATACTTTTAAGACACCATCTGAGCCCCTCACCCCTAAATTTCAAGGTTTTTTCAGGCTCTATGCATAATTTTATGGCACCTCTTCGTCTCTCTGAGGTAATGCTCACCAATTTCACATCCCAGATGTACAACCATGGTGACACGGCTTCCAATAACCCCTACGCTCCCTCCACAAAACATCTTCCCCCTCAAACATCTAATCTAGGAATAATACATTATCTTATGGTGCAGAGGAAACTCCTGTCCAGCTGCTCCTAGATAATGCATTTGTTTGGGCTCTGTAGTTGGCAAAACCACAGCACACAGCTTACTGACCTTGGACTTGTAATCCATCAAACTGACAATATGTGAGAGAGTCTGCAGGTGAAACATTTAACAGGCTTTGCTTGCTACACCAGCAAATTTAGCTTTTTGTCAAATTGCTAAGAACTCTGCAGGAAACCACATGTTCTGCATCCTTGTTCATTCAGCCTTAAAACCTCGGACAAGGAGAGAAAACCCTATCTCTAGATGGGGTCAAAGCTACAACAGATGGTTTCAGTCACACCAGCGTCCTTCTAAGAAAGGTGAACGTATGGTCCTCACCTTTCTGAACTATCACAGGATGGATGTACACTGTGTTTTCATCCTCAGTTTCAGTGACTTGCTCTTCGATTACCTTTTCACCTGCAGCATTAAAAACAACACTATTAGCACTGCTCTCAAAGTCCACGCTGCTCTGATGAGCTGTGCTCTCCCTTTGCTGCACCTTCACAGGGAATACAGTCATGCAGAAGGCAGAACTGTCACTTGAATGTTGCTATTTATAAAGCTCTCCTTCAAACAGCCATAGAAGCACTTATCTTCCCAGAAAAGCTGGAGCCTCCCTTCCCTAGGCAGGAGGGTAAAAGGCAAAGAATCTCAGTTATCACTTGTTTACAATCACTTGTTTGAAGCAGAAAGAACAAAGTGTGCAAAGTAGTTTGGTTTTAAAGTAGAAGGTAATTATACTTCTGACAGAGAAAACTCAACTGGGAGCTTCTAATGGCATCAGCAAGGCCTGAAAATATATTTTCTTCTATGTTGGTTGGGAACCAACACATTTGGGATTAAAGTGATAACCCTAAAGCATTACTCCCTTTGTCGAGTTGCGAAGACTGGACTCTTAAATACCCTGCAATAATATTTTAGTTTACCTAATTATTTGATGTAGAGAGGACCCTGCTCCATCCTACTTCAAACTCAAATTGCTTTCAACTCATGAAAATTATTTGCTGGGGGAAGTCACAAAACCTACTGGTTTTCAGCTCTACAAATTTAATAAACTTGCAGTGAGTTTACACAGAAAAATAAGTGAAACAGCAATGACCAGGAGATGGAGTTCTTCAATTCCCATTCTGTAGGCTGGGAGGTAGCACGTTCCTTTCCTCGGGAACAGCAGGTGATGAACAAAGGAGCACCTTCACACCTCAGAATAAGGGCAGGGGTTGAATTTGACACTGATACCACATGTAACCAACACTGAGCTCAGCACCCTTTTGAGTGAGAAAAGCTTTACTGGGAACCAAACTCTATGCACTTCAATGAGGTCAAACATCCTGCTTAGTTTCAGGGGAAGTTTTAGCTGAATAGGGTCCTGTGGGCCATACAGGGAACCCCCAGTCTGAACAGAACCTTCACTTTCTATTGCAACAGCCCTCCCATCTCCAAAACTTTACTTCCAAAGCAGAGAATGTTTTGTTCACGGATGCATCTCCCGTGTGAGGAAAGGCTGAGAGACCTGGGACTGCTCAACCTGGAGAAGATTGAGAGGTGACCTCATCAATGTTTGCAAATATCTAAAGTGCAGTAGTCAAATGGATAGGGCCACACTCTCTGCAGCAGTGTGACAAGGGGCAATGGGCAAAAACTGGAACACTGGGAGTTCCACACAAACATGCCAAAGAACTCCACTGTGAGAGTGAAGGAGCATTGGGACAGGCTGCCCAGAGAGGCTGTGCAGCCATCTTTTCTGAAGACATTTCAGACCTGCCTGGACACTTTCCAGTACAACCCCCTGTAGGGAACCTGCTTTAGCAGAGAGGTTGGATTCAATCTCCAGAGGCCCCTTCCAACCTCTGATTCCTGCTACAGTCCTCTGTGCCAACCCAACACAGTCCCAAGCTTCCTATATGAGACACATGATGCTCTGCATGCCACGAGGGCACTTTATCTCCAACTTCACGGGGCTGTTAAGAGACTTTGAGACCTCACAGCCCAAAGACTCCGTTACCTTTGGCAGCCTGCTGGACGGAGGCTGCTGTCCCATCGCTAAGGGTCACTGCTTGCATGCCCACGCTCTCCATCACGCCAGCAGCTTGTCCTCAGGCACAAGTCTCACTCTGCTCAGCGTGCCCTCTGCAAGAGGCCTGCAGAACGGCGAGCCATCTTCTTTCCTACAAACCTGAAATAACAGGCACAGTTCCCGTGCAATTCTTCCCCGAAGTCCGTGCGTTTACTTCAGAACACTGACTGAAAGTCAACGACAGCTCTGCACTCACCTCCCTCTGGGGCAGAACACGGCCTGACCCCCGACACAGCCCCACGCCGTTCCCTCGGGCCCCACAGCTGCCACCAGAGCACAGCCCAGCGCTACCCCAACAGGCTGGGCCCTGAGGGGAGCGGGGCTCAGGCCCACGCCGGGATAGTACAGCGGCTCCCCGGGCCCGGCCGCCCCGCCCCGCTCTCCCGCTCTGGCCTCCGCAGAACACTGAACGGACCCGCCGAACACGAGCCCGCCCCATACCGCGGCCCCGCAACGCGCATAGCAGCGCAGCGCGCCGCCGCGCCTCAGCCGCTTCCCAGTGACATCCTGGTTCCGGGGCCCCGCTCCGAAAGTAGTGGGTGTGGCAGGCACGCGAGCAATCCCGCTCCCTGTGCCACTTCCGTACTCCCTGACCTCACCGCCACACGACGCCACTCCCAGCATGGCGCCACCCGCGGGGAGAAAGCTCGCGAGATCTCGGCCACACTTATAGCGCGAGTCGCCCCGCCCCGTCCTCTCCGCCTCAGCCGCCGCCATGAGGTGAGCGCCGGTCCGCAGCGTTATCCTCCACCATCCGCGGCACGGCTGCTTGGCAGGGGTTGGGTCACCGGGTCCGATGGCGGGGAAGGGGGCGGGTGACCGGGAAAGGCGCCGATGGTGCTCAGGGCGGGCCGGGCTGAGGCTCGGGCCGGGTCCCCGCTCCGCGGCCTGCGCTAGGCCCGCGCCTGAGCCCGCCTTGTGTCTCCCCCCCCCGCAGCAGCAAAGTGTCCCGCGACACCCTGTACGAGGCGGTGAAGGAGGTGCTGCAGGGCAGCAAGACCAAGAAGCGCAAGTACGAGCCCCGCCCTGTGCCCGGCTGAGGCCTCGCTCCCCGTGCGGGACCTGACCCGCAGCTCTTCCCTCAGGTTTGTGGAGACGGTGGAACTGCAGATCAGCCTGAAGAACTATGACCCGCAGAAAGACAAGCGTTTCTCCGGCACCGTCAGGTTCGGCATCCTCCTGCTCCCACCCAGCCTTCAGCCCGCGGCCCTCAGCCGAGGGCGGCTTCCCCGCTGCAGGCCGTGCTGCTGAACGCCCCGGGTAGTTCGGATCGTCACCCCCGAGCGGGTGCGGCCGGACGGACCCCCACCCTGGGTCTTAAAACATGAGGGGAGGTGTGGGGCTGCCCACACCGCCCTGCCCTAGAGGCAGGTTCTGAGCGTGGAGGAAGATGTGAGGCGCTGCGGTAAGGTATCTGCACGTGGGTCCCTCTGAGGTGCGTGGTGTCCGTGGTACACCGGGTAACTCGGGCTCTGTCCGCAGGCTGAAGTCGACCCCGCGGCCCAAGTTCTCCGTCTGCCTGCTGGGGGACCAGCAGCACTGCGATGAGGCCAAAGCGGTCGAAATCCCTCACATGGACATAGAGGCTCTGAAGAAGCTCAACAAAAACAAGAAGCTGGTGAAGAAGCTGGGTGAGTGGGGTGTGAGTTGGTCTCTGGGGGCCATGGCTGATTTGTGCTTGGTAGGGACAGCAGGTTTCCCTGTGCTCATATTCCCACGTTAAGGTTAGCTGCAGAGAACGTAAAACTGACCACTGTCAGCTTGAAGAGTAGGATTCTGTCTGGAAACTAGCCAGGAAACCTTTCAGCTTCTTACAGTGTGAATGCCTGACACATCAGTGTTCTGGGATTGCAGTGCAGTTCCTTCTCTGCGAAGGAGAAGGAATACAGGACAGTTGTTCCTGTCTCCTTGTGAAGTTATCTGCCTCACCTGGTGTGCCATAACTTTCCTCATTAGGGAACTGGAATGCAACAAAACCATGTAGAACTAGAGGCAAAACTTGATCTTATCCTGCACTACTGCAATGAACAGAGTGGAGTTGGCATATTTTTAGTTATAGCAGATAAAACCTTTCCTTACCTACAAAGTCAAAGTCATTTTGCCATGTACCATGAGCTTACCATTCAGTTCTTGGAACCATTGGAGGTGAGGAGACACCATAGGATACTGTTACCATAAGCTCAGCCTCTCTCAGGTCTGTGTTACATGTACAACTCTTCACTCAAGCACAGAGTACAGGAAGAGAATCTTGGTAGAGCTCTGAGCGTTCATAATGTGGCTTGATAAATGCCGCGCATTTCTGGGAAATCCTTTATGTAAAGTTAATGGGATTGCTGTCAGGATGTCAGGCTCTGAGAGCTGGCAGGTTTGGCTGGTGTGACAAGAAATGGCTTATGATGTGGTATGAGGAAAAAGGCAGGGCTTTGGGAATGTGAAAATGCATGTGTTGGGGGAAATGCAGCACTGCAGTCTCAGCTCAGCTGTTGTTTCAAGCTCTGGGTTAGAGCTGAGTGAACTTCCTTACCTCCATTTGTTGTCACAGCTAAGAAGTACGATGCCTTCCTGGCTTCGGAGTCCTTGATCAAGCAGATTCCTCGAATCCTGGGTCCAGGTCTGAACAAAGCTGGCAAATTCCCTTCTCTCCTCACTCACAACGAGAACCTGGTGGCCAAGGTTGATGAGGTCAAATCTACCATCAAGTTTCAGATGAAGAAGGTAAAGAGCTGAAGGCTTCCAGTTGGCAGCTGCTTAGCTGTGGGGTGGTTGATGGTCACTTGGTTGTGGCTGCGATCTCTGGTCTGGTCTGTAGGTGTCCCTCCAGTGTCTTCCAGCAGCTTGTGCTGAGAAGCATCCTGTGCTCTGCTGGGCAGCAGAGGGACGCAGCTACCAGAGCATTCAGCTGCTAACTGGAAAAGAACAATTTATCTGTGGTTAGAAGAGCTTAGAAAAGTGATTAGGAGATGATCCTGATGTTTGAGTGCTGAGCACAATTGGTCATAATTAACACTTCCAGTAAGTGGGTGACATGTTCAGGGTGTGGCCCTTGAGCCAGGCATGCCCCAGTGGGTTTGTGCATGCTGCAGTGCTTTGGCAGAGGCAATTTTGGGACTTGACTCTGCAAGTGAACTTTGCAGCAGCTCTGTGGATGTCTGCGCCTACTGGCAAGAGGTGTCAGGGCAAGCCAGCTCCCCAGAACCAAAATAACCCTGCTCAGGCATTTTAATCTCGTGCCAGTGGTCTAAATAGGACTCCTGGGTATTACTCAGAATTAGCAGCTCTGCTTGCTGAGGTGCATCCCTGGACTCCAGCTGATCTGAGCCTGAAGGCACAGCTGGAAGGAGGCAGTAAATGCAATAGTTAGCAAATGCTTCAGCATTTGAAGTAACAGAGCTAATGATGTCCTGACGCTTCTCTTGTCAGCTCGCTCGTAAATCCTTTTGTCTTCAGCCCGTGGGGAGCAGCGACTACAAGCTCCTCTGCAAGGCTGGCAGGCAGAGGCCTGGCCTCTGTGTGCATTATGTGCAGAAAGAAAGGGCTGGTGGAGGGTGCCAAAACAAAAAGTGAAGCTGGCGCCATACATAGCAGTGAAGTTTGGAGCTAGTGGTCTGTGCTGTGCTGGGGTAGGAGCTTGCAGGAGACGTGCCAGTGCTGCCTGGTGAGTCAGGCATGGGATTAGTTACATGAGAGGTCTTCTGCTTCCCTGCTGGTTCAGTGTAGCACCGTGCACATCCCCCCCCAGCTTCAGGAGTCTGGTGCTTGCTGCTTGCAGTGAGCCACTTTTGCACTCTGAGGAAGCCAAACCTGTGCCAGCTGTTACTCAGATTGCATCCAGATGCTGCCAGACACATTCACGGGAGGCACATGCCAGACATAAGGAGCTCTGTATGGATAAGCTGGGGAAGTTAGGTGCAGCAACAGAACATAGGGTGCTTTGATCCCTCAGTGAGCATAGCTGGGCTGTTCTGACAGTGCATGAGTGACCCTGGTGTCCGTGTCCCCAGGTGCTCTGTCTGGCTGTGGCTGTTGGTCATGTGAAGATGACAGAGGATGAACTTGTCTACAACATCCACCTGGCCATCAACTTCCTGGTGTCCTTGCTGAAGAAGAACTGGCAGAATGTGCGTGCTTTGTATATCAAGAGCACCATGGGGAAGCCCCAGCGTCTGTACTAACTGGGTGGCAATAAACTTTTAGGACATCTTACAGCTGTGTGGTTGCATTCCTCTAAAGCTTATTGGGCAAAGCTTTTTGAAGAGCTACTTGCTTCCTTGCAGTGAGAAGGGTTTTGAATGCTGTGAAATGGAAAGGGGCATCAGTTCAGGGGAAATGTTGGACTTAAATGTGTGGTTGAGCTTTCTGAGTCACACAAGCTGATTTGTTGTGTGAAAGACAAGCTTGTCACCCTGCATCCAGAGCAGGAGGGAAGGGAGCCAACTCAGCAGCCAGAACAAGCAAAATTGAGGTGGTTACCTCAAAGCTCAGTGCCCAGAACAGCTGCACCCAGCAGTGGTGTTACAGCCTCAGGGCTCCCTGTGTCACAGGACTCCCTTCTGCCATCCTGGCACCAGCAGCCTGCTTGCTCTCAGGGGCACTTCGAGGCTTCTGCTGCCCTGCAGTGACCAGTGGCTGGACTTGGGCTCCTGCACAGCAGCAGCTCATGCAGACTTGGTAGGTCCTCCAGCTGTCCCCAGTTACATTGGGGTTTAGAAGATTCTGGAAGTTCCAGCTCAGCAAGAGGTTCCTCACTGGCTCTGCTTTGCTCTGGCCTTGCAGAGAAGCATGAAGTAGTTCTTGTCCAACTCAATGTTCTGGGCTAAAAAGGAGCTATGTTGCATTTAATTAACACATATAAATAAATGTATTGTGTAATGACTGCTGAGCCTATGCAAGGCTGTAGGATTTCAGCTGGAAGAAAAGCTCTGTGCCCTCAAAAAGAGCTGCTCTGAGCATCTGAGGAACAAAACAATGAGAACAGCTTTGGACCCTGCTGTTAGGAACCTTTTAAAAGAAGCATCAGAGCCAACTTCTGAAAGATCGACAACACCAAGAAATTCCATTTAATAATTAAAAAAAGACAATACAAAATGCAAACATTTCTTTTTACAAAGTTCAGATACTTTTTTTTTTCCTCTCTCTTTAATCAAGTGCAAATAACGTTACGAACTACATCTTCCTCATTACTTTAATCGCTTTGCTGGAGATGGTACACCAGGACCTGCTGCAGAAGGCAGATATAAATATCCCAACATGAAAAAAAACCCAAAATGAACATCCACCCCCCAAAAAAACCCACAAAAAAAAACCTAACCCACACAACCACCCTTATTTCTATGTTCACTGCATTGAAACATTCCATGGTTTTCAGCCCTTCAAACCTTTTCTGTGGCACCTGGTGGGTGTGGGTGGAGAAAGGGCTGCTGCTTTCTGCTGGGGGGTTGTGGAAGGGGGAGGACGTGGTACCAGATCTCTTTGCCTTTCTCAGGAGGATATACAGCCCCACTCACCTTCCACTGCTGTCTGGTGCAGGGCTGCACCCAGGACATCACAGTTCCCAGGTCCACCCACACAGGATCAGAGCAGCAGTAGCAGCTCCAGAGTTCAATGAAATCACAGATAATTAAAGAGCTCTGCGGGCAGGAGTGGCTGCATCGCACCAGGGCCACCACAGCACTCATTCCTGGCTTGGCTTTTTTTCTTTTCCCCCCTTTTTTTCTTTTTTCTTCATCCTAAATATGAAAGACCCTTTTGGCGGTCACTGCTCCGCTGTGGCTGCCCCAGAGCGACTAGAAACAAAACATAAAACCAACCCTCCGAATCCCTACAACGGCTTTTGTGCATCAAAGCAGCTGCTCTCAGACACCAAACCAAGCGACAAACAGCTCAGCCCCCAGCCAGGCTGCGAGCTGGGCAGCAGGAGGGAGAAGCCTACAGCTGCAATGAATCAGTGCAGCCTCTTCCAACCCTACACATCTTGGGGACAAACCTCAGCTCCACTCCGCTAGCATGTCAGAACCCATCCCACTGCCCCTCAGAGCCCAGGAGAAGTTGTAGGGGTGTATGGTTAACAATGAATAATGCCAAGTAGTACTGTGGCCAGATATTTTGCAGATGGAAAGATTATCGTGATGGAAAGAGGCAATCAAAATAAAGGAAAACGCTCATCGGTATCCTAGGCTCACAATACAAAACTCCAAAGGAGCAATCTCCAGAAAGAGATCCTTCCCCAGTGGTGTCAGCCCTTAAATGGGGGCTGGGAGAGGTGGAGTCAGGCTCCAGCCCTTCTGGTCACACAGGTGCATTGCCTTCCCCTGTGCTCCCATGTCTGACTCAGTGCTCAGCTCAGGTGATCCATCAGTGGTTCAGGCCGTGATTCAACAGTTCCCTTACGAGGGGTGAGGGAGCAATAAATAATCATTCATTCCCAGGACGAGCAGTGGGATGGAGCAGCGCAACATTTCCCAGAGCTGAGGAGCTCAGTGAGCCTGAAACCATATGGCACCAACCCTGTCCAGTATTACAGCCACCCCAGTAAAGGTGATGGATCCACTGTGAGTGAGCAGAAGTGCCTTAAAACCCAGCAAAAACTCACCCCATCGTGGCCAAGCCCCGCTTTCCTGCAGAGGAGAGGTGCAGCCTTCCAGCAAAGCAGGTTGCTACTGGGACAACATGCAGCAGAAAAGGTTTCAAGGCCAGAAAATGCCATTGCATTGGTCACCAGCAACCCAGGGCTGGGCTTGGTTTGTTGTTCTGTTGTTTTGGTTCTCTCTTGTGACAGACACACATTCTCATTTCTCAGGCAGGTATAAATATTGTAGTTTCTAGTAGAAAAAAAAAACAAACCCAAAACAACTTCCCTCTAAATAATATAAAGACTCAAATGATTGCACTTAATACATATGAAAAAGGTAGAAAGGAGGATATCCTAGTGCACAAACGCTGACTCCTGCTCTTCACAAAGCTTGCTTTCTGTCGTCGAGTTACTCTTTGGCAGAGCTTGTAAGGAAGTCTGGTTCCTTGGCACAAGTGTCCCCGGGGGGGTGGGGTGAAGAACGCACCCAGCTGAAGTCCTCCTCGGTTGCTCCGTCTCTCCCATGCAGACACTGTCCTCCATGCCTTCCTCCAGCACCGGGTGCCAGCATGGCTCTGCAGCAGGACGGCCACCAGTGCCACTGTGCCCCCACCACCGTGCTGTCCCATTCTGTCCTTTCTCATTCCTTACCATGGATATTTTTAACGAAGTAGGCCTTACGGTTTCTTCTGGTTTTGTGTTTTCCCCCTCCCCCCCCTCAGGTTCCTCTGCAAAGCTGTGCTGATAGCTGAGCCCCCACAGCTGCCCTGGTGGGGGGGTGGGGGAGGCAGGAGATGAGCTCTGGGGGGGCTGCGATCACCCAGATGGCACCGAGGGATGGGACAGAGCCGGCACAGAGGTGGGAAGGAAATGGATGGGGTGAAGAAGCTGCTGCAGAAGAGAGGGGCGGCATCGCTGCGTGAGACCAGAGTGAGACCGGAGCTGTCTGCGGGGCGGGAGGTGGCGGTCCTGCCGGAGCCGAGCAGGAGGAAGGAGGAAAACTGAAATAGGAAGTGAGGGAGGAGAGGGTTTCCTCGGTGGCCGGACAGCCCCGGGTGTCAGGGCGCTATTTGTAGGGCCGCAGGAAGCTGGAGACTTTGGAGCGGAGCAGCTTGATGAAGGAGCGGGGCAGCATCTCCTTGTGCTTCTCCGTGTACTTGAAGTAGTTCTGGGGATGTGCCAGCACGTCGAAGAACGCTTTGATCAGCTTCTTGTCCTGAGGGGAAGCAAAGCTGATGTCATCCCCCATCCTGGGCACAGCGCACAGCCGTTTCAGCCCCGCACCGCTCCCAGCACAGCCCCGAACCGGAGCGATGCACCGTGCTCACCCCAGCAGCCCTGGGAGGTGACAGTGCTCACCTTGAGGATCTCCTGGTGGTTCTCGGAGGCGTACAGCCTGCCGTCCCGCACGATGTCCTCCACCAGCTGCTCGTAGTCCTCTGCAACAGCAAAGTGAGAACCCAGCTCAGGGCATGCCTCCCCAAACCCAGCGTCCCAATCCCCAGCGCCGAGCTCCCCCTGATGCACAGATGTGACCTGGGCTCCTGCAGATCAGAGCAGGCAGTGCCCAGGTGGGATGCTGCCGCCCCGTGCTCACCGTCATAGGTGACATAGGGGATCTGGAAGCCCCGGGCACTGTTGGCCTCGCTGGTTTTGAAATTGATCCAGAGTTTGCGAGAGCGAGCGGTGAAGGCGATGGGTCTCTCGTAGGTCTGGCACGTCTCATAGGTGGTGATGGAGGACGGAGAGGCTGCAGGGGGACAGCGAGGGAACACGTGATGACCCCCACCTCACTGTGCTCCAATGCTTAAAGGGGACACAAGGCATGGGGCTTGTCTGTGGGCACTGAGGCTGCCCCCCCAGCCCTTCTTAATAGCAGGAACAGTGACATTCCCTCCTTGGAACGAAAGCAATTCCTTCCTTCCAGGGTTTTAAACCTGAAAAGCTTGCAAACAGCCCTCATTCCACACACATCCCTGCAAAGCAGCAAGGCAGCACAGCAGCAGCACGACGCTGACCCCTTCCCCCCCCAACAACCTTCCCATTGCATAAACCCGCTCCACTGCCACGCAGGGACCTGCCATGCTCCTTCAGCATTCATCAGCTCTGCTCTGTCCTCCCCCAGCTCCCATGAGCACTGCACCACGCTCTGTTACCTACAGTTTTTCCGCATCACCAAGACGTCCCCGCACTCATCCTCAGAGGGCAGGAAGATCTCTGGCACCACGATGAGGATCTTGCGCTTGGGCGGTGGGTTGATGTTCCACGTGCACTCGACGTTGGCAGGATAATTCCCCGGGTAGTTGGGGGACTCGATGTAACCCGTGTACTCACCCAGCTCGCCTCCACACTGGCGATCTGCATGGCAGGAGAGGGACAGAGGGACTGGAAACTGGTGGCACAGAGGGCACATTTGGACCGGGGGACACAGAGAGACAAGAAACTGGCACAGAGGGCACAGAAGGACTGGAAACTGGTGGAACAGAGGGTTGGAAAACATGGCACAGAGGGATTGGAAACAGGTGGCACAGAGGGAAGAAACTGGTGGCATAAAGGGTGCAGAAGGACTGGGAAATGATGGTGTGGAGCAACTGGAAGCTGGTGGCATAAGGGGCAAGAAACTGGTGGCACAGAAGGATAGGAAACCAGTAGCAAAGGCACTTGGGGCTGCAGAGGTTTATGGGGTGGTGTGGCTGAGCTCTTAATCAGCACCACTCCCTGCACGCCCACCCGCACGGAGCACGGCAGCGACCCAGCATGCTATTTTAAGGGGGTGGCTCTGGGGAAGGAGCCCCACTCACAGCGCGTGGCTCGTCGCACCCGCTGCCCACCTACTTTTGCACTGGGACACGGAGGTGGAGCCGTCAAAGTCGGTGGTGGTGTTGCCAGGACAGGCGATGCAGTAGTTCTGCCTGAAGTCGGGCTGGTAGGTGCCCACGGTGCAGCGGATGCAGCGGTGCACGCTGGTGTTGTAGTAGTGCCCGGGAGAGCACTGGACTGGGGGAACAGAGAGCAAACAGAGCTCCGTTACCGCTGCCACAGCTCCAGTGGGTCCCTCCCGCACTGCTGGGACCTACCTTTGGTGTCACAGTCCTGGAAGGAGAGGGCTCCCTCGTGCCGGGTGGTCAGCCCCCCCCCACAGGGGAAACAGAGCGCTCGCCCCACCTCGGGCTGGTAGGAACCACGTGGGCACGGCTGGCAGGGCTTGAAGCCGTCGGCGGAGTGCTGCCCGGGGGGGCACTGACCTGCAGGCACAGCCATCGCTGGGACCCAGCCCATGGGGTGCCCCCCATCCTGCTCCCCGCCCCTCCAGATGGACAAGTGGGACGGGGACCCTTCTAAATGCTGTTCCCGTGGCCAAGGGGGCAATTCCTGGAGGTGCTCAGAGCTTTTGCCTCTTCTGGATGGGGACCAATGGCAGAGCATCGGGGTTGGTGCATAGATGTCCCCTTCCCCCATCCCCTCTGTGCCCCCATACCTGTGCAGCCGGTGATGTTGGTGGCTCCCACAGGGCCGAACGCGTCACTGCGGGGACACAGGTCACAGGAGAGCTGCCCTTCCTTCTCCTGGTAGGTGCCAGAGGGGCAGGGGACGCACTGCTCCGTCTGCCCGTGGTAATAGGTTCCCTGCGAGCAGCTAACTGAGAGCCAGGGCTGGAGGTCAGTGGCATGCTGGGGACACACACACACACACACCGGTCCCCATCCCAGCTCCCTGCACTTCTCCCTTACCACACTTGGTGCCCAGGCGCTGCTGGCCCGGCCCGCAGCTCTCCTGCCGCTCCGGGGCCATGCTCAGCTTCCTCGCCACCTCGTACTCCATCCCAGCGAAGCGCAGCAGGAACCTCTCCTGGTTGATGGACTTCTTCAGGGCTTTGATGGCCGACTTGAGCTTTTTCTCCACTTTCTGTCGCAGGCAGTGCAGGTTGCAGCTGGCTGGGGGTGCGGGGGACACAGAGAAAACAGTGATGAGAGAAAGAGAGAAACCCAACAGGATTTTCTCTGTCACGCAAAGCCCTGCTGGGGGCTCTGCTGGATGCCCAGCCAGCACAGGGTGAGGACCACCCTGGCTCTCTTTGCTGCACAGGGACACAACGGGATGCCACCAAGCCCACCTGTGGTCTCCTCCGGCTTGATCTCTGCCTCAAACTCCAGTGTGATGCGTGTCACCTCCTTAGTGGAAGAGTTGCGAGCCCGGCGGCCCTTCCCCTTCTTGGACGAGTCACACTTGAGGTTGACAAAGGCCACCTGGCAGTCGGAGCAGGGTGCAGCACCGCCTGCATGCAGGGTGTCCATCAGCACCTGTCCCTTTGGGATGGGATGAGCATCCCCCTGCCCCTGCTCACCTTGTGCCCCAGCCTTCCCCGCCTCGTCCTGCTTCCCCTTAGCCCGCGGGTGCAGGTGGCACTTGGCATCCTTGATCTTGAAGGAAGCCTTCTGCTTGATTGGGGCAGCGACAGTCTCTAAAAGAAAAGGCGGGTGCTGAACCCGCGGGTGGGGGGCAGTGTGGGGTCCAGGGGATGAGAGCCCACAGCCCCCTTACCGAGGCACTGCTGGCTGCTGTTGGCTGCTCTGTGCTGCCCGCCCTGCCGCAGCACCGGCGTCCCGCAGCTCACCGTGTAACTGCTGTCAGACTCTGCAGGAAGGAGGAGCAGGGGTCGGTGAAGTGCTGAGCCCCCACTGCAGACACCCCATCCCCCCAGGAGCAGCTGTGCAGAGAGCCCAGGGTGCAGCACCCAGCACTGCACCGACCCTGCGCTGCACAAACCCAGCCCAGCAAAATCATCGCTCCTTCGCAGCCTGAGGGCACTGCAGCTCCTCTGGCCCTGGTTTGGGGCACGCAGGGGATGAGGACCCTCCTGTCCCCCCCGTACCTGGCTGGAAGCGAGCCTTGGAGGCGCAGGTGAGGGCGCAGCTGTCCTTCTTGCCCGTCTTGTTGCAGGTGAGGGTGGCCCGGGGTGGCACTGAACCTGACAGGCATTTCACCAGCTCTGAGGGACATGCACTGGCTGGTGGGGACAAGTGAGGACACCCGTGGCTGGCGCAGAGCAGGGACCACGGTGGGAACCCCCCCCCACCCAGCTGGGAGAAAAGAACAGTGTGGGGCTCCTGGAGCAGCATCTTAACCCTCCCTCCACCCCCAGCTCCTTCTGGTGCTGTGACTACTGAGATTTCTGTATTTGGAGAGCAGAGCTGCCCTTGGCTTGATCCGGCCCCAATGAAAGGGGGCAGCTGAGTACCAGAGCATGGCCAGGGCCCTGAAAATTGCTCTTTTAGGTGCACTGCCACTGCAAAAGCTTACCGCCAGCCCCAGCATGGACTAAAACACAATGAGAAGTCCCAGGGCAGGGGGAGCAGGACAACATCTACCGCATCCCATCCCATCTCAACCCAACCCATCCCACCCCTTGTGATGCTTGGGGCTGTGGCACCCCCTGAGCTGATTTGGGGTGGGTCTCGACCCAACATACCTATGCAGTCCTTTTTGTTCCAGTGCAGCTTGCAGCCGGCAGGACAGGTACACTGGTAGCTGCCAGGTGTGTTGATACAACCAAATTTGCAGCCCCCGCGGTTGATGCTGCACTCATCAACATCTATGGGAACAGAGAGAGAGGTGGGGGGGGGCAGTGGGACCCCCCGGCTCCGATGCAGAACCACCTCAAGGATGTGATTTTGGACAGATAAATGGCACAAAGCGGGGTACCCCACACTGCCACAGCACAATCCTGCACCGCCCCTACCCCACGTGTTTCATCTGCATCCCGGGGCGCCGCACGCCCCCGCCTCGTCAAACTTAAATCAACCCCTTTTGATGTTCCCCTTCCCACCCCGTCCCAGCTCGCTGCCAACAACGCCGGGGATTTCTCTCCCTCTCTCCCGCTCGCAGACAAGTCGCAAATTGTTCCTGCCGCTGCGTTTGAAGTTGCAGACACCAGAGTCTGACTGCACGTGCTCCCCCTGCGCAGCCCCAGTGCACGGAGGGGTCATGGGGCGCTGCCACCCCATGGGGCTGCCCCACTTCTGGGTGCCCCGAGTGCTCCCCCCGAGACCTGAGTCCCACTGCCAGCCCCCGGCCGGCCCTACCTCCGCAGTGGGTGAGCCCATACAGCGTGTAGCCCTTGTTGCAGAGGCACTGGAAGCTCCCGGGGGTGTTGATGCAGAGGTGGTCGCAGGTTCGGTCGAAGGAGCACTCGTCGATATCTGATGGGGAGTGAAAAAAAATGAGGCGGGGGAGGTGAGGATTGGCACGCTCCTCCTTCACGTGCTGCAAGCTGGGGGCTGCACTGGGATCACTCTGGGACCCCACGCTGGGATGCTCTACAGGGCCGTGTCCCACCTTCCCCGCTCTGAGCTCCTTGCAGCCCACCACCACCACCACTCCTCCCACCCCGAGCTCAGCCCCAAGGTGCACCAAACGGTGCCCTTGGTGCAGTGTCCTGGCTCTGCCCGGTGCTCATGGGGTGCTGCACGGGCAGGTCCTGCCCCGGGGCCGGTGCCAGCGCTGTCTGTGCAGCCCCGCAGGGCACCCGGCTGGGGCGGCCCCGCGTGCGCAGGTGAGCCCGGCCCAGAGGGTTTGATCATCACTTCGTTGGCTTCATTAAGTTAATTGCCGCGCTCACGTCAAGCTTGTAAAGAGAGTAGAACCTGGACAGAGATGAAAGCGGTCGCAGCCCTGGAGCATCAGCCCCCCCCCCCCCCAACCCCCCAATCTCACCCAGACCCTGCGATACTGGGGAGGCTGCAGCGCTGCCCGTGGCTCTGGGGGGATTCCCGTGCCCCCCTAAATTGGCCCAGCAGTGCCCGGGTGGGGGGTGAGATGGGGCCAGAGGGCAGCGTCCCCACGGCGCCCTCACCTTGGCAGTTCCTCTCGTTGATGAGCAGTTTGTAGCCCTTCTTGCAGCTGCACTCGAAGCTGCCCACCGTGTTCCTGCAGATGTGGTCGCAGCCGCCGTTGTTGAGCCGGCACTCGTCGATGTCTGGGGAGGGGGGGAGCGGGGGTGGGGGGACAGGGACACGCGTGCTGCTCATCCCCAGCCCTCCCGGCTCTGCTTTTATTTTATATTTTTTCCCCTTTTCCAGCTCATCGCACAGTTTACTGCTTGGAAACGACCTGTGAAATGGGAGGGCGTCGGGAAGAGGCGGCCGTCTGCCCATCCCCCCACCGCCGGGGCCGGGATTTCCCCTTTGTTACCGGCTGTAAACCGCCACGCAGAGGCAATAAAACCCCCAGACGTGGGGGGATGGCTCCGCGTTATTGCGCTTTCCTGGAAACCGTTGAACCGGAGGGGCAGCCCCGAAGAAATAAGGAGGGGCGGGGGGGGCTCCTGGAAGCAGCCAGCAGGTTGGGCAGGCGGCTGCGGAGCACCTTTTGGGGGGGCTCTGCTTTCAAGCGGGGTCAAGTTCCCGAAGCTGATGAGTGACACAGTGCAGGCACTGCCCCGCGCGGCCCCGGGGTCACAGTGTCCCCCGCATCCCCCGCGTGGACGCACGCGGTGCTGATGCGTTTTAATGTCAAACGGGCACCTTAAGAAAAGGCAGGAGATGAGAGCTCGGCGCAGAATTCGGGATTTTGCCGTCTCAGGAGGCGGCTGGGAAGCTCTGCAAACCCTGCGGGGCCGCGCTGGATCAGCACAGAACCCACACGAGGAGGTGGTCCCCCAGTTTCACGGTGCCGAGCTGCGGCAGAGCCTTCCCTACGGGCACAAGCGATGGTCAGCGGGCACCCCTACCTTTGCAGGTCTTCCTGTCGGGCTGCAGCATGAAGCCCATGGGGCAGCTGCAGTGCACGCCGGTGGCCGCATCGTGACACTTGCTGTCGCATCCCCCGTTGTTCACAGCGCACGTCTCTGCGGGGAGAGGGAAGGAGCACCGCAGTGAGGAGCTGAAGGGGGGGGGGAGGACCACGATCCCTGCCCCACTGAAGCACCTCTGGGTTTTTGACGCCTCCTGGTTAACGCACGCTGGGTTCCAGAGGTGTGGCACAGCCCAGCTTTGCAGGCAGGGAAAAGCACCCGCGTTTCCCCGTCCCGTGCTCAGCCCTCCTGCACCGCATCTGCCCCTGCGGTGCCACAAAGGAGCGGGGACAGCTCCGTCCGTCCTCCGAGGGCGTCACACGGAGCTCCACAGACGGAGCAGTGTTGAGGGTGGGAGGTTTACCACCAACGAAATGCTCCTGGACTCCTCAGGAGCACCTCGTGAGAGCAGAGCTGCAGGCAGTGGGGGGCACACGGGGGCTGTCAGCACTCAGGTGTGCAAAGATGCTCTCAGGTGCACAGCCCTCCCTCCGCACCAGTTGCACCCACCCGGCCTGCAGTGCTCTGCTTGTCCCACACATGCCACCCCACCCGAGACCGTGCTGTCCCCACGGATGGGCACGCTGATCCATCCGGATGCACGGGCTATTATGGGAGGCGGTTTGTAAGGTCAGAACACACACGCACACACACACACACACACACACACACACACACACCCCGGCAGCATCAGTGGAAAGAAAAAAAAAAAAGACGTTAAAAAATAAAAAAAGCAGCTAATTATTCCAGCATTATCAAAGTCAGCTGTTGCTGGTAAAAGCAGAAGGGGCACTAATTGAAACGAAGCGTTTTCAGCTTGACAGCTTCCCTGCAAGATCAATCTTCAATTTGGGTCCTAACCGCTAGAACAATGGTTTGAAGTGCATGAAGTTGTTCACAGAGGGTAATAAAGCCTTCCCCTTCGGAGGCGGGCGTGGGGGAAATGAGGCGTTGGGGCTTCAAGGAACCCGACATGAGTGTGCCTTGAAGAAATTCCTTGGAAAGAGCAAACCCCAGGTTCTGCTGCTCTTTGCGTGGGGCCCAGTGACGGAACCGTGCAACCATTTGCTGCGGGGCGACGGAGCTGGGATCGTTCTGTGCTCGTCTCGCTGCTGCTATTTTTGTGATGTCCCATAATAGGAGAACAAAGGGACCATTTCGTGCAATTAATAGCCAGCACAATTACAAAATGGAACGGCGAGGGATGGATTTCTGCAGATATGAACCCCGCAGCCCGGGACCGGCGGCACCGCACTGAGGGGAAGGGGAACTTCATGGAGGCTCCATTAAGAATTTAACTCAGCTTTGTTGCAGCAGCGTGGGCAGGGGGGGCCCGGGGAGTGGGTTAACAGTGTCAGCACTCAGAGTGAACCCAATGCTTTTGGAGCAGCAGGAGCACGGCTCCCTTCTCCCCCAGCCATCCATCCCCTTCAGGGCTGAGCTCTGCAGTGAGTGCTTAGTGCCCCGCACGGGATGCACAGGAGCCAGCCCTGCAGGGACAGCGCAGCAAAGCCCTTTGCAAAGCAGGGGGAGCGCATCCCAGGACTTGCAGAAAGCTTTTGCAAGCAGAGCTGGGTTCTGGGGTAGCTGAGAGTGAAGGGTCAGGGATGGGTGTTGTGGCCCTGGGACAGGAGCACTGCTCGGTGGTGCTGGCAGCTGCAAGCCAGCGCGAGTCACTGCACACACAGCATCTGCTGAGGGCCCCCATTGCTCGGGGGGGGGGAGAAGACAAAGCAGAATGCATGCACACACTCATACACACCTCGCTGTGCCATGGCAATGACACTGCAGTGTCTTCCACTGTTACTGTCACCGGGTCCAAGCACGCCCCACGTGTGCCCCCACACTCCCACTGCCCACACTGCTCTGGGTTTGCCTCCACCTTCTGGGTGGCAGCAAAGGGGCATCAGCCCCACGGCCATATGGGGAGAACCACGGGGTGACCAAAGCCTGGTGTGCTCAGCACAGAGCTGAAGATCTCCCTGGTGCTGCCTGCGGAAGGAGCCTGGGGAAGGCTCTGCAGAGCCCCCAAAGTGTGGTTTGATGGTGGGGTTGGTCAGGGAAGGGTTGCTCTTGGAAGAGCTGGGGAGTGCTGCCATGTGTCACCAGGAGATGGGGATCTGCAGTGACATCTTGAGGGCTCCTGGGGGTGAGGTCACCGTGGGTGCTGCCAGCAGTCACCCAAAGGGGAAAGGGAAGAGAGGAAGGGACGTGGGAAGAGGTGCACGGTACGGGCTGCAAACACTGCAGGGAGAAAGCCCTGCACAGTCTGAGTGATGCCTGCTGCCCTGGCCTTCCAGCACAGCTCCTTCAAACACCTGCTGCAAGCGACGGCCCTGATCCCCAACAGGAGAGAGCGGAGCACCGGGGCGATTCTGAAGCACTGCTCCCACCCAGCACTCCCACCTTTGCTACGGCCGCAGAGACGGGCACAAGAAAACCATCACCCCTGCCCCAGGCAAGGCGGGCACCCAGCATCATGCAAGCACAGCCAGGGAGGGGCTTGCTGCTCTCTGCATCCCCAAAAGCAGAGCTGGTTGCAGCACAAGGTTTGCTGGCGCGGCGTGCAGGCAGCAGCAGTGCCGGTTAGTGCTGGCAGCGCGGCCGTGCGAAGCGGGCATGCAGTTAGTCCCAGAGCTCACCCCCCCAGTGAGCATCTCGAGGCAAGACCCCTTCACAGAGAAAGAGAGAACAAAAATATTTACCATTAGAAAACGTCTCAAGGATAACGTGTTGCTGGAAGTGTCTCTCCCCTGTTTGACATTATAAAAAAGTGATTTAGAAACAGTGTCCAGCAAGGAAGCTCGCTTGGCGTCGCACGACAATGAGTTCCACTCCGCTGCCTCTCGAGCTGGTGGAAACAGTCCCCCACCTCCCAGAAGGACCCAAACCCGAGGTCTGGGTCCTGTGCTATCTGTCACCCTGTCTGCATCACCCCCGGCCTTTCCGATCCCCAGCGGGTCGATGCTTTGCTCAAGCAGCAGGGCAGGCGTGGGAGAAAGCGAGCAACAAAGAGCATTAGTGAAGAGCCCATTAGTCCCAGGGAACGGTGCCTTGCTGTCCAATATTAGTGCTCACCAGGGTAGGGGCAGGCAGGGCTACTGAGCCCAACCTTGGTGCGCTCGGGCTGCACCCTAAGAGCTGTCCGGGGAATGTTTTTGGGAGCTGTGGCATGGAGCTGAGGGCTGTCCTGCCTTATGCTGGGTGTTTTTGGGGGGATGGAGCCCCGCAGCTGTGCCGGAGCAATGCTGATTGGGGGGGATGGGGATGCTTGGGGCATGTGGAGACATTTGGGGATGATCACATCCCCGTTGGATGAGACACAACGCCGGGTCCGAGCAGAGGGAAGGAGGAGACAAGGGAAAAAGGAGGAGGGAGCCCAGCCTGCCCCATGGGCACCTGACTCAAGGGCAGGGCTCCACCGGCAAAGACATGGGACCTCCAAGGCTCCGCAGTGCCAAGAGGGGACGTGGTCTCCTCCATGCTCAGGACAGCACAGTGAGCCCTTGGCCAACCACCTCTTGTGCCCAGGCCTTGCATTCCCCCCTCCCCAAGAAGCCCTCCTTCCCCCAGGAGCTGTGCATTTCCCAGCTCTGATCCAGACCTTCTCCCTGGCACCGCACTGCCCATCAGAGGCACAAATTGCCCGGACACAGCTTGGGAAATCTGCCATAAAACCGGAGCTGGATTTGATTCCTTCTCCACCTAAATCGCATTTCCTGCCCATCCGCAGCTCTGGGCTCACCCTTATGCACTCCAAACACCAAAAGGACGGGAGATGCGTCGGTTTTACCCTACAAAACCCTCCCAGAAAGCAGAAAATCACCACATCCACAGCGCTGCATTTCCCCACGGGCACCGCACCCCGGGGCTGACCCGACCCAGGCTTTAATCCGGAGGGCGATTTGTTCTGCATTTGTTTTATTTTAAAGGCCCCTTTTCAGAGCATCAACATAAATATCCGAGGTCACCGGCCTCCCCCCGCAGCTCCCATCCCCCCCCCCACCCCGATGCTGCAGACGCGCTGGGAGCCATTAGGGCTGGCCCCGCTCTGCTCCCAGGCATGTTCTTCATTATCCTCGTTTTTAAAAGCGGCCATAAAAAGCGGAAAAATGAAAAACACCGGCCGTAGCCTAATGAAACCGTCACTCAGAGGGGCTGCTCGCGCTTCCTGCCGCGTGGTGTGATCTGAAGGGAACCTGGACCAGGGGACGGCCCCACCGACCCATCAAACGCACCGCGTACGATTTCAAAGCCCGCAGCCCGGGGAGAGAGTTTGCGTTCCCCTCGCTGGAAACTTTATTCCCCCTCGAAATGATGAAATATTTCGGAGGAAATGGAGAAGGGGAGAGGGGAGGGGGCGGCGGTGGGAGTCCTGGGGTTGTGTTGGGGGGGGGAGCGGGGCTGTTTGCTGAGCCCTGGCTGTAAAACAAATGCGGGCAGTTATAAATATCCGAGCAGGTACCTCAGCCCCCACCTCGGCCATAAATCTGTGCCCAGAGCACAGTCCTGCAGTGTTCCTGCTGTGAGTGTGGGGGGGCTGGGAACCCCCCCTGGAGGGGGGGATGTGAAGCAGAACAGGGCTGTCCCTGCAGAGCTGTGCGGATGGAGGTGTAGGGTCAGGAGGTTCGGAGCTGCCCCCTAAAATCCATGGCTGCAGTGTCATCTCCCTCAGGAAGGTGGGAGTTGGGGGGAAGAGCCCACGAGGATGGAGTAGAGGTTGTGGGATGTGCCACCCCGAGAGATGAAGTGCACAAATCGGGGTGGAAAGGGGACATTTTGGCCAAGGCCTTCACGAGGATGTGGGATTGCTGAAGCGCAGAGATGCCCCTCTCACACCTGCAGCACCCGGGGCTCCGTGCTGAGACCCTCCAGCAGACAGACCCCAGTGGAGCATCACCCGTTGGGCAGCAGCACTACCCCAGTGCCTGACACCTCCCCAGCCTCACACTGGGCACGGGGAGCCCTATGCACACAGCAGATGGGTGAGTGGGCTGCAAAAGTCACCCACGGTGAGCAAAGCCACCCCGCTGGGCACCGAGCCGGGGCAGGATGCAGCAAGCAGGGAGAAGAAAGTGTGCAATGGAGCAAACCCCACTCAGCTCCCTGCTGCCCTAAAGATGGGAGCGCAGCACTGCTCAGAGCAGGCTGGGAGTGGGCAGGGGATGCTCTGCTGGGGGCACAGTGCACATGGATGGAGCCCCCACCCCCGGTTCAACCCCGAGGGCAGAGCCTGGGGAGCACAGAGTGGTCCCTGTGCCGTGAGCAGCCCAAAGTGGGCTGCCTCCTCCAGTCGCTCTCAACACTATTTCTTTTCTATTTTGCAGTAAGGACTGAAACGTCTGGAGCAATTTGTGGACTTAATCACTCCCCAAATGTAACATTTTTTTAAATCAAATCAGCTGTCAAGCAGCGCAAGCATATGAAACCAGTAAAACTTCTATCTCTGTTTGATGTTTTCCAATTTGAAAACACATACAGGAAAAGGACGATTTTGGGGTGGTTGGTTTAGGGTTGGGTTGGTTGCTTGCATTTACTCCTTCTTTTTTTCTTCAAGACAATTGTTCATGAGCTGAGACCCCCTGGTGCCAAGTCGGGATGGAGCACATGGATCCAAATTGGAGCCCTCCAGCTCCATCCCTGCTGCTCTTGGATGGAGGTGGTGGCACCACAGGGACAGTGACAATTGCTACTGTGAAGGACATCACCACCGCTTTCCCTCCTGCAGCATGAAGGCAGGTGGGGACCTCAGCACACACAGCTGTGACACATTTGTCCCCAGATATTCCCCCCCCCTCCTCCCTCAACCTAGAGCATCCCCAAAAACACTCTCGCTCCTGATCCATCACTTTGCTCTGTGCCCATGGGCAGTGATGAGGCCCAGAGCCCTACAGATGCTCACAGCATCCCTCACTGAGCCACTCCAACTCAGCCTTGAGCTTCTGGCAGGAGGAACTGCCCCATCCCCAAAGCCCAAAGAACTCCTTCACCCGAAGGAGCAGCCCCGAGCCCCAACGTGAGCCCTCTCAGCTGCCCCACACCCACCTATGCAGGTCACGCCATCAGAGTGCAGCAAGAACTTGACGTGGCAGCCACACTTGGGGCCCTGGTCCGTGTCATCGCAGGTGTGCTGGCAGCCGCCGTTCCCATAGTTGCACGTCACTGAGGGGGACAAAGCGCAGGGGTCACAACCCACAGCCTCTCTCCTCCTCCCTGTGTCCCCCTCCTACCAGGCTGGGCAGCACTGGGAAACCTCAGCCAGGTCCTAAGACACATTCCTTCCCCCTAGACAATTCCTGAAACCCTCTGGATCTCCCGGCAGGATCTTGGCAGGTACGAACTCCCATGTGGTCGGGGTTTTTTTGGCAGATTTGCTAAATGTCACCAGTAAACCTGGTGGAAGGGGACCCACTGAGCACCAGAGCGGCGACACAGGGGCAGAGTGAGAGCTTCGTGGGCTCCAGAATGACTCAGGTGCTCCCCTGCCAGCCCTCCCAGGGTGTGCTTTGTGCTTTGCCTTTAACTTGGAGGGAAAACAGCCCCATAGGATTAAAACTGCATCTCATCAGCAGTTTTACATGTTTGCTGCAAGACAGCAAGCAAGAAGCAAAATAAAAACAATTGCATAAAGACAGAAATATATATTTAATAACCTGGCCGTGCCAGAGAGATGCTGGCAGGAGATCACAAGGGCTGAGAGCACTGCGTGCCCCAGGGAGAGGATTCCTGCGCTCCCCCCCCCATGCCAATCACACTCTGCTCATCTTCCTCATGGGAAAACAAAGCTGGTGTGACATGGACAGAGGGTGCTGCACCCCTGGGATGCCCTACAATGCTATTCAGGATGCTCGTGGGGGAATTAGGGCTTTGCAGCAGGGCTGGGCTGGATCTGTGCCATTGGGACAAACCCACAGAGTGGGACTGGGCTCTCCATCCCTCATGCATTCCTTACGTTTGCAGTCGCGTTGGTTCTTTGTCAGCTCAAAGCCCGGGCGGCACTCGCAGGCGATGCCCCCCTTGGGGGTCTCCCGGCAGATGTGGGCACAACCGTGGTTCTTATTCATGCAGTTCATTCCTTCTAAAGGGGTGAAAGAAGCAGAGAAAAGCTCCAGAAGGTCACCAACACTGAGGTTTGCTCTCCTGCTCCTCTCTGTGCCCAGCAGCGTGGCAGAAGTGTAGGGACAAAGGTCTGAGGCAGCTGGTTTTTGCTCCAAGGGAAGATATCCTTTTGGATCTTATCAAAACTGGTGGCTGCTTGTGCCAGGGGATCCTGGCCCAGCAGGGTTTCACTGCTCTGTGTCCGCTCGTAGCAAGGAGGGAAAAGGGGAAAGGAGACAGTCATCCAGGGTCAGAGAGGGAAGAAGGGAGATGCAGTGCTGGCAAGGACCCCAGAAGGAAGGAAGCAGCCCTAACAGTGAGGTTTGTCTCTCTAAAGCTGAATGCTTCAGCTCTGGCAGTGCCTGATCCAGGAGTAAAATCAGAGTGAGTAACTCTCAGTCCCAAAGCACTCCCAGCTCCCAGGCTCACAGCCCAGGGATCAGCTCTCACCCTCTCACCCCTTCTCCTCACCCCTAAACCTGAGCGAGGGGAGCACGCAGGCAGCATCCTGACAAAGCTGACCTCGGGGTGCAGAACCCACACAGCCCTCCCCACGCTGACGATGCTCTGCAGATGCTCAGCTCAAAAATGGGCTCCAAAGGGCAGCACCTGTGTCCCTGCCTGCAGAGCGGGGCCACCCACGGCGGCACCGACCCCATCCCTGCCGGGTGCACACAGGGGATGGGGACACAGAAATGCCACTGAGCCAGGGCAAGATACCCCGGGGAACACAAGGGATCAGCACAGCTGGGAACGGGAAGGAGGAAAGAGAAACTCATGTGACCGCTTTGCCAAGCGGCAGAGATAGAAATCAGCAGAGTTAGAAAATAATAATAATAATAAATCTCTCTCATTTCCTCATATTTTGGCGAAGAGATCGCTCCAGACGGCAGCAATTTAGAGCTGATATTGAGACGGAAGGATCGGCGCTGCGCAGGACCTGGCAGGAAGGGATGCGTCTCGCAGAGCAGCGCGGGGAGCTGCGGGTACCTTTTGTTTAATAAAAGGCTCTGGCTATGGGATTAACGTCCTCCGTTTGGTATTATTGAGCTTGATTAAGGGGCCTGCAAGGGTTTTACTCTGGGATGTTTATTAGCCCTGCAGTGTCCTCTCGCAGCGTGCTCGTGCCAAGTTTGCTTTTAAATTCGCAGCGCTCCCAGCGCTGAGGGGGGGTCAGGAAGCAGCACCAGAGCTGTGCACAGTGCTGGGCTGGGTGCAGGAGCCCACCAGCCACCCCACGGTCACCACCGAAGCAAAAAGTGACACTGCTCAGGAACTTAGCGATAAATCCGGGGTTACCCTACAGCCCCAAAGTGGGGATCTCCCTCGGGGTGGGCAGCAAGGGGTCAGGGGGTGCCGAGCACTGACCTTCGGGGCGCTGGATGCAGGTGTGCTGGTTGTCACTGAGGAAGAAGCCTTCCCTGCAGAAGCACTCGTAGCTGCCCATCATGTTGACACAGGTCTGCTGGCAGCCGCCGTTGCCCTCCGAGCACTCGTCCAGGTCTGCAAAGGGAAAGAGACGGAGGTGAGCGTGGTTGTGCAGCACCGAGTGGAGCAGGACACGAAGTGCAGCAAACTGCTTCTGCTCTGCACCCTGGGTCCCCCAGCTTGGAGAAAGGGTGATGCTGAGTGCTGCAGGGGACGAAGCCACGGCACATCCACGGGTGGATCTTGGAGGCCACACACTTCTCCAGGAGTAAAAAAAACGGTGGCCCCATTTTACAGATGGAAACACCAACCCACAGAGGAAGGAGTTCTCCTTGTCCCAGATCCCCAGGCAGGCTGTGCCCCTCTGACTGCTGCTGGTGGGGAAGTGCCTGGTCTTCATTATCGGGAACTCTAGCCCAGAGCGGGGACAATTGCTTTTAAGGAGACTCAAATCCCCTGCAGCATCCCGGCTTGGGAAGGAGGCAGAGATGAAATCCTCAGCCCGAGTGCTGCAGGATCAGTGCCACAGCCCTACATCACTGCATCCGCGTCCCCTCCGGGTGATGACACCAGGAGCAGGGAGCCCTGTGCCAAAGAAAACCTCAGCAAACTTGAGCATCCCAGAGCTCAGGAGAAAGCTGAGCCCTGCCAGCGGAGGATGTTGGAAAAACTGCAAGAGCAGCGTGGGGACAGAGCATGGAGGGGCTCACAGCCTGAGCCAACCCCTCGCTTTTGGGATGAATACACCCTGAGCAATGCACCGTGCTGCTGCAGCCTGGGGATGCTCAGAGCGGGGCTGAGCCCTGGCTGTGAGCTGTCACGGGGCAGTGGCACCGCCTGAGGCCACTGGAGGACAAACAGGGACATCCCATGCGATGGCAGAGGGCTCGCAGCCTCCCCCAGGGCTCATCCCAGCCAAGCAATGTCCTGCAGATACCAGTAACTCTCCTCAAATCCCCTGTTTATAACAAGGGCTTAACGTCTTGCGACTTCTCCTCCAAGGTCTACACAAAAATGAGGAGGCAGCTGTTCCAAACTGAGGGCTGAAACGAGACTCCGCCGCTCTAATACCTATTTTATTAAATGCAACGGAGGCAGGCAGAAGCCAGAAGGCCCCGTGTCAGGACGAGGGCTTGAATTCCTGTCCTGGTTCAAAAGGTCGCCCACGGAGGGGATGCACAGTGGCTGTAGCCCCAACCCAGCAAGCCCCCATCAGCCCCTGGCAGGAGCTGGGCCCATCCTGCAGCTCTCCCGGGGAAGCACACAATGGCTGTGGGTTATCTGTGCATAGAGCACGGGCTCCTGGCTCTTCCTCTCCATTCAGGCATTGCAAAGCCTGGGCAAGACCCTCACTTTGCTTTGCCTCTGCCTTCTGGTCAAATGAGGGTGGGAAAAGCTTGGCTATGATTGGGAAAACCCCCTGGGCTCATGCCTGCAGCCAAAGAGCAGGGGAAAAAAAAAGGGGGGGTATCAACATCCTCCACTACAGAATGGGCTCCAAAGGGTAAATTCGTGCTGTCCTGAAAACGAAGCAGCACGGCTGAGATGCTTCATTGGCATGAGCTGCAGAAGGGATGGAGCGGGGATCCGGGGCTGCCCCGTGTCCGCTGCGCCCGCCGCTCCCTCCCACCCCACTCTATAAACACATGACGTCTGCGGCCAGCCGAGCCCAGCTTCGCTTTCTTCTCCTTGGGCTCATCCTCTCCAGGGAGGGGAAGGCAGGGCCGCCCGCCTGCGCTCCCTCCAGCTGTGTAAATCTCCCTCTTCACCGAGGAGGCTGCAAAGTTCCCGGTGATGGCGGTTAATGCGAAGCGTATGTGTCCAGAACCCCTTCCCCCTCCTCCCTCTAGTGATGAGCTCATTAATGACCCCGCTGCAGACGCTAATTAGAAAATAGGGCGGGGTGGGGGAGGTGGGCGGCCGGGTGCCCCCGTGGGTGCTGTGGAAGGAAGCGGGTGCTGCGGTGTGGGCAGCACGGAGGATTGGGCCGTGCCGCGGCCGGATGGAGCTCGGGGCAGTGGAAGGATGCGCAGCCTCTCCGTAGGCAGATGCTGGGTTTGTCTTGGCCTCGGGATTATTTACCCAGTCCTCATGCCGGCTCACATCTCCACCGTATTTGCTCTTAACTCATCTATTTTGGCAGGTGCAGGGCTGACCTCAAGCACGAGCGCCCAGGAGAGCCCTGCAGGCTGGTCCTGCCTCTGGCAGCACGCGGCTTTCACCCATCGGCCCCAAACCCAGCAGTGGGGTGGGCCTCCAATCCCACCTTACCCCAATATACAGCTCATCCCCACACAGTTTTGTCCCAGCACTCACGGCATCCCCGTTGTGCAATGGGAAGCAGTGCTGTCCCCATCCCTGGAGAGCTGTTGCTGCATGAAACACATCCCCCGTGCCTCTGCTGTCAGCAGCTCTCTCAGATAACATGTCTGAAACATGCAACTTGCAGATTATCTGCTTTCAGCACCAGCAACATAGCCTGGAAGGGAGGCTGAAAGCCCCCAGCCGCCGCTCCTTGGGGCAAGGCAAACCAGTGGGATTGCAGCAGGTGCAAGGATGAGGCTTGCAGCACGGGGCCAAGCAAAGTGCATGGGGGTCCTGACCCTCTGCAAGGACAGAAGGATAAACAGGGCTGTGCCTGCTTTATCTGCACACTAGCTTCGTGTTTGTGTGCAAGCTGCTGCTGCTTGTACACTCTTAAATCTGCCGGGTTTGAGCACTTTGCAGGCAGCCCTCGCCTTTGGTTTCTTGGCAAAAGCAAAGATGCTGAGGACCTCACGCTGCCAAGGTCCATTTAATCAGCAACCTGAGCCAGCAGCGAACCTTGGCACAACAAATCCTCCCACAAAGCCAGCCCTGAGCCAGCCCAGCCCTCACCCAGGCAGTTGTGGCCATCATGTGCCAGGCGGAAGCCGTCGTAACACGTGCAGCGGTAGTTCCCAGGGATGTTGACACACTCGTGGACACAGCCTGCGTTGTCCTCCCGCTCACACTCATCGACATCTGCAAAGAGAGGAGGGCAGGGAGCTGCAGGGGGCACTCTGTGTCCCGCAGCCCCAGCCTGGTCCCTGCCCCAGCTCATGTGTCACCCTGGAGTCCCTGCTGCTGCTCGCCAGCTCCTACTGCATCCCTCCACAGCTGCTTTGAGCCCCACAAAGGAGCAGAGTCCCACCTGCACCCTTGAGTGATGATCAGCTCAATGTACAGCCATCCCTCCTGCTGCAAGTCTGGCAGTCCCAGACAAGGGCTGTCCCCCTGCTGTGCACCCAAAGGGCGATGCATTGGAAGGGTATGGCTTCACGTCTTCCACACACAGGCACTTAAAGCAGGGCTCCACTGCCTGTCCTTTCTGGAGGAAAGTCCCCTCACAAGCCAGGAACCATTTGGGAATTCCTGAGGGCAGGATGTCTGCGTGCTATCTGAGCTGGGATCTTGCTCTAGTTCCGTCACTATTTGTACTCCTCCTGACTCAGAAAGTCTTCTCCTGCCCAGCTGCCTTTCTTTCCTGCCTTTCCTTGCTGCATTCAGACACCTACATGCTTATGCTTCGCATGTTTTAACTGCTGACCTAATTCTGCAGCTTCTGGGATGCAAACCCCACAGGAAGAAAACCTGGATTTGTTTGCAAATAAAGCCACGGTGACCCTCCTGGGGCTGAAGCAGCACTGATCTTTGTGAACGTGGCTATTGGCAGGGAAAGAAATGCAGTGCTGTCTCTATGCACTGCAATGTCACCAGGCCAGGGTGGTGTTTGTGTTCATAAAATGTTTGTAGTGGGCTGGGGTGGCTGAGCATCTCTCTCTGGTGCTTGGGGCTCATTGGAGGGGCTCCAGCAGCACGTCCTTACCTTTACAGTGCTTCCCATCACCGGTGTAGCCGGACTTGCAGATGCACTTGTAGGACTTAGGGGTGTTCTGGCAGATGGCATCAATGTGACAGCTGTCGGTGCCCTCCACGCACTCATCCACATCTGCAAGGGGAGAGGAAGTGATGGAAGCAAGGAGAATGCAGACCCTCAGCAGCCATGGAGGTTTTCAAGCATCACAACACAGAGTGGGGAAGGAGGAAGGGAGAAACTCTCCTGCTTTGCTCCCTATCACTGCACCCAGCCCCAGGGCAACTGGTGTGCTCCAGAACAGCATCACCTGTGTACCTTGTCTCCTTAAAGCCACCCTTGGAGCCAGCAATCATTTCACACAGCTGATGGGAAGCAACATTCAGGCACTGCAAGTCCAGGCTGAAGCCAGCCCAGCTAGAGGTGAAACCCTCTGTCTCCAATTAGCAGCTTCCTGAGCCAACCAGTCACCCAAATAATCATCATTGCTTTCTATTCTTAGGCACGGAGGAATGTGCACAAATTAACAGGGACCACAATAAATAAACCTGAGAGCAGGAACCAGGGAGGGGGAACTGGGAAAAACATCACAGCTTCCTCGGGGGCACAGCCGAAAGTACCATTCCTCAAAGGCCCACTGCCCCTATGGGCATCCTCCATCCAAACAGCTGGGATGTGCTTCAGAGCACCAGAGCACGGAGGGCATCATCATAGAGCTGTGGGATGGCTGGGCTGGAAGAGACCTTAAAGATAATAGGGTCATGGAACAGTTGGGTTGGAAGGGACCTTAAAGATCATAGAACAATGGGACAGTTGGGTTGGAAGGGATCTTGCTCAGGCTGCCCAGGGCCCCATCCATGGCCTTGGGCATCTCCAGGGTTGGGGTACCCACAGCTCTGGGCAGCAGTGCCAGGGCCTCACCGCTCTCTGATTAAAATATTTCCTCCTAGTATTCAATCTAAATTTCCCCTTTCAGTTTAAAATAATTTTCCCTTGTCCTATCACTATTTGCCCGTGTAAAAAATCACTCTCCTTCCTACTTACAAGCTTCTGTCCAGAGAATAAGACTGCAGGCAACAGCCTCAGCAATGCTCAAGGGCTCACCATGGCAGGAAGCACAGGGAGCAGAGGTGTTAATGGCACTGAAGAAATGGAGAAGCCTGAGCTGTGTGGGGTGGAGGTTGTGGTGTGGGGCTGAGCATCAAGCACGGCCTTGGGGACCTTCAGTGCATCCCACACTGCCACCTCCCATAGGAGAGACTTGGACCCCAAAAACCACGAGCCCAAGGCTGAGAAGCTCCCAGCTGCCTTTAAAATCTGCCTCTCCACAATGCAAAGAACACAAACACTCCGGGAGGTCCCCAAAGACGTGATGCATCCTGGCAAGCCAGCAGAGGGTGGGCAGGCCCGGGGGCACGCCTGGACAGAGGCCATGGCCACAGGAGCAAAGGGCTGAGCACTCTCCGGCCACCACGGGGTTTTTTGCGGGGAGATGTGAGTCATCTTTGCACCAGGGAGGCAGCACGTGCCTGTGCATTGTATAAATATTTACAGCACGCATTCATATTTGTTGTTTGACATTAGCCATGGCCCGCGGCCACCGCCGCCTCCCTTGGGCCATTAATCACTGGCTGGGGGCTGACCCACCACGGTGGTGGAGCTGTGGGGTGGTGTGGGGACAGGAGCCCGCTCTGCAACCTGTAGGGACAGCCCAGGTGCCACTGCAGGGCAAAGACCCCACAGCGTATCCAGTGCTGACCTTGGAGTCTCACTGCGTGCATCCATGTTGTCATCTCCCAAACCACGGTGAGGTGGGATGGGGACTGCTGTCATAGGATGCCCCACTGGGTGCACCATGGGCTCCAGGTGCCCACCACAGCACTCCTGGTGCACAAAGCAAAGGGATGCATTTGGGATGTCCAACAGTGCCCGTGTGGCAGACCCAAAGCCAACGCTGAATCAAATTTGAACCCAAACTCATAAATTCCTATAGCTGGAGCCCACAGCCCCGAGGCCAACCAAACCCATGAACATCCAGGTGTGCACATGGCAGGACAGTGTTCTGCAGCTCCCAAATCTGCCTACACAGGGCTCATCAAATTACGACAGGTAATGGCCCTACCTTGCACCAGGGGAGGTTCAGGTTGGATATTAGGAGAAATCTCTTCTCTGAAAGAGCGGTGATGCAATGGGACAGGCTGCGCAGGGAGTGGTGGGGTCACCATCCCTGGAGGGGCTCAGAACCACGGAGATGTGGCACTGAGGACCCATCTTTGTGGTCCCTTCTGACCTCAGTGACTCTATAGTTCTATGAAATATTGCAGATTTCTGAGTTTCAGGGGCATAGATCTGGGTGCAGCTCCTTTAGCATCCCCCATGCACACAGAGCTCGTGCTTCCACCCTGCTCAGCAGTGGATGAGCAAAACCTCCCATCTCCATTCTCTGAGAGCTCCCTGAACACGAAGCATCCATTGCCCACCATGGAGTTGAAGTTTTCCCAGAGTTTTGCCAGAAATCACACTTTTTTGGATTTATTTTTTCTACTTTTCCCTTCTCTGCCCTCAAAGTCAACACAATGAACAATGCGTGTTGTGATGCTGAAAACAATGCCGTGGCTTTCCCTCTCACACATGTATGGGTGGGTTTTTTTCTATCTTTTTTTTTTTTTTTCCATTCTGTAACTTCAGAACTCCTCTAACTTTGGAAAGATTACACAGCAGCAAAAAGCACAAAAGAAAACATTATAAATTTGCCACTCTGTAATTTTTCCAAAGCTGGAGACATTCTGAAAGGTTACAGGATTAGAAAACGGGGGGGGGGAAGGATAAAAAAGTGTGTGTGTGTGGGAAGCGTGAATAAATACCCTCACGGCCACTCCAGGAGCCATCCCCATGTTGGCAGGGATCCTACCTTTGGAACACCGAAATCCTGGCTCCTAAAGAGCATCTTTAAGAGACGATGGAGTTGAAAAAGCAAAGAAAAGTCTTTTGAAAAACCCAATTTTTACATTCTTGTCATTGCAAGAAGCATTTTCTCACGGAGTGAATTTGCTGTCGGGACAGCACTGCTTTCCTGTGGGAAATTCCTCTCTCTGAAGGTGCCCATGGCAGTGGTGCAGGTGCTTTCAGCAGCCATGGAGGTGTGAGGGATGTGATTTCCAAGCCAATGTAATGGGAGATTCAAGCAAAAGCAATGCTGATGCTGCCAGCTCCATCCACGGCCATGAAGCCCTCACTGGGGTTCATAGAATCACAGAACTGAGTTGGGAGGGATCCTCGAAGGCCATCCAGTCCAACTCCCCTGCCACGATCAGGGACACCCACAACTCAGTCACGGTGCTCAGAGCCCTGTCCAGTCCGACTGTGGATGTCTCTCTCCATGGATGGGGCACCCAGCACTTCTCTGGGCAAACAGTTCCAGTAGCCCTACCACCCCTATCGTAAAAAAAACCTCTTTTCCTCATATCAAATCTCCCCTCCTTTAGTTTGAAACCATTTCCCCCTCATGTTATCAGAGAATTGCAGAATCACATAATCCCTAAGGTGGGAAAAGACTTCCAAGATCATCTAGTCGACCATCCACCTACCAATACTTCCCCGCTGTACCGTGTGCCTCAGAGCAACATCTAAAGGTTTCTTGCACACATGAGTTTCTTGAACTCATGGATCCACCCCACGGCTCCAGAGCTTTGGGGTCAGGTGCCAACTCCAGGCTGGGATTTGGGGTCAGCACCTTCAATAATCCAAGCTGCCCTTATTTCAAACTCCTACGGACCCAAGCCAGTGTGCCCCAAATCCTCCAAACCGAGGGGTTCTGTGCAAGGTGAGGACTCAACAGCTCAACCAGAGATGCACCCAAAGGGCATTCAGCTCCACCTCTGGATTCAGCCACACTTTAGGGTCTAATTAGTGCTAACGAGAGCAGATTGTACACACTCACCCCAACCCTCGCCCATGCCCTTGGGGTCAGCAGCACGGTGCTGGGGCCCTGCCCACGGCACAGCCCTGGAGGAGGTGGCAGCGCCCAGCGCGGTGTTTTTTATTCCATTGTGGGTGGGATTTTCCAGGGCTCGCCGTTGGGCCCCGTTCCGCTCCAGCTGCAGCTTTATTCTCCATTTCAAAGGCAGCTGAAGAAGGCAGACGGTTGCAATGCCACTGCCATTTCGAGCCCTCCCGGGGGACCGTGTCCCCAGCACTGCGTCGCTCGGAGCGGGACGGGGCTGGGTGCCCCAGGGCATCCACACCAATGGCTGAGTGCATGGCGCACAGCCTGTGCTGGGCTCTCCCCTCACTTCCTCACTAGAAATAATAGTAGAGATGCTCTCATCCGAAGGACTGAGTCAATGGAGGGAGGATGCTGAGCTAAGGGAGCAAGAACCTAGTGGGAGCCCCTAAAAAACAAATCCTTTTTCTCTCTTCTCTCAGCGCTTCAGCGTTGCCTTTCAAATTGGTTCGATTCTTTGTTTTTCTATAGGCAGCCTGTCTGTATGGGGACACGTGTGTAGCTGTTGGCAGAGGCGTGGAGTTTCCACTCGGCCTTAATGCCAAATTAAAGCGTTATAACTTCAGTAGCCCTTTTTACTGGGGTATTAATATCCACCTCAGACACCGCGGGGCACTTTATTAATCATTTGTTCGTGGGATGGTGTGGGCAGTGTGGGCACGTCGGCCAAAGATGCATCATCCCAACTGGGAATCCTAACTCAGGTGCTTGGGGATGGGATGGGCACACGGCTCCTGCTGCACAGGGGTGGGGATGGGGGATGCAACTGTGGGCTGCAGTGTGCTGTGGGGTGGTGATGCTGGAGGAGCACGGAAAGGGAGGGAAAAGCTCAGGCATGGGCTGCAGAGCAGGGTTGGAGAGATCTCCACATCCACCTGCACTTGGGTGGCTCCTCTGGGGATTGCTCCTGTTGCTCCATCTGCTTATCGGGCTGAGCAAGGCTCTCCTTCAGAAGTGCATTTGTTTTATGTTTGGGGAGCAACAATCGCAGTGGGAAACAACCTTTCCGAATCACAGCCGTGAGACAGAGCAAACTTTATTTGCCATCCCAGGCTTCTCCTGAATCCTCTCAGGGGACTTATAACGCTGGAAGTGAAGGTTAAGGTTATTCATGCATACTTTTTTCCTAAATGGATTACTCCGGTGCGACCGTCTGCGAAGGAAAAAATCTATATAAAAATAAAAGAAAAAAAATAAAACTCCTGAGCCGCTTGGAGACAGCCATACATCTCTGCACTGGAAGACTCGAGGTGTCTGAACATTTATACTCCTGTTGGCAGTTACAAAAAAACTCTTCTTCCCTCCTTCCCACCCCCCTCCCCTTTTTAATCTAAGTACGGGCATGTCAGACGCCCTCAGTCAAAGATCTCCTTTGAACTGCTGTATGTTGAAATGTTTACAGTTTTACATTTCATATTTCAGAGGGGCGGAGGGGACAGGCACAACAGTCGCACACTGTGAATGCAGCAGAGGGAGGAAAGCAGAGGCCAAGGGGGAGGAGGTCCGGCGGAGATGGGAGGGGAATCCAACAGCATCTCCGTGCTGCAGCAGGGAAATTTTGTACTCCTGATAAAATAATACGTCCCCGGCAGCGTGGGTTCTGCAGGTGCATCCCCACCGAAGCAAACAGAGCCCTCGTGCAGGAGCTGCCACGGCTGTGGGAGAGGCTGCAGCCTCTGTGGGATGTCTTCATTTATGGGATGCTGCCAGAGAGGCAATGGGATAAGGATGTGCCCTTGTGCCTGTGGGCAAAGGGCTGGGGTTCACGGCCCTGCTGAAAAGCTGGGGTGCTGAGGGCACGGGGGAGGGAGCATCTGAGTGCTGAAGCTCCCGGGAGCTTCCCCTGCCTTGGGTTTGTATCACCACTTGAAAGCAAACCCAGTCCTAACCAGACCCAGCAAACCCAGCACAGTCCTCTGGCGTGTGCCATGCATGGCTGAGCGGAGTGCCCTTCTCTCAGAGCTTTGCCAAGTAACGCGACGCCGTGAAGGAGCCCTGCTCACAGCCCACCGCTCTCCAGCAAAAGCAACCCACCCTGTGTGGGACAGCTGATACAGGCACACATGAGTGGTGCGACACAGCATCACGCAGCCTGTGGCACTGCCTGGGGAAAGCGCCGGGGATGAGCACCGTCCTTGGGCACCATCACCCCAGTGCTTTCAGACCCGTCCCCCCCCAGCACACCCCGGGCACGTGGCTTGATGCTCGAGCTCAGCGCTGGAGCATGGAGAAATCCACGCGGAGTTGGCAGACATCCCCAAACACCCACGTGCCCCTCAGCCTCCTCCCGCTGCCTGCTGAGCCCCAGTGGGCTCCGGGGGTTCCTCCAGCCCTGCTCAGCTCGGCTCAGCCCGGAGCTGGGATTGGTACGAAGGAGCCTGCGCTGCCCCGGGTGTGAAGCGGGCGGTGAGGATTTAGCTCACCTCTCTCCACCCCCTCTCCACCCGGCTCCTTCCCCGAAGGGATCTGTCAAGTCTCTGCACGATGGAATTTTACTTTGCTATTTTAATGCAATTCTGGCTCAGGCTTAAATGGAACTGGAAACCGAAAGGCCTTAATAAATAAATATTATGATAAGAAATGAAAGCAATGCATACACGAAAGATAATTTGGGGAGGGGGGTGGGTGGGAAACGAAGCATTCCTTTCTAAGCTTAAATTGTGAAGCTTTACGCGGAGCTGGACGCCTTCTCAGCAAACCTTTGCCCTGGAAAATCTCCCCCGTTCTCCAGACCAAGAAGTCTGCCATTGTTTTAGAACACTGAAGGCAGATAAGACAATAGCCTTGAAATTCCTCCTAACTTCGTCAGTGACAGGGCTCAGCTCGGCTATTCCTATTGCCTGCATGAGGTCTTCAATTAGACACTGCGCTCCCATATTTCATTCACACTCTATTTAACCTCACCCCGTGCAGCTGCTATAATAGCAGGAGCCAGAGCTGGGTTTGATAAACCTCACCTGCGCTGGGGCGAAGACAACAAAACACAATAAGAACAACAGATCCTAACAGGATTGCAATGAATGAGAGGGGAAAAAAAGCCCCTTCGATCCGGTGGGATCACGCACATAGAGCTGTGTGTGCTCGCGTGCGCGTAGAGAAAAATCCGTGCTAAATATAGAGGTGCTATAGAAAAGCCTAAGATATAGATAGCCCATACATAAAGCTACGTGTGTGCTGGGAGAAGGAGAAAGTGTGGCTAAAGCACGGGAGCGGAGATAGCGATGGGGATAGCGATGGGATGTGCCTCCCATTCACGGGGACGGGGACACACGGTGTGCTTTTCAGGGTTTGCCAGCACTCAGATCCCTGCAGTTCTCTGCTGCACAGTGCCCTGCTCGGGGCTAACACGGTGCGTGGGGAGCGGTGTGCGTGGATGGAAAGCACAGCAAGGCGATGCTCCCACCTTCCAGCCCTGGAGCGCGCCCGCACCCGCATGGCATGATCCCACTGCACGCAAGCAAAGCCCCACGGCAGAAGAGCTTTCAAACTCCTTGGAGCAGTGATGGGTGCAGAGTGTTTCTGCCTCTGCACCCCCTCCACCGCTTGGAGATCAAGAGCCCGAACGCACACACACACACACACAAAACCCCAACCCTAAGTGCAGATTGTTAGAGTTCACAGACAGACAACAACTAAAGGCAGCAGGCGGGATATCTGCAAGCCATGCTTAAAATCACCTCAACTACATTGCTATTGCTGCCCGTTTCTCCAGCCCACATGTAACCAGGAGGTCCACACATCAAACAGATTCGGGAAGATTTCTCTTACCTTGACTGGCTTTATTGGCCAGCGTGTTTCCAGAGTGGAGCAGAAGGGCAAGCATGTACAATCCAGCAATCTGCAACGCTCCCATTGCAATCCCCGCCTGCCTGCGGGAGCGGGGGCAAGAAGGGGGATTTCTTGTGCTTCAAAGGAAATAAGAGGCTGAGCATGCAAAGGGAAGGCAAGAGAAGGAAGGGGCTCTCCTCTTGCCGTGTGTGAGACAGAAGGAGGGAAGAGAACTGAAATGATGGAAAAAGCTGCTCTGGGTTCAGTGTGGGGCTCTTGGTGTTGCTAAAGAGGAGAGAGTGAGGGAAGGAGACCCAGGGCAGTTGGAAGAAAGTGGACTCTATCGCCCTCTCCCTGGCGGCTGCTCTGATCCCTTCTCCTCCTTCTCCTTCTTCTTCTTCTTTTTGCTAAATAATCCCAGCCAATTCCAGTCCTGCAGGAGAGCAGCGGCGGCGGCGGCGGCGGCGATGAAGGGGGGAAGCAGGCGCCTTGCACTGGTGCTGGGGACCTGAGAAAGGGGAGTGGAAAGGAGAGCCCCATCCAAGCAACGCCCTTTTTCTCCCAGCCTTTCTTTCTTTCTATTTGGCTTTAGCTACTCCTTCCCGGCTCCCCCCTCGCACCCCCAGGCTGGGCTCTGCCTGCAGGAATTTACAGTCTGCTCTGGAGGAGCAGGGCCAGTAGCCATGGAGACTGCTTCCCTGGGAGCAGGGAGGTCAGGCGCAGACCATGGGTGATCAATGCATCAATGCAAAGCCCCCCGCAACCCCCAGACCCACCCCGTGCCTCGCAGCCCCTCGGCCCGTGGGGCTCAGGGTGGTGGTGGCGGGGAGAGGGGGAGGCATCCGCCGTGGGAGGGAAAGAAAAGGGGAAGGAGAAATAAAAGTAGAGGGGGGGGAAAAAGGGGGAAAAGAAAAGAAAAAAGCCAACCACACACAATAAAAGAAGGAGCTTGCAGATGCCGCGACCTGCAGCACGGGGGCTCGGCGGCTGCGGGAACGGTTGGGCCGGTGGGAGAGCTCTGCAAGAGGTGGGGAGGGCGGACTGGGGATAAGGGGGAGGGAACGACAGCGAGAAAAATGGGCTTTTCTGAGATATCCAGAAGTTTTTTTGGTTGTTTGCAGGAGCCCCTCGCAGCCTGGCCCTGCACATAGCACTCTGCGGTCCCATGGCCGCATCCCCTCCCCTGGCATCAGCTCCTAGGGCCGCAGCTGGGAGCTGAGGCAGGGACCTCACCGAGCTGCACCCACAGCCTCATGTGTCTGCTTTTGTCCTGGCAGACTCCAAAGATAAAAGAAAGGGGTCTGCAGGCTACAGAGAATGCACAGCTAAGCCAAAGCACCCACTGCTGAACTGCAGAGAAAAGGAGAGGGTGCTCAGCAGGGCGGGAGGGCGCAGAGGAGACCCTGGTTCTATCTGTGCTTTCCTTACAGAAACAGAAAATGCATAACCCCTGGGTTGCCATCACAGTGTGCAGGGCCCTTCTCTGGAAGAGGTTTGCACAACCAAAGGCAGCAGCCGAGGGAACGCTCGTGCCATCGTGCATCCCCCCAGGGTGCTGCCACCAGCAGGGTCTCCATGCAAAATGTCCAGTCCTAAACCCACACAGGAGCTGACCCCATCCAGAGAGGTGAGGGGACCATGGTCAGGTGCAGGACAGATGCCCAGAGGCGGACAAGGAACCCAGAAGGGAAGAGCTGCACCTACGGGATCCACCCAACAACTCGCTGTGCTGAATCCAACCAGCAACGGACCCCCAGCCCCCAAATGCTGCCTGGGAAGGGGTGAAGAAGCAGCAATGATCATTAAAGCTATAGAAAATAGTGTCATATAGAGAAATATGAACACAGAGCTCTCACTGTTGGGATGCACCGGGAGGGGATCGCGATGCATGAGCAGGAACTGGAAACTCCCCGCTCCTCCGTTCCAGGTCCCCGCATCCCACCCCATCATCTTTTATCATCATAACCAGAGGAAAACTAAACACTCCTTTTTCTTTTTTCTTTCTTTTTTTTTTTTTTCCCTAACCTGTCTTCTAAATCTGGAGACCGATCTCAAGGCACGAGGGACAAGACCTTCAGCTATGTTGATTTATAACCGAGCTTCTAAATTACAGGTTTACGCATTAGTATAAACACCCATAAACCAGCCTTAAATACACAGTATCGTATGTAATCAAAACGCCAAAACACCGAGCAGCCATGTGACAGCACGGGGGGAAGGACGGGCTCACAGCACCTCGGCGGGGCCAGCACCGGCCAAGTGCTCCCAGTTAAACCAGTGCATTGTGCTGGGAGTGGGTCTTGCTCTGAAGGAGCCATGGGGAGTGAAGGGGCTGAGCCCCATGCGTGGTTCATCCAACGGGGTTGGGGTAGGGTTGGAGGTGAGAAACTCCCTAAAAAAATCTGGATTTCTTCCCGAACTTTGCCACCTGGATCCCATGGTTGGAGGAGAAGAACTGCTGCTGGAGATGCCACGGGTCTGTGCAGATGGAGATCCCAGGGATCATGAGGGCAGTGAAAGTCAGCCCCGATGCTTGGCCACTGGGAGACCTTCCAAGGCAACTGGGACAACTGGGCAAGGCAGAGAGCATGGCTGCTGTGGGACATGCACGTGTGTGCTTCTGGGAGGGGCAGGGCTCTCCTCCCCACCGCCTCCGTTCCCCGTGGAGCACTTCTGGGCAAAACCCATTTTGCTTTGGCTTCACGTAGGGCCAGAAGATTTGGGTCCATTGTGCTGCGGCACTGAAGAGCCGGCGTGGAATTGTCGACCATGCTGAAACGGTTACATGGGGAGTAATGAAAATTTACTGCACCCTGCTCGGGTCGCCAGCCAAGAAATAAAAGCAAAAGATCACAACAGGCATTTTTTTAATTTGAGGCAAAATTAAAAAAAGAAAGGATCCGCACTTAGAAAATAACAACCACATCCACAGATCAAAGCAGCTGTTCTCCTCTCATTCTGGGTTTTAAGAGATTTCTGCAGCTACGGGGATGTTTACACAGGGAGAGAGATACATACATTGTGCTGTCTTGATGCTGCCTCTCCCCCCTTCATCTGGCAAAACATTCCCTGGGAGGCAATATGAGGTCATTCTTAGACCCTGCGTTGTTTTCCTCAAGCTGCAAGCCTTCGGGGCAAGAGGCAATTCAGTTCCCATTAGCAAACACACATTTGCACTTGGAACCCTCCCATGCACATCTTGATGAGGAGCTTGGGGCCGGGGACCGGACCGGCCTTCACCAGCTCCTCCTGGCACCCGTGGGGTCACCAAAGCACGGGAAGGGGCCGTGGGTCGGGGAGCTGCCTGGCACCTCCTGCAGCCTGGCCTCTGTGTTACTGTGGCTTCCACTGCTTTTATTACAAGTGGGACTGCGTGGCTCTGAGAAGCACTAATGGGCTATAAAAGTCTTTTTCCCTTCTGTCTTGTTGTCTCATGACTATTTGGAGCTTGGATCCCGCTCCAAAGCCCATGCAGAGGTGGAGGCTGTGGGAAGGTGCCCATGGATGCTCCCTTTGTCTCCTTGCATCCACCCGTTGATGCTCCATGGGCAGCACTGGTTTCTCCAAAGTGAAGTCTGGCTAATAACCCTCCTCCCCCATGATATCAGTCTGAAACCAGACTTAGCACGAATGTAATGCCTCATGCTATAAATGAGCCACATCTTCAGTGCTGCCTGTGCATATTTGCACGATGATGGAGCCAGAAGGGATTTCCGAGGCTGTGCAAGAAACTGCCACGAGGTAATAGCGGACACAAAGCTCCCATAAAGGACCTCAGGGCTCACAGAACCAGCTATTGAATCAGGCAGGGGCACGGAGGAAGAGGAGGCCAAGGGGTTAAACCATAATGATTAGAGTATGCTGAGCCCGGGAGGACAGAGGGCACAGCCCTGCCATTGCATTCCCAGCACGGAGCTGACAGCTCAGCTCACCCCTGCTGCAAGCTCCCAGCCACAGCACTCCTTCCCCCAACCTATTTCACCAAGGTGCCTCCGAGGGGAGGAGAAGCACCAGGTCCCACTAAATGACTCCCTCTCCCTCCCCACCCTCCCGTTGATGTCTTTTTTCCAGTGTCGTAGATCTTCCCAAAACGACGTCCTTGTTTGTCATTCCCCCCTTTGCAGCAGGAGAAGCTGACACACGCAGAGGTGAGGTGACTTACACGGCGTCACCGGGAAGGTCGATGGCAGCGCCAGGAATAGCCCCGTTCCCAGCTAACCACTAACCACACTTATCCCAGAATAAGGGTCCCTTTTTCCAGCTGAATTTATAACAGCTTGCTAAGTGACATAAGCTCTTACAGAAATAGGCAGGCTTTTATTCCAGAATAATTACTGGGAAATCGCACTCCAGCGTGCAGGGGGTGTAATTACACCGGTGTAGCTGCTGCTGGTGGATCGTACCCCACACTCCGGCAGCTCCCTACAGCTTTCACCTTGTCCTGCTTTTCCATGAGTCATAGAATCATTAAGGTTGGAAAAGACCACGAAGGTCACCAACCTTCATCCCCTCCATGCCCTTTAACTATGTCCCTCAGGGCCACGTATCTGCAGTTCTGAACCCCTCCAGGGATGGGGACCCCACCATGTCCCCGTGCCAATGCTGACCACTCGTTCCAAGGAGAAAGTTCTCCCAGCATCCAATCTGAGCCTTCCCCTGAGCATCACCGACAGACCCTCACTGGGCAGAGAGTGACAGATCGCTCCGTAAAGTTGTGTCCTACTTCCCATGGAAGATACCCAACAGCAGATCTTTCAGCTCCTGCAGACTGCTGTTACCCCAGGCTGATCCAGCAACACACTGTGTCTGCTTCAAGCCCATCCCCAGCAGGTGTTTTATTTTAAAGGCATGTTTATGTCCCACCCAGGTAAAATACAGCTCAGAGATTAGATTCTGCTGGGGCCCGAATGGCGTTTCTGCCACGAGCTGTTAGAGCACATCCTATTGAATGACCCTCAAAACTGAACTGATGGTGCTTATCAGGTGCTGATGGGACCATGTTGAAAGCACTGTCTGCCACGAGCAGGGCTCGCTGCTGGGAGCACAGCGCAGGAGGGCAAGGGTTAACTCGGCACCAGGGACACCGCTTTCACTCCAGGACCCAAATGCGTGCGTTTAAAAGTAGCACTTCTCTCCTTAAAATAGTTTATGATTCTTAGTCGAGGATAAATCCAACGCCCCCGAGCAGAAGGAGACCTATTAATTCCTGAGTTTTTTCACGCTGTAGTAAAGCAGCGATTTTATTTGCCTGAGCTGTGTAAGATGTCAGTCATTTTCCCACTTGCATTTCCATATCCAATTTAACAAGGCATTAGTTTATTTCCAGCAGCCCCAGCCAGCCCCGAGCCAACCACGTCAATATTTTGTCACTTACACAAATGCCACCACCATTGGAGTCAACAGCGACATTTTTGGGGGGGGCTTTTTTCCTTTTTTTTTTTTTCTTCCTTTTTAAATTCTTTTGAAAGCAGTGTTCCTCTGTGATGATGTATGTACAGCTCTTAAAATGCTGTCGGTAACGTAAACCATCCAGAGCGGCTTACCTGGGCGCAGAGGCATTGCTTTAAGGGGTGAAGAACACGACTGGAGGGCACTGACCTGACCAAAGGCATTTGCTAATTAATTCATTCTTCCAAGAGACTTAACTGCCTCTTGCCATCGGAAACCGAGCAGAACCTGAGCCAAAGCCTGTCGGAAAACACGGAGAGACCCTTCGTGCCTTCAGAGGACTTCAGAGCCGGGCTGCAGTGCCTCAGCTCCTGCTCTCCGGTGCCAGCGGCCGGGCTCCGAGCCAAGCCGAGGCTTCTCACTGCCCTTGGCACTGACACTGGAACTGGGGAGCACAGAGCCCGAGCTATGGGACGAGATGGAGCATCCCCACCTTCCTTAGCCAGCTCCTGTGATGCTGGGCTGTTTCTCCTACACTGGACACCGGGGCATTCCCGTGCTCTGTTATCTTTGGCACACTCTCCCGAGAACTCTCTGAGGTTTCCTGGTCCAGCGTGAGGGCAGCACAGTGGGCCCACCCCACTGCCTCACTGTGGACACTGCACGTGGCATCACCCCGAGCACCCACCTGCATCCTCCCCACTGGCACCTGCAGCACCAAAGCTCTCAGCAGTGATACGCTGCCTGCTGCCCTCCAGCCCCACACACAGCCCAGGTCTGACCAAATCCCATGTCACCCCCCCCCCCCCCCCGTACACAACACAAGCGAAGGGATGAGAGGAAATCAGAGACCAAACTTCCCCCGGCTGGGAAAGCCCTGCAGGATCCCCCTGTGATCCTACATTGGAGCAGCTCACTGGAGAACAGAGCGGCCTTAGTGTGTCAACAAGCCCTAAACACCCGAGGGCAGCTGGAAGTGAGATGCCATTATTATTATTATTTTTTAATTTAAAGCGAACTTCTTAACCTACAGGAAAGTAAATGTTCTTCTAGGATGGCCAAGAAAACCACGCTGGGATTTTCCAAATGGGTATGACTGACTGTTTATGAGCAGAGGCTTCCAAACACAGAAATAAATGGCTTGCTCTCAGCAGGTTTTCCTTTCTATATTTACCCTCACCTGAAATGAACATTATTGCACACTGCAACATTTATTCCCTCTGATCAGGGGAGCGGGTGAAGAAACGAACCAGCCGCAACACGTCAAATAAATTGTTAATCTGCTGTTTGCATTGGGGCCAGGGGAGGAGGGAGTCCCCAGGCCTGGGACCCGTGTACAGCTTCCATGGCAGCTCCACGGGAGCACTGTGTTTTCCCCATATCAGCACACAGCTTGGGGTGCTCCTCTCTGAGCCCCCGTTTCCCCATGGGGTGTTTCTCTGCCTGCTCTCAAGGTGGGAAGTTTCTACAGGTCCATCCCAAGGACAGGTCCCCAGGAGGTGTGAGTGGTCTTGCTGATACACAAAACGGCCACAGAACCCTAAAAAGGTCCTTCAGACTCAGGCTGAGGCTTTGCAAACCGCATCTTAACGCAAGGCTGACCACTCAGCTGTAAAATCTCTCCTAATCCCAGCCCTTGGGAGAGGAGAGGATGGGGAGATCAGCTGCTTCTGCAGGACGTCGTCCCCATCACATGGCTCCCTCGGTCACGCTCGCGCCCACCACCACGTCCAAATCTGGGTTTGACCTCCCATTTACCTTGGAGTTATCTACAGAATCGTGCCAACCCCTGTGGCGTGCCAGCCCGGAGTGGGGCTCACACGGCCCCGGGGAAACCGGGAGTTAATTCCCTCCTGCAGTGGGGGAAGCTGCTCACTGACTCGGGTACCCAGGTGACAACCCTGTGGTGCAGCAGTGGGGTTGAGAACAGCCATGCTCTGTTTGCAGGGTTTGCATGCACTCAACACAAGACAAAACCTTGATTATTTTTTTGTTTCACTTCGTTATTATTATTTTTCAGCTCAAACTTTTCACTCTTTGGAAAAGCCCATCCTCGTTGGGATAGCTTAGCAAGCCTTTCCCCAGCCAACCACTCCGAGAGCATTTGCGTTAATCCAGATTAACTAACACGAAGCAATTTAGATAAACTGCATTAAGCCAAAACACCTTTGAACTTTTTTTTTTTTGTAGATTGGAATCCCTGCCCGAACGCTGTGTGTGGTTCGGGCCTCCCCACACCGCGGCATCGCCGGAGCTGAGCTCTCCACCAAGCAAGAATCGAGTCAAGTCAGCAAATACAAAGATTATCCAAAGGCGCCGAGCCAGCGGCACGGCAGCGAACCAGTGCTGTGCCAAAAACACCCAAAACCATGTTCAGGAGCACAGAGTCCTTAAGGTTGGAAAGGATCATCGAGTCCAACCATCTCCCTGTCCCCACCATTCCCACTTGCCCATGTTCCCAAGTGCCACATCTCCACGTTTCTTGAACAAGCACCCAACGGGGCGAAGGAGCACGGCGAGCACCTCCTGGCACCAGGCTGACTACGTGACCACAAAGTAAAGCCCTCCAAGCCTCGGTTTACCCAGCGGTGACCTGTCCCCTGAGTACACGATGACAGGTCGGCTCGCAACGCGCTGACATCAGGCACTGGCCACAAGAGGCTGAGTTGGGTGAGCAATGGTTTGCTGAAGGTGGCCAGATCCCACGGCCCCGGACACGTGCACTGAGATTGAGGTGGCAACAGCCCGCATGTACGGGGTGTCTCGTGGAGATGGTCACGCTCTGGTTTTGGAGGAGGGAATTAATAGCTGCTCTAGTCATTGGTGAAACATGTAGCACACCGCGGGCACGTACACACCTTCCACATCCATGCCAAAGCAGCAGAGGAAAGCCGCCAACCCAACCGGCTCCCAGACTGCAACCAGCTACGGCAATCCCGACACCAAGGCCAGAACTGTGCAGCTCAGCACTTCCACCTCCTCACCTGGATAAGGCAGACAATAATACTTCATTGGCTTGCAGGGGAGCTGCAAGCTCCTCAGGATCCAGCCGCCTGCCCACATACTCACACCAGCATCCAGCGCAGAAACAATCCTGACCTTGTCTGGCGCACCAGGAGCTCCTGCAGAAATAGCTTTCCTGCCTTGTGGGGAAGAGGAAAACTCTGTTTCCCAGCTCTCCCCTCCACACCCTCCAAAAACACCTGCTCACACTTTCTGTCCTCCACCCAGCTTGTTCTCCACCTGGAAAGAGAACTTCTAGCCCAGACAAAGCCGCAGCACATAGGGAACTTCCCCATTTTCAGGGAGCAACAGCCCTAACACTAATGGGGCTTTGCATCTCCTGCTTGGACAGGGCTTGCCTTCTGCAAACAGAGCCGCAGCCCTGCTCACCGAGCTGTGCTCCCAGGTGATTTGGAGCAGGATACACCAGGAAGTTTGCTTTCGGCCGCCCCAGTCGGCGTGTGGGTGTGTAAACAGTGACCGACTTCACTGCAGGTTCGCCTCCTTTAAATGGGGACTTTCACATTCGTCAGACTTGAAAAAACAACGCCAACTTTTCAACAAAAAATCCGTTTCCCCCTTCCATTGGCTGCGGCCGCTGCCAAAGGTATTTCTGTTTGAACGAGCGGGCCCTTCCCTCCCGCTGCCACCTTGCTGCACCCAGCGAAGCAAAAGCTCTGGATGCTTCTGTGCGGAGTTTTGGGACGTGCAGCGGTGGCACGCACAGTGCTTTGCTCTCTGGAGGAGTTGCTCGGTTTGGAGGAGAGGTGATGTGATCATAGGGGTTAGAAAGGGAGAATTGGAAATAAGGGTGTGGAGGCTGCTGCCTGACGCTCACTGCTCACCCTGAAAACTCAACATCCCCATTTTCCCTGTTGTGATTTCACCCGGATGGATGGGGTTAATCTAACCAGAGAGATGGATGGTGCTTGTTAAAATGGCAGATTAAAAACACCAACCTAACCTATCACTGGCACTCCTGAGCTCCTCTGCCTTTCCAGCAAGGGAAAGCCACCCAGGAAAGTGGATTCCCTTGAAGGTAAATACACTAAAAATGCATTTCTGCTATTACAGTTCATGTCACCAGTCACCAGGGAAAGGAAACGAACGCAGGGCTAATACATACACATTTACATACACTCCATTGCCTCTTCTGGGGTCAGGACTTATGGACAAGGACTATGCTCTGAAAGTGAGGGATGAACGCAAATTGAAGTCATCAGTGAGCAGCACTGCTTTATTTTCTGATGTACACAGCATCTCAACTTCTTCGCTTGAAGCTGAAGGCCAGAAAGAGGGATCACACGAAGTCAAACAGGGAAAATGGTGGGGAATTCCCAGACAGTTTTTGAACCACGCTGACCCCATGAAGAGCCTCTCTGGTTTTATTTCTCACAGTCCTTCCTGCCTGCCAGCCCCTGCCTGGTGCTTGGAGCAGAGCAGCCCCCCCAAAGCCTCCTTGAGCCCCCAGCATGCCTGCAGCAGCTCTGTGGGGTGAGCCCACTCTGTCAGTGATCCTGCACGAGCAAGCACAGCCCCACATGTCGGACAAGCTCCAGTTCTGAGCAAGAAGAAAGGGCAGTCTGCACACTGGAGTTTTTCCAACTCATTTCTTGGCAGCTTCCAGCCCCAAGCCAAGGGCCAGTCACTATCTGATGTCACTGCAGCATTGCCCAAGCTGAGCACTTTCCCCTTATTGCTTTTTGATGGGATAATTTTACAGCACCCTGGGAGCCCGAGGAAATCAGTTGGTTTAAGGAGATGGCTTTAACATAACCATGTGCTGCAGATCACAGAGGGACTGCCATGGGTTCAGGTTATGTCTAGCCCCTTCTGACATACAGTTGTTTACACAAACTAAATGGGTTACAACTCATCAGCTGAGCTGCATTAATTGTACCCTTAGCCTGCTGCAAACCCATGGCAATGGTGACAGCTCCAAGCCCTTTACGACACGCACAGGCAGTTCTCCATTGCAACTGCAGTGGGCGAGGAGAGCTGCAGCTTCATACAGCCCAGCTGTGAAGCTGTAACTAATTACATGTGGTAATTAGGTTGTCTGTCCCCACATGGTGTGCCAGCGCTGTGCCTTTCATCCTCTGCTTTTCTCCAGCCACAACACCCAGAACTCAAGCGTTTCAGAGACTTTGGAGGACAGAGCTGTTTTACAAGGGGTGGATCAAGGCCCCAGCTCCCGAGCAGGCTGGTTCTTGTGCCTGTCCCCCCATGGGTCCCCTGGACCTCCCATCCCACAGACCTACAATGCTCTGAGACCTCCCAGCTCCAGCCATCAACAGTGCAGGTGTCAGCCAGAGAGAGCTATCAGATGCCTGGGAAATAGGAGGGAGCTGGAAGGGAGAAGAAAAGCAAACCTTTCATTAGAGCACAAGGAGCCTCATCCCAGACTGGGCATTTTGCCCCACAGAAGATTTAATCCTAGCCTTGGTGGAGGATAGAGCAAAATGGGACGTGGTCGCCCACTGTTTTCTGGGCCCTTCAGAAAGAAAACTGATGAAAAACAAATGAGAAAAATTAGATGGAAGCACACTGCAGCTGTTGCGGACCCAGCAGCACTCTCTGGAGCCTCCCCAGCACTGCACAGCCGGCTTTTTCATTTTATTCACTCTGACAGGTCTAAGGTTAATACCCTGGCAGTTGACAGCCACTAAGCCACAGCTCCGCACAGGCTTTTGGTATAAAAACAATCAGCCCTGTGCTGATGCTGTAACTCCCCCAGACTGTGGATGATGGAGAAATTCTTGCCATTCCTCAGAGGGCAATGGGAACCGGCCACGGCCACTGCCTTTTGTTCAGCTGCAGCCTGCAGAGCCTCACGGAGTGCTCACAGCTTCCACCTATGAAAAACTGTGCAAAGGAGGGGATGGGAGCTGCATTGGGAAGGTTATATCAGTAATGCCTTTGTTAAGGAAAGCTGCTGCACCTTGGAGGCACGAGGCAGGGGCAGAAAGCAGAAGGTGAGCCCGTGCTTGGCTCCTTTTTGTAGCAGCACAACACAATGAAAGGAACGGGTGCGGGAAGAGCTGTTGTTTTTGGTTTCCCAGACCCAGTGCATAAAATAGGTACTCCCCATCCTGACCACTTCAGGTGTCAGAACTGGGACTGGGGCTCCTCACTGTGACATCCACAGTGGGACTGAGTGCACCTTCAGTGACATTGAGCTGTGTGGTGCAGCTGACATGTTTGAGGGATGGGATGCCACCGGAGAGACCCAGACAAGCTGAGAAGTGGGCCCAGGAGAACCTCATGGGGTTCAGCGAAGCCAAGTGCAAGGTCATGGCAACCCACACTGTCAGTGCAAGCTGGGGGTGTAAGGATGGAAAGGAACTGGGGATACTGGTGGATGGCAGCTGGGCATGAGCCAGCACTGTGCCCTCGCAGTTCAGAAAGCCAACCAGATCCTGGGTGCAATCAAAGCAGCACAGCCAGCAGGGCCAGGGAGGGCATCTGCTCTGCACTGTGAGACCCCACCCGGAGCACTGCATCCAGATGTGGAGTCCTCAGCACAGGAGGGACATGGACCCATTGGAGCGTATCCAGAGGAGGGAGACAGAAGTGACCCCAGGGATGGGACACCTCCGTGCGAGGACAGGCTGAGAGCTGGGAAAGGGGACAGTCCGTAGACACGGGGAAAGGCTTCAAGCGGGGAGACCTAGGTTGGATGTGAGGACGGTTTTGCAGCCGGGGCGGTGAAGCACTGCACAGAGCGGCGGTGCCCCATCCCGAGACCCCCGGGCCGGGGACGGAGCCGTGTGTGTCCGCGTGCATCCGTGTCCGAGCGGGACAAACCGGGGAACCCAAACGCTTCTACGTCTCCAACATCTGCAGAGTACACCCAGAAGGTGCAGACCCACGGGCTCCGTCCACTGTTCCTCCCCACGTTCCCGTCCCTCCGCCCTCCCCTCTCCCACGAGGCGCTGAGTTCTCCCCCCCCCGCCCTTCCGATGGTAGAGCCCCTCCGCGCCGCGGGACCTGGGGCTGCGGGGCGGCCCATCGGCGCAGCGCGGGGGGGTGGGGTGTTCTGGGGCGGCGGGGTTTGGTAAGCGGGGCCGCACCGCGATGTCGCCGCCCCGGCCCTGCGCTCGCAGCGGTCACTAGATGTCAGCCGACCGCCGCCGCTGTGCTGTTGGACGTTGTTAGCTCTGCAGCTTGATGTGCGGCCCCGGGAGCTTCATGCCCGCGGGAGGGGGTCGGAACTTCGCGATCTTTGAGGTCACGGAACCATTGAATGGCTCAGGTTGGAAAAGACCCTCAAGAGCATCGGGTCCAACCTCCACCAAACCGTACTGCCCGAACTTCAACAACCCACTGCTGCATCATGTCCCCGAGCACCGCACCCAAAAGGGTTTTAAACGCGTTCAGGGGTGGTGACTCCACCACGTCCCTGCAGAGCCTGCTCTGGTGCTTAACGACCCCTTCTGCACAGATTTTCCTCACATCCAACCTGAACCTCCCCTGGTGCAACTTCAGGCTGTGTCCCCTCGTCCTGTCACTGTCACCAGTGAGCAGAGCCCAGCCCCGCTCTCACTGCAGTCACCTTTCAGGTGTTGAAGGGAGCAGTGAGCTCTCCCCTCACCTCCTCTTCCCCAGACCAAACAGCCCCAGCTCTTCAGTCTCTCCTCGTAGGGCACTCTCTCCAAGCCCTTCCCATCCTCGCTGCCCTCCTCTGGACCTGCTCCAGCACCTCCGTGTCCTTTCTGCATGGAGGTGCCCCACACTGAGCACAGTACTCGAGGTGGGGCCTCACCAGTGAGGTCTCACCCCCTGAGTACAGGGGCAGGATGACATCCCAAGTCCCACTCATTGCAGTTTGTGATACAAAGGTCCCTTCCAACCTGAGCTGTTCTATGATTCTTGTGTGCAGATGGAGCTCCCTGGGTTCTGTTAGGAGCCCCAGTCCTGTTGCTGGGCACCTCAGCAAGCAGCCTGGTCCTGCCTTCCCATTGATACCCACCCACTTTTGATGAGATCCCCTCTCAGCCTTCTCTTCCCCACACCGAACACCCCTTGTGCTCCCAGCCTTTCCCCATCAGGGAGATCCTCCTTGCCCCAGTCATCTTCGTGGCCCTCTGCAGGGCTCTCTCCAGCAGATCCCTATTTACCTTGAACTGGGGAGCCCAGCACTGGGTGCAGTGCTCCAGATGTGCCCTCTCCAGGGCTGAGTTGGGGAGGAAAACCTTCACTGTGCTGGCAATACTTCCTAATGCAGCCTGGGATACCATTGGTCTTCTTGGCCACAAGGGCACACTGCTAGCTCATGATCTCTTGTCGTGTTCAGCATACGGAGGACCATAGAATAGTTTGAGCTGCAAGGGATCTTAAAGATAACCTCATTCATTTTTATTCTGCTTTCCTGCAGACAGCTCTTCACAAATCCTCTCTATGAATGAGCTGCAAGAATTGAATGATGAGATCTTCAGGCTCAGCACTGAGCATGAAATTGTACTGAATGCTGACTTGAAAATGCAGGCAGTCAATTTCCCCCCACATAGATGTGTATGCACATATAGATCAATACATTTACATTCTTATTCAGTCTTGGCTTCTTCCTATCATGTCACAGAAAACATGTGAGAACATGGAAAGGAGATGGGCTTGGTCTGACTATAGAAACAAAAAGATAGCTCCTGAAACAAAACAAAGACTTGATTTATTCATTACTTCATTATTTACTAAGAAGATCTTAAATAGGACGGGTATCAGATGTGACTCACGTTAAAAGAAGTAGAGGCTTCAGCTCTGACAAGAGCAAAATGCCCAGTGAACATCTCTCAAGTGTATGCACATTAGTTAAAGACCTGTGTCAGTCACTGATGTTCTTTCTTTCCTGGAAAGGTGAGCACTGGTTAGTAAAACACTCCGTTGATCACTGAGGACTGAAAGAGTTCCTGTGGAAAATGCCATGGTTTTTTTTCCCACTGTGAAGAGGCACTAAGTGCAGTTTCTGAACGGAGCTGAGAATAAGGAGCTCCATTTTAGAGGAATAAGAAGTGTAGGATGAGAAAGATTTCTACTGCTGCTACTTAGGAGGAAAGGCTAAAAGTCCAAAGACCTGAATGCAACTGAGAGGTCGTGCTTATCTGACATTAATAGAAACCTTCCTCTCTTCTTTCTTAGCCTGGAAAGCAGAGTGAAGGAGACATTGCACAGAGTGTTCTGGGACCACCTGAAAGAACAGTTCTCTGCTAGTCCTCCAGACTGCACTCAGGCAATCCAGCTGCTGCAGGAAATAAAAGAAGTTGGCTGATCCTGACACGGAGGGGATGGGTACCTTAGAATTAGTCTTTCCATCCAAATATTCCCATATGAACAGTGTAAGAGGGAAGAGAAAATAAGCTTCATTTAGTTTATAGGGAAACAGAACTTAAACAGCTGCACCTTTTAAGCCTGACTGAGAAGGAAACTCATTCTCTGGTCCCAGGTCTTTAAAGCACTCTACGAAAATGACAAAAACCCTGTTTAACTGCTGGTAATGTAAAAAACCCCACAAACTGCTATTGTCTGTACAAAGACACCTCTTTAAGTAATGCAAATGCAAGTGTGCAATGCGATCTATCAGAACATTGTTTAGAACTACAAGAAAACAGCCCCAGCATGGAATGAAATTGCATATGGTTTGCTTTCCCACTAGACTCCAGGCAGATAATTCCCTACTTTTTTGTGTGAGGTAAAGGAGGTTTTGCAATATGTGAAACAGTAGCCAGACATCCTGAAATGAGTCATTGGAGACAAGCATTCCCTTAAAGCAATGGTGTGCCCCAGAATTGGTGTGCCGAGTCTCGCTCCATCCAAGGCTGGCCTCGATTTCTGTTGTGCAATGCAGTTCTGTTGGAGAACTGGCATGTTCCTGGAACACAGGCCAGAGTGCTGCTTCTTTGGGCAGACCCTGTTATTACTGCTGCTGCCACAAAACAGCCAGCTGCAAAGCCAAAATGAGGGGATCCTGGACTCGGAGCTGATGAGGCATCCACGGTCTCACCACGAGCATCGTGGGCACAATGGCAATGCTGTGCGCACCTTCTCGAGATGAGGAAGTGCAAGGACTGCAAAGCCACACAGACCCAGCTGAGCTTCTCAGGTGGGTGTTGCTTTCTCTGGCTTGGCCTATGCAGACCAGCAAAACCATCAACAATAAAACGTGGGGTTAAGAGGAAACTGCCCTGCAATCGTTTTTCTTTTTCCAGTGCGTAGTTGTATTTGTGTTACCCAGCTGCTCCTGGACAGTAGAAGAGTCTTCAGTGAAGTAAATGTACTTTTTCTAGTAATTCTTAGGGACCAGACGTTGCAATTAGATTGAGCAGGCTTTCGTCATAAAATGGAATGAAGTAAGAAGATCTGAATTCCTCTTTCTCAGTATTCTAAAACGACCTCCAACTAATACTGCATTAAGCATTCAACTCATTGTGCCTCATCTCAGGGAGATCTTCCACGTTCTGGACCTGATGAAAATGGATATGCTGAATTTTACCACCCAGAGCCTCCACCCATAATTGCAGGAACACTACATCCAGTACGAACGGGAGAAATTCCAGAAAATCTTAGATAAGCTTCCTAGTAAGATCAGTGGGGAGAGAAGAATTACTACTGCTACTACAGGAACTGTTAAAGCACCAAAAAAGGAACTAGAGCATTCTAAACCCGATGCCTTCATTGCGTGTTCAATAACTTGAGAGAAATAGCTCTAAAAGAAGGGAAGAAGGGAAGTTTAGTTCACTTGTGGTAGGCAGTACAGCTGTGGCTCAGCAGTGGTTGTATATGCTACCTGCCCATGCTGAGGACAAAAGGGCACATGGAGAGAATTCCCTGCTTGCAAGACCCCTTTCCAAACACAGGCATAGTGGCTAGAGCATGTATACCTTTGCATGATTTAGGTGTGAAGAAGCTTTGCAAGACATTGGTGATCAAGTGCTCCTGAAGTCAGCAGCACGCTCTCAAAGCTGGGTTACCCTGCTTTTGCCAGTGACAATTGTACTTCCCTGAAAGGTCAGATAAAAAGCATCGCAGACAAGGGCAACACAGTCCAGCACGTCATCAGTGAGTTTCTGAGCTTATGTCAAACTCAGCACTAAAGAGGTCTTCTACTCTTAAGCTATGACTCTAGAACATGCAGGACAAGTATAAGATAAGCGACAGCAAAGCAAACTCCCAACATCGTGCACAACTATTGCAGAAGCAAGGAAGCTGGGTCTTGAAAGTGCCCTGATTTTCCTGTTCCACTCTGACAGTAATTGCTCTGAAAATCTCTTAAATCCTACCACCCTTGCTAAAAGCTAAACAGGCCCAAGTGCAAGGTCTGTTACTAGGTGATGTGGCAATCTTCAGGCTAGGATGTAGAGTGAGAGCTTAATCACCGACTCAAGTAAAGCACCATGCTAAGATCTTTAAGTAATATTTATCCCTAGGGAGTGCTCTGCCTGGCATTCTGCTAACTAACCTGCCCTGTAATGCTGCTCCGTCAAAATATTTATTCAAATGATTTTGGTAAGAGCTGATTATTTTGACCTTTTATGAGTACTCTGAAAGCTCCTCATCACATTGCAATGCCACGGGCAGCTAGTATGCTACAGGAAAGGTGATTTTCACATGGAAGACTATCTTTTATCAGCTATGAAAATAAGGAGAAGCTCTTCCTGCCCAGAGTATCATGCATCCTCCTCAGCCCACTGGGGTCTACCACATTGTTGGGTTTATTCCTCAAATGTCAGACAGAGCAGACTGTTTTGTTTTGAAGGAGTTCAGAAAGCTGAATTAATAGCCCAAGCCAACCTTGCTGTGGCACAGGCTGGGCAGAATGTGATGGCAGTGACTCACGGATGGAGCTGCATTAGAAGCTACAGAGCCAGACAGTCTTCCCTTTGCTGTGTCTAAAAATCAACGTCTTGTCTGCACTCTTTGTCGCTATCAGCATTTCCCAAATACACGCTTGAAACACAAGAACATCTAAGGTAGCTGGGTGGTTAATCTCAGCTCCGTGCTCCTCAGAGAGGCTTCCTGAATACTTCAAATTTTAAACATGCTGCTGTGGCAGGCCAGATAAATCCCAGGCTCTGAAGTTCTATATTCTGTTACGTTTCTAAGAGGCCTGACACTTCAATTATGTTCAAAACTCACAGAAAAGTAAAAAAAAAAAATCTATTCTGGTGAACTACTCCACTTCAGCATGGCCTAATTCATCACGCCTAATGTCTGCCAGAAAAGCAGCTGCACAGGTCGAAGTGAAAACAAGGCACATATATACATAATACTCAGATCCATAATGCTTGGAGAGTAGTTTCACCTTGTTCCTATGCTGGATGCTGTATTTGGAAGAACTCCACGTTAATTCACTATGTCCCCAAGTCCATCTAGAGCACTACTGGTCCACAACACCCTGCACCAACGCAGCTATCCTCGGGTCTGCTCCTGGCTGCACGAGGAACCCTTTGTCTCAAAGGCTGATGCTCCGTGTGAAGGTTGAGTTTTATCTTCCTACTCTTGCTCCCCACAGAAGAGCGGATTCATCTGTTCCTCAGCCTTTATATTTCCCCTATGGACTAAATTCTCAAGATTTCCCAGAGGGTCTCAGTGCCATTCAGGAAGAGCTGCAGGCAGTGGGGAGCAGGTTCAGAAGTTTGACCTACCACAATGGGCAGGTGCTTGGCACCTTTCTACTCAGCAATTCCCAAGGAAGTGCTTTTCCCAGGGGCAGAACCAGACTCGGGAAGAGATTCTTTCTGATCATCTTTATGTGTACCACACAGAACAAGGGTGGAATGCAATCTCCCAACGATTTCTCAAATCATGCTTCAGCTTGTAAAAAAAAAACATCAATCAGACAAACACATCCAGGCAGCACAGCTACTGGGAAGTGACTCTTAGCATGTCAGTATCCAAATAAACCTCTCAACTGCAAAAGGCAATAGCTTTCTTCTCCCCCCAAACAACTCCCATTACTTAGCAGGGAAGGAAACGGGAGGTGGAGGTTATAAAACTGCAATGAAGTGTTTTTTTCTTTGCTTTTTTTAATTCGAGGTGTTAATTCTGCGGTGGGTCTGCAGCCTACTCTGCTGAAACGTTAGTCACAGCCCTGGGACGCAGTTCGGATTTGATAAAGCCACATGGTATTTAAGATCATTAAAGCTGCTCCCTATATTTCAGTGTTAGCTTGAAAACCTGACTCACTGAATTATGAGAAATGGAACATATGGCATACATTTAGCAGCCCCCAATGTATTTGGTATTTCGCATCAGCCAGATTTTATTTGACACAAAACCCTGAACTTTAACCTGTATTTAAATGCCTGGATTTCTTGCTCTAATTTTATATAGTGAAAACGTCTTACTTCTTGGTATGCCAAAAATCTTTGCTGGTAAACACTATGTACAGTGGCTGCCCAAAGTGTAACTGTTGTTATGTGAATTGATGGCTGCTGTGCTGCAGAGCATTGGTTTGAGTGTTTGTCATTGCTAAATTAGGGTCCTCACAGTCCACCCTCATGGAACAGTCCTTGCAGATGTACATTAAAAAGGGGTTAAAATCAGTTCTTCCCATGACAAAGTGGTTGGAGACCATCACGCCGTAGGTAAGCCTATCTTTGAAGCACACACAGATGTGCTTTTATGCATAGATTAGTCTGAAAAGAATTTTGTGTTCAGGATCAGCATGATTAGCTGCAAAAAGAGCAGCCTCAGCCAAAGTGACTGCTGAGCAGCCAGCACTGTGCATCCAGCATGCCACACACATTAGGATGGCACACATCCTGCATTCTGCTGCCAAGCAATGACATCAGGCCTGCTCTGAACAGAACAGCATCCTGTACTTTGCTTCCACAATACCAGCAAATCATCTCCGCTCAACGCTTCGACACTGTTGATGTCTTCTTGTTCCTCAGATTTACAAAGCAAAATAACAGATGTGCAGGGCCACACTGCACTAATTAAAGCTCCCCACAATGCCCACCCTCACCCCTTCCTCTTACCTGCTGTGGCTGGTAGGTCAGGCACACACAGAGCACTGCTTTGGCACACACAAACAGGAGACTTCTGTGTAACGCTGAGGTCACAGTGACAATGGGGCAAACGTGTGTCTAAGTTTTATTAATTCAGTCTGTTCTAAGTTGTACAGTTATGAAAACAACAAAACGACTGCTGGAAGCCCAGGAATATTTACAATCTCGCCTTGTTGTAGTGAGGTCAGTCTATGTTGTTGCACAGATTGGTTATGTTTGGTACCACAAGATGTTGAAAATTCAGACAAATTCGAACAGATTAACAATTGTATATACAGGAAATAAAAGGAAATTCAAGTATCAAAATACAGACAGATTAAATAACATTTGTATTACAAATCAGTCCCACTGCCATACATCACAATTAGCAAAAATGTCTACATTGCAAACTGAACTCGACTGTTCTCGGCCCTGTTTGGGAATCTCAGGTTATTCTTCCACGGGTAAGAAAAGTGTTTGAGCTAGATCTACTTTGCAAGAGCAGCACATTTACTTCCTTTTGAAAAATACAACAAAAAATAAAATTAAAATGCAGTAGGTAATGCCAATACGAGACCTAAAAGAGAGACTTTTTGCACCAAGACAGCGTTGCAAACACTGCGCTTGCTCTAAAATAAAGATCTGACTGCATGGAAATGATGCAAGCAGAAGAAAGCCAGAGGAAGTTCTGCTGCTAGAAGCTTCCGAAGTGGGGTGGAAGGAGCATTAAAGCAATTAAACCCACATCAGCTGCACACAGAACAATTTGTTTGGAAGTACTATTTGGCATCTGGTCTGTGTCTCGCAGCAGCCCCGTGAAGGTGCCTTACGTCCTGTAAGGTGCCCCATCTTCTCCCCAGGAGGGGAACAGGTGCACACCCCACAAAAATGGCATGATGCTTTGACTCCTAAAAAGAAAAACCCCAAACGAAGTTCAAAGGAAGAGCTGAACAGCTATGATCAGCTATTTTCATTTTTTTTTTTAGTAAATACAAAATCGAAAAGGATGAAGCAGCTTCTATTTGGAAAATAAAAACTCATCCCCTCCTCTATTAAAAACAAACACACAAAAAAAAGAGACAGAAACAGTTGATCTAGGTTGAGTTCTCAGCCTGGACTCATGCCACGTCCAACTGGAAGTCTGTAAAGGGGAACAAAACCCAGGGCTGCACCGCCTTTTCCCAGGCAGGCAGTGAGTGCATTTAGATTTGAACCAGCACCAGAAATGTAGAGCACTTTCCTCCAGATGATGTGAGACCCTGTGGGGAGGAAGAGCCAAAATACTGCGTGTCCATGGGCTACCAAAGCCTGGGAGTCTGAGAGGTGCAGCCCAGGATCAGCCTCCAGCATGCAAGTACCTCAAAAAACCCCCACTGAAATGAAAGGGGAAGATGCACTGCCAAAACGACTGCTGTCTATGAAGTGAGAAAGTATCTGGCTAAAGAACTGTTGGATCACTAAAGACAACCATGGAGTTACACACAGGACTGGAAAGAACCACCAGGGTCACAGCATCCAGTCCCCTGAAGATTGGAGTCTTCATCACCACTTCACCTCCAAGCCAACCTTCAACACGCTCACGTGTCACAACAGAAGGGTGTCCCTCCTCCCAAGCAGAGGTTCAATTTGCAATCTCTCCAGAACGACTTGTTGCCGACACACCAAATATTTACACTTACACCAGTATGAATTGCTACACACGCATAACAAGGAATGTTAGGTTTCCTAAATTCATTGATATTAAAAACAAAAATAAAAAAAGATCTCTGCTTCCCCCTCTGAATCATTTCCAGGTCTATGCCCTTGGGATTATGGTTCACTCCTCCACCAGTCTTACCAGCAAGGGAGGCTAATGAGATCCTGACATACAGCAGCAACCGGAGTCGGATAGAAATTATTAGGGCATATCATTCTGGTAAAGCAGCAGGGTACCACACCCCCAGCCTGTCAGATGGTAAAACGTGCTGCACTACAGTTTTTGCATCAGAAGAATTAAAAACCTCGACTCTTAACAGCTCTCCTCCCTCCAGGGGAACAGTGCTGAGAAGACGCATCACCCACGGCCAGAACTGCTGTTAAATAGTGTGGTAATGCAAAGGAAAAGCAAGCAGACAGCACGTGGGGATGCTGGGGCCAGGCCATCTGTGGGTTGATATGATTTATCCTCAGCTAATGTTTCAGTGGAATGCCCAAAACGTAACTCCTCTTTTGTTCCTCTTCCGAAATCGTTGCTCTGATTAAATAATGAGCTAGTATAAAAAAGTGCTAAATCACAATTGAATAAGCTTAAAAAAAATAATAATAATACAAACAACACCCAACCCTTCAGGGCATAACTGCATTTAAAAACAAGACAGGTGCACAAGAGGCTGGAGAAGGGGCTCCTCTCCAGGTATTCAGTGCGTAAATGGGAAGAAGTTGTGTCCTTGCCATAGAAATGTCAAGTATTGCAATGCAACAGTTCTCTGTAGGGAAGCAAGCTTTGTACCATCAGTAAATACTTGGCCACAGCCGCTCTGAGGTGAAAGATCCTTCGCAGACTTTTCCTTAAGTGATTTCCATTTGCTATAAAAGCGTGGAGTGGCTTTGAAAAGGAAGGATGCGGACTTACCCTGCAAGGCTTCTCGCACCGGAGGACGTTATTTCCAAGAACTCGGCGTTTCTCTACTGTTCACCCAGCACTGAAGCAGATTTAAGTACCGTAGGAGATGCACACACCACTGGTAAGACTCTACTGTACTCCTTGCTGGACTGTGCAGATCCTCAGTAAATCATTTTTCTCTTTTTTTTTTCCCCCCTCACCAAAAAAAAAACAACCAAAACCAAACCGCAGTGCTACATTTAGACTGAACTGGATTTGTAAAAAAGAAAGCAGTTCGTCTCAGACTAGAAAACGTGACATCACTCGGCCTCAGAAGTCTCAACTTTCCTTTGCTAGAAATGGAGAGCTGCTTTTCTCAGCTGGTGGCTGGGATCCCTTTCCCCCTCTGCTTTGGGAGCCCTCACTGAGCAGCCATGCACACCCTCAGAGGCAGAACACCAGTGCCAGATGGAGATGGTCTTCACGTCAGCAGGCCACTGCTTCTTAGGTCTCTGCCCCGTTACTACATTTCCGTGGTAGGAGACAGCTGCCCGGAGCTCAGCTTTTCAGAGGCAAACAGAAAGGAAGATAATGGAATGAATGATTTCCAACTCATACAAACACAAGTGCTGGGAAAGACGAGGCGTACAGCCAGGAGATGAGACCGTGAGGGTTACGGGCACGGAGGAAGCTGTGCAGTTAGGCAGGGCTGCCTGCCACCCCAGCGGGGGTAGGGTCACCCTTGGAAAGGCACATGCACCAGTGAGCCGGTGTCAGGAGGAACTGACAGATCCTGGCTGGAAGCAGGGGGAGTGCAGAGCTCAGACCCTCCAAGAGCAGGCATACGTGTGGGCAGCTGCATGGTAAACACCAAGCTACTGTTGCTATCACAAGCTCAGCTTCTCTCCGAAGGATATAAATCCCTCAGCCTGGAAAACACTGAGCATCCAACCCAAACCCTGGAGCACTGCAGACACTGCAGCATTCTGGGCATGGCAGTGTGACCATTGGCTCTATGTTAAGGGTTTCCTGACGTGTGAAATGCACGTATGCGGCCGGGCTTTGCTTCCCTTGCTTTAAGGCAATCCCCCGAGTCCTCCCATTTGGATTCCTCCCAGCCTGGCCCTCGTTTGGAATTCAGTTTGCCACTCAGTGCCATGGAGCCACGAAGGATTTGAAAGATCAAACCCATTCCTGAGGAAGAGCTCAATGAAGATGTTGAAACATCTGATTTCACTGCAGGGGATAGAAACTGAAACCTGAAGGACCCAGTGGAACTCAGGAATGAGAACAAGCATGCCCCAGTAACAGGTGACAGCAATCCAGTGCTGCTGTTCTGACTTCTGATGACAACTGTCACCCCTGGCTCACCAAACCTGGGCTGTAGGGGATGTGGCAGAGATGGAAAGCCCACAGTGAGGCACATCAGTGAGCTACAGCCCTTCACACTGCCCCATCTGCTCAGCCCCCTTCCCTGGGAAAGGTTTGGCAGCTGCTGCCCATGAGGAGCTGGGTCTGAGACAGCTTCACTCTGGGACTGCACTCTGTTGGAGAGCAGTGTGGAATGTAATGGGTTTGCTGCCACTGTGTGGAAGTTGCAGTGCCTTTCACTAAAGAGTCCTCTGGGGACAGAGCAAACCTCACCCCCAGAGAGGTACGTACATGTGTCCTCACCTTGAAAACAGGGAAACTGAGGCAAAGAGCAGCTCAGTTCTTGGGACACACAGCAAGTCAGGGAGAAGCAGTACTGGGCTGGAGTCCTGCTTTCTAGTGTTGGCAGCTACTGAACAACCCACCCCCCCCCTTCCTCCTCAGTTTCATCTCTGAGCTTTGCAAACATAAAAGAAGAAAGGGGGGACAGAGACAGGGACAGCCCGTGGGGGCAGCTGTGGGGTGAGTGCCACCACGCAGCACTCCCAGAGCTGCCCAGCTCTGCACTGACTATGCAAAATGCCCTACTTGCTATGCAAACAACTTCCAGCCATATCCCAGAATTAAAAGAGTAATCTACTGAGATGCACAGAAATGGGGATGTTCTCCCAGAGGAAAACCATGTGTGCATGGTAAAGAAGGAGCCAGGGAAGGCCGAGGTGCCCACTGACACGGGGCCATTTCCAGCTGAAATCCTTGCTCTCACGGATGAAAGGAGACAGATGTTTCAAGATCCCTACAGCCCTCACCATGCAATGTTTCACAGTCTGAAAATAGGCTCTGGGTCAGCAGCAGACTGATTTCAATCACATCTCTCCCTTTGGCAGAAATGTAAAACCACAGGAAACGCACAGAGCACAGCAGAGCTCTGTACCTCTAACAGTGCTCCTTCCCAGCGTGGCACCAGCAGCACGCGCCCTTCAGTGCTCAGCTCTGCAATCTGCAAAGTGAGAACTACACCCAGAGCTCACAGTGGTCTGGTGAGCACGAACAGAAGGACTACAGGGGTAACACCCTGCAGGGGCTGAATGCATGCAGCCATACAGCTCCTGCGGGGCACTCGCGTCCCCAAGAAGGGCCCGAGCTCACAGTGGGAACTATGGCACACAGCCCAAGGCTGTGCCCCCAGCAGAGCAGCTGCTCCGCTCCACGCAACGAGGGGAGAGGCTGTGGGCAGCGTCCCCGTGGGGAAACCTAGTGAAGGTGTTATTTGCAGACAGCATCACAGTGGTTAGCGTCGGTTCGAGTGACAGGAAGGAGAGGGGTGAGTTCACTGAGCAGTGTGCAGCCGTGGCTCAGTCGGGGAGCAGAGGAGCTAGGAGGAGGGAGTGTGTGCACCGCACAGACAAGAGGTCTCCATCAGTCCAAAGATAAGAAGATGAAACAGAAAAAAAGGCCCAGGGGAGTGCCACGTCGCCCCAGGGAGTCACAGTGCCAGAGCGAGGGGAAAGACGTGATACCAGCAGGCAGCTTCCTGGCTCAGCATCTCAGATGCCCCCAGCCTGCACCCCTCTGCACCTCCCACCTCAGGGATCTAACAGCGTGTTACCCTTGTTTCCGAGTAAGGAGATTTCACAGTGTTCAGCAGTGATCAGGTACAAAAGCCGTTTAAGTCTACAGTCTCTTAAGTGCTGCTGCCTTTGACGTAGTGCCTACGTGGGGCTCAGTGCGAGCAGCTGGAGGAAGAGGGAGTTTAGAAGAGCAGACAGATCAGATCGCAAAGGCACGGTTAGACTACAGGTGGACACGGGGTTTGTTTGCTTTAGAAGATAGTGGTCTCATACTTAGTGCTGAGGGTCCGCTTGGAGTCCTGTTTGGGGTCCACGACCCACGAGACACTGGCATGAGTCTGGGAATCTTGGTCCACTTCAGGGGGCTCCAGCTGGAAATGAAGGAGAGAAGAGCATGTTAGCTGACACGTGCCTGCAGGAGCCCGAGGCTGGGGCACAGCAAATGGGAATTCAGAGCACAGAGAGGCTGCTAATGCCCATCCCCAAACCGTGCACAGTGTGCAGGGCCGCAGCTCTCGCTGTGGAGGCGTTTGGGTCCTTCACAGCTCAAACATTTCTAAGCACATCGTTCTCAGCCCAGCACCCTGGGGTGACTTCCTGAGCTAAGCCTGCAAGCCTACAGCTTCACCTCATTTCACAAACAAGCATGAAAAATTCAGCATTACAGAGATGGCACTACAAAAATAAAAGAGGAGAGAGGGGGAGACAGCTCCTGGCAGGTGAGCTCCCACATGATTCACTCTCTCTGACCAAGCAAGGCTTTTTTCATCCTGTCCTCCTCAATGAGGATCCCAGGGCAGGTTTAACGACACAGGAGGAGCAGTGCAGTTAGTGGGAGCTGCCTCTCTGTGTCCCCGGGGTTAATCTGAGCCCTGGGATGAGCTGGGGGGAGGCAGCGGCGAGGACACGGGGCCATGGAGGCGTGGGGAGTGGAGGCAGCCAGGGCAGCAGCCCAGGTCAGCTGGAGATGGAAGATGGCAGGAAGAAGGGTAAAGACCTTAGCTCCAGGACTAACAGACTGCAGCGGCAGGTAGGAGGGGCGGTGTGTTGTACAGGTGTGACAGTAACAACAGCGGGTGTCGGGAGGGAGCGGCACCTGAGCGGGGGGAGCAAGCAGAACACAGACAAAAGGAGACATTAAAGGAAAGCAATGGCTTATGCAGCAGTCCCTGCTTCTTAGCAGCTCCAAGCTAGGCTCGGTTTGGCTACAGGGACACTACCACTGATCTTTCATCAGTCTGCACGTGGAAGCAGAGCTGGATCCAGCAGGGTACCCAACACCCCACCCACCCAGGCTACATCCCCTCTGCCTGCCCCTGCCCTACAGGCACGCAGCAACCCGGCAGCAAGCAGAGCCATGGGCACTGCAGCACCAGCACTGCCCGGAGCTACAGGCCATGGGGACTTCTGCAGCACGAATGGGAAGCTTCAAGCAAGTTGTGCCCAGGAGAGCCCCCATCTCGCAGCACCCAGCTCACGTACTGCAGATTTCCTCATGCCAGCTCGTGGTTTAGGCACCGGTTTGGAAGATTTCGTTTCGATTGTTTCTCCTGCTGCAGCACCCACAGGCTTTGATCTCTGAGCTTGGAGGGCAAGCTGGTAGGCGACCTCAAACGCCTGCCCCAGGGTGAGGATGATCTCGTATGTCAGGTTCTGCAGAGAGAAGGCAGGGAACACAGAGCTGTTAGTGCACAGGAGCTGTCTTGCATCGTGCAAGCCCTCACTGTAGGTGAATCAAAAGGCCATTAAATCAGCCTAGTACACTGCTCATAACAGCTTATTCGGGTTTTGTTCACGGAGCATTCCCCAAGAGGGAAAATCTCCTGCCCTGGTTTATTCAGCATTGGTAACTGCAGTAATGAAGCCAAACAAATATCCTCTTTGTCAACAGAGTCACAGAGCAAATGCGTTTTGAGCCAGGACTCCTAAAGGAATCTTTTAGGGCAGAAATGGCTAAGAGAGACCTCTCACTGCAGCCCCAACCCACTCACCACGTCCACGGTGCTGAAGACATGGCAGTAGTGGTGGCTGGTCTGCAGGTCCTTGGTGATGTAGGCGAATGTGCAGAGGTCCTCAGGGTCCTGGGCAGCGCAGGAGATGTTCCGGATCTCATGCTCAGCAATGACATTCTGTAGGAAACAACCACAAGTACCCATCACCCTTCTGGGACAACAAATAAGCTCAGCAAACAGTGGTGCAAAGTGTGTACTGGGAACAGGAAGCACAAGAGAGAATGGCAGGAGGGGTTTCTCCCAGCTAGACCAGTCCTAGCTCTGTCCCGAGGTATAAATGAATGGCAACACAAGCCCATGTGCTAAGCCTACACCATTCAGACAATCATCACCACCCCAGTGTTCCCCCCATGGGTTCTAGCAGCTACACAGGACACAGCCATGGCTTCTGGAGCTGCCAGATGTGACCCACATCCCCCAGGCAGGTGGCACTGTAGGCTGTGTCCCTCCAGACAGCAGCTCTGAGGCACTCACCTTGTTAGAGGCATCGATGAACTTCACTCCCTTGTATGTGATGGACAGTATTATGGTTGGGATCTTCTTCATATGCTCTGTGGATTTCTTCAGAAACAAGAACATTCAGGTGAACAGCTGTGAACCACTGCTCCTTTCCTCATCACCCCCAGTCCTTTTAGGGGCCAGGAAAGACCCTCAGGCCCTATAACATCAGGCTTTTGTGGGGCTTGGAGCAGGAGGAAGAAAACCTGCTCCTAGTGGAATCAGACAGAAAGGGATGGGGACCTGTTTTATCCCAGTGAAACCACCCCTTTTCCCACTGCACAGACATTCAATCTATGGGGAAAAGTGCTGGTGAGGGATCAGCTCACTAGTGGTAGCACTCACTGCTCTGCCCGTCTGGAGGGCGTGGGGAACTGTGGCTACACCAGCATCCCCTGTTCTGCCCCACATCACCCACCGCAGCTGTGACTGTCCCATGGGCTCCGTACCCTCATCTTGGCACAGGCATCCTGCGTCGACTCCGTACCTCGGAGGTCCTTGATCAGCATGGAGCCCAGGTACTGTTAGGAAGAGGGGATGTGTTAGCCCTCAGACATCCCAAACACTTCAGGCTGGAAACTTTCCAACCCCCAACACAGCATCACAACCCAACAGCCATGGCTGCAGAGGGATAAGGCACTCAGGGAGGACTGTGACAGCTCCACGTGCAACACCCCATGCTCCTCCCCCTCCCCACCTGCAGAAGCCAAAAGCCACTTACGTTGGCCTCGTACCCACAGGACTCAAAGATGAGCTTCTCTGGCTGGTGCTGCCAGTTTTGGACCGGTGCATAGGGGGCAGCCAGGCTGGGAGGGCGCAGGGTCAGCTTCGACTCCCGGCGGTCCTCCTGGAAGGGGAAAGAACTCAGGTGTGAAGCCACAGCGGGTCCACGCCGGGATGCAGCACAGATCTGAGTGTGAGCTGATGCAACTGAGGTTTGCGGCGGGCAGACCCCATAGGGGCTGGGAGGGGCTAAGGTGGCACTGCCCATGGATGTGCAAGTCACCATTTCCAAGGTGAGCTGGGCACAAGCAATGGGCTGGCACGGGCCCACAGTTCTCAAAGCCTCGAGCTAACTCCTCTGTGAGGGGGTGCATGCACTGAGCCATGCAGAGGGGCCCAGAGGACGCACAGCAGCACCCACTGACCTGTGCTTTGTAACGCTCAACTTTAGAGTACGTTGCCAGCTCGCTGCCACGCTCGTGTTGCCTCTTCCCAGGGTCCCCAGAGGGCAGCAGGAGATCAGCAGATCTGCCCGTGCAGGAGTCGTTCTGGCTCAGAGGCGACGACGTCTGGGACATCAAATCCTGGCACTGGAACAGGCAGACACCAAGAACCATCCCGGTTAGCTGGACACAGGAAGCAGAGCTGATGCTGCCCGAGCAGTTGCTTAAGGTGTGAGCAAAAGGAGGAGTGGCCCCACACACAAACCCGTGCTTTGTTTCCCAGATGGAATTATTTCTCCCTAGGAACACCCAGAGCTGGCACTGCAGGCTGCTCCTCCCCGCGCCCCACACAAAGCACGCAATGAGCTGAGCTATTGGGGTCAGCTCCTGCCCCGCAGCCTTCAGCCTCCGCTCACCTTATCTATTTCCCACTCACGCCCATGCTTTGCTCCAGCTGGGCAGGTGCCTGCCTCGCCCTGCCCTGTCTGAGGAGCACAGCAGGGACAGAGGGCTGATCTCAGTGGGCTCCACCGCACCGAGCACAGCGTTCTGAGCCGCCCCTCCTGGAGCTGGGGACCCGGCTGCCCAGCGAGAGCTCAGCCCAGCTGCCTGACAGCCGGGCTCCTCCCGCAGGCAACGCTCAGTGCCTGGACGTGCCAAGCAGGCAGCACAGGAGCTCGCAGCTGCAGCACGCATTAGCCCTATTCAGCGGACTTGCTTAATTTGCCATTGACGTCCTTCCGCTCCCCAGCCGGAGCCGGGCGCTGGAAGGCACCAGCTGCAGCACCAGGAAGCGCCGCAAATGGCCCATTCTCTTTCCCAGCCCCCTCCCCCCCAAACCTGCACATCAATCAGCTCAGGATGCACAAAGCGCTCCCCTCCCCAGCACCGCTCAGCTTTTGGTCCCATCATCTCAAGAGGATGTCTGGGAGGGGCTGCTACCCCCCCCCCCCCCCAACCTGTGCTCTTGTGGCTGGAGCAGTGGGGTGAGGCTGCAGGGCTGTACCCTCCTGACCCCCAGGCTCTGCGTGCAGCAGCAGCAGCACGAATCCTCACTTTTTGCCCCCATATGGCAGCTTTATATGAAAAATGGTGACTCCAAGCACTCCCCTCTCAGCCGACCTCAGCACCAAGGGTCTGGCATCCTACATCTCCCCCTGCCCCAAAACTGCTTTAGCATTTCCCAGCAAAGGGAAGTGTTTGTTGCAGAGTGGCTCAGCAGTGCTGTAATAGTTTGCATCTCTGCCCAAGTGCTCTGGAGTTGCAGCTGCGTGGAGATGAGGGCACTTTTCCTGCAACCACGACATTTTTCTGATGTGGGCTCTCACGATGTAAACCAGCAGAAAGGAGGAGGAAGCAGATGCAGGTCGGTGCTGCCCAAGCTCCCGGAGCCAGGTGGGCTGCACACTGCCTGAGTTCTGCTCCGCTGCATTCAGAGAGGAGCACTGAGCTCCGCATCCCTGCCAGCAGCAGCCAAGGTGCATCCATGGGAATGCGGAGCAGTTCCTCCCCCACGCTCCAGATGTGCCTCTGCCTCAACGTTTCAGCACTCTCTTCCCAGGCACTGAGTATCTGAGAGCCAATGCTGACCCAACCTTCCAGGTCAAAGCCATTTATTCTAACATTAAACCTTTTTTTTTTTCCCTGTTTTTTCTTTTTTTTAGAGCAATGCCACTTTCAAAGATCACTCTCCTCGCTCATTACTATAACACCTGCTTTGAAAGGACTTTTAACTTAAACACTGCCATGGCAGGGCTTTTATCTTTCTTATTGATTTTGCTTGGCGGAATTTCCAGGGCACAAAAGAGCAGAGTAATGCGGACTGTGCCCCGCTCCCCACGCTGCACACCCACCCACAGCCACACTCTGCAGGGCTCTGGGTCCCTCAGGGGTGTCTGCTGTTAACCAGAAGGAGATGAATGTACCCTACAGATCCGGAATTTGTTCTCTGAATGAAAAGGGGGATGTGGAGGCAAGCCAGGGGCAGAACACAGCTACCACTGAGTGCCCTACGCAGACACGGCGAGCAGTGGGGCACTGCAGGGACTCACTCTCAGCTGTGAGAAGCGTGGTGGCTTTGCTGGGGGCTCCTCGTAGGGCCGGTCAGCCAGCGACGCAATGATCCTCTTCCGATGGCCCAACAGGTTCACCTTCAGCACCTGTGGGAGAGACAATGGTGGAGAGCTTGTGCCAGGGCAGGGAGCTGCACTGTGGCTTCTGGAATGCAGGGCCTAGAGTTCCCAGGGCACCATAGGGTTGTTAAGGCTGGAAAAGACCACTAAGGCCACCAAGTGCAACCCCAACCCATCCCCACTAACCACATCCCTCAGTGCCACATCTCCTGAAGCCCTCCAGGGACGGTGACCCAGCACTCCCCAGGATATTGCAGCATCACTCCTTTGGAGAGATCATTCCTAATACCCGACCTGCCCGTCCCCTGGTGCTGTGTGAGGCCATCCCCTCCCGTCCCATTGCTGTTACATGGGAGCAGAGGCCGATTCCCACCTCACCACCACCTCCTTTCAGGACACAGGGTCACCCTGAGCTCCTCTCCTCTGCACTGATCCATCCCAGCTCCCACAGCCGCTCCCCATAAGGCCCCACAATTCTCAGACCCCTCACAGCTCTGCTGCCCATCTCTGGACACGAGGGGCCACCAGGGACAGCTCTGCTGCCCTCTGCGAAAAGCAAAGCATCCCTCTTCCAGCAGTTCGTTTGTGTGCAGCACTGCTCCCTGCAGGGGATGCAGGCAGGACCCCACCACTGCAGGGGCACGCAGACAACACTCACGTTGACTATTTCGAGCTCCCAGAGGTTTTTCACAGTGTCAATAGAGCTGTAGCCACTCGAGAGGAAGGACTGGATGTAATCCTGCAGCCCCAGCGAGTCAAGCCAGGCGGGGACGGACGGCTGGCTGTTCCCATCGCAGCCCAGGGGCTTCAGCTACAAAAGCACAAAGGGGTTAAAGGCTCAGGGGGCAGAGATCCCAAAGCACACAGCATCTGCAATTGACACCACGCTCGGGCTCTTGCAGCCACGCTGGCAGCGTCTCAGCCCCACTCACCTTTGGCAGTGAGCGAGCTGCCTGCAGGAGCTTCCGGCGGTGCTGTGGGTCTCCAATCCCAATGTCCCGAAGGTCCTGGTCCTCCATGACATTACAGCCCTGCAGGGACACGAAGGTGCACATGGGAGCAGAGCCCGTGCGCAGAGCAGCAGCTGCCCCTTGGAATCCCTACAGCCCCAGGGCTGCCTGAGAGGAGCAGGCTCTCACAGGCAGAGCTCAGTCCAACCTGGGGCACAAGGATACCAACGCACAGCACGGCAGAGCACGGCCATCCCCCAGCACAGCATGCTGTGAGCATCCTCACCCAGCCAGGGGCTCTCAGGCCATCATTAAGGCTGCCACCCCATCAGGAGTGCCTTGAACACTGCCAGCAATGCCACCCCCAGCTGCTGCAGTAATGTCCTGCTCTATGCACTGAACTTATGCAGGGTGCTGGGCTGCACGCATCCTCCTCCCTCCTGGGCTGCTGAGAAAACGCCATTTCTTTCTAGAAGAGCAAGAGAAGGTCGCACTTCTCCTCCTTTCCCCAACTCAGGGGGCAGCCCACCCCCAGAAATGCTGCATACTGCTGCAGCCCACCTCCCCCCACAACACTGCCATACCTGTGCTGGGCTCAGCTCCCCACGGCTCTCAGCCAACCTCATGGCAGCACTGCAGCCAGTGAGCTCAGCACCACACTGGGACCCACCCAAACCCCCCAGCACTGCCTCCCTCTGCTCCCAGGAGAGGAGCACGAGAAGGGCTGAGCTGCTCCACATTTTGGTTTTGGAAGAGGAACCTCATTAAAATCAGCTGTCGGGCACTATGCTGCTGCAAGGGCACGCGGAGAGACCACGGCTCCAGGAAGGGACCGAGCAGGACTAGTACCTATCCTCTTCGAAGGGCAGCAAGTGTTTGGAATTCCTCCCCACGCTGCACTGTGTGGAGCTGCTCAGCACGTCCACCTCGCTCAGTACCACCTGCTTTAAGCGCAGCATCGATGCTCTGCCCCCAAAGAGCTGCAGCTCTGCTGAGATAAGTGCCAGGAGAACCACAGAATTAACGCTGTGCAAAGAGCTGCCCGAAGCGATGGCACTGCCCTCAGAGGCCAGACTGCACAGAAACAATTATTTAGCAAATGACAGTGGCAAATTAAAGCAGCGGGTGGCCGGGGAGCAGCAGAGTGCTGCACACCCGTGGTAGCCACCAGCCCCATGGAAGTGAGTGGGCATGATGCTGCCTCCACCCGCCCTTGCTGTGGGCCTTTTCCAGGTTGCCCCTTTCCAACACCCATTGTGAGTACAGGCGTTCTCCCACCTTTGACATCTCAAATTTGAGGAAAACAGCCTGCTGTGCAGCAAGGCTGCAAGCTAGTTAAACACTCAGAACCACGGCTTCCTCTAACGCTCCTTATTTTTATGTGTCACATTAAATTCCCTCAGTGCCAGTCTGTATTCTCAGGGTACTTAACAAGGATAGACAAAGCATAGCAGCTCTGAATACATCATTACAGCCCATTGTGCATGAGCTCTGCTCGGAGGAGCGTCCTTTAAACTCATCCGGATTTCATCTCCACTGGAAAAAAAATAATAATCTGCCACTAAAATGGATAATTAAATGCAAACGCGCTGGGGATCTTTTAACCTTTGCCAGTTGAGCAGCTGAGCTTTGTTCTCAGGCTGTGTGTGTTTAATGTGCCCTGCAGACAAAGCTGAGGTCCTCTGTGAAGTGCTGCTGCTGCCACCTGCATCCCAGCCAGGGTTTGGGTCAGTGCCACACTCCTGGAGCTCACCTGCAGCACCAGGAGCCCCTGAGCAGTGGGGCTCCAGCCACGAACCTCAGAGGGACTGCTGGGTTAGGAGGTTTTTAGAAATGAGATCACAAAACTGGGTGGTTTTTGTTGTGGGTTGTTTGGTTTTTTTTATCAGCAGCCAAAAGTCCCCATGCCCAGGTCAGACATCATCTCCCCAGCTCCACAGTCCTGGCCCCATGAACACAGGTCTGGGTCCTCCAAGGACAAACGCCTGCAGCGGAAAAGGAGGACTGCTGCAAGTACTTGTCTGCTGCCAGTCTGATCCTCCCTGGCTCAGAAACGCCGATTGGAATCAAGAAAACTTTCAGAAGATGGAGCTGAGACTGTATTCGTTGTGACAAGTGATGCACCTCGTGCAGGCTGAGCACAGGGCCAGGGCTCTCCCTGTGCCCCTCTCCATTACCCACAGCTCCGACCTGGAAGAGATGGGATGGGACACAGTGCTGTGCCACCCTCAGTCTGAGCACCAGGTTATCACAGAGCGGTTGGGAGGGACCTTAAAGATCACAGAACCATGGGATGGTTGGGTTGGAAGGGACCTCACAGCCCCCAGAGCCCCACCCCAGCCATGGGTTGGGTGCCCCCCCAGATTAGGCCGCCCACCCAGCCAGGCCCCATCCATCAGTGCCCACCTGCCCACCCAGAGCTGCCTCCAGAAAGCAGGGGTCTGCCCCAGGACACGGCGCTTCGCATCCTGCGCTGTAATTAAGCAGCCTGCAAGACTCCAGGTTTCTCATTAAAGGGAAAACGCAGTCAGAGGGGTTATGCCACACGGCACAGTGTGGGCTAGGTGACCCCAACACAGAGCGTGCCAAAATCAGAGCCTCTGAAACCTGCCAGCATCTCTGCTCCAGCAGGGCACTCTGCAGGCGCTTAACTACCCAATTTTCAGATGCTGCTTCTTACCCAGAGCCTGGCTTCAGCCCATTCTCTCTTTCCAGCTAAGGAAGGGCCCAAGGCAAAGAAAGTTCTGTATAGGACGCACAGTCCTCCGCAGCCAGCAGTGCAGAGCAATGAATCCCAACCAGCTCCAAACCACACTGCCCCGTCACCAACCCACGTCCTCCAGACACAGAAGGGGAAGATTGGGACCAGAACGTGTTTGCTATTAAAAGCAACAGATGCAAAACCCAAACACAGCTTTTCCAGACTACGAAGGCAAACATGCAGAGTGCCTTCAGCTGGATGAGCCAAAGCAGCCATTTTTCTTAGATTAATGCACACAAAGCTCTTTTTCTTCCCCCTCCCACCCCTTCCCAGTAAATTCAAGGCAGCCTGTATCTTGTCAAGGATTTTGTTGCCACTGCTTTTGTTTTGCACCAGCCTGGATGTGGGAGATGGAGCAGTAGGCTCAGCCTGAACAGGGATAACACGCAGCCCATGCTGAGACTCAACCCCACACACTGAGCTCTCCTTAAACCAAAGGGCAGTGAGGGTGAGACAAGGCAACAAAACTGAGCTCCAGCTCCTGGGAGCTGACAAAGGCACTGCAGCTGGCAGTGAGCTGCCCAGGAGCCCAGTGGTGGGGCTTCCTCCTTCCCTGCAGCCTTTGGGAGGTGCAGGTTTGTGCTCAGCCCCTTCAGAGCTCTGGGAGCTGTGCAGTGCTGCACTCGGAGCAAACTGCTGCTCGTGTGTCTTGTTGGATGGGGCAAGCACAGCTCACGATGTGCCAAACCCATTAGCCTGTCCTGGGAGCGAGCACCCACCCCATCTGTGCAAGAGCACGGTTTGCATCGTGGGGCTTCTCACCCAAGAACACAGCATCAGCACACAGCATCACAACCAAGGGGCCCAGAACCGTGCAGCGAGAGCCCAGGGCCGACCACAGGCACTGCCCAGCACCTCCAGCCCCACTCCACGGCCCTACACCTCTCCTGACCCCAAAACCAGCCCCCTCCCACTCCCATCTCTGAGCCAAAGGAGCAACGGCAGTGCTCGGTCACAGGAATACGTGTCTGTCACAGCCCTGTGGGGTCTGCTCTGCCCTTACCAGGGGCTGAGGTTTGGGGGAGGTCGGTGGAAACAAGGGGATGAGCACTTGGTTTGCTGAGGGCATGCCAGCGAGGCCCCAGCACTTCCCAAAGCAACAACCGTGGAAAGGGCTCCTCCAGTAAATCCCAGATTAGCACACAGCCACTGCATTTCTGCTTAATTTCTCCCCCCCACATCCACACTGGCAGTGTGACAACGGCAGCAGAGGGAATCGGTCACGGTTGTCAAGTTCAGGCAATTTTACTGAGAGGGCAAAAAAATTAACTGCTACTTTAATGGCTTTTTAAATGTTTATTGGGCCCAGAGCTACTAATGAATCACACGTAAGCGTTCCCTAAACTGCCGGCCCCAGTTCACCCACTTTGCTTCCTAAAATCCCCCCCAGAACTGGTGGGGAGTTCAGCCACGGGGTGAATACGATTGCACTTCCCAGAGATAAACTGAGAAAGCATCCCAAAGAGCAAGCACAGCCCTCAGAGCCACACAGGCAGCACCTGAGACACCGGAGAGCTGCCCGAGGAACCACTGCATTGAATGAACCCATTCCCACTCGGATGCTTGGCAGAAACTCCTGCACGAGGATCCCATTCTGCTCTTGGGGACATTCGTTCAGTGCAGGGAGCAGGAATGCACTTTCAGCACACCACTGGCAGTGAGAAGCATGAGACAATGCCACGTAATGGGGCTTGGGAGCTCCCGAAACCACAGAAATACCCCATCGTCCCCATGTTGCCATAATTTGACCAGTTCTCCCTGATTCTGAAAACAAATCATCACATACAAAAAAGCAGAGGACCCCAAGGGCACTGCACGAGAACAGATTTCTGCTTCTGATGCTGCCCTGAATCAGCACGAGCTGCTTCCACACCCTCCGTGGGAACCCAGGCTTGAACAACAAGAAAGCGATTGACTTTCTTTTCTACCTGCTCCTTTTGGAATGAAAATACCTTCAGACTGAAGAAAAGCTTCAGCTACAGAGCCATCCCAGGGCTGAACACTCGGCCTCTCCACGGGAAGGGAGAGGGTTTCTCCAGGCACCCGTCCTGCAGGACCCAGCGGACACCGCAGGGCAGTGCCTGCAGAGCTGACCCGCAGCACATCCACACACCCCATGGCACAGCTCCGGTGCTGGCAGCCCTGCTGCGGGCTCCTGCTGCTCACAGCACGGGGGAGCTCTCTTGGTTCATGCTCCACTGACACTTTCCCTGCTCTTCCAGCTATCTCCCCCCCCCCCCCCCTCAGTTCATTACCAGTCAAGGACAATTACATCGATTTATAGTGTGTTGTTCCGGGTGACACTGCTCGCTCGCTGCTTTGTGATCTGACCTTCAGTTTGCTCCTCCAGCAGGGGATGAGGCAGCTCCCCCCCTCAGGGGGACGGGGCCCTCCCTCTGGGTTTTGGGGCACCGTTGGTCCACTACCACCCCTGGCACTTGGCTGAGGACTTGGTGCTGCTCACAAGGCCTCATTTTGGTAAGGACGGCACAACCACCACCAGCAACGTGCAGCCAGCAGCTTCCCCTCAGTTATGTCTGCACCAATAAACCCTTCCCCTCTAAGGAGGGCTTCGGCAAGCTGCAGAGCGCAGAAGCTGAAGCACCACCTCCATTTTCTTGCTTTAAATCCCCAACTGGCCGAGCAAGCCATGCTCTGGACTGAAGCAGAAGTTTGGTGTCACAGCTGGACTGCCCCGAGCAGCACTGACAGCGAAGGTCATCGGTGGTGATGGAGAGGAGAAGGAGCTGCACAGAAACACCACAACAAAGCCACTGCAGGCAGCAGAAAGGAAACACAAGAGATCCAATCTGCACACCACACTGCTTGGAAAGGACCTCGGCCTTTTCGAAAACGGAGCTGCTCCACTCCAGCCCATTCCTTCCCTCTATCGAGAAGAAAGATCACGTTCTGTCTGTGACAAACGTCGCTTCGGTCCCTTCTCAGAAGCACACACGTCACCAACACCGCATCACAGCGATGCCTCCGTAACCCTGCTGCCTCGTGGCACCGTGATCCACCCCACTGCAGTCAGTACCCATCAGGATTGTTTATGCTGAGCACTCATAAACCTCTGAGTTCCCGTGTTCAGCTGAACCCAGCCGGTGCCGCCGCGATGTTCTCTCGTGTGCCCACGGAGACACTGCAGCACTCGGTTTTGTCCTGCAGACTTAACCATTACATCGTGGGAAGACTGAGAAGTGGGATGTAATGCATTCCTCCCCAGCTCCCCCCACAGAGAAACAGTGCGGGCAGAGGGCTGCGTGGTGAGGATTCAATCCTGCCCTCAGCCACTGCTGCCACCAAAGCAGCCCCAAAGTGGAGCAGAACTCGAGGTTCACTGCCAGGGGAAGCACTGACCTCGTACAGCAGCTCATGGGCAAGGTCCCAAGCACAAAGGCCAGCTCCTGCACCCTGCAGCGTTCATCCCTTACCAACTTTGTACTTCTGGGCCCTAACAGGGACTGATCTTTTCAAAGAAGCTTAGTTTGAAACAATCACGAGTGACCAAAAGTGGCAGTTAATAAAGAAATTATGTCCAAAAGGAAAGGGATGGAGGAGCTGACACGGCGGGTGCCAGCAGCCACCTCCTTCAGCACTCACAGCACTGGGCAGCTTTAATAATTCATCAGAGAGCAGCAAAACCAGCATTAAAAACAAGCAGACAGCTTGTTCCCTGCTTCTATGCAAAGGTTTTACTTGAGCAACATCATAAGACAAAGGGAGGAACATCACTGATGGGATTTTGAAGAATTAAACTTCCATGTGTTGGCATGGAGTTCCTATGACACCGATAAAGGGACACGAGAGGCAGATCTGACACGGGTGCCAGAGTAAAAAGGATAAAGAGCAAAGAGGGACTGAGGCAGGGCTGGCAGGAAATCCTCGGTCAATGGTTTGACCTTTTAAAAGGGACTGGAATGAGCAAAGGAGAGTGAGCATGCCACCCCTGTGAGGAGCAGGAGCCGACCTCAGAGTGAGGAATTCTGTGCTGGGCAGTCCGTGACCGAACGCTGTGATCGAGAAGTGCTTCAGGACCCACAGCTCCACTTCTCCGGGGGCAAAGGGAGCGTTCACTGCCTCTGTTCATCAACTGCTGCACTGAGGTCTATCCGCGTGTTGGTTGGGGGGAAAGGTGCTAATTGCTGTAATGAGAGCAGCTAATTGCTGGCATGGTGAAAGCCAAAGTTCCATCAGCTACGCGGGGACATACGGATTATTTCATTTCAAGTCACTGCAGCATCCCAGGGCATCTCAAGCCTTCATCCCAGGGCATCTCAAGCCTTCATCCCAGGGCATCTCAAGCCTTCATCCCAGGGCATCTCAAGCCTTCATCCCAGGGCATCTCAAGCCTTCATCCCAGGGCATCTCAAGCCTTCATCCCAGGGCATCTCAAGCCTTCCCTTCTTTCTCCAGCTGCTCCATACACCTTCTCCAGTCGATGGCAACTGGTTTCCAACAGAGAGGAGCTACCCACATCCCACAGATCCCACAGCCTCACCCCTCGGTGTTCCCACTGCCCCATTACCCCCAGCACAGCTGCCCAGAGCACGTGCCCTCCCCAGACACCACCTCTCTGTGCACCCACAGCACCAGAGTTCCCCCTGCTCCCATCAGCTGACATCCAGCCTTAAGCAACTCCTTCTGCAAATCCCAAAGGCACTTCTTTAAGCCCCACAGAAGGCACTGCTCCCCCTCCTCCCAGCTCATCATCCCACACCAGGTTCCTGGGCTCAGGACCACGGCCCCATTTCAGCACTCTGCTCATTAGGAAACCCCACGACGTGGGACACGATGGTGCTCTCACTGTTAGGTTTCAGGTGCAAGCAGGGGCAGCTCAGCAACGCCTGCCAGCGTGCTCAGAGCGGCACAGCTCCAACGAGAGGTCTCCCACCCACAACACAGGCGGTTTGCTGATTTCCTCCTGCACTAACAAACTCCAGCTCCCGCTTCCCAAGCAAATCGCGCAGCACCGATTTTAGGCGACGGACACAAACTTACATCAGAAATACACTCAAACAACCGAACCAAAGGTGCAGAGGGAGGAAGCAACACAACCCTCGTGTCCTCCTTCACTCCAACCTTCCGCGCAGCCCCGGGCCCACCCTGCTGGGCTGCAGACCCCGAGCCGGGCCGGCCCAGCATCCCGACACCGCTGGGTCCCACCCCACCACTTACCAGGAAGCGGACATCATCAAAGCCGTTCAAAAGCAGCTTACTCTCGTACTGCTGCAGGCCGATGGACTCCAGCCACTCCCCGACACTCTGCTCCAGCATCCGCGAACCTGACGAGAGAGGAATCGGCAGACGCTTGAAAAGGGAAAAACTGTTAAGGCGGTAGCAGCGGCACTCTGAGGAAGACAGATGGCATTGCCACATCATAGTCATTACCATAAAGAAACTCAAAAAATTATGCTCAGAGTACAATAAACGGGCTGGCAGACAATCCCTCGTGTGTGCACAGAGCATGGACAATGAGCTTCCAGTGCCTCCAAAGGCTCCGGGTCTGATTGTATCCCAGTCAGCACTCAGAGAAAGAAACCCCGTGCCCAAGCGAAGTGTCCTGGCAGCAGGACATCACATGCACTGCTTGCGGGGCTCGGCCGAGTTCCTTGCCAGGCAAACACACAAAGCCCAGCCCTGCGGGGACGCTGGTGTGCTCCTTGGTTCATGGGAAGGGGCGGGAGGAGGGCGGCCAGCTTCCAGCCCCAGCACTGCCTGCTGGGTGCAGGTGTGAGCGCTGCTCAGGATGGCACAGTGCTGTGTGGGTCCTCTGCTCCACGCGGCTTCGGGTGCACAGGGACGGCCAGGAGCGTTGGGGGCACAAAGCAGCTAGAGAGAAAGCACATCTTCATGCAGCCGAGACACAGAGCACGCACGGCGGAGGTTGAGGAAAGCAGCAGAAGCCAGAGCAGAGCAGCTGTCCACAGGAAGACATGCAAGACAAAGAAAGCACACGAACTGCAGCAGAAGAGAAGAAGGGCTTATACTTTTTGTCCCCAAGCAGTCCCGAAAGAGGCAAACCATGGTGAGGGCATTTCCCCTCTGTTACTGCGTTAGGAGGAGCAGAGGAACGAGTGACCCCAGGCATGAGGCTGAGGGTCCTGGCACCGTCATGTCACCACGCATCTGCTCGTGTGGCACTCAGGCACGCTGCTCGTGCCAGGCTGGCAGAGCCTGACTACACCGTGTGGGCTGACAGACAGAGAGGAACCAGAGCACCCAGTGCTGCCAGCTGCCTGGGGCACGCTTGTGTTTGCCCTTCCTTCATCTTCTCCGCTGAGCACGGCTGCTGCACGTGAACCCCTGGCTCAGAGGGGCAGCAGCTCTGGAGAGTGAGGTGTTTCAGGTCCTTGCTTCCAAGCCACGTCCGAACAAAAAGAGATCAAGTGCGAGAACACCCTCTGCTCCTCCTGCAGCAGCTCAAGTCCAAGACGTGCCCCAGCACCTCCCGGCAGCCTTCAGTAATGAGGATCTTCCCAGCTGCCTGCAGCAGCTTACAGACAAGCTCTCCTTCCTTCACCCCTGGGAAAAGAGTCCGGGGACTTGTTACTCTCCTTCGGAGAAGCTTAAGAGATGACAAAAAAAGTTCAGAGATCTCCTTTTCATCAGGGCATTTGCTATGCAAGACAGGAAGATTTTCTTCAGCCTGCTTAGCACGTCTGTGTTTCAAGGGTATATGCAAATAAAAAGATGATCAAGAAAAGAAGGAAAAACCCAACACCACCGAGTTTGCTTTCTTTGAAGCTTCAGGTCACCCGCAGCTGCGTGGCACCCTCGGAGCCGTCCTTCCACCCCCACCCACTGCAGTGGCTGCACGGTGCGGAGCTCGCAGTGCTGCCTGGGGAAGTGTGGGGTGAGGGATCCTGCTGCTCCAACACGCCAGGATCGGGGAGCTGGGCAGCCCCCCCAGCAGGCTGCAGCACCAGACACGCAGATCACAAAGGGCTGCCGCCTCCCTCCCCTAACGCAGCCTGAGCAGAAGGGCAGCATCTAAACCTGGAACTGCCGTGCCGAGCTCCAGCTGCCCGGGCTCTCCATCCTTCCCTCCCGTCGCTGCTCCTGGCTGCGCTCCTTCGCCGGTGATCTCGCGTCCTTGTGGAGCTGCAGCAGTGCTTTGTCTGAAGGCAGCCAGCTCCACGCTCGCAGTCCTGTCTGCTGCTCTCGCATCGCCTGTCCCTCCCTTCTCTCCATCCTCTTACCCCTCCCAGCTTTTCCATCCAGCAAGCAGCCTTCGCAGCAGAAGCCGCAGGAGAGGGGAGGGAGGCGGCAGCTTTATCACTCTCCCTGGAAATGACTGACTCCTCAACGCGCGCCCACTGACGGACTGCACGGGCTCAGGTTTTCAACACGGTGATGTTTCAGGTCTGCTCTGACAGTTCCGAGTGATTTGTGGCTGCGTGAGAATTAATTCCTTGAGGGGGAGGTGAGGAAGCAGCTTGCTGGCGACTACAGCGTTCCTGGAGTACTGGTGGGGGGAACGAAAGCGCAGCAGATCCTTCCCCTGAGCGCCTGAATCTGCTTTAAAAAGATATCGCTTACTCTACTTCACCTTCTGTACACTCAAATGTATTTCTGCTTTTAAAGGAGTGAATATGCAGTAACTCCCAGGGCAGGCTTTCTGCTCTAAAAACTGCTCCAAATCGAGGCAAAATGAGCAGGGCTGTTTGCAGAGGGGAACGGAGGGGTTAACTGTACAAAGAAAAACAGAACAGATGCCCCAGACATCCCTGACTACAGCCAGAAAAGTCCATGATGTGTGCATGCTACGAGGATGACACGGGAGCAGAGCACTGCCAGGCTCCATGCCCCCCAGCCAGAGCTGGACCACAACTTCTGACTAAAATAAACTGCTCATTCTCAGCCAAGCCAGCCCTGTCCTCCTCCTCCCGCTCCAAACTTGGGGAATCCCGCCTTAAAAAGGCGACAGAGGGCTCTGGGGAAGGGGAACTGTGGGCAGAATGTGGTTGGAAATAATTAAAAGTTGCAGAAAAAAGCAAGGCAAGGAATTTGGTTCCTCTCGCAACGTTTCTCAGATGGCAAAACACACCTCCAAGAAAACAGAAAAGGGACAGGGGTGTGGTGGGCTTGGAGAGGTCTCTTTACACCTCGCTGCTTCCTTCAGGAAGGAATAAGTGGGGCAGATCTGATGGACAGCATCACCCCGTGTGCCCACAGAAGCAGTTCAGCACAACCTGGCGTGGCCTGAAGACACCCAGGCAAGCTTTGCTGGGAATTAAAGGCTGCAGGACCAAGTCAGCCTCAATGGAAGCATCATCCACACACACAGACAGCGTGCAGAAGAAGCAAGGCAGGCACACATTGCCACAGCTGGGGCTGGTGAGAGCTGGAAGTCCTTAAACCTACAGAGGGGGCTGTGAGCTCAGGCAGAGCATGATGCAAGAAGGATGAAGCCATTAGTGCTATCAGACACAAGAAATACAGCCAGCACCCAGTGTCACTAAAATCCATTAGCCAAATGCAGATCATTAACACTGCCTCCTCTTTTGCCCAGCCAAGCACCAGGAATGTTTCTCACATCTCAATCCAAGTACAGGGGTATCTCACCAAGCCCCAGACATAACTGCTGTCCACACCTCCTGCCTGCACCAGGCTCATTCACTGAGCACAACCCACTCAGCTCAGTTCTGGGAGATGAATGCTGCCTGACAAAGCCCAGCCAGCAGCACATGGGTTTCCTGGCCGAAGCCAGAACAGCCTGCAGCCCCCAGCTGGAAGGAGGGAATGAGCACAGCCAGTTGCTGGAGCTCAGTATAATGTGTGACTGCAAAACAGAGGTGCAAACTGAATGCAAACATCTCTTCCCAGGCCAAAAATGCCCTTAAACAAGGGCTAAGGATCCAATATCCCTTAAGAGATGCTGTTCCTCGACTCTGTCATCCCAGGAGCACTTACCAACACACATCTGATGGACCTCCTTCCCCCTCACCTACACCTCCCCACCATCAGGATTCAGCCAAAGAAATGCACCCTACGTGCTCCAGCAGGAAATCAGAGGCTGAATGTGTTGGCTCAGAGTATTGGGTTTACACAGCAAGGGTTTGGGAGCAGGGCAGTGGTTCTGACACGCTGTTTTACAGAAGAGGGGCGTGCAGAAGTTTGCCTGGATTTGCAAGGGGCACAGCAGGGGCCAGGCCTTGTCCCAGCATGACTCCAAGGTCCTCTGCTTCTCCTAAATCCAAGGCAGTTGTATGTGATAACCACTTGTATGCACAGACTCAAGCACACTGAGCTCTGCAGCAGCTGCCAAACAAGGCACTGGGCCTCCATAGGCAAACCAGCGATCCCAGGCACAAAACAAGAGTCAGGAGTCCCAGTGCCCTCAAAACCCATCTAATTTTGGAGACGAGAGCGCAGTTGGGAAGCTCCCTGCAGCTTCCTGCATGTTGGCAAGGCGATCTGATCCACCAGAACATCCCTAAGCAAACTCCTGAGCAGCAAAAGCGAAACAATGCCAGAAAACAGAAGGGTTGGGCTGTGGGCAGCACAGGATGCACTCTGACCCCACAGCAAGGGGCAGGCAGAGCAGCTCTGTGTTCACAGCAATGGAAAGCATGGCTGCAGCTCTGCGTGCAAGGAGCCCACCCCAAGCACGAGGCAGCTCAGCCTGCAGGGATACTCAGTGCACGGAGAAGGCAGCTCGTGGCTCTGCCTGCTACCAAGCTGGGTGTCCATTTTGCAGCGAACCCTGCACAGCAGCAGCTTTTGCTGAGGTGCAAGCTCCTCCTCTCCCCTCCATGTCGGGCCTCTTCACTAATGATATCGATCAATCACACACACTGCGACAGCTACAGCCCGGAGTGGGGGGGTTTGGCAGCAAGCTGGGTGCTGAGCAGATGCTGTTGGATCAGACCAAAAACCACACACTGTGCTGCACCCCTGCAAAGCCCTTCAGCCCTGGGAGACACAAGCACTGATCAGTATTTAGGGCAGGCATGGGTTAACCCCCCACCAGGAGCGCGTGGGGGTCTCACCAAAGCAGAAGCCCAAAGGGACAAATGGATTGAGATAAGCTTCACTCCGGCAGACGTGAGCTGCATGTGCAGATGTGCATTAGCATCTCATCAATGGGAAACACTGCCCACTCGGAGCAGTTTGGAGGTGTGAGATGCAGGAGGACAGAGTCCCTCGTGGCACAGCTCTCCTGTGTCCTCCATCACACTGCAGGAAGACAAAGAAGCTGAGTCCCTGCTTTTGTCTTTGCTCCTGATTAAGAGCAGAGAGAGGAATTCTTTCATTAAGTACAGGGGAAGCACCTCTGCTGCAGGCAGCCTTGCTCAGAGCACAGCAGGACCCCCAGCCGGGCTTGGCAAAGCCTGGCATCACCCACATCTGGGAGCGTGGCAGACTGACCCCATCCAAAGAGCACGGCCAGCATGACAGCCACACGGTCAGTGTCCCAGAGGACAGCTCTGCCACTGAACTGCTTTCATTGGCAGAAAGCTTTCCCTGTGTCAACCCTTCCAAGCCTCAGGTTCTCTGAGACCCTTGAGCAGTACACGATATTCAGCCCTCCTCGGTCCCCAGACAGCAAAGTTCACCAGCATCCATTTAATCAAGCTCTGCTCTCCGTGTCTCACTACAAACAGCCCCGTTTCAAAGGCTCCATTAAAGCCAAGCAATTATCTCCTCCTTTGAAGGACTCACTCCATACACTGAGAACCCACAGCTCCGCCTGCGGCAGCGGAAGGAAGAGTTCATCACCCAGCTGCTGCTTTCCAGACTGAAGCTGCATCTTGGGGAGAGAATTAATCCTCCGGAGCAGCTCGGCCATGCAGAAGTGTTGGACAGCAGGCTGGGAGAGGTGGGCTGCTCCCAGGTCTGTGTGTGGGACGGAGACACATCCAGGGACATCTGCACTGACAGCAGAGTCTCCCATCAGTCCCACTTCCTATGCACTCACCTCAAAAGAAAGAACAAAAATTATGGGACAAAAGTATTGCCAACGTAGGGTGAACAGAGGTGGAGCTGCAGAAGGCTCCTGCTTGGCACACGGAGCCAGGACACACAATTAGGTCACTGCAGGAGCAGCAGAGGATAGTCCTTTCAATAAACTTGGATCTGACTGCTGCTCTGCATCCTGAACCCAAACTCAGGACAAGCAGCTCTATTCCCCATACCCAGGCCTTGCCTACTTACAACATTTATGAAAATGAAAGTGTTTTAACTCAGGATTGGCTCCCGCTGCTCTGATGCTGCATTGCAGAGATAAGAGTTATAACAGTTGCAAGAGTGGCTGGAGGAGGACACGGAGGAAAATCAATGCACTTAATGACACCAGGATTCCTCCTTCACCTCGGCTCCAGGAAATCTCAAACAGCAAAGACAAAAGGCACAGCCCCATCACCTCACGCATCATTAATACAGCTTCAAGGTCATGGAAGCACAGAGGTATGAGAAGTACCACGAAATAATGTTGTATCTGCTTTAAAGCCATCACAGGGCATCCAGGGCTCCACAGGTGGAAAGCTGGGCCAGAGGTTTCAAAATATTCCAGCTAACCAATTTATGGGGGAACCTGGCCAGAGCTGGAAACCATCCCCAAAGCCCAGGTTAACCCTAATGACAGGGCTGGTTTTGCTTCCCCCTGTGCCGACTGCTAAGACATTCAAGAGACTGCAGTGAGGATATTTTTCATCTCCTAATCCAACACAAAACTGTGCCACGGCACCGTGCAGATGACAGAACTCCTGATGCTAATTTTAGCTGCTCCCTGGAGCAGCTCACTCTGGCTGGAGCACCCAGCACCGCACTGTACGTGGCCCAGAGCCACGCCAGGCTGCTGGCAGAGCTGGGATGTGATGGAAAAGCCACCTACTGCACCTTGGTGTGAGTCACATCTGGGTGGCACCCAGTACAGGGGGACTGGAAGGCTTCAGAAGACACTCCTCCCCCTCTTGTACGGCCTGAACACGGAGGAAGAAAGGGAAACAGACCCCCCCACTGGGATTGGAACTTCAACACTAACCCACACAACAGATTTGAGACCCTTAAATCCACAGAATGTTGTTTTAGGCATCAAAAAATGCTGACTGTAATCGCTCCAACACAACTCAAAGCACAGAACCCGATCCCTCGAGGGCCGACAGCATTTTGTGAGCCTTAAGGAGCACAACACATGGGCATGGAGGGCCTTCAAGAGTTCTGCTCACATCTGAAGGGACTTATCCACACTTATGCAACAAAAAAGCACATCTTGCTGCTGCATTATACATGTGAAACAAAAGTGAGCTTGTCGTGGGGATGCTGAAAGCAGCCAACAGGCAAACACGCCGTGGCTCTGTTTCAGAGCAACTGCTTAAAGAAAGTTTTGTTGTTATCCATCCGAGAAGAGCAGAAACTTGAGACGAATGCATTTGGAGAGTCAGGAGTTGTAAGCAATTGGTCCAGATTTCTTAGCAGCTCTGCTGAGAACAAAGGTAATTGGAGGAGCTTGGCGATCAGTAGAGCTTTCCCTCCCCTGGGTGCTGGCTGGAGCCCTTACACCACCTCTCAGCTTCAAACTGAATCTTCTGGTATGTGCAGAAGATCTGATCTCCCTCCTACACATCTAGCAAACATTAGCAGGGATGTGATCGGGCTGTGGGGGCAATGAGCCACCCACCCTGGAGCTGGCTTCATTGCTGCAAACTCACAACAGCACAGAACACGTCCCAGGCGGTTCACAGCATCCAACCCTTCCCACCTGCACAGAAGGAGCTGCTCCAGCTCCTGGAAGCTGCCAGGAAAAGGGGAGGGGAGATGTGCTCAGCTGTGCTGGAGCTTTCCCTCTGGGTCTCATGGGTCTGCAGGCAGCACACGGCTGTGCTCTGAGCAAAGACACAAAGACACAACACACATGAACAGGGTACGCTACCTGAGATCCTCTGCTGCTCCTGGGAGAAGTCGATGCCTTCACCAATGGAGCTCATGATTTTCTCAATCTGCAAATAAAACAAACATGTGCTGAGTTACTGACAGAGCCTCAGGAACGTGGGAAGGCAGCCCCAGGGTTTCACCTCTCACATGGCTGCTGGAGGGACCCAGGGAAGGCCAGCAAAGCACCTCTGACCACAGTGCCCTGCCTGGACAGCCCTTCTCATGAGTGGGTGACTCAGAAGGGATGCAGAGAAGCTGCAGTGCTACAGAGCCTTTCCTTCTGCACCTTGCCCATGCCTGGAAATAATCAGCTGCAAGAAACCCATCCCTCTGGACCATAAACCTCAGGAGAATGGGATCCCCAAAGCACTCACAGCTCTCCGTGCAGGAGCATGCAGCCAGGAAAGTTTGAAAAGAGATCAAGTTTGCAAATGCAAAGTGGTGGGGGCAAACGCCTTAGCTGCCCAGGAGAGGGAGCAAGAGACAATTGCATCCCCTGCTCTGTGTGAACCAAGGGATGAAGGCAAACCTCACACAATTAAGACATGGCACAAATCATTGCTTGCAACAGCGCCTTTAGAACTGGACATAAATGACTGCGTTTGCAAAAAAATCAAAGCAAACAAAAAGTTAAGGTTGTGTGAAAGTTGACAGTGCAAAACTGACAACTGCCAGGTTAATTCTGCTAAGATGGGAGACCTGATAAATCGCAGCTCAGAATGGCAGTCCCTAATTTTTAATAGTTGGAAGCATGAAAAAATTAAAGCCTACTATTTTCCAGAGAGCAATGGAACCCCGGGGAGGCTCGGTCTGCTCACTTACCTCTATCTCCAATCTATAACCAGGCAGAAAATAAAAACATAAAGAGCCCCCAGAGAGAGATTCTCAAACAGAAACCTCCCAAGAAAGCATTCCTGCAGGGCTTGCTGCTGAACGCAAAGCTGATGCACAGACTGGTGACAGAGGGCAACGATATCAACCTCAGCTCTCACACAACTTTTTCTCTTTGGGCTTTTTCAGGACAGGTTTGGCAGTGGAGGCTGAGTTCCCCTGGACCCACTCCCCAGCTGCCTCCACCCCAGGTGCCAGCAGCAGCAACAGGAACTCAGGGCCAGACAAACAGCAAAGAGACCACCTGCAGGGGCTCCTGCCAACTCAGACCTTCAGTACAGTCCTTCTCATCCAGCACACGCTAACAAAGGACAACACAGAGTTGACAGAGTCGCAGACAGAGCAGTGGGGTGAGTGGTTGGATCCCTGACTCCATGGGAAGCAAAAATGATGAAGGAGAATGGATGTGATAGAGCTCCCACCAGAAACTGCAAGCTGCTCGTACAGGAAATGGGATTTGGAGCTCAAGTTTAAAAGGATGCAGTAAGAAAGAATGAGGCCACGTAAGAGGCAAAAAATATCCCAATTTCAAGCAGACAAAGGCAGCACTTAAGTGACAAGCATAAAATCAAACACGGGCAGGGCGGTTCAGTTTGCAGTGCTTACACCACCAGCCCCTTCTTTAGATGCAGATGTCACCGTTGGCCATTGTCCCATTGCATCTGGCTACTGAGAAACATGGCTTTGAGGAGTGCAAGAAGAAGAATTATCACCTTGTTTTACAGCTCAACCTACAGCCCTCCATATATCAGCAACTCTGAGTGTGGGGTCAGCTAAACTGCAACTGGTTAAGAGGACAAAGCAGAGTTTGCTGAGTTTTTCTTTGACCACAACTTCACTTGCTAGCTGTTCTCCACTGGAGGCATTTGTGGCATTCACCTCCGCTCCATCAACTCCACTCCTCTCTGTGAGCTCAGCTCTGAAGAGCTTTTCCAGTTCTCATCACTTGGGATGGAGCCTGAAGGACACGTGAGGGATGCAGAAGCTTCTGCTCGAGCCTGCAGATGACATCAAGTAACTGAAAAGCATTAATTGCCCCTCTGTTTGTGGGGGAGATCACTGAGAGAGGCATTCTGAGGCTCTCAGTGCCTGTTTTTGCAGTCAGAACCACCTGCTTTAATTGCTTTTGCTCCTTCAAGCAGCTCCCCAGCAAAGCCTTGAAATTTCACGGTGCCCTTCTGCACCACCAGCACATAAAGGCCATGAAATACTAGAGGAAAATGTGAGGATGGTGCAGAATAAACCTCATCCCCAAATAAGACTGAGGGCTCTGGTTGTGCCTGCTTTAGTGCTCCTGCAGGATAAGCCCAGGCTGGAAGCATTGCCTTCACCACGGGCTGACACCATGACAGATCTGCTTCCTTCTTTGCTTGCAGTCATTTCCATAGCAGGATTCAAAGCACAGCTTAACTACGGGTGCCAGGCCAAGCTCCCCTGGTGCAGTGACTGCTCTCCTTGCAGGGGAGGTTGGTGCTTCCCAGGCACAGCCCAGGCTCTGACAGCTCAACACTGAAGACCATACAGCTGAATGTCAGAGGGAGAATCCCATGGCAGAGGATTATCTTTTGGGATCACCCTTTGCTAAGCACTGTGCCCATCCAGAGGCGGTCAGGGCACTGCAGCAGCCAGGAGTGCTGCAACTCACAAAGCAATCCTGCATCTCCCTCCCTTTGTGCCATGAAGAACACTGCTTTCCCCAGCCCAGTGCCAGCCCAAAAACCTGCTGGTAGCTGATCACCTGGATCTAGGTGCTAAGAAGCTGCAAAGATACAAAAAGAGGGGAGGGACACATCCCTGTCCTCCACTCCTGGTCCTGAGCTGCACTCTGTGGCACTGAGATGGGGTTGGATGAGAGGATACCTTGAAAACAGCACACACCACTGGTTTTTTCAGCTGCTCTTTCCCAGTGGTTAATTATTTAAATACAAAAATACTGTGTTTAAATATAGCGTTGCAGTTCAGACTTGGTTTCAGCCTGAGCACTCAGTTCCAATTTGTTTTGGCTTAACCTGTTTTTTTCCACTGAAGCACCACGCGTCCATCCCCGAACAGGTTGTGCGTATTTTCCTTCCTCCTTTTACATCCACAGCAATAAATCCACAAGATCCTTTAGTGCCCTAAATTTACACAACCATGTATATTACTCCTCATCAGGAGCAGTGCAGCAGGATCCACACTATGAAGTTCCTTTGGCCAATGAGCCCTGAGCAAAAAAACCCTACAAGGAAAGGAGACAAAGCACTGCAAAACTGAAATGCTTTGGGAGGAAGAAGAGGAGCAAACCTTCAGCAAACCCAACAAACAAGGGGTGCGACGGAAGAGGCTGCAGAGAGGTTGTGTGCACCAAGTTTGCTTAAGCCTTGCTGAAAAATACAAATATCCCCAGAAAGGAGCTGGGTGTGGCCCAGCATCACCCTTGGGCTGGGAGGTGGTGAGCACTTCCACGCAGGCAGGCAGACAGCCACGAAAACATAGCAACTGGATAGTGACTCCAAAACAGAGCTCTGTCTTAAAACAAACCACCCCGAGCAGCTGAGCTCATTCCTGGGGGGAAAAGGTCTTTGTGGACCCGTAGAAGCTGAGCTGGATGCTGGAGCTGGTCCTCCTGCAAGGCAGGGGATGCTCTGACCCCACAGCACTCCAGGCTGAAGGACACAACAGTGAGGATGTGAGCAGGAGGCAAAGTGCTGCCCCATAACATCCCCATTGGACAGCACTCTGCAGAGGATGCCATGCAGCACAGGGGACAAAAATGATGCCATGCACCCAGCACTGATGCTATGGGGCTCTGCCCCCTAACCCGGTGGGTGAGAGTATGGGGTCTTTTTTCCCTCTCCACTGCAGTTTGGAACCAGCGAGTCCATGGAGAAACACAGGGTGGTTGATAAGCACCAGGGGGCTTTTGCCACCGAAATAAAGCAGGGCTTCATGCAGTACGAGCTGTCTGCAGCCGCTCATTTGCAGGCAGGGAAAGGAAGCTCCATTCAGAAAGCACTACACTGAGCAGTGCTCTGTCAGCACAGCTCTCAGCCCGGCCTGGGAGCATCTGTATGCTACAGGAGCTTTCTGAAAGGGGGCACATCAAAACAATCCGACTGCAGAAAAGTCCTTACGTTTACCACCAATAAAGCACAAGTTCTGGGCTCAGTCTCTGCGTGCAGCATCAGTGACTCCCAAGGACACAGCAAGGTTGTCCTGGGAGATGAAGGGAAATAACACAGATGGACACTGTCAGCATCTGGGGAAGCAGCTTCTGCACAGAGCTCCGCAGCTCTGCTCCCCCAGGTGGGCCCTGAGCAGGGCTTCCCCCCCACACCCCTCAGAGAACGGGCAAAGCCTGCCCTGCTCCATCCCCAGCAGAGCCCCACGGCCACACCATGAGCCCACAACAGCTCTGAGAAGGAAAGCATGCTCCCCACAGTCCCCGCTTTCACACACCAAACACCACCATCACAACCCACACACGCCTCAGAGCACAAAGGAGAGCACTTCTGATGCTTTTACGTGGATAAAAACCACAGCGTTGTGAGTTAACGCACCGAGCGACTGCAACCAAGGGCTCCCCCTCTAAATCCCCAGTACAACTCAGGCTTGTTCAGTTACATATAAGCAGAATGAGATGCAACACAGCTTTGCTGCCCTGCTATGTCATACAGCACTCAGTGCCACCGTGCACAGCACAGGGGGGGTCTCCTCCACCCTGCTGCCTCACCCCAGGCTCAGCTCTGTGATATGCTTTCTGGTGCTGCACACCATTCACAGCATCACAAGGTTGGAAAGGACCTGCAAGATCATCCAGTCCAAACATCCACCTGTTCCCATTGCTACCACAGCTACTAAACCATATCTCGTAGCTCCTCATGCAGACATCTCTTGAACACTGAATTGGCTCCACCACCTCCCCAGGCAGGCCATCCTCATCTCCTTCTGAGCTCTGCATGTAAAGAGGAAAAGCTCTACATGAGGTTGGGACCTTCTGCTCCCCCCTGAGGCTCCTTCCCAAGCAGGCAGCTTCAAGTCATCATCCTGAGCATCCCTGGGCAGGAGGAGGAGGAGCACTGCACACAGGAAAGGAGCAGGAACATGGAGCAATAGATGTTCAGATCAAAGTCTGTAATGAAATAAAGATGCTCAGAAACAAAGGGCCGCTATCTTCACCATAATGACACCCTGCAGCAGAGGAACAATTAAGAATATCTCAGGATTCCCATTATAAATCCTTATTATTAACGAGATCATAACCTGTGGTACAAACTCGCCCAGGGCTAAATGCCAGCAGAGGAGGCAGCAGCTCCATGAGCATATTTTATTCCCCAAAGCTCCTCCGGGTCGGGTTTAAGGGTTATCAGTATTTGAAGCTTCAGCAGTTCCAACAAAGTGTCAGGGGTTAAGGCTTCATTATTTCTAAGCTCCTACAACGGAGGGACAGGGCACACTGGGTTTTAAAACAGGGAAAAAAGCCAAACAAGCTGCTTCTCCAGCTTCAAAAAAAAAACCAAAACCCTTTGAGTGCAACCAGCACACCCCTAACTGCAAAGCAACGAGCCTCGTTACAGCCCAGAGAGACTTGCTGCAAGAACTAAAAGCCAGAACAACAAGGATGCATCGGGGTCAGCACACAACAGGGGCATGGGGCAGGGGGTGGCAGGATGCTCCCTGCTCAGCACCACTGCTCCCAACTGCTGCATGGATTTGCTGCCAAACAGGGGTGGCTGTTTGGGGGTTGCTGGGAGGAAAGGGGGAGAGCAGTCTTGGTCAGGATTTAGGAATTTTTTTAATTGCTGACTTGTGAAATCATCTCTCCAGAGACACAGTGAGCAATGCGGGCGGACAGGAGAGCTCAGCACGGGGCTGCTGGTTCCAGCAGAGGCTGCACCCTGAGCAGGAGAGGGCAGAAGGACCCAAGGGCCGAAGGCAGCCCTTGTGAGCACCTCAAAATGCACACCTGCTACATTGCCACACCAACCTCAAGCCCAGCACATGGCTACAGCACCTCTCAGCTGACATGCTCCCATCTCCCAGGCTTCTGGTGCAGCACTCATTGCCCCAGCCCAGCTCCTCCTGCTTCTTATTTCAAGCTGAGGAGACACATGGGGAAAAGCCCCTTGCTAAGTCTTCCCCAGCAGCAGCATGAGATGAAATCCATTGTATCTGATGTGCCCCTTCCCATTCACGAGCTGCATCCTGCAGCCCAGCAAAGCGAGGCAATGCAGCTCCAAACCTCTGGCACCGTTGCAGTCATTGAGGGCCAATGTGACAACAGTGCAGACAACAACAGAGGAACCAAACCCCAGGGAAAGGCAGGCAGAGTTTTGCAAAGCCAACACATCGTGGGCTCCAAATGAGGGCACTCAGGCAGCAGAGATCCGTGTGCAGGCATTCACCTGGGAGACAGTACAACAGGTGCTGCCTTAACGAGCAATTAGGTCCTGCCTGCTCCACTGCTCATCCTGCTGATGCAAAGGACAGATGATTTAAGGTGCTTTCTCCCAGAAAAGTCTTTGGTTAATACACGACTGATATTATGAACTGCTGTTTCATCCCTGCACGTGGAGGCAAGGCTGCTCAGACCCAGCTGGGATGTGCAGTCAGAACCACAGAGCGATTGGGTTGGAAGGGACCTCACAGTACTGCAGGACTTCTCCAGGAGAAGGCTCTGGGATGATACCTGCAAGCTCCTCATTGCAAATGCAGTCCTTGGGAACCTGTGTCCGGGCCGTGAGTCTCACTCCTAGCCTGGCAACAGCACATCAACCACTCCTCTGATTTAGCTTATAATGCTTTGGCTTATGCTGACAACACCACCAACCCACAGAGCAGAACCTCGCTCAGCAGCACGCCCTGCAGAAACAAAGCATCCTGCCCTCAGTACAACAAATGTCAAAGGTTTGGAAAACCCCACGCTGATCTCATTAATTCAAGCCCCCTAGTAGCTCCTGTTCAGCTGCAGCAAAGTTCAATGTCACCAGGTCAAGAAAGATGAGGGATGGCAAACAGCACTTGCATGTAGGCAAAGACTCCTGAGGATTACTGAATTCAATTCAGATCTTCACAGCTATGTTTCATGGCCAAAGGTTCAGTTCCTGCAGCACAGCTGGGCTGCACGGCGTGGTCAAGCCTGCTTTGGAGGCTTCAGAAGGACTACATACACACATGGTTTTAAAAAGAACTTCTGAAGTGCCCTAAGATGCTCCGTAAAGTGGAAGAGAGCGTAAGGGAAGACTGAACAAGGAATGCCTGGTCTTCATGTTTGCCTTTCAGATCAGATCTGCAGCTGACCAGGCTGCTACATCAGCTGCGTTTGGCTCAGAGCGCTTCGTTCTCTCCTGGTTTATGGCCTCAGCAAACCTGAACTGTGAAAACACAAGTGGTCATAAAGGTAATGAGGCTGGAAGAAATCCTGCCATTGGGGTAAAGGGAAAAGAAACGTCCAGCACTGAGGATGATAAGAATTCCTGACCTTAGCACAGGAAAAAGGAGAGGAAATGTTGGGACCTGCAGACAATAGAATAATCAGCCCATTCATTAAGTGAACTGAGATCCTGAAGGACACATTTGTTTAGAATAGCAGAAGTCAGGATCAAAACACTGAGCGTATCACTTCTTTTCCCATAACTGAAGTATCACAAAACATTACAAAGGAGTGAGAGGAAAACTGGAAGGAGCCCTCAGGAGCAAGGAGCCAGCTCCAGGCAGGGGACGTGGGCTGAGGAGCACAACTACAGCCCTGGGATTGGGAACAGCCCGCTCCCACAGCTCTAAGCCAGGGCAAGAGTTCAGGTTTGAACACCAGAATCCCCAGAACGCATCAAGATTTTAGGCAGCATAGGCTGATGGCAGGGGTGAAGGAGCCAGGACCATCCTCGGACACTGAGGACAGCTTGCAGGCAGCAGGGGCAAGGACAGGACCAACATATGGATCTCCCAACTGCATCTGTCACCTGAAACCCTGGTATCTGATGCGCAGCATTGGCCCCACAGGAGCTGCTGCCCAGCAGGTGAGCTGAGAGCTTGTCAGAACAAGAAACCCTAAGCTTCTACAGGATGCAGTTTCACCACGCACAAAATAGCAGCTCTCCTCCTGAATAGCAAAGGGGAAGATTTGCATTTCCTTTCAGTACCAGCGTGCAGCTCTGAATTTCAACTTCTGAGTATTTTAAAGCAGTGCCAGGTTTGGCATCAAGAGCTTTCCCCCAAGTTCCACATCTCAATGCAAATACTCCTAATCCTCAACTCTAAGAGTGCAATTAAGGCAGTAAGTGCTTCAGCAGCCAAGGGGTCCTGATGAGGGGAGTGGAGCTCACCCTGCTGCAGCACAACTCCTGCCACTGTGCTCCCCAGCTCTTCAAACCCCACAGCAGAACACACTAGCGATGTGCACTACAGAACATACAGCTCAGGCTGCAGATGCTCGCAGGAGAGGAGGATGGCTGTCCAGTGCTGTGATTATACAAAATATTCATTAATTCATTGGCTAATTCACTTGGGGAGGAAAAAAAAAAAAAAGGGGTGGACTGTGCCTTTCCTTTTTCTAAGAAAAGCTTTAAAAAAGCATGTTTTATTCAGCTCCTCCAGTTCCTTCTGAAGGAGCTGAAGGCACAGCAGCCACCTCGCTTTGTGAACTGATGCTGGAACCCTCTGAGCCATTCAGTGCAGACTCAGAGCTGGAGCTGTGGGGAGCCAGGTCTGCAGCTCCTTCTCACAGCAGCACGCCTTGTGCTTGGCCCCCAGGAAGACTTCCCAAATCTTTTGTCTCACCAATACCTCCTGTCCCATCCACCTCTGACCCCGAGGCACTGCGTCTGCATGCCAGGCAGGTCAGCTCAGCTGAGCACCCGGACAAACAGAGCCCAGTTTATTCACTATGTGTGTTCAGAGGCTTTCACTTACCCTGCAAAAAGCAAAGCTGCATGGGACACAACTCCCAGATACCTTTTAGGAAACTGACAGCATGGCAGGGGGTGGGGAGCACAGCCCAGCTCCTCTGCAACCATCACTGCCCCACGGGGCCCCTGCAGCAACACTAATTGCTCTCGCTGTCAGGAGCTGCTTCCCCAAGGAGCAGCACAGTTCACCACTGATGAGCTTCAGCAGCAGCGTGGTTGGGCTCCCTCCTCCAGCACAGCAGAGCTCAGCTGCCCAAGGAATAGGGGGATCTGGAAGAACTGCAGCAGGAGAGAAGCAATCGTTTCACACCTCAAGCTGACCAAAAGCCATCAGATTGCATGGGCCCAGAACAGAGCACAGTTGTGCATCTCCCAGAGGGGCATACGCTGCCTTTCATCCAGGGAGGCTCACGATGGCTGGGGGAGAGCAGCTCAGCCCATCTGGGATGGAGCCCTGCCAGGTGTGCTCACCTGCAAACAGACCCGGATGGGTGCACAGAGCAGGTGGGCAGCAGGGCTGAGCCCCACTCTGCCAGGAACACAGACACAGTTTACTCTCCTATGCAGGATTCATGCTGAGCGATGCTGGCTGCGTGCTCATCTCACGGCTGCTCAATATTCATGAGCCACTTACACCAAACAAATTCATCACTTCAGCCCTCTCCCAAGTTCTGCAGCGCCCAGACACTCTGCAGGGCAGTGCTGTGCTCCTCTCCCCACCCAGGCAGCAGTTTTGGTCCCCCCCCACTCCCTGGGCAATGCATCGCTGTGTGCTTTGCTGAGCTCTCTGCTGGCTTCCAGCATCTGGGGGCCACGCTGCGTGCTGCTCCGTAGCACAGAGCTGAGAGCCAGGCCAGGCCCTCGGAGCTGCTCCTCACTGCACCAAGGAGCAGGGCCGAGTGCTGCCAAGTGAATCACTCCTTCCCCAGCCCACCCATCTGGCAAAGCCACACCACCTCCCACTTCCAACAAAGGGCATTGGCAGCACTCAGCCGCAGGGCCACGACCCTTCTGTCCGAGCAGCAGAGCTCCCTGTGCACGCTCACTCACAGCCCAGAGCGATGCCAGCTCTGCCCCATCTGTCCACAGACACCACAGGGTCCCACCCTGTGCCCCCACACCTATTGCTGGCTGTGGGCAAAGCCCTTCCTTGCCTGCTGCAGCCGCCCATGGATCGCTTTCCTCCTCGGCTGCCTGCATAAAGACTATTGAAATGAACAGAATAACTCCTGTAAATCTGTCCTTGTTGCCCCCAACACAGAGGCAGAGCAGCTCAGCAAGGTTTTGTCAGTGGGGAAATTCTGAGGCCTCGAGTCACGCTGAACTCAGAGCATTACCCCCACTTAGTGAACTAATCAAACCTCCAGCAACATTACTTCTGCTTATGTTCAAATCTCATTGTTGTCATTATGGCCGGGCAGATCAGCTCCCTTCTGCACTTACCAATCACTGCAAAAAAAACCCCAAAAACAACAAACCCAAACGTTCCCTGCAGGTGTAAGCCCACCATTTCTCACCACCAACCACAGGAGTCTTGTGATATCTATAGCAAGAAGCGACCTGGCCATATGAATCACCAACAAACAGCAGCTCCCTTTCATGCTGTACAAAAAACTGCTCTGCTGCACAGTGTGCCCCTCCTGCTGCCAGCAGCACAGAGTGCAAGCACTGCACAGGCACCAGGAGGCAGTGAGACCCCGAACACTCCTGTGTGGAGTCTTCAAGAGCAAAGCAAGCTGAAGGCAATGAATCACCAGCTGCTGGCTTGTCTCATTACGTTTAGCTCTGCACAGCATTTCTCAGTGAGAACCATGACATCCTTCACATCTCACAGGTGGAGAAACTGAGGCAGAGAGGAGGGAGCCTTGTCTGGAATCGCTCAGGAGGTCCATGATAGCTAGGAGAGCCCAGGGCAAAGCCAGCCACAGGGTGCTGCTACAGGGTGCTTAAATTACCCCAGAAAGTGGGAAAACATGTAAAACCATCAGGTTTTGATCGTACAAATATTTTCACATTTGACCCGCTCCACTGCAGACAGATGGGAATTTTTCACATTCTTTCTAAATTTCCTCACCTAAACACGGCTGAAGGAAAAGCAGATTTCCCTCCTGTGGCTCGTTAGGGCTGGAAGCAGCACGCTCTGTTTACAAGCAGGGAAGCAGATCTGCTCTCCGAGTGGCGGAAGCACAGGCACACTGAGCTCTGACCTCTGCTACCAGTAAAGCCATGCAGCACCACAAGGCCAGAGGCTCCTTTCCTTTCCACTATTTGCTGTAAACACTTTGGGGAGGCATGAAAAGCACAGCGAAAGTTCTCTGCCCCTTTCGGATGTGCCTTTCACTAACAGCTGCAGTGCCACTGACCCAGCTAATGAACAGGAAAGCCTCTGCAATCCAAGCACCTGCAGAGGAAAACATGCATTTGGAGACACAGTGGGGAGAAAGCACACGGACTGAAGGATGGGTCGTGCCAAGGAATGACTCCCACTTTGCTTTTATCACTGTGGAACACCTCCATCTTCCACCAAGTGTGACTGTATCGCTGTGTTGGGGTTGGAGAGGCAGCTGAGCCTCTGTCAGCACACGAGGGGCAGGCAGGCAGGGGCACAGCCATCCCAGGAGCCATTCCCTGCTGCCACGAGCCTGGCACACACAGCCCTGACCCCCAGCACGCACTGGGGGCAGATATTCCCTTCAGTGTACAAAGAGTGGTTCATGCGAGCTTATCTCTTGTGCAGCGCTGCTGCTCTACCAGCGGAGAATCATCTCCAAAGAATGTTTCAGTAATGCTGCGGTGCTGGATTTCAGAGGGACACTTAATCTTGCCCGAGCAGTTCACTAGGGCCAACTTTCTGAGCATGAAATATTTAACTATCCACAGGCCTCCTGGACTACAATAAAGTGCCTTCTAACAAGCCTCCAAAATAACCATGTGAAGCAGGAGCTATTATATACATAAAACAGCTCAGTTACCCTCTGCTCTCCAGCTCCATGAGCTCAGGACACAGCTCTCCCCCTGCAGCAGGGACACAGAGAGAAAACCTCTGCTCTGAATTCTGGGAGTCTAAAGGGGAAGAATTGGGAAGAGGGGGGCAGTGTGAATTCACCAGGATCACTTACCAATACTTCCACATTTTGGGGGTGCTAAACTTATCTGGCTTGCCTACAAGAAATCAAGCCCTGCGTTTAAGTAACTTAAAACAGCAAAACCTTTGAAAAGCCCCCAACTCCTTGCAGTTCAGCTTCTCCCCACTCCAGTTCAGGTGTTAAATGCCAAGAGAGAGGTTGAACCACTCAGCACTTCCCCGTGGATGAGATGTGAGCTGGTAAAAGCAACGTAAACCACCCAGGACCCCCTCCAAAGGCCAACACAAGAGAGAGGAGCTCACGCTGCACCGATTCACCCCCAGCACAGCACCAAGCTCAGCCTTACCTCATCCCACTCCGAAGCAAAGGACGGCGACTTCTCCAGCCTCTTCTTCCCAGCGCTGCAGTTGGAGAGCGATTCGCTCCTGCTCCCCATGGCATCGTCCTCTGTTGGGGAGCAGGTCAGGAGGTCGGAGTCCGATTTGGACAAGCTGCGGCTGAGCTTGAGCTCGGCTTTGGGTTTGCTCCCCGGGTGGGCTCTGCCTGCAGCACCACCTCTGTCCCCCTCGTCCTCGGCACCGCCGGGGTGCTGCAGCACGTGGGGCGTGCCTACGGTTTCAGGATCCGCCCGGCTGACGTGCGTGTGTTGGACGGTTGCGTAGATTGCTTTCTGGTTTTGGTCTGGAGAGCCGGTCGGTGCTGATGCGGAGGCAGGTAAATCAGCATCCTCCAGCTGCATAGCAGGTGGGTGGCTCGGTGCTTCCGTGCCTCCTTTCTCCGTGGAGGAAACGAGCCTGAAAGGGTCCTCGCTTATTTCACAGATGGGGGAAGAGCCATGAAGCAACCCCGAGAACTGCTCCGGAACATGGATGTCCTGGGTGTCCGCAGAGTCCTGGCTGCGGCCGCCACTGCTCCTCCTGTGGTCTTCGGGGGGGGGGGGGATGAAAGCAGAGGAAGGAAAAATAAGAAGTTAAAAAGATGGAAGAAGCTGCAAAATTCCAGCTCTCCCCCTGCCCTCCCTCAGCGAGGGAGGGAGAGATAAAGAGAGAACAGTTCCGTATTGTTCCGCGTACTCAACTTGTACCCAAAGTCGTGGCATTTATGAAATTCCAAACACTGGCCTGATTTATGCAATCTGGCAGCTCTCCTTGTTGTTTTATTCCTGTTAACACTAACTATCAGGCCTTGCTATATAAGGCTAAGACAAGTGCTAACTATATCCTGCAGAGAGAGCAGGCGAGGTAGGAGAAGCAGAGACGGAGCTCCTGGAACATCTGATACATTTCCATAAAGGCCAAAGTGTTATTTAGAGCAGCGCTCCCTGCTCTTGGCACGAGCTGCAGGGTGGGAAAAACTTCTGGACTGCAATCAACCTGCAAGTTCCAAAAGCTGCTCCCCAAAAAAAACAATGCCTTCCTCCCTCGTGGTTTCCGAGTTTAACCTCTCCTCCTTACTCGGGGGAGAGAAATAAACAGTTTATGCAATAAAAAGCTCTGTCAGAAAGGAGCTCTGCTGCAAGCTGAGCACCGGACACAGAATGCTAATGCTGGAAGCTGCGTGCACGAGGGGCTGTCCCAGAAATGCAATGCTGTTACTCGGTTACTGCAGCACTAACATCCTCAATATCAGGTAAATCATCAATAATTGACCGGTCCCAATTGCCAGGTGTGTGCACCAACACGTGTACTCACCTCAGCCAGGTTACACACGTGCATCTGAGCTGCAAAAGCAAAGGTCAGAAAGGCATGGGAACTCAGCGTGCACGGCCCTGGGATCCCCACGTACCTGTCTCTGCAGACTTTAACCACTTCTATTTACTGCCACAAACACTTCGGTTGGTGGACAAATAAAAGCACAGTGCAGCAGAGCAAAGCAACAAAGCACCCCAATAACGTGGCTCTGAAATACAAGGAGGGTATCTGGACACGAAGAGGAAACTCCTCGGTCTGCAGGACAGCAGCTCTCAGGAGCTGGCAAAGGAACGCTCAGCTCACTGAGCAAGGCAAAGTGAGCTCATCAATTTTGCTTATCTTTAACAAGAAACAGCAATTAGCAACAATAGTGAAATTAAGCTCCTTCCCCCCAGCATCCTTTCCAGCACTAGGCTTGACCAGGTCATTTCCGAGCGCTAACACATCTGGTTTTGTGGTGCGTCCCCACAACAGAAACGAGGCAGGAAGGGCCTGAATCAGCCATTCATCCTCGCACGCCACGCAGATCCCGGGGTCTCATGCACCCTGCAAGCATCAGCCAGTCCCTTGCAGGCATCTGTTTACACCACAGAAATGCAGAAAGCAGCTTGCTGGGCTGGCAGCTGAGTCAGGAACAGCAAAAGCCTGAGCGGAGGTTAACTGCCAGGGCAGTGAGGCAGACCTCGCTGCTCGCCCGTGTCAACTGAGGCTGGGGCTTATTTTGTTCCGGATCCTATGAGCTGAGGATTCCAGGACAATGAAGTAGTTGTTGATCATTTTGCATGGGTACACACCCCACCAGCTCTGTGGCTGCAGCCACCGAGGGCAGGCGTCCCTGCAAAGCCTCACTTGCGCCGTGCCCAGCGCGGGGCAGGAGCAGCAGCACCCACTGCGATGAACTGAAGGTTCAGTTACAGATCCCGAAAGAGGGATTGGACACGGCCACATTACCCTGAAAGGGAATTTACAAATTCAACAGCCTTCCCTCTCCTCCTTCCTGCCCTGGACATCACTCCTCCTGTGTCCCAGCTTAACCCCCACTGCCACTTGTGCTGAACGCAGAGAGGCGGCTGGGAGCAGTGTGTGCCACGTGCTGGGTGCAGCCAGAACAAAGCACTCCAGAGCTCACAAAGGGGCTCCTGTTGCACAGAAATCACAGCCGCCCATTCATCCTTGAGAGGATGGAGAAGGACTCTGAAATACAAGAGAGCTGCCAGGGAAGGAAGGGATGGGGCAAAGGGAACAGCGCTTGCACCGAAGATGAGCAACGTCTTGAAAGAGACATCTCAGAGCCTGTAAGGCAGGAGGACACACGAAGGAGTGACACACGAAAGAGTGACCTCATTCCTTTTTACCAGTGCACAGTGGGTTCCCCAGGTTTTACTTTCTGGGGTTTCAACTCAAGGTGCCCCAGGATGAGAGGAAAGGTCACTGGTGGCCAGTGACCACTGGCTGTCTCAGGATAAATACATTTTTGGGATAAGTTGCTTATGCAATTCAGCCGATGTGCTGATCATGGCAGAAAGATGAGCAATTCCTTTTTAAAGTACACACTGAAACTGGACAAGGAGAATATAATATCTAAGGGCTAGAAAAGCAGAGAGAGCCCAGGTCCATTCGTCTGCTGTATTCCACAGGATTTCTGTATTTATCTCTACCTTTGAAAGCATCCTCGCTCAGCTGCACCTTTCCATTCAGCAAGGGAGTTGTCCTTAAACAGGGATCTGTGTTCAAGTCCCTCAGCAGGTTTCACACCCAAGCACAGACTGCCCGAGTTCTTCAGCCCTCAGCTGCTGCAGGATTTACCTGCAGGAGGGTTTGCTTCAACTGTGAATGGGCATCGAGCACATCTCCAGGCACAGGCTGCCTGCTTCCCGGGAAGGATTCAATTATGTGCTCCCCTGCCAGCAGCTTGATGATCCCAGAACCAAAGCACATCCCCAAACTCTTAACGCTAAGCTGCAGCCACATTGCCTCCAGCAAGTTTGTTTCCCTATATATCACCACAAGGGTTTGTTTCACGCCCCTGGATTAGGAGAATCAAGCTGTTATCGCAGCCGCTCTCTGCTCAAACTCCCCAACCTTACAATTCAGCAAGGGCACATTCCAGTCTCTAATCTTCACCTACAAAAGGCTCCCTGTGCTACATCGTGTAATTTGTCAGGTGGTGAGCATGCAAATCTAGCTCCTGTGGCATAAAAAGCTGCAGCAGAGAGGGAAGTTGGCCTTTGGAGTACTACTTTAGAGGTGCAAAAATAACCTTCAACTGCAGTAGAATAGAAACACAAAGGTTCATTTACGTAGTGAGATGCTGCATGTGAAATTCAGAAATATATCTTTGTCGCTTCAGTTGTTTTGAGACAAAATTCGTCCTCCAAAAGCCACCTGAACTTTTGGTCATATGTACCCCCTCCCCCACTGTCCTTCCAGAAAGTGAAGGGAACACTGTCCTAACATTACCCTGCACAGAAGCTTCTCAACACATCCTGACAGCAGAAATACAGGCTTGGATCAAAGATATGGAGAAAGGCTCTGTCCTCCAACGATGACAAAACCAAGGGAGAGCAGCCAGGCTTTGGTCCTATGTTATCATTCATCTTGCAGCAAACCAAGAAGCTTCTATTCCTTCCAACCCTGGTTCGTAGAGCCCTCTGTGTCCATACACTCCCCACGTGGATGCCCACCCCACTGCTGCTGTTGCCAGTAAAAAGCCCTCTGAAGCACATTTCATCCTTTATGACTGGGTCAGCTCGGATTTCTGGTTTAGGGAGCAGCAATACTTCTGGCTGAACCAGCACAACCACTGAGAAAAGCTCCAGCAGGAGGAAGGGTGAGCTAAGGACTCCAAGCTGGGCTCGCTATGGCAGCAGGCCAACAGAACCTCAACAAGCACCAATTGTTGATAACCACCAGAAAGACCCGAGTCAGTCCTACCTGAGGCTGCTGACAGCACTGGCTGATGGCCCTCCTCAGAAGCAAGGCACACATCCACACTCAGAGGTGTGCTCTGCATTCATCCTCCATCGGTCTCTCTCTAAAGGCAGTAGGAGTTGCACAGTCTCCTCCCAATCAGTCCATGCACAGTTCACCACTCTTGGCTTATTTTCAAGTCCTGTTACAAGGTCTGACAGCCCTGACTTCATTCGTGAGACTGCACGTAGTTTCCTTACCAAAGGAGATGGGAAAGCATTTGGCTCAAACCACTTCTGATACTCTGCCCGAAACATGAAGCCAACTTTTCCTAATGCTCCAGCATGTGACAGCAAACTGCTGCAACAGACACAAAAGGCAACCAGAGCCGGGTGGATAATGCCACATTCATCTGGTCACTGGACACGAGACAACTTGCAGCAAGGGGAACAAAGGCAGCTATCACATATGAAAGACACCATTAAAAACAGCATGCCTGCAATTCTGCCTTGCGCCTGCCCTGAAGAGCTCTTCTAACAGCACATCAGAGCCCTTCTCTTCCGACCAAAGGCTCCTCCAGAAGTCACCAGGCAACATCTAGAAGCACAGACTCTCAGATCAAGGGCCAAGGAGCAATCCCAAGCCATGCCTCAGTCTGCTCTTTGTCCTGGAGCTGAGCTGCTGCCTTTGATGCTCCAGGACCCTTCTGATCCAGAGGTGGAAAAATTCTCCAACACCTCAAGTTGGTCCTTAGTGCCTTGTTCAGTCCTTGCTTAGCTTATGCCAAAACAACTCTGCTATTTCCCAAATGCGTCCTCTCCCCCCACATCAGCACGTACTCACATTTCAGACACAGCTACATCTGCTTCCCCATGTCCTTCTAGCATCTGACCCCAGCTACTGAGCAAGCTGGAACATTTGCTTTTGTGTAAGGCAGGAGATTTCAAAGCTGATCCGCCCTTCCAGAGCAGTTAGGAAACATCCTGTGCCAAAAGAAACTACCTGTGACTGCTGTGAGGGGATACAAGGAGGAACAGTAGAGAAGAGAGGGAAAAAAAGAAAGAGCAATTACTGAACAGCTGCCTCATTTCCTACTGGGGTACGAAACCTGAAGCAGGTGAAAGATGACATCCTGAGAAAGCTCTGCAGTTCCTGCAGGACATGGATACTGCCATGTGGAGCTGTGCTGCAGGGAGCTCTGAGTTGCTTTGGAAAACAGCTGGCATCCTCTGGAGAACAAACATGAGAGGGTCAGAATCATCTCTACACTCAGCACCACACGGAGAGCTTTGGGAAATGCTACTGTAGAGCTTCTGGAGTACACAAGGTGAGAAATACACTGTTGATGCAGCTCCTCACCTGCATCAGACCAAAGGCTCCCTCCTCCTGCATTGGTTATAGCACTCCTTGTATTTAAAGAAGTGAGGAGGTCCTAGGAAAAGAGAAAGCCTCTCCTGCGTTCCTTGGATTTCCCCCATCACAACAGTGCTTTAGGTTCCTTACAAACAGTTACGATGAATCTTTGCTCTCATTAAGCTGGATTTGGTAGGCACAGAACAGAGTAGAGGCAGCTCACGCTTCAATAATCAGCGGTAGCTGTGCACTGCAAAGATCTGAAAGATTCTGGTTCAATGGCTGTTGCCCAAGGACTATTCCATAGCTGAGATCTCACAGTGCCAACCTGAAAAGCATCCGAACTTTGCCTCGGGCAGCAAGTGGCTTTGGCAGACACTGGTGGGAAAACAATGACCTCTTGTGCCACCCCATATAAGCTAAGAGTGCAGAAGGACTCAAGGAATGAATGCTATCATGCTGCAAAGGAAAAGAGAAAGCTGCAGCTCTTACAGGGAGGTCAGAGAGGCATCACACCGAGCCTGGGTGATCCTCAAAACGAGATGGGTTCTGGGTCTGGAGCTCAAACTAAATCCCTCCAAACTCCCGCTCAGAAGTTTTGAATAAAGCAAAGGATATTTCTGCTTTGCTGCTGTTGTTGTTGAAGGGGAGCCAAAAAGCCCAGCGACAGCCAAGCACGGGAGACAAGGTGCTCTCAGACCCTTTGCAAAGCATGGAAGTCCCTCTGGGACAAGAGAGCCAAGTTCAGTACCTAACCTGGTCACACAGGGACCTGCAGATCCAGAGAAGAGCTTGCTCTGCGCATATTTCGTTTCATCCTTTGTTAGCTTACATCTCAATTTAGCTTTAATACGCAGCAGAGTGTTGATTCTATTACCAGGACAGGAGGGCTGATCACGTGCTGATACAAACATGCAACACCAGCAGTTCTCCAGGCTCAGCTGGATGGGGAGCACGGCTCATTCAGTGCTTGCATTGGTTCATCTTACTCCTAACAACACTGCACAGCCTTCCAACCCTGCACTGACAGCGCACAGCATTCATTTATGTTCTAAGTTACCACCATGGGTCCCTGCAATCTCTCAGCTGTCAGAACAGCAGATTTGCTCTTCCTCTGTGTACATTTTGTACAGGAACGTTTAGATCCCTCCATTATAAAAGGGAAGATCACCAGCAAACAAAACAATTGCAATACAGAATCCAGACGCCGCACCCCACAGCTTTTAATTGCTCAAGTACTCTGCCCTCTGCTTTTTTGCTCAATGCAGTTTTGGATGCTCACTTACCTTTTGTTTTTCTATCCACTGCGACTGGCTTTTTAGTTTCAGCTGTAAGCAACAGCTCATAAGGGTGCTCCTCTTCCTCAGCTCCACTTCCTCTGCTCTTTCCTCGTGCAACAGTGGCCTAATGAAAAGCAGCACAATGTAACGCTCCACGAAGCAATGCTATTTTCTCCTGCAAGGCCTCTTCATGCCATGGCTTAAGCAAGGAATTGGCAGAGCCAACACCTTTGCAGTGGACTGTTATCCAAAATGTATTCCCTCGTTTTTTTTCCCTCCAAAAATAAAAAAAGTAATAAAATCCCCAAAGCCCAGGAGACAGAAGATCCCCAAAGCTCTTTATTTTCTACTACTAAAGGCTGCTGACAGCTTTCTAGCACTGACCAACTGATTTACTGTGCAAGGTCTGCAGACAGCCCGGGCAGTGAGAAAAGAGCTGAGCACAGTTATTCCTGTTCAGCCCAACTCAGACTTGCTGTTGCTATTGGAATTTGCATCGTCATTCACTATTTAACTACTGGCCCTATTAGGCCACGGATAGGGGAGAAAAAAAATCCACACAACGTAAAACTAATCCCTGCCACCTTTTTGGCAATCAGATCCAGCATGCCAAACTCCGGATGTACACCATAGTGAGGACTGCAGGGGCCTCAGACAGCACTGGGTAAGCTGAGTTGAACCTCAGGATGTACAGGAGTGATTGTGCCCATTTAAATCCCCCAAAGCCTCTGATGGGAGCTTGTTTGTGACGCGGGCAGAACCTGCAGGGAGCTGCCTGGAAAGCCACTGCCATGTGCAGGGAGCACTGCTGCTGCAGGTCTGCCCAACCCCACGGATCACCCAATGCCCTCTGGGAGCCACAGGGGCCTTCCCAGCACCCAAGGGGGCTCCAGGCACCCTGCCCTGCTTGGCAGCTGCCTTTCAGCACCATCTCCTGGTCAGAACTTGCTGCAACCCTGTCCCATGGCCCCTGAGCGCCTCTAACAACTCAGGCAGCTGCAGCATGAGCAAACCAGAGCCAGAGAACGAGCGATCCCTGCCTGCTGCCAGCACAGGGAAGGATTGGTTTGCACACAGCAGCCCCCAAGGAAGGCTCCTGCACTGCTCAGACTCCTGGAACTGCCCCTGTCTAGACAGTGGACTAAGAGCTGCCTCCAATTTCTTCCCCTAGGAGAAAGCATCTTTTTCTTCAAGGGCAAATAAGATACCCACCTAGCCAGGACACCTGGAAGCTTTTTAGGAAGGCTTAGAAAGACACACAAAGTAAGCCCAGCTGGCTTTTACATCAGCTTTGCAATGGGAAGAAGCAGGACAGAACAAATACTTTCCCTGGGCCTATCTGCTTTGACAGAGAGCTGTCGGCCACACCAACTCCTTCTCAGGTGAAAGAGCTCATAATGAGCAAATTAAGGAAAAAGACTTCTGACCAGATGGTGGCACAAAAACATCAGACCATAACAGTAGGTATCAGGCTCTCGCCAGAGACCTTGGAAAAATGCTGCACAGCAGCAGCCTGCTGAAACAGTTGTACCCCAGACCTGAAGCCTGGCATCAGTGTACTGCTAAGGCTCCTGCAATGAGTGCTGTGCTGCTCTTGTCCAAATGCATCGACTGTATCTGCAGGAAGAAGCTTCTTTAGCTACATGCAGATCCCAGCTTTTGCTTTCTAAATGTCTGTATATGCACTGTGGGCCTGGATTATACCTTACTGTCTCCACTTCTCATCCTTCCAAAGCCTCAAAAACAGTCTCAAGTTAAAACTGAATGAAAATGAAATCTGTTGTTTGCTGGAGGACTGTGCTTACTCTTCAGGTAACACAACCAGGTGTAAAGAGATCACTGAGACTTTTTCCTCTGATTCACCTTCTATTTATTTGTACCTATTGGTTACAGTTTAAGAACCATTCACTATCACCAAAGCCTAAAAATAAGCTGTTAGAAACAAGCATGCCCCATAAAGTGTACTTAATCCACAGCAGGGGACTTGGTGAAAGACTTCTTAAAGGGCATTTCACTTCTCCCTCCGCCCCCCAGCACTGCAGTGAGCACTGCTGGATGGTCGTGGTGCCTTTGCCTTTTGCCTGCACTTCTTTTCTGGAGATGAGCAGCAAACAAATGAAACTGAAGTTTAATTTGAAAACCCAGAAGGTTTCTGCTGATATGGAAAGAGGGCACTCAGGCACCTTCCAAACAATCAGCTCTTTTGCCTGTTTACACTAACGTTTCTCCACATGGAAGTTAAGTTTCTTGTTTATGCACATCTGCTTTGACTGATAGCCCCATCCTGGCAATGGAATAAAAGGACTGCTTTTAAGACCAGAGTCTGGCCCAACCCCAGAGCATTCGATGACTAAGTGCCCTGGCCCTAATGTGAGAACGTGTTTTGGGGATGGGTGATCATGATGCTGTGCTTCCAGAAGCTTATGGTAATCCCTAAGCATATTCCTGTTCATGCCTGCCCAACTCAGAGAGAACGTGTAAAAAATGCAAGAAAAGACAAAAAAAAAAACCCAAACTGCCTTATGGTACACCTGGAAGGTCACTGCCATGCAGCTGTGCTCACTGTGTGTATTTTTATCAATAAAATAAATCAAGATTTCTCTAGCAAGCCACTTTGTGCACAAGTAATTGGCAGCAAAATTTCCTTTAATGGACCCCATTTCCAAAGCCTTGAACAGCAGGACAACACAGCATGTGTTTTGTAATTAAATATGGCAAGGTAACTCGGCAGGAACAGCCAGTGCATGCTTCTCTCATTCATGCTTACTGTCATAAACAAGTCCTGCTTTTCAGTTATACTGTGACCTGCCACCCTCCAGCTCTCCTCTCTGGTTATCATACACTGGAAAACAACAGCAGTAGAGAGTCCTCCATTTGGCACTCCACTTTTACTGTCTGTGTGCTGGTTGGTGTTCCACTCTGTAAAAAGTCTGTTCTGTTACAGCAAATTATGTTTACTTTTGTCTAGTGTAGATTTGACGTGCTTCAGAAAACAGATTGCATTTATGCCTTATAGGAACTTCAGCAAATCAACACATGCAAAGCAAAGGAACTGCTGAACTTTGCCTGCTCCAGCAGCCAAAGGCAGCAGAGACTTCATTAGTTTCACATGTATCTCACTGCATTTGGAAAAGGAAATCCTCAAGATTTGTTTTTGCATTGAAGATCCTCCTGGGTGCCAACAAAGGTTTCCAATGCATTTGTGGTTTCACAGACCACCCTTATACTGAGGGCTCCCAGAGAGCCCCCACGTCTGAGGTTCTGAATAAAATATGAGCCATAGGAAGCCCAGGAGCAAGAATGCAGAATAAGAGAGCTCTAATCAAAAAGCAGCTCCCACACACTGACCTCTGCAGAAGACAGCTTTAACATATGCTGGGCCAGAATCTTGGCTGAATTCAAGAGCCTGAGCCCTGCTCACATCAGTGGGACCCAGAAGCCCACGCATCCCCTGCACAGCTGGAAGAGCAGAGGAAGCAGGAACTAACACTTGAGACTGAAACCCTGAGGATGAAGATGTATTTGGTGGGATCATTACAAGTGGGCAACAGTCCACATCTCAACGTGATACAGAAAAATCTCTTCCTATGAGAGTTCCCAGCCAAGAATAGGAAAGCAAGGCTGAAGGTCAAAGCAGAGGTGCCCTGGAAGAACCACACAAAGGAAGTTCCCATGGCAAGTGAAAGCAGCAGTGCTGGAATAAAAAAAAACAACAAAAAAAAACCTTCCCAACTCAATTTGCAAGGAAAGTAATAGCACAATTGCCTCCTCTCAAATGATTACAGCTGGTCTTTAAGCCTCACTGCTACAAAGCAGTCCAGATGCAGCCTCACATACCTCACAGGAAGCACCATGGCCCATCTTCTCTGCATGCTGCTCCTCCTCTTCATCGGGGGGTGGTTTGGCAGGGGGGGGCGGGCGCTCTCTCTGCAGTTCAGAAGACCACTGTCAGTCACTGTGTTAAGTACATCCCCCTCTGCTTCCTCAAACTACAGCCACACTGCTGGGAGCACAGCATGCTGAGGACCTCTTCACATCAATCCGGGCACAGTAGAAGATGAATCCCAACAGCACAGAGCTCCCAGGGCTGCCTTCCCTCCTCCCTCCAGCAGGACACCAGTTTGGGCAGAGCTATTCTGCAGGTGGACCAACTGCAGCACCCTGGAGGGAGCACCACTGATCATACAGACCACTCGTTTCTCCTCCAGAGCAGTAACTGCACAAGGCCAGCTCAGACCCACAGGAGCATCAGCCGTGCTGAAGTGGGAGGTGACGTTGACACAGGCTTGTTTCACTAATTAAGCCAGTTCATTCAGGTCCAGACTGGCATCTCTATAGCAGAGCACTGCAAGGATAAGATCAGTAATGAGATCATAATGATGTGTAGAAAGGGACTACTCACTGTGTCACTACTCACTCGTGTCTTAATGAAACAGAGAAATAAGTGATTCCAGAGGCATCTCTTTCAATGAGAACCTCTGGGATCAAGGAGACAGTGCTGCACTGCATTCCTCACATATCCCAAGATTGCCTGCAGGCAGCCAGAGCTGAGCCCTCTTGTCTTGAGGCAGAGCTAAGACATCTCTAGGTCAGCTCCTGCCCTGCAACAGCTCCATCTAATGGCTAATTGAATCAGAGCAGAAAAACTGCTTATTGCAGAAGGCTCAAGCAAGTTTCAGGACAAATTCCAGAAAGCTCCTATAGCAACTCCCTCCTTCCTCTGCCTTCACTGCTGTTCAGCCTCTCATCTCATTTATGACAGAGCTGAGCTTATTTCACATCAGCCACTATCAACACAGGACAGCACACAGATGGATGTAAGCCATTGAGAGTTAGTTAATGAACAGCACACTGCATCTTGTACTGCATACATTTAACAAAAAGAAAAGATGTGGACAAAATGTCCATCTTCTGAAGGTTTTGTTTCATTTGCAAATAGCACAGGAAAAGGGATGCACCTCTTCGCAAGGGGAGAGGAGGCATGGGTGCAGTACCACCCACAGTCCAATTGGTCATTACTGCTTTGCCCTTTGTCCAAAAATTCAGGTTGTTTTTGCAAACCCTTTTCTATGAAAACAAAGCCTGAAGCTGACACAGCGTGCTGCAAGGCCACTGAGCAGTGTTACTATGATTGCTAAGGAGGCAGCAGATGCAACTAACAGAAGGTGAGGAAGAGTTCTCCAAAGATGGTTCCAGGAGCTTTGTGTTGCCTCATAAAGCCTTGAGTACCCTCTACAGATCTCTGCAAGCCATACACAAAACGCATTTCTGCTGCTAATTAGTTTTCTGCAAGATATTCCTAGACATGATTTCTAAAGAGCCTTTTCTTGGGCAAAGAAAAAGGCAAAGGAGAAATGCTACACAAGTTTCCAAAGCTTTTTCTAGGCAATAAGGTCACCCTTCAGGGAAGGGTAATGCTATGACAAACCAAAACTCACAGTGAGCAGTATTCAACTTCCAGAAAACATAAGGATGCAATGCTGGGTGATAGCCAGGCACACCAGTGACTGCATGCCACGCTGGAATGGGGATGTGGGTAACAGTGGCTTATTTGTGCTGCCCTGTATTGAACATGGCTGATAAGAAACAAACTCAGTTCTAACACAGGTGTGGGTAATGTGAACAGGTACAGAAAGCAGAGGTACCTGCCTGCTCTGAGCAATGCCAGGGATGGCTTTCAAGAGTTCTTCAAGCTGAGGAATTGGCACAGCCTGCTGCACAATCACAGCGACAGAGAAAAGTTATCTTTCTAAGGCAAGCACGCAGCTACATACAGGCCTGACTCCTGCTGCTTTAGGGCCAGTTGCTTCCACTTCCTTATTCACAGACTCTCTGTCTGAAGACCTCCCACTGGCAAGGCTGTCCAAGGAGTGACAGGACGTCGCATTGTACAAAGCTTCATACGGGCTCTCCTCTTCTGGGTTCACGTCAAAGTCTATGATCAGTTCTGTCACTGCTTTCTCCACATCACCTGTGAGGAAGAGAGGAAAGAAGGGCATCATTGGAGGCTCCTGTCCTCTGAAGGTTGGCGTTGGCAGGAGGAGGAGTGGCACTGACCCCTGGGGTGTGTGGAACCTACCCTGAGGGATCCAGCACGCCGGGTCTGTGGCTGGAGCAAGTGGTGCTTGTGCTGTCTTCTCTGCAGCTTTGGCACTTTTCTTCCCAGTTGTGTAATCTGCAACGAGGTGGGGCAACAACAAGGATCAGTTTATGGCCATCTAGTTTTATGTTCACTTCAGCAGATGGGATTTTCTCCCTTATGGATGGAACACCAACTGTCAGCGTTATGTCTCCAAAAAAATAACCAAAGGACATTACTGAAACTTGTGGCTCAGATCCCGAAATAGAACCAGTCAACCTCTTTAATCACACGCACAAGGTTAAGAAGGATCCTTTGAACTTTTACAGACACTTGAATCAGAAAGCTGCAAAGCTCCTGAAGGGACATAACCCGGAGGAGCATAGGACTTGGTGCTCTGGGCACAGGCTGCAGCGCTACATGGAGACACAGTCTGGTCTTCTGGGGTCATAAAGCAGCAGAGAAGCTAATTCTAGCTGCAGTCCCCAAACCACAGGCCAAGTCAGAAATATTAAGCCTACATGAATGAAGTCAGACAGCACCATCTCACGCAGCTCACTTACAAGAGCAAACTATCAGCATTCGCCTGAGAGAGGTTCAGTTTTAAAGCCCATCTTTGCCTTCAGTTTCAGTACAGAGTACAGTACCAGCCTCACAGACAAAGCTTAATTAAAAGTTCACAAAGAGCTTTGAGCCTGTAGAGCTCTCATCAAGTGCTAAGCAGGAATACACACCACCAGTTGCATATGCTTCTGATCTTTCCCCCCACGGCTGACAGGAAATTGAGACAGTGTAATTACAAGGCAGGAGCTGAGCTAAGATGCCACGCTTCATTCCCTAATGTGGGCAGATACAAAGGGCCAAGATCCCTCCTAAACCACAGGTAATCAAGGTTCCTTTCTGGAAATCTTATCTGCAGAAATCCATGCCCAAGCTTCACAATGAAGCGAGGAGTAGGACGTGGGAACAGTGGGTGACTATTTGCCTACAGACACGTAAAGCAGAGTTAATCCAAAACCATATCTAAAGCTATTACTTTGCATTCTGCAAGAAGATTTAGACTACCCTTAATTTTAATTTACTTATAAAGCAAGTTAAAACAAGCTCAATTAAGCCCATTTAAACTGTAAAAGTGATGCCTCGCTCTTCCAGCAAAGAAGCTAATCCCCCTTAAATCCACTCCTGGAAGTCCTCCTGCCAACCCCTGCTCCAGACCATCCACCTGAGCACTGCATCCTCATCTCTTCCCATACCCTGAAGATTCTCACTGACTTGCAGCTCCTTTGCTTTCAACACTTCCTAGCACTTGAGACCCTCATCTTGTACTTGCACAGGCACAATTTGCACCCTAACCTCTTCCCTCCTGCCCCCCACACTGCTTACCTTCAATGAGAGCAGCTATGTGTTGGCTTTTCTGAGAAGGAAGCTCCCTCACAATATCCAAAGCTGTCAGGCCTCTGTTATCCTTTATGCTCACATCAATACCTATAGCAGCAGGTATAGAGAAGGCAAAAGCAAAAACACTTTCAAACACGCTCAAATTTACATCTTTAATCAAGGATGATGAACACAGCTTGCATGTGTCATCACTGGGTGGAGCTAAAAAACACTCTGTAGAAGCAAACCTAAAGCCAAACACCATGGGAGAACCTCTCCTATATCTCCCCCTGAGGAACAGCACTTTGGTAACTGACTGGAGAAAAGTGCTCTCACAGAAGAAGGGTTTCCTCGGGTTGTGGGTGAAGGGCTCGCCACGTTATGGTTTCAGAACGGGATCATTCTCTCACCTGCAGCCAGCAATATTTGTACCACATCTGTCTTGCCAAACAAAGCAGCTTCGTGCAAAGCACTGCCTTTTTCAGTCTGCAAATTAAATGAAAAATAGCATGAAGCTAGATGGGGGGGAGTGCTGATGGAGGAACGTTTCAGAAGGTTACAGAAGCAATAAATACACTGCATCGTATACAAAGAGGACAAAGCATTAACATTACAACACTGAGAATTTGGAGTGGGAAACAGAGACTGCCTCTTTGCAAAGAGATGCAGGCTCAGAGTTAGAGACCAAGAAAAGGCTTTCCAAAGCTTAGTAAAAGGTCACGTGCTGAAAAGGAAATGGTTTGCCTCCACTGCGCTGAGAGCTCACAGTTTTGCAGTGCAGAACAGTGTAGGCAGAGGAGCTTTTTTCCTCCCTCACTATGCATCTGCAGCTCTTTACCCAACTGATGAGCAAGCACTAAGCATGCACTGCACAGGACCCCTCTGAGCCTCCCAGAGGAGCAAGCTGAACGAGCAGCCAGGGGAACCCAAAGCCAACGCTCATCTCCCGTAAAGGATCCCTGCAGAGGACAGGGAGGAGGAGCCTTCCTCAACACAACACACAGCTCCTCCTCCTCCCCGCAGCCAGAGCAGCCCCTCGCACAGCCCCACACCAGATACCTGATAGTTGCTATCCATGCCAGCATCCAGCAGGACGTGGACTACGGTTTTGTGACCGTTCCTCGCCGCCAGGTGCAGAGGTGTGTGTTTCTTCGTGTTGCAGCTTAAAAGGTTGGGGTGAGCGTTCAGCAGCATCTTCACGACCTCCAGCCTCCCATACAGAGCAGCCAGGTCCAGGGGGGTCTCGAACTTGTTGTTGCGCATGGTGGGGTCGGTGAGCTCCTCCAGGAGGACCTTCACCACCTCGGTGTGGCCGTACTGCGCCGCGCAGTGCAGCGCTGTCTCGTTGTCGTTGTTCTGGGGGGGGGGGAAGGAGGGGGGGAGGGGGTCAGAAAGGCCAATGTGTCAGGAGGAGGAGAGCAGAGCTGCTCCGTGTCACGCTCAAACCATTGAAGTTTAAATGCAAAAACAAGACAAAAAGCAGTCGGGAAGCAGAGAGCCCTGATGGAACTGGAGCAGTGCTTTCACTGTGCCAATACCAGGCGCAGACATCCCCTGAGGAGCTCACCCAGCGACCCACCCAGTGACAGCCTGGGGAAGCTTCAAAAACCATTCAGGACAACGAGCTTCACTCAGATGTGAGGAATCTGCTCGGTGGGAATCGGTGCTCTAGATGGAGCAGCCTGTTTTCAGAGCACGGATGCCCAAAGCAAGAGACCACGCTGAAGCTTAAGGGATTGTCGTGCTGTATCTGGATGCTCATTAATTCCTCTCGCCCTTGGGAAGCAGTCTGCTATTAGCTGGCAGCATCCCTTGCTTTGGGATGCCACCAAAATAAGGGACTGCAATACACACCACGTCATCTGCACCATGAACTCTATCTGCTGTAATTTGTCATCATTTCAGATTTAAACTTCAATTGTTTCGATCCTACTTATCCTAGCAGCCATTCCACCCTTGCAATTCTGAAGCTTGCAAGCTGGCCATTTTAGAGAAAGAGAGCATGCAGCTGCATGCAGCTTGCAAATCAGTTCAGCAAACAGTGCAATTGGGTCGCTCCACTAACGAGCCCTCATCATCAAGGTCTCAGGTCAACTGGAGGGAAGAAACACCAGAGCAGCACACACAAGCCAGATCCAACCAACGCATGCAGCAATTGGGTTGGGTTACAATCAGCAAAGCTCTGAGCGACCCCACGTTTCATTTCCAGGTGCAAAATAGGAACATCACCACATTGAAGAGTCTTTGTTGAGTTGGTTTTTTTTTCCTCTTTCAAATGAAGTTCATCTCAGGCTTCTAGTTTCACACCCGTGTAAGCACACGCAGAGAAGTTTCAGTTTAGGGACTGAAGGACTCAGTTAAGGGTGTGAACATTTACACAATAATTTGACCCCGAGTCACTTCAGCACCATCATCCCATGCTGAAACTTCAGCAGAGCCCAATAGAACAAATAAATAACACAGACAGAGCCAGGAGGTCTACTTCAGAACATGAACTTGACCAGAACACCTCCATTGATGCTTTGAGAGCAAATGCCCTCTCTTGTGGCTTTTTTTTTTTAACAGCAGCCTGGAAAAGCAGTCAGTATTTCACAAGCACGCTGCAGAGCTCGCTTTGCTGTGCTTTAATCCTATGGATGCGTTACGCCGTTCTGGGATTACAGGAGTCACAGCATGCAAACTCCCACTCAGTTTTACATCACTTTGCATCACTTGTCAGCCACGGGAAGGCAGAAGGGAAGCGAGACGTGGAGAGGCTGTTGTCAAAGCACAAAGCAAGGAGGCAGGACACAGCCACGTGCAGAGAGATATTTTGGAAGGTAAGGAAAGCAGGGCATCACTGTTAGCTCAGGAGGTCACAGACAAACAACAGGCTTGATACTTGGAGCAGCAGCCACGGTGAAGGAACGCACACACACGTGGACAGAAGTTACTGGAGAATAAGAAGTCTGCACATAAAATACACATACAGAGTGAGAAAGGGAGAGAATAGAGAGCTACAGAGATCACAACTAACGCTCCTACGGTGCTGGTCTCAAGTTGATTTAAAAGGTTGGGAAATATCCTTTATTTGTGTTCGGCAGGGAAGGGAAGCAGAGTGTTGGTGAGCCCGTGACACAGCCAGGCCGAGGCCACCTGCGTGCCCCACAGCTCAAGGGACCAGGAGACAGCTCCAGCACTCCTGGATCTGCAGCTGTGTGCCTACAGAGCCGAGGAGGGGGTGCACAGCCCTGGCTTGTTCCACCCCCAGCTCTGCCCATCCTCCCCTGCCATCCCAACTCTATCTGCCAAGGGTGCTTTAAAGCATGCTGTAACCCTAACCACCCACTTAGCAGCTCCAAAATGGCCATACAACTTCCTCAGATGGTGCAATTGTTGAAGTTCGCTGCAATTAAGTCCCATTTTCTCTACACAGCTCGGGGTGCTGGTGCTCTGGATGAAATCCCCATCCACAGAACCTGAACAAAATCCCCCACCCGTGCTCCTGTGGCACTGTTCCAAGGCAGTAAGCCACCTTGCACCATTATGGCAAGTCTTTCCCCATCACAGGAACCTCTGCTATTGCATGGGTCTGCCCTGCTTCGAGGACTGCAAAATTGTTCCAGGCAAAGGCGTGTGCCCCCGCCCCAAGCAGAGCCTAACAACGAGCACAAGCGCTCAGATGTATGTATTTATCTGAGATGGAAAAAGAAAATTCCTTCCCAGCAGCCAGAAGGCACGTGGGTTCAAATTTCAAAACTTCTTAGGAAAAAAAAAACAAAACAAAACAAAACCAGAGTGCTCAATAGGACCCAGGGGCTGCATTCCTGCAGGGATCCAAGCACTCCCCCTTCATCGCAGTGGGGAGCGATGAGCCGGGCTTCAGCCGATGCCTGCCTACAGACCACAAAATGGGAACAGTAACGGGAATGCCTCTGCTTTCACATGGGTTCCATCACATCTCCCAAGCCCTGCTAACTAGATACCACTGCCCTTATGCTCATCACACTGCAGCAAGAGCACCTACAGCTCGTTCCAGAGCATCCGTGCTCCTGTTCCTAACACACTGCAAGAGGGCTTCAATCTAAATCACATCTTTCTTCAGTCCCAGATGAGATTTCTTTGTAGGACTTTTGTCAGCATGCCCATCTCTTCTCGCCTTATTCAGAGCCTGCGTTCCACCAGCAGCAACTCCACAGAGCTGCTCCTTCAGCTCAGTGCAGGCAGAGATGAAAACCTGCTAAGCTAAATCCCAGCTTCACCCGGAGGTGATGGTCAGGCCTGGTGGTGACAATCTTGGACACGAAGCAGACAGAAGGCAGCATGAGCCATCAGTCCCAGCATCTCCTTCGTCCCTGCCCGGTGGCACACACACAATCACAGAATGGATTGGAATGGACCTCAAGGACCACCAGGTCCCAACCCCATTGCCACAGGCAGGCTTGCCAGCCACTGGATCCAGAACTAGATCACACTGCAAGACCTCCACTCATGCCTCTGTCTTCAGCATAGCAAGGATGAGCAGGCCCCTTCACCCCTACAGGTGCCCATCTGAAATGATTTTGGCACTGAAGAAATGATCCCCATCTGTCCAACAAGCTTTCAGGAGCTCTGCAGGTGGCTGCGCTGTCCGGTTTCGTCTGCAGGCTCCAGATGGTTTCCACCTCCCTCAGCAGACCATTTAGATTTATAGCACTTTAAACCCAATCTGCATGAATCATTTGCTGCCAATTAAGAAAGACAAAGGTAGGTTGTGCAGTTTATTCCTCCTTGGGCTATGTGACAGTTTTTTCTACTTGGGCTCTGCTCAACTGGTTGGCTCCTTCATCCCAATTAAAGAGCCCAGTTCAAGGTGGCAGCAGTCACAGGAGCAAAGTTGCACCTCCATCTCTTCTGTCATTTGTGTTTCAGAAGTCTCTCAGGGCCACATGGACATACTGAAAGGGCTATTTATTTAAAAGATGTTGGAAAGGAAGAGGCACAAAAAGAAGCTTTCAGGAAAATGAGAAGCTTCTGGCTCTCTTACCTCTTCCTGACGAGGGTAAGAATTTAATCTGTAGTCCAGCCTTATAGAAACACTTGTCCCCTCTCCCAAGAATTCCAAATGCTTGGAAAGAGGAAACATCTTGCTTTGATTGTTTCTATGCCAAATCCCATCCTGCATGGAAGCTGAGAAGCTGGAAGCACCAGCCAAGCAAGGACTCCTCACTTCACACTTGGACTTTGTTTGGTCCTCCCAGCTGCAGCCAAGCTACTGAGAAAGCATCAAGGTTGGTGTGCTAGGTATAGCTCCACTTCCTCTTCATCACACTCACAGGAACCAGTGGTAAGCTGGTTACAACTCAGGGTGGACCTAACATGTAATGTTTGAGTCATCTCTCTCTCCTTAAAACCAAAGCAAAGACTTCAAAGCCCCAGCCTTGCTTGTAAGAGCACTACAGCCATCACAAACACAGCACTGAGAGTTTAAAACACACTTTCCAAGAAAGAATAAATCTAAGATAGAATACTTACTAACATTCCACAAGATAGCTCACCAAATTTGAGCTTTATATTCCTTCCTCATTCAAAAGTTGAATGCTAGCATATAAGATTTTACTATGTTACTGGCAGTAATTTGGAGAACTCCCTTTCAGCCAGCTGAACTCAACTGGGATACGTTTCCACCAAAGATATTTTTTGCTGTAAAATCCCTGGCTGGATTTTTGTCAAGATCACAGACAAGGACAAGTTTCCAGTAGATATATTTGCACTCCAAGAGGTACATGCTAGAGCATCTCCTGAAATAGAAGCTACAAAAATAAACATAATTCCCAGTGGTTAGCGAGCTCAGGAATTTTGGATGTGTTTTTAAAGGTACTGCAGATCAAGCAGAGTGGAAGTCCCAACTGAACTTTGAGAGGGAGAAAGAGAGAGAGATCTGCCATGGATGGCTGAGTCCTGGACAGGTGGCTGGAAGCAAGCGTGGTGCAGTGGCTGAGAGCAGAAGCATCCTGTGATAAAGCAGCAGCTATTATGTTGACACTGGTGTCTGCTGCTTCACTATAAATAAAAATGAGAAATGGTGGAGTGCCTGAGAAAACACCACCAACTATGCACTGGGCAGACAGAACAAGCAACCCCAGGAACTTTCTGATCTGCTTCCTCAATTGCTCAGCTTCAGTGCATCGTAGGTGCTGACATCGTGCCTTTTTGTAGTTCAAGAGCTAAAAGCAAAAGGGGAGCAAAACAGGCAGGAGAACAGGAGCAGAAGACCAGGGCTGAGGGGTCAGACAACATAGACTTAACACCATAAGAGAGACTGAAGCATTAAGCAGGACACGGAGAGCTCGGGAAGGGAGGTATCGATGTTACTACCTCCTCTTCTCCCCACCATCACCAAAAGAATTAACTGTCCATTCAAACATACACAGCATTATGCATTTTGTAGGAGAAAAGGCATGAAATTCACTCCAAACAGCCCACAGAAAATGCATCCATGTTTAAGCAGGAAAAAAGAACAACTTCCTTCTCTTTGCATTTATCAGCAACATTAGCACATGAAACAATACCTAAAGCATTTTAATTGAAATGACATTACCTTTTGGAAGTCATCCAGCCAAATCAAGCAAACTGACCATCACCGTGAGTCCTACAAGGCTAAGCAATGAAGGAGCCCCCAGGAAAGTAAGGAAAAGCTTCCCTTAAATTATGTTTCTATAACTGCTTTGAAGAAAGAAACCCAGAGTAAATAAATGGTTGCATTTTACTCTTCCCCAAACAGCTGCAAACTGAACAGGTATCATTGCAACTGGATGACATTGCACCTGGAAGCACGCGAGTGCAGCTTGGAGTAATGATGCAGTGAAATGCTGACGGCAAAGTACACACCTTGGCATTGATATATGGGTCAAAGGGGCCGTACTTTTTGAGTTCTTTGATCTCAAGAGCATTCTACAAAAAGGAAGAGGAAAAAGAACAAAAATGTGATAATGAAATGGGTGAGATTGAGCAACAAAGCAATGGGTGACTCCCAAGGGGTGGAAATGACAGAACACAGCGTCTTGGTCCAGTCAGAGCTATTAACAGCAGAAGCCATTCCAGCAGCTGATTCCTGTAACCTGAGCCACTGTGTGTTGCTCTGCAAGGCTCCAGACTTGGGCAGCACAGGCTGAGTGATTTTCATCATTTAAAAGTGTTCCTACTAAAAACACATTGATGAAACATTACCTGGAGGGATTACACTGGGCTCTCCCCTACACCTGTCCCGCAGTGCTCCCACTCAGGGCCCTCAGTCAATTCTTATCAGATTAATTGTGAACAGTTTACTGCACTTCTCAGCTTTATTTCAACAGACCAAACACCTGCAGCTGTGCCCAAAGACATGACTGAGCACAGCCCCGAGCTAAAAACTATCTAAGGCAGTAGAGCACAGTTATTCCTGCTCAGTTGAGGAGTGGTGATCAGCATTAGCACTGTTTTTTGTTGTGTGATGCTTTAGAAGCAACCACTTAGCCTTGCAACAGCTGGAGAGTGGCATTAACTGCTTCACATCGAGGAACTGAACGCTCAGGCAGGAGAACTTTGTCCCCACAAAGCGTGGCTGGAAGAAAGACTGGGACTCCTAACATTGTGATGGGAGTTTTGCTCCTCAGCTTCTGAAAAAAGTATACAGAGCAGATCAAAATTAAACAGCAGAACCTCACAGCTCTCAGACGGTCATTTCAGCTCAGATGGATTCTGCTAAACCTGAGCTGGGAGCGTATGACCTTGTTGTGAATAAACTTCTCTATGAATGTATGTTTAACCCCGTGGCACGAAGAGACAAATTTGTTTGGGCTTACTCTCCTCCAGCTGGATGAAAACCTGACAGGAAGGAGTTGGTTCACAGGGACAGCAGGCATCCCTGCTCAGGGAGGGGACAATTAAGGGCCACTGGAGCTGTAACCACCCGGTGGGAATGTGTCACTGCACGTCTGCCCTGGGCAGAACCAGCTCTCTTATCCAAAGTTTTAAGCAAAAGAAATACATGGGACTTCCCACAACCCACTTGTGTGGGGTTTTTTTGTTGTTTGTTTTTCTTCCCTGATTGAGAATAAAAGTAAAGATTAAACCAGGGATTAATCTGGGGTCACCACAGGGCTGAAATTATCTCATCACTTACAAATTAGTTAACTGGAGCAAGTGCTAGAGACAAGCCAGGAGAATAGCTAAGACAGCATGGCCAAACAAAGACTAAACAAAGCTGCTTTGATTAGTTCCCAAAAGAAGGGAGCCAATGCATCCCTGGACAGAACTAGAAAACTTCGCTGTTATCCAGCAACTGAAAGGAAAACCTGTGTTAGTTTCAGAAGCCCAGTATGAAAGCAGGAGACTACTTCCTAGGTGTGGAGGGGTTCTCAGTATGCATTTATATCTCTCTCCATAGCTTAATGTATATACACTTCAATCATTCAACACTGCTAACTCAGAACTGGAGGCATTGCTTTAGGCACTGCCCTCCCCATCCCAATAGCAATTAACTCTGTAACAACTGCCACCAGCTGGGGAGGGCCAGGAGTCAGCTCAAGGGGTCTTCCTCCATCTGAGAAAATCAGTTCAGAGGAATATTTGAGAAAAATAGGCAGACCTGCTCATTCACTTTAGTATGCGAAGGTCCCTGGTGGATGAGGAGCTTCACTATGTCTGCATCTCCTTTCCAAGCTGCCAGGTGAAGGGGGTAGCAGCCCTTACAGTCTGCCACGTTGGTGAGCGCGTCGTTCCTCAGGAGGACTTCCACCACATCCCTGCAAGAGAAGGAGACAGACTCGGGTCCATAGGATATTCAGTCCCTGTCTCACCTTCTGCAGAAAGACTGTTTTACAAAAAAAAAAAAATTATCTCAAAAAAGTATTTCAGAGATCCTCTTAGAATGTGATTTTATAACATTCCCATTAAATGATGCCCAAAGAAAATAAAAGAATGCTGAGATGAGCTCGGGCAAGATCTGCATTATCTTCATTCTAACAGAGCTGAATAGGGACTGAAGTCACTGCACCAGCACAAGGAAGATGAATGAGGACTTCAATTCCTCAATATCTGAAGTAGCAGTGAACAACACAGAGGATCTACCACAATGAAGACCAGAGTTATTTAAATGCAGTAACACACAAAAGCAAATTTTAGGTGGTGCAGGCACAGCAACACACTGGACACCAGACAGACTGCAGAGGACTGTTACTGGAAAAGCCATCTTTGACATCTTGTTGTATCTTATCCCAATTGCTTGCAAATAAAAGGGTGGTTGAAAACCTCCACGCTCTGCCAAATTGTTGGAAGGATGGACAAGCACAGTGCAGTAGCCAATACCTCTACAGCTCTGCTGCACTGATGTTCTTTGCTTGTCCTGAAGATGGTGTAGTGTTGCACCACCACCACATTTTCAGTGGAAACAGCATCAGAGTGGGGAATGCACGAACAAACTGCAGCTTGTAAAGCACACAGCATCCCTTACAACCAAAGGCAGTATAAGATGACTCACTTATGACCATTCAAAGCAGCATGGTGCAGTGGAGTGTATCCAGTACTGTCAACGCAGTTCACATTTGGCCCTCTCCAGATGCTGCAAGACAGAAAACGTACAGGGAACACTTAGGCATACACCAAAGAGACAGACAGCTGGCAAGAAGGCATCAGTAGAGCTGGTTATTGGGCAGCTGTGGTTAGGGGCAGCAATGCAGAGAGCAGACAGCACAGTGTGATTAGTGTCACAGGGCACACGTGCTTCATCAGACACCTTGGTCTCTGAGTCAGAGCTCCTGTGTTCTCCTAGCAGATGTCTTGTAGCCATACACATGCTTACCAAAAACCATCCTCACTGGAACACTCTGGTTAACCAGAAGATACACTAAGCCATCAGACATCACTATCTCACACCTCTCTGAAGTAGAGTGGGGTTAGGGAAGCCCTTCCCCACTCCAGGAGCCACTGAGGTGCAATTCCACAGCAGTGGGATCCAGACCTGGTCAGCAGCAGGAACACACGCTGACTTCACACTGCCCAAAAATCCCTGCCAGCAGTCTCTATGGGAAACAGCCAGTCCAGGAGCACTTCCCTCCCTCGTTCAGAAGTCAAACTGTAGTATTAATCTCCCCAGCCAGTGCTGCTCTTGGTCACGCTCCCCCCATCGGTGCTGCCCCAAGGAAGGGCACAGGAACACAAAGCAACACACTCTCCAAAGCAAAGAAACCTCTCTCCTTTCCCAAACTTGCTTCTCTGCACATCAGTCCACCTGTGCTGGACCGTTTCAAACTTCACCCCTTCAAGAACTATATTTATGAGCCTGGACAATCACACTTCTCCTAACAGAGTACGTTTGACTCCTTTATTTTAATTTTAAACTCAGGGTAGAAATTAACAGCACCCACTGACCCCCAGTGTCCCTCAGCTTTTAAATAAAGTCATCCATTGTTCTTTTTCATTGTTTGGGATGGGGCAGCCTGAGCAGTCACTGGGTTTTCTGCAATAACAGCCATTACTACAGGGCTCCCAGCCAGAAAAACTCTACACCACAGTCTATAAAAGCAGCAGGAAAGGCACCAAACCAACAGGGATCCTGTGCAGACAGAGTGGAAATGCAGAAGTCAAACAGCAAACTCGCTCCAGCACATTTCAGGCTGGATTTGGGAAGCCTGTCCCTACTGTGATGCCCAACCCAGAAGACCTGCCTGAAAGGCTTCGGAGTTCTGAGATGGCCTTGGGAGGAGAAACAGCCCTGAGGGAAGCAGGACAGGGAAGTAAGCCACAGAATCCAGTTTGCCAAGGATCCAGGGGCATCCCTGCACCCCGCTTCAGAAGCAAATGCCAAATCTCCACGCAGCTGCAACACATCATGTGCAGGGTGATGGCTTACGTGATGGTCTGAAGATATGAGAGCCCAAAACCTGGAGGGATGGAGTCCATAAGGGCTTGCCCCATTCAGCTGCAGCAGTCCTGAAGTACGAAGGGACCTGAGCCATTTTCAGACCCTGATTTATTTTTGGCAGTGGGCTCACACAGTGTGGTTGCTCGAACAATTTATTGCTGATTTTAAAGCACCAATTACAGGTTAAAGTCAGTGCCAGAAGACTTGGGTACAGTTTGGAGCAGGAATGGCTGCTGGGGGCTCCAGTCCCCCCCACCCCAGCACAGCACAGTCTCCCTGCAAGTAAAAGCACTCCAGAAAACCTTAGAAATGTTCTGGCTCATGTGCTAAACAAAGAACTCAAACAATTGGGAGAGAGAAGCTGGAGCTGGCTCAGCAGTGAGCTCTGGGTACTGCAGGGATGCATCTGCTGATCCCACATGTCCTTCCCCCCCACCTCACTCTTGCCCTTTCATTCTCACTAATACAGAAAGCTCTCATCAAAGAAAGGTCAGATCAACTCAGAAGTTCAGACGGAAAGGATTTAAGAAGAGAACTATTTAAACTTTGATGTCAGAGCTGCAGTCGAAGTCTGTGAATCTCTTCTCTTCCTCTCCAGCTCTGCTAGGGATGCCACCAAGTTCACACAATGACAGAATCTGCAGAGTTGGAAGAGACCTCCAGGGCCACGCAGTCCAACTTCCCTGCAGTGTAAGTTCTCCCACCTTCACACAAACTTTCCAACCAACACCATCAGTGCAATGCACAGCCTACAACGGGATCCCGAGCCTCTCATTTTATACCTCAGCGAAGAGGAAAACCACTCTCTACTGCAGTCTGCAGAAAGTGAGTTAGAGGGCATGAGAACTGGAACTGGACTTCTGGAAGACACCGCAGTCCCTGCGGAGCATGAGAAGAAAACCTCCAACTAGAAGTAGTGTGCAAACAGCTCTTGTGGCATCCCTGCCTGAAGCAGGATGGATTTGCACTCCTTGCAGCCAAGCTGCCCTCAGGCTTGCTGGGAATGACATCACTCCTGTAGGCATTTCAGAGCTTAAGATACAGGGACAGGAGCAGCAAAGGACTCAGCCAGCCCCAGCTGGGGACTCTAAGAGAACAAAGAGATCCCGACACCAAAACCACTGCGAAGCTCCTTGAGCTCTGCAGGGCAGCATGCAGCTGACTCAGCCACGAGGGTTTTGTTCCCTGCTGTGTCACACTGACTTGGGACAAGCTCTGCTTCCAGACCTCTGTTTTCTCATCTGTAAAATGCAAACACAGCACTGAGAGAAGCAGAGTATAAACCCATGCTCGACGTACAGTGGGACCGTTTCTGATCAAACAGAAAAGCAGATCCCCAAACGAGAAGGTGTCTGCTATAAATACAAGTTCAGAGAAGGTCTGGAGCCTGCCCGACCACTGCTCCTTGCCTTCTGCCCCCAGGAGCCTTCCACATCACAGTGGGGTCTGCTTTCACATTAGCTGCCCCCATTATGAAAGCAAACCTCTCCCACCAATACTTCCCTGGGGTAGGATGCAAACTATGTCTGATCTACTTACGGCTATTGTGACCGAACACAAAGGACACAAGATTAGCTCAGGAAACTGCAAAATCTGGAACTAACTCTTGAACTCTGTTTCTCTTGCTCCATGATTCAGCAGATACTGTAGCTTCTTAGAGAAAGCTTCCTGTTTGCCAAAACTGCTGAATAAAGCATCGCTTCAGGTCATGATAGGTTCTTCTAAACAAAAGGATATTTGTTCTCTTGTTTTTTTCCATTTATTCCTTCCTGTAACTTCACTCACAAAGCTGTGTGGGGCAGCAGGCTTGCAGCAAAGCCCAACTAAAAGAACAACTCCACTTCTTCAAGTTCAACAATGAGTCCTCCGGAGCAGGTTTGCAGTCCCTGATCCAGGCTGCAAAGCACCTGAAGGTGGGTGCAGACAGGCAGAAGGCCACTGCCACCCCCAATGCATTTACAAGCTTAGCAGTCAAGACATGAGCACTGAGCCTGGATGCCTGGAGACATGGTTCAACGGCCCAGAGATGAATGGCAACCAGGGCAGCGAGGCTGGAGACTGTGACTCCTCGTGCATTGCCTGCAGGACATCACCACCCATACACACACAGCTTCATATCCACAGGGCTGCTGAATTCTCACAACCCTCTGTTGGTATTTCCTGCTCGTAGACTGATAATACAAACAACCCCAATGCTTCGTGCAAGAATTCAAGTTGAGGAAGCGGACGAACGAAGCTGCTGATGCAGGCTGGAAGAGATTAAAGCAGAACATTCCCGGGCCAGGGGGAGCGTGGCCTGAGCCCAAGCAATACTCCTCAGCCCCTCGTGGCAGTGCTTAGCAGAGTCCCCAGAGAGCAGCTCGGACTGAGCGCAGTGATTGGAGCCAAAGTGGGATTTGGGGCTTTCGGAGGTCATCACACTTCTTCATGCAGACTTCTCATTGCTACAGAGAGCAGAGCTGGGATGACACGCTGGCTGTCCTTCTCCGGTGCTCCACGTGCACTGCCAGCCCTGCACACCTTCAGCATTCCCTTCTTTCTGTTCTGCACACTGTCACCCAGCTCAGCTCTCCGGGTGCACCTACACTGATGTGACTGCACCCAGCTCTGCCTGGGGCCCATTGCACAGCTCACACTGAAAGCACAGCAGTTGAGAGCTTGGTGTTCCCATTTTACAGCTGAGGTATCAGTCACACAAACAAATCAGGCACATTACAGAAAACGTGGGTGTCCATTCACACAGGATAATTACATAAATCTTTGCAGAGAATCCCAACATCTTAAACACACGCAGAGGTCTCACTCCACATTCCAGCCCTGCCCAGGAAGCCTTTGCTATATGCAAAATCCCCCCGCCAACACCACTGTCTTCTTGGCTAAAATACAACTTCATATGCTTAATGTAAGGGAGGAAGCTGACCCCACGTGCTTCTCAGGACCCGGGGAAAACCTCAAAGAGCCATTGGGGGGGGAATGCAATGCACGGAGTGGGCTGCACAGCCCCGGGAGAGCAGAAGGAGAGCAGCTTTCACATGCAAAGCAACAGGGGAAAGTGAGCAGAGCACTGCTGAAAGCACTGTGGGGGATTTCTCTTGTGCTTTCCTCACTGTGAGCAGTAAATTGCGTTGTGAAAAAAAAAAATCACAATGGCAAGATGAATGGGGAGAAGATTCCAGAGCTCAAATAACGATGGGCAGATTGATTGCGGGCAGGTCAAGGAGCAGGCCAGGATTCACAGGGCTGGTGGGCCAAGCATTTCCAGTTCTGAGCAGGGGGAGAGCACTGGGAACGAACACACTGGAGTGGACAGTGTCAGCCCATTGCCTTAATGCTTCCCCCTCGAGGATAGAGGGAAACCCCACTGAAATACAGTTCTGCAGAGCAGGAATTTGCTCAGATTAAGACACAGGAGCAGGAGAGCAGCTCCTCTAAGGAGAGAGCATCATAGAATCACTCAGGTTGGAAAAGACCTTAAAGATCATCAAGCCCAACCACACTACCCTAACTCTAACAGCCCTGTGCTAAATCACACCCCTGAGCACCACATCCAAACGGGTTTTAAACACACCGGGACCATCAACTTGTCTGAAAACAGGATGCTTTGCACACATGAGAAGAAGGAAAGTGCCAGAGCAGACGCAGATCCTGCTGGGATGGGAGCACCGGGCTGAGGAATGGTGAGACATGGAGGAGAGGTTAAAGCTGCAGCTGAGACAGTGCATGCACAGCCACGGCCGAGCCCAGCCCTGCACCCATGGAGAACGAGCACCAGGATCCATCCAATGGGGAAATGATGCCAGCACCTCCGCAGCAGACCTGTTAAGGTGGGGATGACTCCCTTCTTGCCATCAGCAAAGTCCTGAAGGCACAGCTCTGCGATTCATTGTGTCAGTGGTGCAGAGCAGGGCTGCGTGGCAGAGGTAGCACAACCACTCAGCGATTCCCACCTCAACCCACACCTCACTGCGACTTATTGCACTCCTCCTGTCCGTGCAGCAGGCAGGCAATCTAATAGGGAACAACAACTGTGCTTCCAATTAGAGTGAGCAGGTGAGGGCATGCAGCACGCACTGCTGGAGGTGCTTCCCCTGCACTAATTGCAGGAGGCTGTTTCCAGAAGGTTCCCTCCTGCTGCACAAAAAGGAGCACAGTTTCCCAGTGCTCACAACAGATCTCGAGCACCGGGCTCAGTGGGAGCCTAATGAGTGGCACAAAAGGGTCCAACAGGTAACAGCCCCAGCTAAGGGCAACCTCCTGACTTATGGGTGTATTTCTGGGCAGGATTTACTCCCAGATGCCTTAAGCAGACGTGGCAGAAGCGAAGGAGCAATTCCAACAGCTGCATCCACAAATTTTAAGGAGGGTCGGCTGAATGAAAACACGAGACAAACATTTCCACCATCTCGAATAGGAAAACACATGGATACTTAAATCAGTGACAGCAGGAGAGCAAGTCTTCCACCTCAACTGTTGCTCAGGTAGCAATGAGTGGCTGAAAGGAGACAGCAGAGCCCTGTAACATCATCACAGCCAAGAAAAATCAGAAGCTGGTTTTTAATGTGAGTGACTTTCTGATACCCAACATGCATCTGCAACTCTCTCCTTCCAAAACGTTGGCCCAGAGCAGGTTTGGCACCCAAAAAAAACCACAACTTCCTTTGCAGCAAAGCTGTCACAGTGCCTGGTTTCCAACAGAAGGGTGTAAAGCTGAGGCTTCCCAAGAGAGGAGGATCTGTGCATTGGGTGGTGGTGGGAGTGAGTTCGACGCCTCACTTGTGGCTCTTGTTCATCCCTGCCCTCTAGCAGAATATTCTGAACACTACTAAGCACTAAACTGATAGCAAACAGAAAGCTTAATCCTATTGCACTAAATGAGATAGGCAGGGAAGGATGTACTAATACCTGCTAGCAAAGTAAGAACCCAAACAACGCCATGCACAGGTGGAGCCACAGGACATCACCTCCCTGCCCTACTCCTCCTCTTCTCCAGCACCAGCACAAGAACCTTCCAGTCCTTCTGTCTCTTTAGAAAGCATCAGCGCATACTCCTTTGTGTCTGTCAGTTATTTGGCAGCAGCAGCACTGCATGAGTGGGGCAAAGAACCTAAAATGGTAAACAAAGAGGACAAAACCCAGTGTGTTCCTCACATCCTGCCAGATCCACCAGAGCCAACATTAAACCTCATTAAACTTCACTTTCCTTCAAGTCAGTTGACCACAAATTCCACCACACGATGACAGAGTGGACAGGGAAAAGCAGGGACCTCAGGATGACAGGAGGGTCAGACAGCTGTCAGGGACCACAGGGACAGAGCCATGCATGACACCACCACCCTGAGCTCTGGGCTCTGCCAGCACACGTGTGCTCTCACCATGCCCAGCAATGAAGGCAGACCTGTTGATGAGAGACTAGGGAAGCACAAGCTCACAGAGCAATAGCATCCCTACAGGGGATCAGCTCAGGAGCTGGAAAGGGGCATCAGGAGGTGGTTCTGGGTTGCAAGAATTGGCCCAATGGTGCGAGAACAGTGACAGCCAACACTAACCTCCAGGACTGCAGGTCCTGCTGTGGTGACACAGGGGAGGGCTGGCACTGCTAACCGAATGCAGTCACCCAAGCTGAAACTCCCTGCTGGGAGGGGAGCCCTTACAGATAGCTCCTGGCAGCAGAACCGCATTTCTTTAAACTTAACATATGGGGGTGGTGGTGGGCTCTGCAGCAGCAGACAGACAGGATGGGTCACTCGTGCATGCTGCCTATATGGAACAATCCCTCCGAGCAGGAGGCAAAACAAATAGCTGCAGGGGAGGGAAAGCCAGGTTTGCTTAGAGTGCATGTGCTGCCCTTTATTCTTAAAGCCATTACAGTCACTCGCCCTGCAAGCTGCTCCCATTTCTGAGCGCTTCCAGCTGATTACATGCAACCAAGCAGAGCTCACACAATGAGGCTCTGCATGCTAGCACTGATGGTGGGGGATTGGAGAGACAGACCTCAACAACACTCTGAAACATCATACCAACAAGAAGCCAAACAGCCAGCACCTGCAGGGATGAGTGGCCAGGACATCCAGCGTGGGAGCATCCCCCCGTACACACGGTGCATGGGCAGCACGCTGCTAGGGAGGGACAAAGCACAAAAGGGAGGTAACACCAAAACGTCGTCCCCACAGGTTCCTGCAACCTTCAGCTTCTTGGCCGACCCACATCACGGCTCCTGAGATGACAACACCCAGAAAAGATGAAGGGATTCCAGAAGGAAAGGGGAAATGCTCACTTAGAGCCATTACAGAAGGAGAGAGTTTGTACCTAGCATCTAGTGCACATAAATGAATTTGAGATGCAGCCTCTGCTATTACCTTAATTGTATTTTCTGCCTTGATTTGTTAGGTAGGAATGCCAGCTACCCAGTGCTCTGATGTAGGATTTTACCTGAAGCGCTGACTTCAAAAGCTGCTTTTCTTTCTCTCAGGGGAGAAACTGACCTGTAAGGACAGCCAAAATTTTGCAAAGTGCTCACAACCCCTTTAGTGAGATTTACTAAACACTGACTTTACCATGAATCCTCCTCTTTTGCACCTGACTAGATTGTTGTCGAGGAAAATGAACCAAAGAAAGCAAAACACTCCCGCAGAAATTCAATAAACTGAGCAGCATTATGGATGTCACAACAGCCTGGAGCTGCCAGTACCCCAGAACTGCAGCACTGTGAAGGTAAGCACTCCCTGCCCTTCATTTGAAGCTAAGCTTTACATTTGCCACGGTGCTGGAGAAGATGCAACTAAAAGGAGGAAAAGCAGCCACAAATTCCTGATCAAAAAGCACTGAGCAGCTCAGGCAAACTCACACCGTGTCGTTGTCCCCTTCCTTCTGTGAGAGCCACAGAACCCCACAAGACATGACAGTCAACCAACAGAAATAGAGCAGCATGTCTCGAACTGTACATGTCCACCCTCCCTGCTCACTTCTGACACACACTCACAGGGGCTCTGAGCACAGAGCAGAAAACATTGCCAAAAGGAACTCGAGCAAGAAACGCTGGCAGAGTGCATTTCACTCCCACCGCCTGTCGCTGCCCTCGTGCAGGAACTGATGCACCAATTAAGTGCTCTGGGTTGGCAGGACACATCACCCTCCATAAGCTGTCTGCTCCTTGGAGCCTCTGGATGCCTGTTGTCAGACAAAATCAACAGGATTAGGTCCAGCCCAAGTGACTGTTTTCCCCCAGCACCTACAGTGATCTCACCCCATACGCATCTCAGCAGGAACTGGGATTTCTAGCATTGTTCAAGCATCCCAGCTTGCATCTTGGAGGAAGCCTGCTACCCCTCCACACACAGACTGTCCCACCTGCAGAGGGGCTCAGGTGGTCCCTGTGCCACCTCCGTGTCACCTGCCAGCCTGCTCCTGCAACACAGGGAGTTCCCTCTCAGACCACTGCTGATGCCTGATCTGGAGCAGATGAGAAACAGGTAAAATAGGCCAAGCAAAGCAGAGAGACAGAATGAATTACCCCTGCCCCACATCAATTACAAGGCAATTGGTTTGTACCAGTAACTACATCAAGAGTGCCCTCCTGCCTTAGGGAGGCTGAAAATTAGATGGGAGCTCACGTGCCATCCACCTCACCAGTAACACTGCTGAGATGTGGGGGTTCTGAATCCAGGCTGGCACTGTGTGCTAGAATGCCTGGGCATGGAGGGAGCCCTGCATGCCCTGGGACAGACCCACGGGGAACCAGTGTGAACAGGGAGAAGCAGTAAGCTTCGGGGAAAAGCAAACTTGCACTCTGCTAGTGAAACCTGAATGCAACAGGATGGGAGAATGAGGCCCTCGAAGAGGGGAACACAGGACCAGGTGAGGACAGCCAGCAGTGCTGGCACAATCGAGGCAGCTCCACAGGGCTGCACTGAGCACAGATGAAATTCCTTCTCGGTGAGCTCGTTAGTTGGTCATGGAAATGACAGTGCAAGAGATAGCAATGGTAAAAAGGCAAACAGAAAAGTGACCTACAGCAGCTTCCAGGGAAAACAGAGGGCACGACGGACTGGGTCATGCTCACAGGGCACTGTGATAAGCTCCTGCTCAGTCCTGGCTTGCACTAAGCAAACACAGAAAGCATCAGCTTAAGACTCACAGGACAGCAGTTCCTAAGAAAGCTTATGGAAGCAGGGATGGCTGCTAAAGGGAACTGTCGTGCACCCAAGCAGCAGTTCCTTTGTTACATACAGCCAGAAGCTGCATTTAGCAGCAGAGCCCTTCCCAGCCTCACAATCTCAACATGCAGAACAGACAGAACATGCAGGTTGGACTATTAAACTGTAAACTGATGCAGAGACATTGCCTCTAACAAGTTCAGGGACACTGCAACTCTATCCCAATAATTAATGGTTATCTGAGCCACAGCAAGGCACACCCATACAGCTACAAGGGTTCCAGGGTACCTCACACTGCCCATCACCAGCTGGGACTGCACTGCCTTTGGGGTGGGGAAGTATGCTCCTTTTCTCCTGACTCTCATAGCAGAAGCAGCACACACAGACCTTGGAGCAGCACTGAAGACCACCACATTGCACCCCATTTTCCTGAAGAACTTAGAACAGAAAGCAAAAACCAAGTGTGAGTGAGCTGGGGAGATCACTGAGCCCTTTAACTACTTCAGGCTCAGATAACATCAGCGAGCAAAACCTCAAGTGTTGCAAAGCAGTTAAGGTCAATAACAAGGATAAACAGCTTACCATGTATTTACACACACACACCTCAAACACTTTCAACACTCAAATGCTTATTTTGAGAATCGAATTCCTCCTTTTTGCTAACCTGACCTCAAGAGCCAACATTCACCTTCCACCTGCATCTCAAAAACAGGTTCCAGATGATATGAACCAGCTTGGGTTGGGAGCTCCACATTCACAGGGATGAGCCTATAGGCACTGTGAGAGACAAAGCAGAGGCTAAGAACAGTGCCTTGTCTCTTCCGAGTCATTCCAGAGCTGTACTTAATGATCTTTGGGCTTAAATCTGCTACAGCAAACCCTCTGGGATGGCAGCACAGGCTCTTTGGGGCAGCAGAAGCAGGACTGCCTGCCCCTCCAATTCATTTCCAGGCTTCAGAATAAAACAGAAGCAGGTTCAGTGCTGCAGCCTCCAGCTCTGGGCTTCCCAGATTGAAAAAGACAGGGACCTCCTGGAAGGAGCCCAGTGGAGGGCCATAAACACAAAGGAAGGTCTGGAATATCACCTGAATGAGGAAAGGCTGAGTAACCTGGGAAAAGATGACAGAGAGATCTGTTCTCAAATATCTAAAGGGGGGTGGGAGGCAAATGGAGGAGGCCAGGCAATTGCTTCATGTGCAGCAACAGAACAAGGAGTAATGGCCTAAAACTTGAACATAGGAAGATCTCTACTAACGTGTGGGAGAACTTCTTTATGGTAAGAGCACAGGAACAGGCTGCCCAAGGAGGGTGTGGAGTCTCCTTCTGTGGAGATACTCAGGACCCTGCTGAATGCCTACCTGTTCTAGCTGTTGTAGGGAACCTGCCTGGGCAGGGGGTTGGGCTCGATGATCTCTAGAGGTCCCTTCCAACCTCCACAAATCTGTAAGTCTGTGACTCCCAGCACTGGTCCCAGCCTGGCTGATGGGTAGGTAGCACATTGGGATGACATCCTCCAAGTTTGGTATGCTCCATTCTCAATAAGTTTTTCATGTTTCATCCTTTTCTGTGAAATAATTCCTGTTGATGTTAAAGGAAATATCCCCCAAGGGCTAAATTAAGTGCTAAGTATGCACAGCCTCCAGGTTCTGCGCGTTTTCATCCAGTTTTAACTCAGTGGAGATGACTCCACCAGGCTGAACCGAGAGCCCAATGTCACGAGAGGAACGCAGTAATTTCACACTGCACAGAGGGATTTACTAACAACACTACAAGACAACCAGAAGTCACCCCTGGGGGATGGCAGGACAAATCGAAGCTGCTCAAATGTCTCTTACAAAACAGCTAACACTTCTTCACACTTAACACTGCAGCAAGAAGCCATGGCTTGAAAAAACAAAACCCAGGTCCGTGGCACCTGCACCCCATATTTAAGTCCTCTGCTGGCCCTCACGATCCTTAATGAGAACCAAGATCAGAACACAATGCTTTCAAGTCTCCAGAGTTCAAAGTTTTATCAGAAATATGTTGCTCCTTCCTAAAACAAAGGGGAAAACATGCTGGTTTCCAGCAGCAAGGAGAGGGCCGTGAGCCCATCTGCGCCGCAGCACTTTAATCGGATTACATTCTAAAACCAGGCAATTTACTTGGTGATGCCAAACTTGAAAGGATTGCTCATAGTGTCTTAATTAGGATGAGGCAAAAGTCATTTCACCTAATTTCCAGCCCACTCCAATATTAGATTTGAAGGCAACCTGTGACATTTTCGGGCTTGTTTGGCGTAAGAGTCTGAAAACCAGCAGGCAATAGGATTAGATATAAATGTAATGAGATAATGTATTTACATATTATTTATGGCACTCACTTTCAGGCAGGGTTATGTCCATACACCCTTAGTATGCAGCACTGCAAATACATCCTTTAAGCTGAAAAAGGCTTGAGGTTTATCCTTAAATTTAATTTGCCTTTAAAAGAAACCATGTGTTTAAATAACAAGGGGAGAGTGCTAATGTAATCTGGGTTACCAAACCTAAACAATGTGAACTCAAACTCTTGCCTCCCTTAAGCAAAACAACACAGCCTCTCAGAGAGCCCTGCACTAGCCCTGCTTGCACACTCCTGCTTTAAAAGCAACTTCTGCAGTTTCCTTCACATCCAGCCAAATTCAGACATATGCACTGATTTTAATCTGAAGCACTCAGCAGTCATGCAAGGCGGGATGTATCAAGTCAGGAATGTGCACGTACACGTGGTCTCTGCACTTGGCATCTTACCTGGGGCTTCCCAAACTTCTCACACGTTCACCTTTACTAACCACTGGGGAGAAGAGCTGTAACGAGCTGCAGTCTGCTCCAGTTCTCAGCTTGGACAAAAGTCAAGTCAAAATCCACCCGAATACACACGCAGTACAGGTGAAAAACAGGGCTTGACACCTGAGCACCTCACCCAGCAGTGAGTGCTCCACTGATCCTCTTCCAGGACAAACACCTATGGAGAACGCTGCCCTGGCACAGGGCACCCCGGTTTGAAGGGTGGAAGTTGAGAAGAAGTTAAAGGGTGTTCAAGACAATTCAGTCCCAAAATTCTTCTCAAAGGCCACCGTCTCCCAGTCCATGCAACAAAGGGGTCCCCTGACAAACCCTGATCGTTTAAGCAAGCCACGGTGATTCCCTGTGGGACAGAGACACAGACGACATCCAGGGACTGCTCTGCACTGAGGCACTGCCTTACTTTGGGCAGGACGTGTCCCCCCATGGGGGTGGATGCAAGCAGTCCTTCAGCACACGGCCCAGAGAGGAGCCCACACCTCAGCACTGCTTTCCTTCTGAGCACAGTTCACACCTCCCTGCCCTCCTGGCCTTTAGTTGAGCATTTTACCCCTCCATCGGACTATCGAAGATCTTTCTTTGAAATGTTAGCGCATGTGGGGCTGGAGCTGTCAGCCAATTCCTGTTTTTCTCTCCTTTCTGCATAGAGCAGCTGTATTAGCTTCTCCAGTCTGTTGCTATAGAAACAAATCAATCCTCAACAGTTTTATTTTTACCATTTTTCTGTGAAATAGGATTTCTCTCCTTTCCAAATCCGAGCTGTACTCCAGAGCCAGCTCTTCAGGACAGGCACAGTGCCACCTCCACACCAGAAGAGCCTCACACCTGAGGGCAATGCCAAGAGGAGACTGCCACCACCCCAACTAAAGGCACATCCACGAGGAGGCTTCACCTTGAGCTGATGGCTGCAGGGCTCCCATCTCCAGGAGGCACAGGAGGATGACAGCCACGGTTGGGACACTCACCCATCCCTGCAGCAGGGAACCACAGGGCAGCTCACCCATCCTCACTGCACAGCAGCCTCCAGGAGCTCATCTCATCCTCACCCAAGCGTAACTGCCAGGGAGTTTTCCCTTTTGGTCTGGGATGAATGCAGGTATAACCCGTTATCTATGACCTCTGTTCTGCATCCCATCTTTCACTTCTGCCTTTCACAGCCTGCTTGCTTTTCTTTCAGTCACCCTAAAACAAGGTACTACATTAAAACCCACCACTGGATGAGCACTGTTCCTTGGCTCAGTTGCCCTTCATATATCAAATGCTGTTTCATACGTTCATCTTTACAAAGCTGAGCTCTTTGCCAGCAGTCTCAATCCAGTGGAGCAGCATGGAGTGGCTCCACTCCCACAAACACACATTTGGGGATCCTTCGCACAAAGCTGCTGTGGGACAACTGCTCTTCAAGCAGCAGAGGGCAAGGGGAGAGCCTGCCCCTCCACACCTGCAGGTTTCCACCCTCCTTGTATAGGATCTAGGAACAGGGCCATCACAAACGAAGCTGCTCTGCTGGGTCAGCCAGCTGGAGCAAGTCACTCTGGCACAGCCCCACAAATGCTCAAATGTCCCTTGGGGAACTGAAGCAGGATATCACTGCTGCACAAGTGTAGTCATAGCCTTCAAGTCTCCTTGTTAACCCTCAAACCCCATTTCTTCAGCATTCAGTGTCGAGCCCAACCCCACACAGCTCCTGCCTTCAAAATACACCACGCACTCAGATCTGCAGTGATGCTCCTCCAGTTTCAGGCTCGTGGATCAGAGCAAGGCTACAGAAGTGTCTCCTCATTGCTCAGGCATCTCCTGTTTGTTTACACACAGAGCTGAGGGTTTGGTGCTGAAATCCCTGCACACAGCTCAACCTTAGGACAAGAAATTGGGGCATACACAAATCAAAGAGCTGGTGGGGGATCCCCTAGCCAACCACTCAGCCCACTGAAGCCTCACAAACATCCACTTGGCCAGCAAGGTAAATATGGACAAATCCCTCTGCACGAACACAATGAACACAGCTGCTAACCCAGCATCAGTACAGCCAACCCTCAAGTCCTCCAGATGCAAACATCAAGGCTGCATCTGGTGTTTGAAGCGAGCCATCAGCACTTGCTTGGTCCTCAGGCTTCTTTGGGGAGGCTCCAGTCTGCTCTCAAGCCATACCTGCTTAGGGCAGAAAAAAACCAGAGAGCCACGGAACAACCCATATGTGAGCACCTCAAGATGAAGCTCCTGGAAGGAGTGGGGCCCAGGAATGGGAAGCACTGGGAACTGTGCTCCACACGTGCCTGGCTGCACTGCTCTGACACAGGGATGCTGTGGTGACACAGTGTGAGCTCCTCACAGAGCTGTGCTGACCAATGCAACAAATGAAGTGTTTCAAAGCTGAATCTGAAGATCACACAGATGCAGAAGGCTTAAAAATCACTGCCAATAATTGCAGCCTTCAGAAAGTGCTTCGGAAACAATTTGCAACGTAAGATTCAGTGCACACCTAATGCCTGTAGGGCTCAGACTCTCAGCAGTATCAGAGAGCAATCTGCCCTGCTTTGCAGTGTGCAAGGCAGGGTGGGGAACAGAAGAGCTCAAAACTGGGTGAGGTGCTACTAATGTCAGCCCCGAGAAAAGTAAGAACAGCCACAGTGTCTGTATGCTTCATAAGAACACTCCAAGAGGAACTTCCTCTAGGTGAGGAAACTTCTGCTGGCACCTTCATGCAGCCCTGGAGGTTGGACCTTGGAGCCAGGCAGCTGCTCCCTGCCCCACGTCACCCAGAACGAGGGCTGGCACAGCCCTGGGCACACAGAGCCCAAGAGCTGAGCCCTGTGCTCTGCTCCCTGTGTTTCTCACCCCATTTTTCCTCAAAAGAGGAGGGTCCAGGCACCAGGGATTGCTCAGGGAACGGATAACCCTCAGAAAGCATTCTGCAGTAAAGCACTAACAAACATCTTTAAGCCATCGAGCTGTGCAGGAACAAACATGAAACCCCAAATATGAAACCCCAAACATGAAACCCCACTTTTTCACTTAAGTAGAAATCATTTTCCCAACTTTAACCCCACTTGGACTGTTTGAAGCTGCTTTAAGTGTTTAACCATTGTACCATGTCATTTCCTAACCCAAAGAAAACACTCGCCAGTAATAACTGCAGCAAATTGAGCAGAACACTTGCTGTGGCTTCAGCAAAGGCACAACCAGATCCTTCCCCACAACAGATGCACACAGAGCCATAACTCACTGCAAAGTCCTACAGGAGCTGACACAGCCCAACAGCAGCCCCACTTCCCTCTCTCATCAACAGAGATCCCATCTCTTGACATCAGTTGTTGAAATGCAGTAGCTTTTCCTGCATGATTCTGCTTCCCACAGGGGTGTGTTTTCCTACCTGATATTTTTTAGCAGCAGCACATTCACCCCCTGGGGAGAGACTTCATCTTTAATTCCACCTCGGCATTTCCTTCTCGTTTGACTTCTCACAGTCTATCACATCTCACTTCCTGCTTACCTGCACGACTCGTGATTGCGGTGCGAGGTTTCACACTGTGATCAGAGCTGGGAACCTCAGACCCCAGTAAAGCTCTCCTTGAAATCCCAACAGATGCAGTGATGAAAAACCCTTTCCACTGAACCTCTCTGCTGGCAGCGCCTTTTGTGCCTTCTGGGCCAGCATTTGTTCTCTGCACAGAAGTGGCACTGACGATATATCCCATGCATCGTGCCCACCTCCCAACTGTGCTTCTGGGACAGCCGAGGCAGAATGCTGAGAGCAGGCAGTGACTGCTGCAAAATGGGAACTGGAGCATTGCACTGGTGCTGCAGAGAGCAGGAACCAGCTGGGGTAGGAGCAAGCGAGCAGGTTCACCCCTTCTAAGCACCTTCAAGCCAAAGCTTTTTCGTAATACACGTAGTTACTCTGTGCTTTCTTCACTCACCAGCACCGATGGCATCTATTACTTAAGCTTCAACCTCCAAGTTACTCCAAAGCTGTCGTGTTGGGATGCTGTGCTCCAGGGACAGCTGAGCTCAGGGGTGACCCATTGGTGCCCACCACCTCCTCCCACATCATCACATCCCTTTCATTTCTCAACCTCCAGCTTTCCATCAAGTGTCAGACAGACAGAATTTCATATTCCCTGTTTCCAAAGCCTTGAAGTCATTTAAAAGGAGGACAGCAGGGCAGAGCCAGCTGTAATTAAGCAGCACCACACATCCTCCCTGCCCCCAGGAGCAGGGCAGCCGAGGAGCTCCTGACCCACGTCGGAGCTGCTCCCCTGTGCTGACAGGGCTGCACCACAGGAGTTTGCCATCACATTTGGGACTGGCATTGCTGCAAGACACAGAGCTGCCCACACAGCAACTGGGCGTGCAGCGATGCCTTCCCATGCCACAAAGTTACCACCATGTGCTGTTGGTAGAGTGTGGCAGAGCTGATACAACTAGAGGTTGATAACACTCGTGCTGTGTATTTAACTCAGCTGACCCTCTCCACTTTATCTAAACAGCCCTTAAGTACATCCATCTTCTGATGCAGACAAGCCTGAAGCATTACGAGCCAATTTCCCACTCAAAACAAGGGCTCAATGTTTTCAATATATTAAAAGAGAAGGAGAAAATTTGACCCAAGAGCAGATTTGCATCACAGAGAAGCAGATGTACGCACCAGGAAAGCACAAACACCCACAGCAGAGGGGCTCGGGCTCAGCTCAGAGCACAGCAGCAAATCTCTGACATAGTTATCAATAAGGAAAAGTGGATCAGATGCTCAGATCACAGTGACTGCATAGTTCAGAAATGGGCTCAAACTCCCCCCCATGCCCCCAGACAAACAACTTGCTCGGGGAACAGGAACAGCAAAAAATCTGCAACTCAAGAAACACACCAGCAAGTGTCTTCCTAGGGAGATGCCAGGAGAAAAAAAAAGGGGGGGGGAAGGAGAAAACACCAACAAACATCTAAAGGCTTCACAACAGAGCAAATTACACAGCATGGTGCTTTAAATGCAAAAGCAAAGGAGCGTGCCCTCCATCTGAGTGCCTGTGCAGCACACAGCACAGCTGACCCTGAGCTGCCAGCCACTGCCAGGCTGAGCAGCACTGCTGCAAGCAATGGAAATTACTGAGGGAGAGCACACACACAGCACAGGCAGCGAGAGGACGCCTTGCTGAACACCCAGCTGCATGCCTAACTTGGAAATACACCCACAACCAGAGAAAACCCACACACAGAGTCACCAGCCCCCACTGGCACCCTGACCCAGAGTCCTCCTCCTCCCCCAAACACATCATGTCTTCCCAGTTACACCAGTCTGCTGCAACCAACCACAACCAGCAGCGCCTGCAGCAGCCTGGGAGGGGCAGGCAGGGCCAAAGCCACTGCAGGGCAGCACCCGCCCCACTGCACTGCTCCTCCAGCCCGCAGCCTCACCTCGGGGCACAGAACCCCATGGACTCCTCTCCCAGCCCCTACAGGAACACTTCCTCGGTGCCACAGCCTCAGGGCTGCCCCCAGCTCTGCTCACACACCACACAGCTCATGTGTCCGACCACAGGGCCTCATCACACCCTCCTTTCTGCCCACACAGGCGCAGACCTCAGGGGCAGCAGTTCCCAGTACCCCATTCACTTACAGTACATCCATGTCCCACTGGGCTCCATCCCATGGGAGCTCAGACAGCCCCTGTCCCACAGCCCTCCCACCCACACATTCCACCCCAAGCACAGATCCCAACCCACAGCTTCCCCCTGTCCCACAACCCCCTCCTCACCTCCCAACACACCAACAGTCCCACAAACCCAAAAAGCCCAGCCCACGCTTACATACTCACTAACCCCACACATCCTGCGTCCTCAACCCTGTATCCCTATCAACTCCACAATCCCTACCTGTCCCACAGTCCTACAACACCCCTGTACCTGCACCTCCTCCAGACCTCACCTCAAGCAGAAGTCTTCCAAGCCTCCCAGCCCCATATGCACCCCCTGCACCCCGATGCTAAGCTCTCTACTCCTCTACATCCCCATTCCTTCTTCACAGCCCTACAGCACCCCACCCCTATGCACCCCACAACTCTAAGCCCCTATACATCTCACTGCTCACCTTGGGAGCCTAGACACCCCTAACACCACGCTACCTTCCCCACATCCCACCCCACAGCCCCAAAGCTTTTACACACAGCTCCCAGCCTCAAACACCATGTCCTACCCCTCAGCCACCCCTTACCCAACAACACCCCCCCACACTCCTCTCCCCACAGCCTCGAGCCTCATGGACACCTCTAAACACAGCTCTTCAGCCTCACGGGACCCAAAGCTGCTTGGCCCCACAGAGCTCCCTGAGCCTGCAGCCCCACAACCCTACAGTAATCTCATCTCTCAGGGCACCCAGCCCCCACCAAGCCCCTCAGAGCCCCCCGCGAGCCCTCCCCAGGCCCCCCTCTCACCTGAGCAGACTGGACAGTGGGTGCCCCACACCACCACCTCCTCCTCCTCCTCCTCCTCCTCCTCCACTGCCGCTTCCACCGCCTCCACCACCCCCGGAACCTCCACCACCACCACCTCCGCCGCCTCCCCCGGAACCGAAACCGGAGCTCAGGCGTTTTCCCGAGAGCAGTTTCTCCACGGCGGGCAGGTTCCCGGTGCGGGCGGCCTCCAGCAGCTCCTGCTCCTTCCCCATGGCCCGGCCCGGCGCCGCCACCGCCTCCCGCCAAGCCCCGCCCCGGAAGGATGTTCGGGGGGGCGTGGCCTGCTGGCGCGGGGGGCGTGGCCAGATCGCTACGCGGGCGTGGCCTGCGTGGTGTAGATTGGTCTTGCGGGTGTGGGCGTGGTCTGGTTGAAGTGGGCGTGGCCCCGTGGGTGGGCGTGGCTTGCTTTCTCCGCCCCCACGCGGGGCGGGGCGGCGGACTTGTGTTCTTTTTCATTAACGGAACGTGTCCCTGTAGGACAGTACGTAAAGCTCCCAACTTGCGGAGCACGGGACGCGGGGTCCCTCCTCAGAGATACCAAAAACGCTCCCGTGTTAAATACAGCAGCGTCAAGCAGCTTTGAATAGCCATAGCGAGCTCCCTACCCCCCCCGCCGTAGCGTGACGTCATCCATAGGCGACAGCGCTCGAAGTAGCGTGACGTCATCAACAGGTGACGGCGCGACGCGGCGCCATGGCGGAGCCCGGGGATCCGGGCCGGGAGGAGCGGGGAAGCGGCACCGAGCAGGAACCGTCCCCCTCCGCATCGTCCCCTCCCGGAGGCGGCGTTGAGGCCGTGGAGGAACCGGCGGCTGCGGAAGGGGCGGCAGAGGGGGAGCTGGGGGAGGCCGGAGGCGGCGGGGAGCTCAAGGTGGAGGCGGCGGATGGGGAGGTGAGGGCCCCGCGCCGGGCTCGGCCGTGGGGAGCGGGGAGCGGAGATCGGGGCCACCGCCACAGCGCTGCGCTCTCGTGCAGGTGAGGAGCGCGGAGGGGGAGGTGATGGACGGGGAGGAGTCGAGCATGCAGCCGTCGGCGGCCAAGAAGGTGAAGCTGGAGCTGAAGGAGAGGAAGGAGAAGAAGCACAAAGTGGACGAGGATGAGATCCAGAAGATGCAGTGAGTGTGCCCAGGGGGGGTCCACCTGCGAGGCTGCCCCCGAGAGAATGGCTGTGCTGGGACAGCCATTGGGTTTGGGTGGTGCTGTGCGGGGCCTGGAGTTTGGCTTGGGATCCCTGCAGGCCCCTTCCAACCTTGGGATGTTCGGTAATTCCATTATTCTGTGTTTGCAGCTTCTTCCCAGATCCCTCCGAGCTGCCTCGCCATTGGCATTGCAAACCTGAGCACAACTGGAGCACTGCTGCTTTCTGTCCAGCTCTTTTCTGTGCTGCAGGAGGTTGGGGATGGTTGTAGTGCTCTGCAGGACTGTCTCAGTGGCCTGAGGAGCCTCAGAATTGTGTCCGCTTGTTGGGTTTTTTTTTCCCTCAGTAAGTGATTCATTCTCTCATCTCCAGAATACTGGTCTCCTCCTTTTCTGAAGAACAGCTGAATCGCTACGAGATGTATCGCCGGTCTGCGTTCCCCAAAGCTGCCATCAAACGGGTACGACTTCAGTAATGCTTCAGCACAAAGCAAACGTGCTGATCCAGGCCACACTCCCAGCCCAGACTCACACATACACGTGGGGGGGGCCCTGGTTCATGTGGACTGTGGCACACCCTCCCCTCCTGCCGCATCTCAGCCCTTGTGGCCATCCCTAGATCTGCTTATCTGATTATGTCATAGCTCAATGCACCCAAGGGGCTTATGCAGTTTAAATAGAAGCTTATCTTAAATGAAAGTAGTTTGGGGGACAGTGAGGCAACGGGAAAAAAATAACTGCTAGTTCAGATCTGTAGCTGAATAAAAGTAAGTTAAAATTGTTACAGCTAGCATGTGCCCAATGCTATGAGACCTTATTCCAAATATCACTCAACGCTGTTTCTGCTCATCCTGTTAGCTGATGCTTGATATTTGGCAGGATCCAATTACTAAATCTAACTTGAAACATTTCACTGTTGTTGCGTGTACCTCACTTGACTGACTGCTTCTTCTTGGCTTGTGCAGCTGATCCAGTCCATCACGGGCACCTCTGTCTCTCAGAACGTGGTTATTGCCATGTCTGGCATTTCCAAGGTCTTTGTTGGGGAAGTGGTGGAGGAAGGTGAGCAAAACATGTTATTGTTCAGTAAAAAGTTAAAGAACACAGGGAGAGTGCATTGCTTAAAGCACAGCAGAAGGACATGAAACAAAGCTGGACTTTTGTGGCTTCCTGTCCAGGTCTGCAGCTTACCATGCTGCCCTGCAGGGCCCTGCTGCTTTTAGCAGCAGCAGAAAGCTGCTGTTAAGACTCAGGGGGAGGAGTGGTGTTGTCCATATTCTCTCATCCTGTGAGTATAACTGCCCATAAATAGTAGAGGTTGGTGAGTGCATTCCTCCTCTTTTATCTTTTCTGCAGAAGGTAACTTATAAGTTCCTGCTCCTACGTGAGCAGGCTGCAGCATGGCAGCAAAGAGCTCATTAACACTACTGTGGACAAATTCAGCTTAGAAGGGAAATGCATTATTTAAGCCTCTTAACCTACAAGGTTCTTTGTTAATGCAGTGAGCTGAGATCTCCTTGGGACAGCCTGTGCAAGGCTGACCCAGCTGTGTACCTGCTCGTGCAGAGGAGGAAAGGATTCTTGGTTTTTTGTGCCAACCACTTAGTACAGACACTCTGAACTCGTGGCCTGGATGCGCAGGGATTGCCATCAGCCAGGATGATGCAGCTTTTGGCACTTCTGCTGCTTTGACTGTGTCTGCAGCTGTGTGTTGCTAGAGGCAGTCTGGTTTCTTTACTTTATTAAAGTACTGCTGTACTTTAATTGCTTCACATCCTTGGCAAGAGACCTGAATACTTATCAAGCTGATAGAGCAGGAACTGCCCTTCAAGTCAGCTGTAGGCTGTTCCTTCCTATCACTGCTGCATGCAAGCCCCAAAACATATCTTGCTATCTAGGGGTGCTTTTAAGATGATGAGGCCTTGTCAAGCTCTTGCATGACTTAAAGTAGGCTATTCTACAGCAGCTGGGATGTTGTTAAAAAGCAGTTCATTCTGAGCTGGTATTGATGCCTCAAGGTCTGGGTTTTCTTCAGAGAAGCACACAGAGCTGGTTCATTCTTGTGTATGGATAAAACATGAGCTGTAAACCTTAAACAGTGTCACCTGCTGCCTTTATTATTGAAGTTCAACCGGTGGGAGGCTTTTCAGACATCGCCTGTTGGGAGAATGGTAGAGCTGAGCTGTCCTTGCTCACGTGAACCATTTGTTTTTTGTTTAGCTCTGGATGTGTGTGAGAAGTGGGGGGAGCTGCCACCTCTGCAGCCCAAACACATGCGGGAGGCTGTCAGGAGGCTCAAGTCACGAGGACAGATCCCCAATTCCAAATATAAAAAGATCATCTTCCACTGAAGCGTGCTGAGATCAGCGAAGAGAAGGCAAGTTCAAACAAGCATCAGTTGTGCACCGTACAGCAGTTGCAGCACAGTTATGAGACAGAAATGCTCCCCATCTCCTGCTCACAGTCTTCTCCAAGGAGCCTGTACCAAAGCACACTCAATTAAACGTGGATTTCATAACTTCAAGCATCGAGATTTACGTGGATTGTTTTCAGTTTGCAAAACTACCATGAACACTCTCAGCATGGCTCATGGGGTAGAAGGGCAGAAATACTGCAGCTGTAATTGCCCCATTAAGCTCATCCCAGTAGGAGGAGCTCCCTGCCAGCAGCCCACGAGCAGCATGTTGTGTGCAGACATTCAAGTAGGCAACCACGGGGATGTCTCCTGCAGTAACTGCTGAGCACCAGCTTGTCAGCTTAGTGCTGTGCTGTCTCGAGGAGGAGGAGGAGGCAGATCCCTGGCCCGGTGCCTCAAGGTCCTCTGATCCAGCAGCCTGGGAAAGGAACGTGCAACGTCTTCAGTGCATCTACCCACCAGCATTGTACCTTCTGCTGGCACAGGCATCGTGGTGTCTCTGTACAGAAGTGTCTTTTTTTGTACATTAAACTGATTACTGCATTCTTAGTCTCGCTGGGACAGCAAATACTGTTTGTGTAATGGTGTTTGTGTGATTCCAAGTAGGGAGAGCGCACTGCAGTCTGTCTCAACCAACCCTGACATGTTCAACACGCCTCCAGCATGTATTGCTCCATCACCCTGAGCAAGGGAACGCGTGCTGAAAGCTGATGCTTCTTAAGTCATCGCTCAGCTCTTCGTCCTGAAGGCAGTTGTGTGGAGTTGCTTAGAAAACCGTACAGTCAGGAAGGTGAGGAAGAAAGGATGGGGAAAAAAAGGGCACGAGCCTGTTAGGAGGTGAACAAGTTTAATTTCTTTTCATGGTTCATAGAACCAATAAATGCATGAGTGGAAATATACTGCAACAGAGTTCCAATACTGCCTAAAATTCAAGTTCAGACTTGTACATTACCCACCTGTACATACAGTAATCCCCTTTCAGCACACTTCTAAATACATGTAAAAGATGCTGAGGCCACGTGCTCTTCCTAAGGTAACTGCCATACAGTTACACAAAGGATTAAGTTGGCTCTCATAACGCAGAGTCCTTCAACAAAAGGCTCTGAAAAGTAAACTTTGCTTATCATCATCAGTGGAGTTTTTGTCCTCCCACGCCTACACCTTGTGAAAGGAAAGGGATGGTGATTTACAGTACTTAAAGCAGAAGACAGTTGAAGTGATTTAATTCTTACACAGAACTGGGATACTTGAGTTGCTGAAGTAACAGACGTGCTCTGCCAGCAGCGTGGGCCCAGCTCTGCTCTGTGTGCCCACATGGGAGGAGAGGTTAGGAGTTCTGGGACACTGCAGGTAGGCACCATGCTGGAGAAAACCCCTTCTGCCCCACGTGTTCCCAACACTGGCTGAAGATGAAGCTCAACTCAAAAAGTCATGAAACGTGAAAGAAGAAAGAAGAAATCTCCCCTTTTCAAGCAGTTAGGAATAAAAAGTAAGAACACCACTGCATTCCACCTAAGGCAAGCATTCTTGCATTTCTTGCTTCACACAGAAAGAGGAAAGCACAGAAGCATGTAGGATGACCAAAAGTTCAACTTCTGCTTATGTGGGCTTTGTGCAGTTCGTAATGGTAATTACAGTGAGCTTTTGCATATAGGTTTCTTTCACAGGAAGTCTGGAGATACACAGAGGCTTTGTTACCTCCTTCCTCAATTACTGTGAGAACTGCTCATGGAAATAGTTCGGTTTCACCGTGGAAGATAACTTGCACTTCTGACCCCTGCTTTTACTTCTGGATTCTATGCACGAGGCAGTATTGGTGAAGGAAGTGCCTGCTGATGCTTAGAAAGTTAAAGTGCATTTTCCTCTAGAGAAAAGCATGACAGGCTGCTCTGGAACATTCCTCCATCACACGCAGCAACACAAATCCGACTTGTGCACCCAGGATGCATCACAGAAGTGCTCCAGAGAACACAGCAAGGTTGTCTAACAAGAACCAGGAGGAGAGGGCCTCTCCCAAGGAGGAGGGAAAGCAAACTTGTGAAAGGCACAGCACTGAACATCAGGAACAGCCCGGGCAGAGCGGGCAGCGGCACACAGCCCTCTGCCAAAGGCGAACCCTCTTCCTTTCCACTCATCTGTGCCCGTTTCCAGTTTCCAGAAGGAAGGTCAGGCTTTCACTGCTGCTGTCACAGCCAATTGCAGGCACTGCTCAGGGCAAAGACACCACTAACACTGCACTTCAGCAGCACAGTCTGCCCAGAGGCTGTTCAGATCCTGTGTCTGAGCACTGCATCCAATAAACGTGAGTCAGGGCTACCTTCAGCCTAATGGAGTCAGACAGCAAACCTCAACGATCTTAACAGTGACAGCAGACAATCACCCTCTGTCTCCTACATACCCTCCTTTTCAGAGGGTGAGCGAACAAACACAGCAAGGGATGCACCCAGTTCTCCACAAACCACAGCCAGCAGCACCTCTGCACCCAAGATCACTGCAAATATGTCCCTAAACTAGCTAAAGGAGGACTCAAATGATACCAGAAGTGTCTATTGAAGTGCCTGTAATCTGCTCAGCAGCTCCAGAGCTGGGCAAAGCACAGCAAACTGAGCTCCTACATTGTTTCCTTCTTTCGTGTAGCTCCCAGGCCTCACCTACTCATGGCTTGTAAATCAGAGGCTGTTCCTTGCATAGCAAGCAGGATTGAAATCTTTTACTTTAGCTAATCTAATTACAACAAAGTAATGCTTACACACACACACACCAAAAAAAAGAAAAAACCCAAAGAAGAAAGTTTTGGGTACTGTGTGCCTTGACACAATCAGAAAATGCACCTGGAGAAATCCCACGCCTGAAGTGTGCTGAACTGCCACGAACTCTGCACGCAGTACTGGTGCTACGTTCAACAGAGATGGATGGGCATTCACCCCAGGCACAGATGGGGGTGAAAGATCCACCACGCTGTACCAGAGCAGCACAAATTCCCCTCTGTAACAGCTTCTCCCTTCACAACAAACTTCTGCCCCTCACGGCTGCTCCTCATTCAGCACACAGTCTGAACTAATAGAGCAAAGAAACCACACACCCAGCCTCCACCCAGGGGGCCCCGCTCAGCACCCTTCTCCTGATCCACACATCAGCATCCCTGCTAAAAGGCATTTAAGACTGGGCATGAGCTCAGTGCTGTTAAAATACGTGACCCTGTAGGAATGCAGACAGCTATTTCTTTGTGTTCCCCCTCTCCATCAATGAAACTTGGGAAGCAGAATGGTTTAAGGACATCCAAAGGAAACACAAAGGTCTCATTCCATGATTTAGCCAACTTCTGTCACGCCTATTCTTTGACTGCAAAATTAAAGACAGATTAAACAGCACTTGGTAATGAAATAATGGATTCCTCTTTGCTTCTGCATCAATAAAGCCAAATGTTGCAGGACTGAGAACTAGACTAAGTCTAATACAACACCACCTACTGGTGGAAAAAGAAACCTGGAGGCATTTCTTTCTACCCTGGCCCTGTTCTTGAGAGGTTGATGAGCTGTAGCAGCCTTCCTCCACATGTGGGAAATCCCTTCTGTGTCTCTCGCACCCACTGACCTCTCTTTCTGTCTCTGTGTGACAACACGTGCTTTCAAGCCAGGTTTTCTGCCCTCCCTATTCTCTGCCACCCCTCAGTGTGGTGAACTGAACTGTACTCCTTTGTGTCATTGGGCAAGAACACCAAAAGGAAGGCTGAAGGAAGCAGAAACCCTCACACCAACCACCTCCAGACAGAAGGGCTGAGCTCAGACCGTCACTACCACCGCGTGGATGAAGAGCCACGGTGCCCCCACACCAACCTCAGGCCTTTTGTTTGCAGACTGAATGCTGCCCTGGTTCAGAGGCAGGTGGTAGCACCATGTAGCCAGGACAGAGGGAAGTAGCAGCACACAACTCCTCATTCCTTCCGTGCTGCTCAGCTGAGCTCTGTCCTTTGTCCCTGTACGAAGAGTATTTTGCAATCACAGTTGGTTTCCATCTTTGTGATGGTCAGTCTCCAGGAGGTTGACCTGTTTGGCAGCAGTGTAATCAAACTCGCTGCCTTAGTGCTGGTGGTGGTCTCCACTCCTCCTGAGCAGCTGCAGCCTACTGTCAGAGCTCAAAGAGGGGATTGTATTTCCTAATTTCCTGCAGAAGGCGAGCCTTGTCCATGTTGGCTTCTGCAAGGGCTATTTTCACATTCTGAAGCTCTCTCTCCAATTCTGGCACTTCCTTTAACTACAAGAGGCAGAGGGGAAAACAAAAACAAAAACAAAGCAGGAGTTTACAAAGGTAAGCAGCAGGGCAGATCTAACTACACTGATCTACACTCAAAGCTCGCTGACAGTGACCCAGTTTGATTTGCAGGAGTACACTCTGATGGTGCCTGAGGACTTCCATACTGTCACCGGAGTCAGCTCAGGCTGCCACTGATGCCATTTCTAATGACTACTTTCTCCTAAGACTTCTCTTCACATTTTTAGCCACAGGAGTAAGACCTGCAGCAAGCTAGCTGATCCCTTAATTCCCTGAATGCCTGTGAAAGGAGGCACAGACTGCTTTTGTGTGCGCTCCCTATCTGCAACACACCACACCTACCAGCAACTGCAAACAGATGCAGACAAAAGAGTCGTTTTCCAGCCTACTGCCAGCTATCTAGTTGTCTAGACAGCACCAGGCAGCAGTGACTCACCTGCAGTCCACGTATCCCTCCTGTTGGTGCTGCCAAGATGCACTGTGCCTTCTGATCCTGAAGAACTGACACAGGTTTTTCCAGTTTCGAGGAGCCCTCCCCTCGTGGAGCTGGGAAAAAAAAAAAAGCATGGAAAATATTCTGGTGTAGATATTTACAGGAGAGGCTTCTTAGGCTAAAAGAAAAACTTCTGGTGTTCTTTTTGTCTTAAATAGGAAAAAATATATGTATTATCCCCACTATAAAATGGAGAAGCTGAACCAAGGGAAGATGCAGAAATGTGTCCTGACTGTATGAGCTCAAGGAAACAGCAGCCATGAATCCAGGCCCTGTTTTAGGTATTAAACTGTTCTGCCTCAGGTGTCACGTTTTCTGTCCAAACAATCCAACAAAAGCAGTGAGAAGTGGAAAGGTAGGAATGCCTACAGCCAGCAAATGGTACTGCAGAGCAGCCAAAGGCTGTAGATGCTTGCACTGAAGATATCTGCCCATTCTGGCAGAAGTGACTGTAGGAATCAGAATTACAGACAGCCCACACAGCAGAGTGCATCCCTCCCAGCAGCAACCATCACATTTTAGCTCCAGCTTCCTCTAGGAACAGGCACAGCAGATCTACCTCCAGCAAGGCCTGGGGGATAGAACACATTCCCTGACATTTCTGACCTGTTAGGTAGAAAACTCCATCATCTCTGCGCTTCACGAGGACGTGATCTATTGCCAATGTGATAGGAACAGGGCCAGGGGAGGTGGGGTATATCTGAGGGCTGTCATCCTGAAAAATTAAAACAAACAAACAAACAAAAAGGCAGAAAAAGAGATTAACTGCTGTAACAGCTCTGGCAGCCCTGCAAAGGGTTCCCCTTGTCCCCAGCCATCACAGGGGTAGCATGAGCAACTGGCAGCACTACCAGAGCTCACCAAGGTCACCCACCATATGGAAAAGCCTGGCTTTATTCACACAGAGCTGCACGTGAGACATAACTTGTGCAAAAAGGACTCCCACAGATCACAGCACAGTTCTGCTGCATCCATAAGAAAGGCTGGGGAGAGGCCATCTCCCCTGAGACAGCTCTCACAGTGGTCCTGCAATTTCCCGAGTCAAAAACCTATTGAAACGAAGCCAGCATCATTTAATCTGGAGACTTTCATGTTGCTGTGGTTCCTGCTCGCCAGTGGAGCAAACTCAGTGCTTTCAGAAAAAAACAGTCAGTTTTGTCCCCCCACTAAATATCACTTCTTACATAATGTTTTTTTTTTATTCACTCTTCATTCGCTGACTGAAAAGGTCAAATAATTCTCATTTCACACTAGCACTTGGGGAAGAGGCATTTAATTCCCTTTCCTCTGAGTCTGCAAATAGGTCACCAACAAAGCTGGGGACAGAATCTGAATGTCAGGCTCCTATTTCCCCACAATCTGAGCTTGTGTTACCCGTTTGTCCACTAGAAACAAAATAAAACACATTCAGGGAAACAGGACCTTAGCAGAATGCCACAGCAATCCCACAACATCCTTTCCCAAGCAGAATGCTGCAGGTGAGCTCTACTCAGGATACCACCTCGGTTCCCCACTCACCTTCAAGGTGATTTTGGCATCCACGACTTCTATCTCCATGGGGATCACCTCTGGGATAATTTCATCCTCAAGGAAGGGGCCGAGGTTGGTGAGGAAGGACATGGAGAGCTCTGCTGTGTAACTGTGGAGCAGCATCTGGAGGAAGCCGTTCTGAACTGCGAGTGGGGAATGCACAGCAGCAGTAGGTCCTGCTTCAAGACGCAAGCACACTTCTGGCTGGGTCCTGGCAGCTTCAGGGCCTGAAGGCTTCTCCACGTCTGCATCTCCTGAAGCACAAAGAATCAGTGAAGCACAGAATCGTTAAGGATGGAGAAGAGCACTATGACTACAGTCCAACCCATGAACCCATCACCAAAATGCCCACTGAAGTACGTCCCTCAAAGACCTCACTGCAGGAGATGGCATCAGCACTAAGACATACAGTCCATAGGTTCATAGGTTCATAAGGTTGGAAAGGACCTACAAGATCATCTAGTCCAACCATCCTCCTATCACTATCCCTACCCAACTACTAAATCCAATCCCTTAGCACCTCATCTAAACGCTTCTTGAACAGTCAAAACAGGTATCCTGAGAAGCCCTCTGCTGTCCAAGTGCAGAACGAAGTCAAGCTCACAATGGCAGCAGTCTGCAGCCATCTCTCACAAGAAATGAGACCAGGTTTCAAAAGAGTGGGAGTTCACATCACCTCAGACCCATCCACCTCCCTCAGCATTTCAAAACTTGCCTTCATTTGGCATTAGCACGAGCTGAACCTCACCTCTCAGCTTCCCAGAGCTGCTCCCCACCACACAACCTTGTACCTGTTGTGCCCTCTCGTGGCTACAGGCAGCACACATAAATAACAGCCTGACCACTCCACGTTTGCACTTAGAAGCTTTGTGATGCAGCTGCTCCAGTGCTTCTCATTCGTTTGTTTGTTTAAAAATTGAATAAATCTGTAGGGAAGTGCCCCAGCCTGGAAGGATTATTCTCAGAGTGGGGATAATTTGGGGCTTCCCTTGGAAGCTTTATCCCTCCTCACTTATTTCATGCATCCTAGAAGAAATGTAAAACTGCCCTATCAAGGATGAAAGTTCCGCTGTGGTGGGCACCACACAGCTCGACTGTACAGGTCCTTCAGCTTCGTGAGCACAGAAGTTAAAATGGAAGAGTGGCTTACAGGAGCCAACTGTAAAAGCCAGAATCTTACCCACGTAGCCACGCAAGTAGTGCCACATCCTAACATTGTTCAGCTGCTCTGGAGCCACGTTCATGACTTGTAAAGCAACAGACAAATCATCACCTCGTGCCTCTATCCCACAGTTCACCTCGTTCATCTTCAGCACAAGGACAGACACCTTAAATGACAAGAGACAAACTCAGGTCAGGTGAAACAGCACCGGATGGTTCAAAGATTCACAGACGAAGGAACGAAGCCCTGACCAGCTGCAGGCTGGGCTCTTCTCCACTCTGTGAAGTCGAGCTGTTTGTTTCAGGAGATGCTCCACCCTCGTCTGCTGTCTCCAGGTTTGCTCTGCTGCCTGCATTGCTGTGCACCCTGAGGAGATGCCCTGAAGGGAGAGGGTCCAGGCTGGGCTCTGAAACAGAAGTGGCGACAACAGCTCAATTCTTGTTTCTTTTTCTGCTTTTCAGCAGTCCTGCTCTCAGCATCTGCCTTAATCTCATGACCTCTCAGCCTAAACCATCCTCCAGAGAACACTTTCTGGTTCCTCAGACAAACCTAAGCAAAGAAATGAAGGACATTCACTGCGATGCGCAGCGTACCCTATTCCCAACCACCCTTCACGAAACCCTCCTCATAGCTGTGGGACATTTGCCCACCTGCACAGTGGCTCTCGCTCTGCTACAGCTAGATGCCTCAGAGGAGCACTGTAATGGTGCTGGGGACCCTTCCCACTCATTTATACTCTTCACCTCAAAAAACAAAAAAAAACCATCTACAAAAGCAGAGCCAACCGTGGTGTGAAATGAGAGCGGGGAATAGGACACAGCTGGACCCTGGTTACCAGAGTCTGTGAGCATTACAAAGCCATCGCTGCCATCGCTGTCCACAGACAGCCCATCCTCAGGACCACTCCCATCCACAGACGTGGTGTCAAAGGAATGCTGGGACGATGTCCTCTTCATGGAGAAGAAACGCATCCGGCTGCTGCCACCCCCGCCCGGGGTCACTGCTCCCTCTTCTGCTTTGGGCACAGAATCCCTACAATAAAGCAAAGAAAAGGACAAAGGCAAACAGCTCAGCATCAGGATGATAAAGGTACTGCGCTAGACCCTGCAGGCTTGCAATGCAGGCTTTAGTACACTTATCATCCCCAGGAGATGAAGGGCTAGCATATCTCTGGTCCAAATGGTACAGAGAGAAAGGGAGTAATTGCTCTACATCTTCCTTCCTTCCCAGCAGCCTTGCAGGAGGACAGCCCACTCACTTGGCTGGGGGGAGACAGAGCACTTTCTGCATGGTAGAGGTCATCTTCTCCCGGCTCAAGCTCAGAGCATCTTTTGTTATAGACATAGCTTCTTTGGTGAGGTCCATAGTCACATGCAGAGCTTCCTTGGTGGCATCCTTGGTGATATGCAGAGCACTAGACAGCTCCACCTCTAGGTTTTTCAGAGGGATGAGATCTGCCTGCCCATTGAGAGTAATATTTCCTCCTCCCACGGGGCCGGCACTGGTTGAGGTTGGGCTAGCAGGGAGGGCAGGAGGGCTCTGAGGATGGCCACTGGGCTCTTCTGCTCTTTCTGCAACCAGAGCTTCCACAGCTTCACGTGCTTCCTCTATTTGACCCTTCTCCTCCACGCTCTTACTTTGTGGAGCTGTGCTCAGAGCTCCATCACTTGCAGACTTTGGAAGCCCCTCCAGCAGCACACCGGTTACACTGGCACCTGTGCTCTCAATCTCACTGTCCTCTGGGACCTTTGTGGTACTGCACGTTCCCTTTTCTGAACCTGTCTCAGATTTCTGCTCCCTCTCCTCGGCTGTCAGCTCCCTCTCTTCAGCTGCCAGTCCCTCCTTGCTGTCTGAAGGTGAGAGCTCTGACTCTATCAGGCTTGTTGTATCTGAGTCCAGGGATTTGGGCTCCAAGCAGGAGCCTGGTGTGGGGTTCATGAGTAGGGCCACTTCAGCACTGTGGAACATAACTCCTACAGAAGCGGACATGGGATCTAAAGGACACCCTGTCACCTCCTGGGTATCTTGGGTCAGCTGCTCCTGTAGTGTTTGCAGAACTTCTTTCATCCTGAGCAGCACCAAGTATTGGTAGTGATTGAGACGAACTTTGACGTGGACAGGGGAAGACAAAAGCACATGGATATCAGCAGAGGCTTCCAGCTCTTTGACATCTACTCCATCATCAAATTCACACTCAGATTCTCCCAAGGCATCCATCGTCTCTGGGGCCTTGTAGATGTTCTTCAGATCCTGGTCAGTTCTTGATCTTTGACAAACCCCTTGCTCTCTGGAAAGGTTCTCATTCTTGGAGTGATGGCTAAAGCTGGCAGAAGGCTTGATTTTCAAATCGGAGACAGACGATTGCTGCCGTTTCGACATCTGAGCTTGTCCCCATCTCTTGGGAAGACAGGCCCAAACAGAAAGAGGAAATGGGTCAATAAAGCTAAGGGCTCTGCCCTTTGAGCTCTCAGCACCCTCAAAGTCCAGGGAAAGCTCAGTGAAGTTCACAGACCACAGATCTTCAGAGGCAGAGGTTTTGCGCAATGGCTGAGGAAAACCCATGTGCTTCCGAGGTCTATCGTCCACCTCATAGGCATGGCGCAAGAAAAGGGTATGGAGGAGGTTAAAACTGTCCTGAGACCTTGGGAACTGGGTGTAGCTGGAGTGGAAGAACTCTGAGCCAGCAAATTTACGGAAGAGGCTCTGGAGGTCCTGGCAGCTGCAGAAGGGAGCATGGCGGGTGTTGGTGGCAGTCATCTCTGCTGCGCGAACGCAGAGCGCCTGCGGACGATCTTGATGGTCAGTGACTTTCTTCTCCACAGGAATGCTGAGCTGCAAAAAACAGAAAGATGTTACAACTAAAGCAGCCTTGGGGGGAAACGAACAGCACCCCATTCTGGTCATTTACACAGAAACTCAGCTGTGGAATATACAAACAACCGTGATGTCTTGGTCTCTACTAAAATCCCAAGAGCTGAACTAGATTCTCAACACATCCTCATCTGAGAAATCAGATAAAATTTACAAATTGAGGAAGAGAAATGAGACACAAGGAAAATATCATCTAGAGAGGTCAATGCCATAGGCTGTCAATGCAACAGACACATGCCCATTGGGAATGGTATGAGTCAAAGTGATTTCCAAAGTCCAGAAAGCAACTTCTGGTTAGCAGAACCAGCAATTTCTCCTTGAAACTGCTTTCATACTGACTTGTCTGTCTATTCTGAACTAGTACTCAAACATTTGTTTCACTGCTCACAGATGAAAACAAAACCAATGCAAGCAGTGGTCAGAAGAAAGGTGGAGGCTTCGTTTGCTCATCCTGGGCTCCAGCTATTTCCTGCTCTCATTATTTCCTCAACAGAGAGGGAGAGGAGTGAAAAGGAGGGAACGGGTGGTACCTTCAGCCTGAAGCCATCCAATCGAACATCCAAGTGCTCATCACGTTTGCCTGAGTCCTCCAGCTTGTAGATGGCTTTGAACTGCTCCAAGCTGCGATAAAGATCCAGACAGAAGAGGTTTATCCACAGCATGCTTGCTGTATCCAGGGTAAGCGTCAGACCATTCAGCTGTCCATACAGGTTTGGGCAAGGAACTAGAATGAAACAGAATCCAAACAGATTAATAACAGCACAGGGCTTTAGCATCCACCTCAAGACTGATCTCTCAGTGAAAGTGCAAAGCTGAGAAGCAGCAGTGAGGTGCTCCAGTTGTCACGCCGAACCAGCTGCAGAGCACTCAGAGCTCCCTGGGGTCCCACTCCACTGCGAATCAACATACTGCTGACCAAAGCATGTCCTTCTGGGGTAAATTATCTTTCAAATACAACTTCTCCTCCACATTTTGCACCAGGTAAAACTCTATACCACTATCTCCAAGGGTTTTAAGAAAAAATAATTTGGAAAGGTAAATACGTGGACATCAGGAACTGAATGGAAACAGACACCCAGAGAAACCTCAAAATGGTTCACACACCCATAGAAAGAATTAAAACACTGACTGATTTTTAAAGAAACTTATGAAAGAAGGTGCTAACCTTGGTGTATTACCTGGAAAATCTTGACTGTCTGGGAAGTAATACTCTGTGAACTCAATATGGATTGCAGAGACCTGATCGGGCAGGTTCAGGAATTTTCTGCTGCACGACAGCAAGGTGGAAGGTTTCTTGCTGTGCTGACCAGCTGTGGAAACCTGAAAACACAAATGTAATGCAGCTGTGCACAACCTACATTTGGCAAAAGAAACTGTCCCAGTAAGCCTGCAGCCTCCTACACTCTGTCTCATTTACACATCAAACACATTCAGCTTTCCAGTAACTTCCCTCTACCTGCTAATACTGTCAGCTCCACTCCTTCGAGGGAATTCAGCTCTTCATATATAAATATATTCTTTCAGAATTTAAAAGGGGGTTATAAACAGGAGGGGAACCAACTTTTCTCAAGTGTAGATAGTGATAGGACAAGGGGGAATGGTTCTAAGCTCAAGGAGAGAAGGTTTAGATTGGATGTCACGTGGAAGCTCTTTACAGAGAGAGCAGTGAGGTGCTGGAACAGGCTGCCTGGGGAGGCAGTGGGTGCTCCATCCCTGGAGGTGCTCAAGACCATGTTGGATGGGCCCTGGGCAACCTGGGCTAGTGCCAGATCTGGAGGTTGGTGGCCCTGGATGATCCTTGGGGTCCCTTCCAACTCAAGCCATTCTATGATTTATATCCCATGTCACTGTTATAAAGAGCTGTAACAATCAGATTTAGGTGACATGAATAAACAGAACTGAATCCCATCATAACTTTCTTCAGGATTAACAGCATGTCAGTAAGTGCATTACAGTATCTGATACAGATCAAACTCTCCCAGTGGGTTCAGGGGCTGATCTATTCTAGTCCTGGGTCAGAAAGAGTGAGGGCAAATATAATCCTCCTCTGTCAGAAGTCCATATCCTCACTAACTTCTCGAATGCATGGGCTTATCTAAGGAAGTCTGAAAGTGATTGTGAACACAGAGAGCACAGAAACACTGTGGTTCTGCATGCAGCTTCCTCTGAACACGACAGTTATCAGCACTCCAAGCTGCACAAGCAACACAACAATGGCATTCAGTCCCTTGGTTGTGGAGTGTTGATGAGCCCAAACTAAGGGAGATTTGTGCCATTTATTTGCACCATACCCAGTTACATTTCCTTCCTCAGACAAAATGAGGTGGATGTCCCCAGGCACTGCTCAGACCCCCACCTGGTGAACATCCAAGTCGTCCACGCGCAGCAGCACACAGCTGGAGCGAAGCCGGTGCCAGGGAGGGTGCTGGAGCTGGGGCAGGCTCGAGGGAGGGCCACGGCCCTTCTCTGAGGGGCTCTTATGAGGGCTCAACGACGCATCTGTGGGGATGGGAAAGCAGAAGGGTTTTACTCAACTCCTTTGTAGTGAGCATCGCCATCAACTCCAACACATCTGTGCTTACGGAGCAGAAAGAACAGCCCCAAAATCAGAAACAGATGGCACAGTCAGGCAGGAAGAAAACCCAACATTCAGTACTTGGAAAGGAAAGGCACCACGAAAGATCAGCGTGATCTGCACCAACAGAAGCTCTTCAGCTTCACTTCCTGCTGCCCAGGCTATTTCATTTGCTGATTATAAATTCATTTAAAGAACAAAAGTAGGCTAGGTCTGCCCATTCTTGCTGCAGTATTATTCCAATAGGACATCCATTGTACTCTGCCATTACATTTACGATTTTTAGTGTGCTATACACAACAGATCAAGCTGCTAAGTCAGTGAAAGGGAACTAGAGATGTTGCTGGATGGAGAACAACCGTTACCATTGCCAGTTTTATCAAGAGTTTTATCAAACATCATTACCTGGTTTCTTTCTGAAGGGAGAAAGTGGAGTCTTGGCAAATGCAGCATCCATTTCTTCATAATGCTTCTCAACCTTGCTCTGAAATTCACTGACCAACCTTTTGGCCCACTGTCCCCGCGTCTCCATTGCCTCACTGTACCTCACCCAGTGCTTGCAGGCATCTCCTGCATTCAATTAAACATACCAGATTTAAAACTGGGATCCTGCATACCCCCCACCCTCTTGTTCCCCTTAAACTAATATCAATCTGTAAAGCATTCCCCTTGATCGATACCACATTCTGGTGCTACCCCCACCAGTGTTTCAAACACAAGCACTGAGAAGAATGCCACGGTGACACTTTTTCTTGCATCCACAGTTAAGCACAAACATATTTTCTCCTGGGATGCAACCCTTCCAAACTGATCAGGCACATGGAAGAACCAGGTCCAGAGCTTAAGCAGCCAAAAAGAAATCCAAAGTTCCCACTTTGTGGTTTTATGACAGGCAGTAACTCATTCCTTTCTTTGCACTCTCCTCTGCCAACACCTTGTCCATCTTCCATAAATTGGATTAACCCTGGCATAAGGATTTAAGATCCAGGTAATTTGTGTAGCCCTTTCTTTTTGTCCTGCCCAAAGCCTCACAGTATCACCACTCTTCAAGTTCTTTTTCTCTCAAGCTCAAAGGACACACTCCCCTTACCTGCCCTATGGAAAGGATAATAGTCAAAAGCCATCCTCCTGAAGGTCAGCTGCATAGCACCTCCCAGCATCCCATGCTTCAACGTGCCTGTGAAAAATGGAACAAAGAAAACTATCATCAGCTCTGCAATCCAAACCCTGACTCAGGATAATTCAGAACAATGCTGCTTTGATTGCCATCACCAATTGTTACCATGGCTGGTATCTGCTTTTAAAGAGCTCAATCGAAATCTCTTCCTACGTGAGGACAAGGGCAGTTGAATGTAACAAGGCAATAGTTTATACCACAAGAACCAGATCCAGAATCTCCAACACCAAATTACAAGACCCCGCGGCTTCCCAGGCTCCTGTCAATTACGCCTCTCACTACAACAATCAGATTTTCAAGATGAAAATCCTTCGAGAGAGAGAAAACAACTGGAGTATCTTTTTCCTCCCAGTGCAGCCCTCCGTTACCTGACTCTCGAGTGTGACTGTCATCACAAATGTGCAGATCCAGGCGTGAGATGAGGAGGTGGTACGAAGACTCCTTCATGTCGTGTTTGTCGAAGTACTGACCGATGCTCGTTGTATTTGGGCTGACTTCAAATGGCTGAGACCAGGACTGCTGGCTACTTGGAGCTGGTGGAGTGATCTATTAAGAACAAAACAAGCATGGTAAGAGCTCATCTTGGAAGATATTCTGAGACTGAGATCAAGAGGGCAAAGATTTCCTGATCCTCCTTCCATGGAATCTCACTGCACTATGTGCATAACCCCCTTCCTCAGTGCCTCCACTACCAGCCATATTCCTCTTCCTCCTCTCAAAACACTTTTTGTCCTCTGCCCTATGTATTTATTCTATGACATCCATCAAAGGATTACTCAGAATGGGATTTGGGGGAAAAAATATAAAAACAAGTGGTAAGGGATGTTCAGTTACTGCTCAGAACAGCTGCTTTACAGCTCACACAGACTGCTAAGCTATACGTAAACCAAAGGAGAGCAATTGCAGAAATGCAAGAGTTCTCTGCCTTTTCCACTTTCCTGACAAGCCAACATCCAAACCACGGCTTGCTCACCTGTACAGAGTCTGGTGCCAAGCTCTTCCTCTGCTGAGCAGACTTCTCCATGGCTTCACTCAGAGACTCTGCATATTTCATCATTGCTTTCAGCTGAGAGTCTGTCAGCACCCACAGAAGGTCATCAAGGAGAAACATCAGCTTAGATGCCATCACATTGCAATCTTTGGTCTGGAAACAGCAAGAAGGTGTCAAGGACTAAAGGCTGCCCACAGTACACTTTTCTTAAATACACAGAAGCTGTAGCACGAAGAAGAGATGCTGCCCTGAAACCCATCTGAGAGAGAAGTTAACTCGTCTGGTGGATGCCCACGTTGCTCTCATCTGAGAAGGAAAGGAGCCAAAGCTACCTTCTCTTTGGAAGGGAAACTGCTGGCCATTTAGGGAAGAAAAAAAAGAGATGACAATTTTTTTGCAACTTATCATCACATCCACTCATCATCACACTTCTGCTGACAGCTAAAAGCAAGGCCGGCACACTTCCAGCTCCCACTAAAGAGATGACAGATCTCCTCAGGATGAGAGAACAGATTTTAAAACTTGCTCCACACACACCATTCTCCCCTGGGAAATAAACTGCTTTGACATTTGGTTAGAACACAGCTGTTTCCAACAGAAAGCAGAGCAATACATCAGCTCGAGCTCAGTACTTGTGAAGGAAATGAACCACTGCTGAGGGATGTGGGAGGAAATGCACGTCGTCACTGCAGCGGGCAGGGAGAGTGCATCCTCCAAAGGATGGGTGAAACACTCACCCTTCTCTTGAGAGAGATCTGTATCCTCCCCTGGTTCGTAATGAGTCTCAGAGGAGTAGTAACAGGATCCTGATCACCATTGTCAGTTGCATCTGCTTCAATCCGGAGTGTCTGCCAGGTGAGCTCTTTGAATGTCAGCACCTATCCAGAAAGAGGAAAATAGGGAAATGCCAGGATTAAACTAAACCCTTTAAAGACACAGAATGAAACAAGGCCGCAGGGAACCATCCAACATCTCTTTCCTCTGCTGTCCCTGCACAAAAATAGGGATGTGCAACAAGTGAAGGCTCCTTACCTCTCCTCTCTGCGGATCAGTAATGCGGGTGAGCCGCAGGTCGCTCTGCTGCCAGTTGGGGTTCACGCTGTAGCCCTGAAGCTGCCATAGCTCAAAAGAAGCATGAAAGGCCTTGGAGTGAATCTTGATGGTGATGGAATTGACTACAATAAACATTCCCTCCACCACCTTTTCAGCAAAGCCGTATTCACTGCAAAGAGAAGATCCTTTAAGTCATCAGGTAGAGACTGCGGTACGTATGGAGAGCCTCCAAGGTTTGTAAGCAACATTAGAACCACTGAAAGCAGAATCCCTGGAGGTCACTGGTTGATTGTTGAGAGCAACAGCCCACACCCATACCCCAGTATGTGAGAAAGAAGCCATGGGGCTCAGGGGTCTGACCTCTGGCCAGCAGCAAGCGCAATGGGGGACTGTCCATTGGGCGGCCGAGGCTCTTCACATGTTCTCATCTCCACCTCTACTTTATCCAGGTACTAGGAAGACAAAACACAGGAGCAGTAAATACAAGACCAAGGCTCAAGGTCAGCCTTACACCCTTAGGTCTGGGACTGTAGGGTTGGTATAACACAGCTGTGCAGCCTCAGACTCATGCTAAAGTTCTTACACCATCGATAGCAGAATTGTTGGGTAATCTGAATCCCCAGAAGTGGAGGAAAGCAAAAAGCAGACACCACGTTGTCCTGGACCACACTGAGAGCTCAGCCCAACCCCATCCTGCAGGGAAATGGGAATCTCATGGGAGGTCACCCACCTTCTAACAGAACCATACTCACAACTCCCCCTCCCCCTACACCCTAAGGGCCTGGAGGCTTCAGGCCAACACTGGAGTAAGCACTTCACAGTTTCCCTTCACAGAATTAGCAAGAGAAGGAATGAACAAGAGAATAAGCATTACCAAACAGATTGGGTGCGTTTTCAGTTTTGTCCACTGGATCTGAAACAATAAAGGCAGGATTAAGAGTTAGCTCCCCATTGGAAAACGTAGGAAACTGTGGGGAACCATTTGAGCTCAAAGTTCTGCTCTGAGAAACGACCATTGTGACAGCTCATCATATCCAAATCCAGGTCAAACAGGCTCAGAAAAGCAAGTGAGAAGACCTTCCAGCTGCCAGCCCTACAAGCCCAGCCTAGCTTTAGCATCTTGTATATGATCACGAGTAATAGATGCTCAGTAGGTGAAATTCAGATTCCTCCTCTTCCTTTATGGAAAATGTTCTTGTCCATACAGCATTTACAACTAATTGTTGCTGCTGGAAGTCAGGTCACTCCTTTGAAGACTCCATACAAACCAGAAATATTCTATTTGACATTACTGCAGCCACACTTACTCTGCAGTACTTGTACAAGGGAGAACAAATGTTTGGTGCTATATGAAGCAGATCTGACTCTAAAATCGAATAGAACAGATCAGATGAGTAAGATGGGCTCATTTTCAATCTCACTTGTCAGAGAAGAACCATCACAGCAAGTCTGTTCCATATCCTAAAGAACTGTGCATTCGAGTAGTGCAGCTATGCTTAGCACCAGCCGAGATTAAACAGTCTGGCATTTCACATCAACTGAAAATAAATCAATTTTGCGCTCCAAAAAGCACAAGGAGGAAAATTTCTAAGAGGGGTCAAAGTGCAAAAGTACAACTGCCCATGTGTGCCCCACTTCAGCCATTCATTCCACATGTAAGCAGCCAGCACTGGGCTGAAGGAGTGCACTGCTTTTCACATGTGCCATTCACAGGTTTCTTAAGAGCTGTGTTTTCAACAACCAAGACTTCAGCTCCACTTATCTTACGATACCTCACAGCACAACTAGGCTTTCAGATAACTCCATTTGTCTCTGCTTCCTACTCCTGCTGGAGGTCTGTGTTGATTCCTCAGCAGTAAAAAAAAAACAAGTTGGTGGGGGGGGGGATGAGGGAAGGCACAGAGAAGTGCTCAGCTATCAAAATACAGGAAAATGGGTGGAAATGGTGAAACAGAAAGGTCTGAAAAATTCTAATGTGCTTGGGGGTAATGAGCAGGGAGTCATCCTTCACCATTTCTGAAGTACAGTACAAGATTATCATCTAAAACTAATATACACAGGCTTGTTACGAGCTAAAGCAAGCATGCAGCTGAGCTGTGAGGTTCTACACCACAGCATGCTCTGGATATCAAATGAAGGGTGAATTCAATGAAGGCTGTGGATCGAACCCAGGGACACCATCGCAGCTCACCCTGATGGATGCCTTGTTGCAGTAGACCCGGGTGATAGCAAGCCAGGTGGGCAGCTCCAGCACATTCTGCAGCACCTCCTCATCCAGCTCCAGGTTGGTCAGCTGCCCCTGCCCCTTCAGCGTGCTCAGGTTGATTTTGTCTGGAGACAGATTCTTAGTAAACCTGCAAGACAAGAAAGAAGAGACTCTAGAAACAAGGCCAAAGCTGCTGGGACCCAAGGGTACGTTAAGTAAAAAAAATCTGCCTTCTTTGTTAAAACTTTTTGACATTTTTAGACATAGTTGGTTTTTCCAAAAAAAAAAACAAAAACAAAAACCCAAACCCAAAAATACCCTTTAGATTTTGACATTTGTAGGGGCTTTATTTTACTTTTCTTTTGACATCAAGTTCAAGGAACTGAAAATTCCACCTAAAGCCCAGGAAAGGCAGAACTCAACAGAACTGCCCTGGGACAAAAACAAAGCCAAACCACAACAGGAGAACTGTGCTCCCCCTAAGAGTGCCAAGTCAGTGATGAAATGCTTTATTACCCCTTTTTTTTTTCCAGGTAATAAGGACAGAGGAAAGTAGAAGAGCATTCATAAATTATTTTTATTGCTGTCTCTTTAAACAGCAGCCTTGCAGACTCTCTGGTCAGCAGGTCCAGGCGTGCAACCCAATCCCCAGCCCAAACTCCCATCCTCCCCAACGGTATCCAGCACACTGCTCCCCCTGCTCCCAGCTCCTCCTCCCGGTGGCTTATTCTTGCCTATATTCTATCTCCCTCATGGGCCTGAGATTTAAGTGCAATGGATGGAGACTCCAAGCCCCAAGACTCACAAAGCTGAAGACTTCCTGCCAGCTGATCTACTCACTGCTGAGGCCAGAGCTTATTTCACACATTCCACCACGCTAATACTCATTCTAATTCAGCACAGCCCTCCAGAAAGCAGAAGAAAGACCCTATTGTCAGCACAACCAGGATAAGGCTCACAGTCACACGTCACCCATCTCTCCCAGCACCACCAGTGTGGTCCGACTCCCTGGGAAAGGCTCACAGGGCACGGTGCACTGCCAAAGGGAGCAGCGGGGAGGAGGATGCAGAGCACTGCTGCTGGGATGACAGCGGGCACAGCCACCAGGCCACCAACTGCCTGACACACAGCAGCAGCAGCTTGTCTGCCAGCCCAGGGCTTCCTGCAAGAACAGTGCCCTTCCAAAATGCATTTTGTTAACACAGTGACGAGGTGCTGATGTCAGCCCCCACCAGGACAGCAGCACACTGCTGCCTGTCTGCCCGGTGCTGCCTTCATCCCTCTGTCACGGTGTGATCTTCTGTGCCACCTCCCTGAGCCGGAGCTGCTGCTCACAAAGGACCTGTGCCAGCATCCCAGGGCAGCTGACACGTCTGCTTTGAGCACGTCGCTCCCTCTGACCTCCTGGTTAGGCACACGCAGGCAGGAGGCCAAGATCAACACGGCGTCCCAGCCCTGCGCAAAGAAACAACACTCGGAGGGGAAGGAGACGCAGCGACGCGCTGGGTGCTGAGTCCTGCTGTGTGAACACAGGCGTTGTGAGCACCTGCAGAGGCAATGTGCTTCTCCTTAGCAAAGCAGCTCTGCTGAAAGCTGCTGCAATCACGCTCACTCCGGCCTGGGCTCTGAGAATAAAGCAGTCGCAGTGAGGAAAGCAGCCGGTGCTGTTAAGCTCGCAGGGCTGCACGGGGAGCGAGCCACTGCTGCTGTCTGACATCCCCATCCCGGGCTGAGCGCTCGGGTGGGTACTGCAGAAACAAAATGTAAGGACATGTCTCAGCAGAGAACTGCTTTACTTAGCACATACGTGAGTCAAAAATAACCCCGGGCACGCTGGGTGAAGCTGTGACACTGGACACTGCAGGAGAGAGCAGCACGAAACACGAGCCAGCCCAAAACAAATGTCCGCGTTCATCTGCAGGGATCAGCTGCAGAAATCCTGTGAGCAGATGAGGGAAGCAGCACAAGCACTGCCAGGGCCTGCCAAAGAGCCTCTTCAGAATGGGACTGCTGGTGCACCAAGATGTGCTGTCCTGCCCCCACAGGGCAGCAGACCCCATCGACCACAGAGCAACAAAAGCTGCAACCCCTGTGAAGCACAGACCTAAACCCAAGGAAATTCTGTCCTTCAAACCATGCCATGAAACATTCCTGAAGCTGTGCTCATCACCACCTCCCTGCCCTCCATTCATCCCCCTGCAGAGGAAAGCATCCCCAGATGTAAAACACTTTGATGTACCTAACGCACATTAGTGGGGCAAACAGAAGGGACAGAGATGCTGCATGCCCACGGACTTGGAAGCTTACAGATGCCAAATTAATTCCTTGAAAAGAACTGCTTTGGTCACTGTCAGGGGAAGGACAGAGCCATGAGAGCAGACAATTTTAGCTGCTTGTTGGCAGGCTTGCTGCATTCATGCTCATCAGCAGTAACATTTTTGGCAGCACAGATTGCTGGCCTAGAGAAAAATGAATGAAAACAGCAGCTATTAGGAAAACTGACTGTGTGGGATAGTTGCTTTATTTTCCCCCCTAACTGAAGAAGTCATGCAGCACTAAGCCAGTGAACTCACAGGACAGCACTCCTTTTGAGCCTGCTAACATTACCATGACAAAAGTCAACGTGGAAAATCTTTTCCCACCCTTCATGGAGTTGTGCTGCAGCTGTGTACACAAGCACAAATGCATCCACTCCCCATGCCATGAGTGACAGCTGCTTTCTGGCAGAGTGCCTTCAGGTGACGGACAATCCTTCCTGCATTTGCAGCTAAGATGATGGGAAATACAGCTGGAAGCTTCTAACAGCTGTGCTGAGGAGACACTTCCCCGCTGTCCACTCGCCCCCATTCCTTCCCATTTTGGATGATGTGAGCATTACAACTTTCAGTCAGCACACACACAGCCGTGAACAATGCCATCCCAATTTCTTAGTAGAATGAAGGCCTTGCTCTTTTCCTAAGCAACTAATGCCACCCAGATGAGTGAAACCTCAGCAGCTCCTTGGGATCTGGCTGAAAAGCATCGTGCTCTCTGCAGAAACTCATGACCTTTGGGGATTCCCAAAACCTGAGCCACTGATGGACCACCTGAGCTGAGCACCGAGTCAGCCATGGGAGCACAGGGGAAGGCAATGCACCTGTGTGACCAGAAGGGCTGGAGCCTGACTGCATTTAAGGGCTGATCACCACTGGGGAAGGAACTCTTTCAGGAGATTGCTCCTTTGGAGTTTCCCATAGTGAGCCTAGGACATGAGTGAGCATTTTCCTTTATTTTGGCTGTCTCTTTCCATCACAATAATCATTCTAATTATACCATCTGTAAAATATCTCAGCTACAATACTATTCGGCATTACTCATTCAGTTAACCATACACCCATCCCTATTAATATCTTTGTTACTATGGTTATTATATGTGAGAACTAAATAGCAGGACACCAGCGACCTTGATTTTATTTAGTGCCACACATCATCTATTGGTGGGAGCAAACAACTCACTGCATCTGCCACCACTGCAGACGGAAAAATCCTCTGAGCACAGAGAGCTGGGGAGAGGGCAGATTGTCAGCTACCATCTGAAAACAGACCAACAGCAACAAGGGCTGTGGGGAAACCACTGCAGGCACAGTTCTTGCCATGGGAAGGATGAGGATAGAGGAAAAGATGAACGTGTGCTCTGAGTGGGAACACAAATTGTATTTTAAGCAACTCAGATGTGGAAAATCACTAAACTCTGGCCAAGGTGGATTTGCTCCTTACCCCAGCTGGGTTAGTTCTGGACAGGCAACCTCGTGGGGTTTCCACCACTTCGTTTGGGGAGTCCTGCGTTCCCTATATCTCTGTGCTAGGGCAGTTCCCTTCATACTCACCCTCCTTATCTCATGAGCCACAAAGGTCACTCTTACTTGGAGAAAAAGTCATGAGTGGCAAAAGAAAAGGTCAAAGTTATAAGCACGGGGAAGACAACAGCAGAAGCTCTGACTGCAAAACACATCCGAGAATGAACTGAAAGATAATTCTGGAGGAAATAAAACTGGGCAAAGGATCAAAACTTCTATAAAAAGGGAGGAAAACTGCTGCCTTGAAGGCACATGAGAAGAAGAAAAGCCCTTTCAGGAAACAAAACCACACAAGTAGGTTTCATACAACCCCAGAGCAATCTGCCTGGTCACTGTCACACGCAACACCAAGGGACATGGATCTGCAGCCAAGGAAGGGAAATCAGCAGAAAGTGAGGCTAATTGATGCACAACATTGTGTGTATGTGGTATGGCCTCCAGTACCAACCCAGGTAGCACCCCATCAACCTAATTAGTATAAAGGCTTTCAGAATTTAAGGAGGTTTGATCAATAGCAAAGGAACTAATTGCTGAGATGACGGAAAGCATTGCACCTTATGGAAACCATCCCTGTGACTCCAGCTCTGCTGCACTGGGTGGGCAGCAGTGTTTGGTCCTGCTGCAATAAACCTGATGAGCTCACCCTTTTTCAGCCACAAATGCTCCTTGCACACTGCACATGATCAGACCCCAGCACCACACCGGTCTGCTCCTTATCAGTGTGAATTCAGGGCACTGCTGCCTGACAATTTCAAGGCAGCAGCAGTGCATACAAACACTGTTCTGTTTGTCCAAGCACCAAGTGCACTGATAAAGGGCCAGGCCACTCAACAGCCCAAATCCAAGGGTAGAGGCACACCACAAAACACTTTATCAGTCCTTTCAGCTCACAGACCAGTGTTACCTGCTGCAATGCAATACAATGCAACTACAGCCAAAGAAATTCAAGTCAAGTTAAACCCTTGAGGGCAACGGACGTTTCCAAGCAGATGAGACAGACTGCAGCATTCCCTGCAGGCTGCCTCCCCACTCACACACCCAAAAGCACTACAATAAATAAAAAATGACTGAACCCCACATTAGGGGGATTTCTTCCACCACTGCCAGCTCCTCTGCTTGGAGATTGGTAAAGCAAAGTGCAAGTGAACCTGCAAGGCAGAGGCAGGGATGCTGGCAGGGCAGAACTGCACCGTGCAGAGGATGGGTTTTGCTGTTTGCAGTTTGCTGGCTGGGAGCTCGGGGAGGTTTAAATGGCACTGCCCCACAGAGTCTGGAATGCAAACCCTCTCCAGCTGCCAGGGAATTTCCCAAGATTGACCCTCAAGTGAGTAAAAACACACAAAAGGAAATGAGGAAGAAGCATATCAGCAAACACAGCACTTCCACTCCCTCGCACCAGGCAGAAGCCCCACTCCTCAGATTCTGAACATGATTCATTGCGATCTGAACCACATTTCTCTTTCCCAATGGTAAGAAGTCCGAAGCAATGACATAAGGCTGAGCAGCAGCCCACTCCAAGAGCCCCAAAGAAATGAGGGGAACCGAGGAGAGCCCCTCCTGTGAGCAGACTGCTCGGTCTGCAGAGCACCAGGGTGCACTGCATCAGCTCCACCAAGCCCAGCAGCTGCAGGAAGATGCACGCATCCTGAGTGATGGAAGTGCAATTTTTGCTTTAATAAGAGCCCATTTAGCATTGCAGAAATGGCACACGTTGCTCTCTTGAGCTGAGTGGAAGCAGTTGCAGACACCTTGCAGTCAGCAGCTGACTTAGGACAACAACAATTTGGTGAAGTGCAGCACAGCAACCCTGATTAGCATCAGAGATTACTTTCCCTGAAAGACAAATGTCACATCCTGTCATGTGGATGCTCTCCTTCCCCACCCCTGTTTGAACAAGGAATTAATAGCTGTTTATTAAATAACTCTCTAACACTCAAGGCTTTTGACTTTGCATACAGTTTCTCAGTATTTGATTGTTTAGGGGGAAAAAAAAGCCATGAAAAGGTAAGAGTGAGATAAGAAAACTTCCCCTAAGGGGCTGAGGGCTCTGCAGATGGATCAGGATGGATGGGCTGAGTCTGGATGCATGGCATTCAGCAAGGGCACCGGTCACACGGAGCCCGTGCAGCAGTACAGGCTTGGGGAGGAGCAGCTGGAAAGACACCTGGTGAGACCTCACCTCAAATACTGGGCTCAGGTCCCTGCAGGAAGGATGCTCAGATGAAGTGCAGTGAAGTTGGTGAAGAGATGAGAAAGTGAAATGCATGAGTTCAGAGGGAATGAGGCGGAGGGGAGACCCCACTGCCCTACAGCCTCCAGGCAGGAGGCTGAGCGAGGAGGAGTCCATCTCCTTTCTCAGGTGACAAGCGATAGGACACGAGGAAAAGGTCTCAAGTGGCACCAGGAGAGGTTTAGATCAGAATCAGGAAGAACTTCTCTACAGGCAGCCAAGCGTCGGAAGGGGCAGCCCAGAAAGGTGGTGGGGTCTCCATGTGTGGGGGTGTTGAGATGTGTGGATGTGGCACAGACGGACACGGTTCGGTGATGGGACCCGGCAGGGTCAGGCTGATGGTTGGACCTGAGGATCTTGAAGGACTTTTCCAACTTAGTGCTGTGATTCCGTTACCTGACTGAACAGAAATGCTTTGCAGATGGGACAGTAATGGCTGTCTGACCATCAATTTTGTGCTTTCGCTTATTTCCCAGCTACTTTAGGCAAGAGAAATTTCCCTGAGCACTGGAGGAGGACGTGAACCAGCAGAGCACGTGTCCCAGGCAGGGGTCCTTTGGAGGTCCCCTCTGCCCAAACCATTTCATGGTCCACAGACTTCATCAGCCCATTCCCGGATGTGATCTCCCCGCTTTTCTCCCTACCCACCATGCTTTTTCTACTTCTGGCAGTTAATTTAGAATTGAAGTCAGGAAACTGGAAGAAACCCCAGGGTTTCTGCACCCCTGCTAGAGGCAGCAGGCCCTGCTGTAGTGGAGGGTTTCCAACACGTCATCTCTGAGCAACGCACTGCTTTGGTTGTCACTGCAAGGCCACAGCTGCAGCTCAGTGTTCAAGCACACAGCAGTGCTGCAAAGCACTTCAGGACAAGAAATGAGAACCAGAAAGACCTGAGACATCTCAGAGAAGCAGGCAGTGCACATGGAGCAGAAACAGCCCTTGCTTGGAAGGGGCAATTAGAAATGAATTTTTAAGGCCCGGAAGGGATTCTGAGATTTTTAGAGCCACGTTATTTCATAACAGCACACAGCAGCCTTGTTCATCCCTAGCTAGGCGCAGTCTGTGACACCCACATATTTCCAACTGCTAAATTGATCTAATAAGGATATGCTGCAGGCTTATGTGCCAGCAGGGGCTTTACGTGCTGCAAGGTTATGTGTGACTGCAAACAGAAAGAGGAGGAGGCAAGGTGGTCGTGTCTCAGCCCAAAGCACCGTGAGCTGGAGGTGCTGTGCTGGGATGCACTCCAGGCTGCCTATGTGACCTACATGTACACGCACCAAAGCATTACATCGTGCACATGGAAACCAACTGTTTGGTTTTCTAGGAGGTATTTTAGTTCTGCTCCTAAAACCTCTTCGATTTATCCCAATGGGCAGCTTGAATACAGCACAGCTCCGCAGCTTCTCATCCTCCTCTGCTCAGCACCTGAGTGGAGGAGCAAGTGACAACTGACAGCAGGATCGCTGCACTGGGCCGCCCTGCACTGCCAGACACTGCTTGGCTTCAGCCCCCACCAGCAAGCTCATGCTGTCCAAATATTACCCTTCATTTAGCAGCTTCCAAAGCTGGGGAAGGAGGAGAACAAAGCAGCCAAGAGAAGCCAAGACACGTATGCAATGATAGAGAAATCCCTGAGATGAACACTGCCTTCCCCAAGTCCCAGCTCACACACAGCACAGGCAGAGCCCTCCAAAATACACCCACAGCAGTGGGGAAACAGCTTCACAGCTCCCTGCAAGCGGCCACTGGCACCCCATGGGACACATAAGTGATTCACTCAGCCCCATCAGCTGGTGGGTGGGAACTCCTTCGTGTTTCCCTGCTCCTTCTGCCTCTCCCATCCCTTCCTTGCAAATTTGCAGAGACAGAAGGAACAAAAGCACACTCCTGGCTCCAAAGGAAGAGATAACAAAAGGAACAAGGAATTACTTCATATGCAAATAGGAAGCTGGAAATAAAGGCAGGTTAACGATTCAGCGCTGAATTCTTCCAGGCAAATGAGCAGAGCAGAAAGAAAAACCCAAAGGGAGTGTGAAGCTGAGCTATCTGCAGGAAACAGAGCTGGAATGGAAAAACGTCCTCTTCTGAATACAGAATCACCGTTCAAAATGCATTCCCGCAAAGCATCTGCAATACTCGAGTGAGAATGAGGCAGGATCAGCCCAAGCATCCCCAGATACACGCTTTAACCCTGGGCAAAGCAGCACGGAGGGATAAGGCTCAGCCCCGCTGCAGCTTGCGGGAGCTGTTGCTCTCATGAACCTCTGCAAAGGTCCGGAGGCTGAATCCACCGCGGACGTGCCGTGCTTTGAGATGGAGCCCCACGAGAAACCTGGCGACCTGCGACGTCCGATGAGCAGGAATGCATGCAGGCCACAAACCCAGCAGCGAGCCCTGGCAGACGGACACGTCGTGGGGCTCAATTAAAGCCTGCAGGGATCCGTCCCAGCATCCAGGAGCTCTGAGCACTCCAGGGAAAGGACCCCCGGGTTTTAAGTCCCCACTCCAGCACCGATCCCGTGGGATTCTGGGTTAGTCGCTATGATCCTGTGCCCCTCGCTGAGTCTCCATCCGCACAGTGCACACAGGAGGGCCACAGAAGTGACCCCAGGGATGGGACACCTCCGTGCGAGGACAGGCTGAGAGCTGGGAAAGGGGACAGTCCGTAGACACGGGGAAAGGCTTCAAGCGGGGAGACCTAGGTTGGATGTGAGGACGGTTTTGCAGCCGGGGCGGTGAAGCACTGCACAGAGCGGCGGTGCCCCATCCCGAGACCCCCGGGCCGGGGACGGAGCCGTGTGTGTCCGCGTGCATCCGTGTCCGAGCGGGACCCGATCGCCTTTCAGAGGTCCCCCCCCGACACCAACGCTTCTACGGCTGCGAAAGGCAGCGCGCAACGCGGCTCCGCGGGGAAACTGAGGCAAAACGGGACCCGCCCAAGGTCAGCGCGGAGCCAAAAACCGCCGCTATTCCCAAAGCACGGAGCCGACCCTCCCCAACTCCCCCCCCCCCCCCACGAAACCGACACAGTTGCGGCCGCCTCACCGGGACAGGTGCTTCAGGATCTGCTTCTTGATGATGGCGGCCATGCCGCGGCGGGGGGGGGGGGTCAGCGCTGCGGCCGTCGGGGCCCCATCGCCGCTCCTCCGCTCCGCTCCGCTCCGCCCCGCCGCTCCCGTCCGCCCTCTGGCGGCCCCGCACGGCCCCGTCCCCGCGCGTGGAAGAAGCGGCTCCGGAGCTGTTCCCGTAGAGCCCGGGATGGTGGAAACAGCGCTGACATCACCGACCTGCCCGTCCCCTGGTGCTGTGAGGCCATCCCCTCCCGTCCCATCGCTGTGACATGGGAGCAGAGGCCGCTCCCCACCTCCCTTCGGGACGTAGGGTCACCCTGAGCTGCTCTGCTCCGCCCTGAGCCATCCCAGCTCCCACAGCCGCTCCCAAAAGTGCTTGGATAGTCCCCCCACGGACCCCTCGCCGCTCCGTGCCCCTCTGTGCACACACCCCAGCACCTCGATGCCTTTGTTGTGCTGAGGGGCTCAGAACCGAGCACAGCACTGAGTACAGGAGGAGCTCCTGCTGCTGTCGGATGCACTACTGCTGCCACAGCCAGGTGCCATCCTTGCACACCGCGAGTTCAACCAGCTGTCAGCTGACACCTCCAAACCCTTTTCCTCCACTCACATTTCCACCCCCTGCCCCGCTGTGGCACTGCATGGAGCTGTTCTCATCAAAGCTCAGGGCCTGGCACTTCCCTTGGCCTCAGTGCAGCCACGCACTGTCCCTGCACTGCAGGGCCCCCGGGCACATCAACGCTTCCTCCCATCTTGGTGCCATCTGCAGACTCACAGAGGGTGCACTCAATCCCTTCATCCAGATCATCAGTGAGGACAGTGAACAGAACAGGCCCCAGCATCAACCCCGAGGAACACCACCTGGACTTCATCCACCACCGCCATCCTCCTCCAGGCCTGACATCCACCCAGCAAAGACACCTGTCCAAGCCTGCAGCACCCTGTGGCACAGGGGTAGCCCCCCACAGGGCCCAGCAGCTCCCAAGCTCTGGTTCAGCCACACCACCTCATCATCAGCCAGCACTGATTTTGCATCAGCTACCTCGGGACAGCCAAAACCAGCCCTTAAGAAGCAGTGCTGAGTCCTAAAAGCATTCATCATAAGACTACTGCTGGAATGAACTAAATATCTTAGCTGAAGTAGTTTCTGTGCTCCTTCATTTGTGCTGCATTGCTCCTTGGTGGATGACATCAGGCTGCATCTCAGGTGCTGGGAGATTTCATACTGTGTTCCAAGGCACTGCTGAACAAAGAAATCCCCCATAAATGCTTGTTTTGTTCTTCAAATAAGGCACTGGAAGAATTCAGTCAGACCTTTACCAAGGAAGCCACGTGCTTTGTACTTGGCTGCATATGCCCTGTTAATCTGATAGCTTGCAGCCACCCAGTGTCCCTCATAGGCTTGGAGGTGCAAGCTCCTAACATACCACCTCACACAAATGATTCAGCTCAGAAAACAAGCCCTTGCAGTTCTGCTGACCAAACACTTCCCTTCAAAACTCCCTTTCTTTCATATTAGATACAAATATGCCAAGAATGAGTTGGAAAATTCCACCTATTTAAATGGATGGCAACCAACGTGCACGGAGCAGTTGGTTATGCAAACAGAATAAATTCTTTTAATTCAGTTGGAACCATATCCCTGCTTTAAGCATGTGGAAATAAAGCAAAACAAAGCCCTTTCAATAAACTGAAGGGCTTTGGAAATTGTCTTTAACCCCACATTCCTTCTCTGATGAAGAAAAGTGAACATTAACATCACTGACTCAATTTAATTTAATGAAATGGGTCCACACAAACGCCTCGGTAGCAAATCAAAAATACATCTGTCAGCAGCAAAGCAAAGACTTACAATACCTTGCTGTAAGAACTGAGCTTTTAACAGCATCTCTTTGCTTCTCACAATGGAGATCTTACTCAATCCACCCTGTTTAGTTAGAATTAACACCACTTAATGTCAGTTTCCTCAATTAGAGATCACTGCAGTCTTTCTTACATCACTGTTTTTCAATTCAAAACCTGCATGCTTGTTTTAAAACAAGAATTTCCAATGCGGGTGGTTATACTTCTCTTAGGGGTATGATGTGAATTAAGTAGGAAATAAACCTTAAAAAGCAGAGAGGGTGCAATGAAGGGTGACATTCTGCCAGGCAGGAAATCACACGCAGTAAGGGTCAGGTTTCCATACATAAACCAGCTTCAGTATTTTATTCCGGCGGGGAAAACAAACAAAAATCCAGACAGGTTACAAAAGCATCACTCCGTGCTCATCTAAGTCAAACCATCTGCAATCTGAAATAAGAGCAGATCTCATCTACAGACTGCTTTCATATAAAATCCTTGGGACATAGGTCTACGGCATTTTAGCACATGGAAGATCATAACATGAGAAGAACCACGGGACTCCACATCTTTATCTGTCTGGACGGGTCATCCCTGGCCGGGTTGGCACCATCATGGGTCTCGAGGGCGGCCTCATCATTGGAGGCCCTGGCATCATTGGCATGTGTCCTCCCATTGGGGGCCTCATCCCTGGAGCTACAAGAGGAAAGAGAAGACAACAGAGAAAAGCTCTCAGGATCAGCAGCTGCAGGGAACGCAGGTTTTCTCCCCAGGCCCCAGAGAGCTTTCATTTTTTAAGGGCGTAAACCTGGATCCAGAAGTTGGGTGAGATGGATGTTAACAATTTGTTATGTTTAATTACAATCACATTTCTGACTTACATGCCTGGTTTTGACAACGTTTACTGAAAAGTCATTTCAGCTACTCAAAAGATACACTACTGGAAAGTTCATTTGGAATAAAGTGTCTGAATAAGGCCTGGTGTACCTCCTACAGCTGAGGAACAGCACTGCCAAAGAAAATCAGGTGCAGTGACAGTGCTTCCAGTGCAACTGCTCCACTCTGCCAGACAGCCACGTGCTGCCTGAGGTCACAGACCATGCGTGCATTCTGTGCTTTTAAAGACACACTTAAACAACAGTTTCAGCCAGATAGGCAGTAATTATAAATACACTTCACTGCTTTGGGTGTGCATGTGTGTGTTCTTCTAGACTTGCTGCAGTAATTGATTCAGTAAATGTCCTCTGAGAATTCTTCAAATGCCAGTAAGCAGAGTAAGGCATTTCAGTTTACCTTAGCAGCTCTAGAATAACAATACCATTTCAAGGTATGCTGCTTCTCTGGAACACATTACTTTAAGACATCTTAATAAGCTTCATCTACTGCTGAAGAGCATCTTCTGTGCAAAGATGTGAGCGCTGCAATTATAGAACTGCTAAATAATTAAAGACTGTACTGTAAGACTAGAGGTAGAAGAAGTGCCATTTACCACAGCAATAATTTCAGCAGTACACCAGGACTTGGAAGTGCTCTCAAAAAGCAGTAAAGGAACTTCAGAATAGAACAGGCTGGCAACTGAGAACTACTCCCAGACTTACCGGGTCCAACAGGCATCATTCCTGGTGGGGGTGGGCCCATCATTGGCATCATTGGTGGTCCACCCATGTGTGGGGCTGGCATCATGCCAGGCCTCGGGGGACCAGCTGAACACACACAGATTGGTTACACACTTTTCATCAACAACGTGCAATTTCAAACAGTTATTAACCTTCACAGGAGATTCTAGTAACGAAGATAACTCTTTAATTGTTTTACAACTGCCTGCCCTCATTTTCAGTTTCAACTTTGACTTCAGGGAACAAACAGAGAAGCAGAGAAAGAGCAGCCTAGCTATTATTTCCAACTTTGCATATTTAATGCAAGTGACTGCCACAGCTAGACTCTCTGTACATAAAAGGACCTCAACAGTTTGCCAGTCACAGCACAGAACAAGGTTATCAATCATACATTATTCTACAACACCCCTCCCCCCCGCCCCGCTGGAAGTTTTATGGTGTTATCTACACAGCAGCTATCAAGTAATGAGGGAGCACACGATCCTATTGATGTGCTCAGCATCACTAAGGTAAGACAAACTGAAGACCTTGCAACGCGTGCTCTTACATTTCGATACTCACAAACTCTACGCTTGATTCCAAGCTAAGAACTTTTCTTTACTAGTCCAGGAAACATAGAACCTCTTAAACAAAACAGGCCTGCCATCACAGCCCGAAAGCACACACTTACGGATGCTGGGAGGTGGTGGTATCATGGCTCCTCCAGGAGGTGGTGCTGAGAATGGTGTCGGTGGAATTTTCCCTTGCTGAAATGCAGCCGCTACATTGGGGGGGAAAAAAAAAAGAAAAAAAAAGAGAAAGAATCCCAGAAGAAAACACAGTTACTAAGCAGAGGAAGCTCCTGCCTCAACGTTCCTTCTCATGGCAAGCACTCAGAATATACTTAACGTCATGTTGCACACTCATTTGTTCTTACTCTGGAACAAATCCCTGGTTTACACTGCTTGTCAAGATGGAAGCACCTGATATTCTTGAAGACACTTATTACAGTAATTACTCCAGCTGAGACTAGAGAGCTCCGTGATGAATTTCACTCCTAGCTGTAGTAGATAGTAGAGAAAATATGTCACATGATTTGCAGCTGTAACTTTTCACCCAGGATCATTAGATTAATCCGTGTTATCTTGAAAACTATGAGGCCAATGTCTAGGAAGGTGACAAAAAGCACGGAAAATATCTAGTGTGAAAGGGAAAAGAAGAAATTCAGGAGGCTGGAATTGATCAAAAAGAAGGCAAAAGATGTGACAGCTGGAAGCACCTCAAGGAAGAAAGTTGCTGTAAGGTTAATATGGCATCTCTATTTATCCCATTCAGAGACAAAATAACTCGAATTTGGGAGATAACTTAGAGGAAAAGAATCCCCAATACTGACAAAAGAAACTTTATTCAAGGCTTTGGTACAGTAAGAGAGGAAAAAAAAACAAGCAAACCAAGAACGTTCTCACTATCCAAAAACTGCTCCTTGGCTCTAAGGGTGTTAGTTTACAACTCAGCAACCTGAGAGGGCTTTCTATTTAAATCCCTGACCACAGGCACTTACCCCAAAGCTCTGTGTTAATCTCACATGACATTATCAGCAGTGCCAAAGGTGGATGTGACTACAGCCATCGCAGCCACAGTGAAACAACGACCCATCACGCAGGGCTCTGCCACGTGAAAATCACGTTGGGATGAGTTCAGATTCTAAGTCACATTCTCACTTGTGTTTCACAGAATAACCAGGGAAGTTATGTTGAATCAGCACAGAAAAAAAGGAAGGAAAGCTCTTACAGATAGAAGCAAAAGCAAAGCACACCAAGATCACAAAAGGATTCGTCTTACTTGTTTTATCAATCAGGCTCTGAGCTTGTTCCTCCATCCATTTCTGATAGTAGTCCTTCACATTCTCTTTGTGCTTTCGGCCACTGCAGTGAGTTTTTCTTACGGAGGGCTGAGAAAGACCACATAAACCCAAATCACCACATAACACCACAGTTTACTAGGAACTTTGGTACAGCTGTCTCTCTTGGAAGCACAGAACAGACCACTATTGTGTGCAGACAGAGGACAGGAGCTGCACAACACCCTGACATATAACTACTAGGACTGAGACTCATGGAATCACACTAACAGCACACCAGCTGCCTCCCACTAATATAAGAATCGTTGAGTACTTCTGACACATCCGTTCCTCCTCTTTATTTCTTTTTGCTATGACAAAAAAGCAGAACATCTCAATGTTTCTTAACTTGCTTTAACTCAGTGTTTCTTTGCGGTACAGCCACAACCAAAAACGAAGGCCTGATACTTACCGAGTCATGGGTGAGGTACGTGTCGCAGTAGTCACAGTAAAACCTGGGGGTAGGGGAGAAGAGCCGTTAGCGGCTCAGGACAGCGCCTCGCGCTACGGCTGTAACGGCCCCGCACCACCGGAACCCACCCTCCATCTTCCCAAGCTGCCAGAGATCGGAACCAAGGTGAGCCCTGAATCTCCCCACTGCCAAGGCAGGTGGCTTGCAACCTTAACAGACCCCAAAGACCACCCCCCCCCCACAACCCCTCCTGCCCCGGGGCCGCGCTCACTTGGGCATAGTACTCCCCGCGCGCCGCCGCCAGGATGTGACGTAATCAAACAGCGACACCGCAGCTCCTTCCGCCGCTGACCACAGCGCGCCCGTAGGACGCTCAACGCGCGCTCTACGGTGGCTCGCGAGGGACAAACGCGGGCGGCTTTCGCGTTCCCTCAGCTTGGAGCTGCGGGATCCCAGGCTGTGCCCATATCCGTGTGTGTGTTTGAGTCACGGAACCACAGGATCGTGAAGTGAACCGAGTTGGGAGGGACCCGCAGGGTCCAACCCCATCGCCACTCAGCACCACCCGAAACCCTGTGGCTGAAAGCAGCGTCCCAGCGTTCTGTGAGCTCTGGCAGCTTAGGGCTGTGCCCACGGCTCAGGGGAGCTGTGCCAGTACCGTGGGTGAGGTTCCCAGGCAGTGGTGTGGTCCTGGCACTGTGCCCAGGGAAGCTGTGGGTGCCCCAACCCTGGAGATGCCCAAGGCCAGGCTGGATGGAGCTCTGAGCATCCTGGGAATCACTCAGACCATGGCAGGGGGTTAGGACTGGATGGTATTTATACTCCTTTGCATCACAGAGCCATCTATGATTTAAGATCCCTTCCTCCATAGAGTCACCACAGATCCTTCAATCACAGAGCCATTCTATGATTCTGTGGTTGACCCTAGGTCTTTCTGGACACCAGAGGGGCAGAAGGCAATTGGCATGGCCATGCGGACACAGCCCTGCCTCCCCAATTTGTATCAGCATCACAGTTCACAAAGGTCTAGTGTACAACATCAGCAGTGACAGCATGATCCTGGTGGCTGGGGCTGCAGGGACAGAGCACACAGCCCCATCCTGCACTGCACTGCTTATAAAGCCTTACAGCAAAGAACAAGCACCATGCAGCAATACGCTGTTTCTTTACTTGGAATCTATCTCACTGTGTTTCCCTGCGCAGTCTCCATCCCCTGTACAGCTGCTACTCATTTCTCATTTCTCCCATGGTGTCCTCCCCACCCATGCACCCGCACACAAGCGTGGCACCAGCAGAGAGGCCCTGAGCTGGGCGTGTGTTTAGGAAAGCACCTTTTGGAGTGTAGTACGCTTACGTTAAAACCAAGTCTGTTAAAAACAGCGTCAGAAATTAAGGTGCACCACGTTGTGCTTGCTCTGCACTCTACCAGTGCTGAGGGGCGAGCACAGGGCTGATGTTAGATATTGAGGTTTCCCTTGTCAGACACAACTCGGAGCACAGAGACCAGGGCTCAGCGCGCGGTGCTGCCACTATAAAGAAGGAAACTGAACCAAAACGCGACATTTTGAGGCGAAAAACAGCACCCTGAAGACGCCAGGCCCGAAGGCGCAGGCGCGGCGCACCATCCCAGCAGCCCTTGCGGCGCTCCCGGCGCCCGATGACGTCACCGAGCCCGCCCGCACGTGACTGATTTGCATACATAAACACGCGGCTCGCCTCCCGCGCCGCCACCATATAAGGGAACGCGCTGCCGGGGGGCTATGCAAATCTCTTTCCTTTCCTCCTCTCCCATTGGTCCGCACGGCGCCCTCGCGTCACGCCAGGCGTACGCCACGCCCTCATTTGCATCCCCGCCCCGCTCGCCCTTGCGGGTCCCTTTCCGCCGTCCACGTACGGGGCGCCGGCGCGGTGACGTTAGGTGCGCGTGCCCCTCGCGCCGGGCGGAGCGGCGCGTGCGCGGTGCCGTTTAGCGGCTGGCGTCGCCCGCGCCCCCTCCCCCCCGCCCCCCGCCGTGCCCGCGCTCCCCCCCTCGCCCCCATGCGGCGCTGAGGCGGCGGCGGCGGCGGCAGCGGGGCGGCCCCGGGGCGGCGGGGCCCGCGTCGCCATGGAGGGCATGGACGTGGATCTGGACGCGGAGCTGATGCAGAAGTTCAGCTGCTTGGGTACTACCGACAAGGACGTGCTGATCGGAGAGTTCCAGCGGCTCCTCGGCTTCCAGCTCAGCCCGGCCGGCTGCGCCTTCTTCCTCGACATGACCAACTGGTGCGGGCCTCGGCGGGGGGGTGGACCCGGCTGGGGGAAGGGCGATCCTGAAGGGGCCGAGGCCCGGCAACTTGAGGAGGCCTCGGCCCTGGAGGGGGTGAGGGCGACCGGGAGAGGCCTCGGGGGGCGGCCGTGGGCTGTAGGCCCCGGTTGGGGGGGGCGAAGGGCCGCGGGCTGTTCAGGAGTGACTCGAGGAGAGGGCGCGGGCAGAGCTGGAAGGGCCTTTTCTGGGCGAGGGGGGGAAGGTTTGACGCCGCTGTGGTCTATGCGTGAAAGTTGCCCGCGTGTTTGGGGTCTTCCCTCCCCCCCCGAACTTTATGTTTTGGGCTTTATTAGGAGGGCTCCTTGTGGAAAGCAGAAGTGTGGGTGATCGGGGGAGGACGTGAGAAACGGAAAGCGGGAGTGAGAGTGGAGTGGGGAGCCGTGACATTGCTGCTGTCCGAGGCGTGGGGTTGGCCTCGTCGTTATTGCTTGTGCCTTTAAACTCTCTGAGCCCTTTCCTGGCCACGCAGGGCACTAACTGAAGTGTGACCCTCCTGTTTACATCCCGTCCCTGCAAAGGATGCAGGGAAGCAAAGTGTGTTGTGTTTCAGAAATTATTAACAAGGGATCCTGAGACGAACTCTGCTTACCTATTTCACCCATTAACAGCATTAAATAAACTCCAGAAACTTCCAGTTTGGAACTGGGAGCCTGAGTTGAAAGTCCTGATATCAACAGTTGGGAAACAAAGCAAAACTTTTGTGGAGTCGTTGAACTAATCACTGATAATGTGACAGCTTTATGAACTTTTTCTCTTCACCTCTTTCTTCCTGCAGTACTATATTAAATATTGCAAATCTGCATCTGCAGAGGGAGTAAGGGAATAGCAAATAATGACATGTACCATACAAGCTGATGTCATGTAAAACAAGTCCTCTTCTCCAGAGGTGTTCAGGAGTTTGCTTTGGAGTTTTCAGGGCAGGAAATGGCTTACCTCATTCACGTGGTGCTGATAGTATGAATAATGCTACCTGCACTATGTGCCCTGCTTTGCAGTGTGACGCTGCTGGTTGTGGTGGTGTTTTTTGTTTTTTGTTGCTTTTGGTTTAACTTGATGTTCCTGGGCAGGGGAAGTATGAGCAGAACCTGGGAAGTTACTGGTGGGATTACTATGTATAACCATGGCAGTTTTGTTTTGTGTTGATGTGCTGCTTTCTTTTGTGGAATACTTAATTTCTTTTTGAAGTAACATTAACTTATTTCCAACCCCTTGAGCCTTATGGTGAAGCATTGAATATTTGAGTTACAGTTGAAGAGTCATTGAACCACCGGGGCTAGAGAAGACCTCCAAGATCACATAGTCCAACTGTCCACCACCACTTCCCCACTAAACCATGTCCCTCAGTACCACATCCAAACATTTCTTGAGTGCTTCCAGGCTCCTCTTAAGTGATCAAAGTGACTTCAGTTTAACAACTTCAGCAACTAAAATCCGATTCTGAAAGCAAAATAGTTTTTTTATTAGGTTTAGTTAATTAGCCTTGTTGGATGGGGGAGGGTGAAAATAAGGAAATCTTTTAACTTGGTGTAATGTATGCAGCAGTATGGGAAGGTTAGCTCGGGCTGCACGCTGACAGCTCTTGCAGTGGGCTTGCAGCCTGTGCCAGTGTGGCCTTTCAGCAGCCTGGGCTCGGGTTAGGCATGCCGACAGGTGCTGCCAGCTCTCGGTGTTCGTGCCAGGATGCTGCTTTGCTGAGCTGTGAGTACTGTGCAGCTTCTGCCCCGTTCTCAGCTCCCACCTTGTTGTGATGTCGGCCTGAATGCACCAGTGCTGTTCTCTTATGAAAAGCTTCAACCAAGCCATGTTTTCCTTTTCTGGAGGCACCTTTCATCCGTCATGTTGAAGGATGCTGTGCAAGCTAGTGCTGTAGTCCTCACTGCTCAAGGTGATGTTAGGCAGTGGCTCGTTTGGTGATTTCTTGGTGTAGAGTTGGGGTCAGAATCTTTCATCACCAGTCTGTCCTGCAGGTAATTCCTCTCAATGAAACTGTCAATTCACTTTCCTTTTTGCTAAAGCTTCAGTGATGATTTGCTTGTTCTGGGAGGAATGCTGGTGTGGAGGAAATGCTGAGGGAGGTCACTTAAGGGTGCTTGTTTGGTAGTCTGAGCTCTCCTTTTTAGACATGTTCATAGAGGTTAATTAAAAAAAACACAACTTTTCAGCTGTATGGCAGCCTGCTCTTTGATAATGTAGTCAGCAGGCCTGAAGCTACTTCCTTGTTGCAGGCCTGGGAGATAGTGCTGTGTGTAACCTGAGCTGTAATGTGTTTTGAAATAGAATTTCCAGTGTATTCATTAAGAACTGTATTTAACACTTAAAACAGGTCAGCAGCTCTGCTGGGAGGACTGAGCTATGTTAAAACTGCTTTTTTTCAGAGTGGTTTGTTGACTGTGAAGAAATGCAGATGAGGAGCCTTTAAAAGCCTGTGCACTCCTCCAGCTCACCTGGACTTGCTCAGTGTGCTTCCCAAGTATTTTCCAGGGACGTTGCAAAGAAACTGCAGAGTAATTTGATTGTTGGTGCTGCAGAAGTGCTCCAGGTGAACACATGCATCTGTAGTTTCTGAGTCTGCCCCTTGATCTTCAAGAAAGACGGGTTAAATACTTTGAGTTGTCTTTTTCCTGTTGTTTATTAAACACTTTCCTAGAGCTGTGCCTCTTTGGAATTGCACCCTGGATTCCGACTGTGGGCTGCTCTGACTTCTTGTCTTCCTGCTGCACACATCATTATCATTATTTAGTGTTCAAAGTCCTGGAGTTTGGGTGAAAGGTTGAACTTTTGGTGTAAAACTAAAAGTGAACTTTTCTAGCAGATGCTTTGGCACTGAAATATTTCTTCTTCAGGAGGAGAGCAGAGGCTGAGGGTGTTTTGCTGCCATTGTATCTGGGATGACAGCCCACCCTGCATGCTCCATCCCACAGCAGTCACGCTGCTCTGCCTCAGCAGCACCGCAGGAGTGATGTGTGCTCAGGGGAAGTTGTAGGTGCTGACTGCAGCTACCTGCAGTGCTGGGAGCGTGTCTGAGCTTGTCCAGGCTCAGCATGTCTCATTCTTCCTACATCAGAAACTCCTTTTGGGAAGTTATTTTCTTGAGATTTGGGGTTATGTTGGCCAGTCAGTGCTGAATGAATCTGCACTAGAATATCTGCTCCAGTGTTTTAATGCAGGAGCTCCGTGGGCAGGTGGGACCCCAAAGTGTTTCGGACTTGCTGGGAACTCCACGCAGCAGAAGTGTTCTTAAATGGCAGCCAAGCCCTGGCTGTGCAGCACGGAGGGTTAGTGTAAGTGTAAGAGCAGGGAAGCTTTGCACAGAACGTGTCTTTGGTTGTCAATACTCAGTTAAGGTCCATTTCTTAAAACCCATCGGTATGGGGATTGTACTGTGAAAAGGAAGTGGAAATTGTCTTTGTTGGCTGGTGTACCGAGTTAGAGGGTGAGAGGTTGCCGAGTGAGACTTGGAGCTTCTTCAATCCCGTGGGAAAGTAAATGAAATCGATTTGAAGGATCTGGCAGTGCTGGCTGGAACATCATTTTTGCAGCACAGTTGGCTGTGAAGGGATTCCTAATTTGGAAGGTTTATTTTCGTGTGCATATTCCAGTGATTTACACATAACGTTTGCACTTTCATCTTTGTTTAGGAAGCTGAGTTGTGTTAGTCTGCTAGGTGCAATACTGGCATTTAATTGTGGCGTGCCAGGTATTGATAGCTTCCATTGTGCTTAAAAAAAGAAGTCCCACATTTTGCTGTCTCTGTAAATCCTCAGCTTTTTTGATCTTCTGGTGGCAGAAGTGTCCTTAGGGCTTTCTTTAAGGTAGATCTAGAGGTCCCCTTTTGCTTTATTATGCTTAGAAGAATTTGCAGCTGTAAGCTGGTTTCATCTGCTGTCGTAGTTCTGTGGTTTGGTTGATAATATGGAGCTCTAATCTGTGCTCTGTTATCACGGAGAAAAGCTTGATTATTTAATTAAATTGCCTTAAATTGGCTTTATCCCCCTGGATTGGCTGTTTGGATGCTCAGTGTTGAATGAACCACCTATATTGGCCAGAAGTGGGTGTGCTTGGCTGTAAGTCCAAAGGCGTGTTTGAGCTAGCAAGGGGTTTGTAATTGCTTCTGGTCTGACTTCTGGTGCTTAATTTCTGCTTTCTAGTAAAGATGTTAGGATCCTTCCCTCAGGAGAACTCAGATCTGTGGATGGAAGTGTGTGTTAACGTTTGAGATGGAGTACTGGAGTATAGGTGCTACTCAGACCCTCAAAGTACATTTAGGTGAAACCTTGGAGCATAATTGAACGCAGTAAATCACTCAGCTGAAGCTATTTGCACAAGAGGCATTTCCCACAACGAGTAGCCCCCTAGTGCTCCTGCTCTTGATATCCAGGCCCTGCTTTTTTTATTTGGTGAACACCTGCATTCAGGTTAATGGATTTGACTGCTTTGCTGAGACTTCCAGGCATGTGGGGAGAACTTGGGTCTGAGAAGCTCCAGTCAGGTACGAACAGGTTGCCAGGTGTTGCCCAAAGCTCTTCAGCTCCTCCCAGTTTGATGTAGCCAGCTCTTATTGTGCTTGCTGGTACAACATGCAGTCATCTTTTATCTGAGCCTTCAAATAGTTATGTTTCCAAGATCTATGGGATGAGCTTGTTTAGAAAGTAATTGTAAGGGTGTGCAAAGCCAGACTGCCCTGAAGCTTGTAAGCACAATCAGGGCACGAGGCTGCATCTGCTCCTGCACCAACAAACCTTTGATCATCTGGCTGTTTCAAAGGCCACTTGTATTGATCACAGCATGGCTTTGCTAGTTTGTTCTGGGAGACAGGGTCTCCGGTCCTGGGACCTAATTCGGGTTAGTTCAGTACTGCTCTGGGCATCTGTTGGGGGGATGATGGGGAGAAGTCATACAGCTTTGCTTCTTCCTGTATCAGATATTAAGGAGGAAAACGAAGTTGCCTGTTCTTGATGTACCTCAGTACTTAGCAAGTGTTTGAAGTCCTTTTAATCCACTAGTCTGATCATTTGCAGCTGGAGTGAGTGCATTGAGAAGTGTGAAGCACCTGCCTTAAAAGATCGTTTGGCTTTTGATGAAGTTAATGAGTGTTAAGTGTTAAAGAGTTGGAAGGATGGCTGGAGGTTTAAACTAGGTGGTGTTCTTACACTGAAGCAGTGGATGAACTCTGCTGTCCTTTTCAGGCACGAAGGACAGCGCAGAAGCAGATTTAACAACTCTTACCCAGAGTGGCTCAAACATTTGACCTGAGTATTTTGAATGAAAAGTGGACTTCAAATACGGTGTTTAACTACAGAGTACACCGTAATGGGACTGTGCTGTGCTCCTGCTTACAGAACTTCTGAAAGTGGGGTGCACGTGAGATAGAGCTGCAGTCAGACAGCTGTAGCAGAAGGAATTGGGTTCAATATGTTAGGCCAGCTGGACTGCTTTACGTGCCTCAACTTGTCTGGGGCAGTTTCTGTAGCTTAATCCCCCTTTACTTTAGTGCAGACAATTATAGATTGGTGACACAGTTTATGCTGAGGAATTAGCAGTTACAGAATCTTGGGTGCACTGGCAGCTCCTGCTGACTCTCCACTGGGAAGAGCTGGTGCTTGCTTTCAGTGGCTGCAAGCAGAGAGTGACTTCTAGAAGGGTGTTCTCAAACTGTTTGGCTTCTGACCTGCTTCAGGGGGGTCAGTTGCTGGGGATGGAGGCTTGGTGTCAATGCTTTGGTGCTGTTCTGGGACTGCTTGCTGCTGTTAGGCAAGGAGCAGTGCTCAGCCCGGAGCAGGGACTGCAGTAACAGTCAAGTTGTGTTGGTTTGTATCTCAAAGTCTGATAAGGGGAAGTGACTTCTGTTGGCTTGGAGTGTCCTGAAAAGGGTGTGCCTTTGCTGTGGCCTCTCTGTTTCTCCTTGTGCTGTCTCTGCACAGTGCAGCATAGCTTCTGGTCTCAACAGGTTCTGTGGACTTCCTGGAACATCCCACTTGTATTTTGGAGCTGGATGTTTTCAGCTGAAACAACAAAATGTTTTTCTGTGGCTTCGTATAAGGAAAGTACACGAGCTCTGAGTTAGTGGCTTTTTCTCCCTTCTGAAGCTGTGTAAGCTCAGTTCAAAGCCCTCAGTGGTCCTTTTGGGTAATCTGAAGTCTTACCAGGGAGTTTCTCAGCCTCATGGTTTAGTGTAGGAGAGATCAAGAGTGAAGATATGAATATACAAATTTCGTTTTCAGAAGTGGTGCTTATCAAAAGCTGATCACTCCCAGCCATTCAAAATGTCAGACTTTTTTTCCCCTTAATTGCCACGTGTCATCTTTTGAAAACCTTTGAAGCCCAGTGCAGGTAAAAGTGCCTTTCCTGTGGTGTGGTGAGTCTATCTCCCCTCCTGCTCCCTTCAGCTTTTTCTAATGCTTTGAGGTGCTTTCAACTGCAGAGGCAGCGCAGATGCTCTTCAGATCAATGCAGTTCCAAAGAAGGTACCAAGAGGCAGAAGGAGCATCCTGAGGATGGCCTCGCTGGGATGTGTTACATGTATGGTTTTAGTCTCTTCCACCTGTACTGCATAAAGAAACTCTATTATTTAGGAGGAAGAAATGATCCCTCTGTTGCATCACTTCTCTTGCTCATTTGGTTTTTAACCACGGGTGCCATGTGGGGTGTTATGGTGCTGCACTGCACGTCACATTTAGGCAACGAGAGCACGCTCTGTAAAGTTGGATAGTGCACTTACGGAAGGAGTACAAAGCCTCCTACACAAAGCCATATGTTACTGAGACTTTCTTGTACTCCTGTATCACTTAGCCTTTGTGTCACATCTTTCTGGGAGATAACCCCTGGGCTGCTCTGGGCATGACAAACATTCTGCCATGTGTGAGTGCCGAGGCCGTGCAGCACTGACACGTTGCAGTTGCCTGGCTTTGAAGTGGGAGCTCCTCGAAGGGAGAGAAATGTAACCTGGCATTCACTTCATCGCAGCCGCTCTGCAACCCAATCCATTTGTCAAAATGCTTTCGACTCAACTTAATAAATGTCCTCAAGTTGCTGTCTGGGTATGATATAAGTGCTATATGCGGTGCGAGATTTGAAGTTGAAGGCTAAATCAGTATTGCACTGGAAGGGTAACCTTTGTTGTTCCTGACAGCCCAGAATAATCAGTGCTGGAAGAACGTTCACTTGCTGTAACTGGCAAGGGGAGCCAGGAGCTCATAGGAATGCAATCTGCATTGGAAAGATGGGCAGCTGCCTTATTTTGACTTGGATTCATCGCAGACCTCGTCAATAGGAACCGAGTTTTCTTCTATAATACTTAACATTTTAATCATCGAGTCGTTGCTTTCTACTCTGAGTGTTACTTTGGAGTGCAATTCTTGTGTCAACGGGTACTTCAGAAAATCAGTTTGCCCGTAGCTCAGATCCCAAAGCTGCCGGGTTGAAAGCCAAACCCGAATACAGTTCCCTGCATCCGCTCTGCTTTGCTCGAGGCCGCTGTGAGCCAGCCTGAGTGCCACGGTTTCTTCCTCCTCCTAATGAGGAATTGGATTCAATTAAATGCAAGAAATCACTTCCAATTACCCGTATACTGCTGTTCCCTTGCACCACCGTTAGGTTGTATGAAGGGTGCTCCGCTTCGTGAATTGATTTGGAAGAGTTCCTTGTATTTTTGAGCTCTGCGCGGTGACCTAGTTAATTGGGAGTAATTACTGTCTAAATATATTGGTTTAACATAACAAAAGGCTATCTGGAAGAAACAGGGGAAGGGAAAGAATGGCTCGAGATAAACCGCCTCTTCGCGAACACTTAAGAGTTGTTGAGGGACATCTCTAGAGCTATTAGCAGGGAAGGTTTCAGCTTCGCTCTCTTATTATATAGATTATATAATTATAAATTATATATATAAATTATATAGAGCTAATATAATTTAGCTCCCGTGGCCTGACACGGAACGGCAGAGCAGAAGGATGGACTTACGGACTGGGAAAAGAGCACTTTCTCCGGTGCTGTGGTCCTTTGCTGGGAAAACTCTCGCTAAATCATGGGATGCCTTCCTTCGGAGAGGAAGCAGCAGGATAGTCGGAGCTGGAGCGGGTTTGGTTGCTTATATGAAGTTACAGTCTTAATTTGCTGCCTTCTCCCCTCCCTCTTTCTGAAGTCCCCCTCCCAGTACTGAAACAGAGCTGCTTTGGTGTTAAGGAGGCTCACGTGTCCGCTGCGTGACTACTGGTTGCAGAGGCTGAACCCTGCCAGACCTGCTCTGTGAGCATGGCAGAGTCCTGCTGCTGTCCTGGAGGGGCCGAATTGCTTCATTTGGGAGAGCATGGCACCTGGAGGGCTGTGCTGAGGACAGAAGTACGGCCATCCCTGTAATTAGGATAGATCAGTCACGTACATTGCACGGGCTGGGTTGGACATGCTCATCTTACAGTTCCAGAGTTGTTTGGTTTATAATAGTAATTGATCTCATGTGGCAGGGAGCAGAGGGTGTGAGTGTGGTACAAGTCATACCTAGGAGTGAAGCTGGCATTGATGTGTTGGCAGAAGCTTTCAAATGACAACCCCTTCCTCTTTTTTAACTCCTCATTCCCATCCCGGGAGGATCTGCAGTTGCTGTTCTGCAGTTCTATGTAGGGCACGAGGGTGAAGACCTAATAATAACAGCAAACATACATAGGCAGACTTCAGGGACTTGTGTCTGTGACCTCAAAGTCTCATTAGCAGCATTTTGTAGTGAAGTCTGCTAATATTGTGCTTATAGAAGAAAGACAGCAGTATTCAGTCCTACAAATGATGCTGAGTCCCCAGAACGTGTGAACAATCAGACTGTGACCTCTGGACGTGGCCCCCAAGCAAAGCACTGCATCCAAACTGATACCTGCATTTTCTTGACTGGGGGGAGCAGTCTCATGGAAAGTGCAGAAACAAAACCAGCAGTGATACGTTGCTTTCTTTGCTGGTTGTGTTAGCAGAGAGCGTGACTAAAATGTGAGTGCTGCAGCAGCACGGTGCTGTGTGGCCTCGCAGGGGCTGTCTTTTGGGGCTGTCTTTTGGGGCTGGCTGTGCCGAAGAGCTTGAACTTCAGTCAGATTTGCTTTGTCATCCTGACTTTGGCTCTCGCTACTTTCAATTTCTCTTTGGTCTCTGGAAGCTTCCTTGTAGTTCTCTAGTGGAAAGACTAGTGTACATTGGAGTCTGCCCAAGGGCTCACCCCCAAACCTGATCGAAATAGTGTGAGCAGGAAGGTGGCTTTGTGATATGCCGTCACAGAAGGGTGGCAGATCTTTTTTTCAGCATGTGCTCTTCTTGTGTTAAAAGCTAACTATCTGCTGCAGAGGGCTGGAGTTGTTTCCCAATGGCAAAGCAAGCAATGAAACATGACACAGGGAGGGGAAGAAAGTTGGCAGAGAGCCTATGTGCACAAATAGCCCACTACCTTTGAAGCGTATTTACAGCCAAGCAAACAAAACACAGTGCAGGCTGCCTTACAGCACCTCACAGCAGCAGCCTTCCCCTTGTGTCTTTCATTTTTTTCCTTAATATCAAGAAAATGTCATTTCTAGCAGTTCCAGCACTGTAGCATGCGATCTGCTGTGGTGTGTCTGGGTGGCTTAGGAAGAGGAAGAGCCGTATTGCTGCCTTTTATAGTTCTTACAATACCTCTTGCTTTGGTTCTCTGTAATGCAGGAAGAAATCAAAGTGAAAACTGAATTGTAGGCGGTAGTGTTTGCTGGTTGAGTGAGCAGGAGTCTCCTGGCACAGTGCTTCTGCAAGTTATGTAAATGTTGTGCAGTGTATCAGCAACAGGCAGTCAGTGATGTAAAACGGAGCGTTTGTCTCTATTTATTGGCTAATGTGACATGCACCCTTCCTGCAGTGTTTGACTGAGCTGTCTGTTTAAATATAGCCCTGACACTCCGAAGGAGAAAGCACCTCAGGCTGAGGAATGACTTCTGGCCTGACATCCTGACTTCTGAGTGTGGAGGTCTTACAGTGGGGTGGCTCTTGTGTTTCCCCTTCGTCTCGATGTGCTGTTAGTGGCAGAAGGCCTCGCTGTGGATCTGCCAGGACCTGTGGCCGTGGTGGGCAGACTGCGTGCTCTTCAGCACTGTGGGATGTGCTGGGTCCCCTGTGTGAGGAGAAATCAGTGATACTCCTCTCCCATGTGCTTCTGATTTTACTCCGTGTCTGATTAATTTAATTCAGCGCTGCAGGAATTGAGCAGGAGGCAGTTTCTTTGCTCACCGTTTCAAAGCTCTTTCCAGCTGGCAAGCAGTCCAAAAAGCCCTGTGTTTGCTTTTTCTCAGGGTCATGCTGCAAATGGCTTTCTGGCTTTGGTTTAGACACATGACACTCCACCAAACAATACTAACCCACAATAAATCACCGTTCCCACACAGCGCAGCTTCTCCTATGTGTCTTTTGTTTTGGGTGGTGATTCCTGGTTCTGGGAGGATTTTTTTTTTCCATCTTGCTTAAAAAAGCGAAGTAGCTCTGTAACGATGAATAAAAAAGCTGTTGTTTTGCCCATTGCTTCTGGAGGGATTTTAACTCATCTCCATTCTCACAGCACTTACTCACAACATGTAAATTAGGGCCACAACCTCACAGACATGCGTAAACAGCGGAATTACATGCCTTGCCAAAGCACTTACATAATGACACAGTAGTATATTGTGGAATGGCAGCTAAGACTCACGGATCCTCTTCCTGTTTGACTGTTCCTCTTTTCAGATTAATTAGCGTTTGAGTTTCAGCTATGCCATGACTGTGAATCAATAGCATTTAAGGCTTTCTGACTGTCTGTAATGCCTCGCAGATTTCCAGTGTCACTTGTTGTTGTTCAGGAAGAACGCTTGTCTCAATGGTTTGTAAGTTCCTTTGAGCCATGACTATCCAGAGATGCCTAGTGGTCAGTAAATGGTCTTAGAGTACTCATAGCTCACGTGACCGTATGTTTCAGAAGCAGTAAAGCTTGAGTTATTATCTGTAGATCCCCTTTAGCCTTCAGAATTATCAAAGTGTGTTCACTCTGTGCTCCTTTGGAGCTTTCACATCAAAATAAAATGGAGAAGTTGGGTCTTCTTGAAATTAGCTAAGGAAACAAAGCCAGTAAGGAATCAGCTCTGCTTACACACTGTTCACAACACTTAACCTCACTGTCTTTTCAGCTTATTGTGAGTCTCAAGAGAGAGCTAATGGCACGAAGGCCTTAAGGACTCTGAAGTTTCCAGATTTTCTAATAAAATGAGAGTCAGACCAGAAACGTGGTCCGTGGAAAGTAAAATGCTGTATTTTGAGTTCTGTTAGCTTGGAAAATCCGCGTGTGGTAGTGATGGAAGCTTTAGGAGAATGCAAGCAGCAGAGCTAATATAATCTGGATAATATCTGTACTTAATTGTCAGGACCTGAGCCTCCTGTACTTAAGATTATAAGCTGCTTTTTTGCTTTCTAGGAATCTACAAGCCGCCATTGGAGCCTATTATGATTTTGAGAGTCCAAACATCAACGTACCCTCCATGTCCTTTGTTGAAGATGTCACCATAGGTGAAGGAGAGTCCATCCCTCCTGACACCCAGTTTACAAAAACATGGAGGATACAAAACACAGGTAAGTGTCTGACTGGAGCCAAACCCATGAAACGTGTATTATATGATAGGGCAGCAGATGGAAGGGATGTAGGCAGTAGGTTTGTGTGCACCTACCTTGGAGTAGAGCCACTCTGATACTGAGGGAAGTCACCTGCTGACCTTGCTGCATTCCCCTTCTTACATCAGCACTAACGTTTTGTGGCTAGATGAGGAGCTTTTCTTCCTCCTGTCATGGTAGAAACAAAAGCTCTGGGAAACTTCCGGAGGAAAAGGTGTATAAATAGAAGATGAAGTACTTCTCTTGTTTTGCTTTTTGCAATGGAAGTTGTTAAATCTGAAAGGAGATTGAGAATCCATTGCTAGCTTTATGTTCAGTTGACAAATAGTCACTCAAAGAGTCACACTCTTTTGAGTCAGTGAAAAGAGAGACCCCTTTAAATCTCAAAGCCTTTCAGCTCATGGCTGGCGTATGTATATTACCATTACACCTCATTACTGTTTTTCTGATTGCCTGTCATTTGGTGGTTGGGCTGCCAGTACTGACGTGTTCTCTGTGGATGCAGTGATGCCACAGTCTGAGAAGAGGTGGCTGTGTGGCAGGCATCCTTTACTTTTTAATGCACTTCTGGCAGGATGGCTTTTTCCACGCTTTAAGAGAGTGCAGAGCTGGAGAGAGCACGTTCCAGCATGAGGTATTTCAAAACAGTGACTGAAATCTGGGAAGTGAGGCTAGGCAAAGCACATTCTCAGTGCTTAATCTTTTGGGATGTAGTCAGAGAGATCTGAGGATGCAGAGGGGAATACCTTGTCTTTGACTGTTGCGATGACAGGATGTTGCATGAGTGTTTAACCTGTGTGTCTGAATTTAATTGACCTGCTTGCACTTTTGTGAGAGAGAATGACAGAACAACAAGGTATAATACCATGAATCATCATGAGTAACACACAGCTGTGCCAGTGTCTTTACTTGGGAATAACTGCAGTACTGCAGTGCTGTATGGATTTGTGCTAAATACTGAGGTGTAACAAAGACTAAAACCCTCTTAAAAATCTTAAGTATTTAATGAGGATATTGGAGGTGAGAAGTGCGCGTGTAAGAACACTGATTTTTAAGCATTGTATTCAGAAAAGGGATTTAATCATTTCAGATTTTTCTCTGCCTTTTTTTGACTTGGTAAAATGGAAAGGTAACAGGCAGAGCTTGCTTAAACTCCAGGAATGTGCAAAATTGACTGGAAAACTTCTATAACTGTCTCAAACAAGTCTTAAAATGTGATAAACTTGACAGATCTTGTTTCTCTACTCTTAGTGTCTTAAATTGTATGTGTTATGACTACACCCCTTACATAGCTCCTTTCAGATTCCTTCTCTTGTTCCTCTGATGTATGTCCCTGAATGCAAACTCAGCTTTAATTTAACATCCTTGTTTGAGCAATTTTTCATTGTTCGTGGTGTGTTTGACCTTCTGAAATCCATGGGACTGCTGAAATGAGGAAAAGGAGTTCATCTTGACTCACGAGCTCCTGGCGAGGCCTAAATTTGTTTTGGCTTCTGTGTGGATTAAAGCCCAACTTGTTAGAAGTACATCTGTGCTGTAATACTGGTGCTGGAGGCCAAATCTTGTTAAAACCATGCTGCTGAGGCATGTTTTAGTTAAATGCACCTCCACATACTGTGTTGTGACTCTGTACTTTAAGCAGAACCAGAGCATATTAAAGCCATTTTAAGGTTTAATTAAGATATAATATCAAAAGGCTATGGTGTTTCTAGATAATATCTGCTTGTTAGGTAGATAACTGAAGTAAAGCCAAGGTTTTTAACAGCTCTACAGAAGCCCTTGATTAAATGATTTCAGTCCTAGAACAAGAAATACCTGAGGCATGTGTCACCAAAGCACTTGGTGTCTGATGGGTATGACAAGCTCTGCTCTGGGAGACTGTCAGTTTTAGGCACGCAAGCAATGAGCCAGGTTCAGTCAGGTTTTTATGTTATTAAAAACTAATACCCTGCTGTGATATCTTCCAGGATAGTGCTTGGCTTGTCAGCTCAAAGACCTGGCTGTGTAATAGAAGCAGTGCTAAAAGACCAGCAGGATTTAAGGTGTATTTCTTCTTCCCACTCTACCCCGAGCTGCTGCTGGCTCTGCATGCAGGACAGTTACTGCAATTCATAACCTCCTGACAGATGAGTGTACCAAAATAGAATGACATAATCATCATCATCAGTGACCTGGATGAAGGGTTAGAGTCCACGCTCAGCAATTCTGCTGATGATATGGAGCTGGAGGAGTGGCTGTGCTGCCATTCAGCAGTACCTGGATGGACTGGAGGGCTGAGCAGAGAGGAACCTGAATGAGGTTCAACAAGTGCAAGTCATACCTGGGGAAGAATAACTGTGTGCATCAGTACAGATCAGGGGCTGCCCTGCTGGGGAGGAGCAGTGAGCTTACAGTGTGCTCTTGTGGCCAAGAAGGCCAGTGTTATCCTGGGGTGCATTGCACAGAGCATGGCCAGCAAGTTGGCTTATTAGTTGCAGCATTCCAGGCACCTTTGATCCTTAACTGATAAAAATCACACTTTTTAAACTAAACTCTATTGCTGGGCTGCCAGCGTTTTCAGAGGAGACTTCATACTCGACTCCTCATGCCTTAGTCTGAGATCAGCTAAGTGTGAATTCAGCAGTGTGTTCTTCACTCTGAATATCCAATGTTATCAGCTCACATCTTGATTTCCCTGCTAGATTGAGAGTTGCATAAATAAGGACTTGACTCAAAAATGATTCCTTGCCATGTCTTCACTGAAGTATCCACAGGGATTAAATTAGCAGACAAGCTGTTTTGCATCCTTTGCAGGATGCTCTTTGAGGTAACCTGAGGTCAGGTCAGCATCCACCACTCTGGCCTTGGAATAGACTTTGAGCGTTTCCTTCAGTTAACTGCTTCCTACAACCTTAGCCAAGCAGATGGTATTCTGAAAGTCTTTGGCCTGCCACAAATTGGAGAAGAAGCAGAAGAAAATTCTACTTAGCTGTAATCTTTTTTTTTGTGAGTCTCACAAGTACTTGTTATCTTTGATGGAAGCAGCCGTGTTTGCATGCAGTAACTGCTTTCTGAATCCCTGCAGGCTGCCAGGTCACGCTGCCAGTCCCAGTATCTCCAGTCTAAACATTGTTCTCTATACAAATAAATCATAGGTTGCAATCATTTCCACCATTTTGCAAGGCTGACAGAAGGGTTGGTGCAGAAAGGATACAAGTCCTTTTAAAAAACAGTACTTAGCTCTTGAATTATAATTCAGAGTATGAGTTCCTCTCAAGACTAACAGGCTGAAAAAGGAATGAATACCTGAAAGAAAACGCTTCCATTGCTTTGAGTTAATAACAGATATTTTGATGTTAAAAGCTCAGGAGCTACATGTAGGGAGGCAGAAATGAGGGAAAGAAAGACGTCTCACCTTTCTGCCTGTGGTGCTGGTAGAATACGTGTGGATGTCAGTTATGCTGGTTTTTTTTTCTTTTGCAGCTGTTGCACTGTGACTTTGAGGATTTTTCTGTATAAAGAAGAGCTAGGGATTATTTCAATACAAGTGTGATTTTGTCTGCTGGTCACAAAGTGGACCAGTTGAACCTTATCTGAAAACTGTATTATTCTGCATGCATTGCTGGCTGTGATATTTATATCTTGATATTCCTTTAACTGTTGGACAATTGCACAATTGTTGTAATAAGTGTTTAATCCAGTCTTATAAAAATGGACATAACACCTTTTCCTGGTGCACTGTCGCTAATTTTTTTTTTCCTCTGCTTAATCCCAGGGACAGAGGTATGGCCTCCAGGAGTTTGTCTGAAGTATGTTGGGGGAGACCAGTTTGGCCATGTAAATATGGTAATGGTCAGGTCCCTGGAGCCCCAGGAGATTGCAGATGTCAGCGTTCAGATGTGCAGCCCCAGCACAGCAGGAATGTATCAGGGACAGTGGCGAATGTGCACTGCCACAGGACTCTATTATGGAGGTGAGTGATCCCCTTCTTGTCACTTTGTGATACTCCCATCCTGATCAGAAAGGATGCTCCAGTTCCCTGCAGACACTCCCCTAATAATGAAGTGATAATCTGCCCATAATCATTGTGTGATTTATCATGATTGCTGTTGGTGTGACACAATGCTGTGCAAGGATATGAGAACCACACAAACAATTGTGCACTCACCTTGGTTTCCATCTTGTAAATGTTGTGCTTTGCCAGTCTGGTGGGCAGTGCTCACTGCAGTTAGACCTGAAAGGCAGAAAGCTTGCCTTCAGTGAGCTTTGACTAAAAGCAGAAAGGTAGAGAGATCTGCCAGCTCAGAGACTAAATATAGAAAGCAGAGAAAACAAAGTGAGCTGCTTTGTTGTCTTGGTCAGCACAGAGCTGTTTTCTAAACACTGGAACAAATTGCAAATTACACAGAGCTCTTAAAAGCAAAGGGACTCGTCCAGTTCTCCTTGAGACTCATACCCTGTTGAAATTCTTTCAAGTTTTTCAGTGCTGATAATCACAAATGATGTACAGGCCTAAAATCTAAGCAGTATAAACCCAATCTGACACGTTTAGGAAAGGTTTTAATAGATAAAACTTGAGGCATCTACTGTAAACTGGTCTTCTGTGTTTAAAAATCACTTTTTGGTAATTTTGTGTAATGCCTTGGGCTGAGCCACCAGCATCTTCATTCATTCAGAGTCTTTTAGTCATTTGTAGACAGCTGTAGTTTATACTGAGAGCAGCTTTGTGTCTGTTTTGGCAGTTGGGAGTGTCCCAAGTACACGGTTTTGAGGGAGAGATGTTAGCACTCGGAGTCAAAAATAACTCTTTGCTCCGTTTCTTTGGCAGGATTGTCAGCAGGAGGAAGGCTCTGCTGTGTTGCAAGTGGATGTAACTTGTCCTTGAAATGTGTGCATAAATTAGGTTGAAAGGTAGAAAGGCCTGTTCAACTTGCATTGCCTGCCACCAGCCTGTGTGTTTATTAATCCAAGGCTTTCCTATGTGCTGACAAGCAGACAGCTTCAGATCTCACTAAGTGTCCTCAAATTCCACATTTTGAAAGAAAACCACTTACTTATTAAAATCTTGTTAGCAAGCTTAGAATCAAAGCTCCCTTTCCCCTGTTTAATGCTAATTTCCCGAGCTCAGGTCCAGCAGGAAGGTGAGACCCAGGGCTGTTGTGCCTGCTGGCTGGGTTTTGGTGCTGGGCCATGCAGCAGGGGGAGCCAGGAGTGCTGTGTGGGATGTGGGTGCTGGCACTGTGCTGTGCTCCTTGAGCAGCTGGGCTCGGGTAGGGTGATATCTCACTGTCATTAACTGAGTTACAAAATGCAAGCTCATGAACTGCCTTGCGTGTGGTGAATGACTGGAAGGAGGGTTTCAGTGCCTGAAAGCTGTTTGAGAAGTCGTGGTAAAACTGTACAGCAAAAGTACCTGCTGTCTCCCTCCCCCACGCCAGTGCTGACAGCACGGAGGAGCTTGTAGGCTTGTGCTGTGGTGAAGCTGGAACCTGAATTACATGTCATTCGAGGTCCTGTTATTAGATCAGCTGAGATAAGGTGTTGGTGGTGTTCTTAATTTTCCGTTTGTGCAGCAAAACAAAACTGGAGCACACATAATGGAGGGGTGGGGGGAAAAAAAGCAGTAGAGTTGTTTGAGTATGTACCAAGAAATGTGTTTATGCAAACACTATGGTGTATTTACATGGAGTGTCAATGAATTGGTAAGTAGAAAAACAATCTTATATGTGTACAAAAAGACACACACACATTACATAAGAGCTTGTGTGCTTTCTTATTCTAACTAGTACTTTGCAGACTTCTGTAATCATCTGCCAGTCTAGGTAGGTGTCTTGCCCGCCTGCTGGGGACATCTTGGAACTAGAATAGAGATATATTAATGTGAATTGTTATAAATCAATTTATTTTTCCAAATAACCCTTTTGGTGTGTGTGGTTTTTAAGAGCCAAACCTTCTAATGCTAAACAAAAAAAAAAAAACTACCTTTGCAATCTGGCAGTGATTCTGTGTGGTTCTTGGTTCAGTCCTGCTGTGTAATCTTGAAGTCACAGTTCTTTTCTCAGCACATCCTGTTGGTGAAGTGTGGAGTTTCAGGCTGTCATGTCAGCTTGGTTTTTGTATGTTCTGACCTGGTTCCTTTAAGTTTCAGTAAGAGTAAAACTTTCTTCGTTTTCTTGGAGGTTTGGACTTGGTTAGTGCCCACTGCCTCTGATGCTCTATAAAATGTGTTTAAAAACAATCCATTTTTTTTTCCTGTTGTTCTCTTTTTAATTTTTCTCCCTGTCTCCCCATCTCTGTAATCTCCATCCAGAGATGACCCAAGTGTCTTTCCTCTTCCACAGATGTCATCTGGGTGATCCTCAGTGTGGAAGTTGGAGGACTTCTAGGAGTAACACAGCAGCTGTCATCCTTTGAAACGGAGTTCAACACGCAACCGCACCGCAAGGTAGAAGGAAACTTTAACCCATTCGCCTCTCCACAGAAGAACAGGCAACCAGATGAAAACAACCTAAAAGACCCTGGGGGTTCTGAGCTAGGCACAATCAGCAAAAACACGTGGGGGCCTGCTCCTGACCAAATTGAACAAGATCAGAATGGACTGTCACAAAACTCTGTAAATCTCTCCCCCAGCAGTCACTCAAACAACTTGTCGGTAGTGACGTACAGTAAGGTAGGTGCTCTGGGAGAACAGGAGAATGGGTAGGTGATGAGACTGTGATGTATGTAATAGTTCTTCATTACAAACTGCAAAGCCCTTCCCTTCTGCTTCTGCCAGACCTGCTAAGGAAGGTTTTGAATTTGACTGTCCGACTCTGCCAACTCCTCATGTTATATTAAAATACTTTTGCCTCTGATAGACTCTACCAGATTCACCTTTTCTTTTTGTTTTTGCTTTGAGTCCTTCTTAAAGTTTATATAATCTTGTCTGGGTGCTGTAACTATCAGTGGCTGGAGCCTATTCCAGCTACGTGTGCAAATAAGTCAAAATATCTCTCAAGATGTGTTCCTGAGTTTTACAGAATTAAAAAAAAAAAAAAGAAAAAGTAACCACGCCTCCAAAACTGAGATTATCCAGATGACTTCTGTTGTGTTTTTGTTTTTTTTTTCTTTAAACTGGTGTGGAGAGACTGCTGCAGAGCTCAGTGTTTTGGTCCCAGAAGCTATCTGTCAGGAACAGTCAGAGGACTATTGTTGTGTCCTTGTCTTGTTTATAATTGTAGGTGACTTTTAAAATTATCTTTACTTTAATCCTCTCTCAAAAGCTTGCTTGGTGGATGCTATAAGAGTTTGAGTGATATTTTGACTTTTTATTTGCTTATGTGTGAAAAATGAATTGCAGGATTATTTACAATTCAGAATCCACCTGTTAATGCAGCCAGTATGTGTAGGTGTGTACTGTCGTATGTCAAACTAGTTTGATTTTAAGAATCCTTTAAAAATGCTTTACTGTACTTTAAGCAGGCTGTGTAGGACAATTAACACTTGGTTGCTGAATGACTTAATAAAGCCCTAATGTTAGTTCACCTACAGCACTTTAGTTCCTAACTGGATGAACTCCCTGTCCTCTACCAGTGGATCATGTTTTAGTGTCCTACTTTGCATCAGGGCTGTGCTTTTTTTTTCTTCTTTTTTACTGATGGCATGCATGAGAATAACTATTTGACAGACTATCAGTCACCCTTCTTGTGTTTTGCACCCCGAAGATCAATTTTTTAATAAGCTCTGTTGGCTTCTGCTTCAGGATTTTCACTCACTAGAACTGAAATGAATGGCTTTTGGAAATAAGAACAAATAAAGCCTTTCACCTATCAGCTGGAATACAACCCGGGTTGCCAGTGGCTGGAAGTCACTGCTGTTGAAGAGTTGCTTGCTGGATGGCTGTGCACGCCTTCATAGCTTTGTTCTCTGGATGGGTGAACCGTAGTCTGTCTCAGCAGAGGCATCCCTAAGCTTCTTTGCATAAACTTCACCTCAGGAGCTCTGGGTAGAGAGTGCTGCCTGCAGTTACTTGTACATATCCCAGCAAAGTTTGGTGGGGAGAGGGATGGGAATATGAGTTCCTAAGTTACAGCTTCAAGATGCGAGAATTGCCTAAGCCTTTCACAGCTTGAATAGTTTGATTTAGATGGGTAAACTCTTCTGTTTTGGTGGTCAGCTTTAGACTGGAAGTAACTTTGGTTTTGAAGTCTTTTTTTTCCCCCCTCTTGCCTGTATTCTGAGTGCAGGACTTGGCAGTTGCTCTGTAGCTGATTTGCACTTGCAGGTGGATAGATGTGGAATTTCTGAGAGATGCTCTTCAGAGAAAGCTGCTGCATGGAAATCCTGGATGTGGGGTTTTGGCAGTAATGTGGCCTTTGATTTTCACTAGGTCTCTCCCTATGGAAAATTCCTTGCCCTTCCTTCTGAAATTAGAGTGACGTGAGAGCTGAGGTGCTGGGTGTATCAATAGGCTCTCTTGGCTGAAGAGTAGAATATTTTGGCTTTTCTAGGGAAAAATATAGGAGTAAGAAACGTGCCTGTCTGAGATGCAGAGGACATAGCATACACCAATTATACTGCGGGGAAGAAAAGCCAGGGAAGAGGCTGAAACACGACAAAGATGGTCTCACTAAATTTAAGAAAACTGGTCTAGCTAGAAACCCAAAGTTCATGAACATATCTCTTCTGGGATGGGTCATTATAACCTAACCTCAGACCTAGGTAGGTGGCCTTCTTTCTTTTAGTTCCTTCTTATATTTACAGCATGGGGGTGGTTTTGGGGTAGATCTGAGATAAAAGCAGTTTTGTTTCTTGCTTTCTTTTGGAAGGGATGAATTCTGGAAAGAGGATGGGCTGTGTAAAAGGTTCATTGATTTTATTTTTTTTGAGATCTTTGTCTCTCCCAATGTTTTCTGTTTGTGACATAATACAAGCTAGCTTTTGCTATGAAAGTGATTATTAAAGGTAGGTGTGTAGATCAGTGTTGTTCCAGACATGCCTGTCGTGTCCAGGGCAGGAAGCATTATGCCATAGATTTCATACTCTCATTGGTACAGTACCTGTGGTACAACACTGTTTCTGTAGTGAACAGATCTGAGTAGGTTTGGCATCCTAGATACTTGGTCTCATCCTAAATTGTCAGGTGAACACACTTGCCTTCCCTCATTTAGATCTTGCACTGTACTGTCCTTCCTCCTTTCCCAGACAGATTTGAAACTTTCAGGAAGGTTGTTTCCTTCTTTTCCTCCTAAAAAGGATGAAGTGTAAGCAGCAGGGACTTGCATTAAGTGGATAAGGGCTTGTTGGGGTGATGTTAGAAGTATTAGACCACCAGATCAGCAGGTGGTGTTCCAGTATGTCAGTCTGCTTCAGCTGACCACTTCCCCCTCCTCCCTAGAGACAGCCCCGTCCTCTGCTGACTGAATGGGAGAAAGAAGACTATGACATTTGGAGTCATTGTCTTGTGGCAGAATAACAATGTGAAAGACTTGATTTCAAGATCTAGGAACAGAGATTACTGTGGGTTTACTGTCTAGATGCCTGGATATAGGATACCTGAATCTTATTTAATTTGGGTAAACCTCTGTTATTTTTATTTGCTTTCATGCCCCCGGATAGTGGATTGAGTTCCTAGTGGTGTTTAGCACACTGTCTGTTGAGATACAGTAAAGGGGGAGGTTAAGGTTCAGTTAAGGCCTGTGTCTCAGATTTAAAAGGGATGTAAGCCCTTAGTATTTCTCAGAGCCTTTCCCTCTGCAGAGAGATTGTGGAGGACCCCAGCCACACGGATGCATGAGACCATGAAATCCTGGAGATGAAGCTAGCTGTTTCGGGTGGCTGCAGTTGTAAAACATGCTGGAAGTTGCCAGACCTTGTCTGTATTAGTTCTCGCTCTGGTGCAGCTGAGCAGGTGTGACTTGTCCTCTAAAATTCCCCAGTGGAGCCAGGGTCTCGGTGATGCTGGTGTGCCATCTGCTGCTGGGTGAGACTTGTATATCAGTGTTTCACACATGGAAACGTTCAGAGAGCTTTTATCCAGCAGCACATAGAGCACACCTTACGGGCGCTGTGCTCAGTGAAACAAACTTTCCTGGGGTGTTGGGGGAAAGAAGACTGTTTCTTAAGCTAAGATGAAACCTGTGGCACAGTTGAAAGAAACAGAGTGGTCTTTATTCCTGCTGTACTATATGCCTTCCCTGGGTCCATCTTGCTCACCTTATGAAATAAACTGCTGGGAGGTTGTAGATCAGGGTCTGCGTTCAGGGCATTGCCTGAAGCATGCTGTTACTTCTGTTCCCAGTGGAGTTTTTGCATGTTCTTAGGATCAAACGTGCTTTAAGTGCAGGATAGGATGCTTATCTCGGGATGGGGATGAGCTATATTAGAATCCAGATATACCCATGCATGGGTATTTTATTCTCCTCTTTGGCATCGCTTTCTCTCTGTATTCTCAAGAGAGATGAGGCTAATATAGTTTCCTTCTATTTACTCACTCCTGTCTCATAGCAACACCGTTGAGGTCACTGCTGCTCTCTTGTGACAGTCTTTTACATTAAAAGCACAAGATGCAGTCTTCTAGAGCCTGGGGAATTAGAGTTAAATTCCTTAACGAAGGAGAGAAATGTACAGATTAAATGTCTAAAAAAAGATTTGAAGTGGATAGCCATATACTGACATTCGTATTGTATTTGTCACTTATATATGAAAAAAATATATAAATCTGTTGCTGAGTTTAGTTGCCTGCCCGTGTGAATTGAGGTGCTGCTGCTTTCTTTGTAATGCAGAGAACTGCATATAGAAGTTCAGATGTGCAAAGGTTCGCCCATACAAAACCACTTGCATTGTCACTGCTGTTACAAAAGGCATTCTACAAGTTGTCTGATGCTAATCCGTTCTGTTCCCTGCTCATGCTGTTCTCAGAAGTTGGTGTAATACAAGCAAATTTGGAGTTCAGAGTGCCTCCTTATTTCCCCTCTGTATCTATGCTCCCCGTTGTCATTCTGTGTGCAGCTGAACTCTGCTCCGTGCTAAATGGCAGCTCTATATACGTAGAGGAAACCAAACCTCCCTCTGTCCTGAGAGCCTTCTCACTGACTTTCCAAGTCTAAAAGTTGCTGCTGCTCCTAGAAGTGTGCTTCTTCCAGACCAGGACATCTAATTGGCACGTTTCTGGAGTACCTCTGTTGACTTCAGATAGTTTCCAGTGGAGAAAAAAAATCCTGTTTGGGTACCAAACATTATTTGTAGGTAAGGAAGATGTCTCAGAAATGTGTTTACTTCCATGTAGACAAGAAGCTCCTTCTATTCTGGTGTCTGGGCTTTAAATTGGACTAGCTAACACATGGCTAAATAGATGTAGAGCAAAAATGGGAGAGCACTGGACTTGAAACTACTGCAGCTAGTCCTTGCCAGCCACACTGCTGCATAGTATGTGCAGGTTAGATTGGTGTTGCATGAGCTGGTTTGTTTGTCTGGTGAAAGACTAACATGTTTGGGTGCTGCATGTTAGCTCATCCCTGAGAACACACAGTCCGTGTGCTTTTGGCCTGTGGGAAACGTGGTGTAATGCGACTTAACTGTGCTCCACTGTGGGCTGCCAGTTTCCCTGCTCTCTATCTCTGCAGACTGAAAGCACGCTGCTGATTAAGTTACAGAAGCGAAGTTGTTGCATGGTAACTTAATCATGTACCTGAGCCCTCGTGTCCTTCCTCAGCTCTGTACATCTCCACCGGCCCTGTACTGCTTTGCAGCTGTGCATCAAACTCCTGTCTCTCTTCGAGTGTACCTCCTATTGATCTTGACTCAGTTACAAAGGTGAAATAAAGATAGCTATTTGAAAGCCTGTGTTGTGATGGTTTGTGAAAGATTTACTTCATCTTGGTTTCATTTCAGTGCTAACTAAAAAGGCTCTCCTTTTTCACAAGCCTTTTTGGAAAGGGGTCGAGTGATTCTCCTGTTTATTTCCTCACATCCAGGTGCTGTGGGTGTGAATGTGGAGGCTTTGCTGTGCTTGTCTGGCCTTTCTTCTAGCACAGGACCGTGGCACTTAGTGAGGCCTTTAACTGTCCCCATTTCCTTTAGGCACTGAAGTCAAATGATTACTTACAGTGGTTTTCATGTATGGTCTTTGCTGGAAAAAACGGGGTCCTCTGTGCTCATGTGTTTGCCTTAATAGCCAGAATGCTTCCACTGGCAGGTCAGCAGTTATTTCTGTGGAAGATGCTGGAAGAACTGAAAGTAAATCTGCAGAGCTGCAGCTGAGCTTTTCGTAACAACAGCAGTCTCATTGTGAGAATGGAGGAGAGTTCACCAGAAATAGTGTGAAACTCTTCAGCTAAAATAACTTGGGTAAAACTGCATTGGTATGCAGAGTTATTTTTGCGTGTTTATGGTGTAAGATCTTGCATACAGGGGATAGTTGTTCTTGAAAATGTCATATAGAGGAGGTTGGTATTTGCACTGCAGCAGTAACTGCAGGCTTTAGGCATGGCATGAAGATGTTGTTATCACTCTTCATTGAATAAATGTAATTGTGCAAAGAGGTTGGGCTTCAGTGGGGAGGAGGAAAGGCAGTATTGTTCCTTCAGGGGTGGGTAGGGGTTTCCTGATGAAGGATGTCACAGGAAGGATCTGCTCATAGAAACACCTGAACAAAATTGCTTTGATTGCTGTTCCTTTCCTTGCATGCTTTGCTGTCTCTTCCCACCCAAGTCCCAGTGTTTGAAGAAGAATACAGAGAAGCACAGAGCTTAGTGAGCTGGCTTTAGGATGCAGAAAGCTGATTTTAGAATAATGTTTTGGTTTTTTTTCCCCTCCTGGAAATATCCAGAAGTATTTGAACAACTGCTTCCCACACCAGTGCTAGGCTAAAACAGATTATTTCCTCCCATGTGAGGTCTGATGTCAAACCAAATCCACGCTCTGCCTTTAAGAAACAAATCTTTAACTCTCAGTTCTCATGTCCTAATAAATCTCATAGGTGTGATATGCAATGCTCCTATGCACTGCTGCATTATGGTAATCCCATGACCAAAGTCTTTGGGGTCTTTGTGATGAAAGTGAGGTCCTCAGTCAGACTCTGAGCTTGCTCTTAGCGCTGCTGCAGGAGGGAGAGGAGCTCATCCAGAGTGCAGTGCAGCAAGCAGCCCGAGCTGTGTATGCTCAGTAATCTGATGCTCTGAAGAAGAGCATCAGAGAAAACTCTGCTTTTAATGAGTGCATTATTCGTGTAATTGTTAGCTTTAAGTGATGTGCTACACCATGTAGTATCTGGACTTCAGAGGCTTTCCCTGGAACAAGGTTAATTGCCACTTTGCTGGGGCTGCCTCTGCATACAGGAAGGCTGAGGCACTCCTCCCGCATCAGCCTGAAGCAGAGGAGCCTGTACTGTGCACTGATTGATTGTGTTAATTCTTCAGCACCGTGAGGTGGTGGAGGTGTCGTGGCTTATGGGATGCGAAGTGAAACAAAGAAGGGCTTTGCCTGTGACCAGTTGCCCACGCTGGGCTCTGCTGCGGAGCAGGTTGCACCCAGCAGGGGGAGCAGGCAGCAGCCACGGGAGGGGGCACGGTGGGGTTTGGGAGAGCTCAGCAGTCCCTGTCTGCAAACAAAGCCTCCCGTGCAGGCACCTGTAAGATGAAACAAGTTCTGGCGAATGTCCGTGCAGGTGATCAGCAGCAAATCCTGCTCTCTCTGTGTAGGTGTGAGAGCTGAGCCCCTTTGGGATGAGGCTGTTGTGTTTGTAGTGCTGTTTTCATCCTGCGTCCTTGGGTTTGTGTGCCTGTTCGTGCTGCTTTAACACGCAGTTTTCCTTCTGCTCTTCCTCCTGTTGATAGCAGTGGTGGTATTTTTGTACGTGTTGGCTCTCTCATTCTCTTGGACTGTTTGTGGGAGCTGCCACTTCCAGAGGTGAACTGTTGTGGAGTCTGTTGGGTGTTATCTCTTGAAGATAACTCAAAGCATGCTCCCAGGGCTGAGGTGTGCTTATTTTCCCATCACTTGCACACATTTCCCTCTGCAAACAGCAATGTCCAGCTGTCTCTTTTCTTTCCTAAATAGCTTGTAAGATGTCCCATTTGATTGCTCATCCTCTCGGGGCTGGATGTTGAGAGCTGCTGGTAAATGCTTCATTTTACCACTGCCTTTGTATTTTGCTGTTTGGTATATCCTAAAAAATTATCTGTTTTCTCACTAGCTGTGTCAAAACAACTGGCTCCTGATAGCATTTGCTTTGTAACAGATACCCAGTGGAGCTGCTGAGCTTTTGCAATGGATCGTAAGGTAGTACAGCTGCTGCTCTCTTGCCACGAGCCACGTTGAAGGCTCATTGTTTCATGGCTCTGTGGCAGCCAGGTCGGTAGGGAGCTGCAGCAGAACATGCAGGAACTAATGTTTCCTTTTGGGGTTTTTCCCGTTAAAGGTGAAATGGTGAAAACTTGAAGTCAGAGCTTTCCTGAAAGGCAGAGGATGGTTTTGTGCTAATTGCACTGTCTTAGCAGCAAGCCAGCCAGAGGATGGCCTGATGAAGAAAGCAAGCCCTCCAACCCTGATAGTGGAATATAAGCTTTTCCTCCCTCCTCTCACTTCTGACCTGAATCTCATGGGAGGATTTGGTGTGGCTTTCACCCTCATCACTGTGCCAAACCTTATCTGTGTGACTTGTGAGATCTGTTGCCTGCCTGCTCTTCACTTTGTTCAGCCCTCCAGTGTTTCATCAGGAGCAGTGGGGATAGCAGAAAGGAGCTCCTGTTAATTGGCAGACTGTCACTAGATGTGTCGCTCTGGGTTGTAAATGAGGGGGCAGTGGCTTCCCTAGAAAGCTTTTGACTTTGTGCTTAAATGTCCTGGCTGACTTTCACTGGAGAAAAACGTATATCAGTTCTCTGAGAGGGCAGAAGTGCACGTGAGGAGGGTGGGTTTCAGGATCCTGGTGTTTTCTTATCAGCTGTGGCCTCTTGCTGTTCTGTAGCCTTTAGAATAGACCTGTGAGACTGCAGTTGTTGGCCTTGCAAGGACTGTAGCACCTACAGTTGGCTTTTGCTCTGATGTGGAAGCTGTCGGTAGTTTCTTTATGTGGCCCTGCAGCACCTGAGAAGCATTTTGCCCAGCTATTAGCTGGCCTAGATAACACCTGAAAGAGGTAAGTGGATAGCACCTGGAGTGCCAGGGGAGAGCAGCTCCGCATCCAGGCTGCACAGCAGGGGCTGCTGCTCTGGCGGGTGATGTGGCAGCACTGGGATGGGATGGTCGGTATTTGTAGGCATGCACTGAGCGCTTTTGTTTCTTGCCTGTTGAAATTGATTATGTCTCCAACTTTCTTTCAGGGTTTCCACGGTCCTTATCCCTTCGGACAGTCTTAAAACACAAACACACACAAAAAAAAACGGGTATCGACAAGAGGAGCATTTAACAAAGAACTGACTTTTGGGGGAAGGGAGGGGGATTCATGTGGCAAACAGACACAGCGTGGACCCCCCTTCTCTGCCTCCACGTTCTGGATAAAGAAGAAAATAAAATCAAAAGCCCAATAACTTAAGACTAGCTGATTCCGGAGGAAAAAAAAGCAGACAAATATCTAAGTATGCATGTGTGAATGTTGAATTTCAGGATGTTGTTTAATGCTATGAGAAGGAAACTATCGACACCGCGATTTTATTTTTTAGAAGTCATTCTCACACAGAATTAGGTAGCTTAAAAGGATTATAAAAAAAGAGAAATGAAATGAGAAAGCCATCTTTTAAAAGGTTTTTGCCTACAGAGCGGTTGTAGTTTGAGGAAGTGTTTGGTTTGTTTCTTTCCTGTTCGTAGCTCTTTAAGTGAGGGACAGCGTGCTCTTGTGGAGCTGTCACGTCTTGCTCGTTGCCTGGACGTTGGCTTAGCATCTTCTGGGGGTTGTGTGGTGACTTCTTCGTGTTGGATGTGTTTTAATGCCAGGTTGGGTCTGTACCCAGCTCAGCATTTTTTATTTTTATTTTTAATTTCACCTGATTTTGATTTATCCACTTCTTAATCTTCTCAATTCTTCTCGTGTCCCTATTTTCTCCTTTTGGTGCGAGTGTTGGCTGCCCTGCTGGAGGCTGGGGCATCACTGTTGAAGAAGGAGACAGTGGGACTGGGTTGGGACAACTTGAGGGCTCATTTCCCTTCCTCTTGTACATGAAGAGCTCGTATACACAACCGTATTAATCAGAAACAGATCTATTGAAGTTCCAGAGCTGTCCTATGTGGTTAGCTTTCTAAAATACTTTTTTTTCCTTAACTTTTGATGTACAATAGCTGTGCCTAGAGCAACCAAGCGAGTGTATGGTCTGGTGCCAAGAGGAAGCTATTTTTCTGTAGCTGTAATTCTCTCAGTGCTAGTCACAAAGCTTTGCAAGTCACATCCTTATAGTTTTGAATCTCCCATCTCTCATACGGTGTAAGTTTGAACTCCTTTCTGCTGTTATAAAGCGTTAGCTTAGAGGCTAATCCTTGGCGTTTCCGAATGTAGAGCAACAGGTAGAATCAGCTGCTGGGTCCCACTCTGTCGCCTTGTATTCGTCTGCCTTTCTCATCCTGGCTTGTGTAGCTTTGAGGCCCTCACCTTTTCAACGGGCTCTGTGGGGCTTGTTGCTAGGGCTTGTTCCTCTAAAGATACGGGTTGCTCTGTTGTTCCTCCAGTGTATCTTCACGCAGCTATGGATTGGAAAGCTGAAGGGAGGGAGAGCGGCCTCGTGGGCTCCTAAGGGGCTGTGTCCCCACAGGTCCTTCTGAAGGGGCACAGACTGAGCAGGACACCTGAAGGCTGCAAAAGCCATCTGCCAAAGATACAGTGATATGCAAATACCCCGCAACCTTCTTCCAACCCTTTCTGGTGCAGCCTCCTTTCAGAGCAGAGCACAAGCTTTGCTGCTGCATGGTGCGTGGCCTTTGGTTTGTTGTGAATGGGATTGCAGCTGCCAGTTAGCACATACAGGTGCTTCTTGTGGAGGGCAGTGGGTCTGAACCCAGCAGAGGAAGAATTGGACTTTTGGGAGCGCGTGTGGTTTGGTGAACAGACCTGGCTCTGTCAGCTGGGACTGATACTTGACTGTGACTTTGAAGCTGGGTGAGTGGCACAGATCCAGGCCGAGCTGCTCTGGGAAGAACCCATGGTGCAGTGCTCTGTCCTTGTCCTGTGACATCCTTCTGCCCGATCGCGTTGTGTTCCCTCAGCGTTCAGCCCAGGGAGTAGTTTGAACTGCTGCGTTGTAGCTTGGGCAAGTGGATCCTCGCTCTGCTCCTTCCTTTCTGAGCAGGTGCTTAACGTGTCAAGCTCTGCAGGCATGAACTTGATGGTCTCATCTCTTGCAGTGCTGCTGCTGCCCTTCTGAAAGCATCCAAAGCACTGGGAACTGCTGTTTGTCCAGTTGATTAGGTGATTCCTTATCTTTATTAGCTCCCTTTGTCAGCTGCGTGGTGAAAGGGGGCAGGGGAAGGAAATAAGGCCTCGGTGTGCATACTGCAGCTGGTGCTGCAACCTTTGCCTTGCGTCAGCTGGGAGACCCTTGAGCCTCTGATCCAATCCCCCCACTCCAGCTTTCTGCCCCTGGGCATATATGCTCTTCCTGTAGAGAATGGCTGCCATGCTTGCGTTCCCCTGCTGCTCCTGCTAAGAATGAATCTTCCTTTTCTTGAGAAAAGCTTGCACGATGCACCCCAGCTTGTCCTGTGCTTTCCCACTCAGAAGGCATGTACTTGTTCAGCACAGAGGTGAGTTCTCTCTCCTCTCGAGTGCTTTCAGTCCGTGGTGTCCTCGTGGCAGGAGTTGCTCCAGGGTGTGAAGGCAGGCAGGGCCGGGGCTGCGGTGCTGCTGGGAGCTGTGGCCTCGTGCTGCTCACACTGCAGCTGTTCCCAGGGAGCTGAGAGTAAGCTCTCATCTGTGGGAGCGATCTCTCTGACAGTGATGGTGCAGAGCTCAGATGCTTTGAGAGCTGGGGCTGTAACCCTTGCTATGGCAGTGGGAGGACGTTCATGCAGTGGTTGCTCTGCCTTTGGGTTTTTTCCTTTCATAAGAACCGTTTCTCTGAGGCCAGAGGTGGTTTCTTCTCTGTTCTCTCGAAGTGTGGTACAGCCAGCTCTCAAATTGCTCTTGCTGTCAGGTTTCTGTGTCTCAAACAGGGAGGTCTGAGATACTCAGGTGTCATCGGGGCACTGGGGTCTGTATTGATTTCCATAGGGCTGATGCATTCACACTCGTGGTGACTTTAAAACATCAGAGAGGTGAAAGCAGTGGCATGATTATTGAGGATTGCTGCTGTGTTATCCCGCAGCGTGTGCAGCAGCTCAGAGGAGCTGACGAGTGATGCATGCACAGCTCAGGCTTGTGAGAAACAGGAGGAAACCATTACTGGGTTGAGAGGCTGCATCACCCCGATGGGGTCAGTACCCACTGGGGCAGGAGGGTGTGCCCTGTGAGCCCAGGGAGGTCAGAGCACGGAGGAGCTGGGAGTTCAACCCCAAACTGTCAGTGCTGGGGGGTGGGCTGTGCTCAGCTGCAGCACAGGGGTGCAGGAGTGCGGGGCTGGGGATGCACGCTGTCCCATCTCTGAGCTTCTGTTGTGTGTTTAATTTTTTTTCCCTCTCGTGTGAGTGAGTTGGGTGGATCTGCAGCCCGTCTGTTCTCTCTGGGGGGGGGGAGTGCATGTGTAGGACAGGATGGTGTGTCGCCTCATGGAGTCTGGGAGAAGTCCTATGATAGCACATTGGGGGTGAAAAATAAAATGAAATAAAAAAGGAAGCTTTTTCCTTAATGTATAAATGAATATTTGTATGATTAAATTAACACAGAAAAAAAAAATGTTCTGTGGCCGTTGAGAGTTTTATTGAAGCTGAAAAATCCTTCAGGCTCTGTCATCTTTGCAGTTCAGTGTTACCCTCCTTTCTCCTGTCCCCAGGATCTTCCTGACACTAAAGGCGTACGCACTCAATTCTCTCTCTGCTTTTCCTCCAACTCACTTTAAAAAGAAGAAATTCAGTGCGTGCTGAGTTAACCAAACTTTCCAGCCCCAGTAGAGGTGTGAGGAGGGGCTGAGGCCCTCGTGGACCTTTTTGGTGATGGGGGAGGAGAGCCTGTGGCTGTAGGGGGGCTGTGCTGGGAGCGCCCGTTTCCCACTGGGGCTGTGGTGCGGGTACGTGGGGTGGGGAATTCTCAGGGAGAAGCACTGTGGGAGCAAATCTGGTGCCCCATGGGTCAGCATGAGGGCATGTGAAGGTCCTTGTTGGGCACGTGCACCGTCACTGGGGCTGGTGGCATTTCCCAGGCCAGGCCTTGCTGCTCGGGGCACACAGCCGAAACATTTGCCTATATAAACTACATTTTGGAGCAGCTTAGATAAAGCTGATCTCTTGCTTACATGTGACTTTGTTACTAATCCTCGCAAGAAACCTCAATATGTGTGCACTGGGGTTTGCCTTTTAGCATTTGAATAAGTGCCTGGAGCTTTCGTGTGCTGTTTAATCCTGACTGAAAGCCTCCCAGGGGACAGACATCCTGCTACCTGTGCCTATGGGTATTTATTTTGTGCCATGAGAGGAACGCACCCCTTGAGCTCTGGGTGCTCACGGGTGTCTTTAAAACGAGTCTATGTTTGGACAGGTTGGGATGCCTCCCCTTCTTTCCCCCTCCCAAACTTTTCCTGCCTATTTGCTTGAAGGAATCTGTTTGTCTTTAGGGTTGCAACCTGTCAGAAGTTCACCGGAGCAGGACAGCGTGATGGCAGCTCCCTGCGTGCGCTGTCTCCTGAGCAGGCGAGTAGCTGCAGCCATAGCAAAGGCAGTCTCACTACATCCTAAATCCCGCATTGTCCCTGGGCCTCTGTGCACGTGTGGGTCTCATTTCTCCCCCCAAGTGGGGCTCCTTCTGCCACTTTCCACGCGTGGGAACAGCTTTTGGAGTAGGTTTTCTTTGGGAGCATTCTGTCAGCTGCAGTTTGGCATTTGTGTGCTCAGCCGCTGTGTTAATCACAAGCAGCCAGTTAAACAGAAACGGTCTGGGGGAACTTAAACTTATCTCATCCCATTCATAAAACAGCTGAGTAAGAGCATGTGCTGGAAACCAAGAGCAGCAGCAGATGGCACGCACAGGTAAGCACTGATGTTGTTTGCTCCACCAAATGCTATGGGATCAGGGCTGGCTTAAGAGCTTGGTTGTTCCCTCACATTGTTTACATCTTTGTCTGCAGTAGTGAAACCTCTCCCATCCCTGGGCCTGGACTGCAGCAGGTGCCAGCAGAGGGAGCTGAGTGTGTTCCTCATCCTCAGCCTTCTGTGGTGGGATGCGGCTCTCCCAGCCCTTGGGACCTGCTGTCCCCAAATGCTTCTGCAGCCAGTGCCAGCCCTGCTCCAGGACTGGGGAGACAGTCGCACAGTTCTGGGTGTGCTCTGATCTGCTCCCACCCGTGCTGGAGAGGCACTGTGTCACCCAGCCTGCTGCTGCCCCGTGGGGACGACGTGCTGGGGAGGAACCGGAGCAGCACTGGGATGTCTTACAGGCAGAGATGTCCCATCAGTGGGGAAGTAGTGCCTGAACTCACGCGTGTGCACTGCCCCGAAGTGGGAGGAGGAGCTCTGCTGGGGCAGGAGGCCCAGCCCTGGTGGAAGGGAGCGCGACCCAAGCTGTGCGCTTGGCTGGGCCTCGGAGAGCTCCATGCAGGGGAGCGGAGAAGAACCTCGAGCTTCTTGTTATCTAATCTGCCCCGTTTTCCCTCCTCGTTGTTTGCTGTGCTGGAGTTTCCTCAATTAATTCTGACAGCTGCAGGCTGGGCTGTGACGTCAGCCCACGGTGGCAAAGCCCAAAAACCTTGAGAGGCATCGAATGGGACCCTGGGGGTGACCCCGTCTCACTCTGAGGATGAGATGGGGCCGTTCTCCCTGACCTCCCCATGCCATCGCCTCCAGTGTCCCCGCATCTCCTGCACGTGTCCCTCCACTTCTGTGGCGTGTGGTGGCTCAGGATGGAGAGAGAAGGATGGCATCTCCCAGCGGAGGCTTTGCGAAATCCCATTTTGTCCATCTCAAAGCAAGGATGTGATGGCAAGTGTGGTGAGCTAGGAAGAGACCTCTGGTCCATCTGCTTCACCCAAGACATCCACAGCACGCTGCTGGGGGGGCTCTCAAAGATCTCCAGGAGGAATCCCACCACTTTGGGACCCCCATCCCAGGCTGAGTCAGCACAGGGGCTGCTCTGTTCTGCGATGGCCGCGGGGTGGTGGTGCCTGAGGAGCAGGTTTGTCTGAACGTTAATGGGATCTGCACGCATAGCGATAAGGAAGCCATTATTTGAAGAGCAAACAAATGAGAACTGCTGGAGGTACTTTTCCCTTTATTTTTTTTGTGAGCCCTGGGTGTGGGGCTGATGCCATCGGCAGGAGTGGGTCCCTCAGAGTGGGGCAGGTGATGCTGTGCCATTGGGGCTGGGATGTGCGTGCTCCTCGGGTTCTGGGATGCACCGTGTGCTGAGCTGGAGATGAGCCTCGAGATGACAAAGTTTTGTTTCACCCCTTCAGTTTCCAGCCCATCTGGAAGCACCAGTCCTGCTGCTTCATGGCAGGTGGATGGGGTCACAGCTGTGTTATGGGACAGCTGCTAATCCCAGGATGGCCCCAGGTTGTGTCTGTGCCTGCTGTCTGAAGAGCGGTGGGATCCTGGTGCTGCTGCTAGGGGCCTTCACCAGATGAACTCTAAACCTCCCCATGCACCACTGTCACCCAAGTGACTGAGGATGAGGTCCCACTGGTGTCCCCCCTTGCAGGGAGCTGTGGGTGTCCATGGGGACCTCTCACCTCAGGCAGTGCCAGTGCCCTCCTTCCTTTTGGGGCTGTGGGTGTCACGGTGAGGGCTTTGTTTTTAAAAGGGCAGCTTATTCCCATCCTTCCCCCCATGGCTTTTTTCATCAGCTTTTGGTTGAGGATTAGGCCCATGTTGACAGAACAAACACTTTGCTGCCCTCAAATCCACAGCTGAGAACAGAAGCCATGTTCTCACTGCGCTGGGGCCCAAGCCAGCACCAGGATGGGGAGCATTGGGTTTGGGGCAAGGGTGCTGCCCCATTTGGGGTCACGGTTGGGGCTGGGGTTGGAGCCCAGCTCCTGCAAGAGAGTGGAGGGCATTAATTGCTGTCTGCTTTAATATCCTCTCCTGTGAGACCGTGGTGGAATGGTGCTCATGTCCCATAGGGTGTTAATTGGGGTTTTCCCCCCACCCCACGGGCTCTGGGGGGGGCTTCTGGTGGTGCTGAGGCTCCTCAGGGGGCTCCAGACTAGAGGGCAGCTTGTGTGTGCTGGAGAATAGCAAATACCTGTGGAGCTGGGAGTGCATCTCCCCGTTCCTTGTTTGGAGTCTTGCCACCCTGGGACCCCACTGAGCCCCCCCAGGTGTGGGTGCTGCTGGGCAGGATGGGATGGGAGCTGCCCCCCTGTGCTGGGGGTGTCGGACCTGGGTGATGCTTATCAGAACAACACATCTCCTTAGGAGCCGGGTGACTCATGGCTGAGTCACAGCTCCTGGTGTGTTGCTCATCCCCGGCTGCTCTGCTCTGAGCTCTGTGTCCCCATGACCCCCCCGCGGTGCAGTGCTGAGTGCTGCAGTGCAGCCCCTTTGCCCTGGAGGAGTGGGGCACGAGGTGGCCTCATCCCCATGGGCAGAGGAGGCTCTGAGCTCTGCATGGAGGAACAGGGGGCTGCCCCCCTCCCTGGAAGCCCCAGCTCTGGCTGGGCAGGTCTGGGATGTTCTGGTCCCGAAGTGCTGCAGCTCCTCTGAGCCTGGGGAGAGGTGGCGGAGTGCCAGCACCCATCCTGCCGTCCCTTCCAGCCAGCACTGTGGCTTTAAGGCTGATATTGATGGATTCCCACTTCGGGACAGAACCTTCTGCTGCCTCTACCTGGGGAGGACAGCACAGGATCACGGGGAGCTGTGCCCAGGAGCCTCTCGTGCTGCTCTGGGCTCACGGGTGCTCCCTGACCCCGTGGCTCCCACGCTCCGGGGCCGTTATGCCCGAGAATCATTTGCACACGTTGGGATGGGGGGGGGGGAGGAGGGGGGGGAAGCAGTGAAGGAGAAGAATGAATTTGCATTTCTTCACGGCAGCTGCTGTGGGAAACAAAGCACGAAGATGTTGTGTCTGCTGGCACGGGGCCCTGCCCGGCTCACCTGGCTGCGTGAGCAGGGCTGGGAACTGCTGCTGGGTGCCCGCAGCGTGGCCGGGGGCTGCTGGCCCCACTGCTGGGCTGAGCGGTGGGGAAATGGGGGTGCAACGTAGAGCTGTGGGACGGGTGGGTTGGAAGGGATCTCAATAGGGCTGGGCTGTGAGCCCGGTACGGGTGGTTGGAGGTCTGCGTGCAGATGGTGCAGCGGGCAACCCAACCCTGGAGCTGTCCATGGTCAGCGGTTCCCCCACTCTGCACCCCACGTGTGGGGTGGGGTGAGCTGTCCTCACCCCACCTCTGCCCGCGTTTGCTCTGTGCTGAGCTGGGCGCACCCTGAGCCCTCTCTTCCTGGCACCTCTGGGCGACCCACGGCCACTTCCAGGCCTTTAATCCCAGGAGACAAAAGCTGGAGTTCAGTGCAAGCCGGGGCTGAAAGGAGCGGGGCATTAAGCAGAGAACAGCAAACACGCAGGTGGATCCCGGTGCTCCCGGCTGCCAGCCCCGCGTCCTCCCCACCTGCGTCAGCAGCACCAGGGCCGAGGAGCCGAGGCCGGGAGCCCCGGCTTGTTTTATCAGGGTGGGCCCCACGCCTGCGCCCGCAGCAATAACCGCGGCTGTTTGCGCTGAGCATACGCACGTCGCCCCGTAAATGGGGTTATGGCAGCAGCTGGGAGATGGGGAGGCACGGGGCGCGTGGCCGGGGGCAATAAAGGGGAGCGGCCCCGCCTGGCTCCGTGCCGTTGGGTTTTGGGAAGGGGGGGGTACGGCTGATGTGGGGCTGGGAGGCGTTGGGGGGGTGTTCCCCCGTAGAACAGCACGGGGCCATCGCACAGTGTCTGCTGCGCATCCCCACGCCGCTCCTCGTGTGCTTTGGTTGGCGGCTCCTGGGGATGTTCCAGCAGAGCCCCAACGCCTTCCCCTGCGGGAGCAGCCCCGGCCCTGTGCTGCGGGGAGGGCCGTGGCCCCGCTGTCCCCTGGCAGCACGGGGACACCCCAGGAGCTGGAGGATGGGAACGGCGCGTGGCCCCAACCTCCTCTAGGGCGGCACTTTCTGGGATGGCCGCCCTGACCTCCATCCATCCGTCCTCTGCGATAACAGCGGAGCGGCCGCGATAAATGCGCTGCGTGCAGGCTGGGGGAGGTGATCCGCAGCGAGCAAACATCCAGGGAAGAGCAGTTAAGATTACAGGCAGCAGGAGGGCGACGAGCACAGCCCTGGGATCCCTGCAGGAGGAATCCCACCCCACGCTGCCGTGGGGCCGCTGCCGTTCCCCAGCACAGCAGAGGGAACCGTGCTCAGTGCAGGGCTGGGAGCTGCTGCTTGGCTCCGTTGCCGGCCCAGCTCGGTGCCCTCTGCGGTTTCGCAGTGACATCAAATCCCTCCAATGGTTTTATTCTCTCTCTCAGCTCCAGGGCCCTTTCTCTGTTCTTGCCGTGGAGGCCGCGATTGCTGCAGCACTGATTCACGGAGCGCTGCTCCGGAACCGCAGTGGGGATGAGGGAAAACCCTCAGGGCCGCGCACGCGGAGCAGAGAAGCCAGGCTTCGTTTCCTTTCCCTTCTCTAGTCCTTCTCGAGGTGTTGCAACCTATTCTTTTCCTCTTTTGCACGTGTAACCAGAGCTGCTTGGAACCAGCTGGGGTTGCACAACTCTGCGGTGACGCAGGCGGCCGCAGCCGTGGGCTCCCGTGTGGGGCAGCCCTACTGCCGGCCCCGTCTGTAGGAACACCACCTTCCCCGTCAGCCCCAGCCCCTGGGAGAGCACTGCTGTGGGTCTGGGGGTGCAGTGAGCACCCGGGGACCTCTGTCCTGCAGTGGACACCACGTGCGCTTTGCCGGCCCTGGGGTTTTCCCACCTTTGCTCCCCATTTCTGGGGCTGTTTCCCTATTTTCGAGCTCTGTGTTGTGCCGCTCACCTCTCCCTGAGCAAAGCAAATGCGCAGTGAGGTGGGGAAATGGTTTTCCCTTTAATCTCTTTTGCTTATCAAAATGTCCGGTGCTGCTGATAGGAGGAGCTGGGGGAGCTTTCCCAGCCCCACTGGAGAGCAGGACAGGGGCTGGGAGCAGGCTTCAGGATGCTCCTACGTGGCCCAGCCCCCTCTGCCTGCTGCCATCCCGTTGCATTCTCCTCCAGTTTGCTCCTGGCTTTCCCAATGATTCAACCGAACGAGGAAGGGCAGGAGCAGCGTGCTCAGCCCACCCCTGCTAACATCCCCTGCTGGAGGGCAGCAGTTCGCATCCTGGGGCCGTGCACTGCCCGGGGAGTGGGAAAGGGAGCGGTGGCCGCAGCGGTTTCCCAGCATGTGCCATGGGTGCGTGGTTCTGTAGGTTCTGCTCTGTGCCTTAACTCCCCGTGGCCGACACACCACACCCACATTTCTGTGCACGAGCAGTGATAAAGCTCCGGTGGCTGCGGGGTTGGGTGCTGGTTCCCAGCTGGGGACTCTGGAGCCATTTGGGGACACTGGGCGCTGCATACGGCCCCAAACTTTGGGGGCACGGTGCCTGGCAGCTCCACATGCCGCGGCCGTGTGGCTCTTGGGGGGATGCTCCCTCTGAGCGCAGTGTTGTGCACTGATTGGAGGGGGAGAAGATGTTCAGAGGGTGGTCCTGGGGCTGCAGTGCTGGGGGGGCACTGGGAGGACCCCTCTCCCCCCACCACCTCCTGCCACGTGTTCCCAGCCTGGCTGTGCTTCCCAAAGCAGGAGGAGCGCTCACCTCGGGTGACAGCAGCCCTAATCTGGGGGCAGTGTTTTCCATAGGATAAGATAACATTACGGCTCTGACCGCCTTTCGATGTGCTTTTATTTCCCTCCCTCCTCCCTGTGCTTATCGGTGAGCAGGGGGGTGTGTGGGGGGGGGGCTGCAGAGTCCTTGGGTGCTGTGGGATACATGGGGGTGTAAAATCATGGGGTCTGGGGGATGGGGTAGCGGTTGGGGTGCAGGGTGGGGGGTTGGGGCATGGCATGGGGTTAGGGGCATGGGAGTTTGGTTTAGCATGTGCAGAACTGCCCGAGCTGTGCTGCGTTCTTTACGTGTTGAAAGTGACCATAAATACCAGCTCGGGGGCTGTCTCGCTCAGAACAGCTTTTTCCTGCTTTTGCCAGTGTGGACAACCCGAACCCGGAGCACTGTTCTGCTGTGCCCCCACTCCTCCCCGTGCAGCACAACGTGAGGAAGAGAAGGGGCCGCATCCCCGGCGGTTTTGGGGTGAAGGTTGGAGCAGAGGGTCCTCATTTGTCCTCAGGTGCTCAGAGCATCCCCGCCGCCCCCGAAGCGCTGCGTGCTGCTGCAATGCGCCCGATGGGACTCTGTGCTCCAGAAGAGCCCTCTGCCCTCACCCTGCACAGTGTGGTCCGGGTGGGAAGGGGTTAATGGGGGTTTGCCCCGTTCCCCTTTGGGGTCCTGCACGGGGCTGAGCCTGGCACCACGCTGCACCCCTCAAGGGTTAACCCTGCTCGGGCTGTTCAAACACCTCCAGCTGAGGTAAGCACGCAGCCTGTTTGTTCAGGTAAATAAGGAAGGAATTGGATATAATAGGCCGAGGAGGCATTTGCTGAGCGCGTCCCCATCGCACACCTCCTCCATCCCTCAGCCACCACTCCCTGTGCCCCATCCGTGTCCCCACCCCATACAGTGCCCACCAGCAGCCCATGCTTTGGAGCCCGTGAGCCGAGTGGGCACTGTGGGGCATCGTCCCCAGTGGGGCACTGCACTCGGGGCCATGCCCACCCCGGGCACCGTGTGGAGCAGCGCAGGGTCAGCTCTTCCCACACGCTGCCAGGACTGATGCTGCTGCTGAGACCCGCCAAGGTAAGAGCCCCACAGCTGTCCCTATAGGGCCCTCCTACCATCCCCTGTACGTTGGCTGGGACGGGTGTGGGGTCGTCTGCTGTGGTCGTCCCATCCCGTGGCTCTCAGGGACAGGTGGGGGCACAGCCATCCCTGGCTCTGAGTTCTGGATGCTCCTCGGGGAGGGGTGTCGCCCCAAATCAACCTGACCACTTTAAGGGATGGTGTGATTTGGGATCACCATGGGAGCACTGAGCAGTGAAGGCACTGCCTGAAGGCGCTGCGTGCTCGGGGGGCACCTGAGAACCCCATGACCTGAGCTGCACCTTCTTAGGGCTGCGGTGTCCCTCTGGATTTCTGTGGTGTTTCTTTCCCGAGTGCTCGAGGCACGTTGGCTCCAGGTTGGATTTTTGTGGTTCTGCTCGGTTAGTGAAACACAAATGCCACTCAGCTGCCAAATCCCCCACAATACGGCCGTTCTCGCGGGCAGGGAGCTGCCTGCTATAAGTAGGGGCTCCCTGGCCCTGCATGGGGAACACCAAGCTCTGCTGCTCACCTGGGGGACGCCGAGCACTGCGGCTTTGCTGGGGACACCACTGGGCTGTGCCTGTCCCCACCCCACTGCTGTTAGCACATGGTTGGGGCAGCCTGACCCGGGGTTTGGGGCACGCAGTCCAGCTGTCAGCCCCATGCAGGTAATGGGGAGGGGTTGTGGGGTGGTAAAAGGTTGGGGGCGGCCCTGGGAACCCTGGATGTGCTGCATCCCTTCTGTGCAGTGGGTTTGCCCCGGTATGGGGCTGCAACCCCATAGCAAGACCCTGAGCTGTCACATCTCTGTGGGCTGCCCCCAGCCCGGCTATGGGAGGGGGGGGAATCCCCCTGCCTTGAAAAGATGGAGGGGTTCAGGGCATTGTCGTGGGGGCTCTCGCATTGTGTGGTGTCTGCTGCTGGAAGAAACCAGGGATGAACCCCAAACCCCTGATAGAAATGGGTTTGGGGGCAGAAAGGGGTTTGCTGATCCCCCCCCTCCTCTCTGAGCTGTCGGTTTGGGATTGGAGCTTGCAAGGTTGGGTAAAGGGGTGTCCCTATGGCAGCGGGGATGCGTGGGGTGGCTTTGGGTCCCGGTGTCACAGCTATGGGGTCAGGAGGGGGCACACAGCCTGGCCCCACTCCCCCACATTGCCCGGGGGGGGGGGGGGGGATGGGAGGGGATGGTTCGGAAGCACCTGCGGATTTGGGACCGTCCTGTGTGCCCCGTGCCCGGCACAACCTGTTCCACCACGGCTTAGGAGTAATTAACGGCCCCATTGTTTGAGGGTCAGGGTGGGGGATTTTTTATTTGTTTTTAATTTCCCTTGCTCTCGAAGGCTGATCCCGGTGAGGGTGTCCCTGTGCTCAGCCAACGGAGCTCGGGGCAGTGCCATGTCCCCATCGCTCCCAGCTCCGTGCCCAGGGGATGCACCTCCAGTTTTCCAGGGAAAAGCAATAAGGGAAAAGGAAAGGGAGTGGGAAAAAGGGCACCCGAAGCTGCGAGCAAACAGGTCCCACCCAGGGAAGGCAAACAACGGCCCCCGCCCTGCGAGTACAGCGCGTTTGGTCGCTTTAGGGCCACGTTCCCAATCCTCCCCGTGCCCATCGTGGGGGCTGGAAGAGGAGGGGGAGGGCACAGAGTTGGGGGACCCCTCCCGCAGCTGCAGTGCAGCTGTCGCCGCGTCCCCTTTGTGCCGCAGCAGCGTGGGGCTGTGGGGAAGGCGGATCTGCTAAAGCTCTTCTTTTCATCCGCAGCAGATAAAGGGGAGGTTTGGGAGCGGGTGCCATCGCTCGGGGAAACTGCTGGGAGGGGGGGGGGGCAGCCCCTTCCTCCTCCTCCTCCTCCTAATCCTTGTCATCGCTGCCCTCACTCAGTGCTGCGGTGCCATGTCCCAAACCATGGGGCTGGGTCCCCAACCCTGGGGTGTGGCTGGTGCTCCCAGCTGCTGCCCAGCGGGGCCGTTCCCGGTGCTGGGAGCAGACCCACTCCCAAGGATGAGCGCTGCTGGGCAGCTCAGCACTGCCCCTTCCCCTCGTCCCTGTCCCCTCGCAGGGAATCTGTCCCCAGGATCCCTCTCCCGGAGTGCTCTGAGCAGATGGAGCCATCCTGTGGGGTGCAATGGGAACTGTGCAGCCCCTGAGCCCCCGGTGGGTGGGGACGGACCGATGGGGGCAGCTTTTATTGTGAGAGAATGAAGGGAAAGTCGTGGTCCAGAAGTGACCAAAGCCACACGGCCCAGGAGAGCCATCCCCAGTGCTGGGACATGCTTGTGAGATGCTCCCCAAGACACCCCCCCCCCAGTGCCCCATACCCAGACTCCCATCTCCCACCCCAAAACCGGGGCCATCCCCAGCACGACCCTAAGACAGCATTCCTCCGAGGGCTCCCTGGGCACTGTGGGTCTCTTTGTAGGATTTTCCCCATCTAACAGGCTTAGTGCTGCTTTGTGCCTGAGCCTCTCCTCTCCCCCCCCCCCCTCCATCCCAGGTCTGAGCGCTGGAAGCATGGGCAGCCCCAGCCCCCCTGGCACCCCCTTCTGCCTGCACTACTTCGACATGCTCTACTCGGAGGACGTGGCGTGGGCTGCCAAAGGGATGGGGGAGACCTCCCAGAGCGGTGCCCCGGGGGGGCGAGGGGAGGTGAAGAAGGAGCCCGAGCAGTGCCCCATCATCGACAGCCAAGGTTTGGGGCTGGGGGGCGATGGGGAGCTGCAGGGGGGGCTGCCCTTGGAGGAGCACTCGCTGGAGCAGATGCAGAGCATGGTGGTGGGCGAAGTGCTGAAGGACATCGAGACGGCGTGCAAGCTGCTCAACATCGCTGCAGGTGGGTGCACCCAGACCCCCCCCCCAAAAATGATAACAACCCATAAAATGTCCCTACACCCATCCCATTGCCCCACACCCATGAAATGGCCCCAGAGCCTTTAAAAGGTTCCAAACTGCCCCAAAGTGCCCCATGTGCTCTGACCCTGAGCCCCAAAGCCCTAAAACCGCCCCAGAACCCCCAAACGTGCTCTGAGATGCCAAACTGCCCTAAGCAGCCCCCAGACACCCCCAAATGCCCCCAAACACCTAAAAGTGCCCCAAAACGGAATGCCCCAAATGCTCTGAAACCATTCTCATCCCCCAAAGTGCCCCAAAGCTTCCCAACCTACCCCCAAAACCCATGCAATGCTCTTTAAATGTCCGTCCTCCCACCCCAAAGCCCCTAAATGCCACCAAAATGAGAGAGGGCTCGCTCATCCTCCCCAGCCTTGGCCCCGCGGGGGGGGGGTGAGCACAGGGTGCCCCCGGCCCTATGGGGTGACGCCGTGCTCGCCGCCCCCAACCCCAGACCCCGCAGACTGGAGCCCCGGCAACGTGCAGAAGTGGATCCTATGGACGGAGCACCAGTACCGACTGCCGCAGCTCGGGAAGTCCTTCCAGGAGCTGTCCGGGAAGGAGCTGTGCGCCATGTCGGAGGAGCAGTTCTGCCAACGCTCGCCCGTCTGCGGCGACGTCCTCCACGCGCACCTCGACATCTGGAAGTCGGGTACGAGTGGGGCCGGGGGGGGGAGCGCTGCTCGGGGGGGGGGGGGGTGGGAGGGGGTGGGGGTGGGCTCCCTCTGACCGCACGCTGCCCGATTTCCAGCTGCGTGGATGAAGGAAAAAGCCGCCCCGGGGGATGGGAGATACTGCGGTGAGTTCTGCGTGGCTTCGCTGGGCTCCCCCAGCCTTGTTTCAGGGCGGGGCTGCTCACCGCCCTCGTCCCTATGCGCGGCCCTATGGGGCGGCTGAGGTCAGGACCCCGCTGTTCTCCCTTGCCGTCCCCGTCCCCAAGCCCGGGGTGCATCCCCCATCCCACCCCATCCCTCCCTGTGCAGGAGGTGACAGTGGATGGGTGGACAGTGAGGTGGACTCATCCTGCGCCGGGCAACCCATCCACCTCTGGCAGTTCCTGAAGGAGCTGCTGCTGAAACCCCACAACTACGGGCGCTTCATCCGTTGGCTCAACAAGGAGAAAGGTGGGTGGGCGCTCCCGGGGTCGGGAAGGGGTCTGGGGCGGTCACCCCGAGCTTCCCATCCCCTCTTCCCTCGTAGGGATCTTCAAGATCGAGGACTCGGCGCAGGTGGCACGGCTCTGGGGCATCCGGAAGAACCGCCCGGCCATGAACTACGACAAGCTGAGCCGCTCCATCCGGCAGTACTACAAAAAGGGCATCATCCGCAAACCCGACATCTCGCAGCGCCTCGTCTACCAGTTCGTGCACCCGCTCTGAGGGGCTGAGCCTGGGGGGCACGGGGGACCCTCACTGCTCTCCGTGACCTCATCGGCGTCTTTCAGTGCCGCAGGAGCGTGGTTGGGGTCATCCCCATGGACCGTAGGGACCTCTTTGTTCCCAGACCCTGTACTTGGAGGGGGGATGAGCTCCGAGGGCATCGCCACGTGCCTGCGTGGGGGGGCAGGGCTGTGTGTGGAGTGGATTCAGGGGCTGGAGGCAGTGAAGGGGGATGAGGAGATAACGGCTGATGTGCTGGGGGCTGTGGGGGGCTGCCCGCAGCCTTGGGATCGAGGGAGGGAACGTGTTCAGGGTCACCAGGGCTGCAGCTGGGGACCTCCTGTCCCCACACTCTGTCCTCCCCTCCCTGCAGCCCTGGGCATCATCAGGATGTGGGGCCGTGGGCAGCCCCCATAGGAGACTCCAATAACCACATGGCATCGCCTGCCCCAGTTCAGGGGGCACTGGGACTGCACTCCATGCAGCCAGACTCTGTCCCCGTGCCATCCCCGGGCTGGGCTCTGGGGTCGGTCCCCCTTCTTGCCAGCAATCCCATAAGCAGAGACACAGCTGCTCCGGATGAACCCCCAGAACTGTTCTCAGATATTGGGAATGGGACTCATCCCTCCCTCCCCGGCGTGGGATGGGGATGGTGGGGCGGGACAAATCTGGGCACACAGCACCAGTGTGCACAGCGGCTTTGGGTTGGCACTGTGGGGACAGGCACGTTGGCTTCGCCCCATGGGGTGAGCAGTGGGGATGGAGAGGTGGGAGACGGAGAGACCCACCCCCATCTGCTATGGGTTCACGGTGCATGGAGACACGGGGCCCTGGGATAGATGCATCCCCCATCCCTCCACAAATATGGGAGGGGCCCTCAACCCCAAATTCCACATTTTGCACAGGGAGTGACCGTGCAACATGGGAACTCAGCTCTGGCCCCACAGGTGTGCAGCCCCATTGAGCCACATCCCCAACCCTGGGCATGGGGATCCCCAGAGACCCCCATCCACAGCTGAGGGCTCTCCCCGCATTTGGGATTTCCCTTTGCCCGCCCCATTCCTGTGCTTTGGGAAAGAGACACAACTGCATCGTTCCCCTCTGGACTCAGAACTGGGGATGGTGGGAACTGCACACTTCACGAAGGTCTGAGCTACCTGGCGATGTCCTTCTTGTATATTACAATCGTTATTTGTGTTTATTTTCTTCACGGTTTTGCCTGGTGGTGAGTTGTGGTTCAGGTTCAGAGGGCAGAAGGGAGGCCCAGACCCCCGTGAGATGATCTGCAGGAGCTTCAAAGGAAACAATTAGCTCATGGTCTGCCTGCAGCTGCATTGAGCTGCCCGAGTCCTGCTGCTGCTCTCCGTGGGCACAGGGGCAGCACTGCACTGTCAGCCCCAAACCCTGCTGCCTACACAAGGGAAAATGTCTTTTCTCCCCCTCCCTTCACCCCATTGCTCGCAGCAGCTGCTGTTTCCCAGGGCTGGTGACCCACACGTCGCTCTTCCTGCAGGTTTGGGGTTTGCAGCAAGGCTCTGCACACAGTGCTTTCCCACCTCCCACTTTCCCCAGTGCATCTCAGGATCCCACTGCCTTCCCAGATCCCCCCAAGGGCTTTGCAAGGCTTTTCCCAGTGGCTTGTCCCACCCCACAGGGTGTGCCCCCCTCCCATAGCCCCCAGCAGCGACACACAGCTCCCCATGCCACTTCCCAGCTGCCCCCAGCGGCAGCGAGCCCCACAGCACATCCTGGGGCTGCAGAGAGCACTGTGGGGAGGGGACGTGGGGGCTTTGCCACTCACCCCACAGTGGGGTCCATAACCCCGAGGGCAGAGTCGGATCGGCGCACGCAAACCCGGACCCGGAGGACGCGTACAGAGGTGGGATATTTTCTCTTGCTGCTTTAGTTGTTGTATCCACGGTCATTACAATCACAATATATATATATTATATATATACTTCTTAAATTACACGATCGATGTACAAAAACCGGGGTGCATTGCTGAGACGGGCGGTCGGTTGGTCGGGGTGTTGGTTTTTTTCTTTTTCTGTCTGACTTTTTCTGTGTCGTACTTTTTTATTCCCATCCGTGTGCTGGGCAGGGGGGGCAGTGCCCACACGCTGCCCTCGGAGCAACGCTGCGTCCCTGGAGCCAAACAATTCGCTAGGAGGGTGGGTGGGCACCCGAGGGAGGGTGGGAGGGCATGGGGAGAGGGAGGTCGGCGTGGCGAAGAAATAAATGTGGCGATGAGGAGGGGTGGGGGCCATGCAGGAGCACCCATGGGTGCTGAGGGGCTGTGCTCCGTGCGGAGTGCAGTGAAGGGATGGAGTGAGCACGGTGTGCAGTTCCCCTCTCCCTGCGGGACCTCAGGAAGGGGTCAGAGGGGACCATCCCAGCAGCACCCAGAGGGTCCCCGCTGTCTTCCAGTTGGTTCTTGGCCAAGAAGAAACCTTCTGGGATCTGCTTTGCTCTCGCAGAGTGCTGCTCCCTGTGGTGCACCCAGGGCACAGCTCTGGGCAACGAGGAGGAGGAGGAAGACGGAGAGATGCAGCCACGCTCTGCAGTAGAGCTGCTCCTGCTTCCCCCCCATGGGGACAGGCGGCTGTGGGGCAGGAGGGGGACATTAGCCCCCGTTCTTTGGGGACGGAGGAGGAATTGGAGTGAAGAACATGAAAACATTAAAAACTAAACGGTGCAAAACCCCATTGCCTCTCTTATTATTTTTCGGAGAGGGGCGAATTATGTTGGTCCCAGGAGATCAGCGCCGTGCGTTTCGGAGCAGTTCCAGCCAATCAGAAGGCGGCTCATGATTTCAGTATCTTTAAAAACCAACCAAGGAGGAGCTCTCTCTGGTTGGGCTTTAAGATCTTGAGGTATCGGCTTTTCACTCGGAAAAAAATCAGCTAACGCAGAACGGACAGCGCCGTCTTTCGCTTCGCATTATCTTAGAAGAAGAAAAAAGCGACTATGCAAAATACTCTTCGGAGACAACTCTTAAAAAAATAAAAGCTTGGTCGGAAAATATGTCTGAATCTCTAAGTGGGAGGAGTGACGGAGCAGGCGGCGCGACGGCGGTTGGCTGGTGGAGGATGGAGACAACGGAGGGTGGGTTGACCTGCAGACGGCGACGAGGAGCACAGCACAAGACTCAGATTGCCTCCACGTAGTTGGCGGGGTACAGCCCCAGCTGCCCGTTGTCCAAGCGCCCTTTGCACCATCCCTGCTCGTCTTCTTCACCCAGCTTGGTTAGCTCGTCTCCTGGAGGAGGAGGGAGGAAGGGAGAGCTTGTTGTTGGAGCATCCCTGGGGGTGTGGGACTCGTGCTGGGCGAGGTTTGCAGGGTGGGAAAGCAAAGAGTGTGCCATGGTTCCTCCTGAGCCCCATTCCTCCCATCCCACCTCACTCAGCACATTCCGCTCTCGGTACGATGGGCTGACGGTTGGACTTAGTGGTCTTGGAGGTCTTTTCCAACCTCGCCAAGAAGGCTGATGGCATCCTGGCTTGGATCAGCAATGGGGTGGTGAGCAGCACTAGGGAAGTCATCCTGCCCCCCTGCTCAGCCCCACCTCGAGTACTGTGCTCAGTGTGGGGCACCTCCATGCAGAAAGGACACGGAGGTGCTGGAGCAGGTCCAGAGGAGGGCAACAAGGATGGGAAGGGCTTGGAGAGTGTGCCCTACGAGGAGAGACTGAAGAGCTGGGGCTGTTTGGGCTGGGGAAGAGGAGGTGAGGGGAGAGCTCACTGCTCTCTTCCAGTATCTGAAAGGTGACTGCAGTGAGAGCGGGGCTGGGCTCTGCTCACTGGTGGCAGTGACAGGACCAGGGGACACGGCCTGAAGTTGCACCAGGGGAGGTTTAGGTTGGATGTGAGGAAAATCTTCTGTACAGAAGGGGTCGTTAAGCACCAGAACAGGCTGGGACGTGGTGGAGTCACCACCCCTGAACGCGTTTAAAACCCTTTGGGGTGCGGTGCTCGGGGACATGATGCAGCAGTGGGTTGTTGAAGTTCGGGCAGTACGGTTTGGTGGAGGTTGGACCCGATGCTCTTGAGGGTCTTTTCCAACCTGAGCCATTCAATGGTTCTATAATTCCATTCTATTAATGCTTCTCTGAGCCACTGGGCTGGGATAACTCTGACACAATTTAGCGGACTTTCCCCCCAAAAGAGGAAGCACCCATGGGACAACCCATTACCTGCTTTGAAGCTGAGCTCGTCCTGCTCCTGCCCGTCATAGTCGTACAGTGCCCTCACCCGCACGCCTTTCCCCACTGAGTCCTCATCGAAGGGGTTGGTGCCACCGTTGGCCTCGCTGGCATTGAAGGAGTTGCTGCCCTCGTCGTCAGACCACTCTGCGCTGTAGGTCTGCCCACGGTCGTGGCTGCTGACGCTGGGGTGGGAAGGAGAGGGGATGGGGGGGGTGGGCAGGCACCCCGATTTGGGGGGCTTCCCAAGGTGCAGTGAGCAGGACCCCAGCTCACAGCACAGCCCTTGGAGGATGGAGCAGACCTGTCCCTAAGGGCATCTCACCGTCCCCACTGGTGACAGCGGGAGTGTTTGCACAGCCAAATCCCAAGCGTTTCCCAGTGTTAGGAGTGGGTTGCACCACCCCGGTGGCACTCACCTCCCGCGCTCTCCCGCTGATGCCCCGCTCTCGCCAGTGCTGCTGGCGTTGGTCAGGGTCACCCCTTCACCCTTCTTCATCTTCTCCTTGCGTGTTATCGTGTGCGTCAGGTCCGGGTTCCACTCCTGGAGGCACACACAGCTCTCAGCACTCGGCCGTGGGGCTGCGGGTCCCCAAACCGGGGTGGGCTGAGCCTCACCTCAAACTGGGGCCAGTTCATGGGCATGCCTGGGCCACTGGTGCTGCGGAACCACCGGAGATCCTCCTGCGCGTCCGAGAGGCGGATGGTCTGCTCCAGCTCCCGGTAGACGTTGGCATAGCTGCGGGGAGAGGTGAGGGTTGGGGTGCCATGGGATGGATCCGCAGGATGGAGGTGGGGTGGGGAGGTTCAGGTTGGTTGGTAGGAAAAATTTCTTCTTGGAAAGAGCGGTAATGCTTTGGCACAGGCTGCCCAGGGAGTGGTGGAGTCACTGTCCCTGGAAGCACTTAGAATCATGGAGATGTGGCACTGAGGGACGTAGTTAAAGGGCATGATGGGGTGGGTTGGGGTTGGACCTGGTGACCTTGGTTGTCTTTTCCAGCCTGAATGATTCTGTGATTCTATTCTACGATGCCCATTTTGTGCCACCCCCTGGGAGGCACCGGGGAACACCGCTCTGTTACCACTCTGACCACTGTGCTGACCACGGAGCCCACTCCCTTGTGCTGCAGGGGATGGGTTTGCCTGGAAGCACCTGGTCCCTTAAGGGCAGCGTAAAGAGACCTCGCATGGGTGCTTTCTGCCCAAGTCAGCAAGGAGAGCACCTACCTGCTGCTCTCAGCCAGGTTCAGGTGCCTCTTGATGTCCAGGAGTACCTCCTTGAGGAAGTTGAGCCTCTTCTCCTCAAACTGCTGGCACTGCTCAAAGACCTGCTCCATGCTCTCCATGTACTGCGGGGTGCACTTGTTCAGCTCATCCAACACCTTCTCGTACTTCTCCTGAGTCTGCAGGGTACAGGAGGTGCCTGGTTACACCTTGAGCCCCCCAGCCTCCCCACAGAGCCAGGCTGGCCCATGGGTCTCCATGCTGGGGAGATCCTCTTGAGCCAAGAACTTCCATAGGGAGAAATGAGCCTGCAGAAGAGATCCTGTCCCAGTGGGAAGGTAAAAATCTCCGCTCTGCTCACATTCATTACTGCCTTCTAAACAGACAACCAGGGATAGGGAAATGGGAATAAATGGGGGCAGTGAAGCGGTGGTGTCCATTTCCACTGCCCTGTGCTGAATGAGCCTGCAGCAGGGGCAGCAGTGGAGCCCTCACCTTTTGCACATCCTGCTTGCACTTTTCCACTTTGTCCTGGAGCTTCTTCTGCTGCTCGGGCGTGTTGGACTGGTCTGCTTTGCTGTTGGCTTCCCGGGTCATTGCCAGCTTCTCCTCCTTGCAGGCCAGGTGGTAGGCTTTCTTGGCTGTCTCCAGCTAAGGGAGAAGAGAGGATGGACATGGAATTAGCAGGGACATCATAGCACCAGAGACAGCTCCTGCCCTGTCCCTCTGCATGCAGAGATGAGACATCCAGCTTGGACCTAGAGCTGGGCTTGGGACATGGCCATGCCATGGTTCTCCTCTCACCTCCTTCAGCTTCTTGGCCCAGGGCTTCTGCGCTTTCCGGAAGCCATCCTCAGCCTCCTTGGCCTCCTTGAAGCCCCCCATGATCTGCTTGTGGTAGGCGTCCTTCTGCCAGTTCTTCACCTTCTCAAAGTCATCGTTCAGCAGGCTGTTCTTCACCTCCTGGTGCAGCTCGCTCACCTTGTCCGCCTCCGTCATGATGGCACCCCACGCCCTCTCCAGGCTGCCATACTGGGGACCTGGGGGGGTAGGGGATGGGTGAGCACCCCCACACAGCCTGGATCCCCCACCCCATGGTATCCAGGTGTCCTGATACCTTTCTCGATGAGCTGCCTCCACCGCTTGGACCAGTCGGTGAGCTGCTGGGCGTAGGACTTCTCGATCTTGGCCCTCTCATGGACACAGTTCATGAGGTCATTGCAGAGCCGGTGCCCGTCATCAATCCGCTTCACCGTGCGCTTGTAGTTCCCCACCTGGGTTGGGACACGGGTGGGGGGATGGAGACGGGGATGGGGATGTGGAAGGTGACAGGGATAGGGGTGGGGATAGGGACAGGCAGAGCCATGATCATGGATGCCCCAGCAGGATGCAGGGATCTTTTTCTCTGGGTCTTAAAGCCACCTCTTTTTGTCCCTCTCTGTCTGTAAGTGCTGGCAGGGCAGGAGCTCCCGCAGCCCCCCAGGGTCACCCCCCCCACACACACAGCCACCACAACAGGGCTGGATTCAGTAAGCAAGGGCGCAATGCTGGGTGATGACAGCAAGCCAGGACACTGCAGGGCCGGGGTTTGGCCAGGGCTCACCTCCCAGAAGCTGTCGGTCGTCTCCTCGGCAGCTGCCGCCGACTCGTCGTAGGAACCCGACATGGCTCCTGGCACGGCCTCGGCCGTCACTGCGGGCGCTCGGGGGCTCTCGGGCGAGCAGCAGCCTCATGCACTGGGGAGAGCAGAGAGGTCAGGGTGGGCAGCGGGGACCCCATTCCCATCCCATCCTCATCACCATCAGGATCCCCATCATCTCCATCCCCATCTCCTGCAGTGAGTGCCGCAGGGTGAGCATCCAGCTGCAGTGGATGGGGATGGGGACAGTGCCCCTCCATTCTCCCTTCCTGTGCCCCTCATATCCCCCACCTCCCGTAAGGTGCCATCCAAAATCCAGACCCGCTGCGGGCATCCAAGCCCCACTCGAGCCCCAGGGTTTCTTATGCAATGTCTGGGCAGGCAGAGCTGCCGCAGAGCCACCGAAACCCTAAAGCAGCTCTGCTGGCATGGAAAAATGCAGGGAGCAATGCAGGGAGCAACACGGGGAGCCCTTACCGAGGGGGGGCCCTGGCTTGGCTGCTGCGCATCCTTGGGGGCTGTGGAGCGGGGGGAGTGCAGCCTGGAGAAATTCTCGTCCTGATATTCCAGCCTAATCCGTCCTGATCTACAGAAAAACGGCATCCCCGGAGCGTCACGTGGGGCTGCTGCATGGCTTAACCCTTCACTGCTCCACTCAGAGCTGCGTGTGGGGCTGGAGGACGTGGGGCTGGGGCTGGTGGGCGGGCATCGCACGGGGGGCTGGGGCTGGTGGGTGGGCATTACACAGGGATGGAGAGGGGACCGCGAACATCACAGTGGCACTGGGACACTGCTCCCATGGGATGTGCTGGGCTTGCCCTGCATGGCATCTGCCACTGGTGTGGGGACAATGCAACCACAAACCACACAGAAGTGCTGGGGCAGAGGGATACGGCCGTGCTCCCCATGCACCATTGCAACCAGAGAGGCTGAGGACGCAATGGGAGACCCAGACAACCCGGGTGACATCCCACACCTGGGAGAGGGGGACGGCATGGGGTGGGACGCAGGGTGGGGGGCTCCCGTTCGCTCCGGCTGCGCACACATCGGGCCCCTTTGGGATGGGGCAGGGAGGAATGAGTGCTGAAACGGTTACTGGTGCACCACGGCCGGGCTCGCTGTGCTGGAACTAACAGGGCCTCGCAGGGATTTAGTGATATAACCAAGAAACCCACCAATCCCTGCCCGTCCTCCCCAGCCAGTTAAAAATAAACGCGTGACTGTCCCTTGCTCCGCCGCAGAGACACAGATGGATGGGGAGCGCGGCGGTGCGGAGCACAGCCAGCACTGCCCCCGTGCAGCCCGTGGTGTGCAGCACCCACCCACGTGCATGGGGCACCCACATGTCCCTCCCTCCCCCCCCCACTGCCACAACATACCCCGGGGTGTTGGGGTTTGTTCACACCTCTGCTTTAGCTCTTGGTTTTGTCACAAAGGCATCCTCATGGGGACAGCCCAAAGCAGTGCTGGGGAACCTGGGGAGGGGGCCATGGCACCCGCGTGCACAGATCCCCCCACACTTGTGGGGTGCTGCAAGGCTTTGCTGCAGCTCAGCGTTTGGTGCTGTTATTTGGGTTCAAGCTGCAGCTTTGGGGGGTTATTTTTGGCTCTGCATCGTTTTCCAGCAAATCCTGCTGCCTTGTTGCCGCTCTCCTGCCGTGCACCCAGACACCAGCCATGCATGCGGGCAGACATGCGTGCACGTGTGCCCTCCGTGCAGGCAGAGCCGTGTTTTGATGCCCCACGGCCCAGGGCAGCAGCACAGCTCCCACCACCCCCAGCCCACCACCTCGCTCTGAGGCGGCTGAGCGCAGTGTGGGGGAGCTGCCAGCCCCAGCCGGGTGCTGTCGCTCAGGAGCCCTGGGCAGAGGGGCTCTGCTTCACTGCCCCACGCGGCCCCAAAGCTGCCGGGAGGGTTTTGCAAGCTGCAGCGGTGAAGTTTGTCTGTGCTCGTGCTCCTGCAGAATCTGACGTGCCCTTGGGTTGCTCCCACAGACGCAGGGCCCCCCTGCTCCTCTCCGTCCTCCCTGGCAGTCTGCTGAGTGCAGAGCTCATCTTTTGAGACGCAGCTCCTGCTGCTGCAGTGGGTCTCTGTCCCCGTGCGGGTACCAGGGGCCGGGATGCAGGATGCAGGCACTGACCCCGTGCAGGCAGGAGGTGCTGCAATGCAGAGGGCTGGCACTGCTGATGATGCAGGCACATCCCCGCGGCTGCACCAGGCTGCACCTGCCCAACCTGGGGCTGGGGACAGGGAGGGTGGCATCACACAACCACATTCACCATTAGTGGGTTTGCTACAGCCACCGTGCAGAGCAGCAGATGGGAATGCGCAGCTTTGCCTTTGCTGCAGCATCAGCTCTGAGCCTGCAGGCCATGGAGCGGTGCCCCGAGCTATGCAGTTGGTTGGGGTGCAGTGGTGGTGTCCCCATCCTGCTGCCTGCACGTGGGGCCAGAGGGGACTGCAAAGCCTCCCAGAGTGGGTTTCCTGCTGCAGAGAGCCCTTTGCTGAAGCAGGATGGCAGCACATGCACTGCAAGGAGGGGAACAGAGCATGGATGGATCCCATGTCCCTGTCCCCATCCTTCCCCAAGGTTTGGGTTTGTGGCAAACCAGAAGGAGCCAGGTCTGAGCCCTGGTGCAGGACTGAGAGTGCTAACGGGGCTGATGTCATGCCAGGATTTGCCTTGGTGCCAAACCCTCCTGCAAAGCATCCCAGCCCCAACCCAGCCCCACTGTGCTGCCCTAGGACCTCATCTGCAGGAGCACGTGAGCAGTCTGCTGCATGCTGATGTCTTGTAGCTCCTCACTGGCTCCCAGCAGGGCCATCAGTGCAGCAGAGAGCCCTGGCGACTCAAAATGAGCCAAGCACCTAAGCTGGTTGTATTGCAATTAAACTCAGAGTCCTGGCTTGTCAAACAACGCCCTTCCAAGGAGCTGTAACATGAAATAGGTGCTGCATTTTGGCTTCCTTCTGCAAGCACACGAGGCCGGGGATGCATGTAGGGCTGTGCTGGGAGGGATTCAGGCTGCATTTCAGCAGCCCCAGTTTGGCTGCAGGAAGGTGATTTCCTCGCCCCTATTGCTGCTAATTGCAGTTGGTGGGTGCAGCAACGGTTGCCTCAATGCCACTGATGCAACGCCACACGAAAACCACTCCGGCTGAAGACAAACGCATTCAGAACAGCAACACCAAGAGCAGGGCCCAACCTCGTGATAACCCACCAGCACCAAGGAGCAGTATCCCAGTGTGGATATGAGCACCTCGTGCTGCTCCTGCCATGGCAAAGCACAGCGGGTAAGATGCCCTGGCACGACAGCAGGTCCACGTGGAAAGCCAGCGTGCTCTGCAAGATGCTTTGCTGGAGAGGAATTGCTGCTAGCAGCACCAGAGCTGGGGCTCTGCATGCTCATGGCACAGGGAACGAGATGCAGCTTCCTTCTCCAAAAGGAGCAGCAATCCCCACGGGATAGGGGAGATGGGATGTGGGGAGTGGGAAATGGAGAGGTGGGGACTGCACTTTGGGGAGTGGAGGTGGTGTGACAATGGTGACAGTAACTCAGGGTGGTGTGGACACCCCGCTCGGTGCCTGGGGTCTCCCTCCAAGCAGGGCAGCTCCATGCATTCCTATGAGGCTTGGAGATTTCTGGGCTGCAGGTGCTGCTGATTCCCACTGGCAGCTTGAGCTGAGCAGTGTGGGGAGGCGTGGGCGAGCTGGGGAAGGCCTGGTTGTGTGTCCACCCCACCAATTATCAAATTGAGTCAAAGACGAGTCAGAGCCTTCCCAAGCCATGGGCTCAGATTGGGAATGGCTTGTTGCAGGGCTGTGTCCTCCTTCCCCCTGTGGCTGGCATGAGAACCCCAGGGCAAACAGCCCAATCCTGCCTAGGTGCTGTTGTACGCCAGGTGCTCCTCTGTGGGGTTTCAGACATGGCAGTGCCATGGGGCTGGCATAGTGCACATGGAGGCAGCGCATCCTGGGGGTGATGTGTGGGTAATGGTGGGAAGCTTCTGAGAGCTGCTCTGTGCAGGATGTTCCCGTGGCAGTGCCTTGTCCCAGTGCAGAGGGAGCAAGGATAGGTGGGGGTCCAGGGAGCAAGGATCTGCAGCTCCCCCCAAACTGGAGCATTTGCAAAGGAGGTTCACTGGCCCAGGGATGCCACGTACAGACTGGAGGGGTCCGTGTCCCACATACAGACTGGAGGGTGCTGCCAATGCTGCCACGTTGCAGTACCAGGGCGATGCTTTTTGCTCTGAGACCTGGCACTGATCAGCTTCACGTTTCGTGTGCTCTGCAGAAATATTTGTTGTCCTCCTCCTCTCCTCAGCGTTATCTCGCTCAGCACGCAGGACACCCATCAATGTCTTCTAAGGGATTTTACAAGCCTTGCTCAGATTTCTGGAAGTATGCATGGCATTTGCAGATAACACAAGCGTTTCTCTCCGGGGGAGCTTGCAGCCAGCACAGGTACAGAGGATGTGCCAGGAATGTGGATAGACACTGGCAGGGTGAGGAGATCTGGAGCAGGATTGTCAGCCCCATAATGTGCTCAGGCCTGGGGAAGGAAAACTGTTCCAACTTGCCTTGCAGCTCTGCAGCTCTTCTCGGTCTGCCTTCTTAGTACGCTGCTGCAAACAAGGATGCTCTGACTCTTGAGTAGGGAATTTTGCAGTCCCAGAAGTGGGGTTTAGATGGAAATCCAAATATGTGTTTTGTAATTAAGCCGAGAAGTGCTGGAGGACGTGGGGGTGCTGGCACCCTGCTTCCACATCAGGGAGGGGGGAGATAGAGCACCGTGTGCTGGGGTGGGGAGGGTCCCATCCCCTACCCCTCAGTGAACCCAGGGGTGGCAGTGATGGGAGGGGAATGGGGCAGCCAGGGGGCTGCCAGGTGCTTGGGGTTTGGTTGTCAGTGGTGGGGGAAAGAGAGCTGGGGTGTGAGCAGGTAGGAAACAGGGAGAAGCTGGGGGGAAGATGATAAAAGGAGGGGTACAGAAACAGGGTGAGGTGCTCGTCCAGGAAAGGGAACAGTGATGATGGGGACAACACAAGATCTCTCCCCTCCAGAGCACTGGACCAGCTGGGGAAACTGAGGCACACCCACGGTAGCATGGCAGGGTCACAGCCCCAGCACCCTCATGGGCACACTGCAGGGCTGAAGGTCACGAGCATGTCCCCCCAGCTCACAGAAAGGATCAGGTACACCAAACCCTCCCCTGAGGAGTGAACATAAACCGGTTCCTCGCAGCACCCCCTCTGCACCCCCCCACGCACACAACGCACCCCAGCATCCCGCGGTCCCATCCCCGGGTTGGGGGGGAGACCTGGCTGTCCCCTGTCCTTCCCCAGGCTCCCTGCAGTAAAGCACTGCAGGGTCTGCTGCTTACCTGGGCCGGGCTGTGGGGGCCACAGGGGGGGCTCGGGGGGGCTCGGTGGGACAGGAGTGCTGCGCAGCGCTGCGCTCAGCACCAGCCGGGCAGCAGCACTGTGCACGGCCGCGGGAGCGCGCCCAGCCCGCAGCCTCCCGTCGTCAAGGCAACCAGGGATGGAGCCGATGTTTGAAAGGTTGCAAAAACCCATCCAGGGAGGATGTGGACCCCCCACTGCCCGCTGCCCTCCCCCCCACTGACGTGCACGTGCCTCGGCATCAGGTTTCTTGGGTACCAGGAAGGGCCAGAGGGTGCTCAGCTGGCACAGAACAGCGCAGGGTGAGGTGCTCCTGTACTGCTCTTGGGGCACAGTGGGTGCAGGGCTGTGGCAGGTGGCATACAGCAGTAAGGTGTGCATGGGTGTCTGGTCCCACTGGGGCTGTGGGGCTCCAGTGGGGCCAGGAACAGGCTCCTCTCACCCTTCAGCTGTGCTGCAGTGTGGCCCTGGGGGAGCTGAGCAGGGCAGCCTCATCCTTGGGATCCTCGTGCATTAGGTGCAGGGCAGCAGGACAGGACAGGATGGAGCAGAGCTCCCTCTCCTCCCCCATGCTCTCCGGGGAGGGTTTCATGGCTGAGCTCTTGTATAAACAAACACCCCAAAACACCTTTGGAGAGGCATCTGGTGCCACCTCCCTGCCAAATGTGCCAGCTGGGAAGGAGCTGGAGCAAGAGGCAGAAACGTGGGATAGGACTGGGGAAGGGGCAAAGCAGCGGCACCCCATAAGCTGCTGCACCCCATAAGCTGCTGCACCAAGGCCATGGAGCCAGACAGCACTCACCTGCTGCCTCCTCCCAAACCCCAGGGCTTGTGCCTGGGCTTTTATCCCGGGGTGCCACAACCCTGAGCCCTGTGGGGAGCAGCAGGCTGGAGCCAGGGGGCCAACAGGCACTCCTGCTCTCTGCTGCCTGCATTTTCCCCCTGCTTGGGGTGATGTCAGGGAAATTCAAAGCTGGCAGGAGACGAGTGGCTAGGGCTGAGTAACTGAAGCTGCCCACAGGAGCTGTGGTAATGAGGCTGTCTGGCTGTTGGGCTGCAGCTGCCCGGATCAGGTTGCCCACAGAATGCAACCTGCTCCCTGAGGCTCAGCCCAGCTCAGCTTTCCCCTAATGAGCACCTTCCATTCCTTAATGAAGCTCGGTGGGGCTCTCTGTGCTCTGCATGCCATCCGAGCACGTCTTCCCACCTCAGCAGGCCAGAAGGGCCCTGAAATATTTCAGAGCTGGCTATGCTGGCAGCAGGGGACAAAGCAGTGCGAGACCCACGTGAAATAAAGCTCCCTCAACACAGAGCAGGGATGGGCTCGGGCTCCTGTAGCATCATGTGGTCTCTGCTCTTTGCCATTTCAGGGTGCTAGGCTACTGGGTGCTGGCAGTGGGTTCCAGTGCCCATCCCATTGCCCCCTGTGGTACACGGAGCTCTGCCTCCCTGGTGCAGAGCCCAGGCAGTGAGTGCCAGCTGGCTCCAGTGGCAAAAACACAGCCACGACAAACCTTCCCCCAGCGTGCACCATCCCAGCGGTCACTATTTCCTGCAATAACTCATTTCCCCCTCAATAAAATGAGTTTCCCTGTGGGAAGTGGCGGCCAATATTGGCAGGAAATTAGCCTTGATTTATCGGGCTACTTGGAGCTCTGAAATTACGATTCTTCGAGCACCACGGTGAACTGAGAAGCAAATCATCCTCTACTGCCCTGCTGGTGGCTGCCAGCATCCTGCCCACGCAGCCCAGGGCAACTGGGGTCCCTCTGGATCAGTGATGATCTTGGGCAGGGCTGGGGAGGCATGCCATGTGCTGCCAGCACTGTCACCCTGCAGGGCACCAGTGCTGATCTCTGCGTGGTGATGGGGGGGATTTTTGAGCATGTCATCCTCCCATCTGCCTTCCAGGCAAGGAAAGGAAGATACATCTCCCAAATTGCCACAGAGCACCCTGGATACGGTGCTCTGTGCTGAGCTGGTTGGTGCTGGGAGCAATGGGGGAGCCCACAGCCCACTGGGTCCCTCTGCTCTGCTGTCCCCATCCCTTCCCTGCCCTCCTGTTTGTGCTTCCCACTGGGTGCAGGGGGTAGGAGGGGCAGGAGCCGGTGCAGGTGTCCCCTCCATGCTCGTGCCCTGCCTCAGCTACACATGTGCTGCAGGTCCCAGGAACCCTCTCACTTGCTGGGAGAATTCGAACACAAGGCTGTTTTGCATCTCTAATTAGCGTCGAAGGATAATTGGCCCCTCTGCAGCAATTCTGCAGAAAGCAAGCCATTGTGGAGGGCCCTGACGTGGGGCAGGTGCTGCCAGAAACCCAGCTCCCACCATAACAATCCCCTTTTTGTCTGCCAACACCCAACCCGAAGGCATCCTGCGAGCCCCTTCCGGGGCAGGGGCCAGGACATAAAGGCTCCATTTTTCCTGGGAAAAATGCCTCTCTGCACAGAGTGCTGCAGGCAGCAGCCAGGAGGAGCATGTCCTGCTGCTCACAGCCACGGCAAGGTCGGGGTCGCTGCCTCCTCCCCCCCATGCTGCCGTGCCCCATGGGGAAGTGCCTTCTCCAAGGCTCCTCTGCTACAACACCGCAGGATTCTCTGTTTGCATTTGTGGTGTTGCACAAATGCAGCCCTGCTGGCTGCCCCACCGGGGACAAAGTCTGTCCGTGGGGCAGAGCTGCTCGTGAGGTTTTCCACAGCCACCCAGGCAGCCTTTCCTCAATCCCTTTAGTTAAATCCATCCCACACATCCGGGCGGTGCCATCGGGCCGGTAGCATGGCACTGTGGGAAGAGGTAGTGATGGCAAGAGGGGCAGGAGGGGATGGGGACGGCTGCAAGCACCTGGGGACGGGCTCAGTGCTGTCGCCAGTGGCTGACCTGGCATTCAGCAGCTGATAAATTCCCCTTAGCAGTGTTAATCTCCCTCCCAGCCTCTCCTCTCCCTTTTCCAGCTCTTGTCCCTCAGCTGAAGATGTGTGGGGACACAGCAAAGCCTCATCACCAGTGGTGCCACCGGTGTCCTGCCTAACCAGAACTGCCCGTGGGGCATGGGGTTATTTTCTGGCTTGTTAGCCCCCAAGCCGTGTGCTGCCAACTGTGTAAGGTCACCGTGCCCCAGGGCTTGGGGACAGCCTGCGGTGGCTGTGCTGCAGCAACCGCCTTGTCCCAGATATGTTGTCTGTGGTGGTGCAGCACCCAGCAGAGCTGAGGGCTGCAGGAGCAGCTCAGGAAGGCTGCAGGAGTGTGGCTCTAATCCGTTTAGCAAAGCGCTTGCTTTGCTGTTTGTGAGGCAGGAGCAAGAATGGCAGAGAGGGGATGTGTGCAGCACGGCGGGATGAGCAGGACAAGGGCAGTGATCCCACCAGGGCATGGGGCCAGGAGGTGCATTTCTCCCCTGCAGTCATCGTAGCATCCTTGGGTCTGCCCCATGAAGTTCAGCTTTCCCCCTCCTTCTCCTATCAGTGACGTATCCCTGTTCTTCTAAAGGAGCCAAAATGAGGGGATAAAATGGTGGCAAAGCCTCGTGGTGCCACCAACTGCTCTGGGCACCCCTGCAGACACATCCCTCAGCCCTTCATATCCAGGGGTAGCTGTGAGCTGGAGGGGCTGAGCATTGCCCCCACTGCCCAGTGGAGCCCCTGACTCATCTTAAGCCTCCTTGCAGTGCGCCCTGCCAGCTCCTTGGCACCACGGTGCTGGGTGAGGAGGGGGTGCAAGCAGAGCCTGCACTTCTTTGAACCCAGGGCTGAGGGCAGGATCCTGAATTTCTCACCAGGCAAGTAAGAGGATGCCAAGTGCATAGCAAGGAGGCAGAGGGAAGACAAGCACAATCGTTCCGTTTGCTCAGTGCTGACAGCCCTGACAATTGCAGGCTGTTCAGGCTGGCTTTTTGGCTCCCAGCCCTCTTTTATGCATTGTGGGGAGCTGGAGGGACCCCGTTCCTGGTGCAGGATGATCTGTGGGCTCTCCACGGAGCAGCATCGCGGTGCCAAACCCCAGGTGCCACAGCAAGCATGGCCTTGGGGGCAGTCCTGGGGCCAGCAGCCCCCTAGGACCCCCCAGCAGTCCCTCAGGAGCCCACGGATGCCAGCAGGGCTGAGCAGGTTGTTATCAAGCCGATGCAGCTTTTGCATAATATGTAGAGCAGGGGCGAGCCACAGGGTGCCACACAACCCTTGTTGCCCCCCTTTGAGACCCTTACTGCTGTTTCCCACCCGAAAGCAGCTCCCTGAGCCCAGACACAAGATAGAAAGCGATCCTCAATCCTACAGAAGTTTGGAAATGGCTTAATCCAGGCAGCAGCGAGCTGTTACACCAAAATCTCACTTCCCAGGTTTGGGAGCATCGCAGGGCTGACACCGCCGTCGGGGTGTACAGGGACACATGCCGAACCCAAGCATCTCAGCCACTCACCAGGACCACCGCTGTCCCCATCACCCACAGCCCATTGGGAGCCCCCCACCGCCAACCTCGTGGAGTCAGCACACGCTGGGAGCCCCGGGGACGGTACCTTGGGAGAACGGCTGCGGGGCCCATGGGAGGGCACGGGGAGGACGCTGGGGTGCGGAGGCTGGGCGGCAGTGGGGGTGGCCGGGGTGCTGGCAGGGAACCCAGAGGCTCCGTCTTGCTCGGGCTGGCTCTGCACATTGGGAGGAAGGTCACGGCAGATGGGGAGGAGGGGGTAAAGATCAGCACGGAGATTACAGAGGCATTTTTAGCCAGCCAATCGCCACCCCGGCTCGGCATAATGACTCCTTCGCAGCACAAGGTGAAAACGTTACTGCGGGAGCGGCAAAGAATAAGCTTGGGTGGCTGCGGGGGGGTCCTCAACCTTCCTGCACACTTCCCTGTGTGCTGCCACCTCTCCACGCTCTCTTCTCCCCCTTCATCCGATGGCTCACAGCCCCCATTCCCTTCTCCCTCTGCCTGCCCTGCGGCGTGGGCAGACTGGAGGTGGGGCTGGGGGCTGTTCCCAGTCTGATCAAGGGATGCCCCTATGGGAGCCTGCACCCATCTCCCCTGGGGTGCTGAGACCTCCAGGCAGCCTTGAGTGCTGGATGCTCCAGGGGGTAGCTCTGTGGGACATAGCTTGGGTCCTACCATCCTGTGCTGGTTCTGCCCTGAGCCACCATGGCATTCTGCAAGGACCAAAGAAGGACAGGGAGAGGGTCTGGGCTGTGCTGAACCCACAGGTGATGGTCAGTGGGGTGGGTGAGCTGTGGTCTGCATGGAACATCCCTCTGATGCTTGGCCAAGGCACAGGCAGCATTTCTTGGCACAGACTAGCAGCATTTGTGGCACAGAGTGGGAGAACTGTGTGTGCTGGTGCCCAAAATCCCAGCACAAGGTGCTGCTGGGGAGCTCGATGTGCTGGAGAAGGGCTGCTGCTCTGTGAGCGTCCCCAGGGTGTCATGGGTGGCCCGGCTGCCCTCCCATCCCCTGTCCGGATGCTTTAGGTCACTGAGGGGACTGCGAGTGCCTTCAGAAACCTTTGCTCTGGAAGGAGCAGCATGGGTGGAACTCCCTTACCTGCATATCCATCTTGCTCCCTGGGATCTGAGCCAGAGATTTACAGCCTGGCTCCAAAGGGCAGCACCAGCTGTCCAGCTCCTCCTCACCCCTGGCTCTGCCTGCAGGAAGGGTTGGGCTGATGGCAGCCAGGCCACAGTGTGTGCACGTCGCTGCACCAGAGCACTGGGGCTCCAGGTGTCCTGCTGTGGGCAGAGCAGGGCAGGAAAAGCCTTCCTGCAATCATCCCCTCCTCTCATGTCCCCAAGGTGTAGCTTTGTCCTCCCTGTAAATAAAAGCAAGGAAAAAAACCTGCCCATTACAAGACTGCTTGGAAGCACCTGGAGATTGCAGTGTGAGCCTCTCAGGGCGAATGTTTAACCCGTGGTGACTGCTTCACTCACACCAAAAGGCAGCCATGCCCAAGCCCTGCTCGGGCTGCTCTGCACTGCCTCATCCCCACAGGGCTCCTGGTCCCTCTGTGCCACCGTCCCAGAGTACGGCCTGGGCGGTGTTGTGCAGCATTAATCCATGGGGGATGATCCTGTCCATCGGCACCGCAAATCCCATCACTCTGTGACACACGTGGGAGCTGCTGGGTGCTGGGACGGAGCGTCCACTGGGGCTGCCCCGGTGTCCGTGCGGCTCGATGCTGCTGGGGAGCACCGGGGGCAGCCGGGCTCTGTGGGCACAAGTGGAGCAGCTCCATGTCAGCCTGCGCTGGAGGATGGTGATGGAGGGAGGACGGTGAAAGGCTCCACACGGCAGCCGGCACCCTGCACAGCCCCGAGGCGTGCTCAGTGTTTCCTTACTGTCTCTATTAATATTTAAAGGCGGCATTAAGTGACGGGATGACACCGCGAGGGACGCTGAGCCTACAGGTGTAGTTCCCATCAGGCATCGATTCGGACACCTCTCTCGGTGACACCGCACTGGGGGCCTTGTGCACCTCGCTACCGGCAGCGCCGCGGACGGCCGCAACGCCAGGGGGCCTTCGGGAGGCCGGAAGTGAGCGCGCGGCGCATGCGTCTTCCTTTCCGCTCTCGGCCCCGCGGTGACCGTCACGGTGAGGCCGCGCTCTGCGCCCGCATCGGGCGCGCATCGGCTTCATCCCGGGGCATTGTCGCGGGGCAGCGGCTCGGCAGCGGCGGGCAGCTCAGGCCCGGCCCCTCTGCAGCGGGATTTCCTGTATTGGGGGGGATTTAGGCCCCAGGTTGTCGAGGCGGGAGACCCGGGGGTGCGCTAGGCCGCGTGAGGCCCCGTACCGGCGGGCCGGGCCGCGGGGCGCTCAGGCCACCGGACCGGGGCTGAGCTGCGGGCGGAAGCACCTGGTCCTCAAGTCCGTGATGCAGGGCCGTGACCTGCCGTGGGGATTGAGCCCTGTGGAGCGTGCGCTGGGAGCTCTGTAGGTTCCTTCTGCTCGGGTATCCGAGGTGCTGAGCATCCGTCCTTTTGCTGGAGTAAACCTGTGGCAGTCAGATTGACTTCAGTAATGGGTCCTGAGCTCTGTGGGAGCGAGATGTCTTTCCCACACCACAGCTCTTGGAGGATTTCTCAGCTCCCTGGTTCTTGAGCTGAGTGTGAATTACTGACAGCAGTACCTGCGACGCAGCTGAAACATGCACTGCCACAGCTGTGGTAGGCCTTGTCTGTTGTTCTGACTGACGCTGGGTAGTTTACAGTCTTTAATAGGGTGTTACGATTTAATGTTAAAAAAAAGATTTGGGTGCTCAGATGTTGAAATCTAGTTCAGAATCATTTTTAAGAAATGTAATCAGCAGGGTTTTATTTAACATTAGGCTTTCTGTATAAAAACTTTGATCACTTTATTGCTTCTGGTAGGCAGTAGTCACCTGAATGTGTTTATTTTATATAGCCCATATTTACTGCCTGCTACCTCTTTAGATGTTGATGCCCAAGAAGAACCGAATTGCCATCTACGAACTCCTTTTTAAGGAGGGAGTGATGGTGGCCAAGAAAGACGTCCACATGCCAAAGCATCCTGAGCTCGTTGACAAGAACGTGCCCAATCTCCACGTCATGAAAGCCATGCAGGTACGGAGGTGAGGGCAAAATGCTGTGACCAAGCTGTGTGCCAGCTGTGTTTTGGGCATAAGATACTGTATGTTGCATACTTGTGGGTAAATGTCACCACTTGTTACCAAATAAACGTTGTCAGACATGGCCTTGTATTGTCATTTCTTTTGTATTACAGCTGTCTCGTTTTCCTGATTATTGCTGTTTCTTCTTTACTTGATCTGTTCTCCACAGGCTGTTGAAGGATTTTGGTGTGATCCGCATCTCTAGCTCTCTTCTTTTTTGAAGCTCTGATGCCTTTGTGTGTGGTATCATTATGTTTTCTACATGTGGACTTCAGTCTGTTTCTAGATAATCGCCCGTTATCCCTGATAAGCATGAAGTAACTGGGAATTCTCTCTCTAGTCTCTGAAATCCCGTGGTTATGTGAAAGAGCAATTTGCTTGGAGGCATTTCTATTGGTACCTGACCAACGAGGGCATCCAGTACCTGCGTGATTACCTTCACCTTCCCCCTGAGATTGTCCCTGCAACCCTGCGCCGCAGTCGCCCGGAGACTGGCAGACCACGGCCCAAAGGTAAACTGGTTGGGAGGTGACAGCAGCAGGAAGCAGAGAGTGAGGTTAGGCGTGTTAGACAACATAGGTGAGCTTAGTCAGTGGGATGTCAGCTTCCAGCACCGGAAAGGTGCACGTTGCTGTGATTTCTGGGTGTATAAACATTAATAGATGATGCATAGTTACAGGTTTAATTGCATTTATATTTGGCACTGATCTGATGGCTACTGGAGCACTGAAATAGTGGAGATGGATAAGGAAAGTTGTGAGACTGAGGAAAGTGCACAGGGCCTTCCTTCTCTGATAACACAAGGAAGTGGAAGTTCTGAGAGCAGCCCCATTGAAACTGCAGGCTGTGGATCCAGGGGGCAGGTGATGTCTGGAGCTTCCAGAGGGCTTTTCAGAGATTGTTGGCCTCTTTTGGGAAGAGCATGCAGACCACTGCAGTTCTCCATCAGGAAGATGGCATATGTGTTCTCTTGTCAGTCCAGCAGATATGAAGAACCTTGTCTCTAGTTGAAGTATCCTTAGGAAAGCTAGGCCAGGATTGCCTGTATGGGGAACAAGCCTGTGTTTGGATGTAGCACCCAGGCAGAGGCACAAGGTTTGGGGATAGAAAATGAAGGCTGAGCCTAGGTGGTGGATAATTAGTGTGGGAATTCCTCTGGTACCTGAGATCAAGCTGGGTATCCACTGTTCTGCCTTTATCATGCATGCTTAGCCTGACTTGCTTAACAGCATGTTGTCAGTGCTGCCATTGCTTTAAAAAACTTATGAATATGTGTGGTGTGCTGGTTTCATAGTGCTGATTTTTTGTTTCCCAAGGTGAAATGGAGAAGCTGGTCATACAAACGAATGTGCTTGCTAATGTTGCCTTCTGAGACTGCCAGAAGTGCTCTGTGAAGCACCTTTTGCTTGCTTTTCCTGGTTTCTTGTCTGGTAGTGGCAAAGAAACACCACAGTGTAGAATGTGAGGTGTAAAGTTCCCCCAGGGGTTGCAGGGAGGCCAAAATTCTCAAGAAACTTAGAGAAATGAGAGCTCCTGCAGCTGTGGGAGGCAGAACAATGTTGACAGGTCTCTTAGGGACTAAAAATGACCTTTCTTTCAAGGTAAGGAGATGTCGTGTTTTCTGCCTTACCTATGTGGAGTTGGTTCTTCTGGAATGTTACTCTGCCTTCAGACAAGGTCTTAAAGGGGAGTCCTGCATGACAAAGCTTTCTCCTGTCACTCTTGATGCCCCAGAGCTATGTGGTAGCCCTGGCTCAGTCAGCAGGTTCTGGGCCCTGTGCTCAGAACACTGGCTGTGGGCACATACTGGTGAGGAGTTCTGCCTGCAACTCCTGCAGCTTGGTTTTTAGGCAAACAAAACTGTAGCACTGTCTGCTTCAAAAGAAAGAATCACGTTGAAAGTAGGAACATGATGGTTTCTTTGATCTCTCAGCTTTGGATGTTATCTGGTTTGTTCTTTAGAAGCTGTGTTTTTCCAGAGAGCTAGAGAAACTGCATATCTGATGAAAGAGGGGAGCTCCTGGATAAAATTTTTCTTTTCTGGTGTTTTCATGCACTGCTGCCAACTTTCTCAAGTGACACTTGGTATGCAAGCTGGAACATCATGTCTAAAAGAGTATTTGTATTTCAAATGTGTCCTGTGTGTAATTAAACCCTTAGAAATTAAAGATGGGCAGACTAAATAAATATACATATATTTATATAAAGCACCCTCCCACCCACTGGCACTGGGATGTGTTATAATGGGTCGATCCTGATAGAAATGAGGGATGTAGAAGCACTTACAGGAGAAGTTAATCAGTGAGCAGTGTTTCTTTTTGTAGTTGGCATCTATTAGAAGAATTGTTGTTTTCTTTTCTATTTATGGGAAAACTAGTGCATGTAGTGGACCTTGGTCTGGTGCTCTGGGAGAGCACTGAATCTTTGATACTCTGAGGGAAATCCATGAGTTGCACAGAAACAGGCAGTTCCACCATGTCTGCTTCTTTCCTGCAAGTATTCTGTCAGATTTTAATCTCATGTTACATAAATAATCTCCTCTTAGATTTATTCATCTCTTCTGTAGTGTGGGGATTTGTAATGCTGATAGTAGTATTTTAGATTGGGATCAGAATGTCATGCAGTTTGTGGCGTAGCTAGGAACAACTTTGCCAAATATGACAGATTCCCTGTACTTCTTATTTTTTTTCCAATAGTTTTTGATCCTTACTTGAAATAACTGAAGCTGTGTTGGGTGCTGTAAGTTCAGTTTTTACGTTGTTTATGACATCAACCCAAGTGCAAGCTGGTGCACTCTAGAACATCTTACCCTTAAGTGAAGTTTTCCTTGCTCTATTTCTTCTCCAGTTAAGCTTAAATACACTGAGCTGTCTGAGTGTAGCTCTGCTGGTGGCTGCAGTGCTTACCTGGAGGGGGATCATGCTTGAAATACACCATGTGTGTCCTCTGATGTTGCTGTTTTGGCTTACAGGTTTGGAAGGTGAACGCCCTGCACGTCTTACTCGGGGAGAAGCTGACAGGGATACCTACAGACGCAGTGCTGTTCCACGTGAGTGCTGTGTGGCTGCCTGTGTTTACTCTTCGTGCAGTTTTTGGGAAATCGTCTTCAGTGTTTTCCTCTTCTTGAAAAGAAAAGGGAAAAGATTATTGGCGTAGCACAGGTGTTTACACAGCAGGATTCATTTTTACCTGCTTGTGAGTGTCATTCTTGGTCAGGATGTGCTGGGGGATTCCAGGCTGGGGCCAGGCTGTCTTCACAGTGGCAGGACAAGGGGCAGTGGGCACAAACTGGAACATGGGGAGTTCCATCTGAAGATAAGGAAAAGCTTTTCTTTGAAGGTGTCAGAGCCTTAGAACAAGCCTCCCAGAGAGATTGTGGAGTCTCCTTCTCTGGAGGTATTCAGAACACACCTGGACACTTTGCTTTTCAGCTTACTGTCAGAAATGTGCTTTAGCAGGTTGGGCTAGATGATTGTGAGCATTTCCTTCCAGCCCCTAGTATTCTGTGATTCTCCACTTGGGGAGGGTGGATTCTTTGGTTTGTAACTCAGTCATTCCTCTCATCAGCTGGTGCTGACAAGAAGGCCGAGGCTGGTGCTGGAGCAGCCACTGAATTCCAGTTTGTAAGTATTTGTATTCAAATTGGCTTCGTTTATCTGTGCTTTGAGTAAGAAACACTGGATATATTGTATGTGTGTGTGCTTGGGTATGGAGCTTAGCAGCAGCTGCTGTCCCCTATGCTCAGCTTGTTGAGGAAACTGAAAGCCTTACTGCTATCACAGAAAGTCATTGACTCATCTGAGAAGCAAGCTGAGCTTTCTAGAGGAAGTATATAATACTACAGAAACAGGAAGAGCTTGAGATGTGGTAGAGCTCGCCAAGACGGGTTCATTTTTGCGTAGTGTCACTTGTCTGCTCTGTTGGGTAGCTGATCTCAGACCAGATTTAAGCTATGCTTGGAGCAGGAGATGCTTAGTCCAGTAATGCAGTGTTGAGGACAAACTGGGCTCTTCTGTCAGTGGTTTTGCACTGAGTGTACTTGCTGCTGTTACTTGTTGAATATGTTGACTTCTAATGCTCTTCCTTTTCTGTTGCAGAGAGGTGGATTTGGTCGTGGGCGTGGTCAGCCTCCTCAGTAAGCCTCCCTGCTCATGTTTTGTGTATAATAAAATAAGTGAAAATGCCACCTGGGCTGCATCAGTGTTTTATTTAAGTGTGTATGTCTAGAGCTCGCATAACAGGGAGGTGGCTCAGATCCTTAGTATGCACTAAGTTAACTGCGTTGGCTGAACCTGTGTAGTGAATTGTGCATAAGCAGTGCAGACAGGTCAGCATTTCCTGCATTAGGAATTCTGAATTCACTGGGTTAATGAACTGTGGCTTAAAGGAAGGAGAGTTGTGACAGCATGAGCTGAGCAGAGGTGGGAGAGGGAGGTGTGCAGGCTGGGGTTACCCTGCAATATGCAGCTTACCAGTAGATGTCACCCACAGTCTAATGATGGGATGGTGCTAATTGGGAATGCTTTTCTGTTGCCTGGTAGATGCTTATCTCTAGAGCAGCCTTAGTATCACAGGAGTGTTAACTAACCCAGTGTGAAAGGAACTGCTTACAACCCCAATGCAGGGATGAAGCAAATCACAGCATGTCAATTTTCTTAAAACCTGATACCTGAGGGAGTCAGAGCTGTAGGGAGCGATGAGGGGCTTCAAATCTGTCTTAATTAAGCGATCCATCTGCTTAATTGAAGTTCATACGCTGCGATGTAGCCAACCCTAATCCTGACTGAACTGAATCCCATATGACTGGGTTCAGCCAGGCTGTGCTGCACAGCCTGCAGGTCTTAAAGCAAATGTGTGTTAACGTGGCTCTTCTTTCCAGCTGAGCTGGTTGTTTAGATCCAGCAGGGCTTTCTGGAGTCTGCCTGTTGTCTTGTGATGCTTATACACGTTTCTATGCATTCACAGTTGTGATGCTCTTTGAGAAGCAGCGTTACACTCAGCAAAACGTTCAGCTTTGGGAAGTTACACCACCATTCCACCCCCCCTTGCTGAATTTCAGCAGGCAACGATTGGTACGGAGGGGTACATGTTTTCTTTTAAGGCATTTCGCTTAAAGAGTCATTAATGCCAAGATCCACCTGAACAAGCTTTTGGGTGAAGAATGCTGATGGAAAAAGGCTCTCAGAAGAATAAGCGTTGACCTATTTAGTCCCTCCCTACCCAGCAGCATGTCTGGCCCGTGACGGCAGCTCTGTGTGAGCAGGGCAGGTGGAAAACAGCTCTCAACCTCAAATCCTTTCAGCAGCGAGCGTTCCTCCCAGCCTGGCTGTGGCTCCAAGCACAAGCCATAGGGCCGCTTTGCGGCCCCCCCAGCCCCGGGGACAGCCCCCGCTCCGCACAGCAGCGCGGGGATCGCTCCGGGCCCGCCCCGCCGCCCGCACCTTTGTTCTGCGCCCCCCGACCGCGCTCCGCCACTGGCGTAAGCCGCCCTTGCGCAAGTTGGGCGTTCTTCCCTCGCCGGCGTCTGCGCGCTTTGCGTAGAGCCGCTGTCAAAGCGGAGCCATGTGCGCGGCGGGCGCTGGGGGCCGGCTCTGCCCCTCCGCTTTTTGCGTAGCTGTCAGGGCGCCCCGGCACGCAGCCGCCGCCGTATTCTTGAAGGCTCTGCGCCGCCGGTGTCGGGCGGAGGCGTGGTGGCGGCGTCCGTGCCTGCTGAGGGGAGGGGGAGAGCGATTCTGGAAGCCGGACTGCGCCGTCTGCGTAGCGGGCGCGCCGTACAGTTGCAGGGAGCGGCCGCCGCCTCCCCCGCCCGGCGGGTTTACGCCGTTTGCGTAGCGTGCCCCAAGATGGCGTCGCGGTCGTCGTCGGCGGCGGTGGCCGGAGCGCTGGCAGCGGCGGAGGAGCGGCTGGAAGTGAAGGGAGGGATGAGGCGGGCGAAAGGCGGCAGCGTGTAGCGGGCGGCTCCCGGCCTGCGGGAGACAGAGACTGACAGAGAAAGAGACTCGCGGGGAGGCGGGTCCCCCCTCCGTCCCCCCCGTCCTTCCCCGCCCGCCCCTCGCGGGAGCCCCGGCGGGTCCTTCCCCGCCCGCCCCCGCCGCCCCGGCCCTCTCTAGGCCTCGCCGTGCCTCGGGCCGCCCCCTGGGAGCGGAGGATGATGAAGCTCAAGTCCAACCAGACGCGCACCTACGACGGGGACGGCTACAAGAAGCGGGCGGCCTGCCTGTGCTTCCGCAGCGAAAGCGAGGAGGAGGTGAGGGCCGGGGCCGGGCCGGGGCTGAGCTGAGGGCCGCCCCTCCCGAGCAGGAGCGCGGTGTGGGTGCGCTGGGAAAGTTGGGGCTTTCCCCCTGCCTCCCCCTACAACCCCTACACCCTCCCCCCCCCACACCCTCTTTTTTTTCTTCTTCTTTTTCTTTTTTCCTTTCCCTTTCTCTCTTTGCTGAATGGGAGAAAAACGCCCCAGAGCTGTGGCTGAGGGATGGTGGAGCGGCCCGGTGAGGAGCGCTGGGCTTTGGCAGTGGCCTGGACCAACCACGCTGGCAGAACTTCAGTCCAGCGCATCACATGAGATGGGAGAGGAAACCTGACCTTGGGTTTATAAAAAGAAACAGGGGATAAAAGGGGACTGATGGAGTGCCAGGAGCTGCTGTCCAGAGAGGCTGGGGAGGAAGTGGGAATTAAAGGTAAATTGGGCGCTCAGAGAATGGCACTGTTGCCAAGGGCTCGGATTGTTGGAAAGAGGAACTTTGCTCAGATGTGGATTTTTCACTGTTTTCTCTTTTAATACGCTTGACGTGGGCTCGTTGCACTCAGGGCAAACGAGGCTGTGGGTCTTCCTTGCTTATTAGGGAGTCAGGCACACCTCTCTTCATTGACGGGCTGCCGAGTGGCTGCTCTAAAGGCTTTGTTCTCCTGATTATCATATTTGTAGCTACAGGAAATCGGAAGGGGATGCAGACGGTTTGCTGGAGGAAAGTCAATTAGCATACTGTGCAGTTATTATTTAACGTGGCAATGGAGGCTTAGCACAACCTTTGTAGCTGTGCTGTCATGGTGAAGATTGTCAGCATCTCGAGTGTAAATGATCTGAAATAAATATAGCGTAAGCACGTTGTAGCTGTGCCTTCCCCCCGACTTTCAGGAAATTTATGATCCTTTGAACTAGCTATGAAGAAGAATGTAATCACGTTGTGTAATGATGCCAGGGCTTATCAGCTCGCGTGGTTGAAAGCATCTGAGTTTCCTGATGCAACTTTCCCCAGCTGGGGAGGTGAACATGGCAGTTCTCCTTAAGAACCAGGTGTTTGACCATGTTGGACAAGGAAAACTGTGTGTATCGGGGCAGGATGGCTTCTCACCTGAGTGCTGCTCCCTCTGTTTAGTTTTGCTCCCTCTTAGCATTTGGCCTTGTGTGTGCTCACACCGGAGAAATCAGTTGTGCAGCACTGGTCTGTGACATTAAGCCTCACTAATTGCTTTGTAAATGATGCAGTGAGGGATGGAGATTGATTTCCTCCAGCGTGCACACGTGGGTGCTTCGTTGTAAGCTTCAGAAAGGGTGAATTAATGAATTACAGTTGTGTTTGATTTTGAATTGGCCTCCTGAGGACATCACGCAGTCTTTCGAGTGCTGATATCTGATTTATGATACCTGTGCATTTAATGGAGAGCTGGAGCTGCATCGTGCCATCTCATCTGTGACCTGCCTGCTGTGTGGAGTTGTTCAGTGGATTCCTTTAGGAAAGTTGTTATCAAATATGGATTGATTGATTACTTCTATTGAAGTGGAAATTGAGATCTCTTTAAAGGGTCCCTCCAGGCAGGGAGGAAAAAAAAATAGAGCTAGAATATGTTAATAAAAGATCTATTGAAAGTTTACTGTTGGAAAAAAATGAAGGTCAGAAGCAAGCTTTGATTGTGGAATGGAGCTTGCTGTACTGAAGCGTTGTTACTGGTTACTGTTTCTTTTAAGGGCTTAGGAAGCAGTAGCTCCCCTCTCTCCCAGTTCTCCTTCACTTCTCACTGTGAGTTAAAAAAAAAAAAACCTGCTTCTGAGCATCTGATAATTCACCATTTTAACAATTTTGTTAGTGAACAAGAAGTAAGAGGAGTCGTGCTTGCCCCCACAGAGCAGACCGTTCTGCCTTTCTAGCTTTACCCCCTTAACCCTTCAGTTCAGCAGTTTAAATTTCTTCAAGTGTTAGCAGTGAGTGGAGGTTGCTAAAACAGTGCATCTTTTGCTGGGCACTGAGCTCTCACATGGAGGCTTAGCATGATCATTGTCACGCTGTTTCTTTTTTAGTTGAAGCGATTTATGTTTTCCTTATGCTGCTTGAGGTTGCATGTTTCCTCTGTGTTGTTTGGAAGCTGCCATTCTGGATGTGAAAGGAGCTGAGGAGTGCTTTTGGAAGCACGAAGAGGTGTCTTTGTCACATATCCCTTTAAAAAGCTGCAAAGGGAAAACGGTTTTAAGCATGAATCTCAGACAGGGTGAAAATACATTTCTTAATTGGGCTGCGTGGAAAATCTGTTTCTCTGTTGTTTCACAAGCAGTAAACCACTGCAGAGGGATGTCTTTGGGCAGGAGGGAGAATGAAGGAACCAACGGGATTAATTCAGAGAGTGTGAACAGACTTCAAAGGACCTTCCAGCCACCGAACGCTGGCACTCTGCTATTTTCATCTTTTCAGATGCAGTAAAATCCCTGGTTATTGGCTGTTTCAGTGTAAGCAGAGAAGGGGAGTGCTCAGATCAAGAGAGCCCAAGTCTTGTGTTACCTCCAGAACCGTTCCTTTTATTGCCATTGTCGGTGTGTCTCAGTACCTCTATTATGGTGTTATTTTTAAATAGTACAAGCATTTTTTTGTGTGTGGACCAGCTGTTTCAATGAGGAAAGGTTCCAGAACACGTCTCTAACCTCTTACCATCACGGAGCAGATGGAAGCCTGCTTAATGGCAGCATCTCTGTTATATTTTAACAGAAATAAAAAGCAACTGTTTGGCTTTAAGTCCCACACTGGTGTAGCTACAGGTTTAAGCATGCCTGCATTGTATCTGGTGAAAGGACAAGCTGCTCGTTAACAACTGGTATTCTTTAAAGACGTTTGGAGGAAATGCTTCAGAAGGAATAGCATCCAGGATTGGCTGTCTTTTTGTTTTTTGTTTTTTAATTGCGAATGAAGGCTAAATTAAGATGAGAAAACAGAACTTTCACACAGCGTCTGGTGAGCGTTCTGGCTCTGCCGCTCTGTGTGTGTGCCAAGCCGGCACTGCCACCAAAAGCCACGTTAAGGAGCCCCACAACGGCCTCAATTGGGGGAAGTAATTTGAATGCAAACTAACCTTTCTCTTCTTGTGTCTCTCGGGTCACTTTGGAACAAAGCTGTGATGTAGTACAGCAGTTTAAAAATGTTAACTGTAGACTCCTGATGATCACACAGTGTTCCTATGCCATCCTTTGTGCATTTTCTTCAGTATAAAATATTATTTGCTGAAACCACTTGGAGCACTTTGCTGCCTGGAAGTAAAGGGAGCTCAGCATCATGTGATCGTAGTGCTGCCTGTGGAATAGAGTCTCAGAGTCCTTGTTCCAACGGCTCAGCTTAACTCTTGACATTCCCTTCAGCTACGGAAAAGGGTTGTGGTTGAAACTGAATGACATTCTCCCTGTGTGCTGCTAACACATCACCACGTCCCCAGCGGGATACAGGCTGAGCCAGAAGTGACTTGTTTGTACTTCTGCTCTCGCTGCCGTGTTTCTAACTAGTTTTCCCTAAGAGCAAGAGCATGTTCTGCAGAACTGAGCTTTCATCTAAGAAGGGCTTTCTGCCTTCTTGTAATGGAAGCCTGTGAAGCAGTTCCATGGTCTCTTGTGCTCTCCCAAACTACAGCAAGATGCAGAATGGTTAAACTTCTATTTATTTCACTGGAAGCTCCATAAGCTGTTGGGAAACTGAAAAACTGAGTCAGTTTCTATTCCCCTGCAACTTGAGGAAAGGGGTGTACCCACTCAAAGGGAAAGAAGAATGAGGGACTCCTCTCAGCCCATGTGCTTGCATCCAAGAGCAGTGATGGCTGTTGCTTCTCTTTGTAACAGATCTGTGTACTCCCTTTTATCTCAGTGTTTTATCATTAGATCAGAGTTTTCTCCTGGTTTTCTTGCCTTTCTCTCCTCCCTTTCTTTGTGCTGTCACTGCCTCTTTTCTGTGCCCATGGTTGCTCCTTGGCCATGGCTTTTCCCACCACCATGCGTTGGAGCTTCTCAAGGACTCGCTGGGCTGTGGTCTCATGCAGGTGGAGAGGAGCAACTCTTTTATTTCCCTTCTCAGGTATAGGAGTGTGAATTGCCCCCTTGGGCTTCATCATTATGGGTTGGCTTCTTGTTTAGTTTTTTCTTTTTTTGAATGAGAGAAAATCACCTTTGTGATGGATTCTCCTGGAGAAACTGGGGTAGAACTGTGAGTTCCCTGGTTTTGTTCTATGTAATGAATAGTGAACTTGAACATTCAAAGGCTGTGTATAAATAATATCCATTTATTGGGACCCAGGTACTCAGTTTCCTTACACAGCAGTCCTTTCTTCAGCTGGATGCATGACTCCGTGGACCAGCCCAGGCTCTTTGAAATGTGCATATTCATAGCAGGATTTGTGTCTCTGTAGCTGTCTGTACACATTAACTCTTTGTTCTCAGAAATTTCAGGTTAACATGTAAAATTCAGAGGGATACAGTTACCTACTGGGGTGGTTTTTACTTTTTTGTTGTTCTTAACATGCTTCAGGTGCTTCCAATGTTATTTTCATTCTTGACTGGGATGGGTACTTGTGTAATGACATTTATGTAATACGTGGAAGGAAACGTGCATGAAAAGCCTCTCAAGAGTTTTCATGGCTGTGAGATATTCACCTGCTTTATTTTATGAATAGAACTCGTTAATTACAACAGTTAAAGGTATACATACACAGCTGCTGCCACGCAGAGCCACGTGGTCTGTGTAAAAAGAGGCCAAACTCTTCATTTCCCATTGCAAAAAAGGCCGTTCCAAAGCTGGCCTTCCTTCTGGAAGGAGTCTGCCTGTGGGGGCTGTGCAAGCGCTGTGTGGTCAGCACACAGTTCTGCTGGGCAGACAGGGGCTGTCAGGCTCGGGGTCTTTGGGAGTGCCTTATTATCTGCCCTTTGCTTGTGGGGCCTGGCTCAGGCCCTCCAGCTGGCTTCTGCCCTGCAGATAGTTCTTGTGGTTATCTGAAACGCAGTCCTGCTGGAGGGAGAGGGCTCGTGGTTGTCCGTGTCCTGTAGGAGCGAGCAGTCACTCTAAAGTTACAAGAGAGGTGTAGGGATGGTAATGTGAACCTTGGTATTTCGTAGCCGGAATAGGAGTGTGGTATGGGATGATTGATTGTTGTTCTTCTAAGAAGATTGAAAACCAACAGGGTTTTCTTTACTTTTTTTCTACAGTTATCACACTGTATGTGTGATCCAGGCACTTGAAATCACACAGTCTTCTGTCCCAGCTCTTCCCCTTCACAAGACTTGTGCTTTACCTCTGTCAGGATCTGTGGGGTGAAGAACGTCCCCTCGCAGCTTCTCACCATCCGTTTGCTGCCTTCATCTAAATCAAATTACAGCACAGAGCAAGGTGCAGGTGTTTGTACCCAAAACATCTCTCGTCCGAGAAAACTGTATGCTGCTGAGGGAAAGCAGCACTCCTGCAGTGGTCAGGACCACGCTTTTCAGTGGCTTGCTGTTGAGGTTTTGCATTGCAGCGTGCAGGTCTGGCTGCAGCCTGCTAACCACAGGCTGTGCTCCTGCTGCCATGCGTTGTGCTAATGTAGTAACGTGCCCTGAATAGCAAGAGGTCACAAGGAGCTGTCCTGCAAGCCCAGTGCTCTTGGCATGCTTCTTTGGGCTGTTCAGTGTTGGTAGTTTGGCAAAACGTGTGGTTTGTGGCAGTGTGATTGAGGCTGTGTTCCTGCTGGTGGAGTGGAAGAATTTCTGCAAGGCTTTGCTATGGGGAGCGGTGCTCCTCGGGGGCTGACAAACCACACTCCCATGTTCTTAGTGCTTCAGTGTGGTTTGATGCCGTCAGATGGATCCCAGTTTTGTCATTTATAAAAGCACCGAGTAAAAATGTATTGGGGTTGCAAGCTTTGTTAACTTTGGATAAAGCTTAATAAGTTTTTATAGTGCTACGGTGTCCTGGGTGGTGATAGGGCAACCTGGACTCACCAAATACTGAATACAGACACTCCCATTCAGTTAGAGCCCTCAAACAAAGACAGATTGTACAGGAGAAAGTCATTGAAGCTGGCCTCTTCTCCACCCACCTCCCTGAAATGTGCTGTGAGACGTGCTTTTTCCTTGCAGTCTGTGTTCTGATAAATGATGCTAAAGCGTGAAGTGAGCTTTAAGTATTGGGGTGGGGGGGTAATCATACTTCAGACCTCAAAACACTTGGTTTTGTGACTCTATATTGGTAGGAAACATGAAATAATAGTGAAGGCTGTCTCAGCAGGAGTGAGCTGGTTTCTGGCAGCAGGATGGCACTGGGATGAGGAGCACCTGTTTGCCATCTTTGCTGCCTCTTTCCTGCCTGACTGTGCAGGGCTGGCATGTGTGGCTGGAGGCTTTTCCTGGAAGGCTGGCAGGTAGGCAGCTCTAATGACATCGTAGGTTAGCTTCTAATCACACTGTAGCCCTTTTGGTCTTTGCTGTAAGGCTTCCATAGAACCTCTTTCTAGGAATCACATTCATTACAGTGCAACTACTGTTGTTTTATTTATGGGTGGCTGCTGTTTAAATCGAGCGTTGCAAGAGGGAACCTGGGCTTCAGTCTGCCCTGCTGACTCAGATGTGTCTTTGCTCTGTCTGCTTGCAGCTTTTGCTTTGTGGACCACTGCTATCTTGGGGGGCGGAGGGGGGAGAAGTAATGTGATTTAAAAAAAAGAAGAAAAGGATCTGCGTGTAATGAAGTCATCATAGGTCAGCACTGTGTATCAGGGCCCCCAGGCTTATCCTGGTGGCAGCCTCCTTCCCCTTTTCCCATGGAGCTCCTCGCCCCGTGCTGGGCAGCCTTGGATCTCAGCGTCCTTCCTGCCTCTGGGGGAAGGCTGCCATGCTGCCCCGCTGCTGCTGGGGTTTCTGTTTGTTTGTCTGAGTGCTTCTTTGAAGCTTGCTTACCGTCAGGGCTGCAGTGTGGCCCTGCGTAGGAGCCCCTGCTGTAGACTTCAAACTTTTGCTTATTTTTCCAAACTTTCTTTTATTTCATTGTCTGTATGAGAGCTCCTTCTGGGCTGCCTTATGTGTTGCCAGAAGGGCTTGTGTTGCTCGCATCCCTGCTTTGAAATGACATAATTGTCATCCAAATCATGGAAAACGGAACTTGGTTATGTGATACAATACCTGAAAATGCTTTTCCAAGAAGCCTGTAGGGCTTGGCCCCAAAACCTGCCTGGAGATCCCTAGCGTCATCATCCTCATCATCCCATGAGCGTCTGGAGCCGTCTTAAAAACAACTGCACAGCAGGAATAAAACAGAACTGTAAACCTGCTTTTGTGTTTCGGCCCGAGTCAAATCAAAACCAAACAGACAAAAGCAAAACACAAACATGAAATGTCTAGGTTGTGTCCTCACAGAGGTGCCTATGGGTAGTTCCCCAAGTCTTTCATTAAGAGCAGACTTGTGCTGGGTGAGGGCACGAGTGACCGAGCTGCATCTGAGCCAGGACATCGCTCGTCCGTTTTTGCTGCTTTGTTTCTAGAAATCCGGTGTTTTCCTCTCTGTTTTTCAGCACGTTTTAGAAATAAGCATTTTCTGCTATATTTCCTTGACTGTTTTCATTACCACCTCTTTATATGGTATATAGATACATGGATGATTTCGTGTAATAGATCCACAAGCAGTAACGTAGCTGTTGTGGACACAGCAGCTGCCAGGTGAGTCCTTTGAGAACAGCAAACTTCAGAGTTGTGTTGAACTGTGTTGGAGCGGGCTCAGTCTAATTCAGCAATTGCATTCTGTTTTTGTTGTGTTGTGAAATAAAGCTGCAGTTCCCATTCTCTGTCCGTAGGTTTTTGATGCGAGTTAGAAAACAATACTGACCTTGTTATGGCAGAAATGCTGCTCCATCTCTTTGGCAGTGGAGCTCAGGCCCTGCTCAGCTGCTATCTTCCCATGGCCAGGTATGCTGTTCCCGCAGCCAGCTGTGAGGGAAAGGTTTCTGCTGAGGAATGCAGTTCTTATCTGGAGCCAGCATCCAGGCTGCTCCTCCCAGCACTCACTGCTGTGTTCAGCAGATCTCTTTGTTGGCTTTGGGGCAGTTTGTAAGGTAGATGAATCGTAGCCCCTTGTGAAAACAGGGGTTTGGGTTCGAGGGACCTTTTCACAGGGTATCTCTGAATGCACTGCCTGCCTCAGGATGCAGTTTTTAGATGTGTGGGTTTCAGAACAGGACAATGTCTCACCCTCATTGTGAACTAGGGCCCTTTGTGTGGGGAGAGCTCTTTGGTAGCAATATCCTGTTTAAAGCTGTTCTAAAAGAGTGACCTTGTAGGGCACGCTTCCTGCTCTCTCTTGATGGGATTTCCTTTTTATTAAACAGGAAATAGTCTGATTACATAAAAGTGTGAGAATGACAGGTTTTTCCTTCCCAGTGCAGGTTGTTCTTGCTAATTCTATTTGGAAAATGCTCAACTGCCAGACCAGCTGAAGGTAATTTACTGAAACTGTTGCTTACACCTAAAAGTTCCTACTGGTGCTGGTAAAGCATTGTCTCGGTCTGAACAATCCACTAGAATTGAGACAGCCCATTCAGTTTAATTCATTCCCAGTGTATATTCTCATTCAATAGACTGTGCAGGGTTTGGAGGGGGCTATTCAGAAGATGATGTTGCTTCGTGCATTGCAGGATTGGAGGTGTGGGCTCTGAGTGAAGCAGGAAAAGGCTTTGAGACGTCATCTTTGGTAGGACCCACAGCAGGTTGCTGGGCACTCTGACACTTGAGATCGCAGAGCTGAGTTCCAAACTTAGGAAAGGTTAGGCCAGCAGTTGTCAAAACGTTTGTTGTGACCCCTCTTCAGTTTCTGCTTTAAGCTTTGCTGCTCTTGGTTGGAGAGCTGCTGTTCGGAGCCTACGAGTGATCCATGATCTCACCCTGGTGTGTTCCAGTCTGTGGGCTGCCCTTGTCCCTGGGCATTGCCTGGATGGCCCCAGAAAGAAAAAAAATCTCTTTGCTGGTTGGTCAGCTGGCAGGTGAGAGCTTCCAGAGTAGAAAAGTACTGCAGAAATCCCAAACTCATGAGGTTACACTTAGGAGACAAAAACAATTCTGAGTTCTGTGGGTAGGTTGGATCCTGAAAATTAGTGCAAATCTTCTCACGCTCCACTTGTAGGACAACGTTTACGCAGTCAAGCCTTGGGTTTTAGCATCTTGCTCAGTTTAACATCCAAATATCTGCTTGAAACAGTTATGCCTGGTCTGTAACCTAATTGGACTGGTATGCTGGAAAGTTTCTGGAGCAAGTTCTTTGGCTCTGAGCTTTGTGCCAGTGAAATGAAGAAGTATAGCACGATGACTCTAATGAACGAGCTTTGTTTAGAGAGCTGAAAAACAGTTTTGTTTTAGTTTCCATCCCTGCTCATAGATATATCACAAGTAGGTTTCATAAGCACAGTGCCTGTTTTCTTTGAGGGATTTTCATCCAGTTGAGGCTGTTGGTTAGCTTCTTGTTTCCAAAAGGCAACAAGCAGCTTTAATAGTGAGACTAAACTGAACTGCATAGGGCAGAATTACTTTAGAACAAATGCTTTGAGGAAGAACTCCCACAAATAGTCTGTCTGTCTACACGGCCTTCTTGTGGGTCTTTTAGGTGGTTAATTAAAAACTGATGTTTTGCATACACATCTCATTGTGCAACCTCATCCAATGGCAAGGTAACCAAGTACAGGTCCCAGAGCTGAACTCCTTGGTGCTCGCTGCAGAAGAAGGGGCAAACAGGGAAGTTGAAAATGTTGGTTGAAACAATTCCACATCCATTTTCTGGTGGACAGTTACCTGACTTGTACGTGTCATTGCCATAACTGCAGAAGCAATCAAGGCCAAAGGCCCTGATGAAGTTGACTTGAGCTGCAGAGGGTGGAGGTGCTGAGCAGCTTCTCTGCCTCCTTGTGTGGTTGCATGACAGATATCCCAAGCTGTCACGGCTGCAGTGATGGCAAGTACTGCAGTGGGCTCTTACAGTGTAAACATTGTGATGCTGTATCAAATAGCAAATCGTTGTTTTGGTATGCAAAGGCTTAATTTATTCTTTAATGCTCAAGAGGAGTGAGAAGGTAATGGCTGAAATAATTCGGAGGGCCTTGGTGTTGCTGATCGTGCAGCTGGCACTGCTGCTGACAGTGGGCTGATGAGACTGTATTGGAAAAAGCAAAGTGTTTTCAAGGGCTCACATCGGATCGGTCGTGGTTGGAGGTGCCTCCTCCTTCAGCCAGGCTCTACACAGCAGTGTTGCTTTGTATTTATGCATCTGCTGTGCTCTGCTCCCCACAGGTGCTGCTGGTGAGCAGTAGTCGTCATCCTGATCGATGGATCGTCCCTGGGGGTGGCATGGAGCCCGAGGAGGAGCCCAACGTGGCTGCTGTGCGTGAAGTCTGTGAAGAGGTAAGTGCTCACAGGGCAGGAGCTCTGGGAGCCACACTGCTCGCTGTCAGCCAGGGCTCTGGGTGTGTGCATCCAGCTTGTTTTCCTGAAGGTGAAAAGAAATCTGTGTCACTGTGATAACCACATTGTGCATGGGGCAGAACCCAGAGGCATAAATAAAGATGGTAGGAATATAATGAACTAGGTGGCCCTTGAAGGTCCCTTCCAACTCTGAGGTTTCTATGATAATTAAGGCTCTCATCTGAAATGAACTTTTCCTCACCTTTACCTGAAAATAGCTAAAATTAAGCTATCATCGCTTCAATACGTACAGCGATATCCTCTGTGAAGTACACTTAGGAGAACATTAAAAAACTGGTGCTTTTGTGAAGCTGCCTCACAATGGAGTGGAAGTGCACCAGACATTACCCCAAATATAGGGATGTCGATAAGTTTTGGGTTGCTCCGTATTTTGAGCTTTATATAAATACCAGAATTTGAAGGCAAGAGTTATCAAAACCAGCAGTCCTAATATGTTTGTGTTTTTTATTTGGAGCTGTTTCAGAAAGGGAGGCAAATAGCAGCACACAGAATGAATAACCTGTATGGAGAAGGCATGCTTTTCTTTTGAAGCTGGAAGAGATGCTTTTCGTATTTAGTTAAAGGAATTTAAAGTCAGCAATTGGTAATTGACTACATCATATGTAGAATTTATTGTTAGAACAATATCTTCTGAATATGATTGAATAGGAGAGATGCTTGGATTCAGAAACGATTAAATGATTATATGTGGATGACCAAGTAGGTCCGTCGTGTTACATAAGGCAGGATTAAAATGCTTTCAAGAGGTTTATGAATCTTTGTGTTACAGAACAGAAATGAGGAGCTAATTGGTGGGAGTTGGGAGGAAGTGTCTCCAGTGGTTGCAGTATTTAATTGTCTTGTGTACTAATTTTTTTTCCCCTAAGTATTTGGAAATACCTGTCCCTGTTGTGTATTTCTCTTTGGGCATTCTGTAGTCTAACAGTTTATCAGAAAGATATGAAGGCTTGTACAGTGAACTTCTTTTTTCAGGTCCCTCTAGTGCTGGAGATTGCTGCTAGTGAATTTTGCTTCCAGCCTGTAGTGTAGCTCTTGCTTTTTCAGTAACTCGTTAATCTTTCAAATACAAGCCAAAGTGAGTTTAACCAGAACAACGGGAATATTTTTAGCTCCAGAGTCCTGCTTTACAACCTAATCATTATTAATTATGAAGTTATTTGATACAGAAGTCAAAGGTTCATTCAGGAGATGCGTGGCTTCGCCTTTCAAATCCCTAAAATAAATCCGTATCGACCCTCCCTTTCTCAGGCAGCGAAGCTTGGAAGAGTTGCTCTCTTTCCATGACAGCTCAGTGGTTGAAAGGAAGCCTTGGCATGGACTCAATCTGCAGAGAAGGAACTGGTTTGGGCTGGCTGAGATAATCCCCTCTCACTCAGCTGGTGTTCCCTCGCTCACGTGGACTGGTGCCGAGTGAGTGTAATTCAAACTGTGGCAGGCTGGCAGGGTTGAGTCATTCCTAGCGAAGCACCTATGTGCTTGAATGCTGCTCGACAAACAGTAAACACGGTGAGCTCGGGAAGCAGCAGGATGCCTAGCAGGGGTGCTGACCTCTGCCACAGCTCGTCCTGTTGGTGCCATGCAGGGGGGGGCTGCTGGGGTAAAGGCTTTCCGAGGGCCTGTTGTGTGGATAAAATCACCTGAGCACTCCTACAGGGGATGGTCAGACTAGCTGCAAAACTCAGGCCAGCTTGCAGGCTTATAAGGCCTTCCTCAAATATGTTTGTGTTCCAGCTCTCTGCTCGCAGTGTGTACACCCAATTAGAATGTATATCAACTGCCTTGGGCTCAGTGAGCTGTTTACTGTAAAATGTTGCTGGGGAATGTGCATGTGAGAGGAAAATGTTTGCTACACTCATGCTGTAAAGGACTCGTGCAGCCTGCACTACTGATTTAGCAAGGGCAGTGCTCTATGAGGCTGCTTGCTGGCCAACTGGTGTGTGTGCTAGCAGTGCTAGCTGGAACTTGCTGGTGAGAATTAGGCTGCTAATCCTTGTTCATCCTTTCATGTGAATTTCAGCTTTTGTGTGTGTGTGTGTGTGTGTGTGTAGGCTGCAGCAGAGGATGCTTTCTGTGTGGATTTTGCTGCCTTTGCTCCTCTCCTGGGACAGGTCATGGGGGGGCAGCAGGTCAGCTGCCTGCGTTAGGAGAGAGAAAACCCAGTGTTCCCTGTGCCTGTGTGCACACAGCAGTGGTTATCCTGCAGGAAGGTGGCTTGTGTGCTGATCAGTCACAGAGGAAATTTGCAGACTTGCATTTGATAATGTTGGTATTCCTTTTCCTTTTTAATAAGAGCCGTTTGAAAGAGCTGGAAGGACTCAGTCCCCTTTCAGTTGCTTGTGGTCTCTGAAGATGACGATGGACTGGTTTTTCTCAACTCAGTCTTTCTTTTTCCATGGTATGCATTTTCTTTTTAAGATATGCTTCCCTAAACTAAGAATCGTAACTCGTGCATTCCATGTTTTAATTCCATCGTGGGTGCATTTGAGCTCATGTGTGATTGCTGGTTTAATTGTCATGCCAGGAAATCAGACTTCTCCCTCTTTCCAGTTTTCACCATTTCAGAATGGCTCTTACGAAAGCGGGACGTTGTCTGAGTGAAATCTGCAATCCCTTTGTCCCAGTTTGAGTTGAAGTCCTTGTCCTAGTTTAGATAAGGACTCTCCATATTAATCTGTCCCAGCAGATGTATTGAAGCAGACAGGTACCACTGCTTGTCACGCTTGCTGTTGTTTGTGTAAGATGTGAAGTGACGGAGTTGTTGGGCATTGTATTTTAGGCAGAGTGGCAGCAGATGAACTTCTGGCACGCTGCAGCCAGTCACCCACACAGCTGCAAGCTCCAGGTGTGTTCTCAGGTTCCCCATTTGAAAAATGGTGGCATTTTAAGGCACTAATTATTACCAGCGTGGTGTGTTCTTTGTTTCTTCCTTATTGGAATTAGTTTCTCTTTGCTGTTGTGTTCTCTCCTCAAAATGAATGTCATGTTGGGAATAAGGGCTTTTCATGGGTGTGAGCAACTGGTGAAGAACATGTTTTAGAAATAGCTTCCTTAAATTAAACTTATTATGGAGCGACTTTGAAGAAAGCCTCCACATTCATCTGTTAAACCCAAAGGCATTTAATTCTGCACTTCTAGCATCTTTCACATCCTGACCTTTAAATAGTTAGTAAATGCCAAGTTCTGTAAAACTACGGAAGTGTTAGTTGTGCTTTCTTCATGGGAAGCAAAAGGAAGCTAAGTTGTGCTTTATCTGTGTTCAAACAGGCAGTGGATGCCAGTATCAAAAATAGTCCATCGTACAGCACTTTGATCTGGTTGCTGCACAGTGGTTTCCCTCTCAGGGATGCTCTATGAATGATCTTTTCTGCCTCACGTGTTCCGTGAGCGATTCAGGGTACGAACAACGATGTCTTTCAGTGCTGGCATAGAAAGCCCTGTATTTTATCTGAAGCATCACGGCAGGGATTGTGAATGAGGTGTGATATTGAGCTCTTCATAGATCTAGTAATACTCAGTTTGAATAGCAGGCCAGCTTCACTACTTACGTACTCAAACCTCATGAAAATGAGTTTAACAGTTGGAAGTTCTTTACTCTCATGATATTTCATACCTGGGGAGGTATGCATCGGTTGTCAAGCAGGAAAGAATGAGTTAAATATAACCCTCTCTGAGACACAGTGAAGACAACAAGAAAATCTGCCTAGCTGCTGTATAATTGGTGTCTTCAGAACTTGTCTAAGCTAGCAGCCCTTATGGGTGTGATTTACTGCCTTCGGTACTGCAAGCATTAGAGCAAAGATTTGGGTGTTTTACCACAGTCCTTTTGCCCAGCAGTAATCTATAGTAGATGCAGGCTTTGAGCCTAATGGAGCAAAGTAAAATAGCTGAAATTCCAACCCACATTTTCCTTAGCTCAGATGGAAGGAAATAAAAGCTGTCCCTAGGAACAGATGGTGTTGCTGCAGGCTGCTTTTTGCATCTGACCCAAACTTATTTTCGGCTTTGAAACCTGAACCTGCTGTTCTTGGATGTCTTTGGTAATTTTTCTTCATTCAAACAAGTTGTTCTGTGAGCGGCAGAGCTAGTAAAACTTCATTTCCTCCCCATTTTGGTTGCTTGCCCTGCGTGCCCAGCCCACCCCTGCCTTGTGCTGGTTTGGGGCAGCTGGGTGCTGCTGGCAGGGGACGTGCTCCTGCTAAGGCTGCCTTCCAGTTAGGACTACCGTAGGCATTTGGAAGCTGGATTGGGTCTGCTGGATGCATGGAGCAGAGAATGAGGAGCCCATGCTGCCAGCCTGCTGCCCACCCTTGCCTGGGGAGCACAGCTGCTCCATGGAGCTGTGCCCTCACCCCTGCAGATGGAGCACAGTGAAGGGGCTTTTCTGCCTCTTGTTGGTGGGTTTGGTAGTGCCCTCCTTGTGCAAGTGTGTGCTTTGGGGGTTGCAGCACTGCTAATGCTTGGAGGGGGGGGAGCACACACCCAAATAACTCGTGCTGCTGCTGCCAGACACGGCTTCAGCCCATGGTTCTCAATCCAGTTTCTACCAGGGAGAAAATTCCAGTGTCATCTGGTGCAAATTAAGGCTTAGATCCAGTGCCCGTCCTGGATGAGCCTGTGGCTGGGCTCTAACTTTCCAAGACAATGCTCACCACCCTGCAGCAGGGGTTGGGGGGGGAAGGTGCAGAGGGGTTGACCCCCATAGAAGCTCTAAGAGGAGCCTGGAAGTTCTGCTGGTCATGACCTAGCTTTTTTTGCTGGGGGTAGCAGCTGAAGTATTTTCCTCTGGTGTCAGTATTTACAGTACCTGTAAAAATGGGTTGAGAGTCATTGGACTGAAAGATTTCACAGTCAACGTGCTTTGCAGTCACAGAATTGTAGGGGTTGGAAGAGATCATCTAGTCCACCCCCCTGCCAGAGCAGCTCCCTAGCCTGTGTTGCACAGGTTGGTGTCCAGGAGGGTCCCAAATGTCTCCGGAGAAGGTGACTCCTCCACCATGAAGGGCAACTTTCATGGCTTTACTGTTTCTCACTTTGGTTATGGCCAACCTCATGTTTGATTGAATCATACCACTCGTATCACCATTTGCTGCTGTATGTGATAAATTCACGGACAAAGGAAGCCTTGGCACTTCTTTCAGTTACCTAATTCAGTGTGGTTTTCCTATGGCACCTTTGCTTGGAGTCATGTTTTTTTTTGCAATTTGGATGAGTTAAGACTGAATAGAGAAGGCTGTCAGTTGGTGGACTGAATGGCTCTGGCCACCTCTTGGCTTAAGCAGAACAAAAGGAAGGGCTCCACACCTGTCTGTGTTAGTGCAGGTGTGCTCTCAGAACTGGGCATGGGCTGCTGGGCACACTGGCTGTGCAGTGCTCTTAGTTTCCAGTCTGTGTAGTTGATTGGAGATGTATTTGTTCTTAGGTTGGAGAGCAGACAAGAACAAACCTGGCTCTCCTACCTCTGCAGGTAGGGAAGGACAGGAGTCGTTCAGTAATCCCTTCCAGGAGCAAGTGGAGAAAATAATTGGTGTCAAACCTCAATTTGCCAAACCTATTTGATGGTGCTTTATCTTCGGATGTTTCTATGTTGTGAACATGGGAGCCTTGTGTTCCTCACTTCCTTCCTGCTGGCTGAACGATAGGGCTGCTTATCTAAATAAAACAAAGCCAACATTTGAGATTGCCAAAGGAGTTTCCTTCTTGAAGTGAGATCCTTTCAAAGTGTTTGCTGTCCAGTTATTAGTCCATTAGTCCAGGTTAGCAGCAGCAGCTCTTCACATGAGGTAGAGCTGCTCGGCCGTAAAGGTCAGAATGAGTTCTCTGTGCTGGCCATGCTGAGTGCATGCACACGAACGGTGACCTTCATGGAATTGCTCTTTGACTCCAGAAATAGCCTCGTGGTTAATAAACAGTGGCCCACCTATATGGGCCAGACAGAATGTCAGAAATACTGATGAGACAATAAATTCCGTATCCAAAACCAACGTAGGGGATTCAGTTGAAATGCTGCTTCCCAGAAGTCGAGCTCGGGGAGCGTGTGGTGGGAAGGATTTGGGTTTCAGGGGATGCTTGGGGTGGTGGGAGCTACAGAGCCCTCAGTTCTTTTGGGGCAGCTCCACCAGCAGCTGGTGGGAAGAGCTAGGAGGGCTGGGAACTGAAGGCTCCTAATTAATGTGAGGTCCTCCTTTCCAGAAGCATGTGACTGTAGCAGTGGAGCAGTAGCTGGACAAGCACAGAATGCTATTGCAGCTGCTCAGGACAGAGAATTTGTGTAATTATTAAGCATTTAAATATGTAACTGCCCTCTCTTGGATGCTTTTCCCTAAGCCTGGCTAACTCACTCCGAGCGATGTAGTGACACTGCAGGAGCAGAGGCACTGCTTTGCTGCCCTGCTCACCACGTGCTCCAGCTAACAGGGGTGGTAGCTGAGTGTGCCTTCCTTCCAAACGTGGCTGGGTTGTGTGCCAGGTTGTGCGTGCTGTTTCACACCAATTAAGTCACCGAGCAAAATCCTCTCTCGCCTGTAGCACTCGAGTTCTGGGAGGAGAAGGAGGGCTCTGGGGGCAGGAGAGTGGGGTGGCACTGTGCATTGGTGAGCGTGTCTGAGCCCCAGTGGTGTGCGTGGATCTATGAAAAGTGGCAGCAAACCAGATGAGGGCTGATGCTCTGTGCGTGGGGCACAGCTGGTGCCCACAGCTCTCTGCTTTATCCCTGTGTTGGTCTCAGCAGCCCTCCTTCAGTGTGCACCTGTGCTTTGTGCTGTATCAGAAGTAGTTTTGTTCCTGCTGTGGAGGCCACGTTACAGCCCGGGAGGTGTTGTGTGTTTGCTGGAGCTTGCTTCAGGTGCGTGGAGGACGTCACCTCGGAGATGTCACGTTGCTCTGGTGGCATCAGTGGATGCCTTACACACAGCATGAAGTTATTTCCCTAAGCTGTAATTCTTAAAAGGCAAAACTGCTGAAACCCAAAGTGATTTTTATCCATGCTCAGACTTTAACAACCTTGAGAAAGGATTCCGGTGGGAATTCAGGATGTATTGATGTGCAATTAGTAACATGTCATTTTTTGTTTTTCCTCTGTATTAAATTAAAAAAAAAAAAAGAAACAACAACAAAATGATTTGAGTACAGAAAAAGAAGGGAAGAAATCCTGGGAACACACACATGGTGGGATCTTACAATACATTTGTATCATTTCTCCTGTGACCATTAATGGGATTACAGCACTGCTAAAGGAGCTGCTCCTGCACAACAAATGGGGAAACACCACTGACCTGTCCTTAAAGCCTTTCTTTTTTCCTTCCATCTTTCCTAGGCTGGAGTGAAAGGGACGTTAGGAAGATTAGTGGGAATTTTTGAGGTAAGTTTCAGATGCGGTTTGGGGCTGGAAAACTTTGTTGTGTAAAATCCTCTTGGAGTGAAAGTCACTTCTCAGTTTGTTGTGAAGTAAGGTAGGTGACCTGCTGGAAGGAAGGCTCGAAGCTCCTCGTTCAATTGGTGTGTGTATATGAGGCCTTTTTGGTGGCATTGCTCATCAGTGATTTCTGCTTCATTTGGGATTGCCAGTGGCAAGTGTAATGCTGAATCTTCTCGGTGCCTTCGTGCTGTCCTTGGTGCCCCCTCACCAGCCAGCCATTGCCAGCTGCTGTAACCACGACCCACGCTGGGCTGTGCAGTGAGGAGAGGTGCGTGTGCCCCTCGCAGGAGTGCAGCAGCACATGGGCACTGAGGTGTGTGGGCAGGGGGTACCACACAAATGGTTTTACACAATAGGAACTAGACTGTTTATGGTTGTCTGCAGCCCCTGTAGAAACTTTCAGACCTCTCATTTAAAAGGCAGTACTGTTGAATAGCTAAGAACTAATTGTTAAGTGAGGGAGGCAGCCCATCAGGCACCATTGCATCCCACCTGCAGAGCACTGCCCCCGTGTGCCCTGATAGCTTTGTCATTGCTCTGATCACTTTGCCTTGCAGAATCGGGACAGAAAACACAGGACATATGTTTACGTACTCATTGTCACAGAAGTGTTGGAAGACTGGGAGGACTCTGTCAATATTGGTAAGTTTGGGTGCTTGGGGAAAAATAAATGTGGTCAAGCAGTTGCCTCCATGGCCTGGGAGAAATCATTTCAGCCATGCAGCTGCCTGAACAGCAGTGTTGTGTTTAATTCTTGTGCTAAGCACAGAGCTTGTCCTTCCTAAATTTAGAAGAAAATGAATGTGGGCAGCATGGATTTATCATTCTCTATTCTCTTTTGAAATCACTGCATTTAAATCAGATTCATAGATGAAAATGAGCCTATTGTTCCTCGCGGTGTTTGTCACTGTAGCACCTGTGAGCTGACTTCCTTGGGCTGTGACCACGTGTGCTTTTCCTGGAAGATCACAAAGTATGCACTCTCCACCAACACTGAGGTTCACTTATCAACTCACCAAAGCTGGGTGGTGGTTGAAGTGTGTTGTGGGTTGTTCCAAGATGATAACTGAACAGAAGTGGCATCCTGCTGTCTTCTGAGCTGACACTTCATTACAGGCTGCAGCCGTTCCTGCTCTGCTAAATGTAGAAGGCTAACATCGTTTTATTGCACCTACTGATTTTAATTCTTTGCCCTCAGGAAGGAAAAGGGAATGGTTCAAGATAGAAGATGCCATAAGAGTTCTGCAGTGTCACAAACCAGTGCAGGCCTCGTATTTCGAAACGTTGAGGCAAGGCTGCTTGGCAAACAATGGCACTCCAGTCATGACCACGACGTACTCTGAGGGCTCTGTGTCTGACATCAGATGACTGAGGACGTCCCCGTGAGAGAGAGTTTGCAAAACAGACTGAAATGTGGATTTCCCTCCCCCCCTCCCCTTTTTCACATGCCTCCTCTATTAAACAAGGCATGGGCAGCAGCCTGTGGCAGAGCAAGTGTTAAGAGTGCTGCAATTTAGTGTGCAAGGTGGGATCTTTTTTTTTTTTTTGATGTTGGCTTTTTTTTAATTTTAATTTTAATTTTTTTTTTTGCTTTTTTGGATATGTATTTTGTAAAATACATTTTGTGCATGAAGTGCCCCTTTCCCCTTACACTGCTTCCGTTGCCTGGTGAGCGAGGCTGCCAGTTTTGCCTCTGCCTTGTGTTCTGGAGTGTCCTGTTTGTGTCATCCCAGCCATAAGCCACTCTTTTTTTCTTTTTGTTTCTTTCTTTTTAATTAAAAGACTTCAAATGTGAGATGAGCTCCTTAAGTCGTTGTACTGTGTGGTGCTGCCTGGGCCCGTGTGCGGTCGCCTTCAGCACGTGTGTACCAACAGCAATTTTTTTTTTCAGATGGAAAATCTAACGTTTTAGTTTTGCAGGATTTTTGTTTTTCTAATCCTGGTCCCCTTCTGAAAAGAAGGGTTCATCATTAATCTGTTTGCCTTTTGTTCTGTTTTTTGTTGTTTCTATAAATACACGTTCTGTGACAGTGCTAGTGGCTGGGCCAGTTTGCTCCCCTTTCAGCAACTCCCCATTTGGTGCAGTGACTCTTGAAGTTGAGGGCAGAGTTTTGATCACGTGCAGACATCCCTGCTGCTCAGTTGCTTCACCTGCAGCTTCTGCCAACGTTTCTGCTTTTACATCAGAATGAAACAGAAGGAGTTGGTCTTCTAATGCTTGGCCAGAAAGAAGTGGCCTCAGAAACGCTACGGTAGGAAACAAATGTCACTGTCTGTGGTAGGAAGCAGGGATTCACAGGGGGCTCAGAGCCTGACAAACTGGAGCATCAATCACCAGTGCTGTTCTGCTGATCCTGCTGCATTCTGCTGATGTCTCTTCTTGTCCACATGCCTTATACCGTGCTGAACTGGATATCGTAATTGTGCTGAAGCATTGGGCTGCACTCACTGAGCGTTACTGAGCCCTTGGCTGGATACCCATGTGTATCCCTGAGGAGGAGTCCAGGGGAAAAAAATTCAGGTGTTCAAACCTGTCCTGTGGTTCTGCAGCACTTACAGTTGCACCATGGAGCACGTTCACAGCGTTGAAGCTCTCCCTCCGTGAAGGTACAGCTGACTCCTGAGCAGAGCTGCCAGTTGGAGAGTGCACCGTTCAGTAGGATTCATAGCTCCCCTCATGCATTGGCACACTTCACTTTTTTTTTGTTTTTTTTTTTGTTCTGTTTTTATTGATGTAAGTTTCATGCTGTCTTGATTTGCCAACAGTGTTGTCTAGTTGGGAAATAAAATGGGAAGGGTTGGGGCTGGGGGGTGGGTCGGGACAGGTACAAGTTTTGGGAGGGGCATTAATTAATCCCTGGCTTGGGACAAGAGGCAGTTGCTGAATTCAGTAACTTCTCTTTTGTCAGAACATAGCCAAGATGTGAAATTAAATCTGCAGTACTCTTTTTTTTTTTCCTCTTTATTTAACAAAAAAAAATATTCTAATAAATACTCACTGTTCAGAGTTTTCTCTCTTCCCAAGAAGCACTTAACGTACGAAAATCTGATGGAAATATCCATGGAGCTTGGGACAAGGGGGAATGGTATCCTCGCTGCTTTGGCAGGAAGCTGTTCATTTTCAGATCCTGTTCTGTTCCTGTACTTGTTCTCCCTGCTTTCATCGATGTGGGGTAGCCAGGCCAAGAGCAGTGCCAGTGATTGCTAACATGAAAAACCACGCATAAGAAAAAGCTGTGAGAGGCATTATTCAAGGAGTAGCCTGGAAGGAGCCGGAATCACACCAGTTCACTTCAGCCTAGAGATGAATGTACAATACTTTCCTGCTCTCTGCTGATGGGCCTGAACCAGACTCTCACAAGGGCTTGAGTCTTGTCTTTGGAAGTGTGCAAGGATTCCAGCAGTCTGCTGTAACCGAGCCCTGAGTGGCACCTGACACAGCCATCTACTGCCTTCAAGTGAGTTCTTGTCTTACTGTACAGATCAGTACATGGAGAATGCTTTGCAACAGAACAGCTGGTACTCCTGAAAGAGTAATTGCAGTTTTAATATCAACAGCATGCACACTTTTTTGTTTTTAAACTAAAAATGTTTTTACAGGGCTGTAAAACTGACAATTTAGGGTAGAATATTGTTAATGACTTGCTAATGGCTTATTTGTTTGGGTCAGAAAAATAAATTGTGCCAAGAAAGTGTTCTAATGTGGCATGAATTGATGCTGTTAACACAGTAACACAGAGCGGCTGAGATTGTGCCTTCTTAACTGGAAACAGCTCCTGGGGCAGAAATGGTTTTCATTCAACAGATGTGAATTTGGAAGACAGAGCTCAGTCCTGTGCCACCTACAAATTCCCGTCTTCCTCAGCATCCGCGGGCTGCAGGAAGAGGCGGAGCTGCGGAGCTGCGTGCTGGGGCAGTTCTGCCCGTGCTGAGTTGGTCCGGGACCAGCAGTCCGCCTGCCTTGCTGTGCGCGAAGGGTTCAGAGCGCAGGTGGTGGAGCACTGCTGCAACCCCAGCACTCACAGCCTGTGGGGTCGGGCTCTCGCTCCCAGCCTGGCCAGATCTGCTGCTATTTTGAGCCGGTGGAATTCTTGCCTCGAGCCGTGGCGTGTCTGGGCTGACCCCTTAAGCCTAGCGTTATAAACCTGTCATTACAACGTGTCTCAGCTTCCTGTTCCAGAGTGCTATTCCTTGTTTGGCTTTACGTGTAGCTGCAGATGTTTGGTGCTGGTTGTCGTCCTAGGCGTTCCCCAGCAAAGCAGCAAAGCCTCTCAGACAGCCTGCAGGTTCACTGCAGTCATCAGGTCAGCCCGAAGCTGCAGGACTCGTGTGCCTGGTTTGCTGGAGCAGTGCTGGGTGAACAGCGGACCTGTTGGTGATGCGGCAGCTCAGCTCAGCCTGCCTCCGTCCCTCAGCACGCCCCTGGGTGATGGACGTGAGGTTTCCAGTGTCGTCTGCAGCTTCCTCACTGCAATATTCCGCTCTCCCTCGTCGCTTTCTGCACTGTCCATATCGGATACACACAGAGAAGCAAGCCTGCCTGCAGCAAGGAACAGGGAGGAAGTGCCCTTGGGGTGCTCCGTGCCCGGAGTGGCAGCTCGGGGCTGCAGGGCCAGTGATGCAGTGGCACGATGGGGAGATGTGCTGCGTGGCACAGAGGGCTTCTCTGTGGGAGCAGTTCCCAATTTCAGCATAGAGTCACTTCCTCCGCTCTCGTCAGAATGAAATCCCGGTGTCGGGGCCTTGTGTCCTGCCATCTGGATGTACAGATTTATTTGGGGCCTTAATGGAGATGGGAAGTGCCTTTGGCACTTGGACACTGCTGCTTAGCGTGATTATCCCTTAAACCCAAACACAAACAGACCCTGGCTCGTCTGATGGAGCAGCCTGGATTACTGCTGGGCTGAGCCGAGGGGTGTGCTGCCCTGTGTTCTGTTTTGTGGACTCCAACACGGGAGCAGGAGAACCAGGAGCACACCCCCAGGGGGATGACGTCTCCCAGTGCTGCTCAGTTCCTCCAGCAGGTGCTGGTCAGGCCCAGGGCTGCTCTCAATGACTTTACCTGAGGCTTAATGCTGCAGAGGAGGTGGGTGTCCCTGCGTGGAGGACTTGCAGATGTCCTTAAACTCGGCGGGGTTGAAACTGCCGCTCTGTCGGGCTGCAGGAATCCTCTGCGATGGGGTTTCAGAATGGTGGGAGGGTGATGCGGCTGCTGTGTGTGAGAGAGGCTCAGGGCCGTTGTGGCAACGCCAGAGGGCGAGATGCTGCCCTTGGAGGCAGCCAGGGAAGGGTTAAAGGAGGGTGGCTCTCCATTGTTCCTCCATTCGCGTACTTCTGGATGCTCCACAAAGCTGGATTGTTGGGTTGCACACAATAGTCCATTGGGGAAGCACCTCCTTCATCTGTTGGTGGTGTCCTGAGCCCTGTGGAGCTCAGCAAGGCCGTGCTGCTTCCCCTGGTGTTGGGCACCTGGCCGAGCCGTGCTCGGAGGTGCTCTCCACTTCGCAAGCTGATAAAGCGTTGGTTGGGTCACCTTTGGCAGACATGATGCTCTGGTGCTCAGCTAACTTGCTTTGTTCCATGCTTTTAAACGGAGCTGAAGCTGTAGGCTGGTGGTACTGATAAACTGAGTTCACCGGGAGCTAATTAAAACCCGATGGAAAGGAGGGGCACTTCAGTACGGATCTCAAAGCTGCTGCTGGGAGGGAGAGCACCCGGCTCCATAGAGCTTTGCTCTTTCTGTGCCCCATCCCTTGCTCATGCACTGAGTTTAAGATGCAGGAAGAACTCGGGAGCATCCACGGGGATGTGCTGGGATTTAAGCAAGCTCTAGGAAAGCATCAGACGCACAGAGAAACGCAGCCTGGGCAGGGCTGTGCGCAGATAAAATCTCTTGCTCAGGAGATCAGGTGCCTGCACATCTGCTGTCTTTGGGCTCTTTTTTCTTTCCCTTTGGGATCTGTTTCTCTTCCATTTGCAGGACACGGTTCCCTCTCACATTGATTTGATTGCAGCAGATTCACTGCTGTGCCGTGGGCTGCCCCTCCTCAGCAAGGTTTCTGTCCAGCAGGGACGCAGTTCCCTTCAGCAGAGCCTTGGATGCACCTTAAAGCAAACGCTGTAAACTGAGAAACGAAAGGGAGCTGGAATCTGCTGGAGCACGGCTTTTCCTCTAGTGCAGTATGCAGTGGCTAAAAATGTGGGTAGGGAATGTCAGGAATCCTCAGCCCCAGCCCCAGCCGGGCTCTGCCCCCCCACTGAATGCACAGCAGCATCTAGTGGCTGCGTGGAGGCTGTGGGGGGACCTCGCTGCTGCCATGCCCCCATGGTCTGATAGTAACGCGGGTGTCCGTGCCCACTGCTGTCGCTGTCGGGGTGGGGCTGAGCGTGGCTGGGGCTGAGGTGACACGAGTGGGGGAGATGGAGAATTTTGAAGTTATGATGAAGAAATCAGCTCAGAAGTGAATCTCGGGAGGCCCAGGAGAGCTGGCTGAGCACCCTGTATGGCAGCAGGGGACGCACCCAGGGACTGCCTGCATCAGAGACAGCACAGCTGTCAGCCCACTCCACCACCTCTAACCATCACACCCACAGGCTGCCCGCTGTCACCAGCTCCTGAGCCCTCTGCTCCCACTGGGGCTGAGCTTTAAACACTGCAGAAACATTCCCAACTCATCCAGGGCTCCAGGTCTGGGATGGGGACACGCAATCGCAGTGTGGCCGATGTCACTCCAGGTGCTCCTGCTCTGCAGATCCGTGCTCTCAGCTGGGAGGTGCCACTGCCCTCCTGTTGGCTTCAGGTGGAAGCATCAAAGTGATGCAGGGAGCAAAGTGACAAGAGCTGAAAGCAGCGTGAGGTCTGCAGGTGTGAGGTTAACAGGATGAATAATCCCAAGTGCTATTATAGCTATTTTATAATGGTACAGTTAGATTATTGTGATGGAAAAGAGTCAGAAATAAAGAGAAAAATGCTCACCCATGTCCTAGGCTCACAATAGAAAACTCCAAAGGAGCAATCTCCAGAAAGAGATCCTTCCCCAGTGGTGTCAGCCCCTAAATGGAGTCTGGGAGAGGTGGAATCAGACTCCACCCCTTCTGGTCACACAGGTGCATTGCCTTCACCTGTGCTCCCGTGGCAGGCTCAATGCTTGCCTCTGGTGATTCGTCAGTGGTTCAGGCCATGATTCAATAGTTCCCATACAGCAGAGAAGTGCCCTGTGAATCCCAGATGGATTTGGGGTGTTTAATTCCCACCATCCGTTGTGTTTTGTTCGCCGCAGAGTTTGGTTCCTCACTCCCGTGCTCGGGTTTCTCTTTCTTACCAATTGGACTCGTCCTTTCTTTGGGGCTCAGCTCTCTGCTGGAGCCTGTGGATAACACAGATGTTCCCCTTCATCCCTGCCCCAGGTTAGCACCAACCTATGTCCTTCCCATCTTTCCATCTGCGGGGACTCCATGGGTAGCACGGATCTCCCCCCACCCCACACTCGGCCGTGGCACTGCTACCAACCCCACACTGCTTCTGGGTGAGCTGGGTGCCTGGTATTGGCTCCATCCCAGGGCAGGGCTGCCTGCATCCCTGAGGGCGTGTGCTGGGGAGGCCTTGAGAAGAAAGAAAGAATAATCAAAACCAGAACAACCATGCAACAAAAACCTGGGTGCTTCAGCGTTGTGTCTGCCCAGGACCCACTGCCAGCTGTGGCACATTGGGATTTTTGGATTTTTTGCCTCCCCGTGGCAGCAGCACATCCACAGCCCTCACTGACACACAGAGCCAACGATGGGGAAACCAGAGGTGACTTTTGGTGAGGGCTGCAGGGGAGGATGAACTGCTGGGGAATGAAGTTAACGCTGTGATGTCGGAGTGGAGACGCTGTGTGCGTGGTATGGGACGGGTAAGGGAGGGCTGCAGTGCGGGGGAGGGGGGAAGCAGGAGGTCCCCGTGGCTGCTGCTGTAGGAGCAGGGCTGAGGCTGGTGTGGGGTGTGTGTGCTTTGGGATGTATGGGATGCTGAGGATGGGTGGGGTACAGTGGGCCCCATGGGGTGAGATTTGCAGCAGGGTTTTGGGGGTGAGGGTTCCCCCTCTCCTGAGCTTCCTGTCCTGATCCATTCTCTCTGTCCCCATATGGGGGGAAACTCTGGGGGCCATGGGGAGGCAGCTGGGACGCTGGAGTGAGACCAGTGAGGGCAACACAGCATTGCAGGGGACACTGGGACCACTGGGGACAATGGGATATTGTGGGAGCCTGGCAGCATGAGGACAAACCTTCCCCCCAAAGCAGGGCTGGAACCAACTCCTCCTAAACCCCACGCTGCCCTTCTCCCCTCTGGCCTTTTTCATTTCCCCCCTGATTAGATATTTCTCCCTTTTTGGCTCCTTTTTCATTTCTCTTTTTTTCCCCCTTTCCCCATTCCCTTATTTGAACACTTCCCCCATATGTCCGCCGCGGGCCCGGTCTCTGCTGCCCCCTAGCGGCCGCACGGCGCCACTGCACCTCGCCCGGAGCCACGCCCCCCAAACCGCGGGAAAAAAGCCCCGCCTACCCCTAAAGCCCCGCCCCCACGCGTGAGCCCCGCCCCTCTGTCACGCGCTGTGCGTGTTCCGGGCGCGCAGGTGCGCGCAGGTGGGGCGGGGCGGGAGCGCGGGGTGGGGGCGATGCACGGGATGGGGGCGATGCGCGGCTGTGTGCTGCGCGGGGAGGGGCATTGCTCGGGGAGGGCGCGGTGCTTGGAGGGGTGCGTGGGGGGGGGGCGGTGGTACCGCGCATGGGCTCTGCGGTGCTGTGCCGTAGCGGGGAGGGGTGCGATGGAGGGCTAAATCTGTCTGGGGGGGAGGGGGAGCAGCACGGCGGCCTCTGGGTGCTTACCCCTCTCCTCCCCCCCCTCCCCCCCCGGTCCGTTCCTCCCATAGGGCCCCACGCAGGGCGGGCACCCCAGGGTCGGGGTGACGGCACCCACAGGTGCCCCTTCCTGGTGTGTCCTCGTTGCTGAGCGCTGCGTAAGGCCCCTCCGGCGCACCCCACACCGTCATTACCGGGGCGGCCTCGGCCCCGCAGCCGTCCGTCCCCTCGTGCCGCCTCTCCCTGTCCCCATGTCGGGAGCAGCCGGCACCGCACCGCCGCCACGGCCATGAGCAACGCGACGGCTCCCAGCACGCCCAGTGCTGCGGGCGATTCGCTGGTGGGCTCCGTGCTGGGCCCCTTCGTGCTGCTCACTCTGCTGGGCGCCGTCCTGGCTGCGGTGAGTGCGGGCAGACCCTGTCCCCAGAGCTGACCCCATCCTCATCTCCATTCCCACCCTCATCCCTTTCCCAATCCTGTCCCTAACCCCACCCCATCCCCAACCTTAAGTCCATCCCCAACCCCAACCCCACCCCACCTGTAACCCCAGCCCTGTCCCAATTCTTAACCCTCTCCTAATCCTTAATCCCAATCCTGTTCCCAACCACATCCCTCTCCCAATTCCCAATCCTCTCTCAACCCCTATTCCCATCCCCAATCTCATCTCAACCCTCAGTGCCATCCCTGTCTCCACCCAATCCCAACTCTGTTCCTACCCTCACTGCCACCCCCAGCCCATCATCCCCATCCTCAACACTTTCCTAATCCTCACTACCATCACTGTTCCCATCCTCAATTCCATCCCCAATCCCAACTCTGTCCCCATCCTCAACCCCATCCCCAATCTTATCTCCATCCCCACGTCCCGCTCACAGCCCGTCCCGCTCCCCATACAGGTGATGTACGTCCAGAAGAAGCGGAGGTGAGTGACTGGAGACCCCCACCCCATAGCCCCCCACTCGTGGCTGCACCCCATCCCCACTCAGCCCCATCCCCACCAGATCTGAGCGCCTGCGGCACCGCCTGCTGCCCATGTACAGCTACGACCCCGCGGAGGAGCTGCAGGAGTCCGAGCACGAGCTGCTGGTGGAGGAGCACCAGGTGAGAGGGCACGTTTTGGGGTTGGGGGTCTGTATTTTGGGGTTGGGGGGGATGCATTCTGGGGCCACAAGCTGCATTTTGGTGGCTCAGGGCTCCGTCCCTCCTCCCTGCAGGTGGGTCCCAACTGGGGGTCCCATGGGGGCTGGAGGGCCTGAGGCTGCCCCAGAGCGGGGCCGGACCCCACAGCACTGAGATCCCACTTTCCTGGAGCCCCACAGCGCTGAGAGCACCGATGGTAATGGGGCACCTCCCACCTTCCTGCACACTGCTGCTGCTGAACCCCCACGAACGCAGCCGGGATGGGGAACGCACTGGGGCTGTGACACTGTGCGGTCCCAGGGAGCACCCACAGGCTCCTGTTGGCCCTATATGGGGTTTGTGGGGTCGGGACACCCCAGGCTCCCTGGGTGGGGGCAAATAAATATTTCTGTGCAATCGCAGTGGTGCTGGTGAAGGCAGAACCCACACACGGGGCTCAGTCCCCCATAGTCCCACACCCCAGAGGAGGTCTCAGTCGCAGAGCATCAATCCCAGCGCGATCCCACAGCAGAGCATCAAACGTCCATAAAACGTTTTATTCAAGTAACTGCAAATAGGAAACCAGACGGCTGTTAACAGTGGAACAAAAAAATAAACAGTAATAAACCCCCCCTCCCCCTCTTTCCCCACAATGGCAGCACCCTGAAACCAATGCTGAACCTCCCCCGGTCCCACTGCAGCTGTGGGGGTGGCACAGAGGGGGGGGGAACCCCGGTGTCCCAATACCCCCACCCAGGAGCAGCAGTGACTGAACCCTTAAAACAACAGTAGAGAACAAAAAACGAGTGAACAAACGCCTGAAATGGGGAGAACTCCCTCCTACCCCACACACTGTGACCCCCAGCAATGCCCCCACCCAAAAAGAAAGGGAGAAACAAAAATGATGACCCCCAAGCAAAGGATGCCTGGCCACCCCACACCAGCACAGCAGCACCCCATGAGCTGAGGGCAGAACTTAAATATCCAGAGGTAGTTGTGAATGAGAGGAGAAACAAAAAGGACTTAAAACAAAAAAACAAACCAAAATTATATATATATACACACATATATATATAAAATAATAAAATAAAAATGAACCAGAACCGATGGGGAAAGGGGTCACCCCGAGCCGGGCACTGCGGGGACGCAGCGAGGGGGAGTGGGGCTGCCCCACTGTGCTGGGGGGAGCAGGGTGGGGGTCCCCCCCACGGGGTTGTGGGGCTGAGCCCCCTGTTCCAGTGCTGCTGTTGTTGGGGGAGTGAGGAAGGAGTGGGGCAGGAGGAGGAGGAGGAGGAGGAAGAAGCCGGGTGCTGCCGGGGAGGGGCCGTGCCCCGTCCCTCTCCCTCAGTCCTGGGGGGTGATGATGAGGTAGCGGTGGTTGGGGAGGGGTCACTGCTCCTCCTCGGATGACTCCTGGGAAATGTTGACCTCCTCCTCGTCCTGCTGCTGCAAAGCAACGGGGGAACTGAGCGGGGACGGCAGGGACAGCAGCACAAACCCCACAGAGCCACTCCCACTTGGACCCCACGGCACTGCCCCACTGGGATGGGGGGCACTGACTCAGCGCTGAGCGTGAGCATGACTCAGCACCCCCCCCCCCCCCCCCCATTCATAAAAACGCACCGCCAGAGCCGGGCACGGCCCCCCCGGGATGGGGTCACTGCTGCCGTGGGGGGGATGGGCGCACTCACCGATTTTTTGGGTCGGCCTCGAGGTTTTATCCCTGGTGTGACTGCGGCTTTCTGAGCGTGCCAGGAGCAAAAAGTGAGGTCAGGATGAGGCCAGGATGGTGCCCCCCCTCCCCTCAAACGAACCCTGGGGTTTCCTCCCATCCCTCTGCTGCCAAACCCATCACCCCAGTGGCACCCCACCCCCCCCCCATGACTCACACAGCAGCACAGGATGTGAGTTGTGTGTTTTGAGCACAGGTTGCAGCGTGCACAGACACCCCCACAGCCCTGCCCATCCCCCCACCCCTCCCCGAGATGCAGCTGCAATGGGTGGGGGGGAGGGGGGGGGGGGGGAACGATGGGGGTCAGCCCAGAATTGCCATAATTGAGCTCTAATTGCATCCAGCCACCTACCCTGCCTTTGGAGCTGGCCTTGTTCTTGCTGCCCTTCGGCCGTCCACGGGGTCTCTTGGGGGTGGGCGCTTCGCTGGGCTCCTGCTGGGGGGTGTGGGGGGGGGAACAGAGGGGGGTGGCACTGCGGATGGGGTCGGTGCCCCCGGGGATGCCGCAGCTCTGGGGCAGAGTGCTGCCATCCTTCAGTGACCTGTGTCCCCCTCCCCCTTTCCCCCCCCCATCGTTAATCTCCCAGCTTAGCTCCTGCTGCTTTCAACAATCCTCTGCTCAGCTTCACCCCCCCGCCCCCCCCCCAAAACACCTATTTGCCAATTCCATCCCGTTGGGAAACCCCAAACCTGGCGAGCAAAGCGCTGGGAATTGGCACACATTGCCTTCATTTGAGGGGGGGGGAGGGTGAAGGGGGGGGCGGGGCCGCGCACAAAGCGTTGTGGGAGGGCTGTGGCAACTACAAAGCCCCCCCCCCGCCCCCCAGCATCTGATCCCTCTGAGCAGCTTGTGCTAATAGGGCTTTAATTAGCCGGGCTGCAGAGGCAGCTCCAGGGGAGGAGCTGCGGGAGAACCCGGAGCCGTCTTCCCCTAACACGGGGGAGGGGAGCTTTGGGGTGCAGAGCTTTGGGGTACTGGGAGGGGTGGGGGGGGCAGTCTGGGGATGCTGCATCACCACAATCCAGGTAGGGGGGGGGCTGGGCCCTACGCATCCCCACCCCCCACTCATCCCCCTGTCCCCCACCCCCCCAGCACCCATCCACCTCCACCCCCTATGAACCTTCCCCCCCCCCCCCCCATACCTGCGGTTTCTTCCTGGGCCGCCCCCGTCCCCTCTTCTCCGCCGTGTCCTTCTCCCCCTTGGTGGCCAGGGGCTGGCTGGGCTTGGCACCGGCATCACTCATCCTTCCCTGCGGCTGCGGTGAGGAGGAGCGGGGAGAAAAAGGGGAGGAAGGTCGGTCAGCGCTCGGCCCCACGGCGGGAGAGGGGGGAGGAGGAGGAGGAGGAGGAGGGAGGGAGGAGGGCGGTGGGGGCCACGGAAGTGACTCAATGGGGCCACAGGGGATGAGTGGAGCATCCCCGGGGTCAGCGCGGCCGTGGGCAGGGGAGGGGGGAACCCCCACTGTGAAGTGGGGGGAGGGGGGAACCCCCACTGTGGAGCGGGGGGAGGGGGGGGTTGCATTTCGGAGCTGCTCGGTGCCCCGGGGCGTTACACAGCAGCTGATGGAGCGGCTCAGAGCCTCACAGGGCTCAGCTCCGCTGCTGGTGGGACAGGGACCGGCAGTATGGTCCAGGTGGGGGGGCTGGGAGAGCCCCCCCCCCCCCCCCCATTGCAGCTTTGTAAACCCCACGCGGTGCAGCCGCACTGTGCCGCCGTCCTCAGCGCAGCACACGATGCCCCTTCCTCCCCCCCAGCACCGCCCCACTGCACACAGACCCCGGGGGTGATGGGGGGCTGGGGGTGCACAGCAGCGGTGCCGCTGAGCATCAGTCCCCGATCCCACTCCGGTGCAGGAAGGGAAGGGCTGTGCGTCCCTGCTGCTCCCACCTGGGGTGGGCACTGCACCCCGTAACCCAGCTGTGGGTCTGGGGCTACCAGGGCTCGCCCCTCGCTGGGTGGCTTTCCTCTCACATGGAGAAATCCCACGGAGGAACGAGTTTCTCCACCCCAATGCATTCCCGGGGGCAGAGGGAAAACCTGTAGGGAAAACCTGCTCATCCGGAGCCACCGCGCAGCACAGCCAGCTCCCAACCACGGCCATACAGAGACGGGCACAGCCCTGACCCCATTCCCAATGTGTGAGGTTCCCCAGCAGGAACGGCACCAAACGCTGCTGCTCCCACCTCCCGTGGGTCCCAGCACAGCACAGGGGGTCCTGCTCCCATACTCTCCCTTCCCATAAGGGTTAGGCACTTCTGTCTCAGGGGACCGGGCCCTATAGGGGATGGAGGGGGGGATGCTGGGCGATGCCATGGGTCACAGCACTCCTGCACTGAGCTCTCTCAAACCCACGCATCAGCTCTGGAAGTGACTCATGAGTTCAAAACATTCCCCCCCCCCCCCCCCCCCACGATGGTTTGCTGGAGACAGAAACCACACGGTCACATCAACGCCCCCAAAAAGCACAGCTCACTGCATCCCGGCCCCCCCCACTTGGAGAAAACAAACCCTCAACTCCACGCTTTAGGTCAAGGAAAGGGAAATACCAATGGGTTGATCCTTTCTCTCCTGGTTTCAGAGAGAATCAGAGGAAACGCATCCTGCTGGCTGCACCACATCCCCTACCCCACACAGCTGGGGGGGCTGCAGCCAAGCACAGCCCCACAGCAAAGCGCCTGTACCCCCCACATCCCACCCCCATCCGTGCACTGCCCATGCCACAGCATCACCCCCATTGCTGCGGGGGTCCCGGAGCACTGCTCTGCTCTTCGCAGTGGGGATATGGAGGTGCAGCGTGGGGTGGAGGGGGGTGGGGCTGCACGTGGGTGATGCTCTGCCCCCCAGCAGCTGTAGGATGGTTGCAGCTCAGCCCCACTCCCGTGCATCACAGCCAGAGGAGGGGAGGGAGCAGCCGGGTTGCCATGGAAGGAAGGAAGCAGCTGAGAAAGAAACCTTTCTGCAGAGCTGGGGTGGGGGGTGGGGGGCACAGCGGGGCTGTGGGGCGGTGGGAACCCGTTCTGTGGATCGATGGGGCCGACGGATGGATGGAGAACCCCCTCTGGCCCTATGGGAGCGGTGTGCCCTCCTCCCCACCCCCAGTGCTGCGCTGCAAGCAGGGAGCAATGCCTGCAAGGCCTTCCCATCCCCAGCTCGCACCCCCCCACAGAGCGAGCATCCCCATCCATCCATCCATCCCAGCTCAACCAAAGCAGGGCGGGCGGTGCCATCCATCCATCCCATCATTTCACGCCCAGGAAACGGAGCCCGACGGCAAAGGGGGAGGGGGGGCCCGAACCGCACCCCCGGACGGAGGGAGGAGGGGAGGAATAGCGGAGAAGTTGCGGAGCCCGTTCGGCGGGGAAGGAGCGCTCATTAAGGACGGCCCCCCCGCCATTAAGAGCAGCCCACCCCCCTTCCTTCCTGGGCATGCATCATAAAAGGAAGTGATAAAAGAAAGGAAGGAGGGGGGGGGGGTGGGAAGGAGAAAGAAAGGCGGCAGGAAGGGCAGCATCGGGGCTTTGTGCAGCGCCTGTGCTGCGGGGGATAATGAAGCCCCGTTTCGCCACCCCCGTGGGGACGGACTGGGGGTGGGGGGGGCAGAAACCGAACCGCGGCCCCATAACTTTGCACTGAGCTGCACACACACACACACAGCGGAACCGTGGGGGGAGGGGAGCAGCCGCACCGACCCGGGCTTGCCCCCCGCACCACGCGGACCCCCCCCACCCCATCCCATGCGAAACGTTCGAGCCCTAAAACCGAGCAAACGGACGGCACCCCCGCCCCCCCCACCCCAAACCCCTCCCCCACCCCACCCCCCCCAGGTGCATCGCCCTGCGGCTCCCCGGTAAGAACAGCAGCAGCAATACGCACCACCCACCGCCTCACGGTGCTCACATCCACCGTTTGGTCCCCGTACACGTTCAGCAGCCGTCGATGAATGTCAATGGGCTCGATTTTTTCCGCATGCAGGAATTCAATCACACACCACTGCTTCATACGCACTTCTATGTCAGACGCCATTTTGTCCGAGTGCCCCTCTGCTGCCATCTGTCGCGCGGTGACAACACGGGAACGGGGCATTGGCGGGAAGGTTCAACCTCCGCCGCCATCCCACCAACATCCGCCTCTGACGTCGGGTTCGGGGGAGGAAAAAAGGGGGAGGGGGGAATAGAAGGGCGACGCGAAAAAAATCGGAGGCATTACTTTCGGAGCAACCCCCCCCTCCCCCCTTCTCGCGCACCACGTATAGCGCAGGGTAACGTTGATGAGGGGGGGTGGGGGTGGAAAGCAGAGAGCCCACCCACGGCCCCCCCCGCATCCCCCTCCCCCCACGAGCGGCACTCACCGTCAGTGCGATCCCGGAGATGGGCGCTTGGAGGGAGCGAGAGTTGCTATCATTATTATTGTGATTAATTATTATTACTATCACGTTGGGAGCGGGTGGACCCCCCCCACGGACCCCCCCCCCACGCACCCCCCCCCCCCGCAGCGGATCTGGAAGGAGAAGGCGGAGGGGTTCTTAAGTTTTAGAGGTCCCCTCTTATTTATAGGGGTAATAAAGGGGGGGGGAACAAACAAACCCGAACTGCTCCAGGAGGAGGAAAAAGGGGTCAGAAGCGTTACAAACAGAGTAAGAAAGGGGAGAAATGGGGGGAGGAAAAATTTGCGGAAAGGGGGGGGGGGGGGGTTGGGGAAGGAATAAATAAATAAAAATAATAAAAAGTGCACTCCCGGCCTTACTGGAGAGGATCCAGCTGCTAAAAATAGCCCAATCGCACTCGAAATTAAATAAGGGCACCGGGGTGAGCTGAGCGCTGGGGGGAGGAGCTGGGGGTGGGGGGGTCGGGGAACGATAGGGCCGGGGCTGTGGGGCGGGGCTGCTGGACGACCCCCCACCCCAATCAGGGTCGGTTGGGGTGGACGGAGAAGCCCTCACAGCTCCTTGGGGGAGAGTGGGGGTCTCCACGTGGGGCTGAGCACTGAGGGGTGGGCACCCTGCCCGGTTGTAGCGTTTGGGGGGGGGGTGCCCAGTGCCCGGTGCTCTGGGTGAGGGTAAACCCCCCAAAGGTGCTCTGACCCCTTTGGGATTTGGGAGCGTGAAGAAGTGAGGTGTTTTTTTTTTTTTCTCTCTATCCCATCTCAGAGCGCGGGGAAGATTTCCACCCCCACCAAAAAAAAAATCCCAACCCCCACTGAACCCAACCAGCGAGGGACGGGGCCTTTGTTTGCCCTCCGGGCTTTGTTCCCCGCTGCCCAGCCCCACGTGGAGCCACCCAGAATGAGCTTTCATTCATTTAAACATCTTTTTCTCCCCCACCCCCCCCCCACCCCCCCAGGACAGGTTTATCCCTCGGCGCTGCGCGGTGATGTCCTGCAGCCCCGTTCTGGACACGTCCCTAAAGTTATAGGGCTGGTGCTGCCAATGCTGAGCTTCCCAGGGGTGTCCCCGTGAGGGGGGGGGAGGACGGGGACTCCACACCCCCTCCTCCCACACCGCCCCGTCCCGGCGCTGAGCTTATTTGGGATTTGGACGCTCAATTCGCACTCTTCCCTGGGAAAGAGGGAAGCAGATCCTCCTCCAACTGCATCCCTGCGTGCCACGGACGGACGGGACCCACGGGGACACAGCCCCACCTGGGACCCCCCCCCCGGCTCAGGCCCGGCTGGGTGCTGCTCCGGAGCCCGGTGGGTGCCTCTCCCACCGACCCGGGGACACCGAGGACACATTTGGGGTGGGGAGGCTGCTTCGGCTCCGTGGCTCAGCCACCCGCAGGACCCCACGGTGGACCCACCCTGGGGGGGTTTGGTGCCCTGCTAGCTGCTCCACATCCCTCAGTGCTGCGGGGGGAGGGGGGGGCACTCCTTTGGGCCCCTTCTGGGGCCACGCCGTGGTTTGGTGCAGCCCCACAGAGCACAATGGCCTTTTGTCCGGGAACATCGCGGCTTCCCAGTAACATGAAACCTCCCCGGGGCTGCGGAGCACAAAGCCCTGTGCCGCTGCCCCAACCCCTTCCCATCATCCCCCCCCCCCCCCCCCCCCCCACCCTCACCGTGCTTCGGCACACGTGCACTGAGCGCGTCGGGGCTCAGCTGAGCGGCGGCCACGGGAGCCACGGTCGGGGGGGGGGGGGGGGGAATGTGAAGGGTCATTAACGGATGACTCCGGGGAGTCTGCACGCCTTATTATTTTTATTGTTTTTAATCAGGGTGTTTGATTGCAGGTTGCACAACCAGGGCAGTGGAGGAGCATGGTGCCGCCGTGGTGGGATCGGGGTCAATGTGGGAGGTGGCATGTGGGGTCCCCTGGACTGCTCCTAGGGGACACCTGTCCCTGTGGGCACCGCCAGGAGGGTGGGGACAGGAGACCCAGAGCAGGGCAGGGGGGTGTGTGTGGACACCCCATCCCTGGAGGTGTTCAAGGCCACATTGGATGGGGCCCCGCGCAGCCTGGTCGGGTATGAAATGGGGTGGGGGGCTTGGCGGCCCTGCGTGTGGCAGAGGGGATTCGTGATCCTTGAGGTCTCTTCCAACCCCATCCTTGGGGCCGTCCTGTGATTCTGAGCATCCCCTGATCACCTCTGCATCCCCGTGGGGCTGTGCTCACTGCTGTGACAAAGGGGACACGCCGGACACGCCGCTCTTTGTCGGGGCTCTGAGCAAAACCCCTTCCTGGCCGAACATTTTCCCTTTTACTCTCAGCTCCGGTTGGAAAAGGGACCGAGGGATCTTCCTCCCTTTCCGCTGCGACTCAGGTGCTGCTCAGGCCTGACTCGTGGGGGTGCAGGAGAAGGAGGGGGGTGATGGGACTGGGGGTGATGGGACTGGGGGTGATGGGACTGGGGGTGATGGGACTGGGGGTGATGGGACTGGGGGCACAGCCGAGCTGGCAGGGCGGGGGGGCTGGTGGCCAAAGCTGCCCCCACTCTCTGGTGCTGCTCCCCGTATCCCGGCCGTGCTTAATGAAGGGGTTTGGAGGGAGGAGGAGAGGATGGGCTCTGTGCCGGGGCAGGCGGCACCGCGGTTCCCTGCTGCCATCTAACGGGGACAGCCGCACTGGGGACTGCGGGAGGGACTTCCCCGGGACCCCCATAAGGCAGCAGGGGGGGTGGGGGGGGGGAAGCCGTAGGGATGGGTGCTTGCTGCTCTGAGACACCCGAGGGCTGTATCCTTATCACAGTTGTGCGTTGTTGGGGGGGCCGCTTTTAAAAGCAGCGTGGGCAGCATGCCCTGTAGGGCTCCTTCCCACAGCCCATCCGTGGGGGGAATCCCAGTGTTCCTGGGGGGAGTGAAGTGGGGTGATGCTGGATCGGGTGGGAGCCCCTGCTGTGGGCTCCCTTGGCTTTGTGTTCTGTCCCGTCGGTCCCAGTTCCCCCCTCCCCAGACCGAGGGAGGCAGCCGTGGGGTAAAGCACGGGGCTGAGCCACGTAGGCTGTTTGATCCTCCCCCCACCGTGAAGGGCTGTGGGGCAGCGGGTGGCACCCAGGCACGGGGAGGATCCACCCCATGGCGTGGCTCACCCATCCCAGGGGGATGTGACGTTGCCCCCCGCCGGGGGGGTGGGGTGGGGGGGTAGGGACGGCTGTCACTGCCCGTTCCCGGCTCCGGTTACACGGGGTTGGGATGAGGCGCCTGGCAGTGCTGGAGTCGGGGGGGTTCATCTTTCAAACAGCGCAGAAATGTGAGCAGGGGAGGGGGGAGGGGGGATATGAAAGGAAGGAGTGAGCAGTGAGGGGCTGGGGGGGTTCTGAAAGGCTGGAAGCTGCGGTGGGGCTGAGCATCACACCCCTCTGTGCCCCTAACCCCATCGGGGGAAGGGGCCCCGTGGGATTTGGAAGGGGTCCCACGCTGTGCAGCCACCTCTATGGCTTTGTTGTGGGGTGGGAAATGCGCTCTGTTTCCCCCCCCCCCTCCTCATCCATGCATCCATCACCCGAACTCTCCGTGGGGGTGAGTGGGGCTGGCAGCTGCCTTCCCCTACCAGCTCGGGGTGGGGGGGGGGGGATTGATGAATTGCTCTCTTAGCAACTGCTAATCAGCGTGGGGGGGGCGGAGCTGAGCGACGCGAGCGTGTTCCCCCAACCTCGGAGCACACAGTATCACGACGGTGCGAGCTGGGGGCGGTCGCCGTGACTCGAGACTGGGAAAGGGGGGGGGAGGGGTACCCTCAACCCCCCACCCCAACTTAGAGGCAGGAGAAACTCGAAACGTGGTGTGGTGTTTTAAGGAGAGCACGAACGCCGCCGGGTGCCGGGAGGGCTCGCGTGGAAAAGCGTGGGTCGGGAGTGGGGGATTTCCCGGAGGACGCGGGGACAGCTCCGCGTGGGACTGCGGGGGGAGACGGTTTGTGACACCGCCGCGTGTGGGTGACGGCCGCGCGGGATCCGTGCGCCCACGCTGTGTCCCGAACACGGGTGATGTGGGTGGTAGGACGGCAAAACGTCCCCATCGCCTTTCTCCCCGTGCCCCGACGGCGAGCTGCAGTGAGGGCGGCTGCCGCACGAAGGCGCTGGCGGCTTTTGCTGGGAGCCAGGGGGATGCGGGGATATGGGATGTGACATGTGGGGGGGCTGGGATGTGAGGATGTGAGATGGGGGATGTGGGATCAGGGATGCGGGGATATGGGATGTGCAATGTGAGATAGGGGATACGGGATGCGGGGTGTGAGATGTAATGGTGCTGGGATGAGGGATGTGGGGATATGGGATGTGCAGTGTGAGACGGGATGTGGGATGTATTTGGGTGATGCTCTGAAGCAGGGAGTGCAGGTGCAGCTCTGGCATGCAGGAGCTGGGGTGTGTGTGTGTGTGTGGGGGGGGGGGGGGGGTGGAGGGCTGGAAGGGACCCCTGGGTGGGTGGGAACACCCTGGGGGAGGTGTGGGGTGGGGTGTGGTTTGGAAGCCCTGGCTGGGTGCTGGCAAGCAGATCCTTTGACATGGGATCCTGGCCAAGGCTGACCCCGTGACCCTGTCTGCTCAGATTGCTCCCGTGCTGTGCTGAGCCCCCTCCTCTCCTGTACCCCTCAAGCAGGGCCTTTGTGGACCCTGCTATAAGAGCCCCTCTCTGGGATCCTGTGAGCTGTGCTGTCCTGGCCTGGCTGGCTGATGAAGGCATATTTATTATTATTATTATTAATTGGTTTATGGCATGCAGAAATGTGAAATCTGGGTCGTGCTTTATTACATCTCCAATCACCCCCGACAAGATGGGAATAATTAACTACACAGTGCTGCTGCTGGAGCGGGTGCTGAATGTATCCTGTGCCACCAAGGGGGGGCTCTGCTTCAGGTCCACTCCCCAAGTGCTGCTGCTGGAGCTGCTCCCCCCATCACCAGGTCTGGGGCTGTCACCCTGCCCCAGCCCCACTGATCCCCGGGACCTGGGACGTGGTGGGGTGGGAGACACTGCCCCGGAGACAGTGCCACTTCTTTTTCTTTTTTAATTAGTAGCAATACGATCATTTCTTTAATCAAAAACACCGTTAACTATCAGACAGGTTACTCAGTCGTTGCCAAAGTGATGCCCAGCAGGGACTGGTGGAGGGGTTGGTGCCATCGGGGCCGTGCTCACCCATCCCATGTCTCTGCTGGAGCCATCCCACAGCAGCACTGTCCCCTCTGTGTCCCCAGGGCAGCCCAGTGACTCTGGAAGTGGGGACCCCGAGGTGCTCTGGCAGCGCTCTCCCACTCGGAGAATGAGGATTTCTGCTTTGCTGTGGGGTTTGAATACAGTGCTGCTTCTCCTCGCTGCAGCTTTCTTGCATGGGGGGGACACACCGACCCCACCCCCCACAGCACAGCCCCCCATTGCAGCAGCTGCTTGATGAGCGACATAATTACTCCTGCAAAAGCAAATCTGTGCCGGCCTCGGCTGCTTGGTCGGACTCCAAGGAAGGCAGCGTTTCCTTGCAGAGTACGAGGCCATGAATATTTGATGCCCGACGAGGGTATTTCTTTCAGGAGGATGTTGCATGAATTATGGAGGAGCACGGGGCTGTTGTTTTGGTGGGGCCACCTCAGGGCTGCCCTGACACCTTGGGGGTCCCACAGACAGAGCTGGACCCCACTGCTCCCCCTCCCCAGGGTGTGCTGCTGGATGGGAGGGACGAGGGCATCAGCTTCACTGCATCAGCAGCGTTTGTGTAATGCCTGAAGATTTTCCCCTCGTTGCCCTGCTGATGCAGAGGCACTGTGTGCAGGTTGGCCATCGCCATTAATTTTACCTCCAAATGTGCTCTGCTTTTTCTCCTTCAGTGACTTTTTTCCCCCTTTTTTCTTTAAAGAGAGCTTGCAGCCCATGAGCACTGCAGGCGGCAGAGACCCTCCTGCATCCAAACAGAACTGAGCAGAGCCGCCTGCTCCCCCCTCTTTGGGAACCCCTCAGGTTTGAGGGATGGTGACATCTTCCCAGGATGTGACACGTTGGGCCTGGCTGCCCAACTCCAAGTGTGGCTTTTGCTCCAGGCTCGAGTGCAGATGTGATGAGTTTGTGCTGTCTCTGCTGGCCTCCAGAGCACCAGCCAAAAAACCCCACTACCTCCACAGCTGTACTGTTTAGACTCGAAATCCGGATTATCATGGCCCCAGATGATACCCACATGTACCCAAAGATGTGTGGGGTGTTTCACGTGGAGCATCCCAACCTGCCTCACACCCATGCAACGACTCAGTGCCCTTTGTGCCGCCGAGCACGCACACTACACGAGTTCACTCTCGATTTCTAGGGACCCCAGGGACTCAGGCAGCATCTCCTGTCCTCCCCCATAAGCCATCATAACATCTGGGCTGGGGTCGATTCCCCATATGCACAGAATGGCTTCAGCCCATTGCTGACCGCTGCCCCCTGTGCTCCCAAATCCCACCTCCCCACAGCCGTTCCCGAGCAGCATCCCTAGGGGGGGCAGGGCATCGCCCAGAGCCGGGTTTCTGGCCAGCACATCTGGGTAGGAAAAACCACATTTGTGCGGCTGTGGCTCCGCTGTAGCTCGGAGCAGGGAGGAGCTGCCCCTGGAGCCGGCTCGGCTCTCTGGCCGTTAGGTGGAAGTGTTGCAGAGGAGAAGAGGGCTGCGAAATCCGGGCGTGATTCTTTTGTCCTCCTCCGCTACGGGGGCAATGAGCTCCAGAGAGGGAATTTCAGGCTGGGCACACGGGGAGGGGAGGAATTATAATCCCTGAGAGGAGGATCCGGCGTTGGAGATGGAGGAGGTCGGGCAGCGGAGGGGCAGCAGTGCTGCCGATGCCCTGTGCTGCTCATGGAGAAGTGGAGCTGGGTATCCCCTGCGTGGGCTCTGTGCCCCACAGATGGCACAGAGGGCTTGGGGGGAGGGGTGGTGGGGGGGGTTGGGGCAAGTGGAGTCCATGCAAAGAGGTGGTTGGGGGTTCAAGCAGCGTTTTGCTGCGGGCCCACATCAGCCGGGCAGCATGCAGGCTTCAGGGTGCAGGGAAGCTGCTGGAAGGGGCCCAGAGCCCCCAAAATGGGGAGGGCAGGGGGTGGGGGGGCTGCCAGGAGCTGGCACAGGTGCAGCTGCCTTCCTCATGAGGAAGCCGGATGGGCTTTTTATTCCCTCCCCCCCATTCCTTTAGAATGCAACTCTTTCCATCAAAATCTGGTTAGTCATGAAGCATATAATGAGTGTTATATATATTTAAAGCGATCTGACATTCGGCATCCCATTATCCTCACTCCTCGAGAGAAACATGGACTCAGAGTGTGAGTGTTGATCCAATAAGAGCTCAGTCAGTACCATTTTCACTCTCCGAAATATCCATATCTATTACCCATATTCATGTTCTGTTTGTGTGTAGGAGTCTCTTTCTCATGGAAAGAAATCCAAAGCTATTTATTTTATTTATTTATTTTTTCTCTCCCCCCTCCCCCCCCACCTTCAGGCCTGTAATTGGTGCATTTTTTGGGCACACCAGATTATTTTGTCGCTGGGTTTTGTTCGGCCTTCCTTTCCTTTCTTTGCTAAATTACAACTCACACTCTTATCACCCAATGCAGGAGAGCTCGGGGTGTTCTGTGGGCGCTTCCCATGCCTGGAGCTGGTGGATGACTGTGGGATGATGCTGGGGTGCCCTGTGCTCCTCATGTCCCGTCCCCAACAACCTACAAACTTCCAGCTGTGCTCTTCCCATTCCCCATTCTGGGTTGACATGGGTGCAAACCTCCTGCCACAGTACACCACCCCAGGGGGGCAGGACAGCAGTGCAGTGCATTCTTCCACCTTCCTTTCCCACTGAAATCCTTCTCCTCCCCTTTTCTTGCAGATTTCTCTTTGGCTCCTGCATCCCCAGTGCTGGAAGCCCCCGACCTGCCCACATCCACCCCTCTGCTGCACCTTCTCCTTCCCCTACAGACAAATGAGACTCCCCAAAGCCATCCCCACCCCCACGCACCCTCCTTACCCCCGCCAGTGTATTTTTCTTTAAGCACACACCAGAGCAGCCCTTGCTGGCACTTTGGCTTTTTAAAATCGCATCGACATTACAGCTAATTACCGCTCTATTCATATTCTGCTTTGAATTAAAGATTTCTTTTCCCCACCCCTCGAACCAGCAGGGGATGGCAGTGCTGGGAGCACATCCCACAGACAAAGCGGGCCGTGCTGCTCCTCGTGCTGCTCCTCTCTGGCGTGAGCGACCCGTGCAGAGGAAGGAGGAGGAGGTGCTGGCTCAGCCATCAATAATTCAGACCCTTCTGCGGAGCTGAGCAGGAGAGTCCGGTCCATAAATGCGGTTTCATGTTTTCCTCTATTCAAAAAATAAAAGGAAAACTGCAAGCAGAGCGTCTCCCGGGTCGTGTTCACAAGGAACGTGGTGACCTTCCCCGCTGGAGGGGAGCCAGGCTGGAGGCCTGCTGGGGGCTGTGCTCCTCCTGTGCTATGGGGCATGATGCTGTGCCTGAGCCCTGTGCAAACCCTGCAGGGTTGGGAGAGGGTGCTGAGCTCCGGGAGCTGCTGAGCTCTGCACGTCCTGGAGGTGAACGTGGAGCTGGAGCTCAGGGTGGGGTGTATTCCCCCGACCCAGGAGAGGAGAGGCACTGACTTGTTCCCTTCCTCCTGCTTGGAGCCTGGTGAAGCCGTATCGATCTCCGTGTCCATTTGCTGACAGCACCGAACTCTCCCCGAGCATCTGATGGTTGGAAATGCCCTGACCTGAAGACCAGCAATGTCTGCAGCAGTGACTTTTGCTGGGTGTGCAGCACCGCTCTCAGGATGGCTCCGGGTACATATGGGTAACCCCACACACATGGGACAACCCACACACGCTGCTCCCCTTATCACTTTATCACTGGGATGCCTCCCGTCCTCCCCCGGAGCTCGCATCCCTCCCGCCTCGTCGTGGCCTTTCCCATCGTGCTGGCATCGGGCTGAGCCAGGTTTCTAAATGTTAATTGTGTTTTGACGTTTCTGATGGTGACATGAGTGCCGGCGATATTTTGGCTCCTGGCTGACAGCGGGGAGAGGATGGTGAGAAATGGAGCTGAGCATCCGTGGGGCTCAGGGAGGAGAGACGTCATGGGGGGGAGTGAGAGCATCCCCCAGGGCTGGGGGGGATGGATACGGATGGTTCCCACTGGAGCTTTCCCCCAGCAGTGCTGTTTTTAGGCAGCTGAGTGCCTGCTTTGCCCCACTTCAGGCTGTGAGCACAGGGGCAAGGCGATGGTTTAAGGGACCCCAAGGTAAAGAGACATGGAAAAGAGGCAAAGGTTCTCATGTGTGGCTGTTTCGTGAGTTTCCATATGAATGTGGGAACCGGGGTGGAGGGAGGGAGGTGCCAAGAGCTGTGGTCTCACTTTGTTGTCCTGAGGTCTCTGTTCCTGCAGATGGTGGTGGTTGCATCAGGATGAAGAGCACAGAGCATCTCTAGTGGAGAACACTGCTGCTGATGCTTCAGCCCAAATTTCTTGCAGTTTTAGCTTCCCTCATGATTTCTTGGGGCCTGGGCAAAGCAGAGTGGATGGGCCACGTGTCCACGTTGTCCTGCTGCAGTAAGACCCCAATCCTTCACCCGGATGCCCCTGAAATCCTGCTGAGGTGGTGGAGGGCTTCACCCAACCCGAAGCAGGGAGGATAAGGCTGACCTTAGGGCACCTCTGAGAGCTGCTTTCAGTGAGGGGATTTGTGCCTGGCTTATCCCACAGCGACTGCAGCCCCCCTCAGTCCCATGTGAGTCCCACGAGCTAGGGGAACTGTCAGGGCCTGGATGGGCTGCCCTAAGGCATTGGGGCAGGTGGGGGTGTCCTTAGTGAACTTGGGCACCAACGTGTGTAACCCCTACTCCTGTCCATAGATCTCTGTCCTGCACCAGGCCGGGACAAATAACCCCTGGGTGCATCCTTCCCTGGCAGCCAGGATGGAGAAATGGGGTCACTGCACCTCTGCACCCCAAAATGGCTCCTAAAGGCAGACACATCCGACTGTTGTTTTCAGCCTTATTTTGGGAAAAGCCCACAGGCCCCAAAGATAGATGCTGAGTGAGAGCTGCTGGCCTGAACCTCTTCTTGGGGACAGGATCTTGTCATCAGCGGGGCAAAGCACAGCCCAGAGCTGTGCTGCCACAGTCCCCTGTCCTCTTATGTCCCTTCCCCATCATTTGAGGAGAAAGCAAAGGGCAGCAGTCCTTTTGCTTGGATTGCAGGGGGTAGCACTGGGGCTGTGTGCATGTGTGTGTGTGGGGGGGCTGGAAGAGCCCATCCCCCCTCCAGGGGTCTGCCCTCCCCTGCACAGGAGCTGAATACCACCAAGAACCACTCCAGCTCTCACAGGAGGTGATATCACTGCAACATCCCGATCTGTCTGCAGGAGACAGCGCTCCGGGCACGATCCCACGAGCATCCAACTCCACGGGAATATTGCCACTGATTTAATGGCAGGAGGGCGGCCGGCCAGCTTTCCAGGAGAATGCATCTTGCTGGAGAGCACGCAGCTCCCTCAGTGCCTGGCCAGGCCGTTGTTTCAGGAGCCAGGCGCTCCGGAGAGCTCTTGGTACACCAGCTCCTCTCCAGCATCCCAGACACAGTCCGTCTGCCCGCGCTGCCTCACCGAGCCCTGAGCTGCTGCATCCTTCCACCCGGGGCTGACGTTTTGCGATTCCGAGCAGGCGATGTGAATCAGCTCTCAGCCAAGATGAGGCTGGAAACCGGGGTGGGAAGGGTTGTGCTTCGTGTTTTGGGGCAGGTGGAGCTGCAGCATCCCCCGTGTGCAGGGTCTGGGGTTTCCGTGGGGTCCACGCACGTGCAAGGTGTGCTCGGCAAGTGCTCCAGTGACCGATTATCTCACACTCATTACTGTGATGGATCGGAGCAGTTAATGTGTCAATGGTCATTACCAGGGGGCTGTGTTTTCTCTAGATTAATGAATCGACGCGACACGATGGGCTCCTTAGAGCTGCCAGAGCCCGGTGGGTTGTTCAATAACAGCAACAAAAAAAGAGATGCACAAGCACATCCATGGGAATGTGCACAGAGTGGGGCAGTGGCATCGTTCTGTGAGAGGCAGGAGAGAAGGGCAGCAGCCTGGCGTGGGGTTCTGGGGATTTCACCGTGGGTAGGTGAGATGTGGGGATGGTACATGCAGTGCACACAGCGGGAGATGGAGCCTGGAGCAGGGACTGCCCCGTGCCCACCCCTGGCACTGGGGGGTCTCGCGGGGCTTGGCAGAGGCTGCTGCGTTTGTACCCCTCTCTATCACACTCCTCTGCTTCTGCAAGTGCCAAAATGAAGAGGCTGTGACCCTTGAGGGTGGGAGCCCCGGGCACCTGTCGGTGCTGCTGCTGCGTTCAGGGCTCTGCGGATGGGAAGGGACGGGAGGAGAGGACAAAGATGAGCAAAATCCATCGTGATGCTCCGTGCCAGGAGGGGACGGGTCCGGGGGGCACGAGGGTGTCAGCCCCTCCCGCTGCCACAGTGACCGCACTGCCGGGAGTGGGGGCTGGCGGGGGTGCAGCTGATCCCCCCCTCCCCGGTTCGGGGAGGGCAACGGGGGCGTGGGGTCCCGCATCAGTCGCCCCCCCCCCACACACACACTGCGCTGCGCTGCTGCTTTAAAAGGCTGGCAAACCCCGCGGCGGGCTTCCCAGCGCTTCTTCATGCAAAACTTCCCCGGCCCCAGCCTTCCTCCTCCTCCTGCTCTTCCTCCTCCTCCTCCTCCTCCTCCTCGGCGCGGCTGCGGATCGCGGCGGGTCCTGCCCGGCTGCGGCTCTCTCGGCTCCGGGCCGGGGCCGGGGCTGCGGGGGGGGTTGTCACTGGCAGGGCTCGTCCCCTCCGCATGCCGCAGGGCCCCCCCTGGCTGCCCGAGCCCCCCCCGGGGCCGGAGGCAGCGGCCGCGGCCGGACAAGGGGTCGGAGCCGCCTCCAACTTCGTGCGCTGCCCGCGGGTAAGTGCGGGGAGACCCCCCCAAAAAAACCTTTCCGCAGAGGGGCTGCCCCCTCCTCCCTTCCCCGCAGCCCCGCTCTCTCTCTCCGCTCCAGCATTTCTTCCTTTTGTTTTTGTTTCTAATAATATTTTTTTTATTAGAGGTGGGGGCTGCGGCGGTGTGGATGCAGCACGGAGACCCTCACTCTCTTCCCCCCCTCCCCCCTCCTCCCCCCGGCATCAGCTTGTCCCCAGCGGTCGGGACCCTCCCCACCTCATTACATTATTAATAGCCATGAGGCAGTGGGGCTCTGCCCCTCGGCTCATCGCCGCACTCCGCGCTGGGGGACACCGAGGGGGGGCACCCCACGGCTCTGCCCTGAGCCTGGGTGTGGGGGGGCACTAAGAAGGGGTTCGGGGTGCGGGGTACTGCCCTCACATCGCCGCAGCGGGCACAGCAGCACGGCCGGGGCCGCGGAGCTGACTGCAGGGCAGGGGGAGCCCGGGGGTGGGAGTCCCCTTTGCAGCTCCGGGGGGGGAGGAGGGGGCTGGTGGGAGCAGAGCTTTACCCGGAGCTGCAGCAGCCCCATCTCCGGGCTGGGAGCCGCTGTGCACTCACGCAGCTCCCGGGTTTGTTCCCTCTGTCTCTACTCGGTGTTGTTTTTTTTTATTTGGGGAAGGGGGTTGGGGGAGGGGGGGGGTAGAGCGGTGCGGCTGGGGGAGCCGAAGTTGACAGCCGTGGGAAAACAGCGGAGAACTCTCCCCGCTCCTCCAAACACAGTCCCACCGCTCTCCTCCTCCTCTTCCTCCTCCTCCTCCTCCCGGTGCTATGAGCTGGCCGTGCTCTGCCGCTCTCCTGCTGCTGCCCCAGGGGTAGAGCGGTGTCTACAGTGGAGACGGAACTGTGGGGGGCGGGGTGAGCCGCAGCACGTAGGTGATGTGGGGCTGGGGGTGCTCAGAGCTGGGCTGGGGGGGGGGGCTAAGGCTGCTGCCGGCGTTGGCTGCTTGGGGAAAGGATGGAACGGAACCGATCTGTTGAATGCAGCGAGGAGCTCAGGCAAATGCCAAGAGAAGTGCCACAAGAAAAAAGCTCGTTTCCTTCCCTGCCATCGCTGGGTGGGAGCGGGGATTTTTCTGTGCTGCTGCGGCGGGAGAGGGGGGGATGCGCTGGGTCCCCCGTGCTTTGTGAGGGCAGCAGTGGGCTCTGGTTGCCCTGGGTTTGGGGATACGGGCAGATCTGGTTGGGGGGCTGCAGCAGGCTCCGAGCTGGAGCTGTTTCTCTGCACCCCAGGGATGCAGAGAGGGGCTTTCCCGGTGGGTCTTCCACCAGGAGCTGAAGCTGCACTGCAGCCGCAGCCTGAGCCAGCATCCCGGGGCACAGCATCACCGTTTGGAGGAGCCCACTGGCTCCCCCAAAAAGGGCGTCACGTGCCTCAACTTTGGCATCAGGCAGGAGGAGGATGGGTTTGTCAGCTCAGCCACCCCCTTCCAGCTCTTCCCAGAAAGGCAAAGGCTTGAAGAAGTGGCAGGTCCTAATTATAACATCCACGATTCTGCTCCCTCCGCCCTCCCCAGCTCTGAGCCCACCGTGGGCACGGTCCCTTGCTCTCGGGCTTCACGTCTCGTGGTGGGGCTGCCTCTTCAGGGTGGCCCTGGGTTTTCTGGTGGCCCTGCACCAAACCTGGCTGAAGACAGGGGTCTCTACATTTGCAGGGCTGAGTACAGGCAGGGGTTGGTGCTGGATCTCAGGGTTCTGGCGTGATGGAGAGTAGAAACATCGCACAGCACTGCAGGCGCTGCTGGGCACTGACATTTCAGCTGCTCTCCCCTTCCGAGCTGTCCCAGTTTGCAGAGCTGTGGGGTTTTGCTGCGTGTGGCAGGGGCACGGCTCCTTCCCTCCTCTTGGAGCTGCTTGCCGGCTGCAGCGGGAGCCCAGCGAGGTGCGGCGCTGCCGTCGATGCTCTGCAGCCGAGCCCTCCTTCCTCGCCTTCCCCTCGCTGCGAGCCAATCCTTCAAAGTGAGGGATTAGCCGTGGCCTGCTTTGCGAAGGGAGGGGGAAGGAGAGCGCTCGCCTGCAGTTAAGGATATATATATATATATATATAGCGTGATAAATATTCCCGGAGTGATCCGCACCCAGTGGGAGCTGCTTTCGTCGGACTGCAGCAGCCTGCAGGGCAGCGTGGAGGTGGTGGCACGCGGCGTGGGGCCGGTGCTGTCCCCACGGCCGTGGGGCTGAGCGCGGATTGCCGTGCATGCAGGAGGCGGTGGGAGCATCATTCCTTCCCGCACAGCACCGAGCGCGGCGGCGGCGGTTTCAGGACCTCGCAGTGCAGAGCGGGTCGGCAGGGCTGGGGTTGTGCAGGCACTGCAAAATTGATCTGTGCGTCCATGCAGCCGGAGGGGCTGCATCCCCGGGGCGGATCAGGTGAGTTTTGGGGTTAAAATCTGGGGTTTCTGCTCGCTGCCGCCTGCTGAGCCACGGCTTTGCGAACACTCGACCTGAATACTTAAGATTTTGCCTGGCGAGAGGGAACTTAACCCGGCCTCCCCTCCTTCACCACATCTAAATTCTGCTGTGCTTCACAGAGGCTTTGCAATTAAAAAAAAAAAGCAGGAGCTAAAACGAAGTTCCCCACAATAGCGTGAGAGTGGGGAAGAGCCAGTGCGAGCTAATTGGGATATTGTGCTGCACACCGACTGTCCCCACCCTCCATAGGATGAGCAGGTGGGCAAAGAAACGGCCTTCATTTCCAAAAACATGGCAGCGAGCGGGGGGCAGCACGCGGGGGGGCATGGCAGGGGTCTGCCCGGGGAAGGGGTGGGTGTGGGATGCAGTGGGAGCCCACTGCTGTCCCGCATTGAGCCTCCAGCTCTGCGTGGGACGTGGATGTCGCTCCTCTCGGCTCTGCCCGCAGTGCTGGAGCTGCTGTGATTCGTGCTCAGCTTGCACTTGGGCACACGAGAGCTGAACCTGCTTGCCTGCAGCAGCCGGGGCTGCACGGAGCTAATGGCAGTGCAAGAACTTTCTTTTGACCAGGGAGCCAAGCAGAGGAGAGAAATGGCCCATTTCTTCTTCCTTGGTTTTCCCTACGAAGGACTGCTCCAAAATCCCCGTGCCACTGAGGCAGCCCTGCTCACGGGGCAGGGTGGGGTGTCCCCCATTCACACCCTCCTTAGGGACTTGATCTGAGCCCCACGCACTGGGGCACAGGGCTCTGGGCTTTGAGGCTGCTCTCCTGGCAGCGGCAATTGCAGACACGGGGGCTTCTGTCTGCAGCACCGGGCTGGGGAAGGGGAACTCTGCAAAAAAAAAACCCTGGTGGTGAACGCAGAGAGAGGAATCCACCTGCCTCACCTGGAGGTGCAGCGGCCTCGATGCCTGCCAGCTGCTTGCTGGATGGTCTTTAAGGTCTATTCTGTGAATCTGTGATTCCAGCCCTGGGAGGAGCAGAGCTCTGGTGTGGCTGAGGATCCGTCTCTGGAGCACCGCAGCTGTGGGTGCACCCAGTGCCAATGGCATCACTGGGCTCCTCAGCACCCATTGTGCCCCCGCTGTGCCTCACTGCAGCTCCGGTGCTCACAAGAGCCGAAGCCCATGGGTGGCTGGGGAAGGCTGTGCTGGGATGGGCTCCTCAGTGGGCATCAGCATTGGGGATGGCGATGCCACGGGGACAGCAGGTGGCTCGGCAGCACGGCCACCACTAGATGGGGGCAGGATGCCACCGTGCAGCACCTCCTCTGCGTCCCCAGGGTGCTGGGGCACCTCCTCCTGCCCCCTTGGCTCTCCCTGTCCCGACATCGTTTGCGGTGCAGTGAGATGCAGCAGTGCTTGCTTCTGCAGCTCCGGGTGCTGGTTGGATTTGTCTGACCCAAGGAAGGCAGTAATCTGTGGGATTTCCTGCTGGGCCTGGAAATGTGCTTGGCTGGGATTAGTCCTTGCACCCTATGCCAGGGCTCAGATCTGAGCATTGCAGGGCTGGGCTGAGGGTGATAGCAGGGTTCATTCCGCACCAACAAAGCTCTTGTTGGAAATGAGAGGCAGCAGCCTTGCTCCTTAGTCTGCCCGGGATGCATATGTGCACTGAGGTGCTTGTGAGCCCTGCTGTGCAAACAGCACCAGGAGCTCAGCTCCACCAGCTTGCTGCTCACAGGTGCGCTCCCCACCCCACCGAGTGCTCAGTACACGTGTGCCTCTCCCTCCAGATGCACAGGGAAGAGCTGCTCTGTGGGGAGGTGCAGGGGATGCAGCTCCCATTCCTTGGGGGAGGGACGGACCCACCTCCCCCCTGCCCTGATTTTTAGGGGTTGGGGCTCCTCAAGCAGGGGATGTGTCTTGGAGAAATGACTTGTCATCTCCTGCCCCTTTTGATGAGTGCTCGGGCTGCTTGCAGTGCAGGCACATACAGTAATTCAGTCTGCATCTCCCTAATGATTCAACATGGGATTCAAACCAGCTCTCCCCTCCCCATTATTTGTGCTTTTTTTCTTGCCTGCCATGATATTTTTACCTTCAGTTCGTTCAGATTATATGATCAAAGGAGGCACAAAAGGGAGAGAGCAGAGAGGGAAAAGCTTACAAGAAGAAAGGCAGAGGCTGAGGGCTCTGGGGGCTGTGGGGCTGTGGGGAGGCAGCTCCTGCTCCGAGTGGGGCTGCATGGAGCTCTGACAGCAGAACTGCAGCTCCTGAGTGCCGGAGGTGCTTCCCCATGCCCTGCTCCCTGCATGGGACAGTGCTTGCAAAGCTCTGGAGAAAAGGGGTCTCTCCCTGTGGAGCTACAGTCCCTCCCCTGTTCCCCATCCCTATGGGGTGTGCTGGCAGGGGTACGTGCCCGTGGGACTGTCCCACTGGGAGGTGGTGGTGCTGGGGCAGTGTTCGTGCCGCAGCACTCCCTGTCTGCTGCCTTGGGAAGAAAAGAGCTCAGCACTGGGTAATTCTGGTTGTCTTAAAAGCCCCAGCTGTCAGAAATGCTTTGGAGATGGGCCTTCAAGTGGCTCCGACGGGCAGGGATGTACATAATTCATGGAGGTGAGTTGAGGCAAGGGCCCTCCCAGCTGGTGAGGCTGCGGAGCTCTGAGTCTTCTCCATGGGTGTAAAGGGGCTCAGCAGCAGCATTACACCCCCCGTGGGGCCAGGGAGGGTCCAGCCCAGCAGGTGCCAGGTGCTGGGCTCTGCACTAGAGCTGAGATTAACCGAAGCTTGGGCCGTTCCAGCCCATCCTGTCTGGGGAATGCATCTGTCTGCTGTGCTCTCTGCTTTTTGGTGCCTTGCATTAATCATGGGCTGCACAGCATCCATCAGCAGCTGCTGCAAGACAACACTCACACCAAAGGGGAAACTGAGGCAGAGGTGTGCTGCAGGGGCATCTCCAGGGACAGAGGACTGCAGGCACGGGTGTGAGCACAGCCCACACAGCGCTGTCCCAATGAAGGCTGCCAAGCAAGTCCTGGGCAGGCTCTGACCCACTGCTCCTCCTTCCTCCCCTGCGGGCGCACAGCTCAGGGGCTGAGCACCTTTGCAACCAGCTGCTCTCAGCTGCTTTTAATTTGAGCCAAGCATTGGCTCACCTCCCTGGGGCAGGCAGGAAGCCAAAGCCTCCCTGCAGCTCGGGTGAGCCCTTGGTGCTGTCGATATTTGCTGCTGAAAGCTGTCGATAACTGCTGCTTGCAAGAAAGCAGCAGCCGATGCAGAGCTCAGCAGCCCAGAAGGAGGCAGCGATGCCGGGGGGGCATTCTGGGTGTGTAATTCCTGCTTTCTTCAGTGCGTGGCCAGATCAGCGTTTGCTTAAACTCTAGTTCAGCTGCAAGCCTGTTTGGTTTGCAGCACGGTGCTCGAGGTGTGCGGTGGTGATGGCAGTGCCCTCATGGATGGCAGTGGGGAAGTTGGGCTTCCCTGTCCCTGGGATCAAGGTGTTTGGCACCTGCATCATTTGGCTTCAGATGTGCAGGGATGAAGGCAAGCTGCTAGTGGCAGCAGTCTGCGTATGGCTGGGCTGTGGATGGGGACTCGAGGCTGTTCCTCATGCAGAAGGGATGCTCTAGGGCAGGAGGGATCAGGGCTGTGGGTGCATTTGGGTTTGCAGCACTGTGAGCACTGTGCTAACACCAGCTCTCTCTCGAGGCTTTGGGATGGGATGGGCCCTGTTCCCTCCCTGCAGCCCATCCAGCCCCCCACTCCTGGAACCAAATGAACCTCTCTGTCCAGATGCAAAAAAAAAGATCCCAAATCCCGCATCATTTCCACTGGACTCTCTGATGAAATCTTGAAACATCCAAATCCCTCTCCGTGCTCCTGTTTAATTTTCTCTCTCTTTATCTTCCCCCTCTTCCCTCCCAAGGGCTCTTCAGGAAGGACCCGAAGCTCTGCTTGGGCTCACATCCCTGCCGCCTCTCCCCAGCGTAGCGATGCCAGCCCCAACACCCCATAGCAGCCCCACTGCTCGCTGCACCTGGGGGGCTGGCTTCACCCATGGGCACCACTGACGGAGCTGCTGGATCCATTATGCCTGCCTGACCGCTGCCGGGTTTCGGGCCGCGCACTCTGCCCCAGCACGGCTTCGGCGATGAGTGGGGCTTCTTTTTGCGTGGAGCGTCTCTCCTTCTGCCTCCTCCTGAGTGCCTGGAGCTGGGGTTGGGCTCCCGGGGGTGCCGCCAAGCCCAAGGGCCAGGGCTATCCGCACATGAACTCCATCCGCATCGACGGGGACATCACTCTTGGGGGGCTCTTCCCCGTGCACGGCCGGGGCGCCGAGGGCAAAGCCTGCGGGGAGCTGAAGAAGGAGAAGGGCATCCACCGCCTGGAAGCCATGCTCTTCGCCCTGGACCGCATCAACAACGACCCCGACCTGCTCCCCAACATCACCCTGGGCGCCCGCATCCTGGACACATGCTCGCGGGACACACACGCCCTGGAGCAGTCGCTGACCTTCGTGCAAGCCCTGATCGAGAAGGACAGCACCGAGGTGCGCTGCGTCAACGGCGGGCCCCCCATCATCACCAAACCCGAGCGGGTGGTCGGCGTCATCGGCGCCTCGGGCAGCTCTGTCTCCATCATGGTGGCCAACATCCTGCGGCTCTTCAAGGTACGGGTCCCAAAAATAGGAGCGAAAACAACTGTGTGGGGAAAGCACCGCGCTTGTTCACGCTTCCTTCTTCCTCCGTGGCTGGGGGCAGGCAGGAACTCTCACGAGCGTCTTTAAAACCATTTTCCTGCCTCCTCCGTGTCCCCAGGGATCCCCTCCTCCATTCCCTCGGTGACAGTGCGGCAGCAGCAGGGTTTTATCGCAGGGGGTGGGATGCTGGCACTCCTGACGTCAGCAGGGATGTGGGACCGAGATCACCTTGCAAGGGATGGATGGGGAGGTTGGCTGGGATGGAGTGCAAGATGGGACCGGGACCTTGGGGGCTGTTCTTGCCGCCTACATCCCTGAGTGAGCTGCTCAGAGCTCGGTCCTGGTGTGTCTTCAGAACCCCCAGATAGACAGCACTCATGTTGGAGGCAGCTATGTTTTTGTGCACACCATCCCGACGTGGCTTATGGGGATGGGTGGTTTGCTAAGAAGGTTCTGGCTTATACACCCGAAATGTAAGGTCACACCTTACACCTGCATTTGTTGCTGGGATGCGGGCAGCTATTGCTCCAACCCAGGCACAACGTGGGGACACCACTGCCTTCTGCTGCTGGCCAGGGTGTGCGGGGGGAGCAGGGTGCTCGGGGCCATGGCATCATCTGTGGGTTGGCTCTTCCTCTGCTCCAACCGCAGGGAAACGGAGGAGTTCATAATCACATCCCCCACGCTGTGCATCTATTTATCCGCAGCAATGTCCTGGGGCCATCGCGAGTGTTTGAACAAGAGCCCCTTCAGCAGCAAAAAGCAGAGAGCAGTGCAAACAGGCTGTGCACCCCGCGGTGCTGCGTGCCCCGAGCCATGCCCTGGGTGCTGCCTTCCCTTTCTGAGCCCCCCCAAACCCTCCCTCCCTGCAGGGCTGGCTGCCTCCCCCTCCTCATCCTCACGCTGCCTGGTATGCGGAGTGCTGGGCCCTCCCGGGAGGGCTGGAGGCTGTTAGCAGAGCCTGAAAAACAGATCGCTGATGGAGTTTGATTTTTCTGGGTCCCTTTTAAAAACGTGTTAATGTTCCAGGCGACGAGCGAGAGGGCTACTCAATAATTAAAATAATATAAATTAGAAGGAGCGGGAGGAACTTAAAAGCTATTTGCCGAGACAAAAAAGATTGAGTGCTTGCTTCGGAGAGGGAGGCAGGGAGAAAAGAGGCAGCGGAGTGACGGGCGGAGGAGTGCAGGGAGCTGCATTGGGTTTGGGTTATTTTCCCCCCCAGTTTGAATGCGTGGGCAAAGCAGCACTGACTCAGCTGAGCCCCGATGCCCCGTGGCACTGGTGCTGCTGGCCCAGCGAGGACGTGTCACGGACATCGGTGTCCCCACTGCAGCCCCCACCTCCCCCCCGGCAGCGGGGACGGGGACACTGCTCCCGCAGGGCGCCGGGTCCCGCACCGCCCGCTCACCGTCGCTCTTTGTTATTCAAATAGTGGGTTTACGGCACGGACATGCTTAAAATGAAAATAAGGCAACTTCCATTTCGCGCTGCCGCTGACCTTTAAGCGCAGGCGGCTCCGCTCTGAGGTTCAGCAAAGCGTTTGCCTCCCAGGGCACTGCTGTACTCACATTGCCTTCTGCTGTTCCCTTGAGAGGTGATGCTTGCTGCCGGGCTGCAGCCGGAGGTTTGGCCCTGGGTCCGTGTGCCTGGCCATTGTCGGAGGAGAAGCCCTTGGTGCAGAGTGCCAGGACACCTTTTGTGCCAAATAGAGCCAAGATAGAGGCATGGGGATGAGCCCTTGGGTGCAGGGTGAGGCTGGGTGGGCTGTGGCAGTGCTCCCTCCGTGCCACCCCAACCCCATCCCGCACTTTGCTGCCCTGCACCCGTGTCTGCTCCATCCCTGTCCCTTCCCTCCCGGCCCAAACCCGTTGGCAGTGAGGGCTGGCACAAACCCTGGTGGGGCTTTTGTCGCTTCCATGCTACATAAATAAATAACGTGTCCTTCGTTGGATGCCACTGCCTAATTAAAGCTGTACATCAGTGGAACAACTTGCAGATGCGGCATCCTCTGTCCAAGCTGGTTTCATCACTCCTCGCAGCTCCGCATGCAGAAAATCCTCCCCCCAAATCCCTGCTCTCGCCTCCTTGCGATAGCATCTCTCTGTCGTCACCGTCAGAGCTTTCTGGCACGCTCCAGCTCCTTCCCACCCCTGTCTGCTGGCTCTCCAGCCTCAGCACTACCCACTTTCTGCCGAACAACCACAGCAATGTGAAAAAAAAACCAAGCCCACCCCCTGCAAATGGGACACCCAAAAGCTGTGCTGTGCTTTGTGTTTCCAGCGCTGACCCAGCTGGTACATGGCGAGCACTCACCCAGGGCAAGGATCTCCCCTGGCGAGTGGGTGCACCGAGTGCTTCGAGGCACTCACTCCTTTCCTGTGTTGCAGTGAGTCGTCAAGCTCTTTTTAGCACAGGGGTGTTGCACAGCATGAATAATTCACCCAGGGGAGGACGGCGGCCTGTAGTGCGGTGTGGGAGCTGTGTGTGTGTGTGTGTGTGTGCTGGCTTTGCTGGCTGGGAATGTAGGGCAGGTGCAGACCCCGTGGGGTGAGTGCTGGGACAGAAGGGGGGGTGGAGGGGCACTGCATTCTGCACCACGCACTGTCACTTAGTGGATAAATAACCTTCATGAAGACGGGAAGGTGGAAACGGGCCGACGGATGCTCTGATTAATCACCTGCTCTGCTCCTGCCACTTCATTTCCTCGTTCTTTGCTGGGTTTGGTTAAAACGAATTGCAGCCCCTGGGACTGCCCCAGCCCTGGGTGAGGAGGAGGAGGAGCTCGATGAGGGACGGCAGCCACTCCCTGCAATCCTATGTTGTGCTGGGATCTCCTTTTTTTTTTGGGGGGGGGGGGGGGGGAAACAGCAATCTGATTTATGTGCTTGGTTTGCTGGGCTGGGGGAAAGGAGTGTGAGGATGGGAGCTCATCGCTCCCTGCCCCAAGCTCCATCCCCTCGAGTGCTGCTGTGCCACCCTGGGGCAGTCAGTGCCATTGGTTTGGGAAGCAGAGGAGTTTGTTATCAGCTCCATGGTGGGGTTGGTTTTTGGGTACCTGCCCCCCGTTTCCAGCTAAAGAACCACTGGGGTTGAGGTCCAAGCAGGCCCTGCAGCCCCCCCAGCCCCTGGGGTGCTCTATGCTCTCCCTAATTAAAAGCTGCCGTCCAAATGGCTCAATGATGGAAATTCTAATTAAATCAATTCCATCTTGTCAGTGAACCAGAGTTTGCATGAGATATGCATGAAATTAATAACGATGGTTAGGGAATTAGCTGCTCCTGACCCCATCTCTGGCGTGGGGGGGGGGTTCTGTGTGGAGTGTGTGGGGCATTGCATCCCTCTGCATCTCCAGTGGGGCCGCTCTGAAGTTGTCACCTTTGTTGAATTCTTTCCAATCTGGAACCAATTCTGCTCCCCCACTATTAGACACAGCACTATGCAGGCTCAAAAGCTGGCAGTAATGGGAAGGGCGTGAAAACTCCGTGCTTTTGTGGTGGAGGTATCAGGGGAGTGTTTGAGGTTGACCACAACGGACTGTTGACATCTGCAGTCCTCACCCCAGCTCTCGCCTGCTCTCCTGCCATACTCTCCTGCCCTGGGGATGCTTCTGAAGATTGAGGGTGTTTCTGATTGATGCCGACACTATTTTTATCCAAAGCAAAGGGGGAAGGAGTTTTTTTCCTCCTACCCCAGAGTTACTGCTTGTTCTGGATGGGATAAGGAAGCCCTGGGGTACAGATCTGATCCCACTGATTTTCACACCACGCTGCAGCAGTCAGCCTGGGCTGGCGATGATCCAGGCGAGGAGCTGGAACCCACACGGTGCCTCTACGACTTCATTCATTGTGCTGTGCCCAAGCCTGCAGCAGAGATGCATCGCCAGCTCCCCCCACCTGCAGCCTTTTTCTTTCTAAGAACCTCGAATTCCCTGCCTGCATTTTGCTTTTATGGATCTGAAAGAACTTTTGTCTTTTATCTGAGAAAATAGCTGATGCCAGGATTTGGGCTATTGTAAACCAGGAGATCAAAAAGGCAGAGGGGGAAAAAGACAGAGGAGATCTATCAAATGGTCATTTGGGAACTGGTCTTTTATTTTCACTTCCACCCAAGGTAGTGTGTTGAGAGAGAAAAGCTCTTTCCATTTGTTTATTAGAATACAGCATCAGTCTGTGCATCTGTGGATATGTTCTAGGTATGTTTCCCAGCAGGGGTTGGACCGAGGGTTAATCCCACATATGTTCTTCACACAGAGCCCAGCATCACTGCCACAGCCCTCGGTGGCTTGCGTGGGATGCAGCATTCTGGGGGCATGGCTGGAAGGTCCCTCTGTCCCCATCCCCATTCCCATTGCGAAACCCAACCCTATCACATCTTCAGCCAACCCTATCCCCATCCCCATCCCATTCCCCTCCTCATCCTCATTCCTTTCTCCTCCTCATCCCCATCCCTTCCTCATCCCCGTCCCCCCTCCATCCCACTCCATCCCCATCCCTATCCCATCCCATCTTCATCCCACTCCATCCCCATCCCTATCCCATCCCAACCTCATCCTCAACCCTCCCCAGTTTTCGTTCCACCCCATTCCACCCTATCCCCATCCCCTGCTGAGGACATGTGGTTTTGTTTAAACCACGTTATAGGGAAAATCTCCCCCTGCTACCACACGGGGAAAAGGCACAGAGAAGGATCTGTGCAGCCCAGCTCCCTCCCCAGACAAGTGATTGCTGGGTGCACACCTCGCCAGCTGAGCAGAATTTTAATCACACCTCGTGCACCAGTTTTCTTGGTCCCTGCTCCCCACTGAGCAGATCATGGCCCCTCAGAAAGGAGCACAAAGCAGATTGTCACCAAGAATAATCCCATTTGTGTCCTCATAAAGGTTCCTTCCTTTCCTTCTGCTTGTTCTCCTTCTCTCCCTTTTTCATCTCCAACACTGTAGGTAGGTAGAGGGGTGCTGCTCCTTTCCAGGGACTGTTTAGCATTCAGGTGGAGTTGTGGGTTTATAACATCAGAATCACATTTAATAGAGAGTGAGAGCTTGGAGTAAAAGAAGGGAAAATAATAGAGAAACAAAGAGGAAAATGTGGTGCAGGGCAGGAGCGTGAGTGGAGGAAGATGAGAGGAGCAGGGGGATCTGGGCAGCTCTGTGGCTTTGGGGTGAGCCAGGATGGATCCTGCTCCCCTGTTGGGATGGGTAATGCTGGTACCTAGCCAGGGAGTTATGGAAAATTCATGCTCCCAGCAAGGTGATGTGGTCTTATAACCCGCACAAGGATGCCTGCACACCTCAAACCCCAGCCCATCCTCGCTGAGCTCTCCTCAGCTGCTGCAGATCAGCTCGTTGCTTAATGCAGGAGTGGTGGTTGGTGACCAAACACTGCCTGAAGGCATCCAGCAGCACCCAGGAGCTGCTGAGCCCGGGGGATCCCTGGGGTTCACTTTAGCTCTCCACGGCTCTGCCAGTGTTTGTTCTGCAAGCTGCGATGGCTGAATTGTTCCTAAACTGAGATCAACTGTGAGGGAAAGTTCTCCAAGAGCTGAGGATGGCTGCTCTGCATCTGCTCCCCCCCGCAGCATGGAGCAGTTTGGCATCAGCGATGCTCTGGGCCCTTCCATTTGCAAAGCACAGTCCGTGGGAACGCAGGAGGGTGGTGGTGGTCCCAGGTAGGGCTGTGACACGGTCAGGCTGCAGCTGGCTGAGCTCCAGCCCCTGCTGTTGTGTTGCTGCAGATTTCCAAACCACGTCCTGCATTTGAGGCCTCACTGAGGGATGCTGAGCTGCCTCCAGAGAAGAGTGTGATACCCACAAGGTTATGGGATGTGGGGCTGATAAATGGGGCTGGCGCTGGTTCAGCTGCATTTTCAGTCCCTACTGAGTGAGGCTGGTGGGAAGGACCTGGGCTTGATAATTTAATAAGCCTTTTCCATCTTTAAGATAAATTAACATCTGTGGTGTGTTTTGGAGATGTAAAGTGCTACATAAGTGCTAAGCATTGCATGATCCTCCAGTGCTAAATCATTCTAATGTACTGGGCAGGGAGCAGGAGCTCTGGTTAATTTAAAAGTCTTATTTATGGGTTGGCTGGACAGGGGCTGTTGGGGTGTGCTCGTGTTGGTCCCTTGTGGGGCAGGAAGCCAGAGGGAGGTCATTGCACAGTGTCCAGGGCAGGAGCAAGGCTTCCTCTTTTTCTCATCCATGTGAGAAACTGAAGCTTGGGAATCCCTTCTGAAGTCTCCGTTGGGTGTCTCTGAGCTTTGTATGGTCCCTCAGTCTCTCCTCTGCCATCTCCAGGTGGCACAGCCAGGTTTGGGTTCCTGTTGGCCCCATGTGGTGCTGGTCCTCTTCCTGTGGCCCCTGTGCCAGCTGTTGGGGTACAGAGATGGTGCACGTCCCAATGTCTGTGGGGTCTGTTTCGCATCTCCTGCACTCAACTGCGGATGGAGCTCACCAGACCTCGGTGGAGCACCAAAGCCTTTGTGTTACCACCACTACCCCACTACCTACTGGAACTGGTTGCCCTCCACCTTGCAGTCTCCCCTCCATGAGCTGCTGGTTCTGGGTGTCATGGGGCACTCTGTGTCCATCTGCGGACCGACCTGACCCTTGGTCTTCCTTGATGTCCACTCCCTGTCCTCTAAAGCTTTGGGAATGTGAGTAAAGTGAGGGCAAGGATTTTGCTTCTTTCTCCTGATGCTTTTTCTTTCCCAATTCCATCCCAGATCCCCCAGATCAGCTATGCCTCCACTGCACCAGACCTGAGTGACAACAGCCGCTATGACTTCTTCTCCCGCGTCGTCCCATCCGACACCTACCAGGCCCAAGCTATGGTGGACATCGTCAAAGCCCTCAAGTGGAACTACGTCTCCACCTTGGCCTCTGAGGGCAGCTATGGGGAAAGTGGTGTGGAAGCCTTCATCCAGAAATCCAGGGAGGATGGTGAGCAGCTTTCTCCTGGGGTGGGGACTTGGAGTGGGATTTGGAGCAGAAAAGGCAATCGTAGCTTGTTTGGGGGGCTGAGCATCCTGACCTGCGGTGTGGTTGTAGTGCGTGAGCAGAGCTGGATGTCGCAGTTCAGGGGGATGAGCTGGGGGCTTTGGGGATGCTATGATTGCTGAGGACACCATGGGAGCAAGGTCTTCAGCTGCCTGTGTCCTGGCTGTGTGTCCCGGGGCGATGTGCTGCCAGCACCACGACGGTGGCGGTACGGATGGGAGCAGGGCTGGCTGCTGCCAGCTCCTTTCAGAAAGCATCTTCAAATCCCATTCCATGCACATGAGGAGAGCTCAGATCTGTCGGGCAGTTGGCTGCCAAGCAAGTGCAATCTGATCCAACCCCCTCCCTCTGCGCGGAGCTGGGCGCCTTCCAGAAGAAAAGACTTTTACAAATAGTCTCAGGTTTTAACAGAAAATAAAGTTGGCACCGGCACACACTTCACCCAATTTTAGTGGAATTATCCTTGAGGGCAGGTGCTTTAACTTGTCTATAGGCTTTGGACAGGCGGAAAGTCTGCGCTCAGCAAAACTCTTTGCAAGGATTTGTCAGGAGCCAGAAAGCGTTTTGCTGACGGGAGCACTGGGATGCTTAGGAGGGATTAACAGCCTCGGGAGTGCTGGAAAAGCTCGTGGGTACCAGCAGGATGCTGAGCACCCGCTGGGGACTGGTTGAGGAGGGCAGGGACCCCCGAGCATCACCGCTATGGGTATTATCACAGCGAGCATCAGCACAGGGAATGGCTCTGTGCACCTCCTGGAGCCATCCCAAGACCCCACGCAGGCAGCATTGGGGCCGATCCTCACCCCTAATCATCACTTCACCTCTGCAGCATTGCATGCACAGGGTGAGCTGGGAGCTGAGGAGTGTTTTCTGAGGCAGTTAAAACCCTGCAGAGAGCAGGCTGCTGCCTATTACTGGCTTAACTGTGTCTGAATGGCACATTAAGTTCTGGCAAAATCGGTGGGACACCAGCCTATCTGGAGCTAGTCAAACTGTGTTATGGCCTTATAAATGGATAAAGGGAATAAAAACTTCTAGGTGACGAGCTCCTAATCAAAGCCCTATAAATAGGAACAGTGTTAATTCTGTCTCTCGCGCGCCGTGGCTCTGGGAACCGGCTGTGCTTTTAATATGCAGAGAAACCCATCTGGGGATTCAACCTGGAAACTGCTCTTCAGGATTTTGACTTGAAAAGCAGCATATTTCCATGGTTCTGCAGTCATGCAGGAGGAGTGTGTGAGGACGATTCAGAGCTGGTGGATGCGGTGACTTGAGGCTGTCTGCGTGGCTGCGTGCACCCCATGGTGGGGGTGCGGAGGAGCGGTGCAGGGGTGCTCACTGTGCTGTGTGTGCACAAACCACGCGTGAGTGGAGGCTGCTGCAGGGGGGGCCTGGGGGTGTGAAGGTTGGGCATGTGTGGTACCAGGGGCTGCAGAGGTGGGGAACAGGGAGAATGATGCTCGTGATGCTGCAGGAGATGCATGGGGGGGCACCCAGGGCTGCAGAGCTGGGGGTTGAGGGAGGATGATGCTCGTGATGGAGGGGGTGGCTCTCAGCAGTGAGCAAAGTGCTGTGTTTGTGGCTCTGTTGGCTCTGCTGGGTTTGTAAGTGCTAACTGCAGCCCCATCTGCCTGGGGATGATGGGAATAAAGCGGAAGGTACTTTTCTGAGGATGAGGGATATGTTGCATGATGTTAAGCATGGTTTGCCACCTCAAATGAAGAGTTTCCTGGCTTGCATTGTTGCTGGCAGGTTCTGCTGAGGTGCCGTGTCCTGCTGTAAGGGAAGTGCTGATGGGTCTGCTGGGTGTCATGGAGTGGTGGCATGATATTGGGCTCGACTAGCTCTGGTGACCCCTTATTTTGGAGCAAGCATAGCATTGCGTGACCCAAAGGTGCTCTGCCACTCCAGCAACCCTCTGTGGGTCTGGGTGTGGGGTGGAGGGAGCCGGGGTGCCTCTGTGACACACCAGGAAGGAGTGGGGTCGGGAGCAGTGGTCCCACTGTGGCCCTCCTGGTTGGAGATACCTGTGGTTAATGCGCATTGCTATAACCAGATGGTTAATGATATGATGGCGTAATTGCAGTATAAACGAGTGTACACGGAGCCGAAATGCATGCGTATTAATCCGGGGCTGAGGCAGTCCTGTAATTTGTGTATCCACATAACCCGACGATTATGTGCATTAGTGATAATTTAGTTATCAAAAAGCATAATTCCACTGTAATTGCGGTAGAGCGGCAGCGTGAGTGCAGCCCGTGCGTTATCAGCACTAACGCCGCTCCTCTGCTCACTTCTGTGTGAGCGCCGTCACACATCAAACCCGGCAGCAGCGCACGGCCACTGCCACTCGGTGCCAGCACGGGGTATGGGCTGCTCCGTGAGTGTCTGCCAGCGGGGTGTCCCCAGCGTTCCCTCACTCCCGTGGGAATGAGAACGTGCATCTTCTTTTTGCTTCTTTTTATTTCTCTTTCCCATTTCCATTTTGCCTTTCCCTTTCCCTTTCCCTTTCCCTTTCCCATTTCCATTTTGCCTTTCCCTTTCCCTTTCCCTTTCCCTTTCCCTTTCCCTTTCCCCATTTCTTCTCCCATTTGTCTTTCCTTTTGCCTTTTCTTTCCCTTTCCATTTCTACTTTTTCCTCTTCTCTTCCCCATCACCCATCCCTCCCCATCCTCCTCCACTCCCTTTCCCTTCTCCCTCCCCTTCCTCTCTCCCTAGTTATTCCTTCTCCTTCTCCTTCTCCTTCTCCTTCTCCTTCTCCTTCTCCTTCTCCTTCTCCTTCTCCTTCTCCTTCTCCTTCTCCTTCTCCTTCTCCTTCTCCTTCTCCTTCTCCTTCTCCTTCTCCTTCTCCTTCTCCTTCTCCTTCTCCTTCTCCTTCTCCTTCTCCTTCTCCTTCTTTCTCCTTCTCCTTCTTCTCCTCCTTCCTTCTCCTTCTTCTTCTTCTTCCCCTTCCCCTTTCTCTTTTCCCTTTTCCGTTTCTCTTTCTCCTTTTCTTTTTCAATTTCTCTTTCCCTTCCCCTTTTCCTTTTCAGTCTCCCTTTCCCCTTTTCCTTTTCCCCTTCCCTTTCTTTCCCTTCCCACTTCCTCTTACCCTCTTCCCTTTTTCGATTTGCAAATTCCCCCAGCCTCAATGCCCCGTGGTGCCCACTGCCACGTTTGAGAAAGAGCCTGATTGCACCTCTCTGTGTCCCCTATAAATTCAGACGGCTCAGCTGTCACCAAATGCCTTCACACCAGCGCTGAGAGCAGGAGAAGGATCCTTCCTCTCCTTTTACAGCCTGTTCCTCTATGTCTGGCTCTCATTTGCACTCCTCCAGCAGCATAAAGCAGCCGGCAATTTATTTCAGCTTTAAGGTGTCTGCGGAATGTCAGGGTGATGTAGCAGGGCTGCTGCAGGGCTGAGGATCCGGCCCCGGCCGCTGTTTGTCACGCAGTGGGGCTGCGGGGTGCAACGCCTGGGGACATGGCAGCGTCCCCCCCGCATCCACTGCTTGTCCCCCCCCCGCGTGCTCCTCCAGAGCGTCGCCGCGCTTCATTTCTCATGCCAAGCCTGAGCGTTGCGAGTCGGTTTTTATTTCCATCAGGCAATAACGCTCATTGCTGTAGTTAGCAGTTAGCATTCAAGCTGTTTGCTTTCTGATGCATTAGCAACTTGACCTTCAGTTTCAATTGTGTGCGAAGCCTCGTGCTAAACCCACTGCAGCGTCACGGTGCAAACCAACCCCTCACCGGAGGGCTGGGAAGGAATCTGCCCCAGGGCACGGGGCTGTGCACAGTGACCCACGGCCCTGCAGCTGTGGGCTGCAGCCTGACCCTGGAGAGCCATTAGGTTTTATATATTGCAATTACTCCTTGGCCCCCGGGGGCTGCACTGATGGCTGGACAGTCACCGTTCATCGGCGTGAAGGTTTCTCAGGTGCTGGGGTTGCAAAGACACAATGCCTGCAAAAATACGTCTTTTATTCAGGCGCTGCAAAGCATCTGAAACGCATTTTCTCTTTCCTCCAAAGCGCCCTGCAAAGGCAGCGGGTGTCGTGCGTGTTTGCATCAAGGTTGGCCCCGAGGCCACCAATGGGGTGTCCCAACCCACGCTGTCACTTTGAGGGGACAGAGCTGCCTGCTCTGCCTTCCCCTGGCTCCGTGTGCCGACACCTCTGCTGTCACCCGAGCTCTTGGAGATGAAGAATGAGATTTATGCTTATGTAATTGAACCGGTGCGCACAGCGTGTTGTGCCACGCGCCGTAATGTGCCGTGCTCTGTTTTGTGAAGAGGGCAATATTTCTGGGCAAATGCAAGACTCCTTAGTCATGTGCCTGGATCAATTTTACACTGTCATTTCCCCCCCTCTATTGTTTTATCCTTCGCTGAGTTTTCTATATTTTTAGTTAAGAGCCTGATATATATTTGTGATGCATTTGTTCATTACCATGTGACATCCGTGGCTGTCGTTCCGCTTGGTGCCAGGCTCATTACTTTTGGCTGATGCATCAGAATGTCACCCCCAAGAGGGGCTCTGCCACTCGCAGCAGAGTGGGGAGCTTGGGTGATGCCAAATGTGGGCACAGAGTGCCACGGACAACGGGTCTGACACGTGGCTCTCCGTGGGTACCTGGGGAGCTCCCTGTGCTGTGCCCTGCGGGTGGGATGCTCGTGCATCTCTGAGCATCCTCTGCCCAGCGACCACAATCCTGCAGCAGAGCCCTGCTCACGTGGGACACGTTTGGGTCCCAGCATCCTCCTGCTGCTGCAGGCACAAAGGGCGTGGGATGGGACAGGGAGCTCCGCGGGCCCTCTTACATGCTCCTGCAGTGTTTCCTGGGCATTTTTTTTTCCTATTCCTTCCCCTCCCCCCTGGCGTCCTCTTCTCTTTTTGCTAAGTCAATGTTCTGTGCCACAGTGCAGCCAGGAGGCTGCTCTGGATGGCCCTCCTGCCTCAGTTTCCCCACCTAAAATAACCTTGCTGCCCTCAAGCTGTTTGCTGGTGGGTAGCAGGACCCCCCAGATCCTCCCCACTTCCCTTCAGACCCAGGGCTTGGGCAGTCTGCCTGCAAATAAGGCTGACCTTGCCTCTTTGCTCTGCTCCCCATTTGCACGTCTCACTGTAATCCCTTTGTGCGCTGGAAAGCAGGGGAAGGAGAGTGGCAGGACAAAGAGCAGCTATTAGCTGTGGTCAAGGCAGGCGCTGGCTGGGAGCCGGCTCTGGGCTTTGCAGGCAGCCCACGTCGCTCGTTAATATTTCTGGCACACGCTGACTCCTGTCCCGTCCCCAGTGGGGCGACACGTGGTGGGACACTCACTGTGGCCTCAGGACGACCACGAGGGGGGGAGCAGAGCAGGGTGCGTTTTACAGGGCGTCCTCCTTGTGGGGGTGGCACCCATGGGTAACCCCGGGGTTTGAGGCTGTGCCCTGCCTCGCTGCCCAGAAGCCCTCGGTGCCATCACAACGCAGCCTCCCTGGGCTCCAGGACGGAGCGATGCGGAGTCGCTTTTATTTCCCTTTCTTTTCCCCTCTGCAAATTTATTAATTACTGCTTTAGCCCCAGCAATGCGGGCGGCTGAAAAGCAAGCACAAATTGCTCAGATCCATAACGTCTGATGAGATTTCAAAGCACTGAAGAGCGGCAGTTGAATGGGATCCAAGGACGAGGAAAGCGGCGAGTGCCAGCAGCCTCCGGTGATGGAGGCTCGGTGTGAAGCAGAGCGTTTTGGGGGTCTGGGATCCCACTGATCTGGTGGGATTGGGCTGGGAGAGCTGCCATGGCCCCCTGCTTTCCATTCCCAGGAAGGTCAGGGAGAGATGCCTGTCTTGCAGTGAAGTGCATTGAGATTTGCTGCTTGTGGGAATGCACTGGGGGCTGGTTTGGGGTGACAAAGTGGGATGGTGCCCCCAGGTTTGCCCACGGGGAAGGAAGGCGAGGTGTTTCGGCAGCAGCAGGACTGGGAGCTGTGGGGGTAATGAGTGTTGCTCTCACTGGGGCCGAGCAGTAGCAAAGGAGTGATGAGAGCTGCCTGCAGTGTGGAGTGGGGCGTTTCATCCTGCATGCCCAGGTCAGACCGAAGTTGTCTCCACTGCAAGGAGCTTTGCCTCTATTGAGAGCGTGAGCTGTGCCCCTAACAGCTCCTCTAAGACATCAGCTCCTGAGGGCTTGAAAGTGATATGAATAACGAACCCGAGGGCAGGAGCTGCAGCCCCTGACTTGCCAATTAAACCTCTGGGCTCGGAGATCTATCTAAACAGCCTCATTTAGGAAAGGGAGGTGGGAAACGGATGTGTGAGGTGGGAGCTCCCAGTCAGTCTGTGCCAAGAGATGGTGGCAGTCAGGGACCTGGTGGCAATGTGGGCTGCTGGGTGAGGGAGCAGCCCGAGGTGCCCAGCCTTGGCCTCCTGCCCCAGCTCGGCCATGGGTTTGCAGCATCCCTGTACATCCCTGTGCCAAGTAAGCACAGGGCTGCTGCTTCTCGTGCCAAGCTGCTGCCACTTACAACAGACCCCACAGCAGGGCTGTGTGTGCCCTGGTGCCCCCACAGTGCCCAGGGAGTGCTCCCAGCCAGGAGGGGACAACGCATGGCTGAATCAGCCCCCACTTCTCCTACCCAATGCATTTGCACAGTGCTTTGCAGCTCTGCAGGGAGCCCGAGCAAAGCGCTCCCTGATTGATGGTGTACGTTAGCGACAGCAAAAGCTTATTATCTACCTGCAATCAAGAGGACACTTGAGCACTGTGCTTCCCAGAGCAGCTGTGCTCCCACCGAGCCCATAATGGTGGAGATTAAACCCTGACCTGTGTTTGACAACACGTGTTAACCCCACTGTAATGAGGAGAGTCCCTGGGTGAGCTGCTGGTGGATGCTGGGAGGTGACACCATGGGAGGGGGACACAGCCACGTGCTGAATATGTCACTCTCTGCCGCCGTGGGACTGGGCTGTCCCAGCCAGGAGCAGCGAGTGGCTTTGGGGGCTGTAGTGCCAGGAGCTGCAGCTCTGGGTGCAGGATTGCTGGCACAGCATGGCAGCTGTGCAGCCAGACCCATGCTGCGTGCTGGAGGCTTCTTGGAGCTGCCCATCAGCGATGACGGGATGCAGTCTCACGTTCGAGCATCCTTTCGTTGGGTGCCCACCTCCCAGCTGGTTGTGGGTGCTCTTCCAGTCTCCTGCTTCTCTTTGGCTCTCCCTCAAAACTGGGGGAGGAAAGGTGTCCCCAGAGCTCTGCTCCTGCCCCCTCCCCACCCTGCAGGCAGGGTGCAACACCACGCTGCTGGCAGAGAAGGGAGAGCAGCCAGCACGTCCCCATCACCGCCTCCTCCCTTGCTCCTTTGCCATAAAGAAATGTTTTTACTAAGTGGATTTTTGCACGGAGACAGCAGGAGCATCGTGGCAAATCCCCTCCCTGCAGCAGTGTGTGTGTGTATGCACGTGTGGGGGGGCTATGAATAATACAGGCACTAAAAGCTGGGGCTGCTGGAGCACTGAGATGCTCACCCGCTCCGCCCTGCCCCTGCCTCCCCCACTGCTATTGGCCTCTTTTTCCAGACCATTAATTAAGGAGAAAAAAATATATAATCGGTGTTGCCAGCGTTTGCATGGTGGGTGGAGGAGGGCTCTGGGGCTTTCACCTGGGCTGCTTCTGTCTTGCTATTTTTAAGTACAGAGAGCCCCAATTAGCTTTAATATACTGGAAGCGGTTGCAGACACCAGTGTCTGTCCTTAGGGCAGTTTTCCAGCCTTGCTGGGGTTCCCTCCTTGCTTTTCCCACCTGCAGTCCTGGCTGCATCCCACTCCTGTGCCCCACACTCTCCAGCCACTGTGGTAATAAGATCCTCGTTATGCCCTAATTGGCCGTATCCTTTTTTTGTTACCTTCCTCATTAGCGTGATTTAACGGAGCTGCTGCGTAACTCAGCTACTTCAGAATTACCATCGATTTCATCTCCTTTCCCATGTATTTATGGGCCCATCTCTTGTGCCACCTTCTCATCCCCCACGTGCAAGCAGCGAGCCCTTGCTGGTGGTAACATTTGTCCCCTTTTTCTTCTGAGCATTGACATTGCTCATAGCAGCAGAATGGGGAATAAATGCATGGGGAGCACCCAATGCAAAGCCCTCACTGTCGCCCTGGGGAAGTCCCAGAGCTGGATTTGCTGGGGCCGTGCTGCAGATGCTGAGTGCACACGTGGACCCTCACGTCCCTGTGCTGCCCACCCGTGTGCAGGAGCACGCAGTGCCGTGCACTGCTGGGAGCATTGCAGTGACACTGCGTAGTGGCACGATGCTGTGCTGGCCTCAGCACTGTCACACGAGTGCGTGTGCCTGCTTGACTGCGCCAGGCTCTTGGAAGGCTCTGGTGTTTGCAAACTGCTGCTCTGGTTGGAATTTCTCCTCCTATTGCTATGGAAACTGTAATTAAGCTGCAGTGGCTCCATAGGCAGAGCCACCGTCCCCGGGCAGCGATGTGTCTGTCCCGCCGGCGCTGCCGGCTGCTGCCCGCCGAGCTGTCCGGGAATCTGTTTATCCAACTCCCTCCTCTCCATCCATCTGGCTCCCCAGATGGGAAACAAGCAGCAAATTGGCCCAGTTTCTTCTCACTGGAGGAAAAAAAACCAAAACGTCTCAGCGGTTTGGCTGCATTGGGACTGCAGCGAGCAGAGCCCCCGGCCCGATTGGATCGGCCCCTCTCTGCCACTGGGCTGCCAAGGGGCAAATGACATCATTTTGCTGGAGGGACTGAACCCTCCCATCTCAGTAGCTCCCGTCCAACTCCTGCCCCTTTCCAGTGCTGTAGTCTGGGGAATCTCAACCCTCTGCTAATTGCTCTGACCTTTGCTTAAGCAGGGATCTTCTAGTGGCAGGTGAGTATCAGCTGTGTCGTTTGCTATGCAAATCGACACCATCAATTACATCCAGAAGGTCCTGCAATCTTTAATTTTCTCTTTCATCTCTCTCTTTATTGGCATCTGTGGTAATGCTGGAGCAGGAGGGCCCTGGCTTTTTGGAGCTGGGAACCCAGCAGCCACGAGCAGGGATGCATCCAGCTGCCAGCTTCCCCTTGTCTCTTTTAATTTTAATTAGCTGTTTCTGCTCAAGCCCCATGGCTGGCTTGATGTCTGGCTTGGGAGGTTCTCCCCAGCTCAGCAGAAGGAACATGGGGGTCTCTGGGCATGGAGCAGGGCTGCAGGGAAGGGAATGAAACCCTTTGCATGACTGTGCTGCTGACCCAGGGCCATAGGGCTCTGCCAGGGCCGTGGCCCATGGATGACTCTTCCCAGATCCAGTATGTGACAGCTGCATGAGCAGAGCCCTTTGCAAAAAGCCAGCCCTGGTGCTTGAGGTGATGCTCTGTGTGGGGCTGAGCTGCTGGATAGGGAGATGGTGCAAAGCAGGGATGATGTGCTGAGATGCTGGATGAGAGGGAAGGATGCCCTGAAGGCTGCGAAGGAAAGGAAGTGTCCTGGGGACGGCTCGAGTGTGTGCTCCCCAACCTTGGTGCAGTCATCGTGGGACATCCCCCGAATCTGGGACCTCCTGTGGGTGGGTCTGGAGGGCATCAGCTTCTGCTGGTGCAGCTTCATGAGGGCATGGGGCCACAGGGGTTGGCGCAGGGCTGAGCCCCTCGCTGGGGTGCGGATGAGCTGGGAAGTCCCGTGTCTGCACATCACAGGGCTGTGGGATGGGGTTGTCCCCATGGGGTGAGACCAGGGGGTCTCAGTGCTGGACTGTCTGTGCTGCAGGTGGTGTGTGCGTGGCCCAATCTGTCAAGATCCCGCGGGAGCCCAAGCCCGGAGAGTTTGACAAAATCATCCGCCGCCTCCTGGAGACCTCCCATGCACGAGCAGTCATCATCTTCGCCAACGAGGACGATATCAGGTGTGGAGGGACAGGGAGGGGAGGTGGGGAAGGATGTGCTGCAGGGTAGGACAGATGTGTGTGCAGCACGGAGAAGATGCACCTTGCAGTGTGGCATGGAGCTGTCTGCAGCATGGACCCACCAGGGCTGACTTCCAACCTGGCTGCTTTCAGCCTCAGCCCCCCCCAGTGCAGATCCCGGGGTCCCCTCCTCGCTGCCCACCAGCTCTGCAGCCATTCTGGAGCTGATAAACAGCTCTGCAAAGTGCAGCAACATCTTGCAGCTCTTAGAATCACAGAACCGTTCAGGTTGGAAGGGATCCTTAAAGACCACCTAGTCCAACTGCCCTGCAATGAACTGGGACATCTGCAGCTAGATCAGGTTGCTCAGAGCCTCTTGTTGTTTATGGAGCTCTTGGTGACGATGGTGCAGAGTGATTCACATGGAGCTACCCCTGGTTTCCTAAGTATCTAATTTATTAATCAGCAAACATTATGTAAATGTGGGTAAACTGCGATTTTAAATCAGTTTACATCAGATGTGCAAATGCTCCGAGTTCCTTCCTTCCTTCCTTAATAGAAATGTCTGCAAACGTGACATTTACGTGGCTGTGTGTGGAGAAACAGGGGATTTACCTTGCTGTGCAAATGGCAAGCCCCATTAACTGGGGTTTGCAAGCATTTACCCATCCAAATAGGATTATATTGCGTGAAGAGCAGTTTCCACGCACCAGCTTGCACGGGGCAGAGCATGGCTTTAACCAGGACATGTGACAGCACTCATCTGGGCCCTGGCAGTGCTGGGCAGCTCTCTCTCATGCTTTGCCATGCTGATAGAGCTGGGAGTGCACGAGCTCTCCAGTGCTGCTGAATTCCTGCCTGCTGCAGCATAACCTGATTTTTCTTTTAATGCCTAATCTTGGATAATTAAGGGGGAAATTCAATTACCAGTCAGCAAATATGCAAATGGAGTGGGAGAAGCAGCCTGTGCCCAGGCTGGGGAGGACAGAGGGTGTGGGAATGGAGCAGTGTGGTTTGCTCTCGTGTAGCTGGTGTGAATGATGCCTGGTGCTGGCAATGGGAGACGTGAACAGGTGTGAGCCCCACTCCCATGCCACGCTGCTGTCTCCTTCTTGGGATGGGCACAGAGCAGCATCTCAGCCCTGTGCTGCTGAGCAGCATCCATTGCTTTCTCTCTGCAGAAGGGTGCTGGAGGCGGCCAAGAGGGCGAACCAGACAGGGCACTTCATCTGGATGGGCTCGGACAGCTGGGGCTCCAAGATCTCCCCGGTGCTGCACCTGGAGGAGGTGGCCGAGGGCTCTGTCACCATCCTGCCCAAGCGCGTGTCTGTCAAAGGTGAGAGGCTGTGCTCGGTGGGTTCACTCATCTCCTGTTGGCTGTCCTCCTGACGGCACGCCAGTAACCACAGGGCTTGTGCTTTGCCTTTCCCAGTGTGTTGTCCCCAGGTGGGTTTCCCATCTCACCACCTTGCTTTGCTCTGGGACACAACCGCCTGTGATCTTACTCTTCCCAGTTGCTCCCAAGACACTTCCCCTCTGCCTGGTGGCTTTGGGGCCATGCTGGGCACCTCCCTGCCAGCCCAGGGCTCACCCCCTCTGCCCCCTCTTTCCCGGGCAGGTTTCGATCGCTACTTCTCCAGCAGGACGCTGGACAACAACCGCAGAAACATCTGGTTTGCTGAATTCTGGGAGGAAAACTTCCACTGCAAGCTGAGCCGACACGCGCTGAAGAAGGGCAGCAGCATCAAGAAGTGCACCAGTAAGGAGCACGGGGATGCTGCGGGGTCATGTGGGGTATGTGGGGATGTGAAGATGATGGCCCAGAGACCAGGGTGGGCATTAGGAGTGTTCTGATTGCTTTCCCTTGACCTCTCAGCTCATCCATGTCCTTGTTGCCCAGCTCAAGGTAGCTGCGTGGCAATTGGTGCTCCGTGAGTGGTGGGCTTGGTTCTAAGTAGGTTTTGGGGACTAAGCAAACACACTGTGTGGGAATGATGCTCCAGAAATGCTCTTGATGATCCCTGTGCGCTGAGTGTGACCTAGGATGGTGCTTGGTTTGTGTGTGTCAAGTCCTGGTCCCAGGGCCACTCATTGCCTCGCACAATCCGTGTGCTTCTCCCCTCCCTTGGCCCCTTCATCTGCAGGCACCACACCAGCCAGACTTCAGGCTATGTTCTGCATTAGTTAGCAGTGTTTGGGTGACCACCTTTTTCTCACCTTGCGTGTGTCGGGAGCACTGCTGTCCTGTGAAAGCACCCTTATTCCCTTGCCAACAGCTCCTATCTCACCTGAGCAGGCCCCAGGCTGGGGGCTGCTGGCAGAGAGATGTGCAGTGCCAGTAGTGTGGTAGGAGCACCGCAGAGCATATGCTGCTGTGCTGTTTGCCTTTGTCTCCTTGCAGACTGCTCTGCTGATGCACTCTTGTTCTGCTGCAGGTGGGGAATGGAGCATTCTTGGGTGCTTTGACCCCAACAGAGCTCAGTGACGGGCTCCTGACCTTCTCCTTAAACACCACTGGGTGTTTTTAGCCACTTCCAGCTCAAGCAGGCTTGTAAGGATTAGCGCAGCAAACAAGGCAAACAGGGGATCTGTCTTGCTGACAGCACTGCTGCCGAGGTGATGCTCGGAGGCTCAGGGAGGTGACATGTTTACTGAGAGATGGGAGAGATTTACTGCCTGCCTGGCACTGGCAAAGACAGATAACAGCCTGGCAGCTGGAGGGCTGCGACTGGCAGGACGTGCGGACATGGACACGTCCCTGCATCCTTGGGAGGGACGTTGGAGCACAGTGCCATGGGGCAGACAGACCTGGCTGTGCCTGCGAGGTTTGATCACAAACTTTTATTCATCTCTCACTCTTGAAGGCGTTTCCCAAAGGATCTGATCGGGGACACCTCTGTTGGAAGGGCTTTCCAGCACTGCAGCTTCCCCAAGCAGCCTGTTGTGTGGGCTGAATTTGCTCGTGTCCATGCTCTTGGGTATCAGAGAGCCCCTGACTTTTATGGATTGCATCAAGGAATGCCCAGCAACAAGAGATGCATGAGGAGGTCTTGCAAATCACTGATGTCTTCATCTTCATAGTAATGTAGCATTTAAGCAAGCAATATTTCAGGGCCAAGGTGTTAGTGGAGGCAGCTGAAACCGTGACATGGCAAATGTCCTAGGAGCTGTCTTTAAATTATCTGAATTTGTCAGGAAATAAATTATCTCCTGAATGTTTGCTTGGCAGATGAACAGAGAGGGGAAATAATGCAGGGCCTGAGGTAAATAACCAGGCTGTGCCGTGCTGCATGCTCTGCTTTGCAAGGCTGATGCAAGTGCCCATTTGGGGTGGTTTTGTAGTAGGAGTTGTATGGATTTTCCCCATCAGCTTCTGGTGTGGGAAGAGCCCAAACCATGCAGAGGAATGCCAACTTCTCTTTGCTTTTGCATCCTAAAGCCAGGCTGCAAAGTGCCTGCCACCAGACAGGACAACCTGCCAGTTCTCCAATTTTTCTCCCTGTTTTGCTGCTCTCCAGTCTCTGCAGTATGGGGTTGGTTTCTTGTGTCACCCCCTAGCTGTTCTCCAGCAGAGCCCCAGCAGGACCACTGGGACAGGATTTGCCCCATTTGTGTTTGGTGAGATGACAAAATGCTCCTGCAAATGGGGCAGAGATGGACAATGCCTCTGCTTTCCTTAAACCCCACAGCTTTTCCAAACTTGCTCTGTGCTGAGATCTCTGGGGGGCTCATGTGGCCTGGAGGCGTGGGTTTGTTTTGCTCCTGCCAAAAGCTGGTGTCAGTGATGTGCTCAGAATCGCTGCTGATCCCAAATCATCCTCCACTGGAGGAGAAAGGCCCTCGGAGAGGTGCCCGCAAAGGCCCCTCACGCACTTGAAAATTAATTATCAGCCCTGTAGAACGACGCACGACCCTGCTGTTGTAATCAGCGAGGTCACATCCCTTTTGCAGCCCTAATCAGCAGCGAGTTTCACGGAGATTTATTGTCTCTGCACTGGGAACGTGACATCATGAACCTCGGCACTGTGCTCCGCATCGTCTCCTCTCAGCATCAGCCCAATTCCCATTGTGGTGGGTGGGCTGCTGGGGGCAACAGTGGGGCTGGGACACCCCCGGGGCTCAGCGCCTGCGTGCAGTCTCTTACAGCCTTGCTTTAATGGGTAATTATCTTGACAAGATAGAGTGGCTTGTCTGCGTGCTGAGATGAATGTGGGGAGAGGCCCTACGTAGAGGGAGAAGATTAATAGCCCCTGTCAATAACGTGGAAGAAAGGATAACTTGACGGGTTTCGCATGAGTAATCCCCACGTAGTCCAAAAGCATTTTTATAACTTTGAAGAATGGGCTATAAATTCCTCTCCTTGATATCATCTTTTCTTGTTGGTCAGTTCGCTATCAATTTGCCTCAGCGTGCTGTCAGCTGCGCCTCTGTGTCCGGCACGGTTCGTTCTCGTCCCGGCATGGGGACACGGGAACATCATCCTTCCCGCTCTGTGGAACCAGAGTGAGGTCTGGATGCCCTCGGGTGGAATGCTCATGCCTCTTTGGATGATGAGGACTGTGCCTTTAGCTCGCTGGGAAGCTCTCCTCCTGAGGTCAGGGCTCGCTGGTACAGCATCACCCCAAGGGAGATGCTTTCTTAGCTGTAATTAGCAGTGTGTTACATCAATCGATGTCTTCTGCTAAATGATGAACACGTTTCCAGTCTTATTAAGGGTGGTTATGACAGGAGAGGCAGGCAGCTGTTGCTGGCAATTAGTGGGTCCTTGCAGCATCCTGTGAATGAGGCTGGCAGGAAAGGCTGTGCGGTCAGCAAGGAGTGGGGCTGCTGAGAAGGACATGAGGGGCACAGGGTGATGGGGGACTGGGGACGTGACGAAGGATGTGCAGTGGTGGAGGAGGGCACTTGGATGGCCCCTTGGTGCCGATGGTGGAGAGGGTGAGGATGGGATAGAAATCACAGCTCGTTCCTATGTCCTGTTTGGGGATATGGGCTCTGAGATGAGCAGCAATGCTTTTCATGTGTCCACAGACCGGGAGCGGATTGGCCAGGACTCCTCCTACGAGCAGGAGGGCAAGGTGCAGTTCGTCATCGATGCTGTCTATGCCATGGGACACGCTCTGCACAACATGCACAAGAACCTGTGTCCTGGCAAGGTGGGGCTGTGCCCCAGGATGGACCCGGTGGACGGCGTGGAACTGCTCAAGTACATCCGCAATGTCAACTTCTCAGGTCTGGGGCGTTGGGGAGCCAGTCCTGCTTGCTGGGTGTCCGTGAGTGACACAGCACCCACAGCTTGCTGCCTTGCACTGCTGCTGGCAGAGTTCCCCCAGCATCACGCTGCTGCGCCCTTGTCTGTCCTCAGATCTCTGGAAACACATCTTTTCCTCTGCTCCACCTCTTTAATAAACATTTTCTGTCTTGTCCTCCTTATTGTTTCTATTTATCTCCTCCCTGTGATCTCCTCTGCAGTGTCTCCTATTTGTTTTTCCCTCTCGCTTGAATTTTCTCTTCCCTCCTTTTATCGGTTGACTTAACATTAAAACTATTTTTCCCCTTAAAAGAAATGGTAAAATGGCCATGGTAACAGCACTCCTTACGTGGCATCACCAGTGCATTCCAGCTCTTGGTGGGACTGCTGGGCTCATCTGTGGCTCCCCATACGATCCTTGCACCACCACAGGCTCAGGATTGGTTTCCTTTCTTTTTTTTTTCCTTCCCCCCCCCCTTCCTGCTCTCTCCTTTCCCCCTCCCCAAAATTTCTGCTCTCCTTTCCCCCCCCTTTCTGCTTTCTCCTTTCTGCCCCTTTCCTGCTCTCTCCTTTTCCCCTCCTTTTCTCTCCTTCCCCTACTCTTTTCCCTCTCCCTTTTCTTCCCCCCTTTCCTCTCCCTTTTCTTCCTTTCTTTACTTAATTCCTTTTTTTGTTTTCCTAAGCACTTCCCCCACCATGAGCCCAGCCTGGCACTGTCCTGGCAGCATGCAGGAAGTATTCCGTGCTGCAGTGGAGCACCAAAGCCTTGGATGCCATCACTCTTGGCACCCTGTGCTGCTGGGAGCTCTGGGTGCTGAGCTGTCCCTCTCCTGTAGGCATTGCTGGGACTCCAGTGACCTTCAATGAGAACGGAGATGCGCCGGGACGTTATGACATCTACCAATACCAGATCAGGAACTCCACTCCTGAGTACAAAGTCATTGGGCAATGGACTGACCACCTCCACCTGAAGGTAAGGCGAGGGGTTGTCATGCAGCATTTCCCATGACCCACCCCGCAAAAAACCCATCTGGGACTCAAGGGACACGTGGATGCAAAGTCAGGCAGCCAAAGCTGTGGTCTGGCAAACTTCAGCAGGTGTCTGGCTCAAGCATCAGCTGGAGCACATCTTAAATGAAGAAAGCCCAAGGGAGCCTGGAGAAGGGAAGGCTCTGGGGAGACCTCGTTGTGGTCTTCCCAACAAAGGGAGCTTTATGAACAAGAGGTAGTCCCACATTTTCCATGTTCTGAGAGTGATGGGACAAGAATGGTTTTAAATAAAATGATTCAGATTAGATGGTAGAAGGAAAAATCTTTACTCAGAAGGTGGTTAGACCCTGGCGTAGGCTGCCCAGAGAAACTGTGGTCCCCTATCCCTGGAGGTGCCCAAGGCTAAGGATGGGGCAGCCTGGCGCAACCAGTCCATGGCAGGGGTTGGAACGGCATGGCCTTTAAGGACCCTTCCAACCCAACCATTCTAAGATATGACATGATCAGTGGACCTGGTGCCATCTCACCCCCACAGGTGGACAGCATGCTGTGGCCGGGGGGTGGGAGCCAGCTCCCCAGCTCCATCTGCAGCCAGCCCTGCAAGCCAGGCGAGAGAAAGAAGCTGGTGAAAGGCATCCCCTGCTGCTGGCACTGCGAGCGCTGCGACGGCTACCAGTACCAGCTGGATGAGTTCCACTGCAAGCGGTGCCACTTCAATGAGCGGCCCAACGAGAACCACACCAGCTGCACCCCCATCCCCATTATCAAGTTGGAGTGGAGCTCACCATGGGCGGTGGTGCCCGTCTTCATTGCCATCGTGGGCATCATTGCCACCCTCTTTGTGGTAGTCACCTTCGTGCGCTACAACGATACGCCCATCGTCAAGGCGTCGGGGCGGGAGCTCAGCTATGTCCTGCTGACGGGCATCTTCCTCTGCTATGCCACCACTTTCCTCATGATTGCCGAGCCCGATCTGAGCACGTGCTCCCTGCGACGCATATTCCTCGGGCTCGGCATGAGCATCAGCTACGCCGCCCTGCTCACCAAAACCAACCGCATCTACCGCATCTTCGAGCAGGGCAAGAAGTCTGTGAGTGCCCCGCGGTTCATCAGCCCTGCTTCCCAGCTGGTCATCACCTTCAGCCTCATCTCGCTGCAGCTCGTGGGCGTCTGCATCTGGTTCATCGTGGACCCGTCCCACTCTATCATTGACTACGAGGACCAGCGGACTACAAACCCCCACTTTGCTCGGGGCATCCTCAAATGCGACATTTCGGACCTCTCCCTCATCTGTTTGCTTGGGTACAGCATGCTTCTCATGGTCACCTGCACTGTGTATGCTATTAAGACCCGTGGGGTCCCGGAGACCTTTAACGAAGCCAAACCCATCGGGTTCACCATGTACACTACTTGCATTGTGTGGTTAGCCTTCATCCCTATATTTTTTGGGACGTCGCAGTCAGCAGAGAAGGTAAGGAAGGTGGAGGGGAGCGGTGTGTCCGTGGACCTGTGGGCTGCCAGGAGGGGCTGAGCAAGGTGGGATGCTTCCTCATGAATCATAGAATATCTTGAGTTGGAAGGGACCCATAAAGATATGGTCTTGCTGGCTTCGGATGCTGTGGTAGGAAGCATTGATTTGAATCCTCTTGCTCCACTGGGGAAGTTTTTTGTGTGTGTGTGTGTGTGTTTTATCTCATTCCTTCCTTCCTATCTTTCTTGTCTAATTTCCCCCCCCCCCCCCCCCCTTTTTCTGCACACTGTAATAGTTCCTTCTGTGAACCAGGCTGGTGGGGGCTGTCTGCTATTGGGTGAGGAGAATGGGCCCATGGGGCAACTGGGGACTGGGGGCAGTCCAGGCCCCAGTGTCATTAGCACCAAGGAGACACAACCCTGACCACTGCCTGTCCTTTCTCCTGTGCCAAATCAATGCTCTCTGAAATTCCCAAGAGCCAGAAGCAGCTGGGGATGAAGGAAGGGAGGAGCAGATCCCTCAGCACTTCAGTGGAGCACACGGCACCTTGTGCCCTCTCACTTGATTATCGTCTTACTGAGATTTTAATTACACCTGTTTGTTTGGCAACATGATGCTGATGGCACATTCCTCAGCATGGCTGCGAATCACAGAAGCTGTGATGAGTCCTGTGGCCCCACTGGAGCTCTGAGTGCCACTTTGCAGCACTGTGCACGGGGACAGGATGGATAATGTGAGCAGTAGGTCTGCTGAGCCCCCCATCCACCTGCCTCCCTCCCTGTGCCGGGGGCAGAGCGTGCTCTACCAGCCTGGATGAAACCCATGTGAGAACAAAGGAAAAAAAATCTCATGAACAAGGAAAAATCCCCTTTGCCTGCCAGACAAAACGGGAATCGCATTTGTGTTACATGCGAGCAGCTCACGCCTGCCAGCCCAGCTCTGCCTGTGACAAATAAACCTCACTGCTGCAATTCCCTACAAATCCCTGGCACCAACATCCCCAGGGTGAGTGCCACTCGGATTCTCCTTCTGGATCCATCACAATTAGGGTAATTATCCCCTGAGTGCGTCCCCATTGATGCCGAGCTGCTGAGGCAGTGGAATTTGGAAGCTCGCATTGCAAGAGGGCTGGGGTTGTCTTGCTGCAGATCTTTTGCTGTGGACACTGGGCTTTGAACGTGTCCTGGGGTTCTGGCTCTGCTCAGAGCACCTGAGTCTGTACGCACACCTTAAGCTTTGCCTCAGCCAAAAAAATCCCTTACCGAGCTCTGGCTAGAAGAGTGAAGGAGAATTAAAGGAAATAAATGGAGCCTCTTGCAGCATTTCCATTTTGATGAGATGGCAGGGGAGATACTAACAAGAAAGCAGGTTTTTTAAGAAATTATTGCAAAACAAAAGCTCCCTTAAAGCTGTCTTAATGTGCTCGGCATACTGTGGGTAATAAAGATGGAAATGATAATGATTGTAGATTATGCGCAAGGTTGCTCACCTCTTCACTGCAGCTTGTCATGGGATAATTTAGGGCTGCCGAAAGCTGGCTGTCAAGTAGCAATTCGACAATAGGCTGTGCCTCACTTCGGGGGCTTGTAATGTGCAGGGCTTCTCTGTTATTAGGCTGCTAACAAGCTGATTAGAGGCGGAAAAAGTGATGTTCCCAACTCCCCTTGGATGCGGCTCTCTTTCTCGATGCCTGTCGCTGCCGAGCTGTCCCAGGAGGGCTGGAGGTGTTTCGGTTCAGTATGAGGATGTGCTGCTGTAGGTGCCACCATGGAGCATCCCTGGGGTGGCTGCAGGGAGAGGAGCAGCCAGAGGGATTGGAATGGGTCCTGCTTGGTGCTGCTGGCCCTGATGCTTCCGCTCTGGTTTAGGGAAGAAAAATATCCAGAAGGTTCCATTGTGCAGTCTGCACAATGGGCTGAGAGCTGGGGGTGTTTGGATGGACACTGCCCCACAGCGGAGCTGGCGTCGCTCAGTGGGGTGCCCCCAGATCCCCATGGACAGGATCACCCTATCCTCTGCCCCTCTGCTGCCAGGACTTGTCCCCATTGCCTCCACTGCTGTCCCCGCAGAGCACAGTGTGGGTTTTGCTTGAGTTTTCGGGATGCTGTGGGGCAACATCCCAGCAGTGCCCAACCCATCTACCACAACCCCAACTGTGGATGAAAATCCCCATTTTCCTTTGTATTTCCCTTTGCCTCGTGCCTACAACTTTGCATGGAGGTGGCATATTATTACAACAAGTCCCCCAAGCCTTTGCTCAAAAGAACCTCTTATCCCCACCGATCCCAGCGGATTACAGAAATAGCAAGAACAGAGGATCTAAAGAAAGAGACAATTTCCTGCACTGATAAGGCAGCAGCTGAACAGCAGTGTCATTGTCTGGTGCTCTGTTTATCACATTTGCTTTCAGCAAGGGAAAGAGGGACAGCAGATGAATAAGGAGTGTCCAGCAGTTTGCTTAGTGCTGCTGGGGAAGGGATGAGCAGGATTTTCCTTCCTCAGCACCTTCTGCAGGTGCTGGGATCGGTGCTGTGTGCATGGCTTGCTCAGCCTCTTGCAATGTGTGATTACTGCCAATTGATGCTGAACGTGGGGTCACTGCCTGTGCTGGGAACATTGGTGCCTGTGTTTGGGGATCTGTGTTGGGTTATATGTGGGAATTGTTGAATCACAGCCTGAACCTGAGGAGAGCACCGAGTCAGCCACGGGAGCACAGGTGAAGGCAATGCACCTGTGTGACCAGAAGGGGTGGGGTCTGACTCCAGCTCTCCTAGAATACATTTGAGGGCTGACCACCACTGGGGAAGGATTTCTTTTTAGAGACTTCTCTGGAAAAGAGAGCATTTTTCCCTTTATTTTGATTGTCTCTTTTCCATCACAATAATCTGTCTACGTATACCATCTATAAAATATCTTGACTATAATTCCATTTGGTATTCATTGTGTTAACTGCACACCTTACAAGTTATTTAGGGCTGATGAGGTTCCTGGATGCAGCAGCATCCTGGCCCAGAAAAAGACTGTTTTTTATGATCCAGGCTGTGAAGAAAGGAATGCTGCTGAAGTGTTGTACTCAGCCACCACAACACAGGTCTCAAAGGGCTCTGGGGCAGCTCAGGTGTTGTTAATGGCGGGGCAAAGGGGGGGCCTTGGGTTCGAACCCAACTAGGAGAGTGAGAACTGAAATTGTGAGATGTTGTCACGTTGTGGTGTGGCAAAATGTTCAGTGTGAAGCACTTTATTGTTGGCTTTAGACTTCAGGCTAAAATATTCCCCTTTGAGCTGGAAGGAGGGGCTTGCTCTGATGCAACACCAGTGCTGGCTGCTGAAAATGGGTCTGAGCAAATGGCTCATCAGGTGAGGGCAGCTGTGGTGAGACCCCCAGAGTGCTGTAGGGGCTGGAGAGGGGCTCTGAGCAGAGATCCCTCGTCACCAAAACGCTTCCAAGTCTTTAGGCACAGGTGGGAGTCAACAATATGGGATGTAATATGGGAGCTGCAAAGCGAGGCTCCTCCAAACAGGAGAGCGGAGCGGAGCTGTCCGTGGTGACATCGGGGACGTCGCGTCGAGCTTTGTTGGTCCCTAGGGCAGTGTTAGGGACCCTGGAGCTGGTGTCCCAACGCTGCCCTCACTGCTTTTTGTTCTGTTACAGGCCACTTGTGGGAAAGCCTGGAGAGCTTCAGCCAAAAAGAGAAGCGAGAGTGTGGGGCGGGGAGAATAAAGGAACAGATATTCTGGCACAGAGAGATGTTTTGACTCTTTATGATGAAGTGACATTTTTATTTCTAAAATCTGCCTGAATTGGCTCTGTGTGCATATAGAGAGAAGGTGGAACAAACAAACTGGTGCATGTGACAGCAATCAGTTTTATTCTGAGGACAAACCCAACTTTGTGGTTGAGTCACAGCAAGCTTTGGTGCTCTTTTTTTTTTCTTTCTTTTGCACTGAGTTGGAAGGCTTTGGGGGCTGTGTGTTTCCTTTAGAACGGGGGAGAACAAAGAAGTTCCTTTACGTGTTGCACCTGGGTCCTGCAGGAACTGCTGCCTCCCACTGCTCTCGTGGTCAGGATGGAGCTGTCTTCTTGCACCTTATAGGGCTGTGCAGTGGTAGATTCTCCATGCACAGCTTGTCCTGGGGACAATTCTTCACCTTCTTGTTCCTGAGAATCCAGAAATTACCCCAGGAGCTGGGGCACACTGGTGGGTGCCTTTGGGTTCTGTCCCCCAAATCTCATGGGACAGGTGCAGAAGAAACCCTGGGCACCACACAGCCCTGGGATAAAGATCAGAATGTGCACTACACCTCCTTGTTAGCAATCTGCAGAGCAGCCCTGGCATCTGTGCACAGCTGGAGGAAAACAAACAGCGTGTGCACAAAGCGCACGAAGGCCTGGAGCTCACTCCCTGCTCAGCCAGGAGAGACCCAGGCGTGAGCCATGCAGTGCGGGAGGGGATGCTGATGGAGAGGGGATGGGCAAGAGGTGGGGATGGGAGGAGGGAAGGGATCCTTTTGCCTCCCGTCTCTGCCTGCTTCAGATGCCCCCGGCTCGCGAGGAGACTGCCAAACACTTTCCATAGAAAAATGGATTATTCTACAGTCAGATTAATGGGCTTTCATTTCGCAAAACATCTGTCACTGTTAGTCCTGGACAGTGAGCGTGAAATTAGTTTTGACTGCAGAAAGGCAACGTCGGTGTATAATATGTGACTTACATGACAACGGCCCACGATCCATCTGGGGAGCGGGGATTACCTGGTGGGAGGTGGTGGGGCAGTGGGGTGCCCCAGACTCCTTGGACAAAGCGTCCTCACTGTGCCCATCACCGTGGCACCAGAGCTGCCTGTTTCCCTCCACATCCCAGCAGGATACGGTGGTCTGAGCTCACGCCTTTGTGTCTTGCAGATGTACATCCAGACCACGACGCTCACCATCTCGGTGAGTCTGAGTGCCTCAGTGTCCCTGGGCATGCTCTACATGCCCAAGGTGTACATCATCCTCTTCCACCCGGAGCAGAACGTCCCCAAGCGCAAGCGGAGCCTGAAGGCAGTGGTGACGGCGGCCACCATGTCCAACAAGTTCTCCCAGAAGGGAAGCTTCCGTCCCAATGGAGAGGCCAAATCAGAGCTGTGTGAAAATCTGGAAACACAAGGTAATGTGGCTCGTGGTGGGGTGGCTGGTCCCAAAGCCCAGGCTTGCTGGCAAGCTGCAGCCACACTGTGCTGCACTGTGGGAGTGCAGGCAAGAGGTGTGCTCTGGTTATCTGCAATGGCAGAGCATTGTCTCCTGCCCATTGGCAAGGCAGATTCCCTCTCCATTTGTTTTTTTTTTTTTCCACTTTAGAAATGCAATTTTTCCTCACTGTAGCCACGTGGATGAAACAGGACTTCTCCTGCCCACTCCCTCCATCCACTCTGCAAGCCCACATGTGTTATCCCATGGGAAATGCTGGTGGGTGGCTGGAATGGGAAATATGCTGCCACTGCTATGTGAGGCACAAGCTGGGGCTTGCTGAAATCCGTGTGCTTGCAATGAGCACCTGGGGAAGGATCCTAATAGGAAGGCTCTGGTGGGGCTGATGGGGAGATGGGTGCCCCTATGGCCCAGCTGGGGCTGTCCTGGGGACACAGCCACTGCTCTGCTGTGGGGAGAGAGGCCTGGGAAACCCTGAGAAAGGGAGTGTGTGCCTGTTCTGCATTTGGGTTTCTAAAAATAGAGCCTTGCAGGAGGAATAAGTGGTTGGAGCCAATGCTGCTGGGGTGCTTTGAGAAGAGAAATCTCATTTATGCTAAATACGAGAAAACCCCCATGGAAATACAAGTGTTCCTCGTGCTCTACTACAGTTTTTGGATTCCAGCATCAGTGGGACGGAGACCAAACTGCAATTCCATGGATAGCCGTGGTTTCCTTTACTGCTCTTGCTTCCTTTCCAGTCTGAGCTGTTTCATACCCCTTGGCATCTCTGTATAACACATATATCTCTCTCTGCCATGGCTCTTCCTGGCTGTAGCCCTCTATGTAACGTCTCTCCTGGGGGCACTTTCTCTGCTTAATCAACTCTTTCATCTACCAAAGATGTGTGCTGTGGAAGGCAGCTGTGTGGTCAGAGCCCCTTGCTCCCTGTGTTGGAAGTTACTTTTGTCACATGCTGTCACAGCTCCTTGAGGTCTGTCGTCCCACCCCAACATAGCAGTGGGTGAGGGTTCCCCTCTCATTCTCTTTTGTCTGAGAGAGCTGAGAGCTCACTGGGAGCAGACCAGTGAGCCAATCTGGGGAGCCGGGCTTTCCATGACATCACCGTTGTACACTGGCACATCACCTCCCTCCAGTTAAGAGCATCTCATTCATGATCCAACCCCACATCGTTCCCATGTGCTCTGCTGCACTGAACATCGTTCCCCCCATGGGACTCGTAGCAGCAGCCTCTGAGGCTGAGACGTGCCGGGAGCAGGGAGCTGAGCTCCTGTCTGCTGCGTCTGTGGCTCCGATGTGTTGTGCATAGGGAATTGAGGAGCTGGGTGCTCAGCAGTGAGCAGCAAGCCTGGCACGACATTGCTGCTGGTGCAGGAGGCACCGAGGGGCTGTCAGTGCCAGGCAGAGGGGCTATTCTCCGCTCTGTCACCAGCAGGTCACATATCCTTAAATAAACAACAGAATGAATAATTCACAGGGCTTTGATATGGGCAGATTGGCTATGAAAACACTGCAGCTAACAAATAGCTCTGTCAGCTCTAATTTCTTATGGCCTATCTAATTGTTATCTGAGAATACCAGTTGAAAATCCGCAGTGAGGTTCATTTGTCAGCGAGGCACCAAGACAGAGGGAGAGCATAGGAGGGGGAGAGCTGGCGTCCACGTGTCCCATGTGGATGGTGGAGCCCGTGGGCTGCATAAAGGACGCCTTTGTGCTGCTTGTAGGGCCCTGGCATGCCCCGTGTCCTTGGCTGGAGGTGTCTGCTGTCATCCGTGGGGATGTAGTTGAGTGGGTTCTGCAGAGCATCGTGCCTGGCTGCACCACTGAGAGGAGCCAGGAGCTGTGAATCGCTGCCCACAGCTCTCCCTGATCTGTGGTTGCAGCTCAAGGGCAGTGCCACATCCCTGCAGGGAGACAGACAGTTTCTTATCTGGTGGCATTTTCCTGGCTCTGGGCTCGGCTGTGGCTTGCCTGGTGCATCTGGGATGTGTGTGGCTTTGAAGATGTTGCTCCCTCCTGTGTTCGGTCCCGTGCTGAGGGCTGGCAGCTTTGGGAGGGTGATGGTGGGTTTGTGTGGGTGCTCTCTATCCCTGGGCATGGGGTGCAGCCATCCCGGGCTGGGATGGGGTTGTGCTGGCCACATGCCGCCGTGCACTCCTCTTTTGCCATCAGTGGGGCAGAGGAGATGCTGGGAGCTTGGAGCACCTGCAGGTCTGTCTGCAAAGGATAGGTGGTGAGGCTGGGGGGGGGATACATCCTAGAGCTTGTGGCACTTCAGGGCAGCCTGTCTATAGGGTTCATCCCTTCCATCACAGCTCTGTGTTAACATGGGGAGCCAGCACTAGTTGGATCCATGAGCAAACCCCTACTGCGTCCCCATCAGTGTCTTCCCAATCAGATCAGGGTCACGGGATGGGATGGAGAACCGTATTAAGGTTGGAGAAGTCCACCCCCACCGTGCCCACTAACCACATCTCTCTCTTTCCAGCACTGTCCACCAAGCAGACCTACGTCAGCTACAGCAACCATGCAATTTAACTCCAGTGATCACATCCTCCTGGCACAGAGGGAGGCTGCAGGGGGAGCCCACCCAGCGCTTGCAGCAGGGCCCTGCAGGGAGCAGGACGGCAAGGTGACAGCGGGGTCCTGCTCCGGGCCGGGGGCAGAGCTCCCTTTGGAAGATGATCAACAGCAGCAAAAAAAATAAATAAAATAAAATAAAGAAACAATCAAAATAAAGCACCGACCACCGTGACGAAGCGTGGAGCAGAGAGGATGGATCGTGGGGAAGAGGGGATGGACTGCGGCGAATCTTTGGGTTCTTTTTGTGTATCTTGGCAAAAAAAAAAAAAGAAAAAAAAAAAAGACCCAACATTTTCCCTGTTCTGGAATTTGTGAGGTTGTTCGTGGTTGTGCAGAGCCTTCTGTTTTCTTTCTTTTTATTTTTAAATAAATTCTCCTGTTTTCTTTCGTTCCTGTCTTTCCCCGTCCCTCATCACTCTTCCCTTCTCCAACCAAATCCTCTGTGTTGCAAAAAGGAAAAATAAATAAAAAATACATAAAAATTTAATAATAATAATAAAAAATCCTGGATGATGAAATAAAAAAAAAAAAAGTAAAATCTAGACTGTGTTCAAAGTGCTGATTTCTATAGGTGGTTACTAAATGTATGTGATGACCATATGGATTGAAATATGTCTGCTTTATGTACCGACCAGTCAAAAAACAGAAACACACACACACACACAAAATACAAAGTTCAGTGCCTGGATGTTTATGAATTATTCGATGACTGTGTAGAGCATGATCATTTTTATACGAGGAGATTTCTAATAAAAAGACCATGGTTTTGCACTCAGCGTTTGCTGCCTCTTGGTGACTGTTTGGTGAGGGGGTTTGGGTGGGGGGAAGGTTCTGGATGGGGCTCAGCATTCTTCCCCTGCGGGGAGGTCCATGTGAGGAGATGGGACAGGAGGCAGCTCAGCATTGTGGCTGGACACGTGTGCATGGCTCAGGATGGAACCTGGGGCTGAAAGGTATGAGCTCTCCTTGTTTGCCCTTCCCTGGACACACAATGGTATTTCTCCCCCCCCCCCTTTTTTTTCCCCTTCGCAGGTGAGATCAGCTCCACCCCCACCAGGACCCAGTTGGGTTGATTAGGAAGTTGCTGGCTCCCATCCTTCCTGTGGGGATGGACGTGGCCCCAGCTTCAGCCTTGAGAGCAGCCCATTGCAGCAGACACGTGGTGTCTAGCTTTGCTTTTGGCTTCGGAGGACTTCGGGGTTGTTGCTGCTTGTGCCTATGTCTGTCTGCTTTGGGAAGGTGCTTGGAAAGGGAAGGTAATGAGTGGGTGCTCCAAACTCCTCTTTGTTCCTGAGGGCAGATGGGAAATGGGGAAAGGAGGCATGGGCAGGTGTTGCTGCCCCAAAGAGTTGCCTCCAGCTCTGGGACAGCTTGTTGCTTTGGGTGCTCTGCAGCAGCTGGCCGGAGCATCCCATCCTCAGAGGCAGCGAGACTGCTGAGGTGTCCTCCCATCCCTTCAGCTGCATTCCTCCCAGGTGAAGTTATCCCATTGTTTTGGATGTTTCTAGACCTGATTGCAGCCCCACTCCTGTGCCTGCCTGCCCCAGGGGAGGTCTCAGTGCTGCTCTGAGTTCTGCAGGGACCGTCAGCCGTCAGCACTGAGCTGCTCCCTGTCAATGGGGAGGGCAGAGCGCGGCTGGAAGGCAGGAGGGAGGGGAGAAAAAAGGGATATAATGAAAAGCCTGGAACTTTGATAAGATCACACTTGTCAAAAGAGCTTCTCAGGAGGAAAAATTGCTCCATTCCTGCTGCATCCATCACTGTCTGATCGGATGCGAAATGCCGCCTGGTTCAGAGGGCTCCCGGAAAACCCGAGCTGATGTCTCTGGCACTGTTTCTAGCTCTGAGTTACCAATCTGCTAGTTTTACAAGCAGCTTTCCACCCCAAACTCTGCCTGACGGTGATGGGGATGGCTGATCCCACCTTAATTACAGCATTTCTTCGCTCCTATGAGGGATGCTCTCCTCCCATGTGGGATGCTCTGAGTCCTCAGGAGGAGCTGTGGCTGCAGAGTGCCTGCTGCTGGCACCCAGCAGATCCCCACGTTCATTTGGTCTCTGAAGATCTGGGGAGGCTCGTGGCAGAGTGCAGAGCCTGGAGATATCGGGGAGCAGGAGGGAGACCCAAGCCAGCTTCGTGCCCAGGCAGCTGTTGTAGCAGAAGGGCATGGGGTCTGGGTTGTGCAAATGGTTGGAGGGATGGTGGGCTCTGGGCTCTTTGGGCTCTTTGGGCCAATCCCAAGGGAGTGCTTCTGATGTTTGAGCAAGGAGTCACTTGGCCAATTTTTGAATGTAGTTTCAAGCAGATTCACGTCCCCCTCTTGCTTCAGGCCCTGTTTGAACACAATAGCTACCCTGATTTCTTGATGGATCTGGTGGAGTGTTAAATCAAAAGAGTCCTCGTGTGGGCACTTACTTTGGTGTAAGTGTGCTTTACAGCGATTCAGTCTTACTCCGTGCAGACTTCAACTCCAATGGCGTAAAGATGCTCTTAAACAGATACATGCAAAATATTTGCACAAATCCAACCTCGCCGGTCTTGGAACAGAATTTTAATTGGCCCCATTTTTTTATCAGCTCAAAACCTACTCTTGCTGGCACCGTTCCTGCATGCTGCTAAATAGACCTGCATCCCTCCCAGCGCTGGCTGCGAGTCGGTGGCGGGTGCAGTGACCTCCGAACACGGCTGGTTAATTTTGTATGGCATTTCATGATACAGTGCCGCTTAATTCTAGACACTTATTTGATTATGAAAGCTAATTAAAAGGGAGCAGTCTATAAGCAATTGAGATGGATATAGAGCGCCGCAGATCCAGGCTGCGGTGCTGCTATCTGCAGAGAGGTGATAGCTGCTGCTGGGACATTTTTGGGAGCTGGCTGGCATCTCATAGGATAAAATTTCAGTTTTGCTTAACATATTGGAAGACAAGATAGATACTGAGTGTTCTGGTGGGGAAATTCCTGGTTTTTGGTGCTCTATGTATGTATTTTTGGTCCCTGTACTGAAATCTGTGCTGCTGTTCTACTTGCCTCTTCTGCAGCTGAAAAGCATGGCTCTGATTTTTCCTTTATTCCTATGAAGGACTGATGAATTTAAATAGCACTAATTGCTGAAGATCCCCCTGGGGTTGGCTTGCATGTTTCTTCACTTATAATGGAAGCTGAGGAATGGGGAAAGAACCCACGGCAGCTCTGTCTCCCTGGTCTACCTGCTCATATCTCACCCTCCACCTCCTCCTCAGAGCTCCCCCTCAATGCTTTTGGGGTCCCACAGCCCTTTTTGTTGTATGTTAGGTCCTGGTGTGTGTGTGCATGCTTCACCCCAGCCTGTGTGTGAGGCAGCAGCGTGGAGCCTGTCATTAACTCTGTTCTGCGAGAGGCAAATTACAGACTTCAGTGATACAATTAGGCCAGCTCTATAGGAGATGGAAAATCAAAATCATTTCTCTGTAGATTTCTCAGCCTTGTCTCTCTGTTCCCCACCAGCTGGGGCTGGAGTCCTCCTGTCGAAGCCGTGGCATAACTCCTGAGTAAGCAAATCTGGAAGAAGTGGATGGATTGCGAAGGTGGTGGATACAACACTTGCTCCAGGACAGGTCTCCATCCAGCTCCTCTCTCACTGCGAGGGCTGCACAGTCCCAGTTGGAGCTTTGAGCTTGGAGCAAGGTTCAACTTGTGCTGGGAGCAGAAGGCAGCAGAGCTGTGACCTGCTCTGCAGTGAGCAGGTTGGGCTGACCTCTGCACTGGGAAGCCTCACTGCCAGTGAGAGCTACAGCCAAAACCTTCACCCTGGAGCATCGGGCTCTTGTAGGAGCACCAGGAGCTTTGAAGACACAAGAGGAGACTGAGCACAACTCCCCTTGGCTGTTGCAAGGCAGGGAGGAGGAAGCTGGAGAGCTGTGGTGAGCACATCAGTGCTGCTGAGGGGATGGGCAATGCCTTGGAGCCATTGGTGGACAGAGGACACGCAGAGCTGTGGGCCACGGGACCCCAAAGGGAGGTGGGAGCACCCCAGTGCCAGCCACTTGGGTTGTCCTCAGCACAGCACCCACTGCCCATGGCCACGGATGGAGGCGTGCCTGCCCCCAGCAGTGATGTTCTCTGTATGGCCGAGCGAGTCAATGGCAGATTGTGTTGAAATCTCACTTCAGCGGCAAAAGCTGCAATTAGCATTTAATGAAGCTTCTTGCTTTTATTTTTAGGTAACCTCCGATTCCCCGACTGTGTAATTTAGTCCTCCATTGCTTGGAGATAATTAAAGTATGTCACTATAATTTGCTTTTTTTAAAAGCCTGTAATTATGTTTTTATTGAGAGTAGAAAAGGAGAGGGGGAGGGGGAGATGAAAACAATGTCGAAGGAGGAGAAGGCTTTGGATGGGCAGAGGGGATTTCATCTAGCTTCAAGGCTTAGGAGGCCTTTTCAGGGTGCCAGGTAGACCACGCAGAGAGGAAGATCTGAGTGAGCATGGATAACAGCATGTGAGTAACAGCAAGATGTGGTGTCTCAGGTGGAGGTATGAGAGATCTGGGTGCCTGCAAGACCTGAATGTTCATGCATTATGTTCATCAGCAGCATAACCACAGCACGTGCAAGGGCTGTGTGTGCAGGACGAGCGCTGCTGCCTGGTCCTTGGTGCCATTCCCCTTGCAGGTCCTACCCCAGGGGTCCTGCACTCTGGGGCAGTGTTGTGCAGGACATGCTCATCCTGGAGCAGAGCAGCTGAGGCCTCACCCCCGCAGCCTCCCACCCTCGAGACAGCCCTGCCAAGCCCAGCAAACATCTGCACACGTTGGGTTTGTGCCCACCAATTGCAGGCATCTGGTGACAGCAATGCTTTGCTGAGTGCTGACTGCAGCTAGGGGTGTCTGGGTTTGGATTTGAGGTTTTCCCAGTCCTCTTGGATCCTTGTGATTAAGGGCAGTAATAAACGCAGCTCCAGGAGGACCATCTTCCCAAGCTGCTTCCTCCCACCACCAGAACTTTGCCAGCTCTGTCCATGCCCTGGGAGATGCATTGCTGAAGGGAAGTCTGCTTCTGTGAGATGCAGAGTGGTGTGGCTCACACATAGGTACTTCATGCACAGTGACCAATGAACAAAGAGGAATTAAATCAATCTTTCCAGGCCTGCCAGGACTGCAGAGGCTTTGTTAGGCACTCCTTGGGCTGTGTTGGCATCTGTAGCTGCTGCTGCTGGATGTCAAACATCCTGCGTCCATCCAAACCCCGTAGTGCTCATGCAGAATGTGCCAGTTCCAGCATCCTGCCCATGTACTGCTGTGCATGGCCTTGGGGTGAGCACTTTTCCAGCAAAGCTGCTCCCTTGCAAACTGCTCTGAAATGAGTGCGGGTATTGCAGGGATTGTCTTGGGCTGCTGCCTGCAGAACCAAGACATGTCAAGAGTCTTGACGTGCTCACCAGCAATTTGCAGCCTGAAAATTGGATGGTGGAGGGGACTCGGACATGGGAAAAAGATCAGGGTAATTGATTGGCCTGTGGCCAGTTCACAGCCAAAGAGAGATGGGATGAGTGGGATTGTTGGCTTTCTTTTCTTTTTTTTAAGTTATTCTTGCTCAGATTTCTGAGCACTAAGAGGTTACGTTTGGTTTAGAACATATTTAATTCATTAAAATGTTGATCTTCTCTGCTGCAGAGTTCAGATCTGATCCCAGGCTTTATTCCTTATCTAAATGCAAAGGTTTCTTGCCAGATATACAAAGCAGGAAAAACCTTGGTGCTTAGGAAAAAATGACATAATGAAAGGAGAATGGTGCGGGACTGCATTCCAGTGCAGGAACCCACTTGTACATGAACCAACATCCGCACCAGTGCGTGCTCAGCTTCCTTGGTGAAGCTTTTAGGATGTCTAGCCCATTCCCGCCTCTTGACATGTCTTGGTTCTGCAGGCAGCAGCCCAAGGCCCTGCAGCCAGCCCAGGTGTCAGTGCTGCACCCTGAGATGCTGTGAAATGTGATGGTTCTCTGCAAGCCCTTCTCTCCGGAGCGATCCACTCCTCAGGGATGTGGGCTCATGGGATGCCCACTGATGGAGCAACACCAGCTCAGGGATTTGTGCTAGTGTCTGCCCTCAGGATGTGCATGCACTCCCACGGTGCTGCTCTCCAGGGTTATCTGAATGGAGCACAGTGGTTGGGATCGCCCCCTCCCCACTTTGCTCTTGGTGCATTTGCTTCCCACCTCACTGAACAGAAATCCCTCTCCCAAGCCAGGAGTCTCACCACTTTCCTCGCAGAGCCTTTGTTATCTGCTAGGGATAACAAAGGGAAGGAACAGCACTTAAAACCCAATAAAACCCACACACCATCATCAGCTTTTGTACTGGTTGCTATGGGAACCCCATACATGCACCGGAAACGCTGGAGTATGCAAATGAGCTTCTTAATTAGTTCTCCTCAGTCTTTCATGCTCTTGGTGCAGCAATTTGATCATTAGATGAACATGCCACTTAATTATCCCTGGCTTAACCAAACACGAGCCAGGGTGACCTTTGAGGAGGACAGGGAGCCTTGGGAGCTGTGAGAGGGGTGATGGAGCTGGGGGTTTCTCCAGCAGCTTTTGGGCTGGTGGGGGCTGTGGTGCTGCCCCCATTGCCCCCAGAGTCTGATTGTTTGGGGCTCAGCAGCCTGCCATGGGCTGAACTTAGTGGCTGTCGAGGAAAAGGGCTGAGCTCCTTCCCCTCCTCTGGGGCAGCAAAGAGAATGGCTGCCTGGAAAACCCAAGCCCTGAGCCCCCCCGAGCCGTGGGGTGGGCTGCAGCCCTATCTTGGCATTGCTGGCCCCCAGGGGTTGAGGTTGGACTTGTTACCTCCATCTCCGTGTGCCAGTTTTACTGAGCCAGATGCCAGACATGTGCATGTGTGAGCTCTGGCTGTAAATGCTATGAGTTTCTCACCAAACAAGCTTCATTAATAGTCTAATAACCGGATTAATTAAGGACACTGAAAGTAAACAGCAAGAGTGTAATTTGCCTCTGATTGCCATGTAATTGCAGGAGTATGGTCCTATTTGCATATGCAGAAAGTGTTGTTGACAGAGGTGCTAGGACCAAGAATAACAATTTATGGAGAGCATCCATGTCCTTGCAGTATCCAGACCCCTCTACCTATCCTTCATTGCTTTCAGTGCCGGTTCAGACTCCTTCCCAATTAGCCAACTCCTGCTGCTGGTGGAGTATGCCAAGCTATTTGCTCAGGAAAGCATTGCTGCTCCAAGCAGTTCTGCTTGGGAACTCTTCTCTGTGTACTGCAAGGTGGTGAAACAGCGGACAAGAAACCTCCTGGGGCTCTTCTGCTGATGGCTAGGCCCACCAGGTCGGCCCCTTTTTGATCTTGCTTGTTTGGGACTCTGTATTATGGCCATCCTTGCAAGAATTTGCCTTTGCAAGCCCCATAGAGCTTCCAGTGCTCCCATGACGAGACAGAGAATAAGAAACAAAGCAGGGGCACGTGGTGAGGAAAGCAGATGCTGTGTGGACTGGAGTGAAGAGCTGGAGACTGAATATCAGAGTCTGAGTCCCACACCATCTCTGCTTCTCACATCCTCCACCCCTCATCAGCTGGTCGTCTTTTTTTTCCGGCGCTTCTCTCTTTCCCTGTGAATGCAGACATCTGGATGGTGACTAATCTTCCAATTCTCTGCCTCCCATTAGCCTCGGGTGAGTTTTCTTCTTGTGTTTGACCTTGTCAACGCTGGATCTGGGCTGCTTGAGGAATGGGAGTACGTGGTGCTTTGCAGAGATGCCTGCACGCTCCCACCACACATGTAGGCATGTGCTCAGAGGGAGAAACTCGGAGGACAAATCCCAGCTTGGAGAACCCCCAGGATGACACAGCTTGGTGGAGCCCTACGCGGTGATGTGATCCACAGCTGGCAGGATTTCTGGTGTACCCATTTCTTTTTGCTCGAGGTGGTTGCAGCATCTCTGTGCCCCAGGTATTTCAGAATGCTCTTGGTGTGTTGATGGGCTTGGACCACATCCGTGTGCATTGTTTGCTTGAGAAAGGCACCTGCTGCTCGATTGTGTGCCTCAACAAGCAGTAAGGATAAGAGGCAGCAAATCAGAGCCTTCAGGGCCATTGTTTTAGAAGAGGGCTTGCTGGCACAATGAATGGGGGCGAGTTTGCCAGCAGAACACTACTGACAAATAACTGTAAATGCAAATGGGGACCTGGGACCCCCTTGCTCGCCTGCAGGCATCTTTCCCATCAGCTGCTTGTTTCCTTGCAGCATCTGAAGGTTTTGGGCCAGTTTCCCACAGCTCTAAGTGCCATACCTGTCCCCAACAGCTGCCAAGCTCCATTCATCACAGACAGCGTTTTGTTTTCCTCTTCTGGAAACTCGAAACATTTAGAAAGAAATCAGGTTTTCCCTTGAAATTCAGTGGGGAGAGAGGTGGAAGGAAGGCAGCCTTCTGTTTGTTTTGCACAGCCTTTCTGTAAGCTGCTATAAACAACCTGTCATCATATCTCCAGTGAAGCAGTTGAACAGGCTCCCCAGGTGCCTGTGCTTGGTTCCTTGCCATGCAAGGTCTCGTTAAAGGTGGTGTTTGTTCGTGGTTAGGCATGGACTCCTTCGAGCTTGAAGAGCAAGACAGGGAAATAGCAGCAGTTTTGATTAGGGCATTATTGTGAACTTCTGCAATCTCTGTTTCCTGCGGTGCATGAGGAGCTGCTCCTCCTAGAGCAGCTGGAGGCCGAACCTCATGAACGCTCCGCAATGAAAGTTTCAAAGCAAGAAGCCAGGGAGGCAACGAGCCCCTCTGAACCCGAAGGGGCTGTGGGTGTTGGCACCTGCTGTGCCTTTGAGACTTGTCCCACTGTCAGCCTGCTTTCTTCAAGGAAGGGAGGCCAAGGTGAGGGCTCTGCCATGGCCCACGTTGAGCTGTATTTGAATGCCTTCAGTCCTTCCCTGAAGCAGCGTGGGCTCCTTCTGGAGTGGAAGTATCGTTACTTCTGTTTAGAGCGTGTCAGGGTTTCTCAGCCTTTGCTCCCTCTGCTTGCTGGTGAAGTATTTGATTGATCTCATGAAACTTGTGAACGTGAATCCGTCATTGAGGTTTAATGTTCCTGAAGATAGTTCCTCCTCCCCCCTTCCTTTCCCGGGGTGTTACAGTAGGTGTGAAGTTCCTGCGGGGATTCACCTTGGTGAACCCAGAAGATTGTGCATACGGGCTTCTACAATATCTTGACTTGAGCGATCTTTGGCTTTGAGGATACTGAGATCTTAATTCAATATCTGCACGCCCTTGGCATATGCAATTAATCTTCCCCTGATCTTGCTCTTGAGTTCCCTCTCTTTCCTAGTGGGCTCTGCATTCTGGTGCCATCTGCCTTTCAAGGCTGATGAGGAAGCTGCCTCCGGTCTGATCGTCAGTGCTGCTTCATTTCTATTATATTTCAGATGCCTTGTGTTGATTTTTTTTTTTTGGAAGAGGGGGGGGAGGGAAGGAACCCTGTTTTGTGATTTTTTTTTTCTTCTCTGTAATTAGATGTAGCAGTGATCAAAATACGTTGCATCGCACTGCAAGCTTCTCCAGGCAGATGTTTCATGACTGGAGGAGAGATGACTTCATCATCCTCTGCATTTGGGGAAAATTAAAAGAGGAAAGGGAAAAAAAAAGAAATAAGAAAAAGGAGAGCAATGGATTTCCTGTTGTGTGAATACAGCTCTCTAGGCTTCAGGAGAGGGGTGCATGCAAAAGGAACCAGGACTGGGAAAGTGAGGGAGTGCAGCCTGTTTTATGGAAGGGCTTGCAGCACGATGCAGGCTGGCACCTCTACATTTTGACTTTCTGAGGTGCACAGAGCCCCTCAGCTGCTGCCTCACCCCTGCAGCACTCTAATACGGGCTTCCAAAGCAGCAGGGGATGGTGCAAACCTCCACTCTTATCTACTTTTGGCATTTGGATCTCTTTGCGTGATGCACTGTATTGATGGAAAGAATGGGTAAATTCCCCAGATTTGACCGGCAGAGGAAGGAAGGCTGAAGGAAGGAGTGTGGAAGGGTTGTAAACGGCCTTGTGTTGGGGAATGCCAACGTGAAATACCACCAACCCCGAAGCAGAGGTGTAGGTTTGGCTGGGGAGTGTGCAGGAATAATACGTCCGTCTCCTGTACGGGGGACACCGAGCATAAATCCTCAAGCACAGCTCAATAAATGAGCCATCAAAAGTAAAAATGACAGCAATTCTGCAGTCAATATACTGCGGCTGCAGGTTAAATAAATAATGTTTGAATGATAATAATTCCAAATGACACTATTTCATCCACCACAAACATGTGGTTAAGCTCTCATTAGTGGAGGCTACAAGCTTTGCAGGAAGCACGGAGCCTTTGAAAGCAGGTCTCTTTGGATTATGCTGCTATAGAAAATCCAGGGCTGCTCTTGCAAGTGTTTAATAATGCCTGGGACAATTGGAAAGGCTGGAACCCTGAAATAGAGCTTTACTTTTTTATTTATTTTTGAGTTCTGTCTTTTTTTGGTTCTCAGTTCTAAAACTTGTTCATATTTAATGGTCTGTATTATGTGGTCTTGGTAGAAAAATCTACATGGCGTTTATTTTCAAGGGTTTTGATATCTATACATAGAAATGTGTGTTTGAAGAGCACTTCAGCCACAGGTGCTGTAGTTTATATGAACCTCAGGCTTTCTCAAAGTGCTGCTTTTCCCATCCCATTGCCTTTTTCCATGGCCACCTCTTCTCCCTTCTGAAGTTGTCCTGGAGCGAGGCTGCCTGTGCCCACCGTACAGGATGCTGCACCCCTTTGTTCCCTGATTTGGGAAACTGGTGTGCTCAGCACCTCATCAGACTGGGCTGATTTCAGACTTGGCTGCAATATTGATCCTCGCTTAACATAGTAATGAGAATCTGCTTCCCTAATCAGTGAAGGAAAGCTCTTATTTTCCAGCTGCTAGAAGGAAATGAGTTTTGTTGAACAGTGCAGGATGTGGAGTGCTGTGGACATGGGTGATGCTGGTATGGCTTCGCTTTGGTGGTCTCCTTAGTGTGGACAGGAGTGCAGAGGTCCCCAAAGCCATGGATGGGGCCCTGGGCAACCTGAGCTGGTGGAGGGCATCCAGCCCACAACAGGGGGTTGATGCTTGATGATCTTTAAGGCCCCTTCTAATTTAAGCCATTCTATGGTTTTACAATACCCCCATGCAGTATGGTACCTCTCATCCTTCTCTCATATCTCCTTTCATTTGGGGAGAGCCTCTGCCTTGCCCATCCTAAAGCCAAACGTGTGGTTGAACCCCACCATCCACACTGCCATCCTTTAACCCTCCCAGGCCAGGTGATGACATCTGAGCCCCATGCTGTCACGGAGATGTGGGACCTTCTCCAAGACAGCTCCTCAAAGCCTACCATCTCATCTTTCTCACTTGAATGGGCTATTGAGGGGGGAAGCCTTATTTCCTCTCAATTTGTGGGTAGGTCCTCCCAAAACATGGGTGAGTGGAGCTGCTCCATCCACATTGCACGGCCTCACCTCCCCTCTCAGCTCTCCCCGGTCCCAGCGCCTTGCCGGACCGTCTGGCTGATGGCAAATTGTTTTTTGATGGCTGACTCGGTATAACTGAACTCAATTTGCCTTTCAAAAGCAGCTAATAGTCGCATTAAAAAATCCATTTTCACTTGTGATTGAATTTGACGGCGGCTCAATCAATAAGCGAATGGAGTGTTTCACACGCTGTACCGAGCGGGCGTTACCACGGTAACAGTGTAAAGTGAGCACAGCCCGACAAATCCCCCCTCGAGTGAACAACATTGGCCCCGTCACCCCACGAGGGGCTGCCGTAGTTGGGCACCGTGGCTGGCAGGGGGCCGTCCTGGTCCTGGTGGTGGTGACAGTGGTAGAAATCTTCATTCTTCTCTCTTTCTTCCTCATCGTGGAGAGGGAACAGTGTTTCGCCTCCACTTGGAGCTGACCAAGCTGATGGTGAGTGGCCACGGTCTCATGATGGGATGGAGATCATGGGTGGTGATGGTGCTGAGGTTATCATAGAATCATGGAACGGTATGAGTTGGGACCTCTAAAAGCCTTCAGGTCCTTGCAGGGCACAGGGATACACACAGCTCCATCAGTGCTCACAGCCCCATCCAGCCTGACTTTGCGTGTCTCCAGGGATGGGGAACCACCGCATCTTTAATGGCAGCTTTGAACACTCCTTGGGGTTGGAATGCGCCCATTTCTGCACTTTTTCTTCCCTAATCTCCCTGCTCAACATGGATCGGGAGTGGAGGACTGGAGAGGAGCAGCCCTGGGGCCATAGGTGTGGATGGAGCTGACTTCCCTCTGTGCTTTCCTGAGAACATGGATTTTTCCATGAGAGGAAATGCTGTGTTGATATATTAAAATAAGGCTCGTTAGCATTTGATGAAAAATGAATGTGGCGCTTTGATTCACGGCAATCAGAATGTTTCCTTTCAGCTATTGTTTGCTTTACTCCTGTAGTAGTGTAAGATGAAGTCGAAATGGCTCAGTCAGGAGTTTCTCAATTGTTTTCTTCTTCTTCTTTTTGTTTTTTTCTTCCCCTTTTTTCTTTCCTTTCCAGAACAATTTTCTGGGGGACTTTAATTGGATCCTCTCCCCCTGCTTGCTCCACAGCAGCCCTGCTCTTTGCTGTGCGTGCAGGGAAGCCTACCTGATGCTGCAGCCATTCCTTCAGTGTGGGGCAGGTGCCTCCTGCAGACCATGCCCATCACCACTGCTTTCCTTCAGCCCTTCTGGATTGCAAAATGAATAAGCTGCCGTACAACACATCCGTGTTTTCTCTGCAGGGAGCATGCCTGAGGCTCCAGGATGCCTTTATTTGCCTTATATTGCATCTCTAAAGTGCAGGCAAACAATGCAGTGCTGTCTTTGAGCTCATTTCCATAGTTTGATCTGCACTAGAGGAGGAGGGGGTGGGGGGAAAAAGTCTGTGCTGAGTATGAGATAAAAGAGGAGGAAAGTCAGCCACCCTGGGCTAAACTGGAGCAACTGGTGCTTGCTGGGGGCTAAACAGAGTTGCAATGTGACACCCACCTGAGCTAAATCTATGTGCTTTGTTTTCCCAGCTCTCTCCTTTGCTGCTACACTACACCCAATTGGTTTCTTAGAGCTTCCCTGAACCGGGGAGGGCTCTTGGCCCACTGCAGCATTGCATTTCTCTCCTTTGGGTTGTGCACCATGTCCAATGGGGACCTGCAGCGCTGGAGGTGAGGACGTGGTGTTGGTGCTGTCAGCCACATCTCTCATCTCTCCTGGCACAGTGGAGGTTGCAGTGCTCTTGCTGAAGAAGACAGGAGGCTGTCCGTGTCCCCAGCCCTCCTGCTGACAGCTCCTCTGCCCCTTGCAGGTGAAAGAAGCCATTGCCATTTGTGTCACAAGCTGCTTCCACCATGCCTAAGTTTGCTGCTGCTGGTGTTCAGGGATGATTCCTGCTTCCTACCTATGCAAGGAGAAACAAAACCTCTAACAGCGTTGCCTGAGCAATCTGCAGAGCTCTGGAGACAGCCCTGAGGGTCAAGCCTTTGTTTCCTGACAGGTACGGGGCTACTCTAAGCTGTAATTTGATTGTCACTGGGAGCTGGCATCTTTCTTTCACATACTGAAGGAATTGGCAGTGGAGCTGGTTTCAGTGTGTGGATGGGAATGGCAGTCTCTTCCACCTGAGCAAGCACAGTGCAGCTGCACGGAGGAGACGCTGTGGATGTGATAGGATGGGCTTTGCTCCCAGTGGGCACTGGAGGGACTGGAGGGACCCAGTCCTGCTTATGTGCCCTCTGCTGAACAGCCCACTTCAGGATGCTGGGCCCTGGCTTTGCTCCCTGCTCCCTGCTTTGGGCACCTCATGATCGCAGAGACAGCATGTTGGGAGAACTGGCAGCAGTTAAGGGGTAAAACAGGACTCCCTGTCTGCACTGTGGGTGGGTAGGGATGTTAGGTCCTTTTCTGGGGAGCACTTGCATGGCTCCCCATATTGTGCTGCCTGACCTTTCTGCTGGTAATGGGAAATCTCCCAAAGGCCCCGTGTTCTCCCTGGGAACAGTCAAACTGGATGGACTGTGGGCAGCACTGGTAGGCTGTGTGTAGGGCTTCTGCATTGCTGTCACACCTCCTGGGGACACAAAGCAGCCACCCAACCCAGGACACTCTGTGCTTGTATCTATGTGTGGTTTTTCTTTCCAAACCATGCTGGACCCTGCTAGAGAGATCAGAGCAAAATGGTTTCTCAGTGCTCCTTTCTTGCAGCTACAAACTGTCGAGGTGTAATAATGTGGAGGTATGAGGTAAGCTATTCGGCCGGCTCTGCTTGCTGCAGCTGCACGTGTGTTGTCCTTAGCCTTGGGAAGCAGTTTCTCCCGTAAAAGCCACTTGGAAATGAATTGGCTGCTGGTGGAGCTCCTTTAGGGAGGTACTGTGCATCTTTGGGCTTTAGGAGCAGGGGGAGTTTCTGCATCACCACTGCAGCAGGACCAGGGCCCCTCCGTGCTTGGCCGTTTGCCTGATGCTGGGGATCATCTTTAACCTCGGGATGGGAAAAATGAGAGAAAGATTCCCCTATGGGAAAAGAAGTACTGAGATTAAATGCCTTCCCTGAGTGGTGCAGAAGAGGCAGCCACGCTTGGGCAGCATGCTTGAGGCGGTGATGGGAGCTCTGTGTTGAGGTTTATAATTTGTGATGAGATTAACAAGCATTGGCTGGAAGAGCTCAGAGGGAGAAAGCAGCATCACAGAGGGTGCGAGTGCAGAGCCCTGAACTAAATCTAGTCAGACTGGGCAGTGCCACGTTTTGGGCCAGGCCAGAGGCTATTGAAGCTGAGAACTCAGGCCAGGTCTGCCGAATCCACTTAGGGTAGCTTTGCTCCTGGGGGTTGGTGTTCCCAGCGCTGTGTGCAGGATGGGTTTGTGTGACGGGGGATAAATCTTCCCCTGGTGCTGGCTCCATCAAAGTCAGCAGGGTCGAGGGACCGATTTCTCAGCATAGAGTCTCCAGGAACCGTGGCTGTGGGCTCTGACAGCTCCTGCCTATGGTGTCAATAGCACAGCCGACTGATTTGTGTTCTTTTACATGAGTAGCCTGGCTCAAAGTGGGCTTTAAGACTTGTGAAATGATTTCCTGTCTTACAAGGCTGGGCAATTGCTTCCAGATCCTTCCCCTTTACAATTATGTGGAGAAAATTTAAGTCATGAGGTGGAAGTAAAGGAATGAACATGACGGGGAGAAAGTTCAGGGCTGAGTTGGCATTATGATTAATTACAGATTGGCTGTGTGACAGGGAAGCTGTCCTCATTGCAGAGAGCTGTGTGCATGTAGGGAGACCTGGAGAAGGCCTGGCACAAGCTGCCAGTGCTGTAGGGAGGCACTGACCCTGGGAGACATTTTCCTTCCGTCTTCCTCACTTCCACTTTTTGCTTTGGGCTTATTTGTGTGTAGAAGCTCTTCTTGACCATTAACAGAGCTTCTGAGAAAAGTGAGATATTTGCGATTGCATCCCGTCCATCTCCCCTACCCTTTCTACCCCAGTAATTTTTTAACACATTAGCCAATTTGAACTGCAGTTGAGAAGAGGATCAAGGCCTGGGAAATGCACTGTTCTGTAACTTAACTCAGTCTTTCTGTTGATTTTAGTTCCTTTTTTTTTTTTTCAGTGCATGCCCCATTTGCTCTTTCTTTAGTCTTGGAGAAAAAAGAAACAATGGAAAGAAAGGAGTTGGTCACAGAGGTCACCAGAACAGGGACAGTTGTCCTATTCTAGAGTTGCCCTGCAGACAGAACGAACGAGGGCTCATTGTGCTGAAATCCACGGTAATATCTCAAAGCAGCTGATAACAAGGGATCTAAGAAATAAGATAATCTAGAAATAAGTGTACATCTTTCTCATCCCTTTCCCTTTCTCCTCAGAGAGCCCTTATCTTGAGAATCACCACCATCTTTCCAACTAAAAACAGCTGATAAGTCCCTCTTGAGCAGCCCTTGGCTTCTGCTCTCTTGTCTGTAGGACAAACACTTCCTTCCCTGGAGCTGCAGCCTGTCCTTCTGCCAGCAGAGCCCTTGCAAAACATTTTAGGAGTTCCTCTAGGTCACCCTTGCAAGGAGGAAGGTGCTCTGGGTGTCCTATTCCTCTCTGGAATGCAATCCTTCAGCGAGTGATGAGAAAAGGTTGGCCAGCCTTCTAGATCTGCCAGCATCCCTGCTGCTGAGCTGTGCCAGGTGAGCTCCTGCCCACTGCTTGTTTTATTTGGGATTTTTGCGAGTTTTGTCCCCAGGGATTTTGTGAAAGCAGAAATGATTCTTTGGCTGATGCTCCTGGACTGGTGGACAGATCACGCTGTCCATCTTCTCTGTTACCAAACCACCAGCAAACTCAGAGACCTTCACTTCTTCTAATGAAGTCTTCCACTGCTGGGAGATATCCGTGTAGCTGCATTAAACGAATACCATAGTGGCTTAACACATAGCCATGGGACCATGGACACATAGCAGGCCATGGGAATGCTTGGTGCTGGAGCTTGCTCCATTCGTGACTTCTCTTTTTCTCCTTTAGCACCAGGAAAGGAGCTGAGGGTGTCTCTCCATTTCAGAAGGAGGGGATGGAGGCAATGTTTGCGTGGAGGACTGCCTGGAGCACGGCTCAGTTCAGCCTCACAGCTCTAACTGTGCTGCTAATGGCAAGTTAAAGCAAACAGTGCTAGGAACCTTTCCATGAAACCAAAGATGAGAACTCATCACCACTACGAAATGTATCGGGGCACGTCTGGAGGAAGGCTGCTTCCGAGTGGAGGTGTTGGCATGTCACTAACCCCGCTGCCTGCTGCTGGCTGGGGGCTGTGCCATCGCTTCAGGATGTTGTTTTGTATTGCAGCCCCATTTGTTGGAGATGAACAGCTCTGAGCAACTCATGAAATGCCGTAACTGCATGTCTGTGCTGTGCATAAGCTCTCCCCTGGGAGAGAAGTGTGTATTCGAATGTCTTGTTTTGATAGGGCATTGCTGCTGGTTTTTAGCATGCACAGTGCCACAGAGTGTGGTTGGGATCTGCCTTTATATGAGGATCAAGAGAGATGAACCACCCTCTCCTGTGAGCTTCAGAACAGCAGTCTCACTTGTTCTTTGCCTCTTCTGTGTGTGTGGGGTGGGATCGCTGTTGTTTTTATTTACTATCCGTGGTTAAGCACCAGTCAAAGATCTCGCTCTCTTTTTTGTGTGTCTAGTCCTAATTACAGCACGGGTACGTCTGCTTTCTCAGAGAGGCCAAGCTCCAAAGCAATTTTAATTTGTGCCTTTGTTTTCATCCGCTGCAATGAGACAGATCTGAGCGGCTGTCGCGGGTGCTTTGCTCAAAGTGGAGAACGAGCCCTCGTGAGAAGGGCAGCTGGAGGGAGAGATTAATTAACCTGGTCTTCATTGGCTTTGTAAACAGGGGGAGAAAGCTCTCTCACACTGCATGTTGCTTATTTAGCTTGTAAAAAGCTGCCCAATCTCGACTCAGTCTTAATCAAATCCACCTTCCCACAAGGCTCAATGCCAGTAATTTGCTTGTACATCTGAGAGGCCTTCTCTTCTTGGATGGCTGTACTAGCTGTGCACCAAGAGATGGAGAAATGCACTCTTCCTCTCTCTGCCTACTCAGCAGACAGCAAAAGTCTTAGGCTATATCCAGTTACATTCATAACCATAGGAAGATACTTGCCTAAAACAGGAACAAGGAATACAAGGCAGAGGTGGTTGTGGAGAGTGTCTCTTGTCCTCTCCCAGTGTGTATTTACGATGTGAACTAATTAAAACGAAGGCTGGGTAGCTCAAATCCATTGATTTTTGTCAGTGGCAACCTTGATACGTTATCAAAAGTGAGTAATCCCTTCCCTGTGAAGCAGACTTTGATAGATCAATAAGGAGAGAACGCGCTGTACCTCCTGGCAGCTCCATCAACCTTTGAGAGAGAGCTCTCAAGGGCACAGGCACTCCTGCTCCCCTTCTTCCAAAGCTCTGCCACCTCCCTCCCCAAACCTGCTGCATGCTGTCTCCACCACCACCACCGCCTCTCATCACCCCCAGTTTTGGATCCATCACTTCTCTGGAAGAACGTCTGATACCAAACACTGCACAGCTGCAGCAATGCAAGTAGAAGGCACCTGAGACAGAAGGGTAAGGGCACTGGGGTGGGATTTAAAGAATTAAAGAAGAATGAAAAAGTATCACGGCTGCCACAACCCCAGCCAGAGCTGTGCTGTCGAGATTTCTGATAACTTATTTGGTTTTGAAGATTTCAGTGCTGCTCCTGGTTGGGGAGGGAGAAGGTGCTCACTGTGTGTTGCCTTGGTGGAAAGCAGTGGTACTTTGGCCATGAGCTTCATGAACGACTGCTTCATTTTGTTCTCTAATTGCTTTGCCTATACATACTCTGGTGCCCAGCACACCACTACAATACAGTGATTATTCTTAACAGTCATATACAGCTCTTATAATTTGAGGGTGACTGTGGGAGCTGTCAGAAGGAAATGTTGAGCCTGGGAATAGCTGCAGGTCATGTCGCTGCAATGGTAAATTCCTGATGTTTGCAGTCAGGTCTGTGAAAGTGAGTTCTCTCTGCCAGGAGGTCTTGATCAGTGTGGAACAAGCACGTAGGCAGGAAAAGAGAGCGTGCATAGCAGGAGCCCATGTGCTGTGTGTCTGCTTCCATCAGTCTTTGTTTTGGAGAAGCACAGAGCCCAGTTTCTCCTATGGGACAGGACTTGGGCTGTTGCTTTCTATGGGATGCTTTTTATCCTTCCATGAAAGCAGAGGTGAAGACAGTGGGTGATTATGGTGGCTCTGGCAGAGCTCCTCTCTCCGCAGTATGAGCATCATGAGCATGTTGCACCCGAACCTTTCCCTTTGCTATGGAGGCAGAGAAGCAGTTGTTTGAGGCTCATCTGGAATAAATGCAGCTTTGTCCTCATCTCGATGTTACAGTGGGCGGCATGTCTTGTCATCTGTGTGTTAATGGGTCTCGCTGTCCCTATCCCCCAGTCTATATTTTTCTACCTAATTTCTTATCCTCTGTTCTCGAAGATCAATGAAATGCTGCAGTCCAGAGGAGCATAAAAAAAAAAAGTCCTAGGAAGCATAAAAAAAATAATCCACCAACAACCCCAAACCTTACAACAAATAGCTCACGAGTGGTTCTTCTTTCACACATCTTATCTTCCTGAATTAGACACGGATTGGCCATCAAAGTCAATGCCACGCTTATTGCAGAGCCCTCACAGTGCATCTCTGCAGCAGTTCCAAGGGGAGTGCCGAGTTGTTCCCTGGCTAAGTGGAGCTTTTCCCCATTGCTTTGAAGCTGACAGCCCAGGTCTCTGCAGCTGGGAAGGATCACCTGGACCTGGGCGATCTGAGCTGGGAAGAACTGGTTATATTCATGTTGCCATCCCAGCATTTCCCCCCTGGTTTCTGCCTCTGAGATCTTTGGGAGAGACGAAACCTTACTAGAAAGCCTGCAAATATCTGAATTGAAACGCAGCCTTTTTGCCTTGATTTAGCCATCACAGAGCTGTGGGTGTGACTGAGCCCTCAAAGCGTTTCCCATGATGTGTGCAGGGCAGTGAGGAGGGGGAAGCGTGGATGCAGGCTTGCACATCCTCCCTCTGCTGTTCCCTCTCCCACGTGCACTCTGTGCTGGGTGCCACGCTGCTCCCCTGTGCACCCTCAGGCACGAGGGGGTGAGGCAGTGCTCCATCCACATCAGGTACATCCAGCCAAGGTGAGATAAGGAAGGATGTGTATGGAGAGTGAGTAATTGCAGGCCAAGAGGCAAAAGTGTCTGACAGGGCAGGATTGATCTGAAGCTTTTCATTGGAACACTTGCCAAAAAAAAGAAAAAAAAAAATCAATGCTTATTCCCTGGACTCAGGAGTGTGTTTACTGTATTCAGCAGCTAGCATTAAAAGTGAATTCCAGCAATTGCAATTACAGCTTTCTCCATCTTTGCCTTTCCCCTTCTCCCTCCCCCATTCCCACTCCCCCTCTCTTTCTGGCTGCCTTTTGTCGTGTTTTGGAGCCTAAGGCAAAGCTAATGCAGTCAAACCGAAAGTGGTTTTATAAATTGTAAAGCCCACCTTCCCCCTTCCTCTGCTTTCCCTTGGGATCTTCTCTTTTTCTGAGCACTGTCAAACTCGATTCAGCTCAGAGACGCAGAGGTGCCTCTCTGAAGCGATGGGAGGCTCCGAGCCGGGCTGGAGCATGGCTCAGCAGCTGGGCAGCAGGCCAGGACGTGTTCGTCCTAATGTGCTCTGATAGCACCGTTTGATTTCCTACTGCCTGATGGCAGGAGTCTTAAATGCAGCCTGGGGAGATGTGGGGAGGCAGTGGGAGAGGCGATGCAGTGGGATAGAGGTGGGGGTGGGAGGGGAAGGAGCCTGGGCAGCACTTGGGGTGAGTGTGCTGGAGTGGGTTTAGCACCTCTATGGCACCAGCCCAGATGTGTCAAATGTCCACGAACCCACCCCACGTGCTGCACTGGGTCCAGCACACCCTGTAAGCCCTGTGGACTGGTCCCAGTAGAGGGCACTGGTGCATGCACTCTGTTCCTCATCATTAATCTCTAATTAACGCGCGGTGCCAGACTGGGACAGTGTGAGGGCTGAACTGTACCTGTGAGTAAAGCATTGGGTTTGGGGATCATTCTCAGAGTCCCCAGGATCTGCTTCATAGAATCATATTGTTGGCTGCAGTTGGAGGGGAACTTAAAGACCATCCAGTTCTGTTCCCCTGCCATGGCTGGGTGCCACCCACCAGATCAGGCTGCCCACCATCCAGCCTGGCCTTGGGCATCTCCAGGGTTGGGGTACCCACAGCTTCTCTGGACACCACGGCCAGCAGGACTTCAGGACTCCTCCTGAGCAAAGAAGACTGTTTTTCCACCCTCTGCAGCACAGGCTGTAGCTGTAGAAGAGGGAGACAGAGCCTCTCCCGCACTGTGCTCTAACGAAGTGGTTGCAAACATGGCTTTGAAGTGAGGATCTCGTGCTGGTGGGGCTGTGGTGTGTGAAGTGGAAAGAGCTCAGCTTGACTCGCAGACCCCAGCCGGAGCTGCAGGCACAAAGCGCACTTACTGCCGCTTGTAATGCGAGTGGTTTTGATTTGGAGCTTGCTGGTGGGGAAAATAAAATGTGCAAAATCAAGAATTCATTGTTCCTGCTTTGCTTTTCTGACGGGAATGTTTTCCTTTGCATGTGAACCTGCGTGGAATAAAACAAGGGACTATTGAGTGCATTTCTCTCATGCTTTCTCTGTGTATTGATCTAGTCTGTTCTGCAGGGGAAGTGCCTCCAAAAGTGCCTAAACCTGCTGCTGTCGGGTGAAACAGAAACGCTTCTCTCTCTTTTTTTCTTTGGATGCTTCTGCCCATTTAATCCAAAGCACCAAGCTGCTCCCAGATGCAGTGCTTTCCAAGATGTGCAGCCAAAACCCTGCTCAGCCCTTCATGCCTGGAGAAGGTCTGCAGCCCTAATCCTGCTGCTACACGAGATGGTTCTCTCTCCCCTCTGGGCAATGGGGACTCATCCATCTCTCAGGGAGTGGTGGTGCCTGGCAGCAATGCTGGGGTCAGGATTTGCTCTGCTCATTGCTTCGGACCTGGCAGAGCCTCTGAACTGGATTTGCCTCCTGCCTTTGACTCCCATTATGAACTCAGGGCAGTGCTCAGCACTTTGCCAGTGCGTGCTGTCTCACATCGAGTGCCTGGGTTGGTAAGTGCCTATGAGAGGCCTGCTGAGCAGTGGCAGTGTTTATCCAGCTCGCTTTGATAAACACACTTCAGAAGCTTTCCTGGTGTGCTCTGGGTGCTCAGCATGGGGCTGACCTCAGCTTTTCGAGTCCAGACTGTGGATAAAGCTGTGGCTCTGGTCCCCTCTTGCTGCAGACTGCCTGCATACGGTTGCATTGTTTTGGCTCTATCTTCTCCCAGCTCCATCTACTGCACGTGTTGGGGAGAGGGTTTGTTGCTAGAGGCTGTTTCGGTCTCAGCAGCACAGAGATGCTAGGACACCAAAGCGTGCAGTGGTTTCATGCCTGTAGGCTTTGTCACCCTCTGCTCCTCTCCTTGCCTGTATGCAGCAGTTATGGGAGCAGCATCCTGCCTTCATGGGGGCTTGCTCTGAGCCCTGCGTACTTTCCAAAATCAGGCTCCAAAGCCCAAACCTAGAGCCTGAGGGAATCATAGAACGGTTTAGGTTGGAAGGAACCTTAAAGGCCATGGAGTTCCCACCCCCTGCCCTTGGCTGGTTGCCACCCACAAGATCAGGCTGCCCTGGATCCCATTTAACCTGGCCTTGAGCACCTGCAGAGATGAGGCATCCACATCTTCTTGTGGTTTTCCTTTTAATGTTATGGGACTTTGGACTGGGCACTAGGAAATGGATGCTCTGATGTCCTGCCATGGCTGAATTCTGTACTTGGTTTTCCTTGAGTAGCTCTGTCGAAAGAAAATTAATGCTGAGCTTTCAAATGAAGCCACAGTGCCCATTTGCATGCCTAAAGCATTGGGAGGACTGCTCTAGGGTTTCTGGCTGCAGACCCTTTTGCTCAATCTAAACTGCTGGAGCTGTGCACAGAAACAAACATGATGTTGATCTTACTGACTAAAGTCAATAGAATGCAATTCCCTGGGTTGCTAGCGAAAGCAGCACGTGCTCCAAACCTTTCCGCAGCAAGTCAGTGGAGACGTTGCTAAGTCAAAACCTGCTTTTTCCAGACAGAATGGCGCACAAGTGTTTGTTTTCTTGAGTACCTAACTAAAGTTGCCACATACAGCAAATGAATATTGACTTAAGTGCAGTTGCCAAGGTAAGAGCCATGTGAAGCTGAGGAATTCCTTTTCCAACTGTTTGCAGGAACAGGTGATGAATACAAGGAAGGGGGGGCTGCTTGGGCTGCTGCCTGTGCTTTCCCTGTTTGCTGTATTTATGGCTGGGGATGGAAGTGCCCTCCTGGCTTGTTTGGCTCTTAAGCTGTGACCTTCTACCACCCTACCCCTTCCCCTTCCCTTCACTCCCCCCTTTCCCCTTTCCCTTTCCCTTTCCCCTTTTTCCTTCCCTTTCCCCTTTTCCCTTTCCTTCCCTTTTCCTTTCATTTCCCTGTTGGTGCCAGACAGCACGCAGCAGATGATCCCCATAGGAGTATGCTCAGAACACACAAACATGATGTTTACTGGCTCTGGGATGGATCAAGGAGGGATTTAGAGACTCCAAGCTTGGCTGCACAGCTCAGAGATCCTCTGCAAGTAAGTTATCCTCTTTGCTGACACTGGCTTTCTCTTCAGGTCATGCTTCTAAACCTCTGGACCCCAAGATAAATCACTTTCCGCTGTAATTACAGAAACTCATTTATGGTGATTAAGTGGTTTGGTGGAAGGTGTTAGAAAGGTGGTAGCTGAGCTCTGCTGGGCTGTGCTGTAATTAGGATAAAAGGGTTTCCTTCTCTTCCTGCAAACCTCCCTGCACCTCCTTCCTTCTCCCTCCAGGTCTGATGGAGCCAGGTCACTGCTGGCCTGACCCATCCCTGACTTGAAATGAGTTTGTTCAGTGCAGTGTGAGCTTTAGGACGTAAATATGCTTTAATTATCCAGCTCAGTGTTTGCACTGGTGTGACTCCCCCATCTGTGGGGGCAGCAGCTCTCTGCAGGTCACCTCTCTGAGAACAGAGGAGGGAGTGAAGCAGCGAATGGAAGTGAAGAAATGACTTTTGAAACGGAGTAAACCCTTCTTCAGGAGTCCTCCCTGGCCTTCCCTGCAAACCACGAGCAAACAGACTCACAAGCAAGGAGCAAAACTCTCATTTCCTGCTATCTACAAACCAATCTGAGTTCCTGTGCTCGCACTGAGCGTGTTCCTTTTAATATCCCACACCCCCCGACGGGAGCCCGCGGACGCTAATTGCTTGCGAAGGCTCTCTGAAGTGTTTCACTTGGTGGATGCATTTGTGTGATCTCCAGGCAGCACTTGTGAGAAGCAGCAACGCACGTTGCTGACGGAGCACATGATTCCTCACCAACTGGTTTCCATCACTGCGGTCCCTGACTTTGTCAGAGCTGGCAGCACAGGGAGAGGAGAGCTGTGCCGGGTTGAGATGGGGGCAAAGCTCTTAGAAATCAATGCTCCCAGAGCTGGGAGAAAGTGTGGCATCACAGTGGTCCCTCTGGGACAGCCAACCTTTATTTCTCTCTTTCCCCTCTCTTTGGTCGATGCGACAGCTTTATGCACAGACAGGACACCGACCTTGATTTAATTATTTTTCCTGCTCTTGGAAAACATCTGTGTAGGTTGTACAAATATCCATATCATAGAATCACTAAGGTTGGAAAAGGACATCTAAGACCATCTAGTCCAACCAGCAACCCATCCCCACCGTGCCTGCTAAGCCATGTCCCCAAGTGCCAAGTCTTGGGCAGAAGTTGTGTAATCTGAACTGAAAGAAGCCACTGGGGTGAGCAGAATAGTGATCCTGTGGCTCCAAGCATCAGTAAGTCCCCTTTTCCTCTCTTTCTGACTCTTTTGCATTCAGTACTTCTGTCTGCCAGGATTGAAGTCAGGGTTGAACATGGCAGTGACTCCTCTTGATGATCCCTTGAGGTGCCATCCAACTCTTGCAATTCTCTGATTCCATGATACCAGCTTGCATCTGGCCGGAGTGGGAAGATTTCCCTCAACTTCATTCTCCTGCAAAACCATTTGACTTGTCACTTTGTCAGCTCCTCTGTACCCATGTCAGCGGGTCTGGTGCTTCTCTCCCCATGTCTCTGCATCCCCACTGAGCAGCCCCTGCTGCCTGCTGCAAGCAGGCGAGTGCTTTGCCTTCTCCTGGCAGGATACCCCTTGCAGGTGGCTGATGGAAGCCAGCAGGATCAGAGCTTGGCTGTCAGATCCCAGCAGGAGTGCAGGGCTTGGGCAGCAGGGTGTATAAGTGCAAGAGGGGTCTAAAGCAAATCTGATTTGGAATTGCCGAGGCAGGAATGCCCACGGTGGCTCTTGCAAAACCTATCCCCAAGGCTGGGCTGCCTTTGAACACAAATTAGTCAGGACTGAAGTTGCTTACATCCCCCGATATGGTTTTAGCATTTTGTGATTTGCTCCTAATTCATCTGAAGCCAGAAATGCTCCCTGGTGTGCCCTCTGAGTTTTCATCTGAGTCGAGCTGGATTGCCTTGGGCTGTTTCTCCAGGACTGGGAACTTTCTGTTCTCTCCTGGCTGATCACACAGAGCAGGGACCTCTGCAGGAATGCATGAACTGTGACCTCCTGCATGGCTGTACGGCTGCTGTGGGTTCAGGGCTCTTGAGGATGGCCAGGAAAACAGTGGGAACAGTGCTCCCTTTCCCCCTGACTTCTATTTTCCTTTTTATCTGTACTCACAGTTCAACTCCAACAGCCCTGACAGCAATTAGTCCTTCAAATCTGGAGCTAGATGTGGAGTGGGAGCCCACTGTTGGTAGCTACGTAAGAGGCTCCATTTCAGAAGGTCATGGTGGGTAGGGGATGGGTAGAGGAGAACAGCAGATCAGTGACAGTCAGAAGGTGACCCCAGAATGTCTCAGACCAGCTTCCACCTGTCTGCAGTGGCCCAGATGCCATCCAGATGCCACTATGGAGATCTCTTCCTCGTACTCTCAATCTGGCATTAAGCTGTTTTCTGCCTGCAATTCTGGCCTCATTCAGCCTTACCCAGAAGAAAAACCCTTTTGATAGCGTGTGTGCCTGTGTGGCTGTGGCATGTTCACACTGTCAGCGAGGCGAGAGTCCCTTTGGCTCTGGAGTGGAAAGAGACCTCATTTAGTGTGGCTGCATCATTGCTGTCACCCTGAGCACACTCCTGCCCCGCTGCTGACCCAGCCCAAGCTGCTGCTGGGTGAGTGATGGGGCACGCATCTGCCTGGGGCTGTGAGTGCTGGTGGTGCTGCCCTGGGGGGCATTGCTCAGGCAGAGAGACAACAGATAGACACACATCTTCGTGCTGTCCCCTGAGGCTGACTTCATTTTCAATCAGATTTTCTTCCAAAAACAAAGCTGAACCCTAAAACAAGTGAGCAGTAGAGTAACACGGGGCATGTAGGACACTTATAAACATCTATATTATGTTTTAATGGTGCAGGGTTTTTTTTCTGACCCCTCTTTTTCTCCAGTAAGGAGAACAGATGGACAGCATAAACTGGAACATCAGTCATCAGCCACTGGAGAAAGACAGGGTTTTGTTGCATACCTCCAAGCTGAAGTCTGTGTCTGAGTTGCTCCGTGTTTGTATATTTGATCATTTTACTTAGGACTTCCTAAGCCAAGCCAGGCTTGGTTTGCTGATATGCTCAGGGGATTGAAAGAGGAAATCTACAGTAGGCAAAAGCCCTTGCTGAGGTTCTGGCTGGACCTGGGGCAGTAGGATCCCTGAGGGACTGTGCAGCACAGGGATGGCAGCTGTAGAATAAGGGGAAGATGTGCTTGGCTCTCCTCTGATCTTTGCTCTGCCCTCCCTGGAAGCCGCAGCCTGCTCCATGCCTGCTGCATGTCTGGTTCATGCTTCCAGGTCAGCCTGGTAGGGCCTGGGACAACAAAGTACACAGAAGAGTGGTTTGTTTCTGCTTTTTGGAGCTGGCAGACTTCAGCCAGTCCTGTTGGGTTAGGATGAGCACAAAGGCTGCAGGAGGTGGTATTTCCTTGTCTGCATATCCATCACTGTCTCTTTCGCAGGTTCAGCTGCAGGAGAGGACTGGTGTGAAACTGCACAGCAAATCCCCAGGCCTGGGGCTCTTGTTCCCGTAAGCCCCTTGCCTCCTGCTTCACTTTCCCTTGCAGCCCTTCAGGCACTCACTGTTGCAGAGGAGGGGAAGATGCTTTTGCAGCCAGGATCCAGCTCATCCCTGTGACCGCAGGGAGCCGCAGCCGCAGATTGAAACCACAGCTCGCCAGCAAATGCAAAACAATGTGCAAACATGTTTTAATGTCAGGCTTTTATTAAAAGTGGACTAAGAGATTAAGATGTTCATCTGCCTTGCAGGGAGTGACTTTATAAATCTCAGCTTGCGTTCACGGAGCGTTGCTAATCACCAGGCTGGATCCACATCACGTGTGCATGGACTGCTTGCTCATGGAAGGCTCTCTTTCTCCAGGCAATGAGAGCTGAGGCTCAGAGAGAGCTCCTGGGGATTAATGTAGGTTCCTACTGACACAGAGTTATTGGGTTTCTTTCTGCTTTTAAGCATTCTACACTTCAGGCCTTCTGCATGTTGGTGACCCCGTGCTTTGAGGACTGTGAGCGGAGCATCACTGGGTCAGCAGGGATCCATGGCTGGCATGGGATCCTGTACTGGATGCTGTTAGAAGGTACTCTGAATGCCACGGGGATGGCAATGACCACTGCAACGACTTCTGAAAGCAAGTAGGGTGTTAAACTCTCTGCCTGCTCTGAACTGTAGTGGTGGAAGTGATTCAGGAAAATCTTGTCCTTGACCTCTTAAGCCTGTCACAGGATTGGAGCAGCTTTGGTGAGAGATTATTTGGATCCTGGCTTTTTTTTTTTCTTTCTCTTCCTCTCTTGATTTATTCTCCTTTAAGCATTCATCCGGAAATTCCCCTTTGCCATGGCATGTTGATGGCTCTGGGACAATCAGTAGTATTCTGCTGCTGTTAGGAGTTCTTAAGGTAGTAAGGTTGGGTCCTTGAAGTGCTGTCAGTAATCATTTTTATGGTGGTCAGATTGCTCATTAGCACACTTGTTTTCAGATATTTAAGCTGGAAAGAAATCTATAGTCCTTGCATTTTTAACTTGATAACCACTCAATAGAACAAATAGAGCTGGAAATTAGGGCAGAGCTGGACTGGAAGAAATAGTCCTGAACGCTCACCTTTTACCCCAGAGGTCTATGGAGACAACTGCTTTGAGAACACAGCTGGGGGGAGCGCATACATTCCCAGCCTACCTAGACGTAATAACAGCTCAGGTTTACAGCAGTGATTAGCCAGTAGGATAGGACCTGGAGGTAGCCCTAACATAGGTATATTGAAAGCTTCTGCTCTGAGTCTGTGTGAAAAACAAGGACTGGTTTGGAGCATTTGTTTGCAGGACACAAACTGAAAGAAACAGCCCAAGAAGTCCTGGATGATGGGTCCCAGAGACAGGCTGGATTTGGAGCAGTGCTGGAGTGGCTTTTCTTGCAGACCCATTTCTCCAGGCAGGGCTGTGAATGGCCCTTGTGCACGTGATGGGATGTTGGGTCTTGGTAGCTGGTGGGGAACTGCTCTGCGTCCTGGTGCATGATGTGGGAGGTGTCCTGGGGGCATTTCATTTGCTTCATGTTGGCTGTGCTGTCAGAGAGAGGGAAGAAAGCCATAGGGAAGAGGAATGTTGGAGTAGGAAGCTGAGGTGGGAATATAATGTTTTCTTCTTGAAAACGTCATCCCCTCTGTTTCAGGAAAAGCCCTGGCCATTTGGCCATCCATCCAATCAATTGTACAATCACCAAGGTTGGATAAGACCTCCAACATCATCTCATCCAGCAGTCCACCTTGTTTGGGGACACCCATCAAAGATGCAGCAGCCTGGCACCTGATGATCACCTCCATCTCCCAGTGCTCCCTTCCATGCAGGGCACAGCTCAGCAGCTGTATTCCCCCCTTTCCCTCCTCCCCCCCACCCCCACACACCTTCAGTTTACGCCATAAAGCAGCAAAGGGTTGGGGGGTTGGTTGGGATTTTGTTGTTTCCGTAAAACATTTTGGGATTCAGTTGAAGGCAAGGTGCTGTGCAGATGTAAGCTCGTTAGAAGGTCATTATCATTATTCACCTGCTGTGTCTGTCTGTCTCTCTAAATGGCTTTAGCTGCCAGCCTAATTATCCACGTTCTCCTTACTATCATATGGTAAAACACCAGTTTGCCCCTACTCCTAGCCCCCTACTCCCCTCCTTCCCCAATACCTATGCCAACAGCACAGATCACACAGTGCTTTGTCTGATGGCCTAAAGCCAGGCTGCACAGTGCTCCTCCATCCTGTTCTGCTGCTGGGGAAAGTGGGGATGTTCCTGCAGCCCTGGATGCAAAAAGGGTGCCCAGAGTGAGCTCCCCCCGCAGCCAGCCCTCATCTGTCTGCATGCCTCAGTGCTGCTCTGTAGCGGCGTTGATCAGTGAAGATAATTATTATGAGGAAGTTGAAAATTTTGTCTTGGGCTTATTACAGACTCTAACCCTATTAGGCAGGCCATTTGGAGTCCGGGGAGGGCTGTTTCTTTCCAGAGGAGATTGCAAGTGGATTGAGTTCCATTATGTTCCTAATTAAAAGGAATGAAATAAAAAAAAAGGGGGAGGTGGGGTTGGGGGGGGGTTGGGGGGTGGGAAAGAAGCAATGGAGCTGTGTGACACTTTGGAAGGAAAATTAAAGCCCCTTAGGTATTTTCCAGTGATGCACTCACATGCATTGCCTTGCTGCTTTCTGCTTTTCTCTTCCACTGCCACCCCATGGCATCCTGGCTCAAGAATGGGAGGGCCAGCAGCACGGCCAAAGGGGCAGCAATGGGGCTGAGCATCGGGATGATGTGGTCGGAGCTGAGCAGGGATGGATGCTGGGCACAGGCAGAGAGCTGCAGGCTGGGAGAGCCCTGGTGCACAGCGGGGTGCTGGGTGCACGGCTCTGCAAGGGATTCTACATCAAGGAGTGATCCTACATCAAGGCAGCGCCGTCAGGCTCCCATGAGCGCTATCACTTGCCCAAAGCGCTCAGAGCACTTACTTATTTTGTAACGTGGCCCCGCAGCCTGTGATGTGCCAGACGTGGCGTGTCTAAGAAGCCGGGCTGTTCCTTATCAGCCTCTCGCACTGTCTCAGAACCCTTCTGCTAAGTGTCTTTTGTCCCCTAATAAACTGATAAGCTGCTGGTAATCCGCTGATCGCTGATAGGCAGGGCGGCCCTGCTCTCCCTCGCCTGCACAGATAAGGCGGCTCTTTGCCAGCGGGCAGCGGGTGATACAGCTCAGGCAGGAGCAGGGAGTGGGTGGGCTTTGGGAGCGTGTGCCCCTCACCCCTAGCTGGTGTGAGGAGAGAGGACAGGGACAGGGTCAGCCTCTCCTGGGGGTCTTGCATCTCTGGGGTAGGCAGCTCCTGCGTCCACCCCGCAGAGCGTGGGCATGGAGTGCTGTTCCCAAATGCCCCCCCTGGCCCTGCTGTTGGCTGCACATCAGTGCCAGGCTAGGGCAGGGAGTCCTGTGGCAGTCTGTGCCCTCAGAAGAAACTGGAAAGAAAGGGAAGAAGGGAGGGAAGGAAAAACACCCCGTGTATTTCCTCCTCTTCCCTCTCTGTTGCAGCACTCCTGCTCTCTGCCGTTAGGAGATGGGCAGGAGGGAGCAGCGCATCGTGTTTTTGGTGTTAATTATCTACGAAGTCATGCAGCTGCAGTGCACACAGCTCTGGTGCCAGGGCTGCTGGACTCCTCTGCATCTGCCTTGTGCAGTGTACGAGCAAAGTCCTTTCTCACCTCCCCGCATCCAGAGCTGCTCAGGGCTGCAATGCAGCACTGCACCTTGGGCTCCCCATCCCAGCAAGCAGCTGTGAGCCTGCCCGAGCTGTGGGGCTGTGGGACAGCCCAGCTCCGGGAGGGGAACACCCCCTTCCCAGCACTCACATCGTTGTCATTTTATTTGCCAAGCAATACAGAGGAAGGGAACAGAGCTCTGCATTTTATATTTTTACCTCCTCATCAGCGTTTTCCTTGGGGGAAGCTGATCTTTGGCCTGTTGTGGCCACAGCCCTTGTTTAGCAGAGTTTGGGTTTGTTCTGACTATTTCTTGCTGTGGAAAACAACTCATTAGCACGAGGTATGCCGGAGCTCTGGAGACTCTCCTATTTTCCTGCTATTTTTGCACTGCACAAGGATGGCGTGAGCATCTCTCTCCTGGCACTGGGCAGCATTTTGGGCTCACCCCTGTGTCCTTCTCCCTTGCTCACGTGTTTTAGTGCTAATTCTGCCTGCTCTGTCTCCTTAACATAGGCTTTTGGGTTAGGGGCATAAAACCCAAAGGAGGATCCGTGTCCCCTCCCCACCTTCTCCCGCTAATTGCGTGCATTTCTGTATCTGCGTGCTGCTGCTGGAGTGAGCGGGCTCAGCCCAGCAACCCGCTGTGTGGGGACTGGAAATGAAGGATCAGGAAGATGCTGACAGCCTGCTCGCGAAGGCTTGATCAATCAGTATGTAATAGAAAAACGGCTTTGGCTCTACAGGGAGAAGGAAGCAAAGGATTTGATTAAAAAGTCAGACTGCGGCTGGTTGGAAGGGACATCTCTTGGAGGCGGATGAATCATCAGGTAGTTACAGCACAGGGGTTTGGCTTGAGAGCAAAGTGAGGGGAACTGCCTTCCTCCCTGTGCCTGGCATCCTGAATTGATATCGTGTGGCCGTGGGGCTCTGCTGCAGCCCGTGAGCTGTTTGGGATGGAGCAGTGCCAGGCTCCTCGCTCAGGCAGCCCAGTGCCTGCCCTGCTGGCATTTGACATGGGTGAACATGCACTAAATAATCGGCAGCCTATCGATCCAAGGTCACCCATGCCAAAGTGTGATCGATGGAAACAGACAGCTGAGTGGTTCTGTAATGAAGTGCCTTCACCTTAGTGGATTTGGGAGAGAGAAAGGGTATGGGAGATTAAATCCTCCTGCCATCGACAGCTCGTCAAGCAAAAGATGTATTAGTGAAGAGAAATCATGCTTCCTCAACCCTGATGGGAGGAACTGAACTGCTGGGGATTGTTTGTGCTCTTTGGAGGAACATAGCTAGAGAGTGCTGCCCCACTGCTTCCCAACACCTGCTCCAGGCTCAACCTGGCGGGCGGTGTCCCAGGCAGTGCTAAAGCTTTAAGGGCTTCAGAGGAATTAGAGAATCCAGGACGGATGCACCCAGGATCTGGTTGGCTTTCTGGGCTGTGGGGGCACAGTGCTGGCTCATGCCCAGCTGCCATCCACCAGTATCTCCAGTTCCTTTCCATCCTTACACCCCCAGCTTGAACTGACAGTGTGGGTTGCCATGTCCCAGGTGCAGACCTTGCACTCGGCTTTGCTGAACCTCATGAGGTTCTCCTGGGCCTGCTGCTGTGTCTGTCTAGGTCTCTCTGGTTGGCATCCAGAATTTGCCGTGGCTGTTGCAGCCCTGCTGGACAAAGGGCTGATGTTGGTCTGACAATCAGCAGCCACTGCGGAGCTGTGAGAGGCAATGAGGGGCATCAATGATGACCTGATGGCCCCTGGGAGTTGTGCCATCCTCCCAGACACCCCAGCTCTGTGTGCAGAGGGAGGCAATGGGAGCTCAGGCAGGAGCTGGCTGCCGCCATGTGAATGTACTGAAGCTGTGGAGCAGAGAAATGAAAGGCATAGGGTTGGATCCTGCATCTCCAGCCAACCCCATTACCTGGGTGTAACCTGGCAAGCAGCACAGAAAGTGAATAACACTTAAACCCATGCAGGCCTGGGGTGACAGGAGTGCTCCGCTCTCTCCTCCACCCATTTTTCAAGACAAACTTTCCTCCGTGATCCACACGCTGCTTTATTGAGCTCTATTTCCTCCAGTCTAACTACAGAAAGAAATTGGCAGCAAGCGCTCTCACGGGCAGCGTGCAGCGGCGGCGGCGGCTGTCAGGGCTCCGGGGGCTTTATTGCCCTGCCAAACACCTACATCATGGTGACACTTACATAATTACATATCGGACCGGCGAGGATGAAGCGCCCGGCACCTCCTAAACGTGTCAACATGATTTGAGAGGTTTGGGTTCGGCTGGACTTCGTAGGCATTAGATTTCAGACTCCAATCACACGGGCATCCGGAGGATCAATAGCTGTGCACCTCGCAGCAGCTGGCTGCAAAGTGAGGGAGCTCCGGGCGTCAGCGCGGCCGGTTAAGATGATGGATGAGTTGGGTTTGGGTTTGGTCGCTCCTCCTTCTGCTGGCTCTTGTTTTGCCCTGCTGTAAGGAGGAAATCTCACGGGCAGACTCTGCATCCCCACCGTGTGCCGGCGGTGCAGCCTGCTCGTGGATGCTCTGTGACCCTCATTATGCAGCAGAGCACTTCCCAGCTTTACCAGTAATCCCACTCTCAGTTCCAGCCACGTCACTCTGTGCTGACAGCAAATAGCTTTTGGGAAGAGAAAGCTGCTGTGACGCAGGTGACTGCGGGCTGAGCTCCCTCTGACAGTACATGCGGAGGCTCTGGTGGTGCTGCACTGCTGCCAGTATGGGAATGGGATTTGGGGCCCTTCTGTGGGTTCTCACTGACGTTGCGTGGGATGGAGATGCTCTGCTTTGGGCAAATCTGCCTTTGATATGTGCTGCATGAGTGCCCTTGAAAGATGTGGGGGAAATCACAGCAATTTGGGTTATTGAGTTGGGTGGATTAGGAAAGAACGTTGGAATGCCTCTGACCAAAGCTGAAATTGGGGATTTTCTTTCAGACTCATCGATCTGAACTCATTTTGTGAAGAGCTGAGGTTACAGCACTTGTTGGCACCCTCAGCTCCGAGTGGCGACGTTTCACACGTGGGACTTTCTAGAAACTGCATTAATTAAGTGAGTTTCATGTAGTTAATTAAAATATCCACTGATTGCTTTTTAACCCCGCACACTCAGCTTCTGGGCAGCCCTGCTGCTGGCTCCTTCAGCCCTCTCTGCCATTGGAGCTTTGTCCTCTCCTGTCCCTCAGAAGATGACATCCAGGCCCATCTTTGCCATCGTGAGTCTCCTCCTGGCTGCCTCCAAAGGACCGTGGTCCCTTTTTCCTTTGGGAAAGAGGTGTGCACACAGCTCTGCCCCGGCCACATCTCACCCAGCTCCTTCTCTAAACAAATTAATTTTCCTGATGGAGAAGTTCAATATCACACTGTCGTGTCTCTCAATTCACCCCCAGATCAGCGCAGTGCTGGAGTCATTTTGCAGCGAGGTCTGTAGCACCTGCCTGCATTACCCAGCGCAACTTAAGGGGAAAACACCTGCAAACAAATTGAACGTTCCTAAGTGCAAATTGGTTTTACAATTGCTCAAGACTTAAAGTGCCACGACTGCAAAATAATGTTATTTTTTCGGGCGGGTGTCTTTGGAATACAGATTGCTTGGATTTGTTCTTTTCAGGAGCACATGGTGGGTCGGGTTCATTGGGGTGAGCTGGCTTGTGGCACACGGGCTGATCCCAGAACTGTCCCCAGTGGAGATAAGCTGCTGGGCAGTGATGCTGCAGCTCCGAGAGAGGCTCTGTGTCTACACAGAGTTCAGCACTGCTCCAAACTTCCCCTTCTCCTCTGCGTGCTCTCTGCAGTCTTCATTTCCACTAAATCACCTCAATTGGTTTCGCTCAGCGGTCGGAAAGCCATGCTTGGAATATAATGGTTGATCTTTTATGACATTTACCGCCACTCATGTCAGCGCGAGCGCCTGTTTAATTCACTTGTTGCTATGCCATCCGTCAATCACTGTAAATGTTATAACAGCAATCTGTCACCGGGGGGGCACGCGTGGGGAAGTGTGCGAGGTGCATCGGATGGGGCTTGGGAGATGGCTGACCCCTCAGATTTTTGGGAGGGGAGGGGTTGCCTGGATCTGAGCAGCACTGTTGGCCCTCTGCCCCAGCGTTGGGCCAGTGGGTTTGTGCAGCAGCACGGTGCTCTCGCAGCTCGTTCTGCTGCTTGCCTCCCCACCCAGCAAGCTGTCCCCCTTCTTTTGGGAGGAGGGAGCCTTAGTATGAGATTTCAGATAGTGAAAGTCAGTGTGGCTTAGTGGCAGTTTGCATTCCCAACAGCCCGTGTAACAGCAGCCATCAACAGCAAGGAGCCCGGCAGCAAAGCAGATGAAGACAAAGTGGCCTTAGGTCTCACTCGCTGCCCTTTGCAAGTAATTACATTAATACACCTGTGAGCTTGTGTAATAACAGAGATGAGATCTCAGCGACGCCCTGTTTGGGTGAAGGCAGGCTTGCAGGAGATGTCTGAGATTGCTTTCCCTGCAAAGAAACAGCGTTTTGATTGATCTCTCAGCAAAGATATGAAAACGCTCCGACTCTGTGCGACGTTTCCTTTTTGCTGTGACATTTTGCAGCAGGAAATGAATGGCACGTGGCCGTCCCACGGTCCGGGTGATGTTACCAAGAGCTGTGAGCAGCTCAGCACCTCTTGCAGCACAATTTGTGCCGGAGGGCACTGAGCTATGTGGGGCAGGGATGGTCCTGGCTGTGGGTGATGGCAGGTGAGCTGCTGGAGACGGGTCAGAGCACGCGTCAGAGCACAGCAGGACAGGTACCACACCGTGCCTGCTCCTCGTGGCTTCAACACGAAAAGTGTTTTAGATTTCTCCCCTCTTCATGGAGTTGATGGCAGCTCTGGTTAAAAGCTGAGATGCTCATGAATTTCTCATTGCCCCAAAGCTGTGTCTGCGCTGCTCTCTGTTGCTGGTGAAGGGATGGGATATCTTTGGGTCCTGTGCTTTGGGAAGCAGCAGGCGCTCTCCTTCCTCCATCAACCCCTGTGTGTGTGATTTTGGCCTCGGTGAATCCCAGTTTCCGTGTCTGTAAAATGGAGTGACGTTTTCTTCCCATGCGCTGAGGCTGTGCTCGCTGCTCTGGCCCCGCTTGGCTTTTATTCTGCTCTCTGTAGAAATGCTCAAAGGTGCTGGCCCACATCAGGAGCTAATGGGCAGCATGCTCAGTGAGCAGGAACAGGGCTCTTCCTATTAAACCACGGGAACACGCAGGCAGCTCTCCACTCCCCCATTCCTCCCCCATAATCCCTCCTCCTCTCTTGCCTGCCTTCTCCGATGATGCTGAGCTCCAAACGCTGTTGTGGCTGTGAGCAAATGAAGCAGCAGTGCTGGGAACAGACCCCACAAGTGCTCAGCCCCATGATCCCACTCTGCACCCCAGTGCTGCCCTTGTGAGCTGGGCAGCTGGGATCCGAGCAGTGCCCCTGGGAGCTGCTGGTTGGGCCCTAAGGGTGGACATGTGGCTTTGGGGCAGGAGCAGGTGCTCTGTGCACTTCAGTTGTTCAAAGCAAATCTGCAGCACTCGCATCTGAGCAACCAGGTGGGAGAGAAGTGGTGATGGGCTCCAGTTTGGGGGCTGCAAGGTGGGGCTGCTTCCCCAAACCCTTGACCGTGAGGATCTGTAGCAGAAAGGATGACAGAGCAGGAGCCTAGAGCAGAGTGAATGGAGCTGCTCTAATGGATATTAAGTGATTTGCGAGCCTGCTGCTTGCAAACACAGCTGTAAATAGAAAAAAAAAGGAGGGGGCAGCAGATGAAAGAGGCTCGGGCTCTTTAGTGGAGCAGTGTGAAAAATGGGGAGAGGTTCCTGTGCAGGGCTCGGGCAGCGAGAGAAACAAAAGCCCCGGCATCTATTTTCATATCTTTTATGTCTTCCTTGCACTTAATCTTGTTTAGCTCTGCAATTAAATTTTAAGACGCATAAGAGTGTTCGCTTACACACTTGGATTCTTCACAGATTGAATTATTTAATAGAGTGTGGAGCGGCTCCATGATCTCGGAGCTATGGCACCAAAGGCAGCCAAGCAGAAAATTAATAAACACTGCCTGCCGTCTCCGTGCCTCCCGCGCTCTCTGCTCCATCCTCCCTCTCCCTCTCCTGCTGCAGCCGCCCCTCTGCTCCCATCCTTTTCTGCTGGGGTTTCCCCTTTCCATCCCACTGCCACCTCCTCCCTCGGTTTTGCCACCTGCCCTCCTGCTGCTGTGGGATTGATGCTCTGTGCATCTCATCCGTGCAGCTCAATTCCTGTGCACGTGTTCACTGTGATTTGGGTCATGACGGGGGGCACCCCATGCCAGCGGTGGGGTTGGGTGAGACTGGGCTGTGCCATTCTATAATTGCATTCCTTGGCCCAGAATGAATTACGTCTCAAATGCTGATGGAATTCTCTCTCTCCTCCTTCATTCTCCAGCCACCAAAGTTGATCTTCTCTCCCCTCCCTTTATTTTCGGTAACCTTTCCAGGCAACAAATTGCAGGGGGCAATTATGCTGTTTGCTAAAGAGAGCATTAAACCAGCTGCAATTTCCACAGAGGATATTGTGCAGCAAACAGTGATACAAAAGCAGTCTATGAAATTCATCAAATTGCCTGTTGGATAAAGGCATGCATTTACAACGCACTCGGAGCCCTTACAAATTATCTGAAGAGAAATCCGTTTGTTATTTTTCTTCCTCTTAAGAATCCCCTTTTTTAGGGGAACCAAATAAAAAGGTTGGAATATTACTGGTGAGGAAAAGCCTGGCCTCTCCTTCATGGGAGGTGATGGTGGTTTTCCTCTGTTGATTTTTGGAGGCACTGCACTTTGAGTTTGATGGCTTTAAGTGCAAGTCTCCATTGGTCTCTTTTTAGAAACATAGAATCATAGAATGGTTGGGTTGGAAGGGTCCTTAAAGATCACACTTCCATGGAGTGGTCGGGCTGGAAGGGACCTTAAAGATCACAGACCCATGGGATGGTTGGGTTGGAAGAGACCTTACTGCCCAACCAGCCCCTCCTGTGCTGAAAATGGGTGCCCTGCTGAGCGCTCGGGCTGTTCAGAGCCCACCCAACCTGGCCTTGGGCACCTCCAGGGATGGGACACCCGTAGCTTCTCTGGGTAATCTGTTCCACAGAGCTTCCTCTCCTGGTTGCTGTCCTTCATGCTGAGTGGGATGGCTGTCGGTGCGGCACTTACGGGGCAAACCAAAGGTCTGGCAGATAAAACTGTGTGAGCTGAGCAGATTCAATACCCCAGCCCTATGCCCAACATCTTTCAAGATATCCACCTCCTCCTGGCTCAAATCTCATCCGGTTCAGAGCTGTCTATTTTTTCTGAGGCTGGACCCCCACTCCACCCCAAACATTTTAACACAGGGAGCATTTGGAGCTGTGGGGCTGAGCAGTGATTCTCGCCTAGCTCCACTGCAGGATGGAAGCAGTATTCATGGAACTGAAATTCTGGAGGGAATGACAGGGACGCAGCAGAGAAGCAGCTAAAACACCTCTCTAATTGCTAATCAATAACTTAAAGAAATGTTGCCCTAGCTGAAACCTGCTCCTAGGGAAAAAAATAAAAATCTACACGATTCGTTCCGTGATTGGAATGAGATTTTATTTGTCTGACTTCTGCTGTTCTGGGTTTATTTTCTTCTTTTTTTTCTTTTTTGTTTGTTTTTCTTGTCCCTCCACCCCATTACACTCAGGTTTTATGAAGTCATCACCCAATCCTCGGTTCAAAACCTCCATGAGAAACTTTTGGCTCTGCAGACAGACCAACACTAATCTTCTGTGTAATTGAATCATCATTGTGGATATTATTTGGCTGCTTCGGAGCAGTTCTGTTTCTCGAGTAATGCTTTTATTAGCTTTTGGTGCTGTTGTGTTGCTTTTTTTCCCCTCTTCTGTAGTAATATTATTTTCTTGCTTTCAAATGCTGTCTACACCTGGCTCTTTATTGATGTGATATGAGGATTTCTGTCTCTCTTTATAAAAGAAAACAAAAAATCCAGTGCAGGTGTACGGAGCAGAGGTTGTTGTCTCTCCAAGGACAAGCAATTGAGGAACATGACCAAGGGGATTTTTCTTGGGCTTCATTTTTCTCAATCTCTTCAACCACACACTTGCAGTTCAATGGGTCAGTGACCATGCCTTGGGCTTCCCTCCATCCCTCAGTGCTGGGAAGGAGGACAAGTAGCTGCCTCCTTGTGCAAGGCCTTTGACATGGTCCAATACTGCACCCGTATCTCTAAGTGAGAGAGATATGGATTTGAAGGCTGGAATATTCAGTGCAGAAGGAGTTGGTTGGGTGGTCATAATCAGAGAGTTGTTGTCAATGGCTCTATGTGCAGGTGGAGGTCAGCGAAGAGTGGTGTACCCCAGGGGTCCATCTTGGGACCTGTGCTCTTGAATGACACAGACAGTGGGAGCAAGTGTATCCTCACCAACTTTTCTGTGCCAAGCTGAGTGGCACAGTTGAAACAACAGAGGGGAGGGATGCCACTCAGAGGGACCTGGACTGAGAAGTGGACCCACAGGAACCAAATGAGGTTCAAGTTCAACAAGGCAACAAAAAGATGCACCTGGGCTGGGGCAGCCCCAGATGTGTTTAGATGCTAGGAAAAAATTCCTTCCTCAGAGGGCTTGAGGTGCTGGCACTGCTGCCCAGAGAAGGTGGTCTGGGTGACAGCAGCACCAACGCTCCTGCTGCTGGGGCTGCTCTTCATAAGAAGAAACCCCAGATCCATGTGATGGACACACACATGGTTTGTGATGGCTTGGAGAGAAGAGTGAGGAAGGGGCAGGGGGGCTTGGGCTGAGCTGGGGCCCCAGGAGGGATTTGTGGGATCCTGCAATTGCCTGAATTCATTTCAATTATTGGCGGCACTTCTCTACAGCACTAAATAAAGTAAAATAAATACAGAAAGCAGAAAGCAATATAAAGCAGTTAGTGGGGATCAGTGGTGAATTGAATAATTCATTCAGGAGAGAAAAAGAGCTATTTGCCATGTCAGTCTTCTCTTGATTGTATTTATAGACAGGAACTTTTGACAAGGAAATTACCTGTAAATTCTTCTTCTTTTATTTATTTATTTTTTTTATTCATCCATCCATTCCAGCAAATAACCAGCAGGAAGGCTTATTGCAGGTTTTATTTTTTCTTCCCAAGGCGGTTTGATGGATTTCTGTGAAGAGCACAAAATCTCGTGACCTCACTCTGAGCCCTGGGGAAGCTGCTGCTTTGATAGAAAGTGAGATAACGTTGGGTGGAAACTCAGGAGGGAAAGCAGCAGCGTTTGTTAGTGCCTCCAAACAGGGATGGAAGCCACACGTTTGTGTTTCCTATGCTCTTGTGGTCTGTGTTTGGAGCAAGGGCTGAAACTGCGATGCTGCTGTGAGCTCCTGCCTCTCAGTGGTGATGATTTTGGGTCTGTCCTTGCACATGGGTGTTCTGCAGCTCTGGGGATGATGAGCGACAGGAGAAGGACACAGTGACTGCCCCTGTAAGCACGGCTTCACCACCTGCCAGAAGTGTCATTTTATTCCTCAAGACTTTATTTGTAGTGAAAGATGGCTCAAGAAAAATATATCCACACTGAGTTTCTCTGACAGAGGGACACCCGGGGGCTATAGAAGTTTATTTACTTCTCTCATGCTCTTTGCTTTGTTTATGGGAGAGAAATGGGACCACGGGAGAGGGCTTTGCCCCCAGTCCCTCTCAGAGGGTGGCAGAGGGGGGGTCAGCCCCCAAAAACTGCCCATGTCCTGAGATCTTCTCCCAGTGCTGATGTTTCATTAGCATCCTCCAAACCCACGGTGAAGCGAGCTGAGGTCTCTGTGGAGCAGCAGGGATGGCTCTGCTGTCCCGGGGGCTCTTTGGGGTCACCCTCTGCTTTCTCACCCCACAACACAACCCTGCAGAGACCTCACAGAAATCCACCCTGGGGCAGCCTCTGTTCCTACAGAAGCCCTGTTTCTGCTTCCTAATAGACATAGATGTAATTTGTTTCCTGAGCAGCACTGGGGGAAATGCGCGTTGCTCGCCGCACCTCCCATTTGCATTGAAGGAAGTCATAATTTGAGCGAAGCGTGAAATACTCACGGCAAACTTCTTGTCTCCGCGAGCGCACTGGAGCTCAGCCTCGTGTATAATTGAGTTGTTATAATGAAGTCTGGGTTTGGTTCTTCAAGAAGGAATTTGTTTAGAAAAGAGACTCTCAACTTAATTTAGATTTCACGCTGTTTCTGAGCTGTTGCTGTCAGCGCTGTAGGTCTGGTGGGCCAATTTGTCCCTGGAGTAATTCTGTGGATGTTGAGTGGTGCTGGGCTGGGATGTGGCTCTCTGAGGAGCTTTAATAACCAGAATTGATCCCTGTGCAGCAATCACAGTGCTGCGGATGATCCGAGTGGAGATGGGATCAGCCCCAAGCAATGTTATGCTGAGCTCTGACCCTGCCAGGACCTTGGTGATCTGCTGCAAACACCACACAGCAACAGCTCTGGGGCCTTGCTGCGTGATGGATGTAGGGCTGGGGAAGGACAGAGGCATCCCTTTTGGGCTGATCCTGAAGTTCATGGGAGAAATATAGGGGTGGAGTGCTCTGTCTCATCACCTCCACCCTATCACATCAGTCTCATTACTTCTGTCTCATCACCTCCATCTCATCATCTCTATCTCATCATGTGCATCCCAACACCTTTGACCCATCACCTCCATGCCATCGTCTCCATCCCAATGCCATCGTCTCATCACCTCCGTCCCACCACCTCTATTGCAAACACTTTCATCCCATCCCTTGTGTCCCAACACTGCCATCCCAACTCCTCTATCCCAACGCCTCCATCCCATCTCCTATGTCCCATCACCTCCATTTCATCACCTCTGTCCTATCACCTCCAGGCTTTTTTTGCTCTGAGCCCTTCTGAGGCAGTTCCCCTCCTGAAGAGCTGCTGGTGAATACTTTGTGGGCTCCAGAACTCATTAACATCTCTGAGCAAATATATGAGCAACAAGCAAACAAGATCCCTTTCCTTCGTCTGTGCAGTTTGGTTTTAAATATTACGTTTCCAGGGATAAATGTTGGCAACACTTGAAATAAGATGTATTAATTAATGAACGAAGCACTTAATTTGGGTTTAATAGGATAATCCTTTGCTGCATGTAACATAAATAGTAATTGAATATTAAGAATGCATTGAGTGAGAATTAACAACTGCGGGAGAGAGAGCTGCATTTCACTGTGCTCTTGTTAAACGCATGGCCCCAGCCTGGGTCTCTGGTGTAGGAGAGCTGGATTCAAAGGCTCTGAAAGTCAATGGAGAAACTGCTCTGAAATGGGTTTGCAAAGCAGGGTGAGAAAATCGGGATTAGGCTTTTGTTCTTGACAGATCCACTGCCTGACCCAGAGCCCAGCTGAACAGAGGGACCTCCTTACATCGACTTCCAGAGCAGCTGGATCATTCAGCAGTTGAAATCTAGCCGTCATCCTAAACACAGCTTTAGGAGGAATATAATAATCACCAGTGTGGGGAATTGGCAGGTCGGGAGGCAAGGGGCTGCTTTGTTCCTTACCCAGGCAATGCTGAGCGTGCCGTTCCCTATCTGCTGCTGGGAGATAGCAGAGCCCTGGCCGGCTGCAGGCCATGGACAGCTAGGCAGGGAGGGGCTGGGGCTGGGCTGTGAAAAGGAAAAATAAATAATAATTAAAAAAAAAACCGTGATAAAAGGTGGACTTTTAACCCATGCGGAGTCCTTCGCAACCATCTGTGGGGCTCTTGGTTTTGCTGGATTTGGAAAGCAGACCGAGCAAGGAGACAGCAGCAATGGGCAGGAAGGCACTCAGCTGCACAGCAGAGCTGGAGTAGCACTCCCTGGGGCCGTACGTCCCTCTGGGTCACCCCTTCTCCTGCACCCCTGACTGTGACAGCTGCAGGCAGTGCAGTCCTGCATCCTGGCTTGCGCTCTGAGGGGAATCTGCCATCTTTCTTTCATCCTGGGATTTATTTGTTGCTGCTTGCTCAATTACATTATTGCAAATTGTGAGTGATAAAACCCTTAAATTACTTATAGCTCATCCTTGTTTAAGAGAATAATTAGTGTGTATCTAAACAGGGAGCAATTCTTCTCAATGGGAAACTTAGACTTTAAGGATGCTTTCCCTGTAACTTACGCTACATAAATAATTGATCATTGATTACACAAGAGTTTTATGCTGTCTAGCCCAAAGATCTCCCTCCTTCTCACGCCAAGCTGCAGTCGCCTCGTGCTGAGGGTCTCTGCAGGCTGGAGGTGCTGCAGATCCCATCTGGGGTTCTGCTCAGGGCTATTCCCACAGCAGGGCAGAGAGCAATACAGTGTCCCCTACACTGACTCCTGAATGCTGGCCGCAAACCCGGGGTGCTCCTGCTGTGAACCTGTGCTGTGAAACACCTGCAGGAAAACCCAGACTACAGGTTCCCTTAACCAAATTCCAGCCTGACAGCCTCATTGGAATTCTGGAGTTGATCACAGAGTTTCTCTAGCTCTTATTTTAATTATTTTTTCCCTTGGCCAGAAAAACTGCCTCAAACCTCCACCGTTTGCCCATGTCACTGAAACCCATACGAGTGATTTATGCAGCTGGCAGCAGGGAGGTTATTTAGCTATTGTTTTAAAAGCAGGTGCAGGGGGAGCAGGAATGGAGACATATTTCATCCACGCCTCAGCCCCTGCCACCTGGGAGAGGTTGGGAGACAGGTAGGGAAAGCTGCTCCCATTCATCTCCTGGGCTGGGAGGAGCTGGAGCCGATAGCAGCTCTCATGGTGGGGTTTGGACCATCTCTGTGCCACTGGGGATGAGGGCTCGGCTTTGTGCTGCACAACAGGTTTGAGTGGGAGGAAGATGAGGGCCCCATCGCTGTGGGTCTGGGCAGGAGGAGCCTCTGCCCCAGTCCTTGTAGGAAACCCATGGCTGCTTTCTGCCCTGCGTGGCGAGGCAGAGAGCTGTGATTTCCAGCACAACCCAGTTCTCCCTCTATGTTAATTAAACAGGACAGGAACATGGACCTGGCTTCTCTAAACAAGAAATCAACTGGAAGGTGGCTCCTTTCCCGAGCCCTGCTGCTTCAGCAACCCGAGTGGGGGAGACAGGAGGAGGAGAAGATCCCTGGATTAAATTTAATGAAAATAAATACATCAGTTCTGCTCGCAGCAGACGGGGCCCCGTTCAGGGGATGGCGAGTCCGGCACATTCTCTGGGAGCTGTAACTCTGTGCTGGCTCAGAGCCCGATCGGTGGCTTCGCACAGAGTGCTTCTGGAGGTTTGTGGGAGATGCCTGGGAGGTGAGACAGCCCGCAGGACAGTGATAGATGAAGTAATGCTTCACCAAGCTGGCGTGTGCTTCGCGAGGAGCATCCCTGTTGTGCTGGATGTTAAATACCAAATGGAGATTAAATGGTGCTGGTGCGGAAGGATGGAGGATGGGGGGTCTGACCTCTCCGCTCCTGAGGGTTTCGCTCAGCAAAATTTCCTCCAGAGTTATAAAGAGGTGTGGGGGCTTCACGGGATCAGTTTGTTCCTTGGTCTTTCTAAAAGCGTAATTTTGTAGAGCCCCCTCCCCCACTGTTACCTCAAACCAGGTATTTCCATCAGTAGTAACCTGCTCCCCTACAGTGCTCTCCCAGATTTGGTTTCCTTCACAACCCATAGCACATCTGGCACAGGTTCCTGCCTGCGGTGTGAAGACCAGCTTGCATCTGCCTTTTATCTCCAGATACTGCTTCTACAAAACACAATCGTGGAGTTATCTCGGGGCCTCTTGCTGTATGCAGTTAAAATCAGCTCACAGCTCCCGGAGTCCCCAGGGAGACAGGGACCCAACAGATGGGCAGGCAGCAAAGAGAGCAGAAACTGCATTCAGTCCCATTTCCTTGGAAAATCAGGCTGGAAAGGGTGAGCAAGCACCTCAGAAGCAGGGAAGGATGGGGTGGGATGTGGGAAGAGAAATAGCTGCTGTCAGAGTCAGAGCTGTGAGAGGGGCTGGGGGCTGATGGTCACCCCCAGCACAGAGCTGTGCCCAGCTCCCAGGGCTGTCCCTTCTTGGCAATGTTAATGAGAGGTTTGCCTGTGTCCTGCAGTGATCTGCCGGGCTTTGTCTGCTTTGCTGAGCTTCTCCAAAGCTCTGGGCTGTTTATGTGCAGGGATTTGATTTCAGGTCCATCTCGAACCCTCGCTGTGTCTCATGGTGACATTTCCCTTGCTAAATATCAGAACAATATCCATCTGAAAGCCAGAGCGAGGAAGGGCAGAGCGAGAGATGTGGGATGAAGGACAGCAAAGGGCTGGAGGAGAGGATTAGGGCAACAATAATAGGAAGTGAAAGGAAAACAAAGTCCAAATCAGGCCCCGTGGAAGAGTAAACACCAGGATGGCTGGGTGGGCAGGCACAGCTCCTACAGAGGCTGTGGGATCATTCAAAAAGCAATTAAATGCTTTCCTGGGGGAACCAGCTTAGGGGAAAGAAGGAGGCAGCTTGGACCTTCTCCTGTCCCTGCTATCTTTAATGATCTTCCAGCAGCTCGAGCCAGCTGGTGACTGAAGGCAAAGCCAGGAGTTTGTAGGGGAGGTGGGCCAAGGGGCAATGTGTGGGGCTGCAGGCAAGCAGTTTGGTTGCACGGCTCTGTAGTGCTGCGATGCTGCATGGGAGGAGTCCCTTGTGATCCTCTGTGTGGGTTCTGAATTGTCCCAACCCCCTGCAAGGCCTTGGGAAGAGCAATGGGTATTCGGCTCCCCCACTGCTCTGCAGTGCAGCACCAGTGAGCCCAACCCAAGGTCCTAGTCCTGAAAGCTTCCTTGCAACCCTGCTGGGACACACAAGTGTCTCTGCTATTCCACAGCATCTGCCTTGCTCATTTTTTATTTCATTTAATTTGTTTTGTTCCTATAGGAAGAAAAAAACAATATCCTATTCAAAGATCTCACGTCACCCTGCAGGGGCTGCACACCGGGGCTCCTCTGGGTGCTCACCCACCCCTTCCCCCCCCACAGCAGTGGGGTGATGGCAAGATGCCATCAGAACATGGGATTCTCGGGGCGGCGATGCAGCCAGCTTGACGTGCAATTTGCATTTTAATCAAGAAAGTCGTATTTTTTCCGTCATTTGCATTTAAATCAAGAGTGTTTCATAACTGAGTGTCCCTCTTAAAGGCACGCTCTGCATTTTGGCTGAGTCGGGGGAGGTTTTGGGAGGCTCTGCTCTGCTCCTGGGCTTTGCTCACAGGTGGCTCCTGCTGTCCCCTGGTTTCGCTGCTGGAGCATCCCTGAGCCTTGCACTGTGCAGGCATAGGGGTGGAAGCACCAGGGAGGAGAGACAGGGGGTGTACAGGCACAAGGGAGGAGGTAAACATTTGTAATGGCAGAGAATGCAAGGAAATTATACACTTTTTTCAAACTGTTTTGGATGGACTCAAGTGCTGCTCTTTTACATGCATTTTTTTTTTACAAATATGAACCTTTTCTCCTTTCGAGACATTTTTGTCCTAAAACCACTCATGCTCCAGCCCCAAGTGCAGCAGCATCTTGAAAAGAAATGCTGCCAATGAGGAGATGTCCTGCTCTGAGCAGTGTCCTGATACGCTTCTCCCCTTTCCAGTGTGATAAACTTTCATGGCTACTGAGTACTTCCTGCAAAAAAGAAAAAGGGGCATTTTCCGAGGGAAAAGCCCTTGCTTTAATGGGGATGTTAGATGAGATCTTGGGGTGTTGGGGTTGGGATGACGAGCTGGTGCCCACTCTTCCTGAGGCAGATGAAGATGGGCTGCACACACTTCTCACTTTGGGGTCAAATCTGCTTGGGACTAAACCCCATCCCAATGAACTCCCATACACAGCCTTGCATCCCTTCAGGATCCCAAGGAGCTGTAGGTTTCTGTCTCAGAGCCACCACCTGGCTGTCCCCAACCCACTGCAGAGCATTTGGGCACCAAGATACCACCGCAGTGCTGTGCCACCTCTGCTCCTTTGCAGAAAGGATCAGAGAGGGACGAGGCAGAGGTTGAGTAACAGTGGGAATAATTCAGGTTGATTTCTTCCCAGACTCCTCATTTGCTGGACGTGTCACCAGCCGTGTAGTATACAGGGAGTTTCGTATCAATTTTCTGCAATGCCAGGCCATAAATAAAGAAAACAAATGTCGTGCCTGTTAATCAGTGGCTGCTCACCCAAATGAGTTCCCTGTACATTTCCCTGTTCTATAATTACTTGTCTCCTGCTGCTAGTTTGTAACTTCTCAGGCTGTGGTTCTGTTTGGTGGCTTTCCCCCTTTCCTTTGACAGGATTAATCTGTTGCTTGTTGGGTTGGTTGTAGGTTTGCCTTTTTTTTTCTTCCTCTTTTTTTTTTTTTATTTTTTTTTTTTATTTATTCCCGGCAGGGGGAAGTTAAAAACCTATTGATTTGTAGGGGAGGTTTTCCATGGGGAAAGCATTCTCCAGTCAGAGCGTGGTTCCCGGTGCTGTGAGGTCCTGCTTGGATTTCAGGTGCCATCGCTGGGAGGAGGGCAGTGGGGTTAGGAAATGGAGGGCTGAGTGCTGTCTCCTTTTTCTGTTTCCTGCAGTTCTGAGAGGGCTGTCAGCTTTCGCTCTGTGCTGCCTCAACCTCTGAGCACAGCTGGATTTGGGGTTGGGTGCCTCATTTTCAGGTGGGGAAACTGAGGCAAGGAGCTGTGTTGCAATTCATTCTCCAGGAGCAGAACCCAAACTCCCCACCCAGCGCTGCAGGACAGGAGCTGGAGGAAATACCCCCGTTCGTTTCTAGGGAGGACAACTTCAAGTACAAGATTAGCAGACAAGGAACAGCTGTGAAAGCACAATGTAATTTCCCAGCCTGGCCCTCCAAACCGAGCTAAATTCATCTCCCTTCCCCTCACACCAAAAATAATTGTAATTTACACACCAAGGGGACAGACACTCCTTACGGCTCAAGGCAGGAAGGCATTAGCTGCAGCCATCACGTGGATCTGCTCCCGGGGACTGCTGCTTGAGGAGGGAGGCTGCGAGATGGATTTTTTGGGAAAGCAGAAATGAGCAGTGAATGCATCTCTGGTGCCTCCCTGGGCTGCCTGCTGCACGCAGCGATGCCGTGTGCTTTATGTCCATTGAAGCCTTCCTGGATGCTCGTTTCCCCAGCAGCCTCTGCTTTGAAGGAAGAATAAAGGACTTGCTTTCTAGTACAGCAAAGGAGAAAGCACACTGGGGAAGCTGGTCTGCTCTATGGGAGGAATAATAGGTCTATTAGGTGAATACATTTGCCGTGTACCCAGCCAAAACGTTTCATTAAAACAACGGGGCTCCACCCTCCCCTGCTAATAAATTAACCTCTGCACAGGGGACGGAGCTGCAGAAAGGAGTTATTTATTGCAGCCAAGTGCTGCAGCTCCTGCTGGAGCCCCATAGCTAATGGAGGGGATTCCTTTGTGTCCTCCTGTGACCTCCCTGAGCCTTCCAGCCCACCCCACGGAGACAGCAGCCCTCCATTGCCTCTTTATAAGCTCACATGGTTTGGGGATGACAGCGTGGATCTGCGGTGTCCTGTGGGGTTTGGGAGGACCGAGGCCAACATCCAAATGGCTGCAAGCTCGACTCTGTCATACAGCCCTCGTAACGGCTCTGGGCCTTGGCACCTCCAAAAGGAAGGCGTGCTGAGTGGGGTGAGAAACGGTTGTTTGTGTTCTCAGAAGCTGAAGATCAGATGCTCTGAGCCGTGAAGCTGCCTCGTTTCTCAGGGCATTGCAGAAGCATCTTCTGAAAGCACTCAGGTAGCTCTCCTGGACACGGAGCTTTGTGGTGGGTACTGCAGCTCACCCAACCCCAGATGAATCAGTAAATGAGGGCTGTGCATTCCAAGCTCCCTGCACTCACGTGTCTCTTTTTTGGGACACGAGGGACCTGAGTGCTTCGGCATCACGTGTCAGTCACAGACCTTGTGTTCCTCCCCAAGTTATTTATCAGGATAAATAATGGTAGGTTAGGAGCATGGTGGATGCAAATTATATAATTAATAATATGCCCTTCAAGAGTAATTTGCAATTTAAAGTGCTGTATGAAAGCCTGGTATTAGCAATACTTATTTATTAATTGCTGGCTCTCAAGTCCTCCATGGTAATTTCCCATCTTTTCCATTTTTTCCTCCATTTCTGTGGCTCTGGGAGAAGATGGGCAGTGATCTGATCAGGTAGGGGAAGCCCTTGGTGCTTCCTTGGCTTTGGTGTTTGATCTTTCTTTCCAGAGACAGCTGCTTTTGGGGGTCGGGGTCTGCTATCTCGTTTGTATGCTCTGTTCTGTTTTTTGGCTTTTATCTGTCTATCTACTTGGGAACATCTTGCTGCTCTTTGGAACTGAACATTTGGCTGATGCTTGGTGAAAAGTGTTTCCAAATGGGAGTGCAGTGCTCACGTTGATTCCTTCATGCAAAACTGACCCATGGTTGGGATTTAAGGAGTCCTGATGTCTCACACGAAGAAAATCATCTCCATATTCCCCTTAAGTGAATGTCTCCAATACACAGAGACCGTGAACCTAAACTCTGGACTTTCCTGCTTTGAGAAGTTCACCCTTCTCCCAGTATCACATCCCCATTTGCAATTGAAAGGGACTGAACCACTTTTCCTACGGAGGAATGGAGGGATGACTTTTTTCCCTTTGCAAAATGTGCAAGGCTCTGCTGAGCATTCCAGCAACCCTCAAACAGCTCAGGGAAAAAACCCACGGTGAAACATTTTCCTACAACCCCCCTGGCAACGCAATGGAGTTGCATCCCTGCCCTCATTCCCACAGCACTGAGTGCTTGAAATCAAGTTATCCCCCACCCACCATCCCCAGGGTGAGCAGCACAGCACAGCCTCATGAACAGACCTCCTCCTGCCTGACAAACTATGAACCCAGCCAGCAGAGCGAGGAGGAGGAGGAGGGGAGGAAGGAGAGCTTGGCCACGTGCATGCAGGAAGGCAGCATCGTGCACCCCACGGAGCCCGTGGGGCCACGCGCCGGCTTCACCCACTCTCTGCTGTCGAAGCACTCGGTGCGACGTGCTCGTCCTGACACTTCACTGCTTGTTTCTCGAAACCCGTCAGAACTGAGTGGGTGCTCAGATGGGTGGCATATGGTCTGAGTCGCTCTGCGCTCACCCAGGGAAAACAGGAGTGGGAAATGGGTCGGGGAGCGTGGGAAGGAGGAAGCGCTGCCATTGGGGGGCAGTGCTGCTGGCTGCTGCCTTGTGGTGAGCGTAGCGGTGATCCTGCTGCATGGGGAGACCGTGGGGAGCTGCTTCGTGGGGCTGTGCTGCAGAGTGGATCTGCAAGTTTCAGCTGTGGGAACGCCCACTGAGTGTGCTGCTGGTGGGGCTCTGGGGGTGGCACCCAGGGTGCATGAGTCCGCACATCCCAGCCCATGACACCGCAAGCAGAGCAGTGTACATGCAACTGAAAGGCAAAAAGGATAGATCCAGGCCCTCGCTGCACCTCCAAGCCCCGTGGGCTCCAAGCAGAGACCTCTGCAGGAGCTGTAGCTGCAGTGGTGCTGAGGTTTGGTGCTGAGGGAGCCCAGAAGGATGGGGACACCAGTGGGTCCGTGCTGAGTGTGGTGGGGACGCATCTGCCTGCCCATCTGGCACAGCAGCTGCTGGCAGGAGCTGGGGCTGCGTGCTCTGAGTGCGGGCAGCTGGAAGTAACAACTGGGAGAGAGGAGGAACCCACAGCACAAGGCAGGTGTGGGAGCAGCAGAACAGAGGGTTGCATCTGGGTCGATAGCCGATGTGAGTTGTGCTGGTCTGGTGGGAGAGGTGTGCAGAGCTACGTGACATCGAGGGAAGCAATAGCAAAGCTCTCCTAGGAGCTGGCAGAGCACGGTGCAACTGCTTGTGTTGGCTTTGTGGCTCCTCTTGGGTCTCTGCTGTAGTGTGGGAGGGGACAATGCTCTGTGCAGGACCAGAAGAAGTGGGTGGCGCAGACCTGGGGCACAGCTGTGCTTGGCACAGGGGTTGGGGGCAGCTGGCCCTGTGAGAAGGCTTTGGAGGACTTAATGAACCTGATCTGGGGGAAGGGCATCAGCACGTGAAGCACAATGTGATCTCTGGGGTGGGGTATGGTCTTGTTGATGGTGCCCAGAGGGACAGGTTGGTCTGACACCCACCCAGAACTACGAGAATCTGGAGACCATCTCCAGCCACCTGCAGAGTAGTGCAGAGCATGATTCACCTCCAGGAGCTCTATGGAAGCTGGAGATCAAGAAGAATTCCTGTCTAAAAGCAAGCTGGCTTTGCCCATCCCAGCTTTTCAAAGCCAGATTTCTGCAGAGATTTGTCTTCTGGGCGCTGGATTCTCTTGGTTGGATCCTTCTCACAATTCATCACCATGAGTATCACTTGTCCTCCAATGTCACGTTTTCCTTTAATCAGCCTTCACCACTCAGGCATGCTGCAGCTCCCTCAATGGCAAAACATCATCCCTCGTAACGAGCTGGACTTGGTGGGCCCAGGGGAGCAGAGACCCTATTGCTCTTCATCACCTCCAATGGATCGGAGCAGATCATTTTTGCAACAACTTTAATAAATTGATTCAATTTGGCAAGCATAAAAAGATAAAAATAAGAGAGAGAGATTAAAAAGTAAAGGAGGGAATAATGTGAGATGCTCCCAGCAATTGTGGTGGATGGTAAATCTCTTTTTTATTACTCCTTTATTATTTCCAGAATCTGAAGTTTAAATAATTAAGCAGAATAAATGGTGGATGAATATTATTTTCAAGTTTTATTTATTGATTCTCAAAGGACAGATGTGCACAGAGACCCAGGCATAGAGGAAACTAATTTCTCCATTGGTGTAAATCAGCAGAGCATCATTAGCATGAATGCCATTTAAAGGAGATTTACACAAGCTGAGAATCCAGCCTCCTAATTTTGGAAAGAAAATATGAAAGACTACGTAAGGTTTCATATATATATATATATATATTTGTTCCGTCTCCTGTGCAATTCATTTATTTTCCAATTTAAAAGCACATCCGGTATATTTCCTCGTGTAATTTAAACATGCCTCTTGACAGTGCTGCTCACTCCAAAGGTGCTTTTTGGAGCCTGCACCATGTGCTTGCAGCTGGGAGGGGATGGTGTGAGCGATGGAAGCACTGGGGGCTGCTGCAGGGGGGTCTGGGCTGGGAGCACCGTGGGCATTCACAGCCCCTGGGTGAAGGTTTCCCAGTGCTAAAGGCTGAACTCATGCTGAGTGCTGTGCTCTTGGTCATCCCCCCTCGAGCAGCAGACTTAGAACATGTGCAAGCTGCTGGGAGAGCACCCTCAAGTGCCACGGGGTGCCTGGCTCTCCCCGCACCATGCTGTGATAGGGGATGGACACCTCCAGCCGTAGCTGCTCCTCGTTTCTTCTTTCATCTCCCGTGGGTGCCCCGGGGCTCCCACCTTCTGGAGGAAACCTCCAGTGCTGTGATATTTTTGGCATTGCAGAGGAGAGTGAGGCGGTGGCTGCTGCAGCAAGAGCAATAGAGGCCGCAGAGAAGGAGAGGGCTGCGGTCTGATATTAACAGCGGGGCCAATTAAGGACGCCAGGAATTAAGGACATCTGACACCTGTAAGTAAATTAACCCAAAGGAAATGCGCTGCTAGACGGATCTCTGCTACACGGGGAGTGACATACGGACGAAGCAGCCCTGCGAGCAGACAAAAGAGGTGGTTCCCTTTGTTATACAACCTTGCCTGTGCGCTAAAACCAATTAGGGCACATCATCTGTGCAGCCGGAGCTGATGGTGATGGTGCGGGGGCTGGAAGCACTGACAGGTTTCAGGAGTCCCTAACTCCGCTCATCGTGCGAAGACAAAATGAAAAAGTGTCACAGGGAGGAGTTTCTGGTGCTTGAGTCAATCCTGAAATGCAAATGCCAGGAAAGTGGGGCTGGGTGGGAGATTCCGACTTGTATAGCGTCGTTCTGAGCTGAGGAGCTTGGATGTGGCTGTGGGAAATTGGTTTGATGCAGAGAGTCTGGGGCAGCGGGAGCTTGTGTCCTTCTTATCCGCCACCAGCCTGGAAATGAGAAATCTGACCGAGATTTGTAGCAATTGCAGGGGAGCAGAAAGGCTGTTGACACCTCAGATCCATCAAAATCTCTTTTTTTCTGTGCTCCCTGATAGGATGGCAGCTGGTGCTTGGGGAGAGAGCGGTGCCCGTGTTAGTCCCAGCTCCCCAGGAGCACCCGTGCCATGGCGTGCCATGATGTTTGCAAGAACTTTGTGCAGGAAAATGAGGAATTTTGAAGGTGTCCCACTGGAAAAAGCACGATGACACCAAATTTCCACATGGGGTCCCTGCCTTAGCAGGGTGATCCCTCCAGCTAACCCAGCTCTGCTGGGGCAGAGGGCCCAATATTGTCCTTGGAAATCTCATCTCACTCCTGGAAAGCTACGGGGCAGGGCTGTGTTCCTGCCTCTGCTGAAGTGTGTTGTGCTCATCTGCTTATCGAGCATCTTTCCTGCAAAGCACGGCTGCCTGGCTCTAACAATGGGGCAGCCATCACCTGTCTGTGCATGTGCCTGGGAGGAATTGTGCGTGGGACTGAGGTCTGGCTCCCACGCTCTCAGCAGGACCGAGATTTGGTCCTTCAAAATGTCATTTGCTGAACAACAAGTAATGATAAACACTTATTGTTATTCTCCTATTTCTCCCCCCCCTCTCTGTGGGAGTAGATGCTATTGCTAAGTGACCGAACACTCACTTGACCCTTGAAAATGCAAGAGTCATGTTTAATTCATGTCTTTTATTTATAGGTTTGGGGCTCCTCTGCTTGCTGTCCTGAGCCGTGCTCTCTCCAGGAGCTGTGCTGCAGCAGCACTGGGCTCAGCCGCTGTGTCAGCTCCCTTCACGCTGATGAGGGCTTGGGGAAAGAGTAAAAAAATAAAAAATCGAGGGGAAAAAAAAAAGAAGGGAAATTCTGCAGTCAGACGGCGTGGATGCTTTCAGAGCGGCTGCAGCTCGCTGCCCACCCACCCACCATCACATCAAGGGTTTTCCAGTGGTATCAGCATCAAGCAAGGTCCTGCAAGAGAGCAGCCTGGTGGGGGGGGGGAGGGGCTATGCCTATATGTCACTTGTCCACAGCCCCACCGTGTCCCCTGAGCCCCACAGCTGGAGCAGGAAGGGCTGGGAGGATGCTCTGCCCCATGGCACAGTGCAGCCACAAACCACATGAACAAGGACATGACCCAGCAGCGGCAGGACTGAGTGAGTGGTGCTGGCTAGAAAGAATGCAGTGATGTGGCCTCCAGGATGAACTCCTGTTGGCAGGTGAGTGCAGTCCTGGGATGTGTGACCAAGCAGAAAGACAGCAACATAATCCTTCGTCCCGGTGCAGGTCTGCTTAAACCACTTGTAACGCAGATAGCTTTGGGCAAAGCATCACAGAAAGGAAATGGAGGGGCAGCAAAGGGATGGAAATGCAGTCTGGAGTAAGGTAAAGGTTTTAGAGAGGATGGTTGTGAAGAAAGCGATTAGAGGAAATAAAACAGAGACAGGACGGAGATGGAGGCTGCGGAGGGAGGGAGCATCTGGTGCTGCTGGTGCGAGGGAACGTTGCAGAGCAGGGGAATGGTGCTCAGCACTGAGATGTGCTGGAGAGGGAAGGAAAGAGTGGCCCCAACCAGAGCAGGAGGTTCACGTGCATCGATGGCCAGGCAGGCAGTGCTGGCTCCACCTGGACTGCAACCAAGCAGCACAGAACAGAAGGGATGGATGTGGAAGGAAGACATTCATTCCCACCCAGTGAATCCCCAATGCAGTTTGCGAACACAAAGGAGCTTTTGGTAGAATTCTGTCTCTGTTTTTGTTTCATCAAACAGCCAGTGTGGGGTCAACTCTTCCCTTGTCCCTTTCAAGGGACAGATAACAAGAGGTTTTGGTTGTCCCCTTGAGCTTGGCGGCTTCTTCTGGGAGGTGCTGTGGCAGATGGATGTGTTGTCCCTGGGATTTTGGTGCATTGCCTTTTGAAGATGCTGGAGAACAATCGTCATGGTGGAAATGCTGAGGGCAAGGCCGGGCTCTGGGGATGGATATCTTAGTGCTGCTGTCAAAGGCACTGGTGTTGAGAAGCTCTCCATGAGCCTTATCCAAAAAGGATGCTGCTGGTGGGGGGAATGTGCTGGGTCATGGTTTGTACCCTGGTTTTCCTCTCCCACTGCCCCTTTTCTTCTTAAAGAATAGGAAGGAATTATATCCCATCAGTGGCTTTTAAAAGTCAACCGAAAATGTCCTTTATTAAATTACCACCCTATTGATCTAGCAGTCATCCGAAAGGGGATTGATTGAGGACTTAAACAGACGCGCAGCCGGGCCAGACGCTCAATTAATGTGCATAAACGGGCAGTGAAGAAGCAATTTTCAGAGTAAGTCAAGCAAAAGATCAATCCTGTTTTGCCTCCTATGCCAAAGTTTCTTGTGTATTTATTTTTACATTATTTCATCTTTTGGTCCCTCTTAAGTTGAGCACGTTGTTGAGAGGCGGCACTCAAAGCACAGCTCAGTTCACTCAGAGCCACCACTCCTTTCCTGCAGGCCTTGGAGAGGATGCCTTCCCTGCAGGGCTGGGGAAAGCCACATCATCTCAGTGAGTCCACTGAAATCCCTGTATGTTGAACCTTGGGTGGCTCTTCCAAGTTCTGGGGAAGGTTTGGTGGAATAAAATATCCTCTTTCCTGACTCTATTATGATAACTCTAGGTGCTAAAGCAGCCGTGATGGACCTACAGCTGTTTGGCTTTGCTCTGGCTCTTCCTACAGATGCTGACCCTGTGAACAGGGCTGAAGAATGAGCCAGAGGAAAGCATTAGAAGGCAAATCACTACTCCATGTCTGGTTGTTCTGTTTGTGAGCAAACTGCAGGAAACACTGTTTTCCTTTTTTTTTTTCTTCTTTTTTTTTTTTTCTGCTGCTTCTTTTTTTCTTTTGAGATAACAAGAACCCTGATAAGAAATTCAGGTCTCTGAAGGCTGCCAGCCCGGCCCTACTGGCTCAGAGGCTTTGTTCCCAGTCTTTCTGAAGCCAGATGTACGTGGCTTCACCCTATTCATGTGAAAGGGATCATTCGTGGTTTGCAGTGATTGGAGGAGAGCACAAAGCCATGCTGCTGAGCTAAGGGGGAGAGCTGAGCTGAGTAATGCGTTGGCACGGGCTGCCCAGGGAGGTGGTGGGGTCAGCATCCCTGGAGGTGTTTAGAATGGTGGAGATGTGGCACTGAGGGACCATGGGCTGTGGGCATGGTGGGATGGGTTGGGGTTAGACTTGGAGTTCTCAGAGGTCTTATCCACCTGAATGTTTCTATGATTCTATGATCTGGTGTCATTTCATGGCCTCAGGCATCTTGGCCACAGACCTGGTGAGCTGGAGATGCCATACACATCCCTGGTGCAGACCTTCCAGGTCTTTCCATGAGGAGCCAATGTGTCTGCACAGCAGAGACACTGGGGACTCTGTGCTCCTGGATGTGCAGAACTGGAGCCCACCCCCTGCTCTGGTTTATCCTCATTCAACATCTAACAACAGTCAAATCCCCTTCACCTCCTCCAAGGGGTAAAATGAGAATTCAGTGGGCCGAAGTACCCCTGATCTGCCACGCTCAAGGAATATGGGCTCAAAAACACCCGTGTGAGCTCTTCCATCTCCCCCTCTCTCTTGCTGTCCTCAAGATTGGGTGAGTACAAGATCTGTGCTGCTGAGGCACATGGAGAACTCCTGCCCACTGCCTAGCCACCTCCTTCCATCCCACCAACCTCAGGCATTCCCTTTCACTGCTGCTCCATGGCACAACGTGGCTTTGTGCATTTCCTGCCTGAACCTGGAGCCCATGTCCTGGCCTGGCATCACCACTGAGTCACTGAGGCAGAAAGCTTCCCCTTCCCTCAACAGCAGGCAGGAGGCCACGTGCTCAGAGCTACAGTCATAATTAGCAGGAGCTTGTTGCACAGGCTGAGGGCTTTCCCTGTCTGTTACCTCTCAAGAAGCCTGTCATTATGTGGATGGAGAAGCTTTATTCCTTTTCCACTTTGCACAGCAAGGGAGTTCCTCTCCCATGTAGACTATGCTGGTTGGGATGTGCTGGGGTTGAGGATCCCCTGTGGTTTGCTGTGAAAAAGGGGCTGGAGCTGCTCGGGGAGGGGGACAGGAGGAAGGAACGAGTGGGGTCATGGGGCTGGGAAGAGCTGGAAGGGTTTGCTCAGTTTGCACTTGTTCAGTCTGATGCCTCAAGAGCCGAAGCCAGAGCTGGTGGGAGGGAGGAGGAGTGCAGCCCCTCTCACAGATTTTGGGAGTGAGGGCCTTGGGGGTCCCAACACATCTCCTCTCTCAGCCCACAAAGCCCATGGGGAGCAGCAGAGAGGAACTGAAGCCAGCAGCTCCTTTCCCCTCTCATCTTTGTGCTGCAATCCCTTTTAAGGAGAATAAATTATTGAATGGGTGAAATCTCCCGTGCAGGGTAATAAAAATGTATCTTCAATTAGAATGGGCTGAGGATTTTTTTTACAGCACCTGAATGAGGGATGTTCCTGCAGCAGATAGAGACCTCTCACCTCTTTCTCTTTGCTTTTCTAACCTGAGATCACTGTTTCTTCCCTGCCCAAGGTTGGCTGTGCTGGGATGGATGTGCAGCCTGGCAGTGGGGTCACGTCAGCGGGAGGGAGCTCGTGATCTCTTTTACACCAAGAGCTGGTCAACAATGAAAGGGAATTTTTGTTTGTTTGTTTTTAAATTTTTAATAGCACCGCTCTTTGAGTTTTCGGAGACAATATTTCATTTCAGCACGTTCCTTTGCCCCTGGTAGTACAAGCTGTAATTTAATGTGGTCTGCGTTAATAAAGGAAAGTTCCTTCTTTCTCTCTCATTCCTCTTTGAGTTGCATTCAAATAAGCGGAGCATGTCATTAATGGGCTGTGAGCATCAGGGTGTGACTGGGGTTGGTAGCATGGGGCAGGTGGGAAAGGGAGTCCCATAGCATAGTCCTGGGTATAGGCAGAAAAGGGAGCACCAAGCAAACCCTTCTGGTGGGCTCTCCCTGGGGTGCTGAGATCTCCTAGCTGCTCCTGCAATGGAAAACAACCGAAGGGCTTCCCTTCCTGAGGGCAAGTCACCAAAACTCATCTAGAGCATCACCACAGTGGCTAATGGCTGTCAATTTGGGGGGCTGGGGGAAGGATTGATTTATATGTATAGTTGGGATTTTATTTGCATTTTAAATCACACTCTTCGGCTAAACTAATGGACCCCCTATTTATAGATGGCTTCAACATAAAGTGACTGCTAATTACTACAATTAATATAGCGTTAAAGGCTTGCCAGCCAACTCCACTGCAACTTGTATCGCCTACTCATTTTCAATTAAGGCACACTGACAAGTAAAATACGTAGTTATTAAGAGCAGAGCCCTGTTGTGTAATTACATTTTTCTAAGGTCATTAATCTCCTGCAATATACAGTTGTGCACCCCGTGGCTGGAGGGGGGCAGTTTGGAGGGGCAGCCCATGCGAGGGATGGTGGTAGCACTTAGGGAAGGATAGTGAGGTGAGACTCTTTCCACTGTGCCCTCAGTCTGTGGATGCACAGAGGATGCCCATGGACTACCATGGGCTCCCATCCTAGGGCATGCTCGTTGCCCTGTGGAAACGTATTTATACTAAGTGTTCATCTTTCATCTGACAGTCCCTGTGGGTCCCTTCCAACCTGGGATATTCTATGATTCTATCCCCCGATTTATTACTATTTCTCAAGTTCTTTGGGCTCACCCAGGCTGGGCTGCCTATTGAACAGGGCATTTTCCTCCCCCACAACCAGGGAGGAAAGTGGGCTGCACACTTTCAGGGATCAGAGGGAGAGCAGAAGAGCTGGGGAGATGGAGACCTTCTGTGGCAGGGATGGAAGCAGGCCCTGCACATCAAGGCTGGGGTGGGGATTGTGGACAATGCTAATGATGAGGCTGAAACCTCTCACTAAGCCTGTGTATGTTAACTCAAACCCTCAACATCATAACCTCGACTTGTCCTCTCTCTGGCCCCAAGCTTTGCTTGTGTGATGCTCTGTGCATGGAGGGGGCAAAATGGGGGGCAGCTGCTCTGTAAAGTAAAAGGCAAACAAAATAAAGACAAAGCAAGTGTAAAGAGAGGCTTATAACTGCAAGCAAGCACACAAACACGTGGAGCAGCGAAGGAGCATCAGCTCCCTAATGCCTGTAGCAGCAGCTGGTGAAATCATGCGCAAAACATTGCAGCATTAGGGCACACGTGGTGACAAGGTGTAGTGCTGTGATTATAATAAAGTCAGACACGGGCCTTTAACACGTTCAGGCTGATGCTTTGATTGACTGTCTGAGAGTCAGTGTTGGCGAACATGAGCCTGTCTGCTCCTCCAGGGCTGGAGCACCCAGCATGGCCCTAAGCACTGGGCAGCACTAAGTCTGCATGTCCTTGCTTTGCTGCTCTGCGGGACATCGTCCCCAGAAGGGAATGGCTTCTGCCTCTGGACCACAGATGCAGGAGGGAGGCCTCGCTCAGCTCTGGCTCATAGGTGGGCAGTCTGGGTTTGGATTTGCAGTTTAAGTGCTGATCCCAGCTGAAGGTGAATGCAACCACAGCAGGCTGCTCCCAGCCACTGTCACACTGCCCACTGGGGGCTATTGTGAGTTACGGATGAGCAGAAGAGAGGAGCGGGCATTAACCATGGCCAGACAGGCTGCTGGCTTGTTGATTCATTTGGCAGTAATCCCCTTGATCCCCTGCATCATGCCTTCACACAGCAGTCCACGTTGTTTCCTAGGTGAGAGCAGGAGCCCTTGCACAGGCAGTAACACCTGCACAGGGAGTAGCAGCCCATGGGTTGTAACACACTGCACCAGCACCCAGCAGTTCCCTGATGGCAGTGACAAGGCAGAGGTGTGATGAGCTGCCCCTTCCATCCCCTCCCTCCTGGCTCTTTCCCATCTCATTGCTTTGTGGTTATGAATAATGTTCACCTGGATTTAAGGTGCTTCTGAGGAGGTTTCTAGGAAGAGATGCCTTCTGCCCACTAAATTACCAGCACTGCTTTCTCTGCTCACCCCAGAGATCAGATATGTGCCTTGACTGACATGAAAACTTCCCAGCATTGAAGGCTGAAAGAGACAAATGAGCAATTCGACAAGAAATTATCCTCTGGATTTCCTTCTCTCCAGTCTGTTTAATTGGGTGAGCTCAGGGTGGCTCTAATTGCCATGTGCAATGCACAGCTTCACCCTCTCCTCTGAATTTTTGGCTCAGCCTTTCTCCTTTCCTCCTCCTCCTCGTCCTTCCCAGCACCATTTATCTTCCCCCTCCTACAACATCTTTTCTTAATTTTTCCCCAGTCTGTTTTGGAAGCAGTAAAAAGCCAAAGCACAAAGGCTGGAGGATGCTCCCCTATCCCTTCTCCTGCTTCTCATTTCCATGGGGCTGGAGACCACACTGGGTTTGTGGTCACCACGTTTGCACGTGGCAACTGTACTGCAAACCTTGCACCCACCTCATTTCTCTTGGCTTTTGCTTGGCCTCATCCCAGAGTCAGCATTTCTGGGTTACGTTATCAGTGCTGTGAATCAGGAGGAGCATGGTGTGCTCCGAAAGAGGTACCTGGTACCCAAGGGTGGTCCCACAAAGGACTCTGAGATGCTCTCAGAGGGCCACAAGGATGGGGGGGATGGGTTCAAAGCCCACCTCCACCTGGCTTGGAGTATTCTGCCCATTGCCAACGTCTCCCTCCTCTCTCCCCCTTGCCAGAAGAACTTTGTGGTGTATTTCACGCTGGTGGCTGAATTTCATTTCCATGTCTCATGGAAACACGAGAGAATGCACAAGCCCTCTCCTTGGCCAGCAACGACAGATTTGTGGCTCAGCTGTGGTCCCCAAGGACACAGCACAGGCATCCGAGCAGCACGCACAGCATTATGATGAATGAGGGATAATTTAAAATGGCACCCGACGTCCAAATTCTGTTTGTAATAAATACATGAACCAGTTAAAAATAAATTGATTAGCCAAGGATATCCTCTTAACACTCTTTAAACTCTAACATCTGTTTGTAATAAATAATTCAGGCAGTAGGTATTAATGAGAGGCCAGGCGTGCTGGGAAGGGGGGGCTGCTCAGGAGCTCTGCAGAGATGCAGCGCTGCCAAGAAGCACGAGATGGAGAAGCAGCTCTGTGCTGTCCCAGAGCCATGGGCACACAAACCATTGCACAGTGGAGAAACTGCAAAGTGAGGTGTGTGCAAGGGGTGTGCTGAGGGTGTACCAGCAGGCTGCATGGCCATGCCCTGTGTGTGGTGGAACCTGCAGCCTTGCTGTGTTAGGTTTAGCTGCATGTACAGCCACATGCAGACATTACACCATGGAATCTGTTGCATGTGGTGCATGCGCATTGTGACCACATGCAGGCTCTATGCATCAGAACCCGTTGCATTTGTTGCATGTACACTGTGACCAGATACAGGCACTATGCTATGAACCTGTTGCATTTACTGCACGCACACTGTGATCACACACATGAAGGGTGGAGTGCCATCAGGGCACATGTACGCGTTCTGTGCATCGGGATCCCATTGAGGAAGCAGGAGGATGGAGCTGGGAGCACAGCCCGGGCTCGGGCAGCAGATCTGGATGTCACAGACTGATAATTGTTGGGTTTCTCCTTTTTTAATCAGTGCTAACAGCTGCTGTGCCCAATCCACGAGGGGCTGCTTCTGGCACTTGTACTGAGCCATCAAGCCCAGGATTTTCTCCCTGCTCAGATGCTGGAGCCAGCTGGAGTCAGACCAAAGCTGAGGGTGAGTAATGAGCCGTGGGGATGTGGGGGCCACCCAGCAGCTCCAGGTGGGGAACGGGGACAAGGGATGTGTCTGCTGGCACCCAGCCAGGCTGCTTGCGGTGCTCCAGTGCCGGCAGCATCGCTCTGCCTGCTAGGAGCCCAAGTCCTTCAGCAAGGATACACCAAGAGGGGCTGTCCAGATCCCAGTTAGCTAGTTCTGAACTCGTCCTGCAGTCAGGAATGGAGCTGGATGGGAGCTAAGTACCAAAGCACCAGCCCAGGTGAGGAGCTGTGCATGGGAGGGCAGTGATGAGGTGTCTGGCGTGGTCCATCCTGCTGCAGCTCCCAGGGCTGGTCAGGGAGGTGGTTGGAGGGACTGCGAGGACAGGAGGGGATTGGATGTGTGTGGTTGTCTTCTTGTGTTCCCAGCTGCAAGGACAGTTCCTAACTCTGCTTCAAGTTTGCACCTGTGAGCATCAGTCCTTGCTGCTCCATCCTCTGCTGAAACACCTCCCTGTGCACCCGAGGCCACACCGAGGTGCTCTTCCCATTAATCACCCCCTCCGATTGGTGTCTGCTGAGGAATTAAATCCATTTGTCATCGCTGCCCTGATCCAATCCACCCCTATCCTATCACTCTTGCCTTGCAGGGCTGGCAGCTCGTGGCTGCCCCAGCACTGTCTCCATGGCCTCGGGCACTGCAGGGACAGTCCTGGCTCCATCAGCTCACAGAGATCCCAGGCGTGCCGGGGTGGACCATCTGGCCCACCTCTCTGCAGCCCTGTCACAAGTTGGGACCCCTCTGACATGCTGCAGGTGGGGCTCACTGGTATCAGAGCCCCAGTGAAACATCCCCACTGGGGAGAGTCCACCAAAAAGCAAAGCCTCTGGCATCCTCCCTGTTCCCCAGTGACCAGCAGCAGTTTGGCTGGATTGCTCGGAGCAGCTCAGCACCCTGCAGCACCAGGAATGCTGCTTGTACAGCAACAGGTGCATCCCCACCCTCCTCCATCCCCAGCACTGCGCTGCCTCAACACACTCCCTAAAATCCGCTCTGGCTGCCAGCACAGCCCCTGGGAGCATTCCCCTGGCAGCGAGCAGGAGCTGCTCATTAATTAGCCTCCCATTCCTCCCGAGCATCCCCTGCAATAACACGCAGCTCCTGCCTTTTAACTACCAACAAGCAATCACTCAGCCTCCAATAAAGAGAGAAGGAACAAGCCCCTGGTTGTGCTGTTAGCAATCATTTTCCTGGCTGTTTACCTGCTCCTGTACTCCTGTTTTTCCCTGAGTAGCCCCACTTTTGGTAGGGAAAGATGAGAGTACCAACCCTACTGCCCTCAGCCCCATGCTTACAGGGTGCTGTGCCACTTCCACCCCCTCCTGCTTGCCCCCTGTGCTGGTTTAAGCTCATGGAGGATGCACCCTTACGGTGAAAGCTTTCCCCTGCTGGGTGCTTATCTGCATTCTGGCATTTAGCTTGGAGAATTGTAAATCCTCGTGGCACTTTGTGGCTGTAGGAAATTTGGGAGTTAAGTCAGGGCAGCGGCAGGCATGGTTATAGGGATAGGGGGCAAGATGGGATGGGATGGGGGAAAGGCTGCAGATCTGCAAGACAAAGGGCTGAAAATGTGAATGTAATTGGGGGGGTGGGGTTGCGTTCATCCTAGGAGCCCTGTGTCAGCCTTGGGAAGGCAGGCTCTGCCCCTCAGCACCTTCTTGCAGTGATGAAATACGGTCCTGTCTGAGACGTCAGCCTCGCTGGGCTATTCCCAAGGAGCCAGCTGTTTTCTTCTCTTGTTGCCTGTAAATCCCCGACACGCTTAAAGCCTTTCTGCTGATAGGGAGCCTAACTCTGAGCCCTGAATAAACCTGCTGAAACTCTCCGGCTTAGCATGCTGAATGTAATGTTCTTAGCCAGCCTCATCATGGCAAATCTCCATATTTCTCAGGGATAAACACTCACCTCTCGTCCCTCTGTCTTTTGCTTTATGACCAAGTTCCCACTGCAATTGCTGCAGGGATGCCCCCATTCCCTGCTCCTTGCCAGGATGCCAATGCTTTCTGCTCCCCAGCCCCTGTCTCGGTGCAGTGTGTGAGTGGACAAGGGAAGAAAGGGGTTGGGGAGCTGATGGGAGGAGGAGAGAGTCAGGCAGAGATGGTTCCTAAGGCACTGGAGGGAAATGAGGATGTAGATCACCAGAATTGGCTAGGGACAGGCTATAAAACAAAAATAAAAAGGTATTATAATTTATGATGCACAGTAAAAATATCCTAGGAACCGGGTTATGAAGAATAATTCATTCTCTCGCCAACTCCACGCATTTTTAAAGATGATAAATGGCATTATGAGTCTTCCTGGTATCTATGAGAGCTGGAACATTCAGCCCTGTCCGTATCCCCCAGCAGCACACGTTAACACCCACCATTCAGCACTGCAGGAACCCAGCATCCTCCTCTGCTCTGCTCTGGGAGCTGTTAGTCCTCCCCAGCCCAGGATGCAGATCCTCCTGCCCATCTTGAGCTGCTTTTGCCTTCTGTGTGGTGCCTGAGCAACTCAGGATGCTGCGGCAGAGATGCTCAGAGGAACCTCTGGATTGCAATTCCGTGCAGGGTGTGTGGTTCAGGGGAATGGGAGAAATCCCTTTGGAGATGGAGCAGCTCGCCGTGTGCTGGGCTGACCCCTCGTGCTGGAGGAGCTGGGCTTCACCCAGCTGAGCACTGGAAGGGGCGGTATAAATGGGGATTAGTTGTTCACAAGGTAGATTTAAAGAGTTAGGGAAGGAGAGTGGAGCCAAAACTTTCTCGAAGCCTGCACAGAGCTTTGGCATCTTTTCCCTCCCCTCCGCACAAAGACAGCCCGCTGGGTTTTTTCTTTGATGAGAGCCCTTGATGCCTCCGTGCCTCCAGGCATTGAATAAAAGGCTTTAATTACCCACTGCCAGGCACGGCAGTGCTGCTGACAGCGGGGAGATGCCTCCTGCCCACACCTCGGGAAGGAAAAGCTTCCTGCAGGAACAGCCACTCCCGGTTCGTGTGTGCAGCAGCGTCTGCTCATCCAGCCCATGGGTAGAGCTCAGGATTTGCTCTCCGGGGGGGATGCTTGCCCTCATGCGTTGGGTTTGGAGCAGGAAGAAGTGCGACGGAGCCTGGACCCTGGGGTTGCATCACCCAGCACTCCCACTGCCCAGACTTAGGGGACAAACAGCAAGTTGTGCATGGCAGTGAATACACCAGGGCTCGGGGGCTCCCATCATAAGTTCATAAGTTCATAAGTTCATAAGATTGGAAAGGACCTATAAGATCATCTAGTCCAACCATCCTCCTATCACTATCTCTACCCAACTACTAAATTAAGTCCTTAAGCACCTCATCTAAACGCTTCTTGAACAGCGCTAGGGATGGTGCCTCAACCACCTCCCTAGGCAGGCCATTCCAGTGCCTGACCACTCTTTCAGAAAAGAAATGCTTCCTGAGGTCTAATCTAAATCTTCCCTGGCGCAACTTGTGGCCATTCCCTCTCGTCCTGTCATTACTTATCAGGGAGAAGAGGCCTACCCCCTCCTCACCACAACCCCCCTTCAGGAAGTGGTAGAGTGCTATAAGGTCTCCTCTGAGCCTCCTCTTCTCCAGACTAAACAATCCCAGCTCCCTCAGCCGCTCCTCATAAGACTTGTGCTCCATCTTTCACCGATATTTGCATTAGGAAGGATATAACAAGTCTGACTTTTCTTGCTTTGGCCAAGAGCTGCAAAGCACACGAGCTGTGGGCTGCCAGCTGGCCAGTCACAACCCTTGGATGGGCAGCAAAGTGGGAGTTGGTGGTGCCTGGAAGCTTCCATTGCAGCAAACCCTCCTCGGAGCTCCAGATCCAACCCCACTGCTGCTGTGGTCCCATCCCTGCAGGCTGAGAGCGAAGGCATCTGCTCCAAGCAGCTAATCCTACAGGGAACTGTCTGCTTCCCAGCACCTGGTCCCTGCTCAGTCCCCTCCTCTGCATACACAGAACCTATTAAGCACAGACAAGCCTCAAGTATTCCCCAAATGAGTCATTAACCAGGTCCTGGTAACAGGTGTTCCCTTAAAAAGTCCTCTGAAGCCTTCAGAAACAAGGGGAGCGGGAGTGCTTGGCTTTCATCGTGCACCAAAAGCAGATTTATTTTCGCAGCAGGATGGCAGGCTGCCGCGTCCGATAACAGCACGCAGTGCCGCCGGGAGGTGTGCGCAGCCCCGGCTGCAAGCGGGACCGTGCTCCCAGCGCTGCCTTCCCCGCTCCTAATTTCTTAATCTAGTTTGGAATATTTTATTACTCCCGGCTCTCATCTGCTCGGTGCTCCTCGTTGCCTCCTCCCTTCTTGCTCCGATTAAATTATGCGCTGCAACCGATTGCTTTCACCCGGAGCTGCTCCACCTTCTGCTCCTCTGTTTGCTGTCTCGGCACGCGATGCTGGGCGGTGCGGCTGAGTGCTCAGAAAAGGAGGCAGTGCTGCTCCCTCTGGGCCGTGGTCCCTGGTAGGGATGCTCTTTGTATGCTTTTAAAGCCAGGAGCTCTCTGGTGCTGCGCATTCATCTCTGCATCCCATTGCCTTCTCTGCCAGATGCCTGCTCCCACCTCTGTGCAACCTGTGCCCAGGCTCAGCCCTTCCAAAGCAGAAATGTGGGCCTTTGGAGAGCAGAAGTGGTGTTTTCTAAGAGAATCTGCTCCTTTCTCTGTGCTTTTCCACTGAAGAAATCTTAATTTCCAGGCAAGTGATGGATGTGACAGCAGGATCCCCCCTCCTCACTGCCCAGCTCTGCCTTCCCTGCCCCAAGGTTTTCATGTGCCTTTGTCCATCTGTTCTCCCGAGGACACTGCTGGGGCTTGGCTGTCCATCGCGCGCTCAGGACCGTGCCTCACAGAGCACCATGGACCAAGCAGCGCCGGCACCGAACGCACACGGTGGCAATGCCTGAGAATTCAGTGCTGTGAGGACAGGTTTAGGAAGAGCAGGTGGAGATGGGATGAGCTGCTCAGGCAGACTTGAGGGATTCATCCCTCTGCAAGGAGCTGGAGGAACTGAGCTGTGTCCTGAGCCACTTAGGGCTGAGTTGGACCCATGGAGGCTGCCCCCTCCCTCCTCCTGCCAGCCCCCCCCACGGGCAGCCCTGCTGCTCTCGGCTCAGCTTTGTTTCCACTTGGCTTCTCTCTTTGTTTGTGTTCATGTTGATGTACCCATCGATTTATTGACGGCTGCGCATCACTCACAACCCTGCTCACTCTGGCTACGTGGAGCACTGTGTTCCCATGCAGCCACTGCTGGAGAAGCCCTTGTGAGCACCTCTGCAATCCCCTTCCCCCCCATGCTGCCACGGGGTGCAGCCCATGGGGGCTGATTTAAAAGCCACAGGGCTGGAAGCTATGGAAGTTATTAAATTGCCCAAACTCACCCATGTGCTGCAGCATATTCTGCAGTGCCTGTCCCAGCTCTGGGAGCCCCCTCCCAGGGGCTGCAAAGGATCTCAGGTGCAAGGAGAGCAGCTCAAATACGTATTTATGGCAGCACAGCAGCAGAGGGAGGGAGGAGGAGGAAGGTTTTGTGCTGCTCTAATTGGTTTGGGGGAAAGGTAGCATCTCTGCCACCATGGGCAGCAACAAAAGGGATGAGAATGTGATCTGTTCCTGCAGGAAAGAAAAACAAACAAACAAAAAAGAACCAAAAAGCAGAGAATTTAGGGGAATATTCCATGGTTGCATGAAATTGAATGTTAACTTAAGGAATGAGAGGAGGGCAGACAGTGAAGGTGCTTGGCAGCTGAGCGCCCACCCCTTCCCACCTCCTGATGGCTTCACGGCCACGGGGATGTGAGCACATGATTTCATTTTGCTGCCACCAATAGAACTGGTGTCAAAGGGATGGAGGGAGGGAGCAGGCGCTGAAGATGGGTGGGGATGTGTCCCGTTGGTGACAGTTGAAGGGGGAGTGAATAGCAAACAGAGGTGGTGTGTATTTTGGCAAGATAAACGACACCCAGAAAATATGCTCCTTGCAAACTTTGCGGGGATAAAAATGATTTAAAGAGGCACTGTCAAGATAAAAATCATATCTATTCAAGGAAAACTCCTCACAAGTGTTATTAATAGTGCCCAAGATTGTTACACTTGGAAGGGCCTTGAAATATTACATTTGCTTTTTGCTGTCAGTGCTGCCCAGTTTAATTTCTGCAGGGCGCTCAGCCAAAGGGCTCAACAAAGGGTTCAGTGGCAAGTGCTGGAGCAAAGGCCGGGCCACAGGGTCACAAAGCCTGGCTGTCCTTACTCCAGCTCTTCAGCATCCCTGGCATTTCTGGATGCATTTCTCCACCACATTCTCAGGATGGAAGAATCTTCCCACATCCCACACTGCTGTTGAGCTGAAGGCAGAAGGGAGTAATGATGCTTTGCTGTGTTGGCCCCAGTGTTGGTGCTGCTGGATCCCTGCACTGAGCTCGTGTTTGTGCCCCATAACCAGAGGCATGATCAGGTGAGGCTTCAGCAACACTGCCTTGCTTATGTCCCTTGGGAAGCTTTGACTGCAAGATTAAAGGCTTCTGTGGCATCACAGACCTCCTCCCTGGGTGTTTAATTACAGGCTGTAATCCACTTGTCTCCTAATCTTCTCTTTGCTCACATCAAGGCACCACTGGTCCCCATGGACAGGGCTATTGCCATAGAGAAATATCACTCCTTGCTCCAGGCTCAGTGTTGGGATTGGACTTTCCTTCTTCTCCTTCTCCTTCTCCTTCTCCTTCTCCTTCTCCTTCTCCTTCTCCTTCTCCTTCTCCTTCTCCTTCTCCTTCTCCTTCTCCTTCTCCTTCTTTCTCCTTCTCCCTCTCCCTCTCCCTCTCCTTCTCTTTTCCCTTTCCCTTTCCCTTTCCCTTTCCCTTTCCCTTTCCCTTTCCCTTTCCCTTTCCCTTTCCCTTTCCCTTTCCCTTTCCCCTTTCCCTTTCCCTTCCCCTTCCCCTTTCCTTCTCCTTTTCTGTTTTTAATTCTTCCCTTCCCTTCCCTTCCCTTCCCTTCCCTTCCCTTCCCTTCCCTTCCCTTCCCTTCCCTTCCCTTCCCTTCCCTTCCCTTCCCTTCCCTTCCCTTCCCTTCCCTTCCCTTCTCTGCCCTGCCCTTCTCTGCCCTGCCCTTCCCTGCCCTGCCCTGCCATTTTTCCTCTTTTCCCCCTTTTTTCCCCCCCTTCCCCCTTCTTCTTTCAACCTAACCTCTAGGATGACCTGAGACCTCCATCTCATCACACTCAGTCCCTCTGTCCACCCTCAACCTCAGCAGCTTTGCTATTTCTTTCCTCCCCTCTTGCTTTGCAGCCCCCCAACCACTTCTGTTGCTCTCTCTGGGCTCTTTCCAGGCACTTGACATCTTTCAGCCTCATGAAGATTCATTTTGCTGCCTGGCCTGCAGGTACAGTGGGAAGAATGGGGCTGCTGCTGCTGTATTTTAAGCCTCCTGGTTTGAAAGCTGTGAAAGCAGAACTGAGGATTTAATGGCACGTTAAATATATGGCTGATTGTTAGGTCCAATTCTGATTTCAAGGCAAATATGGCCCTGGGAATTAAGGATGAAGATGATTTTCACTACGAGGTAAATAAAAATTAACTGATGTTGGTATAAATATACCTGTGTATTAGAAGCAGGAACACATCTTTGAAATACGCTCAATTAGAGAAGTGAGAAACGTTTGGTGTTTTGTTTTTTATTATTAAAACCTTCATAAACATGGCAAAATTTCAATGCCTTATGAACAATAAAACCACCCCCAGATCCAGTGCTGCCTCTGCAGCTTTATGGCTGCTGAGCACTCCTCACCTGTCATAAAAGCACAGCCACAAGTCACAGCAAGTGGCCGGGACCTGTGTCCGTGGAGTGGTGGCGTGGAGCGATGACCACAGGGCTGGTGGCTGATCCCATCGGGTCATTCCCCCTTTGATTTTGGGAATGTTGGTTCTTGACGGTGATGGAGAGAGACCTGCCTCAGGTTTAGGTAGTGAGGTGGGAGATGGGTCCCCCAAACACGGCCCTGGTGGTTCGGCTCGAGGCTCAGGGGGTGTTGATGGAAGTGCTCAGTCCCTTCCAGAAAAAATCCCTAACATGAGGCAGGAGAGAAGGAGAGAAAAAGAAAAGACCCTGCTCCAGTCAAGGGTCACTTCTAATGGTCACAAAACGTTTTGCAAACACAAAACAACCAATAACTGAAATGTGGAGATAATTAAGGATGTAATCGGGGATAATTAAGGATGTAATCGTACACGGGCAAGTGCTTAATTAAGCTTTCCCACTTTAAACCTGACAGGATCCACGTGTGAGAGGCGGCCGCCCATCTGCAGGGCCATCTGCAGTGCTGGCGGGGTGGGTGAGGGAGTAGGCACCGAGCCTGGGGAGGAGGACAACCCAGCACGTGTCCTGCACTGGGTTTGGGGGTGGGCAGACTGAGGAGAGGAGCTCGGGAAAGTGTGGAGCCATTCCCACAGGGGATGGATGAGGCCAAGGAACTGCATCCTTCATGGGAGCTGGGTGGTGAGAACAAGCAGAGAGCAAATGCTGCTGAGCAAAAGAAAGTGGGAGGGGGACACCAAACCCAAGCCCCTTCTTTTGCATATTCAAATGAAGTCGTAATGCTGCTAGGAATGTGATTCAGCATGCGAACATGTTGTTTGTATTGATTTATCCTCACAGCCCTCAAGACTTCTTGAAAATAATAAGCGTTGACGCTGCCAAAGCTGGAGCTCAGTGTTGATATTGCATAATGAAAATTGCACTCGTTGGCTCTGCTTCACGAACGTGGTGCACTGAAGCAAGCACCTCTGCAGCGTGCACCCTGCACAGTGCCTCCAAGCCACACTGCAGCCAGCAGGGAGCATGGCTGTGGCTCAGGGTGCCTGGAAACCCCAACACATGTCCGTGCTGCCCCAGCCCTGCTCAGTGCAGGATCCAGCCGTGGCTGTGCCAGGCACTGCTGCATTTTCTCTCCCATGCAGTAGTTGTATTTAACTCTTTTTCTTATTCTTAATGAGGCCTATAACACAAGAGGACACTTTTATAGGTCTAGGAACCTTTATTATGTCCAAGCCCAGGGCCAGGTTACATGGCTCCATACTCTCCCCACTTGGGTGATTTCTGTTGGAAGTGGCTCCCCAGGGATGGCCCCTCTGCCCCTCAGGATGGAGAGGGGCCGAGCTGCTTTCTCCAGCACAGAGGATGCCCTCCACTGAGCTGCTCAGTTACTTTTCAATAAATCCCCATCCATCAGCAGGGCAGACAGTGGTTTTCCAGCCTAGGGGTATCAGCTTCTTCCATCACAGCTGTTAGCAATAGCTCTCTTGCCACACCTCAGTCCCTGTGTCCCCATGCTTGAGAATTGTGGCAGAGTGCCCAGGAATGATGCCAGGCACAAAGAGCCAACCTGGGTACTGAACGGACAGAGCATCACAAGTCGCCTTGCTGCACATGGAGAAGTCGATGGGATCCAGGGAACAATTTGATCAGGTGTCCAACGAGGCAAGCAGAAAGGTGACAGGCTGAGGCTGCACCAGGGACATGCTCAGAGAGGCAGAGCTGCTCATAATGGAGCCAGCACAGCCCAAATCCTGGGAATAGGCATCTTGAGCATTGGTTAGCGATGGTGGGAAGACATGCCTCCAAAGGAAATGCAGCATGAAACTTCCCATGGTGGTGGGAAACAGAACAGAAAAGGGAATGAGATCCATCTGGGGACATGTGCATCCTCCTTCCCTTTAATAAAGGGCTGCTTGGGCCATGGGGAGGCTCTGCAGGAGCCCTGTGGATGGTGGGATGCATTTTGGACTTTGGCAGAGCCCGTTTGGTACCTGTGCAGGAGACCTCTGCACTGGAGATGGGCACTTTTCCCTTCTGATGAGCAACAGCGATGGGGAGCACTCTCAGCTTAAAAACCACCTTCAAAATCTGCGAACTCAGCACTGGGTCAGGCCATCAGGTTGCCCCAAAACTTCAAGGTTTTGGGGTGTTTCATTTCTGAGCCGAGCTCTGCTATAGAAGAGTTGTCTTTAATCACACACTCCACTCGGAGCATCCCAGCACACCACGCTGTCGGCAGAACCATCGCTCATCTCGCCCAGGTTCGCTGCGTCCCCCTCTTACGCTGCCTCTTATCTCCTTGTTTATTGCTGTAAATTATTGAAGCCTCAGAAAGGCTGACTCAGCAACAGAGGCTGGAGGAAATTTTTACCCATCTATCAAAGTGACGAGTCCCACTCCTGTCCGTGCTCAGCACGAGCTGTGTCACCTTGCTGCACACTCACCTTCGGGCTGGCACTGATGGTGGCACACATGCCTGGTGCCTGCCCCACCTGCTCAAAACAGAGTGTGGGCACGGCAGAGGGCTGGCAGCAGGTGCCAGATCCCAGGGTGCTGGTGAACCTAATGAGGTTCAACACAGCAAAGTGCAAGGCTTTGCACTTGGGCCGGAGGAATCCCAGGCATCTACACAGACTGGAAGGAGCGGTCCTTGAGAGCAGCCCTGTAGAGAAAGACCTGGGGGTCCTGATGGATGAAAAACTTAACATGAGCCAGCAGTGTGTTCTTGCAGCTCAGAAATCAAGTGATATCTTGGGCTCCATCAGGAGAGGGGTGGCCAGCAGGGACAGGGAAGTGGCTGTCCCTCTCTACTCTGCTCTTCTGAGGCCCCATCTGTAGTACTGCATCCAGGTCTGGAGCCCTCGGTACAAGAGAGACAAGGAGCTGTTGGAGAGGGTCCAGAGGAGAACCACGAAGATGATCAGGGTGCTGGGATCAGGGTGCTGGAGCACCTCCCCTACAAAGGCAGGCTGAGGGAGCTGGGCTTGTTCAGCATGGAGAAAAGAAGTCTGCAGGGTGACCTCTTTGCAGCCTTTCAGTATCTAAAAGGAGCCTATGAACAGGAAGGGAGCCAACTCTTGGAAAGGGTAGATAGCAGCAGGACAAGGGGAAATGGTTTTAAGTTGGGGGAGGGAAGATTCAGGTTGGATGTCAGGGGGAAGTTCTTTACGATGAGAGTGGTGAGGTGCTGGAACAGGCTGCACAGAGAGGTTGTGGATGCCCCATCCCTGGAGGTGTTCAAGGCCACATTGGATGGGCAATCTGGTCTAGTATGAAATGGGGAGGTTGGTGACCCTGCAGGGGGGGTTGGTGATTCATGATCCTTGAGGTCCTTTCCAACCCGGGACTTCTGTGATTCTGTGCTGTGTAGTATGCTGGGTGTGATGGATCTGGACCAGTGGTGATCCTCTGCTTTGCCAAGGGCCACCAGCAGTGACAGGATGGTGAGCTAGAGTGACTGATAAACGTTGTGTTATCTAAGTGAGCAACCATCCGTCTGCACAGGGAGATCTGCTGGGGCACCCTGCATGATTTGGTTTGGAGCTGCCCAGCGCTCGGGGACACTCATGGCCTGGGGAGATGGGGCTTGTCCCCAGTCCTGTGGTGCCACTCTGTCACCCATCCCAGTGGCCTTCCTGTCCCCATGGTGGAAGTGCCATGGTGGCTGAGCAACCAGGGAGGGGAAAGCTTTGTTCGTGTGTTTATCCCCATTAATTTATCGAAGTGGCACAGGGACCTGCTAATGAAGTCTTGAAGATGGATTATGGCTGGGTTGTGTTACATGGGGCTCGTAGGATAGTTAATTACCCTGGGAAGCTAGAATGCAATGAATACTTCATAAAGCCAAAGCCAACAGTGAATTATTCATTATCCATTTATCAGGGGTGGCTATGATAAACCCTCTGGGGCCAGGGGCTGCATGTGGACTCTCCTTCCTGGCTCTCAGCAGACACAGACACCAAATTTCTTCCTGGCTAAGATCCATCCCAATCTCTGAGTCATGCTGATGGAGTGAGCCCCGGGGGAAAGGAGCCTCGAGATGGAAAACTCATCAGACCGTGGGCAGAACGAAGGACTGGACCACTGTTAAATACTGCTGCAGTGCGTGGCTCGATGGTTATGGAGCAGCGACAGGGCTGTCACGTCCTGGCTGCCACAAGAAATAGGCTTTGCTGCCATCTACCTCTGCTGGGCTCCCCCGCAGCTGGCTCAGCTCCGTGGGGATGCTCTGCCCCACAGCTCCTCGGAGCCCCAGCACCTCCTGACTGCGGACTGAAGTCTGGATGGAGTCTTGCAATGGCAGCACTTGGGATTTTTGGTTCTCCCCTCTGTCTCCGTCAGTCTGCTCTGCTTTGGTCACCTGGTGCTGGCTCTTGCACCATGATTTTCAGGTAGCAGAACCCCAAAGGTTGCCTGATTTCCTTCTGCTCAGAGGGTTGATGCATCCTAACCTCTGTGCCTCTTGGGGGCTAACCGTCCCCTAGGCATCCTCCTTCAGCCATCATCTGTCACCAAAACAGACGTTGTTCCAGCAGGGAACTACAGGCCTTTCCCTCTGTTCTCCCCATTTCACTGTTTTTTGGATGGCCCTCACTGCACATGTGCCAGAGCACACCTGGGTGCAGATTTCTCCTCTACCTTCAGCTAAACCTGCTCCCAGCTCTCAATCCTGCCTATGTCACGGGTGGAAGACCTTTAAGGTCCCTTCCAACCCAAACCGTTCTCCGATCCCTGCTGGGTGGCGATGCAGCAGCAGTGGGATGGCCCAGTCCTTTCCCCCCCAATAGCTCTGCCATCCTGCTGCCCCTGTCCTACTGCTGTTTTGCAGCCAAGAGACGATGGCAACACCGAGTTCAGGCTGCCTCCTCCCCACCTCATCCTCTCAATTTGCAGTTCCGTGTTATCCCCTGAAATCCGTGCTCCCACCGATGTTCTCTGCACCCTAAGGAATATTTAACCACCTGTTAAATTATTTATCCCTCCGAGGTTCTGTGCACTCGGGGCGGCTCGCAGGCCTCCTGGAGAATTAACGAGAGCCATAAATCAAAGAGACGTTTGAGAAATTTCCCATTGCTCGTGCTGATGGCAGCCTGGCCCCTGAAATGCCACTCGCAGGTTGGGAGCCGGGCGCTGCCACTTGCTGCTATTACTTGTTTAGGAGCTTGTTAAATTTAGAAGTTAAATACACTCCAGGAAATGGATGTGATCCACCAAGGGCTGGAACTGGGTGGCTGCCACCTCCTGACGCTGCTGCTCGCAGTGGGGGGTTTCAGGCTTTGCAAAGCACTGACACTGATGCAGTCTGAGGGTGACAGCAGCTGAGAGCAGCTCATGGGTGGCTGTGCAGTGGGACAAGGGGACAGCGGTGCTTCTGGCTGTGATGTGCTTGGCTCTGAGCAGATCTGGGGTCGGTGCTTACTCCTGCAGCTCCCAAACCATGGCTGTGACCAGAGGTGATGGTGAGATCTCCTGCTCCTTTCCCAGTACATGGGTGAAGGAGAGCAAAGAGAAGGGGATGGTGCTCTCCTGGAGTGCCTCAAAAGAGGATTTATCCTATGCTGAACAGACCAGCATTAAAGCAGCAATCTTGCTTCAGAGGGGACTTGAAGCACCACTGCCTCCTTGCACTTTTCATCTGCATTAGGGTGGCACAAGGAGCAGTGGCAGGAATGAGGATGTGTATTGATCTCCGAGGCCACAGTCAGCCCCGAGCAGTGCTTTGCTAAAATCCCTCCTGCAGCCCATGGGCAGCAGTGGCAGCAGCTTTGCCTGGTGCTTGCTGCTCCAACCATGTTCCCTACAGACCAGCAGGGACAGGGGTGGAGTGAGGTGAGCTCTCTGCCCTGCTGCAATGCTCAAGCCTGAGATCGGAGCAGCTCTAGCTCTCCTGTCCTTTTGCCCAGCAGAGAGGGATCCGTGGGAGCTCGGGGCAGCTCAGCATGGAAGGAGGTCATTGGATTACAGCATGACAAAGCCCTGTGCTCTGCACAACACAATGGAGCTGGACACGACTGCTCCAACACAGATCCAGCTCAGCATTTGTAGCCCCTATCCCAGTAATGCCTCTCCTTTGGGTCCCCAGGTTTCTCCCCATGCTGGAAACCTTCTGCAGGGGTGGCAGAGGATTCCATCTTTCCCAGGGCACTGTGATTTTCCACTGTCAGCCCTTTTCCAGCAGGAGCCACCCATACCATGTCTTCTCCTGAGCGGAGAGGCAGCACCAGAAGTCTGCTGCTCGCCGCTGACCAAAGAGTAAATCACTCCAGAGAGGGATTTCCCACTGCAGTCCAAACTTTCTCCTCCCACTGCAACATCTTGCTTAGGCTACACATGGTTTGACTCCCTCCTTTAGCTCTCGAGCCCACCTCAGGTGCGTGGGGTGCATGGGACAAACCCTACAGCAACAGGGCACCCTCAGCCCAAGGCAGATTTCTGGAGAGAGGACAAACTCCAGCCCCACTTTTCCCAATGAATGGAGTCGCTGGGCTCCCCACGCTGCAGACACCCAAGGGAGGGGTTTCCTCCTGCCCTGAGCCCCTTGCACCCTGCCTGCTTCCTCCCACTCCTTCCCCATAGAAATACTAGTTTCAGTGCATCACGTCTGCCTGGCGGGCAGCGAGCCCACAGCAGCCAGCAGAGAGCTGGGGAAAGCACGAGGTAATAGAGGTATTTATTAAAGGAGGGAGGAAATTTATATGCCATTTCTGCTTCTTCAGCTCTCAGTCATTGCCGAGGGGAGAGGAGGAGTGGGCAGCCTGTGCAGGAAATAGCCAGGAGTCTGTTTTCTGCCCATTTGTCAGTCTGATGAACAAGAAAAATATAGGCGGCCTTGATAAAGGGGAAATAAAGAGTCTGGAGGAGGCTGGCGTGTGTCCGCATGGCTGCTGAAAGATGTGAGCAGCCCCAGATCCATGGGGAAGGCACTCTGCAGAGGGGCTGGTGCCATCCATGGGGTTAGGCAGAAGAGTCCAGGGTGTGGATAGGGATGGGGATGGGGATGGAGGTAGGGCTGGCGGTGGGAATGAGGAAGGGGATGAGGATAGGGGGTGGAGATGAAGGTGGGGATTGCGATGGTGAGGGCAGTGGGGATAGGGATGGAGATGGGGAAGGGGAAGGTGATGGGAATGGGGATGGAGATGGGAATGGGGATGGAGATGAGGAAATGGATGGGGATGGGGATTGTGTCAGTGCCTGGAGTTTCACCACGAAGCTGCCATTGCCTCTTGGCAGAGCTAAGCCACACCCCCCCCCCCCCCCCCCCCCAGCCTGTTAGCTTATCTGAAGTGCCTGGCATCTACCAGAGAAAAGCACTAGGGAGTAAAAAAACCACCAAGTATTAAGTGCTAATAATTCCCTGCTTTTATTTGCGGTTATCCACCTACATGAAAGAGGCTGGATTTTTGCTGACACTTTCTTGCTGGCAATTGAATGCTGCCTGAATCATCCATCCAGGCCCATTTGTTCATAAAAGTAAGGAATTGCTGCTCGAATCCTTTCATTGCTGCTAACGTGACACACGCAGCAGCGATGGATCTGGAGAGGTTTTGAGCAGGCAGGGATGCCCATGCAGCAGCAGCGTGGGTTCTCAGGCACCTCCTCTGGGCTCAGCCTCAGGGAGGAGAGGCTGCAGGGCCGTATATGAGCAGGGAGAAATCTGGACCTTACCAAGCTCCACCATCTGCAGCTATTCCAAAAAGATGCGTAAAGCAGTGTGGGAGCAATTTCTCCCCATGGGGACAGGGTCACTGGGAGTGGGGTGGGACCACCCCCACTCCCCCTCAGTGCTCTAAATGGGACAGTGCTGAGGGAAAGAGGGATTTTTATTCCTGCTGCCCCCAGAGCTGCTGGTTCATCTGGACAAGGAGATGCCTTCCTCTGGCAGAGACAAATGGATGAGGCTGTACCCTCCAACATCCCAGCTGCTGCTTCTGCACTCCAGTGAGATAAATCCATCCTGGGAGGAGCCCGAGTCAGCCTGGTCTGAAGGGTCAGGATGGGACCAGGATGGGTCCTGCTCTCACACCCCGCAGCCTCATGTCTGTCGTCACCACTACAGGAACCTCCCTCAGCTGCGAGGATGCCTCCAAATTAGAGATGTTATTAACTACAAGCTGCTTTTCCCCTGGCTGCTGCTTGCACAAACGATAACTGATTTCAAATGAATTGAGCCAATTACTGCAGTTTTCCTAAAACAGATGATGGCAATACTCTGGTAAGGAGGAGCAATCCCAGCTGCAGCACAGATAAGAGTTAAGACGTTGACATGCCCTTTGGGCCTGAATTTCCAGCTGTCTCAGTTTCCTGGTCTACGTCTGGCCACTTTTCTCAAACACACGTGGATTCAGGCAGCAGCAACCAGGGGCTGAGCCACCGCAGGCTGCAGAAGGTATCTGCTCTGCAAGCAATTCTTTGCTGTGAATGAGAGAGATTGCAACTATCCTTGCTGTTTGCAGGCAAGCAGTGCCTGAAAATATCGATGCATTTATGGAAAAGGAGAAAGAAATAACTTCTGAGTGATTTTTTGGGGGCTTGGGGCTGTCACTACCCTGAGACATATGTGTGGGGGTAGCTCCTGATCCAGCTGTTTAACCAAGTGCTGATTTCATAGCTATGCCAACCCAGCATGCTGGTTTCAGATATGATCTACACACGAGCTTCATCAAATTTTAAAGGACAAAAAATCTGTCACTGGATGCCTTGTCCTTGCAATGTAAGGCACTTTAGTGAAAAGGAAACGTAATGAAGATGAATTAAGCTGAACTGTGTGAAAATGAGTTAAGAAATCTTGGTATCAGCTTCCCATTTTTCTGCCTTCCCAAATCCTCATGAATACTGATGTACTGATGCCACCAAACCACAGCCCCAGCATGAGGAAGGTCAAGGTGTCCCCATTCATATGAGATGGGGCCAGGTCCATCCTGCACTGCTGCTCTACCCCACACTGGGAGCTGCTCCCAGTTCTGTGGGCCCTTTGCTGGGCTTTCTGACCCCAGGATAGTCCCCACCTGTGCAACCCATGCACAACCTCTGGAATTCGGACTGGGTGAGCTGCTGCACCATCAGTTAACTCCCTCGGGGCAATGAACACAAGTGTCCCATTTTGTCATGCTGCCATCTAAGCAATAAAAATACATACACATATATGCACATCTGAACCAATCTGAAATGGGGTCAGGAGTCTGGGCTCCTGCTGCTTCTCCTTATAATCTATTAAGTGTTACATCTTCCGATTGCTTTTGTCAGCTCTCTAAATTTAATAACTGAACTAACCATCTTCTCCTATTGTTCGCATAGAAATAAGTGCTGGATCGATAAAGAACATCTTTAAAAGCCCCTGGATCTGATAAACGAGGGGAGCGTGGCTGCGGGAAAATTATGACTTCACACCTCCAATGGTGTTTAAAACAAAGTGCAGGGAAGGAAAAATGGAAACCTGCCCTCAGAGGGAAGCATTCAGCAACTGAGAGACTGGATCCACAGGGCTGTAGGGGAGGCCTTGCTGCCTGGGGGCAGGCTGCATGCTTGCTGTGCGCTGAGAGCCAAACTGGCATGCCCTGGGGAAAGCAGAGATGCAGGTTGGATGCTCAGAGTGTTTGCAGGGTTTTGCTGAAGGGGAGGAGAGCAGTGTGCTGGGTGCATCAAGGAGGTACAGCTGTTCCTAAGGAGAACTCCCACTGCAAAGTGTCCCTGGGGCTGCAGGGATGGGCCTGATGCTCGTGACCTCTGCCTGCTTTGCAGTGTTTGACAACAAAACAAGACAACAAAATGAAAACCCAACTTTTTGCAAAGCTTTTGCCCATCTGGCAAAACAGCTGGCGAAGGCATTGCCGCAAACATCTGCTGCTGCCCAGCCAGCTGCAGCACCACGAGCAGAGCAGTGTGCTCCATTCCCTCCTTTTCTGCACAACCTCAGCTCACCACCGTGGTGTTCCTGTCCCATGGGCTGCTCTCCCCCTCCAGTTCCCATCCTATCACTGCAAGATGCAACAGTCACTGGTAACTGCAATATTTTATACAAAGCAAGACATGAGAGCACAGGGTTATCAGCTGTGGGAGCACAGGTGAAGGCAATGCACCCGTATGACCAGAAGGGGTGGAGTCTGATTCCACCTCTCCCAGACCCCATTTAAGGGCTGACACCACTGGGACACAGGTGAGCATTTCAACTGTTTTCAATTATTCCCTTCTGCTGTGATGATCTTTCTAGTTGTACATCGTGAATACCATGCTACTTTGAACTGCTTATTCCGTTAACTGTACATCTGTTAACTATATGGGGACGTTGTCCCAGACATGTTGCTTTCAGAAGCCCACAGGTAGGATGGCACCAAGTGGCTTTCCTTTGGACACCACGTGTAAAACAGCTGCTGTGCTTCCACTCTCTTCTCCCTCACCTCAAAGAAGGATATGGCACTAGTGGTGCAAGGAAGGAGGCTCCTGATGCCCAGGAGGGGAGGAATGAGCCACTCAGCACAGCCATCAGTGCTGACACCCACTCCTGTGGTGCCCCAGCTCTGGGTCCTCGCTAGAAGCCCTGAATTCAGGCTGATGCAGGCAGGGTCCTGCTGGCTGCAGGGGGAGCTGGAGTTGGGGGGCAGCATTCTTTGCCCCTCCCCAGAGCATATCTGTGCTCAGAGCTTCTATTCCTGTATCCCTGCACTTGGGTTGCCCATGGGTTTTGGTTGCTGGGGATGAAAGGAGTAGGAAAAATGCGTGGAAGGGGGCATATGTGTGCTGAAAGGAGGGGGTGGATGTGGGCAGTGGGTGCCGTTGGGATCACCCGTGGTTACAGATTCCCTGACACAGGGAACACTCTCTTCCTGACTCTGCCAGTTCCTTAACACTGCTAGCTCAGAGGGCCCCTCTTCAGAAAGAGCTCTGATGAATCTTTATTTGAAGGCTATGTGGGGGATGCTTAAACACGAAAGGGAAAAGAATAATGGCTGGTGCTGGGCTGGACAGAGAGCACCTCTGCCCCCAGCTGTGATGCAGCTGCCCTCTGCCCTCCCCATGTCTCTTATTGCCTCTCACCCTTTTGGTGCTCCAGCCAGTAAAACCATTACACTTCTGGGGACGGTCACTGGTCTCAGCTCTGTGAGCTGGGCTCAGTACCCCACAGGTCCCCTTTTCCTGCCTTCTGAGAGAGCTCCGGGCTCATCTCCTGCAGCATCACGGTGACCTGTCATCTGGACAGCAGCATCTCATCTGTGCAGCCCAAGAGAAAGGACGAGGACTGAGCATCTTTATTTTTCTCAGTGCTGCTTCTGTTTATTTCTTATTTTTTTAATCCCTACTTCTCAGCTGTAGAAGTCCTTGCGCTGACACGGTGTTATTTATTTATAAAATATGTACAGGAAAGAGCTTGGGGACCGGTGCCACCCACCAAGGCTGGCAGTGCATGTCCAGCTGCAGCCAAGGTGAGAGACGGTTTTGTGCCTCAGAGCTGGGACTAGGAAAGGGCCGAGAACGATAGAGACTTCAAAGGATGTGAGCAAATATTTACAGGTTCCAAGACAAAAATATATATATCTACAGTGTTGTCTTGGGGATACGGGGAGTTGGGCTTGAAGCAGAGCCCTCTCACAGCTCCATTTGTTATATTGATTTATAAAGACCGCGGGTATCGATCGCTGCCGGCGGTGCCGTCAGTGGGATGTGCAGCCCCGCAGGGACGGATCCTCTGGCAGCTGGGATCACTGTGGGCACAGGCTCATGCTGTTGGGGGTTTTGCAGTGATGCTGCCTTCATATGCTTATTTTTTGACACTCCCTTGGACACCAGGGGGAGGGGGATGCTAATAGTGAAGCAGGGAGGAGAATATTCAAGTTTGGACTTTCTCACTGCTTTTACTGTGTGATGTGAGCCACGCAGAGATCTTTGCTGGCACTTGGGGTGGGTAGGGAATATCCCCAAATGCTGAGCAGATCCCAGGAGCTGGGGAAGAGACCTGGCTGGGTTTTGCTTCCTGAAGAGGTGCTATAGAGGATGAAGAACATCAGATAGACATGGTGACCAGTGGGAAGAGCATCTACCCTCCTTGCTTCCCACCTTGCAGCTCTGCATGTGCACGTGGGAGCCTTGGGAAAGGTGTTTGCATACACACCCTGGGTCAGAGAGTCAGTTCTCCCTCGTGGACCAGCAGGTGCTACAAAGGGACTCCCCCCTCTCCCCGTAACAACCCTGGGTTGCTCTTTCCCCTCTTCCCATGCTTTTGTGCCCAGGATGGGTTTATCACGATGTCAGTGTGCAGGGTGTGTAGTGCTCAGGGGATGGGCTGTGGGAGAGCTCAGAGGGCCATGTTGGCACCAGGGGACAACACGGGTGGGGACAAGGGAAGCAGCAGCAGTACATGCACAGCTGCTTTGCCAGGCAGGAGGATGCAGGACAGCAGGAGAGGACTTCAGTGCACAGGGGAGTGACTGAGTGGAATGAGGGTGTGGGGATGTCTTGGTCCTTGAGCTCGGCCGTCACCCAGTTCAAACTGTCCATGGTCTATGCAGGTGAAACTTGGCTGGAGGAGACAGAGGAGACCTCAGTCTTGCTCTGGGATACAGTGGAGGAGACATCTTCATCACCAAAAGGGTTCTTGCCACAGCAGATTGTGGTGATCATGCAATTACGGAACTGGGAAGATAAAAGGAGAATGTTGGCACTCAAGGTTGGTGAGGATGTGCTGGGGGGCTGAGAACTGCCAGCGACCCTGAGCTCTGCTGCTCCCCAGGCCGAGATGCAGCTGGTGGGGATCAAGGTGCCCATGGTGACCCCAGAGCCCAGGGCAGGGGCAAGGCCATGCCCTGGGACATCTCACCTGCTTGTTCATGAGGACGTAGATGATGGGGTTGTAGAGAGAGGAGCTCTTGGAGAAGAAGGCAGGCACTGCCATCAGCGTGGCGGTGAAGTCCGCTCCCTTGTTGGTGAAGATCCAGAATGCCACCACGGCATAGGGTGTCCAGGCCAGCATGAAACCCAGCACCATCAGGATCACCATCCGTGTCACCTCCTTCTCTGCCTTCTGGGTGGTGGCTGACTCCTGCTGCTGCGCGGCTGCCTGAGGGCGGGGGGCAGTGAGGGGCAGCCCCCGGCTTTACTCCCCCATGGCACCACATGCCCATCCCTGCTTGCACTCCCCCCTGTCCCCATCCACCTCTCTGCCCCCTGGCCCCAGGTGTTACCTCTCGGACTTTGCAAATGAGGCGCCCATAGGAGAAAAAGATGACCACGACCGGGATGATGAAGTGGATGACAAACATGTAGAGGACGTAGGACTCGTTGTGGTAGTCAGGGTTGTGGGTGTAATAGTCTGGGCCACAGGAGCACTGCATCCCCTCCGGCATGTACCTGCCAGCAAGAAAGGTGTGGGTCATCACCAGGACCCTGACAATAAAGGGGATCCTCCTGGGGACCAGCTGCCCCAGGGGTGGGGTTTCTCCCAGAATGGCACATGGAGGAACTGCTCCCTGGCTTCTCCTCTGCCCCCTGTTCGTTGCCCCATGCTCCTGTGCTCGCTGGCTTTGCAGCACAGCTCCTGTGCTGCCTCTTGCACCACGCTGACACACTGCGCTTGGGTGTGCAGCATCGTTTTGTTGTGACACTGCTCCCTCCCACGGGCAGCGGGCTATTTATTTCCTTCCTACTTGGCTGAGCACTTGCCTGCCAGGAGCCACCTGCTCGGAGCTCTGCAGATGGAGGGATGCTGAGCAGAGATGGGAGCTGCTGGCTCTTGGGAGCTCAATCCCTGCAGTTGTATTGAGCTCATGTCGTCGTGGCCCTGGCTGAAGGGTGCAGTGCAATTCAGCCAAGGACCTGCCTGGCCAGGGATGCTGACCCAAGGCTGGAAGTCAGAGGGGCTGACTGCCTCTGTCCCATCACAGGGTTGAAGTGGCGGGGTTTTGTTGCTCCAAAGCCACCTCCTGCCCACACCCAGGGAAGTGGCAGGGGCTTGCTATAACCCACAGGGCAGCTCTGTGGCAGAGCATTAATTGGGACTGAAATCACCTCCATCTTATTCATCCCCTGTGCCCTGGGTGATACACTGACTCCTAGCAGAGGATGTTGGTGCCTGCAAGAGGCAGATATGTGTGTGCAAGCATGAGCGAAATTCAGTGCAGCGTTGGGAGCAGGACAGATGGGAAAGCATGGCAGAGCTTATGGGAAAAGTCCTGTGGGGCTCCCAGCAGCACTGCTGGGGCAGTGGCACAAGTCAGGTTGGCTCCTAGGTTCAGCTGTCTAGTGCACTGGGCTGGTCATTCAAATACTCTTCAGGATCTGCATGGAGAGATGGACCCTTCACAGCGTGGTGGGATGAGCAGTGCCTAGGGAAGCCCTTCGTTCCACGGAGGGCTGATACAGCTGGAGATTCTGTGCTCTCATGGGTCTTACACCTGAGCACGCACTTCCCTCTCCCACTCTATTGCCTCTTGGATGAAGCCTGAGAATTTACATAGCCAGGAACACATCTCCTGTCCCACCAAGGTGGTTGTGGACCCCGACTCACCTGGACCAGCCAAAGAGGGGTGGAGCAGCACAGGAGAAGGCCATGACCCAGGTGAAAGCAATGCCCATCATGGCATGGGTGGCAGAGAAGCGGAAGTTTCCCATGGGCTTGCAGACAACGATGTAACGCTCAATGGCCAAGACCACCAGGGACCAGAGGGCAACCTGGCCTGCAGCAGGGAAGGAAAAGGAGAGGGCCTGGTGATGGTGAGAGCTCCTCCAGGCTTGGTCTTCCCTTCATGGGCACAGCAAAGAGCAGAGGAGATAGGGATCAAATGACCAGCATCCTATTCGATAACTGAGAACCTATTGCAAATGTGCAAAAGGTTGGGAGCTGAGCCGAGCATCTGCTCCTCGGTGGGATGCTGGTGATGGGGGAGAGGACCACTGTGGTGTTTTAATCATTTAAAAAATCACCAGGGAGAATTCCACCTGAGTGCAAGGAAGTGTAATTTCCGGTAAAGATACCAGATGTGTCCAAACCTGTTGGTGCCTTTCAATGTGTATTTCATGAGTCTTCCTCCAGCGCTGGATCGGGGGATGGCTGTGTGGGTGGGCATGCATGCACATGTATTTATAAGGGATAATTAAACTTCAGGGGATTGGGAGCATTTAGTCAGTGCTGTAAGCCTGCTAATGCCCCCAGCTGTGATAATCTGCTGATAACTACACCCTGTGCTAGGATTCACTGGAGACCTGCTGCTCAGTGACTGCTTCTCATCAAGCTTTCTTCCCCGTGCTCAGGAGCCTCCTCCTTCTCTTTACTAGCTAGGAAAATTGGAAGTGTAAGTACTGCAGGCTTTCACAACTGGTGCAGACCCAAACAGACTTCTGAGCGCAAGACCAACCCCTCCCTGGTCCTTGGCTTTGATCAGGATGCCTTGCTTTGTTTTGCCTAACAGAATATCTATCTTTTGTTCAGATCAGCATCACTGCAGGAAATACCCCACCTAGGGGGAAAAAATGTTAAGTCCTCTCAGTGGCTGTGAGTTCTCTGCACAAAGATTTGCAGCTGTCAGATAAATTAGAAGGTGTTGTGTGGGCCTGGGTGGCTGTGTGGGTTTAGAGTGCAAAGTGAATTTTTGCTGTTTTGCAAAGGGGCTTTCTGAAGGGTGAAGCGTTAGCTACACTTGTGTCTCTGAGATATGAAATAAAGAAGCTCCCAAGAGAAACCAAATCAAATGCAAGTGGGGCAGAGCTGAGCATCTGTGGCAAAACCTGGAATCCTCCTCCCCCTTTATGCTGCTGTCTGCCTCTTCTGGTAGGGGCTACCTCAGCTTTTTGCCCACAGATGAGCTGTCACCACTCCCCTTGTTTTGCAGTCCTCCTCTTCACACCCATATCCACTCTGTGAGGTCCTTTTCCCACTATGGGATGTCTCTTTCCCCTTGGAATCCTCCCAAATGCTTTACCTTGGAAGAAGGTGGCAAAGATCCATGATGTTGCCTCCAGGACACTGGGTGGCTATCCCCAGCAGGTCTTTGCTAGCTGTGCAGCTTAGGTCCAAGACCCCTGGATTCATGCTGGGCAGCTTGGCCAAACGATCCCAGGTTTAATTCTGCAAACCAGGACGCCCTCCCATTTCTTTGCAATGATCATGCTATAGCGGTGAGATGGGTGTTTCTTGGCAGCAAGATCAAGCTAGCATAAATCATTTTTTCATTCCCATCTTCTAGCCATAGGGAAGAAGTGCCTTGCATGCAGACCTCTGCCCTATGCAGCCAAGGTCATCTCATCAGCCCCACGAGGCTACAGGATTGGGTTTCCGAAGCCTACAGAGAAGCAAAACCACCCTCTGCCCAGCCTGGCCCTCACCCCCCACTCCCACTCTGCAGCCATTACCTCCCAGAGTGGCGAAGAAGCCCTCCACAGCACAGCCAACAGGACCGAAGACGAAATATCCATTCCAGGCTGTGTAGAAGGTGACAGTGAAGCCGAAGCAGGCCATGAAGAGGTCAGCCACCGCCAGGTTGACCAGGATGTAGTTGAGTGGCTGCCGGAGCTTCTTGTGTTTGAAGGTGACCAGGAGGGTGAGGAGGTTGATGGGCAAACCAGTGGAGATGAGGAAGAAGATGTAGCAACACACAAGGCGGTATTTCCAGGGCTCGGCTAGGTAATACTGGGGGTACTCGAAGGGGCTTCGCACCACCCCTGTCTTGTTGGACATAGGCACATAAAAGTTGATACCTTCTGTCCCATTCATCCTGCTGGTATTATGCCAGCTGCTTTTCTTTTAAGAGTACTTTTTTTTTTAATCAAGTGCTCTATGGTAATTAATTTTGCTTCGAACCGAATTACAAAAAAAAAAAAAAAAAAAGGAGGGAAGTCACAACCCAACGATAATAAATAATAAATAAATACCCCCACCAAAAGATCCCTTCCCCAGCTCTGAAATTTAATGAATGACTAAGAACACCAGTAAATCTGGGGGGATGGAGGGGTGGTGCGCTGGCCCTGCGCCGTGTCGGGGGCCGGCGGTGCTGCGTGCCGAGGGAGGTTTTATACCTTTGGACCTCCTCGAGGGAGCGCGGGGGGAGGCTGGATTAGGGGCTAGGCTAAGTTTGTATGACAAGGGCAACGGGATTGAGAGGGGCTGATGGTTTAAGCACCCTCTAAGTAGCCAGTTGGCCCCAAAACCTGCATTAAAGCGTATTAATTGGCAGTAAGTGTTTAACGTTGTTTAAGGAGTTGTGGGGAGGAAGGGAAGGGCTTGGGGAGCCCTTTGGAAGAGAGGCAAAGGTAGGAGGAGAGGTGGTGGGTTGGGGAGCAGGTCCTTTGGGTGACTGATGGAAGAAATGGGTCTGTGCTTGAGTCCATGTTACATCACAGCCATTGGGGCATCCCTGGGTGGCTGAAGAACTCCACAGGGGTATTTGGGGCCTGAGGGGTACCCATCTCTGCTTCACTGCCCTTGGACAAGTTGTTGGGGGAACAGCAGAACCATGCTGTGCTTCAGGTGCCTGGTTCAATGTGAGCACCATGTGGTTTGGGTACATCTCCATCACAGCTCGGCTCTGCCTATGTGGGTAAGGGCCACCTACATGTACAGCACTGTGCAAAGGCAGGAAGGGAAGCTGCTGCCAGCCCCAAGGCTGCCACCTTGGTTAACAGAGCATCTTGGGGGGCAGCTTGGCTGTGTTGTGCCCTGATCATGCTAGAGTGCAAAGGGCTGGATTTCCTCTTCTGTCTTCCTCCTGGTGTCCTGAGGAGGTGGTGATGATCGTCTCCCAGCTGTGCTTCCTCCCCTTCCAGGTAGCTGGGCACCTGTCTTGGTTGCAGTTTCACAAGGTTGGCAGTGCTTAGGAAGGGTCTTTGGCCACAATACTAGAAGTAGCCTGGCCAAATACTGCTGTTTGCTGGAGAAGCAGAGTATGAATGCACTGCGGGAAGGAAAAGAGAATGTGGTGATGCTGAAGTCCTGAATTCCTTCCAGAGATGGTGCAGTGAGTACAGCACCAGACTGTAGGCACATTGGGATGGAAATAAACTTCTCCTGGTCTCTTAGCACTCATCTTATAGTGTGAGATTCCCATTCCAGAGCACACAAGATCATGAAACCTTCTCAGCACGGTCATCCCTAGCTCAGAGCACCAGTGCTCCATCCTGCCCAAGCTCTTTTCCATTTCTTCCTTCTGGGTCATGGGTGCTCCTTCTCCATGAGACCTGCCTAAGGCGCCTTAGTGAAGCTCTGCCATTAATCTCTGACATCTGGTGGCGTTAATGGCCCTGATCTGTTAATGCGGTAAGCTGCTCGCCTCCTTCCCACTGCTGCCCTCCACCAAGACAACGTCGATGGAAAAAGTCAACAGCATCTTGATGAAGGAATGAGGGCTGCAAGACTGGAACAGCTTGGAGCTAGAGGGCAGGAGTGGAAGGCCGAGGGATGTGGGTAGGATGGATGATGCCCTAATCGCTGGCCCATTGATCCATCTGCATAGGTCAGAGGAGCAGAACTAGGACATGGCAAGAATAAATGGGTCACAGCAGCCTCAGGTGCCCCGGAACAAGCGATCCTCATGAGACATCTGTGCCTCTCGAGTATCTTCCTGCACATCCCATGAAACCACCAGTCATGAAATTCCCAATCTAGGTCTCTCCTAGACTTTCCATGAGATCTTCCATTGAGGGAAAGAGGTTCATGTGGAGGAGTCCTATGTCTCTACTTCTCAAGGCTTTCACCTATATATTTCATGCCTTTCCTGACTACAGTCAGGATTCTGGATGTGCAAAAGTTGAGCATGTTTTTGCATATAAAAAAGCACATGCAGATGTGTACCTCATTTCCAGAGTGCCACTCCCAACTTCCACGACAGAAGGCAACTCTTCAGATAGAAAATATCACTGACTGTCCTTCTTCAAAAGACTTCACTGTCTGTGCCAGCAGCATATGAAAAATCTGCTTTTTTTTCTCCAAAGCTTGATATAAAAGCACGGTTATCTCACGGGAGAGTTAGTTTTCACCTCCCAATGTTTCTTTGTGAGACTTTCTGCCACATTTTATAGTGCCTCATATTCTTCTAAAGGGTAATATAGTTGTACAAAGAAAGTGGATTTGAGGGAGGAGGAGATAAAATGAAAGTCTATTTTGGATTGTGCACTGATGTTGTGGGAGAGGATCAGTAGGATTGTTATTGATATAATCACCATCATCATCATCATTTATTGATTTCATAATTTTTTGCACAGAACTTTTCCTTTGACCAGGGCAAACCCTCTCCTCTCCACGTTCCAGCTAATACGTGGTACAACTCTGGCTTCATGCCTGGCACACAGCAACCCTTCACATGCAGGATTGCCAACAATGGGACAGAGAGGATTTTCACTTGGACTAGACCTGGGCTTCTCCCACTTTGTGGACCTAAACACGAAGCAAGTAAGCCCAAGCCATCCGTGCCTTGCTGAAGGGTCTGAGTGTGTCTGTCCCTTCTCAGCTGTCTTCAAGGACCCACCTTTCTCCTTTGCAAGCTGAGGTTGGTGTTTCAGCTGATCCCCCAAGGCTGGTGTCGATGTGGATTTAGAGCTCTCTGCAGGTCAGCGGCCGCCGGAGCAGTGCCGAAGGCCTCGAATCAACTCTGCAGAAGAAAATGACACCAGGGAGGTTAGCTGGTTCCTCCAGGACGTGTCCTGAATGCAACCTCACTTCCTTCAGTGTCCCTGTCACAGAAATGGAAAGTGATGGTTTTAATTTGGTGTCTCTTAGCAGGGAAACTTTGCGGGCTGTCTCCCAGAGATCTCTCAATTGCTTTCTGTGCCAACTCTATGACAAAGAAAGCAATAGCAAAATTCAGGCCCTGTTTAATGCAGGAGGAGAGGCTTGTTTCTTTGTGTTTGTCCTTAAGAAAGGGGAGGGTTTTCTTCCCTCTTGCAGGATTTTCTGCTTTGCTAAGCTCTTTGAGATGAAATTCTCTTATTCATTGTTTGTCAGCACATTGCGTGAAGGAGCCCTGAGCTTCTCTAGACTTTCATGTCCTGTGTAAAACAAGAAATGATAATTATAATCAAATAACCAGGCTGATACGGTTGGTTCATCGGGCTTCAGCAACACAGCCATGGGAGGGGGTGGCTGGGAGCCTTCTGCTGTCCCTGTCCTTGTGCAAGGCAGCACGCTGCTTGCTGCTGCTTGGGCAAAAGCAAAGAGGCAATTTGCCCAGGGAAACTTGGAATGAGCTGCAGAGCTCGGAAGAGGGGAATGGGAAAGCAATAGAAGTCAGCTCTGAGGCAAGCATCTGGGCTTAAATTCCATCGATGGACTAATGTACAGGACCTTAAACCTTGCCCACGAGCACCAGGTACAAACTCGGAGTGCAAAATGATGCTGCGTTTTCTTCTGTGTTTTGGATGGTTTTGGATGGTGCACGGCCCTGCATCGCTCCTCTGGAGGGGCTCCTTTCTCCTCGTGGGCAGTTGCCCCTGGAAGACCTCACATCCCCGTATCACATAGCAGCCACGTGTGGCCACTGCACTGAGCTGCTTACGCCAGGCTGTGAGCTCCCTTACCAGGAAAGGGGTTAAAGCGAGATAAAGCCGGAGCGTTATGGAGACCATATGGAGGGGAAGAAAACCCTTTATCCTGTAATTGGATTCGTTCCCAGCAGCTCCTGGTGGAGGTGAGGCTGAGTGGAGCTGACAGGATGTGATGGGTGAGGTGCTGCCAGCTGCCCCGTCCAAAGTAGGATGTGTGCACACAAACTTGGAGATCAACCCGTTCCAGGAGATCAAACAGATTTAAATGTGTGGCGGAGAGAAAGAGGACAGAAATGCATTTGCAATTTGGTTTGGTCAGCCACTCCTTGCCCAGCATGGGTTAACTCAGCAGTGGCTGCTCGCTGCTCCTGCAGGCTGGCATAGCTGCATCTGTCCAGGACAAGGACCTAGTGGTGCAGAGAGGCTCTGTGTCATGTCCTCACTTCTTTCGTCAAAAATTAGAATACACAGAAGTCTGTCTCCTGCATTGCTCTCTACACCAGGAGCTCTGTGCAGAAGGAACCTATCTGCAGGGCTCCATGCAGGTTCCCTCCAGGCTCTCACCATCACAGCCACGCACAGGATGGATGCACCAGAGCCAGAAAATGGCTGGGAAGCAGGGAGAGCTCCACCACAGCCACCCACATCTCATGTGCACAGTGCTGGCAAGTGATTAGAACCCCATCACCTCCCCTGCTTTTCCTCTTGCTGCTGATCCAGGTAACGTCCCTACAAGAACCATAGGATTTCCTGGGAGAGGTGGGAATTCCTTGGGACCTGTCATCCCCCTGCCAAGGAACTGAGCAATCCTGGTTCAATTGCAAACCTGCACTACTCAGCATGGTGCTGTCAACACCTTTAACTATGTGCTAAACGAGGGCTGTAGCAGAGTGGGCAGGTTTGCAAGACAGTCTCACTGGCCCTGCAGCACAAGGACAGGCAGCCAGCACAGCACAGCAAGCCAAAGCAGCAGCACCACGGTTCTGTATGTCAGCAGCTGTGCCAGGGAGCAAGCCACAAACCGATGAGGGTGATGGGCAGCACAAGTGAGAAGATGCTGCCTGCTGCTGTGAGATCTTTGCCTTCCAAAGTAATAAATAAACAAATAAATAAAAACACAATCCTTGCTTGGTTTTGTTCTGTTTTGTGGGCTCTTCAACACAAGCAGGAGTTAGAGAGGAGTTGCAGGGAAACCTGGGGCTTTGATCTCCAGGCTCTTCCAGGGGCAGACACTGAACTGCAATGTCTGAGAGGCAAAAGGAAGGCTTTCCATTTAGCACCGAAGGGATGCAGGAGTGCAGCTCCACCACCTTTGTTCTGTAGCACTTTGCCACAGCTTTGAGAAGGGCTGAGCAGTCAGAAAATGCGGTTTAGGCAAACAGGAATAATCTTTTATTTTTTAATTTGTAAATCCCATTTGAAGATGAACTCTGTTATTCCTCGGGGCCTTATTGTGGATGTTTGCAGCCCTCTGCAGCGATGCTTTATACATGCTGTTTCGTTTTGTCATAACTGGGTCATTTTTTTTTTTATTTTTATATTTCCAGTGTACAGCCCTTGGTTCTCTCTGCAGAAACTTGGAGCACGCTGTGAGAGGGCCAGATGGGTTGTGATCTTTTGGGGAAAAGCATAAGGGAAACGCGGGTGGATGGTTTACTTTCTGCGTTTGGAGGAGCTGTCCCTGGTGCCCGGTGGAATCACCGCTGCGCTCCATCAGTTCTATGGGACCAAGGGCAGCCAGGTGTGTGCTCCAGCTTCCAGCAAAGGCATTTTGGGTCTTCTGGGGAGATGCCCGTACGTCGCTGTCTTGGCCATCAGGAGAGCCCTATTCCCTGCTGTCCCACTCTGGGGTTCTTACTTCTCGTGGCTGCAGCTGAGGCTGGGCACCCTGCACTGGAATTCATTATCTTCCTCTTGCTGTCTGTGCTTTAAAGCCTTACAGAGATTTGCTCCAGTCCAAATGTGTCCCTTCCCTCCCTTTGCCCTTCATCCCATAATTGGATTCGTTGCTTCCATCCAGCCCAGCCCAGCTCTCCCCATCCCTTTACATAACGGTGCTGGCCCTGGGCTGTGCCTGGCCAAGCTAAGCCCGGAGCTGTGCTTGGCCTCCAGCCACCAAAACCCGCAGAGGGTTTGCACCAATTCCCGTTGCAGGCTGAATCCTGTGTTGGTAAAGTGACTCTTTTCTTTTACAGTTCCTTGTTCCCTTCCCATTTATTGCCTTTTTCCTTCCCACATGCAATCTGTGATCTCGTGCTGTGGCACATCCCTGTGCTCTCACCAGGACCCAGGACGTGTGCTCAAGAGAGGAGGTGAATGCAGCAGCCCCACACAGCTGAGTAAAGTAATGGCAAGATCACCTGAAAAAAAAAAAAAAGATTAATTTCCCACTCCTTTCATTAATATTTATTCTCCTTAATTCTCAATCTTTACTGTTCAGCTCTCTAAAGCTTTTGTGGTTGAGAGGCTTTCACTGAGGTTGCTATTCATCACCTAAGCAAAACATGCTCAGGTTAAGCAGGAGGTTTGTCAAATCTGAGTCCTGTGCTGGAGCCATCACCTGCCTGCCCTGTCCCACCTGTCTCTGCAGATCGTTCTACTTCTGTCTGACTTCTGCAGGGGGTGTTCCCATGTCCTGCAATGTTTTGCTGGGCTCTGGGTTTCTCCAAGTGTGCTCAGTGTGCGCATTATCTTGCCATGTGCAGCCTTTTTCACCCTGAAGACATCTGACCCTGTTTCCTTGCTGCCTTGCAGAATGAATTGCTGTCGTGAACGTCTGAAAGGAGATAAAGCAGCAGCAAACTCTTCTCCCCTGTTGCAGATAAACCACTATTAACGGCCAAGGGTTTCTGGAATGAAAAGGGTGACTCTCCATTGAAAGCAGTGATAAATCCTGGCCATCCAGCATAATCCAGTCCACCGTATCAGGAAATCTCATGGGAGCTGGCAGCACTGAGAGCAGCAAGGTCTTTTCATGCTACAGTTCTCCCGTGGACGGATAATCTCCATGGCCAACAACTGCAAATGCTGGAGGTTGGATCCTGAATGCTATTACCTCGGCTTCTACTCCCCTTCCCTCCTCAGCAAAACCACTGCTGCCTTCTGCAGGATGACAGGGTGTACCTGCAAACTTTGCCTGCAAAGGGGATCACAGGGCTGCATTCTGCATCCTGTGTGAGCAAGAATGTCGTACATCATCCCCCAGCTGATCTGGCGGTGCAGGCAGCCCTGCAAAGCAGCGATTTAATACACTTCCCTGTGCCTTAGCTTTTCGTCTTGCTATGCTTAACCTGATATATTGTTATTTGATGCAGAACGGTAGGGGCAGGTACAAAGAGGTAACATGAAAATAAAAGGTCAGCGGGTGCCCGGTGTGTGTAAAGGCTAAATTGCTCTTTCATCAAATCTAATAAATATTCCCCAGGATTGGGGTGGGAAACTCCTTTCCTGAAATGCTGAATGTTTCCCTTCCACCAGAACCTCAGCCCAGGGGTGTTGGATGAACCCAGGATGGGGCTGCTCCGTGCAAGGGGACTGCAGTGACAGCCAAGGGAAGAGCCAGGCTCAGCCCTCACTGCGCATGAAGCTGCATCTTCCAATGTTCCTAAAAATATTCCTGAGCCTTCAAGTGCAAAACTGGTGGTTTGGATTTGGAAACCAAAATGGAAACAGATGAGCTGCATCCCATCTTGTTTTCTCACCTCCTCTCTTTTCTCTCTTCATTCGTTCCAGGCTTTTTGTCTCTGAGGAGAGAACGGCAAAGGAATGACCAAAAATGAAGAAAAACAAAAGAGGGATTCATTTTTTCCCTTATCTTATATCCCCTGTTTGAGAGACTCTAATATTTTATAAGCATAGAAATCTGGGTGTGCTTTATTTTTTCTTAAATGGAATGTAATGATTAGGAAATGGGGGGTACTTTGGCCCCTGATTCTCCTCTACCTCTAGTGGAGAAGTGAAACCCATCCAAGCTGTGTCCAGAAGCATTCCATTTTATAACTTTTGCAGTCCTGGAGAAGCAGAGGCAGCAGGCAGAGCTTCCAGTGCTCCTGCTTTTGGGATGACCACTCCAGCTGAACTCAGGTTTGGTTTGCAGAGATGGATGTCCATTCCTGGTCAACTCAGGCTGGGTTTGCAGAGAGGCTTTGCAGCACAGATGTGTTGGGCTCTAGGGTGGATGAAGGCCCTCGAGGTGCTTTGCATGCAAGGTGCTGGGATGTAACTGAAGCCATCTACATTCAGATGTGGTGCTGCTCCATCTGGAGATGACGGTGTGGAGGAGCTTCAGAGCTCTGTGCTTGCAGGTACATGAGTTTGTCACCTCTGGAAGGTGGTGGTGGGATGCTCCTCATCCTCTGCCAAGCATTCAGAGCCTCCTCCTCCACATCCTATACCTGACAGATCCCTGCCCTCAGCACAAGGGACCTCTGGCCATAGGAACCAGGCAGTAGAGTGAGAGGAGAGAGGAACAACACGAGACTAATTCTGCATTAATTGAAGAGATCATTATTAGCTGCTAGAACCAGGAGGACAAACTGTTTTGGGGCATCAGCAGGAGTTAAATCCTTGCTATTGATTCTCTCCCTGCATGGCCATGCATTACCATGAATTACGCTATGGAGGAGAAATGGAAGTGGACAAGAAGCAAGAGTGGGGACGGGAGGGGGATGTTTGCATGCTTAAAATATTTATACCACAAATTAACATGTGTTTTAAGCCTGTGATTCTTCAAATATTTATCCAGCATTCATATTTTGAAAACTGCATTAAAATTTGTCACTGGTGCTTTATTCATTAGGAGAGTTCAGCAGTCACAGACGGCAGCGCCTACTAAATCTGTAATGTGTCCATGCAGAGACAGCAGCTGGAAGATGTTGCCTGGGCTGTGAGAAAGAGCTTTCTGCTCCTACTTCCAAAGCAGGGAGCCTGGAATGAGTTCCTTACCCACATCGACATCAGTTGTGGCTGCAGATGTCACATTCAGCATCACATGCGCCAGGTTTTTGACCCATGCAAAAATAATCTGATGGGAGTGGGGAGAGATCAGCACTCCCATAGGCACCGGGAAGGTGAATTAGGGACTGGGGGAGGCAAAGCCATGTAAGCCTGATGGATGCTGTGGGTCTGGTGGAACTGTGAGAGTAAACCAGCTCTGCCAAGCACGAAGGCAAGTCATCCCTTCACTGACGTGCCAGCCCCATGCACTGAGGTTTTAGGATATGGGGGAACAGAGGGCAGTCTGCCCCACAGCTGTTATCAAGGCTATTGCTATGGCTCTGATGTCCCAGAATTACAGCCTTCATTGGGGGGCACCAAAATCCCTGCCCAGGCACGGGGCAGAGCAGAACAGGAGATTTCGGCTGCTCGCACTCTGCCTGCTCCGTGCCTGCTGTGGTTGCCTGGGGCTGGAGCTCAATGCTGGCTCCTACTGCTGCTTTTCATGCAGCCTCACTGCCAAAAAAACCCCAAGCACACTGTGACTTGGAGGGAAAAGTGCAGGACATGGAGACAAATGCTCGGTGTTGCTGGCACAGGGAACTCACTTTCCCCTGATTCCTTGACATTGCCACTGATACATGGCTTAACAGGCTTGGCTGCCACTGCCAGGTTCCTGTTAAAATTACTCCCAATTATGGCAAACACTTAAATTCACAGAACTGCGAGCAACTCCATTTTGCACATCGGTTTTCTGTGGAGCTTCTAACTTCTGCTGCAATTCTACTTCATAAAACCAGGAGAGCTCCAGGGAGCCTAAAGACTGCAGGTTGTTAATGGGACCACAGCAGGACAGACTTCTCCCATTACGATGCTGGGGGTCAGACATACAGCTGTGACTTTTATTTTTACCTATCCTCATCCTGTGTCAGCAATGGGGCATGCCAAGTTGCCCTTATAGGTGAATGTAAAGGGAAAAGGTGGAGGGTGGGAGTCAGGGCCCTTATTTTCAGCTCTGTTTCCTTTCCCTTTAGAGCACACTTGGATAATGAAGAAGCAAACCTGGCCGGCAGCACCCAGCTAATACAGATATGATTAATTCTCATTCTTCCTTTTTATTTTAAAGGTTGCTCTCTCTGATGCAGAAAGCTTCATCACAGATGGATGGGAAAGCTGCCAGCCAGCCACATTTTTGAGGTAAAAGGGGAAAAGACATGGGAAAGTTTAGTGCTTTGCAGAAGTGACCTTTCTTGGTAATTTGTCACTTCCCAACACCATCTGCTGACTCGTCAGCTGCATCCATCATAACTATAAAAAAAGACACTGAAAAAGTCAATTAAAACAAGGATCGGTGTCCAATGGGCTTTGCACAAAATCTGTAGCAAAGGTGGGTAAAAAACAAACCCAGCCAACAACTACTGGTCATCCCCTTTTCATCAGCACACATACCCATGGTCCCAGGGAGGAAAACTATGCTGACCCACGCAGAAGTTTTATCTCCAGGCCGGCGTTGCTGCCCAGCAATAAGCTGCAATAAATGCACGGGGATCTTAGCGACTGCCACGTCTTTTAGGGAAGAATTTGGCCCAAACTGAGCAGTATTGATTGTAGTGGGAGCAGCATGCCCATTGTGAGGGCTGGCGTGTGGTGTGGTGTGTACACATCGTATCGACCTGCTGTGATGGAGATGGGTGAGAAAAGACATCTCACAGGTGTGGGCCGTAGCTCTTTTCCTCTCGTCGGCAGCACACGTTGCTCAGTGTTCAGCCATGCGGGCAGAGCTCCGCCGTGCTCCCCTGCCACCACGGCCCGTGTTGCTGCTTGATGCAGGAGGCTTTCATTGCTTCCCCAGCTCATTTTTTCCTCTTGCATCTCACCCACTTGAGGCTGTTGGCTCCCAGATCCCCCGGCACCAGCGTCTGTCTGATGGTATTGTGGGACCAAAGGTGATCCTATGAGATCTCAGACAAATCTCTGCACCTCATCAATCTGGAGAGAGATGTTGGAGCACAGTTTTGACACTGAGGGGTGTTGGTGTGTTTGGGATTGTGAGATGCTGTTATTAAGGGAATGGGCCCCAGGAGGACTCAGAATGGACAAATCAATCCCTCACACTGCCTTGGCACCTCCCTATTGGTACACTCACTTTATAAAGCTTTTGATTATGGCTTTAGCATGGATAGCTTTCTTTATTTTGTTAATATTTAGATCCTGACAGGGTACTCATCGTCCTAAGTCAATGCTTTCACAATGCCAGTGGGTCAAACATCATTCTGCCTCGTGCTGATTTTAGTGGCTATGTTATTATTGTGATTTGTTAACATTACTAAGACAATTAAGAGTGACATAATTTGACTGCTGACATACTCACATCAAAAAAGCTTTATCCTGAAGGGCTCACGGTCTAAATAGACAAGCTAGGAGAGGGGTAGCTCTCCACCTTATAGATGGGGAAACTGAGGCAGAGCATGATCTGCTTTCAAGGCCCTTTGCAGCTGTGGGGCACACAGAGAACAGCTGCCATCAAAAGACAGCTGCCTGGGGAGGCAGGGATGGGGATCACCCAGGAAACAAGAATCTCTTAAAAATGCGATGCAGATAAAGGTGCTGCCCATCTGGTGTGCCCGTTTCCATGCACGCCAGGTAGCTGCTTTGTGGTGCTCGGGAGTGTGGGCACCTGTGCAGGTATGTGACTGTGTGCATATATATAAGGACGGGACCCAGCAGGAGCAGCCAGGTGTGACAAGGAACAAGAGGTCTGACCTGCAGCATCCCGGGCAGTGCTCTCCAGGTGGGTGTGTGAATGGTTTGTGCTTCCCTTTGCCAGCTCAGTGGGTGAGCTGTGTGTGCTCAGATAGGTGCTGGTGTGGTGTGTTGGCTTCAGCTGCTGCTGCTGAATGTGAGAGAGCTCTGACAAGGAGGAGGAAACAAAATAAATGTTTAAGCAAGGGGAAAGGTGCTTTCTGCTCTTCTCCCATGTTGAGAGCATTGATTCCATCAATTCCTGCTCACCTTGAGCACCCGTTGGGCACAGTGAGCCCCGGGTGCCCTCTGCACTTGGGAAGCTGCTTTGAACAGTCACAACTTAAGTCACAGAGTTCCTACTGACAGTAACAGTTTGATTGTTTGGAAGACAGTGCATCAGCTCAGCTCCATCTTGTCACTGTTCTCACACCAGAGCCAGGTGGATGTTCACCCGCCTGCCCCCAAATTGGCATTTCACCCCAAGTTATGCAGCCATCAGGAGAGCTGGGCACTGCTTCACCCAGCCTCGTGTGACCGCAGCGCTTTGTTGTGCTGATTCTGAACTTGGGATCCTCCTGCTTTGTGCTTTCTCTTTGTAGCCATGAAGCAAATTCACAAACAGCAAGGTATGTATCCGCCTGGAGAGGCTCTGAGCTGGTGATCTCAGGACTGGGAGACATGTCCTGCTTACAAACTAAGGAAGGGACATGCATAAAAGATATTTTTTTGACTAGAGTAATGTGCGGGGGTGTTTCTCTCGGGGAAGAGAGAGAGAATCAATTCGCAGAGGGCTAGTCAATAAGAGATGAAGGAGGTGACTGAGTTTATCTCTGTATATGGCAGTATTTTATTGCAATCTTAGAATAAATGAAACCACACAAAAGATTGATGACACTGAGATAACACCGTGTTATCAGCACATATGCATATCAACACGATGTATTACAAGGGGGAGAGCCTGTGAAAATCCCCTTCTGATCACTCCAGCAACTCTTGGTTTGACAGCTTGGATGGCGTGGTGCGGGCGGGCAGGGAGGGGCTGCCCTTGTCTGGGTGCTACACCCAAATTCACTCACCATCAGCCCCCCTGGCCTGGCACGTGGCGATGGATGGGACTGGCAAGTGCTGCAGAGGGGAATGCTGATTAACTTCCACGGCCTTCAGTTCAATGCTAGCTGATATTTATGTGAAATCTAATTTAGGGGTCAAATTTGACCTAACGATGTCTTTTTAATGGTGTCCAAACAGAGAGGTTTTTGAAACTAATTAAGGATCAGGTTCCAATCAGGTAGAGTGGTTAAGCTGCGGGACCGGTCTTCATTAAACGCATCCAGAGAGAATATTTTAATATTTAAAGAGAGCATTTAATGTTTATATAAGTTCTCTTCCCATGTGAAGTCACTGTTAAATCACTTCAGAAGGTAGCTTTTAAAGCCCTTCATACTTGTCTTTTATGGAGCAAGACTGGCAAATGCCCTTCCCAGCTCTCTTGGACCCAATGAAGCTTATTAAAAGATTGAGCCCATCAATGCAGATTTTTAGGGGTGAGAAATATGAAAACAGAGTTTAACAAAGCAGCTGTAGTACGTTCTTTCTCTCCTGCAGCATCACTCTCTCCCTTGCTGTCAGAGGGATTGACGGGAGTGTTTTGCTCTGGATGTATGCCGGTCTTAAACCACTACAGCTGGAGGGCTAAAGCTTGCAGAACAGAGGAGTCTTTAACAGTACTGAAGGGCTGGGCTTTCAGTCTCTGGAGATATTGCTCAAGAACAAATCTGCTTACAAGAAACGGTTTGAGATAGAATTGTCAGTCAAGATGGTTCTATTCTCAGCTTAGGAGCATCTGGAAGAGTAAATATCCCTTTAGTTAGCTGGTGGCTAAATTAGATTGCAACTGATGAAAAGCCAAAGGGATTTCTCATTAAATGGCCCTCTCTCTTATTACCCTGGCATCCTCCTTCCTGTGTTGTTCAGACTCTTGCAATGGTTTCGAAGAAGGCAGTGGCCGGTTTGCTCCTGGTGTACGTGATGTCAGTGCTGGCTGAACAGGCTGAAGGCTTTGTGCCCTTCTTCACCCAGAGCGACTTCCAGAAAATGCAGGTAACCTGTGAGACACACACGGCAGCAGCTGCACAATGACACAGAGGTTTCTTCCTCCCGAGCACTGGCAATGCACACCTTGCCACTGTCATTCCCATCACCCGCCCCTTCTGTCAGAACAGGAGATGTGACTTCGGCAGTCCCTCGCTCGTTCCAAAGCTGAGGGCTATGGGAGATGGCAGAGACAATTTGTGAGCTGTGAGACTAGAAAGGAAGATCCTAAGAAATAAAAAAACCTATGTAGGATATCCTCTGCTGGCAGCGGGTCTCCTTTTTCTTTCTTCTGTGCTACTGGTTGTAATTTCTGTAAGGGAGCTGCAGCCTCCCATCACCACACTGATGGGTCTTTTTGTTGTAACAAATAATTAACCATCCTCCAGATGGTTGTCACCTCTGGGATGTGCAGAGAGAATGTTTTTCTTTTGATGTGAAACCAATACTGTTGAAAGGTGTCAGGCAGGCAGCCTCAGAGACTGCATCTTCTCCTTAAACACAGCCAAAGGGAGCTTCCCCCGCACAATGCAATCCATTGATACAGGGGTGAAATCTTTTTTTCCAATACCTATTTGCTCACTGGATAGTGATTTCTTCTTGTGGGAAGCACAGGCATCCTTCAGCCTCCTTGAAGGAGAGGACACGGACCCACGCACAGTCCCCAGATGGTTCATACATCGTTACCCTTTTAGCTATGCGTCTGCTGGTGATGGAGGGGCGTCCAGAGGTACGTGTGTGAAATCAGTCTTAGCTCTCTGAGCACACGTTCAAACCAAAGCAAGCGCATAGCAAGCAGTCAGTGTGGCACCGAGCACAGGCTGTGAGGCATTTTTTGTGTCCTGCTGTGTTTGTCTTATCCCAAAGCAACTTTGCTTTTTCTGTTTGGGTTAGGAAGAAAAGGAGGGTCCCGAAGCCAAGGTTAGCCCCATAAATGTGAAAGGACTGACCCTACAGATTTCCAAGAAAGGCTGTCAGTATGTAACGTATGCACAGAACACTCCATTTGCAATGAGGGTGTGCAGGCTTCCCTTAAACTTCAGTGCCACTGTGACAGAAGAGAACCAGGACTGGGCCAGTGGAATAGCTCTGTAAGATCAATAAATCCCTTCCTGCTTACAGAGTTGTCCTGCACAGATCAAAGCAGTCATCCAGGAGTGTCATGTTCAGTACAGATCACTGCCTGCAATCCTGTAACCCAGTCTTACAGTGAGCATTGCAGCCCTTACTGCATATCAGCATTACAGTCCCCAAAGCCGTGAGGACTTTACTGACTCCAGGCAGCAGTGAGAGCTCCAGTTCCTCGGGTTTTGTGCCCTGCTCCAAAGCACACACCGCTGGCAAGCCTCATGTTTTGTGCTCATGTGATGCAGTGTATCACTGCCTTGTTTGCTCTTTGCTGTGGGGTTGCAGGAAAAGGAGAGGAACAAAGGGCACAAGAAATCCCTGACACCTCTGCAGCAGCTGGAAGAGGAAGGCTTCTCTGAGCAATCTGGTGAAGATATCGGTGGGATGAAGACTATCCAGGTACGTTGAACCGTGTGGCTCTAAGGAGCCTACGAGGACATGCAGTGGGGACACACAGCCCAAGAGATGTCTCGTGGGTCCTGACCACAAACACTTGGAGGTGCCACATGAGAAGACAGTGGGTGATATTATGGAGCTCACAGTCACGTAAAGCAATATCACCCACTCCCTGCCAGTTCTGCCAGGCAACCCGGCAAGGTTTCATCAGAGAAAGATTTTACCTCCATGCCATAAATTATCTTAGACACTGAGCAGCCTTGGACACCCCTCAGACCCACCCAGCCTTCACCTTCGCACAGGAAGATGGAAACAACATGAGGTCTTTCTTCACCATTCGGGGAACACCAGCCAACGGCAAGGCAGTAATTTGTAGCTCAGCAGGTCTGATTTTAACCTGTCACTCTTTCGGGCAGCTCTGGATCAGCTGTCTGTTGTCGCTCACCTCCTGCCACACAGCCCTCTGCACTGGCAGGATCTTACTTATAAACTGGGGCCCATGCAGCTGCACCCCCCAAAGGCTGTATACAGAGCAGAAAATTGCCAATTTTAGGGATTTAAGTGCCAGTCTAAGCCCTCAAAGTCATGCTTACTTGGTTAGCTAAGTCTGAAAATTGTGCTTTTCCACTTGAATGCAGGGAGCTCTTTGTCCAGTGGTCAGCACAACCGTCTTCTGCCAAAAAAAGGAGTGCATAGGTCTAGCCCAAACCACAGGACAGGCAGCAGGGCCATGGAATTTGGCCAACACTCAGGTCAATGTGCAACTGCTCTCCCAAATGTGGCACACCAGTGATCAATAATAGGATTTAAACAGTAAGGATTTCCAGCTCAAAGCATTAAATAACTGACTCTTCCCAGCACTCAACACCCCTGCAGCCATGAACCTTCCTGTGCCTCCAGCCATGACTGGAACAACTCTATTTACTTTGGGTACATCTGAGCCGTGGCTCAGAGGCAGTCAGGCTGCAGGCAGGGTGATGTCTCATCCTCAACACTTTTAATGCAGGATGCTTCACCAGCATCAGTAAAGCTGATGTTTTGAAGGGTCAAGGTGTGAGATAGTGGAGGATTATAAGGTGTAGGAATGATTTTTCCTCTTTACAGTCTCTGTTGCCAGTAGGTGCCTTTATCTGTATTTCTGAGTCAGGCTAGAGATGATCCAATACACAAAAACTTCAGCACTTCAAATAGCACACAATTACATCAGCAGTAGATGGGGCTGACCCCAAAGCACTGTTTTTTTCCCAGTATAATGATCATCTGTTTCCCCTCACACCAGCCCCTAGACCCTCTACTGACTTGAGCAAAGTGGGGTTGAAGCACCCTGACCTGCCTGCCTGTGCTCTGCTCCACTCCTCCTTCTGATGTTCTTGTTTCCTCCACAGCTAACTGTTCCTGTCAGAGCTGGGATGTGGCTCATACTGAGGCAGCTGGAAAAATACCAAGGTGCCCTGGAGAAACTGCTCACAGAGGTGTTACAGGACACCCCCAACGGTACTGGCAGGGGGTTGATTTCTGCCTTGGGAATTCTGCCTTTCTCTCCTCTCACCAGCTCATCATAGTGGAGATATTTATATTCCTCAGAAGGGCTTTTGTGTCATGTTTGCTCACTTTACAGAGTCCTCAGATACCCCACTCACTCTCATGTACACACTTTTCTTCTGGGAAGGTTATACACTCTCTTAGAGTGCTGCCTGTGTCCTAGAGCTGACGCTGACTGTTAGCAGCATTGCAACAATTTCCAGCAGCACTGCTTCCTATCTCCTTACTCCTCCTTCCCAAAAGTCCTCAGTCTTTAGGGAGCAATTTCCAACAGAGCTTATAATGAAACCTGCACCTGTGAGGCACTTCAACACCTGCAGCCAAATATGAACACCTTGCCCTCCACACAGGGGCTTAGCTTTAGCTGCAGCCAAAGGTGTCAGGTGCTAACAAATCCAGCCCTGGGATCTGCTCTTAGTGTATGGGAACTGCAAAAGGAAAAATCCAGGGGCATGATGGATGCAGCTATTCCAGGCTTGGAGGGTGATGGAAGTGTTCTCACCAGTGTTATCTCTGGACCTTTGTCTGATTTGGGCTTAAATGTCCCATCAAGAGGGTCCTGTTATCTCTGTGGGAGCTGTTCTGCTTTGTGCTGATTTCAGTTTGCCTCATTGCTCTTTAGGTGAGGAGCTGAGGAGGAGGAAATGATATATAAAGCATAATGACAAATTTTAAGGACACTTGTTCTTTCCTCTCTTCTCTTTCAGCTGACTGATATCAGCAGCATCAGAAGAGAAAGCGATGCAGCTTGCTGAAGCTAAAAGACTCCACTTATGTACATGAAATCTGTAAAAGAGATTAACAACAAAATCTGAGGTGAGATAATAAAATGCGCAGCATAATTAAACGAAGGATTTGTGCCTTTTTTCAGCCAGATGGCAAGCAGCAAGTGTGGGAAAGATAAGAAGGAGGGTTTCCAGTTCCAGAGAAATCATCGTCCTTCTGACAAGCGCAAAGCATGCTGAGGAGCCTGAGCCTAATCTTTGCAAACTAATAGGTTTTAGGCCACTCTTCTGGCAAGGGGAGAAACTGAGGCACAGTTACAGGGCTACCAAGGCACGCCGGTGCCAGAAGTGTAGGACTGGGAGCTCAGTGGGAGCCCTCACCTGGCTCTGCTCACAGGAGGGCACAGCAGAAAGCAGCTGTGTGCTTCCTACCTGTAGTCTTAACCCCCTCTTGCTCACCCTGGCTACGAGAATCTGAACAACATCACGAGGAACACCCATAGCTATGATATGAGCAAGACACAGCGTGAAGCAGCACAGGGCTCCAGCCTGATTGCTGGCTCTCAAACAAATCTAGATGTGACATCGTAATTCTGCTTGAACATATTGCTCTCCATTTAACATACCTTTGGCTTATTTTAGAGCTGCCTCTCTACATTGGCAGCGGGGAATCTAACATATGTAAAGTAAGGACTGATGAGATCAATGGCATGTACGTGAATATATCCAATTTCAATCCAATTTTATCCTTCTGATCTAACACAAATTCTGTTCTTACTGTGGCTCATTCAAATAGCTGTTTGTGCTAGAACAACACAGACACTTCCACTTCCTCAGCGTGCTCTCTGCTGCAAGCCATTCCTTGGAGAAATGAAATTTCTCAATGTATAATGCAACATCCAGCACAGAATGGATTCCAGTTTTAATATTTGATTTGAAGGCATACTCCTATTGCACAGACGGATCAGCTCAGTGTAACTGGAAGTTTGCAGGGATTATTGCTGAGGCAGGGTGAGCTATGAAATCACTGTAAAAGAGTCTGAGCGAGTGGAAAATAATACATTCCATTAGGCTAAAAATGAAAGCAACTGCATGTCTTGCTGGGCTAGGAGCTCAGCCAGTGCAAATCAATCTGCAGTGGACTGATACCCACGGGAGGTCTGGCAGGGAAAGCACAGGAAGAGTTGCACCATGCTTACTGTGTCCAGCAAGATCAGAGAGCAAGCTGTTCACTTTGAAGGAGCACTTACTATTTCTGAAAGGCCCAGATCCTTACCCCAGGCTTAATTTTGCCCTGCCATAGGAAAATAAGAAGAGTTTACTCCTGCAGTGCAAACTGCTTCATGAAGCCCTACAGAAGCTTCATACAGGTCAAAGCCTTCTCTACAGCATCCCAATTTGCCCTTCTCTTTCACTGAAGAGCATTCTTGGCTGACCTGTGGCATGAGGGAAGGAATATTGCCTAGTGACAATAAATAAGAAAGTAAACACGAGCCTCTGGGATTTGCTTCCTGGACCATTTCCCACAAGAATGATGCTACAAGAGACTTCTATAAGCATATCCATTAATGTGACCTTACTGGGCTGTCTCCCTTTGCTCCTTCATTTTGACCCAGACAAACCACTGCTGGACTGCAGCGGTAAGGTCTGCTTCCAACTTCATCCCTGGTCATGTGCTCTCCCCAGTTGGCCCAGCTATAAATGAACTGTGGGATGCATGGCTGGTTGCAACAGGAACTGTATGAAGCCTCTTTCTGCATCAATAACTGGACAGTCCAAATATGCACCAAAGTACAAGGGAACCTTCAGCTTTTGGAAGAAAATCCCGTCCGAGCTCAGAGGTTTGAGTAGGGAGAATGAAGCAGATACTCACCCAACCATCCTATCTCAGACATGACTGCTGCAGTCAAGACAATTTCTTTGATTAAGAGGCAAAAAGGGCTCCAAGTTACAGCATGTATATGTACACCCAGTGCTCTAGCAAGCTGCTTTGGTGCAGCTCAGCCAGCAGCACTCAAGTCCATGCCTGCAAGTAGATGAGGAAGATCTTTCTGCTCCAAAAACTGAATAACAGTCTCATGGTGGGATGAGCTACTGAATAATCAAGGAAGAGAGGCAGGAAAGGAGGAGGAGGAGGAAGAAGATAGAAAAGAAAGAAAGTGGCACCAACTTTCTAGCCTAATAAGAGGCTCAGCAGGCTGAGGATATGACATATGATCAGGGGACAAGAATCAGTGTTCTTGGGTCACACCTGTGCAGCGGCTGTGAGTGACAGGGTGTTAAATCAGCACAGTCGGCTCTCAAGTAAGATTTGACACTTCCCCCAGTGACATATGCAGGACTGTCGGCCAAATGCCAGGGCTAAGCAGTGTGGGTGGGACGGCGGTTTCTCCAGCAGCCCCTCCATAAGGGATGGGAAGGTCCACCTGCTGCCATGCTTTTCGGGGCATGCAGCATGCTCCCCTCTTCAGGCACTCTGTGCAGAGCTATTTCTACCCCTCCGCTTACACCAGTCCTGCCTTTGTAGTTGAGGAAAGAGAAGCAGACGGCACAGCATGCTTGCTCTTTCCCTATGATAGCTGAGTCACTGCCAGCAGGCCTAAGGCAGCTTCCGGGCTAGCAGAAAAGGTGGAGGCTGTCCCCTCCTTGCTGTCCCATCTTCCCACAGTCATCTCAGGCTATTTACAGCCAAGATATTTCAACCGTGGGCTGGGAACAGGCATTCCACAGCCAAGGATCTCTGAGCATCACAGCCCATCTGTGGCATCAGCAGGGCTGTGCTTGCCTGGCAGCTTTTGCTGCTGCCCAGAGCTGAGTGGATGATGTCCCTTCTGCACAAAGCAGAAGCTCTGCCATCAGCCTCAACATCAGCATCGTGTGCAGGCTAATAGGGGCAAAAAGGTGCTTCTCCATGGGACTATGGGCTCTGTCATTTCAGAAGGCTTTCTGCTTTCTCCTCCATGATATCCAAGCTCCTTCAGGGAAGGCAGTGATGTTAGCTAGGCTTGTCTTGCTAGGGAGGAAGTGAGAGAGGCAGTAGATTTCTTTCCACAGTCTGTTCCAGCTGTCAGCCTTCCTCCTGCAAAGGAATCACAGCTTTTATTCAGTCCTCAAACCCCACTCCCATGTTCTCCGCTCTGAAGGCCACACAATGGGGCTGCTGGGACAGACTCTGTCCTGGTGCAGCTTTCCTGACCTCCAGAAGCACAAGAAGTTGAAGAGAGTCCTTTTTATTTTTATTTTTATTTTTTAATTCTTCTTCTCCTTTTTTTTTTCCTTTTTGTTGTTATTCTTTTTCTCCTAAGCAAGAAGAGCTTCTCCAAACTGTCCGAAAGCTGTGAGTTTACAGAAACTTGTGCTGAGAGCATATTCTACTTCTCTATTTACATTTGACACCACTGCAAACTATTAGCTGTCAGTTGTGCTTTCCAGATAGCGAGCAGGGGAGGCTCAGCTTCGCACATTCACACTTCCATCGGAACCGAGCATGCCTGGCCTCTCCTAAGTGTACATTTGTTGTTGCTAACGAGATTAGCAAATCTCAGTATCTCGTTGCTGCTTTCTGACATAAGTCATGAGGAGCAAGGCGAGCCTCATGCGCTGCCCTGAATGAAAAGGCTGTGACAGCAAAGCGAGTGTGAAAAAAGGGGAAACGGAGCCTTGTGTTGAAGGCAGTCAGACCCTAAGGATGCCCTCGCTGCTGTCGTGGGCGATCACACGGAGCTCTGGCACAGCCCCACGGGGCCCACTCCCGTGGCACAGCTCTGGGATCAGCCGCTCATCGTGGAGACGGCGACGTGCAGGCGGGCGGCACACATCCATCATCGCTTTTTCATTATCTTTAATTAAATTCTGATATGAAGCTGCACGGTGTATTTCAGCCACTTTCATTACTTTCTTCAGAGGCGGGGGGGAAAAAATTACTGTACATTGCAGCCATGCCAAAATTTTGAGTTGACATTTGGTTTTGGCTTTTTAGGAAGCTGCTTTGCGCAGACCTCCTCAGGCCCAGCTCCCATCCTGCCCAGACCGCAGCACTGTGCCAACACAGCCTGCAGCCCAAGGCGAGGACGGGGACGAGGAAAACACATGGCAGCTGGCAGGGAGGGACAATCCATCTCCTCAGACATGTCCCTGGATGCGTCAAAAATCATTGCACCTTGGAATGAGGAGCGCAGCTCGGCTCCCTGCTTTCTCCTGGACAGCGGGGCTCCCTGCTGAGGCTGCTTTTGCACTTAATTTTCTGCATTTTACTCTCTCCTGTGGTGGGTCTGAAAAGGTCTCGACCTCCCCAACATGGCGGAGCCACCGACCCTCCCTCCACAGGATGCCGGCGCATTCATTTGACCTTCCCAATATGGCGCCTACGCCGCACTTCCCTTATAAACACGGCGCCCTTCCCAAGATGGCCGTCAGACCTGCGCTGCCGGCCCTCCCCAAGATGGCGGCCGTCTTCCCCTGCTGACAGAGTGCTTCCGGAGAGGCCTGGCGTCAGCGCCGCGGCCATGGCGGAGCTGACAGACGCGGAGCTCCGGAAGGAGCTGCTGGCTCTGGGCTACCGGCCGGGGCCCATCACCGAGACCACCCGCAAGGTCTACATCAAGAAGCTAAGCTGTCTGCGCGCCGAGGTGGCGGCGGCGAAGCGCACGGGCCGCGGCGCCCCGCCGAGCCCGGGCCGCAGATCGGGCAGGCCGCGGCAGGCCTCGCCCTCGCGGCAGCACCTCGGCTTCAGCCCCGGGTCCGTCAGGGCCGCCCGCGACAGAGAGGAGGAGGAGGAGGACGAGATGGAGGAGGACGAGGAGGAGGAAAGGGGACGAGCGCCCGTGTCCCGCTGGGAGGCCGCTGAGGGTGGCAGGCTGTCCTGGGGAGACCCGCGAGGGTCTCCCCCTGGGCGCAGCGCGGGGCTCAGCGGTAGGGCCGAGCCGGGGCTGTCCCGGGATGGGCTCTGGGGGCTGAGCACCCCTTCTTCGTGGAGCTCATCCCTGGAGAGGAGCGGGGGGCTGAGGGCTGGGACGGGGCCGTCGCTGGATGATGGCTATCGGGGCTCAAGCTCCTTTCAGTGGAGCACGTCTGCAGAGGGGAGCGAGGGGCACAGCGGTGGGCTGAGGCCGTCCCTGGATGTGTTTCGGGAGCCGAGCGTGTCCCAGTGGAGCACTTCTGTAGAGAGAGGGGAGGGGCTCAGTGCTAGGGCTGGGTTAGGGACATCCATGGATGGGGTGGGAGGGCTGAGCTCCATGTCGTCCTGGGGTACATCCGCAGGCAAAAGTGGAAGGCTCAGCTCCACGCCCTTTTCCAGTGATGAAAGCCGGAGCATGACAGCCAGGAGCCATTGGGATGCATCGCTAGGGCGGGCTGTAGGGCAGAACTCCCCAGCACAGTGGGAGACAGGAGGGGAAAGGAAGGCGGAAAGGAAGGGGTTTTTCTCCAACAGCTGGTGGGGACGGGAGAACAAGGTGGCACCCAGCACCCATTGGGGAACCGCAGCAGGACGTAGTGGGTTGAGCTACCCATTTGAGGCAGGAGATGAGAATTTGTCGTCCAGCATTCGGCGGGATGCAGACAGAGAGACAAAACCCAGCAGCTGGGGAGAGGGATTGACCCGACGGTTGCCATGGAGGGCTGCAAGAGACACGGGGCTGGCCTCGGGCAGCCGGTGGGATGCCTCGGCTGCAGTGGTGACACCCCGCACTCAGCTCCTGCGGTCAGCCCCCAGGCAGCAGACAGAAGGAAAGTGCAAAGGCCTTGAGTACTACCTTTCCCAGTTCCTTTGCCTCGCCAGCTTGGTGCTGCTGCTGATTTTTCTGGGCATCCTCATGGTGAAGATGATTGGGTCAGGCTGGCTTGACCAGAGTGAGGAGGACTGTACGTGTACTGGTTTAATCATGTTTTTTAACTTTATTTGCTTTTGTTTCCCTTTATTACTTTCATCACTATCAGATATATCATCCTCTCACTTGACGTCTCCGTTTCCCTCTCCCCTTATTCTTGTTCATCACTGCAAATAAGACCAGTGTGTGCTTTCTTATTTTTAATTTTTACTTCTGCCTTCAATTCTTCAATCTTTATTTATTTATTGATTTATTTTATGGAGACTGATGCTCTTGCCAGGCCGAAGAAGTGTTTTGTGATTATATCTATACACATATTGTTATATAATACAGTATAACACCTGTGTGGCTGTTTTGTGTTTTAATATTAGCACCTGCAAAGCACAGCCCTTCGTTGGCCTCTGTGCTGTCTGCAGTGGAAGTGCAGAGTCTGAATTGGTACTTCTGCGTATGAAGTGTGACAGAGCTTCAGTGGGAATGGAAAAGGGCTTCCCCATCACTCTTTTGCTTTTAAAGCAGAGTTTCTCAGCTAGGGCAGATGGGAATAATGCTGCTCCATGACTTTGTACTGAAGGAAGAGGTCTGGGTTGGAAGGTGCCAGTCCTAAGGCTGGGCACACTGCACCTAGATCTGTGACCTGTGGCCAGCCCATATCCAGCTCTTGGTGCAGGAGGCAGCTGTTAAAACAGAGGCTGTAATTTGTGGAACTAACAGTTCCAGCTGAAATAACTTCCCTGTGTTTGCCCTGCAGATACTTGATTTAAATTGTTGTTGCCATGGTCTTTCAGATGACCATGACATGCAGCAGGTGATATTTGTGTGCTGAGAAAGTTCAGTGCTATTAAAATATTCATACCTCAGTTTTTACGTTCCAGCTGAACAGAGTTCATCATTTGCAGTCTGGTATAAAACCAGTTTTATTTCTTCTGCTTTTGGTGCTGCCTGCCAGAGCAGTGCTTTGAATGTGCTGTTTGCATAGCCAGGTACTGTGTAGAGTAAGATTAAGAATAGCAGAATCAGACTTGAAAGCAGAGTCCTTAAAAAAACAAACAAACAAAACCCCATAATTACTTTCTTGATCATTGCTCTTGTTTTGCAGCATGCTAACTCTCTTTCTTCTCCCGTAGTTAATCTCTTGCCTGTGGATTGTGACAAAAGAACAGATGATGTAAGCATACATTTATTTATCTTCAAGAATTGCGGGTGGGATTCTCACAGAAGAGTAATTATTCTGGGAAGCCTCCTCTAGTATCAGATCACTGTGAAATTATGAGTTTTATCGTTGGAGTTTGATGAGTTGGAATTAATGAGCTAGATTAAGTTAGGATAGTATGTAAGACTCTGAAAGATAAAACTTTAAATTCCCATTTATGTGAATCACTTTCTTTAATAGTTGTAACAGGAGTGATAAGGGTTTGCTGAAGAGGCTCTACCTGCATTCAGCTTTAACAATGCAGCATTTAATCCAGCTCATTTCCTGAATGCAGTTGTAAAGTGTTTGCAAAGCCTCGTTTTTATCATAGTGCATTACTTGGAAAGAGAAAATTTCTTATTGGATTCTGAGTTATGGTGGATCCCTTGTGACATTTGGGACATGTAGAGCTGGTTGATGCAGCCTGTCTAAGGGCATGGCTGGAGTGCTGCAGTGTGGGCTGTGAGCTGGGGGATTCGTGGCACTTTTACCCAATGTGCCAGCTTGCTTTGGCCTCAGAAACTGTAGCTGTGCTGCAGGTGTGTTCATTATGAACTAGTGATGTGTAACCAAGCCAAAACCCCTCTTCTGGCGTTTCATCGTGACATTTCTGGCTAGTCTGACTGCTGCCCTGTTGCTGCCACTCTGTTCATGTGTGTTACCTGTTTCTGACTTTCAGTTCTGCAAAGCCAAACAGAAGGATGTTGTGATGAGCATGCTGCATGAGTTGTATAACTACTTGTCCATACAAGCTGGTAAGTTCCAGTTGTCATTATAAAGCACTCTCAGCTATCTGGACGTTTTTAACCTAAATTTGAAGAGAGGGGTTTATGGAACAGTCAGTTCTACTCAAAGAGCTCTGAGAAAGTCAGGTAATAGAAAACCAGAAAGAGGTGTGTTTATTTTTAATCTCAGTAGTGCTTTGCTAATGCTCTCATATCACCATTCTCTTGTGGAGTGGTCCTTCTTTGCACTTGATATATTGGGAGCTTGAGGTACAAATATTTAGCTTCATGGTTCTTTTGTAATGACATCTTGAAATTGTCTTCAAGATGCTCAGAGCCAGTTAAGTGTAAATCAGTGTGTTCGTTACAAAGGGAGTCAAAGCAGCTTAAGAAATTGTCAGCTCTCTGCTGAAATGTCTCAGTGGATTATGTGAATTCTGTAAGTTTTCTGTGCTGATCAGGACAGGCTCACTTGGCTGAGGAGCCAAGCCAATGCAGGAGTTGGACACTCTCTACTACACGTGTGCCAATCTGATTCATAACCAGTGTTCTTTTGACAGAGAAAGTTCAGCAGACAAGTGAAAACTTTTCTTTCTGCAAGATGCATAATAATATTAATCATAAAAGTGCCGAAGTTCCATTTTCTAGATTTCAGACCTTAACATTTTCAATTCTTGAACTTCACAGGATTTCCAGATCTTTCCAGACTTCAGTACCAGTTTTACGTGGTCTCTCAGCAAACATTTGCTTGGTCAGCTTTGTGAAGGATGATTTAGAAGCCTGAGTTTGTGGGCAGTATTCCTCTGCCTGGGCATATAGGCTTAGAAGCATTTTGTGTGTTGATCACACTTCAACACTGCAGTGTCTGATGCTCAGTGGAAAGCCCCTCTGCTGGGTGTTATGTCAGAGAGGTAGTTATGTATTCTGTGGAAGTGAGAAGTAGTATTTTTCCCCCCCTCATTCTTTGTTGAGTAGCTCACACACTGAAGCATGAGGTTTGCTTGCCCTTTCCCCACCTATATCCAGTGGCTGAGTGCTTTATTAATAGTCATAATCTTACCTGCCTACCTTATAAATCTCACCTTGCAATCGTTTTGCCCAGAGCTGTAGCTGGATTTAAAGGATAGCATTTCCAGACAGTTGAGTCTATTTCTGAACTGTCAAGGGTTTTTTCTACTAAGCATTATTTCTGTTTGAATTTTTTTTTAAACAGGTAATTTTGAATGTGGAAACCCTGAGAATCTAAACAGCAAATGCATTTGGGTTAGTGAAGCAAGGGACCACGTGGTGGTGAGTAGGCTGTGAACAGCTATTGTTGTAACGTTATTCTCTTACAAGGCAATAAATAATAGATAGTAAAGCAATTTGCCATCTATTTTACTTCCTTATCCTGCTTTGATTCTTTCCCATACCTCTGGTTTCCCCTTTGGCCAGTCCTGTTCTCAGTTCATTTGAAAATAATCTTCCCCTACATCTCTGATTCTGCCCCTGTAAATCTAACTTAATGGTTTGTTGTTTTGCCATAGTCATCAGTCTTGTGAAACCAGAATTTTCCCTGGATTGAGGCATGGGCAGAAGAAAGATTTTTCTATACCCCTCAGTGTCAGAAGACAGACTGCTTTGATCTAGCATTCCATTTCTTTCATGGTAAACTGTCAGTAAGATTATGTTGTATTTAGTGGTTAGTCTTAAGTCTGGGAGAGTGTTATTTTACAGAGTGCTTCACGCATCATCTACCATAGTCAGAAGATTTCAGTCCAGGCTGACCTTCAGATTTAGTTTTTCTCCCTCCAGTTTGCAGAATTATGTTAAGAATTAACCTGGGGACAGACCACACAGAGTAAGCTCTCGCATAACTGTTATGAAATAATGTTATTCAGTATTTTAAATGAATGAGGGACTAACATTCTAAGGGATTCTTCTTACAGAATATAACTGGTGGCTCCCCACAGAAGTTTGAAGCTGCCCTTAACTGGATACTGAACAGTAACAAGGACTTAGGAATATGGTGAGTGGAAGCCTGCTGTTCCACGATGATCTTCCTCGGCGTTGGTTGATGTGTAATTTGATATCCTGTGTGGTGTGCACAAAAAGCTTCATTAGATTTCAGGAGGTAATCAGAGACTTGCTTTGTCAGTGCTTCCTAGGCGAGCTTCCAAATAAAGCGTGTGGTCCTAAAACAGATTGGCCACTGCAGGCATTCCTTCTGAGCGTGTTTCCCAACCCTTAGGACGGGGGACAGCACGTTCATGAACACAGTGTTTTGCAGATGAAGCAGAAGTCTGATGTTGTGCCTGTTAACTTTACGTTGTGCTTACTGCAGGGCTTAGAAGTGGTGGTTCTGGTGTCTTGCCCGTGGTCTTAGGACATTAGTACGCTTGCTAAACTTGCTTGTGTACTCTCTGTTCCCCAGATGACTCTTTTATTGAATACCTCTCAGCAAAAACAGAGCTTTGGTATTGTGTGGAGCTGCACCCTTTCAGCAAAGGGATTGGGTTATATAGGTCAGCAGAGTGTTCTCTTCAGTAGGTAACAGCCCACGTGCCTTGGGATCCCTTGGAGAAAATAAATCTGCGAGGAGGAGAGGAGAAAACAGATTGTTGAATGATATCTGTTCCTTAGTGTCAGCTCTCTTTCCAACAGAACTTGCAGGACATGTCAAAGCCAACAGGCTGTGACTGTGTAGGAGCTTGGTCAGCCACCAGTGAGGCTTTTTGTCCTGGCTTTCTTGCCCATCAGTTGCTTCAGTACATGTGAAATGGCAGAACTGCTCATTTCTTCAGGTGAAAAATACCAAGTTCAGGCCGTAGTCTTATGAAAGGCCGACATGCTGTGTCCACAGACATAATTATCTGCCTCTGGGAAGTGTGAGCTGCCTCCACTCCACATTAACTCCGAAGCCTAACGTTTCTTTCCATTTTAATATTGCTGAATATTGCAACAGCAATAATGCAAGAGCTTTGTAGGCATAGCTTGTGTGGAAGCTATTGCTTGATTTACTTGTCCTAAAAAGAGTTCTGCAGCTGCTGCTGTGGCTGAATGGTCAGACTGTCTGCTGTTTGATTCTTGGTGTGTGGGCAAATTCCCAGGACAAGACATTGTTTTCCTATTGGCAGCTTTGGATTTCCCTGTGGGCTGGGATCCTGAGTTTTAAAATCTGTGTTTTTTGTGCAGAGCAGTGCTCGTGTCAGGAGCCCCGTAATATAACATATTCATTTTTCATCTTTTAATTTTCATAGTTAGCTGTTTTATGGGCTGTTTGCCAAATGGATCTACTTTCACCAAGTCTGCATGGTGTGCAGAGTGAGTGTTCAGCATGCTTACCAACGTGAGGGCGGCATTTCCAGCAGATGCTAGGCAGGATTGGCTTTCTGGGTGCCAGTCTGAGAGGCAGAACTGGAAATGAGCTCTGCTCTCAGTGGTTCTGCTGCATGTTTAAAATATGGAATGTGGATTGTAAGACAAGGGGTGGGAAACAACTGTGCTGCTGCTGCTGCTGTAGAATCCAGGAACCAAATACAAGCTGTCAGCACTTGGTGAGATCTGCACTAAGAAACAGAGAAAATGGCATTGTCTAATAAGTCATTCGTTGAAAACCTGGAATGAATTAGCTTAAAAAAATGAAATCCCCTTTAGTCTAATTGCTCTCAATGTGATGACTCTCACTTGGATTGCTTGATGCATGTTGGCTTAGAGTATCTAATAAGGAGCCCACATCGGTGTAGATCTGTATATCAAGAAGTGAGTTAAAAGCATCTCAGCTAGCACAGCAGGTGTGTACAAGTGATTTTGCAGGAGGATGTGTTATCGATTTTGCCGTGAATGCTTTCTGAGGGTGTGTCCATTTCTCACTGCAGATACAGTTGATGTGTTGTCACTTTTCTAGCTAAACTGTTTATGCTCATCTCTGCTGAGGAGAACAGCACAGCCTCCGTGGACATTTGCAGTCTCCCTCAACTGCTCTCTCTGCAATTGCTGATGAGTGACTCAGTAAACATTTCCATTTCTCTGTGCTGGGAGGTGGGAATCCAATTTAAAGTTTAATCTTCTGCACGCTGAGAGGTACTGTCAGAGAGTCTGCAGAGGGAGATTTCAGTTTGCCAGTGGGAGTTCCAGCCCCGCTGCCTTTTCTAAAGCCATATCCAGTCCTTGCTAAGCAGCCAGTCCCAAAATGTTCTGGAAAGAGGAGGTGCAAAGATGTTGGTGTATTTTCTGTGTGGCGTGTAGAACGAGTTACTGCATCTGCAGTCTGTTTGCTCTCTGTCTCTTGATTAAAGACTGCAGTTGGAGCATCTGCACTCTTCAGTGAAGATTTTCTGCCTCTTCCCATCAGGTTGAAAGGCAGAGACCTCTCCGAACCGGTTACCAGAGTGGAGGAGGTGGTCTGTCTCGAATCAGCCCATCCTCAGATGGGGCTCGGGTGCCGTTTCCGTCGGGCAGTGATCACTGCTGTCATGAACCTTTTACTGTTTTTCTGGAGTAAGTTGTCAGTGTTTCTAATTGGCTTCTCTCCTTCCTGGTTGTAGAGATGAACATGCGTGTACCCCCACGTTTTTCCAGCCATATGAAGCTACTAGCAGAGGTGAAATAAATCTGCCAATGAGTTAATTTCTAATTAACCTTTTTCTGGCAGCAGAGAGAGACCTGTAGACCTGCTCTTGTGCTGAGTGCTTAACACTTTAAATCAGCAAGCTGATTAGCTCCCTGAGTATTCCTCGAGTACCCATTACTGTGGTCTGCAAAATAAGTGTGTTAACCTACCTAAAAGATTCATTTATTCTTTCTTTTCTTAAACTAAACTACAAAGTCTTCTGGACTCTCCTGTAATGACTTACAGCTTTCAAGTATTATAGGTTTTATTGAAAGAGTCTGTCACGCCCCAGCTGAGACAGAGGTCTTACTGAGTGAGGTGATAATGAGAGATGAGAGCTAGGCAGAGGAGTTTATAATCTAGCTAGACAAGGTGGGGGTGAAAGGGAATAGTTATGTTTATTGTAGAGGCTGAGATGCTAAAGTTAGCTCATGTTGTAACAGGGACATTTGTCAGTGCTAAACCTTCAATTTAGATCTCCTGAATTTTAGGCTGGCACTGCAGCCCCAGGCTTTATCTCCTTATCAAGCAGCTATCTTCAGAGCAGTGGAGCTTGACAGTCTTCCTAAGTGATTATTGTAGGGGAGGCCTCTAGCAGAGAGATAGCTCTGGGATTTAGAGAATCAGAGCTCCATGGTCGTGCTGAGGTTTCTGGCAGGGGGAGGAAACTCTGTGATGAGGCCTTTTGACCACCTCTCCTCACATGCTCTGTGCTGCAGGTGTTGTCAGTACCAGCAGTTTAGTGCCGTGCAGCTCTTGTGGTGAGCAAAATGTATTGCTTGTGTTCAGTCCCAGGCTGGCCTGGATAGCAGGGAGGAGGAAAACTGCCTCCAGAGAGATGTGAAAAAGGCAACCCTTAGCACTGAGTATGCCAGTATTGAATTTTGTTTGGTTTTATTCCTTTAGGTCTGGTAACTCTGTGGGGGATCCTAATCTTCTTTCGGTATCGCTGGCGGAAGATGGAGGAAGAGGAGCAGGCCATGTATGATATGGTGAAGAAGATCATAGGTAGAGTCCAGCATCTCTGTAAACCCAGGCAGTGCTCTTGTGCTCTCTGCAGTGTTGAAATCTCTCCTTGTTTCTCCCTCCAGCTGTTGTCCAGGACCACTATAAGGAGTGGGAACGGAACCTGGAGCGTTACCCCTATGTTGGCATTCTGCATGTCCGGGACAGCCTCATCCCTCCTCAGAGCAGGTGAGCTTTGTTCTTTAAGGAGGGTTGTCAGCATGATGTTATTCAACTGTGCTCAAAACCGTAGTTACTGGGTGACAGACCACGAGCAGACAATTGATGGGAAGCAAGAAGAGTCTGTCTGGCCTTTCACTTCATAAAGGATGTTGATAAAACCCAGGCTATATATTAACTCACTGCAGATTAATGTGACAGTCCTAGGGCTGATATTTTTTGCCATCACACTGCTATATTGTCATTGTCCTATCACACAGTAATTGGATTTTGTTTTTTCCTGGGCCTGGAGCATCTTATTTTTTTTTCTCCTTCATCTAATCTATGTAGGATGCTATCCTGTTTCTCAGCCATTGTACCTTGTTCTCCAGGCAGGTGCTGCACTTCTCAGAACAAACCTTTCCCTGAGTTGAAAGGGGTTTTGGGAGGCTCTTCTGAAGTGATTTTGTACACAGTCTGACTTCAGAGTTTCCTGCTCAGATTAGGCAGCTCTAAATGGGAGCTACAGCAAGCTGTCTGGTTCTGGTGCCTTTTCAGAATGGAGGTGTGGTCAAGTTTCCACAGGTGGTGGGGCAGGAGGGCTGCAGCCTGGCTTGTGGTGCTTTATGTACCACGTGCTTCATCTTTACAAGAATGTTTTCTTTTACATTTTGTGTACACTTTGTTCTCCAGACAGCATAGAACGCTACACAAGTCTTAAACATCCTCCCTCATTATCAGTCACGGCACAACCAGGAGTTATTTCAGCTGGTTTTGATTGATATCTGTGTGTGTGGTGCCTACAATTACTAGACACTGATGGAAAACTGGATGGAACTCCAGTTGATGCTCCCTTGTCTAAGAGATCCCTGTATTCATAGATTGAAAGGTGGGGGCAGTTTGCTGATGGAATCCCTCTGCAATATGAATCAGGCTTGAAATTCAGGGCAGTCATTGACTGTACTGCCAGAAGGTCTCCTCTTCCCCACTGGCAGGATTTGTGCTTTCACGTCCTGGGCTGAAATCACCTCTCAACTAGAATTCTGGTTTAATCTCCTTTACTGTCTGCACAGGAAGCTTGCACTAGCTTGATCAACAGCTACAATTGCTGTAAGCAGGAAGGCACAATGAGAATATAATTTTTTTAATTTATTTCTCTTCTTGTTGCTGTTTTTTTTTGCAGGAAAAAAATGAAGCGGGTCTGGAATAGAGCTGTGGAGTTTCTGGCCTCAAATGAGTCACGGATTCAGACAGAGTCACACAGAGTAGCAGGAGAGGATATGCTGGTGTGGAGATGGACTCAGCCATCTTATGTCTCAGATTCAGAACACTAAAGAGGAGCAGAAGCAGAGCAACTGTTGAAAAGGACCTCTGCAAGGGAACAGTCCCTTCTCTGGTGATGGGAAAGAGCAGGTCATGGTCGTAACCTCCCTGGGTTGGGGATTGCACGTATCTGTTTGCTCTTCTTTCTGCAAATCTTCACATACAACCGAACAAAACAAAACGAAAAAAAACACAAAAAAATCAGGGCAATAATGTTGGCTTAGAAAGAAGATGGGCTTGAGCTGGTGGGAAGCTAGAATCACACCAAAGTTAACCTTCCAGCAGATATCTGGCTTCTGTAGGCAAGCAACCTGATAAAAAGAAAAAAAAAAAGTGTACCTAAATATTGAAGGACCTGAGTTTGCTCTGACAGTGGTTAGGCTCTAAAAATTTGACCTCAATTCTGCAAAAGCCAACTGGAGGCAACATCCACCGTGGAGCGTGAGGGAAGGAGGCTGACATTTCCCATGGGAACGTTAGGGTGGCAGTTAAGATGCTTTGTTTTGTTTGTTTATAGCAGTACGATAGCAATGCACTTACTGCTTCCCAACAGGGAGAGTATCTGTGTCCGCTTCACCCTTCAAAAATGGGGGAGAAAAAATAACAGAAGAAATGAAAATCAGGCAAAGGCAGTCTTAGAAGGAGGGCAGCCTGACGTGCCTTGGTGGTTCGGGCTGGGATGGGGGTGTGGAGAGAAGCAGTTGTGATCCTGTTCCACTTTTTAAGTCTGCAAACTCTGTGCTTTATGTTTTCTTGGGGGCTGGGAGGGGGAACTTTGGGTGGGAAGTGAAGGATGTAGAAGGCTTCAGAAAGCGCTTTCTTGTGGCCACAGCCAAAGGGATTGCTTCATGGGCTATTAAATAGCAGCTTTGGAATGTCTGTTGGGGCTGAATGTACTTGTTTATCCTGGGCAGCTGCAATGTGTGTGCTGTGGGTCAAAGCAGAGGTGTACAATGCCAGGGGGGCAGCCAGGTCCTGGTCCTGCAGCCTCACTGCAGGTAGAAGGAGCGGTGATCCGTCCTCTGTTCATGCCACAGGCATTGTATTTTGTATCTAAGAAATTTAGTTCAGTTTGTTTTTACGTCCTGCAAAGGACTGTTGTTGTTTTTTGGGTTTTTTTTTTGGGGGGGGGGGTTGTTTTCTTCAAATATCTCTAGAGTGTGGCAGCTCGGACTGGGTGAAAATACTGTTCATCTCTTCCCAGTGTCATAGGACCGCTGACCAGGACACCACTGAGACAGCGGGGACCAAATTTGTTTCTGGCCTAAGCTTATAAAACCTGCAGAGAGAAGCCAGCAGTGTGTGTGCAAGCTTCAGGAGTGGGATGTGGATTTTTGCCCTCAGCCCTGATGCTGCTGCACTGATTGCTCCATGCTCTGCTCGGCAGCCAGAACCCTCCTGCAAGGTTTGCAGATGGCCGATGCCACACACAAGGTGGGCTCCTCGTGCTGGTCCCTGCTCACATCCCGGGGTGAGGTCTGCATCTGTGCCCCCTCCCTGCTGGTTTTAGTGGGGTGTTCCTCCTGTGCATCCCACTGCAGAAGGGTGGCAGGGGCTCCTGGCATCACTGCTGCTGGGCATCAGCTGAGTGTGGGGAGAGCAGGATTCTGCAGGAGCAGGACGCAGGGAGGCCTTGTGAGGGGCACGGGGGGTACCCCGTGTTTTGCTTTTGGTGTTTGAACAGGAGAAGGAGGCTCAAGAACTGCCTCCACCTTTACCACTAAACAGGGAATAAATGGAAGGCAGCCTCAATTCTTCTAAGTCCTTGTGATGAGGTCTCCGCTGCTGTGACACCTACAAACACCAGTGCCTCTGTAATTAAGCCTTTTTAAACTGTTTGCAGGTTTTGAGTTCCTTATTATTATTATTTTTTATCCATCCAAATGCAGAGTGAGGAATTTTGAGCATTGCAGTCATGTTTTTGTATTAAACTTGTTTTGTAGAACAAATCTCACTGGCTTGGTGCTGTTTCTTACCCGTTCACTTTAGCTCTGTAAACCAATATATAAAATAAATTTATTACGAATGATTTGTTACCTTTTATTTCTGCTGAGGAGTCGCTGGCTGTTCAGAGTGCTTTTGCTCACACAGATCAAATAGATCCTGCTCCAGGGAGCTGCTGGTTGTTAAGTGTGACACTGAGGATGGCATGGGACTGTGTGACAGCCTAACGAGGCGGCGTGGATCCTCATGATGCTCGGAGATCTCAGCACAGGGGCCAGCAGGCTCAAAGCGTTTGGTTGCAAATGCAATCTGTGTTTTGGGAATAGCTGCCCTTGCAGTGCACGTGGAAGGCAGTTGTCTGTGTTCAGCTGTGTTTTGGAGAGAGATTGACAGCTTTGAGGATTGGGGAACTGTAAATATTAGCTTAGTGGGTTGATGGGTACTCCTGAGCAGTAAGGCCGTGGTAACCAAGGGCACCTCGAGCATTGTGGGTTTCCTGTGTTGTCTCGTGTGTTGGCCATGCAAGGTCAGCTGCCCGTGTGAGCTCCTGGTTCTCTGAGCTGCTGCAGGTCCCGAGTGCTGCTGTGTCCTCAGGCTGCAGATCCCGAGGTCCTTTTCTGGGGACGTGATGTGAAGTAGCAGGTGTCGGTATAGGAAAGGTGGGGAGGGCGTGGGATACTTCGGGGTGGACGGATGTCCCTTCCTGCCCTCACCCCGGGCTGGTGTCTGTCCCTGGGCACAACACTTGCCTCCCTGTGTCCCGAGGTTAAGGCTCTTCAAGCAAGGCCATCGCAAAGCCCTATGAAAGGGAGGATGTTGATACCAAGGATTGAAGGCTGAGTCGTTTCAGACTATTTAGCAGATACCTGAGGTTTCCAAGGTTGCCTGGTGAGTAGAGCACACGTGGACAAACCTCGCATGAATGGCAGCAAGTCCTTGGGAGTTGTCCTTGGGCTCTGCTTTCAATCCCTCTCTCACCTGAGTGTCAGTGACTCAGAATACGTGCGCCTTCACTTCTTCAAAGTCTGCTCATGAGATGGCGACAGTGCTCTGAATCATGGTTGTGTAATGCCAGCAGGCAGGGCTGACTCACTCCTGTTTGGTGGCAGTGATGTTTCATCAATCCCACCACACAGGTCTGGATTACAAAGGGTTGGGTTCCCACTGGTGTGAGAGGTGCTGGTTGTGCACACCATGCTCGTCCAAGCTCCGCTGGCACTGAGCTGTTGCTGAGGTGTGGAACAAACGGGAGCACCAGGCTCCATCTCTGCTCAGGACCTGCCTAGGTGCTCTCAACCAGCCTGTGTTCTTGGGGTTAGAAAAGCATCTTTGGCTTGGTGTGATGGCACACGCCCAGGCTGCTTACTGTGGTTCCCTCATGTCCTTTGGCAGCAGAGAAGGTGACTTCACGCTGCCATGCTCCTGCTTGCTCCCTGCAGGCTGTGGTGATAGTTTCTATGACACCTGCACTTTTCCCAGAATCCCAATCCACTCAGAGAAGAGGGAATAGGTGGGTTCGTCCCTCCCTTGCTCTGCTTACACTCCTGCTTTCTTGCAAAGCATGACGGTTCTATAAATCGGCTCTCGGGCGGTGGGCTGAAAAAGCCATCACATCCCCTCACTGTTGGGAAGGAAAATGCGTACCAACAAAGAATCTAAAATAAAATTTGCCCTTTATCTTTTTTCATTTCCTGCTTCCATTTAAAGCCTTTCACGTTAAATGTTTTGTCTCCTGCTGACATGACAGCTGATGCTGGGCTGTATTTATGGGATGCGGAGTCGGGGAGCCGTGCCAGTTCTCCTGGAAAGATCAGCGTGAACCGGAGGAGCCGAAGCGCGGGCAGGGAGCCCTGCCCCTGGGTGCCTCCCCCAGCACTGCCCCCAGCTGAGGCAATCTCTCCCAGGGCACGCACTGGGATTTCCACCCTGCTTTTTGTTCAACTTTTCAAGAATGGCCCTTCTGCTTGGGCCGGATGCCTCCGGGTGGGGGTGGGCTCTGCGTCTCCTGGGACCCCCGACTCCTGTGGGCAGGAGGACCCCCAGGCTCTGTGAGCTCCTCCTCCCGTGGAGAAGAGCACCTGCCCTGCATCGCTTCACAGCACTCCTTTAAGGTTGGGATCAGGCTGTTTACATTGCTGCTTCAAAACAGCTCCAAGGTGAAGCAACACAGGTGGTGGGTGGCCAGGTGACATTGGGATGAGGTCCTACAGTGCAGAGGTTACCAAGGAACCCACTCCTCCCTTGAGCTTGAAATGCATGAGGTTCAGCTGAGGTGGCATCTCAGTCTGAGCTGGGGGCATCCGGTCTTGGGATCACATCTCCATCTGATGGAGGCTGCAGCTTTCAAGCTAGCCAAGGGTAATAATATCCTTGTGTGCCCGTAATTAGTTCCTAATTAGCATAGTTTTAATATGAGGCGGACTTTCTCTCCCCTTAGAGCACTCTGCATTTTACAAGGGGCTGAGTAATTGCCTCTGTGCTCTGCGGGCGCTCAGCAGCTGCGGTGGGGGCACGTCGTGGGACACAGCGGCCTCGAGCTGCGCCGGTTTGAGCACAGCACTCACTGCAGTGCTCCTGACATCAAAACGAGATCACCACAATTAACACGGGCATTAAAAATACATATGGCATCCAGCAGGGCGGGCTCTGCAGAGCGTGCCAGCGCCGTGCGGGGCTCCCAGGACAAAGTGGGAGCTCAGTCCTGTTTGCTCCCCTCCAATTAGTGGGAATTACCACAGCCACTGATCAGTGTCTTGGCAGCAGTGCTTCTTCCCAGCGCCGTCCCCATTGAGAGCAGTGATCTTTTGCTGCCCTCGAATTACCACTGGGACTGATGGGTGACGGAGCAGGGAGGAGTGCAGGGTGCCCAGGTTGCAGGTACCCCCAAATAGCAGCAGGTCATGTCGGGATGTGCTGGTTTGGCTGCGGCACACATGGAGGATCCTGCAGGGCTGTTTGTGTCCTGGCAGGTGCACGGTTGGGGCACAAGGAGGATCCAGCAGGGCTGTTTGTGTCCTGGCAGGTGCACGGTTGGGGCACGCGCTGTCCCCGCAGCGCTGGCAGGAAATGCTCTGGGACTTTTCCACTCAGTTCCCGGTGTCGGCTTCCCACCTGATGCTGGCAGGGCTGGGCACGGTGCCCTGATTCCCTCAGCTGCTGCACTGCATTGGGTGCTGCATGGCTCACCCCTTCCCAAAAATACCACTTCTTTTCTCAGCCCCATTAGCTCATTTGATTCCCAGCATCCCAGCTCTTTCCGCTGCCTCCCCACCGCACTCATGGTTCCCTTGCCCCACAATTCCCTGCATCATCCCAACCCATTTCCCATGGCAAGCTGCTGGAGGGTTGGTTTGTACCGAGCCCCATCCCAGCTGCACAGTGGGCTCCAGGATGCCACAATCGATTCTTTGCATGCACCAGAATAAAGCTGCAGCTGTTGCACATGGGAGACAGTGTGGCCACACTTCGAAAAGCCCCACATGTGGCTCCCTCAGCCCTAACCTCACCCCACAGCTTTGTTTTCCTTTCACACCGGGGGCTGTTTTCTCCCCCTCCCAACCTCGGCTGTCAGCTGGACATACCGGAGTGCTGCCAGAAATGTTGCAGTGTCAGCTGATGGCCCAAATGTCTGCGAGCTCCCCCAGCTCCTTCATTTCCCATCCTCGAGCGACACTGAGCAGCAGCGGGATCCCAGAGCCTGCGGCCGGGCCAGCAGGTGAGGGATGGGGACAGGGGGTGGTTGAGCACTTGGAGATACCAGCAGGGGTGTTAGAAGTGCTCCAAGCACGGCCACAGCTTGTGGGAAGGGATGGGGACGGCAGCAAGCCAAGGTGTGTGAAAAGCGAGCTTTGGGTTTGGGTTTGTGTCGCATTGGGTTAAGTAGAGGGTTGAGTTAGGGTTTGGGGCTGTGTGGCATTGTGTTAGGGGTAGGGTTGGCTTTGAGCTCCCCAGAAGGTTTGTGGCACTGCTGGGAAATGCATTGGCAGGAGGGCAGAGAGGTTTGTGAGGCTGAGGATGGATGGGGCTGTGCTGGAGAGGGCCTGGCAGTGTTATGGGGCAAAGGAGTGTGGGAAGCAGAGGGTCTCTGTGCACAGCTCCCGGGATTAATGGCTGGACAGTCAGGGGGGCACAGGCAGGTCAGAACCCGGAGCTGGGATGGAATTCTTGTGTTTTTGTGCTGCTCTGATTTGTGCCCGAGCAACCGATGGGCGCAGGCCTCCTCCTGGAAACAACTGATGGTGGTGGAAAAGCTGATTATTTTCAGGAGTGGCTCAGTGTGTTGTCCCAGAGCTGCGTGGAAATGGGGGAGTGACGTCTATGGGGACCAAGGGGCACTGTACATCCCCGTGGCCAGGTCCCAGCATGGCAGAGGGTGATTTTGCAGCTGTTCCATGCGGGATAATGCTGCTCCCATCCCTCCCTCCCACGACCCTGCACTTGGCAGAGCCGCCAAATAAATCCTTCGGTGCGGCAAACTGTATCTTTGCATCTTATTCATGAGGGACACAGGGACTGGCCATAAAGTTTATGAACGTCATTTTCTTTCAAGGAAGGAAATACAAGATAAAAGAGCTCAGGGTTTTCTGCACATCAGGATTTACGGGGTGCTTAGAGCCGGGGTTCCATGCCAAGAGCCGAACGCTTCGCTGTCGGCACAGTGCTGACTTTGTGCTGTGGTTGAGGGGCCCATTGCTGTGAGCTCTGTTTGGGAGCACTCAGACGTTCCTTGTGGACAATGCTTCGAGGTGCTCGGAGGCTTAAAGACAGAAAGTGGACAGAAATGGGGTAACTGGGCTCTGCACAGTGCTCCTGCGGGCTGGGCTGGCCCTGGGTGAGGGATCTGGACGGGAATCCAGGTCAGATGGAGAGCTACGAGCACACACATCTCCTCAAATTAACAGCCACGTTCACTGCCTTTTAATTAAAGCAAAAAATAAAATAGAATAATATGAAGTAAAAAACCCACAGCCCAACCCAGCAAAGCACAGAGCCCGAGGTTCCTCGGGGTGCCGGCACTGAGCCGGAGCTGTGCTGACGGGCACTTCTTTTTATGGCAATTTTCCTTTATTTTTTTAACATACCAAAGTCTTTGTGCCAATGGGACCCTCGGGCAGAGCTGCTCCCTGGGCCGGGCTGTGCTTTGTCCCCACGTCAGTGGGGTGGGATGGGGTGGGTGCTTTGTGAATGCCATCCGCTCGGTGCCATCGGGCTGCATTAAGACTACACAGTACACAGAGCACTTTGCACGGCCCCTTCCCATGTTTGGCCCCAGAGCAGAGCACGGTGGGCTGCATCCCCAGGAGCTCTGCCCGGTGAGCAGTGCAGCCCCCAAATATTCAGCCCCATCTCCACCCTCAGCGCCTGTGCTGCCGTATTGCTTTCACCAGTGGACAAAATTACGCAGGGTTTCGGGTTTTATTGTCGGGGACACAGGTTTATGTGTGATTCGGTTTATTTTTAGTGCTGTGGGTATCTGTCAGTGTTTGTGATCACTCGAGCTGCCAGACGTGAGCTATTCCTGGTGTCCCATTTCAGAGGAGCTGGGGTCTGCGTGCTGCGAGCTGCTTCGCTTTCCGCTTTTCTCCTTTTCCAAGGGAGGGAGTGGAAAAAGAAAACCAAAACAAAACAGCAAACCTTGGTCTTTGAAGGGAGAAATCCTCTTTAAAAGCTGCTCCAACTGAATGCAACGCTAAATGCTTTTATTAACTTCTAGAAAGGCTTTGAAGAGCTGCTTTCTTCCTGGGCTGCAAAGCATTCACCCGAGTGGGCCAGCTTTGTTCCCTCAACTGGTGCTGGTAATTGTAGAGCAGAGATTCCTCTCTGAGGTGTGCGGTGATGAAAGAATAGAGAGAGGAAAAGCCACCTGGGGGATGCTGAAGGAGCGAGCTGTGCGAGGAGGAGCGTTCCTTCTCCCCCTGTGCCACCAATCCACTGCATCCAGCTCCTCTGTGTGCAGAACCTTTGCTGTGCTTGGTACAGAAATTGGCTATGGAAGGTGGTGGTGCTCCTGGACAGCCCTGTGAGCTTTGGTGCAGGGAAATGAACCTCCCGGGGGTGTCATAGTTACTGCACTGGGTTCCTTCTAGCACTAATAGGATGCCAGGCTCCCCGGGATGGAGGAGTAAAAGCCGCCTGTGTCAGCAGAGCTCTGCTCTCTGCCTTGGGAGGGCTGCAAGAATGCAGAGCTGCCTTCAAAAGAAGGATAATGCATGGTCCTTTTTTTTTTTTCTTTTTCCCCATTTTGGGGTCTGGAATGTCTTATTTACTGCATGGATGGTAGGAAACCTGCACAAACATTAGCTCTGCCATCTTTCTGTCTGCCTCAATGGCTACAGGAGCAAGAGCATCCCCAGCCCCTTGCAAAGAGTAAAGAGAGGAGAGGGTTTGCTGGGTGCCTGCAGAGCTGGGGTGCTGCTGCTCTGTGCCTGTGCCTTTCCACCTCACTGCTCACCCCTTACGTCAGCTCCTCGCTCCTGCCACAGCCACTGGTGGATTCCTCCTTGGGGGTGGCACTGGGACCCAAATCCGTGTGCTCGGGTGGGAGCTGTGGGTGCTGCCGTGATGCATCCTTGCACTACGTTTATGCAGGAAGTGCTCCTGGCGCCGCAGTGATAATTGGTTGGGAACTTCCCCTCCTGACACTGCTCTCAAAGATGTGGAAAATGTTGCTGACCCCCCCGGCAGCACTGGGAGGTGGGGAGCTGTGCAAGGACAGGGGTTTTGTGGAGGCTTTATTAAGAAACCTCATTCCCAGGGAATGTTCTGGCTCGGGGAAAGGCTAAGACCATCATTAGCACTATCTCATCAGGCAAACTGAGGCTGTTTCACAGCAGGGGTGTTATTAATACAGCATATTAATACCCCAACGTTGCTGGCCCAAGGAACGCCCTGATCCAGCTGGTTTCACAAGGCTGCCGTGTTAATTTGATAGCTCTTCTCAGTCATCCCCTTCTGTTTCCTTTGCCCCCAACGGGTCTAAATAGGGGCTTTTGGGGACATGCCACAGCAGGGCTCCCCGCCAGCACGGGGATGTGCACGAGGCCAGGCTGCTCCCAGCCCACTGCAGGCAGTGGCTCTGCTCAGGGGAACGTCCCCCCACCCCTCCTTCATGCTGTCCCATATCCTCTGCTTGCAGACACCACGCCGAGGAGCTGCACGGGGTGAGACTGCAGCACGGCATGACCCACGCCACGACGTCCCCACGCTGCTGACCCAGAGCCGTCACCAAGCAGCATGGTGGGGCAGAGCGAGGGCAGGAGGGCAGTGCTCCTGGAGCCCTTCGTGCACCAGGTGGGCGGCCACATGAGCATGATGAAGTATGATGAGCACACGGTCTGCAAACCCCTGGTCTCGCAGGAGCTGAGCTTCTATGAGTCGCTGCCCCTGGCCATGAGGCAGTTCACCCCTCAGTACAAAGGTACGGTGGGGACGGCTGGGTTGGGCTGGGGCTGAGCTGGGAGCCCCATGCGTTGTGCAGAGCAGGTTGTGCTCTGTGAGGTTGTTGGCTGGGTGCACAGGAGCAGGTCTGCCAGGCCGGCTCCTCCACCTGGGCTTGCTCTGGGGACCTTGCTGGTTGATGCCATGGGGGTGGGAAGGCTGCAGCAAAGCATGACACAGAGCATGGCTAATGCAAACTGCCCCGTGCTGCTGTGCTGACTACAAGGGCTGTGGCCAGGCAGAAGTGCTGCCTACTTCTGCAATGGGTGCACCCTGCAAGGCGAGTGGAAGCAGGCTGCCTGTGCAGGATACCTTTCATTCCTTTGTGAGTGCTAGCCTCCAAATAGACCTCTTTTTCCACGCTGTTAGCATTTCATTAACCCCAATGAGGAAGCCTGCTCCCGCTCGGTGCTGCTCTGACCTTTCACTAAGGCAATGCTGCAGGTTCCAGCACAGCAGCTGCCCGTGCACTTGGGACCACACAATTGCTCTGGGAGCTGCGGTGCTGCACTGAAATAGTGTGAGAAGAAAGGGCTGGCACCAGGAGCAGGGCTCAGGGCTGCCTTTGCCCCATTCCCTTTGGTGTTAGAAGAGGTAAAGTGTTGCATCAGAACTGGGGAGAGAAAGGGAAGGGGCAGGGCTGGCACCAGCGTGAGCTGGGACAGAGACACTCCTCAGGGCCAGCATGACACACCAAGGCAAAAATAGCACGGGGGGGGGGGACGGAGCATCTCTTTGATGGCTGCTCCACCCGAGCCCAGAGCTGCTTGCAGTGCTCCTGTAGGCACTGATCCTGCAAAACCAGAGGCGAAACTCAAACCCAGATGTCTCAGGTTTAGCTGTAGAAATGCAGTGCTTGCTGTGTGAGGCTCCTAGAGCACTTCTCCCATTCCTTTTGCTTTTAAGATGCCCTCCCTTCCTTCCTCTCTCCCTTTTGCTGCTCCTGACCCTGGGTTTGGTGAGAGGCAAGAAGCTCAGCTGTCACATAAACACTTAAAATATCTCTTGGTCCTTCGGTGGTACAGAAAGGAGCTCCGAGTGTCAGCTGAGGTCTCCCATCCAATCTCTCCCTTCCCCACAAAGTCAGAGGCCTCTGTAGATTTATGGGGCAATATTAAAAAGATGCTTAAGAAAGAAAGCATGACTTCGTCCGAGCAATTTCCTTTAGCAGGGGCTGGGGTTCAGCATTGGAGAGCTGAGCCCTGCTCCATCTCTCTAATAAAGATATTAAGCACTCCCAGCTTATCTGTTCAGGGGTTATTAATACCTTTTTGTCCTCTCTGTCTTTTCTATTGAGAGTCCCAGTGCGTTTTGTGACGAGGGATAATTAAATAGCAATTCTCCTCCAATTTGGCATTGGGGAGACTCATTTTGTTCCCTGCTCCCAGCTGTCCCAGCCCTGAACACCGGGCAAATTACAGAGGTGGAACATTTGTCAAGGGCCAACGTTTTCCCATGGGGGTGATGAGTACCCCGAGGTCCCCAACCCCCACCCACAGGCACCCACACTCCTCACCTCTATTCTTAGGCTGGGGGATTGCTCAGGGGTCATTGTGATGCTGATGTGACGCACGATGTCCATCAAATGTCACCACTCACACCTAACACCCAGATGGGGACTTGAAAAGCATGCACTTGACTCCTTCCAACCCAATGGGATGGCACTGTGGGTGACATCTGTGGTGACACTGTGAGCCAAGACAAGGACCTATGGACGTCTTTGCTCCCATGTGCTGAGTGTTCATATGCAAAACTGCTCACCCCATAGGGAATTACATCGGACAACAAAAGTCATTTTGAGGCAGAGATGTGGGTTTAGAAAGGCAGTTTTCAGGTGGAAGAAGGTGAGGTGATCGTGTTCCCTTGCCTTTGAAAATATCCCCATTAATTTTCACGTTAATGTAAGATATTAAGAACTCAGCTTTGTGCTATATATAATGCTTTCAGGGCCAGACTGTCAGCACTATCTAAATGAGCACAGCCCCGTTGACTTGCAGGTATGGAACTGGGGCAGATTTTAAGGTTACACACTGCTGTAGTGCAGAGTGCTGCCTTTGGAATTGAGGACTCCACTTTGCTCGGTTTGGGTGAAAAATACACTGACTTTTCTTCACGTCCACCTCCTGTGACAACCCAAAGCAAGCATCAAAGCTGGCGGGACTTCTGCTTGCTTTTGGGAATCTGTTACAAGGATTTCTACAAGTGGGATGCTGCTAGAGCTCATGTGGGTGATGCTGGGAGTCAGGAGCACAGCTTCTGAACTCGTGATAACTGGGAGCAAAGGACTGAGAGATGAAAATATTACTTACCCCCTAATTATGCTTTCCAGCCCTATAGCTCATGGGCAGAGCAGCCTGTGTGCATTCCTCCCTCATTTCAGCTCAAGGCGAATAGTTCTGAACCCAGCCCCTGTGGCATGCCAGTTGGACTGATGCTGATTTTCACAGTGGGAGGGAAAGGAATGGCCATGGGCTGCACCTGAGCTGTGGGGCAGAGGGCAGCAGAGCTGCAGGGCTGTGAAGTGTGGGGCCAGGGAAGGATCAGGCGCCTCAAACCTCATGGAAGTGGATCTTCTCTCAGTGAGCAGAACCCAGCAGCCAGGGCCCTGCAAATCCTCACATCTGTGTTTACTTACTGTAATCTCGCTTCAAATAGAGAGAAGGCAGCTTGTGTGTTTATTTGCTTGGGCAAATTGGCTTGGGCAAAGAAAACTGCCTTGTTTGTAAGCTGTGGAGACACATCTCCCCACAATGACTAACGGACCACATGAGGATACCCTGGAGACAGCTGGACCTGACCCAGCTCCATGTGTTGTGACCCAGCTCCATGTGCAGCCTCCTTCCAGCGCTGAGCTCTGCTGGCCCAGCAGCCTTGACCATCCTGTTTGGATCTGCCTTGCCGCAGCCAGACCTGAAAGCAGCAGGGCAGGATGATTCATGTGGCTGGCATCCCTTTGGAGAGCGAAAGGGCGATGCTTTAAAAATGCCTGCACTGCCTTGAGAGGCTCAGACAGCCCTGACAGAGGCTGCAGGAGCAGCACTGCCCCGAGCTAAGGACTGCTGTTATCAGCCTTACCAGAAAGGTCAGAGCCGTCCGCTATGTGAGGCACAGCCATTCCTGCTCTGTCATTTGACACGCGGAGGCAGCGCTCCTGATGCCAGGGATGGGCTGAGACGGGCTGAGCATGTGATGGGCTGAGTGGCATTTGTGCCTTGTGATCCTCATTAGAGTCAGGGAAAGTTGCATTGCTAAAATATACAACGGTGTTTTCAAGCACTGAGGGTGGAAATTAAAAATCACCACTCTCAGTCACGTTCCTCCACGTGCGGCCCAGTCCCTGTCGTCATCCTGCCACTGGGGCACTGGTCTGTGGTGCTGGGAGAAGGACAAATCCATGACAAGATATGGGCATCACCTACACTTGCAGCTTTGCCAGCCCACATGCACGCCTCTGCTCTTGTTCCTGGGGGCTCTGCCATTACATGAAGCAGTCAGCAAGCTGGTTGTCTTTGTAAAATTCCTGTTCCTCAACTCTCCCTTTGCCTTCTACTGATGTGAAGCATTTCCAACCTTGCTCTGTGCTCAAAAGTGCAACCTAAACCCCTTGTCATAAATAAGGCAGGAGCTCTTGGTCCAAGGCAGGGGGTCCGTGCTGGGTCAGCTGCTGCACTACGGAGCCCGAAGGAATGGAGAAGGAAGGAACACAGTGTTCAGAGCAGGCAGGTTTCGCAGAAGGAGAGAAGGGGACATTAGGAAAACCTGTGGCCATTTTCCAGGCTCTCAAATCAGCCTGGCCACTAAAATACAAGGCAGCAGCTGAGCCCAGGAAGACTCTTAGCACCCACAGTAGCACAGGGGTTAACCCGGATCTGGTTTGCTTTGCCTCCTCTCCCGCAGGAGTCGTTTTTGTGCACCTCAAGAAGGACAGCCTCGGCAACCTGACCCTGCTGGCCAGCCCCAGCCTGCAGCCGGAGGGCTGCGGCCGCCTGGACAATGCCAGCACTGACATATGGCACAAGTACAAGCGGGCTGCCAGCAGCAGCAGCAGCACTGAGCTCTTCAAGCGGTGCCACACGCAGCTCACCAAGACCTTCAAGGACAGGTGAGGGTGTGCCGGGGGCAGGATGCTCCCTGCAGATGTTCTCCCAGTCCTTGCCTGGAACCATCCCAGTCCCGGCACAGTGTGAGCATGGGGAGGTTGGTGGCACACCTGGTTTAAAGCGAAGTCCAACCTTGGAGAGCAAGAGGTGCATCCAGCACGCTGCCCCACGGCTCGCCTCCTCCCTGTGGGAGGAGCAGAAAAGACTTAGCTACAGCCGAGATGCTGTTGTTCAAATGTATGCCTCAAACTCTGCTTTAAAACTGCTCTCTCCGAGCGCAGCAAGCTCCAAAATGAGAGGAGGCCCCATGAGATGAGCTGCTGAGCACAGTCAGCACGCTGCTGCTAACCAGCCAGAGCTGCAGCTGTGCAGCAGCTGCACATTGAGGGAGATTCCATCCTGTCCCTGGCCCCGGGGATGGCTGGCTCTGATGGGCATCACAGTGCTTGCAAGCACAGCCCAACCCCAGGCCCTGCAGAGACTCTCCACCAGATAGCCTTCATCTCAGATTGGTTCAGAAAAGGCTTAGGCCAGCTATGACTGAAGGGTGCAATACTGATACCATGAGAGCACAGCCCTCAGTGTGAGCACTCAGACCAACAAATGACCCGACAAGGAGAGCAAATACCCTCCTCGCTCCCTCCCTTCCCTCCCCAAAGCCAGTCCCTCTAAACTGGGAAGTATTCCCATTGTTGGACAATTGCCTGTGTTGTGCTTGCTCAGTAGATAGAGATCCCTGGTCATTGATGCTATGAATGGTGCTTTTCATAGGAGCCAAGTACACTTTGAAATTATAATGAAAGAAAATATTGGCATCCAGCAATAGCTGCCTTTCTGAAAATTACTTTTACGGAGTAACAAAAGATCTCCACAGGTTGGACATGATGAATAAGTTTCCTTTGAGAGCCCCAGAAAATTTACCTTATCAAGTTTGAAGTTCTACAAAAGGGAGGAGAGGGGAGAGGGAATATTCTCTTCTGGAGCTTATGAACCAAGCACGTTCTTTTGTGTGTTTTGTCTAGCTGCCCGGGCAAGATGCGACTGAGGACAGACCTTCAGTACTGCACAGAGTCACTTTTGGAAGATGCAAACAGAAACCAGACAGAAAAAAACAGCTACAACCCCTGGGGACTGCACTGTCACAGACAGCACCTGAACCGCATGTCCTCCAAGTATAACGAGAACAAACTCCACCGTATCCTTTCTCCCCTCTCCTCCAGCATTGCCGTGGCTACACATAACAGCTCATAATCGAGGTATGGTTTATTGCAGCAGCACGCACCTCTCCTCTGCCTAGCAAATAAAGAATATAGCCACAGTGTTATCTTCTCCCACTGTCTGAATAAGATGGAAAAAGAAAAAAAAACACATTTCCCATAAGAGGGCATTCAAGCTTAAGTCAAAGATCCCCTTGGCATCCATCTAAAAAACACAACTATATGGGAATTAGCAGCTGCCTCGCCTCTTATTTTCCTATTACACTTCATTACCCACCAGTCATGTGAGTAATAGTTTAACAACTTCCCCCACACCCACTGGTGTAAGTGCAGCGCTGAGGAAAGGTGCTGGATCGACAGCCCAGGGCTACAGTGTCACTAGAGAATGGAGCTGTTGCTGCTTTAATTGGTAGAACTGTACTACAGTAAATTAAGTGAAATCGGCAGCAAGGGGCCTATAGCAATGACATGTTGGTAAAATTGGCTCAGAAAGTCTCATTACAGTTGTGAGCTATTATGGAGAGCGTCAGCAGTTGCTCTGATTTAAGACCTCTTTCAATTAGAATTTAAAAGTATTGGGTTTCCCTTAACTCATGTTCAGAGTTTCTATTGCTTGAAAACGTGGTTTCGAAGTACAACTACCCCTGCATCCTGGACTTAAAGATGGGAACCCGGCAGCACGGAGACGATGCCTCGGAGGAGAAGAAAGCCCGACACATCAAGAAGTGTGAACAAAGCACCTCCGCGTCGCTGGGCGTCCGCATCTGTGGGATGCAGGTAGGGGCAGCCCTGCTCCTCTGGACGTGTGCCCAACACAGCTAGAAACCACGCTGCAGATCTGAAGGGACTCGTCCCCTTTGTTGGTGTAAATTGGAGTCATTTCATTCGTTTCTCCCCACAAATGCAGACTGTGAGAGCTACCCGTGTGGCTGGATGCAGCAGTGGGTTGTTGGGGTTAGGGCAGTATGGTGTGGTTGTGGTTGGACTCAATGATCTTGAAGGTCTTTCCCTACCTGAGCAATGCTACGATTCTGTGATTGTGAATCCCATCCTCAAACAGGACGCTTCAGGGTCAGCATAGGATATGACACAGGGAAGGCCCTTTACCCATACTCTGAATTCTGGAGATGGGAACTGCTGATACAAGCAGTGGCTGCCCATAGGAGTACATGTGTATGGGAACTGTTGAATCATGGCCTGAACCACTGATGGATCACCTGAGGTGAGCACTGAGTCAGTCATGGGAGCACAGGTGAAGGCAATGCACCTGTGTGACCAGAAGGGCTGGAGCCTGACTCCACCTCTCCCAGACCCCATTTAAGGGCTGACACCACCACTGACTCCCCTGTGGGGTTCCAGGCAAGCCCTTTCTAATTTATCAGGTGTCTTTATAGCATTGGGATAATCTGTCCAAAAATATACTGTCCATCTTTGTTATATTGTGTGGGTACTATTCATTCAGGGTATTCACCCTACAAGATGAAACCAGCTCACCCCAGCTGAGGATCTGCCCATACATGGCACACAGCTTCTGCTCAGCTTGTGGCTGCTGCACAAAAGGAAACCAGCACACATCCCTTGCCCCACACATGCCTTTGCTGTGCTGCCTCGTCCAACAGCTGCAAGAAGGAAGGGTTTCCTTTCATGCTAAATATTATGGCTTCTCTTGATTAAAACCGCTGCCCTTCCTCCCAGAAAACGAAACCACACATTTCTTTCATTCACGGTTTTCAAACGGGTTTCAAAATGTTCTGCTGTGCCTGAAGGATAATTATGACAATGATGATTATAAAGAACACACACAACAATGTAAGCAGCGTTGAATGCTGTGTGCCTTTCTGGTCACTGCCATCCTTCTGTGAGCAGATTATTCTTTAAAATACAACTGGTGTGTGAACTAATTCTAAATTCACTCTTCCAGTTCTTACTTAGGATTGCCAGTGCCTTACATACATACAGATTTCTGTCTACATCTTCTTGTGTCTCTGTTTAAGAAAACAGCATTATTGCTGCTTGTACTGAGAGGTGGAACACAGCTGGGGCATTCCTGCACTACTGCAGACTCCTAACATAGCCAGAGGGAAAACACTATAAATCAGTAATGACATGGCAATGACTTACAGCTCTACAGGTTTCACAGAGGGGTAATTTATAGGAATGCAAAAAGAGCCTGCACCAGTGGCTTAAATTGAATAGCTTAAATCTCCAGAAAAGACAGGAGGTGGGATGGGATTCAGCAAGGAAGGAGCCTGCAGTACACTGCCAGCACTGCTCCACTGCAGAGTCCCGTTTCTCAGCCTGGGTCCAAAATGGTTAATTAGGGTGAAATGTGAAAAAAAACAAAAACTGAACAGTGAGGCACCCTCTGAATCTGCATTGTTGCTCTCTCCCCTCAAGGTCTACCAGGCAGATGCTGGCCATTTCCTCTGCAAGGATAAATATTACGGAAGGAAACTCTCGCCCGAGGGATTCAGGCAAACCCTGCACCAGTTCCTGTGCAATGGTAACCACCTCAGAACAGACATCCTGGAGCCCATCATCCTGAAGCTGAAAGCTCTGCTCTCTGTCATTAAGAAGCAAAGCTCTTACAGGTTCTACTCCAGCTCACTTCTCATCATTTATGACGGACTGGAGCACAAGGAGAACACGGCACCTTTGGATAATCACCTTCAGGGGCACTTCCAAAAAACAAACTGCACCACATCACACTCCAGAGTCGACGTCCGCATGATAGACTTTGCCCACACCACCTTTAAAGGCTCCAAATGCAATCACACCACTTACGACGGGCCAGACCACGGCTACATTTTCGGCTTAGAGAACCTCATCAAAATCCTTCAGAACATTTCGGAAGGAAAATGACAAACTCTGGGGGACAGCCTGGGCTTCCTAGTGACCCACATCCCCGAGAAGTACCGCGTCGGGTCCGTTGTACAGGACCCTCTCAGCTGCAGAATGTCACGTGCATGGTTTGGAATGAGAGCACAGACAGCTTGCTAGGAAAGTGCAAAAACTGCTACGTGCCATTACTGAACTCGACCGTAAAAAGCAAAGAGCTGAAAGAATCTGTTCTGTCTGCAATCAATCAGAAGATTTATTTTCCTTTCTTGTTTTACTGCTGTCCTTGATTTATTTGTAAGCCAAAAGAAAGCATTACTTGAAAGAGTCTTAATGATAAAATAGGACCTGTTCACCTCCACCACGCTCACAAAGCCAAGCGAGCTGAGAAGATATTGTGCATTTAAGTGAGACTATTAAAATGAGCTGGCAGGTCTTAACAGATTGCAGCATTACTTTCAACTCATGCTCAGTGCTATAGGCTGAACACAAAGACAGAAGTGGAAGAAAAATGCACACCCTGACATTCACGCTCCACCTGCCCAGTGCTGTTCTTGCAAGGATGTCTCCGTACAGCGCAGGTGCACGGTGCTTTGTTAAAACTCAGACATGCCAGATGCTGCACTGCTCGAGGTGTAAAAGCAGGCAGATCTCAGACCAAAAAGTGGACCTTGCAAAGGTTTAATACCCCTGTGGGACATAACAGCACGTTTCCAGAACTTTCTAAGCAAGAAGCTCCTCAGGGGCTGAAGTACCGTGATGCTGTCAGATGCTAGTCAAAAAAGACATTCACATCAAGGCATTTATGCTTGAAAAATAAAGAGAAAAAAAAATGTCAAGGACTGGATATTAAACCTAAAAATCCTTTGATACAAATATTATGTGTGCGTTTGGAGGAAACGGTAGCAAGAAAAACCCTGACACAATGTTTACAGCTTTTGTTGACAGACTTTATTATGGAACAAACATAATTCCTTCCTGCATGGTGTGGGAAACTTGAAAGGGAACTCCTTACACAAGGAATAGGGGTACAGAACCCAGTTACTGGGGTGAGGGGATACAAATAAAGTTGTCTAAGCAACTCTCACCTGTTGTCCTTCTCTTTTCCTCTTCCAGAGCACCCTCAAATTATGCTGTCTTTTCTTTAAGGCCTCTATGTTTCCAAAAGAGCCGTTATTTCCACAAGTTTAAATACCAGATCTGAAGGGAGAGCCCTTCACTTGTATTTTACTGCATACAGCTGGAGAATTGCTGCAATTTATAGCTGGAAAATTTAAGTCATCTGGCCCAGCTGCATATTTTACTTGGCCTGAAGTGCATCTGGGAATACCTCATTATTTACTGAATATTGTTCATAGTATTGCATATTTCTTGCCCGCAAGCTCTGCTGACTATTAAAAAAGCCACAAACAGTGCTTCAGCAGCAAAAGGACCGTGTCACCCAGCCACGGGCTCGGCTCTGCACTGATTGCAGACCCACCTCAGCCCTTATGCTGCTGCTGAGTCTCTGCTTAGCAGCACACAGGGTCTGAAGCGCGGAGGATGGAGGCTCTACACAAGGCTGCTAAGCTGTGTGCAACCCCCAGCCGCGCTAGCAGCTCGTTTCAGGGCTGCATGCTCCCCGGCTCGTTTCTCCTGGAGAAGCAGAGGCACCCTGGCTGCTCGCATAGCATCACCCGCTCCCTTTTTCCACCCCTCATACACCAGCGCAGTATATAACCACTCCAAACCCCGCGAGCACAACCTCGCGTGCTCCACGTGGAAGCGGCATTAAAAACAAGGAGGAATTATTTACTATGAGGTGGAGAGACACTTGATGTCCCTAAGCACAGGGCCAGGCTGGGCGGGGCTGTGAGCAGCCTGGGCTATATAGGGCGGTGTCCCTGCCTGGAAAGATCCCCCCAACCCAAACATCCCACGACTCGACGGGCACCGCGCACGACCGCTGTACGGTGCCCACGCACCCACGCGGCGCTGCTCTCGGGCGGCACTGCGCATGCGCGGCTCCGTCCCGCCCGCCTCCACCCCCCCCCCCCCCGGTCACGTGACCCCCAATGGCGGCCACCCGGTACCGGCGGTTCCTGAGGCTGTGCGAGGAGTGGCCGGTGGAGGAGACGAAGCGGCAGCGCGATCTAGGCGTCTTCATCCGGCAGCGCGTAGCGCAGGCCTTCCGCGAAGGGGAGAACACGCAGGTGGGAGCGGGGGGAGGGCCTGGGAGGGCGGCGGCGGCCTCAGTCAGGGGGTGGAGGGGAAGAGCAGAAGGGCGGGACTGCGCATGCGCACTGCGGCGTTCCTCGCGGTGGGGGTTGGGCTGTGGTACTGAAATGAATGGGAGGATGTAAATGTGGATTTGGACCGCGGCCCTTTATGGCCTTGGAGAAACTGCAGAGCCGTGGGGTATCCCGAGTTGGAAGGGACCGGCCTGGAGTCGTTGGTGTTGGAAGGAGGCTTTGGAGGTCGCCTCGTCCCGCTCCCTCACGCCGAGCTGTCAGGTTGCTCGTTGCTGGGTGCAGTCTGGCAGTGAATGTGCAACCTGTGCCAGCCTTCATGGCCTGCCTAGGGGAGTGGTGGAGTCACTGTCCCTAGAGCTGTTCACGAAGCATCTAGATGAGATGCTAAGGGATATGATTTAGTAGCATGGTGGGATGGTGATAGGAGGATGGTTGGGCTAGATGATCTTGTAGGTCCTTTCCAACCTAGTGTTTCTATGTTTTTCCAACCTAAATCTTCCCCTCTTTCAGTTCAAAACCATTTCCCCATGTCTCTTCACCACTACCTGATGAAGAGTTTGTCCCTTTCTTTCTTACAGCTCTGCCTTAGATTCTGAAAGGCTGCTGTCATGTCTCCCCCAAAGCTGTCTCTCCTCCAAGCTGAACAGCCTCAGCCCTCTCAGCCTGACCTCCTAATGTCGAGTCCAGATCCAGACAAAAATCAGAGCAGAGCGCATTGTCCAGATGCTACCTGAGCTCTGGCAGGCTCAGAGCTGTGACCGCTGCCCTGGGGAGCCTCTTTCATGCCCACTCTGGTGAAAAACCTTCCCCTAACACCCCCTGATCCCCCCGTCACAGCTCCATGCCATCCCCTTGGGTTCTGTGGTCAGTGAGCAGTGCTCAGTGCTGCCTGTCTGCTCCCTGTGGGGATCTGCAGGGCTGTGAGGCCTCCCCTCAGCTCCTGTGCTCTGGGCTGGACAAACCAGGGGTCCTCAGCTGCTCCTGTCTTTCCCTTCAGACCCTTCACCATCTTTGTGGACCTCCTTTGAACACTCTCTAGTAGTTTTATGTCCTTTTCTGTGGAGCACAAGACTGCCCACAGCACTCAGGGTGAGGCCATACCAATGCATTGTAGGTTGTGGCAGTCCCAGTGCTGTGCTCGGTGCACCCTGGGGTGCAGGGAGGCCTTCCTGGCCTCCTAGGCACACAGCTGGCTCATTTTCAACCTGCTTCAACTCAGACTCCCACATCTCTTTCAGCAGGGCTGCTCTCCAGCATCTCATACCCCAGTCTGTACGTACAGCCATGGTTGCCTCTTCCCAGGTGCAAAATCGGGCAGTTGCTCTCAGTGGACTTCACTCATTTGGTGATTGCCCAGCTCTCTAATTTGTCTGGATCTCTCTGCAAGTTGTCCCCACCCTCAGCTGTGTCATCAGCTCCTCCCAATTCAGTATCATCTGCAAACTTACTCAAAATACCTTCTAGTCCCACATGCAAATCGTTTATGAAGGCACTGAAGAGAGCTAGTCCAAAAACTGAGCCCTGGGGAAGTGCTAGTAAGTGGCTGCCAGCCTGATCTATGCCTTCAGGCCTCACCCACCAGCCACTTGCTCCCCCACTGCACGTTGTTTTTGTTTTTGTTTTGTTTAGCTTATGCTGGACATTTTGTCCAGAAGGATACTGTGAGAAACAGTATTAAAAGCTTTATCAAAATCTGAAAAGACAGCATCAGTTGGCTGTCCTTGATCAACTTGATGGTTGACCTTGTCATAAAAGGAAATGAAGTTAGTTAAACAGAACCTTGCCCTCATGTATCTGATGTGCCCTTTCCTAGTATAAAAGTTGTTCCAGATGTGCTCTTTCTACTACAGTGTGCCATTACAGGCTCCTAATTCCATACTGGTCACCAGGATAATCTGCAGCAGACACTGCAGAAGGCACTTATTGCTTTTTCATGCACTCAGGACAGCTGAATGTGCTGCACCAATTGGTCACGAGATCCCCAGGCTGCCTCCAATGTTGAAAATCTGAACTGATGCCTGCAGCACTGATGTCAATTTGTATGTATAAAGACTTAATACAGAGAAAGGAAATGTACTGGCAGACAGCAGGAGAAATGTATGAGAGAAGAGCTTGAGCTTTAAAGGATACTCTGTCAGCCAAATGTCTGTTTTATTCGCGTGGAGGAAGACTTGCTGATCTTTTTTCCAGGCAGTACTATTTAATAGCTGTTTCTGCTGTCATTACTAAAACATCAGCAGGGTCACTTGAAATGTGGCCAAAAATACATGAAGCTGCAGATCAACTGCAGTTTGATGGTGCTTGACAACCTGCCTGTCCCTTATCCCCAGCCCTGCAGTAGCCATGGCGTGCTGTACCAGGAGAGCCTTCTCCTGGTTTCCAAGTTGGTACAGGGGAGGCATTACCCGCCTTGTGCTGAACCCATGCCAGCATCCCAAGGGCAGACGAGCTGTGTCATTTCATCCTGCCTTGTTATGGTTGATACTATTCTTATTCATGTGTCCATTTTCATCGTTGACGTTGGATGTCATTGGGCAGCAGTGCAGAGTTCTGGTCAAGTTGGTCCCCACTATAAATTAGAAAAACAAGCTGACGTGCCATTCACAGTGCTGAACAGACAGCTCTGTGAGGCAGAGGCACCTGTCAGAGGAGAGTTTTAGGTATTAGCAAAATCTTTCCAACTTACTGCACCAAAATAGAAATCCATTTACCCTTCGCAAGCTGCTCAGTGCTTTTCATGCTGCTTTTCCCTAATCAATTATAAACTATTTTTAGCCTGCACCGGGATTTTCTACCTTCCATCCTGGTACCTTATCCTGTTTGATCCTTTAGAATGAAGCAGGTGACAAAACCTGCCTTTGAGCAGAGAAATCTCAGATTTCACAGCACTGGCCAATGGGCACGAGGAGAAAACCATCCAGCTATGTTCACATTCACCGCGTGTTCACAGCTGAGCTGTCGGATCTTTATGAGCAGAACTCAAGGTCCCTTCTAGAACTTACGTGCCTCATTATTCTTGTAGGCCAAGCTGCCTAGAAGTGGAGGAGAAAGGAAACGCTCTGCATTCAGGAGCAGCATAATAGGGGCCACCAGCATCCTGCACTGCACTGAGAGCTCACTGAGCTACTCTTTTACTGTCCTTCTCACAGACTTTCAGCTAAAATGAAATGTTTTGCTATGCAGGTTTTAAAATAAGACTTGTGTGATATTTCTGTTGCTTCCCAGATTGCTGATCCTGAGACCTGTGACCAAATGTATGAGAGCTTAGTCAGAATCCACAACAACTACTACAAAAACAAGGTAAGGTTTGTTATTAGCCACTGCCAGCCCTTCAGTGGGCCACTCCTCACTTAGTGCAGTACACTGCCTCTTCACAGCAGGGCTTCTGGGGTTCAGCAGGCAAAGGAGAAGTCAGGTGGATGCTGCACCACCTGGTGCCTTTGGTCTCCGTGGTGCTGCTGCCAGCCTTCATGTTGTGTCTGAACAGTGCTGATGATAGTTTTTGCTATGGATGAACAGAGCTCTTAGTCCTTGACTGAAAATGAGTAGGGCTCTATTATTTGGTGGCATTCTGCCTCTCCTAGTGCACTGCAAGTAACACCTTGTTCTGTCTCTCCTTCTCTCACCTACTTGCTTGTTTATGAAGTATCCACGCCTGAAAGACACAAGCTTCACTGGAGTGACAGTGCAAGATTGCAAGATGATCCTAGCAACAGGTACTAATACTGTGATTTGGGAGTTAATCAATGCAGGAGATAAATTACATTCCATTCTCTGTGGTGCTCACTTCATCACTTCTACTAAGCACTTGTGACTAAGGGACTGATTGGGACTGCTGTGCAGGTATATTACGATGGTTAAAAAGGTGTAAGTTCAGGCATAATTGTGGAGAGTCTCAGTAATATGTGGGGACAAAAAGTCAATTGTGTTTTTTGCAGTGGGCAGGAACAGCAGAGGGTTTGTGAGGGCTCTTGGAAGTAGAATTGCAGGAGCTGTGTGAAAGCAGTGCACGTTTGCCACATGGCTCAAAAAATTCTTGGCTTCCATTTCATCATGTTCAAATTCCCCTCAGTACTCCTTATCTTGTGAGAGAAAACAGGGTACCACAATGCAGAAATACCCTCAGCCACATCATTTAGTAAGCACGGTGTAGGAAGCCAGTGCAGTTTTGTTCTGCTCCAGTTTCTAACTTTGACTGCAGTGCGTGGCAGCTGAATATTAGTTGCTGGAGATAAGGGACTCCCTGCACAATTGATTGGAAGGGGAAACAAAACTTGCCTCAGGCCCTGAAATAGAAATTCATTAAGACAAATGTAAAAGAAAAGAGAATATTTGTAAGGCAAAGTTCTTACAAGAGGGCTTTCAGCCCTTTGCTTTTTTCTGCTTTTCTTCCTCTTTCCCCATCTCTCTCTCCCTTCTCCTTTTGCAGACATTCTGAAACAGATGGAAGACATGAAAAAAGGGACATGGAAAAAATGGCGAGAAAGGTTTTACGCCAAGAAATCTGAAGAGGACTTGAAGTGATAGGCTGACTCCCAGATTCTCCTCTGTATATATTCCTAAAGCTCTGTGTTGCCATGATGAATAAAAACCATTCATTCCTCTTAGCAACAGCGTGGTTTTTCTTTTGTTCACTCACACTTTAAACCCTTCACTTGTAATGTCTGCTCTTTTCTTTTTGGAAATGTAGGACGTAGCTTAACACATCTGTAATGAAGGCATATTGGATCAATGTAAGAGTGTAAAAGAAAAGAGCTTCGTGCTGTTAGACCAGATCAGTTGTATTGTAAGAAACACACCATCAGGAAGTGCACAGCAAGTGGGTACAACCATGTTAGCCTTAAATTTGCTCGTGAAGAAAGCAGTAGTGGTGACAGGGAAACGTGGTGGTGCTCATCCGTGTTTACACTGTTAACAGTGAAACTGAGGGAGAGGGAACTTCTAATGATCACATTTATTTTTCTTTTGAGTAGTCTGGGAAGGCACAGGAAAGGACTGAGGTGACTGTTCAGCACGGTGACAGCAGAGCAGTGTAAGAGGAGATGAGCTCTCAGCTGCATACCTTGTCTGCAGTGCCTGCTGTGCTGCTGGTTCAGCTAACTGCAGATTGCCCCCAGCGGGAGGAGAAGGTTCTGTGTCGGTTACTGCATATCTGAGGGAGGAAGATAGGTCTTCATCATGTGTTGCTATGTAGGGCCATAAACTAATTTCAAGTGTGATTAGTGGTGTGGCTGTGGCCTATTTTTATTGCTTTTTTTTTTAATCTTTAATGCTTGCATCAGCCTCTATTCTTGGGAGGCAGAGGCGTAGGATTGTAGCTGGGATGGCTACAGCACTGCTTGGCTGGAGAATGATGAGTGTCTAGAACACAGCTATGCCAGCACTCTGCTTGGCTCCAAGCAGCTCCAACAGCTGCTCCTTTCTGTGTGTTCCAGCTCTGTTTTCCTGGCAAGCAGTGAAAGAATTTGAAACTTTGAGGAGGCTTTGAGCTAAAGTTTCGGAATGCAAGGCTGGTGTCCCAGGTAGCTCTTCATGGTAACGTTCTTGGCATTGGGCTGTGGAGTACCTGTGGTAATATAGCCCTGGCTTGGCTCATGTATTTGAATTGCTCTGTATTTCTATTTATAACAGCCCCTTACGTCCAAGGGTGTAGAGGAAGGGAGGTTTCTTTACCATGTTAAAGTTTTTATTATAACTTCACTTTGTATTTAATTTAGTTAAGGCAATTTACACTTTAGTTCTTAAGTAACAACAACAACAAAAAAGTAAAACGTTACATCAGAGATGAAACTAAACCACAGGACACCCCTTCACAGTGAACTCCTGTAAACCTGAAGTTTCCTACTACTACTGCCCAGATAATCTTCGTCCACTGAAGGCAAAAGACCAGTTCACACAGTGCTAGCTTAGACACTCATCCTCATTTGGTGAGTTAAATGATCAAATCCATCTCCTCGACTTCAGCTCCTCTTTTACTGCATCGAAGTGATGAACAGAATTCTTTAAATGGACAGGAAGCAGCACGGAGCAGGTACAGCAAATACCATGGCTGGTTTGCAAAGTTCCACATTTACTAGTGATGCTCCTGGAATAAGTTAAATACTGCAGCCCTACAGCTAGTTACACCACACCTGAGGTGGAGGCCACCCAGATGCAGCACATGGAGATAAAGATACAACCCCCCACATTTGCAAAATAAAGAGTTATTGCAATGAGGAATAAAGTCTTGTATAATTTATCTTCCTCTAAGGGCATTGGAGTAACATGTGGGTCCAGGAATTGTGAGGAATCCTCGCCAGTCATTGGTTCCTGAATTGCTCACTGGCAATCTAAGGAAAAGGTTGACTTGGAAGGCCCTTCACGTGGTCCTGCTTTCTCTGACAGTGATGTCCACGCATGGGACCCAGGGATAAGCAGCCTCATCATCTGATAGGCATATTTGGTCCTTCAGTGGGTGAAGCTGATCCTTTTTCTGTGCCTTAGTGGTTCATGGTATTCTGGACATCCACAAACCCCATCCTTTGTCTGCGCTTCCTCTGCTCTGTCATCTAGAGTTCAAACAAGGACACAAGTGAGGTAGGAAACCAGGCTGTTATTCTGTTCATTAGTGTGCTTCTCAGGTGTGTGACTGACTGGGCTGCTTTAAGCATCTGCCAAAATACCCCATGAGCTGGACTCTAGCTGATGAGGAGGTATCAAAAAGCACATGACCCAAGTGTTCTTAACTCCCTGCAAAAGAGCTAACAGAGCCCTTTGATTTGCATCCACGGTTATATAGGAATGGGCTGGTTCTGCCTCCTGTTCTTGAATGGGTGTCTATTTTGGTAAGGGCAGAGGGTTTTTGAACACAATGAGGTGTTACTCAAGCATTCCTGCTTTTTCTAACGGTTAGTACCTGTTCCTTCAGCTCATTCAGCTGGGAGGTGAGATGGGACACCAGCTTCATCGTTGAGTTGAGCTTGTCTTGTAGATTACGGATCTCGTTCTGCTCCCCTTCCCCTTCATTGCTGACCAGTGACATGGCACGCATCCGGGGGAACCAGTCCAGGTTCTTGTTCTGGGAAGGTGACCATGGAGAACAGGAGAGGTTGAGAAGGAGACGAGGGACCTGGTGGGATTTCCCTGGAAGCTCAGGGACTAAAGAAATTCTTAAAGGCCTGTCTTGTCTGCATCTTTGCAAATTTCCCACCACGTACTCATTTAACCTTTTTTTCCCCCCAATCCGGGCCCAGGTTCAGAAGGTGTTTTTTTTTCCTAAATTTCCTTGCCTTCCCTTTTTGCCTTGAAATCACCTTGCAGTCACAGCCTGTAGCACCCAGTACAACCCTTCCATCCACAGCACAGAACATCAAACAGACAGCACGTTGTTGGCTGAGACTGCAAAGTGGAATTAGCCAGCTAAGAAAGAGCTACGGAACAACTTTCTCAAATATCTTCCAGAAATTCCTTCTCAAAACTTGTGTTTTTTTTTGGCAAGCCCACTGTTCTCAAACATTCCTCTGGGGTGGGCAGGGTGCAATCGAGCTGCTTGGAAAGGACACGTACCTTTATCATCTGCGCCACATAGCTCTCAGGACCTGTGTAGTCCGTCTTGTTCTTCACTCTCACCAGCACTATGAAGTACAAGTAGTTCCACATGTTGTGCTCGTATTTAATATGCTCCTCAAAGGACACTGTCTTGTTGTCAAACTTGTCCCGTTCGAGTCCTGGGAAAGGCAGTCAAGTACGGAGAAGGTGGAGAGAGGAGAAAAGGAGGGGAGGCCAAGGTAAGAAGCAAGCAAGCAAACAAATGCAAAAGGAAGTACAGATAATTGCCTCCTGTCCCAGGTGTGACTTTCAAGAAGTGCTTTTAATAATTAGTTGGCATTTAGCACACAACAAGAATCCAAAGCAGAGGGAAAATAACCCAGTTGTGTATTCAGGAGGCTTCTATTTAAAGTCCTACTAGCTATGCTTCCTGCCTATATAATCTAAAAGAACAAAATGCACCCACTGGATCTTACGAGAAAAAAAAAAACAGCTATATTTATGGTTGGGTTGGTTTTTTGGATGCCTTCCTATGACCGAAAGCATTCTGGAACATTTTCCTCTATTCTATTTCCTTAGTAATATGCTTTTTTTTTCCACTTGATAAATGCTGGTCCCAGGAGTGATGCATGGCGACAAGAACACCACAATGCAGCATTCAGTTTAACACCTCATTAACAGAAAGGCCAGTAGGAATAGGGGTAATTTCTCCTCTCAGTTTGTGTCCTTGTTTAGGCCTCCTCACACTGCAGTGACCCACTGGTGAAAAGATTTAAGTTGTGCTGTGAACCAAATGAAAACTAAAAACCAGCTGAAACTTCACTTGAGTCACAGGTTGACCTTAAGGAGAGGAACAATGTGGGGCCAATTCCTGTGCACAGAGCGAGCCGAAGACCTAGCACTCACCACATATGAAACAAGTGGTCTTCAGTATTTCTTCTTTCTTCTGCTTCTCACTCCTCAGATCAGCAAAGGTGTCAATAATGACCCCAAAGATGAGGTTCAGGACAATGATAATGACAATGAAGAAAAAGAGGAGGTCATAGACAACCCGAGCAGGAAACAAGGACTCCTGTGGTGGACAAAAGGGAAAAAATGTGTCTTGCAAACCTCTCCTCCATCCGTGCTGCCTTGCTGCAAGGACCACAGGCTGAGGGTACAAGGTGAGGAGCAGTCATGGGGGTGTGATGGGGAAAGCACTGAAGGATGGCAGTGTGGGAAAGAGCTGGAAACGACTTCCAGGGAGGAAGGGCAGCTCTGTAGTGCAGCAGGATGTGGCAGAAGGAAGGGACTCCACTCACATCCTTCGATGGCTTGCGCAGAATGTCACCTACACCCCCTCCATTCCTCAGGCCGTGGTTCAGGACAGTGACAATGCACATGAGCAGTGTGTCACAAGCTCGTTCCCACTGGTCAGTGTCTGCTTCTACAATACCAGAGGGAAGAATTAAGGCACAAAGGTAGAGCACACACAGGGCAGAAGAACCAGCCCATCACAAATTGTCCAGAGCTCCGGGGACGTGATGCAGTGCCCCAGGTGGGAGCTCCCAAGCATCTCCTCCATCTTCCTCTTCACAGTGAAGGTGTTTGGCTGTACATCCCCGCAGCACCCACTTTCTTAATGACCAAATTAAATCAATATTTCAATGTTTTTATGTTAGGGAGTGCAGAATTTGCAGGCTTTTTGCTTAATATGTGCCCAAAAGAGGGCTATTTTATTCCATCTTTCAGTCCTTTGTAGGGTTTTTTTGAGCTCACTGACAAACAAGGCTGTAAGGCTACCCTGCTGCTAACAGCATTGACCTTTCTGATGAGTTCACTTACCTTGCAAGGCAGTGGGCACAGTGGAGCAGCTAATTTTGTCACCACTGCAGGACTCCATGAAGGTCTCCATGTTCCTTTGCATCCCCAAGGGGTCATCTGCAAGTAAAAGAGCCCACAGCCTTGTCAGAGCATCAGCTCTTTGCTCCTGTCACAAGTGTTCTTCAACTGCATCTCATTGCAGCTTTCACACAACTTGGAAAAATAAATCTTGATCCACGTTTTCCTTGTCTTTTCTAGGTTTTGAATTGTAGACTGGCTTGAGTTGGAAGAGACCTTAAAGATTATCTAGCTCCAATCCCCTGCCATGGGCAGGGTAATTATCACACCGATTTCTCAACCTTGTTCAGAGACAGCTGCTAGTTTTTCAGGTAAAGATGCCTAGAAACTATATTCTCACCCTTTGAAGTTATCAGAGCCTTGGATGCAACCACCAACCAGCTGCTTTTGCAGGAGTATTCTCTCTTTAAAACATCTAGATTTTTAGACTCTAATCTCCATATTACTCTATTGCAGTCCCAGTATATTAGAAATTGTAATTTATGAGAATAATCTGAGCATATTTCTTCTATGCTAACTTCTCTCTGTGATTGTAAAAGCGCACCAAAAAGACTTCAAAATCAAAGGAGAGGAGTAAAAGCCTAACCCAAAACCCTGTGGTACGGTCAACACAAAGGCTGCTTGTTTTTTTAACAGTCAGAGCAACAGCTTCATCAGCGCCATCCATCTTTTGCTTGAATTTCAGTACGACTTCTGCAGTGCCACAGACTTCATTCCTATCTGCCCACCTCCTCCTCTGCAGTCCCTCCTAGTCCCCAGGCCTTGTTTTCTGCAGCATGAGGTCTCTATGTCAGTGCAGGAAAACGCTTCTCTGCCCCCAGAACCAGCCCTCCCAGGAGAGCAGGACCACACACTCGGGACTGCACCCAGCGATGCAGCCTCAGATAAGGACCAACGCTCCGCTGGTCCCTCTCCATCCCAAGCACCACGGACAGCGGGCATGGCTTGGCTCACCTCGGGCTTTGCTGTCCGGCAGCCGGTCCACCTCCAGGATGAAGTCATCCTTCAGGAACAGGAAGCCCACGATGGAGAAGAGGTAGACGAGGATGAGTGCCAGGAGGGCAGTCAGCAGGATGGAGCGCCCATTGCGCGTCACGCTCTTGATGACATTGAACAAGGTCTCCTCACGGTAGATCAAGTCAAACAGCTGGAAGGACCCAGGAGCAAAGAAGTGCTGCAGGGTGCTTTTCTGCGACAACGCCTGGCCTACCTATGCCCCTTTTATCCTGAGATCTGGGATCACTCAGTAGACACAGACTAACTTTCACATAAAGCATTCAAGTTTTGCGTCTTACTGCAGAAGAAAGAAGTGAACTTAAGCAGTACAGGAGAGCCAAGAATAGGATGCATGCCCCCTGCCTCTGCCCTCACCAGCTCACGTTGTCTCCCAGCTGACCCAGATAAAGTACGCGGTAGAGATTAGAAAAAGAGTGATAGCAAAAGGCTGGGAGAGAGACAGTAATAGATGCTGTCGGAAGGCAGAAAGATCAGCCTACGCAAATATTGGCGCGCGGGGCATTGTTCTCACTGCTGTTATCGATCAATGCCTGGACGGTGTCACAGGAAACTTCTAGCTCCTAACAGCGTGGCCTGGCTATGTCTGTGCCCCAAACATTTACTGTACCAGGATGCTGTAGAAGAGTTCATGCACAAAGAGCCCCAGGACGCTCGTCAGGATGTAGCCAACATGGTAAAGAAACTCCACGTCCATGATCATGGCCTTGTAACCTCGGATGAAGGTCCCACGGTTACCCACAAAGCTCACCACAAACACAATCTTGTTGGTCAGCTGGAGAGCAAGCAGAAATGGGAGGGAGTGAGGTTTGCTGTGCTCTGTGAATGCAGAACAGCCTCCTGTGGTGTGGGATGCTACGTTATTTTTCTAACAGTGCTCTGAGAACTTACGTTGAGTGCTCCCAGGATGTTCAGAGTGAGTCCAATCCCCAAGTAATAAATTGATCGCAGGATCAGGGCCACCAGTAGCGGTCTGACACCGTACCGCTTGGTGAACAGGGCCATGATGGAGAAGCAGATCAGGATCCAGAAAAGCAGTGAGATCAGTGGGGAATCCAGCACTCCTGGGAAGAGAAGACCCATGGCAATTTAAAAGGCATGAGGTTAACTGCATGTTGACAATCAGACACTGTGTTACTGCCTAAAGTGTCCAAAAATCAAACGTGCTGAGGGAAAAAAAGGCAGAAATTATGTTTGGCTGCAGAGAGATGGTCCTTACTGATATGCTTTTCTTACATCTTTTATCTGAGATCTCAAAACCACTGTAGGTGATTAAGACTTTGAGACAGCTGGTACATATTCTGTCCTTACTTCCCCTACTTTCCAAACAGGGAAAGTACAGCCCAGGCAGAAGAGCCTGTTCCCTAAGAAGGAAGTCGTGGGAGGGCTGGCAACTGAAACCTCAATTCAGTCCCTTGCCAGGACCAGCAGAAAAGGCTTCAGGAGTCAAGAGGAGACAAAGGCTGGGGTGAACACAAGCAACGGGACAGTGCTCTCTGCATGTGAGGATCCACTCTTTCCTCCACTTCGTGGAGCAGAAGCTGCTGGGGCACTTACCCATGGAAGTGGCTTCAACATAGGGGTAGAAGAAAGCAATGATTATGTTGATGAAGACAGCCAGGTTGAAGGAAATGCTTCCCCAGAGTGTCATTCTGCGGGAGAACCAGTACATCAGCGGCATGCCTGCAGGGAGAGGAGGCAGACACACATCTCAGCCAACCTCATGCCAGCAGGGAAGGCTGTGACCTCCCAGACACCCAAACTCGGCTCAGCACAGCCAGTGGGACCCTTTCTTCACATCACTGATAAAAGCTCCCTCCTCATCTCCTGGGACAGGAACGCAAGTTCAAAATGTTTCTGCTCACATTTCATGATTTCTGGGCCCTTCCACCTCCTCTGGCACCTTGGGATCAGATTGGCTTTACTCGTCACCTCACCCTCCTCTCTCTGTCTCCCACCTCTTACATCCTCACGTCCTTCCAAACAACAGTGCCTTTGTGTTTGCAGCCCAATTCTGTGTCCCAGAGGAGACACAGCCAGCAATTTCCCATCCACACTGGAAACTTGTTTCCTGCTGAATTCCTAAGATAGTTTTGACTGGATCTGCAAGTGTTTTCAATACTGATGCATTACCTCTGAGCCACAGCACAGTATTTACAGTGTGCCCCCTAACTGTTGACTGAGCTCCTGTTATTTTAAGCCAGGAAGTCTGTCCTGGTGAAGCCCTGAAATCACCTAAGGAGATCCACACAGTGCAGAGAAAGAAGCTTTATCAACAAAATGTAGCTGCTAGACACCGGCTTGGAAGAAGCCAACTGAAAGCAAACAAAGAGAGAGCTCTCTAGGGGACACTAGCTGCAGGTGTCATCCCTGAGAATGTGTTGGAAGATGCTCTTAGGCTATGAAGAATTGCACTAACAGGTGTGGAGGAAATACACCCCCAGGGGCACAGTGATGCAGAGATCTCCAGGCTGCCACGGGGGGTCACAGCCCCCTCAAAGCACAGCTGCCCCAGGCTCACAGCTGCACTGCTGAAGGTCTGGCTTGCTCTTACTGCGCAGTTTCTTCTGCCACTCCATCTCGTTGTGGAGGAAGGACGACTGGTCGAAGAAATCACTGACTTTGCTGCCCTGCTCGTCCTGCTCCGTCGTGGTGAAGAGTCGGTACTTGGTCTCTTTGGTGAGGAACTCACAGATGCCAGGCACTGGGAAGATGATCTGCTCCATGCTGCGGTCCAGGCGCACAATCTGCACGATGAAGGTGCCCGTACAGAAAGCACGCTGGGCTTTCTGCTTTTCCACACCCAGCCATACCTCCCTTCCCTCCCCAGATCTAACACTATGACTCAACCCAGCAAACGCATCCTTGTGTCACTGCGCTGGGAGGAGCAAGCAAGGAGGGGACTGCCCCACTGCCTGCATCCCATGTGCCCTGCAGAGAGGGGGGGAGTCTTGGGGGGTCCACAAGCACCCCCACCTTCCTATGGGCTCTGTCTCCAGCTCTTTGCAACTGCTTCCTATGGGCACCGGGCTGGGAAGGCTCCTGGTGCAGAACAACTGGGCACGAGGCAGCCGGAGCACACGTGGGATCTGTCAGCTGTGTGTGTACTGGCAACCCAAACAGGACTTGCCTCAATCTGGGACGTGTGCTTCTCGTAGTACGCCAGCGGGTCCTCCTCCTCCTCCTGGACGGGGGCCGTGGACTTCAGCATCTGCGTCAGCTGCTTGTTATTGAGGCTGAGCTGGGATGCAGGGAGAGGAGAGAGGGTGAGAGCAGGGACAGCCGGGGGGGTTCAAGTCTAACTGCACTGACAACATCGTTCCTCAAATTGTACCGAACCTGATGAGGTTTCAGGGGAAAGAAAATGAATTAAAGCCTCCCAAAGGGGTACGAGTGCTCCCTGAGGTGACAGACATTCGATTCCCTGCAATAATTACATCCAAAAGCTGCTAATCCACAAATTACAAATCAATGCCCCTAAACCCCAGGGAAATCATATTACTGCTGAATCTCATTCGGGAGCTGAGGTACAGAGGGAAGAAGTGTCAGCAGAGGACTCAGCCCTTCCTTTTCTGAAGGGAAGGGCAGAAGGAAGGTACTGGGGGGGAGGAGGGGGAACCTGGTGGGGCACAGCCCCTCTCTGCAGCACGTAGGCTGTCACCTACGGCTGAGCCTTCCCCAGCGAGCTGCACTCACACAGCTGGGCTATAACAGATGCACGTGCCATTGTGCTTGCTGATTTGGCTGCATGGGTATTTATAATCTCTCTTTCTCCATTTCACCCTGGGGATAACAAAAGCCACCAAATCTTGGACGACAAGCAGCAGGGCAGCATAGTGAGGCCTCCATGCCCAAGGACCTCCCGTACCATAGACGAGATGCCCTCCTCCTCTTCCTCCTGGATTCGCTTCACCGGCTTCAGGAGCTGCTGCAGAGACTTGTTGTGTCGGGACAGCTGGAAGGGAACAACAAGAGCTGTGTTACTATGGGATGGAGCAGGATGGCCAATGAGCCACAATGCTGGGTTTTCATGGTAAAAAGTAGATTTCCCAGCCTGCCTGGAGGAAATGTATATAAATAAGATGTGCAAATGGGTGAGCGGGAGCCCAGCCTGGTGGGTCACTGCTGTCACAGCAGATTGCAGCATCAGTACCTGCAGTGCCAGTATATAAATGTTGTGGCCAACTTCCCGAGGGGAAACCTCAGCGTTTTCACACTCTTCCTCCTGCAGATAGGCCTTCTTAATCACATCGACCTAGAAGGAAGCAGAGGGTGGGTGAGCTTGTCCTGGTTTCCTCACCCTGTTTTCCTCCTCAGGAGGGATGTTGGTGCAGGGTGTTGTGTGACTGCTGGTAGAGCAGCAGCCAACGTGGGTTGAAACTCCACCAAGACCTGAAGGCGTAGGGGTCCAGCAGCAATTTCATGGGGGCTCCTTCTCCTTCCCACCACACTCAGCCCTTACCAGTTCCTGAGGGCGGAGGCTGATGAGGATCCGCTCGGCGTTCTCGCTGTCATGTCTGCTCTCCATGAGGGCCAAGAGGAGCTTGGATGCATTGTCCTGGAGAGGAGAAGCCCTTGATGAGGGGAACTATGCATTGCTCTGCCCAGGAACTCAGGGTGGGCAGAAATCCCCTGCATCACAGTTGGTCATAAATGCCTCTGTGCTAGAGGCATCCAAACTTTGTGAGGTGGGGATGCACCTCTGTCCCAGCTGATGTATTTAAGGATGTGATGCATGCCTACCTCACCCCACAACTCAGACCAGCAAGCAGGGAGCTCACACACATGCCACCCACCCCAGCCCCAGGTTCTGCCCACCTTCAGCTGCAGGACCAGGTCCATCCGGTACTTGCAGAGTGGGCTGATGTCATTGAGAATGAGGGCTGTGATGATGTCAATCCCATTGGACTCGTGGGTCACGATGCAGCTCTGGGGGAGCAATGCAATGTTTTGTCCTATGGATGCATTCCCAGCTTCACCACCCAACACAGCCCAGCTCCAAAATGGTTCTGTGCCTACAGCTCTGAACCAGGAGCCCCAAACCCCTTCCCTCGCTGGCAATGACACCGTTTCCATCACAAAATTATTTAAGCACTATATGCAACAAAACCCACACACCACCCCTGAGCACCATGGGGGTACCTCTGCTTCCCATGTTCTGCTCTCCTTCACACACACCCTGAAGCCCAGAACTGGCCCTATCCCTGCAGCTTTCCATTCGTTCCTCAAAAATCCTCTCTTTGGGCACCCAACGGGGTGGTGAAATGCCCCAGGAACAACGCAGACCCACACCCACACCACAGACCTGGTTCTCATGGCAGGGCCCTTGGCAGTACTCAGTCAGGGTCTCCAGGGTCTGGGTGATGAGGGCCACGTTGTACTCGTTGATGTAGAGGCCCAGCAGCCCCAGCCCACCTGTAGTGCTGCCGCACATGATGTCAAGGAACTGCAGCGTCTCACACACCAGGTTGTAGTTGGTCTTGTTGTTTTGGCACCGCAGGAAGTTCTGTTGTGCAAAGCCTGCAGTTATGAGCCTGAACCAGGTCCTGACCCCTCCCTCCCCCTCCCAACACACCCTCCAGAGATGGACATGCTCCCATGGACACAGGAGTGCCTTGTTGGCTTTCAGGATACTGAGCAAAGTTATATCCACAGGGAGTGCTGGAAATATCCCACAGGAAGCTGAGGCACAGAGTGGTGTCCAATGGAGGCAGAACCCACCCACCCCATATCCCAGCCCTACGGCTTCTGCCGCAGCCCCCAGCAGCTCCCAGCACCAACCTGAAGGTCTCGGTTGTGGTTCTCACACAGCAGTTGGAGGAATCGCAGGATAGGCTCCATAATCAGGACTGTCACTCCCATCTCATTATTCTGCCCCTGCTCCCCAGCGTCGTGGCCCTTCCGAAACCCTAAAGCCAGCGGGTATCGGGAGGGGGTGCCGGGCATCATGAAGGTCTCTCCTCGTCCTAGGGGCAACCCAACCCCATTAGCATCAGGCTGTCCCACGAGGCAGGCATTGGCCTTTCTGGGAGGACACGGCCCCATACCTTTGGTGCCAGGGTCAGGCTCGTCTTTGTCCTCGCGGGGTTTGTTCCCGATGTCACTCATGTTCACAGACACCGTAGACTTGGTCTCTTGCTGAGCCTTCTTCATCCGGTCGTGCAAAACTTTGAAGAACTTCTCGGACTTCTTGTCGCTCGTCATCAGGTTGTAAAAGGATTTCTGGGAGGAAGGAGCACAAACAGTTGGAGTCTCCACTGCAGAAACCAAACAGCCCCAGCCCGCCCCTGTGGCTTGGTTTGTTTTCACACTCAGCCCTTCCTCACCCTAAATCCCTTACTTTTCATGCCCTTGGCATTGCAATCTTTTGGATTTACACGGGTGCAGCACGCCCTGTGCTTATTTCTCTCCTTTATCCTCAGTAGGGTTAGGGACAGAGCAAGCAGCACTTAGAGCTGCTGCAATCTTGGAACCCCATAGGCTTTTTGCACATGCAATTTTTTGACTTCCCTGTGGAAAAGAATTCAAGATAACCTATAAGTTATCAACTAAGACCTGCAACTCTGAGTCATTTTTATGATACCCAGCAGAGGGCATCAGCATTACTCCAGAACCAATCAGCAACAACCTGCCCCTTTAGGCATCCAGCCCCGAGCTTTAGCCAGTCACCAAGCTGGAAAACTCAGAAACACAGAAATGTCTGTAGTTCCTCCCTCAGACGGTCAGCAAACATATGCAATCCAAATGTTGGCAAAGCCTGCTGCCCATAGGCCAACGAGGGAACAAGGACTGCTCTGCACCCATCCTCCCCACACTGGGACCTTCACGGTGCCCATGTAATCCACCCTATGGATTCGTGGCCACCACAGGCACCTGGATCTCGGTGTTGCCCCCATCCAGCAGCCGAATGGCGAGCAGGATGCTCTCCTGGAAGATCTTCTCGTTCTTGGTGTTCATGATGAGGTCAGCCACCAGTTTGGTGGCTCCTTCTCGGTCCAGCCGGCACTGGACAGCAGCAATGGCAGACCAGTCTTGGTCCTGACCTGCAGGAGAGGACACACATGGATGTGATGCTGTGGTGTAGGAGAACCAGCACAGCTAACTGACTACCAGGCCTGTCCCTTCTCTCCCTCGTGGAGCTGGGAGCACAGAGACACAGAGACCATCCATGGGTGTGAACCCACCACGGTTTGGAACCAGGCATTCAAGGCATGCGTGAGCACCACAGAAAGACACAGAAGGTGCACGAGAGGGGCACTCACCTCCCCCAGCAGCATCCACGATTTCCCCTTTGGAGCTGGACTTCTTGTTCTGCAGGTAATTGTTCAGGAGCATTTTCCGCAGCAGGTTGCCCTGCCAAGACAAATAAACGTCACGAGGCTCCCGACGCCAGTGCTGGAACAGAGCAAGGCCAAGTGCCTGCGGGCTGCAGCAGGCAGGGAGCTGCCAGCTGAGCAGTGGTGCTGGGGTTGTGCCACACGGCCGTGGTGCTCACCCTCTCACCATACTTGTTCCTCTTCACCAGCATCTGCTGCAGCGTCCGTAACACCTTAATGCACAGCTTCTCCTCCGTCTCCATCAGATCCTTCGTGTGCTGCACCAGCCTGGCCGTGGACAACAGAGTCACCATCACACAGCCAAGAGGACAAGGAGGTCCCCAGGGGCACTGTCCCACCGCCCCTCTACTCTGCAGCTGCACAACCCACTGAGGATGCAGATCCCCAGGAACCCCATGGCAACTGCAAAGCATCCTCACTTGGACAGGAAACCTCCACTCTCACATCGCTGATACGCCTCTGTGCTCTCCATGAAGAGCAGCTCCGGACGGTGGAGGACATCCACCAGCACGGACAGCTCAGCCTCCACGAGCGGCTTCAAGCGGTCCTCCAGGGCATTAATGATGTCCTACAAATCACAGCACACACCTTTAGGTCAGCACACGCCATGGACAGAGACTTTGCAGTGCCCACACCTTCCTGCTACCACGCAGCCTCGTACCTGCAGCTTCTCTATGATGTTCTTGTAGTCCCACTGGTTGGGGGTGGTGGAGACGCGGGGGAAGGTCCTCGTGGCAGTTTTGTAGCTGGATGTGTTCCTCTGCACGGTGCTGGTGGAGCTGCTGTTGAGCAGGGAGCTGACGTGGGCATCCAGGTCCATGGGCAGTGCGATGGAGCGGCTCTTGGCTGCGGGACAGGGGAAAGGGTTTGGGGACAGCCACGAGCCATCAGCGGCCACATCTGCTACCACACTGCCCTGGGCAGGGCACCCCTTCGCCTGCTCTTCATTTGCAGGGAAGATACGAATAACATACAAGAGAAAAGCCCTCCAGGCTGGTCGGGAGTGTGGTACTTCCAACCATCTCTCCCCAGTGCAGCACCCATTGCCTACATCCCCCACTGCCCAGCATGGGGCGGGAGGAGGCACTGCCTCTGGTTTTCAGTTGGAAAAGCCCAGTGCAGAGAGGCTGCAAGCTCGCTGCCTGCAATTACAAAAGGGAATCCTACGGCTCTGGCCAGTGTCTCCACCCAGCATCTAACCCACATGCAATGCTTTCCGTGTGGTGACTCAGTGCTAACAGCCCTCGTCCTGAGTCAGGCAGCTGCAGGCAGGCTGAGGGCAAAGTCCTGGCGAGGGAAAGCTGCCACAAAAGCCAGCTTTCTCTCTGGGCCCTGCACCAGCAAGGACACACCAGGAATTCCCCAACAACCAAAACCAAGCTTCAGCTCTCCTCCAGCCACACCAGACACACAGCTCAAAAAGCACATCCTGGAGCCAAACCTCCCTGCTCCCAGCAGACAGCCTCCCCAGAGCACCCTGCCATGGCTGCAGTAGGGATGATGGCTCTTGCCCGCTGCTGGAGCAGACGCAGCCGGGGCAGCTGCATCTGGCTGGCTGGCAGGGAGCAGAGCATCCCTCTGGCACAGCTCCTTACCGACCATTGCCAGCGTTCGGATGCAGGCCTCCACCGAGCTCTTGTGCTGCTGCTGCAGCCAGGGGCACTCCAGCAGCCTCATGGTGGACTGAAGAAGCTGCACCACAATGGTCTGGTGGGTCTGAAGGAGAGAATGGGCAGCTCTGTGCCACTGCAAGGTGCTCGCAGACTCCTTTTCTCCAAGGGTGAGCCCTTCGCTCCCTCCATGCATTGCTTCCCTATGCAACACCCCATTACCTGCAGCGAGGTGCTGTTCTCCGAGAAGGGAGAGCTGAAGAATGCATTGATGGTGTCCAGCACCACTGTCAGCACGTACTTCTCCAGAGTGGGGTCTGGAAGACGCTTCTCACGCTTTTTGCACATCTGTGAGGAGAAGGGAGGACAATGATGGCATCAGGGCCAGGTGAGCAGGCACAGCCGGACACTGCTGGCACGCAGCGCTGCCGGGACCTTCCTGAACCAAGGGATGTGGCTGGTAACACAGCATCTGGGTCCACCCCAAAGAGCTGCTCCCCAGCAGCCCATAGTGTGGGTGCAGAAGTCCCTGTGGTGCCCACACTCCTTGTCTGCCAAGGGAGCTTTGGTGACACCAAGCTGTCCCCACGGAACGCAGCAGCCATTGCTGCCCAACCCAACCCACGCACCTGGGCCATGTCCAGGGTGAAGTTCTCAAAGAGAGTCCAGATGTGGTTGCTGGTGTAGATCTCCTTCATCTCCACCTCTGTGTCCACGTAGCAATGGTTGACAAAGTTGACATAGGCCATCTTCACCTGCCAGGGAGGGAGGGAGCAGGGTGCAGGGACCATCAGAGGAATGGGAAACAGAACAAAGCTACCAACACGCTCCTCACCGGGCACCCCGTACCTCTGTGATGCAGTCCTCGTGGGTCACCACCCGCACCACGTCCTCCAAGGGCAGCAGAGATGTGCACTTGATCTCAGTGTAGACATTCTTGCCCTCAGCACACGCAGCCAGCAGGTCCACCAGTGAGATGTGGTACATCAGCGGGCTGTTCTCCTCCACCCCGTCCCTGGCTGCCGTCATCATCTCCAGCAGGGTGGCCAGAGATGCCTTGTCATTGTAGAAAACAACCACGTCGTCCCCAGCATTGGTGAGCTGTTGGGAGGAGTCACCAGTCACTGCTCCAGAGAAGGAGAAACCTCACAATGACATCTTCTGCACTGGGGCAATGAGAGAGAGCAGCCAGAGCGGGGTGAAAGGGTCATGTGGGAAAACTGGGTGTTTGCAATGCAATCACAAATCATAACTTGTGGGACCCCGGAGTGGTTATTGGCTCTCAGATCTTGCATCTCTTGGAGACTTTCCTTCCAACTCCAGGGAGAAATCAGCATTGGTTGGGAAGGCTCCTGTCCAAAGGAGGAGGCAACTACACTCCTAGGAGCTGCACCCTGTGCTTACAACCCACGAGCAGGAGAAGAGGTGCTCACCTCAGTCATGATCATGTCCTGACACTTCTTGACGTACTTGCCCTCGGCCTTGATGATGGTGTGCAGGAAGTCCAGGTACTGCACGTGGCGGCCGTGGGTGGCCACGCAGTGGATGAAGTGCTGTGGCACTGTCTCATTGATCTCCGAGCAGAGCTGGTAGTTGTTGAGGAAGATGTGCTGCATTGTCTCAGCCTCCAGGAGCTGTGGGAGCAGGGGGATACAGTGAGGCTGGGAGTTGTGAGGCACAGCCTCCCCTCCTGTGCTGGTCCTGCCTCCTCCATGTGTTTTCTCCTGGTTTTATTATCTCCTGCTCTCAGTCCCAGGAGTGATAGCGAAGTCCTTCGGTCTCTCCTTACCCCCGGGGTCAGGAACAGGTTGAGGTGTTTATGCAACAGAGCCTGGTTTTCCTGATTGCCAGCACAAAACTTCTGCAGGAATTGATGGGTGAACTTGAGGATCTCCATCATCTTGGCATCACCCTAAAGAAGGGTGGAGAGGGGTTGGTGAGAGATGGAGAGCAGGAGCAGGCTGCCCAGCTGCAGGACCCAGCCCTATAGGTTGTCCTCACATCCCCACTCCTTGCTCCATGCACTTTGACACTAGTTGGCTGACACCAGCTGGCTTTTGTCTCCCCACCTTCTCATAAGGGATCTGCAGCAGATCCAGCATCACTTTGTGGGCATCCATGTTCTTCAGCAGGCGCTGCTGCTTCTTGCGCACTTGCTCTCCAACCCCACACATCTTATTCAGCCGCTCCAGGATCTGGGGACAGAAGGACAGCAGCCAAAGGGAACTGAGCCTGGGAGCCCATCAGGATGGCCACCAGCCCTGGGGACCTGCTTGAAACCCAGAGGCGCCAATCTTAAGCCCAGATGGTTCCTTCACACCCAGCTCTGGACACCGCTCACAGACTACAGCATCCCACTCAGAAATCCTTCTTAAAGTGTAAAGCAGAGAGTGTTTGTACTTGTCACCAGCCCCCTCCCTCCACTGTCTCCAGGGTGAGTCCCATTTGTGAACCCAGGGACTTAATGGGCTCCTCGTGCTGGTAGGAACAAGCCTTTGCATGGACTCATTTCTATTGAACTACAGAAGAGATCGAGAGTTCCCCACAATTTCCCCCTCTCCCTTCTCACTGATGCACCAGCCAGCCCTGTGGATAGCTTGTGGTCTCCCTTACCCCCTTGACTATCTGATAGTTCTCACTGCTCTTCTCTCCTGGAGCAATGACCTCTTCATCAGCAGTGTGCTGCAAAGAGACAGAAATGGCTTCAGGGTCCCAGCACACCTCCCCAAAGTCTGGGGTGTAACAGGACCCTGCCCCTCCTCTTCCCAGAGCACCCTGATGCTCCATCGAGGGGTCTGTCCCCAGCTCCTCTCCCACCCTGGTTCTGAGTATTGCTCTGGGCTCTCACCTCTTTCTTCTCTTTCTTGTTCCCATCCACATTGCTGTCCCCTTTGATGCTGCCCTTCTTGTCCACCCACAGCTCTGATTTCTCCACCATGGTGCGCAGTTTGTCCAGCTCTGACTTGATCACCTTGTAGTTCTCCACATCCTGGGCTGAGATCAGGAGTTGAACCTGCAGTGACATTCCCAGGGACTTCCCTGTGCAGCCGGTTTGGGGCACAAACCCCACTCCCTTCCTTGTCCAGATCTCCCCCCAAAGCAAAGGGGCCATCAGATGCAGCCTCTCCAGGGTTACCTGCTTGAAGGTATGCAAGACCTCCTGTCTCTGGCTGAAATGCTTGAAGAGGAGCTGCAGGGAGCCGGAGATGAGTGGCGGATAGTCGTGCATCGTCAGGTGGATCAGCACCCGCAGGAACATCCTCCCTCCCTCGTCATCCACCTCCAGCATGCTGCTGGTCTTCCTGGAACCAGGAATGAAAGTGCTTGAGTCACCAGCCACATGGGAGCTGGGGTGCACTCTTATCACCTCTCAGGGCAGATAGGACAGCTGCATGGGCCTTCAAGAGCCTCATCTTCCTCATCACCTGCAGCTCTCAGCCCCAGCAACAAATATGGGCAGGAGAGGGAAGAGCCCTCCAGCCAGGTTAACTATGCACCAGGGGGCAGGGACTCACCCCACACCAAACATGGCCTCCGCGTGCTCACCAATCCGGTCCAGGTTCATTGCTGCAGCTGAAGGGAGAGGAAATGGAGATGAATGTGGAGAACAACATGACCACAGAAACCCTGCAGGAACCAGCCCAGCTCCCTGCAGCCTGCAGTCCAAGCACCCATGACGGACACAAGAGCCCCCCATTCACTCTGTGCATGAACTCCAGTCCCCCAACTCCCTGCCAACAGACTGAGAGCTGCTGGAGCTCCATGTCCCTGGGTGTGCCAGGAGCAAAGGGGAAGAGTTACTTGTGGAGTCAAAGGCCGGAGCTGTCCCGTCAGCCGCACTGTCCTGCATGGGGTAGACTTCCACAAATTCTTTCTTGAAGACAGAAAGCAGGTAGGAAATCCTGTAGTCCAGCCGCACATTCAGGATGAACTGGCAGCAGCAGAGAGCAAAGAAAGCAAAAGTGAGTCCTCTCGTCACACCATCTGATTCTTTGCATCATAAAACCATGCCTCCCTGATCCCCTCACAGCTTCACGATGCTTCTCCTCCCACCTGCAAGATCTCCAGGATCTTCAGCTTGGTCTCCATCACCACAATGTTCTCATTCTCAACGCTCCTTCCTCTGTCCACAGGCTCTGGGGCAGAGCCAGCACTGAGGCTTGGAGGGCTGAAGATTGACTGTTTCCTGCTCAGCACCATCGTGGACATCATCTGCCCAACGCCCTGGATTGACCTCCTCACATTCTTCCCTGCAGAGTTAAGGCAGATGGGAGGAGGGAGAGGACCAACACAAAGACACACTCAGACTGGATATTTCTCTGCCATGGCCAAGGGCTTGCCAGGACTTTCCAGCGGGTGACAAGGGCCCACCTCAGCTCCCACACAAGCTTCCATGTGATCAATGGGTGGCTTGTATTCCCGCAGCCCAAACTGGATAGCACTGGGCAGAAACCACCTTGCCCTGGGACCGGGTCTGCCTATGGAGCAGGGACTCACCTGTCACCTCATCGCTGTAGACCGCCTGCATCATCAGCTGGGGATTTTGGACGCAGTCAATGATGCCCAGCAGCGTGCGCGTCAGGCGCAGCAGCTCACTGAAGCTGTAGAAGCCAAAGTAGATGAGGTTGTGGGCAAGGCTGACGACCTGGAGAAAGACAAGGCAACTCCAGACCTTGCTGTGCTCAGGGATGAGTGGTAGGAGCACACATGGGTTGTCACAGGGGCAGCCACAAGGCCTGGAGGAGGCCGCCACGGCCAACATGGCATCCCGTGACATGCCATGACACCACCAGCTCTCGCACCTCGAAGGTGAGCTTGTTCTTCTCCTCATTGGCAAAGGGCACCGCCTCGCTCACCACGTTGTTGAGGTAGTCCTCCACAAACTCCATGGTGCTGGCAAACTTGTTTTTCTTGTCGTCACGCGAGGCGTTGAGGTTGGAGTCGTAGCTGCGTGGGGAGACAGCAAGGTGAGCAGAGGGCAGCGAGTGGCCAGGAAGGAACCCCCCTCCCAGTCCCTGCTGGAGCCTAGCCAGTCCCTGCAGAGGATGGCATCTGCCATCTCACATCCCTCAAAGCTGCAGCGAGACCCGGCGTGTCTCACTCTTTGATTGTGATGGCGGTGGGGATCTCAGTCCAGAGCCGTGCAAACTTCACGGGCATCACCAGCTCCTGGGGGTCCCTGTCCACGTGCACGTGCAGCATTAGGTGGCAGAAGGACGCTCGGAGATCAAAGGGCAGCATTTCATCCGCCATGCAGAGGAAGATCAGGTCCACACCCAGCTGCTGGGAGATCTCCTTGATGGCCAAGTATTGGCGGTCCAGACACATGCGGGCAAAGAGCTTCAGCTGGTACCTAAATGGGGATGAGGGGGAGAGGCAGTGAGGCCATGCAATCCTTATGTCCTCACTCTGTATGGGGAGAAGATAGCATGGGATTGCCACCTGTAGTAGCTGAGGACATTCTCATCATGAGCATTGCCAGCTCGGGCCTCCTGTGCCAGCTGCCGGATGCTTTTCTCGTGGTGGTCGTTGTTTTTGTCCGTCCAGGTGAGCCAGACCTCCTCCTCTGAGTACTCGATGCTCAGGTACTCGTGGGTCTGGGACATCTCCTTCACTGGCCTCAACCTGCAGTGGAAAGGAGTAAACCTGGAGCGCTTCTGTGGATGCAGCACCTTCAGGGGTGATGGGGGTACTATGGGAATTATGGGGACACCATGAGAGCTGGCAGCAGGCAGGGGCAGGCGCTGAACCCCAGCCATGGAAACCTCTGCTACTCACTCTGTTTTGATGAGGATATCACTGTTCTTTGGGTCCAGCACACACTTGCAGATCAGCTCCTGGGTGACGGGGATGGCGATGTGGTTGGACACACACAGGTCTGAGAGGTAGTCCAAAAACCTGGGAGCGAGGGCAGGGCAGGGACAGCTCGCTGTGAGAGGGGGGTCCACCGGCCCTCCTTCCAGCACACCCCACTGCCATGCTGCACAAAGCCCCCTGTGCTGGGCTGCAGGACACGCACCGTGGCTCACGGTTCTTGCGCACCAGGCTGACGAAGGTCTCCACCTCGGTCTTGGTGATGTGCTTCTCCAGCAGCTTGCGGTTGTTATGCAGCAGGGCCGTGATGGTGTCCTCGGCCAGGATGTCGTAGCCAATTTGGGACTGCATCATGCCAAACTGCTTGGCTATGTGCTCCTGGAGTGGGCAGAGGAGGGGTCAGCACACAAGGCTGCAGATCAGGATATGTCCACGCTCCCATCATCCCACCAAGACCTCCCTGAAGCTGTGCCACACGTAGGTGGGATGGGGGCTCTTCCTGTCCCCCCGAACCCACCTGGTTCTTGCGATAGTCCTCCTGGGAGTGCCGGAGCACGCGGTAGCACAGCCGGAACATGTACTGATAGGGAGCGTTCTTCTGGTCCGACAGCTCCTCCAGCCGCACCAGGGGCCCTTCCCCACCCTTGTCCTTGAAGGGGGCTTTCAGGATCCCAAAGATCTGTCAAAAGCAGAGATAAGTACTGCGTGCCATTCACACTGCCTCCCATGCCTTCCCAAGAGGGCTTGGTGTAACACAAGGCCATGAACTGGAGACTAGAGCCACTGGGTGTCTTTGGAGACCCAGCATCCACTGTGGTCCAGGGCAGGGCAGGGGACCTCTGAGGACCTCAGCCTTGTTTGGATGCACAGTCCCAGGGCTGCTCACCTGTTTCAGGATGTTCTGCTCCCGCATGAGCTTCTGCCTCTCCCGGTTGGGCTTGGTAACCACAATGTCCAGCACGTTCTGGCCGTTGTTGGGGACATCGCTGACGAAGAACACCAAGTCCTCCAGCAGCTGGATCACAAACCTATAAAGGGGCACAGTGTGGCAGTGGGAGTCTCCACTCAGGGGGGCCACTTACACACCCTACCCGCACTTAGCTCCCTGCAATACTGCTGGCACATTGCATAGGGCCGATACCTCAGAGCTCAGGACACTGCTGGCTGATCCTCCCATCTGCTAGAGGCCAGCAGCTGCCCTCAGGCATGAGATTTTGCAGCCCCTGTGCTTCCTAAGGAAATTATTGTTGTGAGTCAGGTGCCAGGCTAAACACATCAGGCTTCTGCTCATGATTCACGACTGGGATTTTACGTGTGAGTCTTCTGCCCCTTGAGTCACAATCACAGCAAGCACTGCAAACCAGTGGGCTCGCAGGGCGGTAGCAGCTCACTCTGTCCCACAGAATATCTCTGTTTGCACAGGAAACGCCAAGAACCCACCCACCTAAAAATAACACCGTGACTAACCAGGCTGCCCCTATCACAGGGCCATCTCCCAGCCCCTCGCTTATTTTTCTAGCAGCGAAGGAGGGGCCGGAGTGGGTCTGTGGTGTTATCTGATTTCCTCACCAGACCCCTGGGAGAAGCAGGCATGGATCTAGGTTACGGGCAGGAAAGCAAAGTAGCCCTGGCACCAAGACCCAGGCAGGGGCCCCATCCCACAGCGATGCTGGAAGACCCCTGCATGGCCTCATTTCCACAGGAAAATGACTTTTTTTTTTCTTTTTTCTTTTTTTTACCTTCGGTCGTTCTGGCTAAGAAAACCCTCGTTCATCTTCTCCACCACGCTGGCCAGCATTGAGCTGGCGTCATTGGCAAAGTCTAGGTCCCGGATCTCAGACACAGGCACGGAGACGATGGCAAACGCTTCTTTGTCTTCTTTGGTGGGACACGTGCCCAGCTGGGAAGGAATGAAGCAGTGTCACACAGGTAGGGCTGTGCTGAGCGTCCCCACCAGCAGCCACCCACACCGATGACATCAGGGATGCAGTCTGTCCCTCCTGGAAGGACTGGAATGGGCTCTAGGTGCTGGGGAAGCTGTGGACCGTCCCCAGGTGAAGCCTGGGGAGCCACCAGGTAAAGCCAGGAGGGAAGGAGGAAGGAGCAGGGGGATAAATCCGTGCACAGAAGGAGGGCACAGGGCCGCACCATGAGGCGTATGGGTCTTTCCTCGTCAATGTCAATGGGCACGTTGGTGCTCTGGATCCAGGTGTTGGTGCAGAGGTGGCGAAGCCGCACGTATGAGTTCCTGCAAACAGCACTGCACCTCAGCGAGCGCACCCAGCAGAGCCCCCCCAGCAGCAGACTGGGCCCCAGCACAGCTCACCATTACCCTCCCCCTCTTTATTTCAACCCTTCCATGCCAGCACGTGCTCACATACCGTGGGACGAAGGAATCCGTCTTCTGCAGCGTGGTGGGGTCCAGCTCGAAGAGGGAGGCGATGTCGTTCCCATGGGGCACAGCCACCAGCCGGTACTTGATCTTCTCCCCTGTGTTCCTGCGGCTGGAGCGGCTGCTGCCTCCCTGCAGTGGGGACAGCAGCTCTGAGCCCAGCGTGGGGTGACCACCCCACTGAGCCCGGCCTCCCTGCACGCACAGCATGGGAGGACACGCAGCAGCAATGCTCAGAGCAGAAGCTTTTGCTCAGATGCCGGGCTGAGCCTCGCAGCGCAGAGATGGAGCTACAAGAGCACAAGCATGGTGCAAGGGCACCCCTTCTCCAAACCTCACTAAGGGCAATGAGAAAAACCCCCTGGATGCCCAAATCACTCTTCTACCAGCGCTTCATTTGCACACCCCCATGGCCTGGGGATCCAACATGCACTGGGACCCCTCCAACAGACGTCGGTGGGGACCCCTCGCAAGCGGGACATAGGGATGCTACTCTATGGGGCGGGATGCAGGGTGCTCTGCTCAGCAGCCCTGCAGTGGGGCAGCCATCAAGCGGGGCCCGGCAGCATGGCACGGGCCCTCTCCTGGGGCATTTCCTCGTTTTCAGGCAGAATCTAAGAGGCAGCGTGGTTTCAGGCAGCGGCAGCAGCACTTGTGCTAGCGAGGCTGCACACAGCTCACCGTGGGCGCTGCTTTGGGCTCAGCCACGTCTCCTTTATAACTTGGGTTTTCCTGAAAAGTTAAAGAGGGAGATGAAACACAGCTACCAGCCCTCCCCCTCGGCCCCTCCGAAGCCCTGAGTGTGGGGTGTAGTCACTGTTCCTGCCTTGCTTCATCACACTGCAGGGAGGAAACCTGCCCAGATTGGGCTGGAGGACAGGACCCATCCCCCTGTGCAGAGCGATCCAGGAGCGAGGGCAGGGAGAGGCTGAGCCTTGACTGTGAGCTGGGGCTCTGCACTGCAGCAGAATGAGCTCCTGCTGGGAATCCCTCAAGGCCCCAGGCTGGGGTCTCACTGAGGAACACAAGCCAGGCAGCACCAGCCTGGGAGGGGATCTTCTTTCCTCCTCCTCAGATGCCACCTGGATGCCTTTTGGTTGAAAGCACCCCAGTTCAGCAGCCACTTCAGAGGCAGACCTGCCAGTGGCAGAAAGGGCCATGGACGACTGCCTTTGGACATCTTTTGCAGTGCTGGAACTGCCTTCAACATGAGATGCACCCAGTGTCCCCAGGCACAGCCCTGCTCCCCAGGCAGCAGTCATATAAACCACATTACTTAAGTGCAGAAACCCCTTTGTGTCTCTACCCGGAGGCCCTGAGCCAGTTAAACGGGAGCAAAACCCACCTGGCAGGTGGCATTTCCAGGCTCAGATTTTGCCCATGCCTCCCCCAGCATGCCAGCTGGATGCATGCACCGACCAGAGGATGAGGAAAGGCAAAACTTGGTCAGGAAGGGTTAAACACAGCCGGATGAGCTATCTCCTGCTTCCATCACATGAGGTTGTGCCGGGACAGCTTGGCCCAGGGTGAGCAAACAGAGGAAAGGCCCGGCCACCCCCCCACCCCCAGCTCTGTGTGCCAGGGCCAAAGGGAGGCAGCAGGAGCAGTGATGTCAGCAGTGCACACAGCACTGCAGGATAGGGGAATTTGGAGGAGACAGTCCCTAACAAACGGGCAAACCCCAACGTCATTCATGGCCTCACTGTCAGCATCTCTACTTGTGAGAGCAGAACGCTGCAAAAGCAAACAGGAGCAGAGCCAGGTGTCCAGCAGTCCTGCAAATGTCCCCATGTCATGGCATGAGGAGACAAGGCAAGACAGGACATCACTGTTCTAAGGGACAGTGCTTTTGCAGCCTCTTGAGGCAGGGCAGGTTTCTGCACCCCTTTGGCTCACCCCTTTACCTCTGCTGCCAGGTAGTTCCCCGTGGCAAGGTGCTTGAAGCGGTACAAGCCGTTCCAGTGCCCAGCCCCCCCTCGGCATGGGTCATGGTGAACCACCTGGAAGGAGCAGAAGAAGGTTCAGAGTGGGGCTGCCCAAGCAAACACCCCAGCAACAGAGCCCCATCCTACCTCAAAGGTGCCCACCAGTCAATAAAGTCGGGCACGGACATGAGCTAGCCGCCAAGGGGCTGGAGGGTGCTCATCTCCTGGGCAGCCAGAGCTATGAAATCACCCTGCATCCCTCAGCCCCACTCACCTCCACCTCCCAGAGGGCGTTGGAGCTGGTGGCCGAGGTGGCCGACTGCCGCAGGGTGGTGCGCAGGAAGACGTGCAGCTTGCCCTTGTACTCATCACAGGTCAGGAACTTCTCCTGCTCAGCGTGGAAGAGCCTCACCACGTCCCCCTGGCACCAGGATGTGACAGTGAGGACACAGAGGCAGCATTCGCTCTGTTCCCTGTGGCTGTGGTTCACCTCTTGCAAGCCAGTTCAACTCCTCCTCTGACCCCACAGCTCTGCAAAGGAGCTGGGATTGCCTACACGTGGCCCTGAGCAGGGTACAGCTCCCAGCTGCAGCACAGTGGGACTGCCAGCACTGCAGGGCACTGCCAGCTCTTGCAGTCCTGCCCATCTTACACCCTCTGACCCCAGGGAGGGCACCCTGCACATGCACAGAGTGGTGGGGACATGGGGTACCCTACTCTGCAATGCCATCACTCTGCTCACTTGTGCAAGCTGCTTCTCTCTATTTCTACTCCCCAGGGGTTCAAATCTCCACTTTGCATCTCTGAGGCAGGCAGAGGCCGCGCTCAGCAATGCAGTCATGGCATTCATGCCACAGCAGGAGGATGCAGAGGAAGCCAGGGATAAGTGGGCGCCTGGGGACGGGGATCTGCAAGGTCCTCACAATCAATATCCATCCAGCTGCTTCCTGGAGGACCTCCGACCTGAACAATAGCTCTGCAGGGAAAATTCCTTTCCCAGGCAGCAGCCAGCCCTGCTGCATGGCTTAATAGCTGAAAGCTGTCCCATTGCTGGCACCGTGTGTGCCTCAAATCGTCCTCAAGGGACGACAATGCAAGGAGGCAGAGGGTAACCTGATGTCCTCCGGGGTACCTACTGCCAGTGGGTACTAACATCCCCAATTCCAGCTCACTGTTGGGTTCTCTGAGTGATGAACTCTCCTAAAAATCAAGACCCTCGAGGCATCCTGCCCTTGTCCCACAGCCAAGCAGCTATTCACGTGTCCTGCCCAATGAGGGACCAGTGCGGGGTCCCCGGACACTATGGTGTCCCCATGGCCGGGGGCCAACCCTCCTTCCTTACCCCCTTCAGCACTTCCTCCATGTGGTCACGGAACTGCATGAAGAGGTTGATTTTCCAGCTGGTGTTACAATTGACTGAGTTCACCTAAGGAGCAAGACAATGAGGTCACGATCCCACAGGGGGACAAAGAAAGAAGAAAAGGGAGAAGGAAGAGCAGGCAATCCCTCCAAGCCAGGCCCTTTGCAGGCAGCCCCATACCTCCTTGCAGCCTGCATTATCAGCGAGCTCATAGTTGCTGGCGTGCAGCGGCTGCCCGGCGTTCACAGGGTTCAGGATGACTTTGTCTCCCACAACTACCTGGGGAGCAAAATGGGAGCGGGGCACAGAGAATGAGACGGGCACCTGGTGAGGAGGTGAGCCCTGGCAGGGCCAACACCAAAAACTCATCTGCTTTGGGATGAGCACTTTCCAGCCCCACGCTCACGTTATCTCCATTGCTCCTCAGCTTCCAGAAGGGTTGGATGAAGAGCCAGGAGCCCTCGTTGCCGGTGGCATCCAGCGTCACCCGCATGGCGTTCTTCTCCAGCAGGGCCGGCAGCCGCTTGTTCACCGTCAGGTACTTGTTGCTCTTCATGTGCAGGAGCTGAGGAGGCAACCAGCAGGGTGAGGTCCCAGGGCTGGAGCTCCAGCAGGGACACGGTGAGCCCCTCCCCAGCAGCTGCCCAACTTGCAGTCCTTGGATCTGAGTGTTTTCCCACCAAACCGCTGACCAGAGCAGCCCAGGGGTGCCCGTACCTGTATGACACTGCCGTATTTCACCACGTCCCCGTGCACCTTCTTGTTCTCTGTCTCATTCTGCTTCTGCTCCATCTGGGCTGCATGCTGGGTGCCAAAAGGAGAAGAGATCAGTGTGATCACAGCCTCCTGGAGCGAGCCCCTGGGGGTCACCTGCACCCCGAGCTATGGGGAGGGCAGGGAACACAGCACCCACGTCCCTCTGTCTCCCAGAACCACTGTCCAGACCCATCAGATGGTTCGCAGGACCCAAGAGCTGAACTCAGCACCCCTGCACAGCCACATGAAGTCCATGCCAGCTTAAGACTTTGGACAAGCTTCTCCAGAATTCCCCAAAATGGGGCAACACCCCAAAGGGACCTGGGGACGAGCAATGCTCCCACCCAGCAGTACTGCAAGAGCCAGAGGCTGCTGGCAGCACCCAGACCAGCACAAAGAAGGCCCTGTGTTGGCAGAACCATGCCTGGAGCTGGTGGCAGGTCTGTGCCTGCCGTGGTGGATGTGGATGTGGATGGGTCTACATCTAAACCCCAAGATTTAATGTAATTGCTTGGCCCTGCTTGCAGCAGGCTAGGCCCACCAGCACCTCTCCAAACCACAGGTATTTTCCACGTGGCAGCCCTGGCAGTGGAAGGAGAGCTGTCAACATGCACAGAGCAAGGCAGGAATCTGCTCCTGGGGACATGAGGGTGTGGCATCACCAGGATGGGAAACCACAGCGAGGGACGGGGAGCATCCATCCCTGCCCATCCTGCTGTGTTTCCCTTTCACTTGAGGAATATGGGAACGAAGCAGGAATTGCAATCTGCATCCTGCAGGAGGATGGGGAGGCGGTCTGCAAGGTGATGTCAGGGCTTTGAATCCACACAACACATGGTGCTGCATTACAAACCCTTTGCTGTTTTGAACGCAGCTTTGCTTAATGAGCTCCCTGACCCTGCACAGCTCTGGGTGCCACAGGGTCCAGAGACCACGGTGGTGGTTGCTGCCATCAGAAAACAGAGTCTGGGCAAACCCTCCCTGCTGTTGAGCTGGGAGCTCAACAATCCCATGGAGCAACGTGACTCTGGTGAGATATCCAGCCCCCAAATCTGTGCCCAGATCCAATTCCTCCCTCACTGAATGGGAATGGGCAGCTCTGGTGGCATCTGGCATCAGGAGCAGGACAAAAGCCTCCACGAGCTCAGGGCTGCACAGCAGCACAGGGAGCACTTTGCTGAGCCCAAAGTGCAACACAGGAGCAGCAGGATGGAGCGAGGAAATCACAGGACCTCTTAAAGACAAATCCAAAGCAAGGTTCAATCAATCAAGCGTGGAAATGAGCCTCTCTGTCCAGCCGTGGCCAGTGCAGCTGCTGGCACGACAGACTACTGTCCCATCAGAGCAGGATCCGCATGGCTCCATGCACGGTCATGGCAGTGCTGACCCCATTTCAGTGTCTCCAGGCCCTCACTCAGCAAAGGCAAAACTGGGGGAGCAGTGGGGCCCGGCTCGGAGCCTGACGAGATGATTTAATGAATCCTGCCTGAGCTTCACTTCTATGAATCATCCTCAGGGCCTCGCCAGCTGTCTGAGGAGATTATGCAATGTTTAAAATGGGACTTTTCCAAATCTTATGGAAGTCAACAGGAGCCTTTCACTTCCCCAGCCCTTCGGAGCAGGTCCTGCTCGTAGCAGCTCCTCCTGCCCCTCTGCTACGGGGCTGAGACAGCACAGGGCTGGGCACAGCCAGGCAGGTGCCATCCCCCACCCCAACCTCTCTTCCTCCCCACAGCTGTCCCTCTGTGCAGCTCTGCCCTGGGACAAAGGTCCACAGGAAGAAGAGGGCAGTGGGACAGCAGAGGGACACCCAAATACAACAACACCCAGATGGTCCTGGCTGCCTGCACAGCTGTTTTCCAGGAAGCAAAACTCCAGAGGGTTTGCACGGGGAGAGGTCTGGAGGCCAACCTGTGCCCAGGGACTGCCCACCATTGGTTCCCAGGGCTGGCAGCTGTGAGCTCCGCTCACCTGGAGCTTCTGCAGCAGCACCACGTCTGCAATCTTCTCCTTGTCCTGCTTGGTCTGCTTGGCCTTCCAGTACTGCTTCTGAGCGGAGTAGCGGTTCATGGGGCACACTTTGAAGAGGCAATCTGGCAGGAGAGGAAGGTGAGAATCAGCTGCAGTGGCCTCACGGGGTCCTCTGTGGGACCGGTGTCACCTGGGGAGGAGGGGGCACTGCCCCCCACCCCCAAAGCACTCTCCATTCCCACAGTGACAGAGCAGGCAGAGGGTCACACTGCCACGAGCTGCAGATCAGAGAAAACAGGAGTCCAGCAGTGACTCCACTTCTTGGAACAGCAATAGAAGCATTCCCATCGGAAACAGCCTTGTAATTCGGGAAGGAAAGCTTCATGGGGAGAAAACGTATTGATGAGGCGCAGCTGGGCTGCACGAGGAGCAGATCCTGCTGGGAGGGAGTGCAGGCTGCAGGGCTGGGACAGGAGCAGGAGGCCCTGCAGCCCCGATGTCCCACGTCCCCGCAGGATGCTGGCCCTATGGCAGCTGTGCCACCAGGTTGCACTGGCTCCACAACACACTGCTGCTCTGCCATGACTGCTCACAGCTCAGTGGGCAGTGCTGGAAGCTACAAGCAAGCACTGCACAAATCTGTGCTACAAACACCTGCACGCCCATCCTAAAAGGGGTGCTTTGGTGGTGCAAAGGGCTCGGGTCCTGGCAGCTGGGTACAACTCGCAGAGGTGCTCCAGTTTGACTCTTTCTCTCCATCATGCTGCAGCCAGGACAGATGTGAATCAAAGCACAGAGCGGCTCTCTGGAAATCTGCAGATGCAGTGTGAGCCCTGATTCAGCTCCGGGTTGGAAGCTGTGCAGGGATGGGGGCAGGAAGGGACCCGCAGCCTGGGTCACCCGAATTAAGCCTGAAATAGCAGCGCAGAAACTTCAGACACAAAAGGAAAAAAATCACTTCCATCTCTGGCCCCGCTCCCGGCTTGCTGGCAAGCATGTATTTATTTACCTGGGAGTGACGAACAAACAAGCCCAGAGCACAGTTCTCACCGGCTCAGGACGCTGGTGAGAGGCCAAGTTTCACATTTCGTTTTACAGGTCTGTTTGCTAATGGCATGTCCCGTGCCAAGGAGGCTTTGTGATGCTGGGCTTCTAATCGGGGACTCAGAGCAGCTGCTGCAGTGCCTGGCTGCATTCTCCCACTGCCTCCCAGCAGCACCAACAGGGCCACCTGCAGCACCTTGAGTTGTTTTCATTAAATTGCTAATTAGGTTGCAAAAGGACCTGGTACAAAAGAGAAACTGAGCGGAGAGGGAAGAAATCCAACAAAGCTACTAGGAGATAGATGCAAATCAAACCCCTGGCTGCAAGCACTCCCTTGAGGAGTGGGGCTGCTCAACCTCCCCATCCCTCAGCTCTGTGTTGTAAGGAGGGAAACTGAGGCACAGAGTTGGCTGCAGAGGGGAAAGCTCTGACGAAACTCTTGTTGGAATCTGTAGTTTTGGGATCCTGGGTCTGAGCACCAAGATGGGTGGTGGGCTTAAATCCCACTGAGTGCAGGATTGAGGCGTCGTCTTAGCTTCTTCCTGATGTGCCATAATGCAGGGCTGGGGAAGGGTTAGAGTGAAGAAAACACCAAGGAAAGGCTCCTCAATGGGTTTGGGTACTTCCAAAACCCATGTAGGTCTGCAGGAGAAAGACCCATTCCCATCACCATGCCCCAGACAGAGCCACTGGGCAGCATGGGAGCAGAGCTGGAAGGGTAGGGTCCAACCACAGGATAAGGAGATAGCAACAGCCCATTAAAGCCCTCCTAAGTCTTTTGCTGCTGCAGCAGGGAAACAGCACCAGCCCTTTGTTTTTACCTCCCTCGCAGTGATAGCTATTGAGAAGGCAAACTGCTAGTTTTCCGGCCATTAAAGCAAGCAGCTGGATATCCTGATAGGGTTTGCATGGAGCAGGGCTGAGTCTGGAGCAGACCTGGGTCTGGAAAAGACATTCAACACCCACCCATATCCAGGAAGGGAGATGCTGTGACTGCTGGGACTGGAGGAAGGGCTGGGGGTTTGCCATGGCTCCCAGCTGTTCCTAGGTGAAAGTCCATCAGGAACAGAGAGGCTGTGGGGTGTGTCAGGGCTGTGGGGCTGGCAGTAGTCCTGGTAGCCAGCTCCACGCACAAAGGAGGGGTCCTACAGAGAGCAAGGTTACTGCTCACCAGAAGGGACGGCACCTGCAGGGTGCTCCACTGTAGGAAGGTAAAGCTGCCCCGTGGAAGGGGCTGGGGCAGGATGCAGGGTGGGTGACCAACATTTAAAGAGAATATATATATATATTAAAAAATTTTTTTTTTTTAAAGGGGATCTGAAATACCTGATAGAAAAGGAATGGCTGCCATTAACCAAATCCCAAATCCAGCCCTGTGACCACTGGCTTGGGGGGTTTCTCAGTGCACAGCACTGCTTCATCCCGTCTGCCACACCATCCGCAGGGTGCTCTGGGCACTCAGCCCAACCGAGATGCTCTTTGGGACACATCCTTTCCCCTGTGTTTTGCATGGGGCAGCCAGGCACGCACATAGAGTTTCCCAGGTAGATGCAGTGCTTGGTGCAGCAATTTGCTTCCAGCAGAGCCCCAGGTTCACTGCTGCCTCACTGCTCAGCCCCAGGGCTTGCAAAGCCAGGGAGCAGGAGGCAGAAGCTGCTCTCCCCAGCAGCCTGTCTTAGCTTCCCATCTGTCCCAGCCCTTCACTGACTCATTCCCTTCCCACCTGGACTGGCCAGCATGGCCCACTCCCACTCAAGGTTGCCAGCACAGGAAGCAGTGAACACAGCCCTGAGCACTGAAGGAGACGGCACAGCCCAAAACGTGACCACTGAGGATGGGGAGGGATTTCCCATCTCTCCCTGCATGCCTTGTAAAAGGGAGGCTTAATCCCCTGGCTCGCTCTGAGGTGCAGCCAAGCACAGCAGATGTAATTCGTGCTGAGTGAGAACAGACTTGCCTTGCAATAGTTTGTTGCAACTGGAATTCTCTCTGTGCCCTCCTGGACCCTTTCTGTCCCTCCCTGTCCCCTGCTCGCAGCCAGGTGAAGCTGCCAGCATCCCTGAGGATGTGTTTGGGCACAGCCAGACCCACCTTTGCAGAGGACAGCCCTCAGCCACCTCTCCACCTTAGGGCTGGGCTATGGGGGTCCTAAGGACCATCCCACCTGGGAGCAGTTCCAAGAAAAGCATAAATGTTCCGAAAGGCGAAGAGAGGATGGTCAGTGACCAAACGGCCAAGTGACGACCTACAGAGGCTGCCTGCAGCACCTCCCAGCCTTGGCGAGCTGGAGCTGCTGTCCCCATCCCCAGCATGGATGCTCAGTTGTTCCCAAGCAGTGGCAGGGCTGGCCCAGCCCCATCTCACCTCGAAACTTCTTGGGAGGGTTGTCCAGGTCTCCAGCCGCCGGCTCCACCACGCACCGGTCATCCACCAGCCTGCAGGACAGAGCAGAGGCAGAGCTTGAGACGACACAGCAGCCAGGCTCGAGCAAGCAAAGCAGCAAACACACCATTGGCACCTGCTCCAAAGCATCAAAGCCCACACCTCCAGCTTTCTACCCCTTTGCATTCTACCAGTATTCAGCACGATGCTCAGCTCCAGCAGCCTCTCCTCAGTGCCTGCCCTGAACACATCACATCACCCTTGCTCGCTGCCCCCCCCAGGTAATACTGATGCATATTTCCTTACCTCCCCTTGGGGCAAACACAGTGGTGCAGCACTGAGCTGTGTCCCGGGGCCTTTGCTCAGTGATCCATGCTGGAGGCTCTGACGCCCACACCCTGCAGGAGCAGGTCCTGCTGTGCCCAGCTGAGCCAAATCCACCTTGGGGCGATGGGCACCGTGCAGAGCAGGCTGCTGCCTGTGACAGGGGTGGGGATGCTGCCCACAGCCCCATGCTGCCATCATCTGCAATGAGTTCAGCTTTCACTTAATGGTTCTCCTTCCCCAGAAGGGAGCTAACCTCATGGATGCACAGGGTGTAAACTGCTGCAGGAGGTGGCACAACCCCTAAAAGTATAATAATCTGCTTGCAGGTGTCAGCTCTACCCATCAGACACTGAGCTCCGTGCTTCCTCTCTGCATCCCCCCTTCACTTCCCCAGACTCCTGCAGCCTGTGCCTTGCATGCTGAGGATCCTCCCCTCAACTTCAGGACATCACCCCAATGTCATGGAGACCAGAGAAGCCCAGGCTGACGCCAGGCATCCCTCTGCTTGGCCCCAGAGCCCCAAGGGCCAGTGGGCACCCAGCTCTGCAGGAGTTTGAGGCTTTCAAGGGAACAGGCAGCAGCGGTGGGACAGGCTGGACCCGCTCGCCTGCTTTCTGCCAACCCCTGGGAAGTGATGCAAGGAGAGAAACCGTGCTGTGCCCCAGGCGAGGAAGTGAGGAGCGTGTCCCCACCTGAATCCGGGTGGCTGGGAAGTGGGAGCAGGAATGAAGCAACGATGCAATCTGGGGGGGAATGCAGAGCTGGGGCAGGACAGGTGCAGCGGGCATGTGGCACTGCCCTGGGGACTCGATGCAGCTGACAAAGACAGCAAAGTGCAAATGCAGCTGGGCACGTCACACTGCAGCGGGCTTGCAACAAGAGAGATCCCACTTGCAGCTCCAGCTGCTCACTGGAGGAGGGGAAAATTCCTCTCCATCATTTGGCAGAGAGGAATTCGGCCTCGGCACTGATGGATTGGGACCCCAGGGACCCCGGTACTGCTGCGTCCTTGGCAGCAGGGCTGGAGCAGCAGCCAGCGTCCCAGTGTACAGCCCACAGCACAGTGGGACCTCTGCTTTCACCCTCTGTTAGGACCCCAAAACGCAGCCAGGCCCTGTGCTGCAGCACCAGGCGTTACAGTGCTGCCAGGAGAGAGGTTTGCTGAAGCTGCAGCTCCTGGGGCTTGGGGGAAATTCACTTCAGCTTTCAAGAAGAGAAAGAAAAGCAATCTCTCTAATATTTTTGATGGCAGCAACAGTGAAGATTCAGAAGATTTTGGACAACAAAAACTCATGAGGTTTTGATAACGGATGTCAAGCGTTTTGCTAGGCAGGGCTTAGCTCACACTTGTGGTTGGGTGCTGGGCTCCCCACTCACCCCAGCACTTCCACAGCAGCTGGAAAGGAGCTGGGACCCCCACGGGCACTTGGGACAGTAAGAAGGTCTGTGAAGAGAGGACAAACGAAAGCAGGGAGGAGTGCGGGGGCTCCACTGCATGCATCTCACTGCACAGGAGATATGCAAAGCCTCAGCCCAGCCCGATGCCAGCCGTAGGCTCTTTTGGTTTCTATTACTTCCCAATGCTGCCTGGCACACACATTGCCTGAGTCAAATGAGAGCTACATAGCACAGCATTGTCCTTCAGCAAGTGCCCAATTCAGCTCCCACCACCCCCTACAAGAGCAGAAGGACGTTTTCATTCCTGCTCTTTAAAAACATGTTCAAAATGTACATTCTCCATCATGACTAAGGGTCTCCAAGGAAGCATCTGACCCACGCAGCCCATTTCCAGTGCAGAAGTCTCCTGCAGGAGCCAGCTCCTGTGGCTCCTGCACCCAATGTCACCGCTGTGCCACACAGCACTGCAGACAGCAACCTGCCAAGCTGCAAGTCTTAATTAGTTAATGACCTCAGTGCAGTTTCCATGTCTTTAATGCTCAAATTACACACTCCGCAGGAATGCAGAGTATTATTTTTCTTGAAGTGATACTAGCATTATTCAGTTAAAAACTGCTGAAAGCAGAAAGGATCCTGACACGGTGGACATGAGTCACCTGGGTTGCTGCTGGGAATGTGCTTCCCCCAGCACCACGCAGAGCTCCCTCCGCTATCAGTGTGCTGCGGGCCGCTGGCTTTCATTTCCCAGGTGCTAATGAGAGAATACCGTCGGAGTCTGATCACCTGGAGGAAGATCTCGCAGGAAGGCTGAGGGCACTGCTGCCAACCTCACACTTCACCGCTCTGAAGTGCCCCGGGTGTGATCCTGCAGCCCTGCATGCTGCTGCCCGCAGCGCGTGCGAGCATCTGGTTAGCTTTAAGCCCTGCAGCGCTTCCAGCGGGGCTCTCTGCATGCTCCCAAACAGAGCACAAAGTGACTCCCTGGCCCCCGGCCAGCACGAGGCAGAGCCTTCGCCGGAGGTCAGGGGAAGCAGCTCTTCCAGCGCTGCAATCCGCAGCCGCCGGACACCCCTGACCCCCCCGGGGACGGCAGCCGGCTGGGGCTGTCCTGGAGGAGAGGAGGAGAGCAGAGCTCAGCATCAGGCACGGGGCTGTGTCAGCCCCTCAGGCTTGGGATGGGCACAGTGCCCGCAGGCAAACGGAGCAAAAATAAAGCAAGTGAGCCACAAAAATGCAGCCTTGCCCTCGCTGTCCCAGCACCGCGAGGATGCTGCTGCCTGCCTTGTGTCTCCTCCTTGTGTCCTGACCCAGAGTGGCTGCAGTTGTCCTTTCACCAGCTGTGTTTCCCTCAGCTGCTCCACCCTGTACATCCACCTGCAACCACAATTACAGCTATTAAAGGTGTTATTTCATGCTAAACAGCCAACTGCCATCCGGGCGGGTTTGCCACCTCTGTCAGCCCCCACTGCCAGTCCCTGAGCTCCTAAGGTGGCAAGGACAGGGCAGCCCAACCCCAAGCAGCATCTCACTGCTCCTGGCTGGCACCTGTTGGCCCAGCAGGAACATGAGCTGAGATGGGGACAATCCTGCCTGTGGTTTTCCCAGGGTGCACAGCATCACCACATCCAGCAGTGGAGCAGGAACCAAATCACAATCCCCCAGCCCTCCTCCCTGCCTGGCACTGGATTGCTTGGCGTGGATGATGCCCACAGAGCACCTCACCATAGCAGCTGCTTCCCATTCCAAAAGCTCCTGTGCACAAAGCTGCCATTTCCTCAACCTGCAGCAGTCCCACAGAGACCTCCCCTGCCTCAAAGCAAGCTCAGAGCACAGATGAGCCAACCCTGGGATCCCACATCTCCTCGCACCTCCTGGGCAGCTTCCCAAGCCCCAAACCCTCAGTTCAGATGTGCCCATCCCATTGCCCAAAGCTCTGAAAAGGCAACACGTCGCTCCCAGGGCGTCCAACCAAGGGACACGACCCCGGTCAGCTCCTGCCCTGTGCTTCTCAAATAACCTCCTCCTATTTGGTCCGTCTTCAGCATTTCAGAGTGTTTGGGTATTTTGGCTCAGTGTTCCTCCATCTTGCTGTGTGCACACAAGTGCTCCCCACCCTGCAGTGCGATGTTTTTCCTCCTTCAGAGCAAACGCCCACTGCAGCCAGTGGCTGTGGGAGGAAGGCTTTGTGCCCCCACTGTGATTGGGGGGAAGGAAGGAGGGAGGAGGTCAGCCAGGGGGGCTGCAGGACTCCTCCTGCACCAACCCCTCCAGTATGCAGGCCCTGGATGCATGGAGAAAAGAGATGACTTTAGGAGTTAAGGCTCAGTGTTAATAAGCAGCCTGGTTCTGCCTCCCTGCATCTTTCCAGGGCAGCCCAGTGATGGTGAGCAGCAAGGCTGCTGTACCCCTCCCAACCCAGGAACCCCCATAGCTCAAGGGGGGTGATAAGAGCCTGGCAAGATCCCACAGATGGTGGGACTGAGTCAAGAGCAGCCTCATGTGCTGGCTGGGTCCCATTCTGCTGACAGACACCTTGCTTCATTTTGCAGCCATATCCATCCAAGAGAAGCTTGTGTAAACGGCTCCAAACACCTCTGCACCTGATTCCTGCATCCCAAACACAGACAGAGCCCTGTGCATCCTGCAGCAGCACCCGCAAGCACCACTGGGTTTGCATTTAGGTGCCATTTAGACAAACATCATCCAGGAAACCCCAAAGACTATAGAAGTGCTCTTGGGAAGAGCTCACCTCCCCACTAGGCTGCTGGCACAGGGAACCCCAGCACCAGAACACTGGGTACGTGCCCTAACAGGGCACTGGAAACTCTCTATATCATCACATAAAGATCCCACTGCAGGCTCCCCACAGCCCTGGACGAGGGAAGATGGAGGGAGCCCTTCCGGCACGATGCTCGGCTGGGCACGCAGCACCCGGCTGGGGCTGGCAGAGCTATTTGCCTTGCAAATGAAGCAAATAAGGTCCCAAACAGGCAGCAGCAGGGCTGGGGAGAAGCACTCTCAGTGAGTCACCCAGTCCCTTATCACAGGACTGATTTAAGGTGCGGTTGGGTCTCCCAGGTCGCAGGGCACACAGGAAAACAGAGGGTGGGAAATAACCCAGAGAAAACAGGGGTCTGGGAAAAGCAGGCCTGGCAAAAGCCACACTGGGGTCTGGGAGCACAGCCTGCCTTACAAATGTAGGACTGGAGAAGCATCCTGCAGAAAAGGGAGCCAGAGCTACAAAGGGACTGGAGCCTGAAAGTATCTAAACATCACTTTGTTTGGCTCCTGGCAAGCCATTGGGACACGCTGCGTGGGCTAATAACCGGTGCTGGCTCTGCTGGAGCCCTCTCCACCTCCAGTCTCACCTCCAGGATGGGAAGGCAGCGTGCTGCCAAGCACACAGACCCCACCACGGAGACCTCTCCCAAGGAGACCCCGAGGTGAGGGCCGGGCACAACAAGGCTGCATCCCACACATGCAGGACCCGACGTCAGCACCGTACACAGCTGCACACACCCGGTTTTGTGCCTGCGCCCACCAGCACAGCTTCGGGCAGCCCCCAGCTGCTGGCCAGGGCATAGCTCCAGCAGGCATTATCCGAGAGGCTGTGTGTACCCCACAGTGGGTGTGCATACACATGTAGGCGACGTATGTACGTCTCCAGTTCTACACAGGCATGTGGGAGCAAGTGCATTCAGCACAGATTATAGAGCCGGGCAGCTCCTGCCCCAGGAATCCCATCCAAGACAACATTCCTGCCTGATCTCAGCCTCTCCTACATGCACCGTGGGACAAGTACTGGCACAGACTCACGTCCTAGGAGCAGCATCAGGTTTGGTGCTCAGGGATGCAGGAAAGGTTTGGGTCCCTGCTATGTGCAGCCCAGGGGTTTTGCCCCAGTGTTATTTTAGCATGAAAACAGAAGGGACAAGGGACAGATCCCCGAGGTCGGGCTGTAAGATCCCCTCCTGTGTGTCTGAGGGCTGCAAGGAGACAGCTCATTCAGGAACTGCCCATGCCCTGCTTCTCCCAGCCCATCCAGCCCAAGGTGGGAAGCAAAAGCCATCACTGCCTGGTGCCAGGACAGCAGCCCACAGCCACACAGGGCCAGGCTGGGAGCCACATGCTGCCATCCCCACCAAACCATCCCAGTCAGCCCTGTGTGCAGCCCCACGGACCCTCCTGCTGTCTGAGCCCCACCTTATCCCCCTAAAGCTGGGAAAATACCTTCTGGCCATGGCTGCTGTGGGCTGCAGGGCCAAATTGTGCCCCAGCAGCAACCAGCAAACGCAATGGGGACTTCATATCCTGTCTTTCCCACGCCCAACACCTGCAAAGAGGTTTCAATCCCTTCTTCCCACCCAGCTCAGCCTCAGCACCACCTTCCCTTCCCCGTTTGCCCCAGAAGCAAACCCGCAGTGCCGGGACAGGTCTCACTCACCCCAAAGTGCTGATGAAGCCATTGACAGAGCCCTCGGCGTACAGGGAGACGATGTCCCCGATGTGCAGGAAACTCGACATCTCATTCATGGTTGCCCTCGGGTCGGCACAGAGCTCTTCTTCCCGACGTCACCTCCCCGGGCACGAATCCACCATGGAGCAAGAGGGGCTCAGGGTCGTGCCCGGGGGCTCTCCCAGCCCAGCCCTCGCCCCCTGCCCCTCGCCCGTTCCCTGTGAGCAGCGGAGGGGAGCGGGACGAACTCGAGCAACTTTTACATGTGCCGCGCAGGACTCGAGCCAAGGGAGCCGGGCAGCGGCGGGAGGGGGAGGAGGAGGAGGAGGAGGAGGAGGAGAGCGAGGGGAAGAGGCTCAAGGAGAGCCCTGCATGGGATCTATCCGGCTGCCCGTGCCTCCGTCTCCCCACAGCTTTCTACCTGCAGCCAATAGAGAGCAATCAGGAAGTCCTGCTCGAAAAAGCGTGCAAATATTTTTGGCCTGGGAGGAGAACCGGAGCGGCACGGCGAAGGGAGGGGGTGGGGGGGGTACCCAAAATGAGGCCCCACCCTCTGCTCCCCGCCTCCTGGCTTAGGGGAGCGAGGGCTTGGACGGGAGGGGGCCGGCACCCCGCTGCCGTCGGTCGCCGTGTCACCGGGCGGCGGACGCGGGGCTCTCCGCAGCCGAGCGGAAGCGCTCGGAGTTGCCCGCAGCCGCCCCGGGCTGGGGGGGCTGTTTGGAGAAGCACGGGGTGCTTTCTGTACCGGCCGTGGGGGCCCGCGGGGTGCTGCACAAAAGCAAGCGCAGGGGAGCCGGCTGCGCTTTGCATTCATGGCCGAACTAAGGTCCTGGCGTAGCTGCGATGTGCCCGCTGCCCCTGACCCCCCCGTGCCCTCCTGCCCTCGGCTGCTGTCCCGCTGCTGTGGCCGCCCCAGGACGGGTAGCCGGGTACCCAGCCCTCCGGCCTCGCTCCTAAAGCCCAACAGCCGCCGCCGGGGCAGCGCAGGTATCCCGCACCACCTGCGGAGCCGGGGAAAGCCCCAGCTGAGGATAGGGCGGCTCTGGCTGGGTTTTTCTACCCCAGGCAAGTGCTTGAGGCAGGAAAGTCCCCGAAGCCCAGCTGCCAGCAGGCTGCCCCGTGCTGGAGCAGCTGCCCCTCCTGCTGCCTCTCCATCCCCCTCCCACTCGTGCACCATCAACCAACCCCCTCCCCCCCACCGGAGCTCTCCCGCTGCACCCCCGACCACCAGCCCCATTCATTAAGCCCACCCCTCCCACTACTACCGGTAGCTGCGAGCAGGATTGAGCCCCCCCATCCCCAGAGCTCCCCCCTGGTGCCTGCAGCCCATCACCACACCGGGCCGGGCAGGCAGCTCTGTGCTCCAGTGTAACACCAGTGGAAAAGGAGAGCGTCCTCAGAACATCTTCTGGACAGCGCAGCTGCCCTAGTTCCACACTTTAATTAAAACTTGCCTGCTGTAAAAACAACATCGGAAGGGGAATGGAAAAAAAAACATGATGCATTTTCCTCGTTTATTTCTCTCCTGTCCTCTTTTTTTTTTTTTTCTTTTTTTTTTTTTCTCCACAAACAAGCACACAGGTTTTCAGGAACCTAAACCTTGCCCTAAATAGTGGATTTTGTTTTTTTCCACTAGGAAACGGACAGGTCCCCTGGCAGAACAAAGGGAAAAAAAAATTAGTGCAATTCCTCCGGGGGGGAGATGCGAATTCAGGTCCATCAGGATTAGCTGCGTTTTCAGCACAGGACAAATTTAGAAGCCTTTATCTCAGGGCAACAGAGGGGGAAAGGAGAAGATCATAAAAAAAAAAAATGCTGCTGCTAAAAGCAAATGAAGGTTTCAAAACAGGAGCTCAGAGGGCCCCAAAGGAATCGGAGACCGAAACTTTGTGCACAAATCAGCTGCAGTGATCAAAGGCACACGGCATCTCGGCCAGCAGCGCCGTGCACCCATCCATGTGCACCTCCAGTCCAGCCTGGTGAGGCTCCTGATGCACTCATCCTTCCCAGGGCACGACTTGTGTTTGCGGAGCACCGAGAGGTGAAATCACAGGGACACACAAATACTCCATCGCGCTGAACACACGTGTGCCTGGCCTGGTTTCTCCTGTCCAGAAGAACGGCAGCAGTGAGTTGCAGCCTCTTGCATCCTCCTTTGCATCCCCTCCTCCAGACTGAACATCCCCAACCAACTCCACCGAGGCCAGACTGAACATCCCCAACCAACTCCACCGAGGATGGAGAATAGAAAACATTTTGGTGGTGCATCCCTGCCCCAACCACAACGCTGCCAACCTCCTGTGTCCCCATAGCTCGGGCCCTGGGCTGCCCCCATCCTGTGGGGATGCTCTGTGCACAGCACAGCCCCAGGTGAGCGGCACAGCGCCGGCCTTGGGGATGCTCCCAGGCACACACGCTGGGTGGCTGCCTTGCTCCTCACACAGCCTGGGTCCTGGGAAGATTGAGGAGTTAAAAATAAGAGCGTTTCCTTCCTTACCCCCTACTTCAGGCCAAGTGATAAATAAAAACTGTGAGTTTCTACCCCCCGGAGAGGAAGCGGCTGCAGAGAGGCGGTCGGTGAGTCAGTCCCGCAGCAGCCACCCCTCTCCCAGGCACAGCCTTCATCCCTGGCAGGGCCGGAACCGCATTCCTTTCCCATGCTGAAACTGCTCCTTCTGCAGGTAGCCGCTCCAACTGAGGGGCAGCATCCTTCCCTGGTCTTCCCCGGTCCCCTCCGGTCCCGTCCACATGACATTCCCCACGGTGGCCCTGGGCTGCCGGGCTCCGCAGTGAGTGCTCCCAACACTGCAGCTACATTGCAGGATGGAGATGGCTGCAGAAACCTCCAAAAATCTCCCAAAGCCCAACTGGAGCTCCAGGCTGGTCAGGGGCTGTGAAAGCTCTGAAGGTGGGATGGGAATGCTGGGCAGGTTGGGGTACAGGAGGCAAATGGGTCATGGTACCAAAGCAGCATCCCCATGCCCTGCTGGGTCCCCAGCTAGTGTTTGCATTGGGATCCCCAGACTAAGGCTGGGAGTGCAAGGGTAAAGCTGGTTGCATGAGGGAAGAGAAAGATAACTGAAGCCTCCTTTGTTTGTGGAGGAGGAATGGAGACACTCGGGCCCTTGTGTGCATTGCAAGAAGGCTCTGCTGGCAGCCATACAGAACAGGGGGACTCTTTGGCCAGGAGAAGGGTTTGCCCCCCTTGTCAGAGTGCTCCAGGTGCACTCTGACCCCAAGGATGCAGCACAGAGGCTACTTGGGCTCTGTGTGCCCTCCACACCCCTGTGCACTCCTGCCCAGCACCCGCAGTGAGCAGGCAGGGCAGCACCGACTGCAGGCTCTATCTATCAGCAGGAAGGGGACACTTCTCCTCTTAGGTGAGGATGTCAGAGCTCAGATGAACCGCCACCAAAACAATTGCTTTGCCTTTGCAATGCTACCTGCATCAGCATAGTCAGACCCCAGATTCACTTGGTTTGAGCTGAAAACCCAAATCCCAAACCTCCCTGCCAGCAGCCATCTGAAAGGTGACCCAAGGTCTTCCGTGCTGGGCTGAGACCCCCGCAGGTGACTTCATTAATGGGAACAGAGGAGAGACAGCCCCCTCCTGCCCGTCCCATCTGTACCTCCCCAGCAGCCCCATGGGAGCTGCCGTGCTCCCCCCAAAATAGCTCACAGACAGCATGACTTTGGCCCACATCCTCAAAGGTGACAAGGCTTTAGATTATGTGCAAGAACCCCACACACTGCACATGCTGAGCCCCTTGCACAGCCCCATGCACGCTGGGCTCACACCAGAAAGGAAGAGAGAAGCCATTGGAAAATAGGGCAAAACTGAGCCCATACCTCCCAACCCACCTCTGTTCCTTGCCCGTCTTCTGCCCCCCATGTCTGAGCCAACAGATGGGCACATCCTGCCCCAGGGAGAGCAGCAGGTGCTGAGTGGAGGGAAAGAAGCCCCCACAGCCCTCCAGCCTCCCTGAGAAGGGTTAAGCCAAGCTGGCATTGAAAGCACTTTGTACTTGGGTTTAAAAATACAGCCAATCCCCCGCGGTGCAGCGCCATGCAAGTCACAGGTATATTTCCACCGTTGAGCCAATAACCCTCCCCAAGGGAAATTTAGGCTTTTTATGATTAAAAGGGGAAAAAATAATAGCAGGGAATTAAATATAGTACGGAGCAAGAGAACAATTAGTAGTTGCCATTAGCGACACCGGGCCAAGTTTGGGACAAACGCTGACGTTGTCTGAAGAGCAGCAGAGACAGTGACATTGGGGACTGGGGACACCCAGGGCTGAGCTGAGCATGGGCAGCCCGACCCCGAGCACGCAGCAGCCCGCCGGCACCAGCCACACCTCATGGGCATGATTTCGCTGCCTTCACTTTATCAGGAACAAATGGAAGTGTTTGCTCAGGCTTGCAACTTCCCTAATAAGCAAACACGGGTTAATAGTGGGTGGAGCAGGGGCTGAGGCTGGGACTGTACCCTCGCTGTGGGCATGGAGGGCAGAGAGCAGCAGGGACAGAGCAGGCAAGGCGAGAGCCCTGCTCCCCGTTCCCCATCCCGACCCATTTGTTGCCCAAGACCCACGGTGTTGCACAACCCTCCCTTGCAGCGCTGCCCGGTCACTGCCCTGCCTCGCACTTGTCACTCGTTTGTGGCTTCCATGCAAACTCCTGCAGTTACACAGCATTTTTTTGCTGCACATCAGCTGACTTGTTGCCCACTGCAGTCATGCCCATGTGAGAGCAGCACTGGCAGCTTTGCAGGCTCATCCCCAAGGGCACGCACTGCTTAACCCCTGACATCTCCTCCCTGTGCCCCGTGGCCTCATGTGGTCCCAGTGATGGGCTCATTTTCAAGAGCAACCCCAAGAATATCTGCAACCAGATCAGCTCTACTGGCACAAGCTGAGAGATCTTTTTCTGCCTCTCCTTTCTCACACCAGCATTTGCCATCCAATGGAGAAGCCCGGAGGGATCTGCTGCAAGCTGCTCCAGCCCAGCAGCGCCTGTGGCACGGCCTCCCCTTTCAATAGCTCTTTTTGGAGATGGATTACCACACCAAGCAGCATTTCCTCTGCCTACAAGCAGGCCACTCAGGCCCTGTTGCCTGGCTCGTGGTCAGTGTGCAGTGATGAATGAACAACGCTCCTTATCAGAGCGGGGCAACGCGCTCTGCGGGCACAGTGCCACACACGCACAGTGCCGGCGGTGGGACAGACTGCAGCTCCATCCCTGCTGGGACCAGGACAGGGGTGCACTGCCCTGTTGGGGTGCACTGCTGCACCCAGCCCAGCTGCGGGGACACTGCGGTGTCACAGGGGAGAAGGACACAGCAGAAAAGGACCCGGCGTGGACCCGTCCTGCCCCAGCCTCCATTTCCCCCTGTAAAGTTTCATATAAAATGGCTGTTCTGAGGTTCTTCCCTCCTGCTCGGCTTTTTGAGACAAGTTGGTGCCGAGCAGCCTAATTGCAGTCTTTGCTGAGATAACCACACGCTTCACTGCTGAAGGAGAGGTTGGGTTATGGTGGGCATGGGGCCAGGGCTGGCTGAACCTGGCAGAGCCACTGCCTCCCTGCGCTCCATCCCACTGAGGGACAGGGGACAGGCAGACACTGCTCCCTTACACCGAGGGCACACGGAGCAGGGGAGCATGCAGGCAGCCCTGCAATGATGCAAGGAAACATGCTGTGAGTGTGATTGCAGCCGTGCTGGTGGCATGGCTCCAGTTGGAGAGCGGTGCTCGGGGCTGTGCCTCAATCCCAGCACATGGGGACATGGGTGCTCAGTGAGGTCCCATAAACATTTCCCCAAAGTTCTGCTCTTGTTAGCATGGGGAAAGTAGATGTGAGTACTCACTAGGAGCGAAGACCTGCGGTGCCTCAAGCACTGCTTACAGCCAGAGCTAACTCCATCCCTGGGCAGCAGAAATCTCTGAGCAAAAGGAGTGCTGGGAGTAGGGGCACCCCTAGAGGTGTCCAGCACGCCAGTTACCATCCTGGGCAGTAGAATGCATTTTTGCTTTTGTTCCAGCAGAGATATATCCCCGGGTGCACCACGGTTGGGATGCAAATGCGGGAGCAGAGAGCAGCTGTGAGGAGCAGTGCTGCACCCATGAGCACCTTGCTCAGGAGCCCGGCTCTTCCCATGGCTGCAGCTCTCACATCACCTGCACAGAGGTGGGGAAGATTTCCAAGCTCACATCCCTCCGTGCACGTGCCTCAGTACAGCAGATGCCAATTGCACCAGGGAAGAGCAGACCCCGCAGGGTGGGTGCTCACAGCTCAGGGCCCACCATGTCCTTGTCTGTGGTCAGGCACTGTGGATCACATTGGTCACAGAGCTGCAGCCCCATGGGAAGTGCCCCCACCAGCAAACTCCCCTTCCCAGACACCCACCACTGCAATTAGAGGGCTCAGGGTGGGCTCTCTCTCCCCACACCTTGAGATTGCCAGACCAAAGAAGTTCCAAGCTTCTTCCTGCACAAAGCGCTCTCAGCAAAGAGCAGGGGAAGTTCAGGTGTGCAGTAGTAAGCACTCTGTTGGACACGTTTCCTCACTCCCAAATCCATCTCATCATGCTGGGATGGGTCGGAAAGCAGTCCAGAGGCAGCTTCCACCAGCACAGGGGAGCACACTGAACAAAGACCCATCACCCCTGTTTGCAGAAGGGAAGAGTTAGTCACGCTGTGCTGAGCACTGCTGAGTCACCCTCAGGCATGGAGCTGTGGGATATGGGATGGCAGAGGGTGGGAGCGGCTGTTTGCTGCGTTTCCATGTGAATCAATCGGGGCTAAAAGCAAGACAGCGGCAAGCTGAGAGGGAAGAGGAATAGCCAGCAATGGTTTACAGCTGCGAATGAAAAGAAAAGGGAACCATAGAGGTGTTTTATTTGCAAGACTGAAGCTGGCTTTAAAAATTATAGGTAACATTGTATTAGGTTTTATATAGCACTGAGAGCCCCCAAAGCTATTTCACATGCTGCAGCAACACTGCTCCTGCCTGCCTGCTTCAGAGCAGCAGCTGGGCTGGGATTTTGGAAAGGGTCGGCCCCTCGCTGGGGCTCACGGTGGGCACACAGTCTGGGGAGCTGATGGCTCAGAAACATGCTGTCCCAGGAGCACAGCTGGCTCCGTGCTGCTCATTGGGAGCCCATCCAGGGGCAGAATGTGATCGCCTCATTGGACTTCTAAGCTGGGACACGACACGTGTTTGTGTTGGTAAAGCAGAGTGTTGTTTATTGTGGATGGAGAACACCTCCCATCTGGCATTTCGTTTTAACACCCAATGTTTGGCTCACCGGTGATGAACATTTCCTTTGATCGGAATCGTGGCTCTCAGTGGGCAAAATGCTCCAATGTGCTGGGAGGGAGTGCACCCAGCCTGGCCGAGCAGCACAGCCATGGGTTCCTCTGATGGGGCCACTTCTTGCTCCTCATCCCAGCTAGGAATGTTTCCAGCTCAGCTTTCCATACTGAGACATCCCCGGTTCGTGTGTCCCACAGCACAAGGTCAGGGTGCCCTGTGGGAAGGCTGTGGTTGGGGCAAGCAGGGGGAGATGCCCCGACACCCTACGTCTGCAAAGGGAGTCAAGTGTGCGTGTAAAGCAGCAATTATCTGCGTGTAAAAGCCGGCATTGCTCCATCCCAGAGGAGGGAGGGGAGCACTCAGCCCATGGCATGAGAAATTCCTGCCCACGGCGCTCACCCCCAGGGCTTGAATCATTTCTCTCATCCGACACAAGATGGACGATTTTCTCAAAAAAGGGCTCTTTGTTTCTCCAACATTTCTCCCGTCTGGGCCAGGGCTCTGAGCCCTCTTTGTTGCTTTCACAGTGATTCCAGCAGCAGAGAGGGGACTTCTGAGGCCCATCTGAATGGCGAGGGCAGAGCACAGCAGATGCCCCACGCGGAGGAAGCACTGTGCATGCTGGGGGAGCTTTGTTTTTGAAAAATACCAGGCTACATCCTCAGTGGTTTCAAATTTGGGGCACAGATTGTCTACTTGCTCTGCGATTTTAGAGCACCTGAAAATAATGGGATCTTAGGCTGGAGGCGATCTCTGGAACCTCTTAGCTGCCATCATCATACAAATGGGTCGTAATAAAAAATAAATTAGTGTGAGTCCACAGCAGCCAGCAGAGCTCCATCCCTTCCTCAGGCTGAGGATCCGGATGAATATTTCATTGAAAATATCCTATTATGTTGGCTCATATCATCGGAATATCTGCGCGTCTCGCACTCATAGTGCAACTTTACAACAGCTTTGTGAGACCTGGAAACCTCAGATGGAAAGTTATTTCTGGCACAGGCCGTCTATTTCACGCCGTGTTGGTGCAGCATCCCACGCAGAGCAGAGCGGGGCTGGGGAAGAAGCAGTGCAGCTCACAGCAGGGCTGCACCGATGCAGGAAATGGTGTGGAGAGCGCTCCCATGGCACATCCATGTCTGCAGCAGCTCCCATCAGCGCCCTTGGGGCTCCTCAGCCCGTGCAGGTTGCAGCACTTGCTCCAGCACTGCGTTGCTGTTTGTAAACAGCGCTCTTGAAATACGTCGTGCAGGATTTGGGAGCACCACGTGAGCGTGCAGCTCTCACCACGGTGAGGGCCCAGCTCTGCTCTCATAGGAGAGAGCAGAAGAGTGCATCCAGCCCACTGCCACTGCTCACCCCACACGGTGCCAAGCACAGCTCTGTGCAGACCCCTGTAACTCCCACCCATACCATGGGAGCAGCACAGAGACGAGGGCAGCTCTGCCCGGGGATGCTGTGGAAATGACTGTCATCTCTGGCAGCTCTCATTTAGCTGATGACACCAGCTGCTTCCCAGAGCAGTGCACTTAACCCAAGTGACTCAGCCGAGGCAAACCCTTCCTCCTGGCACCTCCATGCCCTGTGCTGCTGTGTGACACATGGCCTGGCAGAAGGGCACCACTAAGAATACCCACATTTTGTATAGCACTTTTCTACGGGAAATCCCACAGAAGTTTATTTGGAGCTCAAGGTTTCTAGGGACACATCAAGGACGCAGAGTTCTGGTACCCAGGGTGGTGATGTGGGATGTGTCTATTGACGCAAAAGCTCTGCTCAACCCATCTAGTGAGAAAGTAACAATGGCCCTGGTTAATTCACCATCAGGGTCCACAGTGAACACCTCCAAGATGAGCAGAGAGGGGATCCCCCCCTCTCACCACTGTTGTTTCAGTTTGTCCAGGAGAGTTCAGCTGGCACAGCCCCATTTTGCAGAAGGAGAACATCCGAGCTGTGCTGGAGCCAACGCAGGTGGAAGTCCGGGGGGGGGGGAACCCATGCTGGGAGAGCTCTGAAATAAGCCCAAGGCGCACAGGGAACGCCTGGAGAGCCAGTGTGGACACGGCGGGCTTTGTCTGGGGCAGGTCGGCTGGGTGTGTGCTTCCTGGCATACAATTCCCAGATTAGCAGGAGCTGGGCTGCCAGCAGCTCCTCCAGCACCACTCACATGGTTTCTCCCATGTACTCAGATGGAAGTTGTGGAAGATATTAAAGAAACCTGGAAGGAAGAGGGAAAGAAAGAAAGGAAATAAACGAATTCAACGGAGAACTGTTTAATAAGGGAACTTGAGAGCGAAGAGGGAGAAGCACATTCACACAAAATGTTTAATTGAAACCAACTCAAACCAAACCTGTCCACCCAACCAGAACTGTGAGATGTGCAGGTCCTTCTCCAAGAAACAGGACAGGTTCTCCAAGAAGCAAGCAAGAAGAATCCACCTCCGCACTCAGCTCTCCAACAAGATTCGGGATTTCACATCCCCCGCATTGTGGCTGCTGAGGACAAGGACAGTGATTTGTTGGGGGGAGGCTGCCCCAGGAGCTGTCCCCAGCGCAGGGCTGGCAGCACCCACTCCCCACGTGCTCTTCCTGCTGATGGAGCAGAGGAAGCTGTGTTGTTTTCCTCTCTCTCCATCCACTTGTCCCATTGGTACCAACACTTGGGTGATGGGACCAGCAGCAGCACATGCATCTGAGGCTGAAGCACTGCCCAGAGCCCTCATCAGCCCCTGTATCAGAAGTATTTAGGAATGTGGCACTGGTCCCTGCAGGGCTGCGGGGGGTAGGAGGTGGTAACACCTCGTGGAGAGGGGTAACTGAGGCAGGGAGTGCAGAGCCAGGCTGGTCAGAGGCACAGCCTTAAAAGCAGGCCCATTTAATACAAAAGCTGAAAGGTGCTGCTGTTCCTGAAGAAATGACCTGCTGCACCTGTACAGATCTGTGCTGCTGGTACTGTGTGGCTTTCAGCATGCTGGCCTTGCTGGAGGAGGCAGCACACACAGTCCTGACCCACTCTGAGCAGGTGACAATCAGCATCGAGCACAGAGCATCACAGTGGCTCCCAGCTCCAGGAGAGACGTCCCACGTCAGCACACTGATAGTGTCTTTCCCTTCTAAACTGACCTCAGCCTTCTCCAGGTGATCCTGCTCCACGTGCTCCCAGCTTTGCCTGGCTTCTCCCAAAGCCACCAGTGGCTGCTCTGCTTTTGGAAAACCTTGGCATAAGAAAGAAATGTGTCAAAGGCGGTCACTGTGCCTGCAAAGCCCTCCCACCCAGGAAGTAATAGGTTAGTTTCTCCAGGGGATAAGGAAAAAGATGCAGGAGACCACAGTATGGGAAAGGATGGCAGCTCTGAAATGTTCTGGACCTAAAAGGAAAATCTGGAGGGAATGTTCTGTGCAGAACAATTCTGTGCTGGGAACAAACGTGAGAAGGAGAAGGGTTTGGGTCTTCTCTCCCCACAGGAGGAGGTCCCAAGTGATGATGCTCAGCTCACATACCTCACCATCAGCCCTCCACCATGGACATGCAGAACTGCCCTTCCCATATTTATACACCAGAAGGTGTGTAAATCAGAAGGTGTATTTTTAAGTTGTTTTGTCCTAGATAGATCACAGCTTGACAGCTCTTCCAACCTTTGCAAGAGATGAGCTGCTTTGTGCTGAGCTCTCCGGACACGGCTGTTTGATGAGCACCCAAAATGCTCCAATAGCTGCTACAGAAACAAGGCCTGGATCTGCGGGGCTCTTTGAAGCTGGATAAATCTGATGCACACAAGAAATGCTTTGCCTGGATCCTCCTATTCCCTTCATCCAGAGCACAGAGCCAGTGCAGCTGTGCCAGACCTGGACCCGGTGTCAGCACGGTGGCTGTGTGCTGCAGGAGCATCCACAGCTCCGTGGATCACAGCAACATCACATCATGAGGACAGTTAAGTGACACGTGGGTGCACAAACCGTGCAGAGCACGGCGACTTCAGTGTGGTGCGGGCCCCATTTCGGCTGAACGGGGCTCCCACCGAGGCTGGCGTGCCTCCACGTCCACCCAAAACCCGCGTGGCCCGCGCACATCTGGCACAGCTGGCTGTGCCCCCGTCTTTCCATCCCAGCCGGGCGCGGGGACCCGGCGCGGCCCCGCACACCCCCACGCGTGTCTGCGGCGGGCGGCTGCGTTGGTCCGGCTCGGTTTGAAGTCCGAGAGTGCCACCTGGTGCTGCGAGAGGACCGACAGACCCAGACGGGACGGACCGGAGGGGGATGCTCCTATCGAGGGGAGGAGCCCACCTGTACTTCAGCAGTGCTGCAGGGGGCTCTGCAGGCAGGTCGGGGAGCTCAGGGCTCGTGGGTCTGCTCTCAGCTGCCTGCAGAAGCGGCTGCTCCTCGCTTTCCATCTCCATCGAGCTCATGAAGGCACGAATCTGCAGCAAAAGGATTGAAAACGGAGACATAAGAGGGGACAGAATGTCTCTGTACAGTTGGATTCTGATGTAACGCTATTTGCAGTGGTTAATCTTGGAAAAAAAACGCTGAGCTTGCCCTCTGCCACCGACCCAATCTGCCATCCTTACACCTCAGGAGTGCATTGTGCAGTGGAGTGGATGTCCCATAACCTAACTGCTCACTTACTTCTCATCTCCTCACTTTTCCCAGGCATGGTTATGCTGTTTGGAAACCTGTTTTAAAAACTTTCTAACAGGTTCAGTCAGCTCCTCAGACTGCTGTTAAAACCCAGAGTCCCTCTCTCTTTGCTGTCTGGAACAAAATATCGACCGTTTCTCAAGGAGCTGATTTACTGCACTGCACCAGTGAGCAGAGAGGGGGCCGGGTTTGTCTGCTGTCTGCACGGTGCGCTGCTCACACCCCACACCCATGCTCGGGCTGCATTAAACCACGAACCCTCCCACCACCCCACCTCCTTCCTGCAGCTCTATCAGGTCCTGCTGCTTTTTCAGAGTCTTTCAGAGCCCTGGCTGAGGAGCTGGAGGCTCTGCTCTGCTGCAGGTTCATTTCTCTGCTGCAAACCTGCCCAGGTTTTGTTATCTGAATTGCAGACACCCATCCTTCTCCCACCACGGCCTCCTCTGGGCTTGCTCCTGCTGTTGTGCAGATTTTTGGGGTAGTCATTAGCTACTCAGACCCCATCTCACAGGAAGATCCAGTCTGTGGGGTCATCTCTTGCTCTACTTTGGATCAGTGTGTTACAGAAGCACAGAAGCTATTGCAATGGGATTGGCAGACAGCAAGCTGATTCTGCACATGCAGCTTGCTCCAGGGCTGCTGGGCAACCACTTTCCCCAATTAAACAACCATAGTCACAGCATGGGCTGTAAGACCAGGACCAAATCCCCAAGGCCTGGCTTTTGCCACTGTCCTTACTTCCCACCCATCCATCTCTTCTCAGCAAATATCCCAACACCCATCATCACAATCCTGAGACTATTCCTTGCTCAGAAAGGACATAGAGAGGAGCCTCAGAAACAACCCTGAAAGCACACACCTCTGATGCACTGGTGCTTTGGCAGTGCCAGTGATCATTTTTAGCACCCCCACACCAATCCATTCCTACAGCTTTTCTCAGGTCTGAGGGCACTGCACAGCAGTCCTTCCCTTAGCCCCACACTCTCACCAACCTTATGCAAAGTCCTCTGGTGTCTGTTCAACCTGTTCCACAGAGACAGCTCTGCTTTCGGGTATCCTGCACCCTGATCTGTATGAAACAAATCCAAAGAAAGCAGTGACTGTCCAGGGCAAGTGAATGTCTGACAGAAGACACAGTACCAGGTCCAGGTCCTCCGGTGATGGCAGAGCAGCCAGATACACCTGGCTCTGGGGCTGGTGGAAAACAGCCTGCAGTGCCCTATCCCTCCCACTGCTGGGTGATTATCTGTGCTCTCTGCCATGACCTTTGGGTGCCCTGACTCCCAGGGCAGTCCCCTGGCTAATGCTCTCCAACACAGCCCTGATGCCAGCATTCAGCAGCAGCCCCAAGGCTCAGACCCCTGAAAACAGCTTTAGACAGGAGAGGGGTGGGTGTGGGCAAACACAGAAGCCAGGGGTGAGGGAGAAGGGAGTTCTCTCACCCTCCAAGCCTCTCACCTTTCAGGAGCTGCCCTTTCTGCCATTCAGTGTCAAGGTCCATTGAAAACATCAGCTCAGGGCTTGCAGAGTAGGTGTCTTTATCAGCAGCATCCAGATCTTGAAGGAACTCATCCCTGGAAGCAAAGCAATTAGGAGTGATGGAAGGAAGGCAGGAGCAGCACTGCCGTTTGTGACCCTGGATCTGACTGTCCCTTGTCAGCAGCATGGAGAGGCCAAGGGATGCAAAGGGCTGCAGTGCAGGTTCCTTGGTGCCACACAGGTCACTGCTGGATGCCACAGCCTGCACAGAGCAACCTGGGAGCTCCTGGGAACGCCTGCCTGCTGGGGACAGCTGAAATGCTTTTTGGAAGCCAACTGCAGCCTTACTGGGAATGCTGGGCTCATTTCAATGCTCTCATGTGAAACAGTTGCTGCTGGCTGCTCAGAGTACCGGAACAGGCAGCCCCCTGCAGAGCACCACCTGCATGGGATCTGGTGGAGCTGATGCAGCTGAGGAGACCTCACCCCACCCCTCAGGACACCTTTGCCCACGAGGACACCGCACTGAAATGACTGTAACCCCATGTCATCCCCCTCTCTTACATCACCGGAGCTCTGTCAACGACAGCTTCATCTACAGCTGCCTCCTCCTTGCCAGCCGCCCCGCTGCTCTGCGGGACCACAGTGTCTCCAGGAGCCTTCATCCTATCCCCCACCGCTGCCGGCTCTGCGTTGCTGGTGGTCGGGCAGCTCCTGCTGGCGCTGCTGCACAGCGATCCCTGCAGGCTGACCTCCTGCAGCTCCCCCAGCAGCAGCTTCATGCTGTCCCCCTCCTCATCCTTGCAGTGCTCCTTGCATGGGATCCGCCCACGGGAGGGCTCAACCCCCTCCGCCTGCCGGCTGCGGCGACCTGCAGCAGCCCCCTGCTGCTCTGCTTGGGGCTCCTGTGCCCCCAGCAATCTCTTCGGGTACCTAAAGAGGCTCCTGAGGAACTGGAGCAGGGAGGGATGGCAGGAGGGCCGGGCAGCCCGTGAGGCATCCATGGCACTGTGAGTGGGACTGTGGGGCAGCCGGTGCCCAACGGCTCAAAATGGATTCAAACCCAACGGTCCTCAACGGCTCAGAGCACAGAGCGGAGCAGGGCCGGGGCTCTGCAGAGGGGGGATGGCACCCAGCGGGGTGAAACCTGCACACTGTGGGCAGAGAGGGGGCCCCAAAAGGGAGGGCTCCCCTCTACCCACAGCATCCCCAGCTCTGCTACGGTTTGACCTAGCCCTGAATGCTTGCCCTGCTCAGGGGGTTGGGAGGAAGGCTCACAGAAAGGCTCACGGACCCTCCAGCTCTGTGGCCAACACCTGAAAGCTGCAACACTCCTGCAGGCGGCAGCAGGGCGAATGGCTTTGAAAGCAGCAGCTGTGTTTGCCATCGCAGTGCCACACATCCATGACAACGATGGCAGCAAACTGCAGCAAACCCAGCTGCCCATCTCTCCCTGTCCAGCCCACCAGCGGGGCAGCAGGACGTGGCTCCGAGGGTGCTTCCCTGGGGCTGCCATCAAGGCAGGGCACGGTGTCCCTGCAGTGTCCCTGTGCCCAGCAGGGCTGTGCTGCTGCTGCAGAGCTGCTGGCACAAAGCTGCTCCCATGGATGTACTGCATCACTCAGGGACAAAGTTGGTAGTGCCTCATTTTTGCACTTGGAGTTTCTCCTGGCTGCCTGCGCCTGCTTGGCTGTAGCCCACAAGCTGCTGGCTGCGAGAAGGGCTCTTTTTCCCCAGAAAATCTCATCTAAAACTGCCATGTCATTGTGACAGGTTGGAAGTGTGACACTCCCACCCTCCAGCTGCATCCTCCTTTTTCCTTTTCTCTCATTGCCAGGCTCAGACAGCCAGCACAGGGCACTGTTCCCATGAAGCACAGGCTGCAGCCCTCCTTGACACAAAAAATAAAAATAAATAAATAAAACCATCTTTGTGCCATACAAGCAACTCTTTGCTCTTGCAGGAGGAGGGCTGGGAGCACTCAGCTGGCTCAGCCCCTTACCAGCACGGGTTCAGACTACATCAAACAAGTGGTGAAACCACTTCCTAAAATGCCAGTGAATCCTGACACCAGGGACTCCCCCTCTGCAGCTGCTGTTCTATGGCTCTGCACCCACACCAACACCAGGGGCTGCTGGGAGGGGTGGGGAATATTTCATATCCATGTCCACAACTGCAAATCCAGCTTGGAATCTCTTCCTCATTGCCTCAAGATCATAAAAACACGGCAACACAAACCGGGCTGACCCTGCAGCAGCAGAGACACATGCAGGGTCTCCTGAACGCTTGCCACCACCATTTCTAGAAGTCCACATTTGCCATTGCTATCCAAGAGATGGAGCTTTCGGCCCAGTTCCCCTCTTTTCCCCAATATCTGCCCTCCCTTGAACATCCCCCAGCAGCCGTTGGCAGACACGTGGCAGCTCCTGCATCCCACAGCTCAGCTCAGCCCTCTCTTTGCTGCGGACACAGAGAAGCTGTCCCACCCCCTGTCCCCTCCATCACTTCAGGCATCCACTGCTTTGTCCTCCGCAGCCCTTCACTGATGTCTGGAGCAAGGGCTGAGCCCTCTGCACCCATTCTGCTGGCAAAGGTTGGCCAGACACATCCGGGATGCAACAAATCTTCCAGCTCAGCTCCACGAGCATCCCGCAGGGCACGCCGTCCCAGGGCACAGGGCAGACAGCGACATTGATCACGAGCAGTCAAGCATTCATAACTGCCCCAAACTTCATCTCCAGCGTTTGCCAGCACAGGCAGTGCCCCCAGGAGGGCAGCTAGATGCTCAGCTAAGCACCAGCCCCGCCGAGCTATTTCATTCTCCAGCATGAGCCACACCCTCTCCTCCATCTGCCCGGGTTTTTCCCCAGTCTAGGTGGATTTGGACCTCTTCAGTCACTCGGTGTGAATCACCTCCACCGCTGCTGAACCATTTTTATCTGGCAGCATCAGGGGATGTTCCCCCCTGGAAATGCTCTAATGACTCCAAGAGGGCACCTTGCCCTCCCGGGGGAGATTGGCAGAGGGGAAACCAACCGCGCTCAAAAGCCGCAGCCTTCCCAGACCAAAGCAGCCCAGGACCCCCCCGCAGAGGGGCAGAGCGGCTCTCAGGGACACACAGAAGTGGGGTGCAGAGGTGCGTTGCTCTTCATCCGCGCTCAGCAGGGCAGCGTGTCCCCGGGTGCCGCGCTGGATCCCTCGGACATCCCCCGAGCATCCCACGCTCCCGGGACTCCACGCGCGGCCCCGCAGCCCCTTTCCCACGCTCGGGCCGGGCAAGGCGCCTCTAGAGGGAGCTGAGCCCCGCCCGGCTCTCTTCCGCAGCTATGGTCTGGGGTTGGGTTTCTATTTTTTTTTTTCTCTCTACTTTTTCACTCCTCCTACCGGCCCTGCTCGCTTCCTTCCCCCGTGCCGCGCCGGGAGGAGGCAGGCAGGAAGGGAAGCGGCGGGGATGGAGCAGCTCCCCGGGGGGATGCAGTAGCTTCCCGGGACCCCCCCCACCCCGGCCCGCCTGGTCCCCGCTGGGACACGGTGAGTAGCGGGGACCCCCCCGGTGTCCCCCACCCCGAAGTGATGCGCTTTTCCACGCTGCAGGGCCGGGCCGGGCGGTGCCGGGGCTCCGTGAGCCGGGGGAGAGGGGAGTGCGGCGGAGGTCCGGGGGTGCAATGGGGGTCGAGGGGAGAGTGTGGGGGGGCAGGGAGGAGGGAGGGGTGAGGGGTGAGCAGAGCCTCGGGGCCTCACCCGTGCGGGAGCTTACACCGCTCAGAGCACGGCAGCGAGAGCCGGGCCGGGGCTGGGGGGGTATCGCTCCGCGCTGAGTTTTGCCCCGGAGAGCAAATGTTGCCCCTTTGTGTGATATTTCCTCCAGGTCTGGGGGGGTTGTTGACGTTGTTGTTTTCCCCTTCCGTCGTGGGGCCGCGGAGGTGACAGCCCCCCCCCCCCGACATCCCCGCGCGGAGCGGTTGGGGGGGGGTCGGCTCGGTGGGGAGAAGGGCAGTGCCGGGCTGAGCACCGCGGTCCGTCCGTCCGTCCCCACGTCTGTCCCCGCTCCGGGACGTGACCTCAGCGAGGGCATCGCACGTGGGGCTGCGCGCTTCCTGCCCGCAGTGCCGGGACGTGGGGCCGGCGGCGCGGGCTCGAGGGCCGGACCCTGGTGCTGGGTGGGAGGCACAAATCGGAGTAAACTCATCTGTTTCGCTCGTCTGGGTCGGGCTGCGAGGAGCAGGGCCAGCTCTGTGCTGCCCGTGCAGGGGTGGTGGTGGGGGTCCCGTGTCTGCACGCTTTACACTGCCTGCACGGCTCCGTGCTTGGGATGGGGACCCGGCCCTGAGCGGTGCTCCTCTCAGAGGATGCTCCGTGCCTTTCCTGGAACGGGATCTTCCTAGCACACATTTTGGAGGAATGAACTGCTGAGCCCCATCACCAGGCATGGCCACAGGGCCCATCCTGTTTCTGCACTTCCTCCCCTCGATCCAGGCTGTTCCCATTGACTTCCTGACATTCAGGAATTCTCCTCTGGAGAGAAACTGGGAGAAGTTGAGTGATGAGTGAGTCGTGGGGGCACTCAGGATGTTTGTCAGAGACCTTTCAGCAAAGGGGATGAGGGTAAAATGAGAAATAGTTGAGGCAAAGGTCTTTTTTATGAGGGAAACCTGCAGGAAGGCTGATTCTTTGCCTGCTGTGTGCTCGTTAATAAAGATAAGATTCCCGTGCCATGTCAGAAGGGTTGCTAAATCCATAGCCTAGGTGCTGGCTGCATCTTTTAACCCTCTGTGGCCTCCTACAAGAGCAAAAAGCTGGAGTGGAGATGAGTCTTTGAGCAGCTGCTGAGTTACACACTGCTCATAGTGACCTGCAGCCCTGCAGAGCCTTCGTTTTGGGCAGCCTTGGGTTGTCTTTGTGTATGTGGGTGTCTTATCCTCCCATACACCCCTTCAGGCATGGCATTCCCTTAACAAAAAAGGGAATGGGCCACACCAAAGGGATGTTAGGCCAGGATGCAGGAGGGATGAAGGCTGCAGTGCCTTTGGTACTGGAGGGGCTGAGCTCTGCCCACAGCAGATGGGCAGTGAGCTGCTGCAGGCATTCGTGTGCTTTGCAGGAGTGGGAGTTTTGGGGGTGGGGTGCAGTGTGTGTAGTGCGTGGGGATGCAGCCACCCCACCCCGGGTACGTGCAAAAGGGCCACGGTACAGAGCAGAAAGTGCTTCAAGGACCTATCTTGAGAAGGAAAGCGAAAATGAAAGTTCCCTTTGAGTGATGGCCCGGTTGCAGTTTGCCACACTCACTTCCTAAGGGTTTGGCAGACAGCGAGCACGAGGAATCACATGAGTCAGCTGCTGCCCAGCACTGGATGCCGGTGCTCACCAGACCTCCTGCAGGTTGAGCCGCACCAGAAATTCCGTGCTGGGGAATTCCCCGCGCTGGTGCTGAGCTCTGGGCTGGGAAAAGTGGGCAGAGGTGAAACGCAGCTGGCTGCATCGGTAGGCTGGAGGTGCTCTGGAGCGGTTGGTGTCGTTGGCTGGATGTGTGCACAACCAGCACTGCATGCCATGCAGCCTCGGGCTGCAGCAGTGTGAGGCACGCAAGGAATTTGTCCCGCTTTGGTTATCCACGAGCCAACAGAGAACTGCTGCCAGGCTGCTCCTTGGAGCCTTCAGCTGAAAGGTGAGCTGTGATTTTAGCCTCGCTGGGCATTGCATCTCCCAGAGCTGCCCTACACAGCCCTTCCCCAAGCAGGGAGTGTCAGAAGGGCAGCCCTGGACCCGCGCTGCTCCCACCCCACAGACCCCACTGCTGATCCTCAGCATGCTCTCAGCTTTTCCTTGGATGGGGATGTTTGAGCTTGGGGAGGAAAAGGGAAATCCTGTCCCTGCAGGCATGTAGGAAAAAACAGCCACTCCATGTGTGTCACCAGGGTCCCTGGGCACAGTGATATGTGAGGGCTTGCTGAGCCAGGCTGAGCTGCTTTGCATTTCCAGGCCCCCATCCTCACCCTGGATGCACTTCACACTCTGGTCTATGATCTCAATTTGGTTGTTTTTTTTTTTTCCTTCTGCATAATCTTCAGCAGCAAGCTTGGACTGGGCATTACACCTCCAACCACAGGAGGTTGCTTTCCTGTAATCATCGCTTTCTTCTTAAGTTAAATTCTGCCAGGGATATTTAAACTGGGTGTCAATGGGTCTTGACGAATTTCAAGCTGGTGCAAAGCAGAAAACCCACCAGCTCAGCCCTGCCTGAAGTCTGGCCTCAGAACATGTACTGGCATGCTGAACAAAAGGCAAGCAGCCGCAGGGATCCAGCCCTGACTTAGGCAGGTGGCCCCACTTCCTTCCCTGCAGAGAGCAGGGCTGACGTCGGAGGGACGAGCAGCAGCAGAGCAACAGATGAGTGCTTTGCAGAGCCCTCAGTGCAGGTATGGATTTGGGATGCCCACGAGCAGCTGCAGCCGCACACTTGGTTTAATTTTCTCAATCAGAGAGGAGCTTGGAAGACATAATGAAATGGGAAATTACAGCCTCTGGGTGTAGGAAAAGAGAGTTTGTTTCTTGTAGGAGGAAAGCCAGGCAGAGGTGCCTGCGAGGAGCAATAGCTGCAGCTGTGGGTCGGTTCTCCAGCAGCTGTTGGGGTGGCTGCAGTGGGGCAGAGATCCACGGTTGTGCTCTGGGCACCCTGCAGAGGAGCTGCCCCACTGCCAGAGCTGTCCTGCAGCGTTCTGTGCTGCGCTGTGCCTTCATCCTGGGTCCTGCAGTGCCTGGCTCACATCCTGTCTCTGCTGCCACAGGTCCTGCTGAGTCCCCCAGTGCTTCTGCGATGGAAGGGAATGATGGGGACCCACCCAGGGCCCACAGACGCCGGGGCAGCGATGGGCAGAGGCCATCACAAGAGGTCAATTCAGGTATGAAGGGTGACGTGATTCAGGGCGGGGAGCACTCTGTACCTCTGGGGCTTTTTGTGGGGCTGGGGTGATCAATCAGCTTATAAAGCTTTGTGGAATAGAACGCTGAGCTCGTGTGCTGGCAGGAGATGCTGGGTGTCGTGGATGAGTGCAGTGGGGAGATCACAGAGCATGGAGCAAACAGCATGGGGAGCCACTGGGAGCTGGGCTGTGCTGGGCTGGGGACCACTGGGAGCTGGGCTGTGCTGGGAGCTTGGTGCAGCCACCCAGGGCAGGCAGAGGGCCCTGTGCATGGGGCTTGCTGTGCCACAGGTGCCAGCTGTCATTTACTTTCCCTTCTGTGGACACAAGTGAGGGAAAGGTGTCTGAGGGTTAGAACACGCAGAGGATGTGCAGAGCTGAGCAGGGCCTCGAGCAGCTGCTTTTAGTCACGTTGTGTTGGTTGCAGAGTGAAGGCAGTGTGCACTGTGCCGTGAGAAGTGCTGGCAGTGAGTGGTGTGATGCTGCTGCCCGCTAATGGGTGAAACTGGGAGCAGGGCTGAAAGGGACCAGGCACAAACCTCAGCTCCTGTTTTGTCCCCCGGTGATAAAATGCCACTGCACAGAGCACCTTTAGACATGGGTGACTTCTTAACCTGTTCTGCAGGTGGACCTGTAAGTAAGTGTGAGTCACCGTGGCTCTGTCAATACCAGAGATTAGAAGCCCTCCCTGACTGTTTATGTACCTGAGCTCAGACCCAGCTCAGGGCTGCTTTATTGCCTGATGGGGCTGTTTGTACCCTGGCATGGCCCTCTCCATCCTTAGTTCTGGATGCCACATGAGCACACTCCAGGAGAGAAAGCCATCCTCCACTTACCAAAGTCTACGAGGCATAAAAACAAATAAATGAGTGGGGCTGTTTACATATGCTCATTTCCTGTTTGAGGCCAATGAGATGCTGTTGTGAAAACCGGTGTGAGGATGGGGCCCTGAACTCTAACCACACTACTCCGAGCTGTGCTTCCTGCACACAGCCCACTGCCCAAAACGGGGCTGCCAGGACCTGCAGCAGGATCCTGCACTCAGGCAGGAGCCACGTGGGCTGACATGCAGTGGGAATGTACAGCTCCCACCAGCACTGTGGATTTTGGGGTTCCTGGGTGCAAGAAGGCTTTTGTCGTCTGGGTGATGCCTTAGGTCTTGCTTGCTTCCTTTGTTTTATTTGCCTGTGGATGCACAGGGGTTTGTCTGCTGCTTGAGTTGTGTGAGCATCATCCTGAGCCCTTGCAGTGCAGGGTGTTGCTGGCAGCAGGACGAGGTGCTGCTGTTTCCAGACTGGGTGGCAATCCACACTTCTTGGGGCTGTGGGTTAAGGGAGGCATTGCCATGTCTGCTTTTAGTGCTGGGGAACAGAGAAAAATGTGGTGCATGCCTCTGCGGGGCTGGCAGAGCTGTGCTTGGAAAGCCCATCCATCTGACACAGCCTGCAGTGCTCAGCTGGAGGCCCTTCTCTTCCTGAGGTTAACCTGTGCTCTCTCATTTCCCCGTGTCTGAAGCTCACGTACGTAGCTGGAGACCTGCAAGGCTTGGTCCTTTGCTGTTTGTCTCCGCTGTGGACTTGGCACTGCATGTGAAGTCAGGCAGCAGTTGATAAATGGTTGCTCAGGGGGTGTTAGTCACGCGTCTGTGAGTAATCCGTGTCTTTGTCTCCAAAACCACCTGCAAACGGAGTGGGGAAAGGAGGGACCTGGCTGCTTTGGTCCGGGCTCTCAGATTGCATAGTGCAGCTGAAGCCATCCGAGCGTGCCTGCCTGCAGTGCCTGTCTCCAGCACAAACAGATGAGGATCTGTCCTCTCCCCTCGGGGGCAGCCCATGTTTCCAGGTTGGGGTACCAATCACTGCGCAAACAGCCGCACCTCTCGCTGCGGTCACTGCGTGTACGCCGTGCAAGGTGTCCTTGCACCACTAAAAACAGTGCCCGGGGTAGTTAGAGCAGGGATTTTTGGGTATGCTTACTTCCTCTTTTGCTCCTGCAGGCTGTTTGCTCTGCCTCTCATGAAACTGTGACTCAGTCGGTTTCATTTTCTGCTCACCGCTCCTCCGCGAGGTGGGATTCATGTATCACCAAACAAATGCACTCTGAAAACAACCGCCAGTGCTCATGGTTTCCCTTCACCTTTATTTACACAGCCCGAATTTGAGCAACCCAAGGCTCTGCACAGCAGCCCTCTCCTGTCCCTGCACCCATCCGGGCTGGGTCCATCCTCACGGAGCTGTGCATGGGGCAGGGCGATGTCGCTCTGCAGTGACCGGTGTGGTGTAGATGCAGGGTTTGATGGGGCACTGCTGCCAGGACACTGCATCTCAGTGCTGGAACGTGCCTCAGTGAGGAGCATCACTGCACTGGAAGTGCACTCAGGCAGAGAGCTGTGTGTGCAGGGTGGCTGTACCGGGGTGCTGGGGCAGGGCTCCTGCTGGGTTTGCTGCTGGGCAGCGGTGCTGATGCTGATCTGCTGTGTGCTCCTGGAGAAAGAAACTGGGAAAAGCATGTTCATGCGACCTGAGAGCTGGTTCCCCCAAACTTTGGGCTCTGGCTGCTGAGGGTACGGTGTTGTGAGCTGCATTGTTTCTCAGTCCAGAGCGCATCCCCTGGGCCAACCAAACCCAAGCTCCTATCAGAGCTGTGCTGTGACATTGGTATTTGCCCCAGGAGCTCTCTGTGCGCTGTGTGAGCATCACATCCCTTTGGACTCAGACACCCCCTGGGTTCCCAGCTCCTTCCCACCCCCATGGGGAGTGGGGGGCTGCCCATAGGATGTCCCCTGCAGTGTGTTGGCATCACCAGCTTAATTTTTGGTCACCGTGTCACTGCTGATGCCATGCAGGGGTGCAGTGGTTGATGGCACTGAAAAAGCAGCAGCCCTGTGCTGTTTGCTGAGGGATGCTGCACAGCTCCTGGTTGGGGTTGGATCTGGGATTCCTGCACTGTGCTGAGTGATTCTGCACCACGAGGTGCTGGCATGTGGACAGAGCTCCAAGTGCAGCACTGAATGTCAGCTCTGTGTGATAGCAGTCCTGATGTCTTGCCAAAAAAAGCATTCAGAATATGGGTACATGCCTTCAAGAGTGGCTTCAAAATCCACTTTTTGAGACTGCATATATGTTGGATTGTTTTTGTTATACCTTCTGCTGTCCAAACATTTACAGCCATGGACCCAAATAATTCCCTGCAACTGCTAGGGGTTGAATCGTGGAGTGGTTGGAGTTGGGAGGGGCCATTAAAGGCCATCCAGTCCCACTCCCTGCAACAAACAGGAACACCCACAGCTCGATCGGGTGCTCAGAGCCCCATCCAGCCCTGACCTTGGGTGTCTCTGGGGGTGGGACACAACCACATCTTACAATCATAGGATTGTAAAACAGAATTGTTTGAGTTGGAAGGACGGATGCACGTGGCTGCTCTCATCACCTGTCCTGGGGCTTCTCAAGTGCCACTGGCGCAGGCTGAATGGGAGGGGGCCACCAAGGATTTAGGCACACCAGCGCTAATTTAGAATGGAAAAGCTTATGTGGTCTCCTTCCAACCTGGGAAAGGCAGCAGCCGAGCTGCCTCTCAGTTTCTCTCCCTCTTTCCTCTCTCAGAGGACCAGGTGGCCCAGGAGACCGAGGAGGTGTTCCGGAGCTACGCCTTCTACCGCTACCAACAGGAGAGAGAGGAGGGAGGGGAAGACGTGCCCATGGACCCGGAGATCGTAGAGATCCAGCAGGAGCTGGGCAGGTAAAAGCTCGCATCCCCAGCCCCAACCCAAGCCTGGCTGCTCAGCAGTCCGTGCCCATGACACCCGTGTTCCCTCCGGGCAGCACCGTGAGCCTGGTGGGCCGGCGCCTGGCCATCATCGGGGACGACATCAACAAGCGGTACGACGCGGAGTTCTGCCATATGCTGAAGTCCTTGCAGCCCACCAAGGAGAATGCCTACGATTACTTCACCACCATAGCCTCCAGGTAAGGCAGCGTGCAGCACGCCTCGAGGGGAGGTCACACTGATGCTCATTGAAACCTTAGACCCAGCCCAGAGCAGCTGTCTCCCCCACACACAGGCTCCATCCATTCCAACTTCATCCACGTCCCTGCCCTGAGCTGTGGCTGAGCTCAGCGTTATGGTTCCTGTGTTCTCTGCCTGTCTGCTCTTGTTCCTGTGCACTTGCTTCTCACGCCATCCCCTTGGCAGTCCTTGTGTCTGGGGGCGGAAACTTTGGGCTGGGAAGCGTGGCCAAGTGGATGTCCCAGCAACAGCATGAAGACTGCAGGCAAACACCTGGACAGCACCTTGTCCTGACTGCACGAGGCACTGCCTCGCTCTGTGTCCAGGGCTGCTTCGCTCTGCAGCCCTGACAGCATCATGCTGGCTCCACGGAGATGCTCGTGGAAGCTCCAGTTGTGCTTTGAGGGGCTCAGCCCTTGCCCCTCTCCCTGCATTTTGCCCATAGGACCACCTGGCTCGCCCAGGGTCCTGCAGAAGACCCCTGGATGGGTCCCTGGGTCTGGCACAGCCTCATCCCCACGCCCCTCCACTCGGTGTGTATTGTCTAACTGCCTCTCTTCTGTCCTTTTCCTGCTCCCCTGTCCCTGGGAAGCCATGCCGCGCTGTTTTCACCGCTTTGCCACCCTGAGGCGGTTAAGGCACCGCAAACAGGTAAATTAACCTCTGTCCCCTGGTGCTCCCTGTGTCCTCGTGCTCCGTCCCAGGCTCCGATCTCCCTTTCCCTCTGCAACCAGCGCAGCTGTGCAGGGACAGCCATAATGGCACCAGGTTACAACACAGGGCTGGAGCCTCTTATTATTATTCTTTTTTTCCCTTTTATTTTTCCTCTCTTTTCCTTTCTGCTGACCTTGCTGCAAAACAGGAACTAAGCCTCCCAAAGCAGACTAGTGACATCAGTACCAAACCTGCACACAGCAGTGCTGACACTGGGAGTGGAAGCAATAGGCACCGAGTGTATTTTGAACCCTCCCAGCCCTCGGGAGCATCACTGAAGGCGAGATCAGTTGGTCTTGGAGGGATTTGTCTATGCAGGAAAAGGGACAGTCCTGCTCTAACACACCTCTGCCCTAGGTATATTTAGGCATTCTTGCCTCTGGGTATGGCTGCATGAGCAGGAGATGCTGTGAGCACATGAGTTACAATCCTAATCCCAGAGTTGTTGCACACTGTAGCCTACAGCCTGCTGGCTTAAACTGGCAGCTCACCGTGTGCATGCAATCCCAGGCAGCTCCACAGCTCAGCTCTGTGCTGGGATGCAGCTCTGGTGGAAGGGCAAGACAGGCATGCAGGGGGCAGGACCCCCCACATCCAACCTCAGGTTTCCACCCGAGTGATTCAGAGACCTGGCCAAGCCAAGCGATGCTGACCCAGACCGTGGTGGCTGTGCCTCTGCAGCACGTGGGGTGATCTGTGGCCGTGCATTGTGTGGTCATAAAACCACTGCTTTCCCTGTGCTGTTGGGATGCTCCTCGAGCAGCGCAGCACCCTCAGCTCTACCCTGCAGCCCACGCTGCCTGAGAGCCCTGGGCAGCGATGGGGAGGCAGCCAGCCAAGCGGGGTGTCCTCTCCCAAGGAGCCATTGTAACCCAAGCATTGCTTCGTTTCAGCTTGTTCGATAGTGAAATTAACTGGGGCCGGGTGATCGCGCTGCTGGGCTTTGGTTACTGCATGGCCATCCACGTGTACCAGCACGGCATCACGGGTTTCCTGCGCCGCATCGCCCGCTACGTCACCGACTTCATGCTGCGCAACCGCATCGCGCGGTGGATCGCCCAGCAGGGAGGATGGGTGAGCTGGGGGCATGGCGAGGGCCACGGGGGGCATGGGGAGGTCAGTGGGAGCTGGCAGGAGATGGGAGCAGAGCAGCAGCACGGTCCTGGCAGGGCGCAGGCACTTCTAACGCGCTCTGCTCCCTCTGTTTCCCGTCAGGTGGCTGCACTCGATCTGGACAATGTTTACATGAAGTACATGCTGGCGGTGCTGGCCCTGGTGATGGTGGGGCATTTAGTGGTACGACGCTTCTTCAGTCCCTGACTGCCGTGGGGTGGAGGCGGGGGTCCCGCCAAGCTCTCTCTCAAACCTCTGCTCCACGGTGACATCTCCCAGAGGAGGGGCATTCAAGGGACCTCAGAGAGAGAGAGAGCAGCGTGGACCCGTGAGCCTCCCACTGCAGGACACGGGGCCTGTGCCACCCAGGAGGTGCCACCAGGAGCTACAGAGAGAGGCAGCAGGGAGGGAGGGGTCAGCTCTGCTGCTGAGGACAGAGCAGTGCTGTGAGCTCGTGGCAGTGGGGCAGGAGAACAGGCTGCTCTGGAGGAACCAACGCATTGCTGTGAGAGTGCACGTGTTGTGTCCGCTCTGTGCTGTTCTTAAGACGCTCCTGGGGTGGGTGCAGAGCTTCCCGTGGCTGATGGCTCCAGCCCACACTGTGCCTGCATTTGAAGAGGGATTCCAGCCTCGGTTGTGTTGTCTGTAAGTCACTGGAGGGGCAAGCCAGTGTTAGAAAGTGTGGGGTTTGCTTTCGTCTTCCCTGTGTTCCTGAGCCTGAACACTTGAGCCTTCTCTTTCTTTATAACGAGCATCCCTTACCTTTTTTAAGAACCATGCTGACTACCTGACAGTCAGTGGGACCACGCCTGGTGCCAGCAGGCTGCCTGGGCCCAGCCCACACTGCAGCTCCCTGGTGCTGGGGCAGGTCCTGGGGTGCAGCTGTGCCTTATTGCCCACTCCCCAGCCCCACTGCAAGCCCCAGAAGCTGTGTGTCAGCAGGCCTGGGGAGCACCAGTGCGTTTCCAAACACTAACAAGCTGTGGGGTACTCGCAGTGGGTGCAGGCAGCCCACCCTCCAGTTCTGCTGGCTGCTCCCATCCAGCACGCTTGCTGCCCCAATGGGACCAATGGGTCTCCCTCACTGCCAGTAGGAGGCACTGGGGTTGCACCACTGCGTCCCTGCTCCCAGTCCAGGAGCTGTGCTGGGTGTGCAGAGAGCCCAGGGCACGTCAGCTGGGCATGGCACACAGCCCTGTCTGCTCATGGCTTCTTTGATGAGTGACCCGACCTCATTCTGTTCGTGGCTGATGCTTGAAGATGAGCTTTAGGGAGGGGAGGGCAGCCGGCACCGTTTGCCCATCTCAGATCTTTCAGACTTTTGCAAAACAGGGGCAGTGTCCCAGCACAGACTACCTGGCTTAACTGTTCCTTTTACGCCATGCAACTCTCTAAGGTTTGAAACTGTGATGGCCTTCTCTGAGCCAAACCCACCCCATCCCAGTGTCACACCATGGGGATCCCTGCAGCGCTGCGCCCATGCAGGCAGCAGCAGCACAGCCCTGAGAAGCCTTCGTGGGAGCCAAGGGGTGAAGGGTGGGCCCAGGGCAGACCTCTTGTCCCCCCTGACAGAGGTGTATCCTAATGGATGCCTGCCTGTCCCATTTGTAAAACCTTCCAGTATCACCTTCCTGCATCAATTCCTACCCTTGTCTTCACGTTTGTCCTCAGTGTCTTGGGATTGCTCTGCCCCAGCACAGAGGACACCTGGCAGCCTTTCTCCTTGCAGGACCAGCCGTAATTTTATACCACTGATGTTCCTCAGGTTCCTGAGTTTTAATGAATCTTTTTGGCCTCTTTCTGTATCAGGGTCTTCCTGTGCTCATCACTCCGGCCCCGTGTCTGCAGTGTCCCTGCCCCTGGCAGAGTGCCCTGAACTGCACTCACTGAAAGTACATTAAAATATTTGTTATCATATTCCTCTTTATCTATCTGTCTTGGTTGCTTTCCTTGTAATCCTGAAGTGCTGAGTTGCACTGTGCCCAGGCTTTGCAGCCATGCTGATGCTCTGTAGTCCATTTGTCCCCTTGCAACTGCACTTCTTTGCATTTAACCACGCAGCTTCATCTGCCATCGTGCCACTGCTCCACTGCCTTGAGCAGAGCTTGAGATTCCCCAACTGGGGGGAGCCCAGGAGTCCCCATCCCCACCTTTTCTGGGTGAGACCACCACCAGATGGAGCTTCTCTGCCGCGTTGAGCTACTAATTGCTATTTTCCTTTTCTCTTAATCAACCCTGTTATGGACGTGCCCCAGTGCTCTCGTCTGGCTGCTTTGCTTTGGCTCCAGCAGGACTTTGTGCAGAGGATGTTGGGAAGAAAACAGTGCATCCTCTGCTCATTGTGTTGTTCACTACTTTACCGACACACTCTGGGAACTCTAAGGGAGTACTGTGCTCATGCAAACAGCCCTAAGTTATTCTCATCCTCCTCAGGTGCTTCATGTTATGAACCAAATTCAGTTGTAAGGCCAGGGGATGTTAAATAAAGGAGACTTCTCAGCTTTGTGGTAGATGATCGAGCCTTGATGCTTCCAGAACTGAGAAGGGCATTTTTAACCTCACTGCTGAACAAAGGGAAGTTTCCATTCGTAGCCATTATTTTTTTTCTCAGGGGATTTCAAGGGTGGACTCTTTCAGGATGTCAGCACTGTGCCTCCCTCTGCTCTCACCTCTCCTCACCCCCAGCACCCAGCACAGAAAGGCTCTGACTGGGAACACTGCTGGGTGCTGCTCTGTAGTACTGTGTCCTATTGCTGGATGGCAACAGCAGGGCAGCAGTGCTGGGTGCTGAGCTGGGAGCACTGCTTCCTGCACCCAGCAGCTCTCACACACAGTGCTGGGCTCCCACAGGGCTGCTGAGAGCATTTAGTCCGAGGAATTGGGTTTTTTGAAGCACTGTAAGCTTTGTTCAAGCAGCAAGCAGGCCACGGGTGGCACCTCGCACCGCAGGCAGCAGGTGCTCCTCTTGTCACCTTCCTGGCTGCTGGGTATGGCTGCTCTGCTTTGCCTTCCTCCCCATGGGGAAACCCTGTGCTGGGAAACGAAAGCAGAAGGTGAGAGGGCTCTGCTGTGGCCATTCACAAGGAGGGGGTTATTCATGCAGGCACAGCGATTGGAAGGAAAGTCTTGAAGCAAAAGTGACTGAATCACTTTGGGGTTTGGTGGGCAGAGATGCCACTTGTCAGCAGCCCAGGCTGGGCCGGTGTTTCAGGGAGGAGCAGCTCTCTGATGCCCAGCACTCAGCAGTGCTGGTGCCTGGTTACTTGTCTGGCAGGGGGGGAGCCCAAGGGCTGCATCCCCTCTGCAGCCAGCCCCCGATCTGTGGGGTGGGATGGCTGCAGTCACTGTAGGAGGAGCTGCACCCCAGGGCTTGCAGAGAGGGGTGCTGGGTCCCTGCACAGGGAGGATTTCAGGAAGAAAATGAAGTTCTTCTGGTGAGGGGCTGCTTGTGCCTAGAAGAGGTACCAAGGGAGCACAGCCCAGACAGAAAACTCTCAGTTCAAGCAGAAGCATGTGTCTGGGGGTGGAATTTCATTCAGGTTATGATGGGTCTATCACAGGGGGTGACAGGCTGACGTGTACCTGAAGGCATGGCAGGCTGCCCACTGCCCTGGCTCTTCCTTGCTGGATGGAAGAGGATGCTTTCAGCTTTGCAGGTCAGCATCCCCTGCCCTGCAGCCACCCTCACACTGAGCCACCCAGCCCTCCCAGTGTGGGGTGCAGCACTGCCCAGAGAGCAGTCCTTGGTGCTCGGGGCCAGTTCAGCACCCTGCAGAGCATGCCAGATACTTGGAAGTGCACGGTGCTCCCCGCTGCTCGCTCCCCAGCTCCTTTCCCCACCCCCCAGGAATCCCTGCTCTCTCCCAGCACAGCAGGGCACACAATGGAGCAACAAAGCATGTCTTGCACTGAAGGCATCCCCCCTGGCAGCAGGAGGGGAGGAAGGAGCAGGCTGGGTCTGTGGGGAGGTGGGGAAGGGGCTGCCTGCAGACACGGGGGCTGCGTGGGACACAGTAGGTTGCTTTTACCACAAAATCCTTTCCTTCACAAATATTCTGTTTTAAAGTGATGTAATATATATATATATATATTTGAAAATAAAATGGTACATGCAGTGCGAAATTGTTCAGGCTGTGTTGGGGGTTTTCTTCTGGGAGGTGCCCTCCTTTGCAGGGTGCTGGAGGTACTGGTGGGTGCGTGGCAGGTTCCCTTGCACAGATCTGTGTGAGCTGCTCAGCCTCAGGCTCAGCTTCCCCACTGGTTTAGGGAGAGCAGAGCTGCCTCCCCGCAGCTTTTCCAGCATGAGGGAAGATGAATCCCCTTGCTGAACCCCGCTTTGCTGTCCCTGAGAGCTGGTGCTTCAGGGATGCAGGGTGCAGCAAGCTGTTGTCTGATCAGCAGCACTTGTCCTGTGATGAAATTCAGGACCTTATCTCTGATGTGGGCACACCTCAGGAAACAAGGAGGGCTGGAAATCACAAAAGAAAGATCTGTTACTGAGGAGGGTTCCCAGCTGCCAGTTAAAATGGGTCTATAACACACTCCAGCAAAGCAAAGAGATGTGTGTTCTTATCAGAAACATCCAACAAGGCTGGGCTGGGAGGTGCTACCCCTGCCCTGCTCCGGGAGCACTGGCAGACAGCAGTGCCTGCTGCTGGTGCTCTGCCCCGTCCCACATCACTGCAAATGAGTGTGTCCATCAGGCAGAGCAGTGACAGTTCCATGCTGTTCCCCTCGGCACGCCTAGCTTTGCAATCTGTGCCTCTGACCAGCGGTGAATTGCACTGAGGGATGGGGACAGGGTCAGGACACCTGCCAAGAGGACGTGGGACCAGAAGGGGCTGCAGGGCCTGAGCCCCAGCCGTGCTGATTCCTGCAGAATTAATCCTGGGGAATGTGTATGTGAGCACAGGGAGGAGATAAGAGCTCAGGTTATATATTGCTGCAGAAAGAGTGGGGGCTCAGGCTTGCCACACAGCCAGCCAGCAGCAGGTGAAGCATCGTGGTGTAAACAAACATTTGCCCTCTGGTTTCTGCTCTCTGTATACAGCTGCATCACACAGTTGCTGGTTGGTGCTTTGCAGTGGGATACAAGCAGGGCTGGGGCATCTCTGGACACTGCAGTGGGACCTGGCTGCCCTGCAGGCAAAGGTTAAACTTTAACAAAGGATAAATGACTCCAATTAAAGAGCAAACTGCTCCTGTAATCCACTTTGTGCCCTGTCCCAAAACCAGATCAAGCTCCTAATTAAATTACCAGAAAAAATATCAAGGCCACAATATTATTGAGGTATTTGCCTTTGGCCATTCAAACAGAATTGGCCCTGAACCAGAATCCAACCACAGCTGGCAATCTAAACCCAGATCTGGTATTTGAGGCAACCCTTATCTCTGCAATCACGTCAGGCTTCAGGGGGCCCTGAGCTTGTCCACATCCATTCACCTCCTGCGTGGGTTCATCTCCCATCTCCGGCACTGCACGTGGAAGGAAGGAAGCAGGCTTGGAGCTCCCAGCTGCAATGAGAACACGCAGTGCACTGAAAGTGACTGATGAGAACTGGCACCAGCACCTCTGGCAGCAGCAGTGCCGCTGTGACAGCGCTGCGGGCAGAGCTCACTGCAAACTGCTGAGGCAGAGAGCTGGGTTCTTCTCCAGCTCACTCCTTGTTCCCAGATCCTCCCGACTTTCCCTGTGTGCTTCCTGAAGTGAGGACGGCCCTAGAGCATGGAGCTGGTGACGGCTGGGCGGAGGTGGGACTGCTCCTGCAGATGGGATGGTTCTGGCATGCATGCCTGCTCTGCTGGCACTCACACAGGCTCAGAGCTGGAGTTCTGGCACAGTGACTTCACATCTGCACACAGTATAGCACTGAGATGTACCCTTACCACCACGGGAATTCTGCAGTAACTCAGCACTCTGGGGCAGATATCTGCAGCAAAAGGAGAAACCTCTTCTGTTAAAATCAGAAGAACTATTTCGGCACAAAGCGAGCAGCAGTATCAGGTACCATTCCAGTCACTGAAGGAGAGCAAAGCACAGCACTGTGTTCATACAGGTCGCTTCCCCAATTCAGAGCTCCTTCTACCCTAAAACAGCTTTACGTTTCTCAAGCCATGTCTCTACATCATCTTAGCTGCTCAGGTTGTGAGGGGAAGGGCCCCGGCACGTACTGCGTGCTGTCTGCGCTCGTTGGGGGGATTTACACCTGCGGCGTTGGTGGGTCTGCTTACTGCCAAAGGGGGAACCGAAGTCACAAAGCTGAGAGCAGACAGAGCCTGCTGGCTCAGATAACACCGCCTTCGAGCAGTGCAGCAGCACACAAGTAGCACAGGTCACTGCCAAACTCCTCTTCCTTGCAAGAATTATGCACGTGGGGAGAAACAGCCTCATGAATCAGTGCAGGTACAGGGCTGAGCTGCTGGAAAAGAGCTCTGCAGAGAAGGACCTGATGGCCAGCAGGATGACCATGAGCCCACAGTGAGCGCTGGTGGCTGAGGACACTGGTGCCCTGGAGGACCAAGGGTTGAGCAGTGGTCGACCATGAGTTGTCAGTGTGCCCTGTTGGTACGCTGGGGTTTGTGGCACAGAGAGTGGCCAGTGGGGCCAGGGGGTGCCCCTCCCCTCTGCTCTGCCCTGGGGAGGGCACAGCTGGAGCACTGCACCCAGTGCTGGGGTCCCCAGTAACAGGCAGACGTGAAACTGCTGGAGAGAGTCCCCAGAGGTTGTGGAGATGACTGGGTCCTGGTGGTCTCCAGAGGTCCCTTTCTGCTCTGACAGTTCTGTGGCTCTGTGGGAGCTTTGCCCCCAGCCAGAGCACTGTGCTCCATCCCATCCCCAGCTGGCACCTCTGCTGCTGGCTGGGATAACCACGGCTGATGCTGTAGTAATGGTAAGGGGAACCCCATCATGGTAAGGGGAACCCCAGGAAGAAACACCCCCAGTGGATCAGAAAGCCACTGAAATGCCTCCAGAGAAGGGAACTCGGAGAGCTCTGCCTTTCTCCCACTTTCCAGCTGCCATCCCTCCCATCTTCCAAATGTTTTGATTCTTCTTTCTCTACCAAGCCTTCTTTCTTTGCCTGCTGCAGAATCTGATCTTTCTTTTCCCTTTGCTGAGAGCTCCCTTGGGTCTGTTCTTTCACCTTTTCACTTTCTATTTCCGTGAAAGACTGAAGAAATTTAGAGGATAAAGCAGTTGTTCCCCCAACAAAAGTCTTCTCAAAGCATTGCTTGGATGCATTTTGACAGGCTCACAATTCTCAGCCAAACTGTTTTGAACAAGAAGAAGCAGTTGCTGAAGTTTTCTGGCTGGAAATAGCACTTATGTTGAAACAAGAAATACTTGGATGCAAACGGGTCGGCCAATTGGACCTCGGCTTTAAGTGGGAAAAAAAAAATAAGGCCAATAAATGCAGATTTAGAGGCAGTGCTTCTTCCCAGGGCATGTGGAAGCCACAAGTTAATAAATCAGGATGGAAAATGGCTTCAACTGAAAATTCGAGGCAGCTGTTGCCCTTCCTCTCCATGCATAATCCCCAACAATAAAACTCTGCGGGCTGATGGATGCCCCCGGCAGCTCAGCAGTCCCTGCCCCTGGGTTGGTGCTTCTGGGCTGTGGGTGAGCTGGGCTGGCACTGCTCTCAGAGGGCACTGCCCTTCCCTGGCAGGAGCTCACTGCTGCTGCTCCCAGCCCTCAGGAAGGTGAGTGCTGCTTTCTTCTGAAGGTCCCACGAGGAAACCTCCCTGGTGCCCTTCTCAGGGCTGGGCAGCAATGTGGGGCACGGCAGCGTGGAAGTGAACTTGATTTAAGTGAGAGCTTTGCTCTGAACTGCAATAAGTTTTCTCAATTAACTCTGCGTGTTTCCTACAGACCTCAAGGCGCTGTCAAAGCACAGCCCTGGGGCACGGCAAAGCCCTCCGGACTTCAAACCCGATATCCCCGACCCAATGCTAATCCGAGGGCTGAGATCGTGACTCCGTGAGACAGAAGGAAGCAGCTGAGTTGTGGGAACTGCTAACCCGGTGCCACACAACAGCTCGCAGTGACTCTGTGCCATTTCTGCAGCTTTTTTCTCGAGGCTGAGCCCCAGAGGACCGCAGCCCACCACCCCCAGCACTGCAGTAGCACAGCGGGTCGGGGCAGAGCTGTGCACGTCCCCGTGCTCCGCTGAACGGGAACAGCAGCTCGTGGGACGCGAGAGCAAAACGCCGGACATCGCATCGCTGCTGGGCTTGATGTGCGCCACGTGGTTAATTAAAAAGGATTAGCCGGAGAGCGATAATTTGTTAAGCCGCTCAGCTTAATTGCTTGCAGTCCTCTGCCTATCCCCACGTTAAGCTCCTCATGAAACGGACGGGGGGGTGAGCTGCGTTTGCTCTTTTGTCTGCCAGGTGCACGCAGATAATGCAGAGCCGTTCCCCGGGGGTTATCACCCCAGTGCAGCCCCTTCCACCAGTTCACCGCTGCCGTTGGTGACAGGCGAGCAGAGCTGAACTTACCCTGAAACTTGCTCTGTCCTTCTGGCCCACGAGCAGAGAGCCCTCGGCACTGCAGCTCGCAGGAGGAGCCATGGGCAGGCACGAGGAATGGTCCGCGCCCGTGGGCACGCAGTGCATCGTGGCACACGGGAAAACGTGCTTTGATCCTACAACAGATCAGCTTTAACACTCCCTTTAGTGGGGGGCGAGGGGAAATCCCCACTGCCAAGCTCTGGGAGTGACCCATTCCCGGCATCAGACGGCTGCAGGGCTGTGCTGGTGGCTGAGGAAAGCTCTTAAATCAGCTCCCGTCACCTCGAGCTGCTATTTTAACAGAACTGAACTGAAAAGCTTCTCTTTTTTTTTTCTTTTTTTTTTCCATTAGACAGAAATCTGGCAGACTACCATTATTACCACTGCTGTTTTTACCAAGATACCACTGCAATGTACAAATGGACACAGAATCATACAACGGTTTGGGTTGGAAGGGACCTCGAGGATCATCACGAGCCTCTGCAGTGCCAAAGCCAGCAGGTCTGAGCTGCTCAGAGCATGGCAGTTATCACAGGCATCCCTTCCCATCCACACTCCGTCCCTGCAGCAGCACGCAGTCTGAGCACAGCAGATGCAGCAGCCTGGCTTTATTGCTGGTGTAAATCAGAGGAGCTGAGCCGACTTGGTGGAGCATTGCAGATTTATGCCAGGAGCTGACCTGGCATCTCTATTTTCAAAACTAGGGCAGATTGAAATATGCTGCTCTTCGATAATATATTCGGGTTAACGGGGCTTTTATATTTGGGCAATTAATCTTGCACAGAATGGAAACCTTTTGGGACAACGTGCGAAGGTTGCTAAGAAGAGGAAAACAAACGTGGTTGTGTAACTCAGCTCTCCTATGTCTCTTCTCTCATGAAAACATATTGCAGTGATACAACAGTGATCTAAAATCCAATAATAATATTACTTTAATATAAAGAAGCATAGCAAGACGTAATATAGTGATGATTTTACTAAGAAGTAATTTTACACTGATATAGGATGAGGTAACGTGACTCAAAGCAGAAATATTGGGACATAAATCCGTGTAACAAAGGAGAAACACTACTGTGCCAAAGGAAGTCTGCCCAGTTCACAGCCAGGGTTGTCCCTCCTGCAGCACTGCACACTCATGCTGGGGTCTGTGTGTGCCCAGGCTGCATCTGAAACCATCAACTTCACCATTAGCTGATTCACACTGCAGCACGTGCTGTTAGAAGCCCAGAGCAGTGTGGGACCCCCACCCTGTGCTCAGGCTGTGACACCTCTGCCATGAGCCAATCTTCTATGGCAAAGTTGTTTGGTATTATCCCACATCTCCATTACCCTCTTCTTTGCTCAGAAGCTCAGGTGAGACTGATACATCACTCATAGGCTATTTTTTCTTTCTTTGCATTTGCTCTTCCACTGCCACGATCTATCAGCCCCAACCTCACAGAATTACCATGACCTTTGCAATCTGACACCCAGCTTTTAATTATTGCTTTCAGTCTATTAAACTCCAAAACAGCCAGGGGATCCCACTGCCATGTGCCAAGCAGATAGGCAACAGAGTTCTGTGCTCCAGCCCAGGGGAGGAGATGCTCCCAGCTACCAACTGCTGCAGTGTTTGCTGTGACCATGCTGCCACAGCTCCGCGCTGGCACTGGGAGCACTGGGAGCACTGGAGCAGCTCGGTGCTGTGCTGTGCTGCAATGTTCCTGCCTTGCAGCATGGCATAAGCTCTCCTGTGCAAGTAGCAACAGCCTGGAAGGATGTGCAGTGGACTGCTGCTGGATGAACGCGTGTCGCATCCGTTACTCCAAAGCAGTAATTACACTGTACAAACATGCTGCCTCGATAGCACCGTGTTGATGCACGCTGGCTGAAAGTCTGTCCCCTTACCATGTGGGTTGTTGGGTTTTCTTTTTCATTTCTCTTCCCCTCCCCCTGAAAAATTTTCTTTGGAGCCCAATAAAGCATCAGCTCTCACTGGCTCTGTTACAGCAGTAATACTGCATTCTGCCAGGACCAGCAATCCTGCCCCTGGCCATGGAATTCAGGTAATGACCCATAACTGAAGTAAATTAGTGTTTAATTCCCCATCCCTCGCAGACAGCTTACTAATGGAAATTGATTTCCAGCTTTTTTCTTTTTCATTTAACATGCTCGTCTCATGTCTTCATTTCAGATCCAAGTGCTTCCCGGTGATTTCAGCCCAAGAGTGAGCAGAGAGCTGCTCAGCAGCACCCAGCAATGGCGAGGGCAGAGGTTCCCTGCAGGCACAGCAGCTCCTTCTGCCCGAGCCCACCGGCGCTTTGAGGCAGAGCCCCAGCTGGAATACATCGGTGTAGCTCATATCCCTGCAGCACCCCCAAACTTCATGCTCCCACGGACCTGATCCTCACCCAGATCTCTCACGCAGCTCATTTGCACAGCATGCTTTATACATGGGCAACGTGCTGCAGTGCTGAATGCTGCTGTGTCCCACGCGAGCATCGCTGCAGTGCCAGCTGCAGAGCACACAGGCCGTAATCTGAGCCAGCCAGCGGTGCACACACCCCTTTCCTCAGCTATTTGGGCAAAACTCAACACACGTTTCCCTCCCTGTACAGGAGCACCCGCACTGCAGGCAGAAGCTGGCCTCGGATGTCTGACCCTTTTCCTTTGCACGGCAGAGACAGGCAGTGAGAGAGGTAAGGTTTTATGGCTCAAACCCTATTGAAGTGAGATATCTTAACAACACCGCTGCCCTCAACCCTTCTGCAGTGCATCCTGGCAGCTGCAGAGGAGGTGGGAAGTGGTACAAACACGCTTTTCCCAGCATACTTTCTATGGGGGATGTGGAGCTCAGCCGGTGCTGGTTTACACTTTAAGAGCAGGAGTAACAGCTTGCTTCTGCCTGGTCGACTCTCATTCCAGGGACACTTTAATGGTGCTATAAATTATCTGGTGAAGGAGTTGTTAGTGAGAGATGGCGTCGGGGACATTTGTTCCTTGCTGATGTACAAACTGGCTGGTGTGTGCTTCTGAAGAGGGACACTCTGTGGCGTGATGATGATAATAATAACAATCAGCATAGGCAATAGCAAAGCATTAATTGTGGATTAGAATGGTGCACAGATGAGCGTGCGGATCCATCCTCCCCTTGTGCTCCCTGCTTCTCCAAGCAGTGCTCCAAGTGTGAGGGATGTTTCTGGCCGAGGGAGTTTCTTTTCTGTGCCCCCTTCTCTCTCCTTGCACTGCTAAAAGCAATCTCTCCCAGGCGCATCTGCTCAGGTGCATCACGTCCTTATGCTGACAGTGCTGAACTGCTGTGCTCCTGGAGAATCCTGTTGTCTCTGATGAATGCTAATCCAGCTTTAATTCCTTCATGAAGCAAAAGGGAAGGCAAACATGGAGGCAGATGGAGGAAGGGCACAGGACTGTCAGGTTCACAGCCCTATAATGGCAGGGGAATGAAATGATGGATGCCATCCTTCCCAGGGCTGCTTTGTGTTAGAAGCATAGAGTAACTGTTAAATTTCTGTTCCTTTCATTCAACATGGGTATGGTTAGACTGAGAGCAAATTAACAAACTACCCCTGTGCCTCAGTTTACTTGTTAACAGAGGCAAGAATCCTCTTTCTGTCTGCCAGGACTGTAGGGAGGATTAAACAAGGTTCATTGAGAACTTCATTTACTGTAAGGACATTGTCTTGTTATAGACTTGAATTAAAATATAAATCCATGGCAAAAAAAAATAAAAAAGAAGAAGAAGAGATGAAACCAGAATGGATGGAGTTTTCTGGGCATGATCTGTCTGGGTTTTGATATTCAGAATAGCATGCAGAGGAGAGATAACAGCTCTACCGAGATGCGTGGGTTCCGTGAGCATACACAGAAGTTCATGTGCTGTCTGACTTTAGCATTCAGAGGAGGAATGATAAAAGCAACTGAAGCCTTGTTTGCTAAGAATATAACCACCTTAGGTGAACCCTGCTACACAGAGATGGTAAGAACTCAGAAAATAATGGGGGGAGCTACTTTACTTAATAGATCACGGGGAAAACGTAACCATGGCAGAAACTGTCACCCCTACTGCATAGACTGGGCAGAGGGAAGGCAGTAGCGAAGCTGAATACAGATTAAACGCTTAGCCACTGAAGTGCAGTAGAGGCAATTAGAGACAAAGCTTGGGAGATCGAAGTAAGAAAAAATGTCTTTTCAAACTGATGACCAATTACTGTTTTTAAGCTGCAGTAGCCGAAAGACAACTTCCCATCACCAAGGAAGGATGTGGGCTTACACCGTCAGTTTTACTGTCCTGCCTCACGTCGGGGGTTTCCTCGGCTGGTTCATCAACAGGAAGGAAACACCTGTTTGGTATGAGAAGCTGAAAAAGCCCTCGTGGTGCCCACCCCGCAGGATGTTTCCTGTTGCTTGGACCGTCCTGTACACCGGCATGGGGTGAGTTCTGCACGCCCCTCCCCATCTTGCCACGCTGCTTCTGGTGCAATCATTTCAAACTCTTCAGTTTGCTCCTGAGATATCCCTTCGCAGGGCAGTACTGGTTCCCAGCTACAAAGCTAAGCCAGCTTCTGGTGCTGCAGGCCATGCTTCTGGCTGGGCACACAGTTAGCACTGTGACAGGATCCTAAAAGCTGCCACTGCCCTGGGGAAATTGTGTGAGCACACAGCTGGGGGAGAGATGGGAGGACTGGGGGCAGTGAGGGGCACGGATGCAGCAGTTGTGCAAATATAACAGTCGTGCAAACCCTGATCTTCCACAGGAGTAGAATACAATAATGTCTACATTACAGATTTCCTAACTGCAGGACAGCAAAACACTGATAAGTTTCCCTCTTCACAGCTATGCCTCCTACCTGATATGGAATGACCTGGGCGGCTGCAGCAGCAAAGCTATCATCCCACTCGGCCTCTATGGGGCTCAGCTGGCCTTGAACTGGGCTTGGCCTCCCTTCTTCTTTGGCGCACGTAATCTGAAGATGGTAATGTATCTGGCCACCCATCTTTCTGCTAGAGTCCCTGCTGTATGTTCTGGGCTTGTTTGGACGGTTTCTACCTAGCATTATGCAGCTGTAAAGACAGCTGCTAGAAGAGTTTTTGCTCTGATACAATGAACGCTGCACCTGGCTCTAGACAATGGTATCAGTCCCTTCCACCCCTCACCCTGCTCCTGTCACTCTGACAGCCAGTCCTACCGGAGCGGGCGGGAGATTCAAAAGTCAATAGCCCAGCTGCTGCATCTCCCCATTAGGACTCGAGGTTAGAGATAAGTCCTTCTGAGAGACACACCCTGCCCAAGCAAGCAGCAAAGCAGCATCCCCGGGTGGGGCACGGCAGCTGCACTTATCAAGCAGTACAACACAATGCAACGTGCACAGCAGAGCCCTCTTGGAGGACGTGTGTGAAGGCAGACAGCGTGGCAGAGCTGGACATGTGCTGTGGATGTATTTATCTGAAGATCTGAGGCACAGAGTGGGTCACGAGTTCTCATCTGAACTTTGTCACTCTGATGATGAAATGTACAATGTAGGAAGTTTAAGTGATAGCAGCCACTGGTACTGATGGGCATGTTTCTGATCTGCCTGCATAGGCACCATCAGTAGAAGGGCCATTGGACAGTATATTAATCTGTGAAACTTGATAGCAAACAAACAAAACAACAACACTGCTTCTTCACTCCTGGTCTGATGCATTCAGGTCTCACACATTTTGAGGTCTAAGGGCTCAGCCTAGCTGGCTCCTCAGTGTGAAATCAAACTAATTCCTATTCCTTCTCATGACCTCTAGCAGGAGGGTTTTTAGTCTTGCTGTATGTTCCCAAGAGCAAGAACAAAAGCGATTTTCTTCTCTCTGCTCTCCAGGCGCTGATTGACATCCTGTGCTTAGATTGCCTGGCGATAGGGACCGTGTGCTCCTGGTACCACATCAACAAGGTGGCAGCACTGCTGATGGTGCCCTACCTGGGCTGGCTGGCCATGGCAACCTGTCTCACCATCCGCATCTGGAAGGACAACCCCGAGCAAAAAACAGGAAAGAGTGAATAAGAGCAGGGCAGAAAGGAAGGCATTTCGTGAAACCAAACCACGCTGATGTGAAGCAAGATCTAATGATATGGGGGATTTACTTTTGGATAGGCAGAACACATCTCCTCCTCCCACCTTCATCATGGTTGTATAAAAGAGAGGTTTCCAGCAGACACCTGTGTGCTTTTGTAGGGCAATCATGCATCTTCGGGAAGTTTCTTTCCAACGTTGTTGAGGTTTTGGGGCTACAGCTGTATGGTGATCTTACTGCTATCAGGTCAGACTGCACTAGCCAAATTAGGATTTCATGACACCAAAGAAATTCAGATAGCAGCCCAGGCCTCTTTCTCTCCTGCTACTATTCCTTTAGAACAGAAATTGTTCACACGTGGTAAATCCCACCTCTTCTGGACCAAATAAAAATGCCCTTCACTGATGCACACCCATTTTTAAGAACTTGTATTTTTGCTATTCTTGCTGTTGCTTCATTTCCATGTATCACCTGATTTGTGCTTTGTACCATTAACTTTTTATATGTCAGTTCTTGAGCAGGCAGTAATCTGCCTTGCTCTGCTACAGAAAGAAACTGGGCACTTTGACTTCTATTTGTGGGGCATTCCACTTGCTGAGTGTGTTGCTCCAAGATAAAGCAGCAGTGATTAGAATGCGAGCGTTCGTCCCAGGAGAAAATATCTCTATTCCACCTTTGTGTGCTATTCCTTACCAGAAGGCTGACATCAATGCCTTGGGTGGGTGAGAAGACATAAAAAACAGACAGCACCTTAAGAGGTTTGTTTGTTTAAGTACAAAAACACAAGATGTTTTTTAAAGATGTAAAAACTTGCTGACACTGCCTTGAAAGTTGGAATTACAGGTTACAATTAATTACATACCACAGTATTTCCACTCCCTGAATATTATTCCTCAGGAAAGGTTAAAATACAGCATCCCCAGGGAAACAGGACCATGACACGGAATCAGGCACAGAAGGTGAATGGGCAAACCCCTTCCATCCTTTATTCTTGGCTCTTGCATTTGATAGATCTGAACCTTAAAAACGTTGCATTCTACAGAAAATATTTACTATTTTTTTAATCGATAGAAGTAGTTTAGAGGAAGAAAAGTGGCAAGAGAATCTTCTTTCTGGCAGCTGACTGTAGATTAAGGTGTGCGGGTTTCTTTGCAAAGGTTTGGGAATGTAAAATAAATTGTATTTGCTTGCAATAAAATGAAGCCCCTTTTTTTTGGGAAAATAAATAAATGCAAATTATTCTCGTTTCACTGGTTTGGCATTAGGTTTGCAAAAGGGATCCAAAAACTCTAAGGATCCTATCTGGAGTCCATAGGCTGTGCTCAGGCTCTCAAGGGGTTCAGCAGCAGAGCTCCTGAAGCCAGTCTCATTATCTTTTAAGGGCAAATGGGCTGAATGTTCCTGTGTCCAACAACGGTACATGGAAGAGCAGGGTGCTCAGCATGAGGGAAAGCTAAACTCAGAAGAAACAAACAGCAGTAGGTGAGCACAGATAAAATTTGTGATAGTTTTTAAAAATCTGGCTATATATCTTGTTCCATCATTTCAATCTCATCTATTTTTTCCCTTGTAGCTGAAGGACACCATTATTCACGACTGCTGCTGCAAGCATTTTGCTGTAATCTCTTGAGTAAAAGCTGCCTAAGAGCAGGCCATTGAGAAGATGTGATTGTAAGCAAAAGTAGGACTATAAAGCACTGAATGCTGCAAGCAGCAGTAGAAAGATCATAAGCCAATTAAAAAAAAAGCCACCACCAACAACAACAACAAAAAAAAAACCCACTATGTATTTCAGGGCTTTATACAACTGTATGTTACCACTCATCTTATTTACAGCAATGTGCCCTCCAGAAAGCCACATGCCAAAGGACAAGAAGACGTAAATTATTTCTCCTTAAAAGGAAAGTAATATCTGGGCTGGAGATTCAATTCAGCGGAGTTAGGAATGATTTAAAGCATTTGAACACTATTATGCCAATCCTCTCCTTGTTAGCACAGGACAGCCACGGGGAACAGGGAAGAGCAGAGCCACCTAGTGAGGCCAGGAGGAGAAAGGCAAGTCTTCACAGTGCTCTGCGCTTTCAAAAAGGGGAAGAATATTATTTAAATGACTTTTAAGTTGGTAAGTGGCTCCTGATTTGGAACAAACCTGCAATGTTTAATAACATATCCAAATTAAATACATGGACACTTGTTTGAACATCCTTCAGAATTACTCCTGTTTTTCCATTTTTTGTTTTTCTTTTTTAAGGTAAAGGAATATCTTGAACTAAATATAACACACTTTTACAAACTTTTCGTATTTGCCTTCCCCATTTTCACAGCTGGTGTAACTAGATGACTTCTTGTCTTTATTTCAGTTCTCCCTTCCAGTCCACCTACGTACATACCAAAAGCTTCTCGCAGCAGCAAAAATTGCAAGTGCTCCTATGTGTGATATATGTAATTGCTAGAAATCAATTGACAAACTTAAATTCAGCAAAGCTCCCTCTTGTATTAATATTTAAAGCATCACTGAGTGTTCTTATCATTTAAACAACTGTACTAAAACCCTTTGCATAAGAATAATGTTAATGATGTTTCAAAGTCAGCCATCTAGAAAATCCCTTTTGTGTTGTGCAGCATAGATCAAAACCTGCCTGTCCTTGTGGTCTGGTTCTCTACTAGTGCTCCCTGATGGATCTTGTGCTCCTGACCACAACATGGTTGGAAGAAGCATGTGGCCACACAGCATCCCCCTGCAGAACTTGCCCTGGGAGAGGAAAGAGAACCAGCTCAGAAAGATGCAAGAAATCCAAACCATGGTTAGGAACCTGGCTTGCTAAAACTCATGAAATTTTGCCTCTAAGGGGGGATTTTGCTTGAGGTCTCATGTGGGTTTGCATGCTCTGTCTCTCATGTGGGTTTGCATCCTCTTCCCTGCATGCTCTGTCTGCCTGAGGGGCTCTTTTTCCCCAGGTCATCAGCAAGGAGCACAGAGAAATTTCACTTAAGCCAAAACAAACTAAGGCAGCCGGCAGGCTGGACCCATATTGCCTTAGCGGGTATGCAAGGTGCTTGTCCAGCCCCCTTAAATTAGCCTATGGAATGGATACCATATCCCACCCCAGTGTCAGGGAACATTCATAACCCACAGCAGGACATGCCATGGTCTACATGGTTTGAGCAGTGACTCAGACAAAGGCCATGCATTCGTGACAGTTTTCATAGGGTCGTGGCATTTAGAGAAGAGCCACCTCTCAGATCACCGTGTCTAGGGATGATCCCTCTCTTCAGGCTTCAGCCAGTCTTTCCAGAAAGATGTATTCAATACTAAACTGATTGTACACTTGATCTCAGCCCAAAGGGCACATCCTCTGCCTACTGGCTACACAATATTTGTGCATAAATAAAATCTTTCTGCACCTCTCAGCCCCCCTCTTTCCCCAACCCTCAGTCAATAATTTACTAGCTGTTCCAGAAAACACTCCGGCTTCAGCAGTAAGGAACTTAAATTGACTTGCTGGTGTCTGGAGCTATGTTAAAATAGAGAGTGAAATGCTAGAGAGAATTTGCTGCTGTGTAAACTTCAGTGAGCTGATGACAGGCCAGCAGCTCTCCCACAGCCCCATTAGCACTGAGTGGTGCAGAGCATCAGCTCCCGGGGCTGCGAGCTCCTGCAGCATGGCTGGGGCTGCTCAGTGAAACCACACCCAACAGCAAGGAGCTCGTGCTGCTTGGAGTTGGCATTAACTTCCAGTTGGACTTTGAATTGACTGGGCAGACAGCAGTGCCTGACAAAAAACCACTCCTTCCCAGCTCTACAGGAGAGCAGTAATGTGCGTGTGTGTGTGCTGGGGATCATGGGCCAGGGACGTCCAGGGTTCATCTGTGAAGATAAGGAAGGCAAGGAGGTGAGAGCATCTCTTATCTCTGCTCATTTCAGTGGTATTGCTCTTTTCACAGCGAACTCATGTCCTGCCCAGAGGGGATGTGGGCACTGCTCGGGTTGAACCTTGTGGGATTCTGCAGCAGCTGACGCCTGTGTGTTCCCACCCCTTCTCTTAAAACTTGGCAGCGATGTCCTGCAGTGCAATGAAAGGGACAGGTGAGGGCCTCCAGGGGCTGAAGGAAGGAAAGCTGCCTCTGCACATCACTGTCAGAGAGTGTTTATTTATTTATCACGTAACGGTAGTTACAGCCGGAAAAAGCAGAAGGGGGATGGCTGCCAGACAATGTATCTAGGGAGATGTTTTGTTACTGCCACCAGCTGTCCCTCTGGAATAGAGAGCGCATCTCAGCCATGACTCACACAGCCCGTGTCTTATTTCACTCTCGCATCTATCCAAAAATATTCCTCCAGCCCAAGAATGCAATAAAAGCCTCCTTTTCCTGGCAAGGACTTCCACTGCCAGGTCTCTTCCACTGCCCCTTTGTGATCAGCACAGAGCAGCCATTTTAAATGCAGTAAAGCAGCTCGGGCTGCAGTTAGAGGACAAGCAGATAACCTGCCAGGGAGAGAGGTCAAGAGATTACAAAACTCTCTTTGTCAGATACTCATTCAAGATGAGAAAGGAAAAAAAAATCATTGTATTGTTCCCACATGTCTCTAAAATCAGTGGAAAAACCACTCCGCACTTGGAGGGACACACAATCAGATCTTAATACTCTAGAAACGAGCAAAGCTGGAGTGCAGTCTCCCAGAGCCCTAACCCTCAGCCTTCCCTTGCTTGCAGACCCCTGCTGGCAGCTTTCCCACTGCTCTTCAGGTCCTACTGCAGGGTCAGTGTCTTTGAGGTCTACTCATCCCCATTATTCACAGTTCAGATCGGGCATTCTGGCCTTGATGCCCCAACACAATGAAGCCAGACCTTTTAAAGAACAGGGGGCAGACTGCCAGATGTTGCAGGACACATCTCTCAGAGGATGGAGAATGGGCTTAGGCAGGAAACCACAGCTTGGGTTCGTGCCACTGAGAGGGAAGCAACTGCAGGGCCCATCTAGTTCTGTGGCGCAGGGCTGTGCCCCTCCGTGGGAGGTTCCCCACAAGTGAAGTGCAGCTGCTGAAGATTTCCTGAAGAGGGATCAGTGCTCACCCACCGGCTGCATCCAGCAGGGAGAGGCCGCAGGGAGGTGTGCAGGATTTAGCCTCTGCTGCAAGGGCTGACTCCCAGTCCTGCTCTGTGAGCCTTGACGTGCGTGCAGATCTCCTGTGCTTCTGCAGTAAAACAGCATTGCACTGTGCAGGGCTCTCAGAGCAGCACAAAGCTCACAGGCAAGTAAATAAAGCACAAAATCGGAGGAGAGGGGAAGGGTGAAGGAAGCCTCAGTAACAATGCCTGCTGGGAGGTGCAATGATTTTAGCTAACCTAAGTGCTGTTGGGAGGTCCTTGAGCGAGGCCAGCTGCATCCTGGGCCCCTCAGCACTGTGCCCTCACTCCTCTGAACGAGCTGATGGGGACAGGATCCCATTACTGGCTCCGGCCATCAGACCCATGCTCGGATGCTCCTGTGCACACGCACACACTTCAGGGGAACTAGGGTCATTTAAAAACAACTGAATACAACTGATCAAAGCTTTCATTCCTAAGGCTCTAATGCAAAATGTCAGCTCGACAGCAGCTCGGTGGTGTCCCTTTATATTTTTGGCACAGGCAGACGCTGCAGGGGGTGGATCATGACTATTTAGTGCACTGCCCTAGATGGAGCTGTGAAGCAGCTGGGGTAGGGCTGGATAGAGGTAGAGTCTCGGTGCCACATTCCAGAGATTAGATAGGAGCTCAGCCCTGAACTCTGCAGAGGGGCCAGGCCAGTGAAAGCTAAGGCTGCAGGAAAGATGGGACCTTAACAGTCAAGAGCTTCCAAAAATAAAAAAGAAAAGTGGGTCAGATTGAAGAAGAGTGCTTTTTCAACACACAGGGGGAAGACAGAGACAAGCTGTCACTCATTAAGAGAGGATCCCCATCCCCAAAAACACTGCCTAAAATGTCAAAGGTGAGAGTAACTGGGCAGGGGAGTTGGAATTTGAGCATAGTTACCACGCAAGAGGAAAAACACTACAGCTGCTCTCCAGGAAAGTATTTTCAGCTTAAAAATAAATAAAATTTTGCACCAGGAAAATATATGTTCCATGGATAGGATGTCTTGGGACTTCTCAAATCCTTTGCTGCACTGTTGTCACAATACTCTCCATGCCAGCTATGCCAGCCATCACATAAACAACTTTCTCATCACTAGCAAACAGTGAAGGAGTGAAAGGGTGAGTGGTGTGCCCTGTCCTCAGCATGCATTTCAGTGATCCTATTAATGAAGAGCTACAAAAGGTATTGTGATTCTCACAGAAGTACAGAAAGACAAGTTAGCAAGGGGCTTGAAAAAGCAGCCAGAAGACAAAGTATCTGCCTAACAGCATAGGTTTGTTTCACTTCATGATAGCACACAACCCCTAAAGCTGTAGGAGAGCTGGCTACAGGGGTACCATGAGTTTGGTGTGAGAATGAGTACTCACATTTCTGATTTCTACAAAGAACAGCCTGTCCTCCTCAAACTAACAGCAGCTTTCCCACTAAATACAGAATGAATACTCGATCAAATATAGCGTAATATTTATCTCAATTATGACGGTGAGTTCTGAACTAGGTGCAGAACCTGGGACACTGGAGGTTTGATTTCCAGTGTGCTTCGGCTAAACTTGAGTTTGCACCACTACACAGCTTCCATTTGCTCTCCCCTCATGTCACAGTAAGGTCAGTCCCTGAGGAAAGCCGTGCTCAGGTTTTCATCAGGCTCGGCTCACATGGGATTTATACAAACCTTAAGTGATTAAACTGTGAGAAGAATTTCACATCACTCCGCGTTTTTGAAGAGACAATTCCCCCAAACCAAACATACAAACCCACTTTTAGAGCTCGTGTGAAGCCCAGACTAACCCTGACTGTCCTTTCAAGCTATTGCAGCCTCCTGGAGAGATCTGCTTGATATACTGCTGAGCAAAGCAAACACCCTAAGCTTGCGTCAATAAAATCTTTATAGTCCTTCTCATTTCTTTGTACGAAGGATAGAGTCCACACCCACAACAGTTCAGTGCAATCACAATAAGTACTTCACCAGAATGCTTCCAAGGAACTCTGTCCTTGGCACACAGTTCACACCAGTCCCAGTAGGTACTGCCTGACTTCCAGGTCTGCAAACACAAACCACTTTTCTCATCACGACTCCTCAGAAATTTGTCTGATTCTTTGGCTCCCGTGCAATCACTCATGCAACATCTGCATCCCCTGCAGAAGCAAAGGGGAAAGAAACAAAGGAACACTGCAAGAATCTCTAAGCCAATTGATTTTCAAAGTCCTTACTCTTATCTAGCAATGTTATCTCTCCTGGGGTGCTAAGCATTTTTTAAATACCCAGTCAAAGAAGAGAAAAAATAGGGAACAATGTACTCAGCACATGCCATTGGAATTGCCCTGCACCTGAAATACTGTCCCACTGTGAATTATCAGCCCGACTTCAAAATATTTGGGATAAAATTCTGGCTTGAATTTCCACGGACACCATCTGTAACATCAACGTTAACAAGCTCAAACTCGAGATTTCATTTTTCATGTCCCTCCCTGGAAGAGCAGGGGAGAAAGAAAGGCAATCTCCTGCTCTGGGCGCTGTAGCTGGGACACTGCAGGTGGCCCATTAGGCCAAATCCACAACAATGGGGACTTTCCAGCAAACCAAATGGGGACTGCCCCTTTCCCCTCTGGACTGAGCCAAAACAGTGGTCCTTCAAGGTCAGCAAAATAACAAACTGGCAAATGGGAGGTAAATGGAGAACCTGCCAGCTCTGCATCGTGCCAGCTATCTGTCGCAGTCATGGATAAATAGATAGTTATGCTTCCAGGATTTTCCACCCATTGCTTAACCCGCCCACCACGAAGTCGTCACTTAATTTTAAATTAAAAAGGCAGCGCAGGGGATTGTTAAAAAGACGTAGAGAAAGCTGGGGAAGGAGGCGACATCTGAGAGCCTGGGACACCCTACCCCTTCCAGCCTCTATCACTGCTTTGTTCCATATTTAGCCCCCGACAACTGCCTCTAGCACAGGAACTCCCAGCTCTGTTTTTTTCCCTGCCCCCTCCGCTGCCTGCACTCCCCGAGAGCTTTCAGAAATTGCTCTTTTTCCCAGTGGCTCTAACTGACTGTCCCTATACCCAAGAAGATGGCAGAAAAGCAGGAGGAGCCCAGCAACACCCAGAACGGTGAACCCGACAACGCAGAGGAGGGCGAGGGAAAAAAGAAGAAGAAAGTGAAGCGGGAAGACCTGCCACCGTTTGAAATCGTGACAGGGTAAGGGGTTCAGCTATAAAGTGGGTGCAGGAGACTGATGGGGATCTTCAGCTCTGACGCTGGGTAATTAAAGGCAGTATCTTAAGTCGCCACACTTCTCAGTATTCTTAAAGGCTTTAAGTGTGGCTTTCACTGCTGTGGGATTGTGTTAAGTTTCAATGGGTTTTGGAGTGGACAGATTCACCCTGGGGCAGGCAGGCAGACAAATCCATTTGTTCTGATACAAGGCAGGGCTGTTTCCACAGAATTCAGTGATCCCTTTGCAGTGCGTGGAGCCCTGCTGAGTGCACTGGGATCGCTGCCCATGGAAGGGACGGGCCCTTGATGAACACCCAGTATCGATTTCTTGGCGTAATCAATGGCTCTTGTCTGAAAGTTTCTCTATCTGTGTATTAAGAAAAATAGCCCTGCTACGGCTGATTTGCTTTACGTACCTAAGGGACAGATCTTTCAAGAGAGAGAAAAGTCCACATTTTCAAGGGCTCCACTCTCGCATCTGGAACGGGGCACTCAGAGAAGCCCCGCTCACAGATGGGCACCAAAACAACAGGCAGCTTCCAAGGCAGCAAAGCAGCTCTTGTTGTAGGGGGAAGAAGTCATGACACCTCTGCTTAGGAAGCTGAACACTTATCAGACATCACTGACAACCACTAAAAAAGGTGTAATCTGCTCTCTCCAAGCATTCAGAAACACTTGTTGCTTTAGTATAAAGATGCCCTATGCAGTTCTTCCCTCTGATCTCTCCTGGAAGTCACCAGGGCAGTGTTTCCAGTGCATAAACCAAACCCACGATTTCTTCCAGCTGCTACAATGCAATCCTCAGGCCAGACTCCAGAAGCCCACTTGGAAGCTTGCTGCCTGGGACATGGTCACCAGTAAGAAAGATGCTGCAAAATGTATTTGGTTGGCACATCTGAAAGCCATACACAAGGTTTCATCTCCCACAATTGGGTTATGTCCCTGCACAGAGGTGAAAAAAAACAATTTTCTTCTTAAAATGTGCATGCTCTGAAAATCACGTATTGGATTACCTCGGGTAAAGCTTTCCTAGGACTGAGTTCAGTTCTGTGCTCCACTATCTGTGCACACAAAGCTGGTAGCTGCCCATTTTCTTTCTGGTCAGTGGTACCAAGCAAGATGAGAGCTGAGGTTTCTGAAGTGCAAGCACTCAGATATTTGGTGAGGAGCAGAGCTGTCAGTATGGGTATTTATACTGTGCTCATTATGATACTATTTGGAAACTGTTTATAGCTGTCTGGAGAATTCCTGCATCGCTCACGACCTAGTATCCCTTGATTATTAGTTTATGATTGATGCTGGCTATTATTAAAGGTGAGAATGAGGAAGTGAAGCAGAAATCCCAGGGGACCCTGAAAGATGTACAGAAAAATCCAGCAATCTTTACTCTCATTTTGAAAAGGACCCTGTCACTAGGAGCTGTGCCTCAACCTTGTATGAGCAGTTTGGATTTCCTAATTATTTAGAATTTTTCAGTCAATAAAACCAGCTATGTGAATTATGAGAAAACAACTGCCTCTGTGCAAGCACGTAAATTCAATTACACTGCCTTCTATCAAGCATTTCAGTTTCAGCCCTTGGATTAGGGGCATCTTATGACACACAGCCAAGTTCTCAAGCTGAGTCTTATAGTTGAGCCTGGCATACACAAAACATGTTGGGAAACTAATCACTCTGTGTAAGAATATTAACTTCCCTTCACCTCACTTTTTGTCGACATTTGGCTCAGTACAGCCCCGGATAAATGTAAGCTCCTGCTGTGTGCTTTTCATGACATTTAAGTGGACGTATTTATTTACACATTACCTAGAGTGTAAATGAGGTTTCTTCTAGCAAGAGGTGATAAACCCTTGGCTTCTGTTACAGTTGATCATTACAGACTTTCTATCATCAATGAGTGCAGCACAAGTGTTCATTTGTGAATAGTTGTCAAAAAGCAGCAAAAGGATGCTGTTCTGTAGGCTCCAAAAACTAAAAACCTCAAAGTCTCTGCAGCCCCACAGCCATGGGCTGGATGGAGCCTTCCACACGCATAAAGCTCACATGCAAGACCTAAACTTCAGGCCCTTATTAGATAAAGAAATGGCAAGAAAATGGCTTAACTATTTGCAATAAAAAAGAAAGCAAGCAGAAAAGTAGTTAACCTAGTCACCATAATAGCTGGTATTTGTGCATTTTAATTAATTGTACAGTTACATGCAAGATAACACAGTTTTTGCACTTAGCACCTACAGCAGGTCTGGTGTAAGAAATATGAGAACAGAATTCACATCTCCTCCGTACATTTTGTTGGCATTCAATTTTCCTAATGTTAGAAAAACAAAAAAAGGTAAAATAGGGTTATTATAAACATTTGTATGTCACCTGCCATTCAATCATGGGAAAACAGGCTTGCCAAGGGTTAGTGGTTTACTCACAAAACAAAAGCTAGTGGCATCCAGGTAAGCAGGCTTTGTTTTCACAGCAGATGACAAAGCTTTCTCAGGGATGTATTTTGATTATCAATCACTTGTGAAGAGTTTTAGTCTACCCAAATACCACAATTATGATACCTTGCTTCACCTTGGATCATCTGCCAGGCATGCTGTAACTCAAAGGACAGAAAGCAGCACAGAATCCAAGCGTGCATGCAATCCTATGGGGCACGTGGGAGCTCTTTCCCATTCTTTCACTGCTGCACTCGTTGCTGTGGGACTTCCCAGTTACTCCGGGGACCAGAGGCACCTCGTCCAACCCCCAGCTGCTGGGAAGAGTCACAGCAAGGACACAGCTGAGCCTCCTCAGGACTGGTGTTTACAATTCACACTTGTGCTGAAGTGTCCTCCCTCCTCTGGTTTACATGGGATTAAGGAGATTCTTGCTAACTAGCAAACACAGCCTCCTGGTCGCCTCCATATCCACGATCAGCAAGTTTTCCAAGCTCTCAGCCAAATACTTACACTTGGAAAAAGCCCTAAGCTTTGTTTACATTCTTCACTGGAAACTTATTCATTAAGCTGATGCATATTCCGCGCTGCTGGAAGGGCAGATTGAGGTGAACATCCCAGATAATCTCAGATGGATGCCTGGATGATAAGCACAGAGATCTGTGTAGGTCTGATTAAATGTGCACTGAGTCAATGCATCCTGGAACAGATCACTGCTGTTTAAACTGTTCATCAAAACATACACAATTTTGTCTCTGATGTCACCACTTCGCAGTCAAGAGAGTTAAATCAGGAATTAACACCCATGACTCTGATGTGACACATTTAAGTACAGAACAATTTCTTGTACCAACAGAAACTTGCCTTTGAAACAAGGCCATCAGTGGCTTGTTTTACTCAGCATAGTTGGACTTCCAAAGAAATGCTTAATTAAAGAATCATTAAATCATTATCTGAATAATCCTTTATTATTATTAGGATAGAAAGCAGGAAGAGTGCTGTTCTCAGATGGATGTACATTCTTCTCAGCTCAAAGAAGACAAGTGGAGTTTGGGGAGTAAAAGAGGTGCTTTGCTGAAATAGCCTGATATTGCTGTTTAGTGTCAGAGGAGGTCTTGCAACACAAAAAACGAGACTAGCTCAGGCAGGTAACTTAAAACTTCCATTGCTTAGCATTTTCTCTCTGTTCCCTTTATTTAGAGGACTGACAGTAGTTTTTTTCTGGGTAGTTTAGAACTTGTGCACACCGATGCAAACTCTCAGCACAAACCAGAGCAGCACAGATCAAACCATATCAGACCAGCGTGATTTGTTTTCAGTAACCAAAACAAAAGCCTGTATCCACACTGCTGACCATCCCTCACAGACACACCCCCAGCTAACAACGCCAGTGCAGAAGGCACCCAGGCACTTCTCTACTAAGTCCCAGCTTGTGTAGACCTCATCTAAACAGGACTGCATAATGTAAGCATTTAATAATACAGTTCAGAAAGCAGCAGAAAATCTGCTTATAGTAAAATTTCTGAAGCCAGACTTGTACTCGAAACCTGCACGTTGTAAATCAATGATATGCAAAAAGATTTAGGGTCCTCTTTGACTGACAGCAACAACAGACATTCCTGGTGTAGCTGCTGTGTGCACGACACTGTTCCAACTCGTACATCTCGTTGCATTTTGAAGAACAATCTTCCTCTCTCAGCACAAAACACAACAGTGCCAATCTAACCGTATCAACTCTCACACTCTTTGGCTCGTGCAGTACACTGCTATTCCAAGAAGAGTCATTCATCTGTAAAATCGTGCTGTTGGGAAACCCAAACCAGAATTGTGAGCTGTAGCCCCAGGCCTTTTACCACAGATGTGCATTGCAGGCCCAACTGGACCCTACACACTGCTGTGGTATCATCAGACACTAAGCAGGGGGAGGGCTCTTTCCTGTTTCCACTTTCTCAAAAGCCAGAAATGCCACAGGACTTTGGCAGCAAGGAAAGCTCCGGCTGTGTTAAGACAAATGCAGAATATGCGTGTACCAGTGAGAAGTTTCTGGAAGTTTCTAAGTGGAATTAAACACAGATGGAAAAATATAATTAAGCATTTAGGATAACATGGCTAAAGCTTGATTACAGCTATAATTTACTCTGAGTTACGTACTCTGACAGCAAACCATTTCCAATCCTTTTCTGTGCAGAAGTCCACTTGCCTACAGCCCATACTGCAGTGCTTGCAGCCAGGCATTACAAGTTGGACTCCCTGCTCCTTCTGTTGGGACTTTCCTATTCCAATCCGATAAGCAGAGACTCGTGCTATCTTGGGCGTTTCATGCAGTCCTATCCTCACTCTTTAGGGGTGCAGCCTTTTCCATTACGGTCTGTAGGAAGACACCTGCTGATTATATAGATCAAGTTCAAGCCCTTCATGGAACAGACCTTATTCCTGGCTTGCACACATTCTCATGGTGGCCCAAGCCAGGATTTCCCACTGGTAAGCTGACAATGCTTTCACTCTCTACATTACCAAGTGAGTACAGCATACCGATTTTGAGCCCATTCACTCTTTTCCATGCCATTCACTTCCACCGTCTCCAGAGACATCTTGTGCCATGTTGCATCACAAATTCTTTCCTCTCAGCAGAACAACACTTTGCCACCTGCTCCTGCAGCCTCACTGCTCTCCCCAATTAATATTTGGAGGGGTTTGAGAAGCTGTCCTGACCTTTGCTCATTGCACCCCCTGGAGAGGTCTGACATTATAATGTAACTGTAGACAAGACAGAGATGAATAAGACACTTAATGTTTTACAAAGATTCATTATAGCTTCAGTGGGAATAGCAAGGTTATAGGTCCACCTAAAGCTCAGATGAGAGGAGTGCAACACTATGAAAGATTACTAGTATCTAAGAAACAAATGATGTGCTGCCTTTCCTTATTTTGCTTTGGCTACTCCGCACAGCCATCACGGCCATCTTTGGGTAGTATTTAGCAGGTCATGGGGCACGTTGTCAGCAGTATCTTTCATCTTCCCAACACTCTTTAAGCACTAGTTCTTGCACCAACACACTCCAGTTAGATGCTACAGGGAGCAACCCAGAAAACCTGGCACTCTCATATATCAAAGAGAAAAAGACTAAGTGTTGAAAACGGGCCTGGAAGCCTCACCACACAGTAACTGATCATCCAATAGTATTTAATGCATTTTTATCTTTTCTTGGCAAGGATCTCTATTAAGATGGCAGAAGAGAATCAAAGTAGATGGTGCAACTGGTCTGAGATCACACAGGAACTAAGCCAATGCTATAACCCTTTATTATGTGCTTCTCTCCTCTCTGCTTCCCCCAGGGAACGCCTCCCAGCCATATTTTTCAAGTTCCAGTTCAGGAATGTGGAATACAGCTCAGGCAGGAACAAAACCTTCCTGTGTTACGTCCTAGAGACCCAAGGCAAAGAGTCAACGACTTCCCGGGGTTACCTGGAAGATGAGCATGCAGCCTCCCATGCTGAAATTGCATTCTTTAACACAATTCTGCCCAAGTGTGAATCGAGCCTCCGCTACAGCATCACCTGGTACGTCTCCTCCAGCCCCTGCGTGACCTGCGCTGAGCGGATAAGCGAGACCCTAAGGAAGAACAAGAACCTGCGCCTGACAATCATGGTGGGACGCCTCTTCATGTGGGAAGAGCCAGAAATGCAGGCTGCCCTGAAAAAAATGAAGTCTGCTGGCTGCAAGCTGAGGATTATGAAGCCTCAAGACTTTGAGTACGTCTGGCAGAACTTTGTGGAACAGGAAGAAGGAGAGGAAGCAAAGGCTTTCGTGCCATGGGAGGACATTCAAGAGAACTTCCAGTACTACGAGGAAAAGTTGGCTGAGATACTGCAGTGAAGCTCACGTGAGTGAGGATTTCTATTTGCTCACCTGGCTCCCTGCATTAGTATTAGGCTTCTCTTTCTCTTCAGGTTGTTGAAGGCAAAATGTGGTATTTTCTTTTACTGCTACTCCCTATGTAACCAGCTGCAGCTGCCAGTACCTGAATATATTATCCCACACAGTGCCTGCCCCCTCAAAGGAGGTAACCAGACAGGAGGCTCCTTCACAGCTGATGCTGAAGGGGCTTAGAGATATCTTTTTCTTCACAGTGAATACCTACCAGGGAAAAAAAAATGGATTAAAAGGTACAGTAGGTAGGGTCACAAGATGCATTAAGAATATCTCATTGCTGCCCTCATATATGGTATTTAGAACATGTGTGAAAGAGCCCAAGAACACAAAGAAAATGGGGTTTCCCCCCACCTCCAGAACAAAACCCAAAACAACACCACAACACTAAAAGAATTCAGTTATGACTACACAATTCCTTTTCAAGGGGTACTGAAGTCACCTATTTAAGCAGTGAAACACAAAAGCATTTGAAGCTTCTAACACGTTCCTCCCTTTTCCCTCCAGGCCCATCTCAGGAAAGATCTGTGAAGAGACATGACAGACTTGGACATCTGGGACATGCCTGCTTTCCCATGCCTTGAATCCAGCAGATGCAGTGCCAACTCCTGGAAGATTAGGCCCTGATGGACTACAGATATGCGTACAACAGATCTTTAATGTCTGGGGTTTTATGATATGTTTTTGTTCTTCTCCACTCACCCCATTTACCCCTGAAACAATCCTATGTTGTCACTGCTGACAGGAAAAGGCAACATGCTGTGTGGTTAAAGCCTTGAATGAAATGGATTGTAGTGGAGCTACAGGAGAGTGTAGGTCTCAAGTCCCAGGATTTCTTTGAGATAAGACTGTAGAACAGAGCTGCTGATTATAAACTTATTTACAAAAACTATGCTTCATAAATATTAGAAAGAAGATAAATAAAATCCTATTACTCAGTCCTCCTCAACAACAGTGATTTCAATTTAAATTACAGTTAACTTCTTAACTCCACAGTTATGATGGAGCCCTAAATACTTGATTTCAGATGCACCAGATAACTTTTTCCCCTTGTTCACTGTCTGCAATAAAAACCTCAGTTAAGCAAATGAAATAAAACTGGAGCCCACTGAAAAGGAGTAAAGCGGTGTTATCTCCTCTATTTCAGAGAGCTTGTAAAATTACACTGACAGGTGAGACACCCTGGGACAGCCAAGCATGAAATATTTCTTACCTGGAGCAAACATCAACAGAAGGGAGAGTGACCAGACAGCAGTGAGTTTCAAGAGAATGCACAATTGCAGAGATACAGAGAGAGAACGGGATTAAACTTCCATATAAAACAAGGTGCAGAGCACGCGAGGTTACAGAGATCACCAATTATGCAACTGATCAGAAAGGGCTCCTCTAGTCCAAGTTCCTCTGTCTCACTCAAGTTTATTTTTCACAGCTGTGTATTTAGCTACAGCAATTACCCACCAAAACCAAGAAGCAAAGAATAGTCACACAGGGAAAGAAAAAATTATGAAGTTCTTAAAGACACAAACAGAATTTACAGATCTCCATCAGCAAAGAAAACAAACAATACAGATTCATACATAAAGCTGGGAACAGGAAATGTTCTGTACATTTAATAAGTAGCAAAGAGTAACTAGAAACCCTGTTTTACACTAACAACTTCTCAACAGTCCCATCCATTAGGTTTATTCAGTACTTCTGGCTTTTCTGTGGGCATTCAGCATGACAGAAGTAAAAAGATCTGGTGTTACAGGACAGTGAGCAATACCAAACTTGAAGGAAATACTGTTAGTTATTCAGTAGTGGAACCAAACTTCCCAAAATCAAGTGTTCAGCAGTGGCCTAATAAACTGTCACTGATTTTTACATTTGGTGACATCAAACAACACGTGTCAGCTGAACTACAAACGCAGTAAAACAATACACACACACAATCTCAGCTTCCATAGTACGTCTGTTTTTTCTTTACAGCATGTCAGTCATTCACAAGTGAAGATTCTCAGAAAACTGAGGACTGCATATTCCACCAATCACATCATACAAAACACACCCACAAGGTGTCTTCACAAGTCTCCAGCATTCCCTTTCTCTGCTTTCCTCCTATTGTCTACAGCCACAACACATACATACATTGAGAGATATTGTTTGCAAGGACTGTGCTCTGATCTGACAGCAGAGTACTGAAGAACTATTCACTGCACACTGATGGCACAATTCTTGTGTGCAATTCCATTTTTAAACAGTGCTCATGTTCAAAAGATGCAAAAAAAAATTAATCCTGCAGAAAATAAGTATCCTATACATCATCGTTGGAACATAAAAATAGACAGGGCTCCACAGGTCGTCGTTATGAACCAGAGCAACAAATACCTAAGCATAAGACAGCTCCAATTTCAGTGCACAGGAACTGCTAGCTTTCAGAAGCTCCAGTGCAGGTGGGTGCTCTGTGGAGGACTAGTGACATCTGGTGGCTTGCTGGGACAGACTGGGAACTCCCTGAGAGTTACAATATCCCTGCTTTCATAACAGATTCCCTGAATACCTCATCTCAAATTAACTGCTCTGAGACTTTTGAGCTTTTAAAGCCATGGCCACCACCAACATGAGTGAGCTATGCTCAGAAAATGTGCTCAGCCTGCAGTTTTCCCACTCATCAGTTAAGAATTTGCCACTGTTGAAAGCTAGGGAAATAAGACTCTTGCTCAGAGAGTATAAACAGTGATCTTTATATCTGTGCCTTCAAACACTTCCCCAAGTATTGCTGAAACTTTATCCCAGTCCAGGCGGTCAAGTCCACACCCAATTCTGGAAAACAAAACATCAAAATAATAATGAGCTCTTTCAAAGTATGCTATGAAGCACTAGCCCTCCAGGCACAAACTCAACACATCATGAATCAATATAATACTGTTAAAATATGGAAATAACCAAACCTGAATGTATTTTTATCAGTTAAACCCACAGGGAAACACAAGCTTCATTTACACACTGAGTAAGAAGAGTTGATAATGAACTCTCAAGAGTAGGAAATCATCTCTCAAAAACATCCCCCCTACCCAAGAATCACTGAATTCACTGGAACAGGCTGCACAGAGAGGTGGTGGAGTCTCCTTCTCTGGAGATGTTCAAGTCCTGCCAGGACACCTACCCGTGCAACCTGGGCTGGGAGCTGCTTTGGCAGGGGAGTGGACTTCATGACCTCTGGAGGTCCCTTCCAACCCCTACAATTTTATGATTCTGTGATTTACACAGCACTAATTTTCTTACTTGGGCATGGAAATGTCAGTAACTCCGTTGTTTAGACAGTGAGTTTTCATGGCTTCTAAACTTTTTCGCATGTCCTCATATGTTGGTTTGTGAGAAACTTTCTTCTTTGTAATCTAAGTATAAAAGTAAAAAAATCAGTTGTACCTTTGCTGTTATACTGCAAACTCCCCCCTTCTCCCTCAAACACATTCCACTACACCAAGTTTGTACACTCAGACTTGCTACCGTGAAGGGAAAAAGACATGAAAAAAGAATTGTTTCATAGCTTGAAACAGTCTAATTTGGCAGCTAGTTCTCTGAACTTCAAGTATAAACACACACAAGAGAGCTTGGCTTCTCCTCAAGCTCTGAAGTACTCAACTTCTCACAATTGTTAGAGGTGTCCTAACACGTAACACAGTTTTGTTACAGAGGAGCACTTGAGTCATTCTCTACTCTTACCAGGTAGTAAATATACCGGTCATCTCTTTGGAGAACTGCTACCTCCCCGGTCTTCTTTTCTAAAACAAAGAAGGTGGTATTTTAGGAACAGTTACAGTCCACTGGGCAATTGTCCCTGAAACCCCAGTAGTGACCTTCAGGTTGGAAATCTATGTTAGTCCTTAAATTCCCACAGTCACACAGTATTACTCACGTTGATCTAACAGCTCTTGGACACCTCCAAACTTCTTCTTAAAAAGAACAGCTATGCCTGCACCCATGCGACAGTCCTCACTGATGCAATGCGCCAACGCGTCCGTTGGGGGGCATGAGAAAAGGTCTCCCTTAACACACTTGATCTAGAAAGCAAGCACAAGTGTGAAAGCAAAGCGTGCAGGCCATAACAACTAAAGAAGCCTGTACAGTATTACTTATGAGGCAGCATGTTTAAGATGGAGATTATAAGCTTGATGTACTGATAACATATTTTCTACCTGATTGGATATGAGAAGCACACACCAGCTGACCTGTTCATTTTACACAATCAAAACCGAGAAAGATCTGAGCACATCTACAGAGCTCCACATTCCCATACTTAAATCACTGAAGGTCTGCACTGATGTGAAACATCGGCATCACTGATACAAGCACAAAAGCACACAGTAGTATCAAGAACTTGCTTTATTATCAGCCACTTCTGCCCCAAAAGCAATGTGCTACAACCAGCTCCCACGTTATCAGAATGTCTCAGTGCATGCAGTGCAGCAGTAGCCCGCATAACCCATCTCTACGCACTTGCTCCCCCTGCTCCTGGACGTGGGTGGCCATGGTAACGTGGGCTATGGTGAAGGCTTCTGTGGAAAGATGACAAAAAAGAAGAGCATTAATAGGGACCTCAGATTGGGAACGAGGCTGAGCCTTGATCCAGCAGACACATCCAAATGGCAAAGTACCCGCTAAGGAGGAAAGAATAATAAAGGAAAGCAGCGCCCTGAGCAACACGGGGAGGTCCCACACATCCACCCAGCCCCAGGTAGGCCCCAGCCCACGAGGTAAGCTGAGGCCACGTGTTCTCCCCCAGGCCATCCCTGCCCGCTTCAGGACACCCCTCAGCACAGCCCACCCGCGGGCACGACGTGAAGAACGGACTGCCGGGCCTGGGCCGGCCCCGCTGCGAGCCTGGCGAGCCTGCCCAGCACAGCCCACATCGCTCGGCCCACTCCGTCACCTCCACTACCGCGCTCAGCGTCACGTGAAAATGGCCGCCGCCGCGAGCCGCCCCTCTAGGCAGGCTGGAGGAACGCCGTCTCTATGATACCCGCCGAGAACATTCCGAGGGAAGCCCTGCCGCATGCGCGAGACTCTCGGAGGCGGGGCCTAGGTGACACGTGACGAGATAAGGGTGGAGCCGAGGCGGCGCGTGCGCAGTGCCGGCGCTGGCGGCCCCACGAGGCGCGCGCACTCCCTTGGGCGCAGGCGCACTCGCCGCAGCTGGGCGGGCCGCGGGTGGGCGGTACCTGGCGCCAAAGGCTGCCACGAGGAAGGCGGGGACATCCGGAGCGAGCGCCGCTGTGCGCATGCGCCGCCTGCGCCCGCCCCCTCTTCTGTCTTTGTTCGGGGTTGGGCGCCATTTTGCGCGGCGGCTGAGTGGAGGCGCTGATTGGGTTTCGGGGGCCGGTAGCGGAGCCAATCAGCGCGGGTCCCGAACCGGGGGAGCGAGGCACGGTGAGTGCGAGCAGCCAATATGGAGCCCCCGAACGCCGGCCCCAGCGCCGGGATTGGCGGGGCCGAGTGACCAGTCAGGAGGCCGCTCGCAGGGCCGGGGCCGGCCGGGCGCTGCGGGAGCCGAGGGGACGGGGCCCGGCCTCGGCGGTGGGGGGTGGCGGTTTGGAGCGGAAGGAGCGGGCCCTGGGAGGACAGGACCTCAGGCGATGCGCACCGGCAGGCGCGGGGCCGAGGGCGGCGGCGATGGAGGGGAAGGCGCGGCCGTTGAGGACAGGCTGCGCGGGCCCGTCCTCGGCGGGGACGGAGCTCGGCCGTTGCGGGGACGGCGGCCGGCAGCGCCCCGCCCTCGAGCGGGGGGAGCGGGGCGGGCGAGCGAGCCTCCTGCCGCCCCGCTGACAGATGGGCCGCGGGCAGCGCTGCCCCTCCTCCTTCCCCCTCCTCCGCCGCCGCCCCCCCCCCCCCGCCGGGCCCGGGCCGCGAGGCCCCGACGCACCTGGACGCCAAACGGCGGCGGCCCCGCGGTGCCTCCGTGTGCGTGGCCCCGGGGCTGAGGCTGTGCCGCTGTCCGTTGCGTGGTGGCCGTGCTGTGCCCGCGTCCCTGAGGCCTTCCAGCAGGCAGCGGCCGCCGCAGGGAGCTGCCGGCTCAGGAATTTGCCCTCGGCCTGCAGCACGCTTTAAAATGGTGCTTCCGTGCTCAGTGGCTCTTGGCGCAGGTAACTGGCTAAAGGGAGCAAGTAGGTTCAGCATGCTCATATGTATGCACGCACGCACGCATATGTTAGTGTATGTTAACAGAGTGCTGTTAAATCATTTTCGGCGTAGACAGTTGCTGAGCAGGAGCTGACAAGTGAGATCAGCTGTGGGAGGAGCACCTACTGAAGGCAAAGGCTGAGCTTTAAAATTCAGCTTTGATACAGTAACACTGGTACTGTTTTGTCAATGAAGGAAATGAAGTAATCCCTTGGAGGGCTGTGATCCTGCACATGTGAAACCTAGAGTTCCCTGCCCTTCCTAGCCACAGCCTGTGCACCCGAGCTTGGACTGCAGTGATATCTTATGTTTAGAGACAGGCTTGACATAAGAGATCTGAGAGAAAACATTTTATAATATAAGTATCCTTTAATTTTTGGTCCGGTGTTAAGAAAGCCTGAGATCTCTTTACAAATAGAGCTTAATTGTGTCCTGTGCTTGTTACTGAGCAACTTCCCTGCAGAATGAGCTGTGTTCTGGTAGGCCTGCAGGCAGTGAGGGCAGAAATTAAGTACGCTGTGTGGAACTGAAATGGAAATCTTGATAGGCAACGTCATCTGCAGGAAAATAAAAGAACAAAAAAACTGTCTCCTCTTCTGGTAGGCTGTGAAAAGCTATTGCTAAATGAGCCATGGACAGCATTGGGATTGCATCAGAGCGTAGGGCTTTCCTTTGCTGTGACTCAGGTTATCATAGTGACCTCCAGAGTTAGTATTGTTGCACCAAAATCCTGAACTAACGTTCTGATCTTACGTTATTATGTCTGAGTATCATGTCTCTTGTAATAAGTCTTGCCTCCAGTCCATCTTGGAGCACAGTGGTGTTAATGCTAAAATAAATCAGTGATAAATAAGATAATTGTGCATTTTCTTAGCGTACAGGAATAAGGTGATGAAAAAATACAGTGCTGTTGAAATAAATGACCCTGAAGCACAAAGGACGTTGTAAAGCCAGAGGGCAGAAAGGGAGTGGTGTTACAGCTGTAACCACAGCAACTCTTCCAGTCAGTGGAAATTGGGGCTACGTTTTGTATACGTTTTTTTCTTTTTGTTGCTCTTTTAGACGTGGAAGGTGAAAGTTATATGCTGCTTTTTCAGCAGCAGAACAGTCATGGGGTAAATCGGATATCTCATTAAGTGTAAGAATTCCTTTGTTGATGAACTGAGGAGAAATGTGAGAGAGAAGGAGGTAATGGGCAAGTATTTTGTTTCAGCAGCGTGTTCTTCGTATGTCTAGGCAAAGGTCCAAGAAATGAGATCTGCTGTCTTTTCAAAATATATATAAGGAATGGGGAGAAGGAAGAGAGATAAAGAGGGGTTGTGGTGTAGTTGGGGAGGAGGGTCTGTTTCACTTGGTTTTGTTTAAGTCTTAATGTCTAGTCCAGTTTTACACCTAGACCTTGTATTCTGTGATATTATCATTTTTAAGCGATAACAGCCTGTTCCTCCACCAATAAATGGTGTAGGCAACAGTCCATAGCCTAGAGTGTGCTGAGTAAAACAGAAACAGGTTCACATATTATTTCAAGGTAATTACAGTATTTAGATTGAAATACATTTTGCTTCTCGATCAAGTTATGTGTTCTTGGAATAAAAAAATCCAGCATTACTAAATGAAAGTAGGGTGACAGTGTCAGAGAGGAAGATCTGCAATTACACCGTGGCTGTTTCTCTGAGTGAGCAGGGCACCACCTCTGCGTTAGCAGGTGCTTTGCTTTTCAGCTGCTGTAAGAGCCTTCAAACTTTGGGACAATAATCACATGTTGTTTTTTTTCTCTTGCCAGATACACAGACTGCGCTGTGCCTTGGTCAGTGTTGGAACTGAAGCACTATGGAGCAGTACACAGCCAACAGTAACAGTTCCACAGAGCAGATCGTTGTGCAGGCAGGACAGATTCAGCAGCAGGTATGGGGAGTTGTGGTGAGCTGGTGTTGGGGAATTACAGAGTTCCGTGGAGCCAGCGAGATGCTTTGTGATCCAGTCCGGATACGTGTTCACCTGAGTTCTGTCACTACAGCTGTGGTTTTGTTGAAATCACAGTAAATAGGTTGATAAAAAATACCTTTATTAATAGAATACTGATTTTAATTTCAGTGGAATAGGGAGTTTACAATCTGGTGGTGATGTGAGGAAACTTACAAATCCTCTGGAAATGGAGGCAATAATGGAGAAGTATGTGTTGAAGTCCTTTATCTTAGTACTTTAGATGCATCAAAACAAGCACGGGAATGACAAAAAAGTAAAAATAAAACACCAACCATGTAACTTTGGATGAGCCCATTCTTCCAGAAAGAAGCTTCTAGTTTGTATGTTATGAAGTGCAGGCTGTTGGGCTGTTTTCAGTTTGGTTTCAAGGCTTATAGGTTCTCAGTGTTATTAAATCTTAGCCACTCACATAGAGTAATGCACTTAGACATAAGCTGTGCGACTGCTGAATTACTTTTGTTGCATCTCTGTTCAAGGCCAGAAGTGTTTCTTAGTTTGTCATGTATATAAATGAGACACTGGATAGTTTTCAGTGAGACATGCTTTGCTTTGTTATCAGCCTGTTTGAGTGCTTGATAGCTGAGACCAGCTTCTTCCACTGAATTTAGTTCAATTTGATTTTTCCAGTAAGAATAAAATTGTAAAAAGGGTTACAAGATGACAAATTAATTATCAAAAATACCTGATTGGAGATCAGGTAACCGAGCGTGCATTTGATTTTATCGGTACCCTGTAAGTAATAGAGGTAAAAGCATTTGTTGACCTGTTTCATTTTTAGTACACGATCTCAAACACAGTGATTTGCTGTGCATGGAATGTTTTTCTAAGTGATTTTTTTTTCTTTTGACAAAGCCAGTTGTACAGCTTTTATGAGAGAGATTGTCCTTCGTCTCTCAAAATGCTAACACAGTTAACATCGATTATTTTGGGACTCTTACTAAAGAGGCTAAAGATAGACTGGGCTTTTAGATTTAACTGCTCTTGCAACATCTCAAGATCATCCTTCAAGGTCAGTGGTGGGAAGACACTGATGCAGGGCTGATACAAATGAAGTCTTAGTCTCCTGTGCTGCTCTGTTGCACAGAAAGGAATGTATGGCCTTTATTGTAGCTAACAGGTCTGGCCATCATTTGGAACACTTTCTTAAGAAGAAGTTTCAGTAGTGAAAGGGAACATTAAGCAGATAGGCTGCAGTCCGAGGCAGTGAAGCAGAGATTTTAATTTCTGCAAAATGACCTCTCCATAACTGACTTTGGTTTGGAATGTTGGAGCTTATCAGTATGATCTGCAGGTTTGCCAGTTTCCATTCTTAGATTTGTTAAATCACATTCCATATGTTCCAAGAGCAGCGTATATGAAGTTTAAAATTCATCCTCTTCCAGCAAAGTGTGGTTGCCTCTTGTGTGAGCTGTGCATTTCCATGTTTCAAGCTATTCCTGTTCCTGTTCCCAGCAGCAGGGTGGTGTCACTGCTGTCCAGTTGCAGACTGAGGCCCAGGTGGCATCCGCCTCAGGCCAGCAAGTCCAGACCCTCCAGGTAGTGGTGACCTCTCTAATTGTGTTTGTGAGCACTGCATGACTCTCCCCATCGCCACATATCTAATGCTGTGTTTTTCACAGGGCTTGAAATAGGGACGGGCAAATTGTTGGCTGATACTGTGTGCTTTACGTGAGGCTTCCCACAAAGAGAGTGAGATCATACCTTTTTGTTAGATCACACCTGTGTTCATGAATTCCAGCTGTTGTAATTCAGAAAGCAAACAGTGGATGAAATGAGAGTCAAAAAGGAAGAAACTCTCCAAGAGAAGGAAGTCAAGAGATACAACTTAAAAGAGATACAGCTTAAAGATTTTCTGTACTTCCAAGATTAGATTTGATACTCACTGTGAATAGTTACGCAGGTTTTTTTCTCCATGAAAGAAAGAGAGAGGTAGGGGGTGACCCACCAGCATGAAGAGTGAAAATTTTTTATCTGTAATTGGAAAAGCTACCTGGGAACAGTATTAGCTCCTGCAGAACTGAGATACAGGCCAGAAATCAGCTACATATACACTGCAGGGAAGCTCAGATGCATATTTCCTAACAGCAGATAGATCAGAAATTGGAAAGAATTGCAAGGTCATTTCAAACCCTGATTTACTTTGATGTGAAGCACTCTGTGCCGTGCAAATGCATTTGTCATCTCATTAGCTCATGTAGGAAATTTGTAAAGGAATTGATAAGCCCTGGGCAGTTATAGCAGTTTAGCAGTGCATTTTTTCACTCAACATTTTGGTTTTGCTTGAGGTTACAATTGCCAGGTGTCAAGTTGAACACAGCATTTTTTATGTTTGGAGTTCAAGTATGAAAAGCTGGCTGACTTGAATTGCTTGGATCACTGTGACCTCCTAGTTCTCCCCACTTTTCTTTTTCTTTCTCTTATTCTTTTTTTTGTTTGTTTTTTCTTTGCTTGCCTTAATGCTTTAACAAGAATCCTGGAATGTACATTTTACTTTCTACCTATTGGACATAGTATTGCTGCCTGTGCTTCTCTCTGGCTGACATGAGCATGCTTTTATCTCTTGTAATTCAAAACACATACTGCCTGTTTTGTCAGTGACTTCTATGTGATAGCTACAAGGTTTAGGAATGAATGGAACAGGGTGGCAAGGGGATCGAGTGACCTGTAAAGCTGCAGTGTTCTATTTAAGGTGTTGATCCTTGGGATACATCTGTGGCTGAGTCTGTTTGTGTTAACAAGTAGTTCACGATGGTATTTGAACTATGCAAAGTGAAGTTGTTGGTATTTTTCTTTAAGTGAAATGCAATGAAAATCTGTGCTGACACTTGGACTGATGTTCTACAGTGAAAGTGCTCGAGAAGTTAATGTTTGGTATTGAGTATTCTTGAATTTTGCAGCTGGAAAACCTAAGAGCTCTGACCTTTTGTTGTAAGCAAACTTTTTGTTTGTGAAAACTTGCAGCATGGTTAGGAGCAATTCCCTTGTTCAAAAGATTTATCTCCCGTTCCAGCTGTGGGGGTATGGCTTTCTGTAGTCTTCAAAGATACATTTGGGAAAGTTTGGGGACTCAGAAGGTAATGAAGTTTAAATGGAGAGTTTCTCTCCTTGCATTTTAGTTTTTTCTATCAGGCTTTTTCCTAGTGACCAATTGTAGTGACCTTTATTTGGAAATCTGCTGTAAGTTTTGGTCCAAGGAATGGCTGCAGCTCATTTTCTGTCACTCTTTCTTATTGAGCTGCATTTTATGCTGTTACATTAACAGTTCCACTTAATAGCCATGAAAAAATTCTCTGAGAATATCACATGCTGTACGTTGGTTAGAAAATGGAAATGTTTAAGTATGTAATTGGAGAATTAAGCTGCTGCAGAATCTCTCTGCCAGAATGGCTTTCTTTGAGCTTTTTCTCATTAGAAACCTCAGTAAAAGCTTAGTAGTGATGCAGTTAATGAAGTTTCTTTTATTACACTTTGCTCTTGGACTGTGTGTGAACTTAGTTATTGTGTCTGGGAAACTTAGCCACACTTTTATGCTTTGTTGGTTAGAGCAGAGCAGGAAAAGATAATTTACAAAATGCAGCAGTACAGCATGGAGAGAGTTGTAGAAACTAAAGGTATGTGGTGGATGATGAACCTGGTGTAGTGACTCTTGCTGGGTTCTCTGGCTGGTTGCTATGCTGCAGTAGGTAAGCAGTTAGCTGAGTGTGGTATCCACTTCAGTTTCTGGTTTCACATATCTGGAGTTTTTCATTGTTCTTTTTGTCTTCTGTCCTGTTCCCTAGGTCCAGGGGCAACCGTTAATGGTGCAAGTGAGCGGAGGGCAGCTGATCACATCGACTGGCCAGCCCATCATGGTGCAGGCTGTGCCTGGGGGCCAGGGCCAGACAATCATGCAAGTTCCAGTTTCTGGAACACAAGGACTGCAGCAGGTGAGCTAACCCTAATTTCATTACAGGTAAATTGCAGAGAGCGAACTGTGGTGTCCTCACGTTGTCAGATAGAGCGCGTTCGCCTCAGCGCTGTTAAAATGGCCCGGGCAGTGGTGGCTGCGGATCTGCCACAGTGAACTGCATAGTTAAAAGTGCATCTAAAATACACTTTGTATTTGCCTTTTGTATTTTAAGGGGTAGTGCAAGCCTTCCAAGGCCATTAGAATACACTAGAATTCTTTAAGAAAAGAAAACTTGAAAATAGTTCTTGTGCTTGAGTTCATCTTACATGTGATGGCTGAAGGTGGATTTAAACATTCCCATTGCAAATAAAGCAATACAGTGGAATAATGTATGATTATTTTATTAGAAGCAATTGCTGTGAAGTATTTAAAAGACAGTTTTTACATTTCAGCTGATGCTCAAAGTGCATTTCTCAGAAATAAGGGAAGAACTGTTAACAGCAGCATGTTGAAAGTGTTGTAGTGATTAGAGAATGAGTTCTGCACAGTCCAGGAAGGCATGTGGTGGTGGTGGTGTCTCAAAAGGTTTATTTAGTTATTGAATTCAAACTCCTTGGTTGAAAGACAATATTTTTTGTGTTAGGCTCTTATGCTGCAGTTGTTGAGGAAGGTCTGTGACTGGGTTTTAAAGCAGAAGTTACAAACCATATCCCAGTTTCTCTTTTATCATCTCAAAAAATGTTCTGAATTGGTGGAAAGACTTCACAAATCTGAAGACGTTTTTATTTGTGTCCTAAGTGCTTTTGTATGCTGGATGATTAACTCTGCAGATATCTTAAATCTTAACTCCTCTTGTTTCTTTGACCTGAGTAATATTCCTAGTTTTGTGTGAATTTATTTCTTTTGACTGTTTTCCTGTGTAAGCAGTGCAGAGTTGCTAGAACTGACAACAGTAGCACCTTGTGTGTTACATTTCCTCTGTTCTGTACATTCCTTACTGCTGTTGTATCAGTGACTGCTGTGTCACAGGGAAGAGTAATTTAAAACTCTTCTTTTTAAAATAGAAAGAAGTATCAGTGCTTTTTATTTTTTTTCTTTGCAGCAATAAATCATCCTCAGATGATCTAGTAATGCTGAGGCCAAGGAGGGAGAAATAAGAGGCATAGTTAATGTTCCTTTCTGACTCTTTCTTCCACAGATTCAGTTGGTCCAGCCAGGTCAGATTCAGATTCAAGGTGGGCAGGCTGTACAGGTACAGGGGCAGCAGGGCCAGACCCAGCAGATCATTATACAGCAGCCACAGACTGCAGTTACTGCTGGCCAGACACAGGTAACTGCACCAGCATGAAAGGGTTTTCTTGAGAGGAACAGGAAGAGAAACTTGGCAAATGACTTAAGATACGGTTAAGTAAAAAGGGAAAAAAAACCCACCTTAATGTGGAGGAGAACTTGAGAATAAAATTAATATCTTTGTAGTGTTTTGTACATAACCCTGGGACAGAATAAATAGTCTGCATGTTCTTATCCATCGTGTTTCTGTATATTGGTTCATGGCTGTTTTTGTCTATTTGTTGCAATTTGAAAACATAAGTAGTGCTAATTTCATACTTGCCCCATTTTGTGCAGTAGTCCAGTCATACCTGGGTTTTCTGCTATTTCTTTAGGGCCAGTATTAAATTTCTGAGCAGACTAGTTCTTAATGTACTGATAATGAGATAGGAAACCTGGAACTTGTTTCTCTGAATATCAAATACTAAGCATTAGAAAAAGTTTAATATATGTGCTTCAGGTGCTTTACCTTCAGTTCAGTTGGTTTGTACTCCATCCTATTTCTTTATGCTAGTAATAAAGCAAAAGAAATACATGCCTGAAATGCCATAATCATTATGTATTAATTCAGGAATTGTGAAATTTGAGAAAGAAGCAATTTTTAAAGTTCCTGTGTTCTTTGTTTTGTTTAGACTCAGCAACAAATAGCAGTTCAAGGACAGCAAGTAGCACAAACGGCTGAAGGCCAGACCATAGTCTATCAGCCCGTTAACGCTGATGGAACCATTCTCCAACAAGGTACGAGCTGTGGTGCTACAAGTCGGGGCTTCACAAAGTCTGTTTTGTAGGTTTTTATTGCCTTGGAATGTCTGTCAGTGCAAACAGTGAGTTGTTGTGCTGTGGCTGTTGTGACGTGAAGTGATGGCACAGTGAATGGAAGAGAGGTCTGTGTTGTTACACAGGAATCCGGCAGGTAGCTCTTTCCACAGAAAACTGAAAAATCCTTGTTTTATTTTATTTTTTTTGCAAGAGCTGGTGGAATACAAACGCTCATTTGCTTCTGCACTTGGAAACAGCTCTCTTTCCTGAGGCTGGGATTACAGTGCAGCTACAAATACAAAAACACAAAGTGCAATTTACTTGGTGCCTTGTAATACATTTCTAAATCTTATGGAAGGATGAATGAGTGAAAAACAGAAGTGGGACTAATGGTGTTCCCTTCTTTCTGTGTGCATGTTTTTGTTTTCTTTTCTTTTGCTTTTTATTTTCTTAAAGTTACAGTCCCTGTTACAGGCATGATCACCATTCCAGCAGCCAGTTTGGCTGGAGCACAGATTGTACAAGCAGGAGCCAACACCAACACCACCAGCAGCGGACAAGGGACTGTGACAGTGACGCTGCCAGTTGCTGGAAATGTTGTCAATTCAGGTGGAATGGTTATGGTATGTATTTAACTCTGTTTAAATTGAAGGTAGAGCTTTAAGGTGTCAGTGCATAAGCTGTTGTCTGGGATCCATGTCAACTTAATGTGGTCAGTGTTCTCAGTAGCTAACATTATTGAAAAGTTCAAGGGATGAAAGTTTTCAGTTTCAGTGGCCACTGTCCTGTTGTGATCTGTGTATTCTGTACTTCCTTTCAGCTACAGGAGATGGAGTTAAAAAATCTAGAAACTGAAATTCAGAATAAGCTTTTAGCTGATAAGCAGTCATTTAAGACCAAATTGACTATTGCATTTCTCGAGGGTTCCATACTATTTGTTTTTCAGATTCCTAAGACTTTTTTCTGCTAGTTCTTATGTGTTTGTAGTTTCATGCCTTTCAACTTGAACTTTATTGTTCATCCCCACTAGATGTCAGTAGCTCTATGAGTAATGTTTGCTTAAGAACTGCTCTGAAATTATCATATAAATTAAGGATGTTGTAGCCTAAAAGAAGGGGAAGTGATGGGCATGTCCTGTGTGCAAATTAAATGAGATGCAATAACATAATCATAGAATTGTGTATTATGTTGAAATTTTGCCATTATCAGGAAGAAAAGGAAGTACAAATGACGTGTCATTGATTTATTTAAACTTGTCCTGCAGTTTGAGAGTAACTTTGTTACTCCTTTCAATTTAAATTGGTGTGTTATCTGAAGAAAAAGCAAGCCCATTCCATTGTAAACTCTTACAAAGTATATTTTTGCATTCCCTTTTCATTCTAAACTACAAGTTCTGAAACCATTCTCTGTACAGATGGTACCAGGAGCTGGATCAGTACCAGCTATCCAGCGAATACCTTTGCCTGGAGCAGAAATGCTTGAAGAAGAGCCCCTCTATGTAAATGCCAAGCAGTATCATCGAATCCTGAAGAGGAGGCAGGCACGTGCAAAGCTGGAAGCAGAGGGAAAAATTCCCAAAGAAAGACGGGTAAGAATATAACGTGGATCCAATACAGGGCTGCTGTGTGACAAAGGCACAGAAAATCATCTGTGCCAGAAAATAAGGATTGGAATCTTAGTGAGTTTTTTTTCATATGTTAGTTAGTTTCTTGTTCATAATCTACATCTGAGTAATCTTTTTTATGTCCCTTGGTGGCATTAGTGCTTCCTTTCCATATGGTTAATATCTAATGTATTGTAAACAGGCCATCACTGTAAACGTTTTATTTCAGAGGTGGGGGGGAAGAATTGAGTTTGCATCGAGTTTTTCTGCTGTGTTCTCTTTACTGGAAGTGCTGAACTAAGGAGGGGTAGGCTCCTCTCATTGCTCTTCTCTTGCATGTTGTGACAGAAATACTTGCATGAATCTCGGCATCGTCACGCCATGGCCAGGAAGCGAGGAGAAGGTGGACGTTTCTTCTCACCAAAGGAAAAAGACAGTCCTCATATGCAGGTAAGTAGAATTTTGTCTGTCCTTCAGACAGTTCATGCTTTGAGTTCTTCAGGTTTCATTTTAGAGGAGTATTTCTACTGTTTTCTGTTCTTTTTTTTGGCTTAGGTTGCTGACCTTTGTGCCTCCCTGCCTTTAGATTTGTTTCAACCTTCGTAAAGAAATCCCCCCTCTCACTTTGTTTAGAGAGCAAGCATCTATTTACCTTGAGTAATTAATTCGTAGTAATGTTGATAGAAATGTATTCCCTTTGTTCTACAAATAGAGAACGCTTGTATTTGTTGTTCTAAGAAATATAATCTATGCAGCTGTTGTGATTGCATACCAGAAATTTCCTTTTTAGGACACGTATTAAGGGACATGCTTTATCTTACACGTGGTGGAAAATTCAAGAATGCTTGCCTGTTTCTTAGTTGCCTACTTAGAAACATAAATAAAATGAAAGAAAAGGTTTTCAAAGGAGGGAGTATCATAGTGTAGAAGTAGCAAATTCCATTGTTGAATAGTCTTTAAAGTAGTCCTGTGACTTCAGTGGGAGAATATTTCTCACCCTAAAGTGGAATCTCTTCCAAATACTAGAACTAGACATAGGTCTTCCCAGATACAGAAACAATATGTTGTTAGGAATTATTAATAAATATATATATATATATATATATATATATACATCACAGTTATCTTTCAGTGGCTTGTAAAACCCAGTAGAAATGTGAGTGAAGATCATAGGAAGAGGGGTGGACAGGAGAATCTTCTCTTGATAAAGGCAACTCTGTGTGACTCTCTGATGTTATAGACAATTTCTGAAATTACAACGTAACGTTTATTTTGTATCTGTAGGATCCATCTCAGGCCAATGAAGAAACCATGACACAGATGATCAGAGTCTCCTAATCACCGCTAACAAAAATGTAACTGAATTCCTGTCACTTCTGCAAGTCTATCCTACCTTACCAGTGTATCAAGCAAGTCTTTCAAGGGGACAATCACCACATTGCAGCCTATCCTTTTCTACAGAACAAACACCACTTTTTCAGTGTGTGGTGAAGATTTTAACTGCAGTTGACTCAACTAATAGGAACTTAATGACTTTCTTCTGATTCAGCGCAGGGATTTCAGTCTGACAGCTCATGCTTTTTTTTTTTTTTTTTTTTTTCTTTATAACATCTCTTGCATTAAGATTGGCCATGGTGAGTGTACCACTGACTGACCAGCAATAACTGGCATGCTGAAGGAGGGCTTGGAGTTGTGACCCTTCTGTGCAGCGACATAATCCAGTTTATAGCAACCAGCACTGATGTGGCTACACCACGTTACTTTGTTTTCCCTGTAGAGAATTGTTACTTACATCCACTTCTTACATCTTTGGATTTACTGTCTACTGAACTGTTCACTGCTGTTGCATCTGCACTTGCAAAACTGACAAACTGAAGGGGGTTGTCTTAAGCTCCACTCTGTATAATATGTAAACAGCAAACTTTTCTCTGGGAAAAGTTCAGCCATCAAGTCAAAGTGATCAAAACAGTTCAAGATTATTACAGGACTTCATTGTGTATCTGTTCCAAGAAGTAACAGTGGAGAGAGTTACTGATGTGAAGATAAAGATTTAGTTAGTAAATACGATCTATTGGTGTTTTTTGTTATGTTTATTGCCAGCAGGTAATGCTTTGGAGGAAGAGTGGGTGCTAATATTAAGTACTGAAACTTCCAAGTGAGTCTCTTCCAAAGGATTTTTTTTAAACCTCTAACCAGTCTGGTGCATGGTTCTCCAAAAGAAATACAGTCTACAATCTCGGAGTGATAACAATTGACCATCAAGTATTTCTTGACGTCTGTTGTAAATCAGTTCTACAGGTCTCATTCTGTGTAGAGTGAGGGACTCTTTCATGATGGCAGAAGCACAGGGCCACTCAACTGTGTGCATACTGATGTTTTTGAAGGACTGTTAAATGAAGGCATGTGTTGGTTAACTGTTCAGGCTTCTTACAGACTATCCACTTAAAAAAAAAAAGATTTTGAAAATGTGGCTCTCAAGAAGTAGTTGCATTAAAACATGTATATATATAGTGGATGTTTCATTGCCTGCAGCTGGTTTCTGGCTGCATACCTTAACAACACAACTTTCAGTTGCTCATTACAGATTTTTAAGATTGCCCCATTCTTACTGATGTGAAATGTGATGGAATCTGTCATTCATAGATGAGCAACCTGTGAAGCAGAGTGCCTGCCTAGGTGCTAAGACAAGTGTTTAGGTCAGCCACATGTGAAGACATATAGCCAATATGAGTACAAAGAGGAGGAACAGATCTGGCTTTTACAATATGGCAGCTGGATTTTTCTAAATGAAGTTCAGTTTATTCTCTCCTGAACTTTTAGCTCTGTATTCTTAACCCAGCTGACATGGTGAGCTGAAGCAAAGCTGAGAAAGAAACAGTTCTGCAGGGCAGGCCTGCAGCCACAGAAGTTCCAAATAGATCTCTGGATTTCAGTTGTCATAAGTTATATTAATAATCTAGTATTCTGATCACAGATTTTAGAAGAGGGTTTTTTCTAGCTATTCAAAAGGCATTGATGGCATTTTTGGTGCCTTTGGTTGCTTCTGCCTTAAAATATTTGGCCAGTTAGAGCACAGTGGTGCTTTTTTTTTTTTTCTGTCAGTAACTGTACAGTCCTCACCTGGCATTTCTCGTGAGGTCACCCATTTCAGGAAATCCATAGCTCTCATTTAGTGAAGGAATAACAAAACCTTTTCCTTAGTTGAATTTGTCGCACTATTGTAAATACTTTTTTAAGCATCTGTACATTTTGTCAATAGATATTTGTGTGTTGGAGGAATATTTCTGTGCTGGAGTAAGACAGCCTCCATAACATTTCTGCACTTCAACTGACAGCTCATCTCTGTCCTGGAGAGCCCCCTCAGACAGTTGGAAGTTATGGAAGCAGAGATTGTTGCTCTGACATAGGTTTTTGTTTATTTCTTTTAAACTAATAATTCTTGTTTTTCTTTAAGAAGTTGTAAACTTCTTCTGAACAGCTAGGACTTCTTCTTTTCCCAATGAGCCCTTCATATATAGGTTCTCTGATCTGTTGTCGTAGAATGTGTACTAAGACCTATGGATTCGTGTTACTTAGGAAGCTGTATTGTTAATACTTCAAATAAGGATGTGAAAGCCTGAGTGCAGCTGTTACGTGTTTCATTTGCATTGGGTCATTTGTATTCACCTCTAAAAGCAGTGTTTGCTTGGTGAGATTGGAGGCACCAGTCAACACCACGCTCCTGAAAGAGCCTACTTTCTTGTCCTGGGTAAACTTGTTGGAGATATCACCGAGTTCAAACCTCTCTAGGAATGCAAGGAGGATTCTTCAGGTTGGCTGCACTTGAGCAAAAACTGTGAGCCCACAGAAGGGTGGATGATAATGGAAGAAGAGGCCGTTGGGGAGCGTGCCACGCAGCCAGTGCACCCAGGAGCTGTGGAGCAGCGAACCGAGCAGAAAACAGCTGTGCTCGAGCTGGAAGGGCAACGCCGAGCGATGCTGAAGCGCTTCAAGGCTTTGCATGTTAAAATCGGGACGGAGGGAAAAAATTCCTTGTGACTGGATTGACTGGATGTTGGGGGGGGGGGGGGGGGGGGGGTGGGACTGAAGTTTGCGTCATGTAAGGCAAAGTTTGTATATAGTTAAAAAGTTTATAATTTTTTTTATATAATGCATTTTTTCAAGTGTATTTTGGTCTTTAATAGATGCAATTGTAAGTACTGTGTACACTATCCAGCTAATAAAAATTTAGCTAAAGCGAGCAGCCGCTTTAGCTCTGCTTTTGAAGCCTCTGAGCCAGCAGCCGCCCTCACCCACCCGCCATTGCTGCGCCTGAGGAGCTACTGCGTGGAGGCCTGGCGCCTGCGAGCGCTGGAAGCCGATTGGCTGAGGGCAGCCGGGGCGTCCCGCCACACGTACTTATTGGTGGGCGCTGCTCTGAAGGCACCTCTGATTGGCTGGTGGTGAGTGCCTGCATCTTGCCCTGCTGGTTTCCCGCCAGGTGGGGGCAGTGTTCAAGATGGCGGCTGAGGGGGGCAGGGGATGGAGCATGGCCTACCTCAGCTCTGAAGGCAGGGAACGTGCCTCGCCCACCTGGAGTTGGGGAATGGCCTCTGTCAGCTCGGGGTGGGGAGGAAGGCTGCTCTCATGCTCCTTCTGTGTGTCCTTGGATGTGGAGAAGCTGTTGGGTGAGTCTCTGGGCTGTGAGTAAAGGTGTGTGGTAATTAGCATGGTAGTTTTTTGTTTCAGACAGTAATTATGTGGGGAAGTATGCCTAGAAGTCATGCTGGCTCTTTTCCCTTGCCATCCGGTTCCTGGGTACCCAGTAGCATAATGCTCCTATGTGCATGGTGCCGGACTCATTGCACACCTTGAGTTATTATCCCTGAGAAGTCCTCCAGGTTCATCAAATGATTGTATGGAAGCAGCCCTGGAGCACAGGGAGTGCCCTATGGGTGCAGCGCTGCAATCTGCTCAGGGTTGCAAAAGTGTGAAAGAGGACACTTCATTTACCCAAGTGCTGTTCTTCCCAAGACATTTACTCCTTTTCACTCCCTCCTCTTCCAGAAGGATTTTTTTTTCTTGTTCCCATACTCCCTCGTATCATCCCATTATCTCTTCTTTGCCCAAAATATGGCTGAATGCAGACTGTTAGAGCTTATATTTTGTGTTTTGGTACAAAGGGAAGTTTTCCTCTTAAGAGGATTGGGCAGGCTTTGAAAGGTTTAAGAAATGCTCAGCTTCCATGTCTGCCTGCTAATCCCTCTCCGGCGTGCTGTTCCTTCCACGCATGCTGCTCAGGATCTCTCAGCAGCATTGTAACTTTAGCAATGATACCATAAATACTTTTATCAGGGCTGAGGTCCCACATTGTTAGGCAGTCCTTTTGTATGGCATCACATAGTTGTATGCTACTGTGTTGCTGAAACAGTTCTTGTGTATGTTTATTGTTTGCAAAGCTCTTTGGGATAACAGCAGCCATATAAAAAAAGCAAATACTATGTTAAGCCTATTCATTTGTTCCTGTGTTCTTGGGATGTGCTTTATTTTAGAAGGGATTCGCTAAACTTCACAGGTTCTTGTGGCCATACTACATGTTCTTGAAAGAAGTGGAATTGCTGCTGCAGCTCCCAGTTCTGCCCTTGCTGGTGCAAAAGGAGCTCTTTGCTAGCAGATGTGTCGAGCTTACATGAATATCACCTGCTGACAATAAGCAGAACAAGAAAGGCAGCTTTACTTCGAGCACTGTTGTGTTTCTTTCTCCTGCATGGGATGTCTTAACAGTGCTTTCCACATTAACTCAACTGTGGGTGATGTTTTTATGCTAACTGTAGAGCAGCCTGGAAATTTTGGCTGAGTTTGTGGTCCTGAAGTAGTCTCAGAGTTCAAAGTGAAATTGGGTGAGTTCTTCTAATGCAAGTTCTTATAGGGCATAAGTCATACTGCCTGTGTTCAGTGCCCAGATTAGAGGGATAGTGTTCCCAGAGGTGAGGTAGAAGTGCCTCCAGCAGGCAGCAAGGTCCTGCTGTTGGGGGTTATCTTCTGAAAAAGATATTTCTCTCTGCTAAATAGCATTTGGCCTTGTTGCTCAGGCACTGATAGGTGCTGCAGTCCCACAGGCTGGGAATCAGCGTGGGTCCTGATGGGCACCAGCCTGCTTTTCTGGCACAGCACTGCCGGCAGCTCTGAGACCGCCATGCAGAAATACTACAAGTGTGATTGTGGGCAAATAGAGCAGAATAAATCCTCAAGGACATCACAGCTGAAGATTCATGAATGCAGAAGAGCATGAAGGGCAGTGGCTCAGGGGAATAAGCAGGCATCATAAGCCTGGAGGGAATGCCCACAGCACATAATAGGTTATCTGATTACAAAGCCACTCAGATATTGATTTTCACAGCTTTTTGCTTTATTCTTAATTTGAAATTCTTTTCAGTTCCCTAACAAGAGCAGGACCGGACTAATTTAAACCAAGCCCTCGCTTTGGAGAGAAGTTCCCGTGTCTGCTAATCTTGGGCTAGTCACGGTTGCCAGGATCTTGTCCTTTATTGCTTAGCTTTCTGTTCTGGTAATCAATATTCTGAGTTGCTGGGGATAGGAGAGAAGTAAGGCAGGAAGTTGAGGACAATTGAACAGATATTCTAAAGTGAACAGAATGAATAAAATTTTGTACTGCTAATGTGAAGTGGACACGGTTGGTATGTGCTGGGTTTACTCTGTTCCTTGGTTCCTCATGCAGTAACACATTGCTGATTCTTTGTATTTCAAGGAGCTGGAGACGAACATTTCTTCCAAAAATGTTCTCATGCTCCAGTGATTTCCAGAGGAAAAGGGAAGGTATGGATGAGCCAATGGTATTTCATCCAGCAGGAGACTCCTTGGTTTCCGTAGTATTGCTCACAAGCAGTATAATCCAAAATTCAAAATTTCCCATTTTGTTTTTTGTGGGTCTTTCAGGACATGGAGCAGCACCGGATGGTTTACATAGTAGCTAATAAAACATTATCCTTTTCGCCTCTGTCTTTTGCTCCAATCTCCATGGCTTCTTTTGCACGCCCAATTTGCAGAGCTGTTGCTGGAAGTCCCAAGATGGCATAGCACTATGATGATTGTAGTAGAATCTCTGCAGTATAATTCAGTTTATTATGTGATTGTTCTGATCTTATAGTCCACTTAGGGCCAGAGTGCTTGGCAGTGAGCAGATGAGGCTGCCCATCCGTTAGTCATTTGGATATACTTTTACTGCCTGTTAGACATGCAGGCTGTCCTCTGAATGTTTACTGCTGTTGAAATGAGGCAAAGAAGAAACAAATATGTCGACATAGGCTGCAGAGGATGTTTAGATTTAGAGTGAGTTTGAATTAGGCATCCTAGGAGAAAACAGAGGTGTCTGGAGACAATGGAATGAAGGGCACTGACTGATTGCTGATCTTAGGAAAAACTCTGTCCTCTTCATTGCACCGGCTCTGACTGATATCCCATCTGATATGTCCTGGAATGTTGCACATTTGTTTCCTGCCACTGTCAAATGCAAGATAAGCCAGGAGGATGTGTGAGACACTAGTCATGTACAAGTTCACATTGCCATTCAGCAGCTCATACAGAACACAGTCACTGCTGCAATGTCTTTCAGCTCACCTGGAGACACAGCCAGCTGTGCAGTGCTCCCAGCACCCGGGGGTGCTCATATATAAGTTAGTGATCCCAGGTGCAGGTCCATGTCTGGGTGTAGCTGGACGAGATAAGCGTGCTGCTGTTGCTACACCACCAAACTTGCCAACCTAAGTTAGTTGTTAAGACAGTTCTTCTCCTGTTCTAGGCAGATCAAGTTGCCACCAAGTCATCTTCATTTGCACAGAAAAGAAATACTTGTAAGATGTTATAAATTTAGGAAGATTCAAGAATATTTCTCGTGTCTTTGCTTTAAGACTGGCAGTTACTTATCTGTATTTTGTGATAGAGGACTGATGCAGTCTGAGGCCCTACAAACACCCTCAGCTTCATCATGAGACAGTAGATCATCTTCAGTGTTGTTGAGAAAAGGAAGCATGTACCAGAAAGCCTTTTTATCATGACTTAGTTATTTCCATTCTGTTAAGATCTGAGGCCACTAGGTCTTCTACTCTGTGTGCCACTGCAGCTAGATGAGGAATTTGGACATGCAAAGTTTACTTGCTTTCAGAGAATCAAAGAAGTTAAAGAGGAAGTAGAATTTGTGTATTGATGCCTGTTTTGTTAATAGTTCTTCTTTCCTGGGTATGTGATTTCAGGCCTTAATGGCATGGTCACACACAAACACTCCTGTTGTCTCAAAAATGGCACGAGTCTCAGTTGTCAATTCCTTCCAGGGTGAGCCAGTGCAGCTCTTTAGGAAGCAGGAAAACCATACGCACACACACACACACACACACAAATAGCTTTATTTTAATGCTTTTTACTGGTTTTATTTTCAGAGAGTTTGCAATAGAGAGACAAAACCATCTCGGCTATAACAGCAAACAACCTGATGTCCTGTAGCCACATGAGACCAGGCAAGAGAAACTTCTTTTTCTCTCCTCTCTCCTCTCCCCTCATCTCCTCAGAAGTGGAAAAGAACCCACAGGCAAAGTGCAGTTTCTCTGCATGTTATACGATTAATTGATGACTGTGCCTTTTCACGTTCTTTTTGTTACAGTTGTAATATAAAAAAGTAAAAGCCATTTTTGTATCGTGTTCAGCAGTTGTGGGTCAAACTCACAGTTGAGAATCTTACTCAGCTTTGTTTTAGGAGTCATCCATAATTCCTAGGGGATGTTTGTGCTTATCTCCATGAGAACAGGATTCAGTAGTTTGCTCAAAATGAGCATAATTTGTAGTAGAGCCAAGACAGTTATACTGCAGCGTGGGTGTGGCATTAATAAACAAGCAGGGAAGGCAAGGAAATCCAATGTGATACCTACAGTCTAAGTTCTGCATCTATATGTTCAGACTGAAGACATTTTATAATGTGGACAAATATTATTCAGGGATGCCCTGGTTTAGTGAAACACATTTAGAGCATTACTTGTCTCTCTGAAGTACATAAAACAATGTCTGTGCTAATATTCAGCAGGTGCTTTACCACTTTTCTCTTTTGGACCTAATCAGTGGGCAGTAACTAACATTTTATATGCAGATGTGTGGGTGAGTTGGAAGTCTGAACAGAAGTACTGCGCTCCCATATCTCGCAGACCATTGCTGACTGTGGCACTGGATCTGCTGCTATCAGAGACAATATGTTTCCTGCATGTGGGCTTTTAGTTGCTCATTGTTTAAAAATAGAGCCGTGTACAGAAGGCAGATATACCACAGCCTTTCACTGCGTTTGTGTAATGATAGCTGGATTGTGATGCTGTACTACTAGAAAAGTTTGGTTCTTTTTCAGGGAAGGTTTGTGCATCCATGTGGCTCATCCTTTCAGCAATCCCGTGTGCATCCATCTCCAACAATTGGTTACAGGCGGGTTGTTTCTAAGCTCAGTTCTGCAGCATTCCATCAATAAGCTGAAGGTTTTGTGCCTTCTGCGGACCTGTTTGCCACTCGTCAGTTTCAGATTGTGGAGTTGTGGCCTTGAAGATAACAGTAGCGTATTCCACAGGCACCGAGGGAAGTGAGCTCCCTGATGGTTCCCGAAGGAAGAAAACTTTTGGTGAAGGCTGTACGTTGACATACATAACTTCTTCATGTTCTGCTTGAGGTTGGTGCCTTATTGCAGCGTATATCGTACTCTCGCTGTGGTCCCCATTTGGCATTCTGCTTGCTTTTCTGATTCCCTCCTGTAAAAACACAGAGAACGAGAAGTTAAGAAGAAATGCAGCATTTTTCTTTTTGCTTCCAAATATTAGTCTCAATTAGTTCAGTTACAATTACAAACAATTTCTCCTCATGTCATGAAAGGAGGGGGAGAGAGGATGCAGGGAAAAAGGAAATGTGTGCTTAGAAAAGTTTGGGAAAATTCTTTTATACAAAACTCTCCTTTCTAATCCTAAATCCTAATCCTCAGTAGAAGGGCTCAGCAACAGTTAACACACTCAGTATTTAGAAGGATCGCAAATAACAGTTTTCCTTTTGTGAGAGGCTTTTTATTACTGAAGGTCCAAGGCCAGTGAACTTTCAGAATTACCTATTGGTTATTGAATTTATTTTCTGAGTACTGTAAACAAAAACAGGGATTATGACTTGCTCAGATTATTGAGTGTCTCCTTTGCACCCAGGTGTGAGCAGTCAGAAACAGGCAGCTTTAGTTTGCTGGCTTGACTGGATTGCAACACATTATCACTGTAGGATGGGTGGTACTGTGTGCTTTGTGATCCCTTTGAGTGGTGAGCACAGAGCCAGCGTTGCTGTATACCAGAGATCAAGCAAAGCACCAAGAATAAGCGATCTGAGATGATCTCTTACCTGTAGCACTCCCTTTCTGAAAGCAGGATGTCCGTCATCGTCTCTCTCTTTTCCTGCCACAAGGAACAGAATCTCTCTTGAGTGTAAAACCACACCCCTATTTTTTCATTTAAAAAATGACGGCTTCCACTCTCCCTTCCCTGAAGTTTAGTGCACGTGTTGTGTATCACTCTCAACTCAGTCGTGTTTCCTTCCTGGACAGTGATACCTCTGAATAAACCATCCTTACCTTCAGGGTGCCGGGAAACGAGGCTACAGGGGCAGGAAAAAGAGAGGGGGATTAAGAGAGCTTTACCTGCCCTTTTCTTCTTGATGTAGCTGGTGATGAGTGTAACAGTAGTGATCAGGGCAGCTGTAGCCAGCAAGAAAATCAGCACCATGACAGCATAGAGTGTCCTGAAAAGGAAGTTGTGTCTCCATTACAATTTACAGTATCAGAGGTGACTAGACTAGTTTGAGAGGAAGTTTTATGTGTCTGAAAGTGGATTACGGTTCAGAATAAAAAATGAGCATACAGCTGTTAACCCTTTTGTCTCTCAACATGTGTGATTCTGTGGTCATACTGATGTACAGCCAAGGAGGATCCATCCCAGCTGTATTTTCTTTGGTGCTTTACAAGCCTGGGGCACATTCAGGAGCTTGAAATCTCTTCCTGCACTCAATTACAATGCTGCAAGAGTTCAAAGGCATCCCTTATCAGGATGCAGGAGCCCTTCTCGTGGTCTGTCTTTGATCAGGATCATTGTGGGTTGGTCTTAGGCTGGCATGCTTGTACAAGTGCAGTCATTGTAGCATTGCATGGATTATATGGTGGTCCCTTTTTAAGCAGGTAGAAGGGAATAACATGGGCAAACTGAGCATCTTCAGTGGAGTCCTCACCTAGAGCTCCTGAAACCAATAGGAAACTTGTACAGCTTTCATAGGGCTTGAGCACATTGGCCCAAACTTCATAGGAAGAAGCATATGTGTATGTGTTTGTACACATTTCAGCTGTTTGTCACAGCACCCCTCAAATCCTGCAGTGCATCCAGAACGCTATGATTAGAGTCTGGGTGTCTTTGTTATTTTACCTCTGATCCTTTCTGCTGTCATCTGTGGGGATGGCATCCATATTCCAGTTTTCCCCTTGGAAAAAAAACAAAACAAAACAAACAGAAGTAAATGATTTTTCCACATTGATCCGTCCCTGATGACTGTCTGTCATGCTAGTATGCTCCAGAGATACTGCTTGCTTGTTAACCATGAAGTGTAGAGTTGCACAAGGATATCCATCCTGTGCTATTCATCAGCAAAAGAAAGCTTATTAATGCAGCTGAGTCACTGGAATCATCCAGTCATGGGATCGTCCAGTTTCTCAGGAAGGAGCTGGGAGTTTGCATAGCCTGTTACCAGCAATTACCAGCATACCATCAGCAGCGTATCTAAATGAAAGCATCAGGTGTAGGCTCAGCCAGAGAGCCAGCAGCAAAAAGCTAGTGGGGCAGGAACAGACATCTTGTGATTCCAATTTTTTTTCCTTCAGGTTATAGTCCTCTGGTGTTTTTTTATTGCTGCAAGACAGGTAAGCCATGAAAATTCAGGCTGTTTTAGAGAACAGCATGTAAACTGAGTTGCACTTCAATGCTGCTAGAATGAAAACAAATCTTGACATCTTTTTCATAAAAAAAGGAATCTCATTATTTACCTCCCCTCCCACGTTTTTCAGACAAGTCAGAAAAATCAGATAGTTTCCTCTTGGTGTGTTCTGTTTTGCTGCTTTCTGCACTGGCTAAAAGCAGAAGGGAAGTGTTAAATTCAAAAGTTTATTACTAACAGAGACAGAGGTGAACTCAGGTAGGAATTCATGGGAACGTTCAGATCTCTTGGACCCTGTTTTATCTGCTGATGCAAATGTAAAATGTCATTAGACAATGAAGACAAGTCAGACTGCTCCCCCACCCAAGAACTGGCAGCAATTTATACCATTAGTATGTATCAGAAAATCTGTTTTAAAAAGGAAATCCGGGAGTTATCTGCATCTCAGGAAATTTCAAGGCTCAGAAGAGAGCTCTTTAACACTGACCTGTAATCTTTCTTGTCAAGTATTAAGAAATTGCTGACTTTTAGAAGATCGTCATTAATTCTTTGATTAACTCACCCAAAACTTTCAGCATGATCCTCTTCAGTAGTTTGTTTCTCCCCTGGAAATGGCTCTCAAGATGATACTCTCCTGAGTCATTAAGTTGGAGCTTTTTCAGCCACACTCTAATCATTTTCCTTGAGAAGTCATTCATCATTTCAGTCCTCCCTACTTTAACAATACTTTGATCAGCGTTTCCTCTGATAATAGGTTGACATCTAATTTGGGACACCATTTTGCACCAAATAAAACGTTGAAGTTCTCTGATGTTGACTGTCACAGAATAGGAGCAGTGGAGGAACAGAGATTTCCCTCTTTTTGCAAATACTCCTACAGGCTCTAAAGGAAATAGAGTGGTGAATCATTAGAAGGATAAAGGACAAGAAGAAACCATCCCCGTGGCAGTGTGTGCATTGCCCAGCAGAGGAGCAGGGGCCAACGTCGGCACAGAGAACCTGCGAGAGAAGCGATGGAAGCCTGTACCAGGTACTCTGTCATATTCTGGAGCTGTCACTGCTGTCAGGTTGCCCAGGTGCTGTGACAAGGAGCCATCTCAGCATATTACCTATACCTAATATCTGTCTTCAAGTTTAAAAGGATGTTGCTCCCTCTCATGTGTCTTCTACTTGAGTTATCAAAGCCTTTCTGCTTGAAGGGATTCTGTGACTGGAAAACACTTGGAACAAAACAGAAATTTTTGTGCAAGAGAAAGTTGTATTCTTTTAGTTTTCATCAGCTTGTCTGAAATATTTCCATCCCAAACCCATTTGGTTTTGATTAGTACAATCCCATGAAATTGTATTTATGGTTTTTGATGGTGATTTTTAAAATAATGCTTTCTTTCCCTTTGGAACTTCTTCATTTCACATGGAAAAAAATCATTTATTGGCCATTTCTGCCTCTAGGTATGTACAGATACATATTGCAGTTTTATATTGAGCTATATAATGTAGTTTATCCTGCCCTTGATAACCTCCAGGGGAATTACTATTGTCTAGGTATGCCATGTTTTGCTATGAAACAAAAAAAAAAAAAAAAAGGAAATGGCACATCATTCTTGATTTATTTTGGCTGTCTCCCACCCGGTGTGCTGTTGACCTCATAGCTCACCCTTAGGTGAAATCAGCATCTGTATTCTTTGCAGTAAAACTTGCTTCATTTCAACCCAGACCCCACACTGATATGTGCCAGAATCCTCTTTCCGAAGTGCTGTCATGATTACAGAAAACCATCCTTCCCCGAAGTCTCTCAGGTCAACTGGACGATACAGTGCCCAGTTAGGACCAATCCTTTCTTCTAAAGGAAAATTCAGGGATAAGTCTGGACAATATTTTTCTGATCGTTCCTTGCACCAGAATTTCTTCTCATGTGAATGCTTGTGCATGTCATATGAGCAGTTAGCTCTGAAGGACTCTCCCTCTTCTTGCAGAAACACTCGTGTGTCCTCTCCTGCCATGCATGATCCTTTGAAAGGAAGAAGAAAATTGATGCTGGAAGTAGTTACAGCTTCAGGTGCCACTTTTTCTTGCATTATATCACTGGTAACTCTGGGACTGTGAGAAGAGTTATCTGTCTCTGCAGGTTTGCATAAGAAAACATCTATGCCCAGCCTTGGTGCTGCTACCCTTTTCCCATTGTTATTCATATTGTTCCTCTCTGTGGACTCAGTATTTATTGGCAGTAGGAAAGCAAACAGCAGCTAGCCTGTCTCACAGTGCTCACAATACCTCATCCATCATGTTTCAGGAGAAAATAACAAACACAGATTTCCCTCCCCATATGTTAGGTGGTTTCAGACCGAGAACGCTGCGGTAACCTAAGCTTATGTAAATAAAATAAACAAATTTCAGGCTGAACATCTCCTCTTGTTGACATCTGGCAGTCCTATTCTGAGCCTGGCCATAGATGGCCTGAATAAAAAGTGTTCAAGCAAATAAGAGCATGCAGTGTGTACTGCAGCACTTAAGAGCACCCTGCTCCTTGGTGCGATACAAAGTCTCTGAGCCTTACCTGGTAGTGTCAGCAGGAGTAGCAGGGCTGGAAAACTGCCCATCCTGCAGTAGAAAGTGGTTTACAGCATAGAGAAGAAAATGTATCGCAGGGCTTCGTTACCACTGAGGAATTCTCTGATGAAGAGGAAGCTAAACTTGCTTTGTCATTTACAGTTGTTTGCTGCCTACAGTGATGTTGGCAGTTTGGAGTTGCTAAGAACATCTCTTAACCACAAGCTGTCTTATTGGGTGGGAAGACTGCTTCATGTTTACTGGCTGCTTTTTTGCTTTAAATATCTAGTTGTCTACATAGCTATATTTAGCAAACAGGCTGTGGGGCTGGAAAAGAAATAGGCATTTTCAGACTCTGGTTCCACCTTGACGATGCAGCTTTCAGTAGGATATGGTAATCCTTCCTGCAGATTTGTACTTATGTGCAACTTCCACATTCTGGTTCAGAAGTGCCCAACGTCACAGAGGCAGTGAGTAGCACTGCATGAGATGCCAGTGCATAGGACAAACCTCCTGGTTAGTGCTACAATTCCCTTGCTTTATAGCTCATGCCAATGCTAGGCACTCCAGAGTCATGTGGGAATACCAAAACTAGAGGAAATCAGTTTAGAGCACAGCTGTGCATAGCCTGGTTTGGATTTGGAATCTAAGCTACTGTTACTACAAGGTGCTAAATGGAGCTGGCTGGACCCACCTGCTCGGCCAGCTTGGAGCACTGTAAAACACAACTCGGTGATGTATGGTGAGTTGGTGTACTTCAGCCCTTTATCATGAATCCACACTAAGATAACCCGTTGGATTTTATTTAGCTTTGTAGGCAATGTAGGAAGAAGTATGGATGGCACTGGGTTTGGGTTCTTCTTGGCAGCTTCATTTTGGGGAACGATGAGCAGTGAGAAGGTAAAAGAAGTGCAGGTAGAAGTACAGAGAGTCAGATCATTTATTTGTTCATGGAATGATTGAATAATGAGGAAACAGGCTCAGAGTTGTATGCAAATTTCACATCCTCTTGTTATGTTCTGCAGTTCTGTATTCCTTTCCACACTGACTGTCCACTGTGGATCCACTCAGTGGAAGGAAATCTTTGGGATCTTGGAAAAAAATCTGTCACCAGCAGTGCTCTGAGATGGCACAATGCTGATAGAACTCATCCTACAGAGTGATGCAGGGGATAAGCACTTGGAATAACACTGTGTGGTAGCATGGTGCAGTTACTGGCAGCGACTGGAGGTGACAGCAGAGCACTGCATTGCCATAAGATGGCAAAAACATCAGTCTTTGTCTAACACAGGAGTCTTAGTTACAAAGCTGGCTTTTAGACAGCAATACTAGCGAACAGTAGAACCACTTCCTTCCACTTCATATTTTTGGGAGAAGCATTCATGGGTACTGTAGAATGTGTAGGACGTTCTGAAAAAAAGCTATGAGCTGTTCAGCACTGCTCTTGGACAAATCAAAACTTCCTTGGAGTTTTGAGATGAAGTGATGTCTTACCATTTTTACACTGGGTGTATGTGTTTGTGAGTGCACAGAAACACAAAGTGGTTGAGACATGTTAACCTGAATTCTTGTTTATGTTCATTGGTGTATCTGTGGTTTTACTTAGAGCAAGATGTTATCTGTGCTTTGCTGTGTCTTGGGGAAGCATCTCTGCCACATGGGTAGGTTTGTGTTGGATCTCTTGATGAAAAGATTCAGTCTCCCTCCCCTCCTCCCAGCCCTCAGTCTAACCCCCTCCTGTCAGTTTCAGGTGTTACTGGCAGCATCATTTCAGTTTGGTTGTGTTGGAGAAAGCTGCTCAGCTGCAATGAGAGAAGGTGGTAGATGGTGGCATTCCCTCTCCAGAGTGATAGGTTTGTCAGTACCTGTATTTAGTAGGTGATGCTTTTCTTTCTTACAGCAAGTGGCAAAGCTTGGCTAGAAAAAGCTTGATGTTCATTTTCCTGTCGATTCTCTTTGGTTCAGCTCTAAGCAGTGTTCTCCCATGAGAGGCTGATTCCACCATGTGCATGCTCCACTAGGTCACCAGGGAAACGGAGGACCTGCTGTTCATTCAAGCTTAGTTTGTTCTGCTCTGTCTTTCTGTTTATCCTGCTGTTGCTCATGATAAAGATCAGCACAGCCACCAGAAACTTAGTAGCCAGTAATCCAGCAATGATGTAGAGGACCGTGAAATCAGCTTCAGGAGGGATGCTGTAGGGAACCATAAACACCACAAAATGAGGCTTAGTGAGGAGCGGGGTGATTCAACCTTTAAATAAACTCTTGTATTTTGTTAGGATAAAAGTGCAAAGGTGGTAACAACTCTTGTGAGTGGTACTGCCTGTCTGGGCACAACAGAGCCTGCAAGGTTAGAACAACTGTAATAGGTTTTAACTGCAAGATTTCATGTATGGATAAGTTATGAACTGCAGGATTTGGTTTGCGTGGCCCTGAAGCACTGCTTTCTGTTTAGAAACCATGCAGTAGCTTCAAGAGTTGTCATGCATTAGGAAGGGGCAGAGAATATGCCTGTGGTGGTATTCTCTTCAGCTTCAGATGGGATCATAGGTGCTAATCTAGTTTAATCTTAGAAGAAAGAGTATTATGGTTTACCTGGAGATGCTCTGCACAGCACTGGGCTCCTCTGGGATTTGGGTCTCCAGGACAGCTGATGACAGAAACAGAACAGTTTAGTCTGCAAATATTTCTATGTGATATTCAGTGGTGTCACAAAACCGGTGCCCCACATAGGCACAGATAACCAAAGCGAGGCTGGGCACTGGGCTGCGCGCTGGGAGATTAGTCTGGGTGGTGACAAATGGCATGTGTTGGATGTCCTGTAGCAGTGAGTTCCTGTTGCTGTAAAATGGGAAGTAAAAACAGGCTTGGGACTTCCTTAGAGACAGACAAAAGTACATCACAGCGTCACAGAACTGTAGGGGTTGGAAGGGACCTCCAGAGATCACTGAGTCCAGTCCCCTTCCAGAGCAACTCCCAGCCCAGGTTGCACAGCTCGGCGTCCAGGTGGGACTGGGACGTTTCCAGAGGAGACTCCACCACCTGTCTGTGCAGCTCCAGTGCTCCATTACTGCAGTGGGAAGATCCCACACACATTTGTGCAGAACTTCCTATGCTTCAGTTTGTGGCTACTTCCCCTCGTCCTATCACCACACACTGCTGAGAAGAGTCCGGCCTCCTCCCTTTGCCTCCCGCTCCTCAGATATTGATAGATGTGGATCAGATCCCCTCTGAGTCTTCTTTTTTCAAGGCTGAACATCCCCAGGTCTCTCAGCCTTTCCTCATAATGGAGGTGTCCCATGCCCTTTATCATCTTTGTAGCCCCCTGTTGGACTCCTTCCAGCAGATCCCTGTCTGTTTTGTACCGGGGAACCCTGAACTGGACACAGTACTCTGGGTGAGGCCTCACCAGGGCAGAGCAGAGGGGGAGGATCACCTCCCTTGACCTGCTGGGTCTGTGTTTACCAAAATAAGGCCTACTTACCAAAGTGAGGCCTTGGCATCTGCAGGAGTGTGCAATTTAAGTTGGAACTCATGAAACTCAGAGCCCCAGGACCTACCTGTCAGCACATCCACTTGTACCTTCCGTAAGGTGTTTGTTTCCCCCAGGTAGTCAGTTTTGCACTGGTACAACCCGGCGTCCTGCTTCTTGAGTCTCCTCATGGTCACGGTCAGGACCCCATCTTGGATGTTGTCGCTGATGGAAGTGGTGCCATTCCTGTTCTTCAGGAATGGCAGCCAGAAGCGGCGGGCACTCACTACGTGCTGGCACTTGCTCTCATCGATCTGCTTGCACCAGCTCTTTTCTCTCCACCGCTGCTGCCGGGGGTTATAGGTGCAGTTCACAGATATGGTCCCCCCCTCTGTTCCGTACACCAGAGTGATGTTCTCTGCAGCACAAGATGCTAGGGGAGGAGGAGAAAGTGGTGAGCCACAACTTTCATATCTATCCCTTACTGCTATGCTTGTGCTGAACAAATGTCATTTTCTATACCTCTGACTACTGCCAACTACAAGGCTGGCTCACCTGACTGAATCAGAGCCCACTTAAGAAAAATACAGTGTACTCTGATTTAGTCTTCTTCAGACTTCCTTGAAATAAGTCTGTAGTAATCCTTTTGACTGGTGTGTCATTGGCTCTTCCAGGCAGCCCTTCCTGTGGAGATTTGCAGATTTTCTGAAGCTCAGCAAATTTGGTCCTCAGCTTCCCCCTTCTGGCCCTGCAGTGACTGCTCTGGGTTGCAGTCTGGAGCTCAGTGGTGTCACACTTGCTGTGGTCATTAGGCTCCTGCCCAGGAAGGGAAGACAGTTTGTCAGCATGACCAGGGGATTTAAATAGGAACTTGCATTTTCCACTGATCTTGAGGGGCACAAAATTGGACATTCAAGCAGTGACACTAGGTAAACTGGCTTGGCTTTTTACAAGGTGTTTTTACAAGGCAGGTCATCAAAACACATCTTGTCCCAGTAATAACCAGTTGTTTCTCAGCAACTCTTCATTAGTTTCTTGCTGTAACACCCCTTCTGTGAAGCATGCAGCCTGCCTACTTGCAAACAGCTGCAGCAAGGCAGCTTGCTTCAGGCTTTAGCCCTGAGCTCAACCCTTCCACTTATGTTCCGAGGTGCACATTTAGCTCTGCTCTGAAAAAGGTCCTGAGCAGTAAATGCCTGTGAAGTTTGTCACATTTCAGGGCCCTTTACTCAGCCAAAGGAAAGCAAAACGGCATTGGCAGGTGCTGAAATCAAAGTGACTGCAGACAAGTGACCAGCTGGCTGTTTAGCAGGTTCTCACTCACATTCCTGACTTCTGATTCCAGAGTCTTTGCAGATTGTTTCATCCTATCTTTTTAATAACCTATTTATTTTAATCCTGTTGATAAGTGGTCTGCAACTGCTTTTATTTTATTTTATTTTATTTATTTATTTTTTGTTGTTGTTCTAGTTCCTTATTTCTAATTTCCATTTCCTCCTTATAGTGGACAAAGGCAGAAGGGAAAGTCTATTAATACTTAGAAAGAGAAGTACAGTGTGATATTTCTGGAAATCTATGTAGATTCTGTGGCAGGATAAATAACACGAAAACAGAAGTGAATTAAAAAATGGGTTGTTGTGAGGTCTTTGTGTTGGCAGAGCCTTATCATAAAAGATCTTAAAATAATTTTAAACATTCTAAGTGCTTTGTAAGCTGAAAGAAAAAGAAAAAAAAGCTTAAGGTCTTTCAGGCTTTCCTAGAGGAAGACATAAAAATGGATCTGTGCTCTCCAGTCATCCAACACCTACACACCTTCATCCTGATGTTTTGTTCCGCTCAGTGGTTCCCGAGAAGGCTTTACCTCCCTGCACATCCAGTCCAGGGGGAGCCAACTAAACGTTCTAACTCCCTCTCTTATCTCTCCTATGGACCCTTCTCCCCAGTTCAGCTAGTCTTCAGTTCCTGGAGCAGCCCTGGGTTTTGCTTTTATGGACCAGTGAAAAAAAAAGCAGTGCCCTGCTAGTCGTGACATTTAAAGGTTTGCTGATGCCCCAGTGGAAAACTTTGTGTCATTATCTTTTCCACTGTTTCTGCTGACAGGTCATTTACTGTTTGTGTTCTTCCTCTCTTTTTTGCTACCAAAAAAAAAGCATAGTGGACTTTTTTCCAAATTCAGACTTCAGTTTAAGTTGAGATTCTGTGCTCCCAATGCCTGCGTATGTACCTTCATGTGCAGTGTTCCAGAAATCTGTCATCTCCAGAATTTGGCTGGAAGGAGGATGCTATCAGCTCAGAACACCAGCTGGATCCTGTGCCTTGTTTCCCATTGCTCTCCAAGCTGAAAATAGTCCAAGACTGGGAGTGTTACTCTATAGAGATGTGCTCCCTAGCTTATGTATTTCTTTGTGATGCCTAAAAGGTGTCTCTCCTTCACTGAGTTTTATTTTCCTCCTGTTGAGCCATAGCTACTGCAATTTACATTCGACCTCCTACGAATGCAAGCAAATAGAATTCTGCAGTTTCACTCTGAGAAGGCGCACAAGACTTTTGTAGACAATGTTTCCTCTTCTGACTCAAAAGGATCCCTGTGGGGAAAGCTGAGCATTTGGGTCATAGAATCATTTCAGTTGGGAGGGACCTTTAAAAGTCATCTAGTCCAACTGCCCTGCAGTGCACAGGGACACCCACAGCTCCATCAGTGCTCACAGACCCATTTCCTGCCCATGGGGTTCTCCAGGAATGAGGCACTACTGCCTGTGCCAATGCATCACTGCCCTCATCATAAGAAACATTTTTCTTATATGCAATCCCAAATCTCACCTTTTTCAATTCAAAACCATTTCCCCTTGTCCTATCACAGATCTTGCTAAAGAGCAAGTCCCCTGCTTTCTTACAGTCCCTTTGTTAAATCTGGAGTATAGAGCAAACTTGGAAGGAGTCTGACATCCCTGAAATACAAGGAAGGAAGAGCAGGGTGCAGAACGCCTTGCAAAGCTCCAGATTCCCTTTGCTTGTTCTGTGTTGCACCATGCAGTGTACAGACAGGTAGTAAGACTAACTATAGTACATTTGTATTGTTTTTTCCAAAGAGCTGCATGCTGCAATGAAGATACCTTTGCATCCAGAAAGATATGCTGCAGCTCAAGGCATATGCAGTGTTGTTGTTGTTACCGTTAATCTCATAGAGATGATTACTCTTAAGATAGAGACTAAGTTCTTGCATCATTCCTTTACCCTACCTGTTACCATGACCCAAGGCCATGTTTGCTTTCTTACCTGACACAAAGACCAAGATGAGGTGCATGAGTTTCTCCATGTCTGTCCAGCAAAGGAGCAAGAGAGGAGTCCAGACAGAAGCAAAAAGGACTGTTGCCCAAGAGCAGCTTGCTTTTCTCTCCTCTTAGCTCTGCCGGAAGGAATGAGCACAGGAACTTGGCATCTCTTTTGTCCTGCATGTTGAGCAATTCACCAGGGACTCACATTTCTCTCACTGGCTGAAAATTCAGGCATCAGCTTTGCCCACTCACAGCCACAATTTAGTCTAGACAGCCTGAAAGAGAGCATCATGTGATGGCCTCCAGTAGTGTTAGCAAACCGATGGGCTGCCCTTCTTTCTTTGTTGGATTCGTTTACTTGGAGATCTTCCATGCAAATGCTGATAAAACCTTGCTTATCTTTCAGAAACAGGCAGATAAACCTGCAGATCTATCTGTTAATAAATGTCTTGTTTTCTTTAATTAGTGTTTAAGAAAATGGTACCTAAAAATTCTCTGAGGGCTTAACTAACTTCCATTTTTGTTATTTCTTGCTCCAATAAGCTCAAGTCTGGATTCTCTTTCATGGGAAGCAACTAAGATCCTGAAAATGTATTTCTTCCATTTTATTATATTCTACCATTAGTCTTACACTGTTTGACCCAGTGTTACTGTCTGTACAAATAGCAAATAGGGGAGTCATAGGCTGAGTGATCCTTTTCCAGATGCATTTGCTTTTTCTTCCTTTAGTTTCAAGTTTAATGTGTCAACTCTGACAGTCTCAAAGAACATATCAGCATCTCTGCTGCAGCAGTGGCGAGAGAGGCCTCTCAGAAAGCTGGATGTGACAGGCCTGTGAATAACAGGTGGCCCAGACCCCTTTAATCTGCCACCTGTCTGCAGAGCTTGGTGCAGCTGAGAAAGTGCCAGGGCTTTTGTTTGGTGCCAGGATGAGTAGGCTGAGAAGTACAGCAAGCACAGCGCAGTGCTGTGGAGACACGCAGCTATATCTCAGTCTGGTTAGATGGTTCATTCAGAGGTGTCTAATTGGAGACTGCAGAGCAAGTGCATTGGGAGGACATTTGGTAGTTTATGGTGAAGCTATTCAGGATAGCAGGGGGCTGGTCAGGTCCCTGCCAGTCCAGCGTTCCTTTGGCAACTCTTAGAAGATGCCAGCCTGCATCAGAGCTGCACCAGGGGTTCGGACATTTGTAGCTGTAAATAATCCACTCTTAAATTACCAGCATTTTCTTTCTGTTGTGTTACCTGATGTTGAAAACAGCCCTCTTGGCCTCATTCTTCTTCCTCTGTTGTCTTTGCAATACTTCCTGCAACTTTGTTAAGCCTGTCATAGAGTCATAGAGCAGGTTGGGTTGGAGGGGACATTAGGGGTCATCTAATTCCACCCTACCTACCACAGGCAGGATTGACAATTTCTTGCTGTCAGTTTCTTCTGTCAGTTTTTTGCTCTGTGCTGCTGTCTGTATAAACCTTCCTCATGTCTGGCTCAGAGCTCACTGAATGTGGTTGGCAGATGGCAAATTCTGTTCAGAAACACCCCAGTGCCCTATCCATTCCTTGGGTACAGTATCACATTCTCCCTTCTTTTCTCCACAAGCACTCATTTTTTGTTGTCTCTGCTTGTCTCTGTTCCACACTACTTTGGTTCACAAGCCAGCTTGTGTGTTCTTGAGGAGCAGGTGTAAGACAACAAGCCAGCCAGAAGTTTTTGAACAGAATGAGAGCCTCTGATTAGAAGGTCTTTGAAGGGTGTAGGACACTGCACTCTGTTGAGGTTCATCTGTGCTTACACTCAGCAGTGACTTCACCTTCATTCCCTCCTACACCCAAATCCAGCACACATGGCCTTTTCCTCAATCGACAGGTGAACATTTTGCTTTAGTTTGAAAGCCTCTTTCCATCTTATTTCTTACTTAAGTAAACTGATTAAACTGTATGCACTGTGGATGTGCTCCACTGCTGTTTTGTGGTTAGAAGACCTTCTGGTGCTCAGATCCTTACAGCAGAACCCTCAGTTTGCACAACTTGCAATGCACTGTTTCAGCTTGTTGCAGTGTGCTCAAGCTACCTGCCTTCAGGCAGATGCTGGTTCTGCTTACTCCTGTAACCCAGTGCTCATCCCCCACCTATTACATGACCAATGAACCCAGTGGCAGCAAGGTGAGAGTCCTCCACACCTGCCTCTCCCAGAGAGGCTGCATTTTAATAGAATCAAGAAGGCAAATACACAGTGGATCCTGAGAGTTACCAAGGACCTCTCTGAGCTGAGAGGATCTGCACACTTGTAACAAAATTCTAATAGGAGAGAGGTCTTAAAATGCATAGGCAATGTACGTGTGGCAGCAAAACCTTAATTCTTTTCCCAGTGTCCACACGCAAATTTTCTATTCTCCATTCCCACTTCCTGTTGCAGTCCTCCCATGTCTGGATTGTTTTAGGATTCTGTTTCATCCTTTGTCATTTGCTGGTAACTGCTTGCATGCGATGGCAGCGTATTCCACGTCTTCATCCTCAGGTTTCCTGGGAGTCTGACTCAATTCAACATTACAGTAGAGAGGTTCATCAGAGCTGGGATGGGGCTTAAAGTCCAGGGTAATGTAGTTTAGGTCTCTGCTGTCATCCGTGGTTCCTCCCATTCTTTCAGTGCTCTCAAGCTACAGAAAGGAAGGGCAGTCAGTAGTCAGCGTCATGCAGTGCCAAGGCACAGCTGTTACCAAAGGGACAAGATTTTTCCAGAAGTTGTGTGAAAAGTCGCCTCTGGTCATGACAAAGGAGGAAGTAACAGAAAACCCTTTCTTTCAAATCCTCTCCTCAAGACAGGCTACAGTTTCATCTTCTAACTTTCTTTCTAGTCTTTCAGTCATTTCTCAGATATTATTAGAGTTTTCTCCACCGTGGGTTGGTTTTATTTTTTTCCAGTGGAGTTTTCCTTCCACTGCCCCATATTCCCTTCTTTGGAGCTATTAAATACTACTTCATCTCATGCTCAGAACCAAAATGGGTCTTCATCATGTGGGTCAGCCAGCTCCTTAAAGACCATTGGTAATGAATTCAGGCACCAAATGGAAGTCATTCATATTCCTTACCTGTGCTGGGCTCTCTGTTTTGTCATAGACGTCCTCTGCTTGTCTGTTACCTTTGGAAAGAGCCAGAGTCAGTTTTTAGAAGCAGAGAAGACCATAACAATGCCTGAGCATTGGCTGTGCTCCAGGAGTTTTGGGGAGGGCTTTGGGATTGCCCAGTGATTGAAGTGGTGGGTGTGCCAATGGGACCCATCTACTCTGACTCAGGTGAATGTGTTTCTCCCAGTTTACTTCCCTTAGGTGTTTTGTGTAGAGTCTTAGGGAACTTGGATTTGATTTAATGGGAGAAGAAATCACCGCAAGGAGCCTGCCTTTGAGGCTTATTCACCTGTGTTATCAGAGCACTGAGAATTGGGAATCATTTTGCTTGCAGTGGTAAACTGATGGCTAGAGAAGGCCCCATCCAGAATCACAGAATAGAAATCACCAATTTCCACATACCTCCTGTCTTCACCTTCTTACGCTGCCTGATACACAGTGTTATCATGATGGCCAGTGCCAGGATGAACAGGATACACAGAACCACAGAGATTATAATGGTGTTCCTTTGCAGGGAGAGCAAAGAAGTTACCAGTGTTAGATAGCTAGCAGAGCCCATTTCAAAACAGTGACCAAGAAAGGGGCAGGAATAGCTTTAATACACTTGGAAGGAGGGTTCAATTCTTATGGAGCAATGATGTCTTGATTGCTGTAACTGGCTGTGCTTGCTGAGGTTTTCTGTCTGCAGGCTAAGAGAAGGACACACTGAGAGCAGCCATGTGGAGAAGGACTTGTGGTTCTGGTTGACAAAAAGCTGTAAGTGAGCCAGTAGTGTGTGCTTTCAGCCTGGAAAGCCAACTGCTCCTGAGCTGCATCAACAGGGGTGGCAGAAGGGAGAGAGATGGGACTGTCCCCCTCTGCTCTGCCCTTGGGAGGCTCCACCACAAGATGTGGAGCTGTTGGGGTGGGTCCATAGGGGAGCCACAGAGACGATCAGAGGGCTGGAGCATATCTCTTACGAAGAGAAGCTGTAGGAGCAGGGGATATATAGCTGGGAGAAGAGAAATTTCCCTGGAGACTTTGTTGTGGCCTTCTGGTTCTTGAAGGAAGTTTATTAAATGGGAAGGAGACTGACTTTTCCTACAGTCTGATAGTGATAGGACAAGGAGGAATGGCTTTAAACTAAAAGAGGGGAGATTTAGCTATATGTTACGAGGAAATTCTTTACTCAGAAGGTGGTGATGCCCTCACACTGCTGCCCAGAGTAGATGTCCCATCACTGGAGGTGCCCAAGGCCAGGCTGGGTGAGGGCCTGATCTGGTGGGGGGGGACCCAACCCATGGCAGGGGGTTGGATCTAGGTGATCCTTAAGGTCCTTTCCAACCTAAGCCATTCTATGATTCTAGTCTCCATGCTTTTAAAACACTATTCGAAGTTCAGAGCACAGTTCCAGCTCTCAGAAGCAGGTACTGCTTCTTCCTCCTGAGTTTTCTTGCGCATGGCACACTGGGAGTTGATACTGTACTCTTAAGTGTTGCTCATGGCAGGAAGTCCAAAGAGGAAGAAAATCCTATACATTAAAACTGGTAAACAGAAGGAAGAAATAGCAGCTAAAGAATGTTTTACTGTTAACTATTCATTAGTACCCTGCATACCCCAAGGAGACAGACATGGACAGGACATCAATAGCACTTCTCTGTGCACAAACTCACTAAGTTTCTTTAGGCCTTACCATGGTTGTGTGCTATTGCCAGAAGAGTTTGTTTCACTTGTGCCTGTAGTAACTGACAAAGTTGTTGCAGTAGACAAAGTTGTTGCAGCTGGTACTACAATCACAAACATGAATAGGAGAATAATTACTGAGCTGTTTTGCCACTACCATCTAAACTTCCCTGCCATTGCTACCACATATATAAGTCCACGCATCTGCATCAGCACAGACAAAGTGCCCAGGATGTAACCTGTGTCATCAGGACCTGCTGGGAGCACGCGAAGCAATGTAGGGATAAAAAGGTAGAAGGGAAAGGAAAGGAGCTTAATAGGAGTCCTGCTTTCCATGCCAAACCCAGAATGTGTCAGAAGTACTGTAAGTGCAGTTAGAAATGCTGAGCCATCCCCTCTGGCCATCCCTGCTGCGATGCTCTGCCAAATTCCTGACAGAGCACAGCATGTTGCTGGTTTGCCAGAATGAAGTGCCTAAATATTATCACTTATTAAGATAATGCTGAAAGAGATTTGTGAAATATGGGTCCAAATCTGTGTTGCAAACAAATGTGAAGGTCTCAATAGCCCTTGAAAGCCAAAGGGATGAATTGCTGTACAGGAACAGAAGTATCATAGTGAGCATGAGGGATAGGAACACCTCTGAATGAGACTGAAGCTTTTCTAAAATATGAGAGAAGCAACACAGTACACTCGTGTGGTTGAGGTTGGGTTTCTGCTGCTGTTCTATAACAAGTTGTGAGAAAGTGAAATCGTACATGGCTTGGACATAGAAAAACAGCCAAATATATCCCACTGGAAGATGTGCTAAGTTGGATAGCACGGAAACTAGAGGGGAGAGTAGGGAAGTGGATCTGGAATCTACAGCCAGCCATGTTTTCATACATGTTAGTACTGCTCAGTGGCTCCAGGAGCCCCTGGGCTGGCCCTGCAGAGAGTGATTTGGGTACACGCTGTGCATGGACAGTGCTGGGCTCCTTGTTGGTGGGGCACAGGGGAGAAGGGAGGCTGAACCAGGGAGGTGAGGCCAACATCTGGTAGCAAGTACTCACCCTTGTCCACAGAGAGCCTGACCTCCATTATCCGGGTGAATGCAGAGCGCTGATAGGGATTGTAGAGTGCACACCAGTACACACCAGAGTCCAGTGCCTGCAGCTTGTTCATGGTGATGGTGACAGTCCCTGTCTGGGCATCATCCTGGATTGAGCTTCTTTTGTTCTGGGTTCCACTGCTGCCCCGTGCAGAAGAGTAACTTGTGCTCACTACTAGTGAACACTCAGCCTGACCTCGCTGTCGGCACCAGGCTTTTCTTCCCCAGCTGTAGCCCAGGGCCCTGTACGGGCACTGCACGGAGAGACTGTCCAACTCCCACTTGTGTAACTCTGCAAAGAGCACACGGGTGGCTGAGCGTGAGTGGTGGGCTTGAGGGCATGCTGCTCCTGGCCCAAGGTGGCACCTGGGCTGGGACCAGCCATCAGCCAGGGCAGGGGGCTTTGGGCTGCACAGAGGGGAGCTGGGTGCCTTCACAGCATGCTCTGTGAGCGGGGCAGGCAGTGGGAGGCTGGGGGATGAGGGGGTTGAGGGAAGGCAGGAGGATGGAGCAAGGCAGCAGCAGTGTTGTCCTCAGAGAGGATGTAAGTTTGTGTGGGGAAAAAAATAGTACTCACCCTTGTACACATTCAGCGAGATGGTCTTTAGTGGAATATAGCTGCTGCTATACGTACAGGAATATATGCCTGAGTCCTCTACCTGGAGGTCAGACATAGTGACGGACACGGTGCTGCTGTCATCCTGTATTGTAACGTGGCCCTGCCTCGCTCTGTCTGTATATATGTACTCTGTTGAGGCGAATCTCCACGCTACAAGCTCACATCGTGCGTTTCTCACGCGGCACCAAGCTTTCTGCTGCTCGTTGTCAGGCTGTGTTGTGTAAGGACACTGGATGGAGAACGTGCTTCCTTCCTGTTGGCTCATCTCAGCTTCAGGTGTTTGGGCAGGGAGACCTGCAAGTGTGGGGTCTGGTGAGTTAGAGGGAAGGAGATGCAGTGCTGCTCCAGATATATACAGACAAAGGGCCTCTGAGCTTCCTTCCCCATTGGAGGATTGTGACTTCAGGAACGCCATAAACCACAAATTCATCCCCTTCTACATTGATACACTTGGAAATGGGAAAGTTAGGTTCCATTGGGAAATGAGATTTGAACTGTGACTGCATCTGTGCTATTGAAACAAGTGTCTTTGCTTTAAAATTTGGTACGTGTGGTTGCTGGAAGTGTTTGCCTTTCAAGTGTTAATGAAACTGTTTGGCACAGTGTTGGAAGCTGCCCACCAGCACAGCCCCATGTTACTGGCCCTTATTGCGGGGGAATGGGGAACGGCCCCCCAGCTTTTCCCAGCAGCCTGCAAATCCTGTGAGCTACATCCTGTAAGGACATCCGGTGACTCCGAAGCATGAGTCTCTGCTTTGTGCAGGCTGCCCGGGCTCCCCATGGGGTTTCTACATTGGGACCATGGGATCATAGGCAAAGAGCAGGCAGGAGCATTTTAGCGTGCCTGGATATTGTCACTTATTAAACATGAAAATGATAGAATATCTAGAAGGAACATATTTTGATATGGATGTAAGTATGGGATTCACCAGAATGGAGTGCAAGACTGGAGCAAGAACAGTGTTTGGCAGTGGGGGAAATCTGAAGCAGAAGACCAGTGTGGGGAATAGGGAAAGCTGCTTCTGGAGCACCTGGGACAGTCCTGCTGGAAGAATTGTGCTGATTCCATTTGTGGGAGCTTCTGAGAGCTTCCTGTGCAGCATGAAAGGCTGGGGCTCTGGACCCCCACTGCTCCTGGGCTGACACCACTGTGTCCAGCAAACAGATGGACACACAGAGAGACATGGGTAGGTGCTATGCATGGACAGCGCTGGGCTCCTTGTTGGTGGGGCACAGGGGAGAAGGGAGGCTGAACCAGGGAGGTGAGGCCAACATCTGGCAGCAGGTACTCACCCTTGTCCACAGAGAGCCTGACCTCCATTATCCGGGTGAATGCAGAGCGCTGATAGGGATTGTAGAGTGCACACCAGTACACACCAGAGTCCAGTGCCTGCAGCTTGTTCATGGTGATGGTGACAGTCCCTGTCTGGGCATCATCCTGGATTGAGCTTCTTTTGTTCTGGGTTCCACTGCTGCCCCGTGCAGAAGAGTAACTTGTGCTCACTACTAGTGAACACTCAGCCTGACCTTGCTGTCGGCACCAGGCTTTTATTCCCCAGCTGTAGCCCAGGGCCCTGTACGGGCACTGCACGGAGAGACTGTCCAACTCCCACTTGTGTAACTCTGCAAAGAGCACACGGGTGGCTGAGCGTGAGTGGTGGGCTTGAGGGCATGCTGCTCCTGGCCCAAGGTGGCACCTGGGCTGGGACCAGCCATCAGCCAGGGCAGGGGGCTTTGGGCTGCACAGAGGGGAGCTGGGTGCCTTCACAGCATGCTCTGTGAGCGGGGCAGGCAGTGGGAGGCTGGGGGATGAGGGGGTTGAGGGAAGGCAGGAGGATGGAGCAAGGCAGCAGCAGTGTTGTCCTCAGAGAGGATGTAAGTTTGTGTGGGGAAAAAAATAGTACTCACCCTTGTACACATTCAGCGAGATGGTCTTTAGTGGAATATAGCTGCTGCTATACGTACAGGAATATATGCCTGAGTCCTCTACCTGGAGGTCAGACATAGTGACGGACACGATGCTGTTGTCATCCTGTATTGTAACGTGGCCCTGCCCGGCTCTGTCTGTATATATGTACTCTGTTGAGGCGAATCTCCACGCTACAAGCTCACATTGTGCGTTTCTCATGCGGCACCAAGCTTTCTGCTGCTCGTTGTCAGGCTGTGTTGTGTAAGGACACTGGATGGAGAACGTGCTTCCTTCCTGTTGGCTCATCTCAGCTTCAGGTGTTTGGGCAGGGAGACCTGCAAGTGTGGGGTCTGGTGAGGCTGCAGCTCTGCACCCACTCTGAATGGCCTCTGCTGGGAGCATTGAGGAGCCTGGTGTGGAGTGGTGAGAGCTGGGGCTGCTGCCCCTGCATTGTCCTGCCCTTCTCAGCACTGCAGGCAAGGGAAGGGAGTCCAGTGGGAAGCCCCAGGCACGCCCAGCCCTCCTCTTACCTGGACAGTGGAGCAGCAGCAGGAGGATTCTCAGCTCCATGCCGTCCTCAGGCACAGGGCAGGGGCATTGCTGGGAGCTGCCCAACCTGCCTGTTCCAAAGCATCTGCCCTGTGAGCCTTCCGTCCTCCCACTGACACTGCTGGAGGAAGTGCCTGAGGTCTTGCCTTCCCTCAGAAATCTTTCACCATATTTTGCAACGAAACTGATACCAAGATAATTTCAGATTTCATTTGGGGAAGTGGCTGTGGGCAGAGCTCAGCCCATCATGATAGGATCGGCCCTTTGTTGTGCTCACTCAACTGCTGTCCCCCTCTGCCCTCACTCTGGTGGCAGTGGAGCACTCTTTTGAGTGTCCCAAGGCATGTGGACTGAAGCAGGTCCTTGGCCCTGGCCCAGCCCTGGCCAGGAAGTCCCCTCTGAGCCATGGTGGCAGTGAGGGCAGGACTGCACGTGCAGTCTTATAAACCTTTCTTATCCTACATGTCAGATAACAATTCCTTTCCCTTCCCTTCCCTTTGCTTACCACACAGTAGTCCTAAGAAATGCTTTTTCTTTGTGACATGTCACAACTTTGCTGTCACTCTTTTTGTGAAGGATTTTCTCATGTTTCACAATGTCTAATCTGTTCTCCTCTTCCTCATTTGTTTTCCTGATAAGCAAAGAGGATTCTTTTGTCCCTTGGAGAAGAAGCAGACCGTGCTGTGTTCCACCCCTGGTGCTCTCACTGCCCCACACTGCCCTGTTTACCTGGTGGTTCACCTCTTTTATTTCTTCTTTATTTCTGGCAGTTGTTTCATTGGAGTTAAAGCAAATTTTTAGATAAGAGGAACAGAAGGTTGCTTGCTGTTCACCTGCAAGGAAAATAAAATACATTCAGTAAGGACTGAACTTTCTTGGCGACATGAGACAAAGTGAAACTGTTTGGACAGGCAAATGTGTAGCTGCTGAGGTGGTGTTGACACTGATGTCTCTATAGGCACAGCTGAAGTGGTTTTAAGTACAGGAAAAACAATAGGAACATTGAAATGAAAGGTTCAGAGCAGCTCCTGATGTGGCTGTGACTCTTAGCTGACTGTGAAAATGGACACCTAAATGTAGCCTCCTGGCTTTGCACATCCTTTTGATTACCAGTATCATTCCAGAATTCAAGATGAGCACACCAGAACTCTCATGCATTGTTCAGGATCTCAGACAAATGCAGAAGGAGCACTGTGCCCAGGATCCCCTTGCCTCTTGCACTGATACAACCCTTACCTGGAAAACAGAAGAGCAGGAGGAGGAGGAATCATGACTGTGCCTGTTCTGGAGTCAAGAGGAAGGGCAGTGCTGGAGGATCAGAGCACCATCTATCTTCTCTTTGCACCCTTCTGTCCCTTGGAGAAAGAGTTGGTGCTTTGTGGCTACCAACTAGCCTTAGCACACAAATCCTCCTCTACAGTTCAACAACCAAATTCATGCATGAATTGTCCACGTCAACAGAATTTGGCCAGTTCAGAAGACACAGAGGCATTAGAAAAAATCCAAGGACCTCCCCTTAAATTGCTGTGCCTTTCTCTGCCCTTCATGCCAGGGGCAATGAAGAAGCAGTAAATTCCTCTGCCTTCCCGCTGCCAGCAGATGTGCTCACAGCAGTCTCCCCTGGGCCAGTGCCTACCTGCTTTGCTCCATCAGAGCAGTGAGAAAGACTGTTCTGACACCCCGGCTGCAAATAATTTCCAATTATATGAATAAGCAGCTTATTAACAATACATTCCAGCTAATCATTTTGTGCTAAGATATCTTCACGTTGTCTTTTCCCCAAATCCCTCTCTCATCAGGCACTTGATGCTGAATAACAAGAAGGGGGAATGCAGTGGTTCTCTTATGAACAAATCCCAAGAGTCTGCAATTAGTTCAGTTTCTGCAACTGGTTGTCGACAAACTGAGCTGAGCACTGTGCTGCAGTGCTGCAGGAAGGGATGAGGCATCACATCTGTGTTTGCTGTGCCCGTTGGGGCCTGTGTCCTAGAGCAGAGGAGCGAGCTCTCTGGGGCAGGACAGGTCAGGAAGATGTGTCTGTGCAAGTGTCAATGGGTTGGTCACCAAGGAGCAGCCAGGAAGTAATGAAGCTGGTCCCCTTGCTGCATCTCTGTCAGAGGATCAATGTGGATTTTAATTGTAGCATGGCAGCAAATGAGATGAATGTGATCTCTGGAGATCACTTAGCCTACCCCAGTGACGCACACAGTAGGATCAACTCCTCCTGTGTCATTTCTGGGGATCAGTTTAACTAGTTGAGGTTGCAGCGTTCTTCTGGTGACACTGCAGTGCTGTGACATAATGATGTGAAGGCTTTTCCTAAACCTCCCTGCTATTTGAGTGCCTCTCTCCTTTTTGTATCAGTGAACACACAGAGAACGAGCTATTCCCTTTCTCTTGCTGCACACCCGGCCTCCTGCCTTGCCTCCCCTCTGTCTGTCGCTCTGCACTAACCATCCCCAGTCCCTTTAATTTTCACTCCTGAGCTGCGTTTCCGACAGCTTGGATCATTTTTGTTCTCTGAATTCTTCTCCCATCAATCCGCCTCTTCTCTGCCAATCCGCTTGGCATCCCTGGGGCCCCCTGAAGCTCCTCCAGAGCTTTTGCGTCCAATCAAGGGCGCAGCCTTGTACTTGTTGCCTTCCACACCAGCTGCCTTCCTGCGGACTTGCCCCCGTTGCCGCGAAACCCACGGCAGCCCCGAAGACGTAGCAGTGCCTGTGGGGCCGCTAGAGGGCAGAGGGCGATCAGGAATAGGGTGCGGGGTTTCGGGCACAGCCCCGAGCAGAACTGCCTGCCCGTGCCCGGGCTGTTGCCGGGAGTGGGATGGACATGAACTGCTCAGCTCAGCGAGCGGTCTGTGCCGGGCTGGCACAGCACTGGCAGTGGGCAGGTGCCTGTGCACAGAGAGAGTCTGGAGAGTTATAGAATTATGGAATCACGGAAGAGACCCACAAAGCTCAAGGAGATCACAAGAAGACAGCCAAGCAGTCTCCTCTTAGTAAAATTGCAAGCAGGCTACAATCCCGGGGCCATTTCTGTGAGACCTGCCAGGCTCTTTCTGGGGACACACTGCCAGCAGGGGAACACAAACGCATCCTTGATCCTCATCCAAGCCTGTGCTCTGTGGATGAGGATCAAGGATGCGTTTGTGTTGTGTTGGATGATGCTCTGTGGGGATGCAAGGCAGCAGGGATTGATGCTGAATAATTCTGGGAAAAGAGGCTGCTAGGATAAGGGAGAAGATAGGCAGCTAGGAGGTGACCCAGGGAAACAGAAGCCTCACCGATAGCTGCAGCCTGGCTGGGGAGGAACCAGGCAGAGCCAGACACTGGCTGTGTGTGCGGGGCCTGCAGGGTGCAGGACAGGCGCTCTGTGTGCAGGACGTGGGCTTGGTGCAGCTCTGAAGGAGAAGAGGCCCCACAGCAGCAGCTTAGCGAAAGGCCTGGTGTTTGGTCTGTTCCACATCAATGGGGCGTCCAGCTGTGGCTGAGGATGAAAGCAAGCGAGAGAGAGAGGATTAAAGGCTCCCAGGGTCTCCTCTAACCCGCCTAAGACTCACTGAGAGGGCAGTGTGCGGCTTCAGGAAGGCTTCTTCATATGGAAAATATTATGTGAGGGAGAGAAAGCGAGGGGGAAGGGAAGAGGGAGAGTTCTGTCCAGAGCTCTAGGGGGGAACAGATCACAAAAACACTTTGGAGCCTCAGACCCGGCCCAAGTAGAAAGCAGAGCTCTACTGGAACCTCAGCGTGTGAGGAAGTGGGTTTAGGAGACCTGCGGGCAGGAGAGAAGTCCAAGTGTGCAGAGAGAGAGAGAAAAAGAGAAGGATGAAAGAAGAGAGGAAGGGGAGAAGGGATAGAGAGAAACTGGGGAGGAAAGAGAAGGCTGGCAAAAGGGAGGAGAAAAGAGAGACATGGGGGGGGAGGTGGTGAAAAGTGGGATGAGGGACACAGAGAAGAAGGGAGGTGGTGAAAGGCCTGCTGTCTGCTGCATTGTGTTGTTAACCAGGTCGCCAGGTGGAAGCCCCCGCGCTCCTGGCCCTTTTCCTTCCCCCGCCAAACTTCTCCCAGGAATGCCTGTGATGGGGAACAAATTGCTAACAGAAGTGAGACATTTTGCACCAAACACAAGCAAGTTTCCAGTGAAAGGTTTCCTGTCAGCGGGTTGGGAGTAGAGGGTGTGGATCCTTTCTGCCTGCTCTGGCAGAGTAATCCTGCAAGTTAGCACGAAGCACTGGTTACAGTGCAGGATAAAGGACCTGAGGCTGGGCTTTCCTGCCTTCTGTTTTGGCTGCTGCCATTTGGCTGCTTTCATTCTCCGCTATTTTTTGCTTCGCCCCTGTGTGGCATTTGCAGCCTCATTAGCTGCTCCTCTACTCCCCCTGGCCACCCCCCACCGGTGTGATCTCCCGAGAATTCACAGGCTTCCACTCCACTTTCCTCCTTGATTTATGCTGTTGAACTGAATGACCTTCGCTGACCTCATTTTCATGACAGTGTGAGCACACACATCAGCACCCAGCGAATGGCAGCGGTCCTCCCTCCCTCCCAGTCCTGCCCTCTGAGCTGCAAGGACATCAACGCTCCCATTCACACATGGGGTAGGTTTGGTGTGTGCCTGTGTGCTGTGCAGGGGTGGTGCCCATTGCCTGAATCTGCAGTGCTGTCTTGCATGCTGAAGCCCAGAAATGTGGAAGCTGCAGAGCACTGCTCTGTGCATCTTTACTCATATGGACAATGTTTAGCTGAACCGGTGTGCATGCAAACGCTGTGAAAAAAAATACAGCTGTGTATTTTCACTCTCTGTACAGACAACCAGAAGTTTTCCCTCTTCCATTATCTACATGTCAAGGGAGTCCTCAGATATATATGGCATCTCCCTGTGTGAAATACACACCAATCACGTCTCTCCTTTTTTATCTAGGTTGCTGTGTTCTTGGTCATTGCTGCAGTAGCTGAAAAATTGCTAGATGGCCCAGACAGCCCAAAACACAGAGCTGAGAGACGTGCATTAACAGCCCGGTATGGACAAGCTTGCAAGGTGAGGGAACTTCTACCACTACAAATATTGTGGTGCCTTGTAACTTCTGCTTGAATGAGTGGATTTTAACTGGAGAGAGAAGAGATCACCTGAGTCTCTGCTCCTGGTCTTCAGGAAGGTTGCCTGAAGTTCCTGAAGGTAAAAAGAGCAGCTAATTGAGAAGTGCTGCTGGGTTTTGGAACAGCATTTCAGCACTGAGCCAGACTGCCATACCCTAGCTGTACACAACCCAGCTTCCACTCCAGCATCCCAAAGCTGACTGTCTTCCACCCTCTTTCTAAATAGCTGGCAAAGCGGCCTTACCCCCCTTCCCAAGCCCAGCGGTACATAAATCCCTTTGTCCCTTAGCCTGCAAATCTGCCTTCCTGTCCCTCCCTTCCCTGCCTTCCTGGGAAGTCGGTGTGGATATGGTGCTGCTGGCTTGCCTGTCTGAGCTGCTTAGTTAAGAATAATAAACAAACTCCTAAATGGAAGGATATTCTTTAAACCTGCCTTGTGCTGCCTGCCAGGGAATGCAGGCAGCGAAGCCCACCTCCTGTCCCCCTCCAGCCCTAGCTCCAGGCTCTCCTGAAACCTGATCTCCTTTGCTTTGGAGCTGCACCATGGCCTCTGTGTGCACCTTCCCCCCTGACCCTGTCTGGATTCTCCTGTCCTTTTGCTGACACACACCCAACAAGCACATGCTCCTTGCTCAGACACTCATAACAGAAGGGCACACAGTCACACTGCCGCAGCAGAGGTGCACAGTGCCCACAGCACAAATGGGCGTGACGTTGATTTACACATTAGTCCACACATGCATGTTCAAATAGGTTAGCAAAAGACACTATTAAAAGTGGTGCAAACACTCGCTATGCCTACAAGTAGAGGCTGTTCGTTGCCTTGGGAAACCCATTTAGGCATTATGTACAGATCAGAGGCAGAAGGATTCTGGAAAGGGCACAGACACGTGCAAGCAGTGCCCCCACAGCCCCACATGTGAAAAGCAACGTGGCACCAGATGTGCAAAGAAATAGCAGTCTCAAATCACAACATGATAGGAATGCGTGTCCTATAGCAGGCACACTGATAGAACTGGCCAGCATGTGCCCTGATTTCTTCACACTCACCTTTGGGGAAGTGTCTGTCATTTCCCTGTTTTGCTCTTTTGATCTTTCCTACATGTGTACTCTACCTTCACTCTTACACATCCCAACTTAACTGTAGACTGCATTCTCCCATTCCCTGAATCTTTTGCTCGTACAAGGACATGCCACCACTACCACCCCCTTTCCATATACCTTTTTGTATGCCTTGTCCATTGGGTTTATACACTCCTGTCCTTGCACGCCTTTGAAATGCAAATATTCCTATACACATCTGTTTTGCTTTCATACCCTCTCTTCTCCAACACAAGTGTGTATTTCCCCATCTCATGTTGCTCATGTGTCTCATTTAGGCAGACAGGCATCTTCTGCTGCTTGCTCTCCCACTTGCAGCCCACACAGCTTCCCAGCTTTCCTTCACTGTGGCCTATTTTTGTCATGCCAGCATTCACAGCTAGCAGGAAGAGGATGTCAGTTAGAGGCTAAGCAGTCACTGGGACCCTCTGGCCCTGCCACACTTTTCAATCCACTTCTAATTTTTCTCGTTCTTTTCTCAGAATTTATTGTTTTCAGCTCTCCTCCTCCTCAGTGCCTGCTAAAGGGAACTCGACTCCTCGCCTCTTCTCGTTGTTTTCATCTTGAGAGAAAGGGAAAAACCCATTTTGCTCTTTCCCCAGCTCCAATTCCCCTTCCACCCCCACACCCTCCCACCCCCCCTTCCCAGCCCTGAAACCTTTTCCTGATAGTGTTGCTGTAACTGTTCAATTAAACGAGCAATTACAAAATCAATCAAACCGAAACGTGTGCAGTGCGCTGAGGGGGACCGACTGCAGAGTGGGGACGTCGCCTGAGCCTGTCCCAGCCTGAAGGCAGCTCAGCTCACAGCTCAGCTGAAATTGTCTCGTTTGATGGTGAGACATTGCTCTGAGGACATGCACTCTGCTTCTGTAGAGCTGTGCTCTGCTGTGTAAAGCCAGCACCACTGGTTTCACACCACCCGTGAATTTCTCCCATGTTAGGAAAAAATTCTAGCAAAGCTCTTGCTGCGAACCATGGCCTTTGGTTTCAGTTGGCCAGTAAGGGATGTACTGGTTGGAAGTGGGCTTTAATGGTGTTCAGATGGGAATGGCTTCTGCAGCAATAGAAAGGAAAGAAAGTGATGTGGAGAAAGTGGTAAACCCAAGCTCAGGTCCTGTGTGATTTCATCAGGTTATGCCTGGTGCTTCCTGTCTTCTTTTATTCTTACATTACTGCTCCTGCAACACGTGTAACACATCAAATCTGCGTGTGCCAAGGCTTTTTGCCACTCTCTACTGTTTTCTCACCACGTGACACTCACACTGTCTTCCTCCCTACTATCTGCACCTCCTCAGAACAACATCCATGATTTTCACTGCAGGAATTCCCTTTGGACACCTGTGGCACTCTGGGTGCTGTCATCAGCAAGCAGCCAGACTTTCCCTGACACGGAGTCACAAATCCTTTCAAACCTTGCACAAGCAAGGAAAGACGAATTGGAGAACAGGTTGGGTTAATGGGAAAATGTGCAAAGCAGATGAGTTTTGGTTCATATGTGGACAGAGTCATGGCAGCTTTCCAGTGGCATGAGGGAGCCAGCTTTAGCATACAGTACTTAGAAGGAGACCACAGTTCTGGTCGTGGGTACACCAGGGGCACTCCATCACCATCTCACACTTTGAACAGCTGCTGCAAATTGTCAGAGAATTTGGGACCAGAGAGCTTGGTGGAAAGGACTGGGAAGGCTTTATTTTCTTATGAGCAACAAGCATGAAAGGAATGCCCTCTGGAAAAGCCCTTTGTCCATTTGGGCTGTCAGGAAGACATCTCCATCTCGCTGGTGGCTCCTGGTCCTGCTCTTAGAGGAGGACTTCCCTCCTGATTTAAGGGAGGTAAGACCAGAGCATATTAAGGAGGTACTTAATGAGGCACTCTTATCCCAGACTTGACCCTGATTTTGCACAGTCAGAACAGCAGCATCGCAAAGGCTTATCATTCCTTTAGGAGCAGAAATTTGGCGAGTTTCCTAGGGCAGGAGTCCAGTTTGGCTTAATTTTCAGTGAGTAATGCTTAAAGCCTGGTCACCCTGCAGGTCCTATGGAAACACAGGATTGTGTTGACACATTTCCTAATGCAATCTACCCCATCAGGTGATACACAAGTCTTAAAATTTGAAAGGATGCTTCAGTAAGGTTCCCCACTCTAATTTTTTTTTCAGTTGGATCACACCATGATATTCTGGAATTTTATGTGTATTTAAATATGGAAGGTAAGTACCAATACACAACTGCTACTTTACCCCATTCCAAAGTTCCCTGTGCCTGATTCAGTATTCAATGCTGTTGTAAGACTCATCTGTTTCACCAGCCACGTGGAAATGACAGGTTGAAGAGGGCTGGAATGGAAAATGAATTGAGAGAGGGAGCAGCGGAGGTGGGTTGACTTTTTGTTGCCACCTGTCTTGCTGGTTCCATGTTATGATTGTACTGATACCACTCGGGGTGTATTTATTGGGTATGCCAAGGATGTTAAGAATCTATGGCCCTGGTGTTTGTGTAAATCTTATTAAATAATTGATAACACACAGATGCCAGGCTCCCCATCCTACGAAGTTTTGTATAAAGCACTTTCCCCTACATTTTTCTTACTATTGTTGCTGTCTTTTGGCCCCTCTGTGTCAGAGATGCAGTGCAGTGATGACATCCTGACCAGAGAAGTGACTGACCCCAGGTGCAGCTTGGAGAGCTGGAATTTCCACAAAAGTAGAAAATGCTAAAATTCTCAATCAACAAACAAACAAAAAAATTGAAAGCAAAATACTGTTTTTGACATTTGCATTGAAAAAGAGCATCTCAAGAAGTAAATAAGGGATTAGAGCCCTATGGCTCAGGCTCTGAGCTTCCCCAGCTCCCAGGCTTCAAATTCCCAGCTAAGGGAGCCTGGTTGTGCAGTGTTCCTCACCCAAGATGGTCACTCATCACAGCAATCCTGTACCCTCAGGCTCCAGGCACCCACTGCAAGGCAAGAAACAAATCATTCTGTTTTGCCCAGGTGGAAAGAGCTGATCCCTATGGGAAATTCCCACCTAGAAGAAGACCCATCTTGGTCTCCTAGAGGACAATCCCTGCTGATTTCTACTGTGACATACTGTAACCACGACATAGACTCAAGCACACTCTGCCCTTCCCTGGGCTCTCTGCTCATGCTGGGTGCCTGCAGTCTTGTGTATGAAAGAGCCTGGCCTGTGTCCCCAGCAGGACTGCTGACCAAGCTGTGCTTGGGCAGGAGCAGGTTGCACATTGCTGATGGGAGCGAGGGAACCCACCTGGCTCCTCAGAGGACAAACTCCTGCAGGAACTGAAGGCTTCAGCTGCTCCTGTTTGTGATGCTGTTTGCTGGAGCTTGATGGAAGTGGGTTAACGGATCTGAACACACAGTGGGGAAACTGCAAGGAACTTCTGTCTCTCAAGGACTTGCTCCAGACTTGCAGCAAGAGGAATAACAGGGAAATTCAGCCCATGCTTAGGGGAGCACATTGCCTGCTCAGACAGAAACGGCTCGCATGCCTGCAAATCCCTGTCCAACGTTTCTCACCCTATGCAGGTGCTCCTGAGCAGATGCCCTGCTGCAGTGCAGCCCTGGGCTGTGGATCGGGGTGACACCTTGTGCTCGTGCCAGGCAGTGGCACCGTGCAGAAGCCTTTGGTCCTGTCCAGATGTCTGTCTGCCATCTATATTTGGTAAAAAAATGCTTGGGAGTTGTTTGTTTGTGGCTCCTTGGAAACCTCCCTTAAGAAATGGCTTCTTTTGTTTGGTTACTTTGGAAAAATATTTTCCCCTCCTCCTTTCACTATTTTGAAACATTGAAAAAGCAAAGCTTTAAAGAGCCCGGAATATCAAAGACAGTCTGTCAACAGCAGCCTGCGTCTTCCCAAGTGTCTCAGTGCTTGCCTTGGTCTTCCTCTCTCCAGGCACTCCGCTCCACCTTCTTGTAAATTCTGGCAATGAAAACACATCTGAATGTCCTCGAAGTTTTTCTTTCCATTGAAAAAGGGGATTTATTCTCTCTCTCTCTCTCTTTTTCTTTTTAATCAGAATTAATGTGATTCTAATGTGTTCCTTTTGATCTTCAGGGGATTTTTTTATACTGATGATCCCTAATTTTGAAATGATTTTTTTTTAATTGTTTTAAAAAGCTGCAGTGAAGGGAGAAAAAAAAAAAAAGAAAAAAGAAAAAAAGAAAAGCCATCCTACTTCTTTGGCACATCTTTAACCTTTAAGTACCTCCGGAAAAAAAATATTTAAAATATATTATACATTTTTAAACAGGGTGCTTTTGACAGGTCAGTTTCAAACCTCTCTCTCTTTTCTTGTGCTGTGTTGGAATAAGACAATTTTGCGGCTTGGATTTTTTTGACAGTTAAATTGCAATGTAGGCAGAGGGTGGAATAGGGATCCTGTCTCTTTAACTCTCTAACTAGACAAAGACTTTTCCCCTTTGAGAGCTGAGCCCGGGATCAGAACTGTCAGATGATCTCGTAGCACTTGGGAGAGTTTGCAAAGTCATAATTATATCTTTTAACCTGTCTTGCTCTTTGCAAAAGAAAGGTCCTATTATATTGAAATGAGATTATTAGCCATCAAATACTTTCTTTCTTGGGATTCTTCTTCTTTAAAAAAAATTCAAATACCTTAACTACTTTGCAATTGAATTTTTATAAGATTTACTTTTCACTAAATAAATGTTCTGTAGCAGCTGTTTTTTTTTTTTTTTAAAGTATTTTTAAAAGGGTGTTTTCAATATGCAGATGCAAAAAAAAAAAAAATCAGACTCAATGTCTGAAATGTCACCTGTGTAATTAAAGGAAGGTAAAGTTTCAGAGCTCGGTTTAGTCTTATTCCCTGGCTTAGCTGGTGAGCCATGCTGCTCGAAAACCCTTCTGCTGCTGATTTCATTGCCAACATTTTTTCTTCCCGAAACCCAATAACTGTCAGCCTTCCATTTTCTCTTTTTCTGTGTCTCTCCTTCTTCCTAGAAGTAGGAAAGAAAAATGAAACCCCAAATAATTGGAGAGGTGTTCTGAAAAAAACAAATCCATGCCATTAACTTCACTGCACTGCTTTGTCCATATGTGCTTCACCCAAGGCGACAATTGCATCAAAGCAGTCAGGGTAACACCAGGAAGGTTGGTAATGTATGGTGCCACGTTGAAGAGCCTCCCAAAGCAGCCTGTCTGAGAACCATGCAGCACAGTAATTCCTTACGCCCTAAGTTGAAAGTGGGGATTGGTTCCAGGTTGCACAAATACTTAGTGCGTGTTTGTGGATCTAGCAGAGCAGGAGTTGAAGTGGATGTAAAGGAGCTGCATGAGCAATGTGGGCCTGATCCACAGACCTCTGAAGGCAGAGGAGGATCCTTCAGCCCTTTGTTGGAAGCAGCTGGCCATTGTCATTGAGCAGTGAGAGCACTGTCACTACGAACGCTGTCATTCAGCGTTTGTGTCAGCCCTTCCATTATCAGCTCTCAGAGGTGCGTTATGTCTTGGCTGTAACAATGCATTCTGAGATGAAATTCAGCAGGTTGCAGTCTAACAAAGGGATTGTTCTTTGCACGGACCAAACTCCCCATTAAACTCAGGATGCCAAGAGGTCACAACTGGTTTACATTATTGAGGGTTTCGATGCATTGACATTTTTTACAAATGCTCTGTGGGGCACCCAGGACCAGTCCTGCAGCACACGCTCATGGGAGGCATTTTGCAGTGTGACTACTTGGAGACAGTGGGGACTGTTGCCACAAGTAGGTTATTCATAGGTGCTCATGTCTGCCAGCTCCATGGTCTGGTATTTGTTCAGTGCAGACCTTCAGGAACATCCTCAGTTGCTGTCAGAATGCGTGTGCGTTTTCTATTGACTGTACGCCTCAGTTTCTTATTCCAGAAACTAAGAATAAAGGCCAGGCCATTATTTAATACACATTTCCTCCACCTTCCAGAAAAGATGTCTCAGTCATAATGAAAACCAGAAGACTGACAGATCAAACGAACCTCCCTGATGTTAAATAAGGCCCCGATTCTGAGTAAGACCCATCTGGGGAAACTTTGTTCGTGAAGAACCCCAGGACAGGAAAATAAGGAAATTCACTGAGCTGCTCTTTATATAGACCTAAGCACCTGCTGAATGTTAAGCACATGTTTTCTATATCTCTAGAATTCCTCCATGCTCCTGTTGCTTTGGTATTGAGACACCTTTTTACTTCTTGCAACCCTATTACAAACTGAAGATATTTTTTCTCCCTGTTTAAAGGACAGACCCATTGCCTTCAAGGAAACTACCTCCATCCATACCTGTGGGATCCCCTGTCCATCCAGCTTTCAGTTCTCATAGTCACGCTAAAGCTCAACATGAACTACCTCTAAGTTCAAGGTAGGAGCAAAAGTCTGGTTTCTACTTCTGCGTTTCTGTCCTTGTGTTTCATTTCATCAGTACAAGTTAGGGGATGACCTTCTGGAAAGGAGCTCTGCAGAGAAGGACTTGGGTGATCTGGTGCACAACAGGTTGGCCTCGAGCCAGCAGTGTGCCCTGGTGGCCAAGAAGGCCAACGGTATCCTGGGGTGCATTCAAAAGAGTGTGGCCAGCAGGTTGAGGGAGGTGATCCTCCCCCTCTGCTCTGCCCTGATGAGGCCTCACTTAAGACTACTGTGTCCAGTTCTGGGCTTCCCAGTTTGGAGACAACAGGGATCTCCTTGAAGGAGTGTGGTAGAGGGCCTCAAAGATCATTAAAGGGCATAGAGCATCTCCCATATAAGGAAGGGCTGAGTAGCTTGGGTCTGTTCAGCCTAGGGGAGACTGAGTGGGGATCTGATATATGTTTATAAATATCTAAAGGAGGACAGAAGGTAAATGGATGAGGCCAGGCTCTTCTTTGGTGGTGTGTAGTGATAGGACAAGGAGTAATGGCCTAAAACTTGTACAAAGGAAGTACACATGCACTAACATGTGGGAGAACTTCTTTCTGGTAAGAGCGCAGGAACAGGCTGCCCAAGGAGGGTGTGGAGTCTCCTATAGAGATATTCAAGACCAGTCTGGATGTCTACTAGTGCAAGCTGTTGTAGGGAACCTGCTTTAGCAGGGGGGGTTGGACTTGGTGATCTCTTGAGGTCCCTTCCAACCCCCATGGTTCTGTGATTCTGTGAGTCAAGCACGACAGGTTTTCATAGAACTCCCCAGTAAGCTGCCTTTAATTGTCCATGGGAGCTGGAGAGCCGGGCAGGTATCACTAGAGCCAGTTCAACCTGTGTAAATTGGCAGTGTCCCCCAGACTCACTGGAGCAGCTCCAGTTTACACCACTGAGGATCTGACTTGGAATTTCATAAATATCCCTTCTTTTTCTTGGCAGTGAAATAATCTATAGAGTAGTTCCAAAAAATTAGAAGAAGTTGTTGGCAGATGTGTCTATTAGTTTGAGCTCAAGATTTTTTGGCTTTTCTGAGATTTGAGCTCAGTCACTGGGTAGCGTGGAGGCTTCCTTACTGTCCACAGTAGCTTTACCTTTGACTGTGCAGTCAACTGAGCTGTCTCCCAGGGAAAGCACTTTGTTTCCCTTGGTTGATTGTAGAGAGCCACAGGAGAGCCTCATAGGAGAGACACTGGAAGTAGATAATAGGAGGAATTCTGTTCAAAAACTACCCACTATCTCACTGACAAACAACTCTGGTGAGTCCAGGAAAAGCCTTCTGAAGTCATGTACCTTGGCTCCAACTTTTGACAGAGGTGTGTGTGGCCTATGGAACATAAGCAGTAGGTGATGTCTCACTCTGTGTTTTTGTAACATGGAAAACAGTGCATTTCTCAATGGCAGGTTCCGATGGAAAACGTTCTCAGCCTTCTGGGAGTAAAATTCCTCCGCAGGGCAGGAGGTGCTCTGCCTTTGGAAGGCCTGCAAAGTCAGACCTGTCATTGCAATGGAAGGAGATTGGGGTTGGCGCCTCCGTGGGTGTGAGTGTAAACATCCAGCCGGGTGTGCCAACCAGAACGTGCCCTGGCTTTGTTATTCCCAGCGCCCAGCTCCACTTCAACTTTCTCCTGAGTGATTATTGACGTGCTTGCAGTTCCGGGGGACGTGGAAATGGGTTTGTTTACTCAAATTTGGCAACAGTGAGCTGTCAGCCCTGTGAGGCACCGGAGTACTTCCTTGAAGTCAGGAGTTGCAGTTCAGCAACTTTGCAGAGCCTGCGTTTTGGACAGAAAAATGAGATCTCAATTGGTGTAACTCATCTCAACTGTCCGCGTGTTTCTTCCAGCTGATCCTCCCGTAGCTGTCACCAGCCTGCGCTCAAACTCACCCGTGCCAGCACAAATCGAGGCAAAAGGTTGTATAAATTCCTGTTTGGAGCTGAAAATGCCTGGATTTTTTAATTTGGTCCTGGGATTTGTTCAGGAAAAACGTCAAAGCCTTCTGCTTCGTTATTTGTGCTGAACTAAAAATAACTTTGGGGGCCCCACCTTCAGTGAATGCACTCCCTTGAAAACAGAGCAGTATGCAAATTCCCATGTGCTCGTTCTTTCTAGATTTCTGGCAGCCAGAAACAAAAGTCATCAGAACCTAGAAAAACTATTAGCCTTTGTGGTGTCCCCTCCTGTGTAGAAATCAGTGGGCCTATTGGAAACCAGCAAGTGGCAGCTCCAGCACACAGAAGAAGGACTTGCATTATTCTCAGCTCCACATCCCCAGTCCCTCAGTAGGAGCTGGCAATGCAGTACCAACACTGTCCATGCCTTAAAACCAGAGCTGCCCTGTCTTTTTTGCCTAATAGTTGTGTGAACAAAGAGTCTGGGCAGCACCTTGAGAGCTCGTCTGTCTGCTTACCGGGCAGATTTCCACACTGGCAGACAGAATGATGCTCTTGCTCTCCAGATCCTTCATCTGTTGGCACACATATCCTTGGGAACTGCAGCATGTTTTGGTCCAAGAAGTGCAACGTGTTCTCCCCATCAGATCTCTGTGATGACCTGGAATAGATTTTTGGTGGGCTGTCCAGATAATACCAGAGACAATTGCTGATGGGATTTCTGTCAGTACTAACTTCACAAGTTTTGTTAAGTGAAGCATTTCTCCTAAAGTAGCTTCACTTCTCCTTTCTGGTGAGATGGTCCTATCACCCTCAGATACTCAGTGGTTTTCAGGTTGGATAAATGGCCATTTTTCCAGAAACACACTGGACTTCTGTAGTCTGGTTTATTGTTATTATTCGTTTTAAGCATTTAACAAAAGCCCTGGAGATTTGAGCAAAAAATAGAATAAGAGAACAGAAGTTATATCATAATTTCTCTTAAGGGCAGGGAAATGATTTCCCAGCTTGCTCTACTCCTTCACAGACCCAGGAAGGTTTTATGGGCTGAAATAGTCTCTCAGGAGGTGCTTGAGAGGAGAAGGGAGACCACAACACCACGGCCGCGTTTCCATTGGGGTGAGCCAACAGTGGCACGGCTGGGGATAGCTGAGTGCTGTCCCGTGGACGTGCTGGCTGACCCAGCCTGGGGCAGGGCTCTTACATCAGCGTCAGGGAGCTGACACCTGGCCCCTCTCTGTGGTGACCATTCCTGGTGACCGACTGCATCTTGATTTCGTATTTTGATTTTACAGGCCCTGCACAATAATCACCTCTTAATTCACCCTCCCTCCCTCCCACCCTCCCTCCTCTCTTCTCTCTCTGCTGAGGAACAGCAGACGGGAGATTTCATGTGCCATAAATATTTAGATTGTGCCTGTGTGTTTATAACACTTGCCGAGAGTGTAACTGGAGCAGCTCACACTCAGCAGCAACACCTGATGCTAGGAAAGTTTTCCATCACCTCATATGGACCAAGCGGAGCAGAACATGCACGGGGGACCAGTAGCTGCGTTGTCCCCCTGCCACGTTGGTGAACAATATTAACAATAACAATATGAACGTGCTTTCGTGTCCCTGAGCAGCTGCTGCTCTAAAGGGTGCTGGAAAAAAAGCTGTGGCTGCAATGGAATTGGACATTCTTGCAGCATTGCCCTGACTGTACAGCACGGGGGAAACGTGTCTCCAATAGGACCTTCAGGTTCCAGACCACACGTGTTACGGGACATCCATAGTGCTTTAATGGATCTCAGCCTCTCCTGTGCAGCTTGAGTGTCTCAGTTAAGCATGGCACACTTGCATTTAGTCCAGCTGAGGTCCGGGCCCCTTTCCACACAGCTCCTGAGGCGGGCCAGGCAGCGCTGGCAGCTCTCCGTGCTCCATCCTGCTGAGCAGAGCTCTGCCGGCCGTGGCCCCGCAGCCTGGCTGGCTCACAGCAGCGGTCAGCCCTGCGCTTTGCAAGGCATCGGCTCTCTTAAGTGTTATGGAACTTTTTTGTGCTTTAATAAATGTGTTTTTGCTAATGTTTCTTTAGGGGAAAATATTTTTCTTTTGTTTCTGTGCGTAACCTCTTCAGGACTTTCTGGAGAAGTGAAGCCAACGGCACTAGCTTTGGCTCCTTTTCTTGCCTGTCCTCTGCTTTTTTTTTCTCTCTCTCTTTTTTTGGAGAGGAAATAAATCTCTGTTTTTCGTCCCTTCCCTTGCTCCTATTCCACTTACCTGCTGGGTTTTCTCTTCTGTGGCTTTGGAAACTGCAGTAATGACTCACTCACCAACTTAGGAGGGATTTTCCTCTCCAGGCAGGCGATTTGTTGCTTGTCTACTGTGTGCATTACTCAAAGCTTTTTCCTGGAGGCTTTAATACTTGCCATGGTCAGAGGTAAGACACTACAGTGGATGGATTGCAGGCTGCGTCCAGATTGCTTGGGTTCTTTAAAGATGGGTCTTTACTACCAATGGCAAATTTAGAATTTGATGCAACGAGGATTGGAATTATGAAGGAAAAACTAGAAAGAGAGACAACCCTTCCTCATCTTGTTTTAGAATCAGTGGATGGAAAGGAAACATAAACTCAATTTTATGTGTATTATAAGGCACCTATAAAGAGAGTCATATGAACTGAGATTCTTGGCTCTGTTGCTCTAATGATACCTATGGAACAATATGTGAAATCTATTACACTATTCTGGATATATGTGTATATATATATTTATATATATGTACAGAGAATGAGAGAGAGAGACGAAATATGGGGCCTTTATTTTTATTGGCTTCTGCAAAGAATAAATTACACAGTGAGGGCAAGGTTAAATTATTGTAAATGTCTGTATGAAAGGCATCACTTAATTATTAACAGTCTGCTACAAATAAAAGGTACATATGCTAAAATGGGCTGACCTGCTGGATTGTGGGTTTTTGTTTAAAATTGTTGGTGAGGCCCACAGCTGACTTGTTCTCTGTCAGGCAGGCTGGAAAAAGAGGCAGGGTAAGATTTCATTGCAGAGTGGCTTATATCCCTCTCCACCAGATGTCAAGTGAATGGCTAGAAAATGGTAAGGGGAAGGTGGGGGCTTTCTGAAAGCAGGGAGAAAGCGCTGAGGAGTACAGGACGTGTGAAAACACCTGGGTGGATGTGGAAAGAGGGAAAGTCCAAGCTCAAGGCTAGTATTGCTCTCTCTTAGGACTTATCCTTTGTGCGTAAGTCCACAAAGGATACGAGTTCCTTTTACCCCAGTTGGGAAAAGTTTTGAGCCCTTCAAAGAGCAAGTGAGCCCCCGTGCCCTGCAGACCTGCTGTGCTTGTTGCCAGGGTTGCAGACTGCAGGAGATGAGCACTGAACCCTGGTGCAGTCTGTGTGCAGAAGGAGAGATGAGACGCTGGGCCGCGCTGTCTCAACTCATGTCTTCATTGCTGAAGGCTCACGAGTTGGCTGCCGGCGGTGGAGGTTGCTGTGGTTGGAGTAGCCCAACAAGAGGACTAAGGCTGATGCTGATGCATCACTGACACTTGCTGGAGCTGGCCATGCCTCTGGAGAACCGTACTAGGACTGTTGGCCCCAACTTCCTGACTCTCTCAGTTCCTGTGTTAATAGGAGAGGGAGGGTGAGACCTTCAGGGCCCTTGGGCAGTATTTGTGTTTGGATACCTACAGTACTGCTTTTCTCTTAGCTTTTATCTCAGCAGTATCTCTGTGCACAAACAGCAGAGCCATCTCTCCTCCCATCCATAGCCCACACTGACTCAGGTCCAAGAGAATCCTGTCAAATACAGCCCAAATGCATGAGCAAGGCATCTTCCTATTTGCAGCCACCAAATTTGCAGAGCTTTTCAATCCTGGCCCCTGGAGGCAAAAAGCAAAGAGAAAACCATCCCAGGATGAGATTTCCAAAGGGAAACTTGGAGGCTTCGACAGGTTGGGGAAAAAAAAAAAAGTAAAAATCCACCAGTCTATATGAATGAAAGCACCAAGTGGAAAGCTCTCCCTTTCACTCCCTTGCAAAATTAAAACTGCTTTTGGCAAATAGGAGACGTCTCTGTGATTTCACATTCAGCTCCAAGGCCAGACGGAGTCCCTCGGCGCTGGGCTGACCTGCCTGCGGCCGGTCGGGGATTCCCACCCCTGCTCCAGGCTGTCCTGCTGGAGCTGGGACATCACCTCCTGGGGAGAGCCATCCAGTCTGGCTGTAAGGACCCCAACAAGTGGGGAATATTCTGCCTCTCCCCACCTCGGTAAGTTCTTCCAAGGGCTAGATGTGCCAACACCATTTGCTCATACGGAAAAGCAGGATGACTAAGAAAACATTCAGTGTGAGCTGAGTCCTGATGGGTTTTAATGCTATTTGGCACCTGAGGGGAAGGGAAGAAAAGGAGGAGCATAAACCATCACTATCCGATGGTGCCTGTACCCATCTGTAAGTGCACCACAAAGCCTCCCTGCCCTTGTCTTTAGTCAGCATTTAGATTTGCTAAAGCCACATCATCAGTTACTATACTGTGCTTTCCATCTTCTGCACCAGTAAGCCATGTTCCCAAAACATCCGTCTTTTCTTCCGTACAGCTTCCCATCAGTGGCTGCATCTCTGCTGGAGCACACATGAAGGCTGCTCAGCATTAGCTGTTCTTGTTTCCAGGCTGTTTAGAAGATGCTGGAGAAGTTGCTCCAGAAAAGTTGGATTTTTGGTGCATTTTCTCATCATGTCACTCTTCGCTTCCTCAAGAAGGTTTGCACACACGAGCCTTGAGTGCCTCGGGGAAATGCAAGTGTAGGTGAGAATTGGGTGGGATCAGTGACAGGGGGAGACTGTTCTGCGTGCTTTGTTAGGTGCTTCGTTAGGCTCTATCTCATTTACCCCTCTATGTTCCCTGAAGGCCTTTGATGGCACTGTGAGCATGAAAACACTTAACCCACTTCTCCTTTTTTTTTCTTTTTTTGGTCAAATATGAAAGAAGAGCAGAGCGCTTCCACTCCAGTTCCAGACAGGAATAGAAATCCTCACTGAGAAAACCTGACTCCACAGGAGGCATGTCTCAGAACAAGGGGAAAAGCGTGTCATGGCCATGCAAGCCAACAGTAGCACAGCCTGCTACAGACCCCATGGGCTGCTGAGAATCTCTATCATTCACATCTTATGAACTGGTTTGGCGCATCTCCAGAGGACATTGGCAGCTGTTCAAGGCCTCGCAAGGTGCTGAACACGCTCAAGTTCCTATTGTATCCAACATGTGCAGGGATTACCCGACTCGCCTGCGTGAGTGGGATTGGGATTTGCCTGGGCCCGTGTGTATCAATGGCGAAGGGTTTGTAGGATGGTTTTCATGCAGCTGCATCTCCAAGCACAACGGCTCCGTGTGGACTGCGGCTGCCACTTGTCACTGCAGCAGGACGGCTGCAGGTAGGGCTGTGGGCTGAGGGTTACATGGGCACGTGTGGGGCCCCGTTGTGGGGGTGTGACAGGACATGTAGGGCAGCTGGTGGGTGGGAGGCAGTGCTGGCTGTGGCTGCAGAGGGCCGCTGGCTGTTGGTGTGAGCTGCGCACTATGTCAGAGGGCGCGTGGTGTTTGGTGGGGGATGTAGATGGATGGGAAGGAGCAGCAGAACTGAGCTGGGGGTGGGCAGTGAGACGAGCTGAGGGCAGGGGGATTTTTTCTGAGGGGTGAGAGTGGAGCAGGGAGTGGGAGCACGGTGTGGGATGAGCACTGGTCCACGAGCGTGCTCCGAGCACGTGTGTTCACACACGCCGTTCTCACAGTTGGTCCTGAAAGGAGCTGCGAGGGGGGATAAAATGTCATGGTAGCAGCCAGTGGCTATAAAATCCGGGGTCTAAACGAAAAGGAAAAAGTGACAAGGGGAAAAGCAAGGTCGGCCCCACCTTGCAGGGTCTGCTCTGGAATGTGTTTGCACTCCAGGGTGTGCAGTGCCTGAGAGTGCGTTAGCAGCAGTGTTGAGTTAGTAATATGAACCCTATACAAATACCTCCGGGGCAGACAGGTCCATTTCAGGCTGTGTTTATTTAATAAAGAGCCAGTGAAGTAACTGCAATTTCATTGTCAATTTACTAATGCGTTACAGTTATGTTTCTTAACCTCATTGTTTGGGCTCAGGAGCTTGCAGTGCCCGGCCAAAACTTTCCTTTTTTCTCTCCCTTATCCCCCCCCCCAAAGTGTAAAACACATTTTATTATGACTAGAATGTCTTCTATTTATCAAAAGCTGGGATTAAAACCCTCAACTCCCCCCTTCCACGCACACATCCAACTTGGCAGCAGGTTGGTTTATTAACGTCCTGAAAGCCTCACTCGTTCACTCGCCTTTTTTTCTATGTTTTTCTTTTTTTCAAGAGAAGAAAAAAACCACATGCAGCCGCGCACACTCACGCCTGTTCACACACATATATTTTTAAAGTTCATCTGGGAAGAGTACAATGGAAACTGTGGCTGGAATGAGATCGAGCCGTGCGTCTTTGTGGTCTGGGAAGTCTGACTTCGGCCTCCTACTCTTTTGGATGGAAATCTGGGTTTCAAACACGCTCACACGTTCTCAATAAAAAAAATAAAAATAAAGCAAGCAAGCAAGCAACCCCTCCCCAGTGCTGAACTGGAAAGAGAAATAAGCTTTTGGATAAGGGTTGGGGAGTGGCTGCTGTGTGGTTTGGGCTCAGACCTCAGCAGCTCCTGGGCTGCAGTGGGGGGAGGCTCGTGCCCAGCTGGGTTTGGTAGATGCCCTGGTCCCATCCGGCCTTATTTCCCCGCAAGGGAGGACTTCCAACCTCTCAAAGCTGTTACAAGAGCCCTGGACCATTAGGTCTGACTTCAGGATAAAGAAGCTTGTTATGGTTTTATGAATGCTACTTGCTTTCTTTCCACAGCAGCTCCCATTGCACGTTTTCATGGCCAGGCTGCAGGCAGGAAGGATCGAGGCCGCTGCCCGGAGCAGATGAGTGGGGCACTGCTGGAAGCACCATCACACCTCCAGGTGACCTCAGAGCAGATAACCACCCACGTGTTTGGAGACAGGAGGATGCTTTGTCACTGGAAAGAAACAAAGGGTTGGACCCTGTGGCCGTGGTTGGAGAACTCTGCCCCATGGGACAGGTGCCCCTTAGGGCAGTGCTCCGGGATCTCCCCGTCCCCATCCTGAGCACAGTTCTGCTGTGCCATGAGTTGGCAGAGTGAAGGTGGGAGGGGGAAGAGAGGGGATGCACTGCACTGGTGCTGTTGTAGATCCTGCCCGAGCAGTGCTCGTCCTCTGCTGTACTGAAATCCACATTGGCAGGAGCTGGATCATCCTGGGAGCAGCTGCACCCCTGGGTACATCTCGTGTCTGTGTGGTGGCACTCTGTAGGTGAGGCTCAGCCTGCCTGCTCTCCAGCCATTCACTGACCCAGAGCAGCAGCTCAGACTTGGTGTTTTGAGTCTCAGCCCGGGATGCTCTACATCTAGCTCACTAAGTGAAACGCTCCCGGTGCAGGCAGCTCTGCGGCAGCTCCTCGGCTGTTAGCACGGCGTTTATCCCCTGCTCCCGCTCTCGGGGCAGCATTTTAGCGCGGGGCTTTCCCCGCAGTTCGCTTTGAACCTCTCTGAAGGCTCCGCAGGCAGCTGGAGCGCCCTGCCCTGCCCTAACCTCTGCCGTGACCTCGCAGAACCGCGCTGTCTGCTCCGTGAAAGGATTTGATTCAGCCCTTCATGCCCGATCAGCAGCCAGGCCCCCGCACAACACAAGCTACCGGTCGTGACAAATTACATGGGCTGGCTTCAGGGGGGGCTGAGCGCCGACCCCATTGCCAGGAGCCCTGAGCTGCACCCCGGGCCGGGGGGGCCCCACGCCCACCGCCCGCGGATGGCCGGCCTTGTTCTGCAATTAGGAGGAAGATTTCCGCTAATCTCCCTCTAAAATGAGGGTCTAATTCCTCGAGCAGAAACTTGTCAGCTGCTTGTTAACAGCCTCTCGGACCGCGCTCACGTGGCCTTCATTATTTTTAGGAGCGTTTTCAGTTGTGCCTTTTTAGTTTGGAACAGAAGCGTCAGCTTCGCCTGGTGTCTGCCCGTGCTAATAACGCTGCTTAAACCAGAGGGCTCGGGGAAGGAATACGGCAGTGAGGAGGGGGACGTTTAATATTGAATTTTTTTTTAATGTGGAAACTTTTAGACACAATCCCGGCCCTGTGTTTAAGTCATTAAAACATCTTTAAGCATTTTCTGGTTTTAGTTTTCTTAGCAGCGGTCCTTTTCCTGGAATGTATTTTATTTTTCTTTTTAAGTTGCTGAAAAAAAAAAAAAAAAAGCCCCTCACATTTCGAGGCGATTTTTAAGGGGGAGAGGAGAGGGAGGGCTCAGGGAGGTGGGGAGATGAGGAAAGTGAGAGAACAGGGCCCTTTCTGTGTTTTATTTCTAATCCGCAGGAATCCATTTTAGCCTTTTATGGCTGTTGCACTTGCTGACAGGATTTACATTCTCCGTATGTTATCTGAAACATCACAATCTGTGGCTGTGGGATTGTTTCATGCCTGGGTTAAAAACACGCCAGCGCTTCTGGGAGGCTGCGGGGAGCGGGGGAAAGAGAAAGCATTGCAAAAAGGGAGAGAAGGGGAAAGAAAGAGCCGAGCACTTTGCAGGGGCTGCTGCTGGCAGAGTTCATGCCCCAGACAAACTGATGGTTAAGAGAAGCACGGAGGGTATTACGATCCCTTTGATTCCAGTGATGTTGCAGCACAGTTCTGGTCCAGGAAAGCGGCTGCAGGAAAATAAACCAACAACGCTCTTGTGACTCTGCAAAGCCCTCTGTGATGGTGTCTTTGGAGCCGAAGTACAGGGGACACCATCACAGCTTCGTGGGACATGGGGCCATGCCGGGTTGGTGCCCGGATGCAGAAATTTCCTTCAGGTGCTCCCTGAGTGTATCTTCATTTTTAAGGGCCTCTTTGGAAGAAACCGAAGCTGCTGCCATTAAAATGCTGACTTTGTCAGGCGTTGGTTGAGAAAAGAGTGAGCAGTGAGAACGCTGAGGTGGACTGATGGCTGGGCTTCATGTCCTTAGTGGTCTTTTCCAACCTTAACGATTCTAAGATCCTGTAACATAATGCTGTTTTCCAATAGCTGCAAATATTGTTGTGCCTATCAGGGGGAACCGTGAAAGGACACCGGTTTTCCGTTGCCATCATCCCATATGATGAGCAGAGCCCAGGCTCCCAGAAGTCACAGATCTCATTTTAGTGTCCGGGCTGCTCTCCTTTGGCTGTTCTGGGTCTGCAGCTCTCTCTGTTGCTCTCCACTCAGTCGGTGGATGTGTCTCTGAATGCACAAGAAGGTGCCATTCTACATAGTTGGTTTTCTGATCATGACCAGACTCTAAGCTCTTAAGGTAGAGACTTCAGTTTTTTAATAACTCACGGGAGAACCCAGGGAAAATGTAAGTTTTATGGAGTCTAGAGAATATTTTTAAAGGATTTAGATGTCTGGAAAAAGTGTCTTAGGAGGTTTAACTGCTTTTCAGTGGAAAAAAATACATTAACAAATATTCTTGTTTCTTTGTTAGTCCGTTCCGGAGCAGAGCAGCAGCCACATGCTCTGAGGTCTGGGATCAGGAGGCCGTGGGCCGTCTCCAAACCGGTGCCAGGCAGCACAGCACCGCGTGTCGTGCCGGGTGAGTGTTCCACAATCACTTGAGCTTTGAGAGGTTATTATTTTGGGGGTGGCCTCAAACTCCCTGGACTGTAAGAAGCTCCATGTTTGAGAATCGGCGATATAATTATCTCAGATCCCAACCCAAACAAAGGGGGATTCAGGCTCGCTAGTCTCCCGCTTCCAGCCCCCGCTGTGCTCCGTGCTGTTTATCCAGGTCCTGCAGCCCAGGACACATCAGTGGTGTTTCATTGCTGCTCATCGGCCGGCACATCTTGCAGAAGCAGGAGGGGATGCCAGGTTGGTTGTGGTGTCTGTGCTCTGATCCTAGAGCAGATCTCTGCACGCCCATCGCAGAGCACGCCTGGTGCATGCTGCATCCAGGAGGCAGCTTGTGCTTCGTGGCATGTGCCTGCAGGGCCATGTGCATGCTGCCCCACATGAGAATTGTGCTTGGGCCATGCTTGCATGGATACGTGCTGCCAGCATCATGCACATCCCTTCCTTATGGCTTGCTCTGGAGCTCAGCTTTGGTCTCGCTGCACCTCTGCAAAAACGGCTGTGCCCAGGCATGGAGGGGTTACTGCATCCCCCAGCAGAGCCCCACAGCGCTGCCACACACAGCCCTGCCCCACAGTGGACCCCCACGGAAGAGCCTCTGCCCCACCAGCCTCTGTCTCCCTTTGGCCAGAGGGAGTCAGGTTACGCTCCCCATCCCTGCGAGTGAAAGAACCCACCTGTGTCTGCGGGGCCTGTTTGGGATTCCTGGGAAACTTTAACCTCTATTAATACCACTAAATTATTTCTTCATATGGCAAAGTACTTATGTAAACCGATCCCCTCCCGCCTTCCCCTCCTGGCTCGGAGGAGGCAGCGCTCGCTCAGATGGATCTACCTGCTCTCGGGGGGCTCTCAAACCCTCCACATTCCTCTGCGGCACTGCTTTTTGTTGCAGGAGGATGTGCGCTTGCTGGAAGCGAGCACGTGATGGGAAAGGGGAGAGAGAAAGAAGAAGGATGGGAGGATTGAGATCACCAAAGTAATTGGCTCGGGGCCTCTGGAGCAGCAGCAGGTTGGGGCATACGTTCGTCTGTCTCTCCATGAAGTTGTATCGAGCCCATGTCTGCTTGGACTTCCCCAGAGCTGGAGTAAATTAGGAGTAGGCTCACTGGGGTCAAGTGGGCTTAGCTGTCATTTACACCAGCACCTCTTTATACGTTACACCAGCTTCCAGCACTGCCAGACTGGTGTGAAGGGACCTTCGTGGAAATGAGAACCAGGCCCTGGAGGCTGTTTTACCAGGGCAGCACCCAAAATCCCCAGCCATGAGCATTCAGATCATGGGACTACCCTTCAATAATGCAGATTTAAACCTTTTTTTTTTTCATCCTGTGGCTTCTGTCCTTGACTGCAAAGCCTAAAAATGTTCTTTTTTAAAATTTGAACCAATGAATGAATGATGAAATGTGTCATGAAATCACGGGACTCCAGCAGATGGGGCTCAAAGAAAGGAATGCCAAAAAAGCAGCAAACTGATGGTGCTGCTGGTTGCCACTCAGGGCAGGATCACACCTTTCCCATGGGCAGGACATCTCATTGCATTTTGCCTTTCTCCTGGCTGCCACCTGGGTGACACTTCTTGGTTTCCAGACACCTACAGTCCAGCTGAAGCTGTCATGCAGACAGTCCTGAGACCCAAAAATGGGTCCTGGCCCCACTGCAGGGCAGCCAGAGTTGGCTTTCAACTTGGTGGAAGCCCACAGCCACAAGTAGTGTAGTGCCTCACAAACAGCACTGGCTTTTCAAACCCAAGAGCAGAAGAAGATGGAAAAATGAGTGAAAAAATGGGCAAGGTTTTAACCCTGTGCTCTCCCAACAGGTGTTTTCTTTGGCTTCGTTCTACAACCAGAGCTGAGATTTGAAATTCCACCCAAACTTGGAAATTCAGAACCCATTCTCCACCTTGCAATCCCTCGTCGTGCAAAGCAGAGGAGAAGAGACTCGCAGAACCTTTTGACCTGAGGTCTGCAGCAGGCCAGCAGTCAGCTTTGGGCAGCTCACAGTCAGTCTGAGAAGAGAACTTCAGTGCCTCCATAATTCAGCTGTGCAGAGCTCCTCACTGAGTTACCCTTGTGTAAGACATCCAATGCGGTCCGTGTTAAGAGTCACTCCAGAATGAAGGCTTTTCTTAGCCTCCACAGTGTGTGGTCGCATGTGGTAATGTGAAATTAGTGCGAGAATATGGGACTTTAGGAAAGCCAGCTGTGTTATCGGGGCTTGGCCTGCTGCTTGGCTTCAGCCCCAAGAAAGAGTTCATTGCCAGCATCCGCAGGCTTGAGTACAACAGGGGAAGTCTGATCCCTGTGCTGTGTTTCAGCAATACAACAAGCCGGATGGACGCTTTTGTTTCAGTTTATATGCCCTGTTTCAAGTGAATGAAAAAGGTCACTTCGAACCTCTCTGCCTTCTGCATGTTATTTCTTTAAGTCTGGCTGAATCTGTGTTCCCACATAGCTCCACCTCCTACCAAGAACAGTGCGGCCAGTGGAAAGGAAGGATGCTGAGAACGATCCCTGCATTATCCAGGTGCCAAATCAGTGCATCTCACCCTGCCCTGGTCCAGGCATGGAGGGCAGAACATTGCCTGGAGCAAGGTGGAGAAAACTGAGGGATGTCCTACAGGTGGGGAAGGAACACCAACAAGGTCCAAGGGACTGCAGTGTCCCTGCAGCTCCACCTGCGACTGCCATGGGTGAGTATGGGCTGCAGCGACCACCCTGGGCACCGTGAGCTGCTCTGGGACTGCAGCTTTGAGATCAGGGCTTTCTGGAATGGGTATTTACCCAACACAGGGCATCGGGTTAAGTCTGGACAAATGGAGACGCTGGAATTACTGAGTAAAATGTCCTGGCCTGTCTTCTGCAGGAGGTCATCGAGATGATCTGTTTGTCCCTCCTGGCCTTTAAATCTACTAATCTATTTTCCCTTCCAGGAAATATAACTACGTTCTGAGAACAACAGCCCCTGAGGAAGGAAAAAAGGATAAGGAAAGAAAGAACGCCGTTGAAAAACAACAGCAAAGAAAAAAAACTATAAAATAAACTAAGGTACAAGATGCAATTAACAATGCACAAACAGCAGAGCCCGGAATGTAAATTGTATTTAAATAGGGCTGTGAAGAATGTTTCAGGCCCCTAAATGGCTTCTCTCTCCTGCTGCCTTGAACCTCCAATCAAGCCCTGCCTGGGAGTAATTTGGTGCTGGAAATTGTTGCCACACGAACAGCTGAAGGCTGGCAGGGTCACCGGCCCCCCGAGTCACACCCTGTCATTTTAGATTAAGATATGCAAAGGCGACACGGCTGCGAACTTTCCCTTTGCTGCTGTGGCTGCGTCCGTCCCCTCAGCTGTAATGAGAGGAAGGCGTAATTGGAGTCAACTGCTTGATTATGATAATTGCTACTGTCTGGGGGAAGAAACATTTGAGTCCCGGAGCTTGATCCACGCTGCACCTTTAGGGTGATTGCTGTCTGTCTGCTGGCAGATGGGCCCTGCAGAGAGCATCCCTTGGCCCCGCGCCGGCCCTTGACCCCAACCCGACCACTTGTTGGCTCCCGGTCCCGCAGGGTCACGGGGCGTTGGGCTGCTCTGCCTCCCACCACAGCATCGCTCCTGAAGGATTTATCCCCTCCGAGGGAAAGGGCCTTTTGGAAATTTATCCCCAGCTCTTCACAGCAGCACAAGTGGGAGATGAGGCGCCGTATATTTTCCACCGGGATATTTATCGCTTTCATTGTATGTCGCAGCAATGAGGTGTGGGAAATGCCTCCTGGAAGCTCAGCAGTCAGCACGTCAGCAGGGATGGTCCTGGGTCAGGGCAGGGGATGGTCCTGGCTCAGCATGGGGATGGCAGTGAGGAGATGTGCGTGTGGTGCTCAGAGCATCCAGCACAACCCAGGGCCACCTTCTCCCACCGACTCTGTCTCTTTGCACTGGTGCTGGTAACCTGCCCATCAGTGGTGTGAGTGCAGAGCCACGTAAAGCCCACATATGTAATTAAGGTGGCAAGAGGCATATTGTTAATTTATGTCTATTATTTGTTAATATCAAGCCTTGAGCGCACAGCTCAGCTCTAGCTGTGAAGCAATAAGCACAGCCTGAGTGACAGTAGTAGCCAGCAAAGTATTTGGGTAGTTATTTCTGCCATATCTTAAAATTTTAACAAGATTTTCTTCTTTTAAACATTCACATTCCAGAGCATGGAGGGAAAGCACTGCCTGCATGAAGGGAGCGGTGTGAAAAACACTGAGAATGGAGCAGGGCTGCAGGTGATGGGGTGTGTTTGCTTCTGAGCAGTGCCTCTGTAACAGCCAGGGGTGTGGGTCAGGGCTGCAGCGTGGTCGTACACAGGGATGGTGGGTAGGGGAGGCATGGGCAGCAAGCTCTTGTTCTGCCACGTTTAGAAAGTGAGCTCGTTTGAGTGGGTGTCATTTCCCTCTTTGTTACTAAGAGGTGCCTTCCCGAGGGGTCCTGGTGGGCTGTGTTAGCAAAGGGATCACAGTGAGCACGGAGGGATGGGGGCCCAGCACCTGGGTCAGACACAGACGGGTCCCCGGGCGGTTTGATAAGAGAGGAGGATGTTTAATCTGCTTTCCAGGGTAGATTAAGAACCCACGTAGACTGTAGCTATGCAACAGCGTGTCTGACAGCGCAGGGCTCTGAGCAAAGGTGTAGCTGTTGTGATAAAGCAACTGCCTGCATTTCATTAACAAAACTGTGTGCCAAAGTGCCATTAAGTGACAGAGGGCTCTAAATAACCCTGTGAGTGCTTGCAGGAGGTGTGTGAGTCAGGAGGAGACCACTGCAGCTGCACCCGTGTGCCCATGCCCTAAGGGCACAGAGAGAATCCTGAGAGGTCTCATGCCCACCCTGACCTGCAGCTCAGACCACTTTTCTGCTTAGTGCAGAAGTAATCAGGCCACTGTGGAGCAGGTGTGTTAACTTAAACGTGCAGGAGAAGAGCGTTTGCTGTGAACACAGCTCGTATCTGTGCAGATAGCACTGGCAGGAGCTCTGCCTGGCTTCCAGCCTGGCTGGAGGCTTGTGTGTACCTAGGAAATGCCTTGCCAGCTCCAACCTATTCATTCCAAGTCAGCCTTCAGTTAGAGCTCACACCCTTTCCTCCAGAAAAGATTCATGTGCTGTTACTCATTTACTACTATGGCCTTTTTTTGGCATTGCCCTGGGACGTGGGGCTGGCTGGCTGTGGGGGCAGGCAGCCCCAGCTGCTGCACGGAGGTGCCCCCGTGGCACTTAGTGCAATGATTGGGACCTCACAACTCAGGTCTGTGACACTATTGACTCTATTAATTTATGGGATAACTCGTCCTTTGGGAGAGTTCCTTCCTAATCTCCATTAGTTAGAGATTGCTTTATCCTTTGCAGCGAGGAATTTTCATCCATTTGCTCTGTAAGCTTTCTTAAAGTTCATCCGTGTGATTCTGGATGTCGTTTATTTCAATTTGTCTCTTCCTTTACTCTTTGTTCCAAACCCGTTGCACCTCGGCCTCAGCACTGTCCTGGGGAGTAAGCAGAGTCGGGTCTGCAGGTGAATTCTCCCTCCACCTATAAATACTGATTCTTTTGACAGTTTTGTTTTATTTCACCAAAAATTGCCAAAATACACTCACAGTCTGTTCCCTCACTGTATTTTCTTTTTACATAGGAAATGCCGATGGCAGCTGACAAAAACTTCTCGTATAATTGCAGCTTTATTTTGCCAAATTCCAAGCCGTCATTTGCTGCCAGCAGTCCCACCTCTTCTATCCAGGAGCTGGTGACATTGATGGAGCTGCAGGTGTGGGGTTGGGGGTGGGGGTGGGTTAGGGTTGGGGTTGGGTTGGATTGAGGGTTAAGGTTATGGTTAGGGCATTGGGGTTGGGGTTAGGGTTGGGGGTGGGTTAGGGTTGGGGTTGGGGTTGGGGTTGGGGTTGGGGTTGGGGTTAGGGTTGGGGTTGGGGTTGGGGTTGGGGTTGGGGTTGGGGTTGGGGTTAGGGTTAGGTATGGATGCAGAAATCCATCATTTCTCCCAGGGAATGGGAGGCTGAAAAATTTCACTTGAGAGTTAGTAAAGGATTTGTTTTTCCTGAACCTGCTGTGTGAGTGCTAAAGCAAACGTTGGGCTTTGGGCTGTTCCTTTTCTTCCTTCTTTTCTCACAAGTCATTTATAAGAAAGGCTCTCATAAACCCTTACCCCTCAGGGACATGGCCTCGCTCTCTGGTGCCACTGAAGGAGAACTCTGCTTGGGGGTCGGCCCCAGCCCAGCTCCGTGGGGGAGCAGCAGCACGGTGCTGGCAGCTGCTGGGGCACGCTGGGTTTGCAGAGGTGAGCTCAGTGCCCGTTTCCTCTTCAAGTTGGAGCTCTGTAGAACACTTGGAGCTCTGTGAATGCAAAGTGCTGCGTAAACTCGGGATTTACTGCTGCCCCAGGACAAACAGGGATGGCAGCCATTTCTTCCTTTGCAGCTAACCAAGTCTTTAGCAGCAGGGACATGGCACTCTCCGTTAATTAAAACACCAGCACAGGCGATGGAAGCTAGCTGTGATTTATCCCAGTTCAGTGCTGGGCACACTGCTGTAGGGATGGCACTGCTCCTAAAGGTGCCCCAGGGATGCTCTGCCCAAATCCTGTGTGCCATGCAACAGGAATGTGGGTAGCAGTGTGGGGAATGTGGATAGAGCCCAGCACTCCTGAGGCTTTGTCTGCAGCCCAGCACGCCCCACGAGCTCCCAGAGCAGCACAGCCTCTCCCTGGTGCCCAGCACGAGGGGACAGTGCTGGGGGTCAGATGTCTTCTGAGAATCAGATGAAAAAAGAGTTGGGAGGAGGATGCATTTGGAAAAAAAAAAGAGAGAGGAAAAAAAAAAGAACAAAAACCAACAGTAAACGCATCAAATAATAATAAAAACCCACCCTTTTCTTTGAGCCTGAATGTATGCTGGTGCAGTGCTTAGGGGATTAATCTCTTAAAAAATAAGTGCCATGTGAGTAGACAGGCAGTGATTAAGGTTTTAACTGATCAGTCTGCGTCTGACAGTGAACCAGCTATTATCTTAACGGAATCAAACGAACATTCAGAGCCTCTGCTCAGCCCCAAACATGAAAGGAGATGTCATCTGCTGGCAGTTGGCAAGCCGCAGGGGAAGGGAGAGAGAAAGGAGGGAAGGAAAGCGAATTGGGTGAGAAAAGGAGGAGAGGTACAGGCAGAGCACGGAGGGGACGGAGGAGAGGGGAAGGATGGGGGTAAATAAAGGGAAGTGGTGGGGAGAAAAAGTAGAAGGGAGAGGAGCAGAGGCCCAAAGCAGTGCTAACTGCTCTCTCCTCTTTCTCTCCTCCCCACTCCTGCACGGATCGGAAGCTGTTCCCTGGGCGATGTGGGCCGCCTGCAGCCCTCACCCCGCCCTTCCCACCCCGCTGCCCCCTGCCCTGAGGTCTGCTCCAGCGCAGGGAGGTCTGCCACTCTTGAACCTGAGGTCAAAAACGAGAGGGAGGAAAAGAATGGCCTTCAGGCCAGAGGAAGAAACCAGGGCAACCAGGCTCTTAACGTGATAAAAGGGCTTTATCTCAAAGCACTTAAACAAAACACACAAGCCTGAGAGAAGAGGCTCTGTCAAGTATCCGCCGGGGACGGGGGGAAATTGCAAATCCCCGCGGGACAGAGGGGCTCTTTCTTCACAGTGTGCAGAGCCCGGAGCTGGGGCCGGGCAGGTGATGGGCGCTGGGGAAGGGGCGCGGGGGGATTTCCCGTTGGCGGCGATGCATGGGCACGGATCGGACTGTGAGCGGCTGTCAGAGAACAGACCAAGGGCACGGGGAGCAGGCAGCACTGCTGGAGGGGGGCAGGGGAGGACGGGAGGTGGGGGACATCCAGCAGCAGGTGGGCACGGTCCCATCCCCTGCCTTTGGGGTGTCGGTGTAAACCAGTGCTGCCCCTCTGCGTGTGGTGGATGGGTGGGTGCGGTTCTTAGGAGCTGGGGGGGGGCTGGGGCTTGCTGGCCCCTTACAGAGCGTTACAGGGAGGACTGTGCCGTCTCTGGGTTGTTCCCAGGTGCATGAGCAGGGAGCTGCACACACTGACCCAGGGTCTCAGGGCTGCCACCTCCCCAGCTGATCTCATTTCCCGAGGGGTTGAGGCAGCTTTGCTGGTGGTATCTACTCCAAATGGGCGGGCTGTTTGCTCTGGCTCATCTTGTCCCTCATCCCTTTGGGGCCCAGCCCCGTCCCTCCCCATTTCTCCCTAACACACGATGCTTTGTGCCAACCCCTGGGGAGAAGCCCAGCCCTGACTTGGCACTGCTCTCTGCCTCCGTGTTCCTCGGCCTTCATCTGGGGCACATCTCATCCCCTGTGGGTGCCCACGGTGTCCTTTCCCTGCCATGGCTCACTGAGGACCACGCAGAGCTCCCGGCCATGAATTTCCCCCCGCTCACCGCTGCCAGGCTGTTATTGCTGCGTGCTCCCTCCTGACTCCATCTGTCTGCGTGGTGCTACCACTCTGTGCCAGGAGGGCTCCGGGACCGCTGGGGTCACGGCTGCCCCATTACGGGGCGAGATTTATCATTGGCAGGTGTGCTGCGGGATGGTATATTATCCAGGATTATGAACTGTAACAGGATAATCTCTCTAATGTAATTCAAGCTCTCGACATGGCTTATGGCTCCTTAATGTACCTCAGACTGAAGAATTACAAGAACATTTTCCCCCCTCCCTACCTTGTCAGCTCCTAAATGATTTAGGCAATCGCCTGAAGCCAGATCTTGGCCTCCAGTCATAACTCAGAGCAGTTCAGTAAATATGATGGGGAAGGAGTTTTCCTGCCTTGGCTCTTTCTTCCTTCCGCCGCGCTCAGCCCTCGCGGTGCTGTCTCTCTGCTCTTTGCAGTGTTTGGGATGGCCCTGGAGTGGGGCTGGTGGGCACAGGGATGCTCTCCGTGGGGATCGTGCTTTGGTTTGGGACCATGGGGTCCTGCCTGTTTCAGCATCACATCTCTCTTTGGGTAACGCTGCAATCAGGAGTGTGGTAACATCACCCAGTGGTGTCCAGCTCTGCTCTGTGCCCACTAAGCCAAGAGGAACACTTCCCATCTTCATCGAATCAGCTTCTCATTCTGGTCATCGCTTTGAGCTTAATGATGGGGTCTGTGGGGCTGATCTGGGGATTTGTGGGGCTGATTTTGGGGTTTGTGGGGCTGATTTTGGGTGTTGGGCTGATTTTGGGACAGGTGCATTCCCACGCAGCCACCAAAAAAGGTGAGCAGTGATGGCAGCACCAGGAGGGGCCCCTCGGGCTCAGTGATGGTCCGGGTCAGAGCTGTGGGTGCTGCAGCCAGGGGGAATGGGGTGGGCACCAGGGGACCCCTCACTGCTACCCACCCTGGGGTCCCACAGCAACCAGCTGACCCCAGTCCTGCCCCCATGAGCCCAGTGACAAATAAACCTCGTAAAAGAAGAGGAAAAAGAGGGAGAAAAGCAGAGATTAAGAACAGGAACTGCGGGGATATGGCTTCCACTCTGTGCCTGACTTAAAGTAAACATCAGATACACAGAGCAGGGCTGGGAGCCACTGCAGCTCAGGGGAAAGAGTACTGCTGGAAAATGTGTGTGTCCTTTAGCACTGCTGGCTACGGGCCTGGCTACCCGGTGCTAATGTGAGCAGGGCAGAGGTGTGATGTCCTGAGCGGTGGCTGCAGGGAAAGGAAAACGGGAGCGTGCAGGAAGGAGGAATGGTGCTGGACGGTGGAGTTCATCCCTACCCCAACCCCGGCTCTGCAGGGGTGGAGGGCGGAGGGATGGAAAGGGGGAGATGGGCTCAGGGGGCACCCGGCCTTGGGGGGCACGGAGGCCCCACTGCTGCAGGTGCCCCAGCAGAGCATCCCCGTCCCCTGGCAGAGCAGTGCAGCGTGGAGCTGGAGCATGACGGCTCCAGTCCGAGCGGGGCCGGCCCCAGGCAGCTGTATTTACTGTTGCTGTTTGTTGTCGCCCTGGCAGCCTAGGCAATGTGAATTTTCTGTGTCACTGGCTGAGAGGATTCCAGGCAGGTTTTTGATAATGTGGGGTTGGTTTTGTAAAGCGGGGAGGGAGAGGGGGGAAAGGAGCCACGGGCTGCAAAGTGCTCGGCCCGGATATTTTAACTCCTTCGACACCGAGCATTCCTGGCTGCCGCGGTCCGAGCTGCAGAGCTTCGCCGGACGCCCCTTCCCCACCACCGCTCAGGACCCCATCCCCCCGAGCCTCAGTTTCCCTTCCTGCACGAAGGGAGGACCGTGGTCACACGGTGCGGTGCCCACGAGGCACTGCTTCCTCCACCTGAGAGCCGCAGGGTTTGATGTCACCATCCGCAAACCCAGAAGCCAGAATCTCCTCTTTTGTTTTCGGGCAGACGGAGCAGAGCCGTCTGTCCCCTCCCCGCGCCGCTGCCGGGAGCACCGGCACCAGGATCCGCTGTTTCTTCCTTCCTCTCTTTCTTCCCTTTCTGTCTGGCTGTGCGCTTTGGGTAATTCGTGTATCACGGAGAGATAGTGTGGTGGGGCAGGAAGGAAAAGCTGTTTGTGCAGCGAAGTAACTGGCAGAGCATCTTCAGACCTGTCTGCGCTTCCCAGGTGGCACCTCCGGCTTAACCGCTTCCTTGCCGCGACACGGGGGGGCTGCCAACCTCATCTCCTCCCCGCATTAACCCTTCCTCTCCCCCCAGAGGAGGAACAGGTTCTTCCCATCCGATACCCGATCGCTGAGCACGCATTGCCCGGGGAGGCGGCGGCGCGGAACAAAGAATGAAGCCTCAAATCTGTGTTGTCGGGCACACGCGGGGCTCTGCAGCGCGGTGGGATGGGTTTTGCAGCCGGCGACGCTCCTGTGGGTCAGCCCCGGCCCTATAGGAGTGGGGAAACTGAGGCACACAGCGCCCGTCCCCGCAGCCCCGGACTGAGCGCTTCTGGCAGCCGGGCAGGAGCCGACCTGATTGACACATGATTGACAGAGCCAATTAGCCAAACGGAGCCAGCTGCACTCAGCGCGGTCCTGCGGAGGGCTGGGGGGGATGAGGGGGGGGGAGGGCCGCGAGGGGAGCCCGGGATGCGGTGCTCTCCCGTCAGCCGCGATTGCGGGTTTTGTTTCATTCTCAGCCCTCGCACGGATGCCCCGGGGTGGCAGCGTCTCCCTCCGCCCGGTGCCGTTCGCGCAGTGCTCGGCTGTGGGCGGGGGGCTGCCACCACCGGGGCACTCCTCCCCGGCTCAGGGCTTTCCCCGGGTGCCCGGGGAGCCCCGGGAGCTGTGACACGCGGGGGTCACAGCCCCGTGTGAGCTGCAGGAGGATGGCTGCGGGGATGCTGGCGGTGGGGCGGGCGGTGCGCGGGGTTGGTCTCTCCGGAGCTCTGCGTTTCTTCTCTCTCAATGTTTTTTGACTCATTTCCTCAGCTCGCAGTCAGATATTTATTTAACCTTGCAACTGCGCTGTGCTGGGAGCGCCAAGTTTGGGGGCTGCGGGCGCTCTGCTGCCGCCGTGTTTACGCGTGGGGGCTGCACACCCACTTGCACACTTGGCACACACGTGCTTGTGCACAGCAGCCCGGGGGGGGCGGCTCCCACTCACACTGCTCAGAGTCGGCTGCTCCAAGGAGACGTATTCTGTGTGTGTTTATGCACCCAGCCCCCCATCCTTGCACAGCCACAGGTGCCCTGTGCACGCAGTTCCCCCCAACACAGAGCACCCCATGCACGGATTAACATCACCTCCTCAGTGCCATGCACACTGCAGGCACAGAGCCCTGCAGGGTCCCACTTCTGCTGGCAGCCGTACTGGGGTGGGCTGGGCAGCCCGTGGCCTCATGCCCCAACCCTCTTCCTCCACAGATGTTTTTTCCCAGCTTGCTCGGATGCTGCCCTGCTCCCTGAAAGGCCGCCTTGTGCCGAGCGTCTGGGCCCAAAGCCTCTTTTATGGGCAGGGAGTCCGCCCTGGGTGACCACCACCAGGGTCTGGATGGATCCCAAAGCCAATTGTGACCACTGTTGAAGGGGTTCATTTCTTCCCCTAAGGAGACACAGCCCTCCCCGGGGGCATGCAGCATCTGTCTGGCAGCTCATAGCAGGTGGGCACAGCAATGGGGCCAAGGAAGGCGGAGGGCTCATGGGGTTCTTCCTGCAGTGCTGCTCTGCCCTATGCCACGGCCACAGACAGAGCTCCCACCACGGGCAGCACCCCATGGGGGCAGCCTGGTGTCTGCCGTGGGTCTGCCAGCAGTGGTCTGGGCAGCATGAGATGGATGGAAAGAATCCGTCTGACTTGGTGCGCTCAGAATCCGGCCCAGAGCTGTTAGGAAGTGGCTATCAAACCCTGAAGAGAAGCGAAACCCTACCCAGGTGTTAAAGATCCCGGCAGAGGGAAGGAATTTTTCTTCCCCTTGGCCCTGGAACAACAACAACAGCACTTTTTTTTTCCCTAAAGCCTATTTCTGTACAAGGCAGCCGGCTCGTGGCCGTCCCCATCCCCATTATCTGAAGTGGGCACTTTGCCCACGGATGGCACCTCCGGGGCTGTGCGGTGTGGGACCCCGGGGTTGGGGGGGGGGGATGGGGTGAAGTTGGCAGCGGGACTGGAAACGTAGAGCCCTTTGTGCCCGGCGCTTGGAAATCAAACCTATCTGTGACAAATGAATGAAATAATATTGTCCTGCCTCCTGAAGGGGATAGGATCCACGGCAGCGCCGCGGTGACGCACGCAGCGCCCGGCCCTCCTGGCAGTGCCCCCTGGGCCAGCACAGCTTCCCCAGCTCCGATCCCATAACGATGCTGCGGCTCCGGGAGGTTCCTGCTCCGCGCTGCCGCGTGCGGGTCCTTCCCGGAACCCGCCTTCCTGCTCGGGCGTTTCTGGGAACGAGGTCCCGGGGCTGTTGGTTTGGGGCGGCTGCCAGCCGGGGGGGGGGTTTGGGGAAGCGCGTGGGGCCCCGTGTTGGTTAACCCTCTCCTCGCCGGTGGTGGCTTCAGAGGGCGACGGCGCTGAGCCGACGGAGCGCTCCGTTTCCCCGCTCCGTGTCTGCCCGGGGTCCGGCGGAAAGAGGGAGGGGAGAAGTTTCCAGCAGGGAGAGCCAAGCGGAGCCCCCGCGCCTCCGGCCCATTGCGCACGGGTTAAGCGAGCCGAGGGCTGCGCGCTAAGGTCAACACGGGCTGCACCTGCCCACGGGCTCCTGTGCGCGGCAGCACAATTGATGGCTTGTTCCTTTCATAAGTGCCGTTGGAGCGCGGTGCCCAGGCCGCGAGCCAGCCCGCTGATCACATAAAATATTATTTGTGTTTAAAAATTCCAGTAATTGACTATGCGCCGTTTTTTTCCGAACCTTTTGCCAAGGGCAGTAAAAAATCAAAATCCGTCCCAGGTTATTTTCATCATGCAAATTCCCATTTCTGTAAACAGGAGTGCAGCAGCAGAACCCCGCTGCCTGCAGCTGCCAGCACGGGGCCGGTGTGCGGGGAGGGGACGAGGGGACAGGGCCGTGCTGTGGTGGCCCTGCAAGGTGCTGCCCACTGCTGCACATGGGGGTGCGGAGCCAAACCCACTGCCAGCCCCAAACCCATGGAGGATGGGCTGAGGATGTGGAGATCGGCGTGAGGAATTGTTCCGTTTGCACTCAGAGGTGGTGGTGCCCCATCCCTGGAGACCCCTGAGGGCAGAGCGTGGGGCTGAGAGCACTGATGGAGCTGTGGGTGTCCGTGTGCATCGTGGGGAGTGGGACCTGATCGCCCTTAGAGGTCCCTCCTGACTCAAACTCCATGGCTCTGTGGTTATTTGTCCACTCTGTGCCCATTTTGGAAATGTGGGAGCAGCTGGGGCTGGGTGGGATGCTGGGCCACAGCCCCTGACCTGCGTGGATGTGGCAGCTTTGGGCTCTAGGGGCTCTGGTTTTCCATCATCAGCAAAGATGACATTGTCCTCTGTAAGGAGAGGGGTGGGAGACCTCGCAAGGGGCTCACATCTGTTTTGGAAAGCAGTCAGTGCAGGAAAACGACCCACATGCAGAAATAATGTGGTTTTGATTGTATTGCACTCTATAGAAAGTAGTGCACACATATTAAACTATATTAGACAGTATAATAATAGCTTGCAGTTTGTCTGCCTTTCATCTGGACGTGCCTTACGGACGTCACATGGATGCAGAGCCCTCTTTCACAGCTGCTGAGGTGCAACCACCCCGTGCAGTGTGCCCAGCATCCCAGGGCTGCTGAGCAGGACGTGGGATGCTCTGGGATCCCCAGATCTGATGTGCAAGGAGCAGGAAAATCTAAGAAACAAGTGTTGGGAAGAGGAGTGCAGGGAGGCCCTGGCACGATGAGTGATTTTAAGGCGATCCCTGCAGTCTGACTCCTGGCTAATTACTTCATCTCCATCTTAAATGTTTCACGATTAATAGATACGGATGTGTGTTTAACTAAAACCTATCGCGTTTGAAGGGAATAATAACAATAATAAGTTTTGCCATCCATTGAGATCCAGACCACTTACAATAATTAAAATTGCACGACACTACCGGCGAGGGTCTTGAGCTCCTTTCCAGTTACCCGCTAATCCTGCGCTGCCTCCCGCTACGGCTCCGGGGATCTGCAGCGGATGCGGCTCTGCTTTCACTCTTCGCTCTCCCCCCCCAGCATCGCGTTAGGAGCGGTTTGGATGCATTGGGTGCGATGGGCACCGCGGAGCCCCGCGGGGAATGCCGCTCCAGGAGCACGTCCAGCGCGGGCGGCTTTGTACAAGCAAGGAGATGAGAGGCGGAGGGAGGGCTCGGGGCTGCGGCAGTGCTGTCACCGCGGAGCGCTTCGGCTCGGAGCGGGGTGAGCCCCTCCGACGGCGGCGGAGCTGCGGGGAGGGTGCGCGCCCGCGTGCCGGCGCCGAGCGGAGCTTTCACAATAAATGATTAAAGCATGGTTCAGATCCCGTCAAATGGAACGGTGCTAATCTAATCACAATCCATCTGGCACTGCCACATCTGTCCCAACACCTCCACCTCTTCATTTTCAATCAGCCTTAAATAGTACATAATTATTAATGTCTACCCGGCTGTCAGGCGGCGCGGGGGATTCGCTTCTGTCTCCCATCGGCTCAGGAAGGGATCGGGGATGGAGGGCCGGGGGCCCTCAGCTCGTGTTTGGGGACGGGAGAGGATGGAGTGCAGAGCTCGGGGCACAGCTGTGGCACAGTGCTTCTGGCTGAGCCCGGAGCTTTGGGACGGAGTCGGCACCGAATCCTCCCTGCAAACATCGCCTGTCCCCTGCGGGACAGCAGCACCCAACCCGTCCCCTGCCGCGGGCAGAAGGGTGAAGCTCTGAGCAGCCCAATGGGGTGGCCCCGCTCTCAGCAGTTCTCCCAGAATTTGGAGATTTTTAAAGCCTGGGGACTCGTGTGGTGAAGTGAAACTCTCTGCTCTTTGCTTTTCAACAAAACGAGGAATTTTTTGTCCTCGCATCTGAGATATCACAAAACCCAGCAAACCATCAGTGGGGTTTCCTTGCCAGCATCACGCTGGCTGCCCTCAGTGGGGAGGCAGAGCCATGATGGCCACGATTGAAGCCCCATCACTCTGACACGGCCACAACACGAGTTCAGAACAGACTTAAGGAAGGAGAGCGGAGAGCAAATACCTGTGGAAGTTGAGCACTCCTCCCCGGGTTGGTTACAGAATACGTTACCCAATAACCAATGTCTGGGGGATAACTGAGCTCCTGAAACAAACATTCAGGGTTTTGATCAGCGCCGTCGATCCGTGCTGGCACATGGTGCTTAGGTGGATTTGGAGGTTGAAAAGCACTCACAGTTTGTTGCAGTTCAGTTTGTTCCCAGGCAGATCCCACTGCTCCGTGGTTTGCTGCTTTTCTTCTCAGAAAGAGCCCACTCTGCACAGCCAGGTGAGAGCGGCTATAGCAGAACTGACCAGGGGAGAGCAGAGTGGGGCAGGGGGTGCTCCTCCTCTCCTCTCCTCCTCTCCTCTCCTCTCCTCTCCTCTCCTCTCCTCTCCTCTCCTCTCCTCTCCTCTCCTCTCCTCTCCTCTCCTCTCCTCTCCTCTCCTCTCCTCTCCTCTCCTCTCCTCTCCTCTCCTCTCCTCTCCTCTCCTCTCCTCTCCTCTCCTCTCCTCTCCTCTCCTCTCCTCTCCTCTCCTCTCCTCTCCTCTCCTCTCCTCTCCTCTCCTCTCCTCTCCTCTCCTCTCCTCTCCTCTCCTCTCCTCTCCTCTCCTCTCCTCTCCTCTCCTCTCCTCTCCTCTCCTCTCCGTCTTTTGGGTCAGTTCTGCTCGCCCAAGGACGATGCTCTCAGAGGAGCAATGTGCATCACACCACCACCGAACTGTGGGTGCAGTTTGGGTCCAGCCATGACAGCAGCCATGAGACAAACCCTGCTGGCTCCCGGACAGACCCTGCTCTGCCCCGTGCCTCCACTGCCCCCACATCCCCGAGCCATGAGCAGCCCTGGCAGTGCCCCTTCCCCCTTCTCTCCCTTTCCTCTGTTTTATTGTCTCAATCATTTCTGGACACCGCTTTCACTTTGATCTCTGGAAACTTTGGCGTCGATCCTAAAAAATATGTGTATATATTAGGGAAAAAGAGGGGGGAAAAATGAAATGAAGAAGAGCAAAGCAGAGCCTTTGTTCCCCACAGCTGTTGTCATGCTGTGGCAGATCCCCGTGCAGGTACAAGTGCTCTCATTGATCAAGCAGCAGTGGTCCAGCACTGTGGGCTCAGCCCTGCTGCAGGACACGGGGAGCAATCTGCTTCCTGAGTGTGCTCTGAGGTAAAGAGAAAAACGTAAATAAAAGCCCGGAATAGAAGGGAGCAGAGATGGGAGAGCCCATGACCCCCAGTAGCACAGGGTGCTGTGGGCATGGGGCTGCGCCATGGGACATCACTGCTGGGCAGCAGCATCCTGCAGAGCACTAAGAGACCCAGTGGTGGCTGGAGAGGTGAAAGCATCTTTCCTCCTCTTCCTCTTCCTCTCAGGTGATGGGCAAGGAGAGCACATCCTTCCTCCTCCTCCTTCTCTTCCTCTCAGCACTGGGCAAGGAGCAAATGCCAGGGAGAGGGGACAGCAGGAGAAGGAGCAGAGTGCAGCACGGGGTCGTGGTGATGAGTCGGAGTGCAGTGGGTACAGGAGCGGAGCTGGGGAGGCCGGGGCATCGTCTGGTTCCCACATGTGCTGAAGTTGTTAGGAAGATTTATAGGGCAGAATGTGAGGCTTTTTCTTCTGGGCTTTATAATCGTACATTAGGCTTTTAACCTCTGACCGAGAGCGCTGGGAAGGGCCGATCCAGGCGGCACCGCGCGGCTCCCGGCCCCGCGGGGAAGGGGAGAGCTGGGGAAGGGTCCCCCCAGCAGGACCCCAGCACAGCCCCGTGGGGCCGGAGGGGTTAAGGCAGCGCGGAGGAATGCAGAATTGAGCCGAGGCGTCGGCTGTCTTGAGGTCACCTGTGAGGGATTAGGCGCGGGCAGACAGTTGTTGTTTGAGGACTGTCTGAGGCCGGGGAAGGGGCCGGGGAAGGGGGGGCTGAGGGCAGTGAGGGGATCTGCACCGCAATGGGGGCACTGGGGAAAGGCGGCTGCAGCCACGCTGTCCTTCCCCTAAGGGAGCGAACGCATCACTGTGGGATGGAGGAGAGAATGTGGGGGAAGGACAGGTGCCCCCAGAGCCTGAATGGGGACACCAAACCCCAGCGGGCACAGGGGCACTGGGGAGATGTTGGAGACGTGCAGGACCACCAGATCTGCCCCTCCGTGGGGACTGTGACGTCCACTGATCTGTGAGCTCCAAACCAAAGCCCCTCTGTGCTGCACTGGGCTGAGCCTTTCCCACCCCATGTCCATGTATGGGGCTGGATGGGCACCCACGGATGGACCGTTTGGGAACACAATGTGATGAGGGCAATGGTGGACCCACTCGGGACACAACACGAGGGCAATGGGCAGGGCAAGGTGTGGGCACATCCCCAAGCTGACTCTTAGTGCTCCACCTCCTTGAAAGATGCAAACGCCCACCTGCCCCATGCCACCCCCCGGCTCTCTGCCCGGGCTGTGCTCCGCAGGGACGTGGGTGCCGTGCTCATGCTGCACGCTGTACGATTGGAATCAAAGCAGAGGTTCTCCCCATCCCTACAGCTGTAATATCTGGTGTGCCTCCGCAGATGAAAGGTATTATATGAGGATAAATTCTTAATCATCACGATAATCAATCATTCTCTCCCCATAATTTAGTTGAAATTAATCCAGCAGGCGATCAGAGGGCCAAATGGTGATCTGTGTCCTGGATACCTTTATTGACTCAAAGGGAGAGCATCTTCCATTAAAGCAGAGGGAAAGCGCACCCCAAAGTTTCCCCTTTTGAAAGAAGATCTTTTCTAAAAGGAAAACTTCAGGAAGAAACCGCTGTGTACTTACAGGAAAGCTTCCCCCCCCCCCCGTCCTGCGGAGTGCCCCACAGCTCCGCTGCTGAACCCGGCGGCCGCACCTTGCTCAAAGTGACCGAGAAACCTCCCAGCTCAGAGAGGCGTTCCCCGGGGCTAACGGTGCTTTTATCGCACCGCGCGGTAATAAAACACAAAATAAAGCCATTTTATTGAAACTCAAATGTAAAACATGAGCCGTGTGCCTCGCGCCCCATCCCCGCCGATCCCATTCCGGCAGCTCCAGCCCCGCTCTGCCGCTGCTCCCTGCGCGTCCCAGCTCTGCTCGTGGGGTCTGCAGCCGGGACCGAGGACGGGCGAGGAGCTGAGAGGAGGGGTGAACCGCCCGCAGTTCCCGCTGGGGGATATTTGCTCACACTCTGCGTGCAGCCATGCAGGCAGTGCGCGAGGGACAGGGACGGCGGGATGGGGACGTCCCGGGTGTGCCAGGGGTGGGTGCACTCCTGGCTGATCCCCTCCTGCTGTGCCCTCAGCAGTGTGACACGTGGGCGCGTGGGGGACCCCACGGGGTGGCACTGCCCTGCTGATGGGACGAGCGGGTCCCCGAGCAGAGGGCATCTCACAGGGGGTGCTCCGGCTCAGGGTGGAGGGGAGATCCCTGTTCACAGTGGAGTTCATGTGAGCACCTCTGGGAAGGGCTCTGCCCGGTGCTGGTGATGCCACCCCACCAGAGCCACCCTACAAGTGCCGCCCCACCAAGTCCCACCCCACTGAGTGCCACCACAGTCGCAGTGCCAGGGCAGTCCCTGCCCAGAGGTGTCCCAGCTGCAGGAAGCGTTCCCGGAGCCGGTGCAGGGTTTCTGGTAGCGGGAGAGGGATGGGATAATAAAACAGGAAAAAATTAACATGTAGGAAAACACAGCTGCACCTGAAGCAACAGAGGCGAGGAGCACCGACGCGGTCCCCCCACCGCCAGCGAGGGGCTGTGAGTCAGTGCCTCCCGCTCCCGCTCCTCCTATTTCAAAGGCGCACAAACAACGCGCTGCACTGTGCGGCATCCCCGCTCCTAAATCTTCCTGTCCTCGCGCTCCATAAGGCGAGCTGCGGGGCAGGACCCGGCCCTGCTGCCGGGGGCACAGCCCGGTCAGGAGCCCCCGGTGCACCCCGAGCCCTAATCCTGGCACCTACAGGCCCGGGTGTGAGCGGGGACCCCACGCACATCGGTCACTGCCATCTCCGGGTTCACTGCACTACGTGAAGTGGAGATGGGGTGGGGAGAAGCCCGGCAGCACAGCCTGGATCTGGGCACCCTGATGGCATGGGGCAGCCCCTCCCAGCCCCCCACTGATGTTCCGTGGGCTGTTCTGTGCACTGCCAATGGACGGAGCAGGGCTGGGGCTGCGGTGCCCCGGACACGCCGGCACTGCTGCTCTGATTGCTCTGCTTGCTTGCTTCCTCTCTTCCTTTCTCTCTCTTTCTCCCTTTGAGGAAAAGACACCATCTCTCCCACTCTCACTCACTCTGTGAGAGCTGATGCAGTTAATTGGAGCTTCTTGTGAGCGCACATTAACACAGGCAGAGCCAAGAAGACGTCTTGGCAGCGAAATATCATTATCAGCTCTTGAGCTCCAGCCAAAATCCCCTTGCGGTCAAAACACAATTCTTTAAACTAAACAATTAGAGATTTGTGCAAGTGTGCTGCCGTGAGTTATCGGGGCTGGGAAGGCAGCAGGGGGGCAGGTGATGGCTGAGCCCCACTGTGGGGCACAGGGAGGGGCCCTGTGATGAACCCCTGGTGTTCCCGTGGGGCTCAGCCCAGTGGCATCAGTCTGAGAGGGAGCGGTGTGGGGACCCTTTGGATGGAGCTCGTGGCCCTGGGAGCTGCCATCCCACCTCAGCACCTCAGAGCACGTCACACCCTGAGGGATGCTGTGGGTTTGGGTGACGGTGGGGGGGCATGGGTTGTGTCCCTATGGCTGCAGTGAGCAGAGCTGCAGAGTTATGGGATAATGCTGCTAATTGTCATAGGGTGTATGTGAGGGAGAGGTTTGGAAGGGATGTGAAAATATTCCTGGAGTATAAAATATCCCTTTTCCAAAGAAGTTAGCATCTTTTCCATCCTCACCACTTGTTTCCATCACGCTGGATGTTCTTGTTATCCACAACAGTGTCCAAACAGCACTTCAACCCTTGAGAGCTGGTGGCAGGGAGCTCTGGGCTGGGACAGCTCTGGGTTGGGATCACTGGCTCCTGATACTCCCATCTGTATCTCTCCTTCCATCCCTTCTCCCTTCTCAGGGACCCATAACCATGGGGTATCTATCCTGCAAGGACACCCATGCACAGGGCCACCCATCCTATGGAGAAACTCAACCCACAGGGCACCCAAACCATGGGGCATCCACCCTATGGGGACACCGTAGCCATGAGGTCACCCACATCATGGGGCACCCAGTTTATGGGGGCACTGGGTCACCCATGCCATGGGGCATCCACCCTATGGGAACATCTGTGCCATGGGGACACCCACTCCACAGCAGCAGCAGAGCAGAGACCACAGTGCTGCCCCTTCCCCAGGTTCTGCCCACCCTCGATGAATCCTCTGCCCCACGGCTGCTCACCCTGCTGATGGATTTCCTGGGGACAGGTGCTCAGTGTGTACAAACATGGTCACACATTGCTCCTAAAGTCCTCTGAGGTCGGTATAGGATAACCAGCCGTTACTGGGGTGAAGCCTTGGGATGAGGCTCTTAAAAAATGATTTGGAAGTTGGGGCTAAATCGCATTTCCCCCCACCACATTTGGCCATGAGCTGTGGCAGAGGCCCCTCTGGGTGCTGCCGGGGGGGGGGGACGGCCCCACTGTCACCTGTTCCTATGGAGAAGGATTTTTATCACAGACACTTTGGCAAACAGCTGTGCTGGGGCCCTCTCTGCTGCCCCACGTTTATTTGGAGAATGTCAACAAGGAAAAACAAACATTCCCGTCCTTGTGCACACACCTCCCCAGGCGCAGTGCTGGCAGAGCGGGATCCCAGGTGGTGCCTGCAGCCACAGCCCCAAGCCCTCCGTTAGGGACACCAGGAGGCAACGGGGCCATGTCCCCTCTACAAAGGGGTTTTCCCTTTTCCCTTCTCCAGCATGAAGCCACGTTCCCAGTAGTGAGTCATGGACTCGTTAAGGTTCAAAAAGACCTCAATGATCGCGGTGTCCAACCACTGACCCATCACCACCACGATCGCTCAGAGAACCATTAGGGTGGGAAGGACCTCAAAGACCCCCATCCAACTGCTGACCCATTGCTCTTAAGAGCATTATGTTCAACCATCAACCCATCGCCACCATGCCCATGCATGGTTATAGAACCACGAGGGTTCAAGACCTCAAAGATCACCCATCCAACTGCTCACCCATTGCCACCACGTCCCCAAGGCCATGTGCACTGGGTCAGACACAGCAATCACAGTACCATGCAATAGTGCTTGGGTTGGGAGGCACCACGGTCCCAACCCCAAACCAGGGCAACTCAGTGGGACCCTTCCCATCAGTTTGAGGCTGTTCCAGAGCACAGCCATGATCCCACTCCCACGCTCCCGTCCCCATGCGGGGGGGCAGGGGCAGGCAGGATCCCGCTACGACAGGCGCTGGCGGAGCCGATCGGCGAATTAACATGCTCAGGCTGTAATTAGGGCTTCAGCACCGTGACACCTTTACAAGTGTCTCTATTTAAGAGCAGGTAAATTGGAGGCTTCCAGGTTGGGTACGGCGCGGGGGGAGGAGGTGGGGATGGGATGAGGCAGAACTGCTCTCGGTGGCATCGTCGCACTGCAATGGGATGACCGCGGTGCGGGCGCTGGGTGGGAGATGCAGGGACCTGGGATGGTTTGCTGGGCTCAGTGGGGGGAAGGGCTGATTGGGAAGGCTCTGTCCGTGTGTCCCTACATGGGGGCAGGAGCAGCACGATGGATTCCAACTGCCTCCATGTGCCCAAAGCTGTGCTCTTCCTGTCTCCTTCCCTACACAGCAGCTCAGCACATCCTTCCTCCCAGCCCCGGACCAGGTGATAACGCCTCTAAAGTTCAGGGATTTCAGATCTGGAGCAATCTGGGTTTTTTTTTTCTTTTTTTCTTTTTTTTCTCTTTTTGACAGCTGCTGCCTCTACTTTAGGCAAGGACATTAGCGCCGGGAGGAAAAAAATTTGATTTTAATGCAAGCCCCAGTAATCAGCTATTTGTGATGGAATTTTATCTGTCCTGGTCTCTAAGGGATGAGAAGCAAGCAGAGAGGAAAGAAGGGTCAGAAATTAGTATGCAGAAATATCTGATCAGCCAAAGTAATTTTCTTTAATAATCGTATTCATACTGGCTGCTCTCCGCTCACTAGAAGAATTAAGTATTTAATAGTAATATATTTCATCTGGCAGCAGTTCCGTTTCGTTAGGAGCTGTGATGCCGCGCCGGGGTGGGGGTGGGCACACAGCGGTGGGAGGGCCATGGGGAGGGGGGACAGTGCTGCAGCTCCGTCCTGGGGGGCACAACCTGACAGCCCCACATGGGGAGTGGGAGAGCTCCGTGTGGGGCTGGGGCTACTGGGAGCTGTGAGTTAATGGGAGCTGGGGTTAACTGGGAGCTGGGGTTACTGGGAGCTGGGGATGAATGGGAGCTGGAGTTAACTGGGAGCTGGGGTTAACTAAGAGCTGGGTTTAATAGGAGCTGGGGTTACTAGAACATGAGGATATCTGGGAGCTGTGGGGTTAATGGGAGCCAGGGTTAACTGGGACCTGAGGGTTAAGTGGGAGCTAGGGTTACTGAGAGATGGGTTAACTGTGAGCTGTGACTTAAAGGGAGCTGGTATTACTGAGAGCAGGGTTAACTGGGAGATGGGGTTAGCTGGGGGATGGAGTTTCTGAGTGCTGAGAATAACTGGGAGCTGCAGGTTAAAGGGAGCTGGGGCCAATAGGTGCTGGGGATACTGAGAGGGGAGGATAACTGGGAGCTGTGGGTTAAAGGGAGCTGGGTTTAATAAGAGCCCTAAAACCTGCACTTTTGTAATTGTCAGGAAACGTGCTAATTACCGTGGTTGGCATCCATGCACGGAAGTGTTCACACACATCCTCAAAGCATCCTTACATCCCACTGACTTCTGGCACTGACCCGTGTGAGTACCAGTGCCCGGAGCAGCAGCCCCCCAAAGGGGGAAACCCCCAGCACCCCCAGCACACACCGGAGCCCCACACAGCTGTGCTGCCACCCTGGGGGTCCCCCACAGCCGTGTACTGTCCCTGGGGACATTGGTGGTCCTCGGGATGTGGGGGGCACCTTGCTGCACAGTGTGGGGCATTGCATGGGGGGGGGTCCTGTTTTTAGGGGTCAGTGGGGGCTGAGGGCACAGGGGTTACTGGGAACTGAGGGAAACTGGGTGCTGGGGTTACTGGGAGCTAGGTCAATGGGAGATAGGTTAGCTGGGAGCTGAGGATGACTGAGAGTTAGGGTTAGTGGGATCTGTGGGTTAATTGGAGCTGAGGTTAACTGGGAGCTAAAGATAACTGGGAGCTAAAGGTAACTGGGAGCAGGTATTACTGGCAGCTGTGGGCTAATGGGAGCTCCAGCTAACTGGGAACTTAGGATAGCTGGGAGCTGTGGGTCACTGGGAGCTGAAATTAACTGGGAGCTGAAATTAACTTGGAGCTGAAATTAACTGGGAGCTGAAATTAACTTGGAGCTGAAATTAACTGGGAGCTAGCATTACTGGGAGCTAAGGATAACTGGGAGCTGGTGTAACTGGGAGCAGGTGTTTCTGGGAGTGGGTGTGACTGGGAGCTGAGGTTAGAAGGAAAAGCAGCACACCCCCGTGCCCATCCCTCAGTGCTCCCCGCAGCCCCAGCTCCAGCACTGCCGGGCTCTGTGTGCAGCAGTGAGGTACCACGGAGAAACTAATCCGTATTTACTCAGAAAAGAGAAAGAGAGAGGAATTCAGAGCTGAGCTCCGGTCCTCTCTGCCCTCTCACAGGCACAGGGTACAAACAGGCGGACACAGCTCCCGATCCGGGCTGGGGTGCACTGTGCTGCCAGCTCTGGGTGTGGGGGAAGGGGCAGTGTGGGGTTTGGGGTGCCCTGGCACAAAGTGCTGTGGGGTGAACTGCCTTAAGGGCGAGGACTGCGTTCAGGAGCCCAACTCTTATGGGAGAGCTGAAGCAACACGGTGTCCCGATCCCTTACTCCGGTGCTGCTTCCTGGATCAGCTGCAGATGAAATCCCACGGGCACCACTGGGGCACGGGGAAGGGGATCCTCCACACAGTGCTGCGCTGGGTGACACGCAGGGGTGGGACCGTCCTTCTTTCCAAAAGTTTTGCACTCTATTTTCCCAAAGCTGCCGGGCTGCAGACATGGCCGACATCATGCTGGTGCTGATGACACCTGTCCCCATCCCATCCCTGTCCTCATCCCCGTCCCGGTGACCCCGCTCCATCCCCATCCCTCTGCCCCCAACCCCCCCCCCCCCCCCCGCCGTGTTTGTGAGCTCACGGGGAACGGCGGGACACGGGGCCTTTCTCCCGGCTCTAATGAAACCCTTTAATCATATTCAAATAGGTTACTGTTCAGGGGGAAAATAGAAATATGGATTTGATAGCAATAAATTTCCCTGGCTGGCTAAGCCCAGTTCTTAATTGTCCTGTCCCAGGGCTCGCACATTTCATTGTTCGTTAGGTGCTTAAGTCCCTGCTCTCATTTTGTGGCGGTGACATTACCGCTGATGGCTCTAATACTCTCATAATTTGAAAGGGGATTTGCATGATAGAACGCAGAGTATTAAAAGAAAGAGAAAAAAGGAGAGTTAAAAAAAAAAAAAAAAAAGGAGGGAGGGGGTGAGGGGGGGGGGGCAGGGGAGAGGATTCAGCTTTCACTTAAAAAAAAGTCACTTTCTTCAAAGTCAAATCATTGTTTTCATTAAAGTGGAGGAAAAAAAAAAGTGTCTCTTCTGCACAGTCAGTCCGGCCTGGTGCTGGTATTATCCTTATTGTTGCTAATGGTTATTAATTATTATTATCCTGCTACACAGAGCACTGCGGACGTGATGTCCCCAACGTCCTTGGGACAAAGGGAAAAATAGCAGCGGGTGCCCGGGGCGGGCAGTGAGGTGCCACAGGGCTCTGCCCCCCCCAGCACAATGAGGTCGGGGCAGGAGCAGGACCCCCACCCCCAGCAGCACTGTGTGTACCTCGGGGTGTGCTGCTGCCCGTGCTGTGGGTCAGAGGGAGCTGTGGGGTGGGGAATGCAGTGCAGCCCTTGGCTGTCCCCACTGGCTGCCTCAATTCCACAAGTTGAGTTCGTGGTTAGAGAGGAGAGGAATGCATCATTATTCCTGAATTGCTGTTCCTAAATGCCCACGGGGACATGGAGCTTCTTTGTGGGTCCCTTTGGAGCTGGGCCAGGTCCTGCGCTGCTGCTCGAATCCCTCAGGATGCCACCACTGCTGCCTTTTGAGCCACAATGATCACCTGAGCTGCGAGCACAGAGCCCCTGACACCTGGAGAAATCCCGATGTGCCCCTCGGAGTGCCACAGCCATCTCAGCAGGACACGAGTCCCCGTGTGGTTCATGGCACATGGGCTGTGGGAGCAGTGCCCTGATCCCATGGGACAGCACTGCTGCTGCTCCTGCCTGGACCCCAGCTCCTGACCGTGGCACAGCGTTCGGTGTTGTGAGTAAAGCCTGCAGTCCTGGGTCTCTCTGGAGGGATTTTGCTTCTCCTCATGCTGGCTGTGTTAGGGGAAAAGGGCCCGGATCTGTGAGCAAAAGGACTTCCCTTGAGCGCACCATCAGCTGCCCAAGCTGCCTGCCCTGGGGTCCGTGGGGAGCACAGCCCCCACCACAGTCAGCACAGCACAGATTCAGCCTTCAGATATCACCTCGCTGGAACTTGGCTGCCCACACATCTCCCACCCCACCTGAGAATCCACAACCAGAAACGACCCCAGGGGTACAACGCCTTTCTTCACACCTTTGTACAGAATGACACTGTGGGGCTCAGCGCAGCAGAGGGGGCTCCCCACTGCCCACAGAGCCCCAGAACGTCACCCACTGCTGCGTGTTCTCCAGCTCGGGGCACTGAGCGTCCCCTGCTCACCCGCACCAAGCCTGTTCAGCACGCATTTCTGGGACTTCTACCCCCCTGAATGAAGTTTGAAAGGCTCACGATGAGCAGACATCTCCATTTTTCATGGCTGCAGTTTGCAGAGCCCCTGGGCTACGCACACAGCCCTGTGCCCACGAGGAACACACAAATCCCCAAACCCAGTGCCATGTGCCCCACTCCTCCCTGGCAGCAGCCAGGCACCGTCAGACCCTGTGCAGGACAGGGCTGGAGCAGATCCCAAACCCTGCCCGAGCCTTGAGGGTGTGAAGGAGCTGCAGCTGTGTGCAGGAGGAGGGATCCTGGTCAGAGCAGGATCGGTGTGTTTCTCACTCTGTCTTCATCCCCGCAGTGCTGGGCCACTTCCACTCAGATATTTACCCAGCGAGGTGACTGCCATCTGTCTCCTCGTTATTAAAGTACTCCAGGATTTTCCCCCATGAGTCCTCGTCCTTGGGAGCAGGCAGAAGGATGTCAGTGAGTGGCGGGGAAGTGGGTCAGACCCGCCAGGAGCACGCAGCCCCTCAAAGTGGGGCACACAGCGGTGATGCTCAGACCCCACCACCACCGCAGCATTCCGGTGATTTTTTTTTCCTTTTGCCCAAATTGGTCATTCCCAGCAGTGCTGCGTTCTTTGCCATCACCCCCCAACACCCAGCGCTGAGGAGTGGCTCATTCCTTGCTTACATCACCCCGCAGAAGAGGGAATTATTCAGGGCCTTCGTTTCAGCTGAAACAATACCACAAATGAGCAAAACGTGCGCTTGCACCACACGAGGAGGGGGAAACAGGACCTCCCCCAGGGCTGCAGGATTAATGCGCTGAAGGAGATTTTATGGAGTTCAGGAAAAATACCCATTTCCTCTGGAAAGGGGAAAATAAAAGGGGCCTTGCTGCAGGCCCTCCACCGGGGCTGGGAGGTGGCCTTGCTCTGCTCACCCAAATCGGTCCCCAGAACCCAAAAATTGCCCCCATCTTTAGGTTGCTCTGGAGGTGTTGGTGGGATGTGGGAGATGGGATGTGGGACACAGGATGTAGGACATGGGATGTGTCAATGGATATGGTACGTGGGATATGGGATGTGGGACATAAGACATGGGATGTGGGATGTTGAAAGTGGTATTTGGAACATGGGATGGAGGACACGGGACGCTGAACATGAGATGGGGGACATGTGGTGCTGGACATGGGATGCAGGATATGGTACGTGGAATGTAGGATGTGATATATGGGGTGTGGGACATGAAACATGGAATGTAGGGCATGGGACGTTGAACGTGGGATATGGGACATAGGATGTGGGATGCTGAACATGTGATGTGGGACATGGGATGTAGGACAGGGAATGCTGGGTACGGGAGGAGGGATGTGGGACATGGAACGTGGGATACTGAATGTAGAATGTAGGACCTGGGATGTGGAATATGGAATGTGGGACAGGGGACAAGGAATGTAGGACATAGGATATGGGATGTGCAATGTGGGACATGGAACATGGAATGTAGGATGTTGAACGTGGGATGTGGGACCTGGGACATTGGACATGGGATGTTGAACAAGGGATGTGACATGTGGGACATGGAACATGGGACATAGAACATAGGATGTGAAATTTGGGATTTGGGACATAGGATGTGTGATGCTGGACACGTGACTTGGGACATAGGACATGAAATGTTAGACATGGGATGCAGGATGTGGAATGTGGGATATGGAATATGGGATGTGTGACGTGGAATGTGGAACATGGAACAAAGCATGTAAGATGTAGGTCATGAGACACAGGACATGGGATGTGGGATGTGGGACATCTCCTGGCCACCATCCCCAGCTCTGCTCACCTGATGTAGCACCGGAGCCAAAGTGGAGCTTAAATATTTTTGTTCTCTCATTCACTTAGGGATGGGGGGGAGGAAAGAAGGGGAGAGAAGGGAGAAGAAGGGGAGGGGGACAAAGGGGGTTTAATAGGCTCCAGTGACAGCACAATGTCCACATTGGGAAAAGATTAATGACGAAAATTAATCGCATGACCTTTCTTTCGAGGAGCTGGAGGTGAGGCGAGCCATTAAAGCCTCTTATGTTGTAATTAACGTTTGAGGGGAGAAAAGACTGGCTTTAGAATGGATGTGATCATTTAATTAGGGTTATGCGTCAGTGCCACAACAGGTTCAGAGAAGTCATAATTTAACTATAGCTTTAAATTACACAGTCAGAACGTGGATGGCAGGGTTTAATGGCAGGGAAGCGCTGCCACCGAGGAGTGGGGAAAACAATTAAATAAACACCTTGGATGGGAGAAGGAGTCGAGATGGGCACGGGGATGAGGAGGGCACAGGGGTAGGGTGGCAGCTGGCTTTGTGTGGGAGGGAATCCCATCAGAGCAGAGCAGGGTGGGCCTCCTGCAGCCCCTCCCCCCATGGTGCCCCCCAGCAGTGGGGCTCAGCTCAGCCCCAGCCCAGGACATTGGATTTCACTACAGTGTGAGAGAGAGAAGGTGAAGGTGGCCACGTGGAGTCTTGGAAAATTATACGTGAGAAATGAGTGTCATGATCAAGTGCTGCATATTGGATGGATTATTAAGGTTCAAAATTAAAACATATACAATATTGCCGATGCCAAGAGCTCTCTAATCATAAATCAGTTCCCCTGACCCCTTCATAATCATGAGATTGCCCTAAAGAGCATCGGATTTTACATAATAATAAATGCAAAAGGTTTTTTTTTAATTGGCCTTCTGTTTTTGGAGCCTGAGGTGGTCACGTTCTTAAACCCCCGTGGCAATCAGTGGGACGCTCTGTTTGTTTCTGGTGAAGGAGGGTTTTTTTTCTGTGAGGCTCTATCTTGGTAATGTTATGCTTTAGGAGAAAAGGAACATTTTTCATCAGATCCTTCCGTGGCATCACAGCAAAGAGAGGAGGAGGTGCTGCAACGCCAGGAGCTGGTGCAGACACAGCCCCACACTGCACAGGTTGGGGTCAGGGTGATCTGGGGAGCAGCTGAGGACATGGATGAAGCATGGGAACTGCTGGACATGGGGTAGAGCATGCACTGCCTTCCACAGGGGGCAAGAGCTGATGCTTTGAGTCTACCCAGCTGCTTAAAATTATCCTTGTGATCAGCATTAGCGTTGATACTCTTGATAAGAGGGAAGAAATTTTCACCCTCTCTACTCCTCTCATCTTCAGCTTTAGTTTTCCTCTTGTTTTTGCTCACCAACAAGCTGCTGTTACCAAAGTGTGAGAGTCACTCTGCTGCTTCTCTGCTTCACCCTCTGGTGCAGATCTCCCCCCACCGCCAGCTGTCCTCGCTTCTCCCTGGGGAGAACCCCCAGATCCTGACACATCATGAACCAAAAGCTCTACGGAACCATTTTCCTCTTGGCACATGTGATCCAAGCACTGTTGCAGAGCCCGTGCTCAGGACCTGGCGGGTGGTACAGCTGGGTGGCAGCTGGTGGCCGTGGGTGACACCCAGCACCATGTGCCCTGCAGCCCCGGGGGGTCCTGTGCCTTTGTCCCCCAAAAGCTTTGGGAGTCCCTTGTGTATGGAGTTCTGCAGAAAGCAGGCACCCTCCCAGCTCCGCCTGTATCTGCATTCTTCCCGCATGCACCAGGGAAGGACCATGCCCTTCCAAACATGCCCTTCCTGAGCACGTGGCTTTGCACAGGGCTTAGTGTGTGCAGGGCACACACAGTGTGAGTTGTTCCCATGGCACGGAAATGGAAACGTAACCACTTTTCTGCCCGTAGAGCTGGAAGACTCCAAATAAATAACAAAAATCTATGCTCTGGAGCAAAGCTTCCCTCATTTGTCTGGTTACATTATGCTCAGGGGGAGGTCGGGATGCTGAGATGTGCAGAGGGATAATGATGCACGAGAGGATCCCTGGCCTGATTCATCCCAGATCCTCATACCATCAAAGGCCGAAGAAATCCCTTAGTCTTCTGGTCACCTCAGTCTGCAAGGAAACCCAGGTTTTGGGAAGAGCCAGGCACAGAAATTGGTTCAGCCACTCCATGTCCATGCCAAGGCCGGGTCCCTGTCACCGCAGTGTCCCACGTGCTGCCTTGTCAGTCCCCACTGCTGACTGCCCCATAAACCCCAGAGCCCTCAGAAGAGAGAAAAAATGGAAATGACTTCTCTCCTTCATGGAGGTCTCCTGGCCTTAAAACTTAATAGTCTCTCAAATGCCGTAATGCAAGAGGGGACTTTTATGGACTCGACAAGGGATAATATTATTAAGATGTGTTATGATATTAATTCCAATATTTCATGAGATGGGGAGGGGAGGGAGAGGGTGAAGAATAAAACTTCCCGCTGGGGAGTTCTGGGTTGTCTTATCCCTGCCCAGGAGGCACAGAGGAGTTGGTGCTGGCTGCTGCGGTACTGCCATTGTCACCAAACGCATTTGAGCAGACGTTGAGGGTGCTGGTGGGAGCTGCCTTCCCATCCAACAGAAGCTCCCAGGGGCTTCCTTCCTAATCCCATCTCCTCCTGTCCATCTTTCCCTCTTCCCTTCTCTTCCCCTCTTCCTATTTCTCTTTACCTTGCCAAGCCAAGGCGCCTGCTGGGATGTTGGAGCCCCGCCACTGCCCAGCTGTCGCCGTGTGTGGGCAGCACCAAACAAACAGGCTGTAAATAAAATACCCTCTCTCACACACACACACATATTTTCTCCATTACCTTCACTAATACTGTCTTTCTTCCATCGTGAGTTCAATGTTGTTTTTTGTCTCTCCCAAACCCCTCCTCCTCCTCCTCCCCGCAATTTATTCCAGCTGTGAAAACCTTCCTGCCATCCCCTCTGCCACACGGGCGGATAGGTGAGTGGCAGCGAGAGAAGCCCCTCTAAGCCACTGTGCCTAATCTATCCCACATGTGCAGCTTGGCTTGCAGCCCACGGCCAGGCAGTGTGGCTCCTGCAAAGTCAGTCCGGCCTTATGGGGCCAGTATGGGTGCTTCCTGCCCAGTGCTGGTGGGGAGTGTGGATGGGATGGGACAGGATGGGTTATGGGATGAGGTGGGATGGGTTGGGATGAGGTGGGATGGGATAGGATGGAATAGGATGGGTTATGGGATGAGGTGGAATGGGTTGGGATGGGATGAGATGAGATGGGATAAGATGGGTTGGGATGAGGTGGGATGGGGTGAGGTAAAATAGGATGGAATGGGATGAGGTGGGATGGGATGGGATGGGATGGGATGGGATGGGATGGGATGGGATGGGATGGGATGGGATGGGATGGGATGGGATGGGATGGGATGGGATGGGATGGGATAGGATGGAATGGGATGAGGTGGGATGGAATGGGATGAGATGAGGTTTGCACTCTACAACTTCCTGATGAGGAGGGATTTGGCCTCTCCTCCCATGTAACAAACAGGACCTGAGGAAATGGCCACAATTTGTACCAGAGGAGGTTTAGATTGGACTTAAGGAAAAACATTTTCTCTCAGAGAGTGGTCAGGCACTGGGATGGCCTGCACAGGGAGGTGATGGAGCTGCTGTCCCTGGCAGTGTTCAAGAGTCATCTGGATGAGGAGCTACGAGATATGATTTATCAGCTTGTGGTAGCAATGGGAATGGGTGGATGGGTGGACTGGATGATCTTGTAGGTCCTTTCCAACCTTGTGACTCTACAATTCTATGATTATATGCGATGGGATGGGATGAGGTGGAATGGGGTGGGTTGGGAAGGAATGACGTGTGATGTATTGGGATGGGATGGGATGGGATGGGATGGGATGGGATGGGATGGGATGGGATGGGATGGGATGGGATGGGATGGGATGGGATGGGATGGGATGGGATAAGCTGGATGGGTTTTGTGTTCTGCATCCTTATGTTTGTGGTCTTACCATAGAATCATAGAATCATTTGAACTGGAAGTGGCTTTTGAAGACAATCTGGTCCCATTCCCTGCAGTGCATAGGGATTCCCATGGCTCCATCAGTGGTCAGAGCCCCATTCCCCAGACCTTGAGAGTCTCCAGGGATGGGACACCACCACCTCTCTGGGTAACCTGTGCTAGTGCCTCACCACCCTGTTTGCAAAAGACTTTGTCCTTATACCCATGCCCTTCTGGGCCCACTGCTCAGCCTGCCTGGGTCTCTCTGGATGCCATCCCATCTTTAGGGCATGCTGACTGTGCAGCTTGGTGTCATCTTCTGCTGGGTTTGGTGGGACAGTCTGGTCCAAAGGAGCAAGAAGAAGGCCTCTGGGAAGAATGAGAAGGAGAAGCCATCTCGAGCCCCTCTGCTGACTTATGAGATACTGTAGAGGCCAATGTTTGCTCATCTCAGTGCTTTTATATGACACTTCTCATCAGCCTGTTGGGAAACTGGCACTGCCCTCCCCAGTTATTGCTGGGGAAACCTCATCTGCCATCTGGAGCCATCTGTGGTACCAAGGGATGAGCTGGGTTTCTGAGTGCTTTGTGTGCCAATGTGGTACCTCATTCAGGAGCTGGGAAAGGAGCCCAGGAGCCCTGAGTGCATGAACCTGCTCCAGTCTACCCTGCTCAGATCCCAGAGAGAAAAACAGAGTAAACACCACACATTACTCAGTCCCATAGTGCTGTGTTGTCAATAACACATTCGCAATCATAAGCGTGAGTGTGCACAAAAAGATCAGATTGTCAAATTATCAACAAATTTATTATTAATAAATACCTGTTGAGTTTTTTGTAAACCAGGAATGAGAGCATTGTGCCATGCAGAGCTGCTGCTCCAGCATGCACTGTGGGGAGAGCCACAGAGAGCCCTGGGGACACGGGGAAGAGCCCTGCTAAACCTTTAAAGACCACTTCATTTAAGGGGCAGCTTTAGCTGTGTGCTGGCTGTTTTCCTGACTTCCCTGTGGTCTCAGCACCAAGCAAACAGATGGGAATTTCCCTTCGTAGCCCAGGGGTGCAGCCAGAGGTATTATCCTCTCTGTAGAGCTGGCTTCAGGATGTGCCCATCAGTGCAAGCTCAGTGCTCAGTGTGGTCTTGAGGAAGCTGTGTCTGTCTGACCAGGTGGAGTGGCCTGAATGGGCCACGAAGGGTTTCTGGAACCCACTGTTCTCCATCCCAGGAAGGTCTCCTTGCCCAAAGGGAGCTCCTGTCTACACTCTGGGAATGGGGAGTGTAAAGGATGGGATGTGACAGTGACTGTCCTCCCACTGACAGCAGAAGATGCCAAAACCAAGGGACCATTGGTTTTGCAGTGATCTTTCTCCAGTGGGGCAGAGCCTCCTACACAATCCACATCCTTAGGAATCGACCGTAAGCACCTGCGTGGCTCACTTCTTGTCAGCTCCAGGTGGCAATTTGTCTCCAGGAGCCCACAGGGAGAGCCTGGTGGACTCCGACCTCCCCTTCCCCTTATACGAGGGCTGCAAGTGCAAACTGGAAACATTCTGAGGGGAATGGCTCAGGGGTGAGCGTGCTGTGTGGCAAGAAATGGGTTGTCTGCAACATGTGGATTTAAGAAAAGGTGGGAGCTTGTACAACAAATAAATGGGGGCTCACCTGAGTGAAGGTGTTGGAGGCAGAGCAGAAGGTTGCTCTGCTCTAGGAAAGCTGTTTGCTAAATGAAGTGCATGCAGGGCTGTGACACACCAGCAAGGTCCCCATCTGCTCTGAAAATGCCATCTCCCATCTGATGGGAGCAGCTGAGCAGAGCTGTGGATTTGTTTCAGGTGGGTGTATGGGTGATATCAGCTAAATTAAAACCAAGATGCTGTGGTGGAGATCCTCTGTGAGGCCAAGGGGTGCTGAGGTTCCTGCCCTGCAGTGATGGGACCTCCTCATTGCAAGGAGCCACATATTCAAAGAGGGAAATCCCATTGCCCGGAGGAAAGCAGCTCATGCTGTGAGCAATGGCCTCGCAGCAGTGGGCACGGTGTCGATCTCAGTGGTGGGGAGCTGGAAGGAGCCCAGAGACAGAGCATGCTAATCCCAGGAGGGCACTTGTGCACAGCACCCGGGATAGCAGCTGCTGGGCCATGAAGGTGGGGAGAAGAAAGGAAAGTCGTGGCCCTGGATTTCCCCCAGATGTGTGGCGGGCCCACATGATTGATGGCATCTGTCTTTTGCTTTATTAAACTTGTGCAGCCATGTTCAGCCGGGGATTTGCAAGCAGCTTAATGAGCATTAGGGAGGAATCTCCTGGCAGGACGGGGAGATTTCAGGGGTTTGCTGAGCCACCAGCAGGAAATGTCCCGTGCAGGCAGTGCATCCTGAGGGGCAGAGGGGCAGCACGGGGCTCAGAGCTGCTCTCAGGAGCTGGTGCCCCTGGAAACAGTGTGCATCCATGGGCAGGATGACGGCGGCTTTGGTTTGCTTCCCAGGTCCTGAGTCCAAAGTTGGAGCTAAGGAACAGCTCGAGAGGGAATTCACTGCTGTGTTTGGGGATGGGTACTGGGAGAGTGCCTCTTCTGAGGGGTTCAAAAGCTGTTTGGAGAGCTGGGTCAGCCCAGAAGCTGTGGTCAGGGCTCAGCCATGGTCCCTGATCAACACTGAGTGCTGGGGGTGCCCTCTGCTCCCCATGGGGGGCTCAGGCCGCCCAGCTTCATGTGGTGTGCCTTTCCTACTAGATATGTGCATGCTTATAGATCTCTTAGTGATATCTGAGTGTGCGTCTGTATGTGGGGTGGAGAAGCCTGGCACAGCACTGCTCCTCTTCAAGCACTTGCCACATAAAATCCTGATTCACTCTGACAGTTTTCTGGCTGTGGGTGCCCCTCCAAAGCGGACACCACTCTGAGATGTTCCAAGCTGATTCTCCACCTGCATTTTGCCCTATGCAAAGCCCTGGGGTGTCACCAGGCCCTGCTGGGGGCATGGCAGCAGCTGCCCCGTCCCTGCCCCACGTGCTCAGAGCACGCAGTGCTGTGGGTGCCTCCACCCTTCACCTCCTGAGCACCGCAGCTCCCTTCAGCCCCACATCACCTCAAATTCTCACTGGGCAGAAAGCAGTGTAGGGCCACGTGCTTTATCTCTGCCACCTCCCTGCGTTAATCCCTCACCTGCGTCATGCCTGCTCCATCCCCACCCTGGGCACGTCACACCACGCACTGTGCTCAGGCCTCCAACACACAGAGTTTGGAAGTCGGATCAATTTGTGCTCTTTCTCTTTGGAATCAAACAGATGATGTTTTTTTCTTTCTTTTCAAACCAACCACCTCAGCAACGGCGGCACAGTGCCTCATTTCGCTGTTCAGAACATCCCACAAAGACTTCTGCAAAAGGACTTCCAGAGACCCAGCACAGAGCAGAGCCCACACAGCACTGGACTGAGCTCAGCACGATGCGCAGTGCCCCCAGCCCCGTGCTTCTCCACCCCCCCTCCCGCCCGCTTGTTTTTCTTATTTTAATTTTTTTTTCTTCTTCTTCTTTTTTTTTTTTTTTCAGTGCCTCTCTTTGTCGGAATTAGTCAGGGCTGAACTGCCTCCACTCCCCGAGGAGACCCCATTTCACCCCGCCTAAAGTTCACCGCCTTGTCAAACCGAGCTAATCTCCTGCCGAGGAGGAAAAAGGCTCATTTCAAACTGCAGCGCATTCGGGGAGCGGCTGGGGGAGGAGGAGGTCTTCCTGGCTCCAGCCTGAAAAGACCCCGGACAATAATACCCTTTTTGTTCTAGGACGGTGGGAGGGGGCTCGGCGGTAGGAATGAAAGATGGGGGATATTAAAGGAGCAGGTGAAAGACATGCGTCTTCAGCAGGCACAGATAAGAGCCGACCCCCTTCTAATCTGACTGAAGCTTATTATCTTACTGCCACAGTCATTACTATTAATATTAAAGATGGAAGAAAAGAAAACTGCGTGAGACAACAACGTGGCTCTGAAGCCCCCATGCTCAGAGGTGCGGCGGTGGCAGAGGGGTTGCTCAGCCCCACGTTGTCCCCTGGACCCAACCCAGCAGAGCTGCCCAGGCCGTGGGCTGGCGTGGCTCCATGCAGCACAGCTCTGAGGGTGTATGGAGCAGCAGTGCCCCAGGGATGCCATGTGCTCCCAGCACCTGGTGATGTGCAGAGGTGTGTGCCCGCTGCTTGCCTGGGGAAGGTGACCCCTCTGTCTCTGCCACAGGTAGTGGCCTCGGGGCTCAGCAGCTCCTCCTCCCCACTGCTCAGTCCATTCTGGGGGGGTCTGGGCAGCTATTTGTGCTGCTCCCACAGCCCTGCACTGCTGTCACTCAGTGACCCCTGTGTCTGCGGCACGGATGCGTTTGGCACACAGAGGGCAGATGTTGGGAACTATGTTCTCTCTGTGTCCTTAACCCTGAACTCAGCATGGATGTCCAGCACACCCTGAGCACGAGGATGTAAGAAGACCGTATCCAAACCCGGGATGTGTTATCCAAAGGCTCCCAGCTCTGAGATACCCCAGAGGGGTTTTGGGGAGGTCCCCACCAGTGGCACCTGTGGCTGCTCAGCACCACTCCCAGCACCGGCCCGCGTTTCCCAGGGCAGTGGGAGCTCCGCTCCCGGGTGAAGCACAGGGGAGGAATGTTTGCCTCCTCCTCCTTCCCTACAGTAAACATGCACGGGTGACCCTGCAGCAACATGCGAGGGTTGGGAGAGTTCATCTGTGTGGCAGAGCCGTGGTGAAGCCAAGAGAACCGACAAAGTAACTTGACATGGCAATGAGTTGTGTCCGGCAGGAATTCCCTTCATTACATCGCCCCACCAAACGTGCACCCTGAAGAGAGAAGTGACTGCACATTTAAAGGCACAACACATAAATATTCATCACATTGCAAGGACATGGACAGAAATTCCAAAAGTGATTGACATCTCCGGTGATCACGGGATTAAATATAAAAGTAAATTTCCAACTGTTAAGGGGAGTGCATTATGTCACAAGAGCAAGTCCACCTCCTTATCTTCACGGGACTCTCCCACTGAGTTGCAAACAGCAACTGCACTTATCTTCTGTGGACCCTCCACTGTGTTGTAAACAACCACCCTACCCACCACTGTGTTGTCCTTATCTTCATGGGATCACCCCACACTGGGTTGCAAGCAGCAGCTCTCCTCAGCAGTACACGCATTTCTGCGGTCCCTGAGTTTCTTCCTGAAGTTACGTGTTTGCTCAAGCTATGAGGCCCAGTTTTAACAAACCTATCGATTCGATCTGATTCAATTCCTGATTCAGTGGCACTCTGTGGTCACTGTGCAGCAGGGCTGGGAGCCCGGGGGGCTGTGTGGCCCCAAATGTGTGCTAACAGCCAGGTCTTGGGGAGGGGGTACACAGTGTGGTAATTGATGATGAGCATTTGGCCAAGGGATGGAGCTGGTGATGGCTGTGCTGGCAGCAGGGTGCTGAGATGTGGTGGTGGAGTCGGGTGGAGAGAACTCCTTTCAGTATCTGAAGGGCCTTTAAGAAAAGGGGAGTTTCTATAGCAGGACAAGGGGAAATGGTCTCAAACTGAGAGCAGGGAGATGTAGGTCAGGCATAAAAAACAAGTATTTTGCAATCAGGGTGGAGAGGCACTGGTAGGGCTGCCCAGAGAGGTGGCAGTGCCCCATCCCTGGAGGCACAGTCCCCCCAAGGGCAGGGGATGGGGCAGGGAACCACTCGCTAACGTGGTAGGGAACCAGACGGCCCCAAAACAACCCCAGTGTGAGGCAGACGAGGCAGAGCACCCTCCTCCCCCGGTGCCTCGCCTTTGGGCATGTGGCTGGATGATGTCCCAGCTCACAGCCTGCACGGTGGGCTGCAGCTCTGCACGGTGCCTCCCAGTGCTGCACTGCGGTCACTGCTGCCATCACTGCTATCATCGCCCACCCCAGAACGCGGTGCTGGGGCCGGGACGGCTGCTTGGAAGGAAGAGGTTCATCCCCACTGACAGCACTATGGCCGAGAAGTGCTGGTGGAGTGGGGTGTGAGGCAGATGTGCACGCCAGGCAGGAAGCAGGGCTCTTCCTCCCTGGAAATGCGGTGTGTTGAGATCGGGAACAAACAGAGCTCAGAGCCACCCCGAAATGCAGTGATGAGGACAGCAGAGGGGGGCAAGGGGGCTGCAGCACTGCTTGTCCCATGGAATCAGGCATGGCACACACAGATGTGTGCAGTGGCACAGGACAGACCGCTCCATACGGCACAGGGAGAGTTGTGGGGTGCAGTTCCACACATTGGGCCACACGCCCACCCCAATTTGGGGTTTGGAGGGGCTGCAGGTTCCCTCAGTGCAGCTTTGGGCATGGCTCGTGCCCCACGTGGCCTACCAATCCCAGCAGCCACAAGCAGGGAGGTGTGATCTGCCACAGTGCGGGGCTGGAGAAAAACAGGGAAGGAAGTTTGGTGGAAAAAAAAAATAAGAAGGAAAAAAAAGAAGAAGAGAAAAAGGAGAAGCGGCCGCACAAAGTGACACTTAAATCAGGGCTTTGGCTTTGGCTTTTCTACCTCGGAAGCATGAAAGCAGCTAAATTAGCAAAACAGAAGTAAACTGTTGACTGCTTCATTGCAGGATCAAGTGTGATAAATGGAGGTTTTGTTCAGCCTCTGTCCAGATGTTGTGTCTACGCTGGGTGTTTTTTTTCCTTTTTTTTCCTTTTTCTATTTTTTTTTTTTTTTTACATTCTTGGCCCGAGGCCCATATATATTTTGGATACTGCAGGGAGTATATAATATCATTGGAAAATGATGTGGTCTGGTAACCTTTTAAATAACATTTCCTCCCTCCTCTCTTTTCTAATAGTTTGTTTTTCTTTCCATGTTTTCCTTTTATTGGGGGGAATTATTTTTTTTTATTATTTTTATTTTTTGGGAAATCAATGAGGCTGAAGTTTTAAACCAAACCAAACAAACAACCCCCACCCTCCCCCAAAAAATAACACGAGAAAACACCACTCCCCCCCACACTGGGGGGAAAGAAGAGTTAAGGGACTCGTAAGGGTGAGGGCTGAGGATGTGTTTGGGACTCTTTTTTTTTTTCCTGTCTAGAAAACCTTCCTGGTTATGTTTTAGCATTCCCAGTGCACTGGCTCGGCAGCCAGCCTGGCTCTGGGGCAGCACCTTCAACTCTCTGCATTGTGGGCACGGCCGCAGCCCCAGCCCCCATGTGTGGGGTGGCCCCGTGGGTCGGCAGCACCTGCAGCACTGCTCGGGGCTGTGAGGAGCACAGAGGGAAGGTGCAGGGCAGTGCTCGCAGTGGGGAGGTGGCCGACCCTTCCCCATGGCTTGGATTTTAGCATCCCCCTGATAAAGCCAAACCTCTTGGCAGTGCCATGCATCCTGCAAACAGCCGGGTGCTGCAAGATCTGCTGTGCCCCACACACTGCTGCAGCTCCACACCTCCCTCCAGCATTCTGTGCTTTCAGGGCTCAGATTTTGATTTTTCCTTAATATCCCACTGCTGTGCCTCGGTTGGCAGTGCTCAGTCTGGCTGCAGAGAGGAGCAGGGCCCAGGCTGAAGCTGTGGGACCAATTCAGCCACTCTGGACCCTGATAGGAGCACTTTGTGGTCTCACCTCTGCAGGAAGGACAGAGCCCAGGGTTTGGCCATGCTGCGGTAAAGGGCAATGAGCAGAGCACTGCTGAGCAGCACCAAAGTGTGTTGGCTTCACCCGGTGTGTGCTGGCAGGATAGGCTGGGAGCTGTGGGGCTCAGGGGAGATTTAGGTGGAGTGTTTGCCACCCAACCCCACAGTGTTCCCCTCGAGCTGGTCCGGGTGACCACTCTGGGTCTGGGTAACCACCAGATGCCCAGATCTGGGGGTGCAGAGGTGCCCTCAGCCCAGGTACCCCATTCCATAGCTGCTGGATGCTGTGCTTTGGGCATTCCCCATTTCCCAGCACAGCACTTTGTGCATTTGTTTTCCTTTTCCAAGGTGACGCTGAACAACTCCTCCTCCAACACCCCCACCCCACCCCTCCAAAAAAAAAAAAGAAAAAAAAAATTAAATTAAAAAAGGTGAGAATTTCAGCAGATAAATTTTGGCCACTCGTAGCAGTAAACACCTCGCGGAGTTGCTCCCAATTTTTCTCCCCACCACCACCTCCCCCCCCTCTTAAGGTAGCAGCGCGGGAGCTCTGCCAAAACGCTGCGGTCCCGGGGGGAAGCTTTCCTCTCACTGAAAGAGCCCTCGCGCCTGCCAGCCCAATTAAAACAACGTGAAAGGAAAGCAGCATCTGGAATTGCGCTGCCTCTCACAGCCAAGTCACAATTGTTTAGTCTGAAAGTCGGCTCAGGCAGAGCGGGGCTGGCTGCCCCCACATCTGGATCTGCGGCGAGACGGCCTCCTTGGCTGCAGGCCTGTGTGCATGTGCATTTTTAACTTTAGGATATGCTGACAAGTTAAGAAGTCAGAAAGTCACTCACAGCAACAGCCTCCGCGGCCCCTTCCTCCCTCCGCCCCTTTCTAACACACACACGCAGTTGACTAAATACAATTTTCTGACATCCTTTCATCTGGAGAGAGTTTCTTCCCCTTCCAGCCTGCAGCCCAGGTCCCCAAAGAGTTATTTGAGCTGAGCCAACACATGTGAACAAAAAGGCTTCTCTTTGCCTAATGCTCAAGGGCCGTCTGTGCTACCCACACTGCGCCGGCAGCGGGGCCGCCCCGCGCAGGGACTGTCCCTGCCACCCTGTGATGGGGGGCCACCAGGATGGGGTGCCAATGGGATGGGATACCAGCAGGATGAGTGCCACCAGGATGTTCTGCCATGGGGACAGGGCTGCCACTGTCACTGTGGCAGATGCCGGGGTGGGGCTGAGGTGTAACACAGCTTCCCTTGTGGCAGGGAGTGGGGATGCACCCAACCTCGTGAGCCCCTCACCCTGGCATTGAAACCCATGGGCAGGGGGCCCTGTGGCACAGATGGGTTCCGTGGGAGGACAACCCCACTTGGAGTGAGCCGTGGGATTTCTTTGCAGCTTCCCACCCCCCGTGCAACCTTGTGCTGCATCCAGAGTGCGGCGGGAGCATCGCCACCAAACTGGTTGAGCAGCTCTGCGGGTGAGTTATGTTGTTTCGAAAGGCTCCCAAATACATGTTGTTCACAAAGCTCTCCTGGATAAATAAATACCAGCATTTCTCTCCTGACCTTTACTCTTTGCCGGGTTTCTCCTAAGCGCGGAGCACACGGAATAGCTGCTCTGCAGCCCACAGCACCCTGCTCCAGGTGTTTGGGCTCGTGGTGCTACGGGGCACATCTGGAGCCGCCTGCACATCTGGAGCCACGTCCTCCCGCCTGCAACCCTGAGAGTCGGGAGCATCGATGCTTGTCCAGCCCTGGGCTGAGCAGGGATGGGAGAGCAGTGCCACGATGCCAGCACTCCCATGTCCCATGGGAGGCCTCCAGCTGCTGCCACACTGCGGTGCTGATAACAGCCAGCCCCGATTAATCGGTTGGGTTCCCTTTATTTGCTTTCTGGTTTCCAGGTCCACCAGGCAGAGGGCTGTGCCTCACAGAGGCTGGGTGCCCAGGACTGTGCAGCCTACCCGAGCCTCATGGTAGGCAGTGTTTGCTCTGAAAGCTGTAGTGTGGCTTTGTTCTGCCCAGCACGCCAACACGCCGTGAGATCAGGGGAGAACATGCTCTCCTACAGCAATAAAAGGAAATCAACCCTTTATGAGCACGGTCTTACTGCGGCCCTGTCCCTGCAGTGCCTGCACTGAGTTGTCAGTGCATCCCCTGCCCTCTGCGCAGCCCCAAGGGTACTGGCAGCCGTGAGCTCCCACCCCGCAGCCGTTCTCTGTTGGCAGAGCTGTGCCTGCATCGATAGCGGCCTGATGGATGGCTGGGTAAACGCGCCTTGTGTACCGACGTGGGTGTCATGCTGACAACAAACAGGGCTTTACCTGAGTGTGTCATAAGCGCAGGAGGACGGTAAATAAGCAGTGACACGTAATGCTGCTGGAAACAAAGGAGCAGGTTCCTCCTCTGCGGGGCACGCTGCAGCAGAAGCAATCGAATGCCCGGTCATCTCCTTGGAAAGCACCGGGGAAAATAAGATAAGCTGCCTGGGGAAGGAGAAAGGGACGTTCTGCCTTGACCCAAGGCCTGTGGGGCAGGGACTGTCTGTACCGTGGTGTGTGCAATGCAATAGGGCAGTGCAGCTCCATGGGATGGATGTGTGCAGCTCCACGGGATGGATGTGTGCACACAAGGTGCAGAGCCCACAGCTGTCCCCATGCCACAGCCCAAGGCAGTGACCCAGGACCCCTACACTGGTGTCCCGCAGCCCCTCGTGCCACGCCACATCCTTCAGGTGGTAGCTACAGCCCTGCCACCATAAGCTCATGTCCAATTCCTCCCTTTCACTGTGCGCCCCCAAACACGTCCTTTCTCCCTGCCTCAAATTCCCACCTGTGACATGGGGCTGAAAATACCCAGAGGAGAGGGGCAGTGCTGGGCCCTGGCTCTCATCTCTCTCCCTTTTCGTCCTGCAGTGATCCAGCAATCCCAAGAGATGCTGAGCCATAAATCCATGGGCTGAAGGCAAATCCCAGTGCCATGAGATGAGAACAGCCCTGGGGTGCCGGGTGCAGCCAGGAGACCATTGCACTGTGAGGACCACATTTTTGCTTAACCAACCACCCCCCCCAGCCCATGCCACACGCGCACGTGTGCACACACAGCGTCTCTGGGTTTATTTTATATTTTCCCTCGTAAAGATTTGTGTCCGTGCTGCTCTCCTATCAAAGCCGGCAGCGGCCCCTCGGATAAACATGCGGTCAGGAGACAGAAAACTCCAGGCTGAAACACCATTCGTTTCGCCCATAGCAGCATAAACTGAGAGGCTTTTAAGAAGGGCGAATGGTTTTCAGTAAATCTCTCATATCAGCAGAAACCTTTGAAAGAGTTTGTTTAAAGGCTGTGGAGATAAACAGCCCGGCCAAGTGTTTGTTTAAGATGTATGTACTCTGTGTCGACTGGCAGGCTGGTATTTGTGTGGGGGGGGGCTGACCCTTTGCATGCCGGGGCTTTGCAGGGGCTCAGGGGTGGGGGTAGTGAGGATGGGGGGCTGGCACTGGGCTGACACTGGGGCAAGGAGCTTCCCCCAGAAAACAGAGCAGAATGGGAGTGATCAGAGCATCCCACACAGCTGCTGGATGCAGGGCTGGGAAAGGTAAATGGACCTGTTGCTCTGAATCATCATTTCTGCACCAGTGCCTGTCGGGCAACACCAGTGACACCGCTGGTTTGGTCCAGAAGGGACCGAGATCCACACAGTGTTCATGTTCTCCATCCAGGTGCACTCGGATATTGAGGGCTCCATCCCAGAGCTGTGGTGTCTCAGAAGGACAGAGCCCAGGGTGGGCACCAGCATCCATGGCTCCTCAGGCCATGAAAATAGAAATGCTGTAAAGTACAAAATGGAATTTGGAAGAAACAAAAATCCCAAGTGGAGCGTTTCGTTTACAGAAAGTCAGATAATCCCGTTCTGAGCTTTTGGAACTGCTGCCACATTTTCAAATCTTCGAGGCACTGTGTGTTCTCCAACCAACTCTTTCGGGACCCACTCCCGAGCAGCACAGCCAGGTGCTGCCCACCTGCTCCCACTCCCTCCGCTGCACCCTGCCTGCAGTTCCCTTTGTAAAGTTCCGGTTCGGCCCAGTCCGGTGATTTCTGCCCTGAGGTGTCTCTGGTTTGCTGATTGTGATGCTTTGCATGCAGCTTTCCCCAGCCCAAAACATCCGCTTCCCCCGCACCGGGGATGCAGTCCCCGTCCCATTGCAGTGACCCCTCATCCCATGGGGCCGTTATCGGGGCCTCCGCAGCCTTCCCCAGCACAGACTAAACAACACAGCCCCCGTTCTGTTGTGTTTTCTTTTCCCAAACCCTTATCAGAACCTTCCACTTGCCTTTGAACTCCCCCCGTGTGCTGCTCCCCCCCACTCACAGCCGTGCATCCACGTGACCCCTCCGCAGCCCCTCGTGCGGTGTTGATGGGTTCCTGCTCAGATGTCCATCCCAGCACGTCACCCGTTCCCAAAGCTGTTTCCCAGCTTTCCACTCACTGGAAAGTCCCTGGAGCTGCAGAGCAGTGCCTCTCTCGGTTTCCAGCCCCTGGGGAGTTGTTCCCCCATCTCATCCCAGCACAGTGCAGGGTTGGGAGGCGAACCCCAAATCTCACCTTCATTCCATGGGGTTTGGGTGTCCCCACTGACCCCATCCCTGCACCCAGTCCCGGTGCAGAGGAAAGCCCCGTGCAGACGCCGATGCAGAGTCCCCAAGCCCACACTTTTCAAACCTCAGCACTTCATCCTCTCTCCCAGAAGGAAGGAAGGAAGCCCCTTTGTTGAGCACACAGCCTGCAATTTCCCTGTCAGCTCCTAGCAGCGGGTCAGTGTTGTGACTGACTGAGCGAGGATCGCTCCCTTCAGAGTAATTACACCGAATTTCCCCCCGAAGGACAGCTTTCCCAGGATGCGACGCGAGGAGCCCACATCTCCCCATTCCCTCACATTCACCAACTGGGTGTCTGTCACACCGGGCACTGGGAAGGGCCGCGTGTCCCTGCGTGGGGACGGAGCTCACGGGTGGATCTGGGATCGGTGCCACCTCCACTCCTCCATCCCTCCCCTCCTCCTGGGTGGCACAGCGCAGCCCATCCATCACCGCCGGCCCCGCGCTCACCCACCGCGCGCCCAGGAGTCACTCATCAACAACAAACAGTTAAAAGGAAGAAAATAGGCTGGAAATATCAATGCACTTTGGTAACAATAAACCCTGCTTTTAATTTATGCTAATATGTAGGGTTGTGGTGACAGTAAGAACAAAATTACAGAGTGGCTTTCTAGCTGGTAATTATCCCTCCATTTTCGTTGCTCGGGAAGATGGACACACAATTATGCTCTCTTGCTGTATATTAATACGGATTCTTGACATCTTCAGCAGACCTGGAGCTGTCATCGGGCTTTTTGTCTACTTTAATTGAAAATTAATGGTTACTGTGTTACCACGGAAACCGTGGCAATGGACGCCAATAGCGCTCACATATCAAACAGGCACTGGTGGCATTGTCTGTCCGTGTTGACCTTGAAAGTTGAAAGAAAAACTTAAATTAAAAAATAATAATAATAATAATAAAAGGGGAGAAGGGTAGGGAGGAAGGAAAAACCTTGGGAATGGAGTTGGGTGCTGGGAGGGGAGAAGGGGAGAAAAGAAGGAGTGGAGGGAGAAACTTGGTGCCCCGTGTGTTTTTAAGGGGAAAAGGCTGAAAATGAGAGAGTCGGAGTGGAGAAGCAGTGCACAGCTCTGGGATCCTCGTGGGCACGTGGGGACATTGGTGCCAGGAGCCCCTGGGAGAGGAGGGCTGGGGGTAATGAGTTGTGTGCAGAGAGAAAGTGGAAAAGCCAGGAGAAGTGGGGAGCTGGGCTGGGGGATGAGCCCAGGCTGGTTCTGATGGGAGATGTGCCCAAGCCGTGAGGCTGCTGCACATGCATTGAACCGCTGCAGCAGTGCTCAGGGAGAGTGCGGGTCTGGTGTGACTCGGCAGCCCCTCCCCACCCACTGGAAGGCTGGGGGGGTTGGGGCAGGGTCCTGCTGCCCGTGGTCAGGAGCTGGGACCCCATCCTGCTGGGAGTGTGGCTCCAGGCGCTTTGCTTCCCCCACTGTCCACCTGTCTGCTCTCCTCCTGTGTCACCAACTGGGCAGCGAGACCCCACAGCACCTTCACAAAGCAGAGCCCCAGCTTGGCCTGCTGGTGCAACACGTCTGGTTGGTGCAGGGAACTGCAGGGGATGCGGTCAGGAGGTGCTGGGTGCTCCAACCCGTCCTGCTCTGTGCAAGGAGAGAGTTTTGTCTGAGGACTGCTGTGTCCCGTTCCCATTCTTGACACAGCCCCATGTCCACCTGTCCATCCTCCAGCAGATCCTGGTGATCTGCACCCAAAGGGGCTGCAGGACTGGCCTGGACTTTCCTCCTCCCTCCTCTCTCCCTGTGATGCTCCCAGCACTCACTGTCCCGCTCTCAGCAGGGCTGGAGCACAGGGAGAGGCAGCCACTCTGTTTTCCCATGTACCAAAAATGCCACCTTGCTGCGTACAGCTTTGCAGGGACTTTGCCAGCTCCCAGAAGGAAGGCACTGGATGGGCTCAGAGCAGCAGCCGTTGAATCGGCGTAACCCAGAGACAGGCTGTGTCCCACAGTGCTGCTCTATGCATGTCCCATAGTGCAGCAATGGGGTGGTTGTGGCAGAGCTATCACCCGGCACCCACACACCCTCCTCATCCTCACTGCTTGCACATCCCTGGACACAGTGCCAATGGGAGGGAGATCCAAGACCTCCAAATCCCTGATGCCCCAGGAGCCTGTCCTCTTCCTGAGCAAACAAGAAGGCAAACGCAGCAGAGGCACGCCTGAAAGCGGAGTCTTTTTTCATTTTCCCTACATCCCTGATCCCAACCTTAATCCCTGCTCTGAATCCTGTCAGCCCGGCTGTTCTCGTGCTGACATTGCTGCAGGCACCTTCTCCGCTGCCTTCCCTCAGATCTGCCTCCTCCTGGGACTCCTAAAGGGGGCTCGGAGCTCTCTGTGCCGCTGCGCCGTTCGCTCCGTGCCCTGCAGCAAAGCGATGGGGCTCCCGGGGGACGGAGCAGGCGGAGGGGGACGGGGTGTGGGGACGGAGGTGTTCCAGAGTGAGGATGGGACTGGGGGTAAAGCAAGAGCAGAGGTGGGCAGGGATGGGTGCTGCTGCCTTTTCCCAGAGGGGGTCTGCACGATGGGACCACGCACTGCTTCAGCTGCAGGGCCCGGCTGGGGATGATGCCCACGTGCAGTGGGTGGGTGCTGCAGGGAGCTGCTCGGGGCATGGGAATGGGAGCAGGGAGACGTTTCCAGCAGTCCCTGAATAAATAACAAAGCACGTGGATTTGACTGTTGTAAGCAATAAGAAATGCACGTTTCTTAAACATACCACATTCCTATGAACTTAAAATCCATCATTAACCCCCAAACCCAGGGGTGCCCACAGCCCGAATGAGATACTCCTGCACTGGGGGTTGTGGATGGACGATGTCAGGGGACGCTGAGCACCTGGGGGGTCCCGGCTGTGTAGTGACCACCCCTCTCTGCCTCAGTGCTGACCTGGCTTCTCCTGTCTGCTCACTTATTTCCCTGTGAGCGTGCACGCAGACGTGGAGGGGCTCGGACCCGGCCGAGGGCTGCAGTAACCCGACGCGGGGGCAGAGGGGGAGGGCTGAATTCCTTCAAGAGCCTGAAAATATCTTTCTTTTTTGAAATGTTTGTATAGCATGACTTGGCCGATTTACCTCATAATATCTCACGTTGGCCTAAAGCCGAGGGCATTAGCGAAGCTGTGAGCCAGATAAATGATTCTAGCGCATTTTCTTCTCTGTATCTGCTCTTACAATAAAAAGGGCCCTTTCCATCCAGCCGCTCCCGTTAACCCAGGCGGTGCTGGGTGCAGTGGTGGTGTCACGGAGCACTCCTTGCACACAGCACTGAGTGGGGGCTCGGGTGGGCCACATCAGGGTGCACAGCCACAATGGATGAAGAGGGGAAGGAAGGGAGGGGAGGGACGGAAGAGAAGGAGTGGGAGCACCCACATCCCTGATGGGCACCGAGCAGTGCAGTGTGGCACGTGGAATCCACGGGTGCTGTGCTGCATGGTTTGGTTTGCAGAGGCAAAGGGGCTTGAGTATGAAATAACCTCAATTAACCTGCAGCGAATCCCCAGCCCTTACTGTGTGGTGCTTGCAGGACCTGGAGAGGACCTGGGGGGCCTCAGGAGCACGTGGAGGTGCCAGCAGATGGCTGCAGAAATGGTAGGGTGGGGGGGGTCAGCGGGACTCCTCTCCCCCATCATCAGCTCACGTCCCACAGCAGAGCTCGCTGTGACCTGGAGCAAGAAGATACTGATTTCACTTAGCTCAATTGCTTTAAAAATAACAATTCCACTAGTGCTGGGAGTGCTCAGTGTGCAGCTCCGAGCTGGAGCTGGACTGCTTTGGCAGAGGACACAGAGGTTTCAGTGCCGGTCACAGCAGCCTCACACTGCACATCTGGGTGCACATGGATGGGAGTGTAACACAGAGAGCGGTGCTTCCCGGGAGCAGGACCTCACCTCTGCACAGCAGACAAGGTGGTACAGCTGGAGAGACATCAGCCTTGCTCAAACATGGATGGTGTGGTGCCAGGTTTGCTGCTGTGTAGAGCAGAGGGCCCAGCCAAGCAGATTGTTGTGCAATGCCCGTGCGACACACACGTATGTGCAGGGCTGGGAACAGTGGGTGCTGCTCCTTTCCAGGCACGCTGGGATTACCGTACACCAAACCTCCAGGGAAATGCATTTAAAGAAGTGATCAGACACATGAGGAGATGTGTGTGCTGGGCTGGAGTGCGGCAGGGCAAACACACCAGAGGCTTTGGGATGCTGCTTGGAGAGATCAGAGATCGGAGATGATGTTGTGTTCAAGCTGCGATCCCACACGGAGGACTGAGACCTGAACCCCACCGATGACACAGGGGGACAGGGGTCTCGCTGCAGGACAAAGGTGCACGTTCAGCCTCAGCTCAGCTTTCCCAAATGCCACTGCTGCTCATCAGGGATACTGGGCACGTGCTCTGCCCAGGCTGCTGCACCCATCCCATCAGTGTCAGGTATCTCGTTTGGCCTGGGGGGGACTATGCCACAGATAATTGCCTGTTTCCTGGGTGCTGGGATTGGGCTCCGGGGTGAGAGTTTGGGACGAGCCAAGCCGGGTGCGTACCTCCCTGCACGGCTGAGCTCATGCTGCAGACATGGATGAGGTCACCAGGATAATTGCTCTCCCGAAGCGCCGTATCTTGCTGGAAGAGGCTGTTACGAAGGCGGAGAACTTGCTAAGGCAGAAAGTACGTTGCATGCCCCTGGCCGAGGGGAAGCTCAGCAGCAGAGTGTGCCAGGACCTCCAAAACACAGCCCTCGGGCTGCAGGGCACGGCAGGGAAGGAGATGCCAGCAGCCGAGCTGGAGCTCCCGAGGAAGGCAGGGGCCGTGCCTCAGTTTCCCTGCATGCTCAGTGCCTGAGCAGCACTCAGAAAGCATTGCAAAAATCATCCAAGGAGTGGTGGCCTCACCTACCCAGTCCTCCTTCCTCCCACCGGGGAAAGGACCGATGTGTTTCATCCCCCGGTGTAGCACTGCAGCAGCCTCAGGGTGACCCCAGCGCTGCCCTTCCCGCAGCCCTCGGCGGTTTCCTTCGCTCTGCTCTCAGCTGGTTCTTCTCCCCGCGGCCCCATGACAGGTATTTGAAAAGCTGAGAGCAGCCCTATCGCATCCCGCAGTCAGTGGGACAGCCAGACAGCAGGGAGATGGAATCAGAGCGAGTTTCGTGGGGAAACAAACAGAAATACTTTTGTCAGCGCACCAGAAAAAAAAAAAAAAGAAAAGGAAAAAAAAAAACAAAATAGCCACTCCATGGAAAAAATCAGCTCTTTCCTGAATAAAGCAGAAAAAACGCTGCCGTATTGAGCTGTGACATATGGTTACACAAATAGAAACCACAGAGGGGAAAATCATGTTTTCTCTTTCATTATTTATCACTCTCTAACTGTCTCCAGCTGGGTGAGTAAACAGCCTCATTGGGCTGTAATGAGAACAGCCTGCTGCCACTGTGCTCCAGGCTGCCGGATCCGTCCGTGTGTGTGCAGGGCTGCGATTGCTGTGTTCCCATCCCATATCCATCCCCATCCCATCCCTATCCCCATCTATGTCCCCATTCCCATCCTTATCCTTATTCCAATCTCCATCTCCATCCCCACCCCCATCTCCATCCCCACCCCCATCCCCACCCCCATCCCCATCCCATCCCATCCCATCCCATCCCATCCCATCTCTCTATCCCCATCCCGTCCCACCCCCATCCCACACTGATTCCCCACGGAATGGGGACAGGGACACGCAGTCCCAGCGCTGTGACATTCTCTGATCGCTGAGCACTGTGTGCAGGCACAGTGGCTGCTCCCGGTGATTATTCGGGGAGTGATGTGATGTGCCCCATTTCCTCCCCATGAGCCACACTGCAGATTGGCTCCTAAGTGTCCCATGAAACAGCCGTGTAAATGCCACTCTGGGAAAGCGGTGGTGAGGGCGGTAGTGGAGGACAGACACTGTGCTGCCTTCTCGCTCTGATTTCAGCTGCTGCATCACCAGCTCTGAGCATGGTGAGGTCCATGGCTGTGCCGTGGTCCTGCTGCTCCCCCAGAGCATTGTCTGTCCTATCCCATCACTCCCCAGAGGGCAGTTCTGCAGCTCTCAAGGTCCGGAGGACCAGACCACAGCCGTGCTCCCTTCCCACCAGGACTGTGGTGATGTCCCTTTTGGAAGCAGTGTCTGTCCCTGCTGTCACTGCTGGGGTCCCTGTGGGTGGGTGGCAGCAGCTGGCCCGTGCCCCCCAGCCCCATTTGCTTTCTGGGGAGAGATCAGCCTTTCAGATTCAGATCCCCACGATTAGGCTGTGGATTAGGCTCTGAATTAGGTCAGAGTACCGGAGGGTCCCTCCTCGCTGCCTCCTTGTTTCTTCCTGCATCTTTCTTGGCCCCAACCCACACGCATTGACCAAGGACACGAGGCTCCATCAGCCCTGTCCCTCCTGTCCCCGCACCCAGTGCCCTTCATGTGGATCTTAGGGCCATCACATCCACCTGAGCACTTTGGGGGTGGAAAGTTCTAGCTGCAAGGCAGCAGATCCTTAAAAGTGAGCAATGGGGAAGAGCGGTTTCCCGTGGAGACTGACCCACTTCTCTAGCAGAGAGCAGCAGCCATCCCCTCTGCCTTGAGCAGCTCTCTGAGCAGGACCCCTTCCCTCCAACAAATGAAAAGCTATCAGCACACGGCGGCGTTCCCAGTGCAAACTGACCCAGTTTTGAATGCTCTCCTCCCACCTGAGGAATAGTACATGCCACATTTGGAGTGAAATTGGGTCACTGTTGAACAAAGGTCATGAAAGAACACGAAAAGACTTTTCAGTCGGAAACCCCAGTTTCCACAGTCCCAAATAAAGTTATAAATAGAGTGGCACAAATGCGCACGGAGCAAAAGAGCGCTGTGTTTACCCGGTACACCCAGCTTAAAAATCCAGCCTGAACCAAACGCTGCTTTCACCACTCTGCACTTCCTGCGAGTGCACAGGGCGGGGAGGGGGGTTCAGGAGGAGCAGTGAAGAATCTGGTCAGGAGCTGACCTTCTCCTGCTAAACCTTTGCCCCCTCCGAGCGTGGCCGTTGCAGTGGGATGTGGGCATCGCTGAGCACCCACGGGGCACAGCCCGGCCCGGCGCACGCTCCATCCCGTTGCCGTAGCGCTGAATCAAAGCCCTCTTACAGTAAGTGCTCGCTCAGCTTTCACAACCGCCAGCTGATGAGCTAATCCCTGCCCGCTGCCCCGGGAAGGGATTGCACTCGGGGCTCCTTTTCGCAGAATCCCAGAGATGAGCACCGGATTTGGAGTCATTGAGAAACGCTGACAAACAAGCAAATGAAGGGGAAAGCGTGGGGCTGGGCTCCCGGCAGGCAGCTGCGCAAGGGACGCTTTGCAAAGGGCAGGCAGGGGTTAGCCGGGGCTCGGGGGGATCGCAGCCTTCCCAAGCTCCTTATGGATGATCCCAAAGTGTGAGCAGCGGGCTGGGAAATGTCTGCCTTCACGTGGGGAGCACGGAGCCCTGGTCCTGCCACGGGCGGCTCTGACCCCTCGCTGGGCTTGGTTTGGAAAGGTTCTTGTTTGCTGGCAGCTTTGCACACACACACACACACACACACACCTCTCTATCTAGTACATATGGTGCCAGACTCTGTGCGTATTTCCTGTTAACATCTTCCTCGTGTGGATTTTAACGAATTGGTGTCGGGCGAGCGCGGTCGCTAATCAGCAAGCGTTAATTTTATAAAGGGACAAAAAGAGGCTCCGCTCTAATTGATGGAAAATCGGTCATTCTGCACCGGGTTATGGCTCCGAGCCCTGGCAGCCCTCATCCCCAGCACTGAGCCTGGGGTGGATGGGAATGCTCCGTGCCATCCCCACAGCTGTCGGTTATGGGTTGGGCCATGGGATCCCCGCTCCCATCGGAGGCCTGTGCCCATGCTCCACACGCTGGGGCTGCTCAGGCTTTTATGGCAATGTGATAAGGCAGCTCTCCGTGATAGGAATCTTCGCCTTCGTTAAAGGGAGGAGAGAAAAAAAACCACACCGCGTTGCATTTTGAAGTCTCCCAGGGACAGTTCATTAAGCAATCAGCTCCTTTAATGAAATATTTCTTTGTTAAAATATTCATTGATCTGCTGCAGTTTTGCATGCAGAAAGGGAAGGGCCGTGGCCCAAATGCTTTTCTGCAAAGTTCTCCCAAGTGCGTTGTGCCCCCATCATGGGTGTGAGACTCTCCCCTGGGAGGAGCAGAGATGTGGGGCTTTGCCCTCACTTTTTCCCCCTGTATCTCAGCCTGGTGATAGCAGGCAGCGGGATGAGGGGAAAATTGGGCAACTGTGGTGAGGGCAGAGTTGGGGGGGAGGGGTGCTGTGAGGAGGGCTCATTTCTGCCGGGGGTGCACTAGGAATCCCTTCCATTGGGGTGTGGGCTGATGCCGTGGGGTGAGGGAGGAGGAGGGAGCCCGGGGAGCCGGGCCGAGAGCATTGGCAGAGGAAGAAAGAGAGGAGGGGAAAAACATATCCTGAAATGAACAACTGCAGACAAAGGGCCAAGTCTGGCTCTCCCCCTTCCTTAAACCTTACACCATGAGTAATCCCGCCGTGCGGGTGAGCATCTCCCCAGGGAAACAGCGCAGACAAACACGGGAGCACAGCCGTCCCTGCTCGGGATGAGTAACATTATTTGAAAAGCAGAGACATGGCAGAGAGGGGAGAGGGAAGAAGTAAAAACAGCTCACATGCGAGGAGAGAGAAGCTGGGCGTGCTGTGGCTCTGGGTGCCAGCATGGCACAGCATGACATGGCACAGCATGGCATGGCACAGCATGGCATGGCACAGCATGGCATGGCATGGAGAAGCACAGGACAACATGGGGTGACATGGCATGGCACCGCACAGCGTGGCATGGCACATGGGGTCTGGCTCCACTGCAGTGCCAGGTCCACACCATTGGCATGCTGCAGTGCACTGATCCACGGCTCTGGGCTTGCAGCCTCCTCCCTCCCTCACGCCGAAGCTTTGCAGGCACGGAAGAAAATTGTTCCCTGTCTGGTGCACCCCCCCCCCCCCCGACATCCTTTTCTCTGTGTGTGGGAGCAGCGCACCCACAGCACACCCACACCTCTGTCCAAGGAGGGGAAACTGAGGCACGGCACCCGCTGAGAACCCCGGGCTGTGCCGGGGATGCAATACCCCCAGCACCCGAAGCGCTGCGCTCCTCACCCAGGGGGCTTTCCGTGTGCGGGTGGGGGGGCGGTGCGGGACGCCTGCCGCTTTAACCGGAGCCAGGAGCCTCTCATCACTTACAGTAACTCGGTGCATCACTGCTCTCCTTGCGCAACAGTGCGCTGCTCCAAGAGCCGCGGCCCTGCCAGCGCGTCCGCCCCCTCCTGCCCCAGCCCCGCACAGCCCACGGGGACCACGCGAACAGCCCCACTGTGCTGCCGGGCACGGCCGCGCCGAGGGCTGCACGGAAACACGGCTGCACTTGAGTGGGAAAGCGGATTTTCTGCTTTGCACCTCTGAAGGGATGGGAATTCGGGGCTAAGCCGTGTAAACACACCGTGCACTCCCTCCAGAATATGAATCCAGAAGGGAAACAGTGGCACTCTCTGTGTTTTCCATATTTTCCCATTCCCAGATTTTCTTTTTTAATTTTTGTTTAACTTATTATTTTACTTTTTGCCTTGTAAGGACACAGGGCAGAAGCAGATCTGGGGCTGCTCTCATCCTCTTTCTCTCAACGATTTGTGAATAAGAAGAAACAGTTTTCCTTTCCCAAGCTGCTCTGCCACAGGAGAAAAGATTTCAGCTTCCTGTCAACTGATGGAGAAACAGTCGTCCCCTTCCAGGTAACCACCTCTGATTGAGGACATCCGCTTGCCAAAGGTTTTCAGTGCTCTGCTGGGGGAATCAGAAGAGGAGAACGACCCCAAATCTGGTCCATACACAGTAGCTCTGCAGCTGCCCCACGCACTGTGACCCCACAGCTGCGAGGTTCTGGTGCAGTTGGTGTGCCTGCATCCTGCTGCATCCCACATCCCACTGCATCCCACATCCCACAGTATCCCATATCCCTCTGCATCCCACATCCCACAGTATCCCACATCCCCCTGCATCCCGCATCCCTTTGCCGGGCTCTGCAGCTCCTTCCGAACAAAGAGGGATCTCTGGGCCGCCCTCCATCCACCAGCTCCCCTCGGTGGAAGCCTGCCCACGTCTTTTTGTGCAAATCCTTCCCTCTCGGATGCTATTTGATGTCTTCAAAGGGGCCATTCTTATGTGGAGAAAAGAGGGCGCGCGCAGGTCTGACACGGCTCTTCGCTCGCCGCGCAGCTATTTTTTCACTCACAAGAGTGCCGGTTTGGGATTTCAAGACAAAACATATATATATATTCTCTTTTTCACAGGCTGATATTTGGGTGAAGAACTCACAAAGTCGGGACACTGCGTCACTCGGGGGCTGGGGAGGGAGGAAGGGGAGCGAGCACATGGTTCTGTGTCCAGGAGGGGAACAAAGCTCCACGCACCGTGCGGACACCTCGGACGGTCTGAGCCGCTGCATGGTGCCTGAACTGCTGCTGCGTGGTGTGTGGGAGGGCACCCAAACGAAGGGGATCCCAAATCAAAGGAGCCTATACCCAGGGGGCCTCAAATCAAAGGACCCCTGAACAAGGAGACCCCAAACCTAGGGGGACACAAAGCCCCAAGGAACCCGAGCACAGGGGACCCCAAGCCAAGGGGATTCCTAAACAGAGAGACCTCAAACCCAGGGGACTCCCTACCAAGAGGACCCCACATTCTGGGGGACGCAAAACACAGATGACCCCAAGCCAAGAGGATCCTACACCCAGGGGACCCCAAATCAAGGGGACTCCACGCCCAAGGGATCTCAAACCAAAGGACTCCTAAACAAGGAGGCTCCAAACTCAAGGGGATCCCAAATCCAGGAAGACCCTAAGCCCAGGGGGATCCCATACCAAAGGGACTTTAAAACCAGGGGGCCCCACATCGAGGGGCCCCAAGCCTGGGGGTGCACAGCTGAGAGCACATGTGCTGGGCCTGTTGTTCTGCCCCATGGACGTTCCAGGTGCACAGCTCTTCTGTTGAAGAACAGCTCTTATTTATTTATTTTTATTCTCATTTTTTTCCTGTAAAAACGAAATGCTCAAGGAAAAAAAAAAAGCAGAGAAAAAGACTTTTCATTTTCATCCCCATTTCACTTTTAAAACTATTTCGTTTCTCCAGAGCCCAACAATGTCCAAAATGTTCCTTGTGAAGTACGAGCAGTGCTCCCACGTTGGCGTTTCTGAAACGAACCGACTTCGACACTTTGCAGAAAAAGTTTCTTCTACCAATACCACTGCTGACCCCCCTACCCCCAGGGCCGGGCCTCCCTCCCCCCCCCGCGCTCCAAACCCCGGTTTGGGGTCTCACAGCCATTCTGTGATATGGGGCAGGGTGGGGTGTGGGTCCTGAGTGCCGCGCTGTGATTTGGGGTGCGGGACCTCAGTCCGGATGTGTCTGGCTGGATGCCGGCTCGGCTGCGTCTCCGTGGCGGGGAGACAGTGCTCCGGTGGGGGTCGGGACCCCGGTGGGTGGGCGTCAGGGGACGTTGGGAGGCGCGGGGGGTGCCGGGGTCGCCCCCTCGCCATTCCCCTCCCCGCAGCGGGTCGGTGCCTTCCCCCACCCCCACTCCGTTCCGTGCTTCCGAAGCCGCTCCGCCCCGTGCCTCAGTTTCCCTTCCAACGCTTTTCCCCTGGCAGACCAAACGCGACGGCAACCAATTAACGCGGGCACTAATTAACAAAAAAAGCGGGGAGGGGGGCGGCACCACGACCGGCAACTCCGGGCGCTCGCGGGTGGGGACGGCGCTCCCCCCACACAAAGCGGCGGGCGGGCGCGTTCCCCCCTTCCTCCCTCCTCTTCCTCGGGGGGGGGCGGGCGGGGAAAGCGGCTGCACCTGCTTTAGAGGAACTATGGTAGGGCGGCCGGCGCCCGCCCCGCGCCGCCGCGCCCGCGCCGCCGCCACCGCCACCGCCGCGCCGAGCGGAGCCCCGGAGCTGAGCGCGGTGCGTACGGCCCCGGCCCGGCCCAGGGCTGCCCGCGCTCCGCACGGCCCCGGCGCGGCGCCGCCCAGCCCGGCCCAGCCCAGCAGCCGCCGCGGGGCTCCAGGGGCGGCGGCGGTGCCGGTGCCGCTCGGGCCGCCATGGCGCTCCGCTCCTAAAGCCGTCAGCAGCCCCGGCGCGGCCGCCCCGTCGAAGTTTTTTCGGTGGGGAGGAAGAGGAGGAGGAGGAGGAGGAGAAGAGGAGGAGGAGGAGGAGGAGGAGAAGGAGGAGGAGGCGGCGCGGCCGCATGCCCGCCGCGGGCCCGCGCTCGGCGCGCTCAGGTGGGTGAGAGCGGAGCGAGGGGGCAGCGCGGGACCCCCCGCCCCATCGCGGTCGGCAGGTGTGGGGCTCGGGGGGCTCCGCACCCCCCGGAGCTTTGCGGGCGCGGTTCCCCCCCCGCTACGCCCCCCCCCCCGCCCCACTCCGCGCCGCTCGGAAGTTTGTGCGGCGCTCGGACAAAGGCGGAGGGACCGGGGTCGGTGAGTGCGGGGCTCCGGGGCGGGGGCGGCGGCTCGGGGGGGGCTCCGCTCGGTGCGGGGGGATGGGGAAGGTTTGGGTATGCGAGTGTTGGGGGCGGGCGGGGGGCAACCCCCCCCCGCCCCCCGAGGCGTTTCCCCGCTGGCAGCGGAGGAAGAAGCGGGGGGGAAGGGGGGGGGTTGTTGGGAGTGGGGCTCCGAGCTGACCCCCCCCAGCCCCCCTCCCCCGGCCCGATCCGCTCCGCAGCCCCCACCGCTCCGCGCCGCGTTCCTTTGTTGGGACTTCGCCTTTCCCCCCTCGTTCCGTCGCCCGCCGCAGTTTTCGTGCCGGCCGCTTCGAGGGCTTTTTCTTTTTTTTCTGTACCGTCATTTTATTATTATTATTATTCATTTTTCCGTCTGCCCTCTCCCACTGCTTTCCCCTTCTTCCCCCTTCCCTCCCCCTCCCCGCATCCCGCAGCCGTTCCCTCGTTCGGGAGCGATAACTCCGAGCGGAGCGGCCCCAACTTTTTGTACCTCACCGGGCACCGCCGGGCCCGACCCGCGGCCGTCGGACCGCTCCGAGGTGAGGGGGGAGGGGAAGACGGGGGGGGCGACGGGGGGAGAAAAATAATTAAAATAATAATAATTAAAAACATCCCTTTGCGAGAGGCTGCGGGAGAACCCCGCAGGTTGGGGCCGTGGTGGGGGTGGGGGGAGCGGTGCGGCAGCCTTCGGGGTTCGGTGCCTTTGTTCGTCGGGGCGGTGCGCGGAGGGGGCTGCAGCGCGGAGATGGGGCCGGGCGGGTTTACACCGCATCGCCCCCGCGGTGGGACGGCCCCGTGCGAAGGGTCCAGGCCGGGTTCGGGGTGGGGCGGAGGGGTGAGGAGGCTCCGTGCTTCCCCTCGGTGTCACACGGCCGCGGTTTGGGGACCGCGATTTGGGGACGGCCGCTTGTGGCCGCGGCGGCAGAGCGCTCCGGAGCAGCGCGGGGGAGAACAAGTGGAGCGCGGTCGGCTTTTCATTTTCCAGTTGAGAATCTTATTTTTTTTTTTTTCCTCTTTTCTTAAAAACGCACCGAACAAACCCAAATCACGGAACTGCCTCCCTCCCTCCTTCCCCCTTCTTCTCCCCTTCATCACCGTGAGCTTTTAATTCGGATAAATCACAATGCCCCACTCCGTGCTGTGCTGGGGAGGGGGATAAAGTTGTGTTGGGGCTCTGCTGTGCTCTGCACAGCCCTGGAGCAATCTGCTCCTGTTCCTCCTGGAGCCGCCGGACTCGGGGATACGTTGTAAAGCAATAAAAAATAATAACTATTAGTTCTTAGTTTCTGTATTAAAAGCTTGGCTTGTTTTGAACCCGGAGCAGAAGTAAGAATTACTTTATTATTATTATTGTTATTATTATTATTTTATGTATTTCTTCCTCTGCGTTAAAAATCACTGCTGTGCAATGGGAAATCAGAGCGGTGCCGTGGGACCCAATAGGGTCTGCACGATGTCCCCCCCCCATTCCCAACGAAAGGAGCTCTGGTGCTCCCGCAGAACCCGGCTCGGACTTCTGTGTCTTTTGATGAATTCCCACCTTTCCTTGATGCCTGCCTAAAGCCCATCGGTGGGTGGATGGAGAAATAGGTGCGTTTGTAACACCGTATTCCTTCCCCCCCCTCCTTTTTTCCTTATTTTTGTTACTGTATTCTTCCCTTGTTTCAATCGAGATGAGCGGGGAAAGGCCGGGGGTGAAATTCTGTGCGTGGTGTGGGGCTGTGAGTGGGGCCTGGCTCGGGGCGCTGCCCTATGCTCATGCATGTGGATTTAGTAATTGCTGGGGGGGTTTTGCTGGGGGGCCCTCTCTGCTCCGTGTTGGGTCAGGCTGAGCATCGCTGGGCACAGTGAATTCTGTAGGGCTGCAGCACAGAGCCTGGGTTTGGTTTGGGGAATAGGAAAAATATCCTGGCCCCAGGGAGGTGCCCCCCAGCAGCGGGGTCCTGGCAGCACTGTGTGTGGGGAAGGGGAGCTCTGGAGCTGCGCCTTTATTGAGGGAAAAAGTGAGAAGGCATAAAGGTGCACTTTGGGGTCGTGGCCTTCCACCCCGCTCCGGGAAAAAGGGTTTCGTCGTGCTGAGACCTTCACTGTTTCTCTGACCCCCACTTTTATATTCCTCTGCCCCCTTTCTTCCCCCCCAATCCCACTCCGGTCCTGGTCGTGTTTAAAAGTAGTGCACGGCCGCGTCTGTCGGTGCCGGGCACTCGAGGGGAGCCCTTCTCGCCGCGGGATGTTTTCCCTTTGCCGGACTCCGCTGGAGCCCTGGAGCGCTATGGCTGCAGGTGGTGGGGGGGGGTTCCAGCAGTGCCCCCCAGCCCCGCTGTCCGCACTGGGCGTGAGCACCGGGAATCTCGTGCTCTGCGCTGTCCCCTTTGATTTCCATCTCCCGCGGCTGAGCCGCGAGCTGAGGACGGAGAGATGGAGGGAGCGGAGCCGCGGCCGGGCCGTGCTGCGCCGAGCTGCGGGGATGCCGCTCGGGACGGACTGCTTTGCCAAGTTCTGCTCCGGTGTCAGTGATCCGCGTGGCTGACGCTGCGCGGGGGAACGCTGCCGACGACCGGAGAGCTGCGGGGAAACGCGTTTGGGAGCGAGACGGTGTGGGGGGGCCGGAGTTGGGGCGAGAGGAGGTGATGCTGCGGCCGCGCTCTGTGCTCCGGAGCTGCGGTGCGGGCCGGGGGATGTCCGCACGGGGCTGTGCTGCGTGATGGGGTCGGCGGCACTGCGCGCTGTGCCGGGCTCGGGCTGCCTCAGTCCTATCTTTTTTCTATTAAAAAAGGGTAAATTAAAAAATAAATAAACCGAATCGAGCCGAAGCCGCCGCCGGCCGTGTGCCCGGGGCCGGGAGCTCTGCTCCGTGCTCATCGTCGCTGCGCGGGATCTGCCCCGGGCGGCGGCGGTCGGACCAAAGTGGCACCGGGAGCAGTGGGGGGGGGGGGGGGAGGGGGGCTGTGCTTTTTGTTTTTTGTGTTTTTTTTATGCGCGTGTTGTATTTGTTTATTTCGTTTCTAAGCAGAGTGGAGCGCGGCTGAGAGGTGGACGGGATTTGTCGCGGCTCCTCGCGCTCTGCTCTGCCCGCGTTTCTCACAAGAGGAAGGTGCGAGAAGAAAACTTTTTTTCTCTTTTTTCCTTTTTGAGGAGGGGGAGAAGATTCCTCCCGAACACGCGGGAGGTGTGAAACCCCCCCCCCCAAAAAAAAAAACCAAAAAACAAAAAACATAAAATTAAATCCTTGTTAAGGTACCAAGGGTGGGGGGAAGGACACCCTAACCGGGGCCCCGCTTCCGAGGCGATCTGAAAGCTGTTTATTCTGCCTCATTGGCAAAGCTCCTGCACGTGACTGCTGAGAGGAGGCGCGGGGACCCCCCCCCCCCCCCAGTACTGTGCTGTACCGGGGGCTGTGCTGGGGGCGAGCAGCTCTGGGCAGCAGGCAGTGGAGCAGTGTGTTGCCGTGCACCTTGCCCAGCTCCCTGTGCAGCCAGGGTTATTGGGGGGATGGTTTGGCGGTGTTGGGGGGCTCATAGGATGCAGAGCAGCCACACGTTGCCCAGCACTGCAGCCCAGCTCTGTCCCACCTGCCCCTCGCTGTGTATGAACGCGGAGCTGATCCCGTGCGCTGTAGGGTTTGGTGAGTAACTATTACTGCTGCTTTACCATCAGTTTCTGAGGGGGTCTGCCCTCTCTCTGTGTGTTCTGCATGGGGACCACCTCTGAGGAGCTGTCATGTTCTGTGTCGTGGGAGTGCTCAGCCTCAGGGATGCGTGCTGGGCGGGCAGGTGGGTCATGTAGGGAAGGAGAACAGCAGGGCTGGTGCTGCGGATACACTCCGGTTCCTCCCTGGCAGTGGGTCTGTGGCTCTTTGGGGTGTGTGGTGATGGTCTGGGGACACGTTGGGTGCCGTGGGATGGGGCTGCCAGTGCGGTGACCCCACTCAGCCACACAGTCCTGGAGTTGCTGCCAACCCTGGGAGGGGCACAAGGACATGGATGTGTCCTTAGCCCCACACTGTGCAGGCGGAGGGCTTTGGGGCCCCACGCTGTTACTGAGAGCCCAGCGGAGCTGTGTGTTGTGCATCACGAACGGTTGGCTGCCCCAACTCTGGGGTTGGCACAGAGATGTCCTGGGGCTCCCTGCAGCCTCACCCTGTGCGTGGGCTGCGTTGTCTTTGCGACCCCTCCGGCACAGAGTGGCACTCGGCATGGAAGCAAAGCAGGGCAGTGTCCCTGAGCAAACCCCAAACCTATGGCAGTGCACTTTCTGCCTGAGGCATCTCCTCTATCTCTGCCCTGGGGGTGGCCCCCTCCCGCAGCCCCACGTCCCCTCCTGTGTGTGCCCGGTGCTGGGAGGGCAGCTCCCCACTGCAGAGCACAGCTCCGAGCTGGGAGATGAGTGCGGTGATGTTCACCCTTCTGGGAGTGGAATGGGAAGAGAAAATCAAGCACCTGAGGGGCGAAGTCCTCTGGCTCCTGCGGCAGGAAACGTGGATTTTGTGCTCTTCCAGGCACAGCTGCAAAAACCGCTTCTGCTGAGATGGGTTTGGGTGGGGGCGAAGCCACAGCCCTTATAAAGGCTGTGCTGGGAGATGTGTGCGCGGGGGCTGCAGCAGAAGCAGGGCTGGGCTGCAGGTGCAAAGTGGGAACAGAGGAAGAATGGGCGATGGAGAGCTGACAGCACACCTCGTCCTGCCTCAGTGCTGCGTGCTGGGGCAGCGGGGATGCATCGCATGGAGCCGCCTTGGCATCAGAACTGCTGCCAAGGGGAAGAGAAATGGGGAAGGAGCCCTGACCCCCCTGCACCAGGAGAGGTGTGCGTGGGGAGACCCACGCCAGGATGTGGGTGTGGGGCTGTGCAGTCCTACAGCAGCGTGCGTTCCTCTGTTGCTGTGTCTGATGGTGGAGGTTTGTGCTGCTGGGAACAGCTGAGCTGCAGTACTCTGCTCCGTGTGCTGGGTCCCAGTTCGGCTCTGCTGCCCTGGGGTGGGAAGCTCAGAGCCCTCTGGGTCTGTCCCTGAAGGTCGCTTTGTTTGGGCTGTTGGTGCTTCCCCTTTTCAACTGGGTTTTACTGGTACCTAACGTGGCACATCCTGCTTTTAGGATTTCTTTCTGAATCCCTTGTAGTCTTCCTCTTGATGCTGGCGGGTTGCAGCCCACACAAATGGCTCTGGCTGCTGGGAGAGCTACGGCCCGAAATCTGGGTCAGGCTTTGGGCTGTGGGATCAAACAGAGTGTGGGCCCTGCAGGTTGCTGGAGCACAGCCCCGTCCTCACCCTGATGCAGGGGCAGTGACTCTGCAAGTGGCTTCGAAGCTGTTTGCAGGGTTAGGGTCAGCAGGTGCCCAGCAGGGCCTGGGGCGTGGGGGGCACTGGGGGACTCATCCGTAGTGGAGTCAGTGCTTTGTGTTGTGTCCCTTTGCTGGGCCGTGCCCTGGGGAGGGGAGATGTGCCGTGCCCAGCAGTGCAGCCCAGTTCCTGGCACACGAGTGGCTTCTGGGGGAAACCGGTTCCAAGGAGGGCAATCTGCAAACCCAGTCCTGCCCACCCTCCAGGGGTGGATGTGGCTTTGGGGCAGACAGGGGCTGCAGCACTGCCCCGTCCCTGCAGTGACAGCAGGTGGTACCGCAGCCGCCCGCTCTCTGGGGTGGGCTCCCGTGCCGTGATCCCACTGTGCCCCAGCACCGTGGTGCACCCCATGTTCTTGTGCAGGGGGGAAACCCCCACACTGTACCAGGTGCACTCTGCAGGGGGATGTATGTGATGCCGCGTGCCTGGTACACTGGGTGCAGAGCTGAGTGCCTGTGCACCCCAACACTGAGTGCTTCGGGGCTCTCCCTTTGTCAGGAGCACCCCAACACTGGGCAGCACTGGGGCAGTGCAAATCCCCAGCATTGGTTCCTGTGCTCTGCCCAACGCTGCTGTGCTGCCACAACTGGGATGCAATAGCTGTGCTGCGGAGCAGGAGATGCTCGGGGGTGGTTGTGCCCCACTGCCACCTTTTTACTCCTCTCTCCTTATGAGCAGCAGAATTTCAGCACGGAAACCACACGGAGATGGGACGTGCAGCAGGCGGTGTGCTAGGGAGTGTTCTCCGGGTGAACGTTTGCACAACCATCATCGAATCTGGGACAAAAATTGCAGCATCTGAGTTCTTCCCACCACGGAAATAACCACTGCATAGATCTGTGCAGCTGCCAGGGCTGCAGTGGGTGTGTTGCTCCCAGGACTCACCCAGGACACCTCTCCACTGCCCTCCTCTCATCACTGCAGCTAGGCACTGTGCAGGGGCACCCGTGGGCACAGTCCCACTCAGGTGCAGAGGGAGGGGAAGGGATTTGCACGTTGTGTGTGCATGCACGGCGTGCTGAATGCAGGTGCTGTTGCATGTCCCTGCTGCACGTGCATGTTGGTGGTGGGGAGCAGCGAGGCACATGCATTGTGCACGAAGGAGGACGATTAAGCCCCAGCCTGCATTTGCAGGGCAACGCTTTGCAAGATGCTGGTGTCACAGCAACGCGTCCTGACAGCGTGGGGACACAGCTGGGGCTGCAGTGCACTGCTGGTGTGTGTAGCCATGCACGTGAGCACAAGTGTGCGTCCATGCACATGAGCAGAAGTGTTTATCCACACACACGAGCACAGGTGTGCATGCACAAGTGTGTGCATCCACGCACGTGAGCAGAAGTGTGTATCTGCACACACGAGCACAGGTGTGGATGCACAGATGCGTGTGCACACGTGCACGTGTGCCCAGGTGTGTCCATGCACACACAGCTGCACACATCTGGGCCCCACTGCTGCTTTCCCATTGGAGAGCAGTGCTGGGAGGTGCTGTTAATTGTTTTAATGGGGTTTTGCAGAGGAGGTGTGCTGGTGCTGGGTGCCATGCAGCCCTCGTCCCGTGTGGGACACGTGGCTTTTCCTCCCATTGCTTTTCTTTCTTTTTTTTCTCCCTCTCTTGGGAGTTTGGAGTGGTTTTTTTTGTTGTTGTTCCTTCCCTGCAATTTTGTTCCCTTCTCCCCCCCCCCCCCCGATTCATTATCATTTTTGTTAATTAGATTGTGATGGGAACGGTCTCTATTCAAACAGAGAACCTTGGGGATGTGCACTCACAAGTGCATGGTTTTTTTCGGGGGGGGGAGGGAGAGGGCCTTGAAAGAAACCATTTTACCAATAATTTCTTCATAAAGCTCCTTAAAAGCACATCCCCCCCCCCCCCAATTAAACGATTTGAATTTCCCCGTTAACCGCTTGGTGCTTCCTCGCATGATTAGAAAGGGATATTCATTTATGCCTTTTAAACGCCGCCCCGATTAAAATCAGAGAGATTTTCTTTCTTTCTTTTTTTTTTTTTTTTGCCTTCATCAAAATCTAACATCCTTGAGAAATTAATTTGATGCCTCTTGTTATCAATTAATTGAATCTCGTTGGGAGAGAGCCTGGTGCGGCGGGCGGCGGTGCCGGCCCTTCCCTTCCCGGTTGCTTTCCCCCTCTCTTCCCCTTCTGCCGCCGCTTCTGAACGCTGTGACATTATAAAAACTCGGCCCTTCTTCTTCTTATTTTCACTCATCTCATAAAATAAATGAATAAAACTTGCTCCCCCCTCCTCCCACCACCCCTCCTCCCCCGTTCTCTCCAGTTCCTCTGGTACAGAATACCCTTTTCTCGCTCTCCCTTTCCTATAACTTTCAGTGGGAGAGAAAAGAAACTTGGTGCTTTAGCAATCTCCCGGCGTCACGGAGCGACCGGGGTCCGTCTTTCTTCCTTTTCTTTGCTGGATATTGGATATTTCATTTGAATCTCCCTCTTTTCAATTAACAGGCTCCTTCCCCTCGCCCTGCTCCATTCTCCTCCTCTGTCTCCGCAGTGATTTTCCTTTCTTTAATATTTCAGCTCTATCCCCCGAGACGGATCTGCCTGCGTTTTTTTTTTTAATAGACTTTTTCTCCCTCTATTAAACTTTTCCAATCTTCGTCCCTTTATTTTATTTCATGTTTTTTACCTTCCCCCCTCTTTAAGCAAAAAATAAAAAAAAAAAATAAAAGGAAGAAAGGAAGAGGAAAAGTTATAAAATCCAACTTCCCGAGTGACCCCGTTCTTCGTTTAAATAACCGAGGGGAAAAGGAAGGCTCGGCGCTGCCTTCGTTTTAATCCCTGTCGCAGCATTTGGCAGTGGGGTCGGGGTCCCATGCTTGGCCCTGGTGTCTGCTTGTGGGGTGCTGAGGGCGTTGGGATGCGGTGCAGCCCCCTTTGGTGCGTGGAGCAGTGGGGCTGCAGGCGGTTGCGTTGGAGTTCTGCTCCTCTCGGGCCCTGCTCTGCACTGTGTCGCTGTCGGTGCTCTCTGAGCTGCTGCTGCGTCCCAGCCCTGCTGCTTTTGGGCTTCTCCATTGTTCTGGGCATTTACTCTGGACCCCAAACCTTCTCTCTGTTCATGAGCACCTGTTGGGGACCCTATACCCATTCATGAGCACTTATGGAGCACCCCATAAGCACTCCCTGCAGGGAGCCTCATACCCGTCCATGAGCACCTGTAGGGGATCCCAGATCCCTTCATGAGCAATTGTGTGGGGCCCTAAGTCCCTCCACTCACAGCCATATTGGACCCTAAACCCATCCATAAGCGCCTGTAGGGGATCCCAAACCCATCCACTAGCACCTGTAGGAGATCCCAAACCCATCCATGAGTGTTTGTGGGGGACCCTTAGCTCCCTTCACAAGCATTTAAGGGGCACCCCAAACCCATCCACAAGCACTTGTAGGGACCCCAAAGCCATCCATGAACAGCTATGGGCGCTCCAGACCTACCCATGAGTGCCTGTAGGTTACTCCAAACTCATCCATGAGTGCCTACAAGGCCCCCCACACCCATCCATGAGCACCTGTAGGGGATCCTAAACCCATCCGTGAGCACCTGTAGGTTACCCCAAACCCACCCACAAGCTCCAGTGGGTACCTAGTGGGGGGTGCTCCCACCCCTGCCCCATGGTGGGCGCCCATGGGTGGCACTGGGGTTCCCCTGAGCCGTTTGACCAGGGCCCAGGCACCAAGTCACTATTTAATTAGAGGTCCCTGATTAACAAAACTTGGTGTTCTGCTTCCTCCTGCCCTCATCTTTCCTGGCTCCGAATCAATGGCTTTGATATGCTAATTAGGGAGTAATTTAATTTCAAAAGGCCGCAATTAACAAGGGTGTTGTGGACATGCTGTAGTTAAGCAGCGTAATCTAATTTGCATTAGTAACAAGCAGGGACTAATTAGAAGCTTAATTAGACACTTAGACGGCTCTTGTGTTTACTTTCTTAATGAGATGGAGTGGGGCTCTCTCTTTTTTTTTTTTTTAATCTTTTCAAGAGCACAGCGGAGGGAAACGTGGAATGGAGCCACGTGCCTGACCCTGGCAGTGCTGGGGGGCTTGGGTGGTCCCAAAAAGCAGGGCAGGACCTCCTGTGGGGGCAGAGCACCGCTGAGCGCTGTTGGTGCATCACTGGGTGCAACAGAGCACCACTGGGTGCGGTTGGAGCATCCTCGTGTCTCCAGGTGTGCCTGGACCAGGACAAGCCAGCAGTTGTGTGACCCTCTGGGGACATCCCCCCGGGGAGGGGGAGTGCTGCCCCATTACCCCATGCCTTAAACCACATGATGCAGCCCGCGGGCGCTGTGCAGCGCTCAGTGCTGCCCGCAGGAGTTGCTGGGAGCGAGATGAAAGTGGGAGATGAAAGTGCCTGGAGGTGTGATCCCATTAAAGCGGTGCCCGGGCTTAGCCAGTCCTTGGTCCCTTAAATCTCTTCTAATTTCCAGTAATGCTTTAGATTCATTTTAGCTCCCCCGGACTTTTATTTTTAATCCCCTTTCCACATTTCCATGTGTTTATGTGTTAATTAAAGGGTAAGAAGCCATCCTTCCAGCAGTCCTGGCTGCCTCGGATCTGGGGCAGCCACAGAGTGCTCCCACCAGTGTGTGTGGGGCTGGGGACAACCACCCCTTAGATGCCACATCCCTCCTCCCAGAGCCCACATCTGCATCCCCTCCACACGCTCTGGGTGTCCATCAGGCTGTTAATTGCATTAATTACAGAGCTCAGAGGTGTTAATTGGAAAACCCCGGTCCCGTGCCTGTAGTGTGTATGGGGGGGCATCAGTAGAGAGGAATGGTGCACACATCGCGGGTTAGCAGCAAGTCGGGATGTCAGGGAGATGTTGCTGCTCAGATTAAGCAATTGTTAATTACAAAGCGATGGTAATTAATATGCTCTGGTTGCCATATGGCGCACTGAAGGCCGGGGGATGCTTTCATTGCCAAAGGTGCACGCTTCAGTAAAAGGAGGAAAAGAAGCAGACCTCACCGCCATCATTTTTATTGTTTATTATTATTTTATTTCTTTCGGGTTTTGTAAAACTTTTATATGAATGGAAATATTTTCGCTATGATGAGTGCTTGCTTTTATGACTTCCCCCACGGCGCTGGGAACCTGAACACTGCTCCATCCCATCTGGGCTGCGAGCTCACTGAATGGCGGGGATGGGGCCATCCCCCACCCCACCCCGTCCCGTCCCGTCCCGTCCCGTCCCGTCCCGTCCCGTCCCGTCCCGTCCCATCCCATCCCATCCCATCCCATACTCACTGCAGAGAGATTTCCTCCCATTTCCCAGCAGCTCTCCTTGGACTTCTCCCCATAGCCAGGGAAGTTGATATCCTTTCCAAAACCCTTTTTTTTGAGGGTTGTTTTTTTCTTTTTCTGGCCTTTTTTTAATGCTTCCTGACGTAGCTCTGGACATTGCTGTTCTCCATATAAAAGGCAGATCTCTCTCTTTGAATCCTGCTGAGGGTTTGGCTGTGGTGAGGCCATGTGGCTCCAGGACCTAGGGGCTCCATGCAGTGCTCTGTGTGTCCAGTGCTGCAGAGTTTTCTGTAGGAAAGTGAGAAAAGGGAAAAAAAAAAAACAAACCACCAACTAATTCTGAAGGCTTTTGCCTTTAGGGGCAAAACAGGAGGAAATGGGGCTCCAGCTTTCCCAGCTGCTCTGCTCCTAATGCAGCATCTGCAGGCAGCATCCCTGGAACCTGCTCAGCTTGAGCTGTCCCGGTGCTGCTGCTGTGATCCTGTGCACCGTCTCCGTGTGATGTCCAACATGCAGCATCCACATACGACATCCCCCATGCACTGTCCCCATTCAGCACTGCCATGCAACACCCCAGGCAGTGTCCCCCATGCACTTGTCCCCATGCCCCATGCCCATGGTGCAGGAGAGAGCCAGCAGCCCCACATGGGAATTAATGTCAGTCATACACCCTGCGGAAACGACTTCTGAAATGCATATAATCTCAAACATGCAAATGAGAAGCTTGCTTCACCCTGTTTAATATGAATGATCAGCTCCTGAATAGCTATTATTACACGCCACATTTCAGCAATTATGTTGTTCGCGGTTTGTCTTGCTGTCTTTTGGGGTGGGGTTGGGGGAAGAAGGGGGAAAAAGAGAAGAAAAAGGGAAAAACAGTAATTCTTGTCCCCATCCCTCGTGCTTTATTTCCTCCTCTTTACAACTCGTAGGTCAGCTCTGAGCAGTGGCAGCCAGCCCACAGCAGGATGGGCTTTGGGGTTCTTTCTAACCCTGCCATTCAAGGGCTGTATGATCTTTAAGGACCCTTCCAACCCCGCCATCCTATGATTCTGTGATCTTTAAGGACCCTTCCAACCCAACCATCCCACGGTTCTGTGATCTTTAAGGAGATTGTTGTGACTGCTGTCGCTGCATCTTCTGCTTTGTGCCCAGCTCTGCTTGCTCACACCAGCAGCAAACTTCCAGGCCCGCTGGGTTGTGTGCCCTGCAGGAAAGTGCTGCAGTGCCCTATGGAAACGTGCTGGAGCCGCTGGGATGTTGAGGGGGAAGGGCATAGTGGGGCTCCTCCTGCCATTCCGAGTTTGGAGCTTCGCCATTTCCCTTGCCTCAAAATAAAATATTTTGGGATTTCTGAACCTGAGATCAATTCTCACGTCCTGGTGCTGGAGGTGGGGGTGCTGCCAGGGGGGTCACGCTGTCCTCTCACCCTCTGCTCTCTCCTTGCTCCTCAGGTCCCACTAGCACGTCATGATGGTGGAATCCGCCTCGGAGACGATCCGCTCCACTCCCTCGGGCCAGAATGGGGTCAGCAGCCTCAGCAACCAGCCCGATGGGGGGGGGGGCGGCGGCGGGGGCCGGGAAGGGGCTGCCAGCGGGGACAGCAACGGGGAGCTGAGCCCAGTGGAGCTCCTGCACTTTCAGCAGCAGCAGGTAGGAAGGATCCGCACGGGGCAACCCAAAGTTGGGCACGGGGTCATGGTGGGGACCTCTGGGTTTGGCTGCCCAAGTCCTGATGTAACAGGGGCACCCAGAGCTGGTGGCCGCTGTAACGGGGACACCCAGCAGTGGCACCCAGCTCTGCAGCCAGCTGCCTTCTGGATAGCCCCAAATATAGATACTCCACAACCTGTCTGGGTGCCCTGTCATGGGGTTCTCCAGACATTTGGGTTTGGGGCAGCATTTGTGTGCACCCCGTCCTTACTCCGAGGGCTGCTCCAGGAGATGGGTTGCACCAAGCCTGGTTCTTGCACCCATCCTTATAGGGACGGAGCCCTGGCAGCAGCCTGGCTGTTCTCCAGGGCAGAGTTGCCTGTGCTGGGGGGGTTGTCATGCTCAGACTCCGTGGGCACAGTGCCTGAGGAGGAGTGCTCTAGAAACGGGATGAAGGCCACGCACTGTAAAGCAGGGGCAGGTTTGCTGTGTTTCAGCCCATCCAGATGGTGAGTGCTGCGGGCTCAGAGTGCGTTGGGATGAATTAAGCTCACATGTGTGGCAGAGACACATGGAGCTGCGTGTGTGTGCTCCATCCTGGCACATGTGTGCACCTCGGAGGTGGCACACACATATCCGGTGTCCCCGTGTGCCTGCAGGTTACCTTTCCAAACAAACTTTGGAGAAAACATAAATTTTCCTCCTCGGATACTAAATAAGGCAATGATCCCTGCCTCGTATGGAGATCGCCTCCCTGAGCCATAAATTCCAGCGTGAAAGCTGTAAAAAATTGCTGTGTCTGATACTTTAGTAGTGAGTGCTGTAAATCCATTACCTGAATAACAGCCGTTTCGCACGCAGTTAAGCCCCTGTTCCCCTGCTCTGAAGGGTAATCATGCGTGTAATGCTCCCGCGAGTCACCCTGCGAGCACCGCGCTCCCCTCCCCGGCCCGAGTTGCATTGGATGGAGGAGCTGCTGCAGGCAGGGCCGTGCTGTGTGGGGAGGGGGAGGTGGGGGTCCCATACAGGTGCACACTGCTCAGCACGCGGCCGGGGCTGCTTGCCCAAATCTCACCTCTTTGACCATATTTCGTCGCTGTCCCCAAGTGTCACCCTTCTGCTTTTCTTCCTGCCGGGCTCCCGGTGTCTCCGACCTGGCACGAGGAGCTCTGAAGGCGGAGGGTTGGATGCCCTTCCAAAACCAAATGCCATCTGCAGTGTTGGACCGGAGGGGAGGAGGGGACATCCCCGCAGCCATCTGTCTTCCTGAGAGCCCGCAGGGTCAGGAGTGATGTCCCCAGGCGCAGAGCTGTGCACCATTAGGTGCTCTATGAGGGCTTTGCATCCACCCGCACCGTTGGGTGCTGCTGTCTGACAGCTCCTCTGTGCTGAAATTGCCTTTTTCTCAGCTGTGAAAAGCAGTGGAGGGTGGGGGAGCAAGGAAAGCCAGCACTCAGTGCCCCCACCTAAGCTTGTAGAGCTGCCAGTGGCTTTGAATTCAGGCTTGCCCTTATGGGACGTTTCCCAACGAGGTCTTGTGTTCTGACCTCGTTGTTCGAGTTGGTTTTGTAGCTGTGAGCTGCGCCTTTGGGCTCTGCTGCCCGAGCTCTACATCTGCTGGAGCTGGAATCCAGATTCCCTCCATGGGTTTGGACTGGGAGCCCTGGGCTGGGCTCAGAGTTTGGTGCAGGTGGTGCTGGGGATCCCTGCTGCACCCCTGAGGGAGGTCTGTGTATCATGGGGCAGTCAGGACCCTCTGCTCCTGGCTGCGTGCACCCGTCCCAGCCCAGCTCCATCCATCCCATTGGGAGCACCTCCAAATCCCTGGAGGGACCGGAGCGGCCGTGCATCCCCTCCCCTCCCTCTCCCCCAGCCCAGGGGACGGCGTTGCCCTGAAATCCGTGGCTTTCAATGGAGGGGCCCCGGCTGCAGAGCCTGAATAGCGCGCGCTGCTTTGTGCCGAGGCTGGCGGAGGGGAGAGGTCGGCCAGGGGCATGGGAGGGCTGCCCGGCCCCAAGCATCTCCCCCCGCCGTTGCTGTGGGAACGCTGACAGACCTCCAGCGCGTCGGCATCCGCGCCCCAAAGCGCCCACCCGGGGCCGTGAAGGAGGGGATAACCGTGGGGCTGGACCTGACCTCCTCCCCGTCATCCTCCCTGGAAACGGGGTATGGGCTGGGGGGCACTGCCCGGTGCTGGAGGTGTGGGATGGGGCAGCATAGGGCTGTGGGGCTTTGGGGTACCAGGGTGCACCCTGGGGGTTTGGGGATGCCCACTGCTGGGGGGGTTGTGCTGAGCGGGACCCCAAGTGCTGGGTTTGGGGTTCAGATTGCTCTAGAAATGTCCCCCGTGAGTTTGTTGCACCTCAGCCTTTCCAGATGCTGTGCCCACGCCCTCTGCCCGAGCCCCTGCGATCGAGTGGGGACAACCAGAGCCCCTCCACCCCCCTATGTACCACAGAGGCCACACAAACTCATGACACCTCACATGGCTCTGGCCTTCTGCGCTTGGCTCAGGACTCCCCCACATTTGGGGGCGTTTGGGGGTTTTTGTTCATTTTCTTTTCTTTGTAGTTGAAATTCCACCCCGAATTCCGTGCAGCCCTATGGAAAAGGGGCGTCCAGGAAGCTCTGCCTCTCCCGCACCGGTCCGGGCTTTTATTTTATTATGCAAAAATAGAGATGTATTTACAGTCCATTGCGGGCGCGTGCAACATAAAGGGAGCATTATTAGCGGAAATAAGGCTCGTGAAGACAAGCAGCAACTTGGAGAAGTTGGAGGTGGGGGGTGGGAGAGGGGGGCACTGCTGTATGATAACGAAGGTCCCATGGCACGGGACGTGTGATCCCATGTCCCATGCTTTGCACATCCTGCTGCCGTTGGGATAAAAAGGAGAGCGGAGCGCTCCGTGACGCTCATCCCTCTGCTCGGTGCCCTGATTGGTGCTTCCCATTTTGCTGAGCACGAACGCAGGAGGGGTTTGGGGCTGTGGTTTCTCCTCCTTTGTCATGGGGTGGACAGAGGGGGGGGTCCCTCAGTGCTCTCTGTTGGGGGAAGTGGGGCTGACCCCAGAGCTGCGCGGATGAGCGACGAGGGGAGGAGTGGGGTCCAGCAGCACTGTTGTGCTGCACAGTGCTGCAGGACACTCGTGCTTTTTCTCCCCCTCTCAGTGTCATTTTGTTAATTCTGCTCTTTTTTGAGCCATTTGGTTCTGGTTAAGCTCGGCCGGGGCTGGGCTGAGTGGAAGTGCTTTTCAATATGGCATCATTTACCGTTAATATCCATCTAAAAATATCTGCGCGGCGTTTTAATAGCTCTAATTCTGGAATGCGACGATGTCATTTTTATGAGGGCAGTGTAAAAACTCTTCGGGTTTGAGTTGCTTTTTTTTTCCTTTTTTTTCCTTTTCCTTTTTTCTTTTTTTTCCCTTTTTCCTTCTTTTTTCTTTTCCCTTTATTCCTCTTTCATTTTTTCTTTTTTTCCTCTTTCCTTTTTTTCCTTTTTTCTTTTTTCCTTATTCTCTTTTCTTTTTTCTATTATTTTTCCTTTTTTCCTCTTTCCTTTTTGTTTCCTTTTTCCTTTTTTTATTTTTCCTTTATTTCCTTTTCTTTTTTCTTTTCTTTTTTCCTTTTTCTTTTTTGTTTTTTGTTTTTTTCCTTCTTTTTTCTTTTTTCCTTTTTTCTTTTTTCTTTTGTTTTTTTCCTTCTTTTTTCTTTTTCCTTTTAATTTTTTTCTTTTCCCATTTTCTCTTTTATTTCTTTTTTCCTTTTTTCCTTTTCCGTTTTTTTATTTTTTTCATTTTTTCCTTTTCCGTTTTTTTATTTTTTTCCTTTTTTCCCTTTCCCTTTTTTATTTCTTTTTTCCTTTTTCTCATTTTTTCTTCTTTTTTCTTCTTTTTCCCATTTCTTTTTTCCTTTTTCTCCTTTTTTCTCCATTTTTCTTCTTTTTCTTCTTTTTTCTTCTTTTTTCTTCTTTTTCCCATTTCTTTTTTCCTTTTTTGTTTCCTTTTTGTCTTCTTTTCTTAATTTCCTTTTTTTCCCCCTTTTTAAATTCCTTTTTGTTATTTTTTTTCCTTCTTTAATTTTTTTCCTTCTTTAATTTTTTCCCTTCTTTTATTTTTTCCCTTTAAAAAAACAAACAACTTTTCATCCCAACCCATCCTCTTTTGGTCCTCCAAAAGCAGCGGAGGGACAGCAGGGGACACAGCCATCTCTGGAAGTGCTGTCTGGATGCTCATAGGCAAAATCTGGGGGGTTGATGTCATTTTTAGGGCAGTCAACCCACGACTCGGTGCATTTTTCCCCTTTCTTTCAGCATTCTGTGGTGCTCAGTGTGCACACGGGGCTGTGGTTGGGTGCGTAGCTCTATGCGGGTGCTAGCACTGGCTTTTGAGGGAACACTTGTACACCCAGGCACTTCTCAGGTCCTTTGTTCAATTCTTTTCAGTACTTAAAAGAATGAAGAAATAAGCTGAAGTCATTAAATGAGCAGAATCCAGCCAGGTTCCAGTGCTGGGGGCTCACAGCTGAGTGTTGGGGTCTGTCTGCATCCCCCAGCTCGTATTGCTGCAGCGGGCGCAGCCCCACGGCTCAGCTCCCGACGAGTGTCTGAGACACTGCAAACTTTCTTTTATGGGATAATTTGCTGATCAAAGGGAGCCATCCAGGAGCATGATGAATTTGACACAACCCATTCGTTCCTAATTACGGGTAACGTGCTAATGACTCTTGAATAACACCGTGCAGCGGGCTACAATTTAAAGAAAAAAAAATCATCTTTTTCTTCACTTGATAGAGCTGGGAGGTGAACACACATCTGTTCAGGGGGACACCTCCATCCCTCTGCCTCCCAGCGCAGCCAGCACACGGCAGGGGGTGCACCCCTATGCATCCCTGGGAAGGGGATCCTGGCACTGTGCTGAATGGGTGCGTACAGCCTGGGTGCTCTATAAGCAGCATGCCCTAGAGCGAGGGTTCCTATAACCAGGGTGCCCTGTAACCATGGTGACCTATGACAAGGGTCCCTGTAACCAGGGTGCCCTACAATGAAGTTGCCCTCTAACAGGGGTGTCCTATAGCAAGGGCCCCTGTAACCACAGTGCCTAAAACCAGGATGTCCTATTGCAAAAGTGTCCTATAACCAGGGTGCCCCATAGTGAGGGTTCCTATAATGAGGGTTCCTATAACCAGGTTGCCCAATAGCAAGGGTTCCCTGTAGCCAGGGTGCCCTACAATGAAGCTGCCCCATAATAAGGGTGCCCTATATACCAGGGTGCCACATGTCTTTCCTCTGTCCAGCGTGTTTCACCATTCCCCTCGTACCTGTCTGCTCCTGAGCACCATTCCCCTTTGATCCCATACAGCATTTTTGGTGCACAGCCTCCTCATCCCATGGCTGAGCTGAACTGAAGCAGTGGAGTGGGGGCAGCAGGCACCGTGGGGGGGGGGGGGGGGGGGCTGTGTGCGGTCTTGAGGCCATGCCATTTTTTTTCCTGTAAATCTTGTAATTTCGTGCTTGACAGCACACCAAAGTGAGGCACCCAGCGGGGAGTGAATTAAATTCCCCCCTGAGAGGCGGTGGCTCAGCCCCCTGCGGCCCCACTGCTGCCATGGGACACCTGTGGCACTGAGCCCCCTGGTGCCCTCCCCACCCGGAGCTGCTGGTCAGCAGCGTTGGTGATGCTCAGCACAGAGCTTGCAGTGATCCCAGACCCTCCTGGAACCCCACAGCTCCCGTTGGTGCACAGAGAACAGATGTGGGGGGTATAGGGAGAGCTCTAGGAGCCCACGGGGTTGCAGTCCCACCCCGTCCCCAGCTCCTGAAGCCCCACAGTGCGAAGCAGCTTTGCGTTGACTCCGTCCACCCTTTGGCTTTTAACTGGAATTACTGTTTTCATTTTGAAAAGTAATTAAAACATCAGACCTTGAGCTGTCATAACTGTCACACGGCTTCGTGTGCGCGTTACCGATGCGCATCTATCGCTGCTAATAGCAGGGGATTATTGAGCCTGGGGTGGAGCGTGCCCCGCTCTGGCTCTGCCGGCTGTGGGAGCTCGGTTTCTGTTTTATTTGTGCGGTGTTTGGGTGATGTGATGAGTTGGTTGGTTCTTAGAGCCTCCCCCTTTTCTGCTGCTCTGTGACTTCTCGGTGTGATGCCCTCGTGCAGGGGTCACCCTGCACGTGCTGCAACCGCAGTCTGGGCAGCGATGGGAAGTTGTGGTGCTGCAGTGTGGCTGCCTGCTGTGATTGCAGCCGGTGTCTGTGGGCACGGGGCACGCCAGGCGCTGGCTCTGTGCAGGGTGCAGTGATGGAGGGGTCCGGCAGAGCAGAGCCGGGGTGCCCTGGTGGTGCAGGAGAGCATCGGGTACTGCGCTCCTTTGCGCCCCATTAACCAAACAGGGAACTGCAGTGGGAGGACACTCAGTCTGCAGCTGGAGGGCGAGCGAGCATGGAGGGAGGAGGAGGAGGAGGAAGAGGGGTGAAGGCAGAGGGCCCCTTCTTGCAGCCCACCCCGTGTGTCTCTTTTGCAGGCTCTCCAGGTGGCACGCCAGTTCCTGCTGCAGCAGGCCGCGGGGCTGAGCTCCCCCAGCAGCAATGAGGGCAAGCAGCCGGCGGTGCAGGTGAGCCCCAGGACCTCCCCCTCTCCGGAGCTTTTCGGGAAGGGCTCGGCTGCAGAGCGGTGCTGATGCACAGGGCCGGGGCAGTGCCGTCTGTGGGACGGCTGCGACGCAGCAGGAGCCCAGAGAGGGGCAGATGCAGAGCTCCAGGAAGGCGTGGGGCTTTGGTGCATCAGCCCCAGCCCCAATGCTCATCCCATTCCTTTGGCTGCCTCTGTAGCAGCAGTACGGGAAGGAAAGGGTTGCTTGGGGTTGAGGCTGCGTTTGGGGGAATGGTCCCCCTGGGATGCAGCGTGTTGGGCACAGGAGGGATGGTGGCACGGAGAGGAGGGCACCTGGTGCCACCTCACCTCATGGCAGCATTTGGATGGGATTACGTGGAGCTCCCTGGTACTGGGGGAAAATTTGTGCTCACGGCTAGGCACTGGGGTAGGGGCAGTCCCTGAGGCTGGAGCCAGGTGGGACCCCTAGGGTGGGTGTTAGTGGCACTGAAAAATGAGCGCCCGGTGGGCACAGTGCCCTTGGGGGAAGAGGAGCTTCTCCTGTGCCGTGGCCAAAGGAAGGGGCAGAGAGAAGGGAGAAAAGGGGCAGGGAAAGGGGGGTGAGCCCAGAGAGTGGGGGAGGCAAAAGAAGTAAAACCCAAGTGAATGGGAAGTGACAATTTAAATAGCTGTGTGGAGGGGCTCTCCCTTCAGGCTAATTAAATTTATCGGAGAACAGCAGGTTACCTTATTAGAGCCACGTGGGTTTAATTAACAAAGGAAAGTAATTAGCACACACGTTCCCCGAGCTGGAGGTCCTGCCTGTGCCGAGTGGTGGGGAGGGGTCTGCATGGGGCTGGGGACGGGATCCAGTGGGCTCCTATCCACCTGGCACAGCAGCACAGGAGCAGAGCACTGGGATGACCATCCGCTGTGCCCTTCCCCTTTACTTTTCCCTGTGCTGCTGTATTGCACTGCGACTGCGAGCAGCCCCCGGCCCCTTGGTCACGCCTGATGTACCCCCCTGCTCCTGGCCTCGCCCTGCTGTCTCCTTTGGGGGCTGTATGGCCGGAGCGCGGCTAAATTTCACTGCACATCCAGCATCGCCGCTCCCTGAGCCGCTGTGTCCGTGCGGGGCCGGGGGGGACCCACACCTCCAGCCTGCACGGGGCTGGCAGCAGCGAGTGGACGCGTGCCGCGGGCAGGCTGCTCTTTCCAGCGGTGTTTGCAGGAAGGAAATGCGGTCACCGCGTGGGAAATACCGCGGGACAAAGGCAGCGGGAGCGAAGCGCGTTCCGGTAAGCGCTGCGCTGTCCGGCCGGCGGCGGCAGGGTTAACTGCGTCTGCCGCCCTCCTCCCTTTGTGTTGCAAAAGAACTTGTGAAAGTTGTAGACGTGAGTCAGAAATAGCTCATAACTCAGCGGCCGGCCTCTTCCTCCCCTGCCCGGCAGCTGGAGCGCGATCTGCGCGGGGGGAGATGGGGATTAAGCGGGCGGCTTTGAAAGGAAGTTTATCTGACGGCGGTGGTGTGGGTGAGACTGGCCAGGAGGCTGCAGGGCGAGGAGGAGGAGGAGGAGGAGAAAGGCTGCATCGTGGGGTGACCGCAGATCGGCCTTTGGGGTCCCTCACAGGGTCTGAGAGCCGTGGGAAGGGGAGAAGGGTTCGGAGCAAACTGCGGGAAATTGCTTTTCTTTTGTCTGCGGCGGCGGGGAGGGCAGCGGAGCGGAAAAGTGTATTTTGTTGATTTGAAACTCGAGTGAAATGGGTAATGAAGACAGATCAATACCAGCCCTTCTGCGGTCCCTCTCCTGGAGGAAGGCAGCTCGTCCTGCTTGGCTCGCACTGCGCTGCGTTTCCATGTCAAGCCCCGGCCCGGCCCTGCTGCCCGGCTCAGAGCCCTCCTTCCCCTGCGCTGCGCTCCCGTTCCCTGCCAGCAGCCCAATTACAACTCATTATCATACCCTGTGCTAACAAGGGCGCTCAGTGCAGATTGGTCCCCGTGTAGTGAGCAGGGTCGGGCTGCAGGTGGGACGAAGGCAGGGGGGCTGCTGGTGGCTGTGCTCCCTCCCCTATCTCCTGCCATTCTGAGCTGACGCCCTCAGTTAGCAGTGTTGCATTTGGGTTTGGGGGCTGTGACCGTGGAAGTGGGGATGCTCCTTCCCCATCTCTGTGTGGTGCTGACAGCGGATACCTCGAGGCCGGGATGGGTGCCCCACTCTGCTCTGTGTCCCTGCTCCTGCTGCGGGGACGGCGCGTTCCCTGCAAGCCATAGAAAAAAAATGTAGAAGAAAAAAGCAAAGCGCTGCGCTCCCCAGCTCGGCCAAATCGGCTTTGGCTCCGCGCAGAGCTCAGCTCCACGTTAATTCCGTCTTGTTTTCCACCCCCGCCCCATCACTGGCACGGAGGGATTACCACCCCTAGCGCCTGCAGAGTCACCCCCGAGAGCTCGCGCTCGCCGATCCACGCTGCAGCGTCGTCGGGGCTTTTTGTGAGGCGGCCAAAGCTGTTAGTAAGCAGTTCTGCGGGGTGGCAGCAGGCCAGCGGTGAGGCAAGCCCTTCCTGCGCCGGTGGCTGATGCCAGCCCGTCACACGCCGGGCACGGCAGGATGCTGAGCCTGGGTGCCAGGCAGCCTAAACGCTCCCAAATCCCACGCTGCCCATCCACAGCTGCACCCCAGGGGCTGCTCCGCGCTGTGCCCCCCTGCAGCTGCCCCCAGCCCCCCCGGTTTGGCACCTCCCCGGTGCCCCTGTGCCGGCAGCAGCTGTCCCGTTCCCCATCCCTGCAGCTGTGGCTGTCAGCGGATGAGCGGGCGCAGCGGGAGCGGAGCTGCAAGAGGGAATTTCCCGTTGGACTCTGAGTTCCTCTGCTCGGAGGCGTCGCAACATCTGGGCACGGAGCTGCACTCCGCACCTCGCCCCGCCAGCTCCCCGTGTCAGCCCCGCGGAGGGAAAAAAGGCATTTAATGCAGACAAAGGTTGTATGAAAATATAATTCCGCTTTTGTTAGCAGCCATCAAACTCTAAAAAGCGTCGCTTTTGTTTTCTTGTAACGTTGTGAAAACCTCGTGTCGGATCGAGAGCTGGGGCCCTCTCGACTAATCGCCTCTCCTTTGTGTTTTTAGATTATAGGGGCAATTAGTGTTGTCAAAACCTCTGGCAATTCTCTTTGCTCTTGACAGGGTGTCAGTCCGTTGGGCGAGAAATGGAAGGTGTTATAACTCTCCGGTAATTAGGATGCCTCCGATTGGAAAATGCCAGCAACGGCGGACGAGGGGCCGCGGCGTGGGGGTGGGGAGGAAGCCAGGGTTGGGGCGGGGCAGGGGGGGGGATGTGTGCAGCAATTAATTAGGGGCTCTCATTCCGAGCACGCTGCCAGCTTGATGAATCGGCATAGGGAAATGAGCGGGATGCTCCTCTGCTCCCAGTATGCAGGCACGGACCCCGTGCACATCGCTCCCCGCCAGATGTGTGCACAGCTGCACCCTTCCACCTGAGCACCATGAGGAGTGGGGGCACCCGTGGGGTTGGCTGTGGTTTGGGCTCCGGCCCAGCTCGCTGCTGGGGGTCCTCTGGTTGGATGGGGCGTCAGCCCGCTCATGGATCAGCCCTGTCCCATGGGGACATCCTTGGGCCCCCACCTCTGCCCCTCCGTGGGTGCCCAGCAGCAGCCCTAGGCTGCGAACTGGCAGTAGTTAATAACTAACCCTGACCCGCTGGTGCCTGGGGGGGCTCACGGTGACAAGCGGAGCTCGGCGCGCTCCTGACACCTCCCTCCAGCCTGGTGCCTGAGCAAACAGATAAGCCTTTGCAATCTCCCTTGAAGGTCAGTGTGCTCCGGTGCGGCCGTGTGCCGGCGGGGGGAGGCAGTGCTGGGGCTCCTCCCTGGGCTTAGAGTGAGCTGCATCCGAACAGCCACGAGCTTCATTGCTGTCTCTTGGTTCTGGAGGTTCAGACCCGTGTGCTTGGCTTGTGTGGGGGAGCTGGGATGCTTGCCTAGGAATTAGTACCCAGGGAGCATTGGGGAGCTGGGCACCGTCCCGCAGCCTGGAGCTGGGGCTGGCCACTGGGATCATGGGGGCTGTGCAGGGGAAGGCAGTGCCTGGGCAGGGCTCACTCGCAGCCTGGGACCCGGCACGTCGCTTTATCCTGGCCTGTACCTGTTTCCACAGCCCCCACCCCACATGGTGGTGATGGGGTCACCGCTGTCACTGGAAGGCAAGCTCTGATGGACACAGGTCTCACCCTGCCCCGCACTCTGCTTTGCGGTGGGATTTGGGTAACAGATCTTCCCTCGGTGTCCCCCTCCTGAGTGCCCCAGAGGGCTCAGCTCTGCTTAGCGCTGGCTTTTCGGGTGTTAACTGTGCCCACAGGAGGGCAGGGCTGCAGCTGGGGCACAGCTGGTTCTCAGTGCTCCATTCCTGCATGCATCCGTCTGCATCGCATCCCCACATTGGGGTCAGGATGGTCCCAGCGTGGAAGGACGGATGCCTGAGAGCACCATTGAATGGGACGTGGAGATGAGGGGAGCGGGCGGCAGAGGGCTTGGGAGAGGGGGCACGCAGACTGTCAGCAGGTGGGGAGGGCTGGGACCAGCAGCGTGGTGACCTGTGCGTCCCTCCTCTCCGCAGGTCCCCGTGTCCGTGGCCATGATGTCCCCGCAGATGATCACCCCGCAGCAGATGCAGCAGATCCTGTCCCCACCCCAGCTCCAGGCACTCCTGCAGCAGCAGCAGGCGATAATGCTGCAGCAGGTAACGCTGCTCCCCGCAGGGCTCCCACCTTCCCTCCGCCCTTCCCTGGGGGTCCCTGGCACATCCTGCACTGGGAGAGCTGCGGGTGCAGCTGCAGAAGGGATCACGGAGCACAGAGAGCTGTGCCCTGGGGCTGGTGTGGGGCTGAGGGCCAGGCAGGCACTGCAGTGATCCATCCAGACCCAGGGATGGTTCTCTTAGTGTTCCTGAGCACTCCTCACATGTAAAAGGATAAATGAGGGAAGAGGAGGGAGAAAAGGAAAGAAAACCAAACCCCAACTGCAGCACAAAGCGGGGCCACTCAGTAAACACCTCCGCTGGCGGAGAGAGGGAAGGAGCGATCCCACAAGCATCCTCCCCGCCCTTCCTCCTGCCTCCAGTACCTGTTTACTCCAAACAGGCTGATAAGGGCTCAAGGTTGGCCCCAGGGAAAGAACAAAGGGTAAACACTACCCTGGGTGGGTCCTCCCGCAGCCTCTTTGGAGCCGGATAAAGAAACACGTTTGACTGCAAATTAAACAACCCAGTCCGGAATAGCTCGCATTCTCCACCAGAAGAAAACCAAACATCACACCTCTCACCCCTGACCCAATGTTCCCGCAGCCGCGCTCGGCCATGCGGCAGAGCCCCGGCTTTGATTGGCTTTTGGGTAAACACCGAGGCCTTCCAAACCTGTTCGCCGACAGAAAAAGCAAAGTTGCTGCTGTCAGCGCTGTCAGCCCCGAGCTGATAAAGGCTTCCCGGCATCCAAAGGGGCATTCCTGAGCCCGAGCCGCCCACCCGTGCTCACCCCCGACGCCTCCAGTCCCACCGGTGGGGCTGAGCACTGCTGCAGGACGTGGGTCTCCCTGCTGGAGTGTCCCCACTGCCCACAGAGCCTGCAGAGCAGCAGGGGGCTCCCCCAGTTCTGCAGCAACACCTGTGGTGTGGGGGGGCTGGGAGGGGGATTGTCTGCTGCTGGAACGTGGGGTTACCCCTGTCAGAGCAGCTGTGCTCACACCTCATCGCCGCCTCACTGAGAGCCCTCTCCTGGGTGCACAATCCCTGCTCAGAACCCAGATTCCCCCAGCATGGCAGCACCAAAATGCGCAGCAGGACGGGGATTTTGGTGGGGTTTGTTTGGCTGTGGGGATGCAGAGGATGCAGGAGTGTGCTCCCAGGTTTTATGCCACACAGGACAGCCCCAGGGGTGCGTGGCTGCAGCACAGGGCAGGGAGCTGAGCAAGTGCTGCTGCTGTTGAACCTCTCTCCTCCTGTCCCTCCCAGTTGCAGGAATACTACAAGAAGCAACAGGAGCAGCTTCACCTGCAGCTATTGACACAACAGCAAGCCGGAAAGCAGCAACCCAAAGAGGTGAGCTCATGCAGATGGGTTCTGGGCCATCAGATCTGGCTGCAAATAAAAGGGGACCAGCAGGAAGAAAACAAGGCGTGTGCGAATCCCAGTGCCTGGGGCAGTGGTGGGGGCCATCCGAGGGGACATGGGAATTGGTGGCCCCTGGGACAAATACACAAATCCTCCCCTCGAGGAGACAGCAGAGCAGGGTCGGTGCTGCCCTGCCCCATTGCGTGGCTCTGACTGCGGCCCTCATGGTTGTGCCCATGCAGTGTGCAGGGGTCAGCCTTCCTGCAGCCATCCCCGGGAGCTGCAGCTCCTGCTCTTGCTCCAGGATCAGTGCTGGCTTAAAGAGAGCGTGGCAACCTGCAATTAAAGTGCTACAGAGGAAAGGAGAAATGTGTGTCTGCTTAGAAATGCTGCAGGGGAGAAGGGACTCAGGTGGGCGTCCCACTGGAGTGGAGCAGGGCTGTGGTGTGCCCCAGAGCTGTTTGCTGCACTGCTTTGCAAAGGATAACCCTCAGTGTCCCAGTGCTTCACCGTGGGGCTGGGACATCCCTTCCCCCTGCAGCAGAAGGCTGCTGCCCAGCCCGCTGCTCCCAGAGCCCCGCAGAGCAGCAGGGTCCCTGTGCGCTCCGATGGAGTGGGCTGCCCCTGCTTCCCCCCCCCCACCCTGCTCCAGCACAGCCCCCTGAGTCTAGTGGGACCGAGGAAGGGGTGGGGGGGGCTGCCTCCGTCTCACCTCGGCGTCAGCTTAATGAACTGCTCCTGTCAGTCCCCGGTGTCACGCCGAAACTCCTCTTGATGTGCTCATAAATCAAAGTGACGGCGCCTCACACCCCGTGAGCTGCACCCACTGAGCTGCAGCTAATGTAGGCAGCGCTGGGAAGGCACCGCAGCCCCAAACCGGGGGGGGTCACTGCCATGGGGGTGGGGGGACACTGGGGGACCCAGCTCGAGGATCAGACCCTAGCAGGGAGCCAGGCCAAGGGGTTGGAGCTCTTAAAACTCAGCGGGCATTGCTCCTGCGTCCCCTCAGGGACCCCCACCAGTGTGTGCTGTGGATTGAACCCCCACGGGTGCACTTAGTGCATTCCAACCCTGTGCAGTTTTTGGCTGTTGGCACTCTGGGGTGGGCAGGGGGCTCCCTGGGGTGACGTGGCTCTTGGTGTGGGTGACCCTGGTGCTTTCCTGTACTTGTGTTGCTGTGTTCGTGGCCCTGTGGGAGCTGGAGGGACACGCACGTGGGTTGCAGTGTGCGGAGCTGCAGAGCGGGGTGTGCCCACCAGCTCTGGTCCCACTGAGCTGTGTGCCCCGGGGATCCCGATGACTTCATCCACTGCCAATCTGCCCCTGCTTCCCACCGGGAAGTGCCATGAATGAGGCAGTGTTCAGGGAGCCTGGGCATGCCCAGGGCCTCGGGGGAGGGCGGTGGCAGGGCTGGGAAAGAGCAGGGAGAGCCCAGCCCGGCTCCGCTATGGGGCGAGGACAGGGCTTGCAGGGAGCAGGGGTATCCACCTGGGGTGCACAGCCCCATCCCACTCTCCTTCCTGCATCCCAGTGCGGGGCACGTTGCTCTGGGCTGAGCTGAGTCTGCTGGCTGCTGAGCAGGGAAAGAGGTCCAGGCTTCGGGGTCACTGTGCCTGGTGAGTGGGGCTGGGGGTGCAGCAAGACCCTGTGCACTCTGTGCCTGCAGCTCACTGGTCCCAGGGGGCCCCATCCCACTCTGTGCCCCAGGGAGCTGCAGTGCCATGGGGGTCAGAGCACTGCTGCCAGCCCGGCTCCTCACAGCCTGCAGACAGTTTTGGAGCAAACAGAGGGGTTCACGGGGTTAGCAGGCTGCCTGCCCCACTAATGAGACCGGGCAGCCCGGGGCAGCTCCCCTCTCATGGCCCACTTGGATTAGCAGCTGCCTTTCCCTGTCCCTAATTGAATTCTCTCCCCTTCAGTTAATTCTCATGGATTTCTCGGTGCCTCCCCAGAGACCCATCCTGCCTAACAAGTTTAGGGCCGGTTCCGCTGGTCAGAGCATGGTGGGGTGGGGGGGACCCCCCTGGGCTGTGACACCGGGGTGGGCACCCATAGGCCAGCAGTGTTGGGTGCCAGCTGCCCAGTGGGCTGCTCTGTACCCCCACCTAAAGGGGCTCACAGCAATCGTTTGGGGGGGGATCAGAGGAGGGTGTGCACAGTGGATGTTTGTTGGGGTGCATTTTGGGTGCTGGAGACCCCTCTCCATTGGTGATGCTGCGTAGGCAGAGCTGTGTCTCGTGCTCACACAAACACCCAGCTCTGCTCTCTCCCTCTCTTTTCAGCGCTTTCTTTTTTTTTTTTTCTTTTTCTTTTTTTTTTCCCACTTTCCTTTTCTTCCCCTCCTCTTCCGATAGATCAAAGCCTGTGCCTGGCGCGGCCGCCAGCCGAGCAGGCCCAGCAGCACGGAGCCGCGGCGTGCTGCCCACACTGCAGCCGTGCCCCTGCCCTCCCGAGGCCGCGATGCCGGCGCTCTCGGGGCTGCCCGTCTCCCTTTTGTCTCCCAGCAGCCGTTAGGGAACAAGCAGCTGGCGTTCCAGCAGCAGCTCCTGCAGATGCAGCAGCTCCAGCAGCAGCACCTGTTAAACCTGCAGCGCCAGGGGCTGGTGAGCCTCCCTCCGGGCCAGGGCACCGTGCCGCTGCAGACCCTCCCCCAAGGTAAGGTGTGGGGCTGGGGGCTCGGCGGGGGGATGCTGGGGTCGGGGTTTCCCCGTGGGGATGTGAAGGACAGGGTGGTTTGCACAGTGCAGGGGCGGTGCTGAGTGCTGGGAGCACTGGGCAGGATTGGGGGAAGGCAGCGGGTGCTTGTGGGCCGTGTCCCCCGCTGACGGCCGTGTCCCCCCCCACACAGCTGTGTGCCCCTCGGACCTGCAGCAGCTCTGGAAGGAGGTCACCGCCGCCCAGCCTGTCGAAGACAGCATCAAACAAGAGGGTCTCGACCTCACCACCAACACCTCCAACTCTACCTCGTTTTCGGCCGCCAAGGTCTCACCTCCCATTTCCCATCACCCTCTGCCCAATGGGCAGAACACCATGCACACACCGAGAAGGGACAGGTAGGGACGGGCTCTGGCCCGGTCTGCATTTACCCCGGGGAGATGGGTTGGAACCAGAGGGTCCCTGGGGTCCCTTCCCCCCCCCAGGTTCTGTTCTGTGATGATCGGGGGCCATGCAGCCATGCCTGGGGAGATGCCCTGTGGTTTTTGGGGCTGAGCCCCGGGAAATGCCTGAGCGTCTCCCCCTCCATGGGTCTGTTTCCCCTGCAGCTCTTCCCATGAAGAGACCCCCGGCTCTCATCCGCTCTATGGCCACGGAGAGTGCAAGTGGCCCGGCTGCGAAACCCTCTGTGAGGACTTGGGACAGTTTGTCAAGTAAGTGCTGCCCTTCCCAGGGGGGAGAGCTGAGCTCCCAGCACCAGAGAGGCCCAAAATTAGGTCTGGACCTCCCTTCCCCATGTGATGCAAAAGGGGCAACCTGTGCAGAAGGGGAAAACACACCAGGCCGTGCTGCTGGAGGAGGAAAGACCCCATGCAGGGCTGTGGGGGGGGGAATGCAGCTCCCTCCTGGGGGAAGAGGAGGGGAGGAAGCAGATGGCAGCGCAGCAGCCGCTGACACCGCTTGTGGGCTCTGCGCTGACTGATTAACTCCGCTGTCGAAGAGCCCTCTGCTAGCGTCAGGGTCAAACAAATTGTTTTCACGCTTCGTCAGAGGTTTACTTAATTAGTTCATTTGCAATTAGATCTCTTTGTAGCCAGGATTTTTAGCAAAGACATCAGAAGGAACTGACGGGCTCTCTCACTTGCTGCGTTCCCCCCTCCTCTCAGCTGTCTGCTCCACGTGCTGCTGGCGGTGGGCACAGTGCTGCTCAGTGAGGGCCGGGCTTTCAGAGCCCTCCTGGGCACGGCAGAGGTGGCTGGGACCATGGCCCACCCCCTGGGATGGAGCCAGGCAGTGCCCTTGCTGGGGAGGATGAGGATGAGGAGGAGTTGGGGCTGGGGCAGCGCTGCCGGGAGCAGTGAGTCAGTGCATCAAGCTGCATGCTCTCCTGCCTCTGACTCACCGGGTAAAGCCAGATAAGGTGCTGCCGTGGCTCTCCGGGCATGTTTGCACGGGGCAGATGAGCCACCTCTGGTTTGGAAACAGCTCTGGGTTGACACGGGGTGCCCAGGGCTGGCGGAGCCACCCCCAGCGGGAGGGGCAGTGCTGTGTACAGACAGTGGTGGGTGGGGGACACAAGTCCAGCACATCCGAGCATAAGACCCCATGTTCTCCTCCTCAGACACCTCAATACAGAACACGCACTTGATGACCGAAGCACAGCCCAGTGTCGAGTTCAGATGCAAGTGGTACAGCAGCTGGAGATACAGGTGGGTGCTCTGTGGGGCAGCCAGGTTGGAAGCAGCTCCCTCCCAGCTCCGTGTGTGCTCTGCAGGATGGAGTACGGGGTCAGGGAGCCTTGTTCCCAAACCCTTCCAGCCATCCCTCCCGTCCATTGGTGCTGCCCACGAGGTGGTCCTGGTGGGCATCAAGGCGAGGAGCATTCACATACTGCTGCCCCATCCATGACCTACAGCCCTGTATGAGTCTGTGGGAGGGGACGAGCCATCCCTCCTGCCCCGGACACGCCAGGTGCCCTCTGTGGGTACAGGGGCTGCTGGAAAGTGGGGTGCTGGGCAGGCAGCCTGTGTGGTGTTGGGAGCCTGGCCGCAGGATGCTATTTTTGGACAGCAGCTCTTTAAATAGTCCTTTTCCCACTGCCTCTGACTCCTCAAAGTGCCGTGCAAAATTCAGTTCACAGGGAAGGGAGGAGGTACAAAGGGGGGGGCAGCACTGTTTCATCTGGAGGCTGTGAGGGGCAAAGAAGGGGTGGGCAGGTCTCTGCATGCTGTCCCTGTCCCTATCCTATTCCCTGACCACCCCTGGTGCCGAGGGGCTGCATTTGGGGCACCCAGCAGTGCTGTCACCCTCTCCCCTGGCTGTCAGGGTGCCACCATGGGGGACACAGAGCCTGGGGTTGGAGGGGACACACAGGAGCCCGGCCCCCTGCTTTCCCAACCTTGGAGCGGGGGGGGGTGCTGCACTGCCTTTGCCTTCTCTTCCTCAGCATAACACATGGGGTTGGAAGCAATTACCGGGGCTTAAAGAGAGGAGGGAAGGGAGAAGGAAAAAAAAACAAATCCTGAAGGGCTCACGGAGTGCTGCGTGTGTGAGTGGGGAGCTGCCACCAGAGCCACCAATTATAAAGTTTTCAGCACGGAGCTCCCGCTGTGTCGGCAGAGAGCGTCTGCATCACGAGGGGGGACCTGTCAGCTCTAATGAGCACTGCGCAGCCAAGGCAGCCGAGCTGCTCCGAACTTGCACAAACTCTGTGCTGGCTCCCACCGTTAACCCCTCCCAGCCCGGGTTTGAGGGGTCGTGGTGGGAAGGGAAGGTGACGGGAGGAGAGCGTGTGTCAGGTCCCATCAGCTGCACTGAGCTTGACGTCTCTCCTGGTGCCACAGCAGATATTTCACCCTTCCCTGCGCTCTGGGGAGTAAATGGGCGGGGGGCACAAGTACAGTGATGCTGTGCGTCCGGGCGGGTGGATGGACGATGGAGGGGCAGACATGGGGACACGTGGGGATGCCTCCATCCCCCCTGACCTGCTCCTCACTGCCTCCTCAGCTGGCAAAGGAGAGTGAGCGCCTGCAGGCCATGATGGCCCACCTCCACATGAGACCTTCGGAGCCAAAGCCTTTCAGCCAACCTGTAAGTGCACGCTTCCATCCCTGCCCCTCTGCCATCCCACAGCCCCCAGTCCTCCCCTTTTCCCCTGCTCCTCTCCCCTCCCTGCCCTGCATGTGGTCACTGCGTGGAAGGGCTTCTCAGGAGGTGTGTGTGTCACATTCTGGTCTGTTGTGCCAGCATGGGGCAGGAGTGAAATGCAGCTCATGTTGGCACATGGTGCTGCTTTGGGCATGCAGCAGCTGCATCCCATCCCCATCCTGCAGTTGCATCCCATCCCTGTCCCACAGCTGCATCCCATCCCCATCCTGCAGTTGCATCCCATCCCTGTCCCACAGCTGCATCCCATCCCCATCCTGTTGTGCATCCCACCCCCAACAACTCCCCCTGCCTCACCCCCCGCCTCCTGCTCACAGCATGATCCCACTCCCAGTACCCAGGAGCTGTCCCAGCACACCCAGCCCCACACTTTCCCCACTCCCATCCGCTCTCCGTTCCTCCCTGCAGCTGAACCTGGTCTCGAGTGCCACCCTCTCCAAGAGCACCTCGGACACGTTCCCTGACGGCTTACCTCATCCCCCCACCTCTGCCACGGCCCCCATCACCCCGCTGCGGCAGGGCCCCTCCGTCATCAGCTCCTCCACGTTACACAGCGTGGGGCCCATCCGCAGGAGGAACTCAGAGAAGTTCTGCACTCCGATATCTTCAGGTGAGCACGGGGGCAGGGCTGCAGGGCTGGTGGTGTGATCTGGGAGCAGGCTGCCATCACCCTCCGTCCCCTTCTCGTCCTCCTGCAGAGCTTGCACAGAACCACGAGTTTTACAAGAACGCGGACGTCCGGCCGCCCTTCACGTACGCCTCGCTCATCCGGCAGGTGAGTGGCTCACCCCAAAACCTTACCCCAGGCAAAGCTGCTCACTCCCCTCACTACAGCAGGAGGTGGGAGCCACCCTGACCCCTTGCACGAAGCTTGGGCTCTTTGCAAGTGATGCTCCGTCCCCTCTCGGCTCCCCAGGCCATCCTGGAGACCCCTGACAGGCAGCTGACGCTGAATGAGATCTACAACTGGTTCACCAGGATGTTCGCCTACTTCAGGAGGAACACGGCCACGTGGAAGGTGAGCACACAGCGTGGGGCTCCTGCGTCCTGCATCCAGCACAGCAGACCCCAGCGCTGCTGCGGGAGACGCTCCTGTTTTTATGAGCTACGGACCAGTTCGTTGCACAGCTTGGAAATAGTAGGGAATGATTTTGTGGCTTAGATCCGAGCATTCCTCCCTCCAAATGCATCTCTAGGGAGGAGGGGGTTGGTCCATGTGGCCCACGAAGGGCTGTCAGAGCCTTCTGCAGAGTTACGGATCTGGGGCACAGCAGAGCTGCATGTCCCAGTGCTGGGAGAAGGGCAGAGAGAAGAGTGAGGCACTCAGAGTAGCAAAGCAGGTTAATGATAACCCGGGGTTGTGGGCTCGCCGCACACTGGGGATGGTTGAGGCGCGCTGGGGGTGCACCCAGCACTGCCCATCCCGGTGCGAGGAGCTGAGAGCTCTGCCGGGAGGTGGAGGTGGTGCAAGCAGGGCAGGAGGTGCTGGGGAAGTTGTGACACAGAGACGTGGTTGCAGGGACTGATGCAGGGGGATTGCACAGCTGTCCGGTTGTTTAGAAATCACACAGTGGCAGAGGAGCGAAGGACCGCTCTGCAGATGGAAGGGGCTGCTGTGATGGAAGGAGCGGGTTGCTGTGGAGCTGGGCTTCCCCATGCACTGCTGAAGCAGAGCAGCCGGAGCCCGGGCCGGGCAGCACGTGCGGGTGATGCAGCGCTGCCACCGATGCTGTGCAGCCCGGTGTCCCCCTCATGGCACACAGCAGCACTGCAGCCAGCCGAGCTGCGCCGAGCATCGCGTGGGGCTGTGTTCGTGTCTCCCAGGGTTTGGCTGTGGGGCAGGGAGCCGTGCATTTAATTAGAGGCCCTTTCCCTGCCCCGTGCCTCGGTCTGCCCACCTGCAGAATGCAAAAGGCTTTGGATGCCTTTCTCCTTCCCTTCAGTGGGTACAGGGGATAAGCATTTGGGGCTTTTTCTCTGTTACCCTGTGTTCCCCAGCCCTGAACTGCTCCCTGGGAGGGGTTGCCCCGGCCCCCCCTTATTTCCCTTTTTGCTCTTTGTTTTTTTCCTGTTCCACCACCAAAGGGGACCAAGACTCTCCAGGTTGGGAACAATTCCCTTTGCAACTTTCCATGCCCAAGGCCACATTTCTTTTGAAGGAGGGGGATGCACAGGAAAAAATCTCCTTATTTCCTGCCTCTAGAAGATGGACGTTTCTGGGGTTCCTCCCTCAGCCCCCCCTGAGCTTCCCCACCCCCCCCCCAGACACCATCCCCACACTGGGGCACAGTCTTGAAGCAGTGTGGGGGCCCTGGGGTAGGGGGCGAGGGGCACAGAGCAAACATCATTAGAAAAGGCGAAGAGGAAAAGCAAACAGAGCAGCCAGGTCTGGCACTAAACAAACACTGTTAAAATACAAAAGCTGTGTGACAATGAAGTGTGGACCCCCACCCTGAGCCTGGGCAGCGCTGCTCTGTGGCACCTGGGGTGGCACATGGGTGACATCTGCCGCCTGCTCAGTGCCACCAGCATCGTGTTCTCTCCAGACCTGGGGTCCAACTGGGTGGGAACGCTTCAGGACCACGGAGGGGGGGTCCCCCTCAGTCCCCTCATCCCCAGCTCTTCCGCAAGGATTTGTTCCACCTCTGCCCTGTGCAGGCACATCCCTGCCAGCACCTCACCAGAATGGCGCTGCTGGGGGGCACAGGGGGTGGGGGATGCTGCTGCTGCAGTCAGGCTTTGAGCAGGCCATGCACCCTGCTTCTCACTGGGGCTTTGTTTGGCTGAGCAGCCCCCTGCATGTGCAGGAAGGAGGAAGGGGAGGAAGTCCTGTGTTTGCTCACCCGAGGACGGGGGTTCAAGGGCAGCACTGGATCCTGTCCCCCCACCCCCTCCCCAGCTGGGGCCGGGGATAGGGGCCCAGCAGCAAGGGGACGAGGATAGGGACATGGGGAAAGCGTTTTGGGGTTCCCCGTGGGGTTCCCGGCTCCCTCCATCCCTGCTGGGCTTTGAGGACAAGGGGATGCCTTCAGGTGCCAGCAGAGACATGGGCAGCACTGCTGGGGGCTGCTGGCGGCGGAAGGACAGGCAGAGGGGAGCGGGGCTTTGTTTCCATCCTAACATTAAAAAGCAAAAAAAAAAAGAGGTGGGGGGACAGTGCAATGCACTGAGTTTCCGGGAACTCTCACAGTTGGCAGCATGGGGGGGGGGGGGGGGGCAGTCCTTGCATCTCCTTCTGCCTTGTTGTGCTGGCCGGCTCCTTTGTTTATACAGCCCCCGTTCGACCTTTTAAATTGCTGTTAATGTTTTAGCGTAACGAATTAGTCTCTCATCACGAATCAGGACTCGAAATAAAAAAAAAAAAATTAGAAAAAAAAAAAAAAGAAAGAAAGGGAAAAAAAAAAACCCTCCGAGGCCAACTTCCTGAAATTGGGGTCATTCTCATTTGCAAGGCAGAGAATCTGAGAACCTTAATGCAAGGAAATTTATTCAAAGGCAGAGCCCCGGCGTGATTAGGCCCTTTGTAATTATAGCTCGGAGAGATTCCACTCCAGCCTCCTGCCTCCCTCATGGATTAGCAAGTGAGTCGGAAAAATACACAGGATTTAATTAGAGGCAAATTAAAATTGGTAATGAAATAGGGGCAGTAGCAAATGGCAGGGAGTTGGAAGGGGAAAAGGGAGCCGGTATCTCTTGGGGCTGCGCTGTCTGCCTACGTGTGCGTCTCTTTATTTTACATTTAGAGATGTAAAGATGGTCGACGTAAAGAAGAAAGGGAGGGAAAGGACCCAAAAGGGATTGGGGGGGAGGGAAGAAAGGAGGAGAGCTGTGTGTCTGCAGCGGGTGCACGGGTCCCTGCTGGTGTCACTGCCCCTTGTCCCGCTCAGGTGCCAGCGTCAGGCTGAGGGTCTCAGTGCTGTGTCCTGGGCTTGGGACAGGACTCAGCCCCCAAACCCTGACAGGCATTGCTGAGCTTGGGACAGGCTGCGTCAGCCCGGGGTGAGTGGTGACACCATGGGGGATGGCGGAGATGAGGAAGAGGAGTAAGAGGAGGAGAAGGAGGAGGGCAGCTGTTGGGTTCTGGGTGTCCAGGCACGGCTGTGCTGCTGAGCTCCTTCATCCCCTCCCACAGAACGCCGTCCGCCACAACCTGAGCCTGCACAAATGCTTTGTGCGCGTGGAGAATGTCAAAGGGGCCGTGTGGACCGTGGATGAGCACGAGTACCAAAAGCGAAGGCCACCAAAGATGACAGGGTGGGTGCCACCCCCACCCCGTGCCCACCCCTGCTGGCAGCACTGTGGCTCTTGGGGCCGGCGGTGCTCAGACTGCTCTCTGTTTTCTGCAGGAGTCCGACTTTAGTCAAAAACATGATTTCAGGACTCGGTTACGGAGCACTTAATGCAAGTTACCAGGTGAGGATGCTCTGCTCGTCCCCATCCCCTGCAGCACTTGGCCAGCCCTGCCCTGCTGCGGACGTGCTCCACTTCCCATGCTGGCTGTGCACATCTGTGACTCTGTGCTGTGTCCTGGCAGCACTGCGGTGGCACTGAGCGGCCTCTGCTGCCCCACAGCAGTCCCACTGTGCAGGCATTCCCCCATCGCACCCCTTTGCTCGTTGCAGGCGGCGCTGGCAGAGAGCAGCTTCCCACTGCTCAACAGCCCCACCATGATCAACACCAGCTCCGCCAGCGGGATGCTGCACGTGGGCCACGACGATGTCAGCAGCACGGTGGAGCAGATCAACAGCAACGGCAGCAGCAGCCCGCACCTGTCCCCGCAGCAGTACAGGTCAGTGGGGCAGGGGTTACGGGGACAGCCACGTCCCTGCAGGGTGTGGGGGTGGAGAAAGCATGGGGACACTGTTTGATGTCACAGCCTCCACCGAGGGGCAGTCTGGCGTTGCCCGTGGTGAGGGGACCAATCCCTCCTGAGGTGGAGGGCTCAGCCCCGCTCTCCCCCCTGCAGCAGCCACCCCGTGCACGTGAAGGAGGAACCAGCCGAGGCCGAGGACGACAGCCGGCCCGTCTCACTGCTGGCCACCGCCACCCAGAATGTGACAATTCCCGATGACAGGGACCTGGAGGAGGAGCTGCCGGTGGAAGACTTGTCCTAAGGACCCCGAGCGCTGCCTGCGCTCCGGCTGCAGACGAACCCCGGCTCCCGCCTCCCCAAGGTGACCTCCGGCGCTAACCCATTTCTTCAAGGCACTTCCACAAAGCAGAAGGGTTTCCTTGGGGCACCTGTCCCGCTCCCCACTGCCCAGTGACTGGCGGGTCCCCGGCGCGGGGGACGTACAGCGAAACAAGAAACAAACCCCCCCGAGCTGAACGTTGTCCCCCCTCCTCCCTTGGTTAGTAACTGGTGAACGAGGATGGTAGATTGTTCCTGTCCGAAGTCGTCCCTCCTTTCTTCCCCACACCCACACTCCGAGGAAGGTTCCTCCATCCCATCATCCCGCACCGTTTGGCCGTGGGCTCTCTCCAAGATGCGGCTCCAGGATGTCCCCAGACCCCCAGCGACCGCCCCGGGGAGGCAGGACCCCGCTGCTGAGCCTCCTCCCAGTGGGTTTTGCACTACAAGGACCTGCGGTCCCTTCCCACGTGCTGCCTCCATCCGGCTTTGGGGGAGGAAACTGCAGTACCGGGGCTGAGACCTTTGTGGCAGCCTCACACCGCCGTCCTGCGCCTTTTGGGACCCTGCAGCCCCACTGTCACCACCACCAGTGCCACCCAGCCCCGTGCCATCCTCCAGCCTCCACTGCCGTGGGGCTGGTGGCACCCAGGTGGCGATGACCATCCCATCTGGGCACTGAGGACAAAGCTCTGGCTGCATCTCGACGCTGGCTGCAGCAGGTGACAGCTCTGCAGCTCAACGCGGGGAAGGTTGGGATGGGAAGAAGCTCATCGCTGCGGCTGGGATGGGCACTGGGTCCCACAGGAGCCACGGAGGAGGTTGGCACGTGGAGTCCCACCAGCAGAACCCTGTCCGGGGCCCCAGCACTGCCATCCAAGCTGGGGTGGGACAGGCTCAGCCCCAAGCCGTGCCCACTGGAGCCAGGCTCTCCGTTCCCCTTTTCGCCTCCATTCCATCCTCCTCTCGTGTGCGTTGTGTGTCTGCGTCCAGATGGGAAGATACCAAAAGATGTCTAGAGACAGCAGGTCCGTAGTTCAGGTGAACAGATGGTATTGATGCCAAAAAGAAATATTAATAATAACGAGAACAACACAACCAAACACCCCTCTTCTCCCTGCGCTTTCTTTCTCTGGTGGCAGTGGTGGTACCCAGGGCTCCCTGTGTCCTGGGCTGCCCTCGGGGACCAACACCCCCTTTCTGTCCCAGGGGATGTATGGGGGAGGATGTGCCATTTCGTGCTGCCTGGCTGCAGCATTTCTCTAGGGTCAGACCTTCTTCCTCTGCTATGGGGCACTGGGGTGGGGGCTGGAGCCCCTCTCCAGTGCAGTGGGGCTGTGTGGGGCACCTTGTGGGTCTGCCTCCCCTGAGGCTGTGTTTTGTGCTGTAAAGGGACACGCACTGCGGTGCATGGGCAGAGGATCCCTGGGTGAGCACTGTTTTGTACCTACATGTGGTGTTGGTGACCCTGCAGCACATAACCCCTAATTCAAGTCACCATGACACCTCCTGCATACAGAGATGGGGCTCCCACGAGGCCGAGCAACGCCTCCCACAACCTGGAGAGGGGGGTAGGGGGGAGTCTCCCCACGGCACCAGGCAGGTGATGCTGAACCCCAAAGCTCACCCTGGTGGGGGATCACCAGCATCCCCCATATACTCCAAAAAACAGCAACCCGAACGAAGATACGCTCGGAGGACGCCGCCGCAGCTCTCCGTGCCGAGCTCCCGGCGCTGCCCTCGCTAGGTGTCCCCATTCGCCCCGCGTTCCTCCGCCGCCACCATCGCGGGTGCGCAACCGGAGCGCAGCGCCGGGCACCCCCAGCCGCACCGAAGCGGGCGAAAGGGTCATTCCCTCCCCCTCCCCCCCCCCCTACAATCACAGCTTTATTATTTTAATTAGGTTTCTTTCTCTGTTTGTTTTTCCCTCGGTCTTTTTAAGTTATTGTTTTAAACAAGTTTACAGCTCCTCCTGGAGGTGTGGATGAAGGTTGGCGGGTGCCGTGCGCTGCTGCTTTCCTGCCCTGCGGAGGGGCGCGGGGATCTCTGTACCTCATTGGTGCACCCCCCCCCAGCTCCCACTGCAGCTCTGTTGCCCCTCAGCATCCATCCAGGCTTCATTTTCATCCTTCCAACTTATGGAGATTTCTTCTTTTTTATCCATACAAACGCTGGCAGCACTTCCCCCCCCCCCCCCCTTAACCAAACGTGCCCTTTGCTGGAGTTTTCGGCGTCGCTGCTTTAGGGGATGTGGGGAGCATTAGGGTCCCGAGCGGGACAGCCGCCCATGCCCCCCCCAAATCAATGGAGTAGTGCGGCCATGGGGTGCCAGGCAGGAGTGGGGGTCCCCAAGCATCGGGATCCCCCCAGCCAGCAGAGCCTGCTTTCCTCGCGTGCGTTGGGGTCTTGGGCACCCCGATGGCCCGGGGGAGGGGACGGTGTGCCCTCTGACTGTTCTTCCCACTGCGGGGACGCCGCAGTCCGGGGGTGCAGGCGCAGCTGGTGGCACCTGGTGGCTCCAGTGTCACATCCCCAGCCCTGCATCCCTCCGCCCGTGCGCTCTGCCCAGCTCCCGCCGCTCCTCTCCCTGGGGCTGCGTGTTTCCACAGCTGCTCCCTTCGCTCTTCTTCCCGACTTCCCCCTGGGGATTTCATGTTTTTTAGCAGTTCTTCCAGCGCTGTTTCCTGCACTGGGCCGAACGAAGGCACGCTCAGCGTGGGCACGCACCACGCTGGCACCGGCACGCTGCGCTCCCCCCTCGGGCTGTGCTTTGTGATGCTTCAGCTTTTCCAGCGGTACAGTCCCCCCAACCCCCCCCCCAGAGCCCCGGTGAGGTTCCCCCCGCACACAGGCACCCCCCAACCCCTCCTTGCCGTGTGCCCTATAGGTGGTTAGCCTAAATCCTGGCTCACAAGAGCACCATATATATATATATTATATATATATATAAGTAAATATATAAATATAAAGGAGGTTTTTTTAAAAAAAAAGAAAAAGAAAACACAAAAACAAAAACATGCACAGGTTTGGGATGTCCCATGGCTCTGAGCTGTGCCTCCTCCCCAGCCAAAGTGGGACTGCAGTGGGGGGGACACGGGTGCCACGCGCTGCCCTGATGCTCTCAGGGCTGAGCATCCACACCCACTGCTCCTCTCCAGGTATGGACCCCCCCGCCCTGGCTGCGTGTTTCCTTTTCTGCCGGTTGGGATTTGTACAGAATTCCACATCTTACCTCAAACACGCTCCCAGCACGGGGTGGGGGAGGTGGGGGGGGAGGGGAGGAAGGACTGAGGACCAAACGCAGCGCACGGCGGAGCCCCTATGTCTGTATATACAGAGATATATATATACTGGTTGGAAATCCACTACCATGAACTGTTCTGCGTTGGGATTTTCGTTCTGCTCGCAGCAGGGGCACCTCCCGTAGGCGAAGGCGTTGCTCTGCTCTCTCTCAGTGATGTCCTGAAGGATGTACTCTGTTTTCAATGTTGTTTAATTTTTATTATTATTAATATTTTTATTTTTAACGCCGATTTGTTTCATGCGGAATCAGTGGAGAGGGGGTGAGGAGGAGCCTGGCGTGGGGGCAGCGCTGGGTGCTGGGGTGGGGGACAGCAGCAGCCCAAACTGCATTAAACCAAAGGGTTTCTGTGCTTTGTTTACATGACTGTCCCGCGTTGCCACACAGGAGAAAGTCCCCACATTTGGGTTTTTGTCCTGGAAATGCTGCGGGAGGTGGGGAACGGGATGGAGCTGGGCAATGGGGAACCCCCCCACGCTGCAGTGCTGGGCTGAGAGCCCCTCACAGTGCAGCCCCGAGGGGTGTGGGGGTGGGAGCATCGCCCACCGACACTTCTCCTTTTTTTCCCCATATTTTTCCACCTCATTGCCGGGTGGGGCGGTGACCCTGGGGAGGGGCTGGAGGGAGGCGGATGGGGGGGACACGTACGAAGCCCCTTCCCCGCCACCGCGTCCCTCGTGCTGTATAAAGGAAATAGCGTGGCTGTGTATTTGTACTCCGACCTTCCGTGTGTCTGCTTTGGCAGACGGTAAACCCTTGTACAGTAGGTCTAGCTGCATGTAATCTGTATGGACAATGGCATTATAAAATGCAATAAAATAAATCACCTATCATCCGTGGTGCTGGCTGCTTCGTTGCACTTATGGGCGAATGCAGCCTTGGCAGGCACCACTATGGAACCCACGTGTGCCAGAGCTCCCATTCTGGTGGGCTGCTGGGTGGGGGTCTCCTCCTGCTGGCATTGCTGCAGCCCCCATGTCCACGGATGCTGGCAGCTGTGCAATCATTGTCAGCTGCCAAGAAGGGAGGAATTTTTGGTTCCCAGCACAAGTCGGCACTGGAGAGCTGCATTGGTAGTAGGAGCAAAGAGGCATTTGGTTTCACTGTGGGTTCAGCCCTCTGCGCTGGGGCTGAGTGGGATGGGGTGGCATGGGATGAGAGAAGATGGCATGGAATGAAATGTCATGGCATGGTGTAGGTGGGATGGCATGGCATGACACAAAGTAGATGATCTGGGATGGCATGAAATGAGATAGCATGGAATGAGATGGCATGACGTGACGTGGTGTAGGTGGGATGGCAGGGGATAATAGAGATGGGATGGGATGAAAGGAATGGTATTGCATCGTGAAGATGGGATGGGGTGACATGAGATGGCATGGCATGATGTAGATAGGGTGAGATGGCATGGCATGGCATGGCATGAGATGGCATGGCACAGTGTAGATGGAATGGCGTGGCACGGGACATCATGTCATGGTGTAGATGGGATGGCATGACATGGGGCAACAGTGGCCCCAGAAAAGCCATAGTGGCAGCTCCAACAGGAGCACCACTCTTCACTCTCACCCCCTCCAGCAGCTCCTGCTCCATCCTGTGCTACTGAAGATTGGCACAAAGGTGAGTTTCTGGCTGTTTGCTGGAGTTAGCTAGAGTAAATCTGCCAGTACAAAATAATAATAATAATAATAACAATAAAATAAAAATAATCAAGTTAATAATTAGTAAGTTAGAGAGTGTTTGCCTTTAGGGAACTTTTCCCCTACCCCTTTAAAAAAAAATAAAATTAAAGTTCCGCAGTGCAGCATCCTCACCAGTGTGATCTATAGCCCTGGGCCTGGAGATGGGGATGGCTATGAGGATGGGGATGAATATGGGGATGGGGACAGGGATGGGGAAGATTTCAACTGCTGCAGAGGCCCCCAGCCAGCTCGCAGCCCCCATTTCACTGCCCAGCTCAATGGCTTGCTCCCATCTGTGTCTAGACCCCGCCAGTATTAATAGACTGCTATATCCCCTTTCCCTCCACTGCTCTGTCTTGGCCAAACTTTCTTAATCTTTTTTCCAGTGAACATTTTCCAAGGCTCCCTGACCCGCAGCCAGCTCGCCCGTGAGTTCCTGGGGTGCACCAAGCACAGCTGTGCCAGCAGCGTGCTGCGGCCCCGGCCCTGAGCACCCGCGGGTGTGAGAGCCACGCGGGACTCCTCCCCACCCCCACCTCCCTCATCATGAGATGGGCACAGGGCTGGAGTGGGTCTGGGGACTGCACGTGCCTCTGATTGATTTAACACTTGGAGAAGGAGCTCAGAGCTTTCCAACTAGAGATTATTTTTCCTTTTTTTTTTTTTTTTCGTTATGTTTTGCTTTTCTTTGCTAGGGATGTGCAAGCACAGTTTGATTGCTAAACCAGTGCATGGCTGCGGGGGGAGACTGGGACTGGGGACACCCAGCCCACTCCTCCCTGTGTCCCTTCCCACTGGGTGCTGCTGTCCCACGCCTGCTTCCATGCTCAGCCCTAAACACAGCCCCTGAGTGGGGTTTGCTGCAGGCAGCAGAGCACTGTGTGGAGATGTGACACTGCTCTGGGATGTGCCATGGGGGAGTTGAGGCCTTGGAGCAAGGGCTGAGCTCTGCTGTGCTCAGTGCACTCTCACTTGGGCCATCCTCATTGGGTCCTTGTGGGCATTCAGCTAAAAGATTGCACTGCTGGTTAAAATTGCACCAGGGTAAGCACAGCTTTCAGATTGTTAAAGGAGATGGGGAAGAGAAAAAAATAAATGAAAAAAGGATATATATATTTTTTTCTTCTAAAATGAGCATTCAGGAATTGCAGCAAATGTGCTCAGAGATGGGACCAAAGGAGCAGTGATGGGTTTTGCTCTGTGCTTTCCTCTCCCTTGAGTGGTGGTTATACTCCAGCAGTCCCTTCACGCACCACGACCATAACCCTAAACCAAACCCTAACCCTAAACTTGACCCCAACCCTAACTCTAACCATAAACTCTACCACAACTCTAACTACAATCCTGACCATAACCCTAACCTTAACCTAACCCTGACCCTAAACCTAACCCTGACCCTAGCCCTAACAGTGACCATGACCCTAATCCCAATAAACCTAACACTGACCCTCATCCTTAACTCTTACTCCGACCCTAGCCCTAACTCTAAATCAAACTCTAATCCTAATCTTCACCCTGACATTAACACTAACCCTAACCCTGACCCTAACCCTAAACCTGATGAGAACACTAACCATAATCCTGACCCTAACCCTAACCCTAACCATAACCCTAATCCTAACTGTAACTATGACCCTAATCCTAACCATAACCCTAATAACCCTGACCCTGACCTATCCCCATGTCAAGGTGTGATGGGATGACCATGAGATAGCCCACGAGCTCTACCTGCCCGCAGACCCTTTTTCTGTGCCACTCTGGCAGCGCTGTGTTCCCATGGTCAGTGCTCTCTGCCAGCAGCACCGTGAGCCCCTGGAGCTGGGGGGCAGCATGGGGGGGGCAGGGGTCTCTGCTCCAAGCACTGCTTTGTGTGGGGTGGGGTGAGCCTGCAGCCCCCTGCCCGCAGGATGGAGAACAAAGGGGGTTTGTTGGGGCACGGGCTGTGAACTGCAGTTAGCGCAGGGCAACCCGAGCAGAGAGCTCCCCCCCTGTCAGCCCCCCCTTCCCCCCAGCACCGCCCTGGGGTGGGGGAGAGCACCGTGCTTTAATTTTTCCGTCTCTGAAAGATGAACATTCACGGGGCCCTTTCGCTTTTCTTTTTTATTACTATTTTTTTAATATAAGTTTCAATGTCCATTTCCTATTTATTTAATATTATTATTATTTTTCATATTTACAGAAATAGCTCGTGACTCATCAAAAACCTCCGTGCAGAAAAGCTCGAACAGAGGGGTCATTCACCGGGACCCGGCGAGCGCTCCCCTCCCCCACCCCGCCCCGCTCCGCGAGGGCTCTCGGGCGGTGCTCTGCTCCGGGATTTCGTGCACCCGGTGCCGTAAGGGCGCAGACGGAGCGGGGCCCGACACAAACACGGCCTCGTCTGCACCGCGTGGCTCTGCGGAACCACAGCCCCGCTCACGGCAGGGCCTGGCCTTGGGGTTTTTCTGTTGTTTTCGGATTGCAAGCGTTTTCTTTTCGCTGTTTATTTTCTCTTTCGAAACTGCAAAGAGTTCAGGGAGGGATGGGAGCCCGCGGCTGTTGCAAAACTCACTTAGCACTGCTAAGCTGGGGCTTTGTGCGGAGCCTGTGCTGAGCCTGAAGCTGGGGGTTGGCTGCCAGCCCCTCTAAATCCCCACTGCCCATCCACACCCTGCTATCTGCAGCACCCCACTGCTCATCTCCACTCCATTGTCCAGCTCACTTCATTACCTGTTCCATCCCATTGCCCATCTCCCCGCATTGCCCATCCCCACTGCCCATCTCACCCCATTGCCCATCCCACCCCATTGCCCACCTCACCCCACTGCCCATCCCCCTCCCCCATTGCCCATCCCATCCCATTGTGCACCTCACTCATTGCCCACCTCACCCCATTGCCCATCCCCATCCCATTGCCCACCTCACCACTTTGCCCACCTCACCCCATTGCCCATCCCCCCCATGTTTGGATTTTGGGGTGAGGCAGTGGGGCCAGGTGGGCACTGCAGGTTGGCTTTGGCTGTGTGATCCCAGCACAGCCACTGCCGTGAGCTCCTGTGAATGTGGGTCAGTGAAGTCCCACACCCACACCAACGGCCTCATCTCCCACAACACGCCACGCTCAGTGCTCAGGCTGTTGCAGGGCCGGGTTACGCTCACGGCAGGACCCGCTTTGTACAGCACCGTGCTCACACACCTCCTCCTGCTGCTGCAGCAGAATGGCAGAAATACTCAGGGGACGCTTTCTTTATAGGGGACACCGCTTGGTTTTATGGAGAACGCTCCCATCGGCGTGCTGGGCGCTCCGCGTGGCTGAGTAATCTGTAACCCACAGCAGGGAACTGCCCGGACTTGTTTGCACACCCTCCTGCTCCTCTGCATCTGCTGTGATGAGGACAGCCCCATCCCTCTCCCGGGGCTCCCCATATGGGGATGGGGCCCTGGGGCTGCCATACCCGGGGTCACACTGCACTGCAGCCCCACAGCAGGGGAGGGCTTGGGGGCGATTTGTGCAGGGCCCTTTGTGGGGTGTGAGCTGATGGACGGTGGTGGTGACGTTCGGGAGCTGCCCCTCCAACGCAGTGTCTCCAAGAGAGGATGAGGAAGGCTGCAGCCGGGCCACCGGAGGCTCACGTGTGTCAAAATCCCCCTGAATGAAGGTGGGCTGCAGCTTCAACCCTCCACTGGGAAGAGGCAGCACGGGGGTGCTCGGGAAGCAGGGGAGGGCACAGCAGCGCAGAGCCCACTGCCATCGGGGCAGCGTGGAGATGGGATGCGCCCTGCCCAGGCTCACCAGGAGCCCCGGGCACCAGGAGCAGGGACCTCGTGGCAAAGGGACGTGGGTGACACAAGGCGGTGGGCACCGGGCTGTTCATCAGAGCCAGATCCTACCTTTGGTTTTGGGGTCACAAAGGGGAGACCCCACACCGAGGCTCTGTGGGATGCCTGGGGGACAGCAGCAAGGCCGCGGTGCTGAGATGGGTAAATCTCTGTCCCCTGTGGAGCCCGTGTCCCCGGGGTCCTGCTGATGGCACATGAGCAGCAGAGCTGGGGCCACGGATCTGCATCCTCAGAGGACTCTCGAGGCAGTGCCGCCCCATCCCACTGCAGCTCCTCGTGCAGTGGGCCCCAGTGCTGCACAGCCCCTTCCTCCTGAGCCATAGGAGCACAGTGGGGAGATCTCAGGCCACGACTCAGCCTCTCCAGCACTCATTTATTTCCATGGGTTATCAGGCCGAGCTGTCAGCACGGGGTGTGGGGGAGTGCTGCTCTGCAGCCCCATGGCTGAGCCCAGCACGTGGCACTGCCCCTGGCATCAGGCAGCCCTGTCCAGCGGCCTGCTTTGTGCAGGTGCCAGGTAAGCAGGGAGGAATGTGGGGCTGGCGTGGCCGTGACTCACTGACACCCCACCGCCCCATGGTGCCACGAGCACACCTGGCCCCGTGCTGGGTGCTGCCCTAAGAGATGTTTCTGCATGCTCTGGATGATGAAAAGGCTCTGGTCACTGTCCTCTGGTGACTATGGGGTGACGGCAGCAGAGGAGGGGATGGGGGGCGGTCACCAGCTCCAGCAGTGGGTTTGGACCCCGGGGGCCATAGCTCTGTGCTGCAAAAATGGAGCGCTGCGACCAGAGTGGAGTGATCCGAGGGAAGTTTTGTGACCCCCCCCCCCCCCGGGGCAGGGAGGGCTCTTGGCTGACACCCACAGCAGCAGCCGAGCTCCGGAGGGATTACAGCAAAAGCGTTTCCCCAGTGCTGTGCGAAGGGACGGCTCCCCGTGGGGGCACAACAACAAGCCCGGAGGGCAAAGGGCCGCCCCCACCCCCACGGGGAACGCGCCCCGACGCTGCGTGCGGGGTTGGGTGGGAGGGGAGAACTCGGACCGCGCTTCCCCACGAGGGAAACTGAGGCACGGCGCGGGGGGCGGGGGCTCGCGGACTCCTCCTCCCTGCGGCCCTCCCATCGGCACAACGCGGAGCCGAGAGCAGCCCGAGAGACCCCCGGGAGCCGGGAGCCCTCCGCCTTCCTCCCCCTCCCCCCCGCCCCCTCCTCCTTCCTCCCCGCTCCGCTCCATCCCCCGAAAGAAACTTTCCTCCCCTCCTCCTGGGCGCAGCGCTTCGGCGGACGCAGGCGGTTGTTTGTTTGTTCTCGCGGCTTTTTCTTCTTCTTCTCTTTTTTTTAAGGAATTGGGGACAAAAAAAAAAGTTAAAGAAAAAAGCAAAAAAAAAAAAAAAAAAAAGCAACCATCCCCCAACCCCGAGCGGCCGTCGGGGATTGCATTGCTCTGCGTGGGGCGATGCGCGGGGGGGACCGCGCGGGGAGGAGGGGGCGGGCGCGGGGCTGAGGGGCCCAGGTGAGCCCGGGGGGGGTGGGGGAGAGGGGGGGCGGGCGGCCCCGTCCGTCCGACGGTGCCCGTCCGTCTGTCCGTCGGCCGTCCGAGCGGCGGTGCGCTCCGTGTGTGTGCGTGCCCGTGTCCGCGTGTCCGCGCTGAGCCGTCCGTGCCACCGCAGCGCCGATGTCCCGGCAGAGCCGCCCGGAGCCGCTCCGCACCGATCCGCAGTCAGGTACCGGAGTGGGGAGGGATGGGGGGGGAGATGGTCCGAGGAGGGGGACAGTGTGGTGTGGGTGCCTGTGCGTAGTGGGGGGAGGGGGGGTCGTGTGTGCGTGGGTCTGAGTGTGGGTACGCGTGTGCTGGGGGTCGGTTTGTGCATGGAGCTGAATGTGTGGGAATGGTTGGGGGGGTCCTGGGGGGGAGTGGGAGTGCTTGGCTGGAGGAATGGGAGCGCTCAGCTTGGATGGGGTGGGGGGTGCTGGAGCTGCGTAGCTCAGAGAGGGGGGTCTCATTGCAGGGCTGCCTGGCTTTTTTGGAGGTGTGGGGGTAGGGAGGGTGTGTGGGGGTGCTTGGCAGGAAGGGGTGCGTGTGCGCGGGGCTGACGGTGTGCGTGGTGTGGGGGGGAGGGGGCTGTCCCCCGTGTGCACGGCTCTGTGCACGGCTCTCTCTGCGTGCACGAGCACTGTGTGCGTGGCTGTGAGTGCGTGCACACGGCTGTGTATGTGCACGGCTTTGGGGGGTGGGGTGGTGAGGCCTTTTCCAGGAAGGTCGCAGTGTGCGTGTGTGCGTGTGTGTGTGTGCGCGTGTGTGTGTGTGTGTGTGTGTGTGTGTGTGTGTGTGTGTGTGTGCACGTCTGGTGAGCGCAGCTGATGCCGTGAGCCCTTGGGGAGTGCAACACAAACTTCGCAGTGATTCCTGTAACTTTGCCAAGTGCACAGGACAGGGCCGGGCTGGGCTGGGGCCAGCACGAGCTGAAGGGGTTAAAAACATCCCCGGGGGGTTGAGTGCGAAGGGTTGGGGCTGTTCTGCAGCCTGGGGGTCTGTGCTGGACCCCGAGAAGAGTGGGGGTGCCCGGGCCCCTTCCCCACCCACAGCAGCTCCCTGAGGTCCCTCGGACAACAGGACACAGCCAGGCAGAATTGGGCCATGGAGGAGCGGGTAGAAAAGTTTGGAGGAATCTTCACTTTTCCCATGGGACATATCTGGGCCCTCAGGTTGCTGATCCTGCAAAGATCCATGCACTGAAAGTCCCTGTGGTGACAGAAAACCATCAGAGCAGGATGGTGACGGGGGGAGGGAGGGTGGGACCCCCATCTGCATGCTGGGAGCTGCGCGGTGTCACTGCAGGCACAGGGATGTAGAGCCCAGGCTGTGTGCAGCTGGACTGCTCCTTGTTGCTTTTGGCCCCCAAGCATGGCTGGGCCCGAGCACTAGAGAATGCATCCTCTTGTTTTCTTCCCCCGCTTCTCCTGCTGGATGCTGTGCTTCCCGGCTGAGCTCTTAGTGCTGCTCTGTGCTGTCAGACCTGGGGCAGTGCACGGTGCAACGCTTCCAGGGCTCCCCTGATCCAGATGGGAGATGGGGAACCATGTCTGAACCTTGTGCCAAAAACTCTCACGCAGGAGCCAGCCGGCACCCCAAGTCGGTGGTGCTGTCGGAGCGAAGCTCTCTTTAGGGCTCCTAGAAACCCATTCGGTGCATTGGAAGAGCAGCCCTGCATCTTTTCCATGCTCCCAACTCGTAGTGTGGCACGGGGATTCGCTCAGCACCGCTGCACAGAGCGGCCGTCCCTGAGATGGGGGCACGTGGTGGTCAGGGCTGCTCGGGTTGGGGCTGCATGGGGCTCTTGGTCTCTGTGGGCACCGTGCTGGGGGTGCATCTATAGGACCCCCCCATGTGGCCCTTACCAGGCAGCAGGGACCACACTTTTCACCCCAGAAGGAGCCCCGAATCCTTTGCTCACCCAACAGGAGTGCTTTGAGGAGCAGCTTGGCACTGCGCGGCGCAGCGCTGGCTTCTTGGTGAGCGATGAATGGACGCGGCTGCTCGGCGCGTTTTGGCCGCCTGACGTTGCAGTGCAGAGGCGTTATCTCCTGGGCAGCTTCCAGTGGCCCTGCCGTGCTGCACAGAGCCTGGGAACTTCTGCTCATCTCCTTTTCCAGTGCCCCACAGATTAGACCAGATCATTTGGTAGCACTGAGCCTGTGGAATAAACGGGGAAGCGAGTGGTGTGGCAGCCATGTGGGCAGAACTGGGATGGCACTGCTGTGCTCAGCCTCATTTCTCTGCTCTGGAGTTCATTCCCTGTCATGTCTGGTGCCCACAGCTTCATCCTGTCCAGGGCCGCCCAGCCCCAAAACAGCCACAGGTGGTTTGCAGAGGAGCCTTGGAGAGAAGAGGCGATTGTTTGCTCGTGTGAAGCATGTGGGGTGTAACTGTTTTCTGGAGGAATTAGACAAAAAAAAAAGAGGGGAGAAAAGCAGCCCTCCATTTGGCAGTGGGACAGGCTTTGTCCTTGCTTCCCATTGCAGGGCACAGGGATGGCATAAAAAGGGCCTCTTTAGAGGGGTCCCGGAGGGGTCCCAGAGCCCCCCCGCAGCCAGGCAGGAGCAGGGCTGTGTCCTGCATGGAGAGCTGAGGGACGCACCCCTGAATGAGGGCGATGTAAAGGGCTCTTTGCTCAGCGTAGCACTGCTTTAAGTGAAACTGCCCACAGAGCTGTGCTCAGTAAGTGCAAAGAAGAAAAACAGACCCCCCCCCAAATAAATACATCCTTATGTTTCCCCAGTTTAAGCCTTTTAGCTCTGCTTCAGTTTTCTTTTGTAGTTTGTCATCTGCTCATGAAAACACTCTGTTCTGCTCCTTTCCCCTCTTACCCGGGGCAGAGGCAGCTTGCTGGCTTCTTTCAAGCGTTCCTTGTTGTGAGCAAAACAGAGCAGTCCCACCAGGGCTGTGCCCATGGCCACCAGAGCGTCCCCATTCCTCCTCCAGCTCCTAATTGGATTTCCTTGGGAAGTGCCTGTTGGGCTGTGTGAGCTGCAGGAGCCCAAGCTGTCCTCAGGGCATTTTCTGTACTTTTCCTGACTTTTTTTTTCCCAGCACTCTGCTGTCCTGTGCTGGTACCAGGAGGTTTGGGTGGCAGCGCTGGGGGTGCTGGGCTGGGGCTGGGAGAGGCTCTGTGCAGTCCTTTCCATGTGTCCCCACTCCAGTTGTGCTGGTGGAAATGAGCTGGTGCACGCAGCAGATGAGCTAATGTGCATCTTTTTCCCCAAATCCCCATCCCCAGGCTTTGCTTGGCCACGTGCTCGTACAGGCATTGGGTGCATGCCCATCTTCTCAGCCAGGCTTTGGCAGCCTCTTCCCAGCTCAGCCTGTGGTTGACCGTCACCCCCCACTCCAGGGCTGTCCTGCAGTGTGTCCTGCAGGGCCATCTGCCCTGCTCTGTGGTGTAGTGCCCTGGGGATGTGCTTTCAGCCCACCCTGTGCTCCTTGGGTCGCTCTCACAGGAGGAGGAGGCTCCCAGCTCCACGTGGGCTCCTTCCCTGGTGCGGGATGTGGGGCAGGATGGGACAGTACTTGCCTGGTTTGGCCTCTTTTGGTTCCAGGGATGAGAATGCAGCGCGTTCTCCCAAAGGGCCACCCCAGTGGCTCATTGTTGGCCACGCTGTGCCATGCCCTGACCTTTGCAGAAGGGTTTGTTGCTTGCTTTCAGCTCCTCTGAAGCTGCTTTGTTGTCTGTGCATAGGAGAGATCCCAACCTTGCAAGCATGCAGCCCAGCAGGACGGGCAGAGCGGGGAGGTTGAGCACCAGGACAGTAAGGTTTGGGCTCCGTTGCTTTGGGCGTTGCTCCCCCAGTGAACCACGCGGTGACAGAGCTGTGCTTCATGCTGCCCGAGCACCGTGGCTGTGCTAACATAACATACACTGAGGTGGGGGAATGTGTGATGGGCACTTCAAATGGAGCACTGGTAGATCTCAGGATGAAAGGTGCTCTATGACTGCAAATGATTACTCTTGTTAATGACCATGTCCACCAGCTCACATTTATCTGCTCTTCAATTAACTTTTTTTTAAGGACTCTTAGCAGGTTAGAAAGACACAAATTTTCCTTGGCAGAACCTGTGCTGCTTTGACCCCATAAGGTTACACGATTGCTGTACTGGCATGGTCCTTAATTAGGCTCTCCATAATTTTCCCCGGCACAGCGGTGTGGCTCGTTGCTCTCTAATTCCCAGAATCTCCTTGGATCTGACAGCCATGGCTTTATCCACTTTCCAGGCTTCTTGTCCTTAGGGACACATGCCATGTTGCAGGACCTCCTCCCACAGCCTTCTTATCCTGCAGGGCTTCCATGTTCCCTTGGCCAGCGAGGTTGGGTGCTGGGAGCTCCTTGATGCAGTGCTTCTTGGTGTCAGCGCGTACTGACTCAACCCCAGACTGCATCTTTGATCCTTCGTTGTTCTGCGTCATTTTTCTCCACTCCCTAGACCCTATTGTAGGGTCTGTGATGTTTGGGGTTGCTCTTTGATTTCCATAGGCAGAGCCTGGAGCAGCATGGGGCAGGAGCCAGGTCCTGCTGGCTCTGCTTGCACAAGTTGTGCCGTGTATTCCAGTTTAGTTCACCCCCACCAACCCCATTGTTGCCACTGGGAGGACCGAACTTTCTGTGAGGGTCTGGGGCGGTCAGTGCGTCCTTCACAGGAGTGGTTGGGTCTGAGAAGGCCTTTGGGTACTGGGGTTTGTAGGGGCACCCAGGTGCAGGGTCTGTGCTCCAAACCTGGAGTGGGGTTTGATCGCTGGAGGAGCTCTTTGGAGCTGTGGTTTGAGCCCCTGCCCTGCACCAGGATGGATGCAGGTCCAGCCTACCCAAAATTCCTCTCTCCCTACCCACCCAATGCCTATAAATAACAAATAATAACAACTCCCAGGCTGGAAGGCCATTTGGGGTTTTGTGGGTTTTTTTTGCTTTGTTTTGCTTTTTGCATTTAGGAAGTAACTTTTCATAGAAACCAATAGTTGTGTTGGTTTTTTTGACCAGATTCTTCATTGTCCCAGAGGCAAAGTGTTTTCACAGTGCACAGCCCAGGTGAGCAGGGAGGAAACACTTCCCAGGACTGAGCTGGAGCTGGAGCTGGGCTGGATGGAGCTGGGGCTTGATCAGGAGCAAGGTGGCTCCTGGGCATTGCTCATCCTTCCCTCACAGCCTCCTCTTCCTTTCTCTGAATATCACTGAAATGCATTAATTTCAGACTGAATGTAAATAGGCCGTTTGGATTCCTCCCAGTTGAGCAAGCTTTCAGACCAGAATTCTGCTTTCCTCTCCTCCAGTCTGGCTCACGGGATTGGAAGGATTTGCTTCAGTGCTGTCTCTCCTGCACTTGAAACCACTTAATCAAGCTCTAAAATATCCCTTGAATAGGTCAGGCAGGCACCTGATTGGGCCAGGCAGCCTGTATGGGAAAGCCAGGCGAGATTACGCGCTCATTTTATCTGCATAAAAAAGATTAGAAAGCTCCCAAACCAAATATCGCCGCAAGGTAGCGTGTTGGTGGCGAACGCCTCGCTCAGCTGGCTCTGTGTCTCCATCCAATGCAGTCCCTTCGCCGCCCAACCGCTCCTGGGAGATCAAAGGAGAGAGAAAGGAGACGTGTCACCAGAGATGTGACCCATAATGCTGGATGTGGATCTGGATATTTGGATCCAGATGTGGATCCAGATGGGTTGAGCCTCTCTTCTGACCCCATATTCCCCCCTCTGTGGCCAAAGCACCGCTGGGGCAGTGGAGAACCAGCTCATCCCCCCACATTCTGCTCCAGCTGAGGAATCCCAAGTGGGAGCCATGGGAAAACCTGGGAGGATCTGACCCCAAAGCATGCCTCCAGCATCGCATCTTCCCACATCCTCCAGCTGGGGGCCACACGGAGGGGACAGTCTGCAGGTCCCTGCGGTCAGCCAGAGCCCGCTGGGTGCAGCAGGGCCGTGCTGACGGCAGCAGTGCTCCTGTTTGTGCCTCAGAGCCAGCGCTGCTGACACGCTGCTATTTCCTCTTGTTTGTGCAAGGCTTTGTGGATGGGTCAGCTCAGCCCTGCGTGCACTGGGGAGCAGCGTGCCTCCTGCCCTAAGCACACAGGGTTCTGCCCCTTGTCAGCACAAAGCTGGTGGTGCGGCACAGGGCCCCTCCTGCTGCTCCCTTCCCCGTCATCCCAGCTCTGTTGGCGTGTTTTGTTTTGCAGTAGTGTTTCGTTGCACGATGCAGTGAAAGGCGATGAGACCTTCCAGCTCTTTCCCCTTCTCCCTCTGTTCTTCTCAATCCCTGTTTGGAGCTCCGTGGTTTCCTGGGGCTGTTACAGAGGGTGAGTTTTGACTTTGCAAATGAGGAGGGGAGTCAGGAAAATAGAGGAGCGTGCACGGCTTGGCCTTAGCAGCCAGGAGGCAAATGCGAGGAGCTCCACATCTCTCCTCTTCCCTGATCTCGTGCACCTTACAGCAGCACTGTGATTCGCCCAAGCCTGACTTACTGTCTTTAAAACACTTTATTGTCTCCGTCCTCAGAAAGCATCACACTGTTCCACGTTGCCTTCTGTTTCTTCCTGGTGTTTGGCACAGGGCTGTGCAGACGCTGTGCTAACGCCAGAGTGTCCTCGTGGTCCTTTCAGGGCAGCAGGTCCTTTTGTGTGCAGGGCAGGACAGGAGCAGCTTGCCTGAATCTCTCTCCCACCTATTTTTGTCTCTCTCTATGCCAGCTTGTCCCAGTGGGCGTTGATTTAATTGCCATCTTCCTCCTTCCATTGCTGTGGCTGTGTGTGAGAGCTCATGTCACACAGGGTAACAATATGGGTGCAGCAGAAAGCTTCTCTGGAGTGATGCTCAGTGCCTCGAGCCCTGTCCCGTGCCCTCCATTTGCAGCTCCAATTGCACAGCTGTGGCTCAGAGCTCCGTGTGGGGCTGCCCACCCATCGGGGTGTCAGTCTTTGCCTCCCAGCAGGCTCTGAGTCAGGCCAGCCCAGGTCAGGACACGACAGAGGACGTGGCTGCAGCCCTGTGGGGTGTTACTCACCGTTACACCACGCCTGTGCACAAACACCCAGAGGCAGGGGACAGCCTGCCCTCTTCTCTCTGTTTCACCTTGGGCTCTCATAGGAGCATGGGAACCAGTTTTCCTTGCTCCTTTCTGGGGCGTGCTCTTTCCCACCCTGTTTGGGTTTCGGAGTCGAACTGCTGGACTCAGCTGGAGCTGCTGCATTTCCATTGTGAGCACCAGAATGGATGTGGAGAGCTTGGTGCCAGGCTCTGCTCCAAAGGTTCCCTCAGCTGAAGAGTGATCTGTGCTCCACCAGGAGCCCCTCAGAGCAGGGCTCTGTGACCACAGGCAGGTTGTTTCTTCCCATCCCACCTGTAGCAATCACAGCTGTGCTGGGGAGGACTCATGCTCTGGGGCATGGCAGTCCTATGGGGAAGCCAAGGCAGGGGATGAACGCATGGGGCTGAGTACACACTGTGTGCATCCCTTCCTGCCCACCCCAGGCTGCGTGTGTGCCCCAGCCTTCCTTGTAGGACCTCTTGCTACAGTCCCTGTAATTATACAGGTGAGGTCTGCCCGGCTCCAGCTTGTAGGACCTGTTGTTACACTGAGCGTAACGAGGTGGCCGAGGGCTCGCTCTGCCCCCCACCCCTGCCTGCCTGCATGTAGGACCTCTTGTTATAGCCAGGGAAATTACAGCTGTTTGGTCTCCCTCCCTTTGCCCAAGCTATAATTTAGGGTTATATAAAGTGCAGTCCAGCCCCTGTTGTGCAAGTGGCTGCTATTCCTGTGCTGGGGAGGGGGAGGGGGCTCTGCAGCCCCCCCAGGTCACCTGCTGGGGGGTGGTCCCCATTCCTGGCTGGGATTTTGCAGGGGGATGTGTGGTCCTGGGGTTTGTCCCCACAAGGCAGGTGGGGAGTTTGTTTGTTTGGGATTTGGCTTGCCACAGTCGAGGCAGTCCCACAGGGGCTGCTCCTGTGCCAGGGCAAGCGGGGTATGATGGAGGTGGCTGGCAGAACTCTGTCATGAGAATGTGGGGAAAGCATGGCTGGAGTTGCTGGGTGTTACCACATCCCCTCTCTCTTTGGAAAGGGAATCTGAGACCCCAGGAAGGGTTTTAGGAGGGTGCACATAGACCTCTGTCATTGCAGGCGGGGAGGTCTAATGCGACCCTAAATCCTTTGCAGCTGTCCAGCTGTTCCCCCAGCTGTGCAGCCAGTAGACATGACTTACACCCCAAAGCAGAACCCCAGAATGTGATCCAGGGCTGTAATTGCCCAGGGGCTGTGTTGGTGGCCATGACCCCCCCAAGCTGCTCACCCCAACCCCTTTCTTTTGCAGAGGTGGGTGAGACCTCGCACCCTCCACCTGCACCCCCCAGGAGCGAGAAGCCCCCGGACGATGCTGAGTCCCGAACAGCGCTGCCCAACGGCACCACAGCAGCCAGGACCGAGCTGGGGGGCACTGCCGAAGCTGTGACATGTGAGTGCTCCTTGGCAGCAGCGCTGGCAGCTCCCGACGTGGCTGCTGCTGATTAATAAGTGATAGTGTTCATTAACGAGGTGAGCAGTGGTGGAAAGCCGTCACCTTGGTGCGTGTTGATGTGCCCACGCTCTGTGTCCCATTATGGGGTGGGAGAGCAGAGCTACCCGCACTGCTTGGCCTCCAGCCTGGATGTGAGCTCCCAGGCCGCCCCTTAGGAAGCATCTGGATGGATGCGGGTGGGTTGGTGCTTCCCCCTGGGGGAGCAGGGTGGGGATTAGGTTGTGGACACTGAAACGCGGGCGCTGCTGCCTGGAGCAAGGAGAGCGCACGTTTCTCCAGCTCCAGCCCAAGCCCTGCAAGCATCTGGGAGCTGGGCTGGCTGCCCACAGACATTCTGCACCTCTGAGTCATGCCGCAGCCACTGCACCCCGTGCACCGCAGCCCCGCAGAGCCCCCTCCCCACCCTGCAGGGCTGAGGGGGCACAGCTGGGCTGGTGGGGGGGGGCAGTGTGAGGGGCAGCCCGCTCCTTCCCCTCTGACCCCTCAGCATCACTGCCAGCTGCCCTTGCAGCCCACTGCCACTGCATTCAGTGCAGGGTCAGAGTGCGGTCCAGCCCTGCTGGTGACCCCCTCTGTGGGCACAGCCTGGCACCAGGGAGCCTGAGCTGCTCCACAGAGCATCTCCCAGGAGTGAGGCACAGTGTGCCCACCCCTGGAGCTTTGGGTTGGATGCAGACTGGGTCGGTGCCATGGGTTGCTCCTCCCCACGCTGCCATCGCCCCACAGAGCATCACACACTGCTCCGTGGCTGCAGGTTGAGGGGCCATCTCTCCAAAGAGCTCTGAAGGCTTTCCTGAGAGATGGAAGCTATTTTTCTTAAGAGAGAGGGGGGATTGCTGGCTGGCCCTCCTTGCTGCTCGCTGGAGCCAGAGCACAATTCTGATTTACAAACAGTTTAATCTGAGGAATGCAGCGAAATGGAGAATGCCAAACCCAGCACACCGCAGGCTGATGTGAGCCATGCTGCTTCAGAACAAAACAGAGGGTGAAGCTGGGGGCTGCAGGGAGAGCAGTGGGCAGAGGCAGCTGTGCTGGGCTCTGTGTGCTCATCCCCACCCATAGCTCCAACCAGCCCTGGTGCCGCTGTCCCCACGGGCTGCATGCACAGTGGTGGCACCTCAGTGTGTGCTCCTACTCCTTGGGATACCAAACCCCAGGACTCTGGGAGGTGGTCAGGCAAAGTGTCCCATTTTATCCACTATCCATTTCCCCTTTACCCTTTCTGCCCTTCTCCCACCCCTCCTGTTTTCAACCCAGTCTTCCAGTTCAGCGCTGGTTGTTGTAAGATCATCTCACCCGAATGCCCATGCAGACTTCTGCAGCTCTCATTTTGGAAGCACCACAGGCACACGCTTGTGGGTTTCATGCCTCTGTCTATTTTTGCCCGTGCAAGACAGGCAAGGCAGTCTTTGCCATGTCAGGGGGTTGAGCCATGCCCCCTCCTCCCATGGGTCCCCCCACGGACACGCTGTGCAGAAAGCAGCTACTGTTCCCAGTGGCCGGAGGTGCCTTTGCCCTCGAGCCTCCAGGCTGAATCATCCCTTGTTTACTGGCACGAGAGAGGGAAATCAAAGCTTGGCAAAAGTTCCGCCAGTCCAGGCCGGGTCTGTGGCTTCAATTGGCATTGCTGCACAGGGGGTCAGACGCTGTAGCCCCCTCCCTCGAGCTGTGTGTGCAGCCCTCTCCTGACCACGCTGCCTTCACCGCACATGGGGACGCGGCGCCGGGCAGGAGCACGCAGCTGGAGGCTGATGGAGCTGATCTGCGTTCCCTCCTCCGGACGAGGAGTTCAGCCAGAGGCTGGGGAGCCCTTTCATTACGCAGCCGGGGTGATGAGCAGCACTCCAGCTTCGCCTTATCTGGCTCAGCAGAGGGGGATGGCCGTGCAGCACCGGGGCTGCACTGTAGGATGGTGGCTGCACCATTGGGTTTCTTTCAGCAGCAGCAGAGGTGGAGGTTTCTCTCCATGCCCTCCGTGCCCCACTCACCTCCACCCCTCCTGCCTGTGCTGGCAGTGCTGGACCCCCTCCCCAGGTCCTCTGCTGAGGTTTGGCAGTTGCATCACATCCCGGACGCCAAGACTTTATTTCTTGCTCTTTTCTCATCCCTCCCTCTCTTTCTCTGACTCTGCCTCCTTCCCTCCAGCTGTCTCTTCCATCTCATTCCTCCTTCCCATTCTTCTAGACAGTGCTTTTGTCAGCATTGCTGCATCCCTACCGCAGTACTGCACCAGTTCCCACGTGCTGGCAGGGGTTGGGGACCAGGACCTCATTTGTCCCCCAGTACAGCACTGCAGGGACCAGCGGTGACACCCTGCTCTCCCCCCAGGCCAGCCCCAGATGCGAGCAGCCACGCAGGCCCCCGGCCCCTGCGCCCACCTGCTGCAGAACGGGGCTGGGCAAGGGCCGGATCCAGGTGGGAACGCGGGGAACGGGGTCTTCCGCCCCCTGCCCAGCTCCCAGAAGCCTCACCGCAAGCTGCAGTCCCACCACTCCATCAACAGCCAGAGCAGCAAGAAGAGCAAGGGCAGCTCCAAGTCAGCTTCATCCCACATCCCTATTGAGGCGCAGGAAGGTACTGGCTCTCTCCAAGGGGGGGGGGTTCTTCACTCTAGCCCCGTATCTCATGGGGTATCTTATGTAGAATCCTCTCAGCAAACCGGGACCCCAAAGTTGAGCAGCAGCCACACTCCCCTCCCCTCCCCTTCTGCACTGGCACCACTCCACTCTCCCTTCCCCAGGGTGCCATTTCATTGAGGGTCATTTCACCTCTTCCAAAATTGGTTTCTTCTGGGGTCTGTGCATGTCCCCCGGCACTGAGGGAGCAGTGCCTGGCTCCCAGCTCCTTCCCACCCCTCCTCTTAATTCCCAGTTTTCATCCTTCGGGGGCTGTGCATCCATTCACCAGCTCAGCACTGGTACCACCCCTCCCTGCCCGCTCTCTCTGTCCGTTCCCGTGCAGACTGCTGTGTGCACTGCATCCTGTCCTGCCTCTTCTGCGAGTTCCTGACCCTCTGCAACATTGTGCTGGACTGTGCCACCTGCGGCTCCTGCACCTCCGAGGACTCCTGCATCTGCTGCTGCTGCTGCAACTCGGGCGAGTGTGCAGACTGCGACCTGCCCTGCGACATGGACTGCGGCATCATCGACGCCTGCTGTGAGTCTGCCGACTGCCTGGAGATCTGCATGGAGTGCTGCGGGCTCTGCTTCTCCTCCTGAGGGCCGGATTTGGGGAGTGGGGACTGTTCCCAGCCCCTCCTGCAGGTCCCCCCCCTCCTTTCTGGGGAAACCCAGATGTGAAATGCCAGAAGACAGAGCCCGGTGAGGAAGGAGAGTGCTACCCCGCCCAGCAAACCTCATCCTCAGACCTGCGACCCTGCTAGATCCTGCCTGGGAAAGGACGAATCAGCAGGGCTGGGGACAGCCATAGTGCTCTACCTCTTCCCTGCACCCAGGGCTCACGGGAGCATCCTGCCACCTGAGCCAAGCGCAAGAGCTCCCACCCCACGCCATCCCAGGATGCTGCTCCAGGTGCTGTGCCGTGCTTTGGGGTGGCCATCCTCACTTCTTGCATCCTCCAAGGTGGGTGCAGCAGTGCCTTTCACCCCACAGAGACACCCCCTGGCAGCCAGGCTGTGTGGGTGGGCACAGCCCCCCAGCCTCTCCTCGGTGCAGACGTTGGCAGCCAAACACAATAACCAGCCCACAGTGGGGTTGCCCTGCAGCCGCGTGCCTTTGTCCCCACCCGCTCTCTTCCTGCAGGACTGGAGCAGCCTTGCAAGCTGTGAGCAACCCCGAGTGCATCCCTCACTGGGCAGCTTGGTGCAAAATGACCCCCAGCAGCTGCTGGCCCCCATCCCATCACCCCAGGAAGAGGGATGACGGAGGGAGGGTGGAGAATGTCCCTCTGGAGGGCTGGGGAGAAGGGGAGGGAGAAGTGTCATGGTATTATTATTATTTTGTCTTTGGTCCCTTTTGTTACTGTAAATAAAGGTCTTCATTTCTGACTGAGGGCTGCTGCATCACCTCACGTGCCCAAGGATGGGCAGCTCACAGCCACACCACAGCCGCTGTCCCTGCGTCCTGCTGCAGCTCAGGGTATGGGGACCTGCAGAGGCTGTGGGGCTCTTTGTTGTTGTTGGGGCCATGAGATGGCTCAGCAGCAGCCCTGGAGCTCTGCTGACCTCTGCCCCTCACTTCATCTCTGTCACAGGGGCACAATGACCCTAAAAGGAGGAAATAAATGACAGATTGACAACTGTGGGGACGGGTGGGCACCGCCTGCGTCTGGATGGTGATAGGGAGCTGGCAGGCGGACGAGTTTGGTGGCTTGGGTGCTCCTGTGCCACCTCCCAGCCCTGACAAGGGACTGCCAGCCATGCTGAGCTAAGCTATGCTGTGCCATGCCACGTCAGTAAGAGACCGTGACTGCCTCAGAGATCAACCTGGGGTCCCAACCACCCCTGCAAGGCTTCTGGCTGGGCTGAAGTTGAGCAAGGAGGGAAAAACACTTAAAAATCGAGGCCAAATGGGTCAGTTGGTTACAGTGACACGGGCTGGTTCGGGATCTGGGCTGCCTGCCCTCTGGGGCTGCGGCTCAGCCCTTCAACCTATTTTTAGTGCTGAGCGGAAGGCAGTGGGAGCCCGGCACTGGGCAAGTGCACGGCGGGGAGGAGGAGGATGCAAGCAGCCTTCCTCCATCCCAAATGTGGCGGGGCATCAGACTGGGGCTTTAATCCATCCCCAAATGCAGCTGAGCCCCAGGGTGAGGAGTGGGGGCTGCATTTTGCCGTCTGCTCCTGGACAGGCAGCAGTGGGGCCCCAGTGCGGAGAGGGTGGGAGCGTTTCCACGGTTCTGGTGCGGCTCAGCTCCAAGCTGCTCACATCCTTGGCAAGGAGGGACAGAGGCGCCGGCCTTCCCCAGCCCGGCCTCACTCGTGGTGCTAATTAGGAGGTTGGAGCTGGCAGGCTGCTCTCCCCGTGGTAACATGCACTGCTGGAGACGCTTAATGGGGAACAGATTCCCCCGGTGCGGGAGGGCCCTGGATTTGGTCAGGCTGTGCTTGTGTCCCAGTGTGGGTATAGGATGGCATGCACCCAGCGAGAAAAGAATGCAAATAAAATAGCACCCGATTTAGAGCTACCCATAAGCACAGCTCAGCCCTGCAAAGTGATGCTCTGTCCTCAGAGGGCCAATCTCCTCCACCAGCTCCATGGGCTGGGCATTGTCACGCAAGGCCAGGGGTTTTTAAGTCCCTTTCCCAAGCCTGGAGTGCATTCACTACCCATGGTGTGCTGCAGGGTGGGAATGGTGGTGCAGCGGAGCATGAGTGCCTGGAAAGGGCTGGAAGAGCCAAGCACACGCCTGCCTCTGGCTGCAAGCTGCTGCTGGCCGTGCACCTTGCAAAGCACGGGGAAGGAAGGGGTTAACCCTCCTGCCTGGGAATTAATTAACAGCAGATGTGTGCAGTTTTTTAACTAATTACTATCCTGCCAGCTCTTGGTTTTTGCTCTTGCCATGGAAGACTCAGAGCTGGGAGCTGTTGCCCTATGCCCATGCAGATGCCAGCCCTGTGTGCCCAGGCTCAGCACTGTCCTCCCCCCAGCCTGGCCGGGGGGAATTGAGTTAAATGGGCTGAAGTTCACGAGATGGTCCATTGCTCTGTTCCTGCTGCTTTTAAAGCTCAGTGACAGGTGACGTGGCACTGCCTGCCCAGGGTGGAGGTATGTATTGGCTGCATGGCCCCACCCTGGGCAAGGGGAGCTGCACCACTTGTTGCCTTCAGGGCTTTCTCTTACATCGCTCTGCTGGCCATTTATTACAGACGAGACATTGGATGTATTAATAACAGAAGCTGATCTTCTAATTGCTGCCAGCCTGCGTGCTCTCAGGGCTGCCCACAGGGATGCACAATGCCTGGGAACGCAGCAGCATGCAGCAGAGCCCTGACGTGCCATGAAGGGGGCTGAGCCCCTCCTGCCCCACGGCTCAGGGTACCGGGTGGGTCAGCAGTGATCGCTTACAGCAGCTGTGGTTATTTCTGTCCACAATCACAATCAAAAAAGAGAGTGAGAGGATTCTTTTATTTTCCACTCCAGATACTTTCTTCATCCCATTTCCTCCCTGTTTGCAGGGTGTGCTCCAGCAAGGGGGCCCACAGAGCTCCTTCCTCCTCCCCACTGCTCCCACTCCCCATCCCAGCCCTGTGCAATCCCCATGTGATGCGCTGTCGGGGCAGGTTTGGCCAGCAGTGAGAGAACAGCATCCCACATGTGCGTGCATGCGTGCACACACTGACACACATACACATGAAAACACTTTCAGAGCCAAAAGCCAAAAAAAATTATATATATAATAGTAAAGCTCGATTTCTGCAAGCTGCACAGCTCATGTAATCCCAGTTCTGCTGGGTGAGGGGGACGGGCCGAGGGGAGATGACTGCAGTCTATTAAACTTCCTTTGAGAACCTGCCAGCCTGACAGCAGCTGGAAGGAATTAGCTGCTCAGGTCCACCAGCTCGGCTCTTCGCTTTCACCCTTCCCCAGAACCCAGCCTGGGGCCGCAGCCCCAGCAGCATCACGTTTTCTGAGCTGTCTGAGAGCCCTGGAGCTGGGCAGGAGCAGGTTGAGGCCAAGGTCTCTTTGATGCCCAACCTGTGATAAATGTGAGTGCCCGATGAGGGGAAAGCCGCTGGCTGCCGATGTCCTGCACGCATGCAAAGTGCTGGCAAACGTTCATCAGGCGGCCAAACCCCACATCTGCTGTCACTGCCTGGCATCCTTGAGCTGTGCACTGTGCTGGGGGGCACCGTGCTGTGCCCTCACGGCAGCCCGCAGGGTGCTGCCAGCCCCCCACTGCTGCAGCAGTGATTACCCCGAGCTGTGTGCTGTCTTCGGGGAAGGGGTGCAGAGCTGTCTGATCACTGCAGCAGTGCGGTGTTGGCCAAGGCTGTCGGGTTTTGCTGCCAAGCAGCAGTTTGCCTGAAAGCTCTGCTCCTCCAGCCGGCCCCGGGGCTGGGACCCAAGCGGAGACCGTATATCTCCACGTTCTGCCTTGCTACCAAGTTGGAGAAGGAAAACACAGAGCTGTTGGTTGGTGTTAACCCTCTCCTGGGTGCCATCGAGGAGCAGCAACAGCCCCTCGTCTTTACATGCTGCTGGGACCCTGTGGGGGGATGGGGGAAACCAGGGCAGGGATTCCCCCCCAAAAAAATACACTGAGAACTCAGATGCAACAAGGGATGAAGCCAGGAGGTACATCCCTATGGTTCCCAGGGGGTCGTACATGTATATACCCATGGACACACACACCCAGGGACCATGTGTTTAATGCAGTCCCTCATGCTCATGCCTGAAACAGAGTACTGTGGTGGAAACATGGTTTTAAACAGAAAGAGGGAAGATGTGAGGGGGACATCCTTTACCCAGAGGTGGAGCTGGCACTGCTGCCCAGAGCTGTGGGTGCCCCATCCTTGGAAGTGCCTGAGGCCATGGATGGGCCCTGGGCAGCCTCAGCTGGGGGGGCACCCAGCCCATGGAAGGGGGGGCTCAGCAGGCTGTATGGGCCCCAGCTGTGCTGTGGTTCCAAGAATCCTGTCCATGGGGCAGCCAGATGGACACACGGGGCTCAGCAGCATCAGGCATGGTGCGGGCTGCGTGTGTGGGACCATGTGGTGGCCGGATCCTGCCCAATATTACACCTCGCATTACCTAGGCTGACTGCATCCTCTGGACCCCTGCCTCAGAGCCACACGCTGGGTTCAGGATCCTCTGCCATGGACCTGAGCTGGGAAAGGTGGCCAATAAAATTCAGAGCGAGTTTATTTCCGTTTCACAAACATTCCGTACACATTCGGCGCCGTAATGCACACGGAGTGCTCTGAGCCTATGGGCGCCGCTTCGCCTCTGCCTCCCTTCTCCATCTCAGGTGCTGCTATCGTTGCCGGCAGCCCCAGCATATCTCACAGACACCACAGCCATTGCACGAGGGCCATCCCAGTGCCACCAGTCCATCCCACTGCCGGGTACTGGGGGGATACCTGCCCTGCAGAGCGAGCGGAGATGGTTGTGCACAGCTCTTCAGGAAGAGGTGCCTCATAAACCCAAATAGTGATTTCCTGCTGCAGGCGGTGGGAGTTGTTTTCTTTACAAACGCGGCTGAAACCGGAGAGGGGATGGAGTGACTGAAATATGTGGGAGCCGCGGGGCCGTGAGAGCCAACGCACACACGCAGACACGCAGCACCCGCCGGCAGTGCCAACATTTGAAAGCCATTAAGGGAGGAAGATTCAGCCCTACCTTTAACCCCACACAGAAACGCGCTGAGCGGCCGCAGTGAGTTATAGGGTGGAAGAAGTGGCACCATTTTTGTTTGAAGACCAAAGCACCCATCCCTCCCAAGCAGGGAAAGTTGGCACACGTTTTACACACGTGTGGATCAGGGCCAGCAGCCGCCCTCTCTCATGCATTAATTCACTCCTATTTACGTGCTCAGCCTCCTGTGGGCTCCTCATGCAGCCATTCCCAAAAGTGAGGGTGGCACGTGGGGGTGACCTGAGCCTCCTGTTCCCTTCATCCACGTGTACGTGGGAGATGGACCCCTCTGTGTGCCACAGCATCTCTCTGCATGTGTGTATATATATACAGATATATTAAACCCCACATACATGTTGATCCATATATATGGTTGCTTGTTTGCACACACACAGACATATGTTATGCACCCATCTGCTCGCACCCAAGCCTGGTGCAACCCCCAGCACTCCTCCCCCCACCATCCCACTGTGCCAGGCTCCATCCCAGCAGCAGGCTCTGCACTCCCCTGGGCTCTGGGTGGTTCTCCCAGCACTGGGATGCCCCATGCTCGTTTGCTCTCCCATCTCCATGCTGGGAGAGCAAACATCCCCTTTGTCCCCCTTCCCATGCAATTGTCAGCAAAATGGGAGCCATCCCCTGCACTTCCATTTGGTGTTAATTATTTTGAGGCAGGTGGGGCTGGTGGCTCCTATTTCTGCACCAGTCCCATTGATTTCCAAGCTCATGTCCTGGCTGTGGGCAACAAAGAATTTGGGGTTTTAGGCTCTGAGTTTCAAAGCATGGCTGCACTCCCAGCACTGCTGGTGTCTGCCTGTTGCTGGGGCTGTGCCCTGCTGCCTCTGCCTGCTGCAAAGGGCAGGTGAGGAGCTCACCTATGTCTGCCTTGGCTATTTTACTCGAGATTTTGGCAGCACCTCGGGTACACCACGCGGGCTGTGCTGGCAATCACCGGGTGACCTCACACCTCTGAGCCACCTTTTCTCTCTTTGCAATAAAGCACATCCCAGCTGTTTCCACACCTCCTCTCTTTGTGCTCAGCTCCCCCACCCCCGCCCTGTCTGCACCCCAGCTCCAAGATGACTTCCAGATGCCGCGAACACTCGGCCATATCGCCCCGGGCCCCAGCCCTATAGCACAGGCTGTCCGTCGCACCCAGCCCCGTAGATGCTGACAACACAAACCCGGCCTTTTCCATACCGTCCAGGCAGCAGACTGCCCGACGTGTGAAGTGCTTTGGATGCTCCCACCTGGTCCAGCCGGCTCCGCGCGGCTCGGAGCTGATGTTATCGGCTTGCGGCCGCCCCCTAGTGCAGGGCCCCCCATCCCCGAGCCGCTGCTCGGCTCCCCGTGCACGTCTTGCTGCAGAAGCACTCGGCACCTGTGCCTCGTGGTGACATCCATCCGGTTAGCAGAGAGGGTACAGAGTTTTGTTTGAAGAAGTTTCTAGTCTGAAAGCGCTTTGATGATTCCTTCGGAGAGAGGAAGGGGAAAGAATGGAAGGCAGGAGAAGGAAGGCAGGAAGAAAGAGGGAGAAAGGGGAAAGGGGAGGAAAAAGAAAAAAAGGAAAAAAGGGAAAGAAGGAGTTAGGGCTAGGGTTAAGTAAGGGTTTAAGGAAGGAAGGAAGGATAAGACACATTAAGAGAGATGCTGGAAGCTGCCATGGCAGTGCCAGGACTGCTCAGCTCCGCCTGCCCTGTGGCAGTGACACTCCCCGTGGGGCTGCTCTGCTGTGGGGGAGCTTTGCTGCGAGGCCCTGGGACCAGCTGGGTGTGGGGTGTTCCAGCATTAGTGGAGATGGATGTAGATGTGTGCTGGTAAAAGATGTCAGCAGTGTCAGGGCTCTGTGTAGGCTGGGGCGCCATGGGCTCTTGGCAAGGCAGGGCTCCCTTCCCCAGGATTCCCTTTTCTAAGGTTAGTGGGACAGCTCTGCAGTGAGAGGATGAGGTACACGTGCTCTGCATGCAAGGAAGCAGCTGGTGTAACCCAGGCTGGCGATGGGAGGACAGGGGAAGCCCACGTCCCCACGCAGCCAGCTCCACCTCCCCCTGTGCTGTGCTGAAGGTGCAGCTGTCTTCTGTGACTTTGGGGTTGCATCCTCCTGTTCCTTCTTTAGAGCTCTCTGTCCCAGTGCTTTCCTTCTGCATCAAGCAGACTTTCCCCTCCTAGCTGGGTTTTGCTCTCCTCCAAGCCCTAGGGTTTCTCTATAGCACATGAGATGAACTGTTTGCTGGCAGCTGCACTGGGGCTCTTTGTAGTGTGGTTCCTACAGTGCCCATTGTCCCTGCTCTTCCTGGAAAGCTTCATCCTCAGAAGGGTCCTGGAGCTGCAGACCTGGCTGGGATGACGGACTGCACCAGGTCTCAGCATCCTCTGTCCCTGTGTCTCTCACTGGAGGAGCAAGCAGCTCTGCAGTGACTGCTTCATTTCAGAGGATTTACACTGTGCTTTCCAAGCTCTCAGTGCAAGCAGCTCAGTGCAGCATCAGCCACCACCACCCCTATTCTGGGGAGCACAGAGCAAGCTGGCCTCATGGGTACAGCCCCTAATGGCAGAACGATGAGCAGAATGAAACCCGCCCATCCCTCCCACCCACCCTGCTCAGTGTGCAGATACCTGTGCTGACATCTGCAGGGCCCCCACACAGCACAGCACACGCGGGTGCAGCCATGCCCCCACCCCATGTGGGTGACCCCGCTCTGCACCCCAGTCCTGCAGCCCAGCTCTGCTCCCCAGCAGCCCTACAGCCTCCTAACAGAGAGCAAACGCTCACCTCAGGGAGGAAGGAAGCAAGCAGGAGGTGAACATTTACATCTCAGGCAGTATTTCTTGGCTGTGTATGGGAAGCTGCTGTGACCACAGCACATAAATGGCCCTTTGATTGCTTTTCTACTCCAAGTTCCGAGCAGCCTGAGCTGCCCAGCAGGGCACATCCCGGCACGGACCCCCAGGGACAGCTGTGGGGTGAACACTGCTCTGTGTTGGCCGTGAGCATCTCTGACCCCATCCTTTTGGAACGAGCAGTGAGAAAATAGAGAAGAAAAACCTTGTCCCTTTGTCCCCTCACGTGCCCTCTGCAGATGCATACACAAAATCTAATTAAAATTTAGTGGAAGAATTAAAAAAAAGAACAACATGGGGTTTTTAGCTTAAAAAAAAAAAAAGAGAAAGAGTAGGGGTTCTTAGCTTTAAAAAAAAAGAGAGAAAGAGTAGATCTTTAACAAAGGCCGTAATATTAACGGGGCCGATTCGTCAGCCGCTACCTGATAATATAGAGTTGAGAGAGCTTTATTAACGTTGGGAGCCTTGGCTCTTTGTTAATTACGGGCTTTGCTAATGATTTGGAATATTGGCCGGTTCTGGGGGATGTTGATGAATAGAGACCTCGCCAAGATTTATTCCTAATTATCTCATTTGTCTCCCTCCATTACTTTTTATGGCTGAAATTTATGGAGCTATTACCGGGGACCTCGCCGCAGCTCCGAGATGATTTGGGAGAAGAGAGATGTTTAATAATAATAACAATAATAATAATAATAAAATGCCAGATTAATAGGAAACCAATTACACGGGGGCTGAGGGGATGAGGGGGTGCTCCTCTGTGACCCCCAAGGTCCCCTCCAGCCCCGTTCCCACAGGCCCATGTCCCTGCCTGGCCCTCGGGGACACCCAGAGATGCCGATGGAGCTGCTGTGAGCTCTGTGGCACCTGTAAGAGCCATAGGACACGGAAATCCATCCCATTCTCCTCCCCACTGCTGCTGCCCTGTGCAGACCACAGCCCCGGCACCTCAACCTGTCCCAAAGGATTTTCTCTGTGTCCCCACTGTCGCCCCCCATGGGCCTTACAGGAACCCCACACTGCAGCTCCTTCCTGCAACCCCAGGGCAGAGGGCAGAGCCCAAACCCTTTAATTATAATGTGGAGCAATTATTTTTCTCAGCTGCACTGGGGACTGATTCTCTCCCCAGGTCTCCCAGTAAACATTTTCCCAGTACTATCAAATTTGCCACACAAAGGAGAGCCAGGGCTGCAGCTTATCTCCGCTGAGTATTATTCCCCTATCTGCCAGCATGTAAACCTACTCTCCTCCCGATAAGAGGCCTCACACAAAAGATCAAAGCGAGCAAGGCTCTTACAGAGCAGAGGGTTTTCTTCTTTTCTTTCTCTCCTTTTTTTTTCCCTCTCTTTTTAGTGTTATTATAAATTTGCAGATCCAGAAGAAGCTGCATTCCCGCCCAGTAACGCAGATTAAAATAATTACCCGCAGCTGGTTTCAGCCACAAAGAGGAAAGCAATGCCAAGAGCTGCCCTCGTGGGGGCTGTGCTGCCCGGAGACCCCAGCCAGCACCAAACGGCCCCTACAGAGCAGGGAGCACTGCTCGGCCACAAAATGCAGCTTCAGCGTGCACCCAGTGGGAGAGAGGAAGGGATTTCCCTTTGGGAAACTTGGTCCAAGTGGGGCTTTCTGGGTTCTTTGGGGTTTGGGGGCTGTGCATGGAGCCTGGGCACTGATCTCAGCAGGAGCACCATGCCTGGATCAGCCCCAGGGGAACGCACTGCACCCCGATCCCAAACTCCCTGCAGAGATCAGGAGATCTCAGCACGTTGATGAATGCTGGGGTGGCTGAGCCGGGCTGAACAGCTCCTGCAGCAGGGAGACGGGGGCAGGGGGGAAATTGCACTTGTTGGAAAAAAAATGGATAAGAAAACTTAAAATTCCTTCATTCTTTGGAAGAACAGGAGGGATAACTCACCCTGCTCTTTGATAGCCAACGTGATCAGCACAATATCCTCCAGCTGGGATCAGGCAAAGCTCTTGGGCACAGTGCTGTCCCTCCCTGACAATTTTGTCTGCCAGCCCCCAAACCCATTGCTCAGCTCTCTGGCTGCATCCCTGGGAGGGGATCTGAGCTGCAGACCCACACCCACGTGGAATTGGTGCCAGTGGAAATGGGGGCTGCTGGGGAACTACCTGTGCTCTCTTCCCCTCTGGGTTACAATGAGTGCAGAGGGATCCTCTGGGTTGTTGGAGCTGGTGGCAATGTGTGGGACAGGGATGGCTCTCATCCCAACTGTCCCAGTGCAACCCCACAGATCCCCCATGGCACTGGGACAGTGCTGAGCCCTTTGATCCCCTGTGGTGCTGCTCTGCAGCAGCTGAGGATTGAGCCCTGAACACAGAGTGCCAAGCACCTTCCTTCCACCCATCAACACAGATGGCAAAATCTAAATGTTATGATAAGGTATTTCTCCCAAATTTCCATCTTAATAGAATTACGAGCCTGTAATTACCCTACAAGCCTGAAAACCTGCCGGAATCCCAATTAGGAATCTGAGGACATAATTGGCCCCTAATTAGAAAGATTTGTCAAACGCGAACAATTTTCTCACCTCTTCATTTTCTTTTCTTTCCCTTTTCGTCTCTTTTCCCCCTGGTGCAAATACAGATATTTTCTGTTCCCTCTGCCTCTCCCTATAAACAGGGACTGCACTCTCCCAGCTGCACTGCACTCCGCTCGGTGCTCCTCTGGGCTCTCATGAAAGATGAACTGGGTGGCAGGTGTTAAGTTGTTTTTGTATTTCCTGGAAAACTGAGCTATTGAGAAAAACAACTGAATAACTGAGAGGAAAAAAAGGGGGAGAGAGAGGGGGAAAGACACCAGATTGAAGCCTTGTGGGGTTTTGGCTTTGCTCACACCACAAGGTTTACCGGTGGGCAAAGCTGTTGTTGGAGAAGCTTTTGGGGGTGGGAGATCACAAAATCACAGCATAGTTGTGTTGGAAGAGGCCTTAAAGATCACAGAACCATGGGATGGTTGGGTTGGAAGGATGTCAAAGCCATTGAATAACAGGCTCCCAACTTCTGCTACTGGCAGAGCTGGAGCAAGGAGGAGAAGTGAGAAAATCCAAGGGAATAAAGGGAGGAAGCAGATGGGTTTGCCATAAGAGAGAAGCTTTATCTTTGGGAAATATTAACCATGTTGCTGTGGGGCAGGGGGTCACAAAGCAGCACCAGCAGTCTGATGGGACCCTCGGGTGGAACAGCAGCGCAGCGGGGCCTGGAGCCCAGGCAGGACACTACCTGAGAAGGCAGCAAAAGTTTTGGCAGTATTTTGACATGGGGACTCATCACCACCATCACCATCTCCCTGAGGCCACAGCAGATTGACCCAGTGATGCTGCACTGCTGTGACCAAAGAGCAGGAGAGTGCCAGCATGGGGCTGTCCCCAAGTGGAGGGATGATGCCACATCAATCATGCTTATCATTAAAAATCCCTAACGAGCTCTCTGTGTCCACAGCACATCACTCTGAGGTGTGCACATGAGTGTGTGTCCCCATCCCTGCCCAAGCTCCACCTGGAGCCACACATCCTGGTTCCAGGATCACTGTGCTGGAAGCACAGCCCCCCTTCCTCCTCCTCTTCCTCCCACCAGAGGCTCTTTAGTTAAAAGCGACAACAAGAGGGGAGGGACGGGGGGGGGCACGGGCATAAGGGGAAGCCTGGTTTTCCTAATTAACAATTAGTACAGAGTGTGCTGCTAATTATGTGGTTCCATGTAATTAAGAAGCTAATTAGTGCAATGTCAATTAAGATTTAATTAGTACCCTTGTCAAAAATACTTGAAAGCGCAGTTTATATGCAAGTACTTCAATATTTCAATGGCCATGATCTCCACAGCACGAGGCAGCAGCCTGCTGCCAGCCCTAACCGTGCTGCTCACAGCTCTCCGTAGTTCACTGACATTGTCCTTCCACGCCGCTCGGATCCCCGCTGGTATCGATGCTCCAGTGACATGGCAGCACTCAGCTGTGCTGGAGCCCTCCACCCAGGCTGTATGGGGCAGGCACCCCACTGCCAGCACCACCCAGCAGCTGGGGACAGACCCACGGAGCCTCCCAGCACCTCCCAGCTCCTCGCGAAGTGCACAACCCTGCAGCTTCATCATTTTGGGCACCCAGCACTTTTATCCTCATATCCATCTCCCTTCTCTCCAAAGATGACAGCGATGTGCCCATGCCCAGAGCCATGTCTCGACAGAGCTGCAGATGCTCCTACCAATGCCATGGGGCTCCAACAAGTCCTGGGGAGCCAGTGGTGGTGGCAGAGCAGAGTGGAGACGTGGGTCAAATAACCCGCATTCCCAACACCCACAGTACCCCCAGGGAGGGCTCCTGCAGCTCTGGGCCAGGGCTGGGATTGCACAGGAATTCCTCACCTGGGATGAGGGAGGGGGAGGAAAGGCAGAAATACACACAGATCTCTCAGGGTTTCAGGAGGAGTGCACACAAAAGCCCACCTACAGAAAGAAAAGAAAAAAAAAACAACACAAAAAGCACAGAGAACATGCTTGGCAGTGTGTAAATCATCCCTCTGCAGCAGCTCGAAGGTCCCCAAAATGCAGGCAGAGCCAGCCTCGCACTGCTTTACATCCCACTCTGTGCCAAAGGCTCACAAGCTCAGCACTGCCACCACCCCATCCTGGCTGCAGTGCTTTCCTCTGTGTACATTTCACACGCACCGTGGGGCTGCATGCTCCCCCTGCTCCGCTGCACTGAGCCTGGCTCGGGAGCATCCTGCTGCTGTTTGGTTCTCACCCACTGCTTGCATGCATGCTGGCAATGCTTGGCCTGGCTGTGAACTGAGGCACTGCAGCAGTGCTTGGCTATCTCAAAAAGCACCAAACAGGAGCCCAGCCCAGGGGAGCAGTGTGCCCAATGGACACACCAGCACCAACACACCCCTGATGCATGGAGGTGGGGTGGAGTGACTTGAGGTGACCAGAGCCTTCAAAATGTTCATGCTATTGGAAGCAAAGCCCAACCCCTGGGCAGAGCCAGGACACTGCTTTTGGGGCTGGCAGGGACAGATTGCGTGTCATCCCACCGTGCCATGCAGGGCTGTGCCACGCTTTGGTCCAACATGTCAGTGCCATCCCCACATGGTGCTTCAGCCCTGACAGTGCAGATGGGGATGTGCAGGGATGGGGTGGTGCAGGGATGGGGGTGTTCAGCAACATGTGAAGATGGGGATGTGTGGGGATGGGGATATATTGGGATGGGGGGATGTAAGGATTGGAATGAGTGGGGATGAGGACGTGCAGGGATGGGGACACACATAAGAATGAGGATGTGTGGGGATAAGGACATGTTGGGATGGGGACATGCAGGGATGGAGATGTATGAGGACGGGGGCACACAAGGATGGACATATGCAAGGTCAGGGACACGTGGGGATGTGAGCATGTGGGAGTGGAGATGAATGTGGGTGGGGATGCATAGGGACTGGGATATTTGGGGACTGGGAAGTGTGGGTTTTGTGACCTTGTTCCAAAGGGGAGAGGAAGAGACAGCAGAGCTCCATCAAAGCCCCCAGGTGGGGGCTGAGCCCAGGAAGCACAGGAGGGGCTGGGATTTTTCCCTTCTCTCCCCCCCTGCCTTGTACACGCGGAGCTGCCTGCTCTCCCACAACGGCTGCCAAAATACAGTGAGACAGGGTATAATTACAGACACTTACTGTGGCCATTACACCACCAGCACGGTCTGCGCAAAGTGACACACGACCCGTCAACTCCTTATTCACGCCATTAAGGGGACTCATTAGCATCTTCGCTCAGAAGCAAAATTACCCTCACTGCTCATTTCAAGATGTCATAAATTTTAATTTAGGACCCAAAGATAGCACAATGGGAGCAAGGCGGCTCTTGGCAGGCGCGGGCTGAGGGAGGTGGCAGTGTTGAGGGGGGAAGAAGGAAGGGAAGGGCTGGTGTGATGGAAGTGGGGATGAAGGAGAAGAGATGTGAAGGAGAGGGGGGAAAGAGAAGATGAGAGCAGGGCCTGGAAGGGCTTTGTCCCATTGGAAGTAGTGGAGAAGAAAGGAAGTGGCCGGGATCCGAATGGCACTTGGGGTTGGGTTGGGTAACCTGGGAGGTGTCACTCCATATGAGGGCCATTGGTCAGAGGCCTCCAGAGCACAGAGGTGGGGTGGGACACAGCTCCACACACAGAATGGACAGAAGCACAGGGGCATGTTGCTGTGGCAGCAGAGAACAAATCCTCCTGAGGAAGCTCCCCCAGCCCACAGCACACATCTTGTTGGAACCCCCCATCACCACCCTCTGTTGGAACCATATCTGTGCAGGGGATGTTGGAGATCCCAGAGCAGCTCTTCAGTGGTGCTTCTTCCAACTCATCTCTCCAGAACTGTGGGTAATGCCCGAATCCTGCAGGATTTTGGTACCTGCATGTGCCCCTCTGAGGGCACAGCCCTTCCCTCCCAGCCCTTCCTGCAGCCAGGACAGAACAGTTACAAACCCCTTAAACTTTACTGTGATTAATGGCTTCAGAAGTCCACATCTTAAAAAAAAATGGGGCGAGGGGGGATAGAGTTAGAAGAAAAGCAGCTACTATTGCAGGCAGCTGAGGGACTCTGACCCACTCCTGTGCTGTAAGAACATATATCCAGAAAGGTTATGTTAATTTTTAATGTACAAGGCTGTAATTAATTTCTGGGGCTGGCTGGATTAGCTGAGAGAGTAAATTTCAGCCTCAGCTCAGGCTGCAAATAACCCAGCGCTGCCAGGAGCAGCACCACAGCTCCCAGTGGCTCCCAGTGACACAGCACTGGGACAACAGCAAGTCCGACTGCTCCCCTCCATGCATATCATCCAAGCATCCAAACCTGCTCTGGAAAGATAACAATACAAAATAATCCCTCCAAAAGAGAGATAGCAAAGGAGAGCCCGGGTCAGCAGGCGGGATCGTGCGGCCTTGGAAATACAGCAAGTTTTTAAAGGGAAGAAAAGGCTCCATTATCCTCACATTAAACTCTCCCCCTCTCTCTGCCCCTCTGTCAGTCTTCAGCTCACTGACACCCCCCAGCCTCTCCGAAGACAGATCGTTCCCTTAATCACTCTGGAAAAGAACCCCAAGCCGATATAATATTATAATTAATTAATTCACTAAAAAGGTATTAAATTTCTTTTCCCCCCTGTGGATATTATCTGAATTCATTGACCTTTAGAAAAATCACCCTCTAATTGTAACCAGGTTCAAGTGCATTTCCAGCCTGTCCCTTTTACATTAATAATATCTTCCAGGACTCCACTATGCTGCTTAAATATTGTATAAATTTCACTGCCCCCTCAAAAAGGAGAGCGAGAAAGGCATGAAATGAAAACTATGAGCTGATTAAAGCGGCTCAGGAGCACAGGGGAAGAGGCAGAAGGGCTGCACAGTGGCCTGAGAGATGCACAAACCCCAAACGGGGTCTTGGGGTGAGGAATCCCACCTCCCCAAGGTCCCTGAACAAATTGGGCTTGGTTTCCTTACAATGGGTGGTTCTAAACACTGGGACAAATGGGGTGCTACCGCCCTCAGCCCAGACCCGGGGATCTCGGCACCCCCAGGTGCTTCTGAACTGGTCTCTGCTATGTGTATTCAGCACCAGGCATGGAAAATACAGCTGGCTGCTGCTCCCAAGCCCTCTGGGGACTGTGGGACAGAGGTTCCAGTGCTGGCAAGGCCATGGAGATGGCGGGGGCCATTTGGCTCCAGCTGAGACCAAACTTCAGCTGCTATGCCCTCACTGGGGTCGAGGAGCACGGCCAGGAGCTGCACTGCAGCTCTACAGGACTCAGACCCAGAGAATTTGCCCCCCCACCAGCTGTCCCACACCGCAGAGAGCACCACAGCATGCCCTCAGCATCATCATCCAGGCTGTGGAGAAACTGAGGTACAGATGCAGTGTCTGCACCTCCTTTCCCTCTTCCCAAGCCTTTTTCCCAGCACAGCCCCTCCCAGCATTCCCCAACCTTCTGCCCCTCAGCTCAGGGCACACGGCCACTCCTGCCACGGCACCAGGCATCCCAATGGCGATTAAACTCCAGCTTTAACAAGCTGCTGGCAGAAAAACAGCAGCCAAATGCAGCCGGGGAGTTACCGTTTGGAGCCAGGCACCCCTTCTCATTGGAAGCAATGTCTGGACGGACATCACAGGTTTTTCAGTCTCTCCCTCTTTATTGCACACTAGGATTTACTTGCAAAGAGCTGCTTTGGGTTCTTGAATCCAAGGCAGTGGCTCTGCCTACTCCCCACCTGAAAAAGCCATCCCTTCCCCCTGACCTCATCCCAGCCGTTGCCACAACAACCCCACTGACGTCACTGCGCAGTACTGGGGCTTCAGGTGGGGAAGGAGCAGCGTTGAAACCACAGGAGGAGCTCAGTGAGAGCCAGAAAGGAAATGAGGGGAGATGAGGGGAAGGAAAACTCAGCAACAGCCCAGCAGCAAGACGGGATGGCTTCCAGGCTGCAGGCCTGACTGGTCATGGGCCAGTGATGCCACAGAGACCCATACCCATCCCAAGCTGTGGGGCAGAGCAGGGAAAGCCCCCAGATCCTCCTGCAGGCTCCACACTGCTCCTCTGCTCCCTTCATGGGGGAGGGCTGCCCTGCTTGGTGAGCAGTGTGCTTCTGGGGTGCTGGGCTGGTGCCAGGATAAGCCCATCTTCTGTTTTTTTAAGGTTTATCACCCCTTACAAAGGATCTTTTGGCATTGGTCTGCATTGGTCTGTCCATCTGTGTGTGAAGGATGGCACTAGGGGAGCCACAGGACTCTGTAGGAGGAACCCTGTCCTCGGGCAAACCAACCACAGGGCAGATCCCAAACCCAGCCCAGCACAACAGGGCACTCAGCCACATCCCACACCCCCATGGCAAAGGGCATTGTCCCATCCTGGCACCCACAGATCTGCTGCACTGTTTTGTGGCTCAGCCCAAAGGACATTGGAGTTTGGAGCCCTCAGAAAGTTGGATTTGCAGTTTCAAGAGATGTGAAGAGCTGGGTTTGCTGGCAGGGCAGCAGCAGGGAGCAGCTCCAGCTGGTTCTCCTCGTGGGCTCACCAAAACTGATCCCACGAAGGCATAGAGCAGTGCCCGGGCACGGGATGCACGGGCTGAGCACAAGCAGGAGGTGACCCTGCTTAGGGGCTGCACAGTGGGGCTGAGCTCTGAGGCCAGCAAGCCTCAGCAGCTGGGATGTAGTCCTTCAGTCCCAAAGCTCGGGCCGAAATCAGCAGCATCCCCACAGGAGGTAGCTGCATTCCCTCTGCTCGGTGGCACAGCAGCCCCGGTTGAACCCTACGGGCCTGGGGCAGCTGCCCGGCTGGAGCAGAGACCCGGCAGCACGGCCGGGCTCGGCACGGAGCGGCTTTCTCCAGCAACAGTCTGGCTCTCTCTGGTGGCTGCTCAGGCCCTGTGCAGCCTCAACTGCTCCTGCCCAGCACTCCGCGCCATGTCCCCCACCGTAGCCCCATCCCAGCCCTGCGGGACCCCGCGGGTGCGCTCGGAATAGCGCGGACACAGCCCGACCTCCCCCCGGGTGAGCCGGTGCTGACAGCACGAAGAGACATCGGGGATGCGGCTGTCCCCGAAGGACACGCGTGCAGTCCCTCGCACAGCGGTCCAGCCTCTGCCAGCACCGCTTAGGCTCCACCCCAAAAAAAAAAAAAAAGAAAACACCATATGTTGCATGGAGTAATGGAAAAAGGGCCAAAGAGTGCAAAGTGGAACCGCTGAGGACTCATAGAACAGTTTGAGTTGGACGGGATCATTAAGGGCCACCTGGACCCACTTTGACGGGACACTTACAGCTCAGTCAGGGTGCAGGAGGAGCAATATGGGACTGAGGATATCCTTAGATCCCACTGTGCTGAAGACGCTTTGATGATGACCCAAATGAGGAGTACGTGTGAGCCTGCAGCCCAGCCCCATTGCTGTCCATCCATCCACACACTCATCCATCCATCTACCCATCCATCCATCCCTCCATCCATCCCTCCATCCATCCCTCCATCCATCCCTCCATCCATCCATCCACCCACCCATCCCTCCATCTCTTCATCCCTTCCTCCATCCCTCCATCCATCCATCCATTCACACACCCATCCCTCCATCCCTCCATCCATCCCTCCATCCATCCACTCACCCACCCATCTGCCCCACCCCCTCAGCACAGCCCGGACACTCATCCCAGCTCTCCCTCCCCCCACACACCCGCTCCATTCGCTGCGTGGTTCGCACGCTGTAATTAAGAGCCCTCCTCTCCCTCCCGCCCGAGCTCCATCTCCAGCAGCTGTTGTTTAAGCGAAGGAAACCCCCTTTCGTCCTCTCTCTCCTTTATAATTTTTTTTCTCCCTTCTGAACATAAAGGGATGACAGTGCTCCAAGCCAGGGTCTTTTGCATTTCTGAGTTGGTTCTGTTAATTGGAAGGAGGGTTAAGAATCTGCAAGGTCGTTTCAATCTACATCTGACCTTCAGAGTAATCCTCTATGCCAACACCAGAGCATGTCATTAAAATGAGGCCCTCTACCATATCCCGGCATCCCTTTATTCTCTCCTTGTGCACATTAATTGCTCATAAGTTGATTTGATCTCCCTATTCTGCAAGAAGTAAATTGCCCTCTTATTTCGCCATTTTCATCCTGTTTTCTTAATTAGGCCCTTAAAAATCTCCAGGGCCTCAGCCGGGCCGCAGGCCTCATCCTGGGAATAAATTTTGATCTCCGCCTGATAAAGAGTGAGCAAACCCAGAGATGGAACAATGTCACCCCCCCCCCCACCGCTATTCTCCTGACATGAAAAGGCTATCAGTTTTTCTCTGTGTTAATATAGGAAATCATTCACACTTCAGGCGTTGTTCTCTATTTAGTGCTCGCACTCCCCAGATAAATCAGGGTGGGTTTTTTTTGTTTTTTTTTTTCCCAAGTGTCTGAAACTCTCTTCCCCCCCCTCCCCCAGCTCCTCTCTCACTTTTCCCCTTTTCCCTTTAATGAAGTTTCCAAGATCAGCCCCTGCCATTTTCCACCCTGGGAAGTCTATTTTAAGGCAGAATTTCTCTTTATTTCTCTTTATTTCTATTTCCCCGTGTGTGTGTGTGTGTGTGTAACCCAACAGCAGCGAGAGACTGCACAGCCCCTGACCTGAGCCATGGAGTGCCCCCACCCAACCCCTACCCACCACCACACGTGCCCACCTTTCCCAAGGGTCTAATTAACAGCAGGATGCTAATTGGGGATCCAGCACCCAGCACCCCAAAACTCACCCCTGGTAGAAATGGGGACACAGCTCTGAGCACGGACGCTCGGACACAGCACGATGCTCCGGTATGTTGTAAATAAATATATTTTAATGATTCTTCTTCCATTCCAGTTCATTCTTTTATACATTTCTTTATAAAACAGTAGTAAAATTTCTTTTTTTTTCTTTTTTAATCAGAGCACAGTGCATTAAAAAATAAAACAACAAAAAACAAAACAAAACAAAAACAAAAAAAACCCTCCGAAAAGATTTAAAAAATAACAATAATCCACAGCTGCTTGCTCACACCCTGGGAGATGCCCCCAGCAGCAGGAGGGCCTGGCATAACCATCCTGCAGGACACTGGGTCACCCTGGAGGACACTGTCCCCTTTTGGAGGACACTGTCTCGTCCTGAGGACACTCTCACCCCGGAGGACCACTGTCCCACCCTGGAGGACCTCAGTCTTTGCAGGCACTAATGGCAGTGATGCCCAAAGGCCTCCGGTGAACACATGGGGTGAAACAACCCCAAACCCACTGGCCCCTGCCAGCCCTGCTGCCATCTCCCCTCTGCCCCTTCCCTCCTCTCCCCCCACCCTCTGCACTTCCCCACACCCTCCTCATCCCTCGGGCACCTCTCCAGCATTTCTCAGGGGCTGCCTCACACGTCCCTTTCCTGCCCCACCCCACCATTCCCCATCCTCAGCATGGGATGGGGCATGCACTGACTTCCAACCCCACACAGGCTCCTGCTCCCCAACACCTAACCTCCCTCAGCCCTACAATGCTGTGCTGTAATAGGGCACTGCAGAGGGGCCCCCCATCCACGCTGCCTTTCCTGGTGCTCCTCGTTGGGCTTCACAAATCAGTGCAGTATTTTCACTCTGAGCCATTCCCCCTCGCACCCCCAGCTCCCTCCATGCCTCCATCAGTGCTGGGAAGCAACAACCCACATCCCACAGCCCCACGGGTGAGGCTGGGAGCACGCTGCTGCCAGCGGGACAGTGATGCTCAGGTTTAGCAATGGGCGCAGACCACCCCCAGCACTGCTGCCGTGCTGATGTGGGGCAGGATGTTGGATCTCAGCATGCACCCAAAGAATCAGCATCAAAACCACGTGCTGCTCCCCAGCCCACAGCACAGCGTGGTGTTCCAGGACAGAGGCACTTCCATGGAGTGGAGGCTGATGGACACGGTGCTGCTGGACCCCCGGGACAACAAAGCAACAAAACTCAACGGGACGCCCCATCCCATGCCCTGGGAATTCTCTTGCTTCGTTTGAGCACTGCTTCTCCCTGATGCCCTGGAGAGGCACTGTGAGGAGGAGCCCCAGCGGGGAGTGACACTGTGACAAAGCCATCAGTGGCACTGCAGGGAAAGACTGGGAGGGGGCAGTGAGGCAGAGAGCTGTGAGCATTGCACCCGGGACGTGGAGCCCCGTGCTCCAAGCCCTGCACAGGGGGCACAGCAGGGACACATTGGGAGGCAAAGCAGCCAAGATCATGCTGCCTGGCTGGGAAAGCTGCAGCCAGGCCAATGCCACTGCAAGCCAAGAAGGTCGGCTCCAGCTCTGGGCAACAAAAAAGCTTGCAAAAGACATGGTGGTACCCAGTGAGCCTTGAAGCGAGACCCCCGTTGCATAGAGAAAATGTACTCCTATGTAGATTCAAGTGCTCAGCAGGACGGGCTCCTCCCCCAGGAAGAAGAGTGCCCCATGACTTCACTAACCAAACTTGAAGGCCCAGTCCTTGCCCCCAGCACGGGCGCAGCTCCTCGTCACAGCATGTCTGTGTCCTCCATGCTGAAGCTGCTCCGGCGACTGCTGGCCTTGGAGGCCTCAGGGGACACAGCTGAGAACAGTGGGTCGGAGGCCAGGGGCAGCATGGTGTCCTGCAGCAGCATCATGTCCAGCTCCTTCTTGGATAGGGAAGGGAAGGAAGAGCTGTGGCTGGGCTCCAGGTTGTCTGGGAAGCCCTGGGAGCCATCATCAAAGCTCAGGCTGTGGGTGAAGTCCAGCTGGTGGTAGGGGGACTGCGGTGGCGGAGGCAGCACCGGCTGCGACTCGGGGTCCGGGGTGGGCAGCAGTGGCTCCAGCATCCCCTCGTCTGTGCCGGCCTCTTGCTTGACCACCTGCTGAGCCAGTTCGGCCACGTTGACACCTGAGGGTGAGGAGGTGGGCAGCCCATGCACACGTGCCTGCATCTCCAGCTCCTGCAAAAGAGGACTTTGGTGGGACATGGCACATGGGGACAGAGCACATGGGGACGTGGTGCTTAGGGACACAACATGCAGGGACATGGTAGGTGGGCATCCATAGAGGCAGCAGGGAAGGAGGAAGGCAGAGAAACTGAAAGGAAGAAAGGACAGAGGGACTGAGGAGCTCACAGGGAAGGGGCCTATAGAAAAGGCTGGAACAGCCCTGCAGAGCTGGGCAATGCTTGCACCAGGTGCCTGGTGACCTGTCAGCCCAAGAGGGGAGAGGGCCTGGCACTACAAAGTGAAATGTTTCAGAGGCTGGAGAAAGAAGGAGGGAAAAGAAAAAGGAAACTGACCTGGATGCGGAGCAGCAGCTGCTTGTTTGTCATCTCCAGCCGCCGAGAGTGGTTCTCCAGGTCTCGCGACCTCTGCAGGTCCTTCTGCATCCTCTTGATGTAGTCCACAGAAGCCTTCAGGATCGTCCCTTTGTTCCAGCGCACATCCCTGCAGTGCAGGATGGAAAAAGATCTTGCCACCTGCAAACGCTGGCTCCCCTAAAAAGCACCTCCTGCTACAGGGCAAGGAGCAAGCCCACAACGCCCACCACTATCCCAGCCCCACAGAAACCAGGGATACATACAGGTCGTTGGCCTTGGGGATCAGCATCCCCAGCTCCTTGATGCGGTCATTGATGTTAAACCTTCGCCGCCTCTCAACTACAGGGTGAGAAGAGAGGAGAGTGGTGAGGATGTGGGAGCACCTCGATGCCCTCCAGTCCGGCTCCCACTCCCCCAGTCCAGCACCATCCAATCTTCCCCCCACGCTAATGGGAACAACAACAGGGTGCCCTGTGCACCACGGGCGCTTTGCAGAGCTGGGAAAGAGGTGGCTGTGGGGGTATCTCCCTTAGGGTGAGGTGGGACTGGAAAGGGACCCAGCTTGAAGAGAGGAGGAAGGAGGGAACACCATGCCACCCATGGGCAGCCAGCACTCAACTCACTCAGGTTGTGATTGTCTTTCTTCTGGCGCTCCTTTGCCAGGGCTCGACTCTCAGCATCTGAAATGGAGGTCCACAGTGTCACTCGGAGGGGACAAGGCTGCACCTTGCCCCATCAGCATCCCCGAGAGCTGTCCTCTGCACCTGCATGGACAGGGCAGCCCTGGCCAGCCTCAGCCCTTGCTGCTACTGCAGCTCCCCACCATGCTCTGGGACCAGGGACAAAACCAGGCCTGGGGATACATCGGGGCTGGGGATGTACCCAGGCCTGGGGACACACCGGGGGATGGGGACATACCCATGTCTGGAGACGTACCTGTCAGCTCTCTCTTCTGGGTGAGCTCGGCAGGGCAGGAGCTGCTGGTGACACCAACGAGAGAGGCGGTCACCTGGGGGTCCCCACTATAGACATTCATGTGACTGCTGGACATCGGCAGCTGAAAACCAAAGGGGCAGGCAGGTAAGTTCCATCCGGAGCCAGGAGACAGATTCAGCTGTGGGATCGGGGTTCAAGACCAGCTCCTCGGCCTCTGGGACGCGAGTGCGCAGATGAGGCAGCTCTAATTGCCTTCCTGAGCCTTTAAAATAGTCATTATCAGGGCAGCAAAGGAAACAGGACTTCAAAGGGCACAGCTGGTGCCCTCCCACAGCCAGCATCCCAAATGGGGCAGACGAATCACAGCCGAGGGGGGCCCAGCAGAACGAGGAGGGCCCAGCAGGATGACCCCCACGGCACAACACCTCTGCTGGACAGACCTGACCAGGGCCAAGACACAGCGACCTGTAGAGCCCTCCTGACCTCACACCCTCCCCATGCTCCCCTCCTACCTCTCCAGTATTTTATAAGGGCTGCAAACTGTCATTAAAGAGGAGCAGAAGCTGAAGAACTGGCTCTTGTGGCTGCAGAAGGGAGATTTCCCAGCCTCCCTTCCCAGCCCCACGTAGATGGGGCCACCCTGCTGCTCCTGTCCCTCCCCTGGGGTGAGTGGCACCACCCAGCCCTGGTGCCTGCTGCCCACTGGCACAATGGCACGTGGGGCAGCAGCGACGAGAGATGTGGGCTGCTCTGTGTGAGTGATTTCCTGCTGGGATGAGAGCAGCCACAAGCTCCAGCACCGCTGCAGGGTCAGGGCTGGAGGACAGGTCACCTCTGTGCCACCTCCCTGGACTCACCGTGTTGGGCATGTGGACCTCGGGGTTCATATAGCCCAGAACGTCATCCAGGCGCATGATATCATCAATGACCTCATCAAACTGAAAAGGAAAGGCAATTGGTTGTCAGTGGGCTTCTCTGCCCTTCCTGGGGTGGCCGTGCCCCCAGGAGCCCCTCCCTCACCTCCCGCTCGGGGTTGGAGCCGATGTTGAGCATGGCCATGGGGCTGTTGGGCGCGCTGTTGCCCGCAGAGGAGGACATGACGTGACCAGGCCGGACGCTGGGGGACACGGCCGGGGGTGGCTTTGGTGAGTGGCTGGCGGGGCTGACGTGGGCAGCAAACTTGTTCCCGTAGGTCTCAGAGAGATACGCCTGAACCTTCTTATCCCGCGACTTCTGCAGGTGGTAGGTGGTGGGGTTCTCCAGGTAGGACTGCACCTGCATGGGGACAACCCGTCAGCATCCCTGCACCGATGGGGGGTCTCCACATCCCACCCCCTGGCACCATACCTTGAGGACCTCTCCAGGCACGGGTGGTGGGGACTGGTAGTGGACGGGGGTGTTGATGGCGGGGGTGGAGGCCACCGGCATGCGCTGCTGCTGCATGTAGTTCATCATCAGCTGCTGCTGCGCACGCTCCCGCTCGGCCTCCTGCTGCGCCTGCTGCTTCATCAGCTCCATCCGCAGCCCGATGCGGGACGCCATGGTGCAGCAGGGTGGTGGGATGCAGGCCAGGCACGGAGGTGACCCTGAGGGGGAGGGGGGAAACACTGTGCCTCAGGAATGGCAGCAGGGAAAAGGAGGCGCAGGGAGGGAGCAGGCGTGTGCATGTGCACCAGTGTTCTGCTGCAGGAGCAGTCCTGCATCCGACTTCACTACGCTGGGGCAACAAAGCCTCCAGTCTGCATGCTGCCATCGGGGCGCTGAGCACTGCCTGAATGTGGGTGAGTCAGACAGCCCTAATGACAGACAGCTCTGCCTGCAGCTCCCCGGGCACAGCGAGGGAGGAGGGGACAGGGCACATGGGGACAGCTTGGAGGAGATGGAGCACGACGGGTCTCTGTGCCCAGGAAGCTCAGATGGGCATCTGCAGGAGCTCACTGTGAGCCACCAACCCCAAAACACAGCACAAAGCACGAGCAACAAGCCAGGCACCAGGAGCAGCCCAAATCAGAACAAGAAAGCAAAGGAGGGCCAGGCAGAGAAGGCAGCACGGTGCCAGGCACTGCAGCCAGCAGCACGGGAGAACAATGCAGCTTTGTGCAGGGCCGGCACGCGAGCGGGGTGTGGGGGGACACAGCACGGTCCTTGTTCCCCCACACAAAGGGGATGGCGGCCCGGGGAGGGCAGGGAACAGGGCTGCTGTGACAAAGGGCAGCCATGGGGTGAGGGGACGGCAGCAGGATGCCCTCGCTGGGGTGTGAAGTGCTGCAAACCACCTGGCCCCACTGCCACATGGGGCTGAGATGGGGACACGGAGCTGCTGCGCAGGACTGGGGCTGAGCAGAGTCCCTGTCCCCTCTCGCAGCATGCAGTGCAAAGCCGGGCACCCAGGCTCTGGTTGACAGCCAGTCAGATCTGGAGGGCTCTGCTGTTTAAATACAATGCATAATTGCAGACAAAGGGGGCACGGTGGGGACAACACACCAGGGCTTCGGCGAGGCATCTGATACGCAGTGCCACACAATATCCTAAGGGGGAAATTAAATCAAGCCAGCATGGACAGAAATACGATTACATGGATCAAGAGCTAGCTATTGAACGGCAAGAGGAAGGTAATTAATTAGACATGGTGGCCCATCTGAAGGGGGATGGGAAAAGAGGAGCCTGGGACAGGCATCAGAAGGAGCTCCAGAGTGGGAGGATGCAGGACAAGCAGCAGTCCCATGGAGGCTGGTGGGAGCCAGCAGGGCCACAGGACGGCCTGCAGTAAGCAACATGAAGCAAAGGGGGAAATCTTAGCTCACGCACACAAGGGACACAATAACCCCAAATGCTGAGTGCAGGACGAGAGGGGAAGGCCTCCAAGGGCAGCTAGGACTTCAGGTAAACCATCCAAACAGCCAGGGCTGGAGGGGGAAAAACGCTGGCCACAGACAAAGGTATGCTAGTTTCTGGGGTGTGCTAGCACCAGGGGATGGCTGGATGGGATTTTAAGGGGGAGCTTTGGGATCATCTGCCCTTTTCCATGGAATCAGCTCCACATGGCCCCAGCACCACCACCCTTGTCTGGGTGTGAGGTGATGGCACAGGGTGGACAGCAGCAGGAAGGTGAGCAACAAGCTGACAGCACCTCGGGCACCAGGACACCCAGTGTGCACAGCAAGTGGAGCTGCCTCGCCCAGAACCTCTGAGGTTCTCAGAAAGTGCAGCCAGTACAACGGGCAGGAGGGTGCCACCCACAGCACTGCTCATCCATGGCATTGCACTGCTCACCCCACAGCACTGCTCACCCCATGGCACCGCTCCTCCCACCCTGCAGGGCTGCAGGATCCCCCCCAGCTGCCCCTCTGCAGGCATCGGGGGCACTGGGAGCAAAAAGCACTCCTTGTCCCCTGTGAAAGCCCCACTCGCACCTGCAGAGAAGGGATGGGGAAAGTGGTCAGAGTGGGGCTTTGCCCCAAGCAAGCAAAAAAGGGTAGGGGTGGGAAATTCGGTCAGGTTAAAATAACCCACTGGGTTCTGCTTGGCTTCACCCCCCCAGAGCAGCCAGCAGCTTCTGCTTTCACTCTGAATCAGCCCCGGCAGGAATCCAGGGCAGGAGGGAGACAGTGGGGTGGGATGGGGACCAGGGCAGCACTGTGAGGCTGGCAGTGCCCAGCACCAGCCCCATGGACACCTCCCACGCTGGGGACGCATCCTGCCTCAGTTGGACCGTGTCTGGGATTCCTGTTATTCCAGGGAAGGTGAAAGGTGTTGGCGTCCAGGAAGAAGCGTGCCTGCTGCTCGGCGGCACTGCCGGCGGCGTTCCCACTGTCCCAGCCCAGCCCCGTTCCCTGCATGCACAGGACCCCACGTGGCAGGTGAGGATCTGTCCCCACACACTGCCCCGACCCGTCTGGCTGTGGATGTGTGCAGGCACTGCCTGGGGCAGCACATGTCGCTCACCAACTGGAGAGTGGAGCCAGGGATCGAGAGGGGCAGCGGGAGGCTCAAGGAGCAGCAGGGATGGAGAGGGGGGAATGAAAATACAGAGAAGGCTGGGGGGAACACACAGCCCCGAGAGGTGCACAGCCATGGGAAACATAACCCGTGCAGCAAACCCTGCAGAATCACCCTGGGGGTCTCCCTGGGAGAGAAGCAGAGCCCCACACCACCACAGCACTGCACCCCAATGCCACAGAAGCTTCCAGGGCTCAAAACCCCATCTGTAGGTGGGGATGGGCTTCAGGACAATGCACCTCAGTTCCCAGCCCCAAAAGCATCAGTGCTGGAGCCAGGGGACTCTCCCCCTTCCAAGCACCTCCAGCACATCACAACAGCACGGTTATTTCTGGCACTTCCTCGCATCTCCTCCAGCGGTGTTATTTCAGCGGGCGGCCCCTCCCTCTCCCCGGCAGCACTCGGGAATCGCTGTGGCCGGAGCTGCCCTGGTGACACTGACCCTGCGGGACTGTGCACAGCCCCAGCGCTGCCCTTCGGCCCCACAGCGAGCTGCAGCCGGTGCAGACAGCTGATAAAGGAGCAGGCATCGGCTGCTCGGCCGGACCACCCCAGGGCTGCTCCGCAACGCACGGCACTGCCACCCCAGGGGACACACGCAGCCAGGAGCACCCCGCTCCCAGCACAGCACTGCTGCCCCATCCCCCACCCATCATCCCATCCCCACGCGCACCTCGGGGCTCAGGTGTGCCTGGATGGCAAAGTGAAGCAGCTTAAGAAACACGGGTTAAAAATAAAATGTGCCGTAGGGCAGCTTCCAGATGCAGCCCCAAGGAGAATCGTGCTGCTGGCCACAGCAAAGCAGCACCCACGCTGCCAGCAGTGCATGCAGCACGACTAGCATCTCCTCCTCTGCTCGCAGCAGAAAAGCAAAGGAGCAGAGGGAGTGATACTGCATGGCTGCAGCCCTTCCGCCCAGCACAGAGGCCAGTGTGCAGGGACCCCCGGCCCTGGGAAGTCAGGGGGGTGAGCAGCCCCCCAGCCCCGTGCTGCTCCACTGACAAGCACGAGGGCTAAGAAAAGGAAACGGAGAAGGAAGAAGTGAAAGCACCAATGCTTCTTACTGCAGGCACCCACCCAGCCTTCCTTCCCGGTTCTGATTTTTCAAACGCAGTGGTGTGGGGCAGACGTGGGGGGCGGCAAGCAAGGAGCCCCCCTTCATGCCCCCGCCCGGCCCCACAGTGGCACTGAGGGTGATGTGGGGAGCACAGCACTGCTCAGCCCCCACTGAGATGTGCTCCAGCAGCACCCAGCACTCCCTGCTCCCACCCCACGTTTCACTCCAGCCACGTTCCAGGTGCAGAGCGGTAATGATGGCACTCAGCAGACCCTGCACCCGCACAGCTGCCAGGGACAGGCAGGAAGGGGACACACGTTACCTGGGGGCGATGGGGGAGGGCTTAGGGGGTCTCCGGGCACCAGGGCTGGCTGGTCGCAGCTGCTCCACGCTCCTCCCCACCCTGCCCAGCTCCGTGGTTCCTCATTTTTAGGACCCTGCTTTTAACGAGACAGCAGTGTGGGCAGAGGAAGTTGCAAAAAAGGCCCCGGAGCCGCACACTGTGCTCAGTGCTGAGCTGCAGCCAGCAGTCCCACCAGGGCACAGCAGGACAGAAATAGACGCAGCCGCGGCCGCCCGCTGCCGGCTCTGCCCCATGCAGCCCCTGGGGTGACATTCCCTCCTGCAAGCACAGGCAGAGGGACAGACGCTGCCCCCATCCCTCTGAGGGATGGGCACTGGGAGATTCCCCCCCCACCAACCGCTGCACCAGGACGGCCATGCCACTGCCCCTGGCCAGCACGGCGGTGACAAAGCTGGAGGCCAACAAGGACACATGGGTGATGCCCCACAGCCCCTCGTTCTGCAGAGCCCCCAGGCACCACTTCCCCCGTAGGGCTGCGTCCCACCACACGACCAACTGTGTCCAAACCTGCAGCTCCAGCATTGCCATCAGCCCTATGGATGCTGCTCACGCTCATCCCCACAGCCCCATGGGTGAGCCCCCAGGGGGCCCAGTGATGCAGGGTGGGTGAGCTGCCACCGTGCCACCCCCATGCCACCCCCATGCCAAACTGCCAGCAACTCAGGTTGGCACCTGGCTGCTGCCATGCAGCTGGGACTGGCCCACTGCCTCCCTCGCTCCAGGTTGGCTGGGCAGCCGCTGTCAGGTCAGGTGAGACTGACAGGAAGGTTGGGGCCCTTCATTTTTATCAGCACACAGAGGAGAGCAGCTCCCCTCTGTGCATGGGGCACTGTGTGTCCCGGGATGGGGTTTGGGGGTGGATCTACAAGAGTGACACTCTCCATCCTTGGAGACACCCAGTGCTCAAACCAGGCTCAGCCCAGAGCACACTGATCCAGCACCAAGACAGCTTCGTTTGGGGCTGAACTGGAGATCCCCGGATCCCATCCAGCCCTTGAGGTCAAGGATGGGAGGTGGGAAGGGGGAGCAGAGCCATCCCTGACCCAGAACGCAGCAGTGCCCTGGAGATGGAGCAGCAGGTGGATGGCAGAGCCCCATCCCCAGCACGCAGCCCTGAAAGGGAGAAGGCGAAGGGGGGGACTTGGCACATCGTGCCTGGAGTCAGTTGACAACGCCAGTGAGCAACTGAGTCACCAGCACTGTTTTTAGCCCCGGCATTTCAGCAATGTGGACCACGGCGCTGTTAACAGGCGTGTGGGTCAGAGGCCAAATGTTTTCCCTTCCATGCGTTAAATGCTGCTCTTGGAAACAGCCCAGATATTTAGTGCAGTAAAAACATTAACGGAGTTGTGGGTGACAGTGGCACCCCAGAAGCCCTCATCCCAGCGGGGAGGTGTCGGGGAACAAAAAGCACTGGTGGCTGAGCCAGGGCTGCGCATCCCTCATCACAGCAAGGCTGAGGTGGCACCAAGGACACCTGCAGCAGCTGCATTCCCTCCTGTATGTGCAGTTAACCTCTATGGGGTAAACCATAAGGCCTTGCTCCTTCACCCCAAAAGCTGCGAGGCAGCACCGGGACAGTGGTTGGCACAATGGGACCGTCCCCGCGAGTGCTGCTGGGATCTCACTGCCGCCTCCAAAGCAGAGCCAAAGCCTCAGGAGTGCAGCACTGATTGAAACATCACTGTCCGACTGCCACGGGAATTCACAGCCCGCCCGAGCACAGCCCGAGCCGACAAGTTCCTGCCCTCCCCTCCCATCCCCACTGAGCAGGGAGGCAATTAAAAATAAAAGCGTTAACGGGCAGAAGGACGTTCCTAGGGTGAGGATGAGCCAACAGCAGCACCCGGCATCCCCCAGGCTGAGCAATCCATCCACAGCAGAGAGGGGAGAGCAGAGTGACCTTGGGGGAGGCTCTGGGGTGGGGGGGAGGACAAGGCGACACTGTGCTGCAAAAAGCAGAGCAGAGCCCATGCTGGGGCTGCACGCTGAGCAGACACAATGCACCACCTCCACAAACCCCACATCAACCCAGTCCCAGCAGGGCTGACCCGAGCTCACCGCAGTGCCAGGAGTGGGGTGAGCACAGCTTTCAGTGCCCCCCGGGCAACACCAGCCCACCCCAGCCCTCCTCCCCTCAGCTCCCAGAGGGAACATTTATAAATACGCCGCGTCCCGCCTGCAGCGGAGTCGCAGAACCTCGTGTAACCGTACCGGCCGCCCCACGCCGCAGCCGCCCCGGCCCCAGAGCTGCAGCTGTTCTCCAGCCCCAGCAATAAACGTGTAACATGTCGGGGACAGGCTGTGCCGTGCCGTGCCCGCAGCCCGGGGCTCTCCCCACCGCCGGCCCCGCTCCCAGCTGCCCACTGCCGCGGGGATGTGGGTCCCACGCTCCCCACGGAGGTCACACACGGTGTGAACGCAGCGGTGCGGCCGGGAGCGCTCTCTCAGCCCCACGCCACGGTCACACCGGTTTGGGCACGAAGCAGCTGAGAGGCACTGCCCGAGCGGGATGGGTTTATCCGGGAGAGATCTTCGCCTGGAGCGGGAGTGGGGAGCGGAGCAGCGCCGGCTGTGCCGGGTGAGAGCTGTCACCAGCACCGAGCCGACCCCACACTGCCAGCTGCAAGTGGGGCACACACCCCTCCTCACCCCGTGCCATTCCTCCTCGACCCATGTCAAAGCCACTGTGCCCTGGGGACAGCCCATCCCCGAGCACCTGACACCAGGAACAGTGCCCACTCCTGGGGCCCGTGGCCCCATCCTGCTCCCATTGCCTGGCTGTGCACTCTGGCACCCAAGAGGCAGCACAGCAGCTGCACAAACTGCACCTGAGGTTCAGTCCCATGCCAGCACGGGAGTTCACAGCCGAGGTGCAGTGCTGCAGTGGGAGGGGATGAGGAGTGGGGCAGGGGGCACAGCCAGCAGGGAGAGCTCTCCTTTACTGCTTTCAGCTCCACAGCTGTTCGTGCAAGAAGTAAATCACTTTCATTAATGTCATGCACATATGGCAGGGAAAAAAGGGCGATGTCGGAGCCTTTCAGGTTTATCCGGTGAGAAAGCTGCACCGATTTAACTACAGGAGATCTCAGCCTGCAGGACATGGGGAGGGACAACACCCTGGTGAGTGTGGGGACACACTTCGGGCCAAGGTGGCACAGTGAATGCTGCCAGGACCGGCGAGGACACCCAGATGTGTCACTGACAGCCACCACTGGATGCTCCGCACCAGGATGCACACGGCCAGCCACCAAACAGAGGGTGCTGGTGAGATGCAGCCACCACGGCTCAGCATCGCAGCACCACGGGCTGCAGCCATCAGGGCTGCCCAGGGACAGTGCACATGCAGGGACACCGACGCGCACACTGACACCGCTGAGAGCTGTAGGGCGGCTGCTGCTGCCCATGGTGCATCTGTATTCTTGAGGGGTGCATCCCTGGAGGTGCCCCCACTGCGATGTGTCACTGCTCCACACACCAAAGGTCCCCCCCTGCGCTGAGAGCATCGCGGAAACCTCAGCGCAGCAGAGGACGCGTGCAGCTCATGGCACTGAAAGGAAAGAACGCGCTGGAAGCGCGGCCGTGCCCCAAAATGCCCGGATACGGGGTCACCCTGCTCCGACCCCACCCCGAGCAGTTTCCTCCTGATAAGGGTGGGAGGCGACGGCAGCATCCCTCCGAAAACAGCGGGGTCAGCACGTGCTGCTCAACACCACCTGATGCTCCGAGCCCCCACTGCACGGCCCACACCCTGCGGGGCACCCCATAGCACTCCACAGAGCCCCACCCCACAGAGCTCAGCACAGGGCCCACTCTTCAAACTCAGCACAGAGCGTCCCCCCTCAAAGCTCACACAGCAGACCCCCCTGGAGCTCAGCACAGTGACCCAGTGACCCCCCCACCCCCCCCCGGAGCTCAGCGCAGGCTCAGTCCCCCATTGCACGGCCCCGCAGCGGAGCAGCCGTGCGTGCAGCCGTGCAGCCATGGCAGGGGAAAGCGAAACGGAGACGGTGGGGGTGGGGGGTGGGAAACCCTCCCCCAAAAAATCCGCTGTGCAAACTGCCCCGGGCCTCAAGGGCAGCGCACCGCAGCGGTTCCCGCAGCCGCGCCCCGCCCGTCCGGCCCCGCACGGCGTTATTTATTTATCCCGGCACAGCGCGACAATAACCGCCACATTTCATTTTCGCCCTTTTTCTTCTTCTTTTTTTTTTTTTTTTAATCAAGGAAATTTCCCCCCCTCTCTCTCCCCCCTCCCCCCTCCCCCCCGCCTGACTCAGCGGGGCCCGCACGGCTGTCGCAATCCTTCCCCGCTCCACAATTAAATTCGCGAATACAGAAGAGGGGACCGCAGCCCCCCGTGTCCCTGTCCCTCAACCCCCGACCCCAAAGCGCTGTGACGCGGGGGGGCCGTTCTCTGACCCCCCCCCATCATCCTGGGAGGGGTTCGCCCCCCGAAGCCCCGAGCGGTCCCGTCCGGGGGTGGGCACCGCGGGCCGAGCATCTGTGCCTCAGTTTCCCAATGGGGGGGGGGAGGAAGGGGGGCACCGCCGTGCACGAAGCACAACCCCTCCCCCTCAGACCCCCAATAAAAAATAAAATGCGATGGTGCGGCCCCACGAGAGCATTATGGAAACGGCGGCTGCCACCCCGTTGTTATTGAAGAGAAGGAGGAAAAAGGAGAAAAAAGGAGGGGGGGTGTAGAAAAACAAGCATAAAAAATAAATATTATATATATATATATATAAACAAACCGAGACAACACAAACCAGAACAGGTTCGCTCCCGCACCGGGGAGCACGGGCACCCCAACCCCCCACCCCAACCCGCCGCCCCCTCCCGCACCCCGACCCCGCAACTCACCCCGCGGCCGCGGGCGGAGGGAACGCGGAACCCCGCGGGGCAGCGGGCGGCTGTGCACGGCGGTCCGGCCCGGCTCGGCCCGGCTCTACGCGGCTCTGCCCGGCCCGGCTCGGCCCGGTCCCACTGCCGGCCGCGGCCTCCGCTGCTCCCGCGCCAAGGGAGGGCAGCACTGCCCGTCCGGCCCGGCCCGGCCCGGCTCGGCTCAGCACGGCCCGGCCCGCACCGCAGCACGCCGGGAGCTGTAGTCCGGTGCGGGGCAGGGCTGCCGCGCCTGCCGGGACTTGTAGTCCCCGCCTCGGCCGCAATGGCGGCGTGGTGTGGGTGATCCTGCCCAGCGTGGGGTTTCCCAGCCGTGCAGCTCCTTGCAGCGGTGCTTGCTGTAGCCCTGAGGGATTGGCAGTGACGTGGAGACACAGCGGGGAGGAATGGCAGTGCGTCCCCTCCTGAGGCACGGGGCTGTTCGGCACCTTCAGGGCCCTCGGCAGGGAGATGCCCAAACAGTGCAGAGCTTCAGTGTGAGTTGAGCTGTGCAGGCACTGTGCAGGAGGAGGCAGAGAGCCCGTGGGGCTGCCAGCATCTCCCTGCCCGCAGCGAGGAGTTCCCCTGGCACAGAGCAGTTTGCAAGGAGCGGATGGGAGGTGACACACTGCAGCAGCTGGCTGCTGGGGTATGGGTGTTGGACCACAGGCGATGGTGCCACACCTGCTGTGCACCCCTTGCATGGAGGCTCTGGCCTTTCCCAGCCCATGGCACACAACAGATTGCATCCAATTCCCATTGCACTGCTGGCACGAGCCAGTTTTTCGCTGCCACTCGACCATCTCCAAAAGAAAAGAAGACTTTTTGATTCAGTGCAGCTCCGAATCACACCAGGGACGCTCAGGTTGTGCATCTGGTGCATCAGAGATGTGTTCACGTGGTGACAGTCCCCATGTCCCTATCAGTCTGGCAGAGTGGTGCACAATTATTCCTTCTTTTTGGGACGAGGCAGGTGGGACCGTGCTGCTCTCCCAGAGCTCCACGCTGTGTTGTGAAGTGCCCATCCCCCGTCCTGCCCTGCCTGATCCCCGCATCGCTGCACTCGGGCTGCACCAATATTTTGACAGAGCTATTACTGATAGATCTGAGAACAAGCCCCAGTGATAAACAGCTTCTAAGAAACCACACTTTGGGTTCCTGTGCTGTGGGATCAATGCTGCAATCAGCTGCTACAGAGATGACTTTTGGGGAACCCCTCAGGGAATTCCCCTCCCCAGAGCTGTGCACGGGGGTGCATCACCTACACCATGGCTATCCCTTGCGTGGGGGCTGGGCAGTGGGACACCCTCACCATGCAGGAGCTTCCCTGGCAGCAGGAAGGGCTGAGACATGTGGGCCATCAGGCTGTGCTCCACAACGGCCAAACAAACTCAGCTCAGAGAGCGCTGAGGCTCTGCAGTTTATTTGCAACAGGAGACTGAGAGCACAGCCTTACACAGAAACCTCGGAGAGACGGAGAGCACATAAAGGAACATAAAGGCCCATAGGAAACCCACAGCAAGGCTCGACTCAGAGCAGGAGGGGGCTGCGTCGTGCTGCCCCACTCCTCTACGCCGACTTGGCGAAGCCGATGCGGTTGTACGCCATGTCGAAGATGGTGTAATACTCCTTGAGGAAGACATCACCCAAAATCCAGAGCGGCTGCCCGTTTTGGGATGGCAGGTAGGTGACCTCGATCCCAACAGTGCAGTACCCATTGCTCTGTAAGAGGAAATCATGGGGAGTCAGAGCGTGGGGAAGCACCCAGACCCCGCAGCTGTGCAGGAATGGGAGCATTGCTGTTTGCCCAGGAACACTGGGCTCCCTGCTGGACCACTGTGACCTGGGAGGATAATACATACTTTGAGGACATAGGCAGAAGGGGTCAGTGGGAGCTGCACCCCATTGATGATGAAGGAGATGGTGGGCAAGCTCTGGATCTCATTGCAGTCCACTGCGTACTGTGGAGAGAGGGTGATGAGGCTGCAGCAGCATGGGGAGCAGCACTGGCCATGAGGCATAACACTTCCCGAGGCCCCGGCCATGCCACATCACGTCCCTGCTTTACACACAGCACTGCACCCTGCAGAAACCTTCCAAGTTTTGCAGGATCTGCCCAAACCCGGGGCTTGTGGCTCACCTACAGGCCCCAACCCGACCCTAAACACCGCCCCTTACTCCAAAGCTGGTCTCTTGGGCGCCCACAGCCTGCAGGAAGCTGCTCAGGTACTGCTGGGGCACGGTGAGCAGGAACGTCCCTGTGTCCACGATGGCCTGGCAGCCCTGGCTGCACCAGCCTGTCATCGACCGTCCAATAGCAAACCTGAGTACAGAAAGGTGGGGGACGTCACTCTGAGCACCCACTGGGCACAGGACCAACCTTGGCCAGGTCTGGGAGGCCGGAATCTGAGGCTGAACACAGCTCCATCAGGGATGGATGCAACTCACTCATCAATCGCCACCTGCCAGTAAAGCTCCTCGGTCACCGGTGCCCACACAATGTCCCCAGTGAACAGCCGAGTGTCCACTCCTCCCAGCACGAGCTCTCCCCCGTAGTTGTAGGTGGGATTGCTGCAAGAACAATGCACTTAGAGCAGCAAGAAACCTGCGTGAGGACAGCCAGAGGGACAGCAGTGCATGGGGGATGTGCAGGTGGGCGTTACCGAGAAAAGTAGAAGCTGAAGATGGGCTGGTTGAGCTGGTGCTGCTGCAGCATGCCCTGCAGCGGGGTGGGCGTCCCTCCGGCTGCAAGTGCAGGGTAAGCCATCCCCATGATCCCATCAAATTGGGCATAGTAGAATGGCTGGGTGGGCTCGTCCCGGCTTAGCCCAAACTCCTGGTTTCTGACTGTGATGGTCTGGATCTGGAGGGAGAGGGAGCACCGTGTCAGCCTGCGCACTTGTGCAAAGAGTGCAAAGCCAAAGAGCGTGCTACAGGGTTGTAGCTGGTGAAAGTGTCCCTGGGCACCTGGCAAAACGAGCAGGAGTCATGCAAGCAAAGCAAAAACCCAGCTGTGTAACCGAAGGGAGCAATAATCACTTTAGACTGTTTCTGCCCATCTCAGGCCCTCGTTTGCACAAGAGCTGCCCCCACCCCCCCAGGCTGTGCCCCCCAGCTGTGCACCCACCCGCAGCGTGTCGTAGCCCAGCTGCACCGTCAGCGTCCCGCTGCCGTAGGACAGCGTAACAGTCCGCCCGTTGTTGATGAAAGTGGAGGACGCGTTGGGCTTGAACTTGGCATGGTTTTCTGCGGGAGAGACGAAGCAGTAGAGCTCCTGGGGGTGCTATCGCTGTGGGGTTTGCAGCTGCTTGGGGGGATCAATGAAGGGGGGACTGTGTGGCACCCACTGCATGCTGGAGTCTGGCAGAACGTGGAGGGCACCCACAGGTTGGAGGAGCCGGTGTCGAAGAGCACCAGGAAGTTCTGCGGTGGGGTCCCAATGCTGATCTCCCCAAAGTAGGATGACTGTGGACAAGAGGTGGGTTATGTCCGTGGGATGGGGCTCGCTCCACCTCCCCACCCCGTGCCACGTCCCAGCACTGAGCAGCAACACTGAGGATCCCCTTGCTCTTACAGTGACAAGGTGGGAAAGGGACAGAGCGATCTACTGTTCTACTCTCAAATGAAATGCTATTAAATATTTCTCATGTCACATGTAGGAAATCAGAGCCCTTCAGGCAGCCAGGGGAAAGCCTTGCTGAACTGTAACACAGGAGCTTAAAAAAAGACTGGAAAAAAGAACTCTACCACTCTTGGAGGCTCAGGAGTGAACAGATTGCTCTGACAGTGGGAAGGGGGCAGGGGGAGTGGCAAGAGGACTCACGTCCAGGTGGGAGGCCATTGGCTCGTACACAACGTAGTCCTTGCCGAAGTGGTATTTCTTAGCTGGATCGTGATTAATTTTCTTCAGGTATTGCTCCAGCACTCCTGCCTCCCTCATTTTCTCCCGTATGGATTTGCCTTTCTTCAGCTTGATCCTGCACAGATGGGGTTGGGGGGGGAGGGAGGTAGAAAAAACAAAACAAAACAAAAAAGCAGGAAATCAAGTGATTTGATCATTTTCACATGTCCTCTCCTTTGGGTTCCCTTGCATCCTGCCATGCTGTGAGCTCCCTGCACAGCAGCTGTGGGCCAGGGGCACAGCCTGGGCTGCTGCTGGCACGGCCACGATGGGTTCTGGAGATGCACGTGGCCAGGTGCACCAAGAACACTGCATCCCCAAGCAGTGCCCCAGGTGCATCACATGCATGTGATGAACGCAGCCAGGCTCTGCTCCCCGAGCTCCCCCACACCCACCTCACCAGCCCCTCTGTGAGCTGCAGGCACAGCACGGCCAGCACGAGGCACTTCATGGTGCAGCTGGTGGCCATGGTGCACCCGTCCAGAGAGCACAGCACCGGGCTGAACCACCCGGCCTGGCTGCCTTTATACCGGCACGCACTGAGCGCCTTATCTGCGTGCCTCTGTTTTCCATTACCGCCGCGTGTAACCCCGGCTTGAAGGGTTTCTTTGTATTTTGGACCACGAGGAACTTGAGAAGTTTTTGTCGTTGGTGGGGCACCCGGATGAGAACAGAGCGCCTCGCGCCTTCCACGGCCAAATCAAAGTGCAGCCATTTGATAAGGGCCGCCCTTATCGCGGTGGGGAGAGGAGTTATCGCAATGCCAGCACGCTGCAGCACTATCTGGATCCTTCCAAATCGATTCAACCTTTCCCAAAACAAAGGCGCTCACAGCTCGCAGTGCGGGATGGAAACTCACTTGCCATGAGGATGTTGGGGCATGAAGGAGAAATGGGTGCTGGGGCTGAGACCAAAAAACCCCTTCCCTGCCTTGCTTGGTGCCATTGCTGCAGACGTGCCTGCAGCAGCTGCCCAGCAGCCGTTCACTGAAGGGCTGGGGTCAGAAGGGAAGGTCCTTGAGTTCCAACCCCACGTTCCTCCTGGCCCACCCCACAGCACCCTCCCCCCCCCCCCCCCGGACTCATCGCTGCCCCCAATAGCTGCCACCTGCCCAGCACTGCTATCGCTGCGCTCATCCCACGCTGGTGCTTTGCACATCTTTTGCCCCCTTTGGGAGTGCCAGGAAATGTGTGTCCTTTGCTGGATATTGAAACTATAATAAAGTAATTATCTTGTTTGCTAGCAGGATTGATAGAAAGATCAACTTATTAAGATTGGATAAAAGGCAAATTCTGGCTGAAAGCAAAGAACAGTTATCAAAACGTCAACATACTGCGTGTTATCTGCAGGTCCCCACGGGGGCTCAGGCTTGCCAAAAGACAAAGGAATAGGATGCCCTCTATAGCACATGCAAACATGCTACTTTTGTTTCCTTCTGACCCCAAAAAGTTAAACAGCATCTGTTTGCTAAGGCACTTAGTCCGACAGGAGCCGGGGAATTCCAGCCTCTGCCATCAGGGATGGCGCATCCTTGTAGGGGCTGAGCTCACCTGCACTGCTGCACATGAGCACGTGTTGGGCTCCAGGCTCTTCCTGCTCCTCCTGGTGCACCAACAGACCGAGCAGCAATCAGGAGAGCACTGCACCAGGCTGCAAGCAGCTCTGAAGTGGGGTCCAGCCTCCTCCTTGAGCAAAGGCATTCCCAAAGACATTGCAGTCACCCCAGATGGGCCCGCTCTAGGCTTTGTCCTCCCCATGGCAAAAAGCACAGAGAGGTGACTGGTCCCATCACCAGTGTAACCAGCCACCCTTCTCCTGGACCTCCTGGACACAACATACTGCTCTGAATCTCAGCAAACAGGAGCATGGAACAAAGGGGGCATGAGCATGGGGTGGCTCTCACAAGCACCATTCCAGCTGGAACTTCCCCCAAAGGCACAGACCTCAGTCTCCCAGGCATTGAGCAGAGATTGGGCAAAGCCTGCCTTCCACATCCCATGGGATTGTGCTGGGAGGTGTGTAGCCAGAGAGGGCAGGGATATCAGACCTGTGGAATGAGGAACGATCAAGCATTTGAAGCCTGGGATGTTTGCTTAGCACTTGGCTGCTTCCAAACATTATTTTAGCTATATAACACCCTTGTGCATGGTTTAATGGTGAGTTTGCTCCTGCTATAAATTGCCTGCAGCAAGCCTGGCTGTGTCCTCTGCTTTTACCCTCTCACTTTTATTATGTTTTGAAGGGGGAATATTTTCAGCCTCATTTGGTTTCATTTATAGTAAAAAAAAAAGGGGGGGATATACACATTGTGAAATCAAAAACCACAAACTACGTGTGCTTTATCTTATTTTCATTGCTCTTTTATTTCTTCACAGTACACTCTAGAAAGTAACCCAAAGATTTTACAAGAGAAGGGGTCCAAGCTCTGTGGGGACGGAGATGCCCCGGTGTGCAGAGCTGTGGCACGGCCCCAGGGCTGCCTACACAGCAGTGGCAAAGCCCACTTGGTTGTTGCCCATGTCATAGATGGAGTAGTAGACCCTCAAGAAGACATCCCCAAGAATCCAGAGGGGCTGCCCGGTCTGGGAGGGCAGGTAGGTGGATTCAATCCCAACGGTGCAGTAGCCACTGTTGCTCTGTTGAGAAGGAATAATCGTGAAGGAAGGCTCTGGATGCACAGCTCCAGCTGGCACCCTCCAGCTGTCCCCAGCCTGTGTCCCCTGGGCTGCCCTCCTTTAGGTCCCCAAGGGCACGGGCCAGGCCGAGGGATGCTGTACCTGGAGCATGTAGGCAGAGGGAGGCAGGGGGAAGCTGGTGCCACTGATGACAAAGGTGAGGGTGGGCATGTTCTCAATGTTGCTGCAGCTTGCCACGTACTAGGGAAAAAGAAAGCCACCACTGGTTTGTGCCTGGTGAGTTCTGTCAGTGACCCACGAACCCAGACATGCACGTTTCATGAGATCCATCATTTCCTCTGCTGAGATCACAGCAAACACTCAGGGACGTGTTTTAGAGGGGAAATGGCGGTGGTAGGTGGACAGTTGGACTGGATCATCTGGGAGGTCTTTTCCAACCTTGATTTTGTGTGAAACTGGATTTCCTGCCTTTTCCAGCCTGTGATTTTGTGAAACTGGATTTCCAATGCTCCTCCGACCCAAGTGCTCCACAGCAACTGCCCACCCATAGCAGATGCATCTCTTGTCTCCATCCCCCTTTTTTCCAGCCCGCTCTCTCTACCTGGCCATTGCTATCAGCTTCAGCTCCAATGTACTGCATCAGCTCAGAGAAGACCTGGTTGGGAACGGTGAGGAGGGAGGTTCCTGTATCGACGATCCCCTGGCAGCCCTGGCTGCACCAGCCACTGCTCTGTGTGCCGACCATAAAGCTGTGGGCAGAGAAGACAGGCAGCTAGTGAAACCCCACTGCTGCGGGAGGAGCTCAGGGGCACAGGAATGTTTTCTACAGTTATAAATCAGTAGAGCCAAGAACAGCCCTCAGAGCCCAGGAAGCCCAAGATTCGAGATTCGTGAAGCCACCAGAGGTAACAGAAAGGTTCCTCTTGTTGCCACAGATCTAAGAACAACCAGAGCTGGCACAGAGGAAGCTGGAGAAAGTGACACATTACTCTTCGATCCCAATCTGCCAGTAGGTGGTCTGGGTGACAGGAGTCCAGGTGATCTGCCCCGTGTACAAGTTGGGGTTGACGCCGCCGAAGACGAGCTCACCACCTTGGCTGCCCTCCTGCCTGTGGGAGAAGGCACAACTCAAAGAATCATGGAATCGTGGAGTGGTTGGAGTTGCAAGAGACCTCTAAAGGCCATCTGGTCCCACACCCTCAGTGCACAGCAACACCCACAGCTCCATCAGGTGCTCTGAGCCCCATCCCCTGGCCCTTGAGGGGGATGCCAGAGCCTCACTGCCCTGACTGCAAAATAATTTGTTCTTAAAATCAATCTAAATCTCTCCCCTTTTAGTTTGAGACCGTTTCCCCTTGTCCATAGACCCTGCCAATGAGTCTGTCCTCATCTTTTTTCTTACATCCCCTTTAGATACTGAAAGTCACACTCATGGGTATTGGTAGAGATCGACAGCCACCAGTACCAGCTGGTGCACCAGTAAGTAAAAGGGGTTGGCCAAACAGGAGAGCAGGAAGGAAGCATCAGCTGAAAGGCTCTCGTGAGGGTTTCAACAAGAAAAAAACCAAACAATATTTCTGGGATGCACAAAGGCAGCACAAGGTGGAAGGAAGAATAGGAGCATCCCTACCCACTCAGGTAGAAGCTGAAGATGGGGGAGTCCAGCAGGTTTTCCTGCAGCATTTTCTGCATCACAGTAGTGGCTCCACCAGCAGAGATGGCAGGGAAGGCCAACCCCAGGATGCCATCGAAGGGAGAATACAGGAAGTTGGTGCCAGGCTCTGTCTCACTCAGGCCAAACTCCTGGTTTGTGATGGAGATGCCCTGGATCTAGGAGCGAAGAAAAGAGGCAGAGCTGCCCTGAGAGCACAGAATGGAGCACTGTGACCCACAGGCACAGTGGGTCATGCAGTGGGGCACCAAGCCAACACGGGGCTCCATCCTCCAGCTACATGTGTACACATCAAAACAGGGGGCTGAGTTAGAGCCAAGAACAGAGTTCCCCCATCTTGCTCCTGAGAGAACACCCCTGGTCTCCAGAAGCGGTCAGCCTGTGCTTCCCCAGGTGCACGTCCCGTGTGGGCAGTTCAAGGATGCAGGGCAAAGCCGGGGCACCCCTCACTCCCCCCAGATGTGGTGTCACTCACTGTCACTGTGTCGAAGCCAAAGATGCCAGTGAGGCTGCCTGTTCCGTACTGCAGGGAGAAGAACTCATTCTGAGTGGAAAATGTGGAGGACGAACTGGGATTGAACTTGTTATGGTTGGCTAGAATGGAAAGAAAGCAGAAGAGTGACAGTTCCATCCAGGGGCACTCAATCAGAGGTTGAGTGGAAAGCAGCAGAGGTTCAGAGCAAGCAGCAGGGACCTGCAATCAGAGCATGCGTGTGGGCTGCTTTCAATAAAACAAGCAGTAATCATTGCTTGTCGTATATACAACAGTGGCAGCCAGAAACCCCCACACTGCCCAGGAACCCCTTTTTGTTCCTGCTGTCCAGGAACTCACCACAGGCCTGGCTCTGGCAGAGTGTGGAGGGCACCCACAGGTTGGAGGAGCCAGTGTCGAAGAGCACCAGAAAGTTCTGTGGGGGGGTCCCAATGCTGATCTCCCCGTAGTAGGACATCTAGAGGAAAGGGGACAATTTTTATCCCACATAACTCTTCAAGCACACATGATAAAGCTCAGCCCACACAGCCACGGGACTTCAGGTTTCTGGGGTTTGCTTTTACAACAGTGGTGTGCAGTGCATGGCACTGCTCCCTGCTGCTTCTCCCACCAGTGCATGCACGGTGCAGCAGCTGTGTTTACAAGCAGCACAAGGCACGCAGACCCTTCCCATGGTGCTGCTGTCAGTGTATTTCCAAAACAGAATATAGCACACAGCTGAGCAGCTTCATCAGCATTCACACAAATGCCCCTCTTTTTCCGCACAACCATGAGAACAGCTCTTAAAATAAACCACTGTCTCAAGGTCCTACACTGAACTTTCCAGACTTCTCTACTCGCATTCCACTCCTCCCATCTCACCTTCCCCTCTTTCTGTCTTTACCAAGGAATGGATACTCACTTCCATGCTGTTTGCCAGGGGCTCGTAGGCGGTGGCGAAGTTGTTGAAGAACTTGTAGGCAGGGTCGTAGTGGCGGTGCTTTGCCAGGTAGTCGTGGAGCACGCCGCTCTCCTTCATCGCCTCCCTGATGGACTTGCCTTTCTTCAGAGGAATCCTGCAGGCAATGAGTGAAAGCCGTCAGCTCAGCGTGATGCCAAGCAAGTCTCCATTTCTCATCACGCCTGCTTGTTTTTGCTCCTCTGTTGGTATTTTCTCCCTCCCTGCTCTGCCCGATGCTCTCCTGCATGCAGGCTGGAATTGATGAGCACATCCCTGCAGGGGAGTGTTCCCGTCAGCCATGGGAACAGCCCATGGATCCACATCCCTTCAGCTACCACAAAATGAGTTTGATATCAGGCCTACCGTGGTCATGACCTCCTTGGGATATAGCAAGCTACACTGTGAAACATGCATTCATTTTTTCCTGTGAAAGCCAATCCAACACGGCCAATTTTCTAAAGAGTAATACTAAGCACCAGCCTCTTGAAGCCCAACACTCCCAGTGCACGTTTCACATTGCTGCCATCCCAGGGACAGCCAAACCCTGCCCACTCACCGCAGCAGCCCCTCGCAGAGGTGCAGGCACAGCACGGTGAGGATCAGCCACTTCATCATGGTGAGCTGCTCCTGGGGCCGTTCCAGTAGACCTCCAGAGCTCTGCACACGCCGTTATATATTCCACCACAGCCCCTATTGCCTCCACCAGTGCCATGCACATGTCCAAAGGTTATCACTGCACCCCCAAAATTTCCCTGCCGTGCTAAGGAATATCTTGGAAACTCTAAAGTCAAATATTAGTGGCAAACACCAATCTGTGAGCTATTCCTTGGAAGAAAACAATAGGTGATAAGAACGACCCTGTAAAACTAACCAGAAATCTAAGAGTCAAGTTCACAGATGACCAACATCTTTTTGACTTGATAGGGTTACCAAATACTCCCTCGAAAGAAGTAGAAAAGATTTCATTGTGTTTTCCAGGAATATGATGGAAAGAATAACAGAGGTTATCAGCTGCTCCGTTATCTCCCATTTCCATTGCAGTTCTTACCTCTTGCATTTTAGAAAGTCCCAGAATGACCCTGGAGGAAAGAAACACAAGGACTTGGGTTGGAAAGACACAGTGCCCTGAGGCAGTCTCCCTTGGGAAGACACAGCCGGCTCTATTAGCTGCTCTGAGATGCACTCCTGCTGGGAAGGATTGTCAGGAGGGTCTTTCAAAAGGCAAAGCATTAAACTGCCCCTGTGTGCAATGAGCTTGCAGCAGCTGTATTCTGGAACAAGAGGCAGATCCATTCTGCACAGAGTGATGGCAGTGTCTGTGGGATGGGCCAATGCAGTTTGCGGCCTAAAAGAGATCTGATAGAAGGATCAGTGGTTCAGAAACTCAGCCACCATATTTACCACTCCGTGCTTCAGAGGTGCTGGGGCTCAGGGAAGAGGAACTGTGCTGTTGGCACCAATGGCTCTCTCCTCCTCAGCTGTGCAGTTTAGGAACCTGCTCCATGGCAAAGATCGCGTGTTCTGCCTTATCAGAAGTACAAAATATCTTTCAGCTCAAATGTAATCTTATCATTGAGGTCTGGCACACACTGTTCACCCCTTTGCCAAAACAAGGGGAACAGAAACGATGCAATTGACTGGGGATGCCAAGTGACAACACTTCCACACAAACTGCTTTTTGTGGGACCTACGTCTCACCTTCAGAGTCCATAAGGTCGAGACAACGGACCTCTGGAAATGCAGTTTACTGCCACCTGTAAAAAAACCCAACCGTATTCTAGAAAAGAGGTTGGCTGTTGGTGGTGTGCTATCTCCAGGGACAGCTCAGAGGTAATTTCCCCCTTGGAACTGTGACCATGTTCAATAATCACCACTTTGTCTTTCTTCTTTGCTAAAGGCTCAAGAAGTATCATCTGGATTAAAAAAAAAACCTCAGAGCATCTTAACAAGTCTATAGCACCTCACGCTTGTGGGTTCTTGTTTGTTTATAGTAAGAGAAAGGAGCCGGGTACAACTCAGAACAGCAGGTTCTGGTAGCACACAACAGAGGTTGCTTGGGGTTATGCAGTTTCACAGCTGGTAAGATGTCCAAACCCCCAAAATTCAGGAGAAAGCTGAAGATCCTCAAGGTCAAAGCAGCCCCTTGCCATGTGCACAGTGCAGGGAGACTGCTTGGGGGAAGGCAGCCAGCACTGCTCCGGTGGTGCCTGAGGTCCACAGGGGAGTCCAACTCCACCCCATCCTATGCCCCTCCCCTGAGCTTTTAATTTTAAATAAAAAGCAAAGTCTACTTGGAAACGCAACAATTCTCCTCCTTGCAACATGCAAAAAAAAAAAAAAGACACAACCGCTGTACCATCACCATATTCCATTTATTCGGTATACATTCGTGGTGCACGTTAACGTAAGACATGAGCACTCCTCAGGTCACATGGCACTATTGTTCTTCGCCGCTGAGGTTACACCTCGATGAAATACAGAGGCTGAATGACACCCACAGAGATAACCTGAAGAAGCAGCAAGATCACAGCGAGATCAGCCCTCTGGGCAGAGCAGCCCTGTCCCCAGCAGCTGGAGCCCCGAGCAGCGTCATCTTTCGGCCACATCGGAACGTTCAGACACCAGGACAAGCCACAGAGAGGGGAGCACAGAGGAGAAGAGCTTGAGAGAACGCAGATGCATCTGGGCCTTTCAGCTTCAAAATCACATTCACTGATGGAAGGAAAACAAATGAGTTCCCTTCTTTAGAATCAGCTTTTTTCTATGCCTTGGCCTGTAACTGCCAACTTCAAAGCTCTCTGGATTTCCCCTAATGTATTCACCTTTGGTCCTGTTTGGGAACAGGAACCTAAACCTGTTCTGCTGCCTGAGCATGGCACGTCAGGAGGAGCTATGCTGTGGGAGAAGTCAAACTTCAGCCCCCAGAGCTGAGTTTGGACTACAGGTTTGGAACCTGATGAACCTCCTTGGGGTCCCTTCCAACCAAAGCCATTCGGTGACTCTATACGAGGCATTGCATTCATTAACAACTGCTCATTAATGATGCTTCACTGTCAATAGATGACCCAAGAAGGGCTGAGCAGCATAACACAGAGGGACAGAAGAACAATACTGGAATAAAACAGCTGAGAACACACAGACATAGTACTGTGCCGGACAGAGAGCTCTCACTGGTATCTCAAAAGCACCACACCAACACCTTGGTGCCATTGCCACATTTTGCCACAGTGAAACTGAGGCACAGAGGACACACAGTGCTCACAGGCACAGAGCAGAACCAGAGCTGGAGCACTGCTGGGATGGGGCTCTGGGGCTTGAGGGATGTGGCCAGAAACACGGACAGCAGGAGCTGGAGCTGGGCTTGGGTTTCCTCCCAGTGACCAGCATGGCTTGGGGAACAAAAATAACACTTCAGTAACATCTGAGACATTCAAAGCTCTTCACAGAAATATTGAACTTTTAATCCTCACCCTCTCCTTTCCCACTCTCTCTCTGTAAGGCAAAAACAGCTCACAAAAAAACTAAGCTCCTTCCCTAGGGGGAAAAGCAGGCACGTTAAACGGGTTAGAATTAATAAGAAAACAAAATGAAAAACCCTCCCATGATAAAAGACAACTGAGGGCTGTGAGAAGCTCCATTCCTACCAACCAAGTCCGGGGAGAGGGATGGGCAGAAGATCTGTGTATGCAGTCCCCAGGGAAGAAATACCAGGGGAGAAAATCTGCTTGGTTCACTCAAAGCAGACGGGAACCACTCAGCCCTGGGTGAATCCCTCGAGCTCTAAGCCAGATTCATGAATGCAAGCACAGATGCAAGGCGTGCTGCTCTGGGAAGGCCGTCCTTGCAGGGAGGAACACAGCGTGGCCGGTCCATGGGATGCTCCTCGGCTGCCCCTGGTTAAGTTTCCCATCCATGCAGGCACTCTCAGTGTGCCTTCATTGGGAAAACCCAGCGAACTCACACTAAGGCTCAAAGCAAGATCTGCAAGACCCACCTTGGCAAAGTGCCGTACAGGTACAACACATTTCACAAAGGTGATTTTCAACCAAAGGAAACGAGTGAGACGGAAGGAGCTGAGGGGCTCTGAGGAGGGCTCTCTGCTGCCCACAGCCATGGGCTGAAGGAACGAGACGGAACCCACCCCCAAAGTCCCACCGCCTTCTGCAGCTGCTACAGCTCTGACCACTAGAGGAAGCTGCGGCACTGGAGAGCGGTGGAAATGGGAGCGAGAAAGCCCGAGCAGTGACACTCCTGGAACTACAGCCTTCAAACAGCTAGGCTCTGTTCTTGCACTTTCACAACATCTGCAAAACAGAGGGTTAAGAAGTTACGAGAAAGTCCCGGTTACTTAAAGAGGGCGTTGTGAATTTTCTCACAAGAGCAAAAAAGAAAAAAAAAAGAGAGAAAATGATGTGCACGCGAAGCTGTGCCGGCAGCTCCCAGCCCCTTGACAGGGCTGCACGATGGGGAGCACTGAGCAGTAAGTGCAGAGGCAACAACGTCAGCTTTTCCTTAAAAATGAGACAAGGGAGTTCTTTTTCTCCTTAAAACAAGGCCTAGCACTGAAGGGGACACGAGGTACTGTGACACAGCCTCTGCTGCACGTGCTCTCCTTGCCTCTCCTGCTTTCGATATCCCCGTGAAGCTCAGGGGCTCTGGATTTGCTGGGGGAGGAAGGGGGGCATGGGGCAGATGTGAGGAGCCCAGTGATGCATCTCTTGTTGTGCCCAACCCACGGCCCCAGCCCTGTCATCTCGCTCCGTGGAAGTGAAACGTTCCCTTTCTCACCTGTCTGGTAGGAGCACTTTGCATAGGATTTCTCACTGGGCTGTGACACTGGAAAGGCAGGTTCCCACTGGAGCCTGGCTCCTCCTGGTGCTGCTGGAGTCACCCCAGAGGGTGAACTGACAGAGCAAGAACTTTATACTCAAATAGTTTTGTTAAAGCTTCGTGCAGTTCGCTTTTTTATTTATTTTATATGTATATAAACAATTTCTTCTCTCACTTCTCCAAATGAAAGTTATGGAGAGATTTTAGGGGGATGCCCATTTTCCTTCAAAGAAATTCATTTGGCATAATATAAAAACATATCCCTTGGGTTTCCTTTCAGTTACACATCACATCAGGGCTGGGATGGAGAACAGGACAACAAGAAGTTCCCATAAAAAAAGGAAAAGTCACTGAATTTAAGCATATGGGGCACTTTGGATTTAAAGTGCAACGAAGAGCAAGGCGAGGAATCCACACTGCAGACACGGGCATGGCACTGCACACACTGCTGCTGCTTTTCTATCTGCATGGCACTGCCCTCGCTCCCAAAAGCATCACCTTTCAGTACGACCTCAGAGCAACACTAGGAAATAACATCAAGAACGTGGAAACGCAGTGTGTGCACCTGGGGACTGGGCTCTGCCCTCTTTCACAGCAGCTGCTCACCCACCTCCACTCCCGAAAAGGAGGGCACAGCAAAGATGGGCAATGTGGGCAGTGGGACAACCTGCCGGGCTCTGGGTCTCACTGCTCACATCTCAGGGCAAGAGATGAACACAGAGAGCGGAAAGGTGGGACTCCAAAGCGACTCCAGAGCACTTGTGTCTCACAGCAACAGTTCACGGGGGGAAAGAGTAACACGGGGGTGAAGCTGTAGCACGCAGAGTGGTGGTGGCATGCCCCACACCAGCAGAGACCCAACACAGGACCTCACACGGAGGCCTGACAGCTCAGCTTCAGCTCAGCACCGGCGTCAACAGAAAACTCCACATCAAAGGCCACAAATTTACAGAAATATAGCCCTTCCCAGGTCTGTAGCTGTAGGAAACAAATGACACATTCACTCTAAGCAGGATCAAATATTTCTCATGGACCCGGCCAGGAACGTGGGTGCAGGCAACCACTTTGATAGCGCTCCAAGCCCGGCCGCCTCCCACCCACCCATCCACTCTGCAACAGTGAATCCTAGTTAAAAAACACTGAATCACAGCTGCTCTTTTCCCTGACAGCTGTTCAACAAAGCCAGCAGCTCTGCTCAGACAGCCCAGACAGAGGGCACACACCACGGCAAGTGCACATGTCGTGCTGGCCACCGCTTTTGGTGACCACCACCAGGATGCAAGAAGAACGTTTAATAAATAAGTAAACAAACTGACGTTTCTGAACAGCCGCCCCAGAAATCCAAACAGGGCACAGTACAATTGAAGGCCTCTATAACCAACCTACAGCTCCTCATACTTGCAGTCTGCCCCTCCTCTTTTTAAGCAAGGTATCTTCAGGAAATGAGGTCTCTGTGATCACAGTGTTTGTGTTCATGGCTGTCTGTCCTCTTCTATTAGTTTCTAGAGCTGCCCAATTTAAATCAAATCTGAGAAAGGGACAGAAGTATCAGAAGCTTCCATGAGCTTCAAGAAAATAGTGCAGGAGAAAGGAGCAAGCCGAGGAGGGAAAGACTGCAGCATGAGCTCCCACGTTGTGAGGGCCCAGAGAAATCACAAGGCAAAAACTGACTCTGGGGCAGCAAGATGTAGTCAGTTCTCCCCAGAGAAGATCCCAGGCTGCTGGCACTGCTCTCAGAGCAGCAGGAATCCCTGCTGGAGGTGGTATCCATGCAGTGTCAGCACTTCTGCGGGCGCCCTCTGCCCCTCTTGCCAGAAAGACAATATAACTTCCAGATGGCATCTTTAAACATCCCGTAAGGCTTTATAAAAGAAACTGCAGAGGAGATGGAGAGGGGAAGACAGACAGATAGAGCAGCGTGAACACCAGCTATAGTAGCCATCCCATAACACCAGGGGATGGGACAAACAGGGAAGCAGAAGGCAATGGCGGATGGAAGTCACGCCGGGCAACACGCTGAAGGGCGGGTACCGAAGCCACAACGCAGTGCTTGCACTGGGTGCCCTTACAGAGGCAGGTCGGTGCTGTTGTGTCGAGTTTTCCGTGAAGTCCCATCATCCCTCGGCCGGGCCCGCTGCAAATTGGACATGGCTGCTGTCTTTTTGAGGTCAATAACCGCATAGGAGTCCGTCTGGTGCACTTCATGGGGGGCAGGGCGGGCGCGGGGGGCCGGCGCACTCGGACGGCCGTGGTGTGGCTCAGCCTCCAGCTCCACCTGGATGTAGTTGAGCTGCCGCGGCTGCTCCAGCCGGGGCCGGGGGAAGTCGAAGCTGAAGACGCTGGGCACGCAGCCGTGCTGGGCCTTGGGCAGGAAGGTGCTGCGTCGCAGGCTGCTGCCCCCATGCAGCGCCGTGCTCTCTGAGTTCATGTAGTTCTGCAGGGGATCCTCTTCTCCAGCCTCAGGATAACCATTGGGAGAAGGCGTTACTGTGTCCCCGGCGTCCTCCTCCCCCCTCCGGAGCGGCTGGCACTCCCACACCGGAGGCAGCGAGGGCAAGTTCTCATAGTGCAGTAACGCTGCTCTCCGATGGGAGCAGCTGGATGAGCCCTTGTCCTCCTGGGGGGCTTTCACGCAGCCGCCCCGGCAGAGGGACGAGCTGCCAGGGGGCAGCAAGCCGTTGACGTTCTCGTAGACGCAGTGGGGAGAAGGGCACTCATCCTCGCGCTCGTTGTTGTTGTTGGGAGCACAGAAGTGTGTCCTGCACTCCCGCTGGTGCCGACAGATGCGCCTGTAGTTGGGTGCGGGACCTAACACAAACTTCACCTCCCCTGGCTGCAGGAAAACCTGGGGACTGCGGTCTTCGAGGGAGCAGCTGCGTTTCCTATGGGGGAAAGGAGGGTGCACTTCAGGCAAGGAGTGCATACAGTGTTGGCCTCTCAGCTCCTGATCACCACTGGCTGTGTTCACGTAGGTGTGGGACTGCAAGGAGAGAAGCAGAGGGACAGTGAAAGGAAAAGCAGGAGCAAAGCAGCTGTCAGCAGCTGAGAAACCAACAGGAAAGGCTGATGAAGCCAGAGATGAAAGAGTTTCAGAAGTTGAAAAGGTTTGGGGAAGCAAAACTCAAAGGGCATTTCTGGATTTGTGGGCTGATGGAGGAGGAGAAAAAAAAAAAGGAGTCCAACTGCAGAAGGTACTATTTCACATTTCGTGCATATGGCACAGAACAAAAAGCAGTCACCTGCAAAGTATTTTCTTGAGCTCCTTACACTTGATAAATTGCAGCACTCACACCCACATAGGCTTGTCTGACCATGGGTGAGATAAGATGGATTATGTAGGGAAAACCTCGAATTCTACAACTGAGAACAAAGAGCTGAACATCAAAAATAAAAATAATAAGAATCTGAACTCGGCTACACATCTGCAGATCAGATTAGGGAACGCAGTAATAACTGATAAGGCAATGACAGACTCACAGCTAAGCACCACTGTCAAAAAAAAAGTCACATGAATGTTACAGGATCATAGCATCACAGAATGGGTCAGAAGGGACCCTAAAGATCCTTCAGTTCTGACCCCCTGCTTTGGGCTGGGTGCCCCCCACCCAAGCAGGATGTCCAGGGCCCCACCCAGCCTGGCCTTGGGCACCTCCAGGGATGGGGCATCCACAGCTCTCTGGGCAGCAGTGCCAGTGCCTCCGTGTCCTCTGAGCAAAGAGTTTCTCCCTAATAGCTAATTTGTATTTCACCTCTTTCAGTTTAAAACTGCTCCCCTTTGTCCTGTCACTATCAGCCATGTAAAAGGTCAGTCCCCCTACTGTTCATAATTTCCCCTCAAGTACTGTAAGGTCCATAACTTTCTCTTCTCCAGGCTGAACGAGCCCAGTTCCCTGAACCTTTCTTCACAGGAGTGGTGCTCCAACTGAGCATCTTCATGGCCCTCCCCCAGCAGCCCATCTTTCTTGAGCCAGAGGCCCCAGGCCTGGACGCAGTACTCCAGATGAAGCCTTTCAAGGGCAGAGCAGAGGGGGACAGCCTCTCTCTCTCCCTGTAGCCACCCCTCTGTTGATGAAGCCCAGGAGCAGTTGGCCCTTCAGGCTGCAAAGCACACTGCTGGCTCATGTGCAGCTTTTTGTCCACACAGACCCCTAGGTCTTTCTCCACAGGGCTGCTCACAGTGTGTTCTTGTCCCAGTTTGTATTTGTATCTGGGACTGCCCTGACCACCCAGGTGCAACACTTTGCACTTGGCCTTGTTGTTTAACTCCTTAGGTTCATGTGGACCCACTTGTAAAGCTTGTCCCTCTGGATGGCATCCCTTTCCTCTGTCACACCAACTGCACCACTCAGGGATCAAGGAAATTAAATCAGTGCACCTCAACAGAGTGCCTGTTTTAGGAAAGCATCAGAGCAGAAGTCCCCGAGACAAAAGTGAAGCAAAAGAGAAGAATGGTGGCAAAGGTACAAGGATCACCTGAGCTTTGCTGGACTAAGAGAAACCTGGAATCGCATGGGGCTGCAAGCAAATCAAACTTGTTGTTCATTGCTTGGAAACAGTAGAATTTAGGACATCTGTGTTTACCTGATCGTCAGGCCCAATGAGGGCATGAGTTGAGTCTTCACCCACAGAGGAATGCCTCAGGCTGCTCACGGAGGGGTGACGGGCTGCCAAGTATGACAGGCTTTCTCCAGGGAAACTGTGGAATCCATTGGGAAATCCTGGGAAGGTGTACCCCAGACCTGGGAGAGAATTAAAACAGAGGAGTGTTCAAGCATTGGTCTGGTACATAAAATAGCTGACTGCATTTCTCGAGCTGGTGAGCTGGTCTCTGAACTGCACCCTGCAAGTCAGCATGGGCTCGTCTGGAGAAGATTCCTATCACGAGGTGCCTCATATAAATACAAGGGCTAGGCTCTCCTGTTTACATTTATTTAAGTGACTTCTAATGGAGTCAGGAATTGAGCAGACTTGAATTCTTCCACACGTGGTTTCCTTTAGGAACCACCTGATCCATGTAGGTGTAGCTTAAAAAGGCCTTTTGGCAGAGCTCCAGACGAACGTGACTGAAGGGTGACAACCCAGCTGAGTACAGAAGGGCTTTTTTGTTGGTGTTTCCATGGAAACAAAATACCACACTGCAGACAAGTGGGGCCTTAAAATAAACACGCTGCGTGGGGCACACAGGGGCATAAAGATACGGGTCAGCAGCAAGGAAGCGTTTGGGAAATATCCATGGCCTGCAAAGGGCAGTTTCACACAAGTGGCCACAGGCCCCATGGGCTGAGGGAGACTTACTGGTGGGAGCCTGGGGGGTCCGGGAGTGCTCCGTCTCTGTGGGGTGACTGTTCCTGGTGATGACCACAGGCTCTTCCACAACATTGATGCTGTTACACTGCATCAGGTCCTGCAGCAGACTGAAGATCTCCTCTGCTCTGGAACACTTGAAGGCAAAAATCCCTGCAGGGAAATGAGGAGGAGGGTCAGAAACACAAGAAAGCTATTCTGGCTTTAATTCTGGGCAGTAAATGAACTGGCAATTTTGATTTCTTTCATTGTGTTTAACATAATCAACCCCTGAAACTCACAGCCACATGAGAACAACTAACATCTGAGTGGATTATTGCATCAACATCACCACGCAGTGCCAAGACTGCCATCTGGCCAAGTAATGCACCACTGTAAAAACAGAGAGCACCCCAATTATCTTCTGATATTCAGCACTCCATGAACAGAGGTGTTAAAGAGACAAGCTAACTGGTTTTGTTTCGTCTCTAATCTTCTATTTCAATGCACTTGGCACACCACCTGATTCTCACTGCCAGGGGAAAGGCTTTCCAGGGACTGGTGGAAGCTGAACTGGGCCCTGTGGGGTTTCTATGTGAGGGAGGAACAGGAGTGTCCTACTTCAAAAATGCATCGAGTTAAGCAGTGTCTCCCCAAGCGAGCAGCCCCAGCTAGAGCTGGTGTGTGCAGAGCTAAGCAAGCCCACACTGCAACACACACACACACACACACACACACACAAGCCATAGCAACGAGGATGGCATGGCAACAACAGCTGCTACCCCAAAGAACATCATTCAAAACATTCCAACCAAAAAACAGCTAGATCTGCCTTATATAAGACAGAATCAGGAAGGGATCTTCCAAATGAAATTAACTGAGCAGAAAAAAATCCCACGAGGAATGGTGAAAGCTCCTCACAAACGTGTCACCCCTTTCACTTCTGTCTGCATTACAACTGGTGAGCATGTGTCTGCAAAACACATGAGGAGCAAACAGCTCTGCTTTACCTATCACCACTGTCTGGGCCTAAATAGAAGCAAAACACACTCGCAGCAGAATTCTAATCCCTGATCCTGGAAATGGCCAAGCAGATAACAAATCCTGCTGCTGGCACACGATTCCAGAAGAGGAAAATCCCAAATATTACAAAGGATCGTATGGCACTGTAGTGCAGTACTTTATGCAGACACAGTCACGCAGAGTCCTTATGGATAAGGAGGAACCTACAAACACATCAACAGAATGAGGAAACAACCCTCCCCTGCTCCTGGGATGCACACACCAAGGAAACGCTCAGCTCTTTAACAGCAAGAGAGGCAGACTGGGAGGAGAACCAACAGGCACCATAGTAAAACTGTTCCAGCACTGCTGATGACTTGGCACATACTCCTGGGTGACTCACTTCCCTTCTCTGTGCACAGCATCCCCATGCATAAAAATCAGTACAACGTAAAACTCCTTTTCCTTTGTGTCACAAAACAGAAAGTGTGAAGCAGAAATAACATTAACCACGGCAGAGAGAATGCGCCGTAGCAACAAAACACGTTCAAGCAACTACTGCTACTGATGTACATTTGAAAGCTTTGTGAAATAGCCAGATCTGAAGAGGGGTCTGGGAAAAGGTGCAACTGATGCCCTTCCACTGTATTCCTGCAGTCAAAGGATGCTGAACAAAGCTCCAGTCCTGCAAAAAGCACTTCCTAACACCTCATAAAACACGATGCACACGTGTGGATTGCTCAGTGCCTGGTACCAAGATTGGAGCTGGGCTGTAACATTCTGACTTGAAAGATGTTCTATCCATTGGAAACTTCAGTTCAATCCTGGTTCACCAGTTAAGTGTCAGTGCACTAGCAAGATGAGACCGCTGGTTTTACACCCAGGTTCTGAGCCACAACAGTGCTCTCATCAGCGTTTTAATTGCAAGTATCAACTGCATGTGCACACACACAGCTGTTCTGGGGGCACTGAAGGCTGCAGGAACACCCGATGGTTCATTAGATGCAGGAATGTGGGAAGCCACGAGCAGCAGCTCACTCCCACTGCCTGGGAGCAGAAACCCCGGAGCTCCTGCTGCAGGGAAGCAGCACTCACCCTGCCCCGTGTGGCAGCGGCGGCCACTCTCGAAGGAGAAGAGGTTGGAGTCGAAGCCGTAGCGGCGCAGGCAGAGGTAGGGCCACCTGACCGCATCCCGCCTGCGGGTGTGCAAGATGAGCTCCGTCTGCGTCAGCTCCATAACCCCCGATCCCAGCTCGTTGCCCTCATCGTCCACGTTCGTGACCTGCAGAAGCCACGCAGCTCACAACAGGAAGCTTGGGGCCCTGGCACTTCAGAAGGGAAAAAGAAAAGCCCACCCACGAAGATGCCGTGATTCCCATGAATTCCCCCTTCATTTCCTGAGGTGCCTTTCCCTCAGCTGAGGACATGAATTCACTGATGGCAGAAAGCACCAAGCCGGCAGGCCTAGAGACTTTGTGCTTGGCAGTTCAGCTGATGTGTCTCAGCACTGACACTGGAACACAGCCCTGAGCAATGAAAGGCTTCTCTCCAGTTCTCCACTTCCTTGCTCAGCAGAGAGGAAATTTTTACCGCAAACACAAAAAATATCTGCAGCAGAAATTACTTAATAAATGAAAAAAAAAAAAAAACCCACAAAAAACCACCAAAGCAACATATTTGCAAATCTTATCAAGTGAAAGACTTATCTTCAAGAGCAGTTTTTCTTTGCTTTCATGCCTAGAGCCCAACCCATGCTGGGCTTTGCTAGCAGCCAGCACTGCCACAGATTCTATAATGGGGACGAAGGTCCAACACTTACCTTAAATTTGGTGGGGTGGTTGTCTGGGATGCTGTCTCCGCACAGACAACTGCAGCAGCTCCCCATGACGCCAGCAAGAGAGGTAATCCCTGGAGAAAGGACACAGAACAGAGTGTGATCACGTTTTCAGACCAGCTCCTCCCAGTGCCTCCCAGTGTGAAGCATTCAGAGCTCCTGGGGTAGCCCTGCACATGGCTCGGTGCGTCTGGAACTCAAGTGTAAAACCAAGCTTTTAGAACATCACAATGTGTTCCCCACTGAATGGACACTGTGCAACATGAGCCGAGTTAAAAATAACAGCTTTCTTACCATTAGGCAACTGGTTGTTTGGGTTTTCTAAAGGTAAGAAAATCCCATTTCCACTGTCCCTCTATCTCCTTGGGGATCTCATAGTAACCGGGTGTCAGAGTGGCCCAGGACAAGAGGGAAAATGCCCCATTCTTCACCTGGCGAGAAAGTTACAATTCAAGAGATAAGAAAACAGAGAGGAATAAGCATATGGGGAAGGGATGGTGTTAGTGAACATCTCCTCAAACATCATGGGAAGGAAGAAGGCAGACTTCTGCTCCCTAATGAATACAGATTATAATTACGCCCCTAAAATGCACTGCACACTTCAAGCAGACACCAGATGCTCAGACACACATTTTGTATGGCCAGAGCAAATCATTCTTTTTTGCCATTTGTTCCTGTTTTCTAGCAAACTGCATCAAGAACTCAGAGCAGACACTGGAGATGAAAGCAGATGCATTCCAACAGGCAGAGAGCAGCAAGTACCTTTAAAGACATAACTTCTGAAAAAAAAACACAACAAGAAAACCTAAAACTAAGGGATCCTTGACGTACCCAGCAGACAGCAGTGAGGACACGGGGCATGTGACATCTGCTGCACAGGGAAGGGAAAGTGCCTTCATTCCATGGAAGGTCCTTCAGGGTCAGAGAACAAGCAGCCCTATCAGCAGTGGAACAAAACCACTGGATTTTAAAACTAACAAATGTCAAATAACACAAAAATTCAGCTATCTACTCACAGCCAATGAGTGCAAGCACCAAGCATGAGGAAGTTACACACCCAGGAGCAAGGAAACAGGGCATCTCCAAATCAATCCTAACAAACCCACACCCACTCCACAGCACTGGTTACAGCAGCAGGTTCACATGGGAGGATGTCATGCTTTATTTGGCAAGAACACGTGATGGCCTCTCCATCCGAGGCCCTCTTGGTACTCAGCCTGGCACTACAGCAGCACATACAACAAAAAGGCTGTTGGGAATCTCCCACTCTGCCACACCAGAATCCATCTCACTAGTCCCTCTGAGTCAAACAGTGACTCCTGGGGCAACAGCCCTGCACAGCTGCAGAGCTGTCCCTGTTTGGTACTCACATGAAACCACAACCTCCCAACCTACCCCTGCAGTTCCACATCACCCTGCCTTAGTGCCAACCCTTCAACAACTCCCTGCTTCATCCAGATCCCACAAAGTCCTCTTGTGGAAGAATGCTCTGTGTGGGGCTGGAGCTGTCAGCTGCTGTCACCCAGCACAGCTCCTCCACTCTGCATCCTTGCTCTGCGTGGCTTTATTCCTCACTGACCTTCAGCAGTGATCGTTGATCTGCAGCCGACTCTTGAGGTTGGTCTCTGAGGGCCTTGTCCTGAGGGCTGCCATCCCATCAGTTCCCTCAGGAAAACAAAAATCGCAAAGAACACACGTTATCTTCACGCTCTCCTCTCCATTCCCCTCTCCTTCCAGCGCTCCCTCTGCCTCGAGAGAGATGGAGAGCCATCACCTATCCTGAAAACTTACTGCAGCCAGCACGAAGGCGATGAGAAAAAGCATTGGGAGATCCCATCCCTGAAGGGGTGGTCGTGGCGGGGGGGGCACCAGGCTCGGCCCTCCGCTTATACCCCTCCCCCTCCAACCCTCCCGTAGGGCTCCACACAAACACACCGAGCGCCGGAGCCCAACATGGGGCGGACAGGGGTGGGGGATGGGGTGCAGGGGGCAACCGGGGGCGAGCGAAAGGGAAACGGAGGGAGGACAAAGTGGCGACTGGGGGGCGGGGAGGGGACTAAGGGGTCAGCCGAGGGGTGCGGCGGGGAGGCACGAGGGGGTTACTGGGAGGGACACAAAGGGGTGAATGGAGCGGGGGGACACCGGGGGAGGGGACGCCGTGGGAGGGGTGGGAACGCGGCACGCCGGGCAGCGGTCCCAGGGCTGCGGGACGAGGCCCGGCCGTGGGTCGGTACCTGAGGCGCTGCCCGGCTCCGCCGTCTGGGAGCCGAGGCCCGGGCCCAGAGCTACGCGCCGGACTCCGGCCCGGCCCTTGCCCGGCCCGCGGGCTCCGAGCTCCGGCTCGGGTTCGGGGTCCGGGACCCGCCAGCGCCGCGTCCCCCAGCCCGGGGCCCGCCGGGAGCAGCGAGTCCGCCGGCCGCCGCCTAGAGAGCCGCGCTGGGAGGACCCCGGGCAGGCGGGCAAGCGGCCGCCAGGGGGCGCGCGAGGCCCGCGGCGCTGCGACCGCGGGGGCGGGGCTAGAGGGAGGGGGCGGGGCCGAGAGAGCTGGGGGGGCGGGGTGGAGTGGGGGATGAATGGGGAAGGAAGGGGGGCTGTACTGGAGCAGGGGACTCTAATGAGGGTTCACTGGAGTTGTAGGGGAGCCGGGGAGGCAGGAGGAAATCATAAGGGACCAGTGGGTGAGTGGGGCTGCTGCGGGACTCAGAAGGAATTAGGGGGGGGCTTAGGCGGTTCAGGAGCTGCACAGAAGGTCGCAGTGGAGCTGGAGAAGTCAGTGCCCTCCCACTACATGCACACGGTGCTCGGGGGGCCCTGTGGCGCCCCCAAAACAGTGACTCCGGCCGGTGCCTCCTGTAGGACCCCCAGCCTGGCAGCCTGCTGTCTCCCAGCAAGGACTTTGCCCATCACCCCCACTCCCCGTGCAGCTGTGCCAGCAGCCGTGGGGCCCTGGGGAGCAAAGTCCTCACCAGTGACTAAGCAAGACAAAGCTGTGGCACTGAGGGCCCCTGCTGCACTGACCCCCCCCCAGAGTGGGGCTGGGCCCTGTGGGGTCCCTGGGAGTTGCTTCTGTGTGGACACAGTTGCCTCTGTGGGGGGGGGAGGAGGGTCGGCATCCCCTTCTCCTGTATGCCCCCCCCTCCTCCTTGCCCAGCCCAGGAGATTTTGTAGAGATATAAAACACTGTAGATGCAAAATAGAAATCTCAAAAATGAGGGATGTAAATCACGATAGGGCAGCGCAGGAACAGAAGTGCTGCCCCAACCCAGCGCACCCTCTGACAGCTCTCCATCCCTTCCCAGGTCCAGGTGGTGGTCCAGACCTCGCAGACCAATATGAGGCTCCAAAAGCCCCTAGACCAGGCTCAGCTCCAGGCCTGCTCCACGCGCAGGTGGGTTTCGGGTTGCATCCATCTCCGAGGTTGTGCCAGCAGGTGGGAAAACCTCAGGAAACACACCAGAGCAGCTCCGCCCTGCCAGGCGTTGGGAATGAGGGCTCGTACTCTGATTCCTGCCCCAGTGCCATCACCGAAGCCGCACTCGGTGGCTTTGGGAGAAAAGTAGGACATCCTGGCTGCCCTCCGGCTGAGAGCCCGCTGAGAACCCCGCGGAGGTTCCTCACCCCTCCGCTGGGGCGTAATGACACCTCCCCTCTTTTCATGAAGCTCCAGCTCTTTCTGATGTAGGGAGGAAAAATAATATCGCGGCGGATCATAAAAGACATCCAAACGCCGACCTGGGGCGAAGCGGGGCGTGGACACTCGGAAAATGAGAGGTGGCGAGAAAATGTGATGCGATGGGAGCGCGTTCCCTGCAGGGTTAACCCTCCGCCAGCCCCTGCCCGTCCCCTCCCCGCTCCCTGCCATTGGCTGCCGCTGTGGGTTTAGGCTAACGAGCCTCTAATTGGGACCCTAGCTGACACGGCTCCAGTTTCCTGGGCAGGCAGATTGAAACAACAACAACAGAAAAAAAGAAAAAAGGGAAAAAAAAAAAAAAAAAAGGAAGCACTGCCCCGGCTGCGTTTGGATGTTGGATGTTTTCCTTTCGCTTTGCGAAGTCCGCTCGGCTCAGAGCTCCGACCCGACGGGACGGGACGAGACGGTACCGGGCAGGTAGGGGGTCCCGCGGGGTTGGGAGTGGGGGGATCTCGGCAACAGAGGGAAACCGGATGGCTTTCCCGTCCGGGAATTGTTGTGAGGGAAAAGGAAGGGTGGAAAGCGACGCGAGGAGCGGGAGGTCGGGCGGTTCTTTGCCGGGAGAAATCGGCGGCAGCAGCTTCACCTCCGGGGCCTTTGTCTTCGGGAGAAGTGTCCCCGGACGGCGACGTCCTTCGAGAGCACCCCCACCCCCTCTCCGGCTGCGGGTGCGGGGCGGACCAGCGTTGTGCCGCGGGGGTTCCTCCTCCGCGCGGTGCGGCGGAGCGGGGTCGGTGATGGGGCAGCGCGCAGGGGTCGGTCCGGCCCTGATGGCGCGGAGCTGCGCTCGGTGCCGCTCAGAAATGCCCCTTGCAGCACCGGCGTGGCCCCCTGCGGTCCCTTGGGTGGCAGAGTGGGATGCTGAGACCACCCCAACCTGCAGCAGTGCGGGGCTCTGCTGTGCGCTGCCCGTGGTCCCCTGCGCCGATGGTCCTGGAGGTGGCTGCGTGGTGGCACCGAGCATCGAGCTGCTCTGCCAGTCTGGCCCCACCGTGCTGCAGGACAAGCTACTCCGGCTCGCCCTGCCAGAAGTCATCTTATCTCACCCCCGGAGAGATGCATCTTTATGGCTCTGCATCTTTATTTCCACGTATGTGTGCTGCAGCTGTGTTGACAGGAGCTGAAGCACAAACAGGTTTTCCCGTGGGTGAGGTGCGTGTACAGAGCCCCTGGGAGCTGCCGGTGTTTGGGGTGTTGGAAAGGGAATCTGGTCCTTTTGGCAATGGCCAGCAGTTGTGTTTCCTCGGGGCCATGGAGCTGTTTGGTGCTCCGGGAAAACAGGGCAGAGGTGCTTGGAAGTGGGGCTGCAGCCATGGGGAGGTGGCTTCAGGATCCCAGCAGCTGCAGCACGCACAGATCAGCCGCGCTGAATGCTAATGTTGTGATCTCCGCAGGAGAGGTCCAGGAGCCCCACGTTTCCACAACCGGATGGGGACGTGGGCTGATCCCCAGAGAGCTGAAAGGGATTAAAATTCCCGTGGATTTCAGGGAGCTGTGATACCTTCCCCAAAGCGGGGGCATCCTGCGGGGATGGGGGTGGGCGGTGCCAGTATTTGCTGGGACGGCTGTTCACAGCCCCATGAGCATCGAGAAGCTTCCAGCAAGCAGGGGGGCACGGCAGGGATATCAGCCGTCCTTTGGAGCAGGGCTTAACGGTGAAGGTTTGGAGAAAGCCCCAGGTGGAGAGGCTTTAACAGCCCGAGGGCACTCTATGTGGTGGCACTCGGTCGCTTCTGTGGGGGGACGCAGCTCCGTGCTCAGCTCTGTGCTGGGAGCATCCTGCATCCTTCCGCAGGTAATGGTGATGTGGGACCGCCTGGAGGCAGTGGGGAGGGCAGAGGGGATGGAAGCAGAGGAGACGGACCTGTTAGGGCTGCCCAGCTTCTTAGCATGGGAGGAGCGTACCGCTGTCACAGTCTGCGGCTAATTACAGGGACCTGTCTGCAGCCCAGACGTCTGCCAGCCATCGTAATCACATCAAACCCGGCTGGGCTGGGCTCTCCTGCGCAGCCCCATTGATTCACAGCCCTCTTCCCAGCCTTACCCCAGCGGGCTCCTGCTGGCAGCCCTGGGATGAGATGTACTGCATGGGTAGGGCCCACTCTGCTGCATCCGTGGGTACTTGGGGGGTCTGATGACAGCAGATCAGCCGTGCAATTTTGGTTCTTAGTGAAAAGAACAAAGCTTGGGACTGTTATCCACATCCCGTGGGAGGGATGCGTTACCTACAGTGACTGAAGGCAGCAGCAGGGCTGGCACCCTGGGATGTTTAAATTCAGCACCCTGAGGACACTAATGCTCCATCACAGCTGTGGGGGTGAGACCGTTCACTGATCCAACACCATTGGTGGTCCTTCACCAAGCTGGTGCCTCTGCAGGCTGTGAGTGCACAGAACTGGGTCAGGTGTGTTCATCCCACCCCCTCCAAGCAGCCATCTGTAGCCACGCATGGCTTTGAAAAGCAGCATGCAGCCAGCCTGCCCCAACATCAGTAAGGATGGGCAGACCCCAGGGAGCAAGCTGCCCTTCTGCTTTATCCCACTGACTGCCAATCTGCTGCGTTAATCATTGACCCGGGTTCATGGCTGGGAATCCTGAGCTGAGAGCCGTGCATGCATGACCTGGTGCCTTAATCTGCTGCACTGTGGGGTGCACTGCTACTGGCACAGAGCTGCAGGAAGGCCTGGAGCTTCTGTGGGCTAAGGTTACCAACCTTCATGGTCACAGCTCACCACCCTTTCCCGAGGAGCCTTTTTGCAGGGGTTGGCAGCCCTAAGGCAGCATCTGGGGGGTGCCAACACAGTGCAGCGGGGAGAGCTCCGGGCTGGTGTGCGGGGAGCCCCAGGAGCCACCGCATCGCTTTGTTTTGGAAAGCTGAGCCAGGAAGGAAGCGAGCGGTGACAAACGCCTCGTGGGGAGGGGATGGGACGGGTTCGCACCGCGCAGCCATGGGCCAGGCACGCCGGGCGAGCAGGAACAGCCGCTCTGGGCAGAACAATAGCAGCCCGGGGGGAATAAATTATTTTCCACCAAATTGGGCGAGACCTCGGCCTCCTCCCACTGCTCTGCTCTGGGACAGGCCACTAACCCCGGGCTCAGCCGTGCTGGGGAAGGGCTAGCGGCAGCTGGGGTCATCTGCTGTGGGGGAGAAAACATCGGAGTGTGGCTCCCCTGAAGCTGTCCCAGGGTGAGCACAAACGCCCGCGATTCCCCCCCCCCCCCCACCTCCTCACTATCTTTTACCAACGCTCCGCGCCCGGCAGGCAAAGCCCCCACCCCGCCGAGCAGCCGTGCTGCGGGGAGAGCATGTCTGTAACCCCAGCGGTCTCTGCAGTCTCAGCGTGGGGCCTCCAGGTCCCCGCGATGCTGTCCCCGCAGGATGACGCCTCTTGGGACAGACTTCTCTGCGCTGCGGCTTTCCCGCAGCTCCGCTCCTCTCTCCGCAGCTCATGTCCCGGCCGAGTCCCGCATGGCCCCAGCGAGACGTGCCCCCCCCGTGCAGCACCGCCACCGCGCTCCCCCCGGCCTCGTCCGACAGCGACTCCGGCTGTGCCCTGGAGGAGTACCCGGAGCCGCCCGCAGAGCCCGCGGCCCCCGAGGTGAGCAGCTCCGACCCCGAGGGGAAGCTGTGCCTTCAGCTCAGGCGACGCCGCTTCATCCCCTCGCTCACCCGCCTGTGTTTCCCAAGGTCCCCGCCTGCTTCGAGAGCCGTACCCCGGATCCTACCCCTTCTGGCGACCGGAGCTTGCTCCGGATCAGAGCCCTCCTGCAGCAGCTGCCGCCTCAGGACTGCGATGTAAGAAACGCATCGGTTTGCTCGATGCTGCCCTCCCCGCCCTCCTCCGGCGCGGGTCCCTCACCTCCTCCTCCCCGCACAGGAGCGGTACTGCCCCGACCTCGGCGAGGAGGAGAGGAAACAGCTCCGGGCGTTCAGCGCCCGCCGCCGCCGGGATGCTCTGGGTCAGGGGATGGCAGTGCCAGTACCGGGCACACGCCACGGCTGTCCCTGCAGGAAGGTGAGGCCGCTCCCCCACGGACGGCGTCGGGCCGACCCTGAAACACTGCCTGACCACTACCCTGTGCGTTGCAGTGTGGCAGGAGGCTGAGCAAAGGGGACCCTGCCATTGCGGCGTCGCGGCTGGGAGAGCAGCTCTGGCACCCGCCCTGCTTCTGCTGTCACATCTGCTACCAGCCCCTGGTGGACTTCATCTACTTCCAGCAGGATGGGAGGATCTACTGTGGCCGGCACCACGCTGAGCTCTTCCGGCCACGCTGTGCCTCCTGTGACCAGGTGGGCATCAGGCACGGGGTGCTTTGGGCTCCATTGTGCCATCATTATGTGCTCCTGTGCTCAGCTGGCAGCTGCAAACGCAGCAGGATGGGCTGGAGGAGCTCCCTTCCCGCACCTCAGTGATCCCTATGTCCACACCAAAGCACAAAAAAAGTGTGTTCTGTGCCTGGCTGCTTACAGGATGGTTTGTTTGTCCCCTTCCAGCTGATCTTCTTGGAAGAGTGCATCGAGGCAGAGGGCCGGCGCTGGCACCCGGTGCACTTCTGCTGCCTGGAGTGCGAAGCACCGCTGCGTGGGCAGCGCTACGTGATGCGGAGCGGCCGGCCCTGCTGCCGCAGCTGCTTCGACAGCCTCTTTGCTGAGCCGTGCCAGGCCTGCGGGGAGCCGATCGGTACGGTCGTGCTGCCAGGGGGGGCGGGCAGCTCTGGGAGAGCCCACCCCCCTCACCTGCAACCCCCTCACAGGTGTTGACAGCGAGGAGGCCACGCACCAGGGACTGCACTGGCACGCCCGCGCTGCCTGCTTCTGCTGCAGTCTCTGCCGAAAGCCGCTGTGCGGGCAGCCCCTCACCGCCCATTGCGGGCAGCTCTTCTGCTCTGAGAGCTGCAGTCTGGGCCGGGATGCCTCCTCTGCTACCTCCACCACCTCTGATTCCTCTGACTCAGCCTTTGTCTCAGCACCGTCCCCTGACTCGACGCCCATCTCCCGAGCCAGCCGTGCAGCAGCTGGGGGCTGCAGACAGCGGGTGCAAGGGGCTGGTAGGGACCTGAACGGTGCATTTACAAGGAATTGGGAGGGAAATGGAACCAAATCCAGGCTCTGGGTACTTCACTGGGGGTACAGCGCATGTGTGCAGCCCAACTCAGTGCTGTAGCAGCAGCTGCAGGCCCCCAGCCCACCTCCCACAGCTGAGGTTTGGTTGGGACAGTTCTTCTTTGCATCCTGGGACTGCCCTTACTGCACAAGCAGTTGCAGCAAGGCAGGCTCATGTTCCTCTTTCCTCACCCTTCCTTGTTTATCTTTTTCCAGAGATGCTACTGGATGAGGCTTCCACACATCCTGCATTCAGGAACCCTGAGGACCATGAAGCGGCTGTGGAGAGGAGCAAGGATGCTGTGTGCACAGGGATGCTGGGATCACCAGCCAGCCACCCCTCAGACCCCCAGCCCAGCACAGAGGGTGCCAGCAGGCTTCTGGGAGGTCCTGGCCCCCGAACACTGGCAGGTGATGGAAAGCAACAATTTCAAGAGGGTCTGTCCCCTGCCCGACCTAGCACATGTCTGGAGAACATTGATCCACAAGATATCATGGAAGAAGACGACTCCTGGTGTCCCACCTGCTCCTCATCCTCAGACTCTGACTCAGAAGAGGAGGGTTTCTTCTTTGGGAAACCCATCCCCAAGCCCGGGAAGAATTTCTTTGTCAGGGAGCCCCAGCACCTGGAGCGGGTGGGGGGCAGGATGGCGAAGCTGCGGGGCAGCAGCAAGCACTGCAGCGTGTCCTAGCACAGGGACACTCAGCAAGCAGGGATCTCCAGGTGCTGCAGAGGCAGCAGGGCAAGGTGGCACTTTGCATGGTTTTTAAGCAGGGGGGCAGCAGGATGCCAAATGCACCGGGGTGGGAGAGAGCCTTGTATGGCACTGCCACCCTGCCAGCACTTGTTGTGGTCTCAATGCATTCTAAGCCCCTTTTGGACACAGCCCAAGGCTGGGGGGGCAGGGGGAGGGAGAATACACTTGGATCTTTCACCGGCAGCTGCTGGCAAAGCACAGCGTGCTGTTCCTGCTGGCCTCTCCCTCATTTAGGAACAGGTAAAGCGAGCAGGGAGCAGAGAACCAGCAGCCTGCACTGGAGTGTGGCCTCTGACTGCTGTCTCAGACAAGCCCAAAGCCTCAGCGAGCAGCTCTGTGCTGAGGAGAGCAGCCGAGGACTTAGGACAAGGGCAGGCACTGCTCTGGCCCCTTCTGCAGGGACTCCTGCCCAGATTGGACAGGAGTGATCTGGCCACCAGGGTCATATCCAGATGCCAGGTGAGAATCTCTCACCTGCAGGGACATCTTGAAGGACAAGTGCTGATGCTGCCCCATGTGTGTCCGTGCCCCGTCACTGCAGGGGGGTGACCAGCAGGGCAGCTCTGCTGCCATGATAGACAATGCTCCACCAATAAAGCTCAGCTGAAACCTGAATACAGGAGAGCTGACCGTGCCTGGCCTGTTTCTCTCCTGTCTGGGTTTGCAGCAGTGTTAACCGTGCTGCTGGAGAAGTGTGCTGGATGGGAGCTGAGGGGCCCCAGGGAAGGACTGGGCAGGGGTGTGACTGTGAGACCTCTCCCTGTGCACACTGGCCTCAGCAGGCCAGGAACAGAGCAACAGCAGTGCAAAGGCTATACATAAAATACATACATATATATATACATATATATAAGTTTTAAAACAATGTTTGAGAAAATTAGGAATAGAATAAGCAGGTAGAATGGCCCCTCTCCATCAGCTGCTGTGCTCTCCCTTCACCCTGCAATTTAACCACCTATACCTCTGGAAATATGGCTTACATACGGCTTGTCCCCTGCCCACAGTCCCCAGCTACCTGCCTGCACACAGCAGATCCCAACTAAGATCCCCTTCCCCCACCCTCCCCCATCTCCAAGAGAGGCCACATCCCTACAGCCCCAGGCTCTGCCAGTGCAGCCCCTCTGCTCCTGCTCAGTGTCTGGGGTGCGCTGCATCATACTTCTGGATGAACTCTTCCAGCTCCTTGACCAGCTGGTTGCTGAACTGCTGCTGACTGGCTCTCAGCGCCTGTGTCAGTGCCACCTCCAAGGAGGGATCGTTCTTTATCAGCATCGCGGTCACCGTGGCAACATTCAGGGAGAAGAGCTGGAACTGCTTCAGGGAGCAGAATGGGGTCAGCACGGGGCACCCCAAATCATCCCCACCAGCAGCATGAAACCCCCTGCCTGGGAATTTTCTTTTTCCTTTAGGGTGTCCCATAGGTGGCAGCCTCCTCCTGCAGCACCTATGCTGAACCGCCCAGCATTTGCCCATCACCCAGCACTGCTTTTTGCCCATGTTAGGTTTCAACCTCCTGAGAGTTCTCCTCTCCATGAGCAGTCCCAAATGCCCCCTTCTCTGCTGGGACTCACCTGCTCGATGTTCTCCTTGGTGAAGATGGTGGCAGAGCGTGGGTCTGCAGTGGTGCAGGGAGGTGTGGAGCATAAGAAGCGGGGTAAGTCCTGGCAGCCTGCAGCCTGGGCAGTGGAAGAAGCGAGGTAAAGCTGGATGCTTTGAAGGGGAGAAGGTCTGGGCAAGGGAACAGGTGTGGAGCTGGCAGTACACCGGAGCTGCCAGCTGGGGACCAGTCACCCTGTGGGGGAACCTGCTGGGACCTCACCAACCTCCCCTCACGTGCTGGCTGCTGCCCCTTGCTTCCCTCTTCCACTGCAGCCCCAGCAGCCTTGCCTTCAAGACCTGGGGGTCTCACTGGCTGATTTCTTTTCCCCACCAGGCATAAATTAAATGTTTGCTTCATTAAAGCTCAACTCCTGGACTTGCTCACGCTCTGGCACGCTCTCAGTCCCCAGGTCATTTTTTTGGCCTTTCTCTAAACTGTCTCCAATATACCAGCCTCTCCTGAACATCCAGCACCAGGGCTGATGTGGGCTCCGCACCCAAACAAAGCAAGGTTTTAACCCCAGGACATAATCCTGTGACTGGGAATGCCAGAGAGAAACTCCCCCCAGGCTCCTCCTCCCCCAGTGTTCCTGAGCCTCCCTGCAGGTACTTCCCAGAGACACAAGGGCACCATTCCTGCACAGTGCTCAGGAGAGGGCAGGGCTGTGCACATACCAGCTCTGTCTCATCCCTGGTAGGGCACACACTCCAGGGTGATGCTGCTGCCTCAGTGCAGACGTTGGAGCTGGCCTTGCTGTGCTGTGTGCTGGGCTCCACAGTAGCTTCCAGTGGGATCTGTGAGTTTTCAGATTGGTGAAGGCCACAGAGAAGCAGTGGGAAAGCAACCAGGGGATGAAGGCAGAAGCTGTGTGAGAGCAGCAGGAGCCAACATTGCAAGCTAATGCTTCTGCCTTCAGGAAAGGAAGGGGATCCTCAAGCACTCTGTCCCAGGAGGAAACCACGCAGAGTAGTGCAGCCACAGGCTAAAAGCCACCCCATCTCAGGCAGCTGCTGCATTGGCTTCACCAGCAACATGTGGCAGATGCCACCAACCCTGGGAGGGCAGGCAGAGCCCAGCACGTACCTCCAAAATCATCAGGTCAGCATTAAGAGTCTCAGAGGGCTCCAGAGATAATGGACTGTAGGGATACGACTCAGCACTTGCACCATCCTCACTTTGGCTGCCCAGATTTATCTGTGTAAAGCACTACAGTTACATTTCAGAGTCCACAGACAGGCACTTTGATATACCCCGAGCAAATGGAAAAGTGAGGTTCATGGAAGGGACTGCAAAACCCCACCCCCCTCATGGCACGACATGTATGCAGAAAGAGGAGATAGATACATGAGCACATACCATCTCCAAACTTTCCTCACTCTCAGCGAAGCTTGTCTCTGCTGATGAGATTGGCTCAAAATCCCAAACAAAGGGCTGCTGGATGTCTGCAGCTTCCTGTCCACAATCTGGCTCAACCTGCAGGCACGCAATAGTGTGAGGCAGGGATAGTCATCTGTCCCAGAGAAAAGTGCTGCGAGACAGGACAGACAGAGTGCTAAAACCCAAAGGAAACAGGGCTTTGCAGCTTAAAAGAGTCAGGAAAGCATCCTGCTTCCAATTCTGTCCAGGAGATACTGAGGTGAAGAGGTAAAGAGAAGCGAGGTGTTAACTCAGCTCAAAGGGATCCCTTGAGCTGGGCAGCTCCTGGAGTGAAAGTATCTCAGTATGCACTTGCGAAAGAGGTGTGCACACATACCTGCTGTGATCCTGCTGCTGGCTGCTCCTCCGCTGCCTGGAGGTCAGTGGCTGGGCTCTTCTCTGCATACCTGGCCAGTTCCAGTGCCTGGCTGCTTCCCACCAGCAGGTCCTGCAGGAAATCCTTCTGGTCAAGGGCATAGCAGCACCAGGAGATCCAGGTGGCCATGACATTTGAGTCACCACTGTGTACCAGGGGAAAACCTACCTCATCCACCTGCTCCTTGCTTTGCATGTTGCTCTTGCTGGCAGTAGGTGACAGGGGAGCATCAAGGTACTCTCTGAGCCCTGGCTGGCTCAATGGGGAGCAGGACCGAGAGGGCCTGGAAGATGCACGGTACCCTGTGGAAACACAGCAGCACTTAATACCCCAAATGCCCACCCTCCCCATGCAGAGCTGCTGGCTGCACACACCACAGAGGGGTCCTGGGCAGCTGCTGGCAGCCAGCACTGCAGCAGCACCAACCTTGGGAGCGCCTGGGAGATGGAGAACGGCTGCGGTCTGTTGGCTCTCTCTTGATGGGGCGAAGGAAGCGGCAGCGTCTGGGAGATGGAGAACGGCTGCGGTCTGTTGGCTCTCTCTTGATGGGGCGAAGGAAGCGGCAGCGTCTTGGACATGGAGAACGGCTGCGGTCTGTTGGCTCTCTCTTGATGGGGCGAAGGAAGCGGCAGCGTCTCGATCTCGAGACAGGGCCATGAAGGTTCTGGGGACAGTAGCAGTGATTTACATCGTGAGCAAGTAAGGAGACACAGCAGCTGGCATGAGGGCAGAGGAGCACTGCCATTGCTGCCAGCACAGCTCAGGGAAACAGCACTGTTTGCCATCCTCATCACAGGCCACTAAAGCACCCATGCCCCCTTTTGCTCTCTGCCTATACCTCCCCAGCCCACCTCTCCTCAGTGAGTCCAAGTCCCTGACAAGCATTACCTCATGGCTTTGCTGGTCCTCTCTGTGGTTCCAGGGAGGTGGCAGCACACCATAGTTCTGGGCGGCCCATCTCCCATTCTCATCATGCTGGTGTAAGTCAGCAGGGCCAGGGAAAGGCCTGGGCTGCCAGGGATCAGTCTGACAAAGCAAATCACCACAAGTGACAACAGCTCATTCGGAGCAGCCATGCATCCTGCAGGCTTTCATGGGGATGCTGGATTTGCTCTGGGTTCCCCTGCCTCCTGAGCTCTCCCCAGCTCTCCTCTTCCCACCCTTTGGCCAACCCAAATTTGGAGGAGAACCCCAACAGCACTGCCCACTCCACACTGCACAGCTGCTCACCCCGATCTCTTACCGGATGCCTTCTTCCTCTGGCTCTCCAGCGCTCGTGCTCCCACAGAGCATCACCGTAGGCATCCCAGGGGCCAGGGGCATAGGAACATGGTAGCCCAGCCTGATTCGGATAGGGCTGCAGAGGGGACACAAGGAGAGGAAAGCAGGATGCATCCTCCTCCCCGCTGCTGCAGCCTCCCTCTCCACCACCAGCATGCCAGGCAGGGATGGGGAGCCCCAAACCCTCCCATCTGAAGTCACACACAGCTCCCAGCCTTTCCAGTTCCCTCCTGTACCACAGAGGTGCTCTCCCAGCTTCTCAGCATCCCAAGGGATGGAGTAGAGGGTACCCACACCCACTGCCCCAGAGACAAGTCCCACAGAGCTCCTGTGCTCCCAGTCCTAACTGCAGCCCCACCTACCTCCCAGGGAAAGGCTTGGAGCCCCCTCCCATAGAAGTGTGACAGGTCGCCAAAGTATTGTTCCAGCCCTGATCCCTGCACGAAGGAGGTCCTCAGTGAGTATTCATTCAGCTGCAAAGAAAGAGGTATGGGTGAGCACATCCTGCAGGACGGGCATTACCAACTCTTTGGGTTCAGTTTCCCAGGGGTGCCACCCACAGCTGTCCTTGCTCTGCTGAGCCCCGAGCACTTGGGCCCCCTGAAGCACACTGCGTGCTGCAGCACTCAGCAAAGGCGGTGCAGACCCTCTCCCCATCCCTGGAGGGGACAAGGTCCCCCGCAGTGCTGCTGCTGTTCCCTCACACTGCACACGTCTGCTCCTGTGTCTCCCCACCCATCCCAGATCTGCACCTGCTCACTGCGATGCTTCCAATGCCCGGGGCACACTGCACAGGTCACAGTGCCTGGCAGCAGCACCCCACTATTGTTCCTATTGTGTCGGCTCACAGACAAGCTGCTCACGCTGCCCCAGAGTCAGACACAGTCCCAGCTCTCTGCAGGGGCTGAACTCTGTAGAGATACCAGGACTGGGAATGCACTGGTGACCTCTCCCCCACAGTGGGTTCAGTGCTCATTGCACAGGATACCACCAAGGCAAGCAGGGCTGGCTCTGACCCGACACCACCAACCTGGGGACAAGCAGGCTGCCGGGGCAGCCAGGGCAGGCAAGCACCCTGAGCATCCTGCCAGGAGCTGCTCTCAAAAAAGAAAAAAAAAAGCAAAGGAGAAAAAACAAGCAGCAAAGACTGAAACTGCAGCTCTTGGAGCAGTGGAACAGGATTCTAAAAGGACAAACCCCAGTGGCTGAGGAAAGAAGGGCAGGGGGATAAGGCAGAAGCAAGAACTGCTACAGTTAGGGTGCAAAAAACATTGGCTGCTCCAGGTGGCAGTGCTCTCCAGCCCTTACTGTCTCAAAAGACAGAAAGGCAACACAGCATGTACCCAGAAGCGAGCGAGAAAGCGCTCTTTCTTCCCACTGAGACCTTCTCTATGTGCCACAGTGTGTGCATGGATACAAGGCAGGCTCGGCACTCAGTGATCCGGAGCATCCATAACAGCAGCCTTCCTCATCTGCCTCCACTAGCAGCACAGGTCAGGGAAACAGGACCCTGTCAGCCACCCTCATCACACCACTGTTCCTCCCCAGCCCACCTCTCCTCACGAGTCCCTGACAAGCATTACCTCATGGCTTTGCTGGTCCTCTCTGTGGTTCCAGGGAGGTGGCAGCACACCATAGTTCTGGGCGGCCCATCTCCCATTCTCATCATGCCGGTGAAAGTCAGCAGGGCCAGGGAAAGGCCTGGGCTGCCAGGGATCAGTCTGACAAAGCAAATCACCACAAGTGACAACTTGATCCATCCAGTGATGGAGCAATGGGTATCCATGCACACTCCCAGCCCCAACTGCAGCCCCACCTACCTCCCAGGGAAAGGTTTGGGGCTCACTCCTGCATAACTGTGAGTACATCTTGCCAAGGAGCTGTTCTAGCCTTGGTCTCTACAGGGAAGAGCTCCTTAGCTCTTTTGGAGCACTCAGCTGCAAAGAAAGAGGTGTGGGTTATCAGCAGCTGTCCCTGCTCAGCTGATCCCTGAGCACTTGGGCCCCCTGAAGCACAGTGCAGCACCACCAACAGCGAAGGAAGGCGGTGCAGACCCTGTCCCTCACAGCACGCAGCGCTCCCCAGACTCCCTGCGCAGCTCAGCCTGTGCCTGCAGGGCCAGTTGCGCGCCTGGGAATGGCGTCGGTCATCCATCGGGGGCAGAGGGCCGGGGCCGGGGGGGCCGGGGGGGGCCGGGGGCGGGGGGGCCGGGGCCGGGATGAGCGGGCTGCGAGCAAGAACGCCGAGTGCGCAGAAGGACTGGGGTGGGATTCGCACCGGTTGATGCGGAGCTGTCCCCGAGGTGGGGCCGCCCCTGGAGCTCGGCAAGCCGGGCTGCGAACGGAGAGCTCCGACGCCCCGGTGAGGGCAGGCAGCGAGGATAAAGCTGCGTGGCAAGCGGCTATCGAGACGCTCCGATGGACGGAAAGAGGCGACGGGGACACTACGACACGGAGCTCGGTGCGCCGTGCAAGCAGCTGCTTGCACTACGAGGAGCGGAGCGCAACTGCCGTAACCGCGGCAACGACGCGCGCGAGGCGGCCGCACGTGGTTGGCTGTTACTGCGCATGCGCAGAGGACGAGGCGTTTCCAGAAATTGCCTCGCCCCCACGCTGCGCTCCTGAGGTGACGTCAGTATTCCGCGACGCGGGCGGCATGGCGGCGGGCGGTGCGGCCGTGTCCTCCGTGCCGCCGCCTCCTCCCCCCCCGCAGGGCCTGGGCGGGTGGCTCCGGGCAGCGTACCGCTTCGCCACCGACAGGAGCGACTTCCGCAGGTCGGTGTGGCGTTGAGATGTTCGGGCCGGGGCCGGCTCCTCGGGCGCGGGGCCCGCAGGCAGCCGCCGCTGTGTGTTTCAGGAACTTGCTGGTGAACGTGGGGCTGTTTGTTGCAGGAGTGTGGGTCGCCCGCAACCTGGCGGACATCGACCTGATGGCCCCGCAGCCCGTGGCCTAGCGGGGGTGAGTGGCGCCGGGGCCGGGCCGTGGCTCGGGGTCGCGGTGTTGGGCGGGGCTCGGACCGGCCGCAGTGCTCCCGGGGGGGCCTTTCCAGCTCGGGGCGATCCGCGGCTCTGCGTCACAGGGAGGTGAGGGGAGCTGCAGCCTGATCTGCGCGAAGGGGTTGTGCTCCATTGCCCGCTGGAAATAGGCTAAGATGGCTCCGTTGGACTCTGATGGAGCCCAGCGTGGCAGAAGAGTTCATCCCTCCCCAGTGCCACAGGACCAGACGAGCTGTGTCCAGCAGTTACAGGCTGTGACGTGCTTCACAGAGCATCTTCCATTCTTATTCTTTGCAGAGCTGCTGTTCCCACTTAAAGCTGTCACAGTAATCAGCAATGCCAGAAAAACTTGAAAGTGTCAGAGGGAAAATTCCTATTCAGCCCATTCTGCAGAAGGCAGTGAGAATACTTTCCTTGAAAATGTGAAGCCCTTATGCACGGAATTCTTTTCTGTACCACCATCCATTTGTTCAATAAATGTAGAATAATTATGTGACACAATAGTATTTCACTTTTTTTTTAATAAGAAACTTCAGTTTACAAAAAGAATGTGTAAAAAGTGTAAGGACTTACAAAAATCATAAAAACATGATTTTTATTTCACATCCAAAAGACAAAGGAACAAATCCAGTCCTGGGCTGTATGCTGGATCCTTATGCAAAGGAAAAACAGAACCGTAGAAAGCCATAGGTAAACTAACCACCAGAAGGTTTCGTGGATCGTGTCTGGCTGAGATAAGGCTGGTATGCTTACTGTAAAGGAATTAGGACTTTGTTGGAAGAAGCCATTTGGTGTTGCATAGCATGTTAGTGCCCTGGACTGAAACTACAACTTGCCTTAACCGACTTCAAGTCCAGCTATGGGTGGTGAAGCTGTTCAAGGGACAGTGAAAGCATGATGGGAGCTGTAGCTGTAATGTATAATCAGGCAGCATGCTGCAACTCCCAGAACATGCTCTCTGTAGAGTGTAATAACTTCCCAGCCCTGAGCATTGTGGCAGTATGACTGCAACGTGGCTTTGGATTCTTTGGACAGTTAAGTGCAGGGTTTTAAATGAACATTCTTTTGCAGTTACACTGCCTCTGTGTTTTGTGACTGAGAACTGCCCCTTTACCTGCTGCAGAAGATAAGTTTATTCCACTACTGAAACACATTTCAAAAACACAGGAATTTTAACATCTTGTAAAGAAATGGAATATCTGTACTTCAAAAGAATGCCAAGTTATGCAGGAATAGTTTTTGAAGGAAAAGGGGATCAATTAGAACATTAGGTCATTTTCTAGTTAATCTTAGTTTTGATTTAGAGCACACTAATCTCCTCCTGAGGCCTGGGTTCAGGCAGGGGGCAGTTCACACAGTTAATTACATAAAGCTGCCATTGGTGACTTACTGGACACTGTCTTAACAAACCTTGACTAAAAAAAATCTGCTGAACCTGTAATTAGAAACAGCACTTCAAGAGCATTTGCACTGAGCTACTACTCAGCCAGACAGATTGCCAGAAAACATTCAGTAATTAATTGGATTCTCTTGTCACTGCTGCCTAGAAGCATCCTTGGAGGAAAGGCAGTCTCATTCATGAGCACAGCATGGCATACACCAGCTTAAGTCATTAGTGACATACATAGCAGAAACTCAGAGCAGATACCAGAGGCTGTTCTGACTTAAAAGCCTCCACAGAAGTCACTGAAGAAAAATCAGGAAAGCCACCCAAACTCCAGCTTTGATCCTTAGCCAATAAAGTGGAGTAGCTTTTTACTCCTGTTTTCACAAGGGCTGCAAAGGGAGTTCATACTGAAAGAGAAATGCTCATGTTCTAACCAGTCTCTGCCAACAGCACCCTTCCAGCAATCTTAGAGTGGGATTAACTTCAGAAGTTCTGAAGATTAGCTTTCCTTCTGCCCTTGCTCAGGTCAACAGTGGAGCTTTCAGGGCACAAGCAGAACAGGGGGCTCCCCTGGCAGCATCCAATGAAAGCCTGTCAACTTAAGGGAGCTTGCCTGGGTTGCACTCTTCTTGGAGATGCTGTTTTAACCATCCTTAACATTGCAACTACCTTTGTTTTAACCCAAAAGCAAAGTAGTTAAAATTTAACTGGAAATAAACTTATCCACTTGTTCCTTCCCTGTAAACCTCTCATTTTGGTAGACGTGTAGAAGGCCGTGGCTTAAATACCTTGTGACTGCTTAACCAAAGCTTAGGTTTAGCAGAAAAGAAACAGGGCCTCTTCCAAATGGGCTCAACAGGTTGTCAGTGGCATGTTACTGTACTCAGCATGTCTGACAAGCTATACACTTAGTTTCCATATGGGTATTTGTAGTTCATCTCAAAATAGGCAACAGCCATCAGGGCCAGGCTTAGTAACATCATTTAACAAATGTAAGGAGAATGAAGATGAACTTGTTAAGTCAGAGGTATAGAGTTATACAGAACAGGCATTACACTCTCTGTGCAGAAGAGAAGGAGCCACACGAGTAGCTATCTTAATTCCCCAGCCACAGATTCCATTCAACAATGCACCACAAGCTTGCAGTGACATTACTCATCTGCAAAGCTCTGGTTTGCCCATGTTATGTATAATACATTCTTTAACCTTGTCTAGCCATGAATGCTGCATTGATTCACTCATACTAACTCTGTATAACAGTGATGCCCGTAGCATAGCTATGGTTCTCTAAGGAGATAAGGCTATAGCCTAAGGGTTTTACACTTAACGCTGCCCATGCTGGAGGGGGGTGCTAGTTCCTCACACTCAAGAGCCCTATAACCCAATGAAGAAGTGCTCACATGGAAAGTGTCTGTAAAGCAGGAGCGGAAACAGAGGGAGCCATTTTGTACCCCGCAAAGTCCTAGCTTGACAAGTCAGGGCCCAGACCCAGCAGTTCAGCAAGAATCAAATTCACTACCTGCCACCTCCACAGAAAGTAAGTCACTGAGGCTAAGAAGTGCAAATCAAATGGTGTCCAATCATCAGCTGTATGATCTCTTTTTTTCCCCACTTCCAGTACAGCACCATTTACAGTGACATGGTGGGCTTTAAATGGGTGACTCCTTCTTAAAACTTGAGAATTTAGGGTCCTGTTACTTAGGAATATTTAATGGAAAAGCACCATTCATTTGCCAGTATGAGATTACTGCTAGGAGAAATTTTTGCCCCCAGACTGCAGCTAAGGAGACTGCATTTGGATTTTGTTAATGTCCCTGCCCACAAAATACATGATCCTCTGACACATAAGGTCACCAGATCAAATGCTTCCTGTCTCCACTGGAAGTAGATCACTGCTGTGCTCAGCTTGGTTTTATTTTTCCAGTTGTTTCATTCTCCCTTTCTCTTTCCCTGTCCCCAGCCTGTACAAACTCAGTAGTACACCACTTCACTGTAACTGCAGTGCAGTCCTCTGTATCACACATACACTTCAGAACAATAAATAGCAGTGGTTAAAGTCAGCCTTGGGCCCATTGGGCTGGTCTGTTTTTTAATTTTCTCCTCTCTCTACCCCCCACACCCTCCCTTTTGGAAATGTACATTGCAAACTGCATTATTAAGACTATCAGGTCTCTCAAAACTCTTTTGGCCCACCATGTAAAGCTGTCCTTTCAACACGTGGGACCCATTCACACACACAGAATCATGGAGTTTAACATAAAATAAGCACAACAGGAGCGGCCTAAAAGCATACCCCTCAAATCAACTGAGACAAATAGTCACTAATTGGTACAAGTGACTAACATTCAGCTTTTGATCATTTAGTCTATGCTGTGATTTTCAAGATTCAAAAGCTTGCCAGAATGCTTCACATTCCCATCTGCAATGAACAGGTATTAATATCAATGTAATGGACACGAGAAAGATGCCACTTAATTGAGGTTTTATATTCAAACCTAGGTTTGTGACAGAAAGCCGTTTCCAAAGGTACAGCTTTTCTGCCAAGAACTCCCAATGGAGCTTTTATTCCTTGCTGTATACCAGACATTCTGCCAGAAGTCAGCTCACTGACCTGAGTGGAAGGGACCTGGAGGACACAAGAAAATTTAGATCTAATTTGCCTTTGAACAATTTGTTCCTTGAATTATGACATATACAGACATTTCAAACATACAATGAAAAACAGATAGCTTCTGAGCTTGCTGGTAAACTTCTTCATATGGATATGAAACGTGAAAATGCCAGTGATGCTGAGAATACACAAATCTGCTGCTTCGGCCAGAACTTATTTCCCAGTGTTTCTGTCCCATGCAAAATGTTAATGGATACAAGGCACCAAATCTAAGGAATCATAAAAAAGTAGCTCACTAAATTGCATTGGCAGGTAAAACTAATGTCTGTCTATTGTCTCTTCCACTATAGCTTATCCTGGGGGATCTGTCAGCAGCCAGAAGTTTTGTTAGGATGCAATTAAGCACACTCAGGCCTTGGGATGTTACAGTCAATGTGAATGTGTCTAAATTACCACCGAGACAATATTTCAGTATCTAAAGGGGCTGTAAGAAAGAAGGGGACAGATGTTTAGCAGGGGCTGTATGACAGGACAAGGGAATGTGGTCTCAAACTAAAAGAGAGGAGATTTAGGAAGATGTCTTGTCTTCTGCCTTTCAGAAGCAAAAATAACTTCTGATAGTGAGTCCACAGGATGCACTTAGTGCTTTTACTGTTTCCAGTTGTATTCCTGCACTGAAAAAGAATGGCTGGAATCCCCTAAGGAAATGGGGGTGACACTGCCACCCAGAAAAGTTTGACGTCAGACATTTAATGCACATTATTGTTTGCTGCTTCATATTGACAAATTCAAAGCCACACCAGAGAATTGTTCTGCTTAAAATAGGGGGGGGGGGGGGGGGAAAGAAAGTTGTTCATTCCTTTTTTTTCCCACTGCTTTGCAGATAAACTGTTTCTGCAGTATGCATAGTTTAACTTGGGCATGCAGGCAGTAAAGGGGTAACAAAGGCAAATTTATACAACTACCTTGCTAGAGGCATAATGTTAGCTAAAATAAAGTGTTTTCCAATAACTACAGCCAACGTCGTACCCTACCCGGCCATGAATACATTACAATTCTTCATTCTTGAAAGCACAAAATTAGGGAACACCAGTTTATGTACAAGCTGAAGAGGATAACGTTACGCTGGGAACAGCTCTGTGCCAAGGGCTGCATGCTCTCGAGCCTGACAGCCTGCAAGCATCCTGTGGTTTACTTTGCCTTCACACAACAACCTGCAAAATGCCAAGAACTTAACACTTGCTCTCAGCACCTCTCAAGGCAACTGGCTTCTTGTTACATGACTGAAACCCCAGTACAGGTGTGCCTGCCATGTACAGGAAACAATTCCACTCCCAGTTCAACCAAAACAAAGGTTCTAATCCTGCGTGACCTCCAGACCTAAGTTAAGTTACATCATTTGTTCAGGTGTTTGCAAGAGTAAAGCCTACATTTGGAATTATTCTAAATACACAGCTGGATATTCACAGGATTTCAAGACACACCGTTAAGGGAGGGACAGAGCTTGTACTACAGGCTGCCTTAGGCTGGCATTCATTTCAGTGGGCATCGCAGTAATTGCGAACTGGATTTCTGTCTTAGTAATGTAGAGAGGTGACTTCCCATTCTAATTTCTGGCAAACAAGACACTATAGAACAGTGTTCTCCATGGCAGGGACATTGCACTACGCTTATATAAGGATGCCTGCATTAGACAAATATAAACCAAACAGCATCAAAAATGCTATACGCTATCGCTTCCAAATAAAAGCTAAATATCACAGAAACCTCACAGTGCTGGAAAAAGCAAGTTTACTTTGAAGTATAATTCGTTCCTTCCCTATCAGGGCAATATTTTTTCTGACTGCAGTATCTCCACATCTCAGCACAACTAGGCTAATGTCACATGGAGAAGTCACTAATGTCAAAAGATGTCAACAGCAAACACTACACCATCTGCTTAAGCAACCGGACGCACCCGTGGCTGACAGTACTGCTCCCACTCCCTTCTGTAATCTAGTCAATTGACATGACAACCATGTTTCTACCTGAATTCAAATATTAATGCAAAACACTCAGTCAAAAGATGAGCATTCGTAGCAAAGAGTCTCAACTCACTTCAGTAACAACAATCAATTTTCATACGAACAGGGCCAGCATGGTAAGGGATTCAGAACCTGGTCACAATATTTGGCAGTCACAGCAAACCATGACTGTTCCATTTTCCCTTCTACCTCTGAGATTAAGAAGGCAACACTGAACATTTTTTTCCTTTCGTTTTCCTTTTGAGACATGTAGTCTTCACAAAGCACGTATTCTGCTCTAACAGAGATTCATGCACAGATCTGAAAACCACATGCATTTCATTTTTGTTCTTTCACAAATGTCAACGACTGCCTGTGCTGAAACCAGACCAGCTTCCCCTGCATCAAGCTGGGTCACATTTCCACTGTATCTCAGTCTGGCCTATTGCATTTTTATTTATTTTATTTACTAGGAGCACAAAAAAATAAAGCTACCTAGTAAATACAGAGATACGCAGACATTCACAGGAAATCTTCCAGGCCGTGCTACATTTAAAGAAACAGAATTAAAACCTTTTAATTTGTTCCCATACAGCTTTCACACTGACTTGTCTCAAAATAAAACACGATAACAATAATAAAAAAACCCCACAAAGCAAGTATATAAACTCAAATTATTCTTAATTGCTAAAAAATCAGTTTGTGTAGGCTCAGAAAGTGAGGTTTTGCTGAGACAGAGGAAACAGAATTCTTTACGGACAGAGGAGACATAGCACAGCGCTGTGCTCTAACAGAAGAGGAGTTTCTTGTTTGCTCTGCTCATCTCTGCATGGCTAAAGTGATTAACAGCAGCTGAAGTGCCCACAGAACAGGAAATCAAAAGTTGCAGTAATGGCAGTAAAAAATAAAAATAAAAATAAAGGAATTGTGTTTGGGAGATTTTCCTCTTTGCACTATCCAACAATAATGCACAGCTGTCAGTTTGTATCTGATACTGACCAGCATAAAGGTAGGAGGGGAAGAAAAGCATGATTCCAGCTCTCCTACCTGAAAATGGAATCAGGTTTTTGGAGAACCTCATACTTCAACCCGTAGCTGCTTCAGGAAAGGAGAAAAAGGAACCATCAAGATTCAAATACATCATGTATCTTTACAGCCACATATTCAGATTTGATGCCAATAAGAAATGTGAGCAGCCAAACCCCAAATTATAAAAATTCCTGAGGTCCAACTGTAGGCTGAGAACTGACTAGAAATAGTCAATTAGAACCTTATGTTCTAAAATCAAGATAATTACAGACACGTTTCGTAGTTTTTCAAACTCACTGAGGAATATGACATTTAACTTAATTCCTTCCCTTTATGACCCAGCAGGAATAAAAACTTCACAGTTTAAATTCCACTCACTCAATCTGCCCAACCTCTCTGCCTTCAGTCATTCTGGGCCTCATGTGACAGGCAGAGTATGTCAGTATTGCCACGACAGGAGTTAACAGCACCTAGCTCTGACCGACCACTGTGGCGTTACCTCCAGACCTTGGAAAACAACCCAAAACAAAAAGTGCTCATCTGCAGTGTAACTGCTTCTGCTGTCACATCTGTGCAAGTCAGGGTTTTCACTTCTTTCTAACCCCAATCAGCAAAGTTATGTCAGCAGAAATGTGCAGTATAGGCTTTGTTTTTGCTCAGATATGACTCTGATCATACACGTACGATCCTGTTCTATTACAGGGTGTTTGGTTTATTTGTTTTAAAAAATAAAACAAAACAAAAAAACATTCTCCAGAGCAGAACTGTTTCCAGAATTACATTCCTAGCAAATTTAGCTGCCAGTTCAGTTCAGCCTAGAGAATAGACTATCAAGTGTGCATATAGTCCCAGTAACACTGAGAGAAAGAAAAGCTCTTGACAGAAGTTGCCAGCCATTTGTTTGCCCTTACTGGAGGGCAAAGCAATCAGTACCACAGAGATAGCTGAGGGCTGGCGAGCATTTCTTCTTGTTGATGAATGCCAAACACTTCTTCAGCAAATTAGGCTTTTAGGGCAGTCAGCTCCATCTATTCAACAACCATAAAAGAAACACATGGATGGAAATCCCACTGATAGTTTAAGAGGAAGGTACTAAACCCACTCCTTCTGGAGGTTTACGAGCATTGCTGGGTACTAAAGGTTTTTGGATGCTAGTTGAATGCTTCTATTTCTTGGTTGTGCTCATTTCTTAGACACCTTACTCAAACTCAAAAATATGAGACTAATGATACAAAGCATCAAACTCTTTCTTTTTGTTTTGAGTAATTTAACAACAACACTGTTGAAAAAAACAAGTTTCTGACTACAGTCTTACACATGAGAAATGCACAGCTTGATACACTTCTCCAAACCCCTGGCAATAAACACCACGATCTGATCCCCTTCCTGCAGCCAGCCTTTTTTTCCCTACATAGAGGAAAGGTGTAAACACCAATGGTTTAAAAAACAAAAACAAACAAACAGGAGACTGTTGGTTGAGTTATAGAGCTTCCCATCATGGGAACGTCAGTCTTCTGTCCTTATCAGTATTTTTGGACAGCACCTGAGCTTGGAGTTGTTTTTCTGAGATTCTTGCTTTGTCCTGCACGGTTCTTTGAGTGTAAAAAAGAATGTAGGCCTGGGTTTTGCACACCTCCTCCACGCTGCATACATTCAGTTTTGAGTCATTGCAGTGGACCCAGAAGCCTAGGAATCAAAGTGAGAAAGAGGACATTAGTAGGGGAGGTATCACAGAACCACAGAATCTTTTGAGTTGAAAGGGACCATTAAAGATCATCCAGTCCAACTTCCCTGCAACGAGCAGCGACATCTGCTGCTCAGTAAGGTTGCTCAAAGTCTGGTCCAGCCTAACTACAAAGGCCTCCAAGGATAGAGTATCTGCCACTTCTTTGGACAACCTATTCCAATGCCTCACTGCTCTTACTGTAAAATGCTTCTTCCTTATGCCCAATATAGATCTCCCATCTTTCTGTTTGAAACCATTTCCCCTTGTACTATCACAGAGACTCTGCTAAACAGTCTGTCCCCTTCCTTCTTATAGTTCCCCCCTTTAGATACTGAAGGCTGCTCTCAGCTCTCCCCACAGCCTGCTCTTCTCCATGCTGCACAGCCCCAGCTCTCAGCCTGTCCTCGCAGGGAGGTGTCCCATCCCTGGGGTCACTTCTGTGTCCCTCCTCTGGATACGCCCCAATGGGTCTGTGTCCTCCACATCTGGATGCAGTGCTCCAGGTGAAGTCTCACAGTGCAGAGCAGAGGGGCAGATGCCCTCCCTGGCCCTGGTGGCTGTGCTGCTTTGATTGCACCCAGGATCTGGTTGGCTTTCTGGGCTGTGAGGGCACAGTGCTGGCTCATGCCCAGCTGCCATCCACCAGTATCCCCAGTTCCTTTCCATCCTTACACCCCCAGCTTGAACTGACAGTGTGGGTTGCCATGACCCAGGTGCAGACCTTGCACTCGGCTTTGCTGAACCTTATGAGGTTCTCCCGGGCCCACTTCTCAGCTTGTCTGGGTCTCTCTGGTGGCATCCCGTCCCTCAGATACGTGGATTGAACCACACACATGTTTGGTGTCATCTGCAAACTTCCTAAGGCTGTACTCAGTCCCACTGTTGATGTCACTGATGAAGATGTTAAAGAGTACTGGTTCCAGTACTGACCCCTGAAACCACTCATCGCCGATCTCCATCTGGACACTGACTGTCACTCTCTAGGTACAATACCATAACCAGTTCCATTAAATGAACCCACCGAATAAAAACGTCAAAAGGACATCGTGGGTGACAATGTCAAAGGCCTTACTGAAGTCCAGACAGAGGACATAAGTGGCTTTTCCCTTGTCCACTGTTGCAGTTACACCATTGTAAAAAGTGACAAGGTTGGTCAGGCAGGACCTGCCCTTGGGAAAGCCATGCTGGTTATCCCATAACACCTCCTACTCCTTTATGGGGCCTCAGCATAGCTTCCAGGAGGATCTACTCATGATCTGCCACGGCACTGAGAAGAGGCAGAAAGAGTGCTTGTTCTCTGGGTCCTCTCTAACCCTTCTTAAAAAATGAGAAGGGTTAGAAAAGGTTAGAAAGCTATACTGCTTTTTTTTATTATTTTTTCCCAGTCACCAGCTTTTACCTGATCATCACTTTTCAAATATCACTGAGAGTGGCCTGGCCACTACATCAGCCAATTCCTTCATGAGTCAGTAATTTCTGATTGCATTTTGGAATTGGTCATAGAAGACATCCCAGAGAAAAAACAGTTATGTAGGAGAAAAGGCACCTCTGCTCTGCCTTTTCCCCAAAAGATGCTTTGAGGAGGAGTTTCTAATATTGAAAACATTTTACTGTTTCTGTGCTGTTAACATGGTTGAGAAATATCAAATCATAATTTAACCAATTGCATATGATAGCCCCAAAACTCAATTAGGTAAATAAGAATTCCCTGGAGAAAGCCAATTTGTACCTCTTTCTCCATCAGTTAAAAGGCAGAATCAATGCCAATTCAGTTGAAGAAAGAGACTGCTGGAGATTCACAAAAACCCTGAGGATGTTATTCATGAATACTTCCTGTCCACTTTCAAAACACTTTCTGTTTATCTCACCATCCCAAGGATGCTGAGAAAAAACCCAGCTGGATTAGCTCCACAGAGTTACATCCCATGAGAAAATGAAGCATTCATGCTGTTAACAGTGAGCAATAAGAGGCAAAGCAAAGAGCAGCAATCCATGGTCTGTACACACACACCAAAAAAAAAGAAAAAAAGAGAGAGAGAGAAAGAAAACATGCTAATAGCAAGATATTCTGGGAAACAAACTTCTGAAGGTCAGGAAACTTGTTTCTAAACAACCTTGATCACAAAGCTTTACAATGCACTGCATCTGTGGAATAAAACACAAATTTCTTGAATTTGTTTCCCTGTAATAAGGCACACGCACCTCCCTCTGTGTTGTAGCAATATGCTGTGTAGTGTCCTGAGCCAAACCCTTTACCATGATGCATCACCACAGCGGAGAGGTCATAGACAAAGGTCTCTTTGTCAAGAGAGGAGAGAGAGTCCCTGCAGCAGTAAGGTTCCATGTTTAGTACCTGGTCAAAGAGGACATGGACCCCAATCTTCTCACGGTGATTGCGTTCAGACCACCTGCGAACACAAGAGCATGATCAAAGGCTCTGAATCTTTCTTGGCAGAGGCAGAGAGCTGCAGAAATGGAAGATGGACTCAGAAGGAACGCTGAAGCTCAGCTTGAGGAGTTTTCCTTCAAGTAGGCACCACATCTTCATCTGTTTTCACTTTAATATCTACTGTGGTTATCTTTGGCAAAAAACTGCTTCTATCATTGATGCCTATTAGTTGAAGGTACATTGTAGATTTCTAACAGCCAATTTCTAAGAAAACAGAACACCTACTGTAAGGGTCAAGCACAATTATACAGATATAAAACCCTCACATCTCATAATTGCCTACACTACCGTTTTAGAAACTTCCTATTTTCAACTGTTTTTATGTCTTATTCAATAGGTAAAGAGCTGATATAGACATTTAACTCAGTGCTGTAGCAGCAGCTGCAGGCCCCCAGCCCACCTCCCACAGCTGAGGTTTGGTTGGGACAGTTCTTCTTTGCATCCTGGGACTGCCCTTACTGCACAAGCAGTTGCAGCAAGGCAGGCTCATGTTCCTCTTTCCTCACCCTTCCTTGTTTATCTTTTTCCAGAGATGCTACTGGATGAGGCTTCCACACATCCTGCATTCAGGAACCCTGAGGACCATGAAGCGGCTGTGGAGAGGAGCAAGGATGCTGTGTGCACAGGGATGCTGGGATCACCAGCCAGCCACCCCTCAGACCCCCAGCCCAGCACAGAGGGTGCCAGCAGGCTTCTGGGAGGTCCTGGCCCCCGAACACTGGCAGGTGATGGAAAGCAACAATTTCAAGAGGGTCTGTCCCCTGCCCGACCTAGCACATGTCTGGAGAACATTGATCCACAAGATATCATGGAAGAAGACGACTCCTGGTGTCCCACCTGCTCCTCATCCTCAGACTCTGACTCAGAAGAGGAGGGTTTCTTCTTTGGGAAACCCATCCCCAAGCCCGGGAAGAATTTCTTTGTCAGGGAGCCCCAGCACCTGGAGCGGGTGGGGGGCAGGATGGCGAAGCTGCGGGGCAGCAGCAAGCACTGCAGCGTGTCCTAGCACAGGGACACTCAGCAAGCAGGGATCTCCAGGTGCTGCAGAGGCAGCAGGGCAAGGTGGCACTTTGCATGGTTTTTAAGCAGGGGGGCAGCAGGATGCCAAATGCACCGGGGTGGGAGAGAGCCTTGTATGGCACTGCCACCCTGCCAGCACTTGTTGTGGTCTCAATGCATTCTAAGCCCCTTTTGGACACAGCCCAAGGCTGGGGGGGCAGGGGGAGGGAGAATACACTGGGATCTTTCACCGGCAGCTGCTGGCAAAGCACAGCGTGCTGTTCCTGCTGCCCTCTCCCTCATTTAGGAACAGGTAAAGCGAGCAGGGAGCAGAGAACCAGCAGCCTGCACTGGAGCGTGGCCTCTGACTGCTGTCTCAGACAAGCCCAAAGCCTCAGAGAGCAGCTCTGTGCTGAGGAGAGCAGCCGAGGACTTAGGACAAGGGCAGGCACTGCTCTGGCCCCTTCTGCAGGGACTCCTGCCCAGATTGGACAGGAGTGATCTGGCCACCAGGGTCATATCCAGATGCCAGGTGAGAATCTCTCACCTGCAGGGACATCTTGAAGGACAAGTGCTGATGCTGCCCCATGTGTGTCCGTGCCCCGTCACTGCAGGGGGGTGACCAGCAGGGCAGCTCTGCTGCCATGATAGACAATGCTCCACCAATAAAGCTCAGCTGAAACCTGAATACAGGAGAGCTGACCGTGCCTGGCCTGTTTCTCTCCTGTCTGGGTTTGCAGCAGTGTTAACCGTGCTGCTGGAGAAGTGTGCTGGATGGGAGCTGAGGGGCCCCAGGGAAGGACTGGGCAGGGGTGTGACTGTGAGACCTCTCCCTGTGCACACTGGCCTCAGCAGGCCAGGAACAGAGCAACAGCAGTGCAAAGGCTATACATAAAATACATACATATATATATACATATATATAAGTTTTAAAACAATGTTTGAGAAAATTAGGAATAGAATAAGCAGGTAGAATGGCCCCTCTCCATCAGCTGCTGTGCTCTCCCTTCACCCTCCAATTAAACCACCTATACCTCTGGAAATATGGCTTACATACGGCTTGTCCCCTGCCCACAGTCCCCAGCTACCTGCCTGCACACAGCAGATCCCAACTAAGATCCCCTTCCCCCACCCTCCCCCATCTCCAAGAGAGGCCACATCCCTACAGCCCCAGGCTCTGCCAGTGCAGCCCCTCTGCTCCTGCTCAGTGTCTGGGGTGCGCTGCATCATACTTCTGGATGAAGTCTTCCAGCTCCTTGACCAGCTGGTTGCTGAACTGCTGCTGACTGGCTCTCAGCGCCTGTGTCAGTGCCACCTCCAAGGAGGGATCCTTCTTTATCAGCATCGCGGTCACCGTGGCAACATTCAGGGAGAAGAGCTGGAACTGCTTCAGGGAGCAGAATGGGGTCAGCACGGGGCACCCCAAATCATCCCCACCAGCAGCATGAAACCCCCTGCCTGGGAATTTTCTTTTTCCTTTAGGGTGTCCCATAGGTGGCAGCCTCTTCCCGCAGCACCTATGCTGAACCGCCCATCACCCAGCACTGCTTTTTGCCCATGTTAGGTTTCCACCTCCTGAGAGTTCTCCTCTCCATGAGCAGTCCCAAATGCCCCCTTCTCTGCTGGGACTCACCTGCTCGATGTTCTCCTTGGTGAAGATGGTGGCAGAGCGTGGGTCTGCAGTGGTGCAGGGAGGTGTGGAGCATAAGAAGCGGGGTAAGTCCTGGCAGCCTGCAGCCTGGGCAGTGGAAGAAGCGAGGTAAAGCTGGATGCTTTGAAGGGGAGAAGGTCTGGGCAAGGGAACAGGTGTGGAGCTGGCAGTACACCGGAGCTGCCAGCTGGGGACCAGTCACCCTGTGGGGGAACCTGCTGGGACCTCACCAACCTCCCCTCACGTGCTGGCTGCTGCCCCTTGCTTCCCTCTTCCACTGCAGCCCCAGCAGCCTTGCCTTCAAGACCTGGGGGTCTCACTGGCTGATTTCTTTTCCCCACCAGGCATAAATTAAATGTTTGCTTCATTAAAGCTCAACTCCTGGACTTGCTCACGCTCTGGCACGCTCTCAGTCCCCAGGTCATTTTTTTGGCCTTTCTCTAAACTGTCTCCAATATACCAGCCTCTCCTGAACATCCAGCACCAGGGCTGATGTGGGCTCCGCACCCAAACAAAGCAAGGTTTTAACCCCAGGACATAATCCTGTGACTGGGAATGCCAGAGAGAAACTCCCCCCGGGCTCCTCCTCCCCCAGTGTTCCTGAGCCTCCCTGCAGGTACTTCCCAGAGACACAAGGGCACCATTCCTGCACAGTGCTCAGGAGAGGGCAGGGCTGTGCACATACCAGCTCTGTCTCATCCCTGGTAGGGCACACACTCCAGGGTGATGCTGCTGCCTCAGTGCAGACGTTGGAGCTGGCCTTGCTGTGCTGCGTGCTGGGCTCCACAGTAGCTTCCAGTGGGATCTGTGAGTTTTCAGATTGGTGAAGGCCACAGAGAAGCAGTGGGAAAGCAACCAGGGGATGAAGGCAGAAGCTGTGTGAGAGCAGCAGGAGCCAACATTGCAAGCTAATGCTTCTGCCTTCAGGAAAGGAAGGGGATCCTCAAGCACTCTATCCCAGGAGGAAACCACGCAGAGTAGTGCAGCCACAGGCTAAAAGCCACCCCATCTCAGGCAGCTGCTGCATTGGCTTCACCAGCAACATGTGGCAGATGCCACCAACCCTGGGAGGGCAGACAGAGCCCAGCACGTACCTCCAAAATCATCAGGTCAGCATTAAGAGTCTCAGAGGGCTCCAGAGATAATGGACTGTAGGGATACGACTCAGCACTTGCACCATCCTCACTTTGGCTGCCCAGATTTATCTGTGTAAAGCACTACAGTTACATTTCAGAGTCCACAGACAGGCACTTTGATATACCCCGAGCAAATGGAAAAGTGAGGTTCATGGAAGGGACTGCAAAACCCCACCCCCCTCATGGCACAACATGTATGCAGAAAGAGGAGATAGATACATGAGCACATACCATCTCCAAACTTTCCTCACTCTCAGCGAAGCTTGTCTCTGCTGATGAGATTGGCTCAAAATCCCAAACAAAGGGCTGCTGGATGTCTGCAGCTTCCTGTCCACAATCTGGCTCAACCTGCAGGCACGCAATAGTGTGAGGCAGGGATAGTCATCTGTCCCAGAGAAAAGTGCTGCGAGACAGGACAGACAGAGTGCTAAAACCCAAAGGAAACAGGGCTTTGCAGCTTAAAAGAGTCAGGAAAGCATCCTGCTTCCAATTCTGTCCAGGAGATACTGAGGTGAAGAGGTAAAGAGAAGCGAGGTGTTAACTCAGCTCAAAGGGATCCCTTGAGCTGGGCAGCTCCTGGAGTGAAAGTATCTCAGTATGCACTTGCGAAAGAGGTGTGCACACATACCTGCTGTGATCCTGCTGCTGGCTGCTCCTCCGCTGCCTGGAGGTCAGTGGCTGGGCTCTTCTCTGGGCTCTTCTCTGCATACCTGGCCAGTTCCAGTGCCTGGCTGCTTCCCACCAGCAGGTCCTGCAGGAAATCCTTCTGGTCAAGGGCATAGCAGCACCAGGAGATCCAGGTGGCCATGACATTTGAGTCACCACTGTGTACCAGGGGAAAACCTACCTCATCCACCTGCTCCTTGCTTTGCATGTTGCTCTTGCTGGCAGTAGGTGACAGGGGAGCATCAAGGTACTCTCTGAGCCCTGGCTGGCTCAATGGGGAGCAGGACCGAGAGGGCCTGGAAGATGCACGGTACCCTGCGGAAACACAGCAGCACTTAATACCCCAAATGCCCACCCTCCCCATGCAGAGCTGCTGGCTGCACACACCACAGAGGGGTCCTGGGCAGCTGCTGGCAGCCAGCACTGCAGCAGCACCAACCTTGGGAGCGCCTGGGAGATGGAGAACGGCTGCGGTCTGTTGGCTCTCTCTTGATGGGGCGAAGGAAGCGGCAGCGTCTCAAGACAGGGCCATGAAGGTTCTGGGGAGAGTAGCAGTGATTTACATCGTGAGCAAGTAAGGAGACACAGCAGCTGGCATGAGGGCAGAGGAGCACTGCCATTGCTGCCAGCACAGCTCAGGGAAACAGCACTGTTTGCCATCCTCATCACAGGCCACTAAAGCACCCATGCCCCCTTTTGCTCTCTGCCTATACCACCCCAGCCCACCTCTCCTCAGTGAGTCCAAGTCCCTGACAAGCATTACCTCATGGCTTTGCTGGTCCTCTCTGTGGTTCCAGGGAGGTGGCAGCACACCATAGTTCTGGGCGGCCCATCTCCCATTCTCATCATGCTGGTGTAAGTCAGCAGGGCCAGGGAAAGGCCTGGGCTGCCAGGGATCAGTCTGACAAAGCAAATCACCACAAGTGACAACAGCTCATTCGGAGCAGCCATGCATCCTGCAGGCTTTCATGGGGATGCTGGATTTGCTCTGGGTTCCCCTGCCTCCTGAGCTCTCCCCAGCTCTCCTCTTCCCACCCTTTGGCCAACCCAAATTTGGAGGAGAACCCCAACAGCACTGCCCACTCCACACTGCACAGCTGCTCACCCCGATCTCTTACCGGATGCCTTCTTCCTCTGGCTCTCCAGCGCTCGTGCTCCCACAGAGCATCACCGTAGGCATCCCAGGGGCCAGGGGCATAGGAACATGGTAGCCCAGCCTGATTCGGATAGGGCTGCAGAGAGGACACAAGGAGAGGAAAGCAGGATGCATCCTCCTCCCCGCTGCTGCAGCCTCCCTCTCCACCACCAGCATGCCAGGCAGGGATGGGGAGCCCCAAACCCTCCCATCTGAAGTCACACACAGCTCCCAGCCTTTCCAGTTCCCTCCTGTACCACAGAGGTGCTCTCCCAGCTTCTCAGCATCCCAAGGGATGGAGTAGAGGGTACCCACACCCACTGCCCCAGAGACAAGTCCCACAGAGCTCCTGTGCTCCCAGTCCTAACTGCAGCCCCACCTACCTCCCAGGGAAAGGCTTGGAGCCCCCTCCCATAGAAGTGTGACAGGTCGCCAAAGTATTGTTCCAGCCCTGATCCCTGCACGAAGGAGGTCCTCAGTGAGTATTCATTCAGCTGCAAAGAAAGAGGTATGGGTGAGCACATCCTGCAGGACGGGCATTACCAACTCTTTGGGTTCAGTTTCCCAGGGGTGCCACCCACAGCTGTCCTTGCTCTGCTGAGCCCCGAGCACTTGGGCCCCCTGAAGCACACTGCGTGCTGCAGCACTCAGCAAAGGCGGTGCAGACCCTCTCCCCATCCCTGGAGGGGACAAGGTCCCCCGCAGTGCTGCTGCTGTTCCCTCACACTGCACACGTCTGCTCCTGTGTCTCCCCACCCATCCCAGATCTGCACCTGCTCACTGCGATGCTTCCAATGCCCGGGGCACACTGCACAGGTCACAGTGCCTGGCAGCAGCACCCCACTATTGTTCCTATTGTGTCGGCTCACAGACAAGCTGCTCACGCTGCCCCAGAGTCAGACACAGTCCCAGCTCTCTGCAGGGGCTGAACTCTGTAGAGATACCAGGACTGGGAATGCACTGGTGACCTCTCCCCACAGTGGGTTCAGTGCTCATTGCACAGGATACCACCAAGGCAAGCAGGGCTGGCTCTGACCCGACACCACCAACCTGGGGACAAGCAGGCTGCCGGGGCAGCCAGGGCAGGCAAGCACCCTGAGCATCCTGCCAGGAGCTGCTCTCAAAAAAGAAAAAAAAAAGCAAAGGAGAAAAAACAAGCAGCAAAGACTGAAACTGCAGCTCTTGGAGCAGTGGAACAGGATTCTAAAAGGACAAACCCCAGTGGCTGAGGAAAGAAGGGCAGGGGGATAAGGCAGAAGCAAGAACTGCTACAGTTAGGGTGCAAAAAACATTGGCTGCTCCAGGTGGCAGTGCTCTCCAGCCCTTACTGTCTCAAAAGACAGAAAGGCAACACAGCATGTACCCAGAAGCGAGCGAGAAAGCGCTCTTTCTTCCCACTGAGACCTTCTCTATGTGCCACAGTGTGTGCATGGATACAAGGCAGGCTCGGCACTCAGTGATCCGGAGCATCCATAACAGCAGCCTTCCTCATCTGCCTCCACTAGCAGCACAGGTCAGGGAAACAGGACCCTGTCAGCCACCCTCATCACACCACTGTTCCTCCCCAGCCCACCTCTCCTCACGAGTCCCTGGCAAGCATTACCTCATGGCTTTGCTGGTCCTCTCTGTGGTTCCAGGGAGGTGGCAGCACACCATAGTTCTGGGCGGCCCATCTCCCATTCTCATCATGCCGGTGAAAGTCAGCAGGGCCAGGGAAAGGCCTGGGCTGCCAGGGATCAGTCTGACAAAGCAAATCACCACAAGTGACAACTTGATCCATCCAGTGAGGGAGCAATGGGTGTCCATGCACACTCCCAGCCCCAACTGCAGCCCCACCTACCTCCCAGGGAAAGGTTTGGGGCTCACTCCTGCATAACTGTGAGTACATCTTGCCAAGGAGCTGTTCTAGCCTTGGTCTCTACAGGGAAGAGCTCCTTAGCTCTTTTGGAGCACTCAGCTGCAAAGAAAGAGGTGTGGGTTATCAGCAGCTGTCCCTGCTCAGCTGATCCCTGAGCACTTGGGCCCCCTGAAGCACAGTGCAGCACCACCAACAGCGAAGGAAGGCGGTGCAGACCCTGTCCCTCACAGCACGCAGCGCTCCCCAGACTCCCTGCGCAGCTCAGCCTGTGCCTGCAGGGCCAGTTGCGCGCCTGGGAACGGCGTCGGTCATCCATCGGGGGCAGAGGGCCGGGGCCGGGGCCGGGGCCGGGGCCGGGATGAGCGGGCTGCGAGCAAGAACGCCGAGTGCGCAGAAGGACTGGGGTGGGATTCGCACCGGTTGATGCGGAGCTGTCCCCGAGGTGGGGCCGCCCCTGGAGCTCGGCAAGCCGGGCTGCGAACGGAGAGCTCCGACGCCCCGGTGAGGGCAGGCAGCGAGGATAAAGCTGCGTGGCAAGCGGCTATCGAGACGCTCCGATGGACGGAAAGAGGCGACGGGGACACTACGACACGGAGCTCGGTGCGCCGTGCAAGCAGCTGCTTGCACTACGAGGAGCGGAGCGCCACTGCCGTAACCGCGGCAACGACGCGCGCGACGCGGCCGCACGTGGTTGGCTGTTACTGCGCATGCGCAGAGGACGAGGCGTTTCCAGAAATTGCCTCGCCCCCAAGCTGCGCTCCTGAGGTGACGTCAGTATTCCGCGACGCGGGCGGCATGGCGGCAGCCTGCACTGGAGCGTGGCCTCTGACTGCTGTCTCAGACAAGCCCAAAGCCTCAGCGAGCAGCTCTGTGCTGAGGAGAGCAGCCGAGGACTTAGGACAAGGGCAGGCACTGCTCTGGCCCCTTCTGCAGGGACTCCTGCCCAGATTGGACAGGAGTGATCTGGCCACCAGGGTCATATCCAGATGCCAGGTGAGAATCTCTCACCTGCAGGGACATCTTGAAGGACAAGTGCTGATGCTGCCCCATGTGTGTCCGTGCCCCGTCACTGCAGGGGGGTGACCAGCAGGGCAGCTCTGCTGCCATGATAGACAGTGCTCCACCAATAAAGCTCAGCTGAAACCTGAATACAGGAGAGCTGACCGTGCCTGGCCTGTTTCTCTCCTGTCTGGGTTTGCAGCAGTGTTAACCGTGCTGCTGGAGAAGTGTGCTGGATGGGAGCTGAGGGGCCCCAGGGAAGGACTGGGCAGGGGTGTGACTGTGAGACCTCTCCCTGTGCACACTGGCCTCAGCAGGCCAGGAACAGAGCAACAGCGGTGCAAAGGCTATACCAGGGCTGCTGTCAGGAATGTAATAAATCTGGGTAGGAATAATGGTTTTAAGATATGGAGCAATGTTGCGTACAAGTTTATGGGAAACCAGACTTAATAACAGAAACCAAGACAACTGGACCAAAACAACTGGATCTGGTTTCAATAGAACTAGACGTTATCTGAAGAACTGAATGTTGTGATAGAACTGAATGTTATGGTAACCTAATCTAAGGAATTTAGGTATTCTGGAAACTACTAAACAATATGTAAACCGTGTGGCCATCAATCACTATAGCTCTTATGTAAGCTTGCCTTAACCAATCGTGTAGCTAAGAAATTGTGTGTTGTAAACCTAATCGTAGCAACCGAATAACTATATAAGCAGATATGTAACCAACAATAAATTGAAGCTTATTCACACTGAATATGTGTATGCTTCCCCACGACACTCTGGGCTAACCCTGGGACAATTGCTGCAAACCTAGTTTGCAACATCTGGCGCCCGAACAGGGACCCAGGATTAGGTATAGGCGTGAATCCTAGAGGACTTGGTCCGCTTGAAATCTGGCAAATGGATGTTACTCATGTTCGTAATCTAGGCCGATATCATTACCTGCATGTGTCAATCGATACCTACAGTAAGGTTTTGTGGGCAACCGCTCAAAACGGAGAACGAGCAGTTCATGTTATTCGTCATCTCACTGCATGTTTTGCAATTATGGGAGTTCCACAGAGTATTAAAACAGATAATGCCCCAGCTTACGCAGGAGTCAAAGTTCAACAATTTCTACAAAAGTGGGGAGTTAAGCTTATCTTTGGCATTCCACATTCTCCAACTGGTCAAGCTATTATAGAAAGAGCGCATCGTACCCTAAAAATGTATCTTGATAAATTTGACCATCCAGATCCTGGTCAAAAATTACATCATGCTCTTTTTACATTGAATCATTTATGTGTTTTAGAAGGAGAATCGGTCCCACCTATCATCAAACACCAGCAGGGAATTGAGGACACTCCTTCTCCTGTCCAAAAATCTGCAATGCGTGTAAAGTATCGGGACCCGAAATCTGGAATTTGGTGTGACCCGGCCCCGGTACTATTTATGGGTAGAGGATATATGTGTGTGCTTACTTCCACAGGTCCACTATGGGTTCCTGCGAAGTGGACACGAGCTGTTATGGAACATCCTGACATTCCTGCTGATTCTCCCGGTAGCAGCGACCAGGCAACCACCGCTATTGGCATCTAGTTCAAATGTCTGGGTAACATGGGCAAACCTTACACATAATCCAGATTTTTGTCTTAGTTTACAATCAGCTGGAGAGCCCTTTCGTACCTGTTTAATTGGGTGGCCAGGGTATGAGACTCAGGAGTTCAAGGCATATGTTAGAAATGTTTCTGCCTGCAAATATTCAGAGCCTGCAACCCAAAGTGCATGTTTAATTCGTGGCCTCAATAGTTCTTTGCCATGGGACCCCCAAGAATTAGATTTATTAGGATCTCGTGCAGTTGATAATGTGAATGGATCTAAAACCACTTGTTTATTGTTTGGTCCCGGTAGTACCTTTGAAAAATTTGCGCACAATAATCCAAAACTGCTAACAGTTCATAGTCCTTATTTAGGTCGGTCTTGGACAAGTGTCTTTCCAAAAAATCGTGTCGCTTTTAATTGGTCTACTTATTGTGGAGGTAGTTTCTCGAAAGGGAATGCTTATGGCTTACGTTATACATCTGAAGGAGGGATTAGGAGACAGGAGTTCTTACTAAATAATTGGTCAGCCAAAGCCCTACCACCAGGAATTTTCCTTATATGTGGCGATAGGGCCTGGGCAGGCCTTCCAAAAAACATAGTAGGGGGACCATGCTATCTAGGTAAATTAACCTTGTTTGCTCCTCGTCATCAGGAGTGGCTGAATATCTCTAAAGCTTTGATCAATAGCACTAGTCATCGACATCGGAGAGCAGCTTCAGCACTGACAACCGAATGCTCGGACGAGATTAAATTATGGACAACAACGGCAAATGTCTTCGCTTCTTTCCTGGTTCCAGGTGTAGCAGCAGCACAAGCCTTAACCCAAATCAAGAAACTAGCTTGTTGGACTGTTAAGCAAAGTAATATTACATCATTAATTCTTGAAGAAATGTTGAAAGATATGAATAGCTTGAGACACGCTGTACTGCAAAATCGCGCTGCCATTGATTTCTTATTATTAGCACAGGGGCATGGGTGTAAAGATTTTGAGGGTATGTGTTGTTTTAACCTGTCAGATAATAGTCAGTCTATTCAAAATCAGATCCACTGGTTGCTCAATCACACAAGTCAGGTAACCAAAGATCATAACCCAATTGACGAATGGTTCCGATCAATTTTTCCAGGCCTTTCATCCTGGCTCTATGATTTGTTGAAGGAAGGAATAAAATGGGTGTTAATTATTATTTTGATTATCATCATAGCTCGCTTAGTAGTAAGCTGTACTATGCGACTTGCTACGCCTAAAGTAAATCTGGCTACCTCAGCTGATATTTTACAAAATTGGCTGATAGAACAAGGAGGACATGACTATATTACTTTAAAAGAAAAACAGGGGAAATGTCAGGAATGTAATAAATCTGGGTAAGAATAATGGTTTTAAGATATGGAGCAATGTTGCGTACAAGTTTACGGGAAACCATACTTAATAACAGAAACCAAGACGACTGGACCAAAACAACTGGATCTGGTTTCAATAGAACTAGACGTTATCTGAAGAACTGAATGTTGTGATAGAACTGAATGTTATGGTAACCTAATCTAAGGAATTTAGGTATTCTGGAAACTACTAAACAATATGTAAACCGTGTGGCCATCAATCACTATAGCTCTTATGTAAGCTTGCCTTAACCAATCGTGTAGCTAAGAAATTGTGTGTTGTAAACCTAATCGTAGCAACCGAATAACTATATAAGCAGATATGTAACCAACAATAAATTGAAGCTTATTCACATTGAATATGTGTATGCTTCCCCACGACACTCTGGGCTAACCCTGGGACAATTGCTGCAAACCTAGTTTGCAACAGGCTGCAATAACTAACTCGTTTATTTTTGTAAACAAGAACAAACCCAAAGTTTTAAAACAATGTTTCAGAAAATCAGGAATAGAATAAGGAGATATAATGGCCCCTCCCCATCAGCTGCTGTGCTCTCCCTTCACCCTCCAATTAAACCACCTACACCTCTGGAAATACAGGCTTACATACGGCTTGTCCCCTGCCCACAGTCCCCAGCTACCTGCCTGCACACAGCAGATCCCAACTAAGATCCCCTTCCCCCACCCTCCCCCATCTCCAAGAGAGGCCACATCCCTACAGCCCCAGGCTCTGCCAGTGCAGCCCCTCTGCTCCTGCTCAGTGCCTGAGGTGCGCTGCATCATACTTCTGGATGAAGTCTTCCAGCTCCTTGACCAGCTGGTTGCTGAACTGCTGCTGACTGGCTCTCAGCGCCTGTGTCAGTGCCACCTCCAAGGGGGGATCCTTCTTTATCAGCATCGCGGTCACCGTGGCAACATTCAGGGAGAAGAGCTGGAACTGCTTCAGGGAGCAGAATGGGGTCAGCACGGGGCACCCCAAATCATCCCCACCAGCAGCATGAAACCCCCTGCCTGGGAATTTTCTTTTTCCTTTAGGGTGTCCCATAGGTGGCAGCCTCTTCCCGCAGCACCTATGCTGAACCGCCCATCACCCAGCACTGCTTTTTGCCCATGTTAGGTTTCAACCTCCTGAGAGTTCTCCTCTCCATGAGCAGTCCCAAATGCCCCCTTCTCTGCTGGGACTCACCTGCTCGATGTTCTCCTTGGTGAAGATGGTGGCAGAGCGTGGGTCTGCAGTGGTGCAGGGAAGTGTGGAGCATAAGTAGCAGGGTAAGTCCTGGCAGCCTGCAGCCTGGGCAGTGGAAGAAGCGAGGTAAAGCTGGATGCTTTGAAGGGGAGAAGGTCTGGGCAAGGGAACAGGTGTGGAGCTGGCAGTACACTGGAGCTGCCAGCTGGGGACCAGTCACCCTGTGGGGGAACCTGCTGGGACCTCACCAACCTCCCCTCACGTGCTGGCTGCTGCCCCTTGCTTCCCTCTTCCACTGCAGCCCCAGCAGCCTTGCCTTCAAGACCTGGGGGTCTCACTGGCTGATTTCTTTTCCCCACCAGGCATGAATTAAATGTTTGCTTCATTAAAGCTCAACTCCTGGACTTGCTCACGCTCTGGCACGCTCTCAGTCCCCAGGTCATTTTTTTGGCCTTTCTCTAAACTGTCTCCAATATACCAGCCTCTCCTGAACATCCAGCACCAGGGCTGATGTGGGCTCCGCACCCAAACAAAGCAAGGTTTTAACCCCAGGACATAATCCTGTGACTGGGAATGCCAGAGAGAAACTCCCCCCGGGCTCCTCCTCCCCCAGTGTTCCTGAGCCTCCCTGCAGGTACTTCCCAGAGACACGAGGGCACCATTCCTGCACAGTGCTCAGGAGAGGGCAGGGCTGTGCACATACCAGCTCTGTCTCATCCCTGGTAGGGCACACACTCCAGGGTGATGCTGCTGCCTCAGTGCAGACGTTGGAGCTGGCCTTGCTGTGCTGCGTGCTGGGCTCCACAGTAGCTTCCAGTGGGATCTGTGAGTTTTCAGATTGGTGAAGGCCACAGAGAAGCAGTGGGAAAGCAACCAGGGGATGAAGGCAGAAGCTGTGTGAGAGCAGCAGGAGCCAACATTGCAAGCTAATGCTTCTGCCTTCAGGAAAGGAAGGGGATCCTCAAGCACTCTATCCCAGGAGGAAACCACGCAGAGTAGTGCAGCCACAGGCTAAAAGCCACCCCATCTCAGGCAGCTGCTGCATTGGCTTCACCAGCAACATGTGGCAGATGCCACCAACCCTGGGAGGGCAGGCAGAGCCCAGCACGTACCTCCAAAATCATCAGGTCAGCATTAAGAGTCTCAGAGGGCTCCAGAGATAATGGACTGTAGGGATACGACTCAGCACTTGCACCATCCTCACTTTGGCTGCCCAGATTTATCTGTGTAAAGCACTACAGTTACATTTCAGAGTCCACAGACAGGCACTTTGATATACCCCGAGCAAATGGAAAAGTGAGGTTCATGGAAGGGACTGCAAAACCCCACCCCCCTCATGGCACGACATGTATGCAGAAAGAGGAGATAGATACATGAGCACATACCATCTCCAAACTTTCCTCACTCTCAGCGAAGCTTGTCTCTGCTGATGAGATTGGCTCAAAATCCCAAACAAAGGGCTGCTGGATGTCTGCAGCTTCCTGTCCACAATCTGGCTCAACCTGCAGGCACGCAATAGTGTGAGGTAGGGATAGTCATCTGTCCCAGAGAAAAGTGCTGCGAGACAGGACAGACAGAGTGCTAAAACCCAAAGGAAACAGGGCTTTGCAGCTTAAAAGAGTCAGGAAAGCATCCTGCTTCCAATTCTGTCCAGGAGATACTGAGGTGAAGAGGTAAAGAGAAGCGAGGTGTTAACTCAGCTCAAAGGGATCCCTTGAGCTGGGCAGCTCCTGGAGTGAAAGTATCTCAGTATGCACTTGCGAAAGAGGTGTGCACAAATACCTGCTGTGATCCTGCTGCTGGCTGCTCCTCCGCTGCCTGGAGGTCAGTGGCTGGGCTCTTCTCTGGGCTCTTCTCTGCATGCCTGGCCAGTTCCAGTGCCTGGCTGCTTCCCACCAGCAGGTCCTGCAGGAAATCCTTCTGGTCAAGGGCATAGCAGCACCAGGAGATCCAGGTGGCCATGACATTTGAGTCACCACTGTGTACCAGGGGAAAACCTACCTCATCCACCTGCTCCTTGCTTTGCATGTTGCTCTTGCTGGCCGTAGGTGACAGGGGAGCATCAAGGTACTCTCTGAGCCCTGGCTGGCTCAATGGGGAGCAGGACCGAGAGGGCCTGGAAGATGCACGGTACCCTGCGGAAACACAGCAGCACTTAATACCCCAAATGCCCACCCTCCCCATGCAGAGCTGCTGGCTGCACACACCACAGAGGGGTCCTGGGCAGCTGCTGGCAGCCAGCACTGCAGCAGCACCAACCTTGGGAGCGCCTGGGAGATGGAGAACGGCTGCGGTCTGTTGGCTCTCTCTTGATGGGGCGAAGGAAGCGGCAGCATCTCGAGACAGGGCCATGAAGGTTCTGGGGAGAGTAGCAGTGATTTACATCGTGAGCAAGTAAGGAGACACAGCAGCTGGCATGAGGGCAGAGGAGCACTGCCATTGCTGCCAGCACAGCTCAGGGAAACAGCACTGTTTGCCATCCTCATCACAGGCCACTAAAGCACCCATGCCCCCTTTTGCTCTCTGCCTATACCTCCCCAGCCCACCTCTCCTCAGTGAGTCCAAGTCCCTGACAAGCATTACCTCATGGCTTTGCTGGTCCTCTCTGTGGTTCCAGGGAGGTGGCAGCACACCATAGTTCTGGGCGGCCCATCTCCCATTCTCATCATGCTGGTGTAAGTCAGCAGGGCCAGGGAAAGGCCTGGGCTGCCAGGGATCAGTCTGACAAAGCAAATCACCACAAGTGACAACAGCTCATTCGGAGCAGCCATGCATCCTGCAGGCTTTCATGGGGATGCTGGATTTGCTCTGGGTTCCCCTGCCTCCTGAGCTCTCCCCAGCTCTCCTCTTCCCACCCTTTGGCCAACCCAAATTTGGAGGAGAACCCCAACAGCACTGCCCACTCCACACTGCACAGCTGCTCACCCCGATCTCTTACCGGATGCCTTCTTCCTCTGGCTCTCCAGCGCTCGTGCTCCCACAGAGCATCACCGTAGGCATCCCAGGGGCCAGGGGCATAGGAACATGGTAGCCCAGCCTGATTCGGATAGGGCTGCAGAGGGGACACAAGGAGAGGAAAGCAGGATGCATCCTCCTCCCCGCTGCTGCAGCCTCCCTCTCCACCACCAGCATGCCAGGCAGGGATGGGGAGCCCCAAACCCTCCCATCTGAAGTCACACACAGCTCCCAGCCTTTCCAGTTCCCTCCTGTACCACAGAGGTGCTCTCCCAGCTTCTCAGCATCCCAAGGGATGGAGTAGAGGGTACCCACACCCACTGCCCCAGAGACAAGTCCCACAGAGCTCCTGTGCTCCCAGTCCTAACTGCAGCCCCACCTACCTCCCAGGGAAAGGCTTGGAGCCCCCTCCCATAGAAGTGTGACAGGTCGCCAAAGTATTGTTCCAGCCCTGATCCCTGCACGAAGGAGGTCCTCAGTGAGTATTCATTCAGCTGCAAAGAAAGAGGTATGGGTGAGCACATCCTGCAGGACGGGCATTACCATCTCTTTGGGTTCAGTTTCCCAGGGGTGCCACCCACAGCTGTCCTTGCTCTGCTGAGCCCCGAGCACTTGGGCCCCCTGAAGCACACTGCGTGCTGCAGCACTCAGCAAAGGCGGTGCAGACCCTCTCCCCATCCCTGGAGGGGACAAGGTCCCCCGCAGTGCTGCTGCTGTTCCCTCACACTGCACACGTCTGCTCCTGTGTCTCCCCACCCATCCCAGATCTGCACCTGCTCACTGCGATGCTTCCAATGCCCGGGGCACACTGCACAGGTCACAGTGCCTGGCAGCAGCACCCCACTATTGTTCCTATTGTGTCGGCTCACAGACAAGCTGCTCACGCTGCCCCAGAGTCAGACACAGTCCCAGCTCTCTGCAGGGGCTGAACTCTGTAGAGATACCAGGACTGGGAATGCACTGGTGACCTCTCCCCACAGTGGGTTCAGTGCTCATTGCACAGGATACCACCAAGGCAAGCAGGGCTGGCTCTGACCCGACACCACCAACCTGGGGACAAGCAGGCTGCCGGGGCAGCCAGGGCAGGCAAGCACCCTGAGCATCCTGCCAGGAGCTGCTCTCAAAAAAGAAAAAAAAAAGCAAAGGAGAAAAAACAAGCAGCAAAGACTGAAACTGCAGCTCTTGGAGCAGTGGAACAGGATTCTAAAAGGACAAACCCCAGTGGCTGAGGAAAGAAGGGCAGGGGGATAAGGCAGAAGCAAGAACTGCTACAGTTAGGGTGCAAAAAACATTGGCTGCTCCAGGTGGCAGTGCTCTCCAGCCCTTACTGTCTCAAAAGACAGAAAGGCAACACAGCATGTACCCAGAAGCGAGCGAGAAAGCGCTCTTTCTTCCCACTGAGACCTTCTCTATGTGCCACAGTGTGTGCATGGATACAAGGCAGGCTCGGCACTCAGTGATCCGGAGCATCCATAACAGCAGCCTTCCTCATCTGCCTCCACTAGCAGCACAGGTCAGGGAAACAGGACCCTGTCAGCCACCCTCATCACACCACTGTTCCTCCCCAGCCCACCTCTCCTCCCGAGTCCCTGACAAGCATTACCTCATGGCTTTGCTGGTCCTCTCTGTGGTTCCAGGGAGGTGGCAGCACACCATAGTTCTGGGCGGCCCATCTCCCATTCTCATCATGCCGGTGAAAGTCAGCAGGGCCAGGGAAAGGCCTGGGCTGCCAGGGATCAGTCTGACAAAGCAAATCACCACAAGTGACAACTTGATCCATCCAGTGATGGAGCAATGGGTATCCATGCACACTCCCAGCCCCAACTGCAGCCCCACCTACCTCCCAGGGAAAGGTTTGGGGCTCACTGCTGCATAACTGTGAGTACATCTTGCCAAGGAGCTGTTCTAGCCTTGGTCTCTACAGGGAAGAGCTCCTTAGCTCTTTTGGAGCACTCAGCTGCAAAGAAAGAGGTGTGGGTTATCAGCAGCTGTCCCTGCTCAGCTGATCCCTGAGCACTTGGGCCCCCTGAAGCACAGTGCAGCACCACCAACAGCGAAGGAAGGCGGTGCAGACCCTGTCCCTCACAGCACGCAGCGCTCCCCAGACTCCCTGCGCAGCTCAGCCTGTGCCTGCAGGGCCAGTTGCGCGCCTGGGAACGGCGTCGGTCATCCATCGGGGGCAGAGGGCCGGGGCCGGGACCGGGGCCGGGGCCGGGGCCGGGATGAGCGGGCTGCGAGCAAGAACGCCGAGTGCGCAGAAGGACTGGGGTGGGATTCGCACCGGTTGATGCGGAGCTGTCCCCGAGGTGGGGCCGCCCCTGGAGCTCGGCAAGCCGGGCTGCGAACGGAGAGCTCCGACGCCCCGGTGAGGGCAGGCAGCGAGGATAAAGCTGCGTGGCAAGCGGCTATCGAGACGCTCCGATGGACGGAAAGAGGCGACGGGGACACTACGACACGGAGCTCGGTGCGCCGTGCAAGCAGCTGCTTGCACTACGAGGAGCGGAGCGCAACTGCCGTAACCGCGGCAACGACGCGCGCGAGGCGGCCGCACGTGGTTGGCTGTTACTGCGCATGCGCAGAGGACGAGGCGTTTCCAGAAATTGCCTCGCCCCCACGCTGCGCTCCTGAGGTGACGTCAGTATTCCGCGACGCGGGCGGCATGGCGGCGGGCGGTGCGGCCGTGTCCTCCGTGCCGCCGCCTCCTCCCCCCCCGCAGGGCCTGGGCGGGTGGCTCCGGGCAGCGTACCGCTTCGCCACCGACAGGAGCGACTTCCGCAGGTCGGTGTGGCGTTGAGATGTTCGGGCCGGGGCCGGCTCCTCGGGCGCGGGGCCCGCAGGCAGCCGCCGCTGTGTGTTTCAGGAACTTGCTGGTGAACGTGGGGCTGTTTGTTGCAGGAGTGTGGGTCGCCCGCAACCTGGCGGACATCGACCTGATGGCCCCGCAGCCCGTGGCCTAGCGGGGGTGAGTGGCGCCGGGGCCGGGCCGTGGCTCGGGGTCGCGGTGTTGGGCGGGGCTCGGACCGGCCGCAGTGCTCCCGGGGGGGCCTTTCCAGCTCGGGGCGATCCGCGGCTCTGCGTCACAGGGAGGTGAGGGGAGCTGCAGCCTGATCTGCGCGAAGGGGTTGTGCTCCATTGCCCGCTGGAAATAGGCTAAGATGGCTCCGTTGGACTCTGATGGAGCCCAGCGTGGCAGAAGAGTTCATCCCTCCCCAGTGCCACAGGACCAGACGAGCTGTGTCCAGCAGTTACAGGCTGTGACGTGCTTCACAGAGCATCTTCCATTCTTATTCTTTGCAGAGCTGCTGTTCCCACTTAAAGCTGTCACAGTAATCAGCAATGCCAGAAAAACTTGAAAGTGTCAGAGGGAAAATTCCTATTCAGCCCATTCTGCAGAAGGCAGTGAGAATACTTTCCTTGAAAATGTGAAGCCCTTATGCACGGAATTCTTTTCTGTACCACCATCCATTTGTTCAATAAATGTAGAATAATTATGTGACACAATAGTATTTCACTTTTTTTTTAATAAGAAACTTCAGTTTACAAAAAGAATGTGTAAAAAGTGTAAGGACTTACAAAAATCATAAAAACATGATTTTTATTTCACATCCAAAAGACAAAGGAACAAATCCAGTCCTGGGCTGTATGCTGGATCCTTATGCAAAGGAAAAACAGAACCGTAGAAAGCCATAGGTAAACTAACCACCAGAAGGTTTCGTGGATCGTGTCTGGCTGAGATAAGGCTGGTATGCTTACTGTAAAGGAATTAGGACTTTGTTGGAAGAAGCCATTTGGTGTTGCATAGCATGTTAGTGCCCTGGACTGAAACTACAACTTGCCTTAACCGACTTCAAGTCCAGCTATGGGTGGTGAAGCTGTTCAAGGGACAGTGAAAGCATGATGGGAGCTGTAGCTGTAATGTATAATCAGGCAGCATGCTGCAACTCCCAGAACATGCTCTCTGTAGAGTGTAATAACTTCCCAGCCCTGAGCATTGTGGCAGTATGACTGCAACGTGGCTTTGGATTCTTTGGACAGTTAAGTGCAGGGTTTTAAATGAACATTCTTTTGCAGTTACACTGCCTCTGTGTTTTGTGACTGAGAACTGCCCCTTTACCTGCTGCAGAAGATAAGTTTATTCCACTACTGAAACACATTTCAAAAACACAGGAATTTTAACATCTTGTAAAGAAATGGAATATCTGTACTTCAAAAGAATGCCAAGTTATGCAGGAATAGTTTTTGAAGGAAAAGGGGATCAATTAGAACATTAGGTCATTTTCTAGTTAATCTTAGTTTTGATTTAGAGCACACTAATCTCCTCCTGAGGCCTGGGTTCAGGCAGGGGGCAGTTCACACAGTTAATTACATAAAGCTGCCATTGGTGACTTACTGGACACTGTCTTAACAAACCTTGACTAAAAAAAATCTGCTGAACCTGTAATTAGAAACAGCACTTCAAGAGCATTTGCACTGAGCTACTACTCAGCCAGACAGATTGCCAGAAAACATTCAGTAATTAATTGGATTCTCTTGTCACTGCTGCCTAGAAGCATCCTTGGAGGAAAGGCAGTCTCATTCATGAGCACAGCATGGCATACACCAGCTTAAGTCATTAGTGACATACATAGCAGAAACTCAGAGCAGATACCAGAGGCTGTTCTGACTTAAAAGCCTCCACAGAAGTCACTGAAGAAAAATCAGGAAAGCCACCCAAACTCCAGCTTTGATCCTTAGCCAATAAAGTGGAGTAGCTTTTTACTCCTGTTTTCACAAGGGCTGCAAAGGGAGTTCATACTGAAAGAGAAATGCTCATGTTCTAACCAGTCTCTGCCAACAGCACCCTTCCAGCAATCTTAGAGTGGGATTAACTTCAGAAGTTCTGAAGATTAGCTTTCCTTCTGCCCTTGCTCAGGTCAACAGTGGAGCTTTCAGGGCACAAGCAGAACAGGGGGCTCCCCTGGCAGCATCCAATGAAAGCCTGTCAACTTAAGGGAGCTTGCCTGGGTTGCACTCTTCTTGGAGATGCTGTTTTAACCATCCTTAACATTGCAACTACCTTTGTTTTAACCCAAAAGCAAAGTAGTTAAAATTTAACTGGAAATAAACTTATCCACTTGTTCCTTCCCTGTAAACCTCTCATTTTGGTAGACGTGTAGAAGGCCGTGGCTTAAATACCTTGTGACTGCTTAACCAAAGCTTAGGTTTAGCAGAAAAGAAACAGGGCCTCTTCCAAATGGGCTCAACAGGTTGTCAGTGGCATGTTACTGTACTCAGCATGTCTGACAAGCTATACACTTAGTTTCCATATGGGTATTTGTAGTTCATCTCAAAATAGGCAACAGCCATCAGGGCCAGGCTTAGTAACATCATTTAACAAATGTAAGGAGAATGAAGATGAACTTGTTAAGTCAGAGGTATAGAGTTATACAGAACAGGCATTACACTCTCTGTGCAGAAGAGAAGGAGCCACACGAGTAGCTATCTTAATTCCCCAGCCACAGATTCCATTCAACAATGCACCACAAGCTTGCAGTGACATTACTCATCTGCAAAGCTCTGGTTTGCCCATGTTATGTATAATACATTCTTTAACCTTGTCTAGCCATGAATGCTGCATTGATTCACTCATACTAACTCTGTATAACAGTGATGCCCGTAGCATAGCTATGGTTCTCTAAGGAGATAAGGCTATAGCCTAAGGGTTTTACACTTAACGCTGCCCATGCTGGAGGGGGGTGCTAGTTCCTCACACTCAAGAGCCCTATAACCCAATGAAGAAGTGCTCACATGGAAAGTGTCTGTAAAGCAGGAGCGGAAACAGAGGGAGCCATTTTGTACCCCGCAAAGTCCTAGCTTGACAAGTCAGGGCCCAGACCCAGCAGTTCAGCAAGAATCAAATTCACTACCTGCCACCTCCACAGAAAGTAAGTCACTGAGGCTAAGAAGTGCAAATCAAATGGTGTCCAATCATCAGCTGTATGATCTCTTTTTTTCCCCACTTCCAGTACAGCACCATTTACAGTGACATGGTGGGCTTTAAATGGGTGACTCCTTCTTAAAACTTGAGAATTTAGGGTCCTGTTACTTAGGAATATTTAATGGAAAAGCACCATTCATTTGCCAGTATGAGATTACTGCTAGGAGAAATTTTTGCCCCCAGACTGCAGCTAAGGAGACTGCATTTGGATTTTGTTAATGTCCCTGCCCACAAAATACATGATCCTCTGACACATAAGGTCACCAGATCAAATGCTTCCTGTCTCCACTGGAAGTAGATCACTGCTGTGCTCAGCTTGGTTTTATTTTTCCAGTTGTTTCATTCTCCCTTTCTCTTTCCCTGTCCCCAGCCTGTACAAACTCAGTAGTACACCACTTCACTGTAACTGCAGTGCAGTCCTCTGTATCACACATACACTTCAGAACAATAAATAGCAGTGGTTAAAGTCAGCCTTGGGCCCATTGGGCTGGTCTGTTTTTTAATTTTCTCCTCTCTCTACCCCCCACACCCTCCCTTTTGGAAATGTACATTGCAAACTGCATTATTAAGACTATCAGGTCTCTCAAAACTCTTTTGGCCCACCATGTAAAGCTGTCCTTTCAACACGTGGGACCCATTCACACACACAGAATCATGGAGTTTAACATAAAATAAGCACAACAGGAGCGGCCTAAAAGCATACCCCTCAAATCAACTGAGACAAATAGTCACTAATTGGTACAAGTGACTAACATTCAGCTTTTGATCATTTAGTCTATGCTGTGATTTTCAAGATTCAAAAGCTTGCCAGAATGCTTCACATTCCCATCTGCAATGAACAGGTATTAATATCAATGTAATGGACACGAGAAAGATGCCACTTAATTGAGGTTTTATATTCAAACCTAGGTTTGTGACAGAAAGCCGTTTCCAAAGGTACAGCTTTTCTGCCAAGAACTCCCAATGGAGCTTTTATTCCTTGCTGTATACCAGACATTCTGCCAGAAGTCAGCTCACTGACCTGAGTGGAAGGGACCTGGAGGACACAAGAAAATTTAGATCTAATTTGCCTTTGAACAATTTGTTCCTTGAATTATGACATATACAGACATTTCAAACATACAATGAAAAACAGATAGCTTCTGAGCTTGCTGGTAAACTTCTTCATATGGATATGAAACGTGAAAATGCCAGTGATGCTGAGAATACACAAATCTGCTGCTTCGGCCAGAACTTATTTCCCAGTGTTTCTGTCCCATGCAAAATGTTAATGGATACAAGGCACCAAATCTAAGGAATCATAAAAAAGTAGCTCACTAAATTGCATTGGCAGGTAAAACTAATGTCTGTCTATTGTCTCTTCCACTATAGCTTATCCTGGGGGATCTGTCAGCAGCCAGAAGTTTTGTTAGGATGCAATTAAGCACACTCAGGCCTTGGGATGTTACAGTCAATGTGAATGTGTCTAAATTACCACCGAGACAATATTTCAGTATCTAAAGGGGCTGTAAGAAAGAAGGGGACAGATGTTTAGCAGGGGCTGTATGACAGGACAAGGGAATGTGGTCTCAAACTAAAAGAGAGGAGATTTAGGAAGATGTCTTGTCTTCTGCCTTTCAGAAGCAAAAATAACTTCTGATAGTGAGTCCACAGGATGCACTTAGTGCTTTTACTGTTTCCAGTTGTATTCCTGCACTGAAAAAGAATGGCTGGAATCCCCTAAGGAAATGGGGGTGACACTGCCACCCAGAAAAGTTTGACGTCAGACATTTAATGCACATTATTGTTTGCTGCTTCATATTGACAAATTCAAAGCCACACCAGAGAATTGTTCTGCTTAAAATAGGGGGGGGGGGGGGGGAAAGAAAGTTGTTCATTCCTTTTTTTTCCCACTGCTTTGCAGATAAACTGTTTCTGCAGTATGCATAGTTTAACTTGGGCATGCAGGCAGTAAAGGGGTAACAAAGGCAAATTTATACAACTACCTTGCTAGAGGCATAATGTTAGCTAAAATAAAGTGTTTTCCAATAACTACAGCCAACGTCGTACCCTACCCGGCCATGAATACATTACAATTCTTCATTCTTGAAAGCACAAAATTAGGGAACACCAGTTTATGTACAAGCTGAAGAGGATAACGTTACGCTGGGAACAGCTCTGTGCCAAGGGCTGCATGCTCTCGAGCCTGACAGCCTGCAAGCATCCTGTGGTTTACTTTGCCTTCACACAACAACCTGCAAAATGCCAAGAACTTAACACTTGCTCTCAGCACCTCTCAAGGCAACTGGCTTCTTGTTACATGACTGAAACCCCAGTACAGGTGTGCCTGCCATGTACAGGAAACAATTCCACTCCCAGTTCAACCAAAACAAAGGTTCTAATCCTGCGTGACCTCCAGACCTAAGTTAAGTTACATCATTTGTTCAGGTGTTTGCAAGAGTAAAGCCTACATTTGGAATTATTCTAAATACACAGCTGGATATTCACAGGATTTCAAGACACACCGTTAAGGGAGGGACAGAGCTTGTACTACAGGCTGCCTTAGGCTGGCATTCATTTCAGTGGGCATCGCAGTAATTGCGAACTGGATTTCTGTCTTAGTAATGTAGAGAGGTGACTTCCCATTCTAATTTCTGGCAAACAAGACACTATAGAACAGTGTTCTCCATGGCAGGGACATTGCACTACGCTTATATAAGGATGCCTGCATTAGACAAATATAAACCAAACAGCATCAAAAATGCTATACGCTATCGCTTCCAAATAAAAGCTAAATATCACAGAAACCTCACAGTGCTGGAAAAAGCAAGTTTACTTTGAAGTATAATTCGTTCCTTCCCTATCAGGGCAATATTTTTTCTGACTGCAGTATCTCCACATCTCAGCACAACTAGGCTAATGTCACATGGAGAAGTCACTAATGTCAAAAGATGTCAACAGCAAACACTACACCATCTGCTTAAGCAACCGGACGCACCCGTGGCTGACAGTACTGCTCCCACTCCCTTCTGTAATCTAGTCAATTGACATGACAACCATGTTTCTACCTGAATTCAAATATTAATGCAAAACACTCAGTCAAAAGATGAGCATTCGTAGCAAAGAGTCTCAACTCACTTCAGTAACAACAATCAATTTTCATACGAACAGGGCCAGCATGGTAAGGGATTCAGAACCTGGTCACAATATTTGGCAGTCACAGCAAACCATGACTGTTCCATTTTCCCTTCTACCTCTGAGATTAAGAAGGCAACACTGAACATTTTTTTCCTTTCGTTTTCCTTTTGAGACATGTAGTCTTCACAAAGCACGTATTCTGCTCTAACAGAGATTCATGCACAGATCTGAAAACCACATGCATTTCATTTTTGTTCTTTCACAAATGTCAACGACTGCCTGTGCTGAAACCAGACCAGCTTCCCCTGCATCAAGCTGGGTCACATTTCCACTGTATCTCAGTCTGGCCTATTGCATTTTTATTTATTTTATTTACTAGGAGCACAAAAAAATAAAGCTACCTAGTAAATACAGAGATACGCAGACATTCACAGGAAATCTTCCAGGCCGTGCTACATTTAAAGAAACAGAATTAAAACCTTTTAATTTGTTCCCATACAGCTTTCACACTGACTTGTCTCAAAATAAAACACGATAACAATAATAAAAAAACCCCACAAAGCAAGTATATAAACTCAAATTATTCTTAATTGCTAAAAAATCAGTTTGTGTAGGCTCAGAAAGTGAGGTTTTGCTGAGACAGAGGAAACAGAATTCTTTACGGACAGAGGAGACATAGCACAGCGCTGTGCTCTAACAGAAGAGGAGTTTCTTGTTTGCGCTGCTCATCTCTGCATGGCTAAAGTGATTAACAGCAGCTGAAGTGCCCACAGAACAGGAAATCAAAAGTTGCAGTAATGGCAGTAAAAAATAAAAATAAAAATAAAGGAATTGTGTTTGGGAGATTTTCCTCTTTGCACTATCCAACAATAATGCACAGCTGTCAGTTTGTATCTGATACTGACCAGCATAAAGGTAGGAGGGGAAGAAAAGCATGATTCCAGCTCTCCTACCTGAAAATGGAATCAGGTTTTTGGAGAACCTCATACTTCAACCCGTAGCTGCTTCAGGAAAGGAGAAAAAGGAACCATCAAGATTCAAATACATCATGTATCTTTACAGCCACATATTCAGATTTGATGCCAATAAGAAATGTGAGCAGCCAAACCCCAAATTATAAAAATTCCTGAGGTCCAACTGTAGGCTGAGAACTGACTAGAAATAGTCAATTAGAACCTTATGTTCTAAAATCAAGATAATTACAGACACGTTTCGTAGTTTTTCAAACTCACTGAGGAATATGACATTTAACTTAATTCCTTCCCTTTATGACCCAGCAGGAATAAAAACTTCACAGTTTAAATTCCACTCACTCAATCTGCCCAACCTCTCTGCCTTCAGTCATTCTGGGCCTCATGTGACAGGCAGAGTATGTCAGTATTGCCACGACAGGAGTTAACAGCACCTAGCTCTGACCGACCACTGTGGCGTTACCTCCAGACCTTGGAAAACAACCCAAAACAAAAAGTGCTCATCTGCAGTGTAACTGCTTCTGCTGTCACATCTGTGCAAGTCAGGGTTTTCACTTCTTTCTAACCCCAATCAGCAAAGTTATGTCAGCAGAAATGTGCAGTATAGGCTTTGTTTTTGCTCAGATATGACTCTGATCATACACGTACGATCCTGTTCTATTACAGGGTGTTTGGTTTATTTGTTTTAAAAAATAAAACAAAACAAAAAAACATTCTCCAGAGCAGAACTGTTTCCAGAATTACATTCCTAGCAAATTTAGCTGCCAGTTCAGTTCAGCCTAGAGAATAGACTATCAAGTGTGCATATAGTCCCAGTAACACTGAGAGAAAGAAAAGCTCTTGACAGAAGTTGCCAGCCATTTGTTTGCCCTTACTGGAGGGCAAAGCAATCAGTACCACAGAGATAGCTGAGGGCTGGCGAGCATTTCTTCTTGTTGATGAATGCCAAACACTTCTTCAGCAAATTAGGCTTTTAGGGCAGTCAGCTCCATCTATTCAACAACCATAAAAGAAACACATGGATGGAAATCCCACTGATAGTTTAAGAGGAAGGTACTAAACCCACTCCTTCTGGAGGTTTACGAGCATTGCTGGGTACTAAAGGTTTTTGGATGCTAGTTGAATGCTTCTATTTCTTGGTTGTGCTCATTTCTTAGACACCTTACTCAAACTCAAAAATATGAGACTAATGATACAAAGCATCAAACTCTTTCTTTTTGTTTTGAGTAATTTAACAACAACACTGTTGAAAAAAACAAGTTTCTGACTACAGTCTTACACATGAGAAATGCACAGCTTGATACACTTCTCCAAACCCCTGGCAATAAACACCACGATCTGATCCCCTTCCTGCAGCCAGCCTTTTTTTCCCTACATAGAGGAAAGGTGTAAACACCAATGGTTTAAAAAACAAAAACAAACAAACAGGAGACTGTTGGTTGAGTTATAGAGCTTCCCATCATGGGAACGTCAGTCTTCTGTCCTTATCAGTATTTTTGGACAGCACCTGAGCTTGGAGTTGTTTTTCTGAGATTCTTGCTTTGTCCTGCACGGTTCTTTGAGTGTAAAAAAGAATGTAGGCCTGGGTTTTGCACACCTCCTCCACGCTGCATACATTCAGTTTTGAGTCATTGCAGTGGACCCAGAAGCCTAGGAATCAAAGTGAGAAAGAGGACATTAGTAGGGGAGGTATCACAGAACCACAGAATCTTTTGAGTTGAAAGGGACCATTAAAGATCATCCAGTCCAACTTCCCTGCAACGAGCAGCGACATCTGCTGCTCAGTAAGGTTGCTCAAAGTCTGGTCCAGCCTAACTACAAAGGCCTCCAAGGATAGAGTATCTGCCACTTCTTTGGACAACCTATTCCAATGCCTCACTGCTCTTACTGTAAAATGCTTCTTCCTTATGCCCAATATAGATCTCCCATCTTTCTGTTTGAAACCATTTCCCCTTGTACTATCACAGAGACTCTGCTAAACAGTCTGTCCCCTTCCTTCTTATAGTTCCCCCCTTTAGATACTGAAGGCTGCTCTCAGCTCTCCCCACAGCCTGCTCTTCTCCATGCTGCACAGCCCCAGCTCTCAGCCTGTCCTCGCAGGGAGGTGTCCCATCCCTGGGGTCACTTCTGTGTCCCTCCTCTGGATACGCCCCAATGGGTCTGTGTCCTCCACATCTGGATGCAGTGCTCCAGGTGAAGTCTCACAGTGCAGAGCAGAGGGGCAGATGCCCTCCCTGGCCCTGGTGGCTGTGCTGCTTTGATTGCACCCAGGATCTGGTTGGCTTTCTGGGCTGTGAGGGCACAGTGCTGGCTCATGCCCAGCTGCCATCCACCAGTATCCCCAGTTCCTTTCCATCCTAACACCCCCAGCTTGAACTGACAGTGTGGGTTGCCATGACCCAGGTGCAGACCTTGCACTCGGCTTTGCTGAACCTTATGAGGTTCTCCCGGGCCCACTTCTCAGCTTGTCTGGGTCTCTCTGGTGGCATCCCGTCCCTCAGATACGTGGATTGAACCACACACATGTTTGGTGTCATCTGCAAACTTCCTAAGGCTGTACTCAGTCCCACTGTTGATGTCACTGATGAAGATGTTAAAGAGTACTGGTTCCAGTACTGACCCCTGAAACCACTCATCGCCGATCTCCATCTGGACACTGACTGTCACTCTCTAGGTACAATACCATAACCAGTTCCATTAAATGAACCCACCGAATAAAAACGTCAAAAGGACATCGTGGGTGACAATGTCAAAGGCCTTACTGAAGTCCAGACAGAGGACATAAGTGGCTTTTCCCTTGTCCACTGTTGCAGTTACACCATTGTAAAAAGTGACAAGGTTGGTCAGGCAGGACCTGCCCTTGGGAAAGCCATGCTGGTTATCCCATAACACCTCCTACTCCTTTATGGGGCCTCAGCATAGCTTCCAGGAGGATCTACTCATGATCTGCCACGGCACTGAGAAGAGGCAGACAGAGTGCTTGTTCTCTGGGTCCTCTCTAACCCTTCTTAAAAAATGAGAAGGGTTAGAAAAGGTTAGAAAGCTATACTGCTTTTTTTTATTATTTTTTCCCAGTCACCAGCTTTTACCTGATCATCACTTTTCAAATATCACTGAGAGTGGCCTGGCCACTACATCAGCCAATTCCTTCATGAGTCAGTAATTTCTGATTGCATTTTGGAATTGGTCATAGAAGACATCCCAGAGAAAAAACAGTTATGTAGGAGAAAAGGCACCTCTGCTCTGCCTTTTCCCCAAAAGATGCTTTGAGGAGGAGTTTCTAATATTGAAAACATTTTACTGTTTCTGTGCTGTTAACATGGTTGAGAAATATCAAATCATAATTTAACCAATTGCATATGATAGCTCCAAAACTCAATTAGGTAAATAAGAATTCCCTGGAGAAAGCCAATTTGTACCTCTTTCTCCATCAGTTAAAAGGCAGAATCAGTGCCAATTCAGTTGAAGAAAGAGACTGCTGGAGATTCACAAAAACCCTGAGGATGTTATTCATGAATAGTTCCTGTCCACTTTCAAAACACTTTCTGTTTATCTCACCATCCCAAGGATGCTGAGAAAAAACCCAGCTGGATTAGCTCCACAGAGTTACATCCCATGAGAAAATGAAGCATTCATGCTGTTAACAGTGAGCAATAAGAGGCAAAGCAAAGAGCAGCAATCCATGGCCTGTACACACACACCAAAAAAAAAGAAAAAAAGAGAGAGAGAGAAAGAAAACATGCTAATAGCAAGATATTCTGGGAAACAAACTTCTGAAGGTCAGGAAACTTGTTTCTAAACAACCTTGATCACAAAGCTTTACAATGCACTGCATCTGTGGAATAAAACACAAATTTCTTGAATTTGTTTCCCTGTAATAAGGCACACGCACCTCCCTCTGTGTTGTAGCAATATGCTGTGTAGTGTCCTGAGCCAAACCCTTTACCATGATGCATCACCACAGCGGAGAGGTCATAGACAAAGGTCTCTTTGTCAAGAGAGGAGAGAGAGTCCCTGCAGCAGTAAGGTTCCATGTTTAGTACCTGGTCAAAGAGGACATGGACCCCAATCTTCTCACGGTGATTGCGTTCAGACCACCTGCGAACACAAGAGCATGATCAAAGGCTCTGAATCTTTCTTGGCAGAGGCAGAGAGCTGCAGAAATGGAAGATGGACTCAGAAGGAACGCTGAAGCTCAGCTTGAGGAGTTTTCCTTCAAGTAGGCACCACATCTTCATCTGTTTTCACTTTAATATCTACTGTGGTTATCTTTGGCAAAAAACTGCTTCTATCATTGATGCCTATTAGTTGAAGGTACATTGTAGATTTCTAACAGCCAATTTCTAGGAAAACAGAACACCTACTGTAAGGGTCAAGCACAATTATACAGATATAAAACCCTCACATCTCATAATTGCCTACACTAACGTTTTAGAAACTTCCTATTTTCAACTGTTTTTATGTCTTATTCAATAGGTAAAGAGCTGATATAGACATTTAACTATCACAGGGGTTCCAGCTTCATCCCATCGTTCACTCAACAGATCAGTTCACCTGCCTCACAGTCACTGCTTCAAGCTGTCTGCAAGATCATACAAATTTCCTGAGCACAGTTCACAACACATGGCATGAAAACATGAAAACATGCTACGAACATCACCATTTTATCGTTAGTGGTACTCAGTGTGCATCACACAGCTGGTCCAGGTAAAACATTTATAGGCACACATTTCTCAGAAAGTAAGAGAAGCTGAGGGGCCACAATGACCACTTCTCTCCCCAAAGGCAGAAATGGTCTGCCTGGCACCTCGCCATGCTGCCCCACTCACCTGAATCGTTTAAGGTGCAGTCGGAGGACCTGAGGTAGTCTGTAGATCATTAACTGCTTTTTAGCTTCACTCAGAACAAGAGGTTTAGGAGAAGACTTTCGCCGTTTGCCTATGGAAAAGAAAGAAAAAAATCAAAGCAAAAATTGTTAAGGTGTCATTGTTATTATTTTTAAAGGAAAAGAGACCATTTTTCTTCTAGTAGCAACAGTCCATCTCACACATACTCACGGTATGTTTACTTGCACTTCCATCCTATGCACTCCTTCACAGATGAGTAACTTTTCTAGGAACAAAAACAATGCCTGAAAATATTTAAAGCTTTTTTTGATTTTGTTCTTTACTCCTGAGATGCTGATAATCACAGAGATTACCAAACTTTGAGCTGTTTGTGCTGACATGTTGCTCTAACAAGTGTACCAAAGCATTTAGCAAATCTAGGCCAGTGGCACTCAGGATTGTAAGCAATTTCAACAGGTGAACTACAGGTGTCCAAACAACAGTCCTTGACACTGTATTCTTTAAAGCACTACTTTAATCCATTTACTAGACCATCACAAGATGGCTCTAAGATATTAATCCAAATCAGAGGAAAAATGCTTCCAGCAAGGTTCCACTTCCAGGAGGAGCTCTGCCTGCTCACAAAGGAAAAGGAACTGCTAAACAGAAACTGAAACAGAGGGAAGAAAGGTTTCTCTTCCCAGTGATTACTCTTTCCAGGACACTGACCATACAACCACACCATGAGGAAGACAGGTGGCTTTCAGTGCTTCCAATAAAAAATGTACCTGTTAATTAGATTTCTGCATCTCACTGCACCAGTTTGGAACAGATGGGTTGCTCCTCCTCTATCATGTCTGACAAGCAGTGCCCCCAATAGTTTTTGGCACCTAGATGCAAGCTGCTTGCCTTTGACTGATTTTTTCTCAGCTGGTTAATGCTTCTGTGTCCATTTAACTCAGGTGTTCACAAGAAATCACAGAAAACTGAGTTGAGATGAAAGCCATATTCATCCATACTGACACTTTGCAAAATTATTTGTGAGTCAGAGCTATGCTTGGCTTTGTTTTAAGAACATCTAAGCAAATGATTATTTCCAAACATTTTGGGCATATGCTCAAGAACAGATTCATACATTGAGAGAAGAGATCTCTACAAACACTTGCTACTTCAGCTGCTTAGTTGCAGTGTAGGTCAAATTATTTTTCCTCACAAGGGGATGAATATTTGCCATAAATACCTACTCAAAAAAATTCAAATCCAGCTTATCAGAGTAGCTGAGCTACATGATTATACACAAGGCTAAAACTATTTCCATATAATGACCTTACAGTCAGATCTATACGGGAAAGCAAAAGTCATTTTTCAGCTGAGTACAAAAATAAATGCATTCAAATAACAGGCAATACAATAACCTGAGCCTTCCATAATAATGTCAGTTCACTGCTTCCAGTCCAAACACCTACAGAGATAGAAACTCTAACATGGTGGCAGACCATGAGAAATCCATGGTTGTGATTTCTGGTTAAGGGATATGAGGGAAAAGACAGCATACAGACAACTTGATACAAAAGCTTCCTCGCCACACAGATATGAAAATCATACTGCATTATGGTCTTTTTTATCCCTGAATCCAACCCTTCTGCCCCAAAAACTCTTGCAGTTGCCCTCCCTCCAACACACAGTGTGAGAGCAGTTCTAAACAGGGTTGTATTAAATCCTTAGTAAATCACACTGCTCAGTGGCAGAGACAACAGAAGAATGACTTATTTGTTTCAAACTGAAGCCTAAAGGAGCAGAAGCCACCAAAAGGAGGATACAAAACAGCACAAACAGCTATACGTGTATCGGTTACAACATGTGCTTACAAAACACACAACAGGAACTTCTCACATGGAAAACACACAGTGATTATAAGTGGCAAAGCCAGTAGCAGTACTGGACTTACTGTTGCATTGGTCGCAGGCATATATCCTCCCTTCCAGAGCTTCAGTTTCTGTGAACTTGGCCAACATTTCTGTCAGCATGCACTCTGTCTGGTTAACTGGGATAATGCCTTTCTCAATAGAGTGATAGCGCTCAGGAAACTCCAGGGAAAGATCCCAAAAGGGCTCAACAGTGTTGGATTTGTAGTTGCATGTTATACAGGTGACCTGGGAATTAAATGTTTATACACAGATGAAGTTAAGTACACGTACACTTGCAGACAGGCATTTACATTCACATCTGAACAGCACCCTCATGCCCAAAAGGCAGTGTGTTTCCACAGACGTAGAAGCAGTCAGTCAAGAGAAGCACTGCTTGATTCCAGTTTGAAAACTAAATACATCCTGAGCAAGTAAGTTAAACTACTTCCTCAGATCTCCAAAAATGGAGGCAATATTCACCTTGATGGTGCTCACTTCCTTAGACAAAGAACATTACAGGTATAACACAGGTATGACACTACACAGCTGGGGAACAAGCACTCTGGATTTGCAACCAGTAAACGTTAGCATTTGTTGTGCCACTTTCTTCCGCTGTTTCTCTATTTTCCTTGCATATTTTATCAGCTAACTACATAAAAGTGATTCATGAATGGAGCACGAAAGGACAAATTTCAAAAGCACTTGTTTTCTCACGTCATCTTGGAGCACTATTATGGTGAGAACAGCAGAACTCAACTAAACTCAGAGGCAGCAAGTGAGAAGATGAAGATGTAACAAAACCAGAAAGCAGACTCAGACTTTGCATTCTTATGAAAGCCATCCATGAGAAAGTCAGCTTTCAGCTCTGCACTAGCTTTCCACCCAACTCCACCCACTGAAGGCACCAGTGACTTCAAGATGGAGTCAGAGAGCATAAGGAAGGAAGTCTTAGAGGGGTAAAGTTAAACACAGTATCCATAAACAAGTTATGTAAGTTGAATAATTAGCTTGTCAAATTAATTATAGCATATCATAATAACAGATAAATTACACTGATTTGAGAACATCTTCATGCAATTAACAGAGGCTACCTAGAAACATCAACCTTGGGCACAACACAGCTCCTCCAGAGCCAAGAGACAGAACTGAGTGTGAAAGACAACAACTGTTTGTTCTCATGTCTCAGAGTTTGCTTTCTGAGGCCATGCTACATTGGAATCCCAGTGGTGACTATCTCTCTCTTGCTTTCTACTAAGACTTCTTGTCTTTATTTCCTCCCTCTTCTCTATCACTCATCTTCCTTTCCCCATTTCCCTAAGCTGCTAGAAGTTGTAATAAACTGGTCGGGATAACATTTGACCCGTGTGTCTTAATCTGTCAGGTATACACATATTAAAAGAATCTCCTCTCCCTCCCATTAATTGGAGCGAGACGCTGACAAATGAACAAATGAAGTTAAGAAGCACACAAGAGTTCCATGCAATGCAAAGATGATTTGGATGGAGTATGACTTGAAGCATTTTTTTCCTAGAAAAACAGAAGTTTTAACTTAAAAAATACACCTTTCAATATTTAACGTGCACGGAAATTCTTATGAGTGGTAAGCTTAGTAAGTCTGGCACTAAGAAAAACTGTATAAATACTAATGAGATCACACCTACGCCTCATGGTCTGACCTTGCAAATGTTGAATCATCAAGTTATGCACACATTCATTTCTCCTGAAAAGCAAAAATAGTTGAGGACTTTCAAACACACTGTGCTTGCAGGGTCAGCACTGTGGACATAATGTGTTTCAGACAATATGATGGCATGGGAATAAGAGACCAAGCAGTGTGACAGTGTGGGTGCTCTTAGCTGCTGCAGAAACATATGTTAAGCATACTCAGTATCTCAAGATGACGTTCAAATGCCTGCAAAGAAAAACTGTCATGGATAGCTTTTTCTTCAGAGCATAGGATGACTGTCCTCTCTGTCCTTCATCCCACTCCTTCTAGCCACAGAAACAAAATCAAAGAGATAAAAATTATAAAGACACTTCAAAGACACAATAAGAACTTAAATCTAAGGGTTCAGGACTTCCATACCAGTGCAGATGTCATCCTCAAGTGGCAAAAGTCCACTATATTAACAACACGTGAAAAGCACAAAGATCCTGAAAACCAGCAGAGCAATTGAGCAGTTTTCATTCTCAGGAGGCACTCTTAATCAATTCCTCTCAATATTTGGTGGTTTCTGAAGAAAGAAAGCCTTTGCTTCTTGGTGTTAACTGCTCCAATTGATTTCTGTGCAAAACCAAGTGCATACCTGACTAAGCAACTGCCCATGAAAAATGGTGTTCACCACCTTCAGGACTTGCTTGGTGAGCTTCCTCTGTGAGAAAGGGATGAGGATCCTGCGCTTTGTTCCTTCTGACTCCAGCTCCTGCTGTACCTTATCCAACAGTTCACACAGAAATTCCTGAGCGTCCTGCTGATCGTAACCTCGAAATGCTGGGATCAGACTCCACACTGAGTGCAGCATGGCAAACGGGGACACAAGTGCCCACTTGCCAGACCACATCACTCTGAAGAGGGTGTGCAATTCATGACAGAGGGAGATGTGCTTTGAACTCGGTACCTTAGGTTGTATTAGCTCTAAACTCCTGCTTATTGAGGAGCCGCCATTTAAGTCAGCTGGCAAGCTCTGCGTGCCATATGATCCCACTTTGTCAGCCTTCCCCAACTCATTAGCAGCAGATCCATTTGCCAATCTGCCAGGCAACCTAGACTTCCCATTCACAGTTTTGGCTAAGAGTTCTTCTGTTTCGCAGAGATCAAGCGTCAAAAAACATTCTCTAAATTTCTGGAGGTGACTCAGCACTTGCAGAATAGAATTCATGTAACATGTGTTTCCCAGGTTCCTTAGACCTGTCACCCCAGGAGTCATCAGAGGCTTACGCCGGATGGAATAAAACTGATTGAATCTGCTGCTCTGCATCTGCCTTGAGGTAGGGGAAGTGGTCGCCACCTCCCTGAATTTCCTAGGAATCAAGTTCTCTCTGTGCACATGTGACAACAGCCTTGCACTCTTCCTTGGAGGAGTGTTTGCCAGCTCCTCCAGAAGCTGTCTCTTCATCTCCTGCCGCCGCTGCCGAGCCGCCTCCTTCTTCTTCTCCAACTCCTCCATCTGTTTCTTCTGTTTTAACTTTAGCTGGCCCCTGGAGCTCTTATCGAACCAGGTCCGCAGTGCCTTGGCAAGCAAAGACTGGCGCCTATGCCAGAGAGCTGTAAGCATTTGAGACTGCCCCTGAGGGGTCCTCCGATGGCTGCACACGTCCTCTCCCAAAGTCATGGACCGCAGTGTTCTCCCGCTTCTCGTTGATGGATCATGCTTTTTACCTTTAATTGCTGACAGAGAACTCCTTAGCAATTTCAAGTCACCCTCCGGGTTATCATTCAAGACATAATCTTCACAAAGGTAACAAAAGACATACAGATCATTAACTTCCATCGCCAATGGATGTCTGGTTTCCTCAAAGTGTTTAAGTGCATGCTCCTCGATGTACCTCCCACAGGCTACATGGGAGCATTTCAGACAAGCCCAGATTGATTCAGTTGTCTGGCAGTCCATGCAGTGCCACTTTTGCGGGTTCAGGATAGAATGATCCTGGGCGAGTCGTAGTCGCCCAACATGTTTACATCTATCCATCTCTTACAGAAGTCTTCGCTGCTTTGACCTTGTAAGGCAATAAACAAACAAACAAATAAGCAAATAAACAAATCTCAGAACCACTACACACTTAAAATGATCTCTTTCGTACTTAAACTTAATAAATAAATACAGATGTTGTGTCATTCCACTCACATTTTTCCTTCGACCAACTAAATTATTTTCATGTATAATTTCTTTAGATGCAGTTTTCATTACCAGCAAAAGATACTGGAATGCCAAGCTCTACAGGACCAAACTGTCTAATTGCCTGCTAAGGATGGCCAAGACAGCTGCCAGCATGCCCTACCCAAACTGCATGGCTTCCTTCCAGGGAGAAAAAGATTAATTCAGTCTACACACACATTTGATCTTTAGCTGCCCTCTGGAAATTGATACATATGAAATGAATTTGAAATTTGAACGCATGCCATCAGGAATTAGGCTAGGGTTACCAGCTTTTCACGGAAGCCATGAAAATAACAGACAATTGCCATAACCAGAACTAGCTTGTCTATACATGATCCACTGCTCTGTGGGCTCTACATCCACCACTGAGTTATCTGACTTCCTGTCACTTTCCCAAATATTTTAATGATTAAAAAACTAAGCAAGGGGAAAAAAATGGAATTTGCAGCAACTTGTTACAGTAAACCTACTGTAATGGCTGCATGCATACATGTTTGCATGAACACAAACAGAAAAAAGTTGATTTTTAACTAATTTATTGTAGTGGAAGAGAACTCAGAACAGGAGATTACAACCATAGTTGTAGTGTGAAAAAGCTTTCACTCCATGTCCCTTGTATTTTATAAGAGAGATTCAGTTGTACAAGGAGCACAAACAAAACATCAAAGCACAACTCCCAGCACCGTGGTGGTGCCTTTCAAAGTCCCTCCAACATCCGGACACAACTGAAAGAGATCAGAGCACCAATGCAGTGCCCACATCCACTCCCTCACGTGCAGTACTCACTGAGTCACGCTGAAACATTCTTTCCTCTCCAGCGCAACGCTCAGAGCCTGGAACATCCCCATTCCTTTCAAAGGAGTCTTGGCAGTTCTTCGAGAATTTAATTACAACTTAAGTCTTCATTCTAAGGAAGCACAGCTTCAAAGCCCTAGAGAGAGAGAGAGAAAATTGTGGTGGTGCACATAAACTATGAAAGCCAGCAAGGATGCTTTGAGCAGAATTAATCCCCTCAGCGTAAGAGCTACTGCAGAGAACACGTTTATTCCAGAGAACACAGTTATCTGGAAGTCCAAGCACAAATGCACTTAGGAAACCAAGCATGTAGATATTAAGAAATTTCACATGGAAGAGGCCCTCAGGAATTTTGTTTTTCAGTTTTCATTTCTGATCATCCACAAATCTGCTGATCATATGTAGCCTCTTCCTCATAAGTCTTTTGTAGTGGGTGACCCAACATATGGCAGAGGAGAAACCTGCACAAAAAAAAAAAATGGAGCAAAAACGTGTACCTCCTGTGAACATTTCAATTCTGTCTGCTTCGGTAACTTTGTGAAAGTAGGGAGGAGAGGAGGAAATCTGTCCTGAATTAAATTTCATTTCTGGGTGACTTTCCAAACAAACCCAAAAAAAAAGTGATGAATGGTTTTCAAGTGTGAACTGCAACAAAATAAGAACTACACAGAAAAGAAGAATTGGAAAACCCTGCAGTTTGCCAAAGGCAAAAAAGATTGGGGAAAAAAAAAAGTATCTGTTGTAATAATCCAAGAGAGACTAAATTAGCTTGCCTATGCCTCTGTGGCTACAGAACTGCAATGCAATGCACAGTACTGAGAGGAGGGACAGCAGTAACACACACAAGGTGGTTACAGATGTCACAGATGGTGTCAGATCTGGCAGAGAGAATGCTTAGTTTAAAAAAAAATCACTTTTGGAGGGACAGGGTTTAATATAATGAAGGAAACAGCATACTTTCTGAAAACTGTAAAATAAATATTTAACAATTGCCTGTGAATGGTGTATAGAAAACCTCTCTGATCAGGCTAAGGCAACTTATTTTTGTGATCCTAAAATGATGCAAATCTATCTCAATTGCAGTCTTTTTCCAGTGATGCTGCCTCTAAAGATGAAATCTGTTAAAGAAAAATAAATCTATGTACCACAAAGGTTTTTTATTCTTTAACTCCCCTCTACTTCAGATGAGAGCACAAGCAGCCACTTCAGAATTCATTTCAATGCGGTGATTCTGCAGTATCAGAACCATTTTAACTGTTCTCCAAAGCAGCTCAGAGATTGGCTACACCTCTCACTTGGACTGTGTTCATTCTCTCACAAATGCTAGGACCTGCAAAGACACTTTTGGAAATCCTACAGTAAACAAAAGGACAGCTTCGGTCTCCTCCTTCCAAGTTGGAGGCATTCCTTCTCACCTTTCTCTCCCCTTCTTCTCTCCTTTCCCTTTTCTTCTTTATTTTTCCGCTCAAGGCTCGATATAAAATTGTGGAATAATCCTGTCTAGTCTTGGAGAGACCAAGTGGCATCGAGTAGATTCCAGCTTGAAAGAGTATAGACACTATGGTAACATTGACAGCCTTCATTTACATAAAAGAATACTAATTATGTTGTATCATCAACATCTGTGATTCTGCTCACTGCCATATGCGACAGTGTTGGGAATTTAACCCTTGAGTCTCACCAGCATATCCAGTTTTTGTACCAGGAAAGAAAAGATGGGCTTTTTCTGAATGCTGTTTTCTATAGACTGATTAAGCAGACACCAAGCACAGCCACTCACCAGCTCTGCAAGGTCTCAGGACCCAATATTTTCAAACAGCACTGCATTTATTCTCAATTTCCAATAAAATAAAAAATAAAAAAAAGATACGTTGCTAGTTTCATCTGGCTAACAGGCTACAAGGAAATCAATCACACACTAGATACAGTGCATTAAAGAACCGTGTTTAACAATGAAGGAGGCTGTCAGTATATGAATTACAATCTTTTGTCAATGGCTTTTGCTTTTCCTGTGTGGGCCAGCAAGATTTCTTGTTTGAAAAGGACAGATATTTTAACAACTTTGTTCAGTTAACAAAGCAGCTTTGCAGCACCTTAATTCAGTTACTCTCAGGACAAAAACACCTTTCATGTTGCATGTGATATTCCCCACCTGCTTCTTTTTAGGCATCAAAGGATGCTTCTCTTAGAACCCTCAGCCCTGTGAACTAATAGCACATACACCAGGCTTCCCTGTAAGCTGGCAATGCATGCTGCTGACATAGCCCAAATGACTTACACATCTTTACAGCTTCCTCTGCTAAGACAGCCCCCAAAGAACGTCTCTGGCTTTTTATCAGCATAGGTTTAACACCAAAGCTCCAAGGGGCACCAGGCTGCCCCAGCATCCACCCAGGGCTAGCAGTGCGCGCACCTGGCTGCTGTGTGAGATAAGCCTCTGCCACGCTCCTTGGTTCAGCATTTTTTCCTCCTATTATAGATGCATGCAACTGACTCCTTTTTTCTTTGACCTCTTCGATGAAAGAAAAAAATAAAATAAAATTGGCTCTGTAGTGTCATGCAACACGTGCTAGCAGCAGGCAGAGTGTCTGAAGGGTGAGCCTTGCCAACATGCCAACGAGCCACTGAGTACGTCAGGGAGAGGCACACAGACAATTAAGGGCAAATTAAGGACTAAATTTTTTCCTCTGCTTTATGTAGGTAAACAATTTGTTTGCTACAACCTGTCAGAGAGAATAAAGAAAACACACTAGCAGGAGAAATTAAAAAGCTATGATTTCAGAAAAACAGGAAGATGAGTGCCTGGTTCCCCAAGGTGTGGGGAAAAGCCTCAGAATATTGCAGTGTCTTGAATGCTTCCAACTGTAACCACTGAACCCAAGTTTCCAAGGTTGATGCAACCTTCTAGGATGAGCAATGAGTAACCAGGTTAATAATGGAGACTTTTAAGGTCACTACAACCACAAAACCTTCAGTACACTGGGTTTATTTCTTGATTTTACAATTTCTTCCATCACATCAAAGTAAATCTAATTTTAAGTAATGCTATCTAGTTATCCTACTTGAACCCTTTCTTCTCCAGATAAGGGATGGGGAAAAAGGGGAGGACAGGAGGAAGAATTGGAGGAAGAACTGAATTGTATATAACCAACCATCTCTTCCTGGCCCACCAGGAATGTTCTATAGATAGTCTGAAAAATTCTTACTCTGCAAACGACTTCCAGCACAAAGTCAAGCTGTGTTTTCTTTACCTGTGTGGCTCAATCCTGGGAAAACTTATGGCAAGATCCTATAAAAACTTCAAGAATCAAATGCAGCAAAACCAATTTTAAACACTAAAAAAGTGGTAAGATAAAACACATTGCTTTATGTTCCTTTGTACCATTGTTACACATTTGGAAACTGATGCAAGACATCTGTGCAGATCTGTTGACGTTAGCTACTTTCGTTTTCTACATAAATGTTCATGGAACAGAAAAGGTTTTGCTTCAGGAAAGACGTGAGGTGCTTAGCTGTGGAAAGTAGACATAGCATCCATTTGTCCAAGGGTAGGATCAAGAAAACATAGCAGCTTGGAACACCAACACCAAATCCTTTGCTGCAGACTGGAAATCATCTTTAAAAGACAGGTGAGAAGCTCAAGCTCTACAATACTTCATTCATCCCTTTCCTGGGAAGGGCAGAAGTGAAACACAGTAGTATCTCACCAGTCCATGGGGGTAAGTACCACATTTGGTAAACCACCTTCCCCTTTATGTGATTCAAATTTGATTTTAAAGCACTTTCGGTAAAGCATCCCAAGCTGCTTTCAGTTTCCATCAAACCTATGTATCCTACACAAATATGCTGCATTTGGTCAAATTGATTTTAAAATCTTGGGTCCAAAAAAGCAAGGAACTTCCAGTCACCCCTGCCTTCAAACAGCTTCCTACACACAGCTTTAGTGCAGAACTTAAAGCCTGCTGCAAAAACTCAAAAATGCAAATAAGAAGACAGCAGGGAGAATGGATAGCTAAAAATTGCATGCAACTACTGAAAAACTTTATTCCTCTGATTATTTTAACCTACCCACTTGTGAGGAACCAATTATCCAACCAGATGTCTAATGAAAACATGTAATCTGAGCTGTTCAGAAGATGATGACAAAAATTTCCTGCTCAAGACAGCCCCATTCTTCAGCAGGCAAGAGTCATCCATGTGAGAGGGCTGCTTCAAAAGCAATGCATCCTGTTCCAGGATGCTGACTCCCAATATCAGAAGCAATGCTGTGTCACTGAAAATAGTCAATGTCTTTTTTTTTTTTTTTCCAGTTATACAGAAAACACTATTTATTTAAAATTGTCAGCTTCATATCCTACAATAGCTGCCTCTCTCCAGCCAAGATGACACACTAAAGTTAGTTACAGGCAAATGAACACAACCACACAAAAAAGTAAAGCACTAGGAACATGTAGCTTATGTACACAGCGTTTCTCTGAACAGGAGGGACACGCAAAGAACAGCTACAGTGAGTACATGAATAAAAGGCAACTTAAGAGTCAGACAGGCAAGGGAAGGCTCAGACCAGCTCTGACAGGAGCATTCTCACTTTCTGCATGCTACAATCCAGAATCTTGGGAACCAGTTTTCAGTTTTGTTGTTTTTTTTTTTTCCCCTCTTTGCAATGAAAATACCACAAAATACTCAGTACTATGGGGACTGCACAGATTCAATGTCCTGCCTTGGCATCCTCAGTGGGAGTAAATGTGATTTCTGCAGGCCTTAGGAAGCTCAGGCTGGTGGATGCTGGTCCATACCTGCTGTTAAACATACCATGAAAAGCACAGACTCCACAATGCACTGTGCACTCTGCTTCTAATGTTTCTTACTCCAAAAGAAAACGAACAAGGCTTGCAGGCTCCAACGTGCCCCTAATCAGTCACACTTCTTTTGCCCCAAAGCTCACCTTGCACTTGGGGATAACTGGCCCAGAAGACACCCACATGCTTCACACTTTGCATCAGCTAGCAGATGCACATATCTCAAAGCCTACAAACCAGGGACATGAAGGCCCCATAAGCACAATGGGCACAGCTCCTGTCACCCAACACCTGTAGAATACACACAACACATACAGGTACTATCTCACTTAATCACCAAGTTCATCACAGGAGTTGTTAAAGCTGTGTTCCATTCAGCACTCAGAGATTCCCCAAGAAAGGAGCAATGATGAGAAAACATTCCTTTTTCCCCCAAAATTCCAGAATTTTGAGTATTTCAAGAAAAGTATTAATGGCTCCCAGATTATGAATGCATGACTGACATTCTTAAACCTACAGTCCCATATAGACTGAAGTGCTCTTAGCATATGTATGTTGACCAAGAGTGAAAAGCAAGTACAATCCCCCCCAGGCTCTGCTCCTAAAGCAAGGCAACGCCCTGCTCAGATACAAGAGCCTCACACCTCTCCTTTGCTGTGAGCTGCTTTACATACAGAACACTGCTGCAGATACAAACTGCCTTTACCAGGAACGCTAGCTGACAAATCTTAGAAAAACTCTCTCTCTTTGCCTAGAAGAAGCTAATAACTAAAACAAAAGACTGTACACTGACTGTCCTCAAAGACCAGTAACCCATCTTGTTGGGGAACCAACAAAGTCTACAACTGTGTGTATCTTCTAACTACATTCCTTCCTAATGAAGATCCCCTTAAACTGAATACAGTTTGGCATTTACTAGACACATAACTGGCAATTTATGGTTTAAAAATTATCACAAGAAGCCAAAGAGAAGATTAATTTCTTCAGTTCCCAAAACATTTAATAGAGTCCTCCTTAGGAACTAGGCAAGTTAGGCTGCTGTTTAAATTCCCCAGCTAGACAAGCTGAAGTGTGAAAACTTTAGAAGTTTAAAATATTTTAAAGATTGCTATTTAAAAGAAAATATTAAATAATGAAATAAAAATATCCTTATTAAGCCAAACTCGCACCGCTTTGTGTCCAAGCACAAGAGGTGACTACAATAGCAGGGAATGCCCCAAGCACCCCTCCTATTTCCAACGGTAAGATCACCTTTTGAACTCAGGCTTAAGATAGCTATTTCTTCTTTACTGTCACCTTAAACCAAACAGAAAGAAAAAATACACAGCCTACAGCTTTATGAAGGCCTGGGAACTTTCTATAGAACATCTGTGGATGTTAAAAAGCATCATCAAAATGCTATACACTTCTTAGTTTGTGGCTTTCTGGAAGTCCATCTTTCTTTGTTTATTGAAGCACATAAAACCCCTCCTTCCCCTTTTCTTTGCACAGGTTTTACTTTTGGTTTGGCTTTTTGAAGTGTTAACAGGCTGGGAAACATGAGAGGTACACGGTATAGAAGAGGTGCTCTGCATTAAAACTATTCACAGTATTTCCTCTAGTCCTAGTGAAACAATCAACAAAGGAAAGACTCAACCCACTAATTCCATTGGTTGTTACATCTGTATTAACCTGAAGCAATCACACAGTCTGAATTATCAGAATAAAACATGAAAAAATGTTTAGCATTAGAACACTCAAAGTATATGCTATCTGCCCAGTATAAAATAATTTCACTTTATGAGCCAAGCAATCAGCTTCATAGAATCTATGAATTTGCAGTTAATTCAATTTCCTTAATTGTTGACAACATCAGAGTGGCATGCCAGAGCAGTTTAAAGTTTGGTACTGAACATCACTCCTGTAAAAAACAGAATAAATAAAAACTGGGGGAAAAATACTCCAAACAACACAAAATAGAGCTTTAACTGATGTAAAATTAGCAGTACTGTTGCCAAGTGAAAGCTACATGGATTTTCATTATTTGGACATTCAGACTACAGTTCTGACTCTCCACCACCCCCAAATGGTGGGGACTCATAGGAGAACTGACATCTCCTGCTTCCTTTCACTTACCACTGACCAGTTCGGCAAGGACGGGTGTTCAGTAATGCTGCTCAGACAGACAGAGTACATGCTTAGGTATCCACAGGGCAGGTCCTGTCCACGAGAGAACAAGGCACATTAAGAATAACAAGGTCCAAGTTAAAAAAAAACAAGCTATGCTATATTTCAATGTGGCCTAACAAAGCAGGAACACATTCTCTCATGTGCCTGCTTTCCCCACTTTTTCATCACAGCCCACTACGGCACAGCCAAGAAAGCTGTTCTGTTTTATTTTGTTCATTCTTAGAATGTAGAAGCCACTATTTATTTTGACCATAATCTTAATACATTGTTTTTCATATCCAGTGTATATCCCACTTGTCCTGCTCTGATGTAAACAATACATTCAGAGCTGAGGTTGATAATAATAGTTCAGACATTACATATTGAAAATACTTCAACCTTTTATAGGGAAAATTCTACCCAATTTCTACCCACCTTCACAATAACATCAGCAAAATCAAAGGATTTTCCACCTCTGGCAAAAAGCTTTATTAACAAGGTCAGAACAGGCTGCACTTCGACCTATGCATCTCACTATGTTCCCCTGATCTGTCGCAAAGCCTGACAATTGTTGGTAGCAAAACACATGCAATTTCAACAAAGCAAAACAGACCCGAAGTGCTGTTTCACAGGTACAAGACAAAGTTTTACAGCTGCAGCACATCAGAGAATTCTCTTGGCACTGCTCACACATGAACCCGATGGCTGCAGCAGAGATCAATTGAACAGCCCTCGCATTCAGAAGCAGGCTAACAGTCTCTTCGAGAATCTCTTTGTGGTAGACACAAAGACAGATTATGCTGGGGAATGAATACTTGGTAAGTTATGGGTAGTCCCTCCACTGTTCTTCCTCCCCAGTTTCAATTCATATTCTTCTTGGCAAAATCTTAGACAGACTATTAACTAATCTAAAACAACATTGCAGCTGATACAACACAGAAAGCAATCAGTCAAATGAACATGTCAGTGCCATCTACTGAAGCAATAAAGAACCAGACAACCCCAGCAGGCTGTGGCTTATTATCTCCACGGCTGTAATGAATAGGCAAATAGCATTAAATAGAAGTACAGTACAGTATTCTGCAGCCACATTTGTGAGGCTCCAAGCGCAAAAGGCATCTTCGAGATATTTGAAAAATGGAGATTAAAACAAGACAAAAATAACAAAGGGTTTCAACCTTTTTGTCACATTCCTGATGGGATTGTGCTCTTTGGGTGTTAGCAGTCTTGCCCTGGCTGAAGCCCTTGCCTATGGGTGGTGGGCAATGTCTGAGGAGCAGTGCCACTGTTCTCCCATGGCAGAACAAGGGAACAGGAACCTGATTTGCAAACTATTAGACTGCTAATCTGCCGACAGAATTTAAGATCAGCTGAGGCCCAATTCAATAGCATCTGTTATTTTAATAAATTATCTTACTCAGAGGACAGATGTCATCGTATCAATCTATTATGAGATGAAACAATGAAAGAACGAGAAAAGGAAAAAGGGAGAGGTGGATTTGGATATCACCGTCTCATAAAGCTGTTCCTAGAACCTTTCAACCTCACAATAACCAGGAAACCATTTCTCATATTCAGGGACTCCCTCAGTTCTGCAGTATCCAAAAGGAACCAGAAATGTTCTGAGACTGCACAGCACAAAATCCAAATGGAATTTTTCTATCTACCTTTGACAAACACCAGCTGTTGACATCCCCTGTCATGAACATACTTTTTCTCAAAAACAAAGTCATGTCTGGGAGACGGATCCTCCTCGTGGCTCACATTCAGGTGAATTAACTATTCTTAGTTAAATAGATTTGCTTCAAGCTTTAGTCTGATGACAGATTAACTCATGGCTGGTAGGATTATAGACTTACCTCTGGAACTAAATCACTTCTGAATCTGAGTTACAGCTATTAGTTCTCCAAAGCTTAACTGAACAGCTTTTAGTACGTCCTTTGTATTTTTGAAAGAATGATTAAACATCATTAAATCCAAGCTGAGGGCTCTTTCTCCCAACCCCTGTGCACAAACAGTTGGCTAGTCTGATTTCTTTGGGTAGTTTGTTAAAAGAACAGCAGAGTTATACATGGATTTATTTTCACTGAAATAATTCACACTGCACTTCCCCCCCTCCCCAGTTAAAACACATTTTTAACATGTTTGTGTAAGAAGAAAACAACACAACAAAACCAAACCAGACAAAAAATTCAAAACTTTGTTCTCTTTGGAGAGAAGCAGCTATCCAGAGCGAGCTGCTCCTTTGTGCTCAGCACAGCGCTTTTGTTCCCAGCACATTTCTCAAGCTGCAGAAGACACGGCCGATTCTACAGAGTCTGAAAGCGAAGGGCTCACATGCAGCAACAAGCTCACAATTCTTCCCCGCTGAAGACATCAAGTGTGTATTTAAGCGGGGCTTATTTGTACACAAAACATTCCACATACAACACCTCTGTGCCACCATTCAGCAGTGTCCCTGCACACCAGTAAGGCAGGGCAGCAGTGCTGAGTCGGCCACAACCTGCGCAGGGCCACGCTACCAGACCTCCTCCTGCTGCCCACACGGTGAGGAAGGTCAGCAGCCGTCTTCCCGTGTGCCTGGTCTGACATTTAGTGATGACTTCCACTTAATTGGCACAGGTGACAGACAGCTCGGTACCTCGAGCTGCCTTACCACTGTGCTTTTGCCTTCTGCATTTCCTAGATAGCAGCAGGGGAAGGGGCAGTGAGGAGGGAAAGTTTCCCTATGAAACCAAAAGGAAGTGACCTGGTAACTACTACGAAGGTCACCGGGAGGAAAAGCTGAAGGCATTGCTCCTGCAGGAGGGTAACGCTGCAATCAGACGGTGCATGCACACACTGATGGGCTACAGACAGCACAGCCCCCCAGGTTCCCTGCACAAAGCCAACCACTGACATAGATCCCCTTCGATCATGTGATGAGATGTTCTTTTTTCTTTCAGGAGCAGACAATCCAAGCTTCAGTTAATTCATTATCAGAACCCTCATCCCAAGCCAGCCACCATCCCTGCATCAGAAGGTGCAGCTTCCCACTGCCCAGCTCCACCAGCACACCTGCAGACATGTGCTTCAACTCATGTGGGCTTTTCCAATCAATGCTTGGAACCACGACCCAGAAAATTCACCACCTACTGCCAACTACAAAAACAAGCAACAAAACCCACACAGTTAATATAAAAGCAAACCCCTAATTAGCCTAAAAAAAGCCACAAGGCCCTCATGTGATGGAGCTACACATCTGCACACAGACGGAGGAAAAAAGCATTCACACCAGAACTGAAGTGCAATATAGGAACAAATTACTTGTTCTGATAGACTGCAGCTCAATATTTACACAGACAACACTCGAGTTAGAAGTCAGCCACAAATCTGTGTGCCTCTCCCCACACACAAGGCACTCGTTATTCGGCAGAATGCATTTAACATGCAACATCAGGTGAAATGCTAAAATTAGTTGTCGAAGTTAGCTTTAGCACCAGGCGAGAGACAAGCCTGGTCCTACCACACCACAGGAAGGAAAGGATTTCATCAAAAATCCAGTTTTGCTATTGGAATAAAAGGAAAGAACACGTGTCATGAATTATTTGAACGGAGCCAAGCTTAGAGCTACTGCTCTCTTCCAGGAAACTGGGGAACAAAGCAGCAGCGCAGAAATACAAGCCAGCATTGACTGACCTTCTTAAGATACCATTGTAGTACTTCTAGCTAAAAGCCATGTATTACTCCATCTGCATTCCCATCTAGACAAGCTGCAAAGATCCCTCTTCTTCACCACTTCCATTTAAAGTTCAAAACTTCAGATTGTCTTCAGAGGCTTTTCAGAGCATGAGAGACAGAATGTAATTACAGGACACTATTTCTTAATCAAATCTAAGCCACCAACTGAAAGCAAATGGGAAAATATGTTTGCAAGGCAATGCTTCTCAATCAAGTGGACAGATTTGCATTTCAGAGTGAATAAGGGAACATAACTGTGGTTACCATTTCTTAATCAGCTCAGCTGATGTCCTATAGAAGGTCTCAATGGAAGAACACAGCTGCGGCCCATAACTCTTGGCGTGATCTTCCACGGTTTGACTGAAAAGACTGAAAAGAAAATCACTGCACTAAAGCTTTTCTCCATTAAATTGGCTCTTTCAAAGCCACCACTGGGTTCAAACAGAGGGGAAAAAAGAAAGTTCCTTTCCAGTACACTTGGTTAGAGGCTGCGGTGTAAAAGGTTTTGTGATATATACTACACACTGAGGTGTACTATAATAAATACAACTTTTGAAGACCAAGATGGAGCGTGTTATTTAGCAGTTTCAGTTGTCCATAGGAATTCCTGTATCTGAAGATCTGCTTTTTTTTTCCTTAGTTAAAGCAGCCTTTTGTATTTCAATTAGAAAACATCAAAATACATCTCTGTATTGTAACCACACATTTGTCATATCCAACGTGTTACACAAGATACATTTCAAATGCACTCATCCCAGCTTTGAGCCCTCATGTCCTCATATTTCAGTATTCTTCCCCTGAAAACGTGTCTGAACTACACAGCACCACAGTGAGACACAGCGAGCAGGCATGCACTGGGGAGGAAAGAGCCTCAGACGCTCAACCTGCTGCCTGTGCTCTGCTGCTGCTTTCTCAGTGAGGTTCTGAAAAGGACAGCACGGAGCTGCCAGATGAGAGGTATACTTGCATTGTGAGCTTCCTTCTAAGTATCCCTTCCATCCAAGGTGCTCCCCAACAAGTCTGCCAGCCCTTCCTCAGAGATTTCAAACTGATCTTTGTCGCGCATTGGAGGTGTAACAGTTAACATCTGCTCATTACTGTCATGTAACAGAAAGCTAATTAACAACATTTAGCACAAAGCAGTCAAGTTTTCTTTGTTTCTACCTATGATACTAAATCACTTTGCAACAGTATGGGGGGAGGGAGAGATCCTTCAAAAGCAGCAGAAAACAGTGTAATAAAGAGCGTTTTAATTTGCATTGTGCTCAGCACGCTGATGGGGATTGCTCACTGCAGGCGTACCACAAACTTGTTTTAGACCAAGGAGGAATTACTTCCTGATGACATTTTCAGAACTCCACATTGGTTTCTGCCTCCTCTCCCTTGCTCCTTGGTTAAAGGGCTGTTTGGGCAGCCTGGGACGCTGCGTGCTGATGTCTGCATGCCGGGGCCATAACTCAGCAGCTGGCAAAGCTGTGTACGGCTCAGCAGCATCACCAGAGCCATCTTTGATCTCAGAAGTGGAAAGCATCAGCAGCAGTGTACATGAGCAGGAAGAAACAACCAGCATGTTCTTATTTATACATTAGATGTTAGGAATATACTAGTTTCTGATTTAAGTGTGTATACATGTACACACTTATTTTTATATATATACTTATAAATTGCTCGGTGCAGCTCACATGGTCCAGAGCAATTTTCATTAAGGGCTTCATGCTAACAAGAATGGCCTTCTGCTGAAGAGAGTGGTGGGGGTTCCTGATGCCCAGTGCAGCATCTGCTCATTGTGCTGAAGTGCTCAGGGAAGGTGGAGAGCTTTTACACAGCGCAATTAACAATGTGCTGCTGAGACAAGAGCAGCTCTGGAGGTTTCACTCCCCACAGAGGGAAAAAAAACAAATAACCCACAAAACCCCAATCCAAAGCCTCGATGAAATACTCGAGGTAAGAACCATGACACCGCTGCAGCAGAAGTTCTGCACTCATTCACCAGAGGACTGTCATACCAAACTTACTCTCAGTGCTCAGCTGTCAGGCAGACAGTCCTTCACAGCACAAAGCTGCCTGTTACTACAGAGCTAATACATTACTGCTACAGTACCTTTTTCTCCCATTTAATCTCAGTCACTGTACAGCATTACAGGCAAAGTTTTCAAACCACCAATCATAGCATCTCTGTTCCTTTCTAACGAGCAACTTGAAGACAGAAGCCTTGAGTTCTGTTTTGACTCAGAACTGAGGACAGCTTCAGAAGCCTTCATAAACTTCCTCAAACCAAAAACGCATGTGAAAGAATTCACATGCACATGTATTGCATGAGAGAAGCTGAATTTTCAAGCAGTTCCATTTCCCACTGATCTGAATCTACCAGTTAACCTCCTCTAACTGTTATGTATATATTCCTGGTGGGAACATAACTAAGCTTCACTTCACAAATCCTAGCAGAAGTCCTAAGAAATTTCAGTGCAGAAATGGATATCAGAGGTGTGGGGGGAAGACAAAGAGGGAGGGAGAACAGGACAATATAAAAACAAAACAAAACTGAGGCTGATTAAAAGACCTTAGCAGATGGATTGTGTAACACAGACTGCTTTCGCCACCAGAGAACTACTTCTTGTAGCTTGTTTGTAAGTGCTGAGAACCAAACGACAACCATTTGAAGAAACTGATTATCACGTGCATTTCAGCAAGAACAAAAACTAAGTGAGCAGCCTGATGTGGACGGTGTAGAACTACAAGCAGGCAAACCCCAAATGAAAAATGATGATGTGCTGCAAGCAGGAAACCGTGCTGCACACTTCAACATCCTGAGCGCAGAGGTGCCCCGAGCTGAGCGGGACTTTGTTACTCCAGCAGCATTCCCCTCAATGCCGTGCACAGCCGGAGCTCGGAGCTCACATCTGCAGCGCTCCAACCAACGCCGCTCCGCTCCGCGGCCGCAGCACGCGGGGATCGTCCCGGTGTCTCAACCGGCTCCACTCCACATCAGCTGCACCTCTGCAACTGCTGCAACGACCTGTAACTCATAGCAATGACCTTCGGGCGCCCAACAGCTGAATAAAGCCCTGAATCCCACTCACTGCTGCGACGCTCCGTAAAGCACCACGTGTGCGGTACTGCTGGATAAAGAACGTCTATCGGGAACAAACAGAACTTGCACAAGAGGAGAGGCGGTTCCAGCCCTGAAAGACCGCCACTTTCCCACGTGAAGCCTCTGATATCAGCGGGAAAAAGGACGAGACCAAAACAAGCGTCTGCAGCGCCGTGTCTGCGTGCCCCAAATACCCGCACTCCGCTCCCGCCAGAGCGGCCAACCCCGCACCGCGCGCTGCCGGGACATCCCCGCTTCGTACCGACCCGTCCGACCTCCGTCGGGCAGCAGCAGCCCCGCGAGGATCGCGTCCCCCCCCCCCCCCACCCCGGGGCTGAACGGCCCCCGAGTTCGGCGCCGCCCCGACCCCGCGGTTCAGCGCCCGCCCGAAGCTCCCGGTGCCCGCGGGGTTTCGATCTCCCACGAGAAGCGCCGTTGCTCCCGCTCCCCCTCCCCCTCCCCCTCCCCGGCCTTAAAACGGCCGCGCTGCCCCGCACCGCCCGGCGGACGGCACCGCTCCGCAACAAAGGGAAAGTTGGGGCCGCGCGGGGCTCCCGCCCGCACATAAAGACGGCGGCGCGGTCCCCCCGGGCCGGGCCTCCCCGGAGCCCCCGCGCCCCCTGCCCTTCCTCACAAGTGCCCCCCTCACAGAGATGCACCCGCCGCTGTGGGACCGCTCAACCCAGCCCCCCTCTAAGGTGGATGCAGGAGGAGGCCCCCTCCCACACGTCCCATGGGGGGGAGGGGGGGAGAAGAAGGGGCTGACCCCCCCGCTCCCTTTATTTACCGCCATCATCGCACGCGCGAGCTGTCACCAGCGTGAGACACCCCAACGCCGCCGGCCCCGCCCTCTCCCCGCCCATTGGCCGCCCGCCGCGCCCCGCCCCGCCCCGCTATTGGCCAAAGAGAGCGCCACACAGCGGACTCGCCCCGCCCCTCGCTTCTCTCCCCATTCACCGCCGCCGCCTACGCCAATTCCGTAGCTGCGCGGGGTAGCGGAGCGCGGCGCCGTCCCTGGCGCTAACGGCGCGGCAGGCGCACAGGTGGACGCTGTTTGCGTAGCTAGCGCCGGGGTAGAGGGAGCTCTGACGGAGCTTAAGAGCTTTGCGCAGCCGCTAGGGGGAGCGCCTGCGCAGCTCGCGGCTGAGCGGAGACGGCCGCGCTGAGGGGCGGGGAGCGGCCGGGCCCGGCCCCGGGCGGTGACGTAGCGGGCTTTGTGAATCCCGGGCTGAAGTTTGGTTGAGATGCAGGGGGGTAAATAAGGATGGTGCGGAGACAAAGGGACTCTTAAAGGTACCTGCGTGGGACTCTTAAAGCAGCCCCTCACCTGGGACAGCTGATCCCCTGGTTTATGGAATGTACTTACAGCAGTGGACATTTTTGCTAAGGCATAAAGGGCGAAATCCTATCCATCCTTACATGCGTGGAAGCCTGCTGACGTCAGTGGCTGTAATGGTGTAACTGAAGGCAGAGTGTAGCTCAAGGAGTCCTGTTTTATTACTCTGGGAACGGTACAACGTATTAATAAGAGCACAGGAGTCCCCAGAGATTCCAGCACACATTTTATATTTTTAAAGCCGTATTTCAGGAATTAGTAAAGCATTAGCAATGTCCAGCATGACTAATCTGGTCATTAAAAGGAAATACTTTTTTAAACCTTAAGATTTGAAAAGTAAAACAACGCTGAAATAACTGTCCATACAAATACCAGTTTGATTTCACAGCCACACTTAGGTCAGATTCTCTAACCATCACTTGAAAACTAATAGTCCCAGTGGAGTCAGCACACATAGTCACAAACTTGAACTGAGAGCTGCAGGAACTCAGCACATTCAGCACGTTGGAATTTCTCATGCACTTACGGTGCGTTACGCTATTCATTGCTGTTTATCAACCAGCTCTTTCTAGACCCGGTGCTGATTAAATTTATTAAATGCCTACACTGAAAGCTCTAGACCCTTTAAGAGTTAATTAGGTTTACAGGTACAAATGATAATAAAAAAGAAGCCATTGATAAGTAATTAGTTCTCCACCAGTCAGCAAATCAAGTAAAAAGTAGTTCCTTTGCTGCTTACTGTTTCAGGTGGAAAAAAAATCTATTTGGGAGAAGAACTCTTTCTGTTCTCCTTCCTCTTCAGTATCTTCAAAACCCACGCATTGGTAAGTAACCAAAAATATCTTTTGATAGCAGGACACACAATGCTTCTTCACCAGGAACCCATTGTTCCCTTTGCAAATCCCTTTACACCTTCCCTACACCCATTCTTTTTGTCCAGGACACTGGCTGCAGAGCTGGAACCCTAAGCCAAGCCTCCCCAGGAACTATGAGGGAAGATCATGACAGAGGTTGGTGGCTGAATGAGGATGTTGTGCTTCTTCTGAGACCAGGCAGGGAGCAGAGCAGGGGGAAGAGAGGGAAAATCCGCAGAAGAAGACAGACAGATGCTGAATATGTAAAACCAAGGGGACAAATAGCTCAAAAGGGATCTGATTTCTCTGCCATAAAAGATAAATCATCACTGAAAAATATTCAAGTGATATTGTACACTTAAGCCTCCTAAATTTTTGGCTCTCATTCCCCATATCCTTCTTACTCCAGTAAATCTGCTGATGTCACCAGGTTTTCTCCAGAGAGGAATGGTGTTCAGGGATGGGGCATTTATTACAGACCTTTCAAACAATTAGATAAAGCAGTTGGTATTCTCTTCCAATGCATGAGAGGGCTCCTGCCACACTTATTTACTTATTTAGCACTGGGCTCCAACTGAGAGATGGAAGATTTTAATACTACGACCATACCCATAACAGGAATGCAAGAATTCCTGTAGATTTCGTGACAGGGAAATTAGTTTGCTATGGGGGTATAAAGCTCATGAAAATCAAAGACAGAACTCTGCTAAAGAATCATCTCCATGCAACAGGATATTGCAAAAGCTGTAAATAAACATTACAAAGCAGAACAACACTCACTGTGCACTAAGACTCTGACTTTTCACAAAAATACCACTTTTTATTTTGATGAAAAATAACATTTTCACACAAATATACAATTATATATATATATAAATCCTTTCTCTGAACTGTTCGCATTCAATGATACAGCTGGGATTCTTCTGCCAACAAACAGTGATCCCCTGCATGAAGCACTGCACTGAGAACTGTCAGAGCCACGGGCCTGAGTGCAGACACTCAGAGAAGAAAAAAAGAGGAAGACACAAAACGCTCGTGGCATTCAAAACCTTTGCTTTCAAATGGTGCAGAGATTTGGAAGGGCAAAAAACCTTGGGATGTCTCCAGTGCCAGGTTCTGGATGGACTCCCAATGCACAGAGAAATGGATGCAGCCGCTCTGCACAGAGCTCCAGGAGTCCTTTCATCTGATTCCTGCTACAGGCACCTGCTGCTGCTTGCGGATCTTGTTGAACAGCTCCATGTACTGAACCATTGTGTCTGCAGGACTGTAGATGCTGTCGTGCTTGGTGCCAAACACAGATGGGATGCTGGGAGTGTGGCTCCCCATGAAGCTCTGCATGAATTCCATCAGCAGGTTCCAGCAGTCATTGGCTATCACACAGGGGCAGTACTCCACCTGGCAACAGAAAAACACAGCCCTGGAGCTCACTGCAGGGGGATAACCATGCAGGGGACAACACATGTTCCTCTCTCTGCCTCACTGTTTTGAATATAAGATATGCATCAGGGGTTGAAGCCAGCAACCAGCTCCTCTGTGCTGTGGCTGCAGAGGGATAACAATGCTTGTCTCTTTGAGAACATCAAGCATACATCAGCAGAAAGATGGACAAACTTACAAACAGAACATACAGGGAATATGCAAGCCATCTCTTCAAAAGGGAGGAAAAAGAGAAGTACATATACCCTGTAAGTTCATTGGTCATATTAAATCCCCAGTAGTGGAAATCCAGTTTTTCCCACAAGTTGGTATGTTAACAGCTTGTGTGGCTGTGACATCTTTCAGGTGTGTACTGAAAAAAGCCTTGAGATTTAAGGACTTGCAGCTCCAGATCAGAGATTATGTCCTAATGGAAACTCTGAAAAGAAACTACCAGACCAAAACAGATGCAACCAGACTACCAGGTAAATCTGGTCCTGAACCCAAGCTTAGGGTAAAACAGGCTTCTCTTTAACCCCAGGTCAACAGCAGTGCTCACAGTGTTTATTATAATTTCCTCCATAGGAATAAACAGTGTTTATTCCTATGGAGGAAAACCAAGACATTTCTCAATCTGGCCCCTGCTAGCTAGGAACATCTGCCTGGATAGATGCAGCATCATTATTAATTATAGACCAGTTAATAGGATTTGTGTGTTTAGGAAAACATAAGCTCAGATTTTGAAAGATCTTTCAGCACCTAATTCTGAGCTACCTTCAAGATTGCTAGGCACCAGTACATCCACGTCTGCAACCTCACCTGCTCCACTTCACCCTTCCCACACCAGCACAGTCCAGCTCCTTGTGTTAATCCAAGACGTTTTTGGGCTGCAAAGGCTTGTCTGCAGCTTGAGAGCCTTGCACTCACACTTGCATCCAGCCAACCACCACATGCCATCCCAGGTCCTGCCGTGAAGGGTCACGTGCACAGACGCATGTCCCCCTAGAGCATTCAAGGTTTGCTACAGCCCAGCTTCCACCCCGTGAGGCACCTGACAGCAGCTGCCACGCTGCAGCTGATGCTCTCGAGCCTCATCAACAATCACAGCGCTGAGCAGAGAGCATAAGCCAACTGATGAGAGGCTCTGAGCCCACACAGTTCCCCACGGTGCAGCAATCCAGGTCAGCACACACTGACATCTGCAGCACACAGCTCTCTGATGAGGCCAGAGCAGCTTTAGAGCCAAACCTGTGGCAAGGAGGGAACTGCTCCACTTGGCACTGCTCATTGTCTGCACAGGATCGGGAAAAAAAGTAAATCAGCACTAAATTAGCAGCAGAAGTGTTCTACCTGCCTTGCTATGTTTATTAACCTGAAGTGCACTTCCAGCGTTGTGCATCAGGACTGTAAGCAGCTTTTAGGCTTGGATGGCATCCCTCTGTCTACTGACACTTCAACAGCAGGCTTTTCTGTAGGCGCAGCTGAGACCGGCAGTACCTGCCTGAACTAAACCTTGCTGTGAAAAGGAGATAAATGCTCCGCCTGCTGAATGCATAATGTACTCAGTACAAACTGCCAGCAACTAGGAACACAACTGATACACAGAGGGGATGGGGACTCCAGATTTCTAGCCTAGCCTCTAGCATGGCATTTCTCTATAGCTGTATTTCATAGCCTATAAAGATGATTCTTACCTCCACAGATATTCCACGGGCGCTGGGCCCCATGGTAACAGTGCCCACCTTCACCAAGAAGTCGCAGTACTGGTAGCGTGTGCCCCGACTCTCTATCTTGTTTGCCTTGGCATTCTGGAAGAAGCCTTTCAGCTTCACCATGAGAGTATCGAAGTTGGCATCTGCTATGAGGCAGGGACCATTTTCAAAGAGAGCGAAACAGCTCAGGGGATACTCAGAGTTGTGCATCACGTACATCAGCTTGCCTGTCTGCCCTGAAATAAGAGTAACAGCATTTGGGCTGTGACACCAACAGCTCTGCACTTGTATGTGTTTTAAGGAAGGAAGCATCTGTTTCTCCCTTGCCCTCCTTTCTGCCTCAATCCTGATGTCCCTGCACCATTCACATACGCTGTTATCCAGCGGTTCAGTGAATAGACAGTATTTACTTTTTAACATTTAAAGAGGAAAAAAGTCATGCAATCAGTTCCTCATCCATCAAATGGTCCACCCATCAAATCCACACCTTCCCAATTTGGAGAGAAGGATGTTGTGGGGGACTCTGTAAAGGCCTTACTGAAGTCCTGACAGGTGACATCAGTGGCTCTTCCCCTGTCCACGGATGCAGTTATGCCACTATAAAAAGGGACAAGGTTGGTCAGGCAGGATGTGCCCTTGGGAAAGCCATGCTGGTTATCCTGTAACACCTCCCTCTCTTTTTATGGGCTCAGCACAGCTTCCAGGAGGATCTACTCCATGATATCTTTTGGCACTGAGGTGAGGCTAAAAGGGTGGCAGTTACCATGACTTTTCAAGTATCATTTGAGTGCCAAATTGCCAGTGCCAGCCAAATCCCTCAGGACTCCAGGATTCGTCTAATTGCACCCATGGTCTTAGGGACATTCAAGATCCTCAGGTGGTCACAAACCTGATCTTTGCTTCTAGCACTGCACCCCCAGCTCCCCCCCTTCCAAACCATTTGCTTGAGGGCTGCATGAAGAGCGTCTGCCAGTGAAGACTGAGGCAACAAGTTGTTGAATCCCTCAGCGTTTTCCTTGTCCGTTGTTACCAGCCTGCCTGCATCACTTATGTGTAGGGGGGGTGTGCCCTCACAGACTTCCCTTTTCTGGTTGAGGTTCCTGTATAGCCTTTCTTATTCTTCTTTCCACCTGTTGGGCTGCAGCTCAGAAGTTCTTTCTCGTATTCAGACAGAACTTCCCGAGTTCTGGTTTGTCAGTGTTCCCCATCCCACCACTGGGCACCACCAAACAGAGCCTGGCCCCATTATCTTGACACGTGGGGTTGCTCCGTGCCCCCACCACCTCCGCACCCCCTGGGGACTCTCTCCAGCAGTTTCCCGTCCGCCTGTTACTGCGGAGCCCGGCACTGGGCACAGTGCTCCAGCTGTGCCCTCCCCGGGGCAGAGCAGAGGGGAGGAGCACCCCCTGGCCCCGCTCTGAGCCTGCTAACCCTGCTGGCGGCCGGGACCCCCAGCTTGTTGTCCGCAGAGCTCCTCTCCGGCAGCTCAGCCCCAGGAGCCCTCGGGGGCGGCACCGCGGGTGGAGAGCCCTCAGCGGCAGCGCTGAGCTCGGCGCAACCGACGGAGCGGTGCGGACGGCGGACGCCGCCCCGCTGCCCCCACCTTGGCTGCTGATGGCGGCGGCCGTGTGGTACGTCTCGCAATCCACGCCGAACGCGCCGTGCTTCTCGGCGCCGAGCAGCTCCAGCTTCTTGCTCAGCATCTCCACCATCTGCTGCACGCTCTTCCCCTCCAACACGGGCACCTGCGTCACGCTGCGGGGCGGGAAACAGCTCCAGACGGCCGCGGGGATGCGCGCGGGGTTCCCCTCATCCCCACGGCCGCGCTCCGTTCCCCCCTCGTCCTCACCAAGTGACCCCCATAGCTCGCGCCGCCCGTCCCGCCCGGTACCGGAAGCTGCGGCGGAAGGGGCGGGCAGGCGCATGCGCAGTGCGCGGCCGTGGGGTCGCCATGCCGAAGGCGGCGCGTGGAGCGGAGCCGCTGCACGAACAGATCCTGAGCGCCGCGGCCCCGCGGGTTCGGCAGCGCCGCGGGAGGGACCCGGAGAGCGATGCGGAGGAACGGGACGGCGGTTACGTGGGGCCGCGGTTGGCCCGGCGCATCCTCCGGGAGGCGCGGAGGCAGCAGGAGGAGCTGGAGGCCGAGCACGGCCCCGGGGCGCCCGCCCGACCCCCGCAGCGCTGCGCGGCCCCGGGCGGCCCCGACTCGGAGGAGGAGGACGAGGAGTGGCCGTCCCTGCAGCGGGCGAAGGAGTGGGACGGGCGATGCGGCGGTGGGGACGTGGAGGTGGACCCCGAGGACGAGAAGGCCCTGGAGATGTTCATGAGCCGCGCTCCGCCTCTCAGGTGCGGGGCGGTTTGGGAGGAGGTGCGGGTGGGGGCGGAGGGGGAGCTGCGGTTCCTCAGCACCGACCCTCTTCCCCAGGCGGACGCTGGCAGACGTCATCATGGAGAAGATCACTGAGAAGCAGACGGAGGTGCAGACGGCGCTGTCGGAGCTGTCGGGCCGCCCCATGCCCCAGCTCGACCCCCGTGTGCTGGAGGTGTACAGAGGCATCCGAGAGGTGAGGGCACTACAGCCCCCCCGGTGTGCACGCACCTCTGTGCCGCACCCAGCAGAGTACTGCCGTTGTGCCACACCATGGGGAGCAGTGCGGGCTCTGCTGCTGCTTCTCTCAGGGATGCCATGAACCACCACATTGTCACACTGAGGGGGGATGCACATGGCACACACAGTACTGTCCCACCCTGAGCATGGACCCAGCACAGCCCCTTTGCAGTGGAGCTGCCCAGGGAGCAAACAGCTTGCTTGCATCCTCGAGACAAACCCCACCCTCTCTGCTTTCATTGAAGGTGCTGTCCAAATACAGGAGTGGGAAGCTCCCCAAGGCGTTTAAAATCATTCCTGCCCTGTCCAACTGGGAGCAGATCCTATACATCACTGAGCCGGAGACGTGGACGGCAGCAGCGATGTACCAGGCCACCAGGTGTGACCAGCTCTGTGAACTCTGAGCTGTTGTTTTTGCTTTCTGTAGAGGAACAAGATGTACAAAGTACGACTGTATGTCCTACACCTGCCTCTTCCCTCCCTGTGCTGGTGGAGCAGAGGGGAATCCCAGTGCTTTGGGGCAGAGAGGTTTCCTGTGTCCCCACATCTGGAGACACGGAGCACACACTTCACTTCACCATTTGCTTTTCATAGGATATTTTCATCCAACCTGAAGGAAAGGATGGCCCAGAGGTTCTACAACCTAGTGCTGTTGCCACGGGTCAGAGATGACATCACTGAGTATAAGCGCCTCAACTTCCACCTCTACATGGCTTTGAAGAAGGCTCTGTTCAAGCCAGGAGCGTGGTTCAAAGGTAGGGACTCCCTGTGGGGCTGCCCTCCTCCCATTGGAACCTTCTGCAGTGCGCAGCAGCTTTGGCAGGGCAGTGTGTTGCACACTACTTCTGCTCACCACTCCCGTTGTGGCTGTGGGGCCTCAGTGTGGCAGAGGAGGGTGGAAAAAACGTCCATAATGCAGAGGAGCTGTTATTTCCTTGGGTTAGATGTCCCCTGTGTGCGCAGAGGCTGAGCCTCACACCCCACAGCTCTGCCCACTGTGATGACAACGAGTGGTGCCCAACTCTTCTCCCCCTGCAGGGATCCTCATCCCCCTGTGTGAGTCAGGGACCTGCACGCTGCGGGAAGCCATCATCATCGGCAGCATCCTCACCAAGTGCTCCATCCCTGTCCTGCACTCCAGGTAACACAGTGGGGCAAAGTCACTGTGGGGAGAACAGTTCTCCTTCAGGGGCACCTGAAGGTGCCACAGATCTGTCCAGTGCCACAGATCTGTCCCTCGGCCCATCCAGCAGCTCAGAGCTGGGGAGCTTTGCTCAGGGCTGAGATTCAAGGCTGTCATTCCTGTGTTGGGTGTCCCCTGGCTGCTGCTGGCCCTGCCTTTACCTGCTGCTCCCTCCGTCCCCGCAGTGCAGCCATGCTGAAGATCGCCGAGATGCCGTACAACGGCGCCAACAGCATCTTCCTCCGGCTGCTCATCGACAAGAAGTATGCGCTGCCCTTCCGTGTGGTGGATGCCCTGGTGTTCCATTTCTTGTCCTTCCGCACAGACCAGCGCACCCTGCCCGTGCTGTGGCACCAGAGCTTCCTGGCTCTCGCCCAGCGCTACAAGGAGGACCTGTCCTCAGAGCAGAAGGAGGCTCTGCTCGAGCTGCTCAAGTTCCACAGCCACCCACAGATCTCAGCGGAGATCCGGAGGGAGCTGGTGAACTCCAAGACACGGGATGTGGAGGGGCATGAGCCTGCAGCCATGGAGTGAGGGGGAAGAGGCAGGGAAACGCCACAGCCTGGCCTGCTCCTTGGGGGGGCTGCTGCACACAGAAGTTTGGGAACATCCAGCTCTGGGATCGTGCTGCTTATGGTGTTGTAACTCAAAGGGCCTGGCTGTGCTCCCTGCACTGCTTGTTGCAGGGCAGTTCCCACGCCCCTGGCACCCAGGAAAGCAGTAAGGTGTGTCCTGCTTCTGTTCTGGGAAATAAAGTCCAAGCTGGGTCCTTCAGTCCAGAGCATTTCTGCCTTGCAGTCACATCTTTCTGTGGCTGCATCCACACATTGTCCTGCCCTGTCCCCTCCCCTTGCCCTGTCCCCAGCAGGGGGCAGGGCAAAGCCACCAACCCTGGGCTCCTTGCAGCACTGCACTGCAGCTGTCCCCAGCTGCGAAGGGACTCCCCTCCCTGTGCCCTGGCTGGCAGCAGACACGTTCCCAATTATGCATTGAGCAGTCCCTGCGATGTTGGGCATCTCCTTCCTGCAGTGAGGAGGGTGGGAGGACAGGATTGGAGCCCCCAGATTGTTCCCAGAGCCCACTGTTGCTCTTAAGTGAAATAAAAGTTCCACGTGGTTCTTCCAGGTTTGCTGCCAGCACCTGGCCTGGGTCACCCCACAGACACTGCACAGCCCCAGGCAGATGGGCAAAAGCTGCCCAGCAGGGCTGGGAGCAGAGGGAAAGCTCCCGGAGGAGCCCCAGTCCTTGCAAGGCTGGCAGCCCTTGATTGCTCCCCATCACACCCTGCTTCCTGAAGCACAAACATTCGTTCCTGGCTGCCCCAATGGCTTTGTCCTTCCACTCCACGGGACAGAACAGCTGCAGTACTGCTGTCCTCAGCCCACACGTGGCAACTGCCCATATGAATGAAGCACCACCTCTGCTGGAGAACCCAGCAGGAGCATCCCCCGATGCTCTGTGCTTACCTGGGCGCTCACCTGGCACTGCAGGGCATGCAGACGCCCAGCCTTGCTCCTGGAAGCAGCACGGCCCATGGGGAGGATCCCCTGCAGCCTCGTGCAGCGCTGAGCTCCATCTCCTGCCGGCTCCACTTCTCCGGAGCACCACACGGAGCAGAGCAGCACGCACCGCCCGGGACTGCTCGCACACCACAGCGCTTGTTTTTTTTTTTTTCTTTTTTTTTCTTAGCTTCCTGATTTGTATTTTCTTTCTTTAAAAAAGCCAGAAGCTGATAAGGAAGAGAGATAAGCCGGGCTGCAGCACGCGTGCAGTACCACATGCTCACCCTCCTGCAGCGCCCATCTGCGGCAGAAACACTTCAGCGGCGCTGAAGAGCTGCGAAGGGAACCCCAACACCACCGCTCCTCTGAAACACTTTATTGCAACATTATATGGTACTCTGATTCTCCCAGCAGCAGGACTCCCGCACGTGAACACCAAAACAGACTACTCTTAAATTAAAACTCACTCATATATATTAAAAAAAGTTTGTACAGATGCTCCTCGGGACACATTGGCGGTGGGAGAACAGCGGCCCCAGCTTTTTCCACCCAATAAAACATGTTTCTAGTGGTACCCAGAGCAGATTTCCCCCCCAGGAGGACAGCAGCCACTGCTCAGTGTGTCTGGAGGGCACCCCCAGCAGCACTGCCTCCTGGCCCCTTAGTGGCCCTCTGGCTATTCCTGGTTAATACAAGTCTACAATTTATTGATTCTCTCTTAGAAAAGCAGCATTATATAATTTTTTCTTTTAAAAAACAACACTTTTTTTTTGTAAAACTAACAGACAAGATCAACAAGAACAACAACAAAATGCAATCACTTTTCAACTCAAGTGCGCAGCAAGTATTCTACCCTGTGAGGACACAGCTCAGAGCCATATGGGTATCAATGCAGAACAGCCCCCCCAGCACAATCTGAGATCCCTGGCTTGGAGGAGTGAAGATGCATTTCAGACTATAGCAGCACATTCAATGCATTGGGTTTTTTTTGTTTCTTTTTTTTTTGTTTGTTTTGTTTAAATCTAGCCTGATGTCTGAGCTACCTACAGCCGACCAGCTTTCAAGTGAAAGTCTCCCATTGCCCAGGGAGTAAGGAAGGGGACAGAGGATAAAGGCACTTTAAGACGGAGAGAAGACCTGGGCCCAGGCCCCGCCGCCCAGAGCAGCAGTCTTTCTCCCTCTCCTTTTCATAGCACTTAACAATAAATTAAACAGCCTCGGTGGGGCAGCAGAAAGCCAAGGCACTTTGCATGGGTCTGCGTTCCAGCACTGCGCTGCACCCAGCCCTCTCCCCAGGGCCATCCTGGACGAGCACTTTTCTGCTGTCAGAAAAGGGAGCGCTTCCCCAAAGCAAAGCCAAGAACCCACAAACCCCAGACATAACAGCAATAGAAACAAGGCACGCACATCCCTCCAAGCAGAAGCAGCCATGCCACCCCAGAGCCACAGCTATCTGTCACGAAGCAGCCCAGAGCCAGGGACCCACAAGCACCCGCCCTGTGCTCCACGTGGGGGTCACGGACATTTTGGTCACAGAAGCTAGGTGAGAGATGGCTGTGCATGGTTGGTGGCCCACGGAGAGCTGGAAGTCATTGCAGTAAACACACCTGAGCACAGCAATATCTGCCGTCCAGGCAACAAGGAAAGCAAACAAACATTTTACCATTTCCATTTGGATTCTGCTCCCCTCCCCAGCTTTTCTGGAGTTCCCCCCCACCAGAAAGGCCACCTTACCCCCACCACCCCCAGCAGCCAGGGAGCAGAGTCTAAGCAGCAGTGAGCCCCTCAGCATCACCAGAGCCCCTGGCACCCTCCCCCTGCCCCCCTCACCCCCCACCCCACGCTGAAGGAGGAGAGAAGGATGAGCTCAGAGCTGCACAGCCAGCAGGAAGAGCAAATCCCCCACAGTAGCTTCAGGCAGATGCGCTGATGGATGGGCCGTGGGGACACAGTGAGCTCTGGGTGCCTGGGGGTGGGTCCCGCTGTCGTGGGGCTGGGCAGCTCTTGGGCGGGGGCAGCTGGTCACAGGTTGATGTCCGTGACGTCTGTGGGCGTGCTGGTGGGCTGGCTGGCTGGGTAAGCAGCAGTCTTGGCAGTGCTGTATTCCTGCTGGCTTTGGGATGCCTGCTTCAGGCTCTCGGCTAGGGCTGCTTCAATCTGCTCCTGACAAGCCTTCAGGCAGTCCTGTGGGAGAGGGGTGGGACAAGAGGCCTCAGTTCTGCTGTTCAGAGGTGAAGGCCTTAAAACAGCTTTGAGTGGCTGCTGGACTACACCTCCAGCCCATGGGGCATTGAAGCACACAGAAGACACAGAAGCCCTTTTCCTGTAGGACACATCTTCAGCTTCCCTGTCATTTAGACTCCTCCCCAGGAGAAGTCCCATGCTCTGGCTGTCCTCTCCCCCCTGGACCCTGTTGCTATGGCCCCACAGAAGCAGGGTGCACATTGGATGAGCAGTGAGCTCAAGCATCACAGCCAGCCACCCCTGATGAGTGCAGAGGCAGAGCAGAACAGCCTGGGCAAGCCAGAATCAGCCTTCAGGATAGATCCACACACATGGGTGCAGGCCTGGGGATGCACCTGCCTCCCTCAGCCTCAGGGTCTCCTCAAGCTCTGCATCTCATCGTGCATCCCTGTGGCCACTGCTAATGCCCCCATCCAAGTAGGACCTGGTCATCCTCGCTGTGAGCCCAGTGGCACGCACAGCACTGCGGATCTGAAGCCAAAACTCACAACTCTGTGCAGCCAGACCCAGCTGTGGACAGAGGGGGGAACTCCCTCACCTGACCACAACAGTGCCATGACCACCAAGAGCTGCACCACAGAAGGGCGCATCCCAGCCCTGCTCCCACACACTGTCACCGAGCAGCACGAGGTGGCATTTTGCACCTCAGGGCTGGAGCTGAGCTCCATGGGGCTGCGTGCTCGCGGGATATTGTCACACATCGAAATCTCTTACCAGGAATCCACCACCAGTTCTTAGAAACTGACAGAGGATGTGGCGAGCAGAAATAGCAACGCCCACCACCCCTGCCCTGCACCGCTTCCAGTAAGCTCAGCCCCAATGTGCTGCAGCCCTGAGCCGCTGCCGGGCGGAGGAGACAATGCGGGGCACAGCGTAGCAGAGCTGCCCCCACTTCTCAGCTGTCTTCAGATGGGGATGGAGGCAGAGGAGCCACAACTCCTCCATGGGCCCTCCATGGGCAGTTCTGGCAGAGATGCCGAGGGCCAGCACAGCTGCACACAGCCCTTCGCACGTTAGTGGAGCTGGGGGCCGGAGGGGCTGCCCCAGTCCGTATGCCCGGACTCCACGGGCAGCTGAGCTGTGTGCTCTGCAGCCTGAGCGTGCTCTGGGAGGACAGTGCAGCTCCTAGGCACAGCCAACAGGGAAACCAAGTCACAGCCCAGGGACAGCACAGGGCCTTGCTCAGGGGGAACCATCAGCCCCTCAGTGAGATGGGAGGCTGGGGACTTCCCCAGGGAGCCCTGTGGTACTGCAGGCACACCCCCAGGGCTCACTCCCACTGCAGGGGCTGAGCAGAGGCTGGCTGTGCAGCACCCGAGTGGGCTGGAAGGCAACTGAGCTGTCCCTGGCTATTTTGGCTCCACACCCTCTGCAGTGTCCTCCCTGCTTCCCACCTGTTCCCTCCACCAGCCCCAGCCTGCAGCAGGTTTCAGCCCCTGTCCCATTCACCGCAGCAGCTTGAAAGCAGCTGGCTGCACTAATTGACTCTTTAAAAAGGTTCCTGCAAACAAAAAAATATAAAAAGCTGCACAAATAAAGCAAGACGTTCTCCTGCCCCATCCCCTCTCTGCCTAGACAAAGCCAGGTCACAGCTTCCTACTCACCACAGGCACCAATAACAAGTCCCAGTGCTGCTGTCAGGGGACTGAAACCAACCCCACACTGGCTGCCGGTGTTCAAAATGGGGCAGAAGAAAAGATCAGAAGAGGCCCAGGCAGGATAAGGGCTCCCAATGGCTTCACTGCAGCTAGAGTGATCTGCACACAGAGAGCCTTGGTGACACCCCCCTCCCCACTAAGAGGGAAGCAGAAGAGTAGATGGATGGCCCTCACCACCCCCAGTGCTGGCATCCCAAAATGCTCCATGCCCCCAGCCTGGGCACCTGCAACCAGACACCGTGGAGGTAAGCAGATGCCAAACCCAGCTTTGCCCTGTGCCCCAGCCCAACTTGTCAACCCGATCCTGCTGACACCTGTCTGCACAGGGAACAGACGCTCCCTTCTGTGCTGCTTTTCAAAGGCTCCAAGCTCCTTTCTCTGCACAGATGGCGTGTGAGGGCCACGAGCTGGATGCAGTCACAGGCCAGACCAAGAGCACCACATCTAGAGATGCTCTCTGGTCTTTAAGGCCCTTATCAAACCAGGGCCAGAATCATTACTAACAGCCTATTTCCCCCCTTTCATCCAAAGTAAACTGCAGAAAGGGAAGGGCCTCCACCTGATCCCACAGCTGAACCTCCCCACTGCTGCCCAGCTGACACTCACCACCTCCGTGCCGGTGATGCTGGCCAGCAGCTCAGTGACCACCTCCCCACCGAAGCCGCTCACGGAGATGCTCAGGCCGTGCACTGCCGCGCTGATGCTGCCCGTCGCAATCATGGAGGGGGGATACATGGCAAAAGTATAGTCTAAAACCAGGATGAGGACACAGGAGAAAACAAAGCTGTCAGCAAGGATGCGTGCTAGCGAGGAAACTCTTCAGTTTTTGGTACTGATTTTCATGGGAAACTAAGTGAGGGCAGAGCAGCTTAGTGTGGAGAAACAGGAGCAAAGCAATAGAGAACAGGTTAAGCATCACAGCAGCAAGCTTCACCAAGCTTTCTCTGGGCCTCTCTCACTAAAAAAAGTGCAAGGTGACTTTGCTCTGCTGAAAGAATCAGGCTGACCTAGGCTCACATTGAAGTTGCCTTTGCCCTGGATGTTCTCCAGCACACAGCCTCCCACAGGCAGAGGGGTAGCAGAGCTGCTCTGTTCCTCCTGCCATCTTCTGGGCACCTGCTGAGAGCCCCCAGGACAATTTTCCTACTTTGTCAGGGACAGAAAACAGCAAAGCACTCCCACATGAATGAAGGGCCAGGCCATTCCCCTGCAGGATCTCCCCAGTAGTAGCTACTCCCAGCAAGAGCAATCACCCACCTGTGGCACACAGGGCAATAAAGGTCTGTGCATGCTTCTTCACCAGCTCCATCTTGTCCTTAGGAAGTGAGAGGTGATGGAGGATGTGAGCCAAGAAATCATTTGCTATCACCGAGACCAGGTCCCACTTTAGCTTCTCTAGGACCAGAATCTCCCAGTCCTGCACAAAGACAGACAGACATTACTCAGGGGGTTAAGTCTGGCAGGGATACTCAGTTCACAGTCAGGTATGCCCAGGGTCTGGGAAAGGGTCAGTAAAGCAGCACAGTCCGTGAGGCAGGGAGGAAGAAAGGGAACATCCCTGCTCTGTGACTACAGCACAAATCCAGCCTTGTGCTGCTGCAAAGGTTGGAGCAAAGATGAGAAGAGGAAGCAAGAAATCCAATTTCTTCTTTCCAAGGTGCAACCAGATTAACATTCTGCTTTGTAGATATCCCTCCGACACTCCTTTGCTTTGCAATGCTGCTACAACAGCCTGTAAGAAAAACAGAGCAAGCAGCAGCACACACACCACTCCTGCATTCCTTCTGCACTCCTGAAGCTACACCCAGGCTCCCAGGAGCAGAGCTGCCTGGGGCAAACAGGGCCTGTCTGACCATCACAGCACACGGACTGCAGCAGCCCTGCAAACACGCAGGTGAAGGACAGCACTGCAGGACCCGAGCATGCCTCTGTGCTGTGGTTAGAGGGGCAGAAATGCACTGGGATTCCTATCAGGTATCTCCATTACAGGGCCTGGTCCTGCCCAGCACAGTATCTGTTCTTTGTCCAAACAGTCTATGATTACAAGGTCAGTGCTGCCCACAGAAGTGCCACAGGGCTGCCAGAACAGATGGATCTGAAGAAGTGAGATTTTTTTTCATAAGGACAGATATCCATTTTCTTTATTTTTTTCTTCTTAACTCACTTTCCACTCAGTCAACAACACTGGTTTTGAGTTGCTTAAATGAACAGCAATTGCTCAATCAGCTCCAAATCCCCCACCAGGCCTGACATGCTACTTGCTGCTTCACAGCTTGTGCTTCTCCAACCAGAAAGTGGTGCTTTGCACAGACTCACTGCCTCCCATATGGACAGCCATCCTGCCAGGCTTGCTGTATCTTTCAGCCTAATCCACAGAGGAAAAGCAAGAAATGCAGCCATGAGATCCAGAGCCTCAGGATCACAGCACAGGGCACTGAAGATGTCTAGTTCCACAGGGAAAATCAGGCTTGGATGGGAGAAAAAAACAGCGTTGGCCACTGGCTCAACTGAGCAACATGGCAAGGTGACACAAGGGAAAAGCCACAGCAGAGAACTGCCACGTGCTGTCCCTCCCACAGCAGCTGGAACCCAAAAACAGCAGCCTTGCTACAGGAGCTGCCAGCATGTGTGAGCAGCAGCCTGCTCTCCTGGGTGGGCACAGGTATGAGGCCAGAGCTCAGCAGCTCCCACCTGACCCTCTGCACAGGGCTGGAGTGCGGCCCTTTTGTGACCCAGGGACAGTGAAGCAGGCATCACTGCTCATCAAGAAAGCCCCATATCCATCACTACACCAGGGAAGGAAGCTCCAGCTCAGCTATCTCCCATGCCCTTGCTCCTCCTCTGTCTTCCCAAAGCTGCAAGCCAGCTTTTGGCATGTGGCATTTGCACTGCTGGGACACATTCTGCCCTAAGGAGAAAATTCAAGGTGTAGATTGGCTGTGAGACCTCACCTCGGGCATGCTGGCTCCTGTCACACTGGGACTGGTCCAGCACACCAGCCTGTCCATCTGCAATTCACAAAAGCAGCTCTCTTCCAGCTAATAAAATGGTTCAGCTTCTTGAAAACCTCGTTACAAGAAGTTAATCCTGAGCCCCAGCTGGCACTTGCGGTGCCAGCTGACAGCAACAGGCGCTGAGGATCGCCACCAGCCCACAGGGGGAAGCCACCCCCCAGCTACACCAGCCCGCTCCTCCTTTCTGTCCTGCTTACCCATGGGATTCATGACTTTCAGATCAGCAGAACAGAATCTCTGAATCACTTCATCTTGGAAGCAGAGCAAAAGGCTGCAAGAGACAGGCAGGCAGGTTTGTGACAGCAGCACTGCTCAGTGTAGTGAACATCCTTTTCCTGGCATTTTGTTTCACACCTAAGTGAATCAGTCTCTGCCTGCCTAATAAAGAGAGGAAGAAAGTGGAAAATGTTTCTTTGTTTCTCCTGCCTGCAGAGTCCCACCCCCCTGCAGAAGGGCTGCAAGTTGCCAGTATTGCTCAGAAAGCATCCCGTCACTGGCAATGGACCCAGCCCTGCCCTGCAAGAGCTCCCCACACTTGGCCAGCTTCTCTAGAGCTCAAAACCACACAGTAGCTGGGCTTTCCCAACAAGTTCACATCCTCCATCCTTCCTGGCTATATCCTACAAAAGAAAAAAAGGGAGGGAAGCAGCTAGCATCACCCAGTGCCTTCCCTGCTCAGTACAGTCCTACTGCACTGAAACAGCCTCCAGCCCCACATCGAGGGGGATCTGAGTCACAAGCAAAGATGGTTTTATTCTGTTTGCAGCTCTGCAAACTCCGACTGGGACACAGCAGTCAGCAGCTTCTCTCCTCGTTATGTAGTGACAGTTACCCTGTACATCAAGCTCTGCCCTCAGCAACACCCACACACGTGCCATGCCTATGAGGAGGCTGTGTAAACACATCTGGCAACACTGCACAGGGAGCAGAGCCCAGCTCTTCTGCAGCAGCCCTGCCAGCAAGAGAAAGGAAGTCACGCTTGATTTTGTCACTCGGGTTGATCAGGTACCATGTTACACCGTCAGTGCCTCAACGAGACACCAGCAAAGCAGGAGCTGCTCTGGTATGCTTGCAAACTGACTCAAAGGAAGGGTGGAAGAGCAGCTGATGTGGCTGTTGGCCACCCACCCTCCCCAGCAGCTGAGACAGCTACAGAAATGAGAGGCCATGAAAGCCCATTTACAAATAAGAAATCTGGGGCAAACATTTGTTTCCATCCCCTGACCAACTAGTTCATGACTGGATGCCAAGGGTAAAGGTGCCTAATTCAGATACAGAAAGTCACACCTATTCCATGTATGCAACAAGCAGAAGGAAAACCACGGGCATGCATGCATTCTGGAAGGTCAATGTTTATCACAGCTGAACATCCCTTTCTACTCAGCCATTGTCCCTTCCTCTCATTTTCACTCATCACCCAGTACCACTGCTGCTGTCCTCACTGTCTGCCCAGTGGCCGGGCTCTGCTCACAGTCTCTGCTGGTTGATGCCTGGAGTGTGAACAACTGACCTTAGATCAAAGAACTCAGAGGCAAGCCAACAGATTAGGGGGAGATGAGGCAGATGCGTGCAGGACAAAGAATAAGGTGAACATGACCTACAAGTGGTCTCCCCAGCCTTCAAGCAGCAGAATGCCTTCTTGAACAAGCCAGAAAAAATAAAAATAATAATAAAAAAAACCACAACGCTTTATTAAAGAAAATAGGTAGGTCAGCTAACGTCCTCGACAGAAATCCAACTTCCTCCAAATGGACAAGTCCCTTGTTGCATCACTTCCTTCTCTCTATAATAACTTCAGCTAGATTGTGTTTCAAGTGTGTCCATTCTGAACTGCTGAGACAGTGCCAAGCATCCCTGCAGAAGAAGGAAGAAAAGCTTGCAGGAAAGCAAGCTGGCTTCCTCCAAAAGGCCGGCAGGGACTGGTGGGAGCTGAAAAGGCACCAATCCACAGGAGGTGGCCTGGATACACCACCTCTCAGATCTTGATGAAGAAGCTCCCCTTCCCCTCCCCACTCTCTTTCAGCACAAGATTGTGAAAGAGAAGCAACATTACCACGATTAGCACAGCGGAGGGAAACAGCAGTTCACACTGGTTTTGTAATCAGGGCATTAACTCTCAACAAGTTTGTCTCCACTCTGAGACTTAGCAAGTATCTTTAGATGCTACCTCTACTCCCTTTTTGCACTGGAGAACAGAAAACTGGAGCAGGACCTGCTCCCAACAAGGTTAAACATCTACCAAAAGCAAGCCTGGAGAAGCTGCTCCAGTCACACTGAGCCTGGCACGTGGTGAGCAGCAACCCACGTTAGCTGCTCAGCTATGTCCCACTCTGCAGCATCCCAGGATCCTGGTGGGAAAAACACAGAGAGAAAGCAGAACTCCAGCACAGAGATTTGTACAAAGAAGTGAGCAACAGGTGGCAGGCAGCACTTCTCTCCTCCATTTCCACTGTAACACGAGCAGGAGGAGGGAGAAGGGAAGATGAATGCTGTGGCACAGCTTAGCCACAGCTTCCTGCTGACAAACTCCTGGGGTGGGAGGGTAGCCTCCAAGTGAGGAGGCTTTAGCATTTCAGTGGAGATCAAAGGAAAGTCTCTGGGATGGTGCTTCTGTGCAAACACATCCTCTGCCCACTACCCACCCGCATGTCTCCTAGCTGTTCTCCTCTGGAAGGAGTCTTAAAACAAAGCTCAAGATTTGACTGGCACAGGAAACCTTCACCAAAAATGAATCAAAAATTAAGTGAGAATCCACAGAAGACATGGTCCAACTCCTCATGGCCCAAGGTCTCTGCTGCAGAAACAATTAGGATGTGATGATCTCCCCTAATGCAGGGGTGATGACAACGGTAGGAAAGAGAGACAGAAATAAAACATGGGAGTAAGTCATTATCACAGCACCAAAAGGAATCCTTCTGTTACAAGCTGGTACGTGATGGACCCCAGTGCTGGGAAGATGCATGTGGAGCACCCAGTGACAGGTGAGAAGCTGCTGTCCAGGATTAAATTTCACTGACAGCTGGACAAAACCTTGGCATTGTTTTTGTGGCAGCCACAGCAGCAGACTGCTACAGCATGCCCACAGCTTAGCAACCAAAGCAGCAATGAGCATGTGTATCCCCTCTGCATTTCCATCCCAACATTCACAGCAATGACCCCACGAACAACCTGCTCAAGCTGTGCATGCTCCTGTTCATTGCAGGGGAAGTGGACTAGATGACCTCAAAGGTCCCTTCCAGCTCTAAGGATTCTATGATTCTACTTTCTTCATGATTGCTACAGAAGGTAACAGCCACTCAAAATTAACTACATGGAGAAAGGTAAGGAGAGGAGGGGATTTTCCCCAACCTTCACTAGCACTTGGAAAACACACAACCAGAGCAGAGCACATAGCTGACATGCATTCTGATTCAGACCTGAAAGTTTTGTCCCCCACCCTGGAGACAAATCACGCTTAGATCACCTCACCAAATGCCAGCCCAGAAAAATAGATATTTAATACAGTGATGACTAACCCTGAGAAATTCTCACAGATAAATCTTCGGGGAAGTCTGTTACACGAAACGAGGTGGCCGTTTCCTCCTGAGAGCTCTGACCCAGCAGCATGGGAGGTCCCTACATAAAGGTGTTCTCTGGTTCCCTCCCCCATCAGCAAAGCTGAATTCATAGGTTAGGATCTTTGAACAGCTTTTATCAGACAAGAAAACGCTGCCTTTCAAAGTCTATGCAGCTACTGCCCAAGTGTCTGATGGGATCGGCAGAGCAGCCCTGCTTTACCTCAAAGCTTGGAACCAAGGCTTGGGCAGCAGCAAGCTCGCAGCACTGCCATCACCACAGCAGCACCAACAGCCTGAACAGCGCAACACAGCAAGCCAGACCCTGGGTCATAAGAGCTTCCACCCATCCTGCTGTGTAACTCCACACCTGAGGCTTCATTTCCCCAGCAGGGTGGAAATGCAGCTCCCACGCTTTGCCCAGGAGCAGGGTGCCATGCAGCTGGAGCAGAGCAGAGGGGCACACTCCAGCACCCACCTCCTGCTCTGCCACAGCACAGATGGGGCCTCTGTTCCCCAGAGCTTGCTCCATGCTGGCAGCCAGCACATAAAGAATAAGAAGTTTCTTTTTAACGTAGAGATGACAATTCTGCTTCCCACAACAGGGAGAGAGGTTGTGCCCAGAAAGGTCTCCACCTACAGACATCAAACCCACCAAGGCAAGGAGAGAAAGTTGGTTGGGGAACACAGAGGAAGGTGGAGAAATGGGAGTAAAGGCACAAGGAGACACAGGGGCAGGTATGCTGCCAAGCAGCAGCATGCAGGAGATAAGAGGGCTGAGGGCCCTCAGAGATAGGGGTGTTTACCAGGAGCTGCTGAGGCGTGATGGAGTTGTCTGTGTAGATGCAGAGCTTCTCCACAGTAAGGGGAATGGTTTCTCGCAGCTTGGAAGCCAGCAGCATGCAGACAGCTCCCAGAAGCTGCAAGTGATTTTTCCGCACGGGGACAGAAGACAAATAACGATCCACATAATTCATGGCCAAGGGGAACACCTCCTCTTCACATTTCTGCTCCTCGCAAACCTGAGAAAAACCAATTGAAAAAAAAAAAAAAAGAAAAAAGAAAAAGTAAAGGAAGTTTTAATCAGACTCCCCAGATTCTGCCTGCACCACAACTTCAAAGGTTCTGGTCAGGATGGTGTTTCACACCTGTCTGCAGGGCTCTGACAGCACCACAGTGCAAAGGTGCAAATGAGCTACAGGTAGGTGTTAAGTCCACAGCTTCCTTGGGATTACACTAGCAACACACTCTACCAAAGCTGTGTGGCTTCATTCATCTTGCAGAAAGCAGAACTTGCATGTGGTTAGAAAGAGTCCAATTGCTTTATTTGCAGTCCTCCCCTTCTAACTTCTCCTGGGGACTGCCACAGCTAGCTGAGCAGCCTCAGAGTTGGAACCCTGGGGGAAAATTCACGCTGGCAGCAGCCTCCAGCTGGAGACCTGCTTGTGCAGCACCCTCAGCCATGAGCAGCCCTGAGACAGGAGAGGAATCAGTGCCAGCCGTGGCCAAGTCCCCAGCTCCTCCTCAGCCACACCTGCACCACTGCTGTAAGCAGAACTCCAGGGCTCTCCATCTCAGTGCTCTGCTCCAATCTCTCTATCAGCACTAAAACACTGGTCCAGTTTACTCCTTTTGCCCAGCGCAGCCGCACAAATACTGAAGTTTCTCCTCAAGCAGCACTGTGTTCCCCCAGCAGTGACACTGCATGGGCCGCACGCAGTGCCGGGAGCAGTGCCAGGCGTCACCTACATTCTGACAGCCTTCCGAGCTCCCCAGCAACAGGCTCCAATGAAGCATTTGTCTAACTAACCTTTTCAAAAAGGGAATTGCACAAACGGGACAGTGCTAATAGCAAACAGAAAAAGATACTCGCTAAAAGCACCGTGCCCTATTGTTATGTTTTGCCAGAAGCAGGCTCAATCCACACATCATCTGCTTTTTGCAGGTCCTTCTTTCTGTGCTGACAGCACATTCTGACGGCCTCACCCTGAGCTCCCCGAGGTGTCCTCCACTGCAGCGCATCCCAGAGAGCAGCATTTGTTTTTCATTTAGGGAAGGAAACGCTAGCGATATTGTTTCCCCCTTTTAATGAGGCATTCTCGGCCCCACACAGGACTTGCAATTCCTCGCACCACCATCGCTGCTCAGCCCCACTCCCCGGGCACCTTTTGGGGCGCAGGGTGACGATGAGGCACCCAGAACGCTACCGAGAGCGGGAGGGAGCGCGCAGGCTGCGGCTCGCGGGCTCCACTCCTCCCACTCGGGGTGATAGCTTCCAGCACAAGCACTACCCCCCTCGCTGGCCCCCCACCCAGCACACCGGAGCTGCAGCAGTACGGACCCAGGGTCTCCGCTGCCCCCTGGCCCCGCAAGCTGCACGAAGGAGCTGCGCTCCTCCCCGCCGCCAGCTCCTTCCCGCCAGCGCGGGGACTCGCGGGGAGGGACGCATGCTGCGGGCAAGAAAACACCGATGCCAGGGCCAGGAGCTGAGCGCGGAGGCGTAGAGGAGGCGCCGGCGGGGGCCGTACCTCCAGCATCCAGAACGCCAGCATTTTCCGCATGTAGGGCTTGATCTCGCGCTGCACGCACTGGAAGTAGGACACGCGGGGGCTGTAGCGCTCCTCCTGGCTCAGCAGGTTCTGCAGCACCCGCCGGTCCCCCAGCAGCTGCGGATCGCACCCGGCGCGGGGTGCTCGGGCCGCGGGCTCCACGCACAGCAGCTCCATGGGCGCAGGCGGGCGGCGCCGGCTCCGCTGCTGCGGCCGCTAGACGCCGGGAGCGGGCGGCGCGCCGGGAGGCGGGGCTTCTGCTCAAAGGGGGCGGGGCCTCGGCGCTCTCAGCCAATCGGCGGACAGCCTCACTTCAACGCGCGGACAGCCAGGGTATCCACGCCCCCCCACGGCAGCATGTGGGGGGGCCGCGGCAGCCGCTGCCATGTTGTGGGGAGCGGCCGTCCCTCGGCCTATCCCGGCCCACCCCGCGCCCGCGTGCTCTCCCACCCCCACCGCCCGGGGCCAATTTGGTTTGCAGGAGCCCCTCCCGATGGTCGGGACAGCGCTGTCCAGGCAGGATCCAGCGAGACAGTCCCCAAGCTCACAAAGAACGCACGTAAAACCCATATCTACCATTTCTTACAGTAATTTTTCAGCATTTAGTCCTATCGCTTCCCCTACTTTCTGTGGCCACAGCCTTTAAAGGCTAGGAAAATAATCAGCTGCGTACACAGCTCCGAGCCAGTCTGTCCTTAGGCTGCTGTCTTCCAAAAGTTACCCTCGCGCTGTGACTGGTGCAGCTCCACAGCAGATAGCAGCCGCGGTGTCTGCAGAGATAAGGGCTTGCAGGGCTCTGCTCTTTTCCGTTGTTTGTGTTTGTCAGAACAATTAACAATAGTTGGTAAAAACCTTTGCAAATTGTACCCTGCGCAACTTCTTCAGAAATTTTCAGGAAAGGTAAAGTCTTTCAAATAAGCTTGCAGTGTGCCTTCTGCAGCACAGGGTTTGCTCTGGGCTGGTGCTCCAGTCTGCTGGCAGCTGGCCCAGCAGTAATTGCTCTGTGGCATGGGAAGCTGAAGCTAGCAGGATACACACCCGCCCACATTGCTCCATACAGTTTCTAAGTGTCTTCAAAAAACAGAGATGTCTCAACTTTGCTGGTGCACCAGAAAACAGCCTATATAAACTACAGCAGATCCTGTAGTTGGGATATGAAGTGAGAGGTTTGTCTTTATGTTTGACAATTAAAAGAATTCAAACTCTGAAGTCCATTTTTACAAAAGATCCCGATATCAGTTATGGAGGGAACGTGCCCAAAGAGAGTGCACCTGTCTCATTGGTGCTGCAATGCAGCATCTGCTGCAGCAGTGGGTTACAGTCACAACTGTCAGAGGTGACAAAGCAGTGCACACATCTCCAACTCTGCTGGACTGCATTATTCCCTGACATTTCTAGCTGTCTCACCCTCTGAAATGAAGCACCTCTGCAGCACGTGCTTCTGTAACAAATCTCTGCATAGGCCATTTATTCCAGTAGATAGCATTACATATCACATTCTGGCTGTACTGATGAAAGATAACAGATCTGGATGGAGATAAGCCCAAATTCAACTCACAGCAGTAATCTCTATTTGAGTCCTGTGAAGATAATTGTTCATGCTCAGAAGAGAGCAGAACAATTGAGTTTGTAGCAATCGAAGACTTTCGGGATGCAGCATCATCTGAAGAGGGCTCAGCTGGAACACCTCTGTCTGACCAGTTCTGCTGGAGTCATTCTTTAGCATATACACTTGTATGTTTGTGTAGGAAAGGAACAAAGAACCAAAGCAGCTAGCAGCAGAGTGAGTTGCCACAGCAGCTACTCCCCTCCCAGTAGGTCATTTCTATAGGTGTCATTTCGACTCATTCAGTACGTTTTTATATTTTCAAGTCATCTAAAAAGAGCCTTTTAATGAAGAACAAATGCAAAGTTAATAAGCATAAGTAAAACAAGACTGAGGCCTTTGTTCTCTCTCTCCTTCCATACTGAAAATGAAGAACATCTTTTTGATCAGTTTAGAGGTTCATAATACCACACATGACAGTGAACACAAAGGTCACATACATAACACACTTGATACATTTTGCACTCACACAGATGGCTTTCATTTGCTGCCAAGTATACAATACCTTGCAAATCCTTTCTGATGCCATTGACCAATTTGTTGCAATGAATGCCCCGAGAATACCACACAGCATGGTGATGCAGAGGTGCAGAAAAGAAAGGGTGACAGCAGAATGAATTAGATCAATTCCATCCCTTCCTTGAAATGAAGATAAGGGATTTTTGTAGGTGAGATGAGATTCCCAAATTCCTCTCCCAATTTAATTTCTTTCACGTTGCAAATAAATCTCCTTGTGGTGCGGGCAAGAAATATTTAAGAATCTACGGGAGAGGTTTCTATGGACCAGACTGCTGTTTTTCATCTGGAATGACCCCCTGCTCCACTCCCCTATTTTCTCATTGTGACTGACATCCCCCATTTGTGCAGGGGAAGAGAAGGGCCCCACATCCCACATTTTTAGTAAAAATAGACAGCAGCTATTTTCTTTAGTCAGGCAGAGGGAAACCACAGCACTGTGTTCTTGGTCCTTCTGGTTTCTGGGCTGTGCCTTTTGAAATTGAAAATTTCGGGCCCTTTCCCAGATTTCATGGTCTTCCTCCTGTATTCCCCAGTGTCTGTGGAGCAGCTGGGAGGCAGCCCCTCTGGCCAGAGCTGTGCTCAGTGGCAACCATGGCCCATGAGGCACAGGGGGAAAATGAAGCCTGTTGCATAAGAAAAGTGTTCCTTCCAGATGATGACTTGGCAAAACCATTGCCTCTGCAAGCCACATTATCAGGCTAGGAAGGCAAATTACAGGCTGCAGGCGTCCCCAGAAGCCTATTGTGTGGGTGTGCAGAGGGGAAAGAGAAAATTCCAGGAAAGCCAAATTTTGGACACTGCTGTCCATAGATAGTCAGCTTCCTGGCCTTGGTAACAGAAACATTAAAAAAGGAAATTCCTTCAGAGTAAAAATTAAAGAACGGATAGCCTCCAGACTTCCAGGATCTCCAACCAGCAGTGGTGTTCTTTGCTGAATCATAAAGCAGGCTCATTTTTTTGGTATGCTTTTGATGAACTGAGGAGATTGACTAGCAGCTGGAGCTTTTAAAGTGGCGATGCAGATGCAGACCTGATTCTGGTAAGCATGGATGTGATAGCCATTCAGAAGGGGTATTTCTGAAAGCTGTCTTCTGCAGGAATTTTCTAGCTACATCACTTGGCATCAGCAGAAGGTCTAGCTCCAAAGGCTCTCAATGAAGCTGTATTTTTTCCACACTGCTTTCTGATGCATTTAGGGCTGCCTCCCATCCAGTTTCAATCTACCAAGAACTAAGCCATCCTCATCCTTGGTCATACTGCAACTAGTGTCACCAGTGACATAACATGAAACTGCTCAGCGTACATGAAGGACTCAAGAACCAAATCCAATGAACAAATAACCACATGATTTGCTGCAGGAAAACCCCCAAATAAAATGAAAAGCAGGTACCATTTTATGCATGAGAGGGGAAGAGCGCAAGCAGTACTTCACCCTTTCTGCTTTGAGGATTTCAAAGCACTTCAATCTGTTGTATTTCACATCCAGTTTTCCCTAGCAGTGCTGATGAACATGAGCTGGTGTTAGCAGGACAGCAGCTTCAGGCACACACAGCATACTGCTCCCACAGCTGTTCCATGGCTCTCTGGGCAGGGGAGCTGAGGATTTCCTGGTCCCGCTCCCATGCTTCTACACAAGAAAACCATTTGTCCCCATTGATGTCTTTCTCTCTTTTGTTATATCTCATCCATTCTTAAAATTTGGAAAAATAAATAAATAAAAAGCTTTCACTGAATTGAAGCGCGTCTGGGAAAAGTGTAACACTGCATGATTTGGCCCAGGGGACGTGTTTCCTAATAGCTTTCCCATTACTGGCAACCACTGCATTCCCTTTCCTCTGACTTGGTCAGACTTTTGAGTACAACTAATTAGTTCAGAGTGATATCATCTGAATACCGAGTCTCTGCAGCGCTCCGATGCGGCCAGCTCTGGTGTACACAAGCCTTTGGAAGAAAGCTCCATGTTTCTAAGATCAAAATGCAAGTTTTCTGTCAACTTAACTCCCCATATTAGAGAAGCTTTTGCTGCAATTTGGACCAATCCTCTATATAAACGGAAAAAAAGTGTGATACTGGTTAAGTATATGCTACATCCACTGCTTGTACACCCAAGCATGCCCGTTTCTGGGAAATGCATCAGTTTAGCAACATCAGTTTCTTAACTAAGATTATTAAAGGTGATAAATAGTTGGATCTAGGACTCCCTCTGCTTCAGGGGTTTCCAGAACAGAATGAAAAAGCAACAGCAAAGAGGTGTGAGCGGAAACTGATAGAAACACAGCTGTATGCAAGCACTTCACTGACAATTCCCCTTTGGCAAATCACTTAGAAGATTTCCAGATGCAGTAATGGCTTTGGGGTGTCTCTGTTTTGGAGCAGCTGGGCCAGATCTGACCCCAGTGGAGCCAGGCAGGCTGGCAACAGCTAACAATTAAATGCAGTTCCACCTGACTTTATGCAAAAAGTATTAACGCAAGTTTGTCTTCACCTGTCATTTTAGCAGCTGTTATCTGCCCCAGTTCCTTTTTCCTAACAAATTCTAAAATTAAGCCCCATTTTCACTGACTCAGACCCATGACACAGTAAGCCAGCCCCAGGTGAATGTTCAGTTTTGCTCCTAAATCAGACATTTTAGAAACTAGCCAAATTCTGCTGGTAAAGACAGAAAGATAGACTGAAAAAGAAAAAAAAGCAAAGTTGAAACCAATCAATTTGGAAAGCCCCCACTTGTGATATATTTAGTTAATTTCAGGGGAATATCTGTGGTAGCCAATTATGCAAATTATTAAAAATTTCTACCCTGAAATTTTACGTACGAAATACACATTCTTTCAACCACCCTTCCCCATGCCCAGGCTTCCTGCCCTTTTCATTCTCTAACCTGAAATGATGTTGTCTGTGTCTCACGTGCCCCTGTATGGAAGACTGGATGTGTTTGGGTTTTTCTAAGAACACTGGGTTGCATGGCATCTTTCATTTGATGTGGTGCCTGCTTGCCAGTGCCAACTGCCAGCTGGAGCCAGTACACCAGTTCCCATCAGCACAGGCAGAATTTGCCACAGGCTGCACAGCAGGAAGGGAAATGATGAGGAAGGAGACTGGTCTGGCTGGAATAGAACAGGGAGAAGGAAAAACTTTACAGATCTGCATTCTGTGTTGCTGCTGCCAAGCAGCCTGGTGTGCCATAGGACAGCACCTTGAGCCTGCAGCACAGCTGCTCCCTGGGTACTTGCACCTGGCCATGTTTCTCAGGACCCTAGAACGACAGAGCAAGTAGCAGAAGCACAGCAGCAAGGCTGCAGTCAGCCAGCACTGCGAGGCAGCAGAGTGAGCAGTGGGCTGGCAGTTATGAGGGCTGGGTTTAACTTGGATGGCCAGGTGGAAGGTGAGGCCACCAGGTAATGGACATGTATCTGCACAAGGATGAACGAGGACACTGGTCTTCACTCACCTTTAGACAAGCAGAGGATAACAGCAGCATCACAGTGCTGCTCCACTGAGGGATGCAGGCTGGGCCTGAGCAGACTGAGCTCTCTGGCTGCAGAGATTCCACAGTGCCAGAGATGGGAGGGCAGGAATGTCATCAGAGCTGAGTCCGTGCCAGGTCTGAGTCCTTGGAGGGAGGCAGGACAGGACAATGTATGTGTGGGCCTAGGAGTGTTTAGGGGAAAGAAAGAAACAGATTGATACTCCCTGACTTTCCAGCTAGCGGTGCACCTGGCTTGCTGCTCCCTTCCAGCATTGGCTGAGCATACCCTACAAGAGCTCTGAACTGGAGGCACCTTGGTGGCAAGCTTTTACCATGAGCCTGCTAGCTACCCTTGTTTCACACCCTGCTGTAACTGAAAGGAAACATCCGGCACCAATGCGGCCTCGCCCAGACAGTGCCTGCATGGGCAGAGGGCACTGAGCTGAGCCGCTTCTAGCCCACATCTGTGCATGGCAAACCCCCAGCTCTGCAACCTGAGGGACTGCTCCAAAGCCCCATTTTGCAGCCAGCCTGCTTTGCACACGTTAGGTCAACACATCCAAGACAGAACGCATCTTCTCCACCCAGGCAGTGAGGAACATACGCAGCAGTTCAGATGGCAGTCAGGGAAGAATAAGTTTGAGTACCTACAAGTTGCAGTGATTAAGTACAGGCAAAGGAAAAATGTCACACCTCTGTGTTAACAAATGGAAATAAGATACAATCCACACAGCAGCACAGGGCATTGCTCGGAAGTCTCTTTTGCTGACTAGACTATCAGCATGCTCGCAAACACCCCTTCCCCAGGGCCACAAATGTCAGTGTATTTACTGTGACTGCCACATCCCAGTACCTCTGCACATCTCAGCAGATAGAAGATCAACTTCACTGAAATGCGAATGTCCACAGTAACACATGGATGCATTTCTCCCAGCACTTCTACTAATTGTACGTTATCTACATATGCTTCTGCATTCATATCACAATAGTTATTGACATCAACAAAATGCTAATGAGACACACACTGTGAGTGCATGTACATCACTGAGCAAAGAGCATTTCTGCTGTACTTAGATCTCTAGTGGAGCAATTCCAGCAGCAGTCTGATACATTAACCATTTCTTCCAACACCAACCTACTGCTCCATGCATGTTTGGAGCCCTGCAGCACAGCATTACAGCTCCTGCCTCTCCTAGCACCATACCAGTGAGGAATATACTTTTGCCTCTTGAGCCATCATAAGCAGAAATCAGTAGTGGCTTATATGGCTGTGCTGAGCTGGAAAAATTGATACTGTGCCCTATTCCTACAGTAGCCACCCAATGAGACCTGTTGCCTTGTGCCCTCTTGGTCCATGTGAGCAGAAACACTCAGGAGATGGGAATGAGATGTACTGTCACACCAGCATACTGTCAGCCCCTGCAGGGATACTGCTGTAACAATTAAACACCAGCTTCCTTCCCACAGTCAACTGACAAACAAATAGGCTCCTGCAATCAGGCATGAGTGCTTCTGAGCTTATTTTTGTAGCTCTTCAGCATTCTTTACATGTTGAGGTGGCAGAGCATGTCCTCAAAACAAGCAATAACGTCCAGACAGCTAGCAGCCTGCTGTGGGCATGGGGACGGGAGCATAGGACATGAAAGTAGGCTATGTGTGCACCCACACAGGGATCTTCCACATCACACTGAAGAACCCAAGACTGCTGTCACTATGTTGAAACTGTTCCCCATCAGCAGCTGGGGAAGGAGAGATGATGGGATGGCAGTGCTTAGACTGCAAAGTAGTACAGAAGTATCCCCACCTATGGAAGGAGAAACTGGGGTACAGAGCACTGAAAGCATTTGCTGGGTGCTCCCAGCAGACAAGGCCACCTGGAAAGGGAGTGTACAGTTCCCAGCACAGTGCTCTCCCTGCCCAAGCCAGGGCTCAGAGCTCTCCCCACCACAATCAAACAGGTTGCAGGCACATCATCAGTGTTGAGCTCCACTCAGAACCATTACTGTGCGCTCAGTGCAGGAGACACAGCGCTCTTGCCCCAGGCACTGATCTGTACAGCACTCACTTGCACATATTTTCCATTGCTCTGTGATGTAGGGCTGTAAACTCCTCTCTAGGCCATATCCCATAGCCCAGCAAACAAAGGGACCTTGCAACTGATGTTGGCTCCTCATCACCAATTTGGCAGGGAAACTCCCTGCCCAGGGCCAGCGTGCCAGTCCCAGAGCAAGCTCCAAGCAATGGCAATTGCATATCAGCTGAGCAGCCCCATGTCACAGCTGCTGATTATCTGTAACAGCTTGGAATTGGCAGCATGGAGTAAGAGGCTTGACAGGCCTACTAGAAACTTATTACCATAAAAACAACTTCTTCCTCATATATTCAACCCAAAGCCCACTGCAAGCAACAGAAAGGTGCTAGCCTGGCAGCTTTAGATGCTCAAACTGGAGATGCTGGTTTGGACCCACATTTTCTTCTCCTGTATTTTAGACCAGTCTGGTCCCCTGACCAACCTGAACTTAACATGACCCTCGAGAGAGCTCAAGGAGAGACCTCTATCACCCAGCACAGCAGAGCAAGCAGGAGAGAATGAAGAGTACAGAGAGCTGCAGGCAGCAAGTGAAAGAGTCATGTAATGGACAAAACAAAGCAAGGAGGATGAAGTGAACTGCTTTCCTTGTCCTGTGACAAATGCGTGCGGCTCAGCTGGCAAGGTGACAGGAGGAAGTGGTCCCATCAGATTCATCCAAGGACCTTTTGTTTCCCAGGCTGAGCTCTGAGTGGCTGAGCTCAGTTTGAACCACTCAGGAAAACTGAGTGGTTTTCCCAGGCTGAGCTCAAAATACACAGAATGGAAAGCAGAAGGACTTGTTTCTCCTCCCACCTGAGCTCCAAGAGCTTCTTGCATTCAGAAAAGGCAAATGTCAAATTGGCACAAGATTCTGACTTTTCAGTGTAGACCAAGAAAGAAACTGGGAAGATTCATGCATGCATGGAAAACCAGAAGGAAAGAAAATGGATGGCAAGGAAGCAGAGGGGAAAAGCTAGATCAAGGGCTGAATTTTCTAAGGCACTCAGCAGCCAGCAAATCTTTTTGTTCTCAAGGCAGTGGTGGCAGAACAGTCTGGATTACTCTTGGAGACAGCTGAGCTTTTTCTTCTAAACCTGTCCCCTCCCAGTCCACATCTAAGGTGAAGATTTCACAGAGACCAGAGCTGTTTGATTTGAAGATGTAATCCTGTGGTCAACACTGAAGAGCATGGCTCTGGTTATCTGAACAGACACTCTGAGAGAGCCATGGCCTGCACTAAGGCTGCCCCACCTGGGAACACATGCCAAGCCCAGCGTGCTTAAAGGTGACCTGGCCATCCTCCTGCAGGATCCAGCCTCTCAGCTACATGGCGTTGCCCTGTTCGGCAGCTGACAGTCTTTGCAGAACATGAGGGAAAATATAATCATGGTCTGAAAAACTCAGGTAAGTCAAGCATACAGCACAGCAGCTGATCCCAGGAGATGATGAGGCCAGGAGCAACCCCAGTTTACCTCCAAGGGTTAACAAAAGAGTCCAGGTCAGCTGGGAACTGGATGAACTCTTAATGGCTACAGAGAGGGAAAGAACAGGAGGCCCTGGAGGGAAAAAAGAAAGTTTGGAAGTGGTAGGAGATGACATTTAAGAGACCTCGCTGCTACTTAGATCTCTTATATACCCTATAATTGGACAAGGAAACTGGAGTGACTCCAGGTCCTTTGGGTCCTTTTGAGAAAATAGCTCAAGCAAACAAACAAAAAACAACAACAACAAAAAAAAACCCACCAAAGACAAGAGGATTGACCCGTCTGATGTTGAGAGCAGATGCATCAGCAGAAAGTAGCCCCTGGGAGCCCCAACACAGTCCAGTGTTCTGTTGATGTCCACTGGCTTGCCTGGCATTGCCAAAGGGCATCAGTGCATTGCTTGCTATTTTGGACACAGACCCTTTCCTGTGGTCATGCTCTGGGGCAAAAGAGTTGCACACATGTTTGCAGTTAGCACTTGGTGCTTGGTTCACAATGGAGCTGTTGGAGGAATGATTCGATTCCCTGCCGCAGACATGGGGTTAGCTGGCAGCTCCCTCAAAACAACGAACAGGAGATGTGCTGCAAAAAAGCACAACAGAATATGGAAGGGCTTCATTTTGGAACAAAAGCTGTGACCAGCTCCGGTGGAGCCAGGAGCAGATTCTACTTGGAACAAAAAAAAAAAAAAAACAAAAAAAAACAACCTTTTTGCTGGCGTCTGTAGTGAAAGGAATGAGATCTGGGTCTTCTTAGTGAATTGCTGGGTCTGGGCGTGCTTGAAAGGTTTCCTAGAGACAACAGTGCAGTGCATGGAAATATTTTCCATTTGCAACAGCACTCCTACCTCGTTCTTCTCAGTGCACCAACCTAAGCATGACCTTTTGGGGTCTGACAGCTAACAACCAGTCCTGGCTCCTGCCACTTCCTTTCCAGCCTGCAATGCCAACTTCTTACAACTCTTAAGCAAGATTGCAAGTCAGAAAGGGCTCAAATATTCTCTGGATATCAAAACTACCTTACATTGTAAGAAACGTAATACAGATGCTAAATCACATGCTTCAGAGTTGACATCAATAACAGCTCTTGCAAATTATCCCTGGTCTTACTTATAGGTAGTTCTGCATTCCTTGGAGTCAGGTCTCAGCAGCGCAGCAATTTCTATTTCCTATATCTTAGCAATTTTCCCAGAGAGAATGGGCAACATTATCTTCCCCATTCAGACTATATGAAATACCATTAAAATATATAATAAGTGTTTGTAGTAAAAACAAAAAGCACACACCAGAGTCAGGAAGTGTCAGTGCTTTGTGATTGTCTCATAACTCCTTCCTGTCCTGCTCATTAGCCTGGACAGACCATATGCCTCAGTTTCCCTCCAGCAAAAGGAGATAATGGAGGAATATAACTTTCCATCAAATTCAGTGAGATTGCTACCAGAGGCACCAAAGTACACATGTGCAAGTGAGTGGGCATATATGTTTATTCTACATTTATCTGGCACCAGGCCTACTCCATTCATATTTAGGTGATTAATCATTAATTATGTTAATTTATTAATGGTGCTAAAGGCCTTCAAGATGGTAGAAAATTCCCAGGCTAAAGAAGTTACACAATGATGTCTTCAAAACAGTGCTATAAAGCATTTAAGTAGAGGATTTAATTCTCCCTGAAAATTACATCAAGCAATGAGACAACTCAGATCAGACTCTTGGAAAGGGACCTAGTAATTAACTTTGTGTAAATTAATGAGCCTCAGTCAAGATTTGGAGGCTTTAATAGCTAAATGCTAGCTTTTGTACGGACAGCTCCCAGACAGCACCCTGAAGTGGCCTGCCTCCTTGAAATGCTCCAGGATCAGAACCAGCAGCTATGATTTGCCTTACAATGGTACAGAAGCCCCCACCCCCAGATCTGAGCACAGTGCTGCCATGCACTCAAGGAGAGACTGAAGAGGTGCCAATCCAGCTAGGTAAGGTGGACATAGGGGTTGCATGAGAATCTGCCAAGGAGGGCAAGGACAATTTGGGCTCTGGTTTCCTGGGTGAAGCTGCTCGAGTCCAGGCTGCTGCCAAAGGCACTGCTCTGCCCGCCACCAGTCCTCCAGCACAGCCTTTGTGCCCACTACTGGGCCAAGTTCCACAGGGCAGGGCTGGGATCCAGCCGCCTGTAAGCCACTCTGCTGGGGCCACTGTGTGGAAACAGGCTTCCTCCTTTCCTCAGCCCAGAAAAAAGCTTTACTCATCCCACCATGCAATGGGATCACAGTGGCAAAGCTGTTTAACTGTATTTAAATTAATGTATCTGCAAAATAAAACAATACAAAGGACTTCCTGTCAGTATGACCATGGGCTTCTACTGCTTGCACGGCACTGGCACATAAACCTCCCCAGTTCAGCTGCAGCTCACAGTGGTGGAGCGTGGGCAGAGCTTCGTCCTGCCACACTGCTAGGTGGGGAGCAGGCAGAACACAGTGTCAGTAGCAGAGCAGCAAAGGAAACGCTCGTTACTATGTGAAACACAGAAACTAAGAGTTTAATTATAAAAGGAAATCGGAGCTGGGTCGCTACAGCCTAAAGACAAATGAGGGGAAAACAAAACAAAACACCAGGAGATTTTACAGAGGCCACCGGACATGAGCACACCTTGTGGTCCTGTCTGTCTGTCCAGCTGCACTGCTGCAGCCCAGCTGACCGCAGTGGGTCTCCCTGCAGGACTGCAGTTGGGCAGAAAATATTCTTCCCATCCCACAAACATCTTCCTGTTCTGCATCAGGATTATACCAAGAGAAATGGGCCCCGAAACATGCTTCTGCTAAAGAAAAGCAGTCCTTAGTACACATCATATAAAGCTCCATTCCTGCTGGAAACTGGTTCATAGCAGACATGGGAGCATCAGTTCTGCTGGCAGTGAGCACTGCCTGGCTTTGCTGCTCCTGCCAGTGTTTGCAAGGCCCTCACGAACCATGCCATGACTGAGATGTGGGAGGTCAAAGCCTGGCTCCAAGATATGCTTCCTCAGGCTACAATTCTCAACACTTACCCAATATGGATGCCTACAGCCAGCACGGACACCCATTCTCTTGCCCTTGTCTGCTTCAATGCTGGTAAAGAAAAAAACATTAAGAAAATGAGAAGTGTTCCCACCAAGGAATGCAAACTGGGACACACTGGGTTTGCACAGGGCAGGACATGGGCTGCGGGCAGCTCTCCTTCAGCACCCAGTTCATTGCAGCCCTTACCAGTAAGGAACTCACAAAGGCCATAGTTGCTCCGCGACTCATTTGCAAAGCCCCTGCTCATGCCCACCCTCCTCCCATGCCTTCTACCACCTCCTGGCAGAGCAGACTTCCTTGATTCATCTTCTCACTTTGCCACCTCACAGCTCTTTACCAGGCTTTTGCAGATGGTGTCTCAATACCTAATCGTGCACACCACCTCCTGCATTATCTGGGTCCTGGAAGCCACCCCACAACAAGCATCCCTACCAGAAAGGTCAAAGATAAGAAGGTTCCTTTGTGCTCCACCTCCCTGCCTAGGTTTCTTAGAATCTAGCTGCCTTCAAGAGAAGAAAGAAAACAAAAAACTGCAAAAGTCCCAGCACTGACTCTTAACACCTAGGTGAGAGGAAGAGGTTGCCTAAGGCATGAGCAGGACCCTATCCCTACATACAGGGAAGGCAAAGGGCAGCACTTACTGCACTTCCGAAGGTAGCTCTGCAACCACAACTGCAGGCCAAGCAGGTGATCAGCCTGCACAGGAATATACGTGCAGGACAAGAGAATCCACTCTTAGCCCTTAAGAGGTAGCGATGCATTGCACTAGTGCACTTCTAACTGCTGCAGGCTGGCAGACATTCTATGAACTAAAAGGGCATTCAGACAGGGTGAGATTGATTTTGGTGCTAAGAGGCAGTACAAAGCCTGATCTACCTCCAGACCCTGTGCTGGGGCTGGTGACGGGCAAGAGACAAGCCCTTCCCAGGACAGGACCCAAGCACTCAGCTAGCATCCAGGCTAAAGGCACAGAGCAAAATTCACTACTCATTACCAGCTCTGAGCTTTGGAGGGGCAGCTATAGGGGACACAAACCGATTACTGCAACTGGGCAAAAATAACCTACATTTAACCAGTGATAAACTGGAAGCTACTTTGATGACAGCTGATGGAGAAGTAAGACCATACATACTGAATCACATCTCCAAGGCTCTTGTATTTCAAATATGCTTAACTTTTTCCATCACAGCTCCTGCAGCTTAGGCCAATAGCGACAGTTTCAGGAAATCCCATCATTGCATTTTAACAATGATGAATTAGTTGTACCTGTAACATGCTTTGCCAGTGTAGATTTGCACAGGCAGCACAAATACTGCTGCTGCTTCTCAACAAAGAAAACCCACAGAACATGCATTCAGCTGATAACTAGAACAAAACATAGGTGTCTCTGCTAGTCAGACTCCTCTTCCTCTCTCACTAGGAATGGAGATGAAGAACATGAGCATCCAGAACGGACTGGCATGTGCTCATCACATTAACAGGTGCACACATTTTCCCTGCAGGGAGGAGATTCTGCATGGCCCCTAGCCATACACACTGCCTCATAGAATCATAGGGGTTGGAAGGGACTTCAAGAGATCGAGTCCAAACCCCCTGCCAAAGCAGGTTCCCTACACCGGGTAAACACTCAGTTTCCCCTTCTACAGTGTGAGGCTGATGGAGATTTCAGAGGTCTTGACATTTTTGTAATTGCTGCATTTTCATGTTCTGTTGCTTTTTCTTAATTATTGACTGGGCATATAAATACCATCTGCCCAAGGGTATAGCACGGAAAGTCAAAGGCCCATGTCACTGATTTATGAGACCTCCATTCAGTCCAGTTTGCTTCCCTCTGTAGTTCCCATGGGAAAAGTTGCTTTTCACTTCCTTTCCAAAAATCTCCTGTATGGTATGCCTGGGAGCTGCTAAACCTCTTTTTGCCTTTGCCACAGTTTTCTCCAGCAACATGAGCTGGATAGGCTGCTTCTCCCTTCTGCTGCATTGAATTTGGTAAGGAAGCAAAGATGCCAAGTTAATAGGAAACATGAGCATTGTATTTTTACTTATGAAAGCAGCAATTACGTTAGAAACTTTGGTGATCCAAAATAATACACAGTGCTGATGAAGCAATCAGCACATGTAAACACTAATGGAAAGCATCCTACTGTCACACAGCACCCCTGCTACTGTATGCAGCTGTTATACCACCACCTACAGAAACTGAAATATCCATTAACCTTCTGCTCCCAGAAAAAAGGCTGCTGCCAGAGGATGGGATCGAACTCATGAGAACCCACTCAAGCCTAAACTGACAAATGTCTGCCTTGGTCTTTTTGCTTTACAGTCAACACAGTACCTTTTGCTTTAGCTCTCTATTCCCCCAGTAAATCCATTCCCCAGCCCTCCCTACTAGGCTGCTACATAGTGATGAGAAATGCCTGCATGAGTTGTTTCAGGACAGAGATTATTATGCATCTATAAGAGAGGGGACTCACATTCATGTAAGTGACAGCTATTACAGCAAACAATCAACCAGAGATACCAGAAACACTAACTACATGCCCTGGAAACTCCTACTTGGGTCAGCAGATTTACTCAGCTCCATATACTAATCTGATGATCATAGAAGCTGTACATCTTTCATTTGCAGGCATACACGAGATTACAGTTGATCCTAGTTAGCTAAAAAAATAAACTGTGCAATAGTACTTCTAGACCTGGGAGGGACTGGAGCTAGGAGATGCTGCAAAACAAAGACCAGACTCCTATCTTTGTAGTTCTAACCATCCAAACCCTGGACACCTCCTGCACTGATGTGAGTGCTCAGTCTGAACTCACAGTCTGCACTTCTGAAGAGCAGAAAGGTCACCCTATGACTAATGACAGCGGGGCCGCAGGGTGCTGTGCCTGTGCACTACCTGCTGAGACAGTGAGACACAGAGGGCTCAGGCAGGGCTGGCATTTGCCATCAGTTAGACCCCTGAGGCCTCACTGATTTCAACAAGCTCCCATCTGCAATGTGAAACAAATGGGAGTCCATTCAGTCCTGCAATATGCAAACTCAGCTTCTACCACCATTTAGCTGACAAACACGGTAGAAGTACGTACATTTATTTACTTCCTGCACAGTGTAAGTTAAGAAGGAGAAAACAGATGCTCAGCAACGATCTCTGCTCACCTGCTGAGATTGATGGTTGGATGCACAGCTGAAAACTACAGTGGTGCCTTACAGACAGACTAGTTTCCTCTTCCATCTCCTGCCACTTGCACCTGCAAAGCTGCTTGCAAAAGCCCTGCAGTCCCAACTGGGCGCTTAAGGAATATGCGTCTGGCTGTGTATGTGGACACTTCTGAGCTCACTCTGCAAACCACTTTGGATAGTCTAAGCTGAAATAGTGTCCTGGCAACAGAAATTACACTGATAGTCTTCAGCCATCAAAGAATTCTGCTGTGTTTAGGCCAACTCTGCGTCCCACATTTACCCTTCAGCTTTGCAAGCTGATAATTTCAAAAAGCTTTAGCAGCTGCATTGAAAAGAAGAAAAATACCACACAGATGTATGTGAGGCAGAAAACAAAAGTGGCATAAGCCATTTGAAGGCACACAAAGCATCCCAGTGGTTATTTCCCTGCATGCAGTGTCACAATTATGAATACATAAGACCCTTCCAGCTCCAGTGCAATCTCTGCTGCTTTCATACACAATTAGAGGCACTGGTAGCACTATTACACATGCTGACAGCACCAAGATACTCTAATCAGAGCTGAGACTCTCCTCTGCCAAGCTCAGCACTTACTCTAATGATGCTCATCACCTGGAGTACCACAAACCTACATCAATCAAGTTATGCAGTGCAAAGCAACTGACCTACATGTCAGAATCCTATCAGGCCAGGGCTGGTGAGGTGGCCTGGGCAACCATAGCTGGCTCTGTGCAAGATGACAGAAAAATGCTGAGACTGTTTTTGGCTAACAGTGAGAAGTGTCACAACCCCAGCTGAAGAATTTGGGGAAATCTCTGCACAATTAGTCTTTCTGGGGTATTTCCAGCAGAGAGGTCGATTCAGGCTCTGATTATGAATGAAATCAAATACAAAGGACAAAAAGACCTCCCATATTTAATAATTTTCTGTCTCAGGCTGGTAATTTAAACAGGGCTAGTTTGAAAGGTACTTCCCACAAGCCTGAAGTCCATCTGTGCTTGCCCAAGCTCAGCTCCTCCATAAGACATGTATACAGAAACTAGATCTGTCCTGAAGACAGCAAATCCCCAAATACTTGAATTTCAGACAGACCACTTTCAAGTGGAAAGCCCTTGCAAGAGAAAATCCCAGCTGCACATCAAAGCACCACTGAGAAGCAGGTTTGTGGAAATTACTTCTGGGTCAGAGCAAGTGGATTTGTGTGCGTCTGCATGAGGCAAGGACCTGCTCTGCTCTGCCTTCCTTGTGCTGGTAGAACGTCACTTAAATAGCTCTGCAGTGGCTGCACAGAGGAGTGCAGGATGGAACAACTGGCATGGGAATACACTGTGCCTTACTTCTCTGGGGCAATACATGTGGTAGTAGGCTACAAGGTCACAAGAAAGCTGTTTTGGGCCTCACCTCATCTTGGAGTTCACATAATAACGAGGTCTCTGTACTTGGACTTACCTCCACTGCAGAAGGAAGTGCAATTGGCTGTTCTGCTCTTTGTGCAGGGAGTTTGATGTGGGCCATCAGCCACAAAGGCTGGACACTGAAAATGAAACTGGACACTGCAGCAATTAAGCAGGAGCACATTCCATATGCAGCATGGCTGGCTTGTGCTCTCTTGGAAGAAGCAAACAAGATACTGCCTCACTGACCTACAGGGCTGCCCCTGGCTACAGAGACCTACAGGCTCTCCCATTTGCTCAAGCTGCAGATCCTGCATTGGCAGTACCCTTGCCACCCCCACTACATGCACAGGCATGGGGCGGGAGGACACGAGCCAGACCTCCTGGACCAGCTGGCTTCTGCTCTCAGATAGTTGATAAAAATCTTACTTAGCTGCAGAAAGAAAAACCCCTGTCTCCAGATCCTAGCAGCAGTCCTGGCACTAACCCTTGCCAGAAGGCAGGCTCCTTCCCGAGCTGCAGCCGAGGCAGACGCCAGACATTCTGGTTGTGCCTTGTCAACTCCTGGAGGACTTTCTCCCCTCCTGAGCTATTGCTTATATTCTCTTGTTAACACTTATTTTATCTTGGGATCTATCACACGTCAAATCTGCTTTCATCAATAACTGGGCTGGGGGTGGAGGAGGGGAGTGAGAAAAGAAGGCTTAGGAAAAACTGCTGCCTTGAGTTAATATGCAGATCCACTGCAAAAGATGAACAAGAGAGGGAAGCAGAAAAAGAAACCTAGTGCCAGGTTGGGTGGCAAAACCCACATCTTAGCAAAACACTCAGATTTCTGAGGGAAAAGCCAGCTCCACAGTTTGGGCTCTCCCAGTTCTGGGCTCCAGCTCCAAAATCCTGATTCCAAGGAGTTCTGGAAGAACAGATTTTTACCTTGACCTTGCTCGTTTGCCTTTCACTTGCTGCTTAAGTTTGGTGGAAATCTCTAATAGTGGTTAGGGAACAGCCTGTTATCAGCGAATAGATTTTCTGTTTCTTGGAAGTCATCAGATTTGTCTCGACCCCTCAACACATGTACTGTGCTGCCACAGAAGTTGCTGTGCAGCCAATTAACCAAGCCCTTCCAGAGCCCTTGCCCCTTTACAACACCCCTGTCCTGTTCCCACTGTACCCCCAATGGAACATGCAGAAAACCTTGCAAATGGTCCCAAGCACAAGACTTCCCACCAGGCAGGATCTGGGCAACCCATCCCCCCCTGCATGCTGGCTGCCACACATGCAGCATGACCCAGAACAGGGCATGCTGCCCGGGGGTAAGCAGGTGCTCTGTGCTTTTCATCCCCCTCTCCTCTTTTCTCTCTGCATCCTATATCAGTCTGTGATTAAATCGAGCCTGTTTAACCGCCACAGCCAGATGTGGGGACCCCATTCATTATAGAGAAAAAGGAAAGAAAAAATGGCACGTGGTAACAGTTGTCTGCATGTGAAACATGGCCTGCAGTCCTCTGTATACCCTGAAGCCACAGGATCCTTGCTTGGGGTGTGGGAACTCATTTTATCAGGCCTTCAAAGACACAGACAAAAAAAACCCAACACCTTGCTGTAGGTGAGGCTGAGGAAACATATACAGTGCGAGACATTGCATGCCCTCCCAGCTCTTAGCCTTCCTTGCCCAAGGGGGCCATTCCAGCACAGACCCAGTTTTACCCATGTCCACAAACCAATGGAATCCCTGCTATCCTAGCTTCACAGATCCTGTCCCTCTGGCCAAAGCAGAGGGTTTCACAGCTGCAGAAAGCTTGCTCCATGCCTGCCCCTGGAGCAGCCTTCCCTGTTCCTCATCACCCTGAGCTCCAGTGAATGCTTCCCATCATACTTCAGTAGGTGCCCTATTGTCTGACTATTGCCATCGCCAGACAGGATCCTTGAGGGGACAAAGGCTGACAGTCTCCTGAGATTTGCACAGCAGAGGGTAGGTAAGCAGGGCCAGCAGCACAGCCAGGGTAAGCCAAGAGGGCTTACAGAGAGCTTCAGACTCAGAGAGGAAGAAGTGGAGATGCATGGGAGGAAGGAAGGGAGGAGAACAGAAAGGAGATGATATACGTCCCCATGCCCAGCACAGGGAGATGAGCATACAGTGAAGCCTATCGTGTCCTCCCAGCTGGCCTGAGCCCTCAGAGACATGCCTGTGGGTTGCAGGCCGTTGAGAACAAGGCTGTCATCACTGTGAGGCTTTATCAGTGGCTGTTTCTTCTTTCTTTCTGTCTTGTTCCCAACTCTTGATTTCCAAAAAAGGTGGGAAATGTCACAGAATCAGCAACACATCCTGAACAGCTGGTGCCACCCTCTATCTCTGCCTCACCCCTTGTCCCTGCTGCTTCTGGGGCCCCCAGAGAAGCAAACTGCCCAGCCTGGCTAACAGGGCCTGAGGAGCGATGCTACACCACAAGTCTGGAGCACCGCAGACCTCCGAAGAGAAGAGTTCAAAAGAGTTCATGGCTCCCACTAGGTTTGATTGATTCAAGACTTCTGTAGACTAACAGCTTTCTGATCAGGCTCCTGGATAAAAGACCAACTGGAAGAAAAGAAAAAAGAAGCTTTCCCAACATAGGCTTATTCCATTATATGATCTGGAGACTTTTTTCTTTTTGTCTCAAGGAGGTGAGAATAGGTGGGAGAGGGTAAGGTTTTTCAGCACCCAAAACCTTTCACAGAGCAGCTGGTATGAAGATAGTCTTACATTTCCAATGTTATTTCTGTATTTCCAGGATCGCATTAGGAAGAAAAAGAGTCTTTCATCAGACTCCAAGCTACAATTTACAGATAGAGGCATTTCCTTAAAGTACTTTGCTAAGGAACGCCAACATTTTTAAAACAATAGATTTTAACAGGTATTTAGAGGTGATGGTAATCCCACTAAACCCCACTCTTGCAAAGCTAGGCAACTGATAGCATTACAGCCCTCCCAGTCACATCAGTGATGGTTCTTAGGCTACCTTACTCCATTTCAAAGAAGTGCACAAAGTTGCTATATACAACAACCAGCAGCCTAGCCAGATCCAAACACTATTCTAAACCCAGTGCTACAGTCAGTGCGGCCAGAAGAACACAGAATAGCCTGTGTTATGTCCCTCCACCACTGTGGAGAGCACCTCAGAAAGCCAGTAAAACTTCTCAGTCCAACCCAGGATGGTTTTAGCAAGCAGCATCCAGGTGTGAGCCCTAGTTGAGGCATGTGGGCTCTTCAGAACCCATCCAAACAGCTTCTCTGGCCTGCAGAAATGAGAAGAGTTCAAAAGAGGTATTCCAAGCCCAGTTGGGAGATAAGCAAATTCGCAAAACTGTAGCTCAGAAATTTCCGAGTTTACGTTCTACCCACTCACAGCATAGCCCATCATCTGCAGGAATTGATTATGCTGGCCCCACATGCCCCCTGCCTGGGGACAACACAAATAGCTTTGCCTTGCTCAGCTGGAGGAAACTGCCCCAGCCGGATCCAGAGAGTAGCAGGATCCCAGCACCCAGTTAGATCTCCGCCTGGAGGAGCAGGATTCCTCCCCCACCCCACCCTGGAAGGGCAACACCCACTGCGTGGTTTCCTGAAACAACAGATATTTGTCAAAGACAGCAGTAAGAAATGCAAAGGTGGTAAGTGGTCTCTGCTGAGCTGTGCATGTTGCCACTGCTCATGCTCTGAGGTAAGGGTATCACCCTGTGGGACCAGCAGCAACAGCCTTGCTCTTCGCAAAGTATCAAAGGCATGTGCAAAGCAACTCTGGCTCAGAGCAGACATGGCTTCCGCTGGCAGGCTGCTAGCCACAGAGGAAAGTGTGCAAAAAGCAGGGAGGAGACATTGTCCTGGCCTAACTTCACTGCTCACATCTGCATTACCAGTGAAAGAGCCCATCTTGCCGTGCAGCACCTCCTCCAGTAAGGAGGAGACATCTACAGGTCAGACAGATGCTTGAGGTGAGGAGTAGGCTGCAGCTCCAGGACACACGTTCTGCTGAACATGCCACTGGCTCTCTCTGCCACTGCTGTGAAAATACTGATTTACTGCATACTCCATAGCAAGGGGCTGCATCAGTGCTTGCTGCATCCAACATCTGGCATGCCCGAGGCGGCTGCAGACAGTTTGACAGGGCAAGGATGGTGACAGAGAACAACAGGACTGGCCATAGAGCTTATGCACTTCAGAACAGCACTAGCTGTATCATCTCTAAGGATCTGGACAGCAGATCTGATTCTGTTCCTCTGCCTGTTCTTTCATCAGGTCTGCATCTGTTGATCCTCAGTAACCAGCTCAGCCCATCATTACCTTAAAGTAAACAGAAGGAACAAAATGAACATCCACTGAGTCATTGATGAGGCAGGAAAAGCCAACCAGGGATCTGCAATAGTTACTGGCAGCACAAGCTCTGGACAGCCTGGAAGTGTGGGTTTACATGCTTGTTGGATTAGATACGGCACTGACTCAAACACAACTATGAGCTGGTAGGATGAGAAAGAAAAGTTTTTGCATCAATTACCTAGCATTCCAATAAAAGGCCCAGTGGCTATCAACCATCCCACGTCCACTTTAACCAGTAAAGATTCTCTATGTTCCAGTTTGACCAAACAGAACTCCTGGGAGCTCTTTGCTATGGAAGACTCATCCTTATAGAGTGCAGTTCACAGAAGGACCCTAGACACTCTGCAGTCCATATGCTAAGGGTGAGATGAAGCTGAGTGTGATGGGGAAAGAGGCAGGGACCCTTTGGGGCCCAGCTCAAGCACTGACACTGCCATTGCCATTACAGCACAACCCTTGAATGGGTAACAGCACCTCACTCACTGCCTGTAAAAAAAACCCACACATCTATGCCTAGCTCCACAGCCAACATTTGAACAACAGCATTATCTTCCAGACAGAGACAGAGCCTTGACATGTCTAGGAGCACACTGCACCCTTGAGAAGCTTGATTGCATTCCCCTGTACAGAGGCACAACTTGTTTCCTGCCCTAACTCCATTGACCTGCACTTCCAGCACCTGCGTGGTGTTTTGCTGATCAAAGAGCCCTCCACCACTCGATGCTCTCTCCCCCATGGCTATTTCTAGGCTTGACAAAAAGGCTTCAAGCTTTACTCAAAACTCCATGGCTGGAATGCCTAACTCACACACTAGATGCATCCTGCACTCTGGAAACTCCATCTTCTATTTTCAGAGGTATACGTGAACTCCAAATGTGACCCCACAGAGCCGTGCAGATCCCCATCCCACAAGCCTAGACAAGGCAGTACTTTCTGCCAAGACATCAGTCTCCTACACCAGCAAGCAACAAGTCCACAAGGGTATTACTTCACACAAGTATATTGCCAACAGTAACACCACTGTTGCTTTAGAGAGAAGGGTATTTGTCAATAGCAGCAAAGTGGCTCTCTGCATTTAGGTCATGATCTCTGGAAGCTATAAACCAATGTTCTTAGAAGAAATGTTCTCAGGCAGCTTATTCCATCCTTGCTCTTCTCCTGTGTATCAAGTGCTCATCAGTGTCATACTACACAGCAACCCTTAGATAGCATCAGTCAAGGGACTTGGGGACTTACTTTTCTGAAACAAATGGGCAGACAAGCTCTTGGTAACACACTGACTGCAGGGGGCAGTTACTGCCTAAATGAATTCCCTGCAAGTAATTTTGGTTTCTGACATAAACCAGTAAGAAAAGCACGTGATGACAACATGCCCTCTGGTGGCAGTGGTGCTGGGGACCTGGTGCAGAGCTGGGGGACAGAAGCTAGTGTGCAGGAGGCAAGATGACCACTTTGGAGACCTCAGACATCTCTGCATGCCAGCAGGACACCAAATGACCAAGAGCCCTCCTCTCAGTGCCTGAGGCTGCAATGGAAGCAAGCAGCTGAATCACTTCTCTGGTCTGAAGCTCCCCTGTGGCAAGCCAGAGTCAACAGAATTTAAGAGCACAAAGGAACATTATATGACTTAAGTCTGGCTTTCTGTCTAGCATATGCTGCAAAAATTCACCCCCACAACGTCAGCAATTACCACCTACCCACCTCAGAACCACCACGCTCCCACAGCCAGCCTCCTGCAGGCCCTCCTGCTGCAACCAGCACCTCCCAGTTCAGGTGGGAAAAGCCCAAGACCTTGTCAGCTCTGAGTGGAAAGTCACCCTTTCCCATCATTCTTTTCAAAGTTGAATTTCAACAGGCTTCACAGCTGGAGAAGCTGTGGGACTGTCAGAATAACTATTCAGCTGTAGCTCACTGAGGTTTAATACGTTTGTCTGGGGTGACACAATAAGAACTTGGGATTCCCAACTCCTACATCTCTTTTGAAATAATCTGCATGAAATTCTGTAAAAACACGTGAGCTTCTTTCCTTTCTCAGCTTGAAACCAATCTGAAAGTGCTTTTTGTTGCAAAAGGAAGTGTTCCAATCTCTGGGAAAACACAACGTGCTCAGGAAGACGCACAGACTCCCATCATCCTGCATTTTCTTGTTTTGCTGCCAAATGACCGATTTCACAGCACTCCAGAGGAAGCTGGCACCATAAACTGGCAAACTTCTCCAGCGGCAGTGTCGATTCCCACTCCACATGGACTCCAAAATAAGGATGTCATCCTCCACCTATGGACATGAACAGTCAGCATGGTCCTGCTCGCTTCCAAATTCCTTCCCTTTCACATTGAACCCCTGGCAACATCTTTCAGCACAGCTCCTTTTTTCCACTTCTCCCTTCTCAGCTGGCCAATCTCCTCCAGTGGCTGCAAGCAGCTACTTCCGAGCAGCTGCTGCTTCACAGACATCCTAGAAACCCTGACATCACTGAGAACCTTGACCTTTATGGTCCGCTCTCGACCCACCCGATAAAGGGAAGCCATGCATAACAGAATGATGTACTCATGCCAAAAAATTGGATGCAGCAGCTGTAATTTCAAGAACTTCTGCAAATATTTGGTAGACGGGAATCCTGGCAGACTTTGGATTTTCAGTTTGCAACTGAGACCAGCAGGGATTGCAGTATTCTGGGAAGAGCCTAAGGACTCCAGCTTGTACCACCACCAAGAGTATTTTAATGTCAGCTGGTGCATTTTATCAGTTCTCAAAAGACATGCCAACACTTACTGATAGGAGAATGACACTCACAGGAGTGAAGAGAGTTGTGTATGTTTACTTAGCAGGTTGGTTGCAGTCAGGATGAGAGCCAAGTGCTTTGCACCAATAACCAGAGCACTCAGCCTCCCTAGTATCTCTCACTGGGGGGTTTTCCCTGCCATCCCCTTGCCTAAAAACCCTGATGTGCACATAGCTAGAGACAGTTTTGTTTTCTGAAGCTTATGACACTTATGGGTTGGAAAATACTATTCCCAAGAGTAAAAAAACAAAACAAGAACCAACCAAGCAGCACAGGGCTGTGAAGTATTCTTATTTATACAACAGCTCCCACATGTGAATAAACCAAGTAATGCAGCAGCTGAAGGGTCAGATGGGGACACATAACCCTTGATGGGAATCCAGGCTAGGTGACCAATGCTTAGGTGGGAGCTGGGCAGTTCAGAAAGACTTAAGTAATGTCCTGGGAGCTGCTGACAGCTGTGGTGCCTGAGAGCCTCTGCAGGGCTCCCTGCTCCTCGTAAACACTAAAGGCAGAAACACAGTACCCACATTCTCTGTAACTGCTCAGCCTTTCTTCTGTCTCCTAGAGAAATGCTCCCTGGATGCCTGGGGAGACAGTAGATGCCCTCCATCCATACGGACAGAAGATAAGCATTGTGCAATAAGGGATCTGAGACAGCTGGGGCAGGAAGAAGCTGTGTGGCTCTGCAGATCCATGGATAGGTTGCCAGAGTGGGAGAAGGGTGTCAGACCCTGGTCCATATTCTACAGGATTGTTTCTATATTTTAGATGAAATAGATAAATGTGTAAACATGTGTAGGCAAAGACTTAAACCTAAGACTGTTTCCTTTTAGGCAAATACTATAAATAACATAGTGAGAATTGACATTACAGGGTACTTTGAGACAAGAGACCAAGAATAAACCATCCTCATGCACAAGGACTCACCAGGAATTACAGATCAATCACATGCTGCATTTATAATGAACCTTTCCCAATCTCAGCAAGATAACTCAGCTAAATAGAATCCTCATCAGCCCCACTGTACAGACAGGAGATCAAAAGGATGTGGGAGAGCTAGCAGATGGGAACAGCAGACTAAAATCCCAAGCTGCTTGTGCCTCCAACCCACATTACACCCTTTCATCCTGTGATGGGCTCCTACACGCACTCTCTTCTGCCTGAAATATTTCAGTATCTGTCTTCACGTCACTCATGTTGCTTTGTTTTCTTTTTGCCCCTCTTCTAAGCACGATGGCTAGCACATTATATTCTACCTCAGCCTGTATTCTGATGCACAAAGAGCTCATCAATCAAAAGCACCTATCTGCTTGTTTCCACATTTACGCATCCTTCGTGTAAAGAAATGGAATTGACTCCATGGCAAGCTTCAACCAAGGGGCATATGTCTCTCTCTGGGATCTTATGCATGGTACTGAGCCATCCATAGCTCACCTACTGCTCCTACCGCCAACTCTGGCTCAGCCTGAGTCTCTTCTCAGCAGCATCACTACTCTGTTTTCCGTGCAGATCTGCCAGAGCTCCTTCCTACCTAACTCTGTGGGTCAGACGCCCCTCAGCACTTAACCAGCAGGTTACAGCTTCACAGCACGAAGCTCTCCCTTTTCCACCTTTGGCTTCCTCAACCCCGTTAACCCACTCAGTGGAACCGAAACCTCCAGGAGTCAGCGCTTCGCATGCAGCCCTGGAGCGGCGCCCACCACAGCCTCCTGGACACCGAAACCCACGGACAGACCGCAAGGAGGTCCTCACTCACAGCCACATCAACGCCTTCACACGCGGCCACCTCAGGGCCCATGCAATACCTTCGTCAGCAGCTTCGCCTGACCCGCTATGACACCGCATCGCCCCCTCCCTCGCACCTTCAGCCGTTTAGGTACATCCTACCTTTGATGACCAACAGCTCCACTCCCGCACGGTGCTTCCTCGGAGCCAGCCGGCCTCCTCCTTCCCTTCCCCTCGCCCACTCTCAGCCCCCACCCGCGGTGAGTGCCCGTTCCCCGCGGCCGCAGCAATTGTTTACATCGCGACCCGCGGAGGGCTGAGCTCCCACACAGCACCGGAAGCGCGGGGCGGGGCGTCCCCGTGCGGCGCTCCGCTGACCCCGCAGCTGCTATCGGTTCACGTGAACGCGCGGCGCGGACTCTGAGGTTCGGCTGAAGAGAGCACCAGGACAGCTCTGCGCCGGAGCGCGCGGGGGCTGCCGAGAGGTGAAGAACCACAGCCCCCAGAGTGCCCCGCGCGCCTCGCAGCACGGCCCCGGTGCCTTGCACATGCGCATAGCGCTCTATGGCTCCAAGATGGCTGACACAGCGCCCGGCGGTTCCGGCACGGTAACGGCAGCTCCTCGTTGGGCCGCGGGGTTGTTGCGGAGGGGATCCCTCCGGGGGCCGAACGGAACGGTGGTGGCCTACACCACCTGCAGGGCCGAACGGCTGCGGCCTGCTCGCGGCGGCCTTTAGGGGGAGCTGAAGAGAGGGAGGCGCTGATTGGCTGGATGGCTGGGCGGGGGCGGGGATTAGCAGCGGGTTTTGATTGGCTCGAGCTCTTCCGCTCGGATTGGCGGAGAGAGGACCGCGGGGCGGTGTTTATTTATTTATTTTTTTTAAAGGGACCGTGCTCCGTGGGAGCTCTGTGTTACATCGGGGGGGGGAGGGGTTGGGGTGGAAGTTACTGCCCCGTGTCTGTGCATGTATGTATGTGTATAATTGCGTAGATGCAGATTTCTTTATGTATGACTGTATGCATATGTACATATTTGTGTGCAGATGTATAGATATGCCTATATATTTAAGACTGTGTGTGTCCATACATGTACGCGTGCATATGTGCATGTGTAGAATCTCTATTTGTAGCCTGCCCCAAAAGTAATGCCTTCTCTTTATTTCCGTGGAACCTGCAACAGCTACAATGAGTACAATAATGCTATTTGATAAAGCATAGATAGAAAACACTATTTTTCAACATGGTCAACACCATTGCCTATACATTTTTGTCAGCATTGATCAAGAGCCTTCATGCAGCACTCATACTGCTGAGGTGACCCACTTCTGCTGCTGAAACACACCACCCATGGCCTCACTGTTTTGTCTTCAGGAGCGTCCAGCAAGCATCAACATCAATGACTGCCATTTTTTTTTTGCATTGAGAAATTCAATAACACCTCTTTGCTTCATACACATTTCTGTGCTACACTCCATTTTGTCTGGATGCTGCCACAGCAGTAGAATGTAACAGAATGTTGGCAGAAGCATTCAGCCTTTATTGCCATGCCACCAACTTCATAAAATAGGAGGCATTACTTTCAGAGCAGTCCTCATATGTGTATGTCTGTAGGTGTGTGTGTATATGTGTAGGTGGGTCTGTGTACCATGTCTACAGATACGTGTTTGCATATGTTCAGTGTGTGCAGGGGAGGACCTTTGAGCCCAGAGCGGGTGTTGGCAGTGTGCAGGCAGCCTGCCTGGGGCTCAGGGCAGGGCTGGTTCAGTTTGGGGTCTGTGTCCACAGAGGTCAGGCAGCAAGCACACAACCACGCCAGCAGATAACTACTACCTGGCCCGGAGGAGGACTCTGCAGGTGGTGGTCAGCTCGTTGCTCACTGAAGCTGGCTTTGAGAGTGCTGAAAAGGCAGCGGTGGAGACACTGACAGAGATGTTACAGAGCTGTGAGTGCCCAGTGTCAACAGTGTGGTGATTTAGGGCAAAATCACCTTGAAGTTGGTTCAAATTTGCTTTTGCTCTTTCTGTTTTTTTGTTTGTTTTCATCTGTAATGTCTTATGATAATGGTGTTAGCAAAAGCAGAAGGCTTAGCAGGTGGTTAGAGCACAGCCCTGGAGTCACAGACTTTCTGATTGTGAGCAGTTTGTCTGAACTCGGAGATATCTATCTTACTTGGTGGGTATTAGGAATCCCACTAATATATCCCAATATGAGATGCTACCAGAATAAACAACGAAGTAACAAAGCTCCAGATGTTTGATTAGTAAAGGCTTGTAGAAGTGGGGCTATCTGGCAGCTCTGCTCTTAATTTCCTGGACGATGTGCCTAGGATCTCTGCTTACACAGTTTTCTGACGTCAGTAAACGATTAGGTTTTGTTGTTCTTCACGTTATGCAGCAGATTTGCCTCTTTTAATTGCAAAAAAAAAAAAAGAACATCTGACTGTGATCATCAGTGTTTCTATACTTCAACCATACTTTAATTTGAAATATGCGGGCTGTGAGATGCCAGATTCTGGGAGCTATTTTTCATTCCTTGCTAGATTTGCTAAAAATTCAGGTGTTGGGCTGACACAAATGTGTGGTCACTGCCTGCAGTGAATATGTAATGTTTTTTTTTTGTTTGTTTTTTGTTTTCCTCCAGATATTTCTGAAATTGGAAGGAGTGCAAAGTCCTACTGTGAGCATACAGCCAGAACGCAGCCTACGCTCTCTGATATAGTGGTTACTTTAGTGGAAATGGGTGAGTAGCTGATTCATCTCACTAAGTCCAGATGCATACATTGCAGGAGACTTGGATGTTCTGTGTTGCCATGACAGTCTGTTTCTGATGTTTGCAGTGCTTATGTGATGTCCACTGTTCTGAGTCTCATGCGGGTGCTCCAATATTGTTGTTGTTGATGCAGTGTGTATGCACAGAGAGTACATGATTTTCTTTTTGGTGTGATTCTTATTTCCTCTTCTTCTGTATTTCAGGGTTCAATGTTGAAACACTTCCTGCCTATGCAAAACGCTCCCAGAGGATGGTCATCACTGCCCGTATGTGAGAAGTCCTTTCTTTTCTTATGCAGGAAATAATTTGTCATTTCTATCTGCTGGTATCCAGGGAGCTGCTGCTTTTCTCATGGATGGTGCAGTTCAGTGCTTCAGGGCATGCACTTTGTGTTAAGGATTCCTGTAACTATGATGTAATAGGTGAAGGAGGGTACCCTTTGCCAAATCAGTAGCTTTTGCTTCAGCATCCTCATGAAAATCCTTAAGATGGTTTTGATTCTCCTTGTGTAGGTGAGAGGGGTCATGTAAACCTTTTGGGATGCTAAACACAACCTGTAACTGTTGCTCGTGGAATGTGCTCTGTCCCTATCCCAGGACCTGGAGACATGGGTCGCAGCTTGGTATAGGCTAGCACTTCTTGCTGCCTAACACTTGGCAGAATGATGCTGACTAATTTAGTGCGTGTCCTTTTTTAACCATAGCTCCTGTGACAAACCAGCCTGTTACTCCCAAAGCCCTAACAGCTGGACAGAACAAGCCACATCCATCCCACATCCCTGGCCACTTTCCTGAGTTTCCAGATCCTCACACCTACATCAAGACGCCAGTGAGTGAAAAAAGACTTCTGTGCCGTTTGAGTTCTGTCTGAATGTTAGGAAAGGTGTATGTGTATTTTTATTGTAGTGCTGTACCAGAACATTGTTTTTGCTGCCCTGGTACAATGCTTGTTGTTTGCATAATGTCCTTGCTTTAGTTTTATGGCTGATATCTGTAGCTGTTAGAAAATGTGTGTGAGTGAAGGTCAGTGCTTGCCTGTAGCACCTGCATCCCAGTTGTGTTTTGAACTTGATCTGTCTTCATTGAATCTTGTGACTGTGTACTTGTTTTCTCCTCCCTGCTCTATAGACATACCGAGAGCCAGTATCTGATTACCAAGTCCTAAGGGAAAAGGCTGCATCTCAGAGGCGTGACGTGGAAAGAGCTCTTACACGCTTCATGGCTAAGACAGGAGAAACACAGAGTCTCTTCAAAGATGATGTTAGCACATTCCCATGTGAGTTATCTAGGAAGCCCATGCTGCAAATATCTAACAGAGTATACATCTAGTGTTCTTGCAGTTGCAGGAGGTGAGGAGGAGGCACTGAGGGATCACATTGTTTTTAGCCTTCTGAGGCACGAGAAGGGAGAGAGATGAGGTACTTTCTGTTTTAAACAGACAAAAAACTACGGGTTCACAATCAAACCTGGATGTGCAGGCTTTTGCTGATGGATCTTCTCATTCTCTTATCCCAGTGCTGTCTGAATTTCTGTAACTTCTGCAGAAGTCATTTCTTCTGTGTGATATGGTGGAGGTTGTTGTGCTTCTCTGCCTGCAAAGCAGTGATGAGAATTCCCACCTTTCCAAGCTTGTCTGAAAGCACAGATGCCTATGTTATCATACAGGGGAACTAAGTAATACTTCAGCCTATGAAGCAAGTGAACTTTTTTGGAGGGTTAGGAAGGTATTTATTTGTGTTTCCATAATGCTGTGTCCATGGCTGGAAACATAAAGGGTCCTCAGAAAATAGGAAGTTAGAGACTACCGTTTTTTAGGGACATATTTCATTCCTGACCCCTGGGAGTGGCAGGATAAAAGAGTACCTGTTCTGTTTAAAATCAGAACTAACAAAAGGGTTTGGTTTCTAAGTAACTGGTTAGCTTTGTGCTTCATAGTCTCTGAGTTGATGGGCAATCTCCCACCTTGCTCACTGCGTCCTTTTCCCCAACCCTAGTGATTGCTGCCAGGCCTTTCACTGTACCCTACCTGACAGCTCTTCTCCCCTCTGAGCTGGAAATGCAGCAAATGGAGGAAACAGATTCATCTGAGCAAGACGACCAGACAGACACAGAGAACCTGCCCTTGCATATGAGCACGGTACGTCCACCCTCAGAGATCAAGGTCTCTAGGGCATGACTTTCTTAAACATGAAACCTGGTTCTTTGTCTGTCTTCCTTGCAGCTGAGCAGAGGGGGAAAAAGTGGCAAAGTAGGTTGCATTTTACCAGATATAAAGGACTAACATTGTCATGGTTCTCTAACTTTCTGCAAAATATGTTGTATAATGAAGATATTCAATACTGGATCACAAACTTTGAATGCAGCCTTTATTTTCATGTTAGAGAAGAGGATTGTCCCGTAATTCCGTAATTTAAAAATCTGGAGTACTTGCCTTTAATGCAGCTTTTTGTTTACTTCTGTTTATCTTGGCTTATGTTTTGCCCATGCATTTTGTAGTTTGAACTTCTAAGCCTTGTTTAGACTTAACTTTGGTTATTTATGCTTTTTTTTTTTCCCTGTGCCAGGATGATTCAGGACCTGAAAAAGAGAATGCTTCAGTATTACAGCAGAACACCTCCTTGTCTGGCAGCCGGAATGGAGAGGAAAATATGATAGACAATCCTTACCTCCGGCCAGTGAAAAAGCCCAAGATCCGCAGAAAGAAGTGAAATGTAGTCGGCTGGCTGCTAGAAGAAAGAGAAGCCCATTTCTCTGGCCTTTATGAGGAATCACCTCTGCTGCTGTGGGTAGGAGGCATGGAGCAAGACAGGAGAGGCAGTCTGACTGAATGGCAGAAACAGAGGAATGATCTTTGTGTGGCAAACTACACTGTCGTCATGGTTTGCAGTGCTCCCTTTTTCTCCTTTGCTTTCCTAACTTGGAATGTGTCAGTGGTCAGCTGCCCTAAAAACAGTGAAGGCCACTGGGTTACAGATGGGAATTGTCTCATTTGTTTTGGTTTCTTCTCAGTTTTGGGGAGATTTACTCTCTAAAGAGGCATGGGACACAAAGTGTTCTAGAGAACACAAAGACATAATTTGTTTTTGTCTGCCTTACAAGCTAGAAAATAAACTTCTGCAATGAACCCTGTTTGGCTTTATAATCTATGGAGCACATATTAAAAGCAAAAAATTCCATAGAGGTTTCTTTTTTTAATTGTTGGCAGGTAAAAGCAAACACTTCTATCAAAAAGAGTGAAGTGTAAATACAGAGCTAGGATGGGACTTATTCTGAACCTTTCTGACTGCAGCTGCACTTCCACCTTAAAAGTGCTGAGTGTGGTGTTTACCCTACTCTGTTTTATTATTTTCTAGCAGTACCAGTGGCAAGATTCAGCGGCTGCCTTGGGCTCTTTTTTCGTTCTGTTGTGATTTTCAACACAGTCCTTTGAGAGTTCATGCCTTCACCAGCTGTTCTGAAAGATGCTTGCTGCAAAGCTTAGAGTATGGAATAAAGCTGTATTGATTACAGTCTGCAGGGCCATGCCATTGATCATGCTTTTTAATTTTGTATTTGCTCAGATACGGGCTTTTATCGAAAAAAGTTGCTCTTTTTTTCTTTGCTGTTGTTCCTTTTTTTCCTTAGAGGAGGACCTTTATTTCAGCTGTGAAAGTGGCTGTTGGTGAGATTGCTGTAATTGTTATCCTGTTTTGGAGGCACTTCCTTTGATTTTCATTCAGTCATTTACTTAGGGAAAATATGTACAGAATTCCTGTAACAGAAGACTTCTATTGTTTGGAGTCTCCCAGGCATGATACTAATACTTGGATTCTGTAGTCCTTACTACCCATCAGTTTTTTCTCATTCATGCAGGTCAGTTCTGAAGGGAAAATTGCTTTTAAGCAGTAGTCAAAGCTGCACCTGTTTTAGATGAGAATTTGGTGCTGAGAGGCAGCAAAGATTGCCCACTTCAGACTGTAAGCTTATTGCTTCCCAGGGCAGTATCTGAGTGCATTGTTAGAGTTGTGTGGAAGAGAATGGAGGAACAGAGTTGTGTGTGCTGTTCTCTTCTGTTTAGAGGAAGAATTATTTCAACAAGAATGGAAGTATTCCTGCCAAACAATTTGACATCTTTAGCAAAAAAAAGTCCTGCATGTGCCATTGCCACTTTTGCTGGTGCCTTGATTGTACAGAAAATCAAATGTACAAAGACATTATGTGTATATATATAATGTATGTATATAAAAATATATAATTTTTTTTCTTGGATTAGGTGTTTTTCATAGTGAAAATATCCCTTTCTGGGTAGGGGAAAATAGGGAATGAAAATAGTAACTTTTATGTTCATAATAAAATAATTCTTCTACAAGCAAAACTTGCTGAGTCCTTAAAATTTCAGAAATAGTGGAAAAAAAAACCACCTGAGTGCAGCGTGAACATGTGTTCACTGGGGACTGGTGAAGTTCTAACCAACTCGTAGGAGTGAATCACACCCCCTCCTTGAAAAGTTTTCATCGAAAGGGGCAACTGAGAGTCAGCAGCAGCATCCCATTCTGACAGCTGCAGCTCCAAAGCCACCTCGTGTGGTTGGGAGGGTCGTGCACTGAGAATAAAGGCTGTGAGCAGCTGTACTGTGTGTGCGAGGGCACTTGAAGACTGAAAGTGGGAAACTGGAGGAATATATCTCATTTTTATAGTCAAAATTGGACAGCAGGTGAAATTGCTACAGACGTAGCTAAGCAGACCCAGAAAACACGAACGCCTGTGTTGTGGTTGGGAGTTATTTCAAGTAAAAGTGTTACTGAGTTCCTGGTTTTCCCCTGAGATCTGATCACCATGTATGCTGGCAGATTGTAAATATTTATAGAAATCTCTACAGTCTGAGCTGCGTGTTACAGAAGCACCTGAACGCAAACACCAGAACCTCTCTGTTTCACACTAAGTTTATTTTTGTGGCCTTACAGCGTGTTGGTTGCTTGCTGACCGAGAGCGACAAATGTGCATATGCACCTCGAGTACTGTGTTCAGTTTTGGGCCCCTCACTACAAGAAGGACATTGAGGCCCTGGAGCGTGTTCAGAGAAGGGCAACAAAACTGGGGAGTGGTCTGGAGCACAAGTCTTATGAGGAGCGGCTGAGGGAGCTGGGATTGTTTAGTCTGGAGAAGAGGAGGCTGAGAGGAGACCTTATTGCACTCTACCACTTCCTGAAGGGGGGTTGTGGTGAGGAGGGGGTGGGCCTCTTCTCCCTGATAAATAACGACAGGACGAGAGGGAATGGCCACAAGTTGCGCCAGGGAAGATTTAGATTAGACCTGAGGAAACATTTTTTTTCTGAAAGAGGGGTCAGGCACTGGAATGGCCTGCCTAGGGAGGTGGTTGAGGCACCATCCCTAGCGCTGTTCAAGAAGCGTTTAGATGAGGTGCTAAGGGATTTGATTTAGTAGTTGGGTAGGGATAGTGATAGGAGGATGGTTGGACTAGATGATCTTGTAGATCCTTTCCAACCTAACGAACCTATGAACCTATGAACAATGCTGGTCAGGCTCAAGCATGGCCATCCGGTCTGGCCGTTCCCAGCACTCCGTGCCCAGGATGTCTGCAGTCTGAGCTTAATGCACCTGACTGTGCACAAAGCCATTATGCTTTTTCCCAGTGCAGTGGTGCTGCACCACATGTAGATCCACATTTCCCAGCTCTCCTCAGACTGTCATGCATTCTTCTGCTGGAAGGAGATCAGTGGAAGAAGAAACCCTGAGGAGATGGTGGTGAGGAATCTGAGGAAGGTAGGTAGTGGTGGAGTTAATTGTGTTCCTTTCTGATGCCATCAATGGAGGTAAAGTTCCCTGCAGTGGGGGAACTGGCGATGCCAAATACCCAGAGAGACAGGAGAAAACAGATACCAGATCAGGTAATCAAAATTAGCAACCAGAAATACTGCTTTGAACAGGTTTTATTTGATGAGGCAGAGTATTGCAGGCAGATGTATCCAGTGACAGGATGTGCTGCAGCCACCCCACTGCTCAGTTCTCATATAAACTCAGGTAGGCCACACGGTTCCGATACTTCCTGAATTCTCTGTCCATGATCAGCTGAAAGAAAAGAGAGCACAGGAAGACACGAAGAGGTGCAGAGAACTGCAGGCTACTTCACCAGGTGTCCTTCCTGACTCTCAGCCAGTTTCAAACTGGATTTATTTTTTTCCAGTGGAGCTGCGCAGAGAAAGAAATCTGTGCTCCAGTCATAGATTCATAGATTAATTCAGTCCTCTCACTTTGAGGATGAAAACTTATTTCTAGAGCAAACTCCCCAGTCAAAGTGTTTTTGAAGGACTGTAGCTGCTTTTGCAAACTGGTATCTTCTGACAGTAGATCCCTTTGTGTTTCACTCCTCAAGCTAGTACACCTACATACCCAGCAGCCCAGAGAGGAAAGGATAACAGCAGATAGTGCTTAAGTAATCATCTGATTTCCTTTGTGAGAAGTGTTAAGCTGGGAATAACATCCCCTCATCCCTTGTCCATACCTTCTGTACCTCTGTTTTTAGCATCCTTTTTGCTGGCATTGGCACTAAGGACCAATCTGGAGACCCAAACTTCATTGGCCAAGTGATCTTCTTGTGTAATGGCTTGTCTACATCATAAGTTCCAGGGCTAAAAAACAATAGAGTCAAAATATGTCATTTCTAAACCTGGTGTATGATGTTTGTAATATAAGAATTAACCAGACCTGCTTCAAGCTATGGGGAAAATGCATTTTATGGTCCTCTAGTCATCATGTTAGGTTAAAGACGAACACAAAGGAGCCTTTTGAAGATTAAAAAAAAAAAAGCATTACTGGGAGCTTAGTTACATATCTCCCATTTCTGTCTCAGTGTTTCTCTCCTCTGGTACTCCTGCTTGTTATTAGGAAAGTGAGAAAATGAGTTACATTACCCAGGGAAAAATTCTTTATTCAGAGGCTTATCGGGAAATCGTGATGTCTTAGAGGAAAATGGAGCACAGTTAGGCTGGCATTTTCTCTCCTTATTCAAAAATGACTGGTATGTTGCTGGTCCGGGAGTCACAGTCTGCAAGAAAGAAAAAATCAGTACAGAAGATATTTTTCTGCAAGCTTATTATTCTGCAAGCTTGTTATTTTCCTGACTGCTTTTACTCAGAGTATTTGAGTTAGCTAGCTAGGCATTGCAGACGTGGTGTGCAGTGCATGGTCTTGCTACGGTGATAGCATAAAAAAAGCAGAACAAATCAAATCTGTGCTCCCTGCCATTTACCCAGTGTATCCTGTGACATCTCTTCTGATATTCTTCAGAAGCTGGGACAGTGAACTACCTTTGTTCTGTTAGTACAACTTGAGCTTCCTTGCTGATTTTACCTCAAAATGTACATCTGGGCATGTGTGAGAGGGAGACGCAAAGAAATATGAACGTACAAAAGCATTTATCAGTGTATCCAGAGCTCCCACAATTGGTGATTGACTTCTACTCTCAGTGCTTGTGACAAAGCTATCTGTGGGGAGATCTACAACCAGCATTACTACAAGCTGGAGGCAGACCCAGCATGTGATCACAACTTAAAGTCTATGGTAGGACCAGCCTACGGATTCTTTCAAAGCTGTGGCACTGCCTCTTTGAAGCATCCTTTTCTTACCTGTGGCTCTGGTTTGAATCGCTGGGCTGTTCGGGCTCCTATCACATAGCCTTTCTTGCTCAGTGGTTTTGTTCCAAAGTAGTATCTGAGCCTTTTTTTCTGTGGTTAAAAAGCAGAAGCATTGTTTGCATCAAAGGAATAGGAGAAGTACCTGAGCAGCAGACTTCATTGCTTTAATTTCTCACTAATTTAGAGTATTAGGACAGTTGGAGCTTTGAGGACTGGTAAATTTAGAAATAACCTTTCAAGGAGATTTTTTTTTTTTAATATATGCAGATTTATACAATGGTTTTGCAGGGCAGAAATGGAGTACACTGTGTCTGGCTGACCATGGTCTTATTAGCTGTTACATATTACTTACTCGTTACTACTACTCCTATAACAAATGTCTTCTGTAAAGGAAAAGCTCTGAGAATAAAAAACAAACTTACCTCCTGACTCTGGTAACAGCCTGTTCCTAGAAAAGGTTTTCCCGTGATGGCTGCTAGCTGGCTGTCTGGAGAATGGTGGAGAGGGAACATTTTCTGGTCTTGGCATGATCCAAATGAAATTTGCTTTTGCACATCTGTAAAACCAGGAGAGGGAAATTCAATCAGTGTGACACAGCCACGTGGAGATTACTGCTTGCTGCTTTTCTTAGTCCTCAAGAGTCTGCTGCTTCCTGAGGCGAGCCACCCCTTATCAGCTGCCCCTGGAGGGGCCTGCTCTTTGAATGACTGTTTCTTGCTGCCTCGAAGACTTCTTTTTCCCTAGTCTGGGTGGCTAGCAGCCCAGTTCTGGGAATATTGCTGGGGAAGCCCAATGCTGTTGCCAATGCAGAGCCCTGTGCTTGCATCCCCCCTTGGTGTGCACACCTCACAGAGCTCACCTCTCAGCTGCCACTCTGCAGACATGCTGCCTCATCAGGAGCTTAGGGAAGTTTGTGTACTGCAGTTACTATAGATACGGGGAGGGGAGGGGTGCTGGAGGAAGTACTGGCAATAATGGATCCTGAAGTGTGCAGGAAAAGGAGCAGCTTTGATATGAGCCGCAAGGATCACTCTGTGCTTACTCTTGCACCCAGGACCTGCAAGACAGGACCTTCACACAGTGAAATTTAGTGCTAGAGAGGTCTCTGGCAAAGCAGACTACAGATTATGCTGTCAGGACCCTTCACTGTGTGTTCTCTTGTGGCATAGCCTGACCTCCCATGTCATCTGCTCCCTGCCTTTTTCCCTGTGTCTGGCAGACATGGTGAGATAGCAAGAAATGCCTGGAAAAAGTGATACAGGAATGAAGTCCAGCTTCTGGATTTGGGCCGAGGCCTCAACACAGTGTAAAAACTATTATAACCAAGGAGCATGAAAATAATAAGAGCAAGATGAGGCAAAACAGCGTATATATTAACTTTTGCAGAACACTTTATTTATCATTGTTATTCTCTGGAATTTGATCAGAGACTTTTCCAGAAGGGGAATGTGTTGTTTGTTTTTTTTTCAAGATAAAAGCAAAGGCGTTGGCTAACGGCTCCTGGAGAGCCAGGCACTTTAGTGTGAAGCAATTTTACTTGGGTGTTTTCCCTTGGTAATCAATACATCTGGTCAGTCACAAGCTACATATTTATAGCTTTATGTCTGTGTTGTTAGAGCTCATGCAATCAGTCATTGGTGTTTAGGTATAGCTTAGGAATTTTCAGACCACAAGATAATGCATTGGGAGATCTATGACTTGCCTACATACTAAGGATGATTTGTGTTTACTTTTTTTTGACAGTCTGCTAACCAAGGTGTACTAAAGTCTGGCTGCTTTTCTAGCTCTCTCTGCTTCTCAGTTTGTTTCCCTGAAAAACTCTCATGACCGCTAAAAGTGATACCAAAATGGCTTAAGAGCCTATAAGTTCTTGCCAAGCTGTGGCTTTGGCACTTTGAAATCTTCTTGTCATACTTGTCATACCTGTAACTCTCAGATAAAATGCTGTTCTTCTCTTGCTCCAATCTCGTGGCATTTTTTGATCTGTCATTTGTTTTCAGGGAGTATCTGATGCTCCTTCCCTATGTATCCAAGGCATTTTTTATCACCATTTGCATCAGAGGAATTGCAGAAGTGTCTGACCAGCAGAATATAAGTCTCATCCCTAACCACGCACCTTTTAAATAAATCTTAGCTGTAAGGAAAAGAAGAATATTGTTGTGATTCGTACCCTAGGCTGTTGCAACGCGAATGAGGCTCACTAGTTCCTGAAACCATACAGTGGACATTTTGGGCTCTAGGGCTCATCAGGAGTCTGTGTGTGAGCTGGTGCATGTCTATTCCTGCAGTGATGGGAGAACTGTTGCAGCTGTTACAATGCCAGGGCACTAGAGCTGCAGGACCTTTGAAGACCGGGCCCTTTGGAAGGTAACTTTTCAGAAGGATTCAGAAGGGTTTTTTTCCTAGACCAAAGCAAAGGCTTTGCCCAACGGCTCCTGGAGAGCCAGGCTCTTGGTTGTTGCTGCCACCTTGCTCTGAGTGCTCTCTCATGGCACAGCACGATCTGCTCTGCCCCCTCCTTCTGTGTTTTTTTTCCCCTCTGATTGACCGCCCCACTGGGAAAGTAAGAAAGCCCTGGAAAATGCCTGTCAAGAGCTGTTGAAATGCCACTTCTGGATTTGGGCCCTTCCCTGAGCAAAGTACAGAGAGAGAGCCAGGGAGCATGAAAATATGAAGAGCAAGGTGAGTCAAAACAGCATGCATTTTAACTTCTGCAGAACACTTTATTTATCATTATTATTCCACGGAATTAGGTCAGAGGAGTGTGCTTGCTGCAATACAACTGGAGTCTTCATGCCCAGTTGCAGCAGGAGCAGCTGGAGTCGAAGACGAGACCGGCCTGGCACATCTCAACATAGGTTTGGCCATTGTTACAGTTGTAGAATTTGCTCTTGTTGGTTGGATCTGCATAGATGCCATTGGCCTTCCCAGCACAGAATCCACTCCCACCTGAGCCACTAGTATTGCTACCTGAGCTTCCGCTCCCACTCCCGCTTCCACTTCCACTTGTAGCACTGGGAGCTGCAGTAATAGGAGGATTGGGCTGAGCTGGGGGCACACAGCCTGAAATGAGAGCAGGAAAAGGCTTATTTTATTGCAGACGGTTTCTCAGCTCTCCCTTTCTGCCGTTGGCGCCAGCAGAAAAGCTATTAAACTTGGTCCCCACTCAAAGTCTGCCTGGGTTCACAGTTGGCCTTCAAAAAATCTGGACCCACACACAAGTTACAAACACACTCTTTCATTCCTGGGGATCTGGAGTAAAGGCATGATTGCAGCACAATCTCTTGCTGTGGCATCCCCAAAAATGTGTATCCACCAAAGCCTTAGACAAGAAAGTTCATGGGCCTCTGAAGCTCTGCACCAGCAGTGAGCTAGGGGATCCCCTTCAAGAAAACCCCACAGCTCAGGTTACTCACTGCTGCTTTGCTGACCAAGAGCGTTCTTCAGGGCGGAAATCAGGGGATATTTGCCCTGCTTGCAGAAAGTGCCAGTGAAGTCATCCATATCGAGAGCCCAAACCATAGCACCACCATAGTTGTTCTTCTTCAGCCAGTCAGCCTGTGTAATGCCAGGAGAGAAATCCCAGTTATTTCCAAATCATTCTACTGCAGAAGGGCTCCTGTGCTGTCATCAGTACAGCTGCACTTCCCACTCACTGTACCTTGATGTTGAAGCTCTTAATGTTGTCATAGCCAACCCATTCGCTGCTCTTGTAGGCATAGGGCACATCCTGGGGAGCATCCCAAGCCTGGGTGGCTCCAGAGTCCAGGAATGTGCAGATCTAGGAGAAGAAGTGGAAAAGGGGGAATTTTGTTGAGTATCATGCAGAAATGGGCAAATCCAAACTACGCTGTATTTCTGTATTTATTCTTTAATGTTTTGTTTTTAACTAGTGACTGAGAATAGGTATATTTTTCTTAGACTTTGTGAAATTAGATTAAGAATTTCAAAAACTTACCTGGGCATACTGTACATGTTACCAGGAGTAGATCTGTTACAACATTCACCACTCTCCCACCCCCCACCCAACCCCATCTCCTTGTATTATGGACACTAAAAATAAAGAGTCATTTTGCTTACTGACATACTCTAGTGCCTGATGAATCAAATTTATATTTCAAAGCCATCTGTTCATCATTTTCCAAATCTTCCTGCTAAACTTCTTAGCGATATTCCATGCATGAGCAAGATACATATTTTGAGGCACTGATGATATCTAGCATTGCAATTAAGAGCTCTTCTGGATTTCAATGAAGAATTTTCCATGTGCAGTAGCCAGTTAGAAAGTTTCATGAATCCTTTCTGTGGATTATTTGAAATAATACCATAAAAGTGATGTTATACACACCTCATAGTAAGCCAGTGTCCCAGCCTCCTGTGTGTAAGGTCCAGCAGGCCCTGGTCCTGAAGTTGGTGCACCGAGACCATGATTCAATGGGTTTTGCAGTCTGAATGTATTTCCATAGGTTGGGAATCCAACAACTAGTTTCTCAGCTGGGGCACCTTTGCTCTTCCAGTAATTCATAGCATAATCCTATTAAAAAAAAAAAAAAAAGCCAGGAGAATGCCAGTCTGAGCAAGGTTTGGTGAGCAGGATGGTGAAATCTTGCATTATCATCAGGAATGGTGAGCAGGATTTGGGAAATCATCCTCCCTCTCTGCTTGGCACTGGGGAGGCCCCACCTTGAGTACTGTGTTCAGTTTTGGGCACCTCAATACAAAAAGGACACGGAGGTGCTGGAGTCCAAAAAAGGGCAACAAGGCTGGGAAGGGCTTGGAGAATGTGCCCTGTGAGGAGAGACTGAAGGAGCTGGGGCTGTTTGATCTGGAAACAGGAGGCTGAGGGGAGACCTTATGGTTCTCAATAAACATGTGAAAGGTGACTGCAGTGAGAGTGGGGATGGTCTCTTCTCACTGGTGACAGGACAAGGACACATGGCCTAAAGTTGCACCAGGGGAGGTTCAAGTTGGATATAAGGAAAAACTTCTATACAGAAACCATTGCTAAGCACAGGAATGGGCTCCCCAGGGAGGTGGTTGAGTCACCACCCCTGAATGTGCTCAGGGATATGGTTCAGCAGTGGGTTGTTAGGGTAGTATGGTTTGGTTGTGGTTGGACCTGATAATCTTGAGGGTCTTTTCCAACTTGAGCAGTTCTATGATTCCACAATCATCACTGCTCTAACCACAGAGCTGACATTTCTCACACAAGCTCCTAAAATAAACTTACGACATTGAAATAGATATTGTCACCAGTGTCACTTGGGCCTTGGTATAGAGGACTGTTCTCCCCAGTTTGTGTATCCCAAGAGCCATGGAAATCATAAGTCATCACATGAAAGTAGTCCAAGTACCTGTGGAGAGAGGTTCCTGAGTGTGCATCCTGGCCAGTTCAGTCACCCAGACCCAACTGTTCCTTCAGACCTGTCCATTTACCCTGAAACAACCCTGGCTGTGCTCCGGCTTTCTCCAGATCAGGTTTCTTTGAGACCTCTTTTGAGCAAGCTTTCCAAGGCCTTGAGACAAGACCCTGCTACAGAGGAGGGAGACAGAGGACCATGCCGGGTGGGAACTGTGCTGAAGTTGTGGGAAGTGAGAGATGTTCTCTGTTGGCTTGGAGTGGCTGGAGCCAGCCTGCTGTTACCACTCTCTCCCAGAGGTCTCCACTTTTCCACCAAGTAAGCACCACTTGCATGGACTTCTTGCCCCATACATCAGACAGTGAGGTTGGGTTGTGCCAAATAATGGCAGGGAGAGCTCTAGAAGGAATCTCTAGAAGGAGGTTGTAGAAAGTGTACCAGAGAATTTGTTACTCACTTCCCGAGCTCAGCAATCTGGTAGCCAGCCTGAATGTTGGAAAGTCCTGCAGCAACAGCAGCAGTGATCATGAGCCGGGGCTTGTTAACCTGCTTGGCTTCCTGCTCAAAGGCGGCCAGCATTTCCTGCGGGATGGCAACAAACACAATTCAGTGTGAACACCACTAGGGTTCAGGTCAGAGCCGTGCGGAGCAGAGAGCTTGTTCAAAGCCGTTTGTTGTCTCCTACCTGAACAAGGACGGTGAAGAGACCTTTGTCCTGAGAAGGGCTGCCCCTTGATCCGGGGTATTCCCAGTCAATGTCCAGCCCATCAAATTGGTACTGACGCAGGAATTTGATGACGGAGTTGATGAAAGTCTGTCGATTCTCAGGAGTGGAAACCATTGTGGAGAACCTAGGGAAGCAGAGAAGGGCAGAATTGGGGCTTGGTTGGTGCCTCTTTTGTCCTTTCTCTCCCTTTCCAGTGTGTCGTTATGGGAAGCGGGTGCTTTGAACTTACTTGGCTGTTCCAAAATTCCATCCTCCAATGGAAAGCAGAGTCTTCAGGTCTTTATTCCTATAGAAAGTGGGACATAAACATGTTTCATTGCAAATAGTGGTTTAGAATTGCTGTTGCTAACTTTAGACAAAAGACCAACGTGAAGCACGGTGCTCTTGCTTTTCTGGAAAGTGGCTGTTGCAGCTGCATTTGTGGGCTGTGATTCTGTGCAGTGAAAGCCAAGAAGCAAGTCAGGAGCTCAGTGCCTGATGTTCCCCATCCCCAGAGGATCAGTGCTGGCAGCCTGGCCAGACTTCCCTGCCCATTGCTGTCTCCCCTTCACCTCAGCACCCTCAGCCTCCTCATGCAGAGAAGGGCTGCTCTGTAATGGGCAGGTCCTGAACAAGTGAGTAAATGATGCCCGATGCTCTCAGTACGTACTGATTTTTCAGTCCATTGAAGGATTTGTAGAGGGTCTCATCATTCCATTCAATGGTTGTGATCTCATTGTTGGACATCCCAGCAAAGGCATATAGAAGGTGAGTGCACAGGCATGGGTCAATGTTATCAGGCATGTATTTTCCCAGCCCTGGCCTGTATTGGGCCCAGTTGGTGAAATAGCATGACAGCACGTAGGCAGAGCCTGCAGAGAAATAGAGGAGGTGTAGAAAGGGAAGAAAACAGAGTGAATGTGTCTGAAATGCTGATGGACTCTTTTGCATGCTATCCATGTAACTAGCTGCATGAGGCTCTTATTTCATATAGCTATCCTTCATACCACTCTATAATTCACAGTGCCTGATCAGAAATGATTGGGCTATGCTTTCTTGCCAATAAGGATTTCAGAGAAAGTTAATTGAGATTTTTTTTTTTTTTTGAGCTGTCTCAACAAAATCATATTTGATTTCTTTCCTTCTTTGTTTCCATAAACAAGTCTACTTAGGAGCCTTTTGCAGACTGCAACTGATGAATCATGGTGATTATAGCTGCTGTCTCTTCCCTAAACTGAGTCTTTCTCCCTTGCCACCAGTTGACGAAGCCGAGAGGCAGAATGGATCCCCAGTGAGGCACTCAGAAAGAGGAAGGTTGTTTTTGTGTCTGCTATACTGCCTTCACAGGCCTGTGAAATGTCAAGCATAGCCTTTCTTCATAACTGCATAGTGGCTGTGCTCATACTTCATTAAAGCTGAGCAGAAAGGGGCTGCAGGGAAACTTGTGTGAAACCAAGAGGCATATTTGTACTTTAGGCTGAGCATGCCATGCTTCTGTCTTCAGAGACATGGCCACTGTGTGCTAAGCAGCCTTTGAATCCTTCCTATCATGCAAAAGTGTTAGCTAGTAAGTCCATTTCAGGCACATGTCAATGCTGAAAAAGGTTTTGTAGAGCTGATTTTGGTAAATAGTACGTACCTATCTGGGCATTCAGCAGGAAGGCCAGACCTTAGGAGAAAAAAATAAAGGATTAGTTCTTGAATTGAGAAATACAAGGCAGAACTGGTCTGAACATAATGTAACTTGTACCCCAGGTCACTGGTCACTTTGAGGGAAAGGGAAACTGTGGTAAAGAAGTCATGTGCCGTGAAATGTGAAACTGAATTTATTTGTGATCATTTTGTTTCCTGAAATACATAAAGGATCGTAGATTCCTCCACACAGGTCTGCTGAGTGTTCTTTTGGAAATAGGCACAATTTGTGGAACAATTTCATGTAGAAGAATAGAAAAGAAGCTGTATAGATCACATTGAGAATGTTGAGATTTTTGTGTTTTTTTTCTTTGTCTCATTCAAAAACAAATTGTCAATATCAAATAGCGATGAACCATGTTGATTTTAAATGCATAGTGTCTTCTCAGCAGTACTGAAAAATCTAACTATCCATCCTGAAAGCTAATGCTATATTTTTTTTCTTTGAAAGGAGTGTGTAACATCTTGAATTCCAAAGAACCTTAATTCCATCACCTTGTGTAAGACTGACAGAGCCACAGTACGTGTCATAGAGGTAGAGGAGTAAGTTTTGAAGCAGGACTTACCGGTAAGCAAAGTGAGCTTGGCCATCTTTGACCAGAACTGATCTGGTGCAGACTGCTTCTCACTTTTATACGATCCTCTCATTTCATGCAAGTCTTGTATCAACAAAGATGTTGAAACATTACAAAAGTTGGTAAAGACCAATATCATAAAAATTGATACCAACGCAATAGACTCTAGGACTTTGTTTGGAGACCCAAGTATTATCACACTGTGCCATTTTGTGATGCTGCCTGAGCAGTGGAAGAACAAGATTAGATGACTTTTCTTAGAAATTCTCTTTACCGTGACAAAGTTTGTGTCAATATTGGTGATTACGCCGGAGCAGACGTGTGAAGTGTTCAACCTTGCACTGCCACTGTGTCTGCCCAGAGGTGGCAGGTGCTGCCAAACCAAAGTACTTGACAAGGGTTTGGTCTCCTTGGCTGGGGGTCAGGGAGGTGAGATCAGGTTGGGCTTGGACTCACAGCAGTGGAGGACTCAGGAACTCGTCTCACCTGCTGCTGGTGGGCAGTTGGTTGGGATCCAGGGAACATTTTGGTCTGACTTCTCTCTTGACCATGCCACTTTCTCTGCACTGAGACATAGCTGTATTCATGTTAAGATTATATGAAGGTGAATTTCAAGATGGTTGCCGAGACTTGGTAGAATGGGAGCCTGGAAAATGCCCACAAAGTTGTCCATGTCACACGGTCATGATGAAACTACAGCACTGTCATTACAGTTCATTGATCTGTAGATTTTGGATATGGAGGAGTGAGGTGGCAGATAGTGGATGATTGAAGTGATTTGTTGGGGTCAGGTATGGCACTTGCACAGCCTTGCACTGACCTACTGTGAGATGTTTCCAAGAGGTGACTGCCAGCCAACTCTCTAACAAGTGCTGTATTCCAGGAAGGCTGTGTTAACCCCGATGTACCCACACCATTGCTTTGCATATGTTTTGTTCTACCTGCCCTCGCTACTGAGATTAGGCAGATGAATGTGGAAGGCTTAACTGGGGAGAACTGGTAAGGTCAGTGAAATGAGTGAATTGGATTCGTATCATTTGGATAACCCTGTCCTAACCCATATCTGGATACAGAGGTATTGTTATCAGTCTCCTGATACAGAGTGGTTGGGGCTGACCGCCAATGCAAACATTCATGCTGATGGAAATATTCTGCTGGCCCAGAGCCACGTTAGCAATTCAGAGTCAAATACTGGATAGATGAGGGTTTGCCTACATGCATGATAGATCTGGCTTTGTGTTTCTGTGTTAAGTAAGATTGCTTTAGGTCTTATTTACATTGGAAAGATGCTGCTGAGCTAGTATAAATGCATTAAGGATTTAACTTCTGGATGTCAGAAGCAAAAGAAGACTTGGGGAGAGTTACGCCTGTCTTAAGGTGCTGCTCTTACTTTCCTCACTGCAGGTAGACAATGTCGTACCATCACAGAGAAAATCTGTTGCCAGTATGGTCCTCTTTAGTGTGAAGCAATTTTACTTGGGTGTTTTCCCTTGGTAATTTACCCTCAATACATCTGGTCAGTCACAAGCTACATATTTATAGCTTTATGTCTGTGTTGTTAGAGCTCATGCAATCAGTCATTGGTGTTTAGGTATAGCTTAGGAATTTTCAGACCACAAGATAATGCATTGGGAGATCTATGACTTGCCTACATACTAAGGATGATTTGTGTTTACTTTTTTTTTGACAGTCTGCTAACCAAGGTGTACTAAAGTCTGGCTGCTTTTCTAGCTCTCTCTGCTTCTCAGTTTGTTTCCCTGAAAAACTCTCATGACCGCTAAAAGTGATACCAAAATGGCTTAAGAGCCTATAAGTTCTTGCCAAGCTGTGGCTTTGGCACTTTGAAATCTTCTTGTCATACTTGTCATACCTGTAACTCTCAGATAAAATGCTGTTCTTCTCTTGCTCCAATCTCGTGGCATTTTTTGATCTGTCATTTGTTTTCAGGGAGTATCTGATGCTCCTTCCCTATGTATCCAAGGCATTTTTTATCACCATTTGCATCAGAGGAATTGCAGAAGTGTCTGACCAGCAGAATATAAGTCTCATCCCTAACCACGCACCTTTTAAATAAATCTTAGCTGTAAGGAAAAGAAGAATATTGTTGTGATTCGTACCCTAGGCTGTTGCAACGCGAATGAGGCTCACTAGTTCCTGAAACCATACAGTGGACGTTTTGGGCTCTAGGGCTCATCAGGAGTCTGTGTGTGAGCTGGTGCATGTCTATTCCTGCAGTGATGGGAGAACTGTTGCAGCTGTTACAATGCCAGGGCACTAGAGCTGCAGGACCTTTGAAGACCGGGCCCTTTGGAAGGTAACTTTTCAGAAGGATTCAGAAGGGTTTTTTTCCTAGACCAAAGCAAAGGCTTTGCCCAACGGCTCCTGGAGAGCCAGGCTCTTGGTTGTTGCTGCCACCTTGCTCTGAGTGCTCTCTCATGGCACAGCACGATCTGCTCTGCCCCCTCCTTCTGTGTTTTTTTTCCCCTCTGATTGACCGCCCCACTGGGAAAGTAAGAAAGCCCTGGAAAATGCCTGTCAAGAGCTGTTGAAATGCCACTTCTGGATTTGGGCCCTTCCCTGAGCAAAGTACAGAGAGAGAGCCAGGGAGCATGAAAATATGAAGAGCAAGGTGAGTCAAAACAGCATGCATTTTAACTTCTGCAGAACACTTTATTTATCATTATTATTCCACGGAATTAGGTCAGAGGAGTGTGCTTGCTGCAATACAACTGGAGTCTTCATGCCCAGTTGCAGCAGGAGCAGCTGGAGTCGAAGACGAGACCGGCCTGGCACATCTCAACATAGGTTTGGCCATTGTTACAGTTGTAGAATTTGCTCTTGTTGGTTGGATCTGCATAGATGCCATTGGCCTTCCCAGCACAGAATCCACTCCCACCTGAGCCACTAGTATTGCTACCTGAGCTTCCGCTCCCACTCCCGCTTCCACTTCCACTTGTAGCACTGGGAGCTGCAGTAATAGGAGGATTGGGCTGAGCTGGGGGCACACAGCCTGAAATGAGAGCAGGAAAAGGCTTATTTTATTGCAGACGGTTTCTCAGCTCTCCCTTTCTGCCGTTGGCGCCAGCAGAAAAGCTATTAAACTTGGTCCCCACTCAAAGTCTGCCTGGGTTCACAGTTGGCCTTCAAAAAATCTGGACCCACACACAAGTTACAAACACACTCTTTCATTCCTGGGGATCTGGAGTAAAGGCATGATTGCAGCACAATCTCTTGCTGTGGCATCCCCAAAAATGTGTATCCACCAAAGCCTTAGACAAGAAAGTTCATGGGCCTCTGAAGCTCTGCACCAGCAGTGAGCTAGGGGATCCCCTTCAAGAAAACCCCACAGCTCAGGTTACTCACTGCTGCTTTGCTGACCAAGAGCGTTCTTCAGGGCGGAAATCAGGGGATATTTGCCCTGCTTGCAGAAAGTGCCAGTGAAGTCATCCATATCGAGAGCCCAAACCATAGCACCACCATAGTTGTTCTTCTTCAGCCAGTCAGCCTGTGTAATGCCAGGAGAGAAATCCCAGTTATTTCCAAATCATTCTACTGCAGAAGGGCTCCTGTGCTGTCATCAGTACAGCTGCACTTCCCACTCACTGTACCTTGATGTTGAAGCTCTTAATGTTGTCATAGCCAACCCATTCGCTGCTCTTGTAGGCATAGGGCACATCCTGGGGAGCATCCCAAGCCTGGGTGGCTCCAGAGTCCAGGAATGTGCAGATCTAGGAGAAGAAGTGGAAAAGGGGGAATTTTGTTGAGTATCATGCAGAAATGGGCAAATCCAAACTACGCTGTATTTCTGTATTTATTCTTTAATGTTTTGTTTTTAACTAGTGACTGAGAATAGGTATATTTTTCTTAGACTTTGTGAAATTAGATTAAGAATTTCAAAAACTTACCTGGGCATACTGTACATGTTACCAGGAGTAGATCTGTTACAACATTCACCACTCTCCCACCCCCCACCCAACCCCATCTCCTTGTATTATGGACACTAAAAATAAAGAGTCATTTTGCTTACTGACATACTCTAGTGCCTGATGAATCAAATTTATATTTCAAAGCCATCTGTTCATCATTTTCCAAATCTTCCTGCTAAACTTCTTAGCGATATTCCATGCATGAGCAAGATACATATTTTGAGGCACTGATGATATCTAGCATTGCAATTAAGAGCTCTTCTGGATTTCAATGAAGAATTTTCCATGTGCAGTAGCCAGTTAGAAAGTTTCATGAATCCTTTCTGTGGATTATTTGAAATAATACCATAAAAGTGATGTTATACACACCTCATAGTAAGCCAGTGTCCCAGCCTCCTGTGTGTAAGGTCCAGCAGGCCCTGGTCCTGAAGTTGGTGCACCGAGACCATGATTCAATGGGTTTTGCAGTCTGAATGTATTTCCATAGGTTGGGAATCCAACAACTAGTTTCTCAGCTGGGGCACCTTTGCTCTTCCAGTAATTCATAGCATAATCCTATTAAAAAAAAAAAAAAAAGCCAGGAGAATGCCAGTCTGAGCAAGGTTTGGTGAGCAGGATGGTGAAATCTTGCATTATCATCAGGAATGGTGAGCAGGATTTGGGAAATCATCCTCCCTCTCTGCTTGGCACTGGGGAGGCCCCACCTTGAGTACTGTGTTCAGTTTTGGGCACCTCAATACAAAAAGGACACGGAGGTGCTGGAGTCCAAAAAAGGGCAACAAGGCTGGGAAGGGCTTGGAGAATGTGCCCTGTGAGGAGAGACTGAAGGAGCTGGGGCTGTTTGATCTGGAAACAGGAGGCTGAGGGGAGACCTTATGGTTCTCAATAAACATGTGAAAGGTGACTGCAGTGAGAGTGGGGATGGTCTCTTCTCACTGGTGACAGGACAAGGACACATGGCCTAAAGTTGCACCAGGGGAGGTTCAAGTTGGATATAAGGAAAAACTTCTATACAGAAACCATTGCTAAGCACAGGAATGGGCTCCCCAGGGAGGTGGTTGAGTCACCACCCCTGAATGTGCTCAGGGATATGGTTCAGCAGTGGGTTGTTAGGGTAGTATGGTTTGGTTGTGGTTGGACCTGATAATCTTGAGGGTCTTTTCCAACTTGAGCAGTTCTATGATTCCACAATCATCACTGCTCTAACCACAGAGCTGACATTTCTCACACAAGCTCCTAAAATAAACTTACGACATTGAAATAGATATTGTCACCAGTGTCACTTGGGCCTTGGTATAGAGGACTGTTCTCCCCAGTTTGTGTATCCCAAGAGCCATGGAAATCATAAGTCATCACATGAAAGTAGTCCAAGTACCTGTGGAGAGAGGTTCCTGAGTGTGCATCCTGGCCAGTTCAGTCACCCAGACCCAACTGTTCCTTCAGACCTGTCCATTTACCCTGAAACAACCCTGGCTGTGCTCCGGCTTTCTCCAGATCAGGTTTCTTTGAGACCTCTTTTGAGCAAGCTTTCCAAGGCCTTGAGACAAGACCCTGCTACAGAGGAGGGAGACAGAGGACCATGCCGGGTGGGAACTGTGCTGAAGTTGTGGGAAGTGAGAGATGTTCTCTGTTGGCTTGGAGTGGCTGGAGCCAGCCTGCTGTTACCACTCTCTCCCAGAGGTCTCCACTTTTCCACCAAGTAAGCACCACTTGCATGGACTTCTTGCCCCATACATCAGACAGTGAGGTTGGGTTGTGCCAAATAATGGCAGGGAGAGCTCTAGAAGGAATCTCTAGAAGGAGGTTGTAGAAAGTGTACCAGAGAATTTGTTACTCACTTCCCGAGCTCAGCAATCTGGTAGCCAGCCTGAATGTTGGAAAGTCCTGCAGCAACAGCAGCAGTGATCATGAGCCGGGGCTTGTTAACCTGCTTGGCTTCCTGCTCAAAGGCGGCCAGCATTTCCTGCGGGATGGCAACAAACACAATTCAGTGTGAACACCACTAGGGTTCAGGTCAGAGCCGTGCGGAGCAGAGAGCTTGTTCAAAGCCGTTTGTTGTCTCCTACCTGAACAAGGACGGTGAAGAGACCTTTGTCCTGAGAAGGGCTGCCCCTTGATCCGGGGTATTCCCAGTCAATGTCCAGCCCATCAAATTGGTACTGACGCAGGAATTTGATGACGGAGTTGATGAAAGTCTGTCGATTCTCAGGAGTGGAAACCATTGTGGAGAACCTAGGGAAGCAGAGAAGGGCAGAATTGGGGCTTGGTTGGTGCCTCTTTTGTCCTTTCTCTCCCTTTCCAGTGTGTCGTTATGGGAAGCGGGTGCTTTGAACTTACTTGGCTGTTCCAAAATTCCATCCTCCAATGGAAAGCAGAGTCTTCAGGTCTTTATTCCTATAGAAAGTGGGACATAAACATGTTTCATTGCAAATAGTGGTTTAGAATTGCTGTTGCTAACTTTAGACAAAAGACCAACGTGAAGCACGGTGCTCTTGCTTTTCTGGAAAGTGGCTGTTGCAGCTGCATTTGTGGGCTGTGATTCTGTGCAGTGAAAGCCAAGAAGCAAGTCAGGAGCTCAGTGCCTGATGTTCCCCATCCCCAGAGGATCAGTGCTGGCAGCCTGGCCAGACTTCCCTGCCCATTGCTGTCTCCCCTTCACCTCAGCACCCTCAGCCTCCTCATGCAGAGAAGGGCTGCTCTGTAATGGGCAGGTCCTGAACAAGTGAGTAAATGATGCCCGATGCTCTCAGTACGTACTGATTTTTCAGTCCATTGAAGGATTTGTAGAGGGTCTCATCATTCCATTCAATGGTTGTGATCTCATTGTTGGACATCCCAGCAAAGGCATATAGAAGGTGAGTGCACAGGCATGGGTCAATGTTATCAGGCATGTATTTTCCCAGCCCTGGCCTGTATTGGGCCCAGTTGGTGAAATAGCATGACAGCACGTAGGCAGAGCCTGCAGAGAAATAGAGGAGGTGTAGAAAGGGAAGAAAACAGAGTGAATGTGTCTGAAATGCTGATGGACTCTTTTGCATGCTATCCATGTAACTAGCTGCATGAGGCTCTTATTTCATATAGCTATCCTTCATACCACTCTATAATTCACAGTGCCTGATCAGAAATGATTGGGCTATGCTTTCTTGCCAATAAGGATTTCAGAGAAAGTTAATTGAGATTTTTTTTTTTTTTTGAGCTGTCTCAACAAAATCATATTTGATTTCTTTCCTTCTTTGTTTCCATAAACAAGTCTACTTAGGAGCCTTTTGCAGACTGCAACTGATGAATCATGGTGATTATAGCTGCTGTCTCTTCCCTAAACTGAGTCTTTCTCCCTTGCCACCAGTTGACGAAGCCGAGAGGCAGAATGGATCCCCAGTGAGGCACTCAGAAAGAGGAAGGTTGTTTTTGTGTCTGCTATACTGCCTTCACAGGCCTGTGAAATGTCAAGCATAGCCTTTCTTCATAACTGCATAGTGGCTGTGCTCATACTTCATTAAAGCTGAGCAGAAAGGGGCTGCAGGGAAACTTGTGTGAAACCAAGAGGCATATTTGTACTTTAGGCTGAGCATGCCATGCTTCTGTCTTCAGAGACATGGCCACTGTGTGCTAAGCAGCCTTTGAATCCTTCCTATCATGCAAAAGTGTTAGCTAGTAAGTCCATTTCAGGCACATGTCAATGCTGAAAAAGGTTTTGTAGAGCTGATTTTGGTAAATAGTACGTACCTATCTGGGCATTCAGCAGGAAGGCCAGACCTTAGGAGAAAAAAATAAAGGATTAGTTCTTGAATTGAGAAATACAAGGCAGAACTGGTCTGAACATAATGTAACTTGTACCCCAGGTCACTGGTCACTTTGAGGGAAAGGGAAACTGTGGTAAAGAAGTCATGTGCCGTGAAATGTGAAACTGAATTTATTTGTGATCATTTTGTTTCCTGAAATACATAAAGGATCGTAGATTCCTCCACACAGGTCTGCTGAGTGTTCTTTTGGAAATAGGCACAATTTGTGGAACAATTTCATGTAGAAGAATAGAAAAGAAGCTGTATAGATCACATTGAGAATGTTGAGATTTTTGTGTTTTTTTTCTTTGTCTCATTCAAAAACAAATTGTCAATATCAAATAGCGATGAACCATGTTGATTTTAAATGCATAGTGTCTTCTCAGCAGTACTGAAAAATCTAACTATCCATCCTGAAAGCTAATGCTATATTTTTTTTCTTTGAAAGGAGTGTGTAACATCTTGAATTCCAAAGAACCTTAATTCCATCACCTTGTGTAAGACTGACAGAGCCACAGTACGTGTCATAGAGGTAGAGGAGTAAGTTTTGAAGCAGGACTTACCGGTAAGCAAAGTGAGCTTGGCCATCTTTGACCAGAACTGATCTGGTGCAGACTGCTTCTCACTTTTATACGATCCTCTCATTTCATGCAAGTCTTGTATCAACAAAGATGTTGAAACATTACAAAAGTTGGTAAAGACCAATATCATAAAAATTGATACCAACGCAATAGACTCTAGGACTTTGTTTGGAGACCCAAGTATTATCACACTGTGCCATTTTGTGATGCTGCCTGAGCAGTGGAAGAACAAGATTAGATGACTTTTCTTAGAAATTCTCTTTACCGTGACAAAGTTTGTGTCAATATTGGTGATTACGCCGGAGCAGACGTGTGAAGTGTTCAACCTTGCACTGCCACTGTGTCTGCCCAGAGGTGGCAGGTGCTGCCAAACCAAAGTACTTGACAAGGGTTTGGTCTCCTTGGCTGGGGGTCAGGGAGGTGAGATCAGGTTGGGCTTGGACTCACAGCAGTGGAGGACTCAGGAACTCGTCTCACCTGCTGCTGGTGGGCAGTTGGTTGGGATCCAGGGAACATTTTGGTCTGACTTCTCTCTTGACCATGCCACTTTCTCTGCACTGAGACATAGCTGTATTCATGTTAAGATTATATGAAGGTGAATTTCAAGATGGTTGCCGAGACTTGGTAGAATGGGAGCCTGGAAAATGCCCACAAAGTTGTCCATGTCACACGGTCATGATGAAACTACAGCACTGTCATTACAGTTCATTGATCTGTAGATTTTGGATATGGAGGAGTGAGGTGGCAGATAGTGGATGATTGAAGTGATTTGTTGGGGTCAGGTATGGCACTTGCACAGCCTTGCACTGACCTACTGTGAGATGTTTCCAAGAGGTGACTGCCAGCCAACTCTCTAACAAGTGCTGTATTCCAGGAAGGCTGTGTTAACCCCGATGTACCCACACCATTGCTTTGCATATGTTTTGTTCTACCTGCCCTCGCTACTGAGATTAGGCAGATGAATGTGGAAGGCTTAACTGGGGAGAACTGGTAAGGTCAGTGAAATGAGTGAATTGGATTCGTATCATTTGGATAACCCTGTCCTAACCCATATCTGGATACAGAGGTATTGTTATCAGTCTCCTGATACAGAGTGGTTGGGGCTGACCGCCAATGCAAACATTCATGCTGATGGAAATATTCTGCTGGCCCAGAGCCACGTTAGCAATTCAGAGTCAAATACTGGATAGATGAGGGTTTGCCTACATGCATGATAGATCTGGCTTTGTGTTTCTGTGTTAAGTAAGATTGCTTTAGGTCTTATTTACATTGGAAAGATGCTGCTGAGCTAGTATAAATGCATTAAGGATTTAACTTCTGGATGTCAGAAGCAAAAGAAGACTTGGGGAGAGTTACGCCTGTCTTAAGGTGCTGCTCTTACTTTCCTCACTGCAGGTAGACAATGTCGTACCATCACAGAGAAAATCTGTTGCCAGTATGGTCCTCTTTAGTGTGAAGCAATTTTACTTGGGTGTTTTCCCTTGGTAATTTACCCTCAATACATCTGGTCAGTCACAAGCTACATATTTATAGCTTTATGTCTGTGTTGTTAGAGCTCATGCAATCAGTCATTGGTGTTTAGGTATAGCTTAGGAATTTTCAGACCACAAGATAATGCATTGGGAGATCTATGACTTGCCTACATACTAAGGATGATTTGTGTTTACTTTTTTTTTGACAGTCTGCTAACCAAGGTGTACTAAAGTCTGGCTGCTTTTCTAGCTCTCTCTGCTTCTCAGTTTGTTTCCCTGAAAAACTCTCATGACCGCTAAAAGTGATACCAAAATGGCTTAAGAGCCTATAAGTTCTTGCCAAGCTGTGGCTTTGGCACTTTGAAATCTTCTTGTCATACTTGTCATACCTGTAACTCTCAGATAAAATGCTGTTCTTCTCTTGCTCCAATCTCGTGGCATTTTTTGATCTGTCATTTGTTTTCAGGGAGTATCTGATGCTCCTTCCCTATGTATCCAAGGCATTTTTTATCACCATTTGCATCAGAGGAATTGCAGAAGTGTCTGACCAGCAGAATATAAGTCTCATCCCTAACCACGCACCTTTTAAATAAATCTTAGCTGTAAGGAAAAGAAGAATATTGTTGTGATTCGTACCCTAGGCTGTTGCAACGCGAATGAGGCTCACTAGTTCCTGAAACCATACAGTGGACGTTTTGGGCTCTAGGGCTCATCAGGAGTCTGTGTGTGAGCTGGTGCATGTCTATTCCTGCAGTGATGGGAGAACTGTTGCAGCTGTTACAATGCCAGGGCACTAGAGCTGCAGGACCTTTGAAGACCGGGCCCTTTGGAAGGTAACTTTTCAGAAGGATTCAGAAGGGTTTTTTTCCTAGACCAAAGCAAAGGCTTTGCCCAACGGCTCCTGGAGAGCCAGGCTCTTGGTTGTTGCTGCCACCTTGCTCTGAGTGCTCTCTCATGGCACAGCACGATCTGCTCTGCCCCCTCCTTCTGTGTTTTTTTTCCCCTCTGATTGACCGCCCCACTGGGAAAGTAAGAAAGCCCTGGAAAATGCCTGTCAAGAGCTGTTGAAATGCCACTTCTGGATTTGGGCCCTTCCCTGAGCAAAGTACAGAGAGAGAGCCAGGGAGCATGAAAATATGAAGAGCAAGGTGAGTCAAAACAGCATGCATTTTAACTTCTGCAGAACACTTTATTTATCATTATTATTCCACGGAATTAGGTCAGAGGAGTGTGCTTGCTGCAATACAACTGGAGTCTTCATGCCCAGTTGCAGCAGGAGCAGCTGGAGTCGAAGACGAGACCGGCCTGGCACATCTCAACATAGGTTTGGCCATTGTTACAGTTGTAGAATTTGCTCTTGTTGGTTGGATCTGCATAGATGCCATTGGCCTTCCCAGCACAGAATCCACTCCCACCTGAGCCACTAGTATTGCTACCTGAGCTTCCGCTCCCACTCCCGCTTCCACTTCCACTTGTAGCACTGGGAGCTGCAGTAATAGGAGGATTGGGCTGAGCTGGGGGCACACAGCCTGAAATGAGAGCAGGAAAAGGCTTATTTTATTGCAGACGGTTTCTCAGCTCTCCCTTTCTGCCGTTGGCGCCAGCAGAAAAGCTATTAAACTTGGTCCCCACTCAAAGTCTGCCTGGGTTCACAGTTGGCCTTCAAAAAATCTGGACCCACACACAAGTTACAAACACACTCTTTCATTCCTGGGGATCTGGAGTAAAGGCATGATTGCAGCACAATCTCTTGCTGTGGCATCCCCAAAAATGTGTATCCACCAAAGCCTTAGACAAGAAAGTTCATGGGCCTCTGAAGCTCTGCACCAGCAGTGAGCTAGGGGATCCCCTTCAAGAAAACCCCACAGCTCAGGTTACTCACTGCTGCTTTGCTGACCAAGAGCGTTCTTCAGGGCGGAAATCAGGGGATATTTGCCCTGCTTGCAGAAAGTGCCAGTGAAGTCATCCATATCGAGAGCCCAAACCATAGCACCACCATAGTTGTTCTTCTTCAGCCAGTCAGCCTGTGTAATGCCAGGAGAGAAATCCCAGTTATTTCCAAATCATTCTACTGCAGAAGGGCTCCTGTGCTGTCATCAGTACAGCTGCACTTCCCACTCACTGTACCTTGATGTTGAAGCTCTTAATGTTGTCATAGCCAACCCATTCGCTGCTCTTGTAGGCATAGGGCACATCCTGGGGAGTATCCCAAGCCTGGGTGGCTCCAGAGTCCAGGAATGTGCAGATCTAGGATGAGAGAGCAGAGAGAGGGAATTTAGTAAGTGTCCCATAAAAATTGGTGGCTGGAATATTCCATGAATCCATGGGTTAAATTTCCTTTTAGGAAGTTTCAAGACAATTCCTGGCTGACTAGTTGTGATGAAGCCACATACCTCGTAGTAAGCTAAGAAGCCAGACTGCCTTGTGTAAGGCCCAGCTGGCCCAGGGCCTGATGTTGGAGCCCCAACAGCAGTGTTGGATGGATTCTGGAGGATGTAGCTATGACCATAGGTTGGGAATCCAACCAGGAGTTTCTCAGCTGGAGCACCATTGCTCTTCCAATAGTTCATAGCATAATCCTATAGAAAAAGCATCTTGGTTAAATTTGGGCCCTGAATTTTAAGCTGTAGGATGAATTCTTAAACTTTTCCCTCATGATGCAATTACAGCAGTCTGTGAGACAGACTACTAAACTGTACTTACAACGTTGAAATAGATGAGGTCACCAGTGTCAGCGGGGCCTTTGTACAGAGGGCTGTTTTCCCCTGTTTGTCCATCCCAGGAGCCATGGAAATCATAAGTCATCACATGGAAATAGTCCAAGTACCTGACAGTTTTAATGGCACAATGTATCTTGATTGCTGAAGTAAGAGTACTTAAGTAATGAAAACTGTATAGGAGAATTTGCTACTCACTTCCCGAGCTCAGCAATCTGGTAGCCAGCCTGAATGTTGGAAAGTCCTGCAGCAACAGCAGCAGTGATCATGAGCCGGGGCTTGTTAACCTGCTTGGCTTCCTGCTCAAAGGCGGCCAGCATTTCCTGCGGGATGGCAACAAACACAATTCAGTGTGAACACCACTAGGGTTCAGGTCAGAGCCGTGCGGAGCAGAGAGCTTGTTCAAAGCCGTTTGTTGTCTCCTACCTGAACAAGGACGGTGAAGAGACCTTTGTCCTGAGAAGGGCTGCCCCTTGATCCGGGGTATTCCCAGTCAATGTCCAGCCCATCAAATTGGTACTGACGCAGGAATTTGATGACGGAGTTGATGAAAGTCTGTCGATTCTCAGGAGTGGAAACCATTGTGGAGAACCTAGGGAAGCAGAGAAGGGCAGAATTGGGGCTTGGTTGGTGCCTCTTTTGTCCTTTCCCTCCCTTTCCAGTGTGTCGTTATGGGAAGCGGGTGCTTTGAACTTACTTGGCTGTTCCAAAATTCCATCCTCCAATTGCCAGGAGGGTCTTGAGATTTCCATTCCTGCAAAGGGAGGAAGAGGAATATGTTTCATTGCAAATAGTGGTTTAGAATTGCTGTTGCTAACTTTAGACAAAAGACCAACGTGAAGCACGGTGCTCTTGCTTTTCTGGAAAGTGGCTGTTGCAGCTGCATTTGTGGGCTGTGATTCTGTGCAGTGAAAGCCAAGAAGCAAGTCAGGAGCTCAGTGCCTGATGTTCCCCATCCCCAGAGGATCAGTGCTGGCAGCCTGGCCAGACTTCCCTGCCCATTGCTGTCTCCCCTTCACCTCAGCACCCTCAGCCTCCTCATGCAGGGAAGGGCTGCCCTGTAATGGGCAGGTCCTGAACAAGTGAGTAAATGATGCCCGATGCTCTCAGTACGTACTGATTTTTCAGTCCATTGAAGGATTTGTAGAGGGTCTCATCATTCCATTCAATGGTTGTGATCTCATTGTTGGACATCCCAGCAAAGGCATAGATCAGATGGTCACAGAGGCATGGGTCAATGTTATCAGGCATGTATTTTCCCAGCCCTGGCCTGTATTGGGCCCAGTTGGTGAAATAGCATGACAGCACGTAGGCAGAGCCTGCAGAGAAATAGAAGAGGTGGTGAAGGGGGAGAAGAAAGTAAAGGGAATATAGTGATGGAGATTTATATATGCTGGTCAGGTAATTAGCTGTATGAGATTTCCTGTAACCACCCTTCATGTCACTCAGTATAGCCAGCATTGGCCTGGGCTGCACTTGTTGTAAATTTTGACATAAATGAAATCTGATCAGTAATGATTGGACCATGCTTCCTTGCAAGTAAGGAGTTCAGAGAAGGAAAAGTAGGACCGGTTTTCCTTCTGGGAACTGCCTCCCTAAGCACATAATGCATTTCCTTCTTTCTTTCTTTGTACCCTGAAGCTCATGAATCAGGGTAGTTTTGGCTGCTTAGTCTTTTTCCAAAACTGAGTCTTTTTCTTTTGGTGAGGAAAAACAGAGATAGAACAGATCTCCAGTGAAGTGCCCGGAAGGAGAAATGTTGTTGGTATATCTGACATGCTGCCTGCTTGCCTTGATTGAGTGTGCCCATGCGGAAAAGGGTTTGGTGAGTTGTTTTGGGGTAGGAAGTACATACCTATCTGGGCGTTCAGCAGGAGGGCCAGAGCTTTGAAAAACAAAGTGAAGGATTAGTCTTTGAAATAAACATTATTTTTGGAAGAAGCAGAATTTTATATGTACATTTGGAAGAAGCAGAACATACATTTGATATGTACATTGTTATTCAGACAATAAAATTGCTCTGTGCCAATTTTTTTAGTCAGTATGAACCCAACAAAAGCTTTATCTGAGGTCACATTTCAGTCTGAGGGAAGCAAACACGCTGAAAATCAAATCGTCACTAAGTTCTAAGTTTGCTGCTATAGTTGATGATTCCTGCAATAGGTGATGATTCCTACAAACACAGCTGAAATAAAAGAGGCCTACAGGTATATATGGACAGTAGTAGCTCTGTTAGCATGACAATTTTAATCCTTAGAGTGTTATTTCTTGCTCCAAGGTTGTGTTTCAGTTAAAGAAATCAATTAATAAACAAATTGCATAGCTAAGGAAGATGGAGTAGTCCAGCATACAAACCACATGAAAATATGAAAGCTATTTTCCTTTAATGAAAGAGAGAATGCTACATCTTGAAATCCATAGAACTTCACCTCTGCCACCCAGTATAAGTGTGAGCGAGCCACAGTACGTGTCATAGAGGTAGAGGAGTAAGTTTTGAAGCAGGACTTACCGGTAAGCAAAGTGAGCTTGGCCATCTTTGACCAGAACTGATCTGGTGCAAACTGCTTCTCACTTTTATACAATCCTCTCACTTCATGCAAGTCTTGTATCAACAAAGATGTCGAAACATTACACAAGTTGGTAAAGATCAGTATCACAAAATAATGATAGTAATACAATTGGCCTTAACATTCTTTTTGGAAAAAAAAACAGTATTATCACACTGTGCCATTTTGTGATGCTGCCTGAGCAGTGGAAGAACAAGATTAGATGACTTTTCTTAGAAATTCTCTTTACCGTGACAAAGTTTGTGTCAATATTGGTGATTACGCCGGAGCAGACGTGTGAAGTGTTCAACCTTGCACTGCCACTGTGTCTGCCCGGAGGTGGCAGGTGCTGCCAAACCAAAGTGCTTGACAAGGGTTTGGTCTCCTTGGCTGGGGGTCAGGGAGGTGAGATCAGGTTGGGCTTGGACCCACAGCAGTGGAGGACTCAGGAACTCGTCTCACCTGCTGCTGGTGGGCAGTTGGTTGGGATCCAGGGAACATTTTGGTCTGACTTCTCTCTTGACCATGCCTCCCGAGCCTGCTGTGAGTTCATGGAAGTGGAGTGGGCTTCCTGGTGACTGTCAGTAAAGGCAAAGCAAGTCAGCTTGTGCTGAGCAGTTCTCCCACTTACTCTTGGGACTGTTGTGGGAAATGAGAAAGTGGGCAGAATGCTTTAACAAAGAGCCTTTCAATGGTGACTGAGAGGGAGAGGGAGAGGGCCAATGGCATTCTGGGGTGCATTTAAAGAGCGTGGCCAGCAGGTCAAGAGAGGTGATCTTCCTCCTCTTCTCTGCCCTGGTGAGGCCTCATCTGGAGTACTTTGTCCAGTTCTGGGCTCCCCAGTATAAAAAAGACAGGGATCTCTTGGAAAGAGTCCAGCGCAGGGCCACAAAGATGGTGAAGGGCCTGGAGGATCTTCCCTATGAGGAAAGGCTGAGTGAACTGGGTCTCTTCAGGTTTGAGAAAAGAAGACTGAGAGGGGACCTGATCCAGGTTTATAAGTATCTGAGGTGTGGCAGACAAAGTGGCGAGGCCAGACTCTTTTCAGCAGTGTGTGGAGACAGGACTAGGGGAACGGACAGAAACTGCAGCACAGGAGGTTCTGCACGAATGTGTGCAAGAACTTCTTTATGGTGAGGGTGAGGAGCACTGGCACAGGCTGCACAGGGGGGTTGTGGGGTCTCCTTCTCTGGAGATATTCAAGACCCACCTGGACGCCTACCTGTGCAACCTGGTGTAGGGAACTGCTTTGGCAGAGGGGTTGGACTCGATGATCTCTTGAGGTCCCTTCCAACCCCTATGATTCTATGATTCTATGATTGTATGACTGTACTGCTAGCCTGAAAAGTGAATGTTTGGCAATTAACAGGCATGGAAGTGTCTTGCCATGTTAATTTTCTTCTGTTAGATGCATTATTATTCTACTTGAGCTTGTTAGTAGTTGTTTTTGTGAAAGTTATTTGTTTGATTGTTTTTTCTTCTAAAGGACTCTACCTGGTTTAGTATAAATGTGTTGCTTTAAGGATGCAGTTTTGTTTCTGATCCTATCATGATGGCATTTTTTAAATGGCAGATTGAGGTGATGAAAATGATGCTTTTATCTTTTTATCTATTCTTTCTGCAACGTTTTCTATTTTCATTGCAGGTAGAGAATCAAAGCTGTTGCTGCACTTCAAATGTGTTTGGTTGTTTCTAATTTCCCTTTTATATGCTATTCACTGCCAGGGCTAGTGCAAGTGCTGAAGTAAGACATGGTGTGTACACAATCACTTTCTCTGCACTGAGACATAGCTGTATTCATGTTAAGATTATATGAAGGTGAATTTCAAGATGGTTGCCGAGACTTGGTAGAATGGGAGCCTGGAAAATGCCCACAAAGTTGTCCATGTCACACGGTCATGATGAAACTACAGCACTGTCATTACAGTTCATTGATCTGTAGATTTTGGATATGGAGGAGTGAGGTGGCAGATAGTGGATGATTGAAGTGATTTGCTGGGGTCAGGTATGGCACTTGCACAGCCTTGCACTGACCTACTGTGAGATGTTTCCAAGAGGTGACTGCCAGCCAACTCTCTAACAAGTGCTGTATTCCAGGAAGGCTGTGTTAACCCCGATGTACCCACACCATTGCTTTGCATATGTTTTGTTCTACCTGCCCTCGCTACTGAGATTAGGCAGATGAACGTGGAAGGCTTAACTGGGGAGAATTGGTAAGGTCAATGAAATGGATCTGTATCATCTGGGTAACCCTGTCCTAACCTGTATCTGGATACAGAAGTACAAGCATTGTTCTCCTGATACAGGTTGGAGCTTCTAAAGATAGGCTTATTACCAATTAAGGTAAGGTCAAAAATCTGGAGCATCTGATAAGCACAGGAGATAGAAGTGTTTTGAAAGACTTTTCTTCATTTCTGCATGTTAGAGGGAGCTGAAATGAAAGCCAATAACGCTGATGTGCAATGAGGACTGAATACCCTTGGATGGAAGATGCCCACAGGGGACTTGCTGCAGCATTTCAGTTCTGCTTCTCAGGAAGAGCTGAAGTGATGTGTGGAGCTGGAGTGCTGCACCTGAGTGAACTGCAACCCAGGCACATGTGACTGAAACACATCTAGGGTGGGAACAGACTGAATACTTGCAAGGCTGTGGTCTCACTATTTTTAAGCAAACTCTTCTTATGTGTGGTTCTGGTATGAAACACTCGGTTGTTCTTACTCCTATCATGTAGCCTTTCTTGCTCTGTGGTCTGTTTTCAGGGGATATCTGAGGCTCTTGTGCATCCCAAGAGCAGAAGTGTCTAACTGACATTTTAAAGACAACATTGCATGATAGAAGGACAAAAATGCCTGAGCAGCAGGGAAGATCTGCCTTGGTGCATGGGGCTCCCCTATTGCTGAGGCCATGCAGTGGACTTTTGGGCTCCAGAGCACATCAGGAGTCTGTGTGTGAGCTGGTGCATGTCTATTCCTGCAGTGATGGGAGAACTGTTGCAGCTGTTACAATGCCAGGGCACTAGAGCTGCAGGACCTTTGAAGACTGGGCCCTTTGGAAGGTAACTTTTCAGAAGGATTCAGAAGGGTTTTTTTCCTAGACCAAAGCAAAGGCTTTGCCCAACGGCTCCTGGAGAGCCAGGCTCTTGGTTGTTGCTGCCACCTTGCTCTGAGTGCTCTCTCATGGCACAGCACGATCTGTTCTGCCCCCTCCTTCTGTGTTTTTTTTCCCCTCTGATTGACCGCCCCACTGGGAAAGTAAGAAAGTCCTGGAAAATGCCTGTCAAGGGCTGTTGAAATGCCACTTCTGGATTTGGGCCCTTCCCTGAGCAAAGATGTAAGTACAGAGAGAGAGCCAGGGAGCATGAAAATATGAAGAGCAAGGTGAATCAAAACAGCATGCATTTTAACTTCTGCAGAACACTTTATTTATCATTATTATTCCATGGAATTAGATCAGAGGAGTGTGCTTGCTACAGTAGAACTGGAGTCTTCATGCCCAATTGCAGCAGGAGCAGTTGGTGTCATTCATAAGGTCTACCTGTCAGTTTTGAAAATGATTTTTGATGTTCAAATATTGGTAGAGTCTGCTCTTGTTGGATAAGTCTAGATGACTTTATCAGCAGAGAATCTGCTCCCACTGGAACTGGTACTCCAGTACTTCCTCAAAAACCCATTTTCACTTCTACTTCCAATGTTAGGATCTGCAGGGACTTGAGGATTGGATTGCTAATAGGTTGTGCAGCCTGAAAGAAAATCAGGAGGCATTTTCATCGTAGAATCATAGAATCACAGAATCATGGAATAATGAAATCATAGATAGGTTTGTGTTTGAAGGGAACTTAAAGATCATCTAGCTCCTGGCCCCTTGCTGTGGGCAGGTTACCATTAGTCAGTCAGGTTGCTCAGGGCCCCATCCAGCCTGTCCTTGAGCTCCTTCAGGGATGGGGCATCCACAGCTTTTCAGGGCAACCTTTTCCAATGTCTCACCAACCTCTGAGTGAAAAATTTCCAACATCTAAACTAAGTCTCCCTTTTATTAATTTAAAAACTGTTGCTTCTTGTCCTGTCACTATCAAACCATGCAAAATGTCTCTGTCCCTCCTGTTTATAAGCTCTCTTTAAGTACTGGAAGGCCACAATGAGGTCTCCATGAACCCTTGTCTTCTCCATGCTAAACAAGCCCATCTCCCTCAACCTTTCTTCACAGGAGAGGTGCTCTAGGTTCTGAGCATCGTTGTGGCCTTTTCTGGACCTACTCCAACAGCACTAGAACACGATTTGCTGGGGGCCCCAGGCCTGGATGCAGAAATGCAGATGGGGACTCATGAAAGCAGAGTGGAGGGATACAGTCCCCTCCCTTATCCTGCTGTCACACCTCTTTTCGTGTAGACCAGGATACAGTTGGCCTTCCAGGCTGCAAGCACACATTTTTGGCTCACATCAAGCCACTCAGTCAGGACCCACATGCCCTCCACCTCAGGGCTTCTCTTAATTATTGCCTTATTTTTGTTTGCCTTTTGTGAATGAATATTTTCAATGAACATCCCTCCCTTCTCTCTTTTCATGGTCCCTTGGTGATATAAGCACAACAACTTCCTGTTCCTGACATAATTTTAACAAGCTCCATGCTGCTCAGGTTACTCACTGCTGCTTTGCTGACCAAGAGCGTTCTTCAGGGCGGAAATCAGGGGATATTTGCCCTGCTTGCAGAAAGTGCCAGTGAAGTCATCCATATCGAGAGTCCAAACCATAGCACCACCATAGTTGTTCTTCTTCAGCCAGTCAGCCTGTGTAATGCCAGGAGAGAAATTCCAGTTATTTCCAAATCATTCTACTGCAGAAGGGCTCCTGTGCTGTCATCAGTACAGCTGCACTTCCCACTCACTGTACCTTGATGTTGAAGCTCTTAATGTTGTCATAGCCAACCCATTCGCTGCTCTTGTAGGCATAGGGCACATCCTGGGGAGTATCCCAAGCCTGGGTGGCTCCAGAGTCCAGGAATGTGCAGATCTAGGAGGAGAGAGCAGAGAGAGGGAATTTAGTAAGTGTCCCATAAAAATTAGTGGCTAGAATATCCATGGGATAAAATTTCATTCTAGGACGTTTGAAGAGTGTTTCTGTTCTTGGCTGCAAAGATGAGGTGGAACACACATACCTCGTAGTAAGCCAGCAACCCAGCTTCCTGTGTGTAAGGCCCAGCTGGCCCAGGGCCTGATGTTGGAGCCCCAACAGCAGTGTTGGATGGATTCTGGAGGTTGAAGCTATGACCATAGGTTGGGAATCCAACCAGGAGTTTCTCAGCTGGAGCACCATTGCTCTTCCAATAGTTCATAGCATAATCCTATAGAAAAAGCATCTTGGTTAAATTTGGGCCCTGAATTTTAAGCTGTAGGATGAATTCTTCAACTTCTCACTGGCAAAGCAATCACAGCGGTCTGTGAGACAGACTACCAAACCAAACTTACAACACTGAGGTAAACATTATTGCCACTGTACAGAGGGCTGTTTTCCCCTGTTTGTCCGTCCCCAGAGCTGTAGAAGTCATAAGTCATCACATGAAAGTAGTCCAAGTACCTGTGGAGAGAGGTTCCTGAGTGTGCATCCTGGCCAGTTCAGTCACCCAGACCCAACTGTTCCTTCAGACCTGTCCATTTACCCTGAAACAACCCTGGCTGTGCTCCGGCTTTCTCCAGATCAGGTTTCTTTGAGACCTCTTTTGAGCAAGCTTTCCAAGGCCTTGAGACAAGACCCTGCTACAGAGGAGGGAGACAGAGGACCATGCCGGGTGGGAACTGTGCTGAAGTTGTGGGAAGTGAGAGATGTTCTCTGTTGGCTTGGAGTGGCTGGAGCCAGCCTGCTGTTACCACTCTCTCCCAGAGGTCTCCACTTTTCCACCAAGTAAGCACCACTTGCATGGACTTCTTGCCCCATACATCAGACAGTGAGGTTGGGTTGTGCCAAATAATGGCAGGGAGAGCTCTAGAAGGAATCTCTAGAAGGAGGTTGTAGAAAGTGTACCAGAGAATTTGTTACTCACTTCCCGAGCTCAGCAATCTGGTAGCCAGCCTGAATGTTGGAAAGTCCTGCAGCAACAGCAGCAGTGATCATGAGCCGGGGCTTGTTAACCTGCTTGGCTTCCTGCTCAAAGGCGGCCAGCATTTCCTGCGGGATGGCAACAAACACAATTCAGTGTGAACACCACTAGGGTTCAGGTCAGAGCCGTGCGGAGCAGAGAGCTTGTTCAAAGCCGTTTGTTGTCTCCTACCTGAACAAGGACGGTGAAGAGACCTTTGTCCTGAGAAGGGCTGCCCCTTGATCCGGGGTATTCCCAGTCAATGTCCAGCCCATCAAATTGGTACTGACGCAGGAATTTGATGACGGAGTTGATGAAAGTCTGTCGATTCTCAGGAGTGGAAACCATTGTGGAGAACCTAGGGAAGCAGAGAAGGGCAGAATTGGGGCTTGGTTGGTGCCTCTTTTGTCCTTTCCCTCCCTTTCCAGTGTGTCGTTATGGGAAGCGGGTGCTTTGAACTTACTTGGCTGTCCCAAAATTCCATCCTCCAATTGCCAGGAGGGTCTTGAGATTTCCATTCCTGCAAAGGGAGGAAGAGGAATATGTTTCATTGCAAATAGTGGTTTAGAATTGCTGTTGCTAACTTTAGACAAAAGACCAACGTGAAGCACGGTGCTCTTGCTTTTCTGGAAAGTGGCTGTTGCAGCTGCATTTGTGGGCTGTGATTCTGTGCAGTGAAAGCCAAGAAGCAAGTCAGGAGCTCAGTGCCTGATGTTCCCCATCCCCAGAGGATCAGTGCTGGCAGCCTGGCCAGACTTCCCTGCCCATTGCTGTCTCCCCTTCACCTCAGCACCCTCAGCCTCCTCATGCAGGGAAGGGCTGCCCTGTAATGGGCAGGTCCTGAACAAGTGAGTAAATGATGCCCGATGCTCTCAGTACGTACTGATTTTTCAGTCCATTGAAGGATTTGTAGAGGGTCTCATCATTCCATTCAATGGTTGTGATCTCATTGTTGGACATCCCAGCAAAGGCATAGATCAGATGGTCACAGAGGCATGGGTCAATATTGTCAACTGTAAAGCGCCCTGAGCCAGGCCTGTATTGGGCCCAGTTGGTGAAATAGCATGACAGCACGTAGGCAGAACCTGCAGAGAAACAGAGATGGGTAGTTCTGAACTTCACTGAAGCAAAGCTAGTAATGTAAGAAAGATTCTCATGACTAGATCTCATCTGAAGTGATTGGACCATGCTTCCTTGCAGGAAAGAAGTTCAGAGTAGGAGAAGAAGGACCGGTTATCCTTCTGGGAACTGCCTCCCTAAGCACATAATGCATTTCCTTCTTTCTTTCTTTGTACCCTGAAGCTCATGAATCAGGGTAGTTTTGGCTGCTTAGTCTTTTTCCAAAACTGAGTCTTTCTTCCTTTTATGAAGAAAAACAGATAGAACAGATCTCCAGTGAAGTGCCCAGAAGGAGAAATGTTGTTGGTATATCTGACATGCTGCCTGCTTGCCTTGATTGAGTGTGCCCATGCTGAAAAGGGTTTGGTGAGTTGTTTTGGGGTAGGAAGTACATACCTATCTGGGCGTTCAGCAGGAGGGCCAGAGCTTTGAAGAAATGAAGAAAGTAAAAGGGATTAATCTTTGCATTTGCAAACTTAAAGGTCTAGAGCAAGACTGGACTGACCACAACATAGAAGAAATCTAATAAAACTAGAGCTGCTGGTACTTTTCACTCTGAGAAAGGGAGAGTAACACAGAGAGGTCATATATAGTGAAAAGCCTTATTTCTGTTTGTTTGTGATTACTGTATTTCCTTAAATCATTTACAAGAACAACTTGAATCAGCTTGATTATTTATTTGGAAGTGGATGCCATATTTAGAATGACTACATCTAGAAACATTGAAAAGAAACACAACTAATCCCATCCAGAAATTCATTAGCTTGCACAAAAACTTCTCTTAAATTTCTAATAGCAATGAACCATATTCTTTTTTAACACATAATGTATAATCCCCAGTCACAATGAAAAATATAGTATCCCTCCTGAAATTCACTGTTGTATCTTTTACTTTCAAAGTAGTGTGCACTACCTCCTAATCCCCTCTGCAACCCAGTATAAGTGTGAGCGAGCCACAGTACGTGTCATAGAGGTAGAGGAGTAAGTTTTGAAGCAGGACTTACCGGTAAGCAAAGTGAGCTTGGCCATCTTTGACCAGAACTGATCTGGTGCAAACTGCTTCTCACTTTTATACAATCCTCTCACTTCATGCAAGTCTTGTATCAACAAAGATGTCGAAACATTACACAAGTTGGTAAAGATCAGTATCACAAAATAATGATAGTAATACAATTGGCCTTAACATTCTTTTTGGAAAAAAAAACAGTATTATCACACTGTGCCATTTTGTGATGCTGCCTGAGCAGTGGAAGAACAAGATTAGATGACTTTTCTTAGAAATTCTCTTTACCGTGACAAAGTTTGTGTCAATATTGGTGATTACGCCGGAGCAGACGTGTGAAGTGTTCAACCTTGCACTGCCACTGTGTCTGCCCGGAGGTGGCAGGTGCTGCCAAACCAAAGTGCTTGACAAGGGTTTGGTCTCCTTGGCTGGGGGTCAGGGAGGTGAGATCAGGTTGGGCTTGGACCCACAGCAGTGGAGGACTCAGGAACTCGTCTCACCTGCTGCTGGTGGGCAGTTGGTTGGGATCCAGGGAACATTTTGGTCTGACTTCTCTCTTGACCATGCCTCCCGAGCCTGCTGTGAGTTCATGGAAGTGGAGTGGGCTTCCTGGTGACTGTCAGTAAAGGCAAAGCAAGTCAGCTTGTGCTGAGCAGTTCTCCCACTTACTCTTGGGACTGTTGTGGGAAATGAGAAAGTGGGCAGAATGCTTTAACAAAGAGCCTTTCAATGGTGACTGTACTGCTGGCCTGAAAAGTGAATGTTTGATAGTGCCTTGCTGGGATAATTTCCTTCAAAATGAAACATTATTTCCTGGTGGGCTCTCAATTGTTGACAGTGCCCAGGGACAGGACATTATTGAGGGCATATGAATATGACTTTACTTTTGTCACAGAGGACTTTAGATTACCATATGAGCAAACAAGCTTAATGGTTGGAAAGTAGATGGAGAGCTTAACTCTTTCAGCCTGGCTGCCAAATTTTTTGTTCTTCTCTTGTGAGAGTCACTTAACCCTCTACCCCTCTTGCAATTGGGCTGTGAAAAAAAAAATCAGCAAGCATTGCATGAAGGCAATCATGATGATTAACATTTTAGTGTAAAGAACTTTGAAAGCATTAGAAATGATCTACTCCCTATCCGTAAGACACAATAAATTTTTTTTTCAAACCCGTGCTCTGTGCTTGGGGTGGTTTGTACTTTCTGCAAGATCTGTAGGGGAACCTCATTTCCTCATGACTCTTCTGAAAAGTCTGTACACCCTCTCACTTTACATACAGTACAGCCTAGTGCAGCAGCATTTGTTTTCAGGTCTTTCATTTTTATAAGCTAGCCTCATGAAGAAACTCTCACTGCCTAAGAACCACTAATTCCATGAAAAAAGGAAAGGAAGAAATTGAGTTCAAGGAAGAGGTTTCCCTTCATGTGCAATTTCTTGTTTTGCTATGAAGTGAAAGCACTGCAGGAGGCATCACAGAAGCAAAATAGAAGTGTCAGCATGTAGTATTTAGTAAGGTATCTTCTCCTGGTTTACAAGAATCTTGGAAAGCTGGTGACTTGGTACTATCAGCCATTAATATATCCAACAGTAGGTGTCAATGTTGCTTGCACTTTCCCAGTCATATAGGCAGAGTGCTTTTCTAGCAGGCTCCTGTGGCAAACAATATGCTTGCAGAACAGAAAGCTTAGTTGCTGCTTCTCTTTGATTAGTTGTAAATAGAGATCAAAAGATCAACATACAAATGGAGTGCTTCATTCTTGGTGTAGAAAAGTAATATCATTAAAGGCAAGTTTTATTTCAGTTCACTTCTCCAGAGTTGTATAACATATATAAGACATTACAGTGAAAGAGAAGCCATTAAACATTTCTGTCCAAAAACAAAACTAACCTTGAAACACGTTAGGAGCAATTGTGTCCACTATGGAAGGGTATCCCAGAGCCTCAGAAGGGTACTGATAAACCTATGCTTTTTGGCTAACTCAAATATCGAAATGACCTGCTTATATCTCTAACAAATAATTTAGGCTCACCTTTTGTTTCTCCTGCCTTTGTCTAAGAGCACAGTAAATACTTACTATGGGTAAAACTGGGCCTGACTGGTCAGACTGAAGACTGAAACTCTGAATTCCCAGACTCCATGTTATGTCTCTGCTATCTTAAGAACATGCCTAATTTTATTCAAGTGGCTTTAGGTGAAGCTCACCTAAACTGTGTGTGGCCTTGCAATATGTCCCTTATTAACTGCTGCACTAAGACTGCAAACCATCTCAGATGTGTTTGCAGTTCTGAACTGTTCCCTTTCTATTGGACACTTTTTTACTGTGGAGCAACCAGGATTTATAGATACTGACATTAACCAACAAAGCCTTGCTCTGAGGTATCATTGGAACATTTTACAACAAGCAATGCTTAAGAGCCCAACAATATGCCAACTGACTGTGGCAAATGCATTACAACCAGTACGAAAGGCTAGGCCTCACGTCCTTATTTATCGTTACATGGATGATATATAAACAGCAGCAGAACAAGAAGAGATGTTTGCAATACTAATACAGCAAGGTCGACATTGCTTACAAGTTTTACAACCTTTTGATCCAGATTGCAACTAAAGGACAAATCTCTCATCCCCCCAAACATCAGTTACTGCATAGTTTGAGTGACTCTTCCATCAGTTTCTCCATCAGAATAGGAAAGCCTTACAGAAACAATTCCAATTGACAGTGGACCTAGTCTGTATCATTACTCTAACGTGTCCAGACTGCCAGGCAGTCACCCCTTGGCCTCAAATAGGGACAAATCCCCATGGCACAGCGCCTCTTCAACTCTGGCAAACAGATGTTGACTCATGTTCATGAATTTGGCCATCTCAAATATGTGCATGATAATAGAGCTGCATATACCTCAAAAATAAAAAATAAAAAGGGGGGAAATACGGGTGACACGCCGTAAGAAAGGTTATGTAATGCTTTGCTTGCTTGTGCTGAATTTTTTGAATTGTGATGCTACAGATAAACTCGAGTAGACTGACATTATGGGGCCGCCCCAATGCTCAAGGAATGGATGATGGTTAACATTCAGAATATGGACACAGTGCATTGGGAAAATCCCTTATCACTGATAACTTATGAATGTGTTTCCACAGGCACTAGACCTATATGGGTTCCAGTGTGATATGTTCAGCCTCATCTCAAGGCAGAAAATAGCATCCAGCCTTCATTATAACTGGGACTGTGTGTTTCTTACTTATTGTTTTGCAAATTGTTGTATTGTAAATAACTTTTGCATGCCATAGTGAGTGATGAAAAACAGCTGGATTACCCACTGGATGGTATCTCAGTAACAGCATTGGTCATAGTATGACAAAAGTGGGTGATTTTCTGGTGTTACCAATGTTGCCTTAAGAATTATAATTATTAGACATTATTTAGGTTGTTGTGTGCTGATTTTTCTATTTTTACTGGTAGATTAAATATAAATTGTGCAGGATTTGATGTTTCCACTGTTGGAATCTATGGAAATAACTTTTTTAATGTAGTCTTATCTTTTCATCATTGGTTATGATGCTATTAGCCTATCAATGAGCTTTCTCTTAGTTTGTCAAGACAAAACCTGGAAAGGAACCCCAGGCAAAGGGATGACCCTGTACTATAGAATGATTCACTCTCTTTCATCTACTAATCATAATTTTAAAACTATGACTATGCATCACTCGAGACAAAGGCACACACCATCTTACTTCGATTCACCATACGATTCTGATAGAGAATGCTTGAATATTGCCCAACAGATATTTTAGCTCACTGATTTTTTCAATTGGTACCTATATCAGGGACGTAAAGGCCCCTGATGGAAGAAGGCTCTTGGGAAGGAACAAAGTATTCTGAAAGTTTTAAGGCAACTGATATTTGTAGCTATAAGTACTTTTTAGAGAGAGCTGACCTTAGTAGTTTATTCTGTTTTGCAAGCAGGTGTTCCACTTGGGCTCTGTGGCACTGGCCACGCGGATGCAATGTAGAAATGGAAAAAACTCTGCAGGCCCTGGGAAGAGTAAAAGCAGGAGAGAGTTTGTCATGGGTGAGAGAGAAAAAGTGCACTCTGAAGCAGAGGATACCCGCCCTGCTGGCACTGCCTGTCGCATCCACCACTGGCATGTTCCTTCTTTCTCTCCTCTCTGTCAACTTGCCATTTCTCATGGGTCAATAGCTAATAATGTGCTTGCTTAGGGAGTTTCTGCTTCATGCTTACACTTATCTAAAATGGATGTCTGTGTGTGTGTGAGTGTATGTTGACTAAAACTCTAAACCTCTATGTTGTTCTGAATGCATAGTTTGCTTGCCTCTGCTCCTGAGACATCCTGTCTCTCAGATCCAACATACTCTGAAACAGCACGGCTCAAGCTTTACCAAGTCAGGATGTTAGCTGGCAAAGGAAAGCAATACCACTGGTGATGCTCTAGCAGGCTTGATCTGACAGGCAACTTTACAAAGTTGTGCCACCATGGATCTACTATTATTAACCAAAGGTATGATTGTGAGGATTTTAAGGGCATGTGTTGTGTGAATCTTAGGGAACATTAAAAAATCATTATATCAGAGTATACAAAAAATGAAGATTCTTCCTGATCAGTTACTGGTACACACAGAATGGGTCCCACAGGGATTCTTTTCCAGGTTGCAGGAACTTAAGCCATAGGTGAAACATATGTTTGTTCTTTTGTTAATAAGTTTAATAGCATTTCTTGTCATTATTATATGATTGCCTTGTCTCTTTTCTTACATTCAGTGTGTTAACAACTGAAGCCTTGACTAAGTTGTGATAACCTAAATGCACCCATCAGTACTGTTACAAAGTGTTACACAGAATGAAGAAGGAAGCTCTAAATCATGCAGTCAGGATGCTGTGTACAAGGAGTGATTGTGTTATTAATACAATTTGTGTTGTTAATTTTTAGTAAATTAATAGTTCGCTGATAAAGCATATTTAGAGCAGAAGCTATGGAGCAGGATAAACAGCATGAGAAAGGAAGGCTGAGAACCAAGGACATTTCTAGAAGATATGGAGAACAAGTTCAAGTAAGCTGTGTGATGGCAGACTCTCATTGGAGGAAGAGCTTGGAACGACTCATGGAGCTGACCTTCAGCAGAGAGTCTGCAGAACTGTTAACCACCAGGAGTGCTTTTAGAGTTGTTTTTCTTGAGACTTTCTGCCAATGACTGTGTGCCATAAAGAGGGCTTTAGAGTTAATGTTAGTAGGGCACAAAATGTGCTTAGAAGCTTATTGGTGTTATGCCTGTGGTACTCTGCAATAGCTGCTTTTTGGATCACTGTACAGCCCCAAAGAAACATCTGGGTTACTATGGCTAAACCTGATGGGTCAGGATGAAATCTGTCTCTCCATATCATCCCCAGGGAATCCCTTTTCTACATGTCTAGTAGGTCAACCCATTGACATCTGGCCAGTTCCTTCCTCCGTAGTTTCTCTGCAGAATTTGAGGCCCTCAGATATGCATCAGGTAGTAGACAATTGGGACACTCGAGTTCCTTATTTACCAAAAACTAACAGAGAACGACAAGAAATGGAACTTCTAGGATCAGTGAAAGTGTATTATTGTCTGTATTTCAATTATACGGGAAGAAATCAGAGCATGGTGCAAATAGTGAATGCCACATTACCAGTCTATCGAAATGCTTCAATGTGGGGCAGTTATACTACTAACAATTTTTCTGTTTCTGCCAGTGCCACAGTGGCTCTCCCTACAGGGAAATTCCTCATTTGTGGCAATAGCACCTGGCCTGCAAACCCATCTTATTTGCGAGGAAGACCATGTAGCTTAGGTTGATTGACTTTGCTAACCCCAAACCTCACAATGATTTACCAACACCGCCACAATCATATGTGAATTAGATATGTTGCCCATATGATCACAAAGGAGTGTAAAGATAACGTAGAATTTTGGAATGCAGAGGCCAGAGTCGCTGCCACGTTCTTTGCCCCAGGAGCAGCAGCACAAGCTTTAGGCACCCTTAACAAGCTGGGCTGCTGGCTAGCCAAACAAACCAGCGCCACCTCTTTAGCACTGAGTGGCTTGCTTCTAGATGTAGATTCTGTCTGGCATGCTACCCTACAGAACAGAGCTGCTATCGATTTTTTGCTTTTAGCACACGGCCATGATTACCTTATGAATTACACTTATGAAGTTAACTAGTTTATCACTTCTGCAAGGCTTGCTCAAAAGAAAATGGGGATTTGTAGGGGATTTTTAAGATGTGTGAGCAACCCTTGCTATAAAGGTTGCTATTGTTTGAAAAGTAGGACACGAACTGTGTAAATCAGCAGAAAGAAATCTACCAGAAAGAAGGAGGAGATGCATGCTTCAGCTAGAGTAACACCTAGATGAAACAACTGTAGCACACATCACAGGCACATGATTGTAGACTGTGAACCAATCAGATGCTGTGATTATGCTCGCGCTATTTTCAGTGAATGCTGTAATCCAGAACGGTATAAATGTAAGCTGCCTTTAGAAACAAACTGAAGATCACCATTAACTGCATCAGTGGAGTGATTACTCAGCTGCTGTCCACCACAGCAACCCCTGGTTTTCACACTGCCACAACATAAGACAACAAAACTGGATTATTTACTTCAGTGATAAATGTTACAGCATTTATTACAGCAGTTCATCAGGTTCTCCAAAGAACTGCCTGTTTTTGCTCACAGCTGTATATACTTGATGAGCATTCTATCATGGAGATCAGAGCAATTTTATCTACTTCTTCTTGGAAAACTACATCTAAACACAGCCTTTGCCTTCTTGGAGGTAGTAAACAGCTTCAGATTCCTAACCAGGTGTCGGTCCATTTCGAGTTCAGCTCATGCGTCAGGTCTTGTAAAGAGGAATTATGCCAGCACATCAGTGACCTATGCCTTGGCCCTGCCTCCAATGTGCTGTCGCAAAAATCAAACTTCTGGGAGTGGCAAAAAGCAAGAAGAACAAAACCAACAACCAGTGTGTGCATAAATGCCTGAAATAACAAGTAACCCCTTGTTTTCACTTTTAGCAAAGTGAGGGAGATTTTGTTCTGTGAGTAGGACAGCCTGACTCAGTGCTGTTTTTATTTCTTTCAAGGTCCCACCTTTTACCTTGCAATCTTGGCAAAAGTGTCCCTGCTGGATGTGGTTTATAATCTAAGAGAGGGATATCAGTGCATCACTGACTACTCCACTGAGCTGTGTTGCTTCCAGTGTGCAGTCCAAGAGGTGCTAGGAGGTACCTGATCTTCTTTTTTTTTGCTTTGGTTTCTGCTTTAGATAGAGTCTGATCATTTTGGACTCTAAAGGGATTAAGATGGAGTAGGGCTGGGGGCAGGGGAAAAAAGAGACTGCATGACGTAACTCAATTAGAGGTTCACCTGAAAGAGCACTTGATTCTTTTCTCAAGAGCTTTGGTGGCACTGCTGGTTCTTCAATAGCTTAACAGCTTTTTATATTTGAGCTCTTCTTGAAGGGCACTGAGTTCCTTGGAAAAACTGTCTCCTTCTCTTCAAGAGGCAGGCCCCACATCCAGTTTGGCATATGTACACTTGCTTAAGTTACTACCACTATAATCCAGTGTCTGAAAACTGAGTCATGAAAAAGGATCTCTGCTGCTTCCAAGTTATGTAACCCGTGTTAGGTTGATAGGTGTCCTTCACTGTGCAGCCCACTGAGCTGATGGTGACAGGTGTAATAGTACCCCTGTGCAATGAGGAGATAGCTGGAATGCCTAAAATCTCTTTCTGTCCTTCTAAACAGATCATTTGGTATAGCTGAAAGGCTTCTGCTGCTGATTCTGAGAGAAGTCCAGGCCAAAAACCCAGCAATACTACCTGCAGCATGATGTCATCTGTCCAGGAGTACAGGTCATACAAGAAATATCTGATATTAGTTCTTGTTCAGATTCACAGCAAGAAACTGGGAGCTTTAAAGATTCTCAAGTTCCCTTCAAAAAGGTAATCATACCATGTAGGCCTTGGGCAGGAACATGGCATAGACAGGAATCTTTGCTTATATAAGGCAGTCAGGAGACAGCCACATCTCTTTGATACTTAGGGAAACAATTCATTTATTTAAAGACCTCTGTTCTTATGCCTGGTTTCCCCAGTACTAACTCCTTGTTGCTGAGTCTGTTCTTCACACCATCTTTCTCTGGCACTTGATTTCCTTCTTCTCTGCAGCTCACTGACTGGAACTAAAGAACTGCTGTCTTTCAGATATCAACCATTCCCTAGCTCCCCAGGTGAAATTCCTGCTTTCTGCATGTACATTCCCAGAAATGCAGCTCTGACTCAGTCTGATTACAGAATGCTGCAGCCATTTCCCCAGCTACTTTTACAGTGTCATCGTTTATCCACCTTTTGTCCCCACATATGTTTTATTAGGACCTTGAAGAGTCCTTTTCATGAAGAATTAGATGTAATATTGCAATCAGACATTAAATATTTTTTCCTTACATCACAGCTTTCATCTTCCCTTTCTGTCTGTTGGCACTAAACTGCTGTAATTAGGCACTGTAAACACATCCTTAGCCTCTCTGATGTTAGGAAACACTCAAGCTTGATTTCTGCCAATCCTGATCCTTAAATAAATCTTGACTCTGCACTGTGAGCATCTGCCTAATCTTCCCAGGTGGCCAGGACTGAGGGATGAGTTCACCAGCAATTTGTGGTGGTGGTGAACCCCAGCAAATAACAGGGTGCTGTCTGTATCTAGGAACGGGCAGCAGAGATGGATCCTTTCACCTATCCCTGTCTCCAAGCATTAGCCCTAAGAACAATTTTGTGTTCTGTCAGCCAGTAAGAACAGGCCTTCCAAAGTGGGTGTATGTGCATGTGATACAGATTCACAAGCTGCTCACTTGTACAAAAATATCTGTGCTGAAATGTGGGTGTGTGCAGGTGAGCAAAAAAACATTGAAAGAAGGTATATGCATGAATGAATGTGCACATGGGTGTTATTTTAGCTATAGACATATCACATGAAGAATGTTTTAGCTATTCTACATTTTTCTTTATTTTTACATCACGTGGAATTTTTATAGCGTGATCTTCTGAAATTTGGGTTTATTAAAGCATATGATCTTGAAAAGTCCACTTAAGATTGACAATGCATATTGAAGCCTAATCTATTACAATATATTATTTAAATATATATATATAATCACTGAGCATGCAGATCTTACACTTGCAGTCAGAACTGGAAGGTTCCATCAGGCTGTTCCATGTAACATGACCTATTTTCCCCATCTATCTCATCCATCAATCACCATTCTCTGCAAGGAAAGGACCAGATGCCCTGGACTGTGAGCTGTGACTAGCTGAGAGCACCGGGTACTAAACCATTACCAAATGCCACTGCCATCACCAAGCAAAGCTCTGAGGTACAGGCATCATCTTGCATTTGTGACTACATTCATGAGGTCTTGTCCCTAAGAGTGAATTATAGCAAGGCACCAGGAAGTTCCTTTTGGACGTGGTTTTGCTCTGAGCCCTTCAGAGGACGCTTTACCCCCACAATAGCATCCCATCTAATTACTTAAGCTCTTTTTCTGGTAGACAACATCTGTCCATTTCCAATTAATCCTTACTCACAAGCTCAATAACCTGGGCCATCTGTATAGGTAAGAGAGATAAGCTTTCCATTAAACATTTACAGGACATAACAACAGAGCATTGAAACAACAGTTGCTGAGACAACCTGGGCAGACAGGCGGCGTCTGTGTGCGTGGGTAGCTGACCCCCATCCTCCAACTGACACGCTGCAACTGAACAAGAAAAACGTCTGTATGTCTAAGCCCGCTGTATGTGGGCCACCAGAAACCAGCAAAAGGGTGTTTGCTCCTCTCAAATTCGTAAGTGTTTTTGCAACATTAGCATGATAAAGGCTTTTAAAATAATTCAATAGCATTTAAGGTCCTAGAAATTCTAGCAACCAAATAGCCTTTAAATAAAACATTCCCTTCTTAAGCAGCAGCTCTAACTTTCCTTTGACCTCAAATGCTTAAAACAGTTTAGAAATCAGTCTGACCCCTTTGTTCAGCTTTCCTGAACAGGGTGAAATGTGTCCTTAATTCTAGACAGAGACATTATCTATGTCCCTGCACTTCATCAGATACTGTCCTTGTTTTGAAAGAACGGTTTTGTTTCAAAATACTGCCAGGATGGGGTTTTATCTCACTGAGTGACTTCGTTTTTTTTCCCCATTCAAGGTTTCAGTCTCTGGGGCAGCAAAAAGAACATCTTTTGCCAACATACTACATTTCCTGAGCAACAACTAATGCCAACAGAGTAAGGTTTTACCTATAAACATTCATGAAAACATTCATGATTCCACAATTCTATGGAAATTAAGGGGCTTACCACCATTCCACTCATTTTTTTCTATAATGAAGACAAAGCATTCACAACCTTTTAAGAAATCTCAAGATACAGTGGCAGGATTGGCAGGTAATTGCTTTTAGGAGTATGAAGACTACATAAGGCCACAAAAAGAACAGCAGTCTCTCCTCTGCTCCCTCAGAGACAAGGAAAAATACCAGCAACAAAAGCTGAAAGCCTCCGAGCTGTAAGCGAACTTCTCAAGGCAGCAGGGCACCAGGCAGGGCTGGTGACACAAGCAGAGTAACAGCCCATTCTCACCAATTCCCGAGCACACAGACATGAACTCAGCTCCATAAAATGGAAGCAAGCCAAATGCAGACACAGCCCTGACAGCATCTTCAACTCCAGCATGGGAGAAGATCCAAAATCTCTAGTGCAGTTGACACACCAGAGGGATGGGATGCCATCCACAGGAACCTAGATAGGCTTGAGCAATGGGCCCAGGTGAAGCTTATGGGGTTCAACAAATCGAAATGCGAGGTCTTGCACCTCGGTCAAGGCAAACCTCACTACCAATACAAGCTGGGGAATGAAAGGATTGAGTGCAGCCCTGCAAAAAAAATGCTGGGGGGGGGAGGGTTACTGGTGGACATGAGGCAGCACTGTGCCCTCGCAGCCCAGTAAGCCAACTGTACCCTGGGTGCACCCCAAAGCAGCACAGCCAGCAGGGCCAGGGAGGTGATCCTGCCCCTCTGCTTTGCTCTGTTGAGGCCTTACCTGGAACACTGCAGATGCAGAGTCCTCAGTGCAGGAGTGATATAGATCTGTTGGAGCATGTGCAGAGGTGGGCTACAAAAATGATCCATGGGATGGAACACCTCTCCTATGAGGACAGGTTGAGAGCTGGGGGGTTGTGCAGCCTGGAGAAGAGAAGGCTGCAAGGTGACCAGATATTGGCCTTTCAGTATCTAACGGGGAGCTACAGGAAAGAAGGGACAGGCTCTTTCGCAGGGTCTGTGGTGACAGAACAAGGGGAAAAGGCTTCAAGCTCAAAGAGGGGAGACTCAGGTCAGATGTAAGGAAAAAGTCTTTTACACTGAGGGTGGTAAGGCACTGGAACAGGTTGACTAGAGATGTGGTTTGAAGTCTCTGGAAACTTTCAAGGCGAGGCTGGATCAAGCCCTGGGCAACCCAATTTAGCTGTGCCTGTCACTGTTCATTGCAGGGGAGTTCATAGGTTCATAGGTTCATTAGGTTGGAAAGGACCTACAAGATCATCTAGTCCAACCATCCTCCTATCACTATCCCTACCCAACTACTAAATCAAATCCCTTAGCACCTCATCTAAACGCTTCTTGAACAGCGCTAGGGATGGTGCCTCAACCACCTCCCTAGGCAGGCCATTCCAGTGCCTGACCACTCTTTCAGAAAAAAAATGTTTCCTCAGGTCTAATCTAAATCTTCCCCGGCGCAACTTGTGGCCATTCCCTCTCGTCCTGTCATTATTTATCAGGGAGAAGAGGCCCACCCCCTTCTCACCACAACCCCCCTTCAGGAAGTGGTAGAGTGCAATAAGGTCTCCTCTGAGCCTCCTCTTCTCCAGACTAAACAATCCCAGCTCCCTCAGCCGCTCCTCATAAGACTTGTGCTCCAGACCCCTCCCCAGTTTTGTTGCCCTTCTCTGAACACGCTCCAGGGCCTCAATGTCCTTCTTGTAGTGAGGGGCCCAAAACTGAACACAGTACTCGAGGTGCGGCCGCACCAGAGTTGGACTAGATGACCTTTAAAGGTCCCAAACTCCAAGGATTCTGTGATTCTATGATCAGCCGGAGGTCCGCTCGACTCTTGTTCAAATAAAGCATTTAGCACCAGGCGTTCAGGACAGAGGCCGTGCAGCCCCTGACCCCAGCTAGATCGATGCTGGGGGCGGCTCCGGCAGCTCCCCGGGACGGCGGGCAGGACCGGCGCGGGGCTCCGGGAGGGCCGGGTGCTGCGCCTCGCCGCGCCGCCAGGAGGCGCCATAAGCCCTCGGGGCGCTGACGTCGCCGCCGAATGCAGCGGCGCGGAACCGAGGGCACGTGCGGTGCGACCTTAAGTCTGTGCCCGGGATGGTGGCACGCTGCCCGTGTGCTGGATGGCGAGTCGCTGCTTGTACTGTCGCCTGAAATTCAGGAAGAAAACAATCTTAACTACGGTGCGGTGTTAGAAAATGGCATTCCTTTATTCCTCGCAATACGTACCCGGCGACTTGACAAGCGTGTGCCCTCAGAGTTCAGGTTCTCCGTTTAAACAGTTAAGACATCCATATGCAGCACATTGCCATACATATCCGTTCTTTTCCAAGAACTCATTAACATATAGTGATGTTCCTCTGGATATACACAGCCTCATTTAGAGTGGTTGTATGCCTACTTTATCCCCATTTTTCCACTATGAACTTAATCACTGAGACTTCTGGCTGACTTTTAGCTGTTTTTCCCCAATTTGAAAATTTCCATTGCTTGCTAGGCCACTTCCAAAACAATATGTGTAAAATCTAAGGAAAAAGTCCTTGCATCTCATGAAATGCAAAGATAGGTAGTCTGTTATGACTCCAGGGCTACTTGTGAAGCAGAATTAAGAGAAAACAAGGCTGTTCACGCACCAAGCAAAGTTGAAATGGAAAGTTTTAGAATTGGCACCGATTGATTCCTTTTGCTAATCAAATATATTGGTCCTTAAACCAAAATTCTGATCCCTGTTGTTAAACAAACCAGCCTGCAGGAGGATCAGAGCTGGCTCAGGAGGGAAACACTGAGCTCTCCCATCTCTTCCTCATGGGGTGTGAGGTAGTGATGAGATGGGGGATTGAGCTCATGAAGAACTGCTGCTTTCTGTTAGGTAATGGCTATAGGAGGCTCCCAGCCCTAGCACAAACCAACCAGTTCAGTGTATTATTCAGTAAATAATTCTGAATATTGCAGAACCCAGGTAAGCAGATGACTGTGGCTAACTTGAAAGCAGTAAAAGTGAAATTCATCAAAGGAGCTGCCAATTATTTACTTCACTCAGGGATATGCTGCAGGGAAGGAAGCATTGGTTTCTAGCGTGTGAATATGCTTCTGCTTTGTGCTCGCATGCTGGCTAGCCTGTTCAACAGGGCGTGGGAAAGCTGGAGCAGAGCACTGTCCTGGGCTTAATGTTGTGTTCCTGCCTTTTCTTGGGCACTCCTGGGGCAGCATTACTGCAGAGGGAGGCTTGAAAGGCTGCCAGCTGTTTGGGTGGGTCTATTTATTTATTTATTTATTTATTTGTGGTGGGGGAGGAGGTAGAAAAGGAAGAGGCAGAAGCATTTGTCTTGAAATACTCCCTTTGAACAGCAGTCATTTCTCCTCATTGATCAGACATGGAGAGGGATGTGTGATGGGGCTTCCCTTTGATTTGTGACCCTTTGTTTTTCCCCCAGGGAAGTGAACACACCCATGTCCCATTCCGGACACAGCAGCTGTGCTGTGCAGGTCCAAGGTGATAAATCTGTGTCACTTCTCCTTTCCTTCCTAACTTAGAGGCGGGGTGCAGTCACCCTTTCAGGCACCCAGGCGCCCTGAACACGCTTCTCACAGACAGCCCTTTCTTCTTGTGCCAACCTTTAGCAAACGTGTACTATCTGCCAACAGCACAGCACTGTAAACCCACGCACTCCTGGCAGCGACACAGCAGGCTCGGGAGGCTGTTTCGGAGCTTCAGTTACCAAGGGAAGAGCAATGCAGGCTCTCCTTCTTTGGAAGCATGGCTCTGCTCCACGTCCCCGCTGTGCGCAGCCCTCCGTGCCGAGATGCTGCATGGCTTGTGTCCTACATCACATGTTTTCAAGAAGCTCTCGCCAGCTTCCCGCTGGGGAGCTGATCCTGCTGACGTGTGCAGGCCAGGACACGTCAGGCACGGCCGGGAAGGGAAATACAGTCCTTTTTTGGACTAGGGCGAAATCTATTGGCCTGAGCAGAGGGGGAGGGCTGAGATTCAGGAACAGCTGGGCTCTGTCAGTAATTTAGCAATAAGAGCTAAACAATGTCCAGGATAAACACACACCCCAATTGGCAGACTTCCTTTTTCTCAGCTCAGTACAATATTTTCCTTTTTCTTTTAAAAACGTTATTTCACTGCTGATAATTAATCTGAGTGGAATGCTTTCCCAGAGTTATATTTAGATTTTCTTCTCTGATGGCACTCCTCCATTCCAACTTCCCTGACAGAGATGTAATGCTGTGCTTTATGACGTGGTAACAATTATTTCCCTTCTACAGAACTTAGCACTTTCATATCCTGAGGCAGCACCTGAACTGGGGCTCTTTTGGGGATTCAGAAAGGTTGTGTACTGTGGGAGGAACCAGTGTGGTAGAATTGAACCATCTGTACCTTCAGCTTCATTCTGGGGGCTTTCATGTGCCCAAAGAAGAGGGAACAAAACAGTCCGAGAGCATACTTAAAGTGGTGTGTTATTCAGAGTGGGTTATATATATGCACATACCTTTGGAAATGAGGGCATCTACAGCAAGTCTCTAAGACTTATGTCAGATCCTCACCTGACTGCTTCTCAGCTTTGGGAAAAACCCAAGCTAGACACAAAATCTGTAGCAAGGCACATTTCTCTGGTGCACCCGTCCTACCTGCCTGGCAAGGCTTTGCTTGCTCTGCCTTCCCTCCAGCCCTGACATGGCTGCACGCTGCAAAGTTCCTTTCATGTGGGTGCCTATGTGATAACACAGCTCTGCTCTGTGCCTACGTCGTGTAGATTAAAAAAAATATCATAAATCAGGCTACCAAGGTTACAGAGCCATGAGGAGGAGATAGTTAATCTGAGAACAACTGTCTACCCTTGCATAAACAGCCTGGAATGAAGGACAATTACAGTGCTGCCATTGTGGGATCGGCTGCTCAGCTGGAAAGCCCCTTTTCTCCCCTACACCCCCACCCCCCCCAAACCCATCCCATCCCAGCCCAGGTTCTTCCTGCTTTAATGTGTGTTGCCATAAGTGAGGGTTACACCCAGGTTTCTAATCTTATCGAGGCAATGGGAGAAAACCTGCTCAGCTTGGTCACAGGGCAAGATACACTGTGGGTCCAGCAGGAATACTTCTGCTTTTCTCAGGTCGGTCAAGACTTGTTCAGAATCTTTTCTATCCCATGTGTGATGCCTTTGCATACTTAAAGCTGTGTAAAGTGTAATTAGGCAGGCCCCTGTAATTTAGACAATTATGTAAGGTAAGCACCCCACAGAGTAATTGTGGTCAATTTTTAGCATACCCAGGGGCACTTTTAGGGCCCAAGGTGGCCCTTCAAATGATTTACCTGCTCACATGTCTCTAAAGCACTCATCTTAGGTGTGTCTTAGGTGACATCTTTTGAAGTGGACTTTATTGTTGCGCTCCTGCTGATTAACAGCTGGCTGGAGAAGTACTTCCTTTATTTTTTCCATCTTTCAATTAAGAAAAAAAAAAAAGGAGTTCTGTATCTTGTTTCTATTCTAATGCAGCCTAAAACTGAGAGCCAAGATGTGAGTGACCCAGATCCAGGCATGACCTGCCAGAAGAAGGCCTTGACTAGGAGTGCTCTCATTCACAGGTGCAGTGTGGGTTGCTCTAGGCAGAGGCACACTTGCTCACTGTCCTCCTGTTTTTCATGAGAAATTCCACCCTGGTTCTGAGAAATGTTCCCAATAAAACGGTGCTAATATGAACACACTTCCTCGATGTGTTTTGTTCACAGTGAAAGGACACATTGATTCTGCTGCAAATACCATGAGGATTCCTGTTCTTTTGAGACAAAAGACAACTCTCTGCTCTCTTTTAGCTTTTTGCTGTGTTCTTGAGGCCATTTTATCCCTTCTCTGCCTGAAGATTGACCTGTTCTCAATCAGCAAAATGCCTAAGGCAAACCAGATCCTACCCAGCATCTCAGCTCTGAAATGGAGTCACTCTGTCCTCATCCAGGGAAACAGGAACCAGGATCTGGTTACAGTTGCTGAATGTTAGCAGCACCAGACCTGATACAACTCAACAGGGAAGGACACAGTGCACTAAGATTCAGAAGCTGTAGGACATCGTATGTTGGAAAAATGTTGCCTCATTTCCTGCTCCCACTTTCCAGGAAGAGCTGCAGCTGTGCTTTGAGGAGGAGGCACAGAGCAGGAATGATCATCGGAAAGCAGCAGAGATGCCCACAGGGCACGTGTTTGCTCTTGGGCAGGACCAGACCCCCCTCTGGTTTGCCAGGATGTTTCCTAATGCATGTTTTCCAAGCTACATAGTGCTGGGACCTTCCCTTTATGAAAGCAAAACTGAGAGGGCTCTGGGAATGCATTCAGGGACAGTGCAGTGTGAGGAAACACTGAGATACCAGCATGTGCTGCTACAGCGTCCTGCCCCTCTGGCTCACTGGGCCTAGTGTTCTGAAATGTCTGTCCAAGGGAGGTTCAGGAATGTCAGAGAATCCACTGTTTCTGGTAGCTTCCAAGAGGTTTAAATTCATGCCACCATTTCTCCCCTCTTATTGACCTCCTTTTTTCATTTTCTCTGCTTGTTTTAGCGGACGCCTGTGTTTCAGACCTTAACATGGATACATCAAGATAGTTCATGTTTTCAGATTTCTTCTTAGCAATAACGTTTTTAAAATGAAAAGCTCACCCCTTGCAAGAGGAGAAGAAAAGCTTCCAAACATGAGGAGTCTTGTGATAAGATCTGCAACTGGCAATTTTTATCTGAAATTTATGATGGTGGAATAGAACAGTTTGAGCACAATGTGGCCTTGTTAGAAAGAGGGAAAACAACCACTTATGGCAGAAAAGCATGTACAGTTGCTGAGAAAGGACTCTCTTGGGCTCTGGAGCAGGCAGGGTGGAGGGTGCATGGGTTATTATTAGCTGCTTTGTATCGCAAAGAGGGCTTTCAGTTGCCTGGTCTCTGCAAAATCTGCTTTGCTCAAGAGTACTCTTGAGAATGAGGGAGTGGAAAGCAGGAATTTCAGCCCATTTTAAGCTCTGTTTACTCTTCAGCCTCTGCAGATCTCAAGGGCATGTGTTTGAGGCAAATTCAAAATGGTTATCATGGGGAGAGCTGGGGGCATAAGAAGCAGAGATCCCTGGAACTCTATCAGACAGAAGTTATGAGTTGCATGGAAACATCTCCCTGCTCCACAGGACCATTGCTGTGCTGAGCGTCCGTGGTGTGTTGAGAATGAATCTTCTGCAGACCCTGCTGTGCCTCATGTATTCATAGGTCTTGTTGCTACTGGAAAACTCCTCTCTTCCTTCCCTGCACAGTGTTTTCTGTGAAGACTTCAGTATTCATCCTCTTCGTTGTAGGAGGTGGTCACGTACTACATTCCCAGCTCCCTTTCCTTCATTGGATGTGCATCTTTTCAGGTTCAGAAGTCTCAGTGTGCTTTTATGATGGGAGGTGAGCCTCCATGTGCATCAGGAAACTGAGGCACAGACTAAGATGTAAGTTGCTGTTGCAAATACACAGCAGGTGTGTGCCAGCAGCAGGATCAATTTTAAAATGTGATGAAGCAATTTATTCTGGATGCTGTCTCCAAGCAATTGGGAGAAAAGAAGGTTATCAGGAGTAGTCAGCATGGATTCACCAAGGGGAAATCGTGCTTCACCAACCTAATAGCCTTCTGTGATGTCATCACTCACTGGGTAGACCAGAAGAGAGCAGTAGATGTTGTGTACCTTGACTTCAGCAAGCTGAAGTGTTTGACACTGTCTCCCACAACACTCTTGGTATGAAACTTATAAAATGTAAGACAGATGAGTGGATGGTGAGGTGGATTGAGAACTGGCTAACTGTCAGAGCTCAGAGGGTTGTCATCAGTAGTGCAGAGTCTGGTTGGAGGCCAGTAACCAGTGGTGTACTGGGTTCGGTCTTCTTCAACATCTTCATCAGAAACCCAGATGAAAGGACAGAGTCCACCCTTAGCAAGTTTGCTGATGATAGAAAGCTGGGAGGAATGGCTGACATACCTGAAGGCTCAGCTGCCATTCAACAAGATCTGGACACACTGGAGAGTTGGGCAGAGAGGAACCTTATAAGGTTTAACAAGAGCAAGTTTCTTGCACCTGGGGAAGAATAACTGCATGCAGTTTAGGGGATGACGAGGAGCTCTGGGTGTTCTGCTGGGACAAGAGGTTGCCCATGAGCCAGCAGTGTGCCCTGGTGGCCAAGAAGGCCAATGGTATCCTGGAGTGCATTCAAAAGAGTGTGGCCAGCAGGTTGATGGAGGTGATCCTCCCCCTCTGCTCTGCCCTGGTGAGGCCTCACTTAAGACTCCTGTGTCCAGTTCTGGGCTTCCCAGTTCAAAGACAACAGGGATCTCCTTGAAGGAGTGTGGTAGAGGGCCACAAAGATGATGAAGGGCCTGGAGCATCGCCTATATGAGCAAGGGCTGAATAACCTGGCTCTATTCAGCCTGGGGTAAAGAAGACTGAGAGGGGATCTGATAAATGTTTGTACCTCTCTGAAGGGATGTGAGAGGTAAATGGATGAGGCCAGGCTCTTCTCGGTGATGAGAAGCAATAGGACAAAGACCAATGGCCTGATACTTGAACACAGGAAGTTCCACCTAACATGAAGAACTTATTTATTGTAAGGGTGATGGAGCACTGGAACAGTCTGAAAAGAGAGGGTGTGGAGTCTACTTCTGCTGGGATAATGAAGACCTGTCTGAACACCTACCTATGCGACCTACTGTAGGGAACCTGTTTTAGCAGGGATTTGGACTCCTTGACCTCCTCCTGAGGTCCCTTCTAACCCCTGTGTTTCTGTGATTCTGTGATATATGTTCCACTGCTTTTCAGGCCAGATGGGAGGAACACCATCCTAAGCACACATGACAGAGCTGGACAGTGAGAGATTTCAGCCTGACTTCCCTCTTTACGATGGGTACCAGGGATCTAAGATGCTGTTTGAGCAGCTCTTATACCATGAATATGAAATTTTCAGATCTTGGGTTACCAAACATCCAGACCTGAGTAAAGTCAGGGTGAGCAGCAAGCTGGAATTATAGGAAAAACATCAGAGCTGCAGATCTGCTGCACCTCTGCATGGCTCTCCCATAGTGGAGCAGGCTCATTGTGTCCTGGAGCTGCTGGGGACACTGTGAACACAAAGTTGCTGAGCTGGTGGTTAGGAATCTGAGCTCTTTGGGGAACTCCCTTTTGAGTTCCTGACTCCATCGCAAACTGCTGGCCTGCTCTTGCCATTTTGCTTTCCCCTGACTCAGTTTACCTTCTGGGAAATAGAGAAGGAAATCACAGAATCACAGAATTGTAGGAGTTGGAAAGGACCTCCAGAGATCATCAAGTCCAGCCCCCTGCCAGAGCAGCTTCCAGCCCACGTTGCACAGGTAGACATCCAGGTGGGTCTGGGACAATTCCACAGAAGGAGATCCACCACCTCTGTGTGCAGCTCCAGTGCTCCATCACTGCACTGGGAAGAAGTTCCCACACACATTTGTGCAGAACTTCCTATGCTTCAGTTTGTGGCTACTTCCCCTTGTCCTATCACCACACACTGCTGAGAAGAGTCTGGCCTCCTCCCTTTGCCTCCCGCTCCTCAGATATTGATAGATGTGGATCAGATCCCCTCTGAGTCTTCTTTTCTCAAGGCTGAACATCCCCAGGTCTCTCAGCCTTTCCTCATAATGGAGGTGTCCCATGCCCTTTATCATCTTTGTAGCCCCCTGTTGGACTCCTTCCAGCAGATCCCTGTCTGTTTTGTACCAGGGAACCCTGAACTGGACACAGTATTCTGGGTGAGGCCTGACCAGGGCAGAGCAGAGGGGGTGAATCACTTCCCTCGACCTGCTGGCCACGCTCTTCTTAAGAAGAAACAGCACCTTACGTAGTGGGCTAGTTTTGTGGGATACTACAGTGAAGACACTTTAATAAAGCAGTTGAAGATCCTGTTTGCTGAAAATTAATAAATCTATCAAAACCTGATTACAATTTCAGCCAGCTGCAGTTTTCTTCTCCAGTTTTACCTAGTCTGGTTTTGATGCACTGATGGCGAGGCTGGGAATGTGTGTGTGCCTCACTGCAAGTCCTGCCAGACCTGGCTCCTCAGTCTTGCAGGCCTTGGGTTGTTGAATTGAGAAGCTTAGCATGCACAGGCTGTGAGGGAGACAGCAGGGCCTCCTGTCCCCCATCTCTGGTCTGTGCTGATGTCTTGGCTGTGGGCAGATTGGATTGCACGTTCCCAGCTGGGAGGGAGGCTTCCTGACAGAGCTCCATGTATAATTCACTCAGCAGGGCCTCAGCCAGGGCTCCATACAGGGAGGGAAAAACAGCTTATTGTTTTTCCAAACCTTCTTTTGTTTCCTAAGGAATGTGGCTGCAAAGCCCTGCTGCCAGAGCCTCACTGGAGAGTGCTGTTCTGAAGGAAGGTGTTCCTGTGAGATTTCTGTGCCCAACAGGGGAGGTGTGCATGTTGTTTTTCTTACAATCAACAATCTGAATTCCCGCTATGACACCACTTAGCCCACTCTCCATCCTCCCAGGCACTGTGGTAGATCCCATCAGCATTTCCCTTCCATGGCCTTTTCCTCTGTTACCTCATGGGGAGCAGTGCCCATGCACTGGATTTCCAGTTGTTGCTCTTAGCATATGTTAGCCAACCCATTTGCATTTTGGTGCCCATTCAAATTCCAGAAGTGCTGCCACATCTCAGCTTTGCTGACCTCCCAGTGGGAGACAGGAACATAGCTGTCTGGGGTGGGAGTGGGACCATCCCTGCTATTGCAGGTGGGTGGGGTGGAGTATGGCTGGGGTATAACTGGGCATCTAAAAGCATTAATTATGGTGTGAGCTGGTGATGAGCATGTGGAGGTCTATCGCTACAAGGAGCTCTGGGAATGTTGGTCAGCTCAGGCAGCACTCAAACCTGAGCCAGGTAGCTTGTCTCTCAGGATCTTCTGCACTGCTGCTCTAGCTCTATAAGACTCCTTGAGGCCAAGTCTTTGACCATTGCATCCATTTCATATCTTGGTGGTAGCCTCCCAGAGGCCATTTCCAGGACGCTGATGTTATGTTTAAGTTAAGCAGTTTCAAATGTACCAGTTTCATTCTAAACCTAGCTTCTGTGTGAAGCTTCTGAGTTTTCATAAAGCAAGACCAAAGTCCTGAGCAGAAATTGAGCAACAGGGCAGGGCCTTGGACAGGCACCAAGGTCCAACCTGCAAATGGCTTGGGAATCCAGACCCCACCTCCTCTCCTCAAATGTACACTGATAAAATCATGTCTGCTTTAATGCCACAAGCAGAAAAAAAAATTGCCCCTAGAGATTTTGCTAAGGCCTTGGTTGTTGCTGATATGCAGAAATATGGAGAGCTTATGTGCTGCTTCCTTGAGTAACAGATGTGCCTCTAACCTGAAACTTGGAATCCAAATCCAGATGAACTCTATGTGCAATCCAAAGCCATGCCTAAACTCAGATCTTCTGGGTAAATGACCCCATAACTCACCTACTCTCTTCTGCTCTGGCTGCACACACCCCAGCAAGGCAGGGCAAATTCCAGCTCCCCAGCCACATGTCTGTCTGATTCTGATCTCTCTGACCTTCTTAAGTAACAAAACTTGGTGGGACCTCAACAACAGGTAAAATGAAGGAAACCAGGTTTGCTTCCTTTGCTGAAGTTTTCAGGGCAGCAGTAGAAGAATGCAGTCAGCAAGCTGAAGTGAGGGGCATTCGCTGGGGTCAGTAGGATTTGGGAAGCAAAGGGATGTCTTTCAGACAGTTTTTCAGCAGTACCATTGTGAGGAAGGTCAGATACTGCTGCTGAGAACATATCGTATCTGTGCTGGCTCCCAGTGAACACCTGGTGTGCACTCCTTCCTTCCAAGAACTGCTGAAGGAAGATACTAGCTCTGTCTTCACCCTGTGTTTGGCTGTCTGTTGGCATCAGCTACAAAAATGAGCTAGAGAGAACCAGGTGCCAACACAGTGTGCTGGTTGCTTGTGGGATTGTGGTCATGGGGAGACTGGGAAAGTACAAGGGGGTGGATGCATATGGTAAACCCCTACCTAGGTGCAGCAGTCACCGAAAAAACAATGGACTGGCTTTGCAGGGAGGGCCAGAAATCCTTGGTAACAGCCTAGAGCAGTCCTGCAGAGTCCACCTGCTATTCAGGAGGTATCTCTCCCATCGGGGATCAGGCTGCCTTTTGGGAAAAGGCACCACCCAGATCTAAACTCTTGCAGGGTGTTGCCCTGCTTTATCTGGGCTGCCTTTGTGCACTAATTGATGTTTGCAGAGGTTGGGAGGTTTGCTGGGCTCTGAGAAGTACTGGCTTCTTTCATATTTGTGGGTGTAGCCTGAGAAGAACCCCAAGGACCTTCTCCCACTGTCCCCTCCCCCATGCTGGAGCCTGTACCATCTGCACACTGCATCTCGCTACCTCAAAGACAAAAGTCCCCTGTGGGTTTTGCACTCTGGGTAGATGGAGGCCACAAGGAGAGAGATGCATTGAGAAGAGCTACTGATTATGCCTTGCATAATATCTGTGCTGTGGGGTTGAGCTCGGGATCAAAAGAGGACTGGTAGAGGGGGATAAAAGGGAAGCCAGATCTATAGCTTGTGGTGGCAATGAGGTTCTGGAGTTAGCCATAAATGAGAATGTGTGTGCCTTGTACCAGTGCTGGCGTAGGCCAAAATCTGGAAGCTGTAGAGCTACTTACCTTCTCCTATTAGTGGTACCAGCTACTCTAACACTTTGAAGTCTGTGTGAGACTGGCTCAATCTCTTCATCTTTGTGGGAATGCACATATCTTCTCAGAAAGACCTCATTTTCTGTTTGACACAGTATGTCCTATAAAACCCCTGAACAAAGGATTCTATGCAGTGGAGACCCTCAAGTCTCTGGTGCTACAATGGAAATCACTTTAAACCGTAACCATCTCCTTTTCAACAGTGTGGGTAAATCAGCTGCTGTCCATGGGCTTCCAAAACTGCCCACTTGGTGACAAGATGTCAGGTGGCTCTGAGCAGGGTCAGTGCATTCGCTTACCGGCTGCCACAACAACAGTGCCTTTGGTGCTCTTGCCCTTATTTTGTTGCTGATTATTGTGGTTGCTATGGTGCTGCAAGACATGGTATCCTGCATTAATGCTTTATAAGCAGTAAACGCAAATTTTGGCAATGTGCTGCTCTGGCAGCTCATCACAGCATTGCTCTGTGGCTGAGCTGGAGTTTGGCAGATGAGCCACATTCTCACTGCTGAAAAAAAAAAAAAAAAGTCTTGTCTTGTGGTTTTCAGCCAGAGGGTTTTTCTTAACTTCTCATTTCTAAGAAAATAAAAAAATCCCTTTTTCACAGTGTGGCTGCATTGTAGGGAAGTGTGAAAGCACTGTATATAGCCTTCCAGTCTCCTCTCGAAGGAACGATGTGCAATAGCCCCTAGGGAGGAGATTTGCTTAGGAATGTGGAGGGGAAGCAGAGGACCCCTGTTGTGCTGTAGCACTGATGCACGATGGGTCCCATGTCCCACCCCTGCTCTGCAGCTTGGAACAAAACCCAGCACCCTGCAGGCTTTAAAAGTAGGCAGGCATAAAATAGTTTCCTGCCCTCATACACAGTGAGATCCTAACTCCCAGCTCATGTGGTTGTCCATGTGTCTTTGCAGTGCTGGGGAAGCTTTGGATCCCTGTCCCACAGTGTTGGTGGGTTTGCCACCAGTTGCTCTGTGTTTACCTATCCCCAACAATGGGGAGGGAAATCATGTTTTGACTGGAGCTAGCCTGTGTCTGGGGACTTTCTAGAGCAGTCACACCCCAGGATGCTGCAATAGCGGAGATCAGCCAAGGGGCACTTTGCCTCCACACACATCTGTGTTGTACAGCAGCTGTTTACCTCTCTGTGCTGGAAGTGAGGGTGGGGGAAGATGTCAGCACCAAGGGCTGCTGGGGGCAGAGGGGTGGAGCAGGAAATGCATCTCCCAGAGTCTCACTGATCCTTGCTCCATTTCAGGGCATGAGCCAAGCCAGGGCTCTGGAGTCACTCTATCTCATGTTCCAGGCTTTACAGCTGGTGACAGAAACACAGAATCACAGAATTGTAGGGGTTGGAAGGGACCTCCAGAGATCACCAACCCCCTGCCAGAGCAGCTCCCAGCCCACGTTGCACAGGTAGGCATCCAGGTGGGTCTGGGACAATTCCACAGAAGGAGACTCCACCATCTCTGTGTGCAGCTCCAGTGCTCCATCACTGCACTGGGAAGAAGTTCCCACACACATTTGTGCAGAACTTCCTATGCTTCAGTTTGTGGTCATTTCTCCTCGTCCTATCACCACACACTGCTGAGAAGAGTCTGGCCTCTTCCCTTTGCCTCCCGCTCCTCAGATATTGATAGATGAGGATCAGATCCCCTCTGAGCCTTCTTTTCTCAAGGCTGAACATCCCCAGGTCTCTCAGCCTTTCCTCATAATGGAGGTGTCCCATGCCCTTTATCATCTTTGTAGCCCCCTGTTGGACTCCTTCCAGCAGATCCCTGTTCAGGGAACCCTGAACTGGACACAGTACTCTGAGTGAGGCCTGACCAGGGCAGAGCAGAGGGGGAGGATCACCTCCCTCATCCTATTGGCCACGCTCTTCTGAATGCACTCCAGGATCCCATTGGCCTTCTTGGCCACCAGGGCACACTGCTCATGGCCAGACTGTTATCCACCAGGACACCCAGGTCCCTCTCCTCAGAGCTCCTCTCCAGCAGCTCATCCCTCAGCCTGTACCAGTGCATGTGGTTATTCCTCCCTCGGTGCAAGACTCTACACTTGCTCTTGTTAAACCTCATCTTTCTCTGTATCTGCTGAAGTCACCTATTTTACCCCCTTAAGCTTTGTTCAAGAACAGATGTAGGTGGAGGTGGTGGCACCCTGCATAGAGGATGTGGAAAGAAAAAGTAATGAAGTGCAAAGAACAGAAAGCAGCTATGAAATCAGAGCAAGGTCACCTACACACTTTTCCCGACACAGCAGTTTCAGGAGGGACTATTGTCTGAGGCTTCTTCTCCAGCTGATAATACTTTGCTTTGAGCAAATATGTTACAGAAGATGTTTGTCAGCATAGGTTCAGCAAGAAGCTGTGAAGGCCAAGGAGAACCCCCCAGAATGTGTTGATGGCACCTGGAGCCAGCAAGTACTCAGCACCATTGGAATTGAGGCCCTAAGACCTAAGAAATAAAAAGAAAAAGCAATTGCTTTGCTTGTGGCTCCCTTGAGTACAGCAATGTTTGCTTCCTAAAACACTTCTGAACAGATGTGACATTTGCAGTGAGCCAGATAGGCTGTTTTCCATGAGGAAATATGACCTGCTATAACGAAAGAGGCTCAGAGGGAGGTTGTTGGGTGAAAGGCGTCTCCTGGGTACATGGCAGGCAGCTGCTGGAGCCCTGGACTGTGCTCCCAAACTGTTGGAAAACATCCAGCCCTGGCTCCATACCCTCTGTGGATGAGGCAGAGGAGAATGTTTAGCAATCTGATAGCTTGCAGATGGAACTGCCTGATGGAACAGCTTGAAGTATTTCCTCCACCCATCCTGCGCTGTACAGGCACTGGGAGCTCTGGGAGGGAGCCAGGTGAGAGGCAGCACAAACTGGGACAAGGACTGAGCTGCCAGCAGCCATTCAGCAAGGTGCAAGGTACTCAGTGAAGCCCAGGCTGTGGAGGCATGCAGGGTGCTGAGCTCCCAGGAGCTTGGCCTGACTAGCACATCATCTGGCTCTGGTTCATGCTGTCAGGAATCCTTACGTGCTGCAGAATGAGGGCTAATCTCGGTAGCTAAAAGGTTAAATTCTCTGTTTTCTGCCCAGCTCCTTCCCTACTTTCAATTGCATTTCACACGGTTCAGTCACAGTCATATTTCACAACCATGTGTTTTGAAAGAACTTATTAGTGCTAAGTGTAGGCTGGGCTTAAGACTCTTGCTTTATTGTTTACCCTGCCTGCTAGGCCTGTTTCTGGGGTCAGATCCAGGTTACCAATTACAGCTATGATTAAGCACACTCGCCCTGCTTACCCCTGGGCTTTTTTCCCCTTAAATTCCAACTGATCGTGCTTAACCCATGTTAGGAAACAGGTGGCTGCTAGCAGCATCACCACGATGTCTGTGCCATCTCCGGCAGAGCCAGATAATGAGATTTGACTCAGGCCAGTGCATATATTGTTTTTACAGCTTAGAAATGCTTCTGGAAACTTTTTTTTTTTTTAACGTAAATAAAGCCTTCCTGCATCCACATAAATAACCTTACAGTACTTCTCAAATGCTGGGGTAACTCCCAACTGGGAGAAGTGACAGCTGATGTAGCAATCTGTGGGACATGTCTAATCAGGCGGATTTGGATGTTAATTCTGTATGTAACTGTTTCACTGCTTATAACAGGGGCTGCAGATTCACACTGTGGCAACTTGACTAGCAGCTGACTCTGATGATATTCAGAAGCTGAGTTTTGTGTCTACTACCTAATGGACTTCAGCCCAACATTGTGAAGTGCCCCCCCCCCCAAACACAGCAGATCAAAGCACAGCATAGCAACAGTCACCTTTTAGGAGTACATAAAACACTGGAGTTGCTGACTCTGGAAAAGCCCAAGTCCCGCAAACAGCTTTCTCTGTCCATGCTGAATTTTAACCATTCACTGAAAGCCAAATATTACCCTTTTATTGTAAATTTTCCAGCTCAACTCATTTTGAACCTTGTTTGGATAAGCAGGGCCTGAGTGTTTGATGGGACATTAGCTCTCATCAAATCAGTTACAAGTCTAGTCTGGCCAATCACTAAGGAGAGGTTTATTGGTGGTTTTGTTTTGTTTTTGTTTGTTTTATTTTAAATTGAAATCAAAATGTTCTTGGTCACTTCCAGATAGACAAAGGGCAGAAATGAATGTAGCCAGACTTACATTAAAACAGCTGTAAATTTTCTTTTTCAAATGAACTTTATTTTCTAATTGTTCACTCTGTAACTCCCCAAAGCAATCAGAGCGTGTATTAAATCTGTGCCCTATCTGTAAGACTGCAGTCCTGCTGTAACAGGGACAGAAGTTATGGACACATAACCCGCTTAGAGATCCTTGAGCTCCACAGGAAATCTCTTATTGGAAGGGCTTAACAAAGACAATCTGATTGCAGGGCCTGGGGCCCATGTCAGACTGTATGAACACAGAAGACAAAGGCCCTGAGCAGTGTGAGGGCAGCATGCAGAAACACGGTGATTAACAACAAATGGAGGATCTGAATTTGGAGAATGGTGACTCCAAATGACTGCACCCACTAGTGGAGCAAGGGGGACGAGGGGAACCTGCTTGCCAAGGTCAGAGCATCGGCAACACTTAGTGAACGCTGTGAGCCCTGACAGTGAACAAATCAACGCTATGAGTGCTATTCTTGGCAGACCAGAGCACAGAGGGCCTCTTCTACACTTGTTGTCCAGTGACTCAGTTCTGGGTGATGCCATCCCAGTACTTCTTAATGGGCTCCTTCTGTTGAATGTGGGAACAACCCCTTTTCTCAGCTTGTTCACTCAGCCTGCAAGCACTGCTCAGCCCTCCTGCCTTTTACTACGGTAGAAAAGTTAAGGTTTGTTGTTGCTTTGGCTTTTCCTGATATATTTGTTTAAAGGTGTCTTCTACAAGGATGGTTTTGTTTACTTCCTAATTTCATGTCACTTATGACTGTACCCACACACTCCAAGTGTGTTTGCTGGCTGACAGTACAGGTGTGTTTAAAGTAATCAAGCTCTGTGCAGACAGGCTCACTCGGTGTGTTTGTGCAGTCTCGTCTGGGGCCCCCAGCTGCTGCTCCAGTACAAATACCCTCTCCCTGCATTGTGCCCTGTGCTGGGTTTCACATAGACTCATTTGCTCTTTCATGTGTGTTGCTGACTTAAAAAAAAATCCTTAGACTTTAATCCTTAGGTTTATTTCAAAGATTACAAAGGCAAATCTGGTTTATAGCAAGAGATTTTCCTGATTCCTTGTGCTTTGCAGATGAATGGAGCAGCAGATGGAGTGGGGAGGGGAGGACCAAGGACCCCTTGGCTCCCTCTTGCTCGCCTACTTCTGTGCTCCTGCCCAAAGTGTTTCTTTTGAACTCTGCCAATCAAGAAATGGGGTCACTACAGTCTTCTGCTTCGGCATTATCTAATATTGCAATCTTCCATGATTTCAAAAGCTGTTTTCTTCTCCTCGCTCCATTTTGTGGGCTACATTGCTACACAGCCATAGTTTCATGCTACAGAAGGTATGAAATCCCCAGCTCAGTGCCTGCACGTAGGAATGGTTGAGGTGTGAATAAATGCAGTCTCTGGAAGCAAAAAGCCTCCAAAAAATCTGACTGCATCCTAAAGCCATGGGCAACAGCTGGGACTTCTGATACCTGCTGTGTAAAGAGGTGCTGGAAAGCCACCCCACAACCCATGCTACATTGAACTCCCCGCTCCTGGTGGGGAGTGCTCTTGGCACTTGCCAAAAACAGGGTGCCCAGGTGGGCCAGGGCCCTGCAGGGCTTGGTGGCAGTCACACCTTATCATATCAGGGAGCCTTATCAGACAGTGAGCACAATGCCAAGACGGGAGCAGTGCTGTGGGAACTGCCGTGCCCCAGCTCCAGGCTGCCCTGCTGGCAGAGCACAGCCAGGTGAGCTCACAGCCTGCTTTGGTGTCTGCAGCTGCACCCTCTGCTTGTGGATGAGCCAGATGAGGCCCTGACAAGCCTTTCCACCGTGGCTCGCATCAGACTGAGGCTTCAGATCCTCCCCAGTGCATGTCAAGGGAGGGATCTGGGGCTGCCAGACAATGGCTCCAAACGATCCTTGCTCTCTGCCAGGGAATATTCATTCAGAAAACCCATCTTGTTTTGATAGCAGCTCTCTCATGTTTGATCAAAGCAAAGGCAAGAACGGAGCTTGGTCTCCCGCTGTTGCTTTAGCTTCAGGCCAGTTTCACCAGAAGCTGAGTGAGTGCCTTCATCCTGGCAGCGAGGCCAGCTGCTGCAGCTCCCTGTGTTGTAGTGGCTTTGGGGTGCTGCCTGCATCTTGCTATGCATAAAGGCCATGTGCTGCTTGCTCTGCTCCTTTCCCCTGCTGCTGGGCTGGATGGAGGCACCTGAGGACGCTTGTCTGGGCTCTGTGCTTGCCTTGGCTTGCCCTCCCCATTCCGTGGTGGGACACATCCCTGCGCTGCAATCACCTCCTGGCTCCCACTGCCCAGGATGCTGGCTGGAGGTGGGTCGCCCTTGTCCTTGCCCCAGGCAGGAAGCCAACAGTGGGGCTGTGATGTCTCCCTCGTCCCCCTCACCCACTTGGGACAGCACAGAGGATGCCGAGTCCTCTGTACATGCTTCAGGGAACTCCACAACGGCTTTGGCCTTATCCAGAGCTGTGCGATGGGGCAACGTGGGTCCACGGACGTGTCCTGGGAAAGGAGATGTGGCGGCGGCAGCGTGCCCGTAGGCTGCTGAGGAGAAGCGGTGCCACGAGGAGGGGGCAGCCCTGGGTCCGTACCCAGAGCCAGCGGCGGGGGCCTGGCACGGGCAGCCTGGGGCGGCTGGTTCCTGCTCTGCAGAAGTGCCGGCCCGCGGGCACCGAGAGCCCTGCAGTGCCGACGCGGCTGTCCGGGAAACATTCCCTCATCAGCGCAGCCCGCAGCGCCCGTCCGCCGCTGCTCACCGGGGAGCGTGCATCGGTGCGCTTACCCCCCTGGCACCCCTTGGGCACTCGTGGGTGCCGCAGCTCCAGAGCTGACAAGGAGACCCCCTCCCCCACCCACTCGGCACCCAGCGTGGGCCTCTGCCCTGGAGCACGGCAGCGCGTCGAACCCCAACCACGGCCCCTTTTCCTTTTCCTTCTCCTCCGCCTCCTCCCGGTTCAGCCCAAAAATAGCCCTCCCGTAACCACCCCCTCCGCCCCCACGGCCGCGCCGACGTCACTCCTTCCACTGCGCTGAGCTCAGCCGCTATTTGCATACCGCTCCGCGCGCCCAATGGACGCCGAGGCGCCGCTGCCGCCCCCCCCACGCGGCGGTACTTAGTGGCGGTGCAGGGCGGGCGGCGGCACTGCGAGCGGAGCCGGGCGGGCGGGCAGGCACTTCTCCATCTAGCCATGAGCCAGCGCCGTGGGGCCCCCCCGCGGGCCGACATGCTGCCCGAGATCGCCGCCGCCGTCGGTTTCGTCTCCGGGCTGCTGCGGACGCGGGGCTGCGTCAGCGAGCAGCAGCTGCAGGTCTTCAGCGGAGCGCTGCGAGAGGCGCTCGCAGGTGAGCAGGGGGGGCGAGGACGGCTGGTCGTAGCATCGCAGAGTGACTTGGATCAGGAGTGACCTTAGCCGCTGTGGAATCCCAGCGGGGTTGCGTTAGAAGGGACTTTACAGCCCACCCGTCCACATCCGGGCTGGGGGGGGTGGGCTCCACCAGCTCGGGCTGTCCGGGACCCCGCCAAGGATGAGGCTCAGGCTTCACGGCCGCTGGGGGTTGGGGTGGGTGGTGGCCCGGAGCGAGTGGAGCCCGCCTTCATCGCGCCCTCGGACCCTTCCATCGAGTTCGGGGCCTCCGTGTCACTCCCGGGGCCGGGTGTCCCCCACCCGTTTGTGCCCTCCTGGGCTGTGGGTATCTGTCCCTGCCTTTGTGGCACCTCAGTCACATAGCTGCCTGCCTATCCCCTGCCGAGGGATCTGTGCCTACAGCACCCTCCCTGGGGGTTGCTCAGGGGCCCTAAGCTGGGTGCTGTGCTTTGCATCTGACAAGTGAAGATCCACCCCGTGTCGTGCTGGGAGGTTCTCCTCCCAGCGCAGCCCTGGTGCTATCAGTCCAAAGGAGGGCATGTTTCTGCTGCTCTGCTAAGATAAGGGGCAGCGGTGTGCCCTAAACTTAGAAAATGACCTGGCTGCTGCTCCTTGACCATGGAGTTTTTTTGCTGGTGATACTGTATCTCCCCCAGCCATCCCATTCCTAGGGTGAGGAGGCTTTGGGGTTCCCCCCCGGCACTGCTGGGGCTTTCTAGCTCTGTTCTGCCCTAGGAGCAAGTGGCAGCTGTGCAGCTGAGCACTGTGCTCTGAAGCCACTGTGACAGAGGTAGCTGAAGCAGGATGCAGTTTCCTCTGCCTGCACTGAGATATGTACGACTCCCTCAGGAGTGCAGTGGGATGCAGACCTTGTGGCTGCACACCTGCTCACTGTGCTTCCCTTCTTGTTTGCCTTACAGAGCACTACAGACACCACTGGTTTCCTGAGAAACCGTTCAAAGGCTCTGGGTACCGCTGCATCCGGATCAATCACAAAATGGACCCCATTATCAGCAAAGTGGCTAGCCAGATCGGACTCAGCCTCCCGCAGCTCTACCAACTCCTCCCCAGTGAGCTCACGCTCTGGGTGGACCCCTATGAGGTCTCATACCGCATCGGTGAGGACGGCTCCATCTGTGTCTTATATGAAGCGACTGCAGCCAAGCCTGTTAGCTCCTATGGGATGCTTACTTGTAAGAACCAAATGATGTTAGGTCGCACCAGCCCTTCCAAAAACTACATCATGACTGTCTCCAGCTAAATACTCCTCTTGTCCTTAAACTGCCAAGACATGGGCTACTGTATACCTCACCTGAGGATCTATTTTTAAAATGAAGAGCTATTTATATTTTTTAAGAAAATCCAAGAAAATCAAAATTAAAATATTGGGTGCTGCTTCAGACAGGAGCAGTGTTTTTAGGTGCCTTTTTTTTTTTTTTTTTAAGCTGTTGCAAGCTTGAGGTTTTTATTATGAATACTACATCTACCTAATTAGCATTGGATGGCAATTTTGGTGGGCTGGCTCACTCACTGGGCAGCTTGGAATGGAGGAAGATGGGGAGGAGGCCAGCTGGGAAGCATGGCTGGTGACAGGACTTGAGTGTCACCTCCTCTCAGTCCTGGTACCCAGCAGTGTGGTGGTGTCACAAAGCATTGCAGCCCTGTTAGGGAAGGGATGAATGAATTGCTGTATTTCCTTCACTATCTCATGCCTGAGCTGGTCTGATCTCTCTGGGGATGGTGTTCAGTAGCCACAAGGGCTCAGTGGTGCTGGGAACCCTGGGATTCCTGTGTGGTGGAGGTCCCCAATACTGTAAATGCTGTGGTGGCACCCAGTGCTGTTTGTTCCTGGTGCTCCCCAGCACCTGGCTGTCACCACAGCTCCCTGCTTGCAGGGAGAGTGCTCCAGGCTCTGAAAGTAGTGCAGAGCTGCAAGGCCTTTCTGCTTCATAGGGCACAGACTGCAGCCCGTGCCCTGCAGCTGCTCTTGTGTGTAAAAGTTGTCTATTCCAAGGCTGCTGCTGCTGCTCTGCATCTCTCCTATGGAAGAGCTGAAGCAACTTCTCTTGTGGCCTAGAGGTTAGTGTGTAAGTTCCCCTCTTGCCCTCTCTCTTTAAATCCATAAGAATTGGGAGACTCTTCCCCTGTGCTTGTGGCTATTTGGGACTGGGGCACTTGGATGCTTTGGTGTCCATGTTGCTTTGAAATTCACATCTTTTCCTCCCTGTCTTCCTTCCCTGGGTGTTCAGCAAGTGGCTGAGCCTTGGAGCTGTCTCAGCTGAGACCTTGTGAAGGGGCAGCATCTGCTTCTGGTCTTCTGGCACCTGTTTTGCACAATGCCTGCTTCTTGAAGCAGAGGTCCTTTTGTGGTCCCAGTGGTACTTTGTGTTCAGGGAGGTTTGCCTGAGTGATGTTCAGGTGCTTGGACCCTAGACTGTTCTGGCTGCTGTAGATGGGGGTGGGAACAAAAGTGCTGCCCTAAACACTTTCACTATTGGGGGGGATGAGCATTCACCAGCATGTGATGTCCACTGCCTTTCTTGGAACAAGCTGGTGCTCCTCCAGTGATCCTGGTAGAAGTGATGGGGGAAAATCAGGGTATTGACATGGCCTGTTCTAATGAAACTTCCTCAGATCTGTTTTCCAGAACGCTTTTTTTAAACCTTCCTCCTTCCTGAGCTAGCAGTTGACTGGCATCCCAGAGCTGCGTTTCCCAGTCTTGGGTTCAAGTTCTCAGACAATTGTGCAATATATTTCAAAACCATGTATGCTCTGGGGGAGGAAGGAAGCGTCCTGTCTGCTGCAGTTCTTGGCTTGCTTTTTCAATACATTGAAACAAAAAAACACAGCTTCCCATCTCTGACTACTATTTATGTGGGGAAACTTAAAGATTCCTGTAGTAGTTTCAAATCCTGATTTTTCTGAACTGGAAAATGAGCAACTTTCTTAAATCTCAAGTGGTGTTACTTTGTCCTTAAGCAGTACTAGTTGGTGGGTCTGGAGTTGCATCACTTCAGTTCCTCACATCAGCAAAGCAGAAGCTGAGCTGAAGCACTGGGACTTTTCCCCTGGTGCAATAGGTTACATCACCAAGAGGGGAGTACTTGGAACTTCCAAAAAGCAAGTTCCCTTTTCAAAGGAAAAAAGGTGCTCTCTGGAATCCTTGCTTAAAATCTGCTTGCGTGGGAAGCTCTCAGTGGGAACTGCAGTATGCTCAGGACAAATGCTGTTGGCTTTGGCCTCTGTAGCTGGGTGTGGGGTTCCCTGGGCTGAATGTGGCCTGCCTCCCTGTTACTGTTCCCTCCCTCTTAGCAGAACGTTAGAGGAACACACTGTTGTTGCACTTGCTGTGCCCCTGCTTCTATCTCAAAAGCAGCCATGTCCCATTCCTTGTCCCTGGTGTGGAAGAGCATAATGTTCAAGTGTCTTGTCAGCTTCAAACTCAATCAAAATCAGGTGTAACCCCTTCCTCTTGTAGCTGATTACTCATAAAAGCTGTGAATTACTGTTGCCTTCTTGCCTACAAGCCTGAACGCTGTGTTTTCAGAAGGTGTTCAGGGGGCGGGGTGGCTTCCTCTCACTGTTTAAACAAAGCTGGGCTGTTGACTGGGACCTGAATTGTTATTGGGTGGATGTGGTAGGAAGTTTGTAAGCTACACACAGAGGAAGAAGTGGATGGTTACTAATTGTACAGTAGTGTTTTTATATAAAGAGTGTACAGATCTTACGCTTTTGTTACTTTAATAAAAATGTAGCAGCAATGCTGAGCCTTCTCTTCTTGCTGGGCTGACAGTGGGGGGGGGGGACTGCAACCTCTGTCCTCCACGTGCTGCTGGGGCTCAGTTGGAGCATAGATGACTGCTACTCTCTGGCTGTGTCCCAGAGGTTTGGTTAAAGCCTGCTTACTCAATGAGTTGGCAGAGCCTAGCCCTACAGACCTGGGGGTGGGCTATGGGGCTGGGTCTGATGATTAACATGGGGCAGTGGGGTGCTGCCCTTCTCCCTGGGGCTGCCTTGGCTTGTCTCATAGAGGCAGCAGGGGGCTTAGTACAGAGCATAAAGGGTACAGAGCTGGCTGCCAAGTCTCTTACTCAATATTAGAGCCATTGTTCACCTTGGAAACAAGCAGGTAATGACCTGAGCCAGGCATGGGGCAGTTCCTGCATGTCTGGGGGTGCCACCCCACTCCCTTTCTGTTCTCCTTCCAAGGATGGTTGAATCAGCAGCAGGAAGGCTGAGAGAACAGAGGACTGAGATGTCTGGGCTATGCTTACGGCTGTTACAACAAAGGCATCTGGGGCTGATTCATGAGAGATCCTGTTTTGGTTGTGCCCATGATGGTGCCTGCAGCTTGCTCACTGGCTGTCTTGTGTGCTTCATCCCTTCTGTTCAGGCTGACCTTATTTGGGGCGCTGAGCTAAGCCAGCTCACACAGGTGCTAGCTTTGGTCCCAAAGTTGCCCAAACCTTTTCAACTGTGGGCTCTGCCACCCCCCACCTGCTCCAGAGTGATGCTGGGGTGGGCACTGGCTTGGGAACAGCCACATTCCTCTCCTGCTTTTATCCCACCTCAAGGATGAAAACAGCTGGTGGGTTGGTTTTCATGCTCTGTCAAGGCCACTCCTTTTTGAACTCATCCCTTCATTAGTTTCAATAAGCACACCCTAATTGCTGCTGCTTGTGAAACAGGGCTGTTAGGGAGGAATGGGTGTCCCGTTCGTTGCTGATTACATCAGGAGTCATCCAGGTTCAAAGGTGTAAAGCAGCTGGATGGTGCCCATTCCCTCTGTGCGTGGTCTGGGGAGGCTAGTACAGCACATGCCCCTGCTGTGTCCATGGGCTCTGTTCGGGCTTTCGCAGGGCCACAGGCACTGGCATTTGGATCCCCACAAGCAGAGCTGTTAAGGCCCAAAACTGAGTGCTGCCAGCCCAGATAAAAGCATAGCACTCATGCAGAGGAGTGTTCAGTGAGGAGTCAGCGCTATGGCACAGCCACCAGATCTCACTGGCCTTCTCATAGGTGACTCATCTCCTATTTTTATTTTGCTTGTCATCTTCCTTCTGGTAGGATCATGGTCCTTCAGGATCAGCTCTGGGGTGTGGGGAGGGGGGAGCAGGGAGACAGCCCAGGACAGGCTGCTGCCTGCCCCATGCACTTGGAGCAGCACAGGAAAGACTAGCAGTAAATAAAGGCCACCTCCTGCTGCCATTGGACACTTACACTCTTTCTGCCAAGCTTTTTGCTGGATCTCTGCTGGGATTTTGCTTTTTTTATTTTTTATTTTGGATCTTTCTGGGAGGACAGGGAAGTGTCTGATTCAAGGAGATCAAATTGGTCGGTGCCCCCTACCACCAGCACGTGGCACACAGCACAAACCAGCATTCATCCCTGACGTGTCCTGGGGCTGGAGCGCAGCCCTGTGCCCTTTGCTCTGTCCCACCTGTCCTGTCTGTCCTGCTGGGTTGGTGCTGTCTGCTGGAGAAATGCCATATGTGCAAAGTCTAGATCAGCTGCAGAAAATGTCCTGACCCGAAGGCAGTGAGCACCACGGACAGGCTCCGTGAGGATATTTTGCTCAATTCATGACAAAATATTATTGGATTTTGAGTTTTTGTGTTTGTTTTGTTTTCTTTCCAGAGGTCCCTTTAGCGGAAGTTGAGCATTTCTCACTTCTAAGTTACCAGAAAAGCAGCATCAGCAGAAGTGAAACCCAGCCTCCACCCCCCCAGCACATGGCGTGGGGTTGGACTCCTCCAGGTGCTTCCTGCCTGGGGTTTGTCACTGGGACGGGAGCGGTGATGTCGGCTCGGCTGAGGCCAATCAGCATCGCGTGGGTGCCTGTATCTGGGGCAAAGCAGCAGCTCTGCCCCAGCCCCGGGGATGGGAGGGGACGCCCAGGGCACGCTGTCACCTGCGGTGTGTGCAGCTCAAACCATCTTCTCAGGATCTGCTGGAGATGGAGAAACTCTGCGCTCACGTGGCCTAGCAACGGGACGGTGCTTTGTGTGGTTGGAGGGACTGCGGCGGCACCAGCTCTGGCAAACCCAAGTCTTGTGCTGCGTGTGGGCTCCTGCTGCTTTCTGCCCCTCAGCAAGGCTGGCAGAGTGGATCCTGCTGTGGGACCACTCCCTGCCCCTTGTCCTGACAGACCTTCCTCCCTTTCCTTCCCACCATCTGCAGAGCAGAGCCTGAGCTCCCCACTGCCCTGACCCAGAGCCTGTCCCCCCACCAGCCCTACAGACACCAGAACAGAGGAAATCACCCCCTTCTGATCCTTGGTAAAAGCAGAACCAACCCCTTGACAAAGCCACCCTCCTTGCAGAAAGGTCGCAGCCAGGCACAGGCACCTGCCTCACACCCATTTGCCTTGCCATCCCTCAGCTCGCTGTGCCCAGAGGGGCTCCAGGCGTGGCTTTGTGCTGGCTTACACTGAGAAATTCTCCCCAAAGAACTGCAGACAGGCTCAGCCCTGTCCCTGCTCACTCTGGCAGGAGCACAGTGCAGCCATGCACAGAGCTCATCCTGCACAAATCTCTGTTAAAAATTGCAGCAGGGAGAGAGAGGGGAAGGGGTCATTCCTTGTACAGAGGGTAGAAGGGATCTGCTGAGACTGAGCGCGTCTCGTGGTACGTAAAGCGTGGCCCCAAAAGGTTGTCTCACCTTTGAAGCCAGCACCTCAAATGACACAAAAGTGGGGTCTGGAGAGAGTATGGTTGCACTGGGGACAGGGACAACCTCAGAGGCTCTTGTGGCTCTGAGAATAGTGGCTGGGCTTCCACTGAGGGCACAGGGTCCTGGGGGCTGCCTCTCCCCAGCCACCCTCCCACTGTGGCCCTGGGATGTGGGACCTTGGATAGGGGCACAGAGCTGCTTTTTTGTTTCCTACTGCACATCCCATGAGGACAACCATCCCCATCCCTGTCCCCATCCCCTTTCAGTCGCCATTCCTGCCCTATCTCCATCCCCATCCCCATCTCATCCCCATCCTATCCCCACCCCTATCCCTGTTCCCGCTCCTGTCCCTGTCCCCATCCCCATCCCCATCCCCATCCCCATCCCTGTCCCCATTCCTGTCTCTGTCCCCACTCCAGCCCCTCCATGACAGCGGCTGCTGAGCTCCGACACTCATTTACGAACTGTTGGGGGATAAAGGGGCTTGTTGGCAACAGCAAGCAACTGGTGTGCAGGGACAACTGCTGCCATCTGTCTGGTGGGGGGGGCAAGGGGGCTGTTGCTAGGGCTGGGTTTTGTTTCTCTTTCATGCACCACTGAACTTTGCACCTTTTGTTTTCCAAGAGAAGGGCTGGGAGTGCTGGGGAGAAAACCGACCTCCCCACACCATGCAGGTCAGGGCAGAGCTTGCTGCAGGATTTGCATACTGCTCTCATTTAATTTTTTAGTAGTGATTATTGTTATTTGAGGAGTCTGTTGGCACTGGGCAACCTGGTCCTGAACCCCTCTGTTCCCTGATCTGTGAGCTGGGAGGAACGCAGTGTCCCAGCACATTGTGGAGCATGAACCATAGGGACAGAGCTGTGCCCTATCATCCCTGGGGACACTGTGGCCCTGTCCCTGAGGGATGTGCTTTACTCCCATTCCCAAAGCATACTGAAGGACAAGAGTAGTGGGGATAGGAGATCACTGCTACCCATGGGTCACTGTCTGGGATCCTGAGCTCTCTCAGGTGGGGGTTCAGAGCTGTGCAGGGGACACTGGGCTTTCTCTGGGCCCCACTCCCCATGCAGCTGCTGCACTGGGTGAGCTGGGATTGGTGATGTTGGGGTCGGCACTGCTCCTCCGGGACACACCAGGAAACGCCTTATGGAAACAGCAACAATGCTCCCAGCTGCCAGACAGAGGGTGTGAGGCCCATTTTCCCTCTGACAATGCTGTTTTAGCCAGGAGTTTGTGTCTATTATAGCCCGAGATAAAACAGAGAAGGGGAAGGACTGAGCTGAAGCGGAGCAGCTGCCCTTGCTGACAGGTCGGTGGCTTTGTTGTGAGCTAAAAGGCCCCATCCAGTCTGGGACAGCAGCTGGGGTGCTGCTCCCCAAGAGTGGGATTGGGACCCCCTCTCCACAGGGATGGCTCTGAGAGGGAATGTGCTCCATGGAATTCCCTGCTGGGGCCATGGCACAGTTACAAATCCCCAAGGAGCAGAGCACAGCAGCGGTGTGCCTCCAAAATTGCAATGGGCAGGAAGGGGCAGCAGGGCCCCCAGCTGTGCCAGCCCTTGCAGCTTTAAGGCTGGCACTTGGGGCCGACATAGCTCTGGGTGCAGTGTCTTTTGAAGCAGAGACAAAGCCTGGCTTGATATTTACAGCACGTGCAGTGGGAGTGCAGGGTGCACAGGGCTGTGGGACAGATGGCAAGTGGAACAAAAGGGGAGGCAAGAATGGGAGCTGAACAGATTGCGAATTTCTTGCCTTTCCCTGTGTCCTGATCCTGAATGCTGCCGGGGATATTCTGCAATCTGGGGGCACTGGGCTGCCCAGCAGTCCCCAGAGTGTCCACACTGAGCACTGCCTGAGCCTTGAAACCCTATGTCCCAAATCCACGCTCTGCTTCAGCCCTGGTGTGGAGCAGTGAGGAGCTGGGTAAGTCTTCAGTCCTCAGACTTCTCCATAACTTGGGACCGCCCAGTTCTTGAGGTCTGTTTGATCTGTGCTGGTGACACTCCGGTGTCCCATCCTGTCCCCTACCTTGGCATGTTTTTCCTCTACCTCCGCAACTTTCTTTATCTCTTCCCAGCAGTGTCGCAGCTGCCATGGCCCAGATCCATGTGGCTTATTAATAATCAACCTTTATTGCTGCCCATCTGCAGACAGCTGGGTGTGCACGACTCAGTCCTTTTGTCCTCACCACTGGCCTGTGCATGAACAAGGCGTCAGAGCGAGAAATGTGGCACAGCTTTGGGAAAAAAAACAGAAACCCAGACGGCCCTGTTTGCACCAACACATCCTAACGTCATCCCAAAACAATAAAGGTTTTAGGTTAAGGCTGCGGAGAACGGAGCAAAGGGAAATGCTGAAGGACAGGGTGCACACGCCGTGCCCAGTGCTCGTGTCCTGGGGATGGCTTTCGGTCACAGACATCCCTCACTTCATTCCTGTCTGTGCTCCCGGAGGAAAACATCTGGGACAATGGTGTTGAAACATAAATCCCATGGAGAAATGTAGTGGTAAAGGGCTGTTTGTGAGTGGCCTGGGAAGGTCTGAGCTGAGGGATGCTTCAAAGGGGGGGAAAGAATAAAAAGCAAGGAATGGGAAAAAATGTGGGGAAAGATGTTGAAAAGGAACTGGGGACTTTGGGAGCTGAGATGTGAGGGGGCTGTGGAGAAGCCCTGCCCATCCCTGTAGGAGCTGCTGGTCGCGGTGTGTGGTGCCCCACAAAGCCTCGGGGACACCTCAGGTGGGGGCAGCGGAGTCACTTTTTAATTGCCCCTTCTTCAAGCTTGTTGGTGAGTCAGGACAAAGTCCCGCGCTCCTCCTCCCCGGGGGGACACTGCTGCGGCCCCGGATCCCGCTCCTCCCAAGAGCAGCAGGAGGAGAAGGAGGAGGAGGAGGAGGAGGAAGAAGGGGACAAGAGCTCCCGTCCTGCCATCCCCAACGCAGCAACACGACGTTGATTGGGCGCCAGCGGGCTCGCAGGACCAATAGGATCTCTCACTTTTTGGGAGGAGGGGGAGCACACAGCCCCTCTGCCCATCGCCCCCACCCCCCGCGGGATAAAGCCCGCCCCCCTCCCCCCTCTTTGCTATCAAGCCGCGATTGCAAAGGACGCCAGGAGAGGCCGAGCGTCCCCTCGGGGTAGCCCAACACCAATCCTGTGCGTGGACTCTGCACGGTCCCTGCGCGGACCCGTCTGCCCCACTCGTGTCCATTTGTCCCTGCAGGGAGCGGGCTGTGACTGGGGGGCAGCGATGGGGCGTGGAGTGAATGGGGTCGGAGCGCCTCTCCCGCTGCCCGTCAGCCGCAGCCCAGAAAGCCAACTGTGTCCCAGGTGCATCCAAAGCAGCACGGGCAGGGGGGGAATCTGCCCCTCTGCTCTGCAGTGTGCAAGCAGATGTGGAGTCCTCAGCACAGGAGGGACATGGACCCATTGGAGGGTGTCCAGAGGAGGGACACAGAAGTGATCCCAGGGGCTGTGCAGCGTGGAGGAGAGCAGGCTGTGGGGAGAGCTGAGAGTGGCCTTCAGTAATCTAAGAAAGAGGGGGACAGACTCCATGACAGGGTTTGTGTGATAGGACAAGGAAAAATGATTTCAAACTTAAAGAAGGAATGTGTATGTTGGATATAAGAACAATGTCTTTTGCAGTCAGGGTGGTGAGGCACTGGCACAGTCTGACCAGAGAAACAGTTCTGTCCCATCCCCAGAGATGCCCGAAGGCAGGGGATGGGGCTGTGAGCACTGATGGAACTGTGGGCATCCCCGGGCACTGCAGGGGGTGGGACCAGACAGCCTTGAAGGGTCCTCTCCAACTCCAACCACTCCATGATTCTACAAACCCCGCAGTGCAGTGCCTGCAGCAGCTGCCAGGCGGCCGATGCACGTTGTGGGGTTATGGCTGCATGGGGTCAGGGCTGCAAGCGGCTCTGCACGGTGTCCTGAGCAGCCATGGGGTGTGTGGGATTCCTTAGACACTCTTGTGCAGTTACAGAAAGCGCTTTATTCGTTGGTATGATGTCTACAGTTCATGCGCTGGTGATAGTGAGAGTTTTTTGGGGTTTTTGTTTCTATAGTGTTAGCATGCAGTTTAAATGCAGAGGATCTGGATGACCTCTTCAGCTTTGCAGGTCATTCCAAAGCTCGGCTGCCCCTTTGGTTCTCAGTAAGCCTGTCCAAGGAACCAAGTGGGTGTTTTGGCTCTTGATAAATTGAGATGTGCTGCCCATGCAGACATTACTGCTGTATCATTTATTTTTAATGGGAGAGCCCAGTTCCCTGGGTGGGAAGCCCAGAGCTGTGCTAGTGGGTAGGAAAGGGGGGGGGGGGGGGAGGGGAGGGAGGGCAGGTGAGCATAGGGGTCAAGAGTCAGGATTTTGGGAGCAGTGAACCCCTCCCCTGTTAAACCTAGATGGATCCCACTTGGTTTGAAACCTCACCCACTGCTCCCATTAAGTGGGGCATCTGCAGTTGAGTGGCATGCAGCAATGGGGTGGTGTTGGCAGAGCAGGGGGACACAGCTGTGTGCAGACCCAGGACATGGCCCAGTTGCTCTCACAGGAGCACCTGGTGCCTGGGTATGGACAGCAGGGACAGGGGGCTAGTCCTGGCATGGACCCAGAGCTCTGTGGGGTAACAGCACTGCAAGTGCCCATCCTTTGGCCCCAGTCCTTTCCCAAAACCTGAGGAGGTGTGAGGATCCCTCTGGCCACAGCTACTCTTCGGGGAATTTCTCTCTGACCTCAGCATCTGAAGGCCACTGGGCAGCAGCAGGAAATATTTCTTTCCTCTTGGCTTGATGTTTGGAGCAGGAGGCTCAGGGAAAGGTGGTGAAGTAAGGAGAAAGATTTGCTTATTCCCATCATAGAGAGAGGGATGCTGGTGGTTGGGAAATCTGCATCCCTTTACCTGTTGGACTCCAAGAAATCACCAAACCCTGGCCCAGGGGGAGTCACTGTGGTGATTCTGCAGGACCCACACCCAAAGCTGGCTGCTCAGCACCACGTTTTGGAGATGAGATGAGCTCTCCTCCTTCCTGGCTGCCTCCTGCATGGACCAGGGCTGGGGCTTGGCTACATGGGAAGTGTTGGGGGAATTTAGAGATGAGCGAATCCTGCCCCTCTGTGTGGGCTGGCATCGGAGCACCCTTATTGCACTATTGCAGAAGCCAAGTCATACTGTCAAGCTGCATTAAAATGGGAGTGAGTGTCTCCCCGGGAATGAGGGAGCTAAGTCCTGAGGAGGGGGCTGGGGGCAGGCTAGATCTCGATGACGGTGGCACGCCGCAGGCACAGCGGGGCATCAGGGGGCATCGCATTGCGCTTGATCTCATTCCCGTCGAGCCGCAGCACCTGGAGCCGGGAGTAGTTCATGACATCCACGACGGTGCAGAAACTGCTGATGGAGAATTCTGTGGGGGAAGGAGAGCTGTCAGATCCCCACACTGCTACGGGTCAGAGGGTGCCCAGCAAATCCAGGACAGGCAGGAGAACATTCCTTGCACCCCTAAATGAGCAATTTATGGCTAAATGGGACTCCACGCCCTTCCACCCTAAACCAGCAGAGCAGTTAGTGCTTCCAGCTGGAGCCCAAAGCAGTGCTGAGTCTGTGCATGCTCAAGGCTTTGTGAGCTGTGACTTTGCCCAGCATGGCTGGAATCCTGGGAGGATAAAAGAACAGAGCTGGGTAGTGTCAGACAAAAAACATCCCTTTTCAGAGGGAACAGTCATTGCATTTCATGAGCCTTCCCATGCTGCAGCGTTCAGACCCTCTGGCACCGATAGGGAGCGGGACCACCCAGACACTGTGTCTGTGGGGGGAGGTCCCTGTCCCATCCGTGTTCCCTTGTCCTCTCCCTGCCACCCACTGCTGTCAGCTGCTCTCAGGCCCATCCCTCCCTGGGTCTGCAGGACCGGGTACAGAACAAATCTCATATTTGCGCAGGATTTATTTCAGAGACGACCGAGTGGGGGCAGCAAAGCTCCAGGCCGAGAGCTTCAGGGGAAGGGTCTGGGGCGCACTGGAGTGCCAAAACTCCCCATCCACTCTGGGCCTGTGCTCCTCAGTGCAGCTCCGCACTGTGTGAGACATCTTGGGAGGAGAGGCGGGGGGGTTCCGTGGCAGGAGGCTGCACAGGGAGGGCAGCAGCATCTCCCCAGGAGCTGCATGGCACCCAGAGGTGTTGCGGGTGCCCCACTCTGCTCCAAAGGGCACACGGGGCTTTAGAGGTTGGCAGCAAATCTGCAGCTGGAGCAGAGCTTCAGACAAGCTCGGAAAGCTCCTCAGCAGTTTCATGGCATTTGTGGGCAGACATTTACAGCTACAAATATTGAAATCAAACATTTGGGAACCTGTTCTTGTTTTCATGTTTCTGTCAGTTCCTCAGGGTGGGGTTGCTTCCCCTGCAACAGCTGATGGCTGCACTGATGCAGCAGGACTGCTTCAGGAGGGTCTTGCCCTCGGCCCTTGCCAGGTGAGAGGAGCAAGTGTGGATTTTTCCAGGAAATGCAGTTTGCTTGTTTTTCTAATTATTATTTTACAAACAACAACCTCAGGACAAACCATTCCTTTTATTTGTTTTTGTGTGTGTATTAAATAGAATGAATGTTAGTCCTGGCAGAAGATGCTCTAAAAACTAAAAGCTGTTGCGTGTTGCAGCCCTGGTGAGGACGTACCCATCTGCTGCAGGCAGTGGCTCTAGGGGGAGGCTCTGGGCATTTGCCAGGGGCTGGGGACTGCGGGAGTGATGGGGCTCATCAGAGCCACCTCTGGCACAGGGGGGGGGATCAGAGCCACATGGATTACTGAAGGCTGGAGAATAAATTGGAGGTGTCAGACTGGGAGAGCTGCAGCTGGAGAGCTCAAGGCATCCAGTCAAGGAGGGCAGGAGGGGGATGTACTGCAGTCCTCTGAGCACCGTGGGATGTGCCTGTGGCCCCACATTAGCCCTGTCCAAGGTGATGCCTGTTCCCATGTTCAGTGACCGTTCCAACTCTGTTGGTGACCCTTGGAGGTCCCTCCCCAGGTAGTGCATCAGCCTCCACCCACAGTTCTGGCATCTTCGGCCAGAAGATGCTCTGGTTTACTGCTAAATGCTCAATTAAAACCAAAGCAATGTCTTTGTGTGTCACAGTGGAGATCTCAGAGCTGGCAGCAGAGCAAGTCCCTTTCCTGCCTTGCAGCCTTGCACCCAGGAGGTCAGAGATCTGCCAGTGTCCTGCTCAAACCATTCCCTGGGCAGCCTTGAGCTGGGCAGCACAGTTCCCACCTCCCCACCTCTCCATTCCCACTACGTGGAGCTGACATGCATCTGCTCACCATTGATTTGGTTCCCTTGAAGGTAGAGGTTCTCCAGGTTGGTGTTGACCCGGGGGATCTTCTGCAGCCGGTTGTAGGAGAGGTCTAGCTCGAGGATGCTGCTGCTGTTGAAAGTGTTGGAAGAGAGCCCTTGGTTTGTCAGGCTGTTGTGGGACATCCTTACGTAGAGCAGCTTGGGAGACACCTTGAAATAGTCATCAGGGATGGTGTTGATGTAGTTGTACTCTAGGTACAGCTGTTCCAGAGCCATGGGGAGCCCATCAGGGACTTTCCTGAGGTGGTTGTAGCTCAGATCAGCGAGGATCAAGGACTTGAGCCCTTTGAGGGATGCTCCCATCTCAAAAATGTAGTTGTGGCTGAGGTACAGGGCTGTGAGGTTCTCCAGACCCTCCAGAGCATTGGAGGGGACCTTGGAGATCTGGTTATAAGACAAGTGGAGCTCCCTCAGGGACCGGGGCAAGGGGCTGGGCATCTTGGTCAGGTTGTTGTTGTTCATGTACAACCGCTCCAGGTTTTTGAGCTTGGCAAAGACCCTCTTTCCCATCTTCTCGCTGCTGATCTGGTTGTTGTGCAGTGCAAGCCACTCCAGCTCGGTGGCGTTGTCGAACGCTCCCTCCTGGATGGCAGTGATCTGGTTGTTCTGGAAGTAGACGTACTTCATCCGGGTGGGGACGAAGGGCAGGTACCTCAGGTTACGCGTGTCGCAGTACATGGCCGACGAGAAGTTGGGGGGACAGTCACACTCCTGGGGACACTGCCAGGATGAGGCCTGCTGAGCTTCAGGGATGGGCTCTGCCTCAGTGTCTGGGGCCGGGAGGTAAGAGTAAACATAGGGGCTGTTCTCATCCTCGTAGTAGGGCATGTAGTTGTAGGAGGACATCCGGGACTGCCGCATGTAATACTGCAGCCACGCAAGGTCCTCCTCCTCGTTGTACTGGCCAAGGGAGGCTCTGCAGAGCCCAGCGATGAGCAGGATCGTGGCCCAACGCATGGTGCTGGCGTTGGAGGGACCTGCGGGGGGAACCAGCAGCAAAGTCAGGCTCAATGAGGGGGCCACAGGTGGGCAAGTTGCTCTCTGCAGGTTGCGACTGAGTGGGTTTGGGGTGGAGCAGGTTGGGATGTGGGGCTGATGGCACTTGGCAGCAGAGCCAATGAACTGAGATGACCCAACGGAATCTCGCTAAACCAAATGTTCCTTCCAGCATTTCACAGTTACCTGATCTCCCCCTCTTTTATCTCACACTTTCCAGAAACATTCTAGTGCCTGTTTTCTTGCCAACTCTTTGCCCACTGGTGTTTCTGGGTAGAGGATGCCAATGGGAACCCATTGTCAGAACTGGTGCAAGGTCACAGCTCTGCCCCACAGCATCCCGATATACCTTTGCTGGCCTACGCAGGAGAGAGAAGGAACTCAGCCACCCTCCAAGGAATGGGAGGGGAGCAGGAGCCTCAGGAACAGGTTGGTGGAGCTCAAGGCATGTTTTGATGCAGCTATATTTATATCATGCTTGCTGGCAACGCAAGTTGATGTGGGTTTAATCCAGCTCTCCCTTCCCCCACAAACACACAGGATGCTCACGCTGCTTGGTACTGATGTAAATCCTGATAAACAAGTTCTGCCTCATTTTGAACTGAAACCACTTCAGTTTTCCCTCACCTTCTATCCTGATGTAAATCAGGTGTCACCCGCCATCCCATCAAGGCCAGCGTGACACAGGAGAGTGGGATCATTCCCGGAGCTGCTATTGGGACAGAGTTTATGGGAACCACTCTGTGTAAGCTGGAGACCAGCTGGCAGCAGGACTGGATGCTCAGCATTACACAACAGCCCTGGAGCCCCTTGGCTTGGTGTGAGCTTTGCTGCACTGTCTCAGGGTATTGCACTGGCAGAGGGAGAACACCAGTTACAGCTTCTCATCCTTCCCTGAGCCTTGTGGCTATGCTAGCACACAGAGAGAAGTGGCTTGAAATGCCTCCAGGAAATACTCGGAGCTGTGTTGCGTGGAGGGGGAGCACGGGCTCCTGTACACGTGGCCGTACTGCTGTGCATGAAGAAACCGTGCTGCATCCTCACCCTGACCCAGCTGGGAAAAAGGTGAAAACAGCAGGTTTTGTGGTTTCCTCCTTCACCTGACTCCTGCAGTGCTGGGGGCTGTCACCCAGCCACACAGAGCTGTGACGGTGAAGCTGGCTGTGCCCACTAGCCATTCCCAAATACATCCCTGGGGATCGGCTCCCTCCTCCCCATCCAAACCATACTCCCAAGTAGCCAGCAGGATGCTGGTCCCCTGCCCTGGCAGAGGTGAACAGGAAACAGCTTGCCCATCAGACAAAGAGGGCACAGCTCTGCCCAGGGCTGCCCCTGAGGCACCCTGGCAGGCTGCTCCTGCTGGAAGAAAGCAGGGAATGAGACCAAGCAAGGCAGATATGGCTCTCACTTTCTCTTGCTCTGAGGGGCAGAGGAGCAGTGGCTCTTGTGGCTGCTGCGTGTGTGGCAGGATCTTGGCAGTTGCAGGAAAGTTTCTCCTCCTCCTCCCTCCTGCTCCAGGGCACTCTGCCTGGTAAAACAGAACTGTCTGCTCTGCTCCATGGCTGCTGGCCATTCCTGGGGTCCCTCTATGTGGGGCAGAATGGATTCAGGCCTCCCTGCCCCTTTCTCAGAGCCCCCTTTAATGTAACACCAGCCCCAGCGCGTGTCCTCGGCAGCCACCCCTGCTCCATTTGTAAGCTGTTCTCCCCTGTGTGTTCAGCCCCATTTTTGGGTAGCATCTGCGCAATATCCACGCAGTCTCCCATCCTCCATTGTCCTGTGCTAGAGACTGCATGTCCCATCAGGGCCAGCTCGTCACTCAGGGAGGGAGCAGGATTTGGAGCAAGTGGCATCACAGGCGTGAAACGGGCAGCAGAGGAGCAGGCAGAGCTGTGTGAGACTGGGGGGGCTGCACATGCCTGCAGCTGCAGGTGTAAGGATCCCATGCCAAATATCTGGGGAGCTGCTGCTTGAGGCAGGAGAGGGAGAGGGCACGCTGGCACCCATGCCATGCCACCCATGTCACTGGCATCTGCTCTGTGTGGCAGCCTCCTGCCACTGCAGGGCTACGGAAATGGAGCTTAAAAAAAAAATCAGAATAAATATGGAGATGGACTTACCAAGCAGAGAGCCTCCTTTCCAAAGCCTCGGTGCACTGCTCTGGGATCTCCCGTGTGTCAAGCAGCATGTGAGTGCGTCTCCCAGTGTGCAAGGGCTGGTGCCCGCCCTAGATCCTAGATCAAACACTGTGCTTGCAGGCCACGGGCTGTGCAGGTTTTTTTGGGAGTGACCTCCTAGCAGCAGACAGTTTGCAGGAGAGACTGAAGAGACCCTAACGCAGCCTGGCGTTATAAATAACCTGCTTTTTTCTTTCCTCTCTCTCTCTCTCTCTCTCTCCCTCTCTCTCTCTCTCTCCCGTCTTTTCTCATAGGAGTGTTGGCACTTTTCAGGCTCTCTCTGTTTAACGAGTTAGTGGAATCGGGAATGTTGTTTTTAAAAGGGCTGTTGTTAGGTCTACTGTGTTTCTCATCAGGAAGTGATGAAGAAGCCTCTGGCCAGATGAAAAACTCTGATTTTGAGGCGCTGAGGTTGTGATTTCAGGGGAGAAGTGAGAAAGTAGCTTTAACTTTCGTAGTACCAAGGGAAGGGACGCTGTGCCTGCCCCAACAGCAGCCTGGGCTCCTTCTCTAGGAAGCCTCCGTTTATGCAGTCCTGCTATTAAATATTTAGGATAAACATTGCCATGAATGATAAGACTGCAGCATCCAAGGTAAATAAATTGCCTACCAAAGGGCCACTGTGACACCAGGAATTTCTCTTCAGCTTGACAGGAGGCAGATGCCAAGCTGGCATTCCTACTGCCTGTGCCTTCCCACCCAGGACTGAGGGGATCTCCACTAAGGCTCCTGGGGAGGGAGCTGGGGGGGGAACATGTTCTGTTTGACAGCAGCTTGGGACATGGCAGTTTGCAGCACCTCCTGCTTGCAGTGCCAACTGCATCCTGCAATGCTGCAGAGCATTGGGAGCCGATGCCGCACCCCAGTCTCTGTCCCTGCATGGTTCAGTGCTGGCCATGGCTCTCTGATGGCTGCCAAAGCATTTCTTCCTGCAGGGAGAAGGAAGGAGGAGCCCTGACTGCCTATTGCTTAGTGCTCCATGCCCTGTTCCAGCAGCATGCCAAGGAGCCTGCAGTTATTTAGTGAGCTTGGCAGGTGCCATGCTCCCTCTGGGCTTGCTTTCTCCTTGGTTCCCATTGATATTTCCCAGCCAAAACATCCTCTTCCCTTGAGGAGTCTTGCAAAGATCCTTATCAATCTGTGTTCCTCACTGTAGGGAGGAGGAATGTGCGGGTGGTTTGTGGACGGGGTTGTGAAGGACAAACTGTACAGTGGAGACTGTGCCAGGATGCAAGGCTGGGAAGGAAGAGCATGCCTGGAAAGCACAGCTCTCTGTTGCTGCAGGCAGAGTGCTGCTTGCTCTGGATGAATTGGAGAAATCATGCTTTCAAGTGGGGAAAGAGGATGTGGGGGCTGTGCAACCCCAAAGGAGGTAAAGCCGTCATTAAGCAGGGAAGGGTTTTGTGCTCTCTGAGCCTCCATGGGCTTCAGTTGAGCTGGCAGCACCTCTTCATCCCTGTGGGGCACTGCCACTGCAGTTTGAGAAGCACACACACTGTCAGTGCATGTGTGTGGGCAGTCTGGGGGTTATGCAGAAGAAGACCACTCAGAGGGCTCCCACTGCCGGAGCCCTGTTCCAGGGAAAGGCAGCCAGCAACATCTGCTGCCTGGCACCTGGATAGTGTCAACCAGTACCACATCTCTGGCAGCTTGAGGTGTCTTGGTGGCCAAGCTCAGAGACTTGCACATGGCTTGGATGTTTTTCTGGAAAAGCACCATGTTCGTAGCTAGGTTTGATAAGGAGTGAGGCCTCTCCACCTTCTGAAAGTCAAAAATACTCCTGACTTTGGGTGTGCAGCCCTGGGGCAGGCTGACCCACAAAACCTTCATGCATGGGCTGGCTCCATATCCACGCTCACATCCCCCCTTCCCAGCCTAAACCAGAACAAAATGACATGCTTGAGTTCAGTTTCAGTGTGCCCCACAGTTACCAGGACTTTCTGTATGAACCTCATCCTTTCCACCTCCAATGTGTTCTGGGGCTGTCTCAGGGAAGTGAAAGCTGCCATCTAAAGAAGCACGTATATTTTCTTAACTGGTTGACCCTGCAATCTCATGTTTCAGGTGGCCAGTGTCTCCTTAGCCACTCCTGGTGTGATCGTGCTTGATTTGTCTGGTTCTGGTGGCATGAGCATGGCTGTTGATAAGACCTCAATGCTACTGTGCATCTCAGGCCAGTGCGAAACATCTGTAGCTGTCCTCAACTTTCATTAAGCTTTTGGATATCTATAAGCACTTCTTCCCAATGGCTCACTGTTCAAAGAAAGGCTTGAACTGGTATCAGGAGCTGGGAACACTCAGTTCTGCTCGCTCAAAGCCAATGGTCCCTATCGCTGCATAATCTCATCCAGTGCAGTTACACTAACTGTTGCAGTCTGCATCTCATCAGGGCCAGACAGATAGCTGTATTAGTTTGTGTTGGTTTTCTAAACCAAACTGATGTGCGCAGTGTCTATTTTGGTTGGGTTTGTTCCACTTGTTTTGATCAAATACTCTTGTGCTTTGTATCTGAAACCAGCAAATCCGACCCAAATTTGCCTTAAATTTACAAACACTGCACTTGGAGCTGGGAGCACTGTCCTGTACACGGACCACTGCTCTGGCACAGGAAGAAAATGCTCCATGGTGTAACGAAGAATCAAAACAATCTGATGCTCCTGCTAAAGATAAGGCTTGTTCTTCTTCTTCTTCCCAGTGAATGTCAAGCTATTAAAGGTACCACACACATACAAAAACAGCGATTGTCATAAAGCATGGCTTCTTCAGAGCAGCTTCCCTTCTTACTCATGGAAATGTTATTATTGCTTCTTCCACATTTACAAGAAGTTTCAGCTCTGCTGGAGCTGCTTACTGCTCTGTCCTCCCCTTCCTGATGTTCTTTTTGGTTTACAGTGCCCATTGGTCTGCAGAGCAGCTGTGTGCAGGGCACTGGCTCTGCTTACCTGGGGTTTTCACCTGGGGTCTCCCAGAGGCTCCTCCTGAGCTTTGTAATGAAAAAACAACTCCTGAAGGTGACGGTCCCAGCTACTGTTTTGAGGTTCTCTGGTCACAAGAATCCAAGCAGGACCCAGGAAGGCCCTGACCTTCAGTGTGCTCCAGGTTTGGACAGGACAGATGAAAATGAGTGGGGTAACATCTGCAGAGCCTCTATGGTGGCCATTACCACAGACTATAACCTGGAGCCCCTTCTTTGCACCAGGCTCCTCTTCCAAATACCAGAGCAGAGATGCCTTGGAGAACTGTGGTTCCCAGGTTTGTGTGGCCTTTCTGGATGTTTGCAGCCAAACCTTCTCTTCCTCACCTCTCCAACCCCTCACCAGGCTCCTAAATCCACAGTGGATACCCACAGAGGGCTTTGCCTCTCTTCTGCCCAGAGAAGCAGCCATGCAACTTCCCCAGTGGTTGTCACCCAAACAATGGTTATTACCCCCACCTCTGAAGCCAACCTCGTCTGGGAGCCCCTGCTTGCTTTCTGAGGATGTCCACAACATCAGCAGCTAAATCAGATCTGGAATGGGAGAATAGTGGGGAAATCCTAGAGGGAGTGGGAGAGGATCCTTGAGGTTCAGCCCTAGCTGAGCTGTGCAGAGGGAATGTGCATCTATGGCTGCTGCAGCTGGGGCTTTGCTCTCCTCTCCAGAAATACAGCGGTCAGCACAGAAGGGGTGAGCAAAACCTCTCTCATCTCACCCTGGCCTCCTCCTCCTCTTTTTGTTCTTTTTTTTTTCTCCTTTTTTTTTTTTTCTCCCTCTTTTAGATGTACTTTCTGCAACCCAAACAACATTCTTGAACTAAGATTTAAGGCAATGAGAATCAGTCACTCAGAGACAGCGCAATGGTGGCGGAGCCTTGGGGCCCTGCTGGAAACTTTGAGTCAGGTGCAGGCACAGCTCCTTCCATGGGATGCGCTACAAAGCTTTCCCTGTGTGCAGTATGCTGCAAGGGCTCAGCCTGGGTCTTTCCTAGCTGAAATTACGACAGGAGATGGCTGCAAATGGCTCTAATTTGGCCCCAGAATCTCTTCTGGAAGATGGCACAAGGGGCAGGAGAGCAAAGCTTGACCTGTCCCCTACTCCCTGCTCCGCTTTGCACAGTGCTGAGAATAATGGTTTTAGCTGGGGAAGGCTCTGAGCTGTTCCACCATATTTACAGGCTGCTTTTGGAGCCTCAGAGCCTGATGTAATAATAACTGTTTGTGGGTTATGATGGTGTGCACAACATATTCCCACAAACATCCCCATGGCCCCTGGCCCCACCACTGTGGCTCTGGGTAACAAATGGCCTCGGAATATCTGTGTGCATCCTCCAGTCTGCTCCCCTGCAAACCCCAATGTACTGTATTTCCTCACTACTCATCAAAGCACTCCTCACAGCACGGGCCTGGGCTGTTCTGGGAGAGGATCTACCAGCACAAAGCAAGTCAGAGCTTACTGCAACCACCGTCAAATGTATTTGTAAAGGTTAAGTGCCTAATATAGAACAGAGCTGGAAACTATGAAGCATTTCCTCATGTAGTTGCTCCTTCACCTGCCCCTGGACGTCGGCTTTGCACTGTGAACATCACCGTGGCTAAGGGAGGCTTGTTAGGGAAGAGCCTTTCTTCCCTCCCCATCTCTCCCCACTGTGCATCAAGGTTGCAGGAATGGCTGACAGATGCTGGCTGCAGCTGTCCAAGGAGCAGAAGGAAATAAAAAAAACTGTGTTTCTTTGCTCAGAGACCTTGATTCAAGTTGTCAAAGGCCCTTTGAGCACTTAGCTCCCTTTGAAAGACTCCCAGCTCTCCTGAACAAACAGCAGAAGGGAACAGGTTCACTCCAGCCCATTTACAGACTCCTGGATGGGGAAAATCTCAATCATGTTTCCTATAAGCAGAGTCCTAGCCTCCCATCCCAGCCCTATCCCAGCCTCACTTGGTGCAGACTGACAGCACCTGGCACCCAACTCTGCAAGCGGCTGCAGGCGCTCTTGGAGCCAAATATAAACTTGTGCAGAGATTAATAAATCATAACCAGCAGCCTGAGCTGCACCAGGGAGCAAACAAGAGGCCGCGTGCATGGAACCGCACCGCCGTGCGTCCCTGCCATCTGAATGCCAGACTGTTTTTGAGGTTGACACTCACAGCCTCCATTTCTATCCATCTGTGAAATGAGGCTGGAGGTGGGGGGGGGAAAGGGGGGAGTTGGGGGGCAGCAGGGCTGGGGGAAGAGGGGTGAAGGTGGGACCTGGTCCTGCTCACTGCCCGCAGCCATGCAATGGACAAAGAGCATCCCTGCTTCCCCTGCATACTTTGGTTCAGGAGGGTCACTGCACCGAGCTCCCATCCCCAGTGGAGCATGGACTGTTTTTCTCTCTTAAGCATATGAAAAATGAGAATTTTTTTTTAAAGTATAACATCAACTGCCTGGGAAACCCATTAGCTTTCCTGCCTGCTCCTGCCACCTGGCTTCCCGTGCTTGCAAACAAATCACAGGTCCCGTGGTCTGCAGCCTCAGGGCCAGGGGTACTGCGGTGAAGCGCTGCCCTCTGCACTCCTGCTTGTCTCCACTCTTGGCTGCAAGCATGCCTCCAGATTGAGAGAAGCTGTGTTTTCCCTAACCCCCTTCCCCTTCCCCCTCCCTTCCCCTTCCCCTTCCCCTTCCCCCTCCCTTTTCCTTTCCCTTCCCCCTTCCCCTCCCTCTCCATTCCCCTCCCTCTCCGTTCCCCCTCCCTCTCCGTTCCCCCTCCCTCTCCGTTCCCCCTCCCTCTCCGTTCCCCCTCCCTTCCCTTCCCTTCCCTTCCCTTCCCTTCCCTTCCCTTCCCTTCCCTTCCCTTCCCTTCCCTTCCCTTCCCTTCCCTTCCCTTCCCTTCCCTTCCCTTCCCTTCCCTTCCCTTCCCTTCCCTTCCCTTCCCTTCCCTTCCCTTCCCTTCCCTTCCCTTCCCTTCCCTTCCCTTCCCTTCCCTTCCCTTCCCTTCCCTTCCCTTCCCTTCCCTTCCCTTCCCTTCCCTTCCCTTCTCCCTTTTTTTTTTTTTTTACAGAAAAATCTTTGGAGATAAACAGAAGCAAGAGGAGGGCGTGGGCGATCTGTGCTTTTGCTTCTGTTCTGCCGAATTGTGTTGTTCAGCAGGAACTTGCGGACCTGGAGGAGCCTGTGCAGTTTACGGGGAATAAAAAGCATCATGGGGACGTGCATTGAGGGTTTAATTCCTGGAGTTTGGGTTAGTGGTGCTCCAGGCCCTTTCTGTCATGCCCCAGGCTGTGGGGCACACTGCTGGCGCTGTCCATCTGTCCATCCACCCAGCTGAAGGTGGATGTGGGGCTCCAGCCCCACCAGCAGCACCGACAAACATGCTGCAGCATGGGGCAATGGGGGCACGTGGCGGGCACAGCTGAGCTGGGGGTGGGACAGCAGTGCTGTCAGCCCAGCAGCAATAATTAGTGGTGATCAAAGCAGCTTCTTCTCGACAGCCCCAAACACTAAGGCCCAGGAATCTCGACACTGTTCAGGATGCCATCATGGAGCAAAGCCCACTCCTGCCTGGGGCACGTGCAGCAGCTTCTGCAGGGGCCGAGCTGCTCCCAGGCAGGATACCCATGTCCCCATCACACTCTGGCACCCGAGGCTGTGTGCCCCTTCCCATAACCCCTTGCTAGTGACTCTGTTCCCTCAGCCCTGCCCTCCTCAGTTTTCAGTGTGAGGCTGGGATGAGTAGTGCCCCGGCTGCTCTATGTGTGGTTTGGTAAATTCGTGCTTTGTTTTCTTTCAATTTCCACTGGCCTTCTCAAAGCACAGTGTGTACGGACTGGTCAGAGCCAGGACAGCCTCTCGCTGCACTGATCTGTTGCCCCCAGTGCGGCATCCATTTCTCCTGCCCTCAGTGCCTCTCAGCACTTGGGAGAAGCGTTCTTGCTGGAAGCAGATAATATTCCCTGCTGCTGCTGGCTGCCCCCACAGTATGAAATGCACCCACACACTGCTCCACTGTCAACAGAAGAACAAGCACAAAACAGTGGCAATACTCTGCCCTGTGCTGCTGCTCCATCCCAACCACAGCAGCAATAATTTGCAATGACAAAACAGAAGCCCCATCCTGCTCCAAACCAGTCCCAGCCATCACCCCTCCATTTGCTGCTTGTACCTCATTTTGTCATAGAATCGTACAATCATAGAATGGCCTGGGTTGAAAAGGACCTCCAAGATCATCTAGCTTCAGGCCCCTTGCCGTGGGCAGGGTTGTCCACCCCCTGCCCTGTTCATCCCTCTGCGATTTTGCAGCACTGAGAAAGACAAGGAGAGGAAATACAGTGAGATAGGTGGGTTATCAGCCCCCAGATGTAACCATAGGGAAAGCAGCTCCTGCAGCACAGATTTCCTTCCCTTCATTCGGTTTGGAGGTGGCTCCAGCTCTCCCCAGAGCCAGCAGGAGGGCGGGGTTGGATGCCTGCATTCTCCTCCCGTTTCCCTGCGAGGCCCAGATGCTGATGTGTCTGCTCTGGGTCTCTTTGGCTCCCCAGGTCCTCCATGGCTACAGCAGGGAGGAGACAGCTGGGAAGCCGCCCCTATGGGCCCGCTCTGCTCCTCCAGCTCCCGCATTACATTTGCACAGCTGTCTGCCCGTGCTGGAGCAGGAACGTGCGTCTCTGAAGAATGCAGGGATTAATGGACTGGAAGGAACAGGGCAGCTCTGAGTACCGTCATCATCCCAGTGCTGTGGCCCCGTGCCGGCTCTGCTCCAGCAGTTCCTCTGAAACACCCCAGCTCAAAGCGATTTTACAACAAGCCTTTGTTTCCAGCGAGTCTGACCTCCTCATTAATAAATCAACTGTGTTATTGAATGCATGAATAATGCATGATCATGCCCAGCCCTGCTCTGAGCGGTGTGTAAAAATTAATTAATCCTCTCACATCACGGCCTCAAGGACGGGTGGTGAACAGCTGCATGCTGCCAGCCTCTGCAGCACCGTAACAGGGCATCCCAGCCCCACGTGGCTGCATCCTACTTACCTCTGGATTTGGAATTCCACACTGCTGAGGCCTCCCCCTCCTCCAGGGATTTTCTGAGAGGTTCCTTTCCCTGGGTGTTTTAAAGTGGGAAGTTCCCCTTTGTTATGGAGCTGCTAGAGGTAACCCCAATAGCTGAGCATCTCCTCTTGGAAATAACATTGGCTTTTTTCTTTCCCTGACATTTTCCTGCTCTGGCTGTTAATAATGTGAAATCCTAAGTAAATGTCTCCATTCAGGTGTGTTTAACAAGAAACCATGAGCTAACACTTTCATTGCTGGTGCAATCTCCCAGAGACTCCCACGTGGGAATCAGCCCAAAGATACCTCAATCCCAGCAGGATCCTTCCCTGCAGTGTCATGGGAGGGGTGGGAACACATTTAGTTGTTTTAAAACATGACAAAAGCTTTTGCCCTGTGCGTGGTGCCAGTGAATAGCTCTGCAGTTTGTTCTAGACTGCTTGCTTCCATGCTTTGACACCTGCCCCTCCTCTTGTTCCTCTGCTTTATCTTGTATATGCTTGGGCTGCTCAGGAGAAGTGATGTGGGTGTCCTGGGGAAGGGGATGTGGTTGCATCTGGGCTCTGGGGGGTTCAGAGCTGGTGTAAGCTGGCAGTGGCCCTGCTGGCATGGGGAAAGCTCTGCTCCCCAACCCAGTACACAGTGTTTCAGCAAACGTGCTGAAAAATAAACACATTTCCTTATAGCTCCACATGCACAAATGTTACCCTTGGCTCCATGCAAGGGGTTAGGAGTCCTGGGACTAAAGGGGCTTTTGTTGGGGAAACATTTGCAAGAGTCATTTGAAAATTCCTTCTAGATTTCCCTTCCTGACACCTTCTCCCAGCTTTTCCTCAGACAACAAAGATTATACTGGAGGTTTCCAGCAGCCCTTATCACTGGGAAGTCCCTTGTGCCTCATCCCCACTTTCCAAGCTCCTTCCCAGCTTATCCCTGTTTCATGTGAGCTGCATAGCTCTCCCCCTCCCCTCCCCTCCCCTCCCCTCCCCTCCCCTCCCCTCCCCTCCCCTCCCCTCCCCTCCCCTCCCCTCCCCTCTCCTCTCCTCTCCTCTCCTCTCCTCTCCTCTCCTCTCCTCTCCTCTCCTCTCCTCTCCACCCAGTTAAATGTTTCTCACTGAGGTTGTCTTGAAGCATCTGCAGCTTCAGTAATCCCCTTCAGGTTGCCTATGAGGAGTGCTCCAAAGAGTACAATCACTCTGATACCAGCCCCACACTGCTGCTGGGAGATGCTGAGGCTCCAAGGTGACTGTCTGCACACAGTTCATGGGACCTGGGTATGGGGACAGCATGACCTGAGGTTCCACCATCCCCATGATTTTAAGAAATGCTGAGACAAGGTCACCAAACCTTCCAGCTCCTCATGCATGGCTTGGGTCCTGGGTGTGGCTCTGCAGACAACCAGGTCAGGTCTGGAACAAAGCTAGGATGGAAACTTTGCTTGTTTGTGCCTGTAGCTATGGCTGCTTTCTATGATAGCCAAGAGCTATGTAGGGAGAGGTTTGACTTCATATGTCAGGACAGTGTCTGGTGGAAAGAAACTGTGGGTGGTTGGGCGGGGGAGCAAGTGACGCTGGGGAGATGAGGAGTGCTGGGACAGGGATGGGTGTTGGGAACTCTGGCTGCTGTGTGGAACGCATGGCTCATGGGGCCATCTTGCTCAGCAAGGAGTTAGGATAAAGGCAGGCTATAAGCTGCTGCTGGTCCCCTGCTGGCTGTGGGAACCATGAACTGTCTTTGATCCCAATGCAAATCTCTGTAAAAGATGGAAAATCTCTTCCCTAGCCTGTGCCTAGTTTCCCTGTGGGTTGCTGAAGCACATACTGCTCACCTACGAAGGATACCAGCCCCTGCCCTGCTGGCAATCCCATGCCCAGCACTGAGCTCACCAGCAGAGCAATCCCAGAGGGCACAGCTCAAGGCTCCAGGTGCCCCTGTGGTGCTTTTCCTTTTGTGCTGTCCTTATGGCAGCCCAGACTTGTACTCATCAGCAACTCATCAGTGCTGGCCAGTGCCCGCAGGCATTCCTGGAGCAGTGGGTGCTCTGCACTGTGCTGGGGCCCTGGCTGCACTGCTGGGTCAGGGGCAGAGCAGCATGCAGTGATGCCTGCTGGCAGGGGCTGTGCTGCTGGCGAGACACAGCTGGATGGCTCGACATTTTTCCAGGCCTGTGTCTCAGTTTCTCTTTATTTTACATGTTTTTATTTCCTATTAAATGTGCGCTGTCTCATTTCCTCCATGAAAAACAAGGCTCTTTCAGCAAGATGAATTCCTCCAGCTCCAGCAAAGCCCTACTCTGTGCTGAAAAACAAACAGGCTGCATGGATGGCAGCTGCATTTGCCCCTGGAGATCTGCTGCCGGCCTCAGGGCAGAGATGCTGACACACTGTGAGGGCTGCCAGCACCAGGCCAGCCCTGTGCTACCCCCTCCTCTCACAAAATGTCCCTAACCCCTGTCCTGGAACTGCTAGAGAAGTATCAGTGCCACCATTTCCCAAGCAATGGTCTACCCTGGCCATGTTGTTTAGATGCTGGGAAAAACAGCCAAAGGCTTGGAGCTGCCTTGGTCATGGTTTTGGGGTTTGGCCACAGTTTTGTAGCCCTCCTCCTGCATTAGAGCAGATCCTCAGAGACTTGCAGGGCTGCAAAAGCTGCTACCAGAGCATCTGCCTCCGCTGGAGCAGCAGCACAGATGCCTTCAAGATGAACACACTTCCTCTGCTGCTCCACCTCCACCTGACATTTGGGAAAACAGAGCTGCAGCTCCAGCTCCCTGGAGGTTTTAAGCTCTCCTAATTGGAGTTACACATGCTGCTAATGATGCTGAATGGTGTGCACTGCACAGGGGGCAGCATGAAGGGAAGCCAGCCTGGTGCAGGGCAACGGGTGCTGGTCCTGCTGGGAGCACTGACAGGGACTCTGATCTCCAGGATCGGTGGGGCTGATGTGCACAGCTGACCCAGTGTCATAGATGCAGAACTGTGCAGCCTGCAGCCCAGCCCAGGGAATTTGGGGATGGAGGTTTGGGGCTGTGGGCTGTGGGTGAAGTTTGAGGTAGAGCTTTGGGAGTGGAGGCTCGGCCAGCTGTGTCTCAGCTCCAATAGAGCCCCCACAGTGCCCATCTCCTTGTCCAGTCCCAGAGCAGATTTGCACCATTTGGGGGTTAATCTTCAATTCTTGACTGTGTTGAGATGAAGACAGAAAAAAGCAGTCCTTCCAATTGGTGCTGTTGCTGTGGTAAGATCTGGGGTTGATGCCTACCCCCTCCCCCTCCCCCCACCAGAGCTGCCTGTGCTTTGCTCTGGGCTGGATCCACCCTGTCCCTCCCTTGCAAAGTGGAGGTGGGTGCATGGCAGTTTCTGGGAAGGCTCCTCACAGCTGATTTCACAGCTCTGGCAGCTCAACTCTGCCCTCCATCCACTTCCATCCTTCAGTCAAAATAGATGGGCAAAATTAAAGTATTGGAGCTGAATTCATCAGGCAAAGAGAAACAGAAAGATGTTTATTTTCCAGCCCTGAGCTATGTATTTCTTATGAAATGCTGGTGCGTGCCGGGTGGAAGGCCTGTCAGGGCTCTGCAGCCACAGAAATCCTCAGGACAGGGTGAGTGCCTGTGCTCCAGGGCTGCCATTGCCACCGTGGGGCAGCTGCTGCAAAATAAAGGAAAAAAGGAAAACAAAGAAATTATCTCAGGCTGAGGTGGATGGCTTTGACAGCTTCAGGTTTCCTCTGGAGCCAGAGGAGCCATGTGTGCTGTGGGGATGTGGCTTCAGACAGGCAGGGAAGGGGTCAGGGAGTAGAGCTGAGGGCTGGAAACATGGTGGGAGATACTGGCATGGCAGGCTGAGCTCTTGCACTTACGAAGAAAAGCACAGCAGTGCCCAGAGCCTGCAAACACCAGACCTCCGTGCACATCCCTGGTGAGGGGTGAGAAGCAGTTGATTACTGGGTGCCAGTGATTGCATTAGTTGGGGAGTTATCAGTTGCCCTGAGCTGCTAGCAGCAGCTCTGGAGGGAGGAATGGAAGTTTGCACCTCCAGGCAGTAATTGCAGCCAACTTTCAGGCCCTAGGGGAACAGCAAGAAGCGTGGGGTGGTGAGAGATGGGTAGGTGAGATGCAGGTGGTGGTTCCAGCCCTGCTCTGGGTTCTGGTGCTTGTTGCATACTGAGGATGCTGTGGGCTGGACTATATCAGGTGGGATTTGGGTTCCCAGCTGTGGCCAGCAGATGAACTTGAATTTGCTGTGGAAATGTTTATGTCTACATCCAAGGGTTTTCAGGGCTCCGCAAGGCAGGGAAGATTCAAAATGCAGGTTCAGTGGTGGCCCATGGGGACCAGCATGTTTACTGGGCTTCGGGATGGCTGTGGATGAGGAAGGAAATAGCACATGCACAAAATCCTCTGTGGATGTGGAACTGGAAAGATTTGCAAATACCAGAGAGGACAGAGAGGTTAGAAAAATCTGCAAGAAACACAAAGGCCCAGTTTGGAAAGCGAAAAGCAAATCCATCTGGAGAGGAGTGGAGGATGGCAGCAGCACAGCATGCAGTAGATGCTGCAAGCCAGGGTGGGAAAGGCATTCAGGGGATGTGTAACACAATGCCAGGAAGGAGCAGGAGCCCCTCAGGCTGCCCTCGCCCCTGGCTGCATGCTCACAGCTCCTTGCACGAGTTGGAGTTGCAATCCCCCACCATGACTGAAGAGGCGATGATCGCGATGATCTGAGCAGGGGCTGAGTGGGTCAAGCTGCACATGTAGGAAATGCCCGTTTCTGGGTGTTCCCTACATTTCTCCGCTGTGGGAGCTGGAATGGAGCTGGCAGTGGTGGGATGCTTTGAAGGGTGCTCTGGACAACCCCACCCCTTTGGACAGCTCCCAGGGGAAGGGGCCCTGTGGGCATTTCTTCTGGAACAGGGAGGCTTTGCAGTGATGGATTAAAAGCAGATTGATGGGACATTAATGGCTCTGCCATAAATCCCTGCTTCAAACGTTGTATGAGAGCAGGGAAACAATGATGTTCCCAGAGCTCCCTTGCTTATTAAACAACCTAATGAAGTGATGTGATTAAATGTAGGGAAGTCTTTTTGGCTGCCCAGGTACTTTGTGGCAACCTGGGATTATTGAGACTGTCATTTGAGAGACCCAGAGCTCTAAGAGCAGCTCCTGCCTTGTCACTCAGTGGTTAAGTGACTTTGCAGAGCTGGCAGCGGGGTGTCTCCTATAGAAATTCTGCTGCTCAGAACTTCTGAATGAAACCACAGAACTGAGAGTGATGAATACCCAGAGAGGAGAAAGGGAGATGAAGAGGAGAGGGGCGAGTGCTTGGTATGTATCACATCTTCTGTTCTCCAACAGAACCAGCACCATGTGGGGCTGCCAGCTGCTGCCAGGGGCTCCTTGGGGCTCTGCTACTGCTGATAATTAATAGCAACAGCAGTAAAGAGAGCTGGTGAGCTGGAGGGAGAAGAGCAGAGTCCAGGCTGCAGAGGGAGAGTGGGAAGAAACAGCATGAGTAACAGACGTAAAGAGAGAGAAGGCAGCGTGACCTCTGCAGATACACAAATTACTCAGCTCCTTTTGGCTGCATCATAGACTTCTGACTCACTAGGCAGGGGATTTAACCCCAGGATCCTGGACTGTGCTGACTGCCCCAGCCCCTCACTCATGTGTGAGAGTTTTGGGGTTCCAGGTTCCCCCCTTATCCTTGAGGCACTGGTTATCCCTGGGACTTGGGGAACTCAGTATGAAGTCCCAGGAATTGGGGAGGGGGATTTGTCCTGGCAGATGTTCCACACAAAGGTTCAGATCCCCCTGCCTTGGCCCAGCCCCAGCTTCGTCTTCACCAGCCCAGGACTGGTGATGGGGGGCTCTGGACTGACCTACTCCCCTGCTCCCCCTCTTGAGGGGTTCAGCTCTCTTGGGCTTGGCTGTCCCCTCCAAGCCATTGGAATAAGAACTACTGTGAAAGGAGAGGGTTTTCTGTTGCACAGAGCAAGAGGGAACAGACGGGAGATAAGGGATGGAGCTCAGCTAGGTAAAAAATACGGGAGCAGCATGATTTATTTGCCACTTCCCTTCATCTCCTTTCCTCACAGTTTTCATCATGGTTTGTGAGGATTTATCTTGAAGCTTGTGTAGTGACTGGATTGTCTCCATGCAGATGTGGTTTCAGAACAGAGCAAAAACCATACGGCGAGGAAAATAAACCTGGAGCTGGAGTGCATTCATGATTGATAACCTCAGCTCAGGGCCTCCGGGTGTCGGAGCCCAGCTGGGACTTCCACCAATACAAGTTTCATTATGAGATTCGCTGTACTGCTGGGGGAGGCAGCAGCCGCCTTTCTGCTACCACATTGCTGTTTCATTCCTGAGCATCCATGCTTCTCTGCTTAAAAGAGGAGTGAGTAACAGCTTGCACTGGACAGGAGCAAGGTTTTCAGTTCCACTGGAAAGGCTACACATTCTGCTTTTTTTTTTTCCCACTCCAAAATAATACAAGAACAGAAATAAGTTTCTTGTAAAACAGCTCTCATTTGGAGCTGCAGGAAACGTTATTTTTCAATACAATCAGAATACCTCAGTTCTATTTTTACCCTCAGTAAAGCCCTTAGTGGGAAATAGAGACTCTGGGTTGTTTCTGGGGATGCAGTGTCACCTGTGGCTGACACTGGGTGCTCCCCCAGGGCTCTGTATGCTGGCAGCTGTGGTGGCATTGGGCACATGGCCACAGCCATCCCCTTGACACCACCACCTGCCTTTGTGGCAAAGGACAGGGCTGAAACAAGACTAGGGGCTGTCTTTGGCTTTGCTGCCAAAGCACTCCTAGCTCTGACCCCTGAAATGGGAAAATGGGGAGCCCTGGGGTCTGCAGAACTGTAGCGGCTCCTTTGGATGATAGATGCTGATTCCCCAATTTTGGATCTGAGGTTGTGCTAGCTTCCCATTCTGGGCAGCTGCCAGAGCCAGCAGCTGTCCACATTTCTGCTCTGTCCCTTTGCCCAATTTGCTCTTTGCACAACTGGGTCTCAGATATTTGGGTGAAGAGTGGCTGGAGGAAGGACTGGGTGAGAAGTCCATGCTCTGAAGCATTCCTAGCTCTCCCAACCCTGGGGATGATCCAGGGTTAATTATGACCCTGTTCTTCTGAGGAGGAAAGAACACATTTATAGGGGGAATATAGTCCCTGGAGGATCGATCCTGGAATGTTTTTGGAAATCTGATGCTGCCTTTGATGCACACAGCTGAGGGACATACAGAGCCTGTGAGGAAGAGTTAACTCTTACCTGTAAGAACCCACTGCAGGGGAACAGTGGGGCTGGGTCCATCCTGTGTTTGAGGCAGCCAGGTGCTCATGTATGATCCAGCATGTGAAAGGAAGAATATGGGACGACTCAACCTGGAGAGAAAAGAAACAATCTCCAGTGGAATCTGCCTGCCCTGAAAGAGCCTGAGAGGAGAACATGGAGCCTTTGCTCGCACTGGGAAAAGCACAAAGCAGAGGCAGGAAGGGCCTCAAGGAGCAGCCTAAGTGTGTCTGAGCAGTCCCAGCTGTGCTGCAAAAGTATCTGTGGTTCAAGGGGAGGTGGGGAATAGATGGTGAGACCCTGGGAGCTGGAGGGGTGTGGGAGTGGGGGCTGCACCAGTAGGAGCTTGGAGTATGATGGGATGTGTGTTGCAGACCCTCATGAGGAGCTGCAGGGAGAACAGCGCTCCTGGGGTTTGGCACAAAGTTACCAAGAGAGAAATTGAGTCAGCCTCCCTGGCAGGTCTGAGCAGCTAGAGAAATGAGCTGAATTTATAGCTGTAATATTTGGAGCTGTTTCTGGGTATCTCTGGGGTTTTGCTGAGGCCTGTTTGCTACTCACACTCTGCCAAGCAATATAGGCAAATCTGCACCAGTGTAATGAGCAGCAATAGAACGGGGCCATTGAGCTTGCTTCCCAGATAAGGTTGCATATCCATCACCCCCAGCCCCCTGTGCTTTGCTTTCACCTTCCCATCACACACACACAGACACCAGTGTGGAGCTGGACACCACTGCTGCACACTCAGTGCACAGCAAGGGATTGCATGTAGGAAATGCCCCCACCTGGGACATGCAGCCCAGACCCCAGCTCGGGATATCTCAAGTGCCTTTGGCAGCGGTTGCAGTGAGGCTGTTGGAGGTGTCTGTCACTCAAGTTGGGTTTTTCCAGAGGACAGTGGAGCAGGCAAGAAGTTGCTGTGCTGAAATTGACAATGTCGTCATTCTGTCATAACACACTGTCAGGTCATCATAGGAGGACCATATTTGTTAGAAGCAAGATCAGCACCAGGATGTCCCCAGCCATGCCCTCTCCAGCTGGGGCTGCTTGCTGGGAAGGAGCTGCTCCAGATCCAGCCTCAGCCCACGTCACCCCAATTAAAGTATCTGAGGCTGCTGTTGAGGAGCAGATGCTGGGCGTAGGAGCAGTCCCCCAGGCACCAGTGGGCTGCAGCACTTTAGCTCCCCCCAGCCCTGGGGAGCAGCCAGGCTCACAGTGCAGCTGATGTCGTGCGAGGGAAGCAACCGACTGGCTCCTGCCTTTGGAGAGGAAAAATACTGGACAAGGAGGAGGTGGCAGGGATGAAGGCCAAATCCAAGGGAGGGCTGGAAGGGCCAGTTGCGGCTCAGGTGTTTTCTTTGCAAACAGACAGCAGTGAAGACCACACAGAGCAAGGGAGGTGACAGAGACTTTGGGACAGTGCTGCAGCCAGCAGGGAGCTGTGTCACCTGCATGCCAGAAGCTAGATAACCCCTTACATCCTTCCAGGGGCATACTGCATCACCTGAGAAGCAGGCAGATGTCCACCACAGCTTGGTGACTCCTATGCTTCTGTGTCCACAGCTTGTTGGAGTGCTTGTCCCCATTGCTTCTGCCACCCCAAATGACAACAGCCTCCCTATGTGTGGGTATTCCCTCCCATATTTTTCATGTATTTATTTAAAACCCCATGGAGTGGCATCTTGTGGTGATGGGTCCCACCAGCTAATTGTGTGCTCAGCTTGGAATATTTGCTTTCATGGTTTCCAGTGCACTTCATTTCATTGAATTATTGCCTTGTTCTTTTTCTGACCAACACTGGCTGCTCTTTCAGCTCCAAGCTGCCCCCAGGAGCCCTCATCCTTCTCTGCCACCACAGGCTGTGGCACAGTGCCCTGTTCCTGCCCCAGTGTGGGCTGCAGTGTGTCAAGCAGCCAGAGATGCACCAGAAAGCACAGCGAGTTCCTGTCCTGTGTGAATAGCAAGGAGAGGGGAGAACTGTCCTCTTTTATCAGGAGCAAAATCGAATGTGCCTGCTGGAGAGCAAGCAGCTGCACAGCTCATTTCAACTGACAGCAGCTGCAGTGTGCCAGCGTGGGGCCATCTGCAAAGCTCTGCTAGAGCATGTGGCACTACAGAGAGGATGTGGGGCAGTATGTCTGCCCCCCAGGCTTGCCATGGGGCTGAGGGTGCAGGTGACCCCATTCCTGGATGGGAGGAGATGGACGGATGGATGTGGGGTGGGTGGTGTGGAGGGGCTGTGGATGAGCCCTGGGGAAGGATGCTGGTGGCTGCTCCTGGCACGCCAGGTCTGTGTTTGCTGGGCTGTCCTAGCACTGGCTCCCAGATCATGGGGAGCAGGCTGCCTTTGTGTGGGGGTGGTGGTGATGGGCACAAAGGGGTGGTGGGGGCAGGAGAGCAGGAAAAGGAGGGGATTCCTCTCCATCTGAGGTCTCCAGGCAGCAGCAATATCCCAGTGTCCGTGGGGTCCATAGTGGTACTGGGAACCTCAGGGCAGGAGGAGGTGGCTCCCAGCCACCTGAGCTCCTTCCAGAATCTTTCTGAAGTATTTCCATGTACTTTTGCATGTCTTCCAAAGTATCTGTGTTTGAGGAGCTGCCTGACATCACGAGCTTCCTTGCCTTGTGTCAGGGACAGGTAAGGCAGTCACTGCAGGGTTACTTGGTCACCTGCCCTTGTCACTATGCCTCTCTGGGGACCCATTTGTGCCATGACCCACTGCTGGAGAAGGACACTGCAGATTCCCAGATCAGCACCATTTATACCCAGGGGTAATAAATTGCTCCCCTGAGAATTTATGGCTCTTTAGTCAAAAAGATAACCAATGACCAAGGGTGAAACAGGCTTTGCCAGGCTCCTTCTCTGCTGCAGATGGGCAGTGCTGCTGCTGCTTGTCCTCTGCTCAGCTGCCAAATGGTTTGCTCCCAGGTTGACGTTCATGTGAGGTGTGCTGCAAAACCCATCACATATGGCCTGGTTCAGTGAGTGGTCAAACCGCCTGTGTAGAGCAGAGAGAGGACATCGTGGGACTTCCAAGGTTGAGCAGGGTGTACCGGAGCCTGGCAGGGTCCCTTGCAAACCCCAGGGATGTGGGAACACCATGTTGCCTTCTTGCCACCCCAGGCTTCACTTTCTCCTCTGTTCAGCAGGGGTCCAGTGGGTGGGATGGAACCTCTGGGATGGAGCAGTGAGACTGGGACAGAGTGGAAGCAGCAGCTTCCTCAGGAGCAGCTTTAGGGCTACGCACAAGCCCCAGAGCTTGTACCTGGGATCGCTTTCTCTTTGCTTATCTAAAATATCAGCCCTGATGTTTCACAAGCAAGGATAAGCCAGTCCTTTCCATAATACACCCAGATGGGAATTGATGGGGGCCATTTTACATGCTCCTGGAGGCTACTGTCATGTTCAAGACAGCTTTGAAAAAATGCAGACCTTGCTCAGGGAAAAGAAAGGTCCTTGTGTCCTGTGAGCTGCCAGTGCAAACCACTGTTGAACCAGCAGAGAACTGAATGGACTGGGCCACTCAACCCAGGAGAGGAGAGGATACGATGTCCTGGTAGCAGGGCTGGGTGTCACTGAGCTGGGGGTGCTGCAGATACGCTGGAGCAGGGAAGGGTCCCTGGTTGGTGCCCCGCAGTTCCCAGCCCCCGGCACTGTGGCTACGAGCTGAGCATGCAGCAGCACTTGGCCCCATGCCATGCCCCACTGCCAAGAGCTAATGGGCGGCTGCTCAGCCCTGCAGGAAAAAAAAAAAGGGGGGGGGGTTGGACTTCTCTCCTTCACATAAATGAGCTGGATGATTTAATCCCTGAGAAATGTGAGGTCTGATGAATTCTTTATCCCCTCCCTGCACTTAATGCAGCCATGAGAATAGCCCAGGAGATGTGGGATGGGGAGGAAGGGGTTTGGGGATGTGCTGGGGGGGCTCAGTGCTCACAGTGCAGTCTGAGTGGAGCTGGCAGCACCACCTAGGTATGGGCTAGCCCCACTGCCAGCAGCCTGTGACATGCAGCAGGGATGAGGTCCCCATGTACTGTGATGCCATTTCCCTTCTGCTTTAGTAGTGTTTTTTTGGTTTTTTTTTTTAGTTTGCACTTTGCCTTTTATTTGGCAAGAAACCAACTCTTCCTTGGGCTGTTCCAGCAATGAGTTTGCTAGGTCTCAGCCCCTTGGAGAAGCAGTGCTCCATCCCCATGGGGTGACACAGTAATGGGGTTGAGACAAATCTCAGTGCTAGGCTGTAAAGTGCCCATGCTGCTGTATGTGTGCCAGCTCCCCCATGCCAAGGCTGAAAGAGGAATAACAATAAAACCTTGGCATTGCTTGTAAATACTGCAGGTTGTGTAAAGGAAAAGGCTTAGCGCAGAGTTCCTTCCTGCCTCAGTTTCCCCAGGTGATGGGGAATGTAGATCCCCTTTCTTTCTGGCCTGCATCTTGTCCCATAGCAGCAGCAGGACCAGCCACTGGAGCTGTCCTGATCCAACCTGGCTTGTCCTGCTTCATCACGTCTCTGGCAACAGCTGAACAGGAAGAAGTTTTCGGCTGCAAGCGAGAGGCATTGGGGTTTGCATTCCTTCACTGCGTCAGCTCTGGTGGGGCTGTGGGATGAGCAGCTTGCATGCGTTTTCCATTCCCTAAACCTTCCCTGGCTGACGCAGTGCCTGTACTTGGGCACCCAGCTGCTGAGGATGATCCTGAGAGGTAATTTGCCTGTACATTTAATGACCAAAACAGCAGCCATGATCAAAACAGGATTATTTCTTGTTTTTCCTCTTTCTTTTTAAACACCTGGTTGGGACAAAGGTCAGCTGGCTTTTTCAGCTGTGTTTCTCACTTGGAATCAAGAGCAGCTTGTTCTTTCCAGCCTGTCTCCATCTGCCTGGTCTGGGCGGGTGAAGCAGCATGTCCTGATCCACGAGGTTTTTGCATCTTGGTTCCAGCAGCATGAGATGCTCAGGGATGGATGGAGGTACCAGGCCATGCTTGGAAGGAAGGCAGCAATGTTTGAGCTGTGAGTAGCTGTGAGGAGATGATACCAATTTTCTCCACCTTCATCCCTCACTTTTTGCTGCGTTGACCAAAGTGACCCAATTGCCCACCCCACTGGGCCGAATTTTTTGCTTCTAGAGCACTTGGGACTGGGGGGCTGCTTTTCTTGAGGGGTGTTTCAGGTACCTTCCACATGTCCCTCTTGCAGCTGCACTCATGGAGCATGTCTCCAAGATGTTTGCTGGAGGTGGAACTGTGGGCATGGAGCAGCCATGCTCTGCCTGGCCCTGTGCGCAGCCAGGGGAGGAAGTGCATCCCACAGCATCCCATCACATCCATCACAGTGATGGGAGAGCAGGATCTGTGCATGACAGAGCAGCATACTTTTCCACTTTGCTCACTTCCACCTCCAGAGCTTTGTTTGTAGCCATATGTTTCTCCTGGTGATGCTTTTCCAGCCTTCTGGCTCCTGGAAAGTAGCTCTATGGTGAGCCAGTGGGGGGAGAGGGGGGGGAGGGGAATGGGGGACGGGACACAGCTTAATTCTGCATGCTGATAGCAACACCCTGCGCTTCACATGGAGGTGCTGGTGGGATGTGCAGAGTCCCAGGGGAGCTGTGGCTCAGAGCTTCCCCTGTCCCTGCTCAGGACTCCTTCCCATGACACCAGGTCACCGCAGCAGCACCAGTGGACCGGGGACGTGACTGCTCAGTGCCGGGGTGCTTGGCAAGGGCAGGCTGCTTTGACGTTGTGCATAAAGCATGTGCTGATCTGACCCATTGGTCACAGGGGCAGCTCGGGTTTCCTGTCTTTATTTTTTCCCTTTCTGATCTTTTTTTTTTTTTTTTCTTGGTTGATTTTTTGAGCTCTCCAAGGAGAGTTTGAAGATCTGGCTATCAGAAAGAAGCACCACGCCATTAATCATCTGTGTTTGTACAGCACCGAAGCACCAAGAAGAGTGGAGGCTTGGCTTGGGATGGGACAGCTGATGCTGTCATAACATGAAGAATAAGCATCTTCCTCTGTCCTGGGTATTATTTTTGGACATCTCAGGCTGTAGCATGGGGAAAGGGGAGTCCAGTCTGGGGTCAACTCTTTGCTTGTCAGTGTTTGAGAAGTCTCTTGAACTGCAAAATTCTAATTCTTACAGCCGTGGGGCTGGGACCACTGGCTCTAAATGGCTTTCAGAAAGTGGTCAGATTTGCTCAGATCCCCATCCCTAGTCCCTCTCTACCCACTGTTTCCTGTGTGTGTGCTGCAGCTCATGCCCATCCAGGCACAGCCTCGGAGACCTCTGCAAAGCTCTCTGCTCCACGTGGACCCCCTCGGCAGCTGCCTGCTTCTCTGCCTGGTCAGGACAGGCCGTACTCACAGCTCTGGCTCTGCCTGTTTGTGCTTTCATACTTAAGATATTTCCTCCCCTATCTTCGCCAGACCAAAGTGGTATTTCTGTTGCAAACCTCTGCAGAGAGAACGCATGAGGGAAGGTCAGAAGCAGGATGGGAAGGGGCATCAACCAAAGGGAGGTGGTACCATGGATGGCCAGAGCCAACAAAACCCATGGGAGCAGGGATGCTGCCAGCCTCCCTCCAGCATCTGCAAGAGCTGGGGAAGGCTTCTCTGCAGCCACACCATAAGTAGAGCATGTGATGGCCAGAGCTGCGCTCAGAGCTGTAGCTCACAAACCAAACAGGACAGCTTTGAAGGTGAACTTGGACACCACAAGAAATTCCTACAGAAAGAAAACTCAACAGTCACTTGGCTGAGAGTAGAATTCATATTTGCAGGATTTTTCTACAGGTTTTCGTGCTTCGCAGCAATGGGAGCTGTGCTAACAGCTTCATGGCTCTTACAGTGCAGTAGATAGTGTCTGGAATAGGAGACTGTTCCACGTTGGGCTTTGCAGGAAAGCTTTTCTGCAATCATTTGCCCTGTTGGGTGCCTTAGTTTCCCCTGTACATACTTCAGTGCTTAGCTGAGTATGTATTAGGTAACAGAAGAAAAAAAAAGAAGAAAAAACCTAAACACATTAAAAATAGACATGCTCATTTGGATTTGGAGACTTTCAAATATTTTTCAAAGCAATTGATGTTAAACTCCATGCTGGAAAACAGCATATTCGTTCCATAATGATTTTGATCTTTCTCCAGCTGGCAAACACGTCTCCATCTCAACCCTTTGTTTAAGCAACATGAAGTACCAACACAGTTTTTCCTTGTGCCTCTTCGGTGACCTGCAGGTCTGGGGCGTCCACATGCCCCTGCTCACTCCCAGGAATTGGTCACAAGTGAGACCACAGTTATGGGGCAAGGAAAAGACCACTGTGCTGGAAACAAACACTCAGAAGTGCTGCATGGATCCCAGGGCCAAACAGGGGATGCCAGCTGCTGGGAGCTTTGGGGAGGGTCTGATTTGGCTGTTTGAAGCTTGCTGCTGGTAGCTATCATCAGCCAAGTAGGACAATGCAGAATCAGCCCCTCCCAGGCAGCTGCCAGCATCCAGTGGGTTTTGGTCTGTGTTGGCTTTGATCAAAAGCAGCTTTTCCTGGCCCCTCCTGCAGATCCACATGGCTGGAGGGAGGATGGGGACAGTGAGAGCCCCTGTCCCCTAGACCTGAGTGGTACTTGGGATGGAGATGCCCATAGCCTGCTGTGCCTGTGGCACTCCCTGCTCAGCCCTGTGCTATTTCTTAGCACTGTGAATATTCATCTGGAGCCCCTGGGAGCAAAACCATCCCCCCAGGCACCTACAAGCCCACCAACCCCTGCGTGTCCCCTCTGCTCAGATCAATTTTCCAGTCCAGTACCTGAGAAGACTGAGACCCCACAACCCTGCTCCTTCCTCTTCATTGAGCATCATCGGGATTTAAATTAAAGCCCTCACCAACTGGGAGTGCACAAAACCTGTATTGTGTTTTATGATGCTATCCACCAGAGCCCGGCACGGGGCTGGCTCCCTTCCGCAGGACAGAGGGCAGTTGGGTGTCTTCGTGCCATGTCACTGCCCCGTGTGGAACAGCTCTGGGGACTGGTGGCACATGCTGAGCCCCCACACTCCGTGCTCCCGCTGCCATGAGAAATGCAGCTGGAAAACACTGGCCCAACCGCACGCTCCCAGAGCAGGGGCCATGGCAAGGGAAGGGCTTATTGAAATTATTAATTAGCCTTGTTTTTAAACAAGAGCTCCGAGCAGCCTCTGCAGCAGAAGGAATTGTTATTAAACGCCAGCCCTCCGGCAGACAGGCCATGTGTGCGGAGCCCGCAGCGCCTGGCTGCCAGATAAAGACGTTATTGTTGTCATCTCGCCTCCGACCCAGCCCTCCGCCTCCCGCGCTCCCACCCACCCCGCGCCCACGGTTCCCAGGAACAAAACCCCCGCGCAGTGCTGCGCGCCCGGCCAACGCTCACTCGTGGAGAGGAGGAAGAGGAGGAGGAAGGCAGACAGAGGGAAACTGCCCTGGGGATTAATAAGAGGCAGGAGGAGGGAGAGGTGCACGCAGGTAAGAGGTGGGCAGGTGCTTCCCCCGAGGCTCACCTTGCCTTGCCTGATGTCCAAGCCTGGATGCTGCACTGATCCACTGGTCCACGATGCTCCTGCCCATTCCAGCGTCTCTTACACTCACAGCAGCATTCGCTGTTCCTTTCCTCTCGCTCTTTTTTTTTTTTTTTTTTCCTGTTCTTCAGCAGCTGGAGTCTCTTTTTCCTTCACTTTGCTTTGTTTTTGCAAGAGTTTTGCTCAGCGTGGGGCAGGCTGGCGGTGGAAGGGGCTGAAAGTAGAACTAAGTCCCGTGTGTGATAGCGTTGTGCCTATGGCCAGGTGCTTTCTGTGGCGGCTCCCAATCAGACGCAGGCTCAGTTCCCCATCCAGCTACCCGGAGAGCTGGGGGTGGGGAGGGGGCTGCTCAGCCTGAGCTGTGCCCAGGGTAATCCTCTGCCTGGGAAATCAGCCCAGAAAGCGTGCAAGGAGAGGGAAAGGCTGAGAGGAGAGCGTGCAGCTTTGGAGTCGGGTCTGCTCCCAGGGGAACCTCCGTCACTCTGTGCGTTGTGGGCACCGGGTCACTGAGCAGGGAATGGTTTGCAGGGAATGGGGTGTGGGGCGGGGGCTGCTGTAGGGTCCTGCTCCCGCAGGAGGAGGGCTGGGATTGTATAGCGAGGTGGGATGAGGCAGCCAAGCAACATCTGGGTGACTCAGGAGCAGTTTTCTGCACCCTTTTCTGCACTGTGGTCGAGCTTTCCTACCCAATAGGCCGAGTCCGTGCCTGAATTATGCAGCCCACTCCTGGGGCACATAGCACTGCCTTTGCCACCCCATTAGAGGGAGCAGCTCGGCTGAGAAACGGCTCTTCATACCGACTTCAGCAGGCGAAGGGAGAAAGCAACGGGGCAGGGATGCTCACTTAAATCCTGGAAAAAAGTTTTTGGCGCACAGAAGAGATTCATTTTTACACCAAACCTGCCTTTCCTTGCCTTTTTGAGAGCTGGATGCTTTTAGGAAAATAAATAAATAACTAAATAAAAGGATGGAAAACAGAAATTAATCTTCTTGGCAGCCGAATGCAAGGCATGCAGCATGTGAGGGCTTGGAAACTTTCCTAGGAGCTGTGGGCTGCCTTATCTGGTGCTGGGCTTGTAGCATCCCATAGCCTGGGGGAGCACTGGGTCCTGAGTGCCCCTTCCTGCTGCAGGGCAAGGGACAGGGTACTCTCAGTGGGAGGGATGAAAGTATGGCCGTGGGAGGTCTGCTCTGCCTCGGGAAGAGTCTGGGAGGGAGGGATGAAGCGGAAGGAGCTGACAAAGCATCAGAGAGTATTTCTCAACCTTTTACAAAAGCAGAGCTAGCACGATGCGTCTGCTGGGAGGGGAGTGGGTTGTGCATGGGGGTTTCCTTCTGTGGGTGCAGTGCGGAGGTGTGCCAGCTGAGTCGGGAGCAGCCCCAGAGCATGCAGTGTGGGAGGAGGAGAAAGAAGGAGTTGCTGAGATGGAGAAGGCAGCAGTGGTGCTCTCTGCCTATGCTGCCTTCCCACGAGCCCTCCTTGGGGGAAGAGGTTGCAGCAAACAGGATGAACTTTTTGCAATGAGTCTGATGACTGTGACACAGCATGAGGAGCACTCCTGGCATGTGGGCACATGAGCTGTGCACTGCCATCCCCACATCTCACAGTCCTCAAGCTGAGTCCACAGATACTGCTTATGAGCCCATGCTCATATTTGAGCTGCTCTCCAGCCAGGCTGCAGCAGGTCCCCTGGGACATCTGTGTCCTGAATGGCCACATGAGAAGAAATGCTGCACCGACCCCAGCTGGACCAACAGCCCATGGCTTGTCTTTTGGATGGGAAATTGCTGGGAAAGGGCAAGCAGGGCAGTCATTGTATCACTGCTCTGCTCCCTGGACTCCTTGGGAACATGCGGGTGGTCGCATGTCTGCCTCCCCTCAGAAGACAGCTGTGCTTAGTGGTTTTCCAGCATTCCCAGCACTGTGGCACTGCTGGATAAAGAACCTCCTGTTTCGGGTAAAGCTGATCAGACCCAGAGCCTTGCAGAGAGCTAATGGGCTGTTACGGAGACTGGAGGAGGAGGGAGACCAATAGGGGAGCTTTGCTGACTCCTTTTGGCTATTTTTAGGTAGCATTTCTTGTTCTGCTGTAGAGCACAGGTTCCCAGGGGAGCTGGGGGCATTTTCCGGCCTGCAGAGTGGAGATGAAATGGGGGATGGAGGCAGCAGTGGGAAAACTGTGAAGGGAGTGAGGCTATGGCCAACGGGCTGGAAGGAGTCCCTGGTGCAGCAGTCAAGTCTTTGCCCTCACCTGCCTTAAAGACAAAGGCTTCCTTTATCCCTCCTGGCCCCTTCACAGGGGGTCCCTTAAACATCTGTCCATAGCCTACTGCTGCTCCCTGTATACACAGTTGCTTCAGGAGGCAGCGGGGAGGGCAGGAGACACCCAAGAGAGAGTGATGTGAATTCTGCCTGCCAGAAATTCCCCAACGACCTTTTCAAAGCTCCCTCCTCTCCCAGAGGCTGCGATTTCTGCACCAGTAGTGGTGAGCACTGCTTGGGAGCAATGGGCTGGTGAGATGCACCAAAGGTAAACTATTTGGAAAGCAAACACCAGTGTCATTTGGGGATGAAATTTCCAGCCGTTGCACTGAATTTTCGTTGGTTGCAATGGGATGACTGTAAATGTCAGTAAATTCATCTTCGTGAAAGTTGTCAAAGAACAGACTGCTGATGGTGTTCTGTCCAGGGAGAGCTGGCTTTGAACCTGTAATCCTTTAAAACTGTAAATCTCATGGCAGCCTTGGGCTTGTTGCAAAAAGCCTGGTTGATGACATTTTTCTGGATGTGGGTGCTTCAGGCCATGAGCTGCTGACTGCAAATTGCAGGGGAGTGAGTCCTTCTTTCTGTGCCTGGGCTGGGAGTGGTGAGCAGACTGGCTGCAGTCCCAACCCTGTAGGGACGTGGCAGTGGGTTGCAGGCAGTACAGTGGATATGAGGGTTTGCCTTCTGACACTTTCCTTCTGTGCTGACAAATGGCACATGATGCTGCCACTCTTGGGTCTGGATTTGTGGCTCAGACACTATTTCTGCTATAAGCAGAGACCATCAACACCTACAGTGATGGAGCCTCATGTTGAGGGGACAGCACAGCTGTGTGTGTGACAGTGTATGTGTGCCTGGTGTTTTCTGAAAGGGCTGAGAGCTGATCCAGCTCCTGAGCCTGGTGGGGTGATGGTGCAACCCAATCCTCCCACCTCGTTGTGATGTTGCTCTGAGTGAAGCCATGCCCTGTGGCAGGAAGGAGCTGAATGTCTGCACTTCAGTGTGTGCTGGATGGTGTACTGCATCCCAGCCTCCTCATCCCTCCACCACCAGCCAAAAGCAGGTATCAGATACCCCCCAGCTCCTCCGGGCTTTCTGGGTGTGAAAATCCAGATCTGAGTTTTGGAGCTGAGGCAAAAGCTCATGGAAAAGTTTGGGACAAGATGGGGGGAGAGTTCATGCAAAGGGAGCTGTGGCTGGGAGAGGAGCAGGATGCTATGGGGCCAGAGAGGGGCCTGTGTGTTGGGAATTTGTCTGTACTCCTTGGCCTGCTGCTGAATCTGTTCTCCAGCAACACAGAAGTGTGCACGTACATCCCCAAAGGGGTCTGACTGCAATACTGCTGAGCTGAATATCTGGCGGTGTTGCTCTTCCCTCTGTTCCTCCCTTCCCCCAGTGAGATGCCAGAGCTTTGATTAAAAACAGCAGGCATGGGAGCCTTGTAGGGTTAAACAGAGCCAGATGGGAGTGGAGTGAGACAAAAAGGAGAGTAACACAGGCCAGAGAAGGGCGGGGGGTGGGAACAGGATTTTTTTCAGGGAGAAAGTCAATTACTTTGAGCCCCAGGAATGCATGGGATTGCTTCAAAGGGAACAGGGCTGGCACAGCCCCAGGAGCTAGAAGCAGCACCCACCAGAGTTAGAGGGGAAAGGGGGTTGCTAGCTGGAGGGGACCCAGGAAGGCATTTCCATGCCAGGAAAAGGCAGCAGGAGGGGGTTTGGTGATGGGTGCTGCTTTCGCTTGAGGCAGCCTGGTTTGAGCTACAGAATCATCAAAGCCTCCTTCCCCATCCTGCCATCCCAGCTGTGATGTCCCCGTGGTATCTGCTTAGTTAGCTCAGAAGATCCGTCATCCTCTCTGTCTCATCTTCCTCCCTACCCTCCTCCCTTTCTTCCCTGACTTGGTTCCCCTTCCCATCCTGGCTTTGCCCAGCTCTTCCATCTGCTTTGCTGTGCATCCACCTGGACTCCGCTTTTCCTGGAAGAAAACTGGGAAAAGCCTGACAAACACTCCCAGGTATCTGCTGCCTGCACAGAAAGTACAGAACCTGGCCTGCTCCAGCTGGCCTGGGGAGCATCCAAAACTGGGAAAAGCCTGACAAACACTCCCAGGTATCTGCTGCCTGCACAGAAAGTACAGAACCTGGCCTGCTCCAGCTGGCCTGGGGAGCATCCAAAGCATCTTCTGCACCAGGCTTTCTTGGGAGCTCATCTGCAAAGAGCTGGATTCCTCCATCCTCCAAGCTGTCAGCTGGAGAGCACCCAGCAAAAATCTTGCAAGGAAGGTTGCTGCTGCTGTTCCAGGCAACAGGGATGGGACAGAAAACCTCTGTGGGCTTAGTAACGACCACCTAAACCAGGATGTGGTTGAGAGGGAGAAGTAGCAGATGTGAGTTGTTGAGCTGAGGGGCACAAGGTCTAGGGACAAGCAGAGACCTCATTTGATCCCTCTAGATCTCCACTGCTACTGCACTCCCCCTGAATTACCAGCCCAGCTCAACACCCTGCAGTGGGGATGGTGGTGATCAGTTATTTGGGCAGCATAGGGAGCCATATGGCAGAATACCTTTGGTATTGCCCAAGTGTAATCTTGCAAATGTCCTTTTATTATCACACAGCCTTGGAAATGGGCTGTCCTGCATTAAATCCTGGTCCCTGAAGCACAACACTATCCATCTTTACTACTCTGCTAGCTGCTGCAGGCCTCCTGATGCTGTTACACAGCCAGTTTGTTGCTGAATCATTGATTTTTTGGCTCAAGAGCAAAATTAACCTTAATCCATCAAGGCCTCTGAAAGAGCAATCCATCCTTCTGGAAGAGGGGTGCAGTGAGGCTCCCATCCCACACTGGGGATGTCTGCCCACCACTGGATATGCTGCCTATTGAAGCTGAAGGAATGCAGTGGTTCAGAGCAAGAAAATGTCCCCTCCTGGCTCACCTTCTGCTCACCTCCCCACTGGTCAGGGGATTTCTGCTCTCCCTGCCTGTCTTGATGATCCCTTGCTTTGTCTTTTGCCAGAATTATTGCCCAGTTTCCTTGCAGTTTTAGAACTATTGTGTAGCTCTCTTCCCTTTTAATGCTGAATAAACAGGGTTACCTGTATCTCATTTCTGTGCCTTGCTGTGTATGTGACTTGTCTCTCAGCTGTGGTTTGTTCTTTGAAAAGGCAAAAAAGTAAAAAAGTAAAAATCAACCAATAAAAAAATAAAAAAGAAACAAGACCACTCAAAAACAAAACATAACTGAAGAAAAAGCAATCCCAAATGGCATAAAGCTGAGCCAGGGGAGATCTTAGTGAACTCATGCTCAGGAAAGGTGTTGGATGTAAAGATAACTTCCAGGGGGAAGGAAAATAAATAGCAGGTTACTGTCTAAGAAGTAGAGTAACTCCTGCTGCCAGAGACTGTGGTTACTGGGAGGTGATGCAGAACCTAAAGTGCTCTCTTCCTCACCCACCTCTTCTTGTTGTCTCATTCAGGCAAACATCTGGACCATGAAGTTGGCCTTTAGCTTGCTTCTCCCACTTGTTCTTGTGCTGATCTCAGAGGTGAGAGGGCAGCGGAGGAAGCCTCCACGGAAACCCACCCGCCCGCCTCCTGAGCCCATTGAGCCTGTTGAACCCGTTGAGCCCACCGAGCTGCCCCCACCCCTGCCACCTGGCCCCCCTTCCATCTTCCCTGACTGCCCTCGAGAATGCTACTGTCCCCCGGACTTCCCCTCTGCCCTCTACTGTGACAGCCGCAACCTGCGGAAGGTCCCCATCATCCCATCCCGCATCCACTACCTCTACCTCCAGAATAACTTCATCGACGACCTCCCAGAGGAATCCTTCAGGAATGCCACAGGGCTGAAATGGGTCAACCTCGACAACAATCGTATCCGGAAAGTGGACAGGCGGGTCCTGGAGAAGCTGGAAAACCTCATCTTCCTCTACATGGAGAAGAATCAGCTGAAGGAGGTGCCTGCCTTCCTGCCACCCAACCTGGAGCAGCTGCGCCTGAGCAGGAATCAGATTTCCAAGATCCCTGCAGGAGTCTTCAACAAGCTGGAGAACCTGGTGCTCTTGGACCTGCACCACAACAAACTCAGTGATGGAGTCTTCAACAAGAACACCTTCAAAGGACTCAAGAACCTCATGCAACTCAACCTTGCCCACAACATCCTGAGGAAAATGCCACCTGGGGTGCCCAGTGCCATCCACCAGCTCTTTCTGGACAGGAACAACATTGAGGACATCCCCAGTGACTACTTCAAGGAGTTTCCCAACCTAGCATTCATCCGGCTCAACTACAACCAGATCTCCGACAAAGGGCTCCCAAAGAACTCCTTCAACCTCACCAACCTGCTGGTGTTGCACCTAGCCCACAACAAGCTTACCAACGTCCCTTTCATCAGCCACAAGCTGGAACACCTCTACCTAAACAACAACTCCATTGAAAGTGAGTTGCACTGGCCAGCTGAGAGAGATTTGGGAAGCAGATAGGTTGAGGGATGGCAACATTTTGTTCAAAAGGGCATTTTTCACCCATCTGTATGTGAACCTTTCAAAGAGAGAGTGCAATCGCGAGATGAGCTCAAGTTTTACTATTGGAAAATGAAGGTAGATTTGTATAAGGTGAAGGACGACCTAAGGATGAAGGCAATAGCAGAGAAGCAGGGCTAAATCCCTGTTGGAGCTGCAATGCTTTTCTTAGGGGATCCCTGTCATTGAAACAGTTACTTTCCTAACAGGGCTTAGAAACAGGGCTATTTAGAAAGGAGTGTCTGTGCACATGTTTTAAGAACTGATGCCAAATACACAGTCAAGATGGTTAGAAATAACCCAGCTTAGCTCTCAAGCAGAGCCTCACAGAGGAATGAACAAGGAGAACAGGGTTGTGATGGAGGTTGTCTTGGCAAACTAACCAGGGCAGTTTCACATGGCTTCAGACAAAGCACAGCAAATTCATGGTGCTGGCCTGTAGATTGTGTAAACACAGCCAGCACGTTAGAGAAGAAGACAGAGAACCATTCCTGGTCACACCAGATGTTTCTGCTTTTAGAAGTCCAGCAACCTGCTGTCCTTGCTATCTGCAGGGGGCCAAGAATGCAGCACTCCTGCCAGAAATCCTCTGTGCATTGAGGAAAGTGAGCTGGGCTCTCACATTTCAGACTCTGGTGGGGATTTGGGGGCTGCAGGACCTGCACTTACTTGTTGTGAAGCAGCTTCCAGGCGGACACTGGTCCCAACAGGTGATGTGACATCACACATGCTGCAGTATTTATTGGACATTGACAGTATGTGGCTTTAAAGTGGAGGAGGTGTAAAGTCATGGACCAGGCAGTGGCTGCAGCATCAGGAAGGGGCAAGCCAGAAGCTGGCTTCTTAGCAGCCAAGTACTGATCTTTCTGTGGGATATGGTGATATTTTTGTCTCCAAAATAGCTCTCTGAAATGGCATTACTTGCCTTGCTTTGGCTGAGTGACCTGGTTCATTTCTGAACAAAAGCAAGATTTTCTCTTGCCAGGGTGACTGGGCTGCACCCTGTCTCCTCAAAGGGGATGGGGATTCTCCCATTGGTAGCAAAGCAACCCCATTGTGGGGATGACCCCACGAAGACTGGGACAGATGAGTGTGTGGGGGTCTCTAGCATCCCCCTCTGCCTTTCTTTTCCTCATCATTTCTAATCCATGTATTTCTCTTTCTCTCCCCACAGAAATCAATGGGTCACAGATCTGTCCCACCTCCCTGATGTCCATCCAGGACTTCTCCCCCTCCGACCTGGACAGCGTGCCCCGGCTCCGGTACCTGCGGCTCGATGGGAACCTCCTGAAGCCCCCAATCCCCTTGGACCTGATGATGTGTTTCCGCCTCCTGCAATCCGTGGTTTTCTAGCCCTGAGCGCCTCTCCTAGGACTTGGCTTTGCACAAAGACTTGAACCTCATCAGCGTTTGACACTTGGGACCCTCTTTACTTCTCTTTTCCCTCTCTCACCCCTTGGCCTCTCTTGTTCTTCTCATGTCCTCCCACCCCTTCCTCATTACCTTGCCTGTAGAGGCTTCTGCAACCCTAGGGGTTGTCTTCAGGACAGCAGTGCGTTGCAGCATCTGTCTCAGGTCCCATCATCAGCCTAGGCTGCATGGAGGGCTGTCACTATGCTGTGACCCTGCTGTCACCCAGCCCACACTCCTTACCCCACCTGGCCCTTTGTCAGCACTAGAGCTGGCTCCATCTCTCCCCTGAACCTGGCAGAGTTTTGGGAGGGTGGGTTCAGTCCTACCCAAAGCATCTCCTGATGGAGCTGATGAGGGGGCTGTTTGGGGAAGGGATGGCACAGGAGCGAGCAGTGCTGCAGGACAGCAATCACACAGCCCTGTGATGGAGCTATTTCAGCTCAGAGCAGCCGTAATCTGAACAAACACCAAACCCAAACAGCCGTGGAAGTCTGAAACCCGAGGCTGACCTATCTGAAGGCAGCTGCATCCCTGCACTCGGGGCTGCAGCACGCGATGGAGCTGAGCCCCTGCTTTGGGAAGCACAGCCCTCGATCTTCGCACCACCTCTCTGCAATCCGGGTGTGTCCTGCGGCCACGTTCAACCAACCGCAGTGGAGCGGGGCTGCAGGTCCCAGCCCGACCCCGGGCCGTCCCCCCGAGGGGTTCCGCGGCCGCCGCCCGGTTCGGTGCGCGGAGCGAAGGCTGGGACCGCCGGGCAGAGCCGGCAACGACACCTCGTGGCCACAGTCACGGCCGGGGGCCGGGATGCCGTCCTCCGGCTGCTCCGCGACCTTCTGCCCTCGGGGACTGGGGGCCATGTGGCTGGGGGCAGTTGGGCAGGAGATGGTGGAGGGAGGTGGTCCTTCCCCTGCTGTGGGGTTCACAATACACCAAGAGCGTTCCGCACCCCTGCCCTGATTTCAGTCCTTCCCCCCCGCATCCTGCTGCCTCTGTGCTGAGATGCGGAAGTGGAGAACATCTGGACTTTGTTGGCTGGGTGACACCCTTATTACCACCCCCTGCCCTGCTCTCCCCTCCTCCCTGCACTCCCATCTCCTGCACATTCTTGTCACTTTCTTGGACTGAACACACGTCTGGTTTTGCCTTGTGGTTTTTGATTTTTTTTAAAGGAAAGGAAAAGAAAAGGGAAGAATTACTACTTCAAAAAAGCTGTTTTTAATCCCCTCTTCTCCCTATTTCCACATGTATCACTTTCCTTTTGGATAGCTGTACCTGCGTATATAGGGTGTCTGGGTTTAGAGGGTATTATTCTCTTTTTTTTTTTCTTCCTGATTCTCAGGATTTGAGGAGGAAAGAAAAAATCCAAACAAAACAAATACATAGCATCAAGCCAAAGAAACCAGCCTTGGTATTCAGCCCCCAAAAGTGATCCTTCTCTGGGGTGGGCACAGACAGGCACTGTGTCCTGCTCCCTGGGAAGGGGATGGTGCCCTGCATGCATCAGAGATGGGAAGGATCAGCAAACTCCCATGGTATTTCAGGATTTTTTAAATAATATGTGTCTCTCCAAATCTTCCTTTAATAGGCTTTGTTGGGTTCAACAGGTTTCAACTTTAAACCCGGAGACCCTATGTATATATTTATATATAATGTGTATATACACTGGTAGACTGTACAGATATATCTAGAGACATATGTAGTTCTCTAGTGATTTCAACTTAATGGTATTTTCACTCCTATTCTCCGCAGCAGTGAAAATAAAGTGATTCACAAGGGACCTGGAGCCATGGTTGAATCTGTCTCTGCATCTTTGCTGCACGGGAGAAGCTTCATCTGGGAGCAGGGGGCAGCCCTCCAAAACACTGGAGCTTGTGTGGGGATCACCCAGGGCTCTCCCCTAGCTTTGGTGGTCAGGTTTCTGGAGCACAGGCCTGGCTGAAGGAGCAGCTGTGCTAATTAGGAGCACCCAACTTCAACTGCAGCTCCCAGGGCTGAGGATGCAGCTGATGGGTGTTATTGGCTGCGTGTACTGCATTGGGGTGGGTTGTCCTAAACTGAGGCTGAGCTGCCTCACCTAACCTTGGTGCTCCCAGGAAAGCTGGACAAATGTCCTCAGAGTGAGTTTGCTCTTCAGGGTGGCACAGGTGGACTTTGGGACATGCAGGGAAAGCATATCCTACCCACTGCAATAAGCCTGGACCCCCAGCACTGTGGTTGTACGGGTTGCATGCGTGTTTTCACGTGAGCAGAATAGGTGTGGGTAGCAATTTATACTTCCACCCATCATTGCAGCTTTAAAATCTCCTTTTGCTGCTGCTCTCCCCACATGAATCATGAGCAGAGAGGGAGGGTGGGTGTGGGAGTGGATGGGAACGTATGGGCTCCACTGTGGGGCATACACAGGTGTGCGTGTATGTGCTGTGCAGAGCAAGCAGCAAGCTCTCCTGTTTTTCTGCTGCAGAATAAAATCTGTGCTTTGTGATGGGCAAATGGATCGCACACTTTGGGGTGGGTGCCTCTCAAGACAAGTTGCCCAGCACCACAGATATGGGGAGGGCTGAGCCGTGGTGCCCCTGAGCTGCCTCGTCACCTTCATCACTGTGGCTGCAGAGCTGCCTAATGAGGGGCTTAATGGGGATTAGCAGCTGCCCTTTGCTTCGCTGTGTGCTGAGAGGGCCAGGATTGCATTGGCAAGGGGGGGATGCGTGGACAGTTGAGGGACAGCTCAGCCACACCACCCAGCCATGGGTGCATGGACAAGGACGGTCCCTGCTGCGAAGGTATCCTTGCCTGACAGCAAGCAGTGGCAGATGGGCATGACGCTGTGGGTGGGTGAGCGTGTGGGCTGCAATCTGCGTGCAACAGAGAAGAATGTTTTCACAGTGGTGGGTGGCTACGTGTGCATTGTGCTGCCCAATACTGAGGGTAGCCAATGGGGCTGGTGTGCACAGCCAGCCCATCCTGGGATGTCTCAGCCCCATAGGACACGTCCCCAGCACCCAAAGGATGCATCTGGGCCAAGAGCTGCAGGTGGTAGGGACTCAGCAGTTCCCCTGCACATGTGCGTGCTTGGAGAGGGAGAGGGGAAACATCTCTCACCCCACTCTGGTGGTGAGAGTGGTGCTGCCCCCCATTCTGCTTCTGGTCCTTCTCCCCATACTGCTCCAAGTTTCCAAAGCAGCACTGCACAGAGGGACTGAGCAGAGAGAAAAAATGAGGAGGACAGACGAGCCGAATGTCACAAGGTACCTGGCTGCTGCTGGGCATGTACTGAGCAGGGACCCCCAAAAGCTAGGGAGCAGGAGTCCACACGCACCTTCCCTTGGGCTGGGGTGCTCACTCCACCTGGTTGAAACCCCAGTCAGCAGTGGGGGCTGCACCTGGTACTCTGCCACTCCTGAATCCATGACACAGCCATAGGTAGAAATCGCTCCTTGTCTTGGTAGGATCTGGGCTGTCTGGGACAGCCCACTCTGCCCTCTTTGAAAAGGACTGTGTGTCCCCATTATCCTTGGGGACACAGAGTGTAGGGAGCAGAATATGGTCCTGATCCTGTCATATTTCATCCATCACAGCACCAACACAAACCTGGGCTGTTGGAAGAAAGCCACCATGGTTCTGGGTTGTCCATGGAAACAAGGTAAGGTCCCAGTGGAGGCTGACAGCCCGATTGGCCACATCTTGCCTCTCCCCTCAGCAGTAACTGTGCCAGGCCCCTCCATCCATCCTCTCCAGGCACTAAAAACTCAGCAGCTCTTTCTAGGCTAGGATCAGCCCAGGGGAGAGGAGTTCTGTGCCAAGAAGGGGAAAAGGGTGTTTGTGCACGCTACCTTCTTTCTTTGTGCTTCTTCAGCACTGAGCCCAATGGTTCTCATGTGTGGTTGGGATGAGCTGTGGTTTGGGGAACACTGGGGGCTGGTGTTGCACACAGGAGGCTAAAGGATGTTATTGCTCTTGTAATGGCTTGATTTGCAGGAAAAGTAGAAATGACGGTGCGGCATTCTCAGACCAGAGTGCATGAGAGTTATGTTGGGGAGCTGCTGGATGCCAGACCGCTCTGCTTGCTTTGCTGGGAGTGGGTGGTGCTACAGCTTGGGGTTCCCTGAGCCCCTCACTGCCTCCTAGGAGCTGGGAAAATGAGGGCAGCCTGGCTACTCAGGGCCTCTCCTGCACAGCCGTGCAGCCAGGCGTGAAATGGGCTGAAAAGAAAAGAAAGGCTCATCCCCCACGGAGGCTGCAGTCCCTGGCACTGCTGCAGAGTGGGGCCAGCGTGCTCATCCTGCCTCCCTGCTCTTCTCTTCGCTTTCACTGCTTTTCAGCCATCTTACGATAGGCAGCTTTAGGGCACAGGATGCAGACTCTGACATGGGTGGGCATTGCCAGCCTGTGTTTGGGAGCAACCTGGGCTGTCCCAGCCAAAAAGGAAAGGAAGAAGGTGGAGAAGCCAAAACTTGACCTTGTGCTCTATGAAAACCTGGATCTGGACAACTATGATGTGACTCTGGACAGCTATGGGGACATCATGGACCTGAACAACTATGAGGAGCTCTATGACTACGGTGACCTGGCTCCAAAGGTGAGGGGGACAGGAGGGCACATAGGGAAGGGCTCACTCTTGAGAAAGGAGGCAGGGACTGCTCTGAACTATGGATCACAGCTGGTTCTCATGGGCTATGGCTGGAGAACAGACTTGGCCCCTTGCAGATGCCTACAAGCCGTGGTGGCTCTCCCACTTCTTTTGCTTTTGGGAAGGCATTACTCAGCCCCAACCTTTTCCTGCTTCCTTGTGTCCTGCCTGGCCTGACTACTGCTGCAGGATGAACAAGGGGGAACAAGGAGGAAGCATCTGCATCCCTCTGGGTAACAGACAGGAAACTCTGAAGAGTCAGGAGAGCTGCTGAAGGTGCAGCTGGCTTTCTGATAAAAGCTGTCCAGTGCCCCAGAGGTGAGCAGAACTTGCTCAGCCCCCATGCCCTATCTCTTTTGCAGATCGAGGTCGGGACCCTGGCTCCACAACCCAAGGACCACAGGGCTCTGCCAGAGCTGGGCTCCACAGTTCCTACACCAAAGCTTCAGTCTCCAGTCACCACCAGCCCCATCCACCCAGCACCACCAGGACCTGGCACTGCACAGGGTGAGCACAGACTGACAATGTTTCATTTCCATCCAATGCAACCATACATCCCAGTGTGGGGACAGAAGGTGCACTGCAGGAAAGAGCAAACTCTTTTCCAACAGCAGACAGCAGCAGATACTTGCTCTGCCCATGCAGCAAGGAGAGGAGGGGTGCCAGGGTTTGCTTCATCACACAGCAGGCAGGAGTGCTGCAGCAAGACGTTTCTGAGAAATGAGCTCCAGCAAACACCAGCAACATCTTAATGAGCAGAGGCATTGCAAGAGTTGGACAGAGTAGCAATTAGATTAACGACAATTAAAATCCTGTAGTGAGGGATAAATACCTTTATTCATTTTCTGCCATTCTGGACTGGGACAAATTAAGGAGAGGGCAGAAGGAAATTGTTGCCTTACTGCTTTGAACTCTCCCATTAATGGATGTAGATCCTGGCAGCCCTGGGGTAGTGTTGAGGGAGCCTGCATGGGGTCACCCAGCATTGCCGCTCCTGCTACCCCTGCCCAGCTTGCTGGAAGCCCTGCATGGTGGAGTCAAGTGTTTTGCTCAACGCAAAACTATTTTGTTTTGCTCTCTTTTGTCACATTTCCTTCTGTGAGAAAAAAAATAACGGGTCCAAATAAACCTTATGTGCACCTCTGCTGTGCTCAGGAACCAAGCATCTACCCCTCTCCCATAGGAGAGGGGGTCCTAAACAGATACATTTATTAACAGCACTTCTGGCTAGTGCTTCCTGGCCCTTCCCCTACTGGTTGGGTTGCTCAGGAGGGCTGGAATAGCCAAGCTGTGCCATGCTAGGCCATGCTGAGCCATGTCAAGCTATGCTGTGCCATGCTATGCCATGTCAAGCCATGCCATGCTGTGCTGTACTGTGCTGTTCCCAGAGCTGCCTCTCTGCCCCCAGGCCTCCCCAGCTGCTCACGCTGCCTCTGCATCAGAACCTCTGTCTACTGCGATGACACAGACCTGGAGCACATCCCATCACTGCCTCCTGACACCACATACCTCTACGCCCGCTTCAACCGCATCAGTGCCATCCGGGCCGGCGATTTCATGGGGCTGAGTATGTTGGGGAAGGTGAAGGCCAGGCCCTGGGGCAGCTTTGCAAGGACAGGTGATGATGTGTGACCTGTATACCCCCTCCCTCCTCTCCCACCAGAGAAGCTGAAGCGAATAGACCTGACAAGCAATTCCATCTCCTGGGCAGATGTAGATGCCTTCCGTCTCCTCCCCAGCCTGCAGGAGCTCATCCTGCCCGAGAACAGGCTGACAGCGCTTCCTGAACTGCCTCGCAGTATCATCAGGCTGGATGCCCGTCTCAACAGGATCCCCAGTGCTGGTCTCCGGCCTGAAGCTTTCCAGGTGGGTGCTGGAGCTGGTGGTGTGCACCAAGCACCCGCAGATCCATCAGGCTGGTTTTAGCCTCATGGCAAGGGGTGATGGGGCTGGTACCAGAGGCAGGGAGCAAGGAGCTTCACCTCTCATCTCTTCCTGCAGGATCTCACGCAACTGCAGTTTCTCCATCTGTCTGATAACAAGCTGGACTACATCCCTGCACCCCTGCCAGAGAGCCTACGCTCCCTGCACCTCCAGGTGAGATGTCTCCTTTTTCATAGCAAATCCTCATTTGCAGAGCCCCCTGCAGCTCCCCTCCACTTCCAAATCCCATTTTCCTCTTTTTCTCCCCTTCCAGAACAACAACATCCAGACCATGCATGAGGACACATTTTGCAACAGCCAAGACCAGAGCCACATCCGCAGGGCACTGGAGGACATCCGCCTTGATGGCAACCCCATCAACCTCAGCCTCTTCCCCAATGCCTACTTCTGCCTGCCCCGCCTGCCCACGGGACGCTTCCTCTGAGCCCCAGCATCATCCCCTGATAGGGGAGCATCCCCAGGCCCTGACACTCCACCCACACTCCCTCATTTCCCACTGTTCCATGGAAAACATGGGATTGAGGCAAACATGTTTGTGTGAGCTGAGTAAACATGGGTGAACTCAGTTCTGGGGCAAATGGAGCTGGATGCAGGCAGCCTTAATAAAATGAAGACTTTAAAAATGCATTGTGTGTTGGGTTTTTTTGTTTGTTTGTTTTTTGTTGTTTTGCTTTGTTTTCTTTTTCTGAACAGTGAGGACAATGGAAAGTTCTCACCCAGCCCAGTAGCTTCTCTGTGACCTGTAATTAATGCACAGAGGGGAACTGCCCTATGTCCCACTTCTTCCTCAGTTCCCTCCCTCCTGGAGACCTTGGGAAGACCCCTGTATGTCTGCTTTAGGGATTTTGAGGTCAGAAACTGCATTGCTGCAGGGAGGTGAAGCTCTGACCTGTACAGCATGTTGCCCCTCAGTTGTGTCCAGGTCCATTGAGGACCTGATCCTGGCTGGGATGCAAAGTCAATGTGAGCTGTACCCAGAGGATGTGTGCAGCAGCTCCCTGCGCTCTGGGGCTTCTTCAAAGCAACAAATCCCAAAGGCAAGCATCCCCTCATCCAGCAGCAAAGAGTCACTTGGATGTAGTTAAAATATCTCATGTCAACCCAGCCTTTCAAACCTGAAAAGTGCTGCCCAGTGGTGAGATATTTTAAATGTAATGTATTCGTCCTCTATATTTTTAAACACATGTAATAAACACACGTACCGTGAGAGAGATGACGCATCCCCAGAGAATCCAAAATCTTGAGCTGAAACCACTGAGCTCAGCCCACATCCTCCAGGCAAACTAAGGCAGCTCGAGGAAAGGTTCAGCTTCTCATATATGGACACGCTGTGAACACTGCTGGGCACTAGTGGCTCGAGTCTGCCCTGCTGGCACGGCACAGCAACACACAGTGTGTGCCCGTGTGCAATTTTCCATGCAAAGCCCAAAGAGGAGCTGTTCAGACACAGGCTATGTCCATCCAAAAGCCAGGACCCTTGGTAAATGGTGAAAGGAATTTTTATCTGCTCCAACCTTTCAGGCTCTAAATGCCACGATTTATTAGCCCTGTTGTCATGCCATCCTTGAAACAGCCATACCTGTCTCTTGTCTATCCATCTCCTCCTCCAGCATCCATCCTTCTGATGTTTCTGCACTGTCCCTTTGCCTCAGTGATCCCACCTGCCCGTGGGATGAGGCACCAGCAGGCAGGCTGGTCTCCAGGGGGAACGGAGTCACCCAGCTTTTCCCAACCGCGAGCTACGCTCCTTCGCATTCACCCCGCTAGATGGCAAGGCAGAGTGTTTGGAAACGCCTGAGCTTAACTCCCGACTACAAACTGAATCTCTGCTGTCTGTATCTCTTTTGAGGCTCTTTTAGCATTTTGGAAAGGTTCATGGGCATGCCCAGGCAGCTGGAGAAGAGCTCAGCAAAGAGCTGTGCCCAGGTGTGCAGAGGAAGTGATAAAAGCAGCTGCAGGAGGGAGAAAACTTTGCTTAAAGTGTCAGAGGGTGAGGTAGGTGGGGAATTTATCTGGGTGTGAGTGCTTTGCAGAAGCCAAGCTTTAATGCCAGCAGTGGGGTGAGCCAGGGGGCTCTGCTGGGGGGAGCTGAGGTTTGTCCTTGTGTGACACTCAGGTCCCATCACATCTATAGGAGGAAGGGGCAGCAGGCCTCTGCCTTCCTCTCCTCCAGAGTACCGGGAGAGGTCTGCTGGGGAGGTGAGCCCTGTTACTCTGCTGATGCAATTAGTGCCTGTGCTCTTGTATCCATGCTGCTTCTGAGGAGCAAGAGAAGAAACGAGTGCCTGTCTGTGAAGCATCTTGCAGGGAATAGCATGGTAGCCCCCCTGGGATGTCGGGTGCCTCCTTCTCCTGCTGACCTATGGCCATTTCCCACCCTTCTGAAGTTCCCTATGACCTCAGTGGGGACTAGGTGCCTGAGCTCCCCCCAGGAGCCCCAAAGTGACTGGAGGAACCTACCTGGGGCTGGCATGGGGACAGAGTGTGCCCCGGTTTAGAATGCAGCAGTTGATCTCAAGGGGCTCTGCCCAGCCATGTGTCCCTAAGCTCCATCACTCTTGCTGCCTGTGTCCCCAAGCTGTGCCAGGCAGCTGGGAGTCCTGGCTGCACTCCATCCCTGACGTCTGTGGCTCTGCCCAATTCATGGCTTTACCGCTTCATAAGTGACCTGCCTGGGACCTGCCTGGATCTAAAGCCATTTCCATGGCAGAGGCTTTTCAGGGCTACACAGACTATCCCACAGTTATATGCACTTAAAGTTCTGCTCACCTCTGCTCCAATTCATGCGCTGCTTCTGCTGACCTGAAGTGGGCACAGCCTGAGCGTGGCAATTCAAGGCCAGCAGCTGCCAGACCTGCTGCATGCATGGGGCCAAATGGCTGCAGGGGAGGGAGTGGAGCAGCCTGAGAAAGAGAAATGAATGCAGGGCCCTCTGCTAGGAGCTGTTGGCTGGAGCTGCTTGAAGGCAAAACATTACTCTTATCTCAGGAGCTTTTGCTGAGGAGCAGCAGGAGCTGTGGGGCTTCAAAGAAGCTGGGAAATGGTGGAGGCTGCAATGTTGGAGCTGATGAGATGAAGGAGGGGACAGGAGCATCCCTGCTTAAAGGGGATGGATGGGACAGGCAGCTGCTTCTGAGATCTTTTAATTTAGGAGCAGTGTTCCTGCAGGCATGAGGATGGAGCAGGAGAAGAACTGTCCTGGGCACTGAACTCCAGGGCTTGTGTCCTGCCTGTCCCTCTCTCCCCTCCTCCCTTGCCCAAAGAGCATCTCTATGTGTAATTCATGTTGCTCTCCTCTTGCTGTCTCTCTCTGCTGCTCAAGGTCACCTTCCTTGCTGGGCTGGATTTTCACATATTGATTGCTTGGCTCCAAAAGCCAACGTCTCAGTGAGCTCCCAGGCTCATGCCAGCTCAGCATCTTGTCACTCTCTGAAAGAAGCTTTTCCATATGGGCCCCCTCCTTCATCCTGCCCTCCCCTGCATGCTCTCCTCCCATTCCCTGCCTATGCATTGTTTGCAAGCACCAAAACAAGGAGGGGAAAGCCTTAGAGGCGCAGAGGAGAAGCCATCCCCCTCCTCTGCCTTGTCATGTCCCTTGGCATTGCCTGGGGACACAGCCACCCTTTTCTGCCCTTTTGTAACTCCTCTGCCAGGGAACTGCAGTGAGGACTGGGGGCCAGAGGCAGAGACAGAAATCAGAGCAGCAGCAAGAGGAGGAGAAGGGAGGCTTTCAGCAGTCCTCAGATCCAGGCAATGTGGGACAAGGTCACAGAGAATACACACATCCCATGTCCGCACCAGTCAGCATCAGTGTCCCCACAAGTGGCAGCCCAGTCTGCAGCCCGCACTCAGGGTGAGCAAGTAAGTTTATTGGCCAAGTGCAGCATCAATGGCAGGATGGAAAAAGGCTACTGAAGTGTGGATGTTGACAAGATCCTGGCCTCCTCTGGGCTAGAAATCACCCTTAAATGCTGCTGGGGAGGAAGCGCTGTGGCCTAGCTTGCTCAGCAAATGAGGCTTGGATGATAACAGCTTTATTTATAGCATTAACTGGCTGTTGGCTCAAGGCACTGATTTGTGTTTAGTGTGTGCAGTCATTTAGGGCGGCTGTTTGTGCAGCTTGTGGCTGGAGAGCTCACCTAGCCCTGCCAAAGCCATTGCCATGTTTCCATCGCCTGGCATTGAAGCGGGATCCTGCTGTGTCCCACCTGCTGCTCCCAGCCCTCCAAGCTGGCCAGATCCTCATTTCCTACCTATACGTTTACAGCATCTCATATGGAGACATTCCACTTCGGTGCCTTAGGGTCTGAGAGGCTGTACATCCCTAACACTAATGGACTAATTAGTCATGGCTACCTGGTCACCATTGCTGAGAAGCACTCAGCACCTCAGTTTCCAGATCTGTTCCTTATTTATCAGTTTTTTTAATTCATTTTTGGAGGATCCCAGTGCTGAGATTCATTAGATGGGAGCTGCAATGGTTTTGGAGACAAGACCACTGCTCATGAATTATCACCGGGGTGCAGACAGCTTCCGGGGCCTCTGTGGAGAAAATCAACAACGGAAACTGATTCCAAAACAAAACAAACAAAAAAAAAACCCCAAACTGTTAGGACTTTTCCCTTTCCCCATTTTCCACTCTGTTGCTAGTTGAAAGAGGAGGAAAAATACAGCAAAATAAAGAAGAGAATGTTTTATTTGTTTCACAACCTTTTCTCCCAAATCCTCAGGGTTTAGTATTAAAATGCTCTGTGACAAACCAACCCCCTCCTTGCAGCCAGCCTGGGGGTGCCTGAGCACCCCAGGGCTCTTCCAACCTCCTCTTCCTTCACCCAGCCCAGGGGTGCATTCATTGCAAGGAACTGCTCCGGGATGGAGATGCGCCCAAGATACAGCTATTCTTAGCAGTGTTGCATTAGGTCTTGTCAGCAGGAGCCCTGATGCCTGGGGGAGGCATGTGTCCCTGGGGGGCCCACATGAGTTAACCCAATTCCGTCAGAATTCCTGTAAAGCACTCCAGAAGCCCTGCAAAGGGCTGCAAAGAGCCTGGGGGTGATGGGGACAAAGCTGGGGGGGTGGTCTGTGCTCTGCAGCACCCGGGGGATGCGGCTGCTCTGGAGAATGCCTGCAGTATGTGAGCTGGTGTCTCCATTGCAGCCAGGATTGACAGTGTTCTTGCTCCTTCCAGTGGGTCAAAAGCTGCTTGGTGTGTCCCCAGAATGGGGGCTATGCCCTCCCTGTGGCCGATCCCAGCTGTGGGGATCTCCCACACCCATGGCCAAGCAGCCCTGGCTGTTGCTGCAGGGGAAGGTTTCTCCAGCACCACTCCCAAGGTTGCTCTTTGTTCCCACCCAAGCATACTGAACCATTTCAGCAGGAAGGAATGATGAAATGGAGTAAAGCACTGATGAATTGGCTCTCCCATCTGCATGAGCCAGGCTTTTCCCAGGCTGCTGGCACCAGTACCAGCACCTCACTGAGCATGTAGTCCTCCTCACCAAGCATTCATTCCCCATCTCACCGCTTCCCTGCTCCTGCCTTTGGATCTTTCTACTGACCCAAATCTCTGTGTTGGCTGTGGGGCACGAGGCAGCAGCTGCTGCGGACCACAAGCAGAGGAGGAGGGCCCCCACTCCCCACAGCACGCCTGAACAAGTGCTGGCTTTTAAAATAACCAGCCCGGAGCCCAGCTCTTCTGTTTCTGTGGGATGTGAAAAACCTGGAGAGGGGAAGAGAGAACAAGCTTTGAGTGAGCGTCTGCAAGTATTGCTAATTTATGATCAGAGAAATATGTGTTTGAATTTGAAGATTACAAGAAAGGACCTGGTGTTCAGTCGATGAGAAATCTGTTTTATCAGGAGTTTATGAAAAGGCTTCCCCACAGGGCAAATTGTAGGAAGGCAGAACATTATTACCCCAAATTCCAATTTGAGTAATTATCTCTACCTACCTGTCACTCCCCTGGTGCTTTCAGCTGAATGGGGAGGTTTTGCTTTCCCTTGCCTCTCTGCTTAAGAGAAAAAGCCTTTTTGAAAAGCTGCTGGGCTCCCTGAATAGCCGGGCCACCTCATGGGGAGGCAGGGGCTGGAGGCACTTACCTGAAAGGCTCTGGGAGTAGCTGCTGTCCCACCCCAGCCCAGAGCTCCCCTCTCTCTGTCTTCCCTGGAAAGGGGCTGTCAGACATAGGTTTGTGCCACACCATGGCTGCATGTGGGAAGGGAAGAAGGGGGGTTGGAGGTTTGGGTGTCTGCATCCAAGGATATCTTTGCTCTTGCAATGGGGGCAGCACCGTTCTGGGAAGCAAGGACCCATGGGGAGAGTTCCAGCAAGGGACCAGGATGCCAAGCTTTCTCTCCGTGGCCATGGGCAGGACGGATGAGGTTTGGCTGAGGTGCCATGGCTGGGATGGGGGCTGGCTGCTCCAGCTGCAGTCTTGGGGCTGCCCAACCCTGTGCCCCCTCTCCCCATCCCCTGGGCTCTGTGCAGCATCCCAATGCTTCTGCACCACACAGTGAGGCAGATGAGTGTTTTGCTGCAGTGGGCTGTGGAAAGCTTTTCTAAGCATCATCTCCTAATGCTTCCCCAAAGAGCCAGGCAGGCTATTGGGCACATTAGAAATCAATGCACATTGCAAATGACTGCCTTCCCTCTCTCCTACACTTCTCCATCCTCTCCAGCTGCCTCCATGCTTGTCCCCTCCCGACCCTCCCTAGAACCCAGCGCTGCTTGTGGCATCAGCTTTAACTGGAGAGTAACAAGTCAGATTCCCCACACTGCAGTCTGGGCAAATGGGACAGTTCCATTTTGATCCAGCCATGCCCTCTCTGCACCGGTTGCACCTGCACACCTTCACCCAGAGCTTGCCATGAACTGCAGACGGAGCTGTGGCTGTCTGCGCAGGGCAGCCAAGCAGAGAGAAAAACAACCCCAGAGAGAGGCAGGATGGGCTTTGCATCTCAAGTGGCTCCAGGGAGCTGCCAGACAGTCCCTCCGCCAGGAGCTGGACTGCAGCAGATAGAGGGCATTCGCAATGTGATCGTTCTGCCTGCAGCAGGTGCTGGGAGGGAGCAGCCCGGGGAGGAATTTTTCTCTTGTGGGAGTTTTCTTCAACTCCAACAGGTTATTCTGTTTGGCTGGAGTCAGAGAAAGGTGAATCAGAACTTTTAAGGGCTCTGAGTTGTGCACTCAAACCTGTGGCTGATGGTTCTGGTCTGCTCTTGCTATTAGCTTATAGGAACAGGATCCCTGTAAGTGAAAGAAACTGAGGCATAGAGGAAAAGGGATATTTCCTGAGGGCTTGGTGAGCTGTGTGTGGGGGGGGGGGGGGGGGGCACAACTCCATGGGCCCAGCTTCACCCATCTGGGAAATCACCCTTGTGTTGACTGAATCTCTGCACAGGGGTGTGGAGACCTCAGTGAGAGTTTGGGTAGGGCTCACTTGGGTCCGGGCCCCACTTGTCTGCTGACATCCTCCTCTGACTGTTCAAACACAATGTTTCTCTATCTCACCTCTATGCTGTCTGCCCTGTACCTGCTGGAGATAAATGCACATGCCCTCCACACTGTTGGCTGGGGACAGGACACAAGGACTGATGGGCACCAAGTAGGTAAGGGTGTGGAGGAGAGACAGGCGTGTGTGGATCTCCAGTGGGTTGTTACGTGGCTGTGCTGCAGATGGGAGCTCCCCAGGGGTCAGGCTTGTACTTTCCCACTTGGCAGGTGCTCACGTGGCCGTGCTGCTGAAACTTGCAAGAGGACATGCAGAAAAATCAGTCCCTGATCGCTCAGCAGATCGATGCAGCCTGCCCTGTGGATACTGTACTGCTAATGAACACCAGCAGTGTGAGCGCAGCAAGGGCTGCAGGCAACGTGCTGCAGTGCCTTCCACATCTCTATTTGTTCATGCTTTCTCTGTAGTTCTTTTGCATTTGCTCACAGAGCTGCTGTAAGCAGAGATCAGGTGATTGGTGGGGAGGGGGCTGCTGCAGAGAGCTGCTTGTTGCTGTGCTGGAGGGGCTGGAATCACAGGCACGTTCCATGAAGATGGATGTGGGTAATTTCTGATTGAAGTGCTGGCATGTGTAATTCCTGTGGCATCACTGTTTCGATGAGAGCCTTATCCCACAATTGCGTAATTGTGACTCACCAGGTTTGGGGGGAGCAAGGCATGTGGGGGTGGAGGTGCACATGGTGCCACATGCTCCAGTGCTCCCCACCCAGCTGTGCTCCCTGGCTCTGCCAATAGCCTTTGCCAGGCTTTGGGATGCACTATCCCCATGCCAGCAAGTTTCTCATCCAGCCGGCATTGCTTTCTGCCTGGGGGTGGGGGGGTTAGTTTTGCCCTTGTCATTGTGATTCTCTTTGCATGTTGGTGACCCCTTGGCATGTTTAGACCCATAACATGTTTAGATTCCTGATTAAACTTGCTGTGGTGTCACAGTCAATAAGCATTGGCAGCTGAGACTGTAATAAGTATAATAATCCCCATTAGAGTAACAAATGGGGGAGAGAGAGGACAGGCCTGCTAATATGGTAATGGCATGGATCTGCTTTGATCCGCTGGAGCTGCAGCATCCTCGCTGCAAGTGCTGGGTGCAGGGCTGCAGCCTTCTATAGAGACCTTGCTTCTGCTACTCTTGTGTCTTGCATACCCCAGCTTGGAAATCTGTCTTTGCAACATCTCTTAATGGTATTCTGAAATGCATGCTGCTGGTGTCTCGTGTTCTCAGCGTGGCAGAGGGGACAGGGCTTGATGCAGTCAAGGGAATGGTAACCCTGCCCCAAAGCTCAAAGGAAAAGTGAAGACTGATGTTATCAAGTGAAGAAAATTCCTGCCCCAACCTATCCTGCCCGTTGGTGTTACACAGAGTGAGGGCTTTGGGGGCTGGGAGAGAGGGGAATGCCGACTGTGTTAAAGTAGCTGCCCGGAGGAAAAAAATCAATACATAATTCTCTCCCCATTGATCTGCAATTCCAATGCTGTGTCTGCTTGCTATGTTTTGATCACATTTCATGGTCACAGATTAGAGAGCCCCAGCAGTGGAAGCCCTCTGCCCTGGGAGTATTATATGATGCCAAACACTTTCCAAGTGAAAACTATGAGTTTTCTTTAAATAAACCCAAAACAGAGCAGCTGGAGCAGGGAGGATTGGAGTGGTCAAGGGGTTGTTGCTTTATAATTTCTGCTGAGGCTTCTCACAGTCCAGGAGTGACACTCCTGCCCACGGCTTCTTCTTTTTTCCCCTCCAATGGCAAATGTCACATGGCTGGGAGGTGGCCACCAGAAAGCTCCACACCCTAAGAGCTGATGGCCAGTACATGACATCAGCATATGCAGGATACGTCTGTGCTGCAGAGGTGTTACCTGACCACCTGCCGTGGGAAGGGACCAGCTCTACCTGGAAACAGCTAGGAATTTCCAGACAAGTTATTTTTTTGCTTGAAAAATAGAGGTCTGTTGAAGTACAGTACGTTTGTAGGGAAACATCAGTTTCAACTCATTTCTGTTTCTAAATGCTTTTTGGAGAAAAAAAAAAAAAAAGCTTTCCAAATTATCAAAAGACCCCACTTGACCACTTCTCAGCAGGGCATAATCCATTTCTCGCCTCCAAATTACTTTTCGTTTTGAAGTGTAAGGAAACATATTTCAAAATCCCCTTCTGAAAAGGGGCTGGAATCCCGCTGGAGCAGTCAGGGAGGATCTTGGTGTCAGGTTAACTCCTTCCAGCCTGGGCTTTGGGTTTGCAGACCACATTCCCTCTCCTTTCCTTTCGATGCTGCTTTGCATCCTGCTACAGCACGGTTAACGCCAGTGTTTCCTCCTTGGTATGAAAATTACTTCATCTCCAGGCATCAAGTTTTAAGGGCTGGCAGAACGTGGGGCAGAATTGCTCCTTTTTGTGCTGTTTTCCCTCCCATATACCCTACTTTGCAGCAGTTCCACTACCTTGCTCGGGGCGGGATGCTTGTGGTTACCCTGCCTCCTGCAGGCATTTCCCCACAGTGGGTGCAGATGCTGTGCTACCAGACTGCTGCAAAGGCTGCTGATGGCACTGGCCCAGCAACAACGCCCTTCAGCACCACACTGGTGCCCTCTCAGCCCCAGCACCATCTCCACCAGTGCTGCTCTGCCCATTCCTGAGCCATTGCAGGCCTCAACAATATGTACAGTAGAATAAAACATGCAAATGAGATATATTCTGTTTATAAAGCAGGCATCTCCATTGATCATCCCTGTATTATTAATCAAGCTAACAGCTCAGTTCCAGATTTTTGTTTCCCCAAAGAAAGATCCTTGTCCCCAGCACACATGCTGCACCCTTGCACGTGCAAGCACTCAGCAGAAGCACAAGAGCACCTGGAGAAATCAGCTTTGATTCTGGGACTGGGGCACAGGGGGAGGTTTTCTTATTCATAAACTACAGTTCAGACCAATTGTGGCCATGAAAGGAGTTTGTCACCTCCCACAGGAGAAAGGGTAGCTCTGGCACAGCCCTGCTCTAAGCAGCTGCTCCCAGCCCAGCTGGATGCCTCCAGCAGTTTCTGCAAGCGATGAAAGCATCCTTCACTGCCTCTCCAAAACAGCCCAGTGCTGCCTCTTGCAGATAAACATTTGTCCTTCAGTGCTGTGCAGCATGGAGCGTGCTTCCAGGTGCGGGGATCCAAGGCATTTCCCACCCTGATATTGGTGCCAAGACCCCTCCTCTCTGCAGCACTCACCTGGCATGGCTCTGTATGGTTCCCAGCATGCCATTCCAGCTTCTTGCTGGGCTTCCTGCTGGAAAAGCCATGTACCCAGATTACATCAACTCTCTCTGCCCTGCCCAAAGCCTTTCCCTCATGGAGGGATTGGAGGTTGCAACCTCCAGGATGGAGCAAATCCCTCCAGTCATGTACTCAGAGCTTGACATAGTGAACGATGACTTTGTTGGTGAGCAGCCAAAATCTGACCTGCTTTTCTCTTTGTTATATCTGCTTGGAAATCTCGTGCAGCTCTTTAATCAAATGCTTCAATGCCTTTAGAGCTGGAAAGGATTCAGAGAATGCAGCTGGACTGTTTGCAAACTTCTCCAGGCTCCAAGTGTGCTCCCTGCTTTCCTATATTCAGGGACAAAAGGAACTGGAGCAGGGATCCCTATACACATCAGCTTCACGTCAGTTGTGGTCTGGAGAGTGGTGCAATTGCTGGAGCTGGAGTCAGTGGCCACACTTAGGCTGGGTGGCTGCTGGGGCAGGGGTGTGCAGCAAAGCCCAGAGCATGTGGCAGTGGGAGCCACTTCCCTGCTAAGCTCTGTGAGATAGAGGAGCCCATGACTTGGGCTGCACCCTTTGTAGCTGGCCAAGGGTGGTGTTTTGGTGTCCATATGGACTTCAGTGGCTTTTAAACTCGATGCCTCCTTTTTGAAACGGAAACCTAAAATTATAGCAAGCATATAAATGCATCTGCTGCAGAGTACCCGATGGACTGGCAGTGGGATATCCAATTCCCAGCTGGGGAAGGCTTGTGGAGGGATGCAGGAAAGAGTCAGGAGCTATTTCAGCTCCCTGTGCCACCCCCTTCCTCACACGGCTCCAGTTCAAGTGCTAACAAATGCTTTGCAGGGAGCTGTGCCAGCAATGCTCAGAGCATGCAGCATGGGAGCAAATTGTCACCCTGCCCTGTGCAGGGAAATCCCTTTGATGCTAATGTAGCTGGAAGGGGAAGGAAGAGGAGTGGGCATGAAGGCATCCTGCTCAGCTGGCTCACTGAGCCCTGGAAGGCTTTGCAGTGTTCTTCTGTTGCTTTTCAGCTTTTGCTGTTAGATTTGATGATTGCAGCAGGCTAGCTTGCTCCCTCCTTGCTAGAAAAGCACTAACTTGCTATGTGCCTTGGTGCACGCAGGGCAAGTATGGATCTTGCAGGGCTGGTGGGAAAGGATGGTGAATGCATCCATGCCCTAGGAGACTCGGAAGAGAGCCTGATAAAGGAGGATACACTTTGCCAGATTCAGACAGAAATGTTCAAGACCAGGGATACAGCCAGAAGAAGGAGCTGGGTCTGCAATGGACAAATAGTGGGGTTTTTCAAGTGTCTGTAGTGCTTCTTTCCTGCATCCTGGTGTGGATGGAGCAGCTACCGGGGTGTTTCCCGGTGGACCTGAATAAAGATGCTGCAGCAGCTCCGTGTTATCATCCGTGACGCAGATGTGTCACCATCCCCAGGGTCCCCATGTAGCAGCTAGTGCCAGCTCCTGCCACCGCCACCATCTCTGAGTCTGCAAAGGAGAGAACCTGGGGCTGGAGCATCTGTGCATGCAGCAGGGAGCTGGCTGCTGGCCCTGAAATGTGCTGAGCAGTCACAAACAGGGGACAGAAATCCCTGCCTGGCCTGGAAGGAGCCACTCAGACTCAGGAGAGGTGGATGTGGACGTGCTGGCTCTGCCTACCATGTCCCTCTGTCAGCATGAAGCTGAATGCTGGGAGCTTGGTGATGCAGCCCTGCTGCAAATCCTGTCCCTGCTTGGGTTCTTCTGGGGTTTGTGGCAGCCTGAAGCCCTCAGGGTGGGTGCAAGGGAGGAGTCTAGGAAGCAGAAAGAGCTGGGAAATATGAGGGAAGAGACTTGTGGAGGAGGATAAGGATCTGGGCTTGGTATCAAGGGATGGAGCAGCTCCTGACTATCTTTTGACTATCTTTTATCTCTTGACTATCTTTGCCCAAGCAAGCCACTCCTCTCACTTTCATAGTCCTCCCTGAGCCCACTGAGATGAACACCACCCCTCCCCCCCCCAAATTTCTGCCCTCCTCCTTCCTCTGCCCCTGTGTGTGCCAAGCGTGTCCCCAGAGACCCTACTCCTGCCTTTCCCCTGCAGCCTTCATGCAAAAAACCACTTTCCTAAGAACTCTGGAATAAAAAAAGAAAGAAGAAACAGCCCCCTTTTTCTGCTGTGACGAACTGGCTCTTTTTCCAGTCATAAGGGTGAGCTGAAGCAAAAGTTTCCATGCTAAGAAGGAACAGAAAGAGAGAGGGAGAAGTAACAAACCCTCCACTAAAAAAAAAAAAAAAAAAAAAAAAAAAAGCAGCAAAATCAAGTAGTGCTTCCTTTCCCCCATTTACTTCCTTTCTGGAACAAGGCAGGGTGTTTGGAGAAGTATTCTTTAAGCAGGAGCAGATGTGTGTGCTGCTGGCTGTGTGCTGAGCTGGAGAACACAGTTGTGCAGGCATTGGTTTGGTTTAGCTCAAAAGATGGAGTGAGGGGCATGAGGAGCACAACACCTCTGAATTTGGGTGCTTTGAGGTTATTGCTCCATGGGTGTGTGAGGTTTTCCTGGCTTGCTTCAGGGGTCAAAGATGCAGAAATCTTGTTTAAAAGCTGATGGTCCATATGAAGTCTCAGGATGCTGGGCTTTGGAGAAATACTGGATAAGGAAAGATGGGCACTGGGTGCTTCCTTTTGGGTTGTGCTGACAGGAGATCAGCTTGCAGCCACTGACAGAGCTCAGGTCTCATGTTTTGCTGCCACCAAAACATGCTGGGGGTCTGGATGCACATTGGAAGTGACAGTCCCTGTCCCACAGCACTTCCTCTCTGTGCACCATCAAAGCGATGAGATATTCTCGCTCTGGGGCAGCTATGAATAGCACTGGGATTTTCAATGCACAGCTTTTCAGGACAGAGCCTCAATCCAGGAATCCTCACCGCAGCCTTCTGTATGGTGGTGTGTGGCTGTGGCTCAGTGCTGGTGTCCCACTAACAGCATCCCTTCCTCCACCACTCAGCTGCTTGTCATCCACAAACATGCTGGGGGTGCAGTCCCACAGTCACTGTCATTGACAAAGACTATGAAGAGTCCCAAGATTTTGGTTTCCCCAAAATCTACCCTAGAGGTTCCTCCTGTTTACAATGCCCTTGGTCCCGCTTCTGCTAAACGGTTCATCCTGTATGCCCCCGTTATTGCCTCTGTTAGTCACACTGACAAAATGCTGTTCCTCATCAACTCTGTACAGCCTTGATGAGCTGCGTTCATAAAAACTGATCCTAGTAATGTGATTCCTCCTCAGTCATCCCCCACTGCCCCAGGAATCTGGGAAAGATGCACCCATTTGTTTTCCCTGGGACATGAAGGGAAAGAGAAATAAAGCAGGGCAAGAACAGCCGGTCCTCTCCTGACTTGTTCCTATGGGTGCTGGGGGCAGGGCAGCCCTGCCTGTGGTGACAACCCCATCGTGACAATTTCCTGAAAATTTCCTTCTTTCTCCTCCCCTTTCCCAGCATCTCTTTCATATGCCACCAGCCCAGGGACATCTCTGTTGCTCTGAGTGGGGATGTACAACTGGAGCTGGTGTTGCACAGGTGTGATGCTGCTCTGCTTGGGCTGTCCCCAGCCACTACATCCCCACCATTCTGGCACAGGGGAGCAGCCACCCTGAACGCCCCTCCCCAGCTCTCAGGAAGGGTGAATGCTGTTTGAGGAGGTGATCTGGGAACACTGCACCCTGTGTCCCCCGGCAGTGACCTTCCCTTGGGGAAGCAGTGCTCGCTGGGAGCTGTCTTGTCATTTCTGGAAAGTGGAGCTTTGAGCAAACTATTTATAAACGGAGTTTTCTTCAACTCCTGAAATTGAGCCATAACTTCAGACAAACAGGAAAAAAAAAAGAGCAGGCAAATAAACACTGGCAAAAATAAATATATGGGCAGCCTAAATTTGCCAACCATCTTGGGAAGGGTCAGGGTTTGGAAGCATCAGTACTGGGGCTTGCCAATGGCTTTTTGGCTTGGGGCGCTGCAGGGGTTTCTTTCTGCCCACTTTGCACAAGGGTGAATCCTCCAGAATATTTGCAACCCAGGTTTTGGCTGGGCGCAGACAATGCTCATCACTCAGCATGTTTGCCTTGCAAAATCTGCCATCCCAAAAGCAGAGCCAGGGCATGCAACCCTGACAGGCTCCCCATTGTTTGTTCCTCCCTGGAACCACGAGTGTCCCCCAGAAGGGACAGGTGGCACTCCCCACCCTCAGAGCATGGTGCTCCTGCATCTGCAGGGCACGGTGCTTGTAGGATCGTAGCATCTCATCCACTGCATTTACAGTGCAGCCCTGTGCTGCCTTGTCAGCACCTGCCTGCCTGTGCTGTCCCCAGTCCCTTCATTCCCATGACAGCCTCAGCCGATCTCAAACATATTCATCCATTTCTGCCACTAGAGAGAGAGGCTTTGGGAAGCAGGTCCATAAATCACTGGCAATGCTTGGAAATAAAAATCATTATTATGATGAATGGGGTTTTATTTCTCTTTTAAGAGAGATCATGGAAGACCAGAATTGAGGAGAGAGTGAGGAAGAGGAGGTGTTACATTTTCAAATTTTTAACAAGTTAAGGAGAATAAAGCTGATTGTATGAGAAATCTTTGAAAAAGGCATTTGCTGTGTGTCCTTTGCTGGGGATGGAGGAAGCATGAGTGTGTGTGTGTGATTAAAGGCTTCAGTAACCAAGCCTGGCCTCCAGCACATCTCCTGCTGGCACACCCCATACTTTGGGCTTCCCATACTGTTGTGCATTATTAGGGCAATGCATTGCACTTCTCAGGGTGATGCTTGTGCTTTGGAGAGGTTGTCTTGGCCACTCATGGTGAGGTGCTTGGTGCTGTACAAACCTGTGTGAAAACACTGACCTTGGCTCCAGCCAGTGGGCAATCATCTGCTGGTCTCTGCAGCACCCACATCCCATGCACTACAGCATCCTCATCCCATAGAGCTGGCATCCCCACACCCTTCAGCACCCACTCTCCCATAGCTGGCTCAGCTCTTTCTAGCACCACAGCTCTCAGATCCAAGGGGAAGCTATGCTCAAGATGACTTCAGGAATGGGTGCTTGTATTAATTAAGCAGCAATGATCCAAGTCACAGGCAATTTCCTGGGGATTAATGACTGCTTGGGAGGAGTTAATGACTTGAGATGAAGCCAAAAACCCCATTTACCCCAAATGGTGCTGAGTGTGAGCACAATCCCTGTGCCAAGGTCAGCACCACCATTTTAAGACAATGTTTTAAATCAGTAGTAAGGATAATACGGGGTTGGAAATGGATTTTCTTTCCCACCATTGTGGTGCAGATCGATTGCTGTGGTTAAGTTTGGGGAGAGTGAATACCCCTGGCATTAAAGCATGGGCCCAATTGCTGGGGGCAGGATGGTGCCCAGGGAGGTCCCCCCCGACTTTGCTCACAATTTCCAGCTGAGCTGCATGGGCCGGCAGCAGTCGGAGGATGCAGGCAAGAAGAACAAGGGAAGCAGTCAGGCAGAAAGAGACCTGCTGCAGCATTGTGCCCAGAGTAAGTCAGAATCTGGCCACTCGGCAATTACTGCTGATAAATGTTTTAGAGTTGTCATGGCAATGAAAGAGCCCAGCTAATCCTTGATTTGCCTTTCTTCAAAGGGAAGAAAGTTTGCCGTTGGGTGAGTACCTGACTGCGGAAGCGGAGCGAGCAGCCCCGCGGCTGCTTTCATCTCAGCACTGCCAGTCCTCCCACGCGCTGATGAAATCGAGTCCTTCTAGAGGAGGGGGAGAGCTTCTCCATCCCCACCAGGCAGCGAGTGATCCCTTTGTGATCACTGCTTATTTATTTGCAGTACACCCCTGCCTTGTATGTCAGCGCATCCCTGCCTTCCCTATCATGGGTGGGGTAACTGAATGCAGCACCAGGTGGTCATGGGGTGCTCCGAGCAGACCACAGACAGGGATTAAACTAGAAGTGGATCTATTCAACATGGTGTTTGGGAAAAGGAGAGTTTAAATGCTTCCTGCCCAAGCCACTGGCTGCAAGCAGGAATCATAGAATCATAAAACATTTGGATTGGAATGACCCTTAAAGATCATAGAACTGTAGAAAGGTTGGATTGGAAGGGCCCTCACAGCCCCCCTAGCTCTATCTAGCAGGTGGACCTTTCCAGACAGATGTCTCCCCTCTCTGAAGCCAGGATGGAACTGAGCACTTGGTGAACAAGTGGGCACCATCGCTCTTCCTCATGGGGCACACACGCAACTGCTGTCCCACTACAACCGGGAGCTTCCTCAGAGCTGCTCATTCGAGGCTCATTCCAATTACTGGAAAGTTTTATAGCCACTCACTGTTTGTTATTAATCATTTTGTTTTAATTGCTACTCCCTTGGCTGGCAGAGGCTCAGTGGGGATTTTATGCCTCTTGGCTGCTTCCTCCAGGTATATTCTAGGATGGTTTGATTGCAGAGTACCAAGCATGAGGAGTAGTGAAAGTGAGTGTACAGGTTCAGTGGGGTGCAGGCTTGGCGGCCGTGCCACCAGGATTAGCTCATGAGCCAACATGCCATGGAGCCCCTCACTCAGCATCTCTGCTTCCCAAGTGGCACAGGTGGACAAATATGCACTGGGAGCATATGTAAGGAATGAGGGATCAGGGATGCTGGCAGCCCCATGCCAAAAGCTGAAAGCAGGCACATGCAGAGTGAGATGTAGCAGCTGTGAAATATCTTCCTGTATGTTACTGCACACAACAGGAAAGAAATGCGAGGAACAGCTTCATCAGTAAAATAAGGAAACTCCAAGATGGAGCATGCCCCAAGATGGAGGCAAGGATGCCCCTGCCTCTGCAAACAATGGGGTAGATTCAAGCAGTGCTCGGAGTTTTATGGTCAGGAAAACTGGATTTGCTGGCAGCCCAAGGCTGGCTTCTGTAGCCCTGCAGCTCCTGCAGCCCTGGCAGCAAGATTAGATTCCCAGACCTGACAGCTCTGCAAGAGTTCCTGGCTTGCCCCACAAAGAAAATCCTCATAGGTAGCAATTTGGAGTTCACAGAAAGAAGGGGTTACTCAGAAATCATTTCTAATTGCCATTTTCAAACATACCTTGGGGGGGATACTACTTGGTATCCCCGCAGCACTGCAGGCTGCTTCCAAGCAGGCACCCATGTGCTCCCATGCCTTGGAGCTGCAAGTTCAGTGCTCTGCTGATCCTGGGAGCTGTACTTCTTTCTTCTCCCTCAGCTACACATGGAGCGAGGCATCAGCTGCCATCTTCCACATTGCATTGAAGTCTATCATCAAATGCAGCCTGAAATAGTGCAAGTATTCCCTGTGAGATGATTTTGCTGGCAAAAGGTCTTTGTCCCCTGAGGTTTTTCTCCCTGCAGGAGGCTTTGAGCTGGCTCATGTACCCCATGTGGCTTCTGTGTCCTTTGCTGCCACAGGGAGAGCGTGACAGCCCAGGACAGTGCCTGCACCTTGCCTGCATCTTTGCACTGAATAATTGAAAGCACATGCAATGGCCACAAATATTTAATGGCTTTTTCATCAAAAATTTACCCATGTTAAACCTGTCATTCCAGATGTCTGACAGGGCTAGAGAAAAGGCAGCAGGGAGGAGATGCTCTTGGCCAGAGACAGCTATAACAAATTGAGGATGGGAGTGTGCCAAAGTATTGAGGGCAGCTGGGTGGGCATGGAGGGGGCTGCAGGAGATGGGATCCCCCGTACTGATGCATCTGAGCACAGCAGTGTTCTGTCCTCGTGGTCACCCCTTTCACAACGTCTGCTGCAGCATACCCTGTCTCAGGCAGGGCACTGCAGGTACTTGGTTGCTTTAATTTATTTCCCGTCCCTTGGTTCCAGCTCAAACCCTTCTCATGGCCCTCTGGGCCACTCTGCAGAGCTGGAAACATCCAAAGATCTGTAGCTGTGCCTGAGCTGGTGCAGCCCCTTCCAGCATTGCAGTCATGGCAAGGAGTTGCCCAGCTGTGTGCACCCTGATTGCTCTTACCCACCAATGCCAAGGAGTCAGTCTGGATGGCTTGGTGACCTGGAGCCTCCACAGCCACCAGTAGTGATGGGAGAAAGATATAAAAGGCAGTCCTACTTTACAGGGTTTATATAAGGAGTTTGTCTCCATGGCAGGATTGGAAAACAAACAGATACTTGGAGTGATGCTTTGAGCATTGTCTTCACAGGGGCGTTCTTGTTGATGGGTGAAGTGGCACCTGGAACCCACTCCAGCAGGTGGGAGGCTCAGCCACCCCATGTTTTGTCCCCAGTGTGTCTCCACGTGTCCTCATTGTGTCCCTGCCCTGTCCCTGCTGCAGCATGGGCAGCCCACAATGGGGTCCTTAGACAAAGCTGCCCTGCCGGGATACTCCAGCCAGCTCATCTCCCTGCTGCCTGCATTCTCAGAGCTTCCTCACCTTCAATTAACACTCTGATTAACTCATTTATATAATTAGCCTCTCTGCACTCCACTCTATTAGTGCTGTGACCAGCAGTTCAGCCTCTGCTGAGAAATCTGTAGGGGAGAACTGCTGCACTGCTGGGGGTGCCCAGCAGACACTGGGGATACAGTTCTCCCTCCCCTGCCTGGCCCCATAGGAGAGCGGGTTGGATGTGAGCCGGCAGCAGGCTGCACCTTGGCCAGCAGTGTGCAACGCCGGCAGGTCCGCTCCCCTTATGGAAAGGCACGTCGCGAGCGGCTGCGGGTGTGTTTATTCCCGTCAGCCCTTGGCTGGTGGCAGGGAGCAGGATTAGGCGGTGAGGAGCTGGCACCTGCTGCCAAGTTCCTCTGAGAGGCACACGGGACTGGGCATGGATGGCAGAAAATAGTTGGGGGGAGGCATTCTGTTTGCCGCAGGGACCGAGGGACGGATGCACTGCGTCAGAGCCGGGCAGGGTGGGTGCTGATCCCACGCGGGGATCTGTGCTCGTGGGAGGAGCACGGCTCCGCATCCAGAGGTTGTGAATTAGAACGAAGAGAAGGAAAGAGCAATCCCCCTAATCCCAGGGCTCCACAGGCATTGGGCCGCACACAGCTTTCCTCGCAGCCCAGCTTGTCTGCCAGAGGCTTGTGGAAGTTCCAGCTCCAGTGGGAGCAGTGCAGGGCTGCGCTGGGGAAGCAGTGGGTGCTAGAAGTTATCTCATCCTCTGGGAGGCTGCAGGGCACATGTTGGGGTGCACCAGAGACCATGAGTCACTGGCACTGCCCTGGCTGTGGTGCTCTGCTGTGCAGCCATTGGGATGCTTGGAAGGGCTCAGTCTAAAAGCTCCTTGACGTGGCTGGCTGCTGCTGGGGGAAGCAGGTTAATGTCCGAGTGACCTCAGGGCTGGCTGGGGCACAAGGCCATGGCAGGAGGTGGGCAGGCAGGGCTACAGCAGCCACACTTCTCCAGCCATGTGGAGTCTGGCTCAAACATATATTAATTAGTATTGTTCATCAGGTGGCTTTCTGCTCTGGAGGTAGCACAGGTACCTGTGCTCCTTGCACACTGCCTCATCCTACCCTTCTTCTCTGTGTGCCTCTTGTGGGCTCTGCATCCTCCACCTCCCTGGCCGTGCAGTCTGTGTGGCTGTACAATTGTGTATCTGCCCCTCTGCATCCATCACTCTGCCCACTTCTGTCTGTCTGCTGCCCAGTTCATTATCCATTGGGTTCCTTGCAGCACAGACTTATCCATCTCCTCCCAAACACTTCCTCTCTGGGGCTAGGGGGGCATTCAAGGGGATAGGATATCCAGACAGGAGCAGAAGCAGCCCTCCTTGGAGCAATGGCACTGTCCTAGGGGGACTGTGTTGGACCACAAAGAATATTTGCACTCAGGCAAACATCTCAGCCCTTCCTGGCTAGGAAGCATTTGGATGTTAAGGAGAAAAGTGGCTTTATGAGGCTGCCTGCACCCACTGCTGCTGTCTTATGAGAAATCTGTCAATGTAAAGAGCAGACCCAGCAGCCAGCAGCGCCTGTCCCAGGGCCCAGCACTGTCCCCAACCTGTCCCCAGGGGCTCTGGGAACTGGTAGCCGTCACCCATGTGAGTCACCCATCAGCCTGCCATGAACACCTCCCTCTACTCAAGAGCTGTGTCCCAGTTTCCCTTGCTGTTTACAGTCTTATACCTTCAAGGGTTTGTTTTGATCCATTTTTTTTTCTTTTTAATGTTATTTCACCAGTCATTAACAGCCAGAATGCAGCTTAACTCTTCTGTCACTAAACACATTTTTTTCCCTAACCATCTCCAACTGAGAAACCATGGAGCTAGTCCAGAAGAGAAGGCATAGAGGGCACAGAAGGCTCCATCCCCTTCAGGTGACCCAGCAGAAACAGGAGGAAGTGCAGAGCTTGCACACCATTCAAATGCTCCAAGCATGGCAAAAATACTTAAATAGATACTTAAAAAAATACTTAAATACTTACAAAAATACTTAAATACATACTTAAAAAATAATATATATATATATATATATATATATATATATATATATATATATATATATATATATATATATATTACATTGTCTGAGCTGCTGCTGCCAGCCACTGCCAGCTGTGGGTGATCTGGGTGGCCCCAGGGCCACCTGTATCCCCATACAGAATTGGGGGAGATGGTGGGTGCTGTGGGTGCAGTGGGGCCTGTGGTACTGGGGATGTCCCCAGTGCTTGATGGTGGTTCCCAGGGTGGGGTGAATTTGTTTCCATGCAGGTTGTATTAGGAGCAAAAATTCAATGCTGAGGCACAGAAATGCTTTCACTTCCCTTAAAGCCAAGAATAGCACTCAGGGCTCTCAGTGGTGATTCCGAGCAGCAGCTGGAGAAACTGTGCCACATGAGATTGTGACCTGGTTTGGAAGGGCTTAGGAAAGGGTTTGTGCCCCTTGTGTCCCCCTGTGTCATGCTCCTGTCCCCTGCAATGAGGCACAATGGGGGACATCATGTGCCCATGCTATATGCTAGGCTATGTGAGCTGATTTTCACACCTGCAGTATGCTGAATGCACAGAGAAAACACTGTGTCAGGTTGGAAATGTGGGACAAAATAGGCTTCTTGCACCCCGGCAGAAGATTAATTCTTTGGAAGGAGTGTTTCAGCCCCAGCTCCAGGTGAGTTGTTCTCCCTGCTTGGTGCAAAACCTAAACCCACTCCCTTGTCCCAGAGCTTTCTGCTGAAAGCCACCAGGCTCTGCTGTTCCCTGGCCAGGCACAGGGGCTCAGCTCTGATTCTCTCATTGTTTGTTACACATTAATTAGCCACTCTGCTGCCTCCTCTTCCAAACAGACCCACTGTGATATCTAGTCACTAATGAATGACTAGAAAGTAATTGCAGGGGTAAGTCCACTCCTGATTAGGAACAGATTTAGGGAATGAGCACTATGAGAGCTCTTGGACTGCTGTCTGCCTCTAGTTAAGCATACACAGGGAATTATAGTCTGTGGGGCTTTTTAATTAATAACTGAGGGGCTGATTAATGCTGAATTAGTGCACTGTGGCTCAAGGTCGTTTTGCTGTCAAAGAGCACCTGTGTGAGGATGCAGCAAAGCCACAAAGTGCTGTGTGGGAGATGAGGCAGGGCTCCCCATTACTGGGTATGGGGCTTGAGCCATCTGGGTCCAGACTCCCAGGGTGTGCTCCGACACCCAAACCTTGCAGCCTGTTGTCAGACTGGCCCATTCTGCCCCCTCATAAAGGGGTCTAGCCCAAGGTAGCATAGCTTACATGTAGCTGAGTGTGGAAGCACTGGGGGTAACAGCTCTGTCCATTCTAGCTGCAGGGCTATGTGCTTCCCCTCCTGCTCTCTCGATGCTGAACCATCTCTGGAACCCATCCACAAAAGCTGAGCCCAGAAATGCTGCAGCAGCCCCAGATGTGGCTGTGGGCTATGGTTTGTATTGCTCTGTGACCAGCAGTATCTCCCCTTCAGAAGGAGCTGTATGCACCCATACCTGCACTGGATGTGATACAGGAGCACTTGTCCTTGCCACTCACCCATGTTGGGGTGTGCTTAGAGCAAAACCAAGTGAGCCTCCTGTTTGCAGGGAACAGTGCAATGCCGAGGATAATGATCATCCTCCAATGGCGGTCAGTTTGGGACAGATGATACTGAGACACAGCTGAAACTAAGCACAAACATCCAAGAAAAGGACAGGGACTGCATAACTTTCTGTTAGTCCTGCAGAATGATCGGTCGCTGGAAAATCTTAGTGGGGAGCAAGAGGGAAGGAACAAGCTTCTGCTTTCTGCTGATGGTTCCTGCCATCGAAGCAGAGGGTGTGTTAGGAGTGAGTTAGTCACCACGGGCAGGTCACAGTCCACGTCAGCCCCAGTCCCGCAGAGCTGCTTCCTGTTAGCACAGCCCTTCTGGTGCCAACAGCCATGGGGCAGGGGTGGGAAGCAGGAAAGCAGGATGAAGAGGAAAGGGAAGAAGGAAATCAGTCAGAGGGAGCAGGACAAAGAGTTACCATAGGCCGTAAGCCCAGCATGGCCAGAGGGCTCAAACCATCCCAGCTACTCCCCAGCAGCTTGCAGGCATCTGAGCCTCCTCTCTAGCCTGCCGCTGACATCTCTTCGCCTTGTTTGAAAGGGAGAATTGAACTGCACCAGACCCAACCATTTCTCCCCTACCTGTTCACTTGCATTGTTGCCCGCAGCTAATGACTGAGAGGGGAATCTATTCTTCAGACCTGATGTCTGGATGATGATATATCCACAGCAAATTTCCAGCTCAACAGAGCAGAACCATTATGTTGAGCATAGCAAGAAGAGCAGAAAAATCTTCTTCCCGGCGGTTACACTCCTGTGCAGACAATTGCAGACACTTGGTTCTTGCTTTTCTTTGCAAATTGTGGGCTCAGTATATTTACAAATGTGTGCACAAAGCCCCATTGCTGCTAGACTACAGAGCAAACAACCCTGGCAGCTGCAGCACTGAGTGTGGCTGGCATGCAGCTGTCCCTACCCTGAGCACAGAATGCTGCTGCCACTCATCCCCCAGGCCAGGCTTGCACACATATACCTGTAACCATGCACACAGTAGTGCAGTCCTGCAAAGGTGCCTGTAGTTGTCCTCTTGGCTTTGATATCCCTTGAGTATGATGCTCAGCCTTAGGGATGAGCACAAGCTCACCCTCCCACCTACGCACTCTACTGGCAAAAGCACTGCTTCCCCTCCCAAACAAAATGCTGTTTTTTGCTCTAGTGTAAAACACACACATTCTTTATGCACAGCATGTATTGTGCAAGATCTGGGCTCACTATGAGCTGCTGCTCTGCCCTCTGTTAGCTGATTTCTCCTTGGGAGGCTGGGATGTGTCAGGTTTGGGTTCAGGGACACTAGCATCATTCAGGGAGATTCATTACTGCCTGCCATGTCCCACATGGAGCAAATGGAGGCAGGGAGGGAGGGGAGAAAGTAGACATATTGGTGCCACTGGAAATTAAGGACAAGTTCCCATGTTGCAGCCAAGAAAGAGCTGATCAGCCATCTCAGCAGTCAGCAGGGAAATAAGTTGCTGGCGTCACCGCCAATGTGAGACACATGGACATCTTGCAGAAGAGATATGTCTGTGCCATATTTGCAGCACAAGTTATTCCAGCAACACATTAGCATTAGGCAATGAAGTATTGTCAGCATTTGTGATTTGAAGAAACTCCTGTGTCCATGGGGTCTAATGCCCACCCAGGAGTTTGGATCTGCTGCAGGAGTGCAGTCTTCGGTGTCCTCCCAGCTCTGGGTACCCTGGTGCCAAACAGAGGGGAGCTGTATATTCAAACCTGGTGTGTTGGATGCTGAGCCAGGTTTTGGTGTCCGCAGGTGTCTTGTGTCTCAGCTGCTTTGCACTTAATTTCCATCCTTCTGTCTGGTGCATCAGAAATGGTCATGGCTCCAGATGGTGGCTTGTGCTGGCTCTCATTTCAACAGTGATTTGCACATGCCATGAGCATCATCTCTCCCTGTCACGACTCACTTCTTTCTCACTGAGGCTTTAATTTTTAAAGAGGTACTCTTAGGCACAGTGGTTTTAATACCTGCAGAGGCTCCCAGCAGGTGCAGCTGAGATTTTCCAATCCATGTTGATGGGGATAGGGGAGGAGAATGGCTGGGGCCAGTGGCATAGAGTTTGGAGTCCTTTCATGCTATTCTTGTACCCAGAGCAAGCTGGGACAGAAGGAGCAGGAGGAGCCCAAGCTCAGAGCTGGGGATGGGGTGCAGGGTTGTTTCTCTGCCCCAGCTGCTCAGGAAGTGGGCAGAGAGGACGGGGACGTCTCCAGCACTACAAAGTACCTGAGATGGCTGGGAAGCATTGGCTGAGATCTAGAGGGGAGAAAAGAAAACAGCTTGGCCTTGGGAGCACTCCCTGCCCCGCCGCACAGAACAGTGCCTGATAAGCAGCAGTGTCCCATGCTGCTATCACTCAGCTCCAGGTACAGAGACGTTTGGGACAGTTGGGAATGGCCCCACATGCATGGCTTTGTCCTCAGCCCTGGGAAGGGAGAACTTCCTCAGGGGACTGTTTGCTGCTAGCCCGGAGACACTGGTGTGCAGGGGGATGTTTGCTGCAGGGCTGCTGGTCGGTGCCCTGCTCCTTTTCCTCCACTGATGAAGACCAGGACAAGAGCAGTGTGGTCAACACTGCACCTGGGGCTGTTTGCTGTTTGGATAGCAGAGTTGCTGTTTGTGTAGCGATAGGAAGACTGCAGCTGATGCTTGCTCTGCAGACAACAGGGTGCAGGGTACACATAGCGGGGCTGTTCCCAGGGGAACAAGGTGCCCTCTAGGCCCCCCACAGCAGCGTCCCTCAAAGTGCACCAAGGCACCTTCTGGAGAAACCTCCAAGCCCATCCCACACCCTGAGACCCATCCCCCAGAAGCCCCCAGAACCATTTTGGCTGTGGGTGTACACATGGGCTCAAGAGAATTTTATCCTCCATTTCTGTGATTAATTCCTCCCTCCCACCATGGACGCCCGCAATCACATCTATATTGGTGGCTCCCCACTCCTCTTCAGCTATGAAATATTTAAAACCCCCACATTAGGGCTCTCCTTTCTCCTCACCTCTTTTTTCTCCTTTTATACCTTCCACCTGGGCTAGTGGCTCTTCTGAGCCACACCAAGAACCACTTCATTTTCATATAACTTAGAGAGTGGAGAAGCTGTGAGGAATAATTTAGATTTTGCTCAGTGAATGTGGTGCTTTTTTTAATTGCAGTCATCTGCAGCTTCTAAGCAATGTGTTATTGATGGTTATTATTCAAATAAAACAGTCGTTGCTTGTTTTCCCGTGGACGCAGTTGGCAGTGTTTATGGATTTCTTCTCTCTTTCTCCATTTCTGGAAGAGGTCACCTTTCATCTCATACACGTTCTGCCTCCGCTGCCTCTTTGCAGCTCATGCTGGGGGGCTGCAGGGCTGAGCTCTGCCTGGTGCTGCTGGGGCTGCAGAGCAGCCTATGCTTCCCATCTACTTCCTCTCACTGGAAAACACTGGCGATTCCTCCTGCTTGTATTGCTGGGGTGCTGACAATCAGTGCAGGGTGAGGGGACAAGCAGGTTTAGTCACTGCACAATGGAGCAGTGAAGCACATAGAATGGAGGAAATGCCTGCATACACCTGTGCTGGGCAAGGAGGGCACTGAAGTAGGACTCAGGAGTGCAGGGCTCCTTTACTCCCCACTCCCCCAGGAGTGACAGCTTGCAAGTGACAGCAATGTGAGCGACTCTCCTATGCTGTCACTTCTCCCTCCTCCCTTTCAACACTACCCACCGCACTGTCACTCCCAGCAGCAGGGACTTTCCTCAGTCCCACTGAGGTCCCGGAGGTGTTACCGCGATGCAAACACCAAGTACGAGGTTCCTCCTCAATGTGACGAATGAAACGGGGTCAGAACTGGAGGGAAAAATGTTCATTTTGAGGTGGAGAGGAGGATCTCCCTATCTCCCTCGGACTCTTTGGGAGTGGGGGGGGGGGAGGGTGTCAAGAGGGCCCCTCAGGGAAGAAGAAGGCACCTCAGGGAAGAAGGCACCTCAGGGCCCCAAGAGGTGGCATTAGAGTTGCACTTACCAGTGTCATGCAGATCCCCATGGGCATCACCATGGCTATGAACACAGCAACCCTTCACCCTGCCCACAGGTGTCAGGGAAAGCGAAGCTCTCCCTGAGCTCCTGCCTTCCTTGTGTAGGGCAGCCCTGAAGCACTCTGGGGACAAGCTCCTTAGGTGAGCAAACAACTTTGTCTCTTAATTGCACTTATAAAGAAGAACTGGGCCCCAAATCCTTCCTGTTCCATCTGTTTTTTCTTTTATTTTCAGCCCCTTCCCAACAAAGTGGCTCCTCAGTTAGAAAGCAACTGCGCTCCTAGAGCAGATGACAGCAAAGATGGTCTAGTAGAGCTTTATTGGCAATAGCATGGCAGAGAGGTTCTGGGATTTTTCTGGAGTCCCCCTGCAGCAAGTGGGAAGCCCATGCCATAGGCAAACAGTCTACAAGCAGCTGAGGGGAGCAACCCTGTGCCCAGGACGAGATGCGGATGGAGTGTGCCGCAGACCCATGCTACAGCAGCACCCCAGGCAGCCCCACATCCCACAGGACTGACTGCTGGCAGCTCACAGCCTTTCAGCAGCACAGCAATGGGGGTTTATTTATCCATGAGCACTGAAAGCTGAATCGCTCTCTCTCGCTCTCTCTCCCCCTATATTTAGCTCTGAATGGAGAAAGATTTCACAGACGTTCTGCCTGGTGCTCAAGGCTCAGTCAGTGTTTCCATTAGAAACCCTGGGGTCCAATCCTGCTCACTGCCTCCCGGCACAGTGACAAAACCTTCTCTTGCTGACTCCAGTACAGCCACACTGGATTTGTACCTGCAGAGATGAGATCAGGATCTGGCCTCAGGTTTTGATGGGTTTGTAACTTGGCGGATACAACTTGGCTGATTTGATTCATTTTGGGCTAAAACTCCACCTACAAGTTCCCAGCCTGGGAGACATTAAAGACAAATTATTATGAAGTTTCATTCACTTTTTAAAGGAAAATTATCACTTAAGCCTAATTTTTACAGAAGAATCTGGCAGACTGATCCTTTCTATTTCAAAGTACTTTTAGGCTACACACTGCTTAGGATTGCCTTCTGCTTTGCTCAGAGAACACATGGCCAAAGAGCAGCACAGACCTCTACAAAAAAGACAAAAGCACACCAATTAATGGCTAAGAGCAGGGGCTGCCAGTCCAGCAGGGCTCCCAGCAGGAGAGGGCTTAGGATGGTCCTGGTCTTGAAACCTGATGTGGCCGGGACACCAAGAAAGGCTGCAAGATGGGGAGAGAAGGAGGTAACAAACAGAGGGATCAGAGCACAGGCACTGTCTGGGCAGCACCCACATCTCCAGAGCAGGGTTAGCTCAGCATCAGTCCAGGGCTTGGATGCCCCGGAAGCACTCTGTGCAGGAACCTGCTGCTTGCCCTGCACCAGCACTCAGCTCACGTCTCCACAGTGCTGTCTGACTTAACTCCATGTGCTTTTCCTTAAATGTAACATGGAAGGGGCTTTCAGCCTCAGTGTTTATGGTTGCTCTTGATGTAATGGAAAAGCACCAGGCAGGAGCTGCTGAGCACCAGTGCTGTGATTGCAGGCTGACACATTTTCCAATGGATTTTGGCTGGTTCCTTCAGCTGTGTGCAGGGTGGAAAAGCCTCATCCCAGTTTCAGCCGGAGCCCAGAGGGGCTGCAAATACAGCAGGTTCCCCAAGGCAGGAAGGCTGATTTCCTTTGCAGAGTCCAAATCCAGATGGTCAGAGATTCCTTCCAAGCTCAGAAAATCTATTTTAAAAGACCAGTATGTCTCAACAGCCATTCTGCACAGCATCCCGCTGGAAGCACTGTCCCTCTGTCCGATTTTCAAGCTGTACTGAAGTCACCCAGACCAAACACAGTCAGTGCAGCCCTGGGTACTGACAATGCTCAGGAATGGAGGATGTCAGAGTTTGCTTTGAGATACAAGGCTTGCTCTTGCAGTGACAGTGTCCAGATTTCATAGTAAGGAATAACCATGTCCAACCCCTCAGGAAAAAGCAGCACCAAAGAAAACAGCAGTGACGAGCCCAGGTCCCTTTTCTCCACCGTGCTGCAAAGCATAGGAGCAGTTTGGTGCCTTCTGTGTAAAGCCCCAGCAAGACTGCATCTGTTCCATGCCTGATGCTCTGCAGTCACTCTGCCAGTTTTGGATAACTGTCCCTGTATTGCAACTCAGGGTGGCTGCAGGGTGCCCAGTGCTGCATGTAGCTCTGCAGTCTGCTCTGCAGCACATGCTGCCCTGATTGCTCAGCAGAGACGTGAGCAAACAGGGAGGAATCCCCTTGCAAAAGGCCCAAAGAGGAATCCCCCTGGAACTGTTCAGGAATGCAAAATTATTGAGGTGCGGGCCCTCAAGGCAAAGGGAAACGTTACAAGCATTAGATTAGGGCTTGTGCATGCACAGATGTTACACTGGTTTGACTTGAACTGAGTTGCATGCCCAAACAACAGGATTAGTGCTGAGTTAAGGTTGCCTACACCCAGTGTTGCACCAGCATGGCTGCATCGATGCCGTGCTATGCTTTCCTTACAGACACAGCATTTCAAATGTTTCAGTCGAGTTTCAGTGCGTACTTTTCTCTGTTTCTAAAGTAAAAGGGGAGAGGGTTGGCTCTGCCTGGGCAGGGGGCAGTGTTCGTGCTCAAGGAGAGCCCATACCCCTGGTGGGCAACACCACCACACCATGCTGCACAGACAGCAGCGGTTATATCCTACCAGTTGGAGGATGGGGCACACCCTCCCCTGCCCCAGCAGGTCACCAACCACAGCGACCGCGAGGAGCCCTGAGCGCTGCTCCAGGGATTTCTCGCCCCTTGCTTGGAGCAGGAGGACAGGGGGCACCTGTTTCGGAGCGACCACACTGCTTAGGGAGCTCGGTGGGGGGTCCTTGCTGTATATATCAATGGAGAGCAACCTACACTGCTTGAGGGAATTCGCACCACCATCGGGGGCTGCAGCACTAGCAGAAGGGGGCCTCGGGCGTGCAGGCACTGATCTGTGCCTGCAGGGCGGTGCACAGTGCCTGGGGATGCACGCTCGAGAGGGGCTCCACAGTGCCCGGGGGTGCATGCACCATGCTGCATCGCAGCTGCACTTCCTGGAGGTACACGTCTACTGCCCGAGGTAGGGGACATGCACAAACCACAGTTCTGGGAGGGAGAGTCCAACTGTGCCCAAGAGTGCGTGCAACGCTTGCGGCTGCTCCACGAGGGTGACGCCGCGCCGACATGCCCCTCCCGGGAGTACATCTGTGCTGCTCGGGGGAAGGGCGGGGGGTGCTTCTGGGGAGGCCCACACCATATGGAGGTACATGCATCAGGATCGGGGGTTCACCTGTTCTCCTCAACGGGGGATCCTGGGGGGAATGGGGTGGTGTCCGCACACCTCCTGGGGGTACACCGACATCGCCCGAGACGGGGACACCCTCCCCGCAGCGCCCGGGGACAGAGCCCCGCCCGCTCCCTCCCGTCCCCCTTAAGCAGCGGACGGGGCGGGCCGCCACCGTAAGGCAGCCACTCCCCCAGCAGGCCTGGCCCGGCCCGGCCCGGCGCGGGTTGCCATGACAAGCATTTTCTCCCGCTAGCTCCGCAGCCGCCGCCGCCCTCCTTATGGCCGCCCGCAGGGGCTCCGCCGACAGCCGGGACGGGGTGCCACGCCGGTGAGTGCGGGACCGTGGCGGGACGTGGGAAGTGCTGGTTCCCGAAGTGTCCCCGCGGATGGGGCGGGCGGAGGCGGCGGTGCTGCCCTCGAGGTTACGTTGGAGTGGGGGGTGGGGGGCGCGGAAGGAGCGCGCGGCTTTCGCCCTTCCCAACGCCGCAGCTGCTGCGGGGTCGTCTGTGGGGGGGGGGGGGGCGTCGGTTGCGAGGAACGCCCGGGGTCGGTGCAGCAGGTGGGAGGGAGCGGGGGGAGCTGGGGGCGCCTTCTACCGTCGGAATTTGGGGAACAGGGCGACCACGCGCAACCCTCATATTCGAGTGGATGGCGGAGAGCGGAGCGTGGAGGTGGGAGATGTGCGTGACACTGTGGGTCTGTGCGAACTTGGTGGGGTGTTTGGTGAGGAGGGAAGAGCGCTCCGGCTCTAACCATCGCCCGCCACTTGTTGCTGCCTTTGGGGAAAGGGAGTGTGTGTGTGGGGGGGGTGCTGCCGCCGCATTCCCGCGTGGCAGAACAGCCTCGGGGGGGCGGGCACAGCTCGTGGATGCGGCCGAAGGGAAGGACAGAGCAGCGCGGACTGCGGGGGGGGGGGGGGAGAGGGAGGGAGGGAATGCCTTGCGGCAGCCCGAAAGCAGCGCCGGGAGGTGCCGCAGGGGCGGCTCCCCCTCACCCCGGGGCAGGAGCCGCTCCCCGCCTGCGGCGGCGCCGGATGGGGCGGGGGCTGCGAGCGCGGTCCGGGCCGTGGGGCTGCGCGGCCCCCCTCTTCCTGGTCGTTCTGGATGCGGGCGGGAAGGGAGCAGTGGAAGGGACAATGGGTTATTGTCCTCTTATCTCCGGAGTCCTGAGGGCGGGGGGGAACGCTTCGCTTGCAGACCTGTTTGCGCCGCGGGGCGGGGACGCCTCTCTGCATTATCCCCGGCCCCAAACGGGTGCGGCGCTCCCGGTAACCGCTCCCGCGAGGCGGGCACGCGATGGCTGCACGGCTGTAGCCGCTGCGCTCAACGTGAGCGCTGAAACGCACCTGGATCGTTAAACAGTAAGCGGGAGGGGCTGACACCCTTGCCTCTCCCCGCTCCCGGTCCGGCGCAGTCCCTGCGGTGACCGTCCCCGTGTGCTGCCCCACGGGTGCAGCTTCCCCCGAGCCGCCCACCGCTGTGCGGTGCTCTGTGCTGAGCATCTTCGTACCCGCTTGTGCGGCGCTCCGGACCTGGGGTGAGCAGCTGCAGGGAGGGACCGCTGTGCTCTGCCATTGTGCGGCAGAAAGCACCGGGGTGGAGCCGTGTGTGCGAGGAATTCCCCCTTCCCTAGGGCCTTCCCGGCTGCTGCTGTGCACTAGAGCTGCGTGTGCCCTTTCAGCCTCCCTTGGTTCCCTGCATTCTTCCTGATAGTATCTCTTTTTTTTTTTCCAATCTATACATATATAAGTATATCTGCGTGTGTGTATATATATAATTTACGTTCCCCTCGTTTAGCCATGAACATGCTTTGCTTGCAGCATTATCACCATCTGTTGCAGGAGTGCTGTGAGCAACCTGTGATGATATGCTGCCCTGTGCTGCAGGCACCACTGCTGCTGGCTGCTCCCCTTCTGCAACTCTGCTCTGGGCCCCCCCCAGCCAGGGTCCCTCCCTCCTGTGTTCTGCAGGTCGCTGCTGCTCTCTAAGCCCCGTGGAAGCTGCTCTGCTCAGCACGGTCAGAGCGATGGATGCAGGTCCATAGGGATGGTTGCTGCAGTTGCAGTGAGGTGATGCTGCCTTGCAAATTCCTCTGCTTTATCAGAGATTTCTGGGGTTGGATCCCAGAGATGCAGCATGAGCACAGGATGCTGCTGCCTGATGGCTAGGTGAGGTGCAAGGAGGCAGTGACGTAGCTTCTGTTGTACAGGTGGAGAACTAGTTTGTGTAAGGGGAAATAAATAGGTCTGGGTGAGCAGGGAGACAGGGCCCATCCATCTTTCCTCTCACCAAGATGATGAGGACCTGTCCTGTGCCTCTGGTGTTGTGGTGATGGGGTTGCTGCTGGCATAAGAAGCTCTGAGCTTTGGGCTTAAGTAGGAGAAGAGTGGGACACCTTCCCTCTGCATCCCTGCTCAGGGGATTGGTGTGCGCAGAACTCCCGCAGCAAGGAGGAGTTGCAGGGAGCCACTGGTGCGGAGCTCCTAGCTCCTTGTTCCTGATGTGGGGCTGTGCTAGAGCTTCTTGAGCTGCTGAGACATCCCACTTTGATGTTTTAATGGGTTGCTTTTGGCTTTAATGCAGAAGGATAATAGAGTTTCCATAATCTTATAAATCCTACTCCTATATTTGTTGATTAGAAAAGAGGGAGGGAAGGGGGAAAAAAAAGAAGGAAATGCTTGGGATGTGTGGAGAGCATGACACACTGCTGGTGTGTCACCCACCTGTGTCACTCACCGGGGTGGGACTCCATCACTGAGCTCACTGAATAAAGGCTGTGTGGCATCCACCTGCCCTGGGGAGCTGCTGAGCTTCTGCTGCAGGAGGCTGAGATGTGGGTTTTGGGCAGGGATGGGATGTGGGGCAGGAACATCCCTGTTGCACATGCAGAGAGATACAGGCACCCTGGTGTGGTGTGCGGGACATGGAGGCTGAGCATGAGGTTTGGCTGTGGTTTCTGCTGATGGGGAAACTTTTCCTTCCGTGGCAGGGATGAGTCGGCAGTGGGCTGGGAACCAGCGGAGCTCCAGCATCTGTGGGCTGACAGTGTGGAAATCTGTCCCTTTATTATTTTTAATTCCTAAAGCGTGCGTATTCCCACCTACTGAAGCAATTGGGATGCGGCAAGCAGCAGGCAGAAGCCCTACCCGGAACAGTTTGTCCAGCAGGGAGGCGGGATCCGAGCCTGCTCCCTCCCTCAAGTGTCATGGTATTGCCCTGCTTCCATCCCGGCAGCTCTGCCACCTCCTGGGCTGCTGCTGTCCCCTCTGATGCAGAAAGGTCAGCGCTGTGTGGCACCAGGAGCTGAGAGTGCACTGGAGCCCTGTGGTTCTGGTCCTGACCCCAGCATCCTCTTCCTCCTCCATGGGCAGTGGAAGGCTCTGTGCTGATCTGCACTGAAGATGGCTGGGAGCTGAGAAAATCCATTCAGAACCATTCTGACTGGGAACTGACAACAAGACTCCAGCTCTTCCCGGGTTAAAAATAAGCTGGGGGGATGGGGGGAGGGCGGCAGTGGGATGGTTTGGCCCTGCTGGGGGGTCTGGCTGGGGTTCACTATGACCTTTGCTCTTTGAACGCTGGATCCGCTGGTCAGATTTACAACTCCAGGCTCAGATTTCAGGCAGGTGTTTGATCTTCAGCACAGTTTCCTGTGATGGTTGTTGGGGACCCCAGGCTTTGTCGTCCATTCCCATCTTCTCCTGGCTTTCACCTGGTGCTCATGTGTGGCTTTCCATTTGCTCCCTCTGAAATGCTGATGTCCCATCCCAGCCCTCCTGCAGGCTGAGTGCTGCTCCTGCTGATGATCTCCCTCTTTCCATCTCCTTGCAAGCTGCTCAGGAGTTACCCTGGATTGCCAGAGTGCTTCATCTGCTTTATTCCAAGCAGATGTTGGGCTGTGCCTCACTGATGGTTTCAGCTGGTGGTGGAAAAGCTGCTCTGGTGCTTATGCCATCTATCAGGCTGTCACCACTGTGGGCAGTGGGATACAAGGACAGGCATGGGGATGGCTCAGTTCCTGAGCACCTGATGGTTTGCATACTCTGTCCTGGGTGTCTTCATGCAGATGTGGCTCGGAGTCAGTGCTGGGAGTTCTGTGGGACTGCTGATCCTCCCCCACATTGCATAGACTGTCCCTGTGACCCAAAGCTGCCACGTCCCAAACTATGCTGCAAGCTATGGAGATGTCCAGCTGTGCTCTGCAGGGTGATGGTGCCAGCTTATTTTTAGATGTCAGGACTCAGCTTGGCTAAATGATGTCTTCTGAGTTTTGTTTGATGGAGGAGGGGTGAGGTATTGTTTTTTCCCAAATGACAAATTGCTTGTAATGGTGATCCCAGTGGGACCAGGCAAAAGCAAAGGGGGGGGCAAAGCAGCTGACTGCTCCAGCAGCATTGCCTTGTTGGAGAGCACTGGACTGTGCAAACTGTAGGGAATCCTGCCCCATCGTTCTGCCTGTTCCCATGTGCTTGGGATGCACTGTGCCCCCAGGTGTTAACTCATCCAGGCATCCCATGCACCAGGTTGGAGGTGAGGGCAGAAGGCATCCCCTTGTTTCTCCTCTATGCAGCATCTTCCCATTCCTCTGTAGGGCAGCAGCTGGGAGCCCATCTGCATGCAGAGAGGCAGTGGGGGGGGGGGGTCAAAGATGCCTTGTGCATCGCAGTACGGAGCTGCCTGCTTTGTTCCAGGCAGCTCTGTGCCTGCTGCTGCAGCATTCTCCTGCCTTCTTACTGCTCTCCCTGGGTCAGAGCCCTCTGATATGAGTGTCTGTGGGGGTGGGTCTGGTGGGTGCAGAGCTGTCACCTTGCGTGACCCTGTGATCACAGTGTGGTGCTTGGTTGCTGGATCTGAGCTAGCAGGGGCACAGCTTGCCAGGGCACTTTGAGGCACAGATATGTGGGTTTGTTCCCTGCTCAGCCCACAGCTGGGCAGGGGATGCAGGAGGAGTGGGTGCCCCGAGACAACAGTTTCCCATTCTTTGCTGCAGTTTTGCTCCAGTGGCTCTTATACTCGCACAGGATTTTAAGACCCCGAGATGTGCGTACATGCAACAAGCAGCCCTGCGTGTTATCCTGAGCTGGGGTGGGCTGCTCCTTCCCTGCCCCTCCCATGGCCCAGCTGGCTCTCTTTCTGGTGTGTGCTTTCCAGGCTCTGATCTGCCTTTAGCTGCCACTCTGCCTTGCTGTGATCTCTCAATGCTATCACAGAGCTTTGCTCCGCTAAGGGTCTAATTTGGCGCCTGAGCTGCAGCCTTTCTTCCCTCATATAAATATTGCCTTTCGGTCTTCTGCATCTCTCCTTCTCTCTCTCATTCCCTTTAATTAGACTTCTTACTGCATGGAACAGTTTGCAGTTATATATGGAAAACAGCCTACACTTTCCCAGGAGCGGGGCATGTTGGGAAGGGAAGCGGCAGGCGACTGGGGAGCGGTGTGTTTTTCCTCTTGCTGCTGTCAGCTTTGCTTTTTAACTCTTCGGGGCAGGGAGGGGGGCTTGCAGCCCCCCCTCAGGTTTATTTTTCTTCTCCAAATTGCCTCTGTCTGCTTGGAGCCTAGAATGGAAAAGCACAGATGTCTTTCCATGTTCCCAGTGCTGGAGGTCCCCTGTGCTGGGATGCTCTCCATATTCTGGGGGATGCTCTGATCATCTCGTTGTGTCCACCAGGTGCTGTGTTCCCCTGCCTCAGTTCCCCTTGTTGTCACTGAGAGGGATTTTTTTTTTAACTGTGGCTATTTTATTTCTTGTGTGCGCTTTCTCTCTTTGCCGAGGATGTAGGCAGAAGTGTTGCCTTGTGCTGGCACAGGTTAGTGCTGCAGTGTCGCCCCGTTGGGCTCAGCCCTCCCAATCCGGGTGCTGTGGGACCCCTCCTGGGTGCCCATCTGTGAGTGGTGCGGTGGTCACAACACTGCTGCATATCCATCAGCTCACAGGAGGAAGTGGCGGGGCCTGTTTTAAACCCCTGGGGATGTTCAGGGTAGGAATCCCCTGTCCTTGTGTAATACTGCTAAAAATACCATGGCTGTGCCCATGTGGCTCTGGCTGATCGCGCTCCTTCTCTGGGCGTTGTTTTGCCTGCAAGACGCACTCGTGCTCTGCAGGTCGGTGCCTGCCTGCTGCTTCTTGTGTTATTTTAAGCGATGTTAGCCTGCTCAGTGTGCAGGGCAGTGGTGGGTCTGCCTTAGTTTCCCCAGCAGTTCAGGGGAGCAGTGCTGTCTTGGGATGTTGCTGTGTTGCTTTCAGGGCTGTGTGCAGGGAGTACAAGGGAAATGCAATGTGGAGAACTCTGCTTTCTGAGCACTGCTGCAGTTGGAGTCTGAACCTCAGTGGTGTCAGAGCTGTCCGCCTCTTGCCACCAGGGAACTGCCCAGCAGATGGGTCTGGATGGGCAAAAAGCTACTGGAGTGAAGGGTTGCCCAACAGGCAGCCAGCTGGTGCCATATCCCTGCTTGTGGTGCTGGAGCAGGAGGAACCTGTTTCCTAGTGCTGAGTGGGAGGGAGAAGCAGAGGACAAAGGTTGTCCTGCCCTGTCCCTGTTCCTATGGGGCTGTGGAGCCTGGGGGTCCCAGCACTGTAGAAGATGCTGCCACATGCTGGTGCATGAGGGGCTGCTTTGTGTGTGCTTCTGTGTTCTTCCACCAACCCTGCTGCCTGTGATACCTTGTAAAGTACAAAAGAAACAAGAGGAGCTCGGGTGATTTAGTGCAGGCACCAGGAGAGAAATACCAAGGCCTTAGATGGAAACATTCCCCTTGACAGCTCGCCTAGAGACTCCCTCATTTTTCTTTTTTTCCACCCCCCTGACATTCTTCTGCTCTGTGTCCTGCAGCTGCGGGGAACCCCAGTGGCATGGGCAGGTTCCTGAGCCCCCAGCACAGGGTTCCTGGTCCCACTGTGCTACACAGATGTGCTGTGCAAGAGCCCTGCTCTGTTCACAGTGGATTCTGGGAAGCTGTGTGGTGGTGTCTGAGTGTGGTGCACGCTGCTGCGGTGCGTCTACTGCTCTCCTGCCTCTTCCTTGGTCTTTAGCAAGAGCTAATTGCTGCCTTGGGCGTGTGGAAAAAGCAGTTTTCCTACCTCAGTTAACAAGAGGCAGTATGGGCACGAAGTGAGTGGCAGCAGTGTTAATTAGTGGGCTGCTGGCAGCTGCCAGCTCCCTGCAGAGCGATGTGCAAGGCAAAACTGCCCTTCATCCATACTCGTACTTTCACCTTGGTGCTGCTGTCCCCTGCTTCCTTCTTCCCCTACAGTGGGAAGAGGAAGAGGGGGATATGCAGTGATGTAGTGCTGTGGACACAGGCTGCTGCTGCTGTGCCTGCTAGTGCCATGGTCACACAGTGTGTGTCCCTCTGTGGGGTGGCTGTATGGCTGCTGCTTGTCTTCCATCCCCCCTGGTGTGGGTAGTGTGGGTTTGTTGATGGGGATGCAGTTGGCTATGTCTCATTCTGGGCTGCTTCAGGTGTGGGAGAAGAGTGGGGCTCCATGCTAGCAGCTGGTGGCTCCAGCAGCAGTGCCACAGGGGTGCAGCAGGGTGACAGCTCTGAGAGCTGCAAGCCCTGCCCTGTTCTTGCAGGGTGGTATGTGCTGGGCATTCCAGGTAGGAGCTGCTCAGAGCTCCTCCTGACCCTGCAGCTTGTGTTCCTGGGTGGCTACAGCCTTTTGCTGGTGGAATTGCTGTGCTGCAGTGGCAGTCTCCCTGTGTGTGGAGGCTGCTGCTCAGCTGTGCTGCTGGGCTGGCTGCTTTCTGCTGAAGACCCCCCCACCCCCCGTGCCATGCTCAGTGCCCTCTCTCGCAAGCTGAAATTTGGGAGATTCTTCCTCCCAACTGCGAAGGAAAAAGGGCACTTGCAAACTTGTCAGAGTCTACACTGGACTTTGGCTCTTGCATTTTGCTGTATGCCAGAGCTGTCCCCATGCACATGCCCCTGCTCCCCACGTGTCCAGTGGCTGTCAGTAGTACTCAGGGATTTCCCCATGCAGAAACGCTGTGTGGCACCATCACCTCCCTGGGGCTCTGGCAGCCTACATCGAGGCAGCCCCAAAGTGGGTAGTGAAGGCAGCAGAGTGGGGGGCAGAGGTGAGGCGATGACTTGCTGTGGGTGATGTTGCTTTGAGAGCTGTGTACTAACCCTATGGAGCATGTGGCTTGCAGCTGTGAGCTGCAAACTGCTTCTGTGCTGATTTTTTGATTATTATTATTTTTCGCATGGGTTAAGACATCCTTGGGCTGTCTGGATGTCCCGGCACAGGAAGTGTTAAGCATGGCAAAGGGCAGGCATCCCATGGGTGTTGCTGGGAACTAGGAGCAGAGCTGCTGCCATCTGCACATTGCAGTTTGGTGAGTGTGCAGGGAGGGGCCTGGGGCTCCCTGACTCCTGGGATGGGGGGATTAGAGACCATGTTTTTGAGGCATGGATCTCCTGCCTGCAGCACTGTCCCTGCTGAAGGGCTGCAGCCTGGAGGAGCTGTCCCCCCTCCCCTCTCTTTACAGTGGATGTGGCTCTGTGAGGTCTGTGCTGGGGGGAGCATTCCACTCTCTCCTTGGATGTTTTTTTCTCTTTTTTCCTCTTTTCTCCCCATTTAGCAATGTAAATAATCTCTGTCGTGGCTCGACATTTGACTTTTCCATTACAACCTCCAGGAACAGTATTTCTAGCCCCTGTCACTGAAGCTGGGGAGGGGATGACCGTCAGTGAGGCTGGGACACAGCAGCTGCAGGGACTGTGGAGTGGGTTGGGGGTGAGGAACTCCATGAGTGGGGCTGAGGTCTGCTCAGGAGGCTGCATCCTGCATGCTTCAACTGTGGCTCGTTCCCCTTGCTGTGGTTGGGAGATGTTCAGGGCTTTCTCCTACAGAATACCGGAGGATGCTGAGCCAGAGTGCTGATTTCCCCACCTGTCATAGCTGAAGGAACAGCTGCGCTGGGCTGGCTGCTGGGTGCAGCACTTGGCTGGCAGGCTGCTTTCTGTCTGCCCTTTCCAGGCATGCTGAGCACAAGTGGGGAGGGTTAGCCTTAAAGCACAGTGGGAGGACATGGGAAGCACTGCTGATGCTGTCCCAGGAGCACATGGTGGCATCCTGCAGCAAGGGAATGGGGATCTCCATGCAGGTCTGTATCCTTGATGTGTGCTTGTAGGGTGATGTAGGGTGAATACCCCGAATAAATAGTACCCAAACAATATAATGAGGATGGACAGTATTTTTTTGGGCAGATTATCCAGATGGCATAAAGACACCTGACAGAAGGGCTCACCTGTCACCGAAGGTCGAGTTTCACCTGGAACTCCACACAGGAGGGATCTCCAACAAGAGATCCTTCCCCAGAGGTGATCAGCCATTAAATGGGGTCTGGGAGAGGTGGAGCCAGACTCCACCCCTTCTGGTCACACAGGTACATTGCCTTCACCTGTGCTCCTGCAGCTGACTCAGTGCTTGCAGCAGGTGATCAATCAGTGGTTCAGGCCGTGATTCAACAGTTCCCATACAGTGCTGCAGCAGCCACAGGCTGCGTTGCAACTGCTGCTGGCATTGCAAGCAGAGCTCTGGTGCCTTGGCATGAGAGTGCCTGGGGAAGTGTCCTGCTACAGTGCCATGCAGCTGTTTTTCACTCCAGCTTGGCTTTGCATCCTTGGGGAAGAAGCAGTGAGCCCTGGATGCTTGCACTTCTTGTGCCACAGAGAGGCTGTGTGCTTGTGGGGCTGTTCCCACCTCTGGTGCCTGTGGGTAGGGTCTGCATCACGCTGCCTGCTTTCCTGTCCCCACATCTGATAGCAGATGGGCTCCTGCCCTTGTGCTGGTGGCTGCTTTCTGACTGGTGCTATTGCTGTGTGCTGAGGCTGTGCTAGCGTAGGCGTGTGGCTGCTCTCCTGGCCAGGACGGAGGTGTAATGCAGCCGCTTATTATTCTGGGCAGGTTTGTCTGCAGCACTGCATTGGCTCCACGACTGCCTCCTCCCTGCTGCCTGCATGCTTGCTCCCTTGGCTCGGTGTCCTTCCTGCCACCATTGTCTGGTCTGGGGAGATTGCTCGGGAGGTGACACAGTACCACTGGTCTGGGCTCCCCAGCTGTGTTCTCCCACCGGTGCTTTGCTCTCTTGCTTTGCAGGGTGCAGGCATCCAGTGCCTTGCTCTCCAGCAGAGGAGACCATCGGACAGCACTCCTTCGTCTCCAGTGCCTGGAGGCTCTGGAAACTCATTGCAGAGGACAGGCAGCCCTGATTGGTGCTGGAGTCATTAGGAACTCACTAGGTTGTTGGCATCTGGGAAGCCCTAGTGCCGGCCAGGTCCTCCTTTCATCCTGACTGATGGAGAGAGTCCATGGGGCCAGTGCTGCTGCCAGAACAGAGCACCCTTGGGCCCCTTTGGGGGGTAATTACAGGCTAGGCACTGTGGTATGAATTAGCTGTCTTTCCTTTACTCTCAGCCGTGGGGTGCTGGTGCTTCAGTTCTTGTCCTGCTTTGTGGGTGCAGAGGGCAGAGCCACGGCACCTGTGCAGCAGTTATGTCCCTGCACAGCCTTCCTGCAAATGGGACCTTCCTGTGGTGTGGCATTGCAGGTTGGTTGGTGCCTGCTGGTAGCTCTGCAGCTGCCAGGGCAGGGGTTGGGGCCAGGCCATGAGGCAGAAGGAGAGGGCTGCTTTCTGTGGGTCCTACTGCCTTGGGAGGTACTGAACTGCTGTGACTGGGCTCAGTTTGGTGTGAGGATGGTGTTGAGATGTCTAGGGCTGCTCTGGCACCTGCTTGATGGATTTGCTAAGGGCTGGGCAAGTCTGTGTGCTTGCTCTGAGTGTTTTTTCCCTCCACTGGACTTCAGTTGCATGATCTGAGCCTTTGGGTGCTCAGTGGCTATACCTCTTTTGTTACTCCTCTTTAAAAGGAAGCTTTATTGTTCTTCACAGAGCCTCTCCTGCAGGTTGGGGTTACGGTTAGCATCCCTTTAGCTGTGTCACTGAGCAGGGGAGCAGAGCCTGAGGGGACCTTTTTGGGGGAGAAGGCCCTTCTTTCATTCTTCTGGCCCTTGCTGTGCTGCCATTCCACTCCATGTCCTAGGCTACTGTCAGCATTGCTCCTTCCTGCTCCTGATGCCAGGGGAGGGGATGCTCTGCCCTAGGAGAGGTTGCTGCCTAAAGCAGGTCTGGTGTTCTCCCCTTGCTTTGGGACTGAGTCATCATCTGTCCAGCAGTGTTCTGGGGCTTTGAGAGATGCCCCTAATGTGCAAGTGTCTGTGTTGGAGAGATGGGTGAGTTTCTGTTGTATCCTGGCAAATCTTTGTAGCAATCAGAAGCCATCTTGGTGCTGTGAGCCCCCTTCTGTTGGATACCTGGGGATGCTTTCTGTACCTGCTGTGACCAGGCGCTCCTGCCCAGGGACTGCAGTGTGGGGAGGAAACAGCTGCTTTCTGCTGCTGAGATGTATTTTTAAACCCAGCTCAGTGGGAGCGCATTCTGGGATGCCCAGCTGCAGGCTGAGCAGAGAACCACCTGGCTGCCCTTTCTGCTACCAGCTCTATTTAACGCAGGGTTAAAGCTGGACCCTGATGTTCTGCAGGGATTGGTGAGCCTGTGGGGCCAGTACATGTCTCCAGACCCCACCACCTCCTACTTCCATCCACCATCCCTGCAGCGTGTTTCTTCTCAGCTCTCCCCATGACCATCTCATTTTGCTGTCCTTTTCTGCAGCTCCAGTTGCTGTGGTATCCAGGGAGTCCTCCTCCAGCAGGAGATGCACGCTGGCCGTTGCTAGGGTTGCCTCTGCAGTAACATGCACATCCTGTTTACACCTTCATCCGGAGGACTTGGGCTTGGCTAGAGGTACCGCTACACCCACCCCTCCTCAAGGGACAGGGACATCTGTGGGGCTGCCCCCCGCTCCTCTCAAAAGCAAGACCTTGTGGCCGTGTCCTTAGTGAGATGACGAACAACGTGGCTGACCATCACCCTGGGAACTCAGTTGCTGAAGGCAACCATGAGGGGGATTTCGGTTGCTCCATGGTGGAGCTCAGGAATCTCATGGAGCTGCGAAGTGCCGAGGCGGTTGCCCGGATCAATGACTCTTATGGTGGTGTACAGACCGTCTGCAAGAGGCTGAAGACGTCACCGGTTGAAGGTAAGCACTTACTTGTCGAGATGGGACGTGACTGGAGTTCAAGTCAGAGAGCTCCCAAGCCGCCAGCATGGTGCTGCTGCTCACACAAGTGCTGGCAGAGCTTCAGGTGTGGTCTCATTGCACTGTCCATCTGCCATGAGCTTTGTGGGATGTGGTCTATTGAAGAATTAAGCTGTAGGGGCTGAAGCTTCTCTCCCTGCCCTCCTGCTTCCCCACTCATGGCACTGGCCTTGCAGCTGCTCGGTGATTCACAGTGAGGCTGTGTGGGGTGTCAGCTGTTCTTGCGGTGTGAGACCCAAAGCACGAATGGGGTGGGGAGATGTGCTGCCTTCTGCTGATATAGGACTTCTCAAGCATTCACAGGAAGCTGGGAATGTGGATGAGTTGTTCTGAGTGCCATAGGGCAGAGTGTGATGGTGGGTTTGGTTCTGTCTGGCTGCTGGGAAGGTGTGGTGAAAGAATGTCACAGGAGTGTCACCTCGCCTCATGGTGTGGGGTGATGTTTTTGGGCCCCGTGTGGTGCTGCGGCCCTGGTATGGGATGGCTTTGAGCCTTTTCCATAGTTTTGAAAGGGGCATGGAGGGAGGAATGCCCTGCTTGCAGCACTGAGGGCTTTGGGAGTGATGTGGGCAGGATGTGGCCCTGTGGTGTGGGATGAGTGTGCGGTCTGCCGGTGCTGCGAGCTGGGTTAGCATGTTTCCCAGCTGTGAGCTGGACCGGGAAGGGGAGACAATCCCAGGATGTCATTAGAGAAGAAGGGGAGTCCCAGTGGAAATACCAAGTTCACATCACAAAACAATGTGTTTTGGCTGTGCCAAAAGGTGAGTGTGCTTGGGGGAGGGGAGGGTAGGAAGTGAACCCAGAGGTCTCTGCCTTGGAGCTTGCATAAGGAATGGGCACTGCTTGATCGTGAGGGCTGCTTCCAGGCCTGAGCCCCTGCCTCCGTACAAGGCTGTTGGTTGTGTTCACTTCACTGTATTCTGTACCTCAAGTATATTCTTCCATCTCTCGCTTGTCCTACTGAGCTTGGAGAGGGAAGGAAGGTGATTTCCTATGAGCTAAGGTTGTAGGAAGAGCCCTGCTGTCTGATTGTTCCTGCCTGAGTGGGGTGCTCAGTTCTGGCTGTGCTGAGTCTCCAGCTTGGAGGCCTTTTCTCTGTCCATTGCCCTGAGACGTGTCAGCAGACCCTTCACAAGTCCAGTGTGGGCTTGTGGGTGGGCTGCTCCCTTTCTTTCCATGCAGGGCAGTGGCTTTGTCAGCCCAATTCCTGCTGACAGGCATCCGGAGTCAGGCAGCGGTGGGGGAAAGGGAGCTGGACAGGAGCATGGCTGAGTTACCAATCAGAGTATCTCTTGCTGGATGTCAGCAAACACTGCCTGACACACTGTGCTTGTAGCAGCTCCTGCCTCCTTCTGGCCCACACCCCAAGGCCATGCAGCAAGGAGCCTGCTTTTGGGAGTCTCCTGGTGGGGAGGATGGCTCTGCTGCTTTCTTCCTGTTCTGCAGAGGTATCCTGTCTTAGAGGACCACAATCTGAAAGCTGGTGGGATTGTAGTAGAAGCCTTTGCGGAGGTGGAAGGGGTCAGATGGGGAGGGTCCACTTTAGTCTCAAAGCACAAAGTGATGCCTCTCCTCTGAGCAGGGGCAGTATGGGGCTTTTGTCCTTCTGCTGTGATTTGTGGCTGTGCTGGGGGTGGCTGAGCTGCCCACTGTGCACCTGGCACAAATGAAATAAAATGTACAGATGGACTCATCCCCATCCCACCAGAAGGATGGGGGACAGCTCCTGGAGGTGGTGGAGGATGCTAATGCAGATAGGTTTGGAAGAGCCACGTGCATGCTCTCTTGGCCCCACAGCCCTCCAGCTCTGACACTGCTGTGAGTCAAGTGTGGCTTAGTGAGATTTTCCATCTCTACTGCTGCATGGGCAGGGCTGGGTGAGGCTGCGGGGCTGAGAGATTCCTCTCTGAGTGCTGGGTGGGAATGCAGGGTTAGTCATGGGGAAGAAGGGGTGTGTGTGGGCAGGCATATAGAACTCCTCTTGCTGCTCCCTCCACTGGGTACAGCAGGGCTGGGTGTTACAGCTGTGTGCCCACTGAATTTTGAGAGCTGGCAGCAGCCCTGGGGTGTGCTTAAGGTGGAGAGCGTGAAGCTGGGTGTAAGGAAGGGCTTGCTCCCACTTTGTCCTGAAGCTGCTCCCCCCACTGTTCCCCTGGAGCTGGAAGGGCTCAGGTGGCTCTGGGTGCTGCTCCCAGTGCTGGATTTACTGTTAATGTGATGCAGTGTGTAAACAAGCTGGCCAGTACCAACTAGCATGGCTCTGTGCTGTGCTTGGGATCTGCTCTCATAGCTGGAGGGCGTGTGGCATCTGTACTGCTGTGTGGTCACATCTCGCTCTGTCCCCTCCCCAGGTCTGTCTGGGAACCCGTCTGACCTGGAGAAGAGGAGGCAGGTGTTCGGCCAGAACTTCATTCCTCCCAAGAAAGCCAAGACGTTCCTGCAATTAGTGTGGGAGGCACTCCAGGACGTCACCCTGATCATATTGGAAATAGCAGCCATAATCTCCCTGGGGCTGTCGTTCTACCATCCGCCGGGTGGCGACAATGAATGTGAGTTCTGGATTCCCCCCTGTGTGGAGGGACAAAATCAGGGGACCCATGGGGTAAGCTGCAGTGCCTTTGGGCTGTCCTGCTTCTGCTCAGCCTTGATGTGGTGACTTCTTCCCACCCATCCATAATGGAGGGATGGGCACTGATGGGTGTGTGGGTGCAGTGTCACTGCAGCCTTGCTCACGGCTGCTCCTTGCTGGTCCTCATGGATGCTCACACCAGGGGTCTGATGGCCACTGTTGGGTGATGCTTTGTGATTTGGAGCACAGTGGAATGAGGCTGACTGCCTATGAGTGCCTCCCCCAGATCGCAGAGTCACCGAATCACAGGGGCTGGAAGAGACCTTTAAAGATCATTCAGTCTAACCCCCCTACCAAAGCAGGTTCTTTTCAATGGGTTGGGAGCAGCCTCTCTGGGCAGCCTGTTCCAGTGTTCATTAACTCTGACAGTAAAGAAGTTGTACCTTGCATTAGTTTGGAATTTCCTGTACTCCAGTTTGTCTGTTTCCCCTTCTTCTGCTGCTTGTCACCAGACCCCATCAACTTGACTCTCACACTTTAGGTATTTATGTGATGAGATGCCCCCTCAGCCTTCTCTCCTCCAGGCTGAGCAACTCCAGGGCTCTTAGCCTTTCCTCCTGCAGGAGATGCTCTGGGCCTTTTAAAATCATCTTTGTCACCCTCCATTGGGCTCTCTCTAGCAGTTCCCTCTGTGCCTGGACTAGGAGCACGACACGGCACAGTGCTCCAGATGTGGTCTCCCCACATCGAGATGTGACAGCCACTCCCCCAGATTTCCATGCTCTGTGTGGTGTGGCCCAGGATACCACTGGCTGTCTTGGCCACCAGAGCATGCCGTGGGCTCATGGTCACCCTGTTGGCCCCCAGAACCCCCAGATCCTTCTCTCAAGAGCTCCTTTCCAGCCACTCAGCTCTGGCAGATCTGGCAGTGCTCCTCACAGCTGTGAGAATGCCCCATGGTAGCTGAGCCATGCCATAGGGCAGTTCCTTTTTTCCCCCTCTGTACAATGTGTTCTCCTCTCTGGTGGCAGTGTGCGGGCAGTCGTCAGGTGGTGTGGAGGATGAGGGCGAGGCACAGGCTGGCTGGATCGAGGGGGCGGCCATCTTGTTTTCAGTCATCATCGTGGTGCTGGTGACCGCCTTCAATGACTGGAGCAAAGAGAAGCAATTCCGTGGCCTCCAGAGCCGCATCGAGCAAGAGCAGAAGTTCACAGTGATCCGCAGAGGGCAGGTGATCCAGATCCCTGTGGCAGAGATCGTGGTGGGAGATATTGCACAGATCAAGTATGGTGAGTGCAGTGAGGGTGGCCTGATTTCCCCCCCCACAGCATGTGGAGGTTGGGACCGATGGGATGGAGCTTTGCAGCTTCAGCAGGATGATTGGAACTGAAGTCAGCGTGTGGCTCTGAGCTGCTCCAGCACTGGCCATGTCCTTGTTGCAGATCATGTCCCTAGCAAGGGGTGATCTCAGTGCAGCCCTTGTGCAAAGCAAGGCCCTGCTCCTTGCTCACCCAGTGCTTGTTCCCTGCAGCTCCCATCAGGAATGAGGGTTTTCCTGTGGGGTGCTGACTTTCACCTGGAGCTTTCTTCTGCCTCTATAGTTGTATGTTCCTGGAGTGGTTTGGATGCACTGAGGCTTTTCTGATTCATTAAAAGCAAACATGGCGCAATGCCTGATGGAGTGAAAGGCCTCAAAACTAATGCCTGTATGCATAAATGAACTGTTGGAGATCAGTGCTTAATCCCCAGCCCTTAATTCTCTAAATTGGGATAAATTTCTTGAGCACTGTTGCCAATAGAGTTCATGCTTGGGTGCACCAGACAGGGATGCTGCAGCTGGATGGATTAGGACCAGTGCTTCTCTGTGCTCCTCTCCTAGGTGACCTCTTGCCAGCAGATGGCATCCTGATCCAAGGGAATGACCTGAAAATAGATGAGAGCTCACTGACTGGAGAGTCTGACCAAGTGAAAAAATCACTTGATAAAGATCCCATGCTGCTGTCAGGTGAGGCTGCTCTTCCATTTAAGTCCCAGAGCTGCTAGTGTGGCATTTAGAATTGCTGAATTGATCAGGATGCGATCCTGAGCATCTCTTTGCTGCTAGGTTGTGGCTTCCAGCCCTGGAGCAGCTCTGTACCATGAGAGATGTGGGGATGGCAGCAGGGCCTTTGCCCGCAGCCCCGTGTTGCAGGGGCTGCTGTGGTGGCTGCTGAGGCTGCAGATATCCCAGAGAGGAAACCTTAACTGACATGAGGTTTTAGGGGTGGCGGGGGTCCCGTGCTGTGTCCTTTCTCACCATGCCTTCCTGCTGTACCAGGTACCCATGTAATGGAGGGCTCTGGACGGATGGTGGTGACTGCAGTGGGAATCAACTCCCAGACAGGAATTATCTTCACTCTGTTGGGGGCGGGAGAAGGGGATGAGGAAAAGAAGGTGAAGAAAGGTAAGGAGATCTCCTAAACCTGCTTCTTCCCACCTGTTGCCTTTCTCCCTTCCCTCGGAAGCATCTGCCAGTATGTGACAAGTCCTATCTACAGCAATGGGATATGGTTATGCATTAGTGCATGTGACGCAGACAGGTATGGTGTGCTCTCAGAGCAGCGTGGGTTGTGCTGCAACAGAACAGCCCTTTGTGCACTCACATCTCTGCTTTCCAGCTTGTTTTGGTCACAGCTCCACCTCTCTTGTCCAGCCAGCTGCAGCCTGCAGTTGAAGGCTGGGTGGGAGTCACGAACTGGAGGAGAATGGGACTGGGGGCGATACTGTGCAGTGCTTTGTAGGGAGCACGTCATCCACTCTGTGGTGGAAGGGTGAGTTCTGGCTGCCTGCAGGATGCCAGCAACCCATTCTGCGCTGTCAGGACTTGGCTGAAGATTTCTGTTGGCATCTCAGTTGCCTGGGCCATGAGGACGGGAAGTGGGCATGGAGGGACCTGTGCCTGGTAGGTGAGGAAAAGGAGAGCAGACAGCTGAGATGTCCCTGATCGTGCTGGAATGTGAATGCTTTCCTGCCTCAGCTCTGCCCTCTTGCTGCCCCATGCCAGTGCTTCTTGATCACAAAGGATCCCAAGCTTGTGTCAGTGTGATCCAGGCTGGGGCAGCTGAGGAGATGGGATCACGAAGAAAGAAAGTTGTTGGAGGTAACAGCAGTGTGCTTGAGATCCAGGCTTGATGTTGTCCTTGTCAGGCTACGTTGCTTGATCCCACAGCAAACCTAGCTATGTGTCCAGTGCAGGGACCTTGCAGACCTCAATTTGGGAGTAAAAGTTGGGAAAGGGAGTGCTTCCCTGACTCATTTCTTGCTGTGCTGCTGGGGAGGAAAAGAGAGAGGGAGAAACCAGGTCTCTGGTGTATAAACAGCTTTATCATGTGCTGCTCGTTTAGATAACAGCAGCCTTGCTCTTCCCATATTACGGAGGCCCATTGTGATCCCAAAATGAGGACCTTGCCTGCTGCAGACCTGGGGGTAGTGCTCTGCCCCGTGTAGTGCTGCCCATTGTTGGGGAAGATGAGTGTGAATTATCTCATGCTGTGTGGAGATCAGGTTCTGCTGGTGGCTTCTCCTTATTGGTCTGAGATGCCCTGGCAGCCTGCAGAGTTCTAGTGGGGTTTATAGGGGGTGCTTTGCAGTCGGGTGTGTCTGAAGTGGTGGGTTGAGGGTGCTGGGAGCTCCAGCCCCTTGCCACGCTGGGGTTCAGGATCACCTCTGGCAGGTGAGATGAGCTGTCTAGGGTCCCCACATTCAATGCCCAATAGCGGTGAGTCTGCAGCACAGGTGCTGCTGGAGCAGTGTGTGCAGCCCCTTGGTGGAGGGCTAACCCTTCCCATTCCTCCGTCTGCTCCGTGTGCTCAGCCCTGCACCCTTTCTCTCTTTGAACAGGTAAAAAAACCGGAGCCCCTGAAAATCGAAACAAAGGTAACTAGTCTCTCCATCCTTTGAATCAGCACCACACTAACTACCAAACATTCCTCCTTCCTTCTTCTCATGAGTCTGTGCTCTTTGCTGCTCTGGTGGGACTCTCATCTCATTGTCCTGGGAGAGGGTGCAGTGGTCCCACTGCTCCAGCACAATGGGATCAATGCCCTGTGGCCTCTGCCTGGGACAAAAAAGACTTTGTGCAGGGAGGACAGACCCCTTCCTGGCAGAGCATCCCTTGGTGCAAAGCATGTCCCTATGGATATGACCTGGTGGCTCTGAGGCATTTGTGCTGCTCCTGCAGGGTGTGTGTCTGGGCATCGTGGGGCCCTCCCTCCCTGTCCCTCATTCTGCTTTCTTTCCTGTCAGATGCATCTGGGTGCTTGTTTTGTCTGTGTTTTTGTAACTGTGGAAGTGTCAGGGCAGCTTGGGGCTGTCTCTGACCATTGACCAGTGGCTGTGAGGAAGGGATGGGTCCTGGAGCCTTTGGGTTGGGCCTGCTGCTCCCTTTGCTCCACTGTCCCTCTGCACGCCTCCCAGCTGGGCTGGGACCTTCAGCTGAGGGAGGCCACGGAGCTCAGCTATGGAAGCCTGGCTTTCTCAGGTCCTAAAAGTGTAATGGACAGTTTGGGGCTGGGACTGTGTGAGCTGGTTCACTCCTCTTCCAGCTCCATTGGAATGCCTAACTGGTCCCCCTCCATCTCAATCCTTCCAGCGTTCCTGTGTGAAATGGATTCCTTCCCCAGAAAGGCTTTAGAGAGGGCATTAAACCATGGAAGGAAGAGGGGTGCAGAGAAGAGAGAAGCCCTCTCTCAGCTTGACACACCATGTTGCAGCTGGGGTGGGGTCTGCTGGTGCTCTTGGAGCTGCTTTGGGGCAAACCCAGCGAGCTCCTCTTCTGCTGCAGGGTGTGAGGCTGCTGTGAAGAGGTTGGAGACATCCTGCCTGTGCCCGGCAGCCAGGCCAGGGATCTCTGGCAGCACCACTGTGACCTGTAGCCAGCATCAGCCCCAGGACTCTTCCTGCCCTGCTAGGGCATGGGTCGATGAGGCAACAGGGCTCTGGGACGAGAGGTTTCCATGTGCACGGATGTGTGTGTCATGGAGAATGGTTTGTGCTCTGGGTTTTTTCTCTCTCCCACCACCATATTTTTCAGTGGTTTCCTTCAGGTCTCCCTGGTCTCTCTCCTACTCACACGTGGTGTCTTATTTTGCCCTGGGGCTGTAGCTAAAACTCAGGATGGTGTGGCCTTAGAGATCCAGCCGCTGAAGAGCCAAGAAGGGGTGGAAAATGAGGAGAAGGAGAAGAAGAAGGTGAAGGTACCCAAGAAGGAGAAGTCTGTACTACAAGGGAAGCTGACGCGTCTGGCAGTCCAGATTGGGAAGGCAGGTGAGCCATCACCCTGGAGTTCTTGCTGGAAGTGGTACAGTGGGAGGGGGCTGTTTGCTGCCTGCCATCCCTCTGTCCCCTCACCTGTTGCTTGGCATCTTTTTCTAGGGCTGATCATGTCGGCCATCACAGTGATCATCTTGGTGCTCTACTTTGTCATTGACACCTTTGGGGTGCAGGGTCGGCCCTGGCTGGCAGAGTGCACCCCCATCTATATCCAGTACTTCGTCAAGTTCTTCATCATTGGTGTCACTGTGCTGGTGGTGGCTGTGCCCGAAGGGCTCCCATTGGCGGTCACCATCTCCCTGGCCTACTCAGTGAAGGTGAGACCAGTAGGGAGGTGCATGGGAACTGTTGAATCTCACAGCCTGAACCACTGATCACCTGAGGCAAGCACTGAGTCAGCTGTGGGAGCACAGGTGAAGGCAATGTACCTGTGTGACCATAAGGGGTGGGGTCTGGCTTCACCTCTCCCAGACCCCATTTAAGGGCTGACCAGCACTGGGGAAGGATCTCTTTCTGGAGATCACTCCTTTGAAGTTTCCTATCATGAGCCTAGGACATGGGTGAGCATTTTTTCCCTTTATTTTGGCTGTCTCTTTTCCATCACAGTGATCTAACTGTACCATCTATAAAACGTCTTGGCTATAATACCATTTGGTATTATTCATTGTGTTAACCTCATGCCTCACAGGAGGTGACAGGTATGGAGAAGTATGATGGGGGAGTTCAGGCTTTTGGTTTTAACTTTGCTGATCGTGCTACAGAAAATGATGAAGGACAACAACCTTGTAAGACACTTGGATGCTTGTGAGACCATGGGTAATGCCACCGCCATCTGTTCAGACAAGACCGGCACACTCACTATGAACCGAATGACTGTGGTGCAGGCCTATGTGGGGGATACCCACTACCGCCAGATCCCTGACCCCGAAGCCATCCTGCCCAAGGTCCTGGACCTCATTGTCAATGGCGTTGCCATCAACTCTGCCTACACATCCAAGATCCTGGTGAGTTTGCTCTTTGCAGTTGCAGCCTTATGGCTGTATTGATGGCCACCACTGGCCATCAGTACTACTTCTGTCCCGCTGTGTCCTGCAGTGCCCAGGTTTGACATTGCTTTTCCTTTTCCCTTCTCCTCCAGCCACCAGAGAAGGAAGGAGGGCTTCCCCGACAAGTGGGGAACAAGACAGAGTGTGCCTTGCTGGGCTTTGTGCTGGACCTGAAGCAGGATTATCAGGCTGTGCGGAACGAGGTGCCAGAGGAGAAGCTGTACAAGGTGTACACCTTCAATTCGGTGCGCAAGTCCATGAGCACAGTGCTCAAGAACAGTGATAACAGCTTCCGCATGTACAGCAAGGGAGCCTCTGAGATCATCCTCCGCAAGTAATTGTCCCCCTATGCTCTTCTGGACCCTCTCTGCAGCCCACCTGCCCCATGGACTTCAAGCTCTCAATGCAGCGTTGAGCTGTTCTAGGGGGCTGCAGGGTGAAGGGTGCCCAGCACTTAGGGAGGGGGGAAGGAAAGGGTGAGAGCATCAGGATATGCTGCCCCCTAGGTTAGGGGTACCGTGTGAGAGGGTTGTGCTTATTTTCCAGATGGGAAGACTGAGTGATGGAAGGAATGGGGATTGCTGAGCAGGCAGTGTGCCGCAGGCAGTGTGCCACAGGCAGTCTCCCTTACCTTTTTGTCCTGGTTCTGTGTTAGGTGCACCAAGATCCTGGACAAGAATGGTGACCCCCGGGTGTTCAAAGTGAAGGATCGGGATGAGATGGTGAAGAAGGTGATTGAGCCCATGGCATGCCATGGGCTGCGGACCATCTGCCTGGCCTTCCGTGACTTCCCTGCTGACACTGAGCCCGACTGGGACAGTGAGAATGAGATCCTGTCTGATCTGACCTGTATCGCTGTGGTGGGAATAGAGGACCCTGTGAGGCCAGAGGTACTGTGACCCCTGTGTGACCCTGACAGCCCCTGACGCAGCCCTGCTCCTAGTCCAGGAGTCTCTCTTCCTGATTCTTAATGGCATGAGCCCCTTACAAAAGCATGAGCGTCTCCTGTGCATCTGTTCCCAAAGTGCCCCATGCTATTGTGTCCTGGCATTGCGCTTCCATGCACAGGTAGAAGGACCTGGTGGCAGCCTGCTTCCACTCAGACCCCCCTCTGAGGGGGGAGGGCTCCAGGGCTCTTTGCATGAGTCTGACTGGCTCCATGTGCAGTCGCTAGGTGCAGGGAGGCACCGGGCAGGAGTGATGAGAATGCTGGAGAGGGCAGGACTGACCAGCTGGTTTCCTCACCTTGCAGTTCGCTGCCCCTGTTCCCCTCTGCCATGGGGTGCCAGACCGGCATCTGACCTAACACAATCAGCCTTCTGCTACCTGTCTCTTAACTGCATTTTGGAGTTTGCCCCTATGTTTCTGCCTTTCTTGCATCTTTTCCTTATTAGATGTTCAAGTATCTGGGTTTGGGAATTGTATTACGCGTGTCCTGTCTTCACTGACTCTGGAGGTCATGATTCAATTTGTGAATTTCTCACCAGTGTCCTCTTGCCCCACCACTCTGTAATAGATAAATCCATTTATACAACAACATGCTGCAAGAACAGCTCAGGGTTGGGGTGGGCAAAATGCTCCTGTTTGAGTGGATTGCCTGGCTGTGCCTAATGGTCAGGTGAAGGCAATGAGGTTCCCTTCCCTTGGGGCAGGGGTTGGGGGGCTGCTCTGAACAAGGCTGCGAGGGCAGGAGCAGGAGGATTCTCCATCCCTCAGGGATAAGGGGATGAGCTGGTTCTGGGTGGTACTTGTTGGTTCAGCATCTTGTCCCACACCTGAGCCATGGATGGATGTAGATGGCTCATGGCCCCACTGAGACCATTGCCTGAGCGTTCTGTCATCCCCAGGTGCCAGATGCCATCTTGAAGTGTCAGCGTGCAGGCATCACTGTCCGCATGGTGACTGGGGACAACATCAACACCGCCCGTGCCATTGCCACCAAGTGTGGCATCCTGCTGCCTGGAGAGGACTTCCTGTGCTTGGAGGGGAAGGAGTTTAACAGGCTCATCCGCAATGAGAAGGGCGAGGTGGGTGATCAGCCCTGCTGTGGAGTGTCGGGGTGCTTTGAGGGTCACACTCCTGTGAGGCAGGAGGCATTTGGAGGTCCCTGTGCCTCCTCATGCCCACCCTGTCCTGCAGGTGGAACAGGAACAGCTGGACAAGATCTGGCCCAAGCTGCGTGTGCTGGCTCGTTCATCCCCAACAGATAAGCACACGCTTGTCAAAGGTGGGTGTGTGCCTGCTCCTGGGGCTCACCACATCTCCCCAAAGTCCTCTGCACTGCTCTGCACATCTGCTTTTTGCAGTTTTATCTCTGCTGGAGCCTGCCCTCAGAGCAATGATCTCTGTGCTTCTTGTCCCCTGTTACAGGAATTATTGACAGCACTGTTGGAGACCAGCGGCAGGTGGTGGCTGTCACCGGGGATGGGACCAATGATGGCCCTGCTCTGAAGAAAGCTGATGTTGGATTTGCTATGGTACAAAGGGCAGTGGGTTTGCCAGCGGTGCTCCCTGGCTTCTGGGAGACTTTTTGGCCTTTGCTTTCTGGAGAGAGGAACTGAGGACCTATTTGGTTGTTCTGAACACTTAAATTCTCTCTGGAGTGGTCAAACTCTTTCCAAATCTTTCTTAAGGGCTTAAAATTGAGAAATAAATGTCTCTGGATGTTGGAGAGAGTTCTCAGGAACCTTCTAGGATTGTTATCAAACAATTGGAAAATAGTCCTCCAGTAGTCTGGGTTGGAGTGGGTTTCTCTGACCCACAGCAGGGGGACAGTGTCATGCTGGTGGTGGCATGGCACTGGGAAGGATCTTGTGCGTTGGTTTATCTCTGCAGCTGTGCATCAGGCTCATAATGGACAAGTCAGATTCCAGGCACAGAGCTAGTGCTGACTTAAGAGTTGATTTACAGTGTGGGAAACCTGATCTAATCTGCTTTGCCCTACCTGAAGGAACCAACAAACAAGTGTTGAGGGGTGTAACTGCTTTCCTATGGATTGTTCAAGTTTAAATCTGTGAGCAGGAGCCAGCTGCTGGACAGAGCCTGATGTTTGCCCATGCAGGGGACAGCAGGAGTTATAGATTGAAATGCAGTTCTGGAGACTGTGGAGGAATAGCAGAAGGCTGTCTTTGGGAACTGTGCAAGAGGGCTGTGTGCCCCCATGTGTGGGTTCAGACCCTGACCATTGGGCTTTGCTTGCATCCCCCCCCAGAGCAGCAATCAAACAGCCACCTTGTGCTGCTCTGCCCAGCTTCTCTCTGAAGCTAGTGACCTGGGATTCCCATTTAAGACAGGTCTTGCAAATCTCAAGAGAAGGGAAAACCTTGCAGTATGTTGCAGGGTGTGTTTGATACGCTGCAGCTTCTGGAAAGAAGCAGCATTGCAGGGCTGGGTGTGGATCTTGTCCTGTGACTTACCCCTGCCCACTTCCTCCCTGGCCCTTAAAGGGTATTGCAGGCACTGATGTTGCAAAGGAGGCTTCGGATATCATCCTGACAGATGACAACTTCACCAGCATTGTCAAGGCGGTGATGTGGGGTCGCAATGTCTATGACAGCATCTCCAAGTTCCTGCAGTTCCAGCTGACTGTTAACGTGGTGGCTGTCATCGTGGCTTTCACGGGTGCCTGCATCACGCAGGTATGGGGCTGCTGCTCTCAGCAGGAGGAGAGTGGAGCACCTTGCAAAATAGATGTGAATGCAAGCTGATCTAGTTGGTATGTCGTATTCTCTGTGCTCTCCCTGCAGGATTCTCCCTTGAAAGCCGTGCAGATGCTGTGGGTGAACCTGATCATGGACACCTTTGCCTCCTTAGCCCTGGCCACAGAGCCCCCATGTGAGTCCCTGCTGCTCCGCAAGCCATATGGCCGCAACAAGCCGCTCATCTCCCGCACCATGATGAAGAACATCCTGGGGCATGCCGTCTATCAGCTGACTATCATTTTCACGCTGCTTTTTGTGGGTGAGCTTTGAGACACCAAGAAAATGTGGGGAGAGGGTAGAGGGAAGGAGCAGACTGCCTGCAGTCCCTCACTCGTGTCAGGGGCTGCTCATTTTGAGCTGTCACTCAGAAACCCCATGTTGGCCAGCACAGAGCTGGAAATGGTGGTGGAGGACTTATGTTAGACTTATTAGGACTTACATTCGGACTTAATTAGAGGACTCATGCTGAGTGCATATGTCAGTTTTGTACCTCAGTGGCTAGTGGTTTTGGCCAGGAAAGCAAATTTTCTGCATTTTTATGGCTTTTTTAAGGGAATGAAGGTTCAGTGGGGCTGGTGTGGGAGAGTCCAGCTGGGTCACGAGGTCTTCACTGAGAGCCTGAGTCTCAAATTCTGCCTCCACCAGCGTGGAGAAGATGAGATCCTTTTCTCCCTGCCCGTGTCCCACCCTAAAATCCCTTGTCTGCTTAGGGGAGAAGCTGTTTGACATTGACAGCGGCCGGAATGCCCCATTGCATTCCCCACCCACCGAGCACTACACCATTGTCTTCAACACCTTTGTCATGATGCAATTATTCAACGAGATCAATGCGCGCAAGATCCATGGAGAGAGGAATGTCTTTGAGGCCATCTACCGCAACCCTATCTTCTGCACTGTGGTGCTGGGGACATTTGCAGCCCAGGTGAGGCTGCATTTGAGCAGAGCAGGGGGAAAGGGATGGATGGTGGGTCTGGGAGGGGACAGTGATGCAGGGAGGACCTGCGTGTACTGCAGTTCCTCTCCACAACTCTGTTCTTTCCCCTTATTCTCCATCATGTTCTCAGTGACCCCAAACCTGACATCTAGGGGCTGGAGTGACTTGGGGGGTTCTGGGGCTAGCCAGCCAGCATGCACCTCTGGTGACCTTACTGGCCTAGATGGGAGGCTCCAACCCTCATCTCAGGGATTGGGAGAAGATTCGAGGGTCTGGAGGACCATGATTACTGAGCATTGTAGCCCTCTAAGCTCCCAGTGTATGACTTCTACTCTCCTGTGCTGTAGATCATCATTGTGGAGTTTGGTGGGAAGCCGTTCAGCTGCTCTGGGCTCACCCTGAGCCAGTGGTTCTGGTGTATTTTTATCGGAGTGGGAGAGCTCCTCTGGGGCCAGGTAAGAGACAGCGTACATGAAAACCAAACAGCTGTTCCTCCATGCCCTGTTGTAACCTCAGCCAAGCCTGCCTTTCCTTCTCCGCTGCTTCAGTGCTCGTCTTCTCCCCAGCATTTATTTAAGACTGGGGATGGTAATAGTCCATTGCTACCCCGTGCCAGCAGGGAGGAGGCTGCTGGTAGACTCCACACTCCCTCCCCACTTGCCTGAGGTGGGGTGTCTCAGCTGAGCTGCTCTCCGTGCTTCTCCCCAGCTGATCTGCACAGTCCCCACCAGCCACCTGAAGTTCCTCAAGGAAGCTGGGCACGGCATCACCAAGGAGGAGATCCCAGAGGAAGAGCTGCCAGAGGATGTGGATGAGATTGACCACGCTGAGATGGAGCTGCGGCGTGGGCAGATCCTGTGGTTCAGGGGTCTCAACAGGATACAGACGCAGGTAATGTGAGGCAGTGGGTCCTGTGTGGCTTTCTTCTCTTTCTTTTCCTCCAGGGACTCCATCTGGAAAGAGGTGACAGCCACTGCTCAGAGGATGCCATTGCCTCCTGGGCCCCCACCACCTGTACCTTTCTGGGTCTGTCCCAGAAACTAGGAAACTAGGTTTTGGGAAACCAGATCAGCCTGACTTTCTGGGGCAGCCGTGGGGCATGCAGGGGGTGCTACAGGTCCTGCTCTGGCACAGAATGTGCCTGATGGGCACCTCGCTGGTAGCAGAGCAGTGCTGGAGCCGCAGGGATCAGCCCCGTGGAGCTACAGCATGGAGCACCAAGTTCTCTCCTGCTCTGCTCTTGGCGGTTTTACAGCAGGGGGCTGTCTTCCACTCAGGCTGATGCAAGTCTGGGATGCCTGGGGAAGGTGTATTCCTCTTTGCCAGAAGGCTGCTGGTGCTTCTAAGAGCTGACTGTGCTCTGAGCTCAGCTGCCCAGCCCTGGGGCTCTGGACCTTAGGCTGAGCTTGGCCCCCTCACTCCCTCCCAGCAGAGCCCTGCTCCAAGGGGATGGCTGAGGGTGAGCATTGTCTCTTGCCGCCCTTGTGGGGGACTCTGCCAGCTGTCCTGCTCTGTGCCTGCTCTTCTTGGCCCTGCAGCAGGGGAAGGAAGGAGAATTGGTTAATATAGTTTCTGCAGCTGTTGTTAGTTTCTGACTTTTTCTTTTTTCCCCTAAAGGTGTGTTTTGTTGTTGTGGTTTTTCCTTACCCTGCCTCCCTGGTGTTTGGCTGCTTGGGGCAGAGAGAGCTCCTGCAGTGAGGTCTCTGCTGTTCTTCCCTTGAGGGCCAGGATGGAGCTGCCTCATGGAGCAAAACTGCAGGTCTTGGGGCTGCTGCATCACCCTTTATTCCCACTTCTTAGGTCTTGAAACATAACGAGTCAACTGAAGTGGCTCAAGTTCAGGGACTGGAGCTAGCATGGCAGCTGCCTTGTGCTGCATTAGCTTGGCTTTGTGATGTTGCCCTGAGATTTCAAAGTGAAGGGCAGTGCTGGCAGGTGCTAGCTGCCCCTGGGAGTCCTGGGTCAGGTGAGGAAGCAGTCCCAATGTCCTGGTTAGGTATAGACAGCCAGAAGCCAAGCACACTGCTGGCTCTGTATCTGAGCTTTGTGCCTGTGGGCTCTGGATTCTCTCTTCTGTAAGCTGTGGTGGACCTGTTGCAGTGCCTAGGAGCATAATTCTTCACTGCAACTGCTGGAAAATCCTGAGACCTTTTGAGTGTGTCTTTTGTGCCTGTGGTGTCCCACATACCAGGTGGAGCTGCAGCAGTTCAAACCTGAGCATTTCTGGGGAATCTGTCCCCAGCTGGCATGCCTTAAACAGGCTGTGTTCCTTCTGTCCAGCCAGGTGTGCTGGGGAGGGCTCAGACTGGGCAAGGACCATAGCAGGGTGTGAGGTGAATGAGAGCTGCACTTGGGTCTGGAGAAAAGTGTCCCCAGGGGAGCAGCAAGGGGCTGGCACGGGGCAGGTGACAGCCAAGAGGACATGAGTCAGGGAAGCCTCTGGGCACTGCTTGGTCCCTACTGCCCCAGAGTGTGCCATGGATGCAGTGTCTTGGCTGTTTCCCTGCCCACTCTACGAGCTCCACTTCTAGGCCCTGTTTTAGTCTGGGAGAGAGACTGGAATGCATAGAATCCTATGGCCCTGTGTACATGCTGCACTTCAGGACCCAGTCCTGTGGGGCTAGAGACCACAAACTCTTTCCCAGTGCAGTTTTCCAGGCTGCCAGCTCACATCTCTGCTGCCCTCTCTCTGTCTCTGCTCGTCCTGCAGCTCGGGGGATGACCTGGGCTGCTTCCTGTGCCACCCTTGGCCTCCTGTCTCGGTTGTGGAATGAACCCTAACCGTCTCACACCCATGAGGACTGGAAACCCACCTTCCTTCTGCCCCTGTGCACTGCCCAAACCCATGTGGGTTTGCATGAGTGCAGCCTGGGGGTTGGGGTGCTCTCTCATCCTTCCTTCCCTACCTCTCCATCCTTCTTCCTTCCTATCCCTGTGTGTCTGCCCCAGTCCCGCTCCCTCTGTCCCTGACCCCTCTCCCTGTTTCTGGCTGGGGCGATGCTATCTCACTCTCTGATTCTTTGCAGATGGACGTAGTTTACACATTCCAGACCGGCGCCTCCTCTTTGCAGGGAGCCCTCAGGAGACAGCCTTCCATCGTGAGCCAGCACCACGATGTAAAAAATGTTTCTAGCCCAACCCATGTAGCTATTTCCTCCGTCAATTCTACTCCCACCACTTCTGCTGTTGCTGCTGCTGCTGCATCTCCTCCTGCGGGCAGTGAGTGATAGTCTATTACAATGCATGACTTCTAATAACCACAGAGCACTGCACAATGTGACCCAGCCTGCTTTCTTTCCCTCTGACCCACTGTTTTCTAAAGTGAAGGATGGGATGGGAGATGGTGTTTGTTTATTTACTTAAGAAAAAACAACAGACTATTGAGTCTTTAACAAGTTGGTGATACTTTTTGGTCCTTCCCTCACCCCATTCCTTGTCGCTTTCTTCTTTTTCACCTCTTCTCCTTTGCAGGACTGATATATGCATCTGCCCTCCTGAGAAGGAGAGGGTAGGGGTAGGTGCAAAATTGGTGGTTCTGGCTGAGAGACCCATGCATTTCTGAGCAACTCAGAGCACTGCTGTGAGAAGGGAGTAGTGTTTGTGCCCAAATGCTGCTAGTTCTTTGCAGCATGACTCTGCCCAGTGCCAGGAGCTGGTGGAGAGGTTGCTTTTCTAGAGCCCTGCATTTGGAAGTTAAGTGACCTCAGCCCTTCCCATAGCAGTCAGTGCACTGTTGGGGCTGGCTGGGCTGTGGGGCTGTGCTGCCTGCATGCTCTCTGCCTCTTGTGTGTGTCAAAGGGGTTTGCTCCCCACCATGCTCAGTGGTGCAGGAGCAGTTGGGTGCTCCACTTTGCTCACCCGCAGCCTCACTGAACCGCACTGATTCAGTGAGCAGCCTCCCTACCCAGGGTTAACCTACATGCCTTGTGAGATGGGGCAAAGGGCTACCTGGGGTACTCACACTCCCAAGGGCCCCACAGAGCCCAGTCTTGAGGCTGGAGAAAACCTTAGGTTGTGCACATGTGTAGCAAGTAAGGATAAGTGTGAATGCTGCCACCATAGTGAGGAATGCACCTAAGTGTGTACCCAGCTCTGCAGGGGATGGCACAGGCGCTTTGCCTGTCCCTTGGTGGCCCCATGCAGCAGCTCAGCAGGGTTGGACTGGCTGCTCCATTCTGTGCCTGCAGCTTTCTGCATGCAAATGGAGGTGGAAAACATGGCTGGACAAAGCTGGATTTGCATCCAGCCATGTGTTTCCAGAGCAAAGCAAATCCTACTCTGTTAGAGTGTCCTCTGTTAGTTATGAGTGGTATTATGGCCCGCAAGCATGTGAGTGAGGATTCTGCCTGCAGAGCTGTAAGTAGTGCATCTTTCTCAGATAATTGGCTTTTTTATTGCACAGTCATTTTCCTTCTCCTCTTCTTATTAAAGAAAAACCCTAGGTGGCTTTTGAGCAGCTTTCGGACTCCAGTATTTATGCAGTGTGCAAGAGAAGAGAAAACTGGAGATTTTGTTTTCTCTCTATTTAGTTAACACTGATGCTTAAGTTTTGTTTCTGAAGCAGCACAGCTGCCTTCCGTTCCTGACTGCATCTCTGCACCACTGAGACACTCTGTCTGGAAGAAAACCTATTAGAGGGGTCTCAAGGCCTGGAGGTTTGATTGGGCAAAATCATAATGCAGGGTGTTTTTTTTTTGTTGTTGTTGTTCTCTTTTTTTTTTTTTTTTGCAGTTTATGGATTAATGTTCTCCCTATTATGCAGCAGGGGGATGGGTAATTTGGATAGCAAGTCTCCTGGGCAGCAAACAATTTCACCAACAGCTAACTCAAGTTGTTAAGTCTTCTCTCTGTTTTCTGTCTAGACTTTTTCTCTATTCCCTTTGCTGCTTTCCTTCCTTTCCTCTGAGCCTTCAGTTCCCTCTGTACAGATTAACAGTGTCTTGCTGTCTTCCACTTCTTTTCTGGGATGAGTTTTCCAGGGCTGGACCTCAGCAGTGCTGTGAGCTCTGTTGGGGCCAATGGAGGAAAAGGAGATCTCAGGAGTGCCCTCTGTGCGGTGGTTTGCAGAGCTCACCTTGTGTCTGGTTGGACCAGGTTTGGGGCCGTGTTGTGACACACTGTCCAGGAGATGTCACTACCACCTCAGTGTGCACAGTGGTTTTGCAGCTCTTTGTAGTGATGGTGTGAAATGAGAGTGAAGTGTAAACGTAGAGGTTATGTGAAGTTCTTTAAACAAGGGAACAGCTTGAATTAATCCTGCAACAGTTGTTTAAGAGGTGGTTAAATCAATGAGAGTATATGGGGAAAGTTGCTGTTCTGGCAGAGCAGGTGGTGTGGGGTGGCAGATAAGCTCCGGGCTCACCTGTACTACAAGTAGTGGGGAAGGGAGAGCTGTGAGCCTGCTCCTTGCTCTGCCAGAGCTTGTGCCCTGCTGTGCTGGCAGGCACTAAGGGACTCCTTAGCAGGGTTAGGCTGGTTCTCTGTGACTTTTACACACTGTGTTAGGGTAGTCAGTGCTTGCAGTTGCTCTTCTTGAGGTGCTGATGAAGTGCTGCATCATTGGTGTCAGTACCAGGTGGTCTGCCTTGTCTTGTGCATTCACACTAAATCCTCGCTGTATCTAGGATGTTGCTGTGGTTGCTAGTGCAGCAAACAGCTCTGAATCCATGTTCCCAGCCATGGAAATTTTGTTTTCATAGGCCAGCTGGTGCTCCAGCATCATGGTGGTACTTCCTCATGAGTGTCTGTCACTCAGCCCAAGGGCTCCATGCTTGCTCATTTGTTTCTAGCTAGGATGTGCTGCATCTGTGGGGATGCCCCGGTATGGGGAAGGTGTGTGTCATTCTGAGCCTGATGTGGAGTGGACTCAAAAGCACATCCCATGTGCTGAGGGAACCCTGGAGCATTGTGCAGGTAAACCTCCAGAGTTTCAAGCATGAGAGCCTGTAGGGTAAATAATCCCCAAGGATGGTACTCGAAAATAGTATGGAAGATGGCATATTTCAGTAGGTCTATATAGATGGCACACAGATAGGAAGAAAAAGAGGGTGGCTCACCTTTAGGAAGGCAAGGCTTGCTGTAGACTCCACATGGGAGGGATCTCCAAGAAAAGATCCTTCCCTGGTGGTGGTCAGCCCTTAAAATGGGGTTTGGGAGAGGAGCCAGGCTCCACCCCTTCCAATCACACAGGTATATCACCTTCACTTGTGGCCCCATGGCTGACTTAGTGCTCAGCTCAGGTGACCAATCAGTGGTTCAGGCCGTGATTCAGCAGTGCCCACCCATACAGAGTAACTTCTCTGGTCTGCTTCTGTGGGGGCTATTAAAGCTGAGACCATCGATCCCCAGAGACTCCCTCTGGCTCTGCTGGGTTTGACGTGTCTCCCAGCCTGTCCACGTGTCAGTATGCCAAGGGCTGCTATCCCTGCTCAATTCCCCCAGCTCTGTGGCCTGTTTCTGAAGAAGTGGCAGCATATGCTCAGCAGCATCAGCTTGCAAGGGGATACTTCAACTCATTTTCCTCTAGCAGTTCTGCGTGGTCTCTGCTCCCCCTGCTGTGTGATGGGGAAACTGCAAGGGTTGCAGCATGGATGGGATGGCTGCAGAGAAACATCCCTTCTGTGTGATCTACAGCTCTCCTCTTGTTTGTTCTCAGGGAGATAGAGGAGGGGGGAATAGGGTTTCTCAGGTATGGAAACTGCTTTCTCCTTCTGTGAGCCAGCAGGAGGAGCAATGCTGCTGTGGGGAGGGGTCACTGATGGCCAAGGCCCTTCCCAGGGGATGGGGAGGGTGACATGAGCCAGCAGGGTGCTGGTGTGAGCCCCAGCAAGGTTGGGGTGCCAGGGCAGAGGCAACAAGTAGAGCATCTGTGGGAGCTACTCTACCATAGAGTCATTAAGGGTTGCCTTGGAGGCTTTGTGTGGTGTGTGGTTCTTGGCTTTGCACTAAAGCAAACCAGGGAGTGTGATTTCACCAGGTCCTTCCCAGTGTGGGAGCCTTCAGCTCAGTTTGTTAGCCTGCATACTGTTTATGCAGTTTATGCCTTTTGACATCTGAGTGGTTGCAGCCCTGAGTCATCTGCAAGAGCTGGAGCCCCGCAGGTGCACGCGTTGGTTGTCCTGTGCATGGTGTGTGGGCATGGGGCACAGCAGGGAGAGCTGTCCTCTGAACCTCCAGCAGTGCCCCCTCACCCACTGCATCTGATGCTTATCACCCATTGTGCAAGGAGGGAGTGGAAGAGCGCAGGGCTGCACTTCCAGAGGAGCTGGCAAGAGCAGCAGATTTGGTGCTGGTCATGTTCTGGCTTCTTTCCAGACCTCTCTCTCCTTCACAGTGCAGCACAGCAGGACCCTGGCTATGCAAACTGGGCTCTGGATCTTTTGCTTGTCATGCCTTGCTTTTGGCAGCACTGGCAGCTCAGGGGTTTGACAGGAGCTGCAAGTGGCCAGACTTTCTAGCAAGGTTTGGAATTTTTTGTGTGTGCAGAGCTTCAAAAAGAACACCTATAGCTGCCTTTCAGGATTGCTGGGTCCTCTTTGGTGTGTGCAGGGCAGGATGCAGAGCTCCAGCCCAGGATCTCAGCCGCCACAGTGCAGGGAAGCTCACGTGCATCTGGCTTCCTGCTTGCATGTTTTGTTGGGTCCTGTTTTACTATTCATGGCATCTACCTGGACCTACTGCTTCACATGGGCTTGGAAAGTTTGTGATACCTTGTAAAAGCCCATTCCTTTCTGTAGGTCTAAAAAACGAGAATGAACACATTGCTCCCACAGTAGTTTTTTTGCCTGAAGCAAACCTGCTATCTGTCTAACCCACCTCTTTTTTTGAGTTGCAGTGCCACTTTTTTGTCCTTGTTTATACACGCAGATACGCGTGCACACACATAATGACAACTAATGCATTTTGGCTTCCATTCATTCAAAGTGATCTCATTTTGTTTTTGGGTTTTTTTTCTTTGAGTGTTTTTTTTGTCTTTTCTTGCAGCTTCTGAAGTTGCCCTGTAGTTGGTTGACTCCTCATCACACGCCTAGTGCCAGAGTCTGGTCCATGTTGGCCCTCCTAGTTCACCATAGATCTGTCATTTTGACTTACCTGTCTGTTCCGTGGTGGTGATCATTGTTGTCCTTCTTTGTTTTATTGTCCCTTTGTTGTTTTTTTTTTTGTATCTTTTCTCCTGGGAGCTGCAGCCTCTTGTGGCCACTACTAACCACTCTTTTATTTATTCTCATGCTCTGCACCCTTGCCTGCTGGCAGATCAAGGTGGTGAACGCGTTCCGTAGCTCCTTGTACGAAGGCCTCGAGAAACCTGAGTCCAGAAGCTCCATTCATAACTTCATGACTCACCCAGAGTTCATCCTGGAGGAAGATGAGCCTCAAACACCATTCCTTGACAGCTCCGAAGACGACCCTGAGACTGACGGACTCAAAAAGCAAGGTGGGGGCAGCCTGAGTGGATCTTCATCCCTCAACAGAAATAACAATGCAGTGGACAGCGATCAAACTGAAGTCAACTTTGTGGAGCCTGAAAGCCCCTTTCACAGCTTGGAGACATCAGTTTGACCTTAGAACTTTGATTACTCCCCCCCCCCCCTTCACCTTTGCCCTATGTCCAGTGTGATGTTGGCATCAGTAACTGATCACACACTGCAGTCACTTTGTGTCAAACTGCTCATATGTGTATTATTTGGTTGGTTTTTTTTATTTTCTAATGATTTAGCTGTGGGAACCAGAGTACCATGATGCTGAGTATTAGGAGAGGGGGCAAGCCAAAATTGTGTATCTTCACCCCTAATTTTCAGTGGTACTCACCCATGTGAAACAGCCAGGTTATTTCCTCTCTGAGAGTTGGGCTCCATATGTCTGCAGGGGGTTTTCACGTTGAAAAATGCATGTTACAAGGAAGCTCGAATTGTAGTTTTACATGCACAGTCCCTGCCTGAGGGCTGAGGTGCACTTGTGATTTTCTCCACTTGCGTTTTTTAAGGTTTTCTTCCAATGTTAGGGGTTTGTTCTTTGTTCGTGGGATTTGCCCCCCCAGTAACTTCAGTGGCAAGTTGGGGGTGTTAGCACTGTAGTGCGATAAGCTAAAAATAATAAATAATAATAATTAAAAAAAAATACAGTCGGGAGGAAGGTGTTTACTTACAGTTTGCTCAGACAGGGATGTACACCAGTCTTCCACCTTGACAAATGGTACCCAGTCTTTACAGCTCCTCTTCTTGCATGCACACATTGCTCTCTATTTCCAAAGCAGTCTCTGATAGACAAAGAATGAAGGTGGCTTGGCTGGATGTGAGGGGGTGATTTTATTTTTTCCTTTTTTTCTTTTCCTCCCTGCCGTGAAGTAAGGTGGAAGTTAATGGCAGTTCAAGTGTGGTGGGGGGAAGAAAGCCAACAGACAGATGGCAGTGAGAAATGGGCTGCTTTCTTTTGGAGGAGCTGAAGGAATGCATCTCTTCTGCTTGTGAACACCTGTGAAATGTTCTGGCAAGAGCTCTGGGAAGCTTAGCAGCTCCCAGTGTCAGGAGCAGAGGGACTTTTGCCTGTTCTGGCTTGTCTGTTCTCCTGGGCTGGGTAATCCTCAGCCTTGCAGGTGCAAGCTGTGTTAGGTGCTGAGGAATGCAGAGGATGCTCCAGCTGTACCCACCAGCTCCACATGTCACTTCGAAAGTGAATAAGTGTTGTTGGTGTGGCTGGGGCAGCTTTCAGATTGTAAAAAGGACAAGCTGGGTTGTGCCCTAGAAGGGAAGGGATCTCCCTGTCCACTGGGAGGCCCCTTGGTTTCCACAGCACTACTGCAGCTGATGTTGGTGCAGGGTTGGTTTGTTGGTGGCAGCTTTTCTAGCAGAACTGCTGTGGGCCTTGCTGCTTGTTGGAGGTCATCTCACTCTGCATTCTACCTCCCCTTGGTCAGTAGCAACTGTTCCTCTGCAGGGCAAGAGCCTTGAGTTGTAGAGCAGGCGTCCCATGTGTCCTGGCTCTAACCATCATGCAAAACCAAGAGTGGGCCAGAGCAGGAGGTAGGAATTTGCTTTGCTTAGTTTCTGTCCCTTTGAGTGTACCCTTCATCACTGTCCCTCAGTGTGCAGGGCTGAAAAGAACTCTGCTGCTTTCGTCCGTTGTCCTACTTGGTTTGGTTGGAAGCAGAGAGAACATGGTGGTAACTAGCTGTGCTGTCTGCCTGGCCTCTGTCCCTGTAGGTGTCCGTGTTGGGGGGAGGAGGCTGTCTGGTTTCTTCTCTTTCCTTCAAGAGCGCACAGCAGAATCTCCCGTGCCTTCTCTGAGCACTGCCTGCCACACAAGGGCCCACTACTTTGCCAAGAAATAAGTGTTCCTTAATGACAACAGCAAAAACCAAGTGTCTTTGTTTTGTTTCCAGCCCCGCGCTGACCCATCCCTTCCTTGGGGTGGAAGGAGGGAAGGACCCAGGGGCTGAGGTTGGGCCCCACTGCCTTGCCCAGTGCTTGCCAAGGGGGAGATGAAGGCTGGGCTCTGTACACTGCCAGCAGCAAGGAGAAATTGCCACCACTGCCCATCTCGATTGCAAATTCAGTTTTGAGACACCAGCCCCTGTCTGTGCAGACAAACCCATTGCTGTCCTCTCCTTTCTCTGCAAGCAAGACAAACAAATGCTGTGGGCAGGACAGGGTACAGCATGTCCTGCTGTACACTGGTAGTGGAGAGAAGAGGGTGCTTGTGGGGTTTGGTTCCATACTGAAGATGACATTGCTCAAAAGATCACTTTTTTTTTTCTATTTTAAATACTTGCAAAAAAAAAAAAAGAAAAAATCTTAGAGGCTTACATGAATATTTATTATACATGTTGGGGGAGGAAGGGTACTTTTTTTTCCTTTTTGATATTTTTTTTTTATTACCTCAGATCTATTTAAAAACAAACAACAACAAAAGACTTAAACCAGTAACGAACACAAAGCCAACTCTGGAGGTGCTTAATTCCCTCCCAGAGGCCTGTGACCAGCAGGTTGCCATAGGGGTCTGGTTGTTCATTAGTTGATACATTACTGTTGCTCTAGTTTCTGTATTAGGAGGGGTGGGGGGGAAATGATATATATATAAATATTATGCAAAAAAAGTATAGTTTTCTTTAGATCAGAAACTGATATTTTTACGTCAGCCATATGTATTTTGTTTAAAGTAAAAAGAAAAAAATAATAATCTTAGTTCTGCATCTCAGCGGCTCATGACTGCAATGGCAATTCCCAGAGAAGGGTGTATTGCCATCAGTGCCAGTCAGCTTCCTTTTTGCTGAGCAGCCATCTGAAGCATTTACTGTGCATACATCTTTTATGTAAAGTACTTTTTTCCTATTTAGTTTCAGTGATATACTGGCAGCAGATGACTATTGGGTTATCGTGGACATTATAAAAACAAAAAACAATGTTTGGGGGAGATGGGCACTCGGTTGGAGAGGCATGGTCAGCAGCGTGGACTGTGGGGACTCTGCAACGTGCCTTTGAAGAAGGGGAGATGTTCTCTTTTGCATTGTTTGACCTGCCACGTGTGCCATTGCCGGACAGGAACTGAAGTCATACCCTGTGATCCATGTGAACTTGTCTTGGAATGCTTTGTTATTAAAACACTCTGAACGTTCTTTTGCATCCAGTTCTTAATGACAGTAGGGTCCCTGGTGGTGGTGGTTTTCTGTGAAATAAATGGGTAGATTGGTACCAAAGATATTACATCACATCCTGTGTGCAGTGCTGAACAGGCATTCTTAGGCGTTTGCATTCTGTGATGAGGTTTTCCTTGATTTGCACGGGGCTGTACTTAATTTTCAAAGGTTTTTGTGCAATAAGCTTTGAGGAGAATTTTTAAATAAGAAGGAAAAAAAACTAAACTAGATTTTAGCATGGGCAGCCTCTGGCTTCCCCTTACCAAGTGGTGGATGGCCTGTGGTGCTCAGCCCCTCTAGAACCACTTCTTGCTGTGACAGGACTTGAGGGCCCCCTCCCAGCCCCAGGGAGTGCACCTTCGATGCCATAGGCTGCATGGCTGCAGGGACTGAGCACCTCCATGGCACATCCCTGCAGGTGAAGGATGCTTGTACTGCCAGCAGCTGCTGCTCACCGCTGTGCCCAGATGCCATGCAGTCATCGCCCCCTGGAGAACGGGAGGCAACGTGGTTTGTGGCATGCAGCTCTTCCTGTCCAGCACGTCTTTGCTGAGGCTGTCCCCTGCCTCTCATCCTCCTGCTCAGTGAAAAGAAAACCAGTTTTTGTTCAAAGAAGCTCATGGCTAAAACTGCCTTTAGTTTATTTCCTATCCCTACATATATATATATATTTATATATGTATTTGTGTGTATATATATTTATATATATATACAGTATTAAACCAACATTTGTGTGTGTACATATATATTTAACCAGTGCTCTCACAACGAAATTTTCATTTAAAGAGGGCACTCAGAGCCGTTTCTTTCTTTTTCAGTAACTAGTATAATAAGCACTGGTATTTTTGTACAAAAACAGAAAAATACAAAACAAAAGACTGAATATTATGTAGTAGTATGCATGACATTAAAAAAAAAAAAAGTGGTTTCAAAGCAATATGTACCCTGGTGTGTTTGCCATATCCTAGAGTCCAGCTTAAAGTGCACCTGATCTGTATTGCATTTTGATATTAATCTCTATGTACAATGTTTTGCATGTAATTTATATGGTTCTTGGGAGAAAAAACAAAGTTGTCAGTTGGCTTCTTCTGAGAAAACAGACTTCAAGCAGATATATTCAAATCAGAAATCTAAGAGGGGCTAAGGGGTAGTAAAGGGCATATGCAGGCAAAAAAAAAAATGAAGTGGGGTGAGGTGGGGAGGAGGGTAATGGTTTTGAATCAATAAAGCTATGCTGTTGAGCAGAAACAGTGCAAATGGAGAATAAAACGTGCCCACATGTAATCATGATGTCCTCGGTGTGTCTGCCAGCTCATGACATCCATTCCGCGGTCTCTCCTGGCACTGAAAGTGGCTGTGCTTCCCTGTGGAGACAGTGGGGTGATAAAGGATGAGAATTGAGGAACAACCCCACTGCTATGGAGTCAGCATAGATCTTCACTATGTCTAAGCCTTCTTATCCAGAAGCAGGGAGGAGTAGCTGCTTCCATCTCATGACAAGATCCAGAACAGCTGTCTAATGTCATCCAAAGCCAATGTCTCCTGGGGCCCCAGAAGAAAGCATCCCCTTCCCTGGCACCCCTCGATATCCCCAGAGTCACACAGGCACGGCAGTGCTCTCTGCCTTTCAACTGCGTCCTGCCTCAGCACTGAGACTGCTCTGCTTCCAGAGAGACTGGTTGCCCAGATAGGAAGGTAAATAGGAAATAAAAGCATCTGGCCTCCAAAATAATCTCACTTCCAAACAGATAATTCATGCTGGGTTGGTTTTACTTTCTGCTCTTAGTGAAGAGGTTGTTGCTTCTCTGTGCCTTCAGTAAGGCTTTCTTCAGGGCCAAGAAGGAGCTGGGCAGCGTTGTGAAGAAGTTCAGTCTGAAGCATTGCTTGCCTGACCCTTAGAGCCAAAGCTGTTGACATGAAGAGGTGGTAAAAATTTTGTTCTTCAGCTGCTCCCATGTTGGGGGAAGTGTCTCCGGGACAAGGCCATCAGGTAACCCACAGGGTGTGAAGAGCAGACCATGACAGTAGCTCTGCTCCTCCTGGCAGGGGAACAGGGGAAGCACTGCTCTGTCCATCTCAATGCAAACAGCTCTGACTAGAGCCTGGCAGTCCCAGGACAGATGGGCAAGGGCAGACAAGATAAACAAGCCTGGGTGCCAAAGAGGCTCCAAAGAGCAATATCCATAAACAGACAAACAACAACAACAACAAACATTAAAAAACAAAAAACAGGATCCTAATCAACATCAGTACTATATGCAGGCAAAGGGAGAGCTGGGCTCTCCCAATTCAGCACCTTGCCTGGAGGCAGTCTTAGAACATGCATTAGATTTCCTGAAAATAGGAATTCTCAAGAATTACACAGATATTCATTTTTTAGTATACATAATGAATGTGCTTTCATCCCTTGTCCTGCATGTTAGGAGGAGTGTTGTGGTTTTGTGGTTTTGATGCCGGTATTCCACATCAGAACATCATGCAGGCAGTCAAGGAGTTAATGCTGTGGGGGAGCGGCAGAGGGGCGGAGCTCCGCACCGGACCCACCGACGAAAGCTCTCAGATGCGGTTTGGAAACATTGTCTCTCTCAATTGTTCGATTGCATTAGATTTAGTAAAGTTACCGTTCCTCCTCAAATCGTGCTGCTGTTTTTTTTGTAGGCCCATCTATTTTCTCTGTCTCCTCCCCCCCCCCCCCCCCGTCTCTGCTCGAAGGCCGTGCAGCAACTGGCAGTGCAGATTTTTTTTTCTCTCTCTCCCTTCTTTGTTTCCCTTGTGTCCCTGTCGCGGATAGCACTGTGACATCATCCTTGCTGCTCCCCCAAGCCCAACACACCGCTTCAGGTAATACCCTCTGATAGCGTGGGGGGGTTGAATTTGACCCATTGTTTAAGCACTTTCACAGACCACCACAAGAAAAACAGGCTCCAATCCTCAACTGGATGAGGACCATCTGGAGGAAGAAGCAGGGCTGTAGGATAAGATAAGGAATTAAGAAACAGGGCCGTAGGCAGTAAGATAAGGTTTAATTGGGAAGGAGTAGGACTGTAGTCAGTAGAACCAGGAGGAAAAAAAAAGGGGAATCACTGCAAGAGTTCAAAAGGACACTGCAAAGAAGACTGTTTACTTCGTCCAAGAACGACCACCAGATGGGGAGGAAGACATTGAACCTTCATCCACCGACCACCTAAGGAAGTCAAAGCACATGCGTCAGGGGGAGGGATGAAAATAATGAATATGTAAACAAATGTAATGAAAACTGTTGAATAGGTATGAGCGTGACTTACAAATATGTAATGCTTCTACTGGTAGGTGTGCAAGTTTGGTGGAGCTATCCCCCTTGCACCCAATGCTTGTGCATACGCCAAGTAAACTTACCTGCTTTATAACCTAACTCTGGGTTATAGAGTTTGATTCTGTAAATCACCTCAACATGGGCCAAAAGACATGAAACTGAGTCATCACGTCTTTTTTTGTTTAATTGGCCTGGCTTAAGAAGCTCTTTTGGCCTTGCTGTCCTCCTGTGAACCTCCCCTTGACAGATACAGGTATCTTCCGAGTTGCCCCATTTGGTCTGCACCTGGAATTTGATATGGCAGAAGGCTTTGAGAAGCTTCTCTTCTGAAGAAAACTAGGAGAGGCATCATTACCCAGGTGGGAAGAACTACATCACATCTGCTGCAGAGTTCCCTTTGCTGAGCACCAAATGGCAGCAGAGGAGTATGCAGGAGAAACCAGAACTTCCTTTCCCGGGCCATGCAGGAAACCTGTGCACCTAGACAGCAATAGCTGGCACACTGACAGGAGCTGTGTAAACCTGAGTTGCTCTGCTCCTTGGGCTGCCATGGGATTCTGGGACAATCCTTCTGATGGGGAAAGGCATCTGCAGTCCTCCCTTCTGCAAGCAGTCATCCCTCCTTATATGGAGGGGGAATGTCTCTCCCAGACCCCCTTCCCACTGCTATTCTCTCTGCTCTAGCAGGAGGATATGGAAAGTGTGTCCAAAGGTGGGCTGACCACCTTGTCTTCCCTGGAGGAATTAGCCGCAATGGAGAGCAGAGGGTGGCCTGGGTGATCAGGCAAGCCCTTCCTTTCTGTGAATTACCATCAGTTTGGCCTTCCTCCCTGGCAACCCGCTGCACACACTTGCTGTACTGGCATGTGGAAGGCCTGAGCAATCTCTCTGTCCACGTCATAAATGAATAGCCCTAGGACAGTTTCAGCTTCATTCTCAGCCACTCCCTCAAAGACAAGGGATGATTGTGGTCATGCTTAGGCAGGCTATCTGAAAACAATATGCTGAGGCTGAAGGTGGGAAGCCTTCCCCACCTCCTTTGGCTGTGGCAGGATTCAAATACAAGGGAGGGTGAGTCTGAGTCAGAGCATATGGAGCAATTGCTCCCAACTCTTTGTCCACAAAAAACAGCAGAGGCCTCCAGATGTGTGTAACCACTCTGTGTACAGTCTCCATGCCCATTGGAAGGATGCAGTGCTTTGCAGCAGCCCACCACAGGTCTCTGGGAAATCCCACCACCAAAAGGACATCCTCCGGTAAAATTTTTCTGTGAGGCTATTGTATGGGAACTGTTGAATCACGGCCTGAACCACTGATTGATCACCTGAGGCAAGCACTGAGTCAGCCACAGGGGCACAGGTGAAGGTAATATACCTGTGTGATGGGAAGGGGTGGAGTTTGGTTCCACCTCTCCCAGACCCCATTTAACATCTGCTGTTGGAGATCCCTCCTATGTGGAGTCAATGGTGAGCCTCAACCATCGTAAGAGGTGAGCCACCCTTTACTTACCAGTAGTCTGTGTACCATCTATATAAAGCCTTTTGGAAATATACCATCCTCTGCGATATCTCCTCTGAGTTCCATCCTTTCGAATTATCTGAATTATCTACTCCCCTAGACCAAACAATTCCTGGTCGAATTCCAGGGCTTATGGGGTCTCCCTATTATGGTTTGGCCACCATTGCTGAAAAATGGGGACCCCTGCAGGTTACAGGGAATGTATCTCCTTCTCCAGCCCGTTTAACAGATTATTTTTCTGGCTTAGATAAGGATATACTCATTACGAAGGAGCGTCGGCTAGCTGCTTCTGCAGTAGCTTGGCCTCTAATAATGGCATTGCATAAATTAGAAACAACAAATACAAATATAGAGACTGAAAACCAATTATTAAGTGATTGCACTGAAAAACTAGAACAGCAATTGGGTGCATTAATGACTAAAAAACCAGGACTCAATGTCCCAACAAGACAGATACGTACTGTCTCAGTGGAGGATACCCAGGTCCCTGAAATAGTGGACCTGGATATTTCAGAGAATAAGATCTCTAAATCAGATCTTGAAGCTCCATCTATGATGGATCCATTTGAGATCTGACCAATTGTGACCCAAAAAACAAAGAAGATACAAGATAGACCAGCAGGGGTGCCTCCTGACCAATGCCCCTTGCTGAAACGCACTTACATGTAACAGCTTGCCCATACACGGCAAGTGAATTGATGGACCTAGTACAGCAATTCCATCAGAAACCTAGGGAGAGCATACCATCATGGCTCCTAAGGTTATGGGATGCAGGAGCTAAAAGTGTACTTGTCAATGGGACAGAGGTGTCAGAGTTGGCATCCATAACTATACATCCCTCCTTAAGGCAAAGATTATATGCTGCCATCCACTATACTAATGAAACCCATACTATTATAGACTGGTTGATGGCAGCATGCCCTTTGGTGTAGCCTGATAAAACAGACATATCACTTAATACTGGTCTGTGGTCTTATATGGAGGACCTCCAAACATATATTCGAGAATCAAGCATGAGGGAGGTTATGTACTCTGACACGTTTGAAAGCCCTGACACAAAGAAAATCACGGCAGGTATGCGAGACCTAATACTGCAACAGGCCCCTTCCCAACATATGGGATGTTGGTCTCCATACTGAACCTGTTGGTGGCTTCAGAGGCCATTGTTCAACAGGCAACTCAGTTAGTGGCAGACCTAGGGGAAACAGAGCGCATAAGAACCAGGCACAATATCCACATGGTGGAGGAGGCTGAGGCCTTCCCAATCAAAACCAAGAGGCCTACCCCATGGATACCCTGATAAGGCCCCATATGAGTATATCGGAAGACCATGTTTAACGATCTTATACAGGCCAGATTTGTTAAAATCGATGGGCAACCCAACCACATTTTATTACAACTTTGGAAACAGCTAAGGAATGATCAGAAATTTCAGAGTACTCCCAGAAGATCGGGAATACAAATAATACGGGAAGCACCAACGACTTGGAATTTAGCTGATTTTATGATACTGAAAAGAAGGAAAAAGCATCCGCAGGTGTCGTGGGCTACAATGCCTGAGCCACCTGTGGAAAAAGACCTGGATCTGGCAAAACTCATTGAGTAACGAAGGACATTAGACCCCTTAGGGCCTCCAGATGGGACCGGAGGCCCTATGTAGAGTTGACGATATATTGGTCAAAAACAGATGTTCAGAAGGTGATGGCTTTAGTGGACACTGGGGCAGAAACTTCAATTATATACGGAGATCCATCAAAGTTTAAGGGTAATAGAGTAAAGATTGGTGGGTTTGGGGGACAGACCATTCCAGTCACCCAAACACGGTTGAAACTGGGGTTGGGTGTCTCCCGCCGCAGGAGTATAAGGTGTCGATTGCCCCAATTCCAGAATACATCCTGGGCATAGACATTCTATGGGGTCTGGCTCTCCAGATGACTCTGGGAGAGTTCTGACTTCGGCAGAGGTACATTAGTATCCGGGCGATACAGACAATATTGAGGGGCCATGCGAAACATGCTTCCCTAATCCACAGCTGGAGGGAAAGCTCCACAGGAACCCCACACTGCACAGCCAGGAAATAAATAAACCTCAGTGCCTTCACATATTTGTAGGAGTTTTGTTATTAAGGGTTAGGCACATTAGAAAAATAACAACCACCACTAAGGACCTCAGTTAATATTTGTTATACTTTAGCACTTTGGGGCTAGACCAGATGAGCTCCAACCTACAGCACAATGTGATTACCCCTCTAGAAACACATCAGTTTCTCATCTGCCCTCTCTCTTAGAAACATAGAAACACTAGGTTACAAAGGACCTATAAGACCATCTAGCCCAACCATCCTCCTATCACCATTCCTATCCACTAAGCTACCTTCCTGCCTTGCTCTCTCCTATTCATTATTGTCTTGTGAGAACCATAATTGCTTGCCCAGTTAATGTGATTCCTAACAAAATGATTAAAAAATAAATCAGATTATTGAGTCCTGGGAAAGCCAAGAGCATCTCAGGATCCACTCAGATCGTAGAGCAAGAGCGCTGCACCACAGGTCTGGAGTGTCTCTCTCCCAGATGCAAGTGTGAGCTCACATGTGTGGCTTTCATTTTTTAAACCTATTAGGCAACAATAGATAGGCAAAGCTTTCCACTCAAACATTCAGACACACACCACCCAAATCAGAGCAAAACCAGACAGTGTGGGTAGAACAATGAGAAGCAGCGGTGATTTATGTGTCCTGTCTGGTGCAGGCTGCAATATAAGAGGTGTAAGTAATATCCTCATGTTGTCGTCTCTGCTGTCATATTATTAATAGCAATCAAGAATTTAGTAGGTTCCTCTCTCATATCCCAGTACAGTACCTTTATGTGTAGAAAACAAATAAAAGTAATTAAAAATACATGCTCAAGGATTGCATACTACCAGGATTTAAGCCACCTCTGGGTCTACAATCTTACTTTTTTATCATATTTTCCTGTGCCCACAGAACCCCAAAACACCAAAGAAGCAGTTTCAGTGAAAAAATCAAAAGCCACTTTAGAAAATTAGGAAGTCAAAACGAGATAGTGTTTCACACTTTACAAACATGAGGGGTTTGTGTTGCCAGTATACACCTGCAAAGAACCAACCTCGTGCTCCGTTCTTTCTATACCTCTGAGCTGTGTAAACTCCTCATAACTGGAGGGTACATGTCACTTACACTGACATGCATATCATTACTGCTTTGTCTGCCAGGAAATCTGTGTAAGCCAACGCTGAGTTCAGATTTGTTCTATTGACTTTTTCTCCAACAAGTAAATTGGAAGGTTGCACTGCTGACATACCAGGTGTTATGCAAACTGCTTTTCAAACCAAGGCTTCCATATATCTCTACAAATAAATAAATTAGATATTCGCAAATGGCGTGTGAATTTATTTCATTTAAATACGGTAAATCATCCATTTAAATACATGCAACAGAAACTACTGTGTGTAAACCCTATCCCTCACACTATACCTCACACAGTGTCAGAACCTCTATTTTCACCCAGTACTTTTCATTTTCCTGAAAATAGCTGTCATCTTTGTAAATGTTTTCCCTCAAGACCAACTGTTCTTCATGTTAAGAACATTACATGGAAGCCTCAGTGCCTGAATTAGCACGTGGCATTATCAATGGGAGCTGAGCACCCAAGTGGGAGTGAGATTACCGTGTGTCCTGAAGGATATGAATTTGTCTTTACAAGACTAGTTCAGCATGTGCCAACTCCAGGCACACTCAAGTTTTTAATGTAGATTGGCTCCAGTTTTGATTTAGCCTTGGGCTATTTTGACCCATTGACTCATCTCTAATAACAAAAAGAAGCAAAACACTTCTTGTCCAATGAGACTTCTCCTTTCATGGTGATGCTGATCAAGACTGACCTTGCAATTCCAGTCTCAACAGAGCTCATGGAAGCACACAGGATGGCAGCACAAGAGTTAACCTGATTTTAAATTGTCACTGCACTCCTTTAGTCTCAGCACTAACAGAGAGCTGGGCTGACCCCAGCTAAGCTTACAGATCCATTCAAGTACCTCGGATGCACTACTGCAGGCAGTGAAAAAATCCTACTTCATCCAGGTCCCGCCCGGACCCCCCCCACACATCCCCCGGAGGTGGCACAGCCCTCGGAACCGGCGGCTCTGTGACATCGGCACCGACGGGCACACTGCGGCCGCAGTCGATGGCGACGAAGCCGGGCGCGATGGGCTGCTGCTCTCCTCCGGCAATGACGGCGCTGCTGCTGCTCCTCCTCGTGCCGCTGGCCCCGTGCTGGCCCGGACACAGCTCCTGGAGTGTCTGCGAGTGAGTGGCCCCCGGACAGCGGCTCACGTGCAGCGTGAGCGGGGCGAGGGAGCAGCCGGCAGCGGCACTCACCGTCTTTCTCATTGCAGCACTTGCGGGCTCCGGCCCATGGCCTCTCGGTCTGGGGGAACGCGCATCGTGGGCGGCACGGATGCCCCGCGTGGGGCCTGGCCGTGGATTGTCAGCCTGCAGAGTACCTGGCTTGCGGGCACGGGACACGTATGCGGAGGGTCCCTCATCAGCCCGCAGTGGGTCCTCACGGCAGCACACTGCTTTGAGGACGCGAGGTAAGGGCTGTCCCTTTCCTTGCAGTCCAGCCAGCGTGTGGGCACTCCTGGGTGCACCCCTCCTGGGTGCTGCAGGATGTGGCCGTGTTCCCGCTGACCCCTACCTCCATCCTTCCTCCAGTCCCTACACACCGTGGCACGTGGTGATCGGTGCCAACGATTTGACTCGCCTGGGCCCCGAAGCAGTAGTGCGCAACGTGAAGCGAGTCATAGCGCACGAGTATTACCACAGAGACACCATGGCCAACGACATCGCCTTGCTGGAACTGGACCAACCTGTCCTCTGCAGCTCCTACATCCAGCTCGCCTGCGTGCCCGACGCCTCGCTGAACATGGCAGAGCTCTCCGAGTGCTATGTCAGTGGCTGGGGACACGTGGGTCTGAGATGTGAGTATCCGAAATGTGTGACTAAAGCTTGGCGTGCTGCTGAGGCAGGGGGCAGGCATCCTTGATGGTGGCACTGAACCCCAGGGTGACACGCACCATGGTGATGTGTCTGTAGAGAGGGATGGGCCTGACCCATTTCCCAAAGCAGGGAAGTGTCAGTACGTCTCAGGACACAAAGCCAAGACCTAGGGGAGGGAGTTCACCCCCAAACAGGATGAGAACCGGCAAGGAGCTGACGCTGCCAATTGTGCTCTTTGCTCTCAGCCCTACAGGAACCTGTCAAATCGTATCACATCCTGCAGGAGGCCAAGGTCTGGCTCATTGACCTCAGACTCTGCAACAGCAGCCAATGGTATGCTGGGGCCATCAATCCCCACAACTTGTGTGCTGGATATCCGCAGGGAGGCATCGACACCTGCCAGGTAGGAGCTGCACACCGACACGCAGCTGTGCTGTGCCCGCAAGCTGCCCTCCCAGTGCCGGGTACCCGCCACCTCTGGAGCTCACCCCCCTTTCCCATCTGCAGCTCCTCCCCCTGGCTCCCCATGCCTCACATGCCTGGGACTCTGGCCAGAGAGACCCCCAGGGTGCTCTTGGTGCCCTGGAGGTCCAGAGCCAGTCCTGGAATATGCCTCTCACCTCAGGCCAGATCATTGCACAGAGATGACGGAGAGCTACTTTCCACGCCTGCAACCCCCTCCCAGAAGCTTTTATAGGCTCTAGCACCCAAGCGGAGCTTTTCTCTGCGCTGAATGTGGCTCTAGGGTGTGCTGTGAGAAAGCCAGCTGTGCAGCTGATGTGGCCCCTCAGTAACACCTTGGCCTTCTCTCCTCCTCTGCAGGGCGATAGCGGTGGTCCTCTGATGTGCAGAGATAAAAGAGCCGACTACTTCTGGCTCGTTGGCGTGACCAGCTGGGGGAGGGGCTGCGGGAGAATGCAACAGCCTGGAGTCTATACCTCCACTCAGCACTTCCGGCACTGGATCCTGGTGCAGATGGGACTGCTGCCAGCAGAAGTGGCCACTACAGCACCACCTCCAGTGCATACGTCAACCCCGTACCAGAGGCCAACGCAGTCCAGCCCCTTTACAGCGTGTCCTTTTCCATCTCAGAAAGTCCGGGACTTTATCAGTCAGCTCCAGGAACTGCTGCTTTGGTTAAGAGGAAGCAAGGCTGAAATAGCCACGTGACCCACAGCAGGCTGCACGTGGTCAGCACAACCCCCTTCTTCCCTGCTAATGCCCAAATGCCGTCTGTCCTACCTTGTGTCTTCTGATTTCACCCAAATGTTGATGTTTACTCTGTTGTAGAAGTAGTTTCTCATTTTCACAGCAATCCGTGTCCCTGCTCACTTCAATCTCCTCTACCAGGCAAAGACTTCCCTACCTGGCACCTGCAAAAGGAGGCTGGCACATACACAGAGCGTACGTGCGTGGTCCCTGTGAGAAAGTAATCTTTTTGTTCGCGGTAAGAGGGAAGGAACCTGTAAATAAGTAACTGTAGTTTGTGATTTAGCATGTAACGTAGATGAACATTCCGCTTAAGCAATCAAAAAGGCCACAAAGGATAGACACTACTATAAGGAAGCTTAGCTTGCGAAAACACAAAACTTGCACAAAACCGGAAGCTAGCCTAAACACACTCAAGGACTAGTGATTATGCAATTAACCAATGAGATTTGTTCATATGAATAACATACCATAAAAGGAAAAACCACCAGAAAGGGTCAAGAGGAAGATATGGAGGAAGACTACTTACTTCAACCCATACGACCACCGGGAGGCAGAAGAAGACCCCCTAGCAACAACTGGATCATGCGCAGAGTACACCACAATGAGGAAGTAAAAAGGACACGTATACGAAAGATGGACTGTATAAAAGGATCGAGTATCGGTTCAACTGTTGCGACAGTTGGTGGAACGCAGAGTCCCCTGTCGCCCAGCGCTGCATTGCCTCTTTGCTCTTTGCTCAATTTGATTAATAAAATTCAATAGTTGAATTTTTGATTCCTAGTCCGTTGAATCTATTTATAACAGTCCCTGACCCTGTGTCCCCAGGCCGTGCCCTCCCAGAGCCCCAGCTGTTCTCCTCCCCGCAGCGTCCTGGCTGCCATCCCCTGCTGTGGCCAGGCACTGTGGGGCAAGCGCTGCAATGCCCTGTGAGCAAAGTAGGGCCTCCTGCTGCAGCATCAGCCCCCTTGCCCTGCCTGCCAGCCCTGAACAATTGATGGCAGTGAGCACAGCAGAAGCATCGGTCCCAGCATCTCACCCCCTTCCTCCCTTACCTCCGTGCCAGGGGCCAGGCCTTTAGGAGATGCAGGGCAAGGCATGCAGGAAGGCCTGGGGCTATGCACGCAGCCTCAACTGCTAGGGACAGGGAGTGTTGCAAAGCAGAGCTCCTGAGCACACCATAAGGAGGCTTGTAAAAGTGTGATGGGCCTTAGGAAGTGCTGAGTGCAGCAGTGACTGCAGAACCCAGATCGAGTTGTTCATGGCAGACTACAAAGCATGCAAGAATGAATGGAGTATTCTGAACTCTGCATGAACACTCTTAGTAGATATCAAGAACATAAGAGCAGGCTCAGAGGCAGAAAAGTCTCTGGGTTTATTCAACTACAAACACTGTGCTGACAGCAAACAGACTGAATTTACAACAATCTTACAAAACAACCTGTAAAGAGAAGATCAGTAAAACAAAGAAAGCTATAGTAGCAAACTTTGGTTTGTTTGTTTGTTTTCAAATGAACCAAAATTATCTTCTGAGAATGTCCACGTTATTGCCCTATTAGAAATACACTTATTACCAAGCATTTGAGACTACTAAACTACGCTCATCTTTAAAAGGCATAGAACAGGAAACTAACAGCAGACACTGGACAAGTCTTCTCTCAAAGCAGTGTCACACTCCCTTTATTTAATTTAAATGAACTTCGACATTATCCAACTGCTCAGGTGTTTGTCTGAATACCTACTGGTTTGTAACATTGAATTTCAACTGATACTTAATGGAATCTTGTATTCATTTTAGTAAGTGAAATTTATTTCATTTCAGAAACCTGCCAAGACTGGTTTATTTACCACATGTTGAGAAAGCTTTGAATAGTGTACTTAAACAGTTTAAACTGTACTTACTGGGCTACTTAAAACCCAGTCCATGGTGCACTGTTCCAAATTTAGTTTTGAACCACGTTCCTAAAAATTAACTGCACACTGAATATCTTGCTTTAGAAAAAAATCACTTGAAACCAGGCTGGTGAACAATGTTATGATAAAATAAACTTCCCTCTACTCTTCCACTGCTAGCTGTGCAGCATCGCTAAGAGTGCAAGCAATAGTGGGAGCAGGATCCAGGCACTTCAAAACAACAGCAGGCAGCACCATTTTACCAAGGTGTGGCTCCACATGTAATTTAGCAAGATGATAACCAAGTTCAGTGAGGTCTTCCCAAACATCCACGGCATCTATTTTCTGATAATAAATGGGAGAGAGGAGAGTACAAAAATAATTTACAGTAAAAATAGAAAGGATGTGAAAACAAGACACGAAATAGACTTGTTCTGACTACTAAGAATGTAAGTCAAACTCTGTATGAAGTTTGAGACCACATTTTTAAGCATTCCTTTCCTTTAACATGAAAATATTACAAAAATGAAAATAGACAAAAACACAAAGCACCCTTAAGTAACTAAGTGGTCTCAAGAAACACAAAACTCAATATATTACCACACCAAAAACAGAGACAAATACACTTCCATCTAAATCTGTACATACACTGACCTTGATCTGTAATGCATTGGTCACAATTAAAGCCGGTGGAGGATTGGGAGCTTTCTTGAGAAAGTCAGCAACTGGGCACTCAACTGGAGCCAGCAGTTTTGTGTGTAAACAAAGCTCCTACAAATTAAGAATTAAAAACCATTAAGATTGAACAAGAAAACACTAATTTCTAAGAAAACACTAAACTAAACAAGAAAACTGTAATTGCTAACATGGTTCGATGTTAATATATTATAACTGTAATCTATAAGACGACACATGCCTGAAGTGGCATTCTTCTGAGTTCTGGAGTCTGAAATTCCAACATATGCTGAAATTGGATCCTGCTGAAGAGATGGAAACAGACTCCAGGCTGACAGTGCCCAGCTCTTGAATATAAAATACAGGGAGGTGTTAATTACAACATCTTTGTTTTGAAACAAAGAAGAAATGCACATTCACAAAAAAAAGTAACAACTCCCCCACAAAACAAACATACACATGCAAAAACATCTCACATATATGTACAAATACAGAACAGAAGCATAGAAAAAGACTGTCATTTAGCCTAAATCCCACATATGAAGCAAGAGGCTTCTGGAACATGAACTACTTTTGATATTACAGGAATTTGTTATTATAATTTTACCCTAACACTGAAACATTTGGAGAAACAAAAATAAATAAGGTAAGTGCTCCCTAAACCTCCTAAGTGGTTTTTGTTTGTCTGTTTGTTTTGCTAACCCAAGGTCAATCCAAATCATATTGTTTTTGCTACAAGGAATATATTCATTTCTTCGTCTGGTAAGACCCCCCTCAACACGCCCTGAGTAAACGGGAGTCAATCCAGGAGAAAAATTAGAATCAGGACTGAACAAGTGAGTGAGGGGACAAACAGCAAACACTCACAAGCACACTGAAACTGCTGCAGACTAATATCAGTGGTGTAGCAGCATCCACAGTTATTTGTTGCACTTAGCTCTCACCCAGCACTGTGAAGAGCAAAGGTCAGGAATTCTTTGGAGATACAGGAGTGATACAGGAGTTACTGCTCAATGTCTCTAATAGAGTGATGAAGCAGCACAAAAAACTGGCAACAGGTCAGCCCTTTACCCACAGAAAGGTAAGCTGTGTAATATCTATAGAGTCTAGTGGGTGCTGGCACTACATGGGTGAAAGGCTAACAAATACCTTCAAGGAGAGAAAACAAACCTACCATAAAGCTTTGGGAAATTCCCAGATCACATTTCTGTTGGGAAGTTACTCTAAGGAAGTATATGCCAATCTTTGCTTTTTCTGCAAAGAAATAGTACTGGCCATTGTCAAACACTGTACCAGACTAGAGTAATTGTGCTAGCCAGCACTGCTCCTCTTATGTTTAGTACTGTATCTCATGTACAGGCTGATGGATGCTTGCAAGTATGAAGTATTTACCTCCCTCTTCTTTGGATAGCACTGGCTTTTGAAATCCACAGTTTTTAACACTGTAACACAACTCAGTGCATGAAAGGCTTCTAAAAAAGAAAAGCAAGGAAATAAAAACAAGATTTAATAGGATACATTAAAGAAGAAATACTAATGATTTAGATCATCAACAGATGTTTGCTTAAAAATGACAGTAAACAACAATACCTTCTAGCAAAAAGTTATGTTCAAGTACTTTGTTATAGGTGAATTCATGCTACCTCTTTAGCAATATCTTTGTGCTACACAGTTTTCTAAATCAGAAACTTTCTAGGTTAAGTCAATAAATGATGAGTTGCACTTAGCACTATCAAAGAAAGCAAAAATACATTATTACACACAATTACGTTTTGCTCATTTCCTCGCTTGGAAATTATGTCCTAGCCTTCCTGCATTTGGTGCAGAAATACAAAATGTTTGTGTTAATATAAGAACTTGATAGATTTGCTGTGTGTATATCCCAACAAATTCAATTTGATTTTCTACTCTGAACAGTTAAGTCTTGAGCTGTACTTGAATTACACTATCTATGTTTACTTCATGAGTAACTAGTGAAGGGGCAACCAATATATCAAACATCTGAAAACTCAGTATTGGATTACACCCAGTCCAGATACATGAAACAACACAGGGAACTCCCAGTATTTATAACTCCCCAGAAGCTGATGGCCCAAACTAATGAACTTTCTTTAAAATACAAACAGAAATGCAGAGTTAATTTCATATTCTGCAATGGCTTTTCCAAGGTTTCTAAACAGCTGGCTGTCACAAAGCATTTTTTTTTCATCTTTATGATTTGTCATAAAGGGCTATCAAAACTTTTCAGCAAGCTTTGTTACTTTACATATGACAGTTTTTGGGATTGCTAATAAAAAACTACTGCTACTCAAAAAAATTACGGCTTTGTATTAGTATTGTAAAATAATCTTAGAAGTTTACTTCCCAAAGGAAGTTTAGTCCAGTCATACCTCTTTCATCTTTCCCGAATCAATAACAAATACATCATCACTGATTGTTATACTGGTTTCTGCAATATTAATGGAAAGAATCTGCAAGTAAAAAAAAACCAACAAAAAAACACAAACGAACACTATAGTAACTGCAAAAGGAGAGACTACATAGATTAATATCTGAAGACGTCATCCAATACTTGCTATTTTGCAGATGCCAGAAGGTGGAGTTTTAAGCACATTCTCCTGATCCAAAGTCTGCATATTTGAATGAAGCATGAATACTCGGTATCTAATATAAAACAAAGAGTAATCTTTAAGTATATTTAAAGGAAAAAAATAAAATAAAAACCTTAAGACAATCACTGAAACTAGAAGTTTTACCTGTGGGCATTATCAACAAATCTCTGGTCATCAAAAATAATACAGTTCCTCAACCTAATAATTTCATCTTATCCAAGAAGAAATATTAAAATTGCTCCTAAAAAAGAGAATTAATTTATAACATTAAACCAGACACTCACTTCAAATATACAAAAATACAACTTAGTACCATGCATACTACTACCCAGAAAGTCTTCCTTTCTTGGTAATACTGAAAAAAACACAATCAGAAGTTGAATCTTTAGCAATAATATGGGGGACTGTGTACATATACCTACCCCCATCAGAACTATTGCAGATATCATCAAGTAAGTGCATAATCAAGTCCAGATGCACCTCTTCATCACCCAAACTGTACTGATAAGCTTTCAAGAATTCTTGGTCCTCTGCTCCAAGGTCATTACCCCTTGTTTGGACCAGGGAACTCCCGTTCAGATTTCCAAATTCCACTGAAGCACTATGACATACAAATACACCCAGAGTTAAGCTTGTTTCCTTCAGGTTTATATTCAGCTACCATTTCAGGTTTAGATCAAAACTAGGAATATTACATGAAAACAAATTTTAAGTCTAAACTGCAGCAGAACATCACACCCACAATATTATTTGAGCTGTTAACTTCCCTGCACTTCATCAAAACATGACCACAAGCAGAACTGAGAAAAACATGAAATATACATTGAGTATTTTCCAAACACTTTCCTACCATCAGTTCTTGAATGTCCTGGCTGTATGCTACTTCTACACAGAGTTACTTTCATGCAGGTATATAACAAATCAAGAACACAAAATAAAACACTATAGATTTGCACTACTTTCATTTCAGATGACTATTCTGAACACACAGAACAGAATCACTATCTCCTCCACATACGAGGGCTGCTCCAAAAGAAAAGCCTCCTGTTTTATTATGTTGGCCAGTGTCATCAGAGGCACATGTTGGTCGTCGAGCAGCAGAGGTTGAACCTCACCACCAATAATCCATTATATTCTGCTGCTGCATAGCAGATGGCAGAAGAAAGAAAATCTTGATGGCAGAAGTCAGATGGCAGGAGAAAGAAAGACAAAATGGCACCTGATCCAAGGTTGTGATACTGAATTACTCGGTGAGGAAAAACTGGCACCCACTGGCTTGCTGAACTTTCAAGAAAACCAAACAGTGGGTGTTTACAGTAAAGTGAGGCAGTCAATGGTGCATTTCAGCAGTGGCTACAGTGATGTAAAAAAAAATAAAAAAATAAAAAAAGAGCTAGGTCCTGGATAACCATTCACAGCTGCCACACCTCAAAAAGAGGAGTATCTTGATCAGCTCATTCACATGAATTAGCTAATAATGGTTATTATGCAGAAAAAATAGTGCTTCTGTAGCTAAGAACTTGCTCTATCAAATAGTGTTTTTGAGCTCTTCCTATCTCTATTCCATATTCCTATTTCTATTCCACAGAAATAAGTTGGAGGCATTTCTTTCAGAGTGATCTATGTATTTATGTAAGTTACCATGACCACATCTTGACTAGATACAGAAATTCCAACTACGATGACATAGGGCAACAAATGCTAATGACAGAAAAAAGTTCATACACCACATTTACCATAGGAGCTGTACAGAAAAAAATCACTATAGTGCTGAACATATATATATATTTTAAATACACTTCCAAAATGTTCCAACTAAAAATCATTCTGATTAAAAGGTGGCAAGACACACATGTCCACATAGCATGCTAAACAACTGTTTTAGCAAAGCAGTCACAGCTTACCCATAGGATTCCAACAGGTCAACCACCTCTGTCTGTCCAAAGTGCTTAGCCCAGTGTAAAGCCATCCTGAAAGAATTGCATAATAGTCTTTACTATCTATCTCTTCAAAACGTATGTAAGCTCAGCACCTCATGCAAGATGACAGCTGACACAGTGCACTGTTCTACCATTACCATTTAAGTGGTGCCATTACTGCTAGATCTCAATCTTCCCAAACGCAAAAACATGTAATAAATAGCTACATTATTTTTAAATGGCTGCAAATCTTTACCAAGTATGAACACTTTAAGTGGTGTTTGCTTCCATACCTTCTGGGGCGGTGAAGGACACAGAATGGGCTAGGAAAACACAAGTGATGAATAACTGGCTGAGAGGTTGGTGTAGAGATAGACACTTTGGGTTTTTTGACCATGGGGCAGTTTACTCGGCTCCTGGCCTGTTATCTGTTGATGGGACACACCTATCCCAAAGAGGGAAACGAATCCTAGCACAGGAGCTAGCTGGACTCATTGAGAGAGCTTTAAACTAGCTGTGACGGGGGAAGGGGATAAAACAGGGCTCACCAGTAAAGAGCCTAAGGAGGCTGTGCTGGAAAAAGGGGTGAGGCAGATATCACAGCTGAAGTGCATCTATACCAATGCACGCAGCATGGGCAATAAACAAGAAGAGCTTGAAGCCATTGTGAGGCAGGCTAACTATGACCTTGTGGCTATTACAGAAACATGGTGGGACCTCTCCCATGACTGGAATACTGGGATTGATGGCTACAAGCTCTTCAGAAGGGATAGGGAAGAAAGGGTGGTGGCATAGCTCTCTATATCAGAGAGTGTTTTGATGTTGAAGAGCTAGTGGTTGGAAATGACAAAGTAGAGTGTCTATGGATAAGGATCAGGGGGATAGTCTTTAGGAGTGACATCGTGGTGGGGGTCTGTTATAGACCACCTAGTCAGGATGAAGAAATAGATGAGATGTTCTATAAACAACTCGTAGATGTTGCACGATGGCCAGCACTCGTTCTCATGGGGGACTTCAACTTCCCTGATATATGCTGGAAATACAATACTGCGCAGAGGAAGCAGTCCTTGAGATTTCTAGAATGTGTGGATGATTGCTTCCTGACTCAGCTGGTGCAAGAGCCTACCAGGGGAGATGCCTTGCTTGACCTACTTTTCACTAACAGGGAAGGACTAGTAGGGGATGTGAAGGTTGGAGATTGTCTTGGCCAGAGTGACCATGAAATGGTGGAGTTTGCTATTCTGGGTGACATCAAGAGGGTGACTAGCAAAACTATTACCTTGGACTTCCGGAGGGCAGACTTTGACCTGTTCAGGACACTTGTTGCAAGGGTCCCTTGGGACTTGCTCCTGAAGGGTAAAGGGGTCCAGGAAGCCTGGATGCTCCTCAAGATGGAAATCTTAAAGGCACAGGAGCAGGCAGTCCCGGAGTCCTGTAAGTCAAGCCGGAGGAGCAAAAGACCAGTGTGGATGAACCGGGATCTTTTGATGAGACTCCGAGAGAAAAAGAGATTCTATGTCCTCTGGAAGATGGGTCAGGCTACTTGGGGTGACTACAGAGAACTGGCCAAGATCTGCAGGCAGAAAATTAGAAATGCTAAAGCCCAGCTTGAAACTAGGCTGGCTACTGCTGTAAAGGAGAACAGGAAACCCTTTTACAAATATATTAACAGCAGGAGAAATACTAAGGAAAATTTCCCTCCTTTACTCAACGAGGCAGGCAATATAACCACAGATGATAAGGAAAAGGCTGAGGTTCTCAATGCCTTCTTCACATCTGTCTTTAATAGACAGGACAGTTATCCACATGGTACTTGCCCTGACCTGGAAGTCCGGGACGGGGTGCATAATGCACCCCCTGTGATTCAAGCAGAGACGGTCAGAGATCTTCTCCTCCATCTGAACTGCCACAAGTCCATGGGGCCAGATGGGATCCATCCAAGGGTGCTGAGGGAGCTAGCAGAGGTGACTGCCGAGCCACTTTCTGCCATCTATCAGCATTCCTGGTTATCTGGAGAGGTCCCACATGATTGGAGGCTTGCCGATGTGACTCCCATCTTCAAGAAAGGCCGTAAGGAAGACCCGGGGAACTACAGGCCTGTCAGCCTGACCTCGGTATCAGGGAAAGTTATGGAACAGATGATATTGAGGGAGATCACACGACACGTGCATGGCAATAAAGGGATCAGACCCAGCCAGCACGGGTTCACCAGGGGCAGATCGTGCTTGTCCAACCTCATCTCCTTCTATGACTGGGTGACCAGACAGGTAGATGAGGGAAAGGCTGTTGATGTAGTCTACCTGGACTTCAGCAAGGCCTTTGACACGGTCTCCCACAGTATTCTCCTAAGGAAACTGGCAGCCCGTGGTGTGGACAGGTTCACTCTTCTCTGGGTGGAGAACTGGCTGGAGGGCCGTGCCCAGAGGGTAGTGGTTAATGGAGTTAAGTCCAGCTGGCGTCCTGTAACGAGTGGTGTCCCCCAAGGGTCAGTTTTGGGGCCCATCTTGTTTAATATCTTTATTGATGACCTAGACGAGGGAATTGAGTGTACGCTCAGTAAGTTTGCAGATGACACAAAGCTGGGAGGATGTGTCAAACTGCCTGAGGGTAGGGAGGCCCTTCAGAGGGATTTGGATAGGCTGAACAGCTGGGCTGAGCTCAATGGGATGAGGTTCAATAAGACCAAGTGCCGGGTCCTGCACTTTGGCCACAATAACCCCATGCAATGCTATAGGCTTGGGGCACAATGGCTTGAAGAATGTAGAGAGGAAAAGGACCTGGGGGTGTTGGTTGATGCTCGGCTCAACATGAGCCGGCAGTGTGCCCAGGTGGCTAAGAAGGCCAACAGCATCCTGGCCTGTATTAGAAATAGTGCAGCCAGCAGGAGCAGGGAGGTGATCATCCCCCTGTACTCAGCTCTGGTACGGCCGCACCTCGAGTACTGTGTTCAGTTTTGGGCCCCTCACTACAAGAAGGACATTGAGGCCCTGGAGCGTGTTCAGAGAAGGGCAACAAAACTGGTGAGGGGTCTGGAGCACAAGTCTTATGAGGAGCGGCTGAGGGAGCTGGGATTGTTTAGTCTGGAGAAGAGAAGGCTCAGAGGAGACCTTATTGCACTCTACCACTTCCTGAAGGGGGGTTGTGGTGAGGAGGGGGTAGGCCTCTTCTCCCTGATAAGTAATGACAGGACGAGAGGGAATGGCCACAAGTTGCGCCGGGGAAGATTTAGATTAGACCTGAGGAAGCATTTCTTTTCTGAAAGAGTGGTCAGGCACTGGAATGGCCTGCCTAGGGAGGTGGTTGAGGCACCATCCCTAGCGCTGTTCAAGAAGCGTTTAGATGAGGTGCTAAAGGACTTAATTTAGTAGTTGGGTAGAGATAGTGATAGGAGGATGGTTGGACTAGATGATCTTATAGGTCCTTTCCAACCTTATGAACTTATGAACTTATGAACACTACCTCTTCACAGCTTCACAGCAGTGCATGCAAACACACAAAGAGGAAGGAGTAGAAGAAGGCATAATTCCTTCAAAAAACAAAAACCAATGCACACACCTAAGCCGTGGCTTTTTAAGGTGTTCTGTTATTAACTCCTTTAAATCATCCTGAGAATTCATGCCTCAGATGTTTTTCTCCAAAACATGTAAAGATGCTGAGCTTTTTAACACTTTACAAGAACCATTTCTTCACAAAGCAAATCATCCTGTTTTTCTTTCAAACTGCATTACCTCTCAGATTCTTCAAATAACAGACACCTGTAATCCCAACTCTTATCCTTCCACACTACAAACTATGATTTACAGTAGCTCCCTGTTTTCCTAAGATACACTCATGGTCAAAAAAAATCTGAACTCTTAGATATTAACAGGGATTTTGATACATGCTATGACACATCTGCAGCCATACATTGCAAAGACCTTCACCCCGTAGTACATCATTTAAAAGTCTGCACAGTTCACTGTCATATAGATTTGAATAATCAAGCATTTATAGTCTAATTAAATCCATCAAGAAAGATCCAAGGTAGAAGCATACAACCCATTTTTAAGACTGCTTGAGAATTAATGTAGAATTCATGGAAAACAATCTGATGAAACAAATTCTAAATTACTTGGACTATTAAAACTTGCTACCCCCTACAGCATTCTGATAAATCAGTAAATTAAAAATTCTGTTACATCTCCCAAGTTCTCATTTTTATACTTGGAAATAAGTTTCTCAAAATCTTTTTTTTCTTTTACCAGCCATTGGATGATTTGCAGTGGATGCTTGCTCCCATACAGATCAGTTGCTCCACTTGACTTGTAAAGCCTCTTCCTGAAGCAATCATTAGTGCAGTTGCACAGGTTTCACTATGCCTATAATCAACTGAGAAGCAAAACACATTGGCAAAAGCAATACACATTTTTTTTCATCTAACAAAACACAAATATGACTTGCAAAATCTTGGCCAACAAAATTTTGTTTCTTCACCTACCAGTCAATTCACATGAACGTATAATGTCTGTAAAATAGCACTAACCTCTTTGTCAATACTTCTGAACAAGAACAGTAACAAGTACTCAATTCGTTAACTATTCAACATACACACCGTTCAAAAAGGCAAACATAAGAAATAGAAATTAACACTTAAAAAAAGATATAAAGTCATAGAAAAATCACTTTGTGATTTCTTTTTTCCTTATGTAACAAGATGAACAAAAGCAACTTACCACGGACGTTTTCGGTTAAAATGAAATGGAACACCTGAGCAAAGGAATCAGTATCTTTATGCAACCAGATGTTAGAGAGACAAAAATCCATTTCTTTTATTAGCTATGGTTCAAGACAACCTGAATCTTTTTCAACCTGAAGAGAAAAAAGAACAAGATTAAAACAATGAACCTCTTCAAGAAGTTCTTTTGTCTTCATTCTCACAGATGAGGTACTAAGAAATCTAGTTTTGCAACAACTAGAAATACAGAATTAAGTTATCAGTTAATGCATTTATGGTATCTTCACTCGAGCATGTCGACTGCATCACTCAGCTTTGTGCCACCCACAAACTTGCTGAAATGTACTTAATCTCACATTCCACATTAACAACAAACATGGTTACAAATAATGCCAGCTCCAATACAGGTCCCTGAGGGTCAATACTTGTCACTGGTCCCCACCTTAAGATCAAACCACTGACTGTAACTATCTGAATTCAATAATCCAGACAATCCCTACTCTGAGTATCCAATCCATCCGCTTCACATACTCATGTTTCACCCTCATGCCCTTAAGAGAATACATGCTGACTGACACTAGTAATCTGTTTTCCATGTGCTATAGTAGTTTACAGAAGTATATGCTCTATGATCTTATCAGGCACAGAAAAGGAGTGGCCTGTAGTTCCACAGATCTTTCTTCTTTATCTTTTCAATAACGGGAGTTACGTTTCCTCTTGTCCAGTCACAGAATCACCAAGGCTGGAAAAGATCTGTAAGATCATCCAGTCCAACCACTCACCCATCACCAATAGCTCTCACTAAACCATGTCCCTCAACACAATGTCCAAATATACCCTGAACAGCTCCAGGGTCGCTGCCTCCACCACCACCCTGGACAGGTCAGTGCCTGACCACTCTTTCAGAGTAGCAGTATTTCCTAACATCCAGCCTGAATCTCCCCTGGTGCAGCTTGAAGCCATTCCCTCTAGTCCTATCACGAGCCACACGAGAGAAGAGGCCGAGTCACTAAGAACTTCACAAGACTGTCATGGCATAACAAAGATGACGCACAGCAATTTCATCGGCCGGTTTCCTCAGTACCCTCACATGCACCTCACCAGATACCACACACTTGTGCACACGCACAATTCTTAGATGGTCTCAAACCATCCTCTCCCAATATCTTTAGAAAACAGTTTTTAAAAGTTTAACTACATAAATCTGTAACATTTCTTCCAACAAAGGAAAAGCTTACCAGATTATCCAATACTGTTTCACCGCCGCTACCCAGCACGTTATATTCTTCAGATACACTTGCAACAGATTCTTTTCTCCCTGACTGTGGGTTGCTGCTGTTTTCTCCAGCAGAACACCACTCAGGAAGAGCACTTTGCTGTTCTTCTAGAAGGTGTAAAATATTTTCAGAACAGTTTTATAATTACTTTAATTATCTACTGCTTTCAATTACAAAAATAGTTACTTCAAATCACAAGTTTACCTATAGCATACTATTTTACTCAATCAAGAAGTTGGTACCAGTCCAATATAAATTCTATTAGGGCACACGAAGTGCATGACTGCAAATGTCTGCTCTAAGAGCACAGTAAGAAGCACCATCCAGGTGCTACTAACAGGAACTGTTTCTGTGCAAGATGCACAAAATCCTGCACTGTTTAATGCCTGCAATTTAATCTGTACCTCTATGTCAACACATCGTATCATCTTGTTCTGTATTTTTTCCATGGAGGCAACACACAGAATAACATGCAAATCTATGCCATTATGTTAGCAAAATGATCATCAGCCGAAAGCAAAAAGCGTGCCTCTTTTTAATCGATCAACTTCAATAACATGAACCTTACAAGTTTAAAGATACTTGCCGTTATCTAATCATGTCTCATTTATCATTCCAGCTTTTAAATACAAAAGAATCATTCTATTTTATAGTTGTTCAAATACTCAGTGAGCCTCGTTGCCCACTCTCACAATCAAGAAGTATACCAACCTCGCTGTTTCTCCTTTATGTATTTTACCATCTCTTTGTTTATATATCCAGTGCTTCATAAAATGTCCTCCAAAAACATCTCTTTAACTTCAAATGGTCTTCCTTTTACCGCAAGCACAGACAACTCTCGAAGTGTTAAGATATCTCCTAGTTCCACTGACAAATCTTAATTAAAAAATGACTTTTGTAAATATAAAAAAATAAATTAAAAAGTTAAAAGAAAATGGTTCAAGGAATTACCTTCCTTAAAAAAATCTTTTAAGAATATCTGGGAGTATGCCTTCTCAAGACTGCTGAGCCACAAAACAAAAACATGATTTAAAGGGGAAATGTCAGTTATGGACATTGTTTATCATAAACCTCTTCAATGCTATCTATGCATTATGGGAAGAAATCCAATGTTTGACAGTCTATACATTAAAGTTTTAATCAAAATGAGAAAGAGAAAATAGTATTTTTGTTTAAAGAATCCACTGTGTAAGACTGCCACCTGGATTACAAACATTAACACTGTTAATGCAATACTCCTTATCCTAAGAAGTTTGTCATTTTGTATAAAAATGCTTTGCTCAAGACAAGTACATGAGGTGAACTGAGTTTCTTCACTTACTTCAGCCCTACTTTGACAAATAAGGACTGACAAGCCAGAAACTGCAAATGGTCTTTATCTCCTAAGAATCTATTCCATTTTCTTTTTCAATATCACTGTTTTCTAAACCATTCTAACAGATGTGACAGAATCCTTTTTCACAGGAGTAAAAACGATCTAGATTTCTGGTCCCTAAAGTAGATATTTGTTATAGATGAGTTTAAAGTACCCCAAGCCTCCCTCTTCTTCAGGAAAAATTGTTTCTACATACTGACGTGTAATACTTAAGAAATCACTGTTGAAAAGTCGAAAGAAGCAGGTCACTCATGTAGGAGACCTGCAAGCCAGGAATGTGGGAAAAAAAAAAGAAGGAAAAAAAAACAAACCATATCTCCTACACCTTAACTTTGTTAAAGATCAGTCAAATCAGGCATTAACATAAAGGTAACTTCTTAGACTTGAATGTAATCTAACTATAAATTATTAAGCCTGGACATAAAACATCACATCTTTTCTCAAATTTTACCTGGATTAACAGTTGACAATTTCCTTTGAAAATAATCACATGATTAAAACATGAAAAAAGCAAATGGCCTAGGTCTGTATTTCTGAAGTGACTAGGTACAGTCAACTTTCTTTTATCCAGTAACAAACAGCAGTCTCTGAGGCCTGAAAAACTAACACTTACTGGAATTTATTGTTTATCATTCTCTTGCAGACCAGAAGGTCTTAAGGTACTGACTTTCTTTCTCACACTGGAGATCAGTACATTAATAACTTCTTTTCTTGAGCTCAATATCAGGAGACAAGGCATCTCTGCACTTAAGAAGTTTTTAGAAACAGAATACTTCATTCTCCAATAGTTACAAACATTATAAAAAAAAAGAAAAAAGAAAAAAGAAAAAAATGCTACAACTGTAAAATTAAAAAAAGCAACAAGAACAAGCATTTTTCCAATTCCCACTCAGTGTTCACATCACCCTGATCAGATTTAAGTGGTATTTACACTGGTATACAGGTATACTCTAATTTAAGAATTCACAAATACTCACTGTGTATCACTGGGCAACTTCCAAAATACTTAATAAGGAGATTTGTATATAGAGCAGCACTAGAAATGACCAATTTTAAATCAGTGTAGTTTTGCAATAGATCTCTTCGATTTATTAACAAGAAATCTCTGAATCCATCCCTCTCATGTACTTCATCCTAAAACAAAAGGAAAAAAGAAACCAACAGATAAACATTCACAAATATGAACTCTGCCAAAACTAAAAACTTATTTTTCATAGGTTCACTGAAGATGCATTCAAACACAGAATTCCAACTAAGCACTTTGAAAAAAAAAGAAAAAAGTATTCACATAAAAAACTTTTGAAGTTTCAAAAAGGTATTAGAGCAGTCTGTGCTGTTAACAAATAAGCAATGAGATAACTTGACTTCAGAAGCTGAATGATCCTAGATGATCTTCAAGGTCTGTCCCAACCAAAACCATCCTATGATTCTGTGAAGTGCATTTCTGAAATTTCGAATTCTTTGAACAATTATCATCTCCAAGATATTGACATGAACCACAGTTTCCACAAATCTTATTTTAATAAACTCTTCAGAGTTGAGCACTTAAAGGAATATATAATATCATGTGATCAGAAAATAAATGTAGTTCCTTAGGTCCATTCAGTCATGTACAAAGCTTAACATCAGTTAAGGCATATGAATGATTGAAGCAACTATTTATTTGGTGTTTTGTTTCCTTTCACATTATGAATTTATCAAGCAGGACACCAAACACTTTTTAAGGTGAAAGCAAGAACATGGAATATTCTTACACTTTTCAGCAAACAGGAGAGCCCTTAGAATTATTTTGATTTTTATGTTTTCAGCAGTGGAAAAATTTTTCAAGGTGATTATATACTCTGGTTCCACCGTGTTCTCAGTCTCCATGACAGGAATTATACTACTTATTTTGAAAGCCTTTGTGCTAACAAGTGGACTGCTACACCGGTACTACAAAAATAAGTACATGATACAAGAAATTGACAGAATGAATCATACACACATATGCCTAAAGCTTTCTTTTCCTGAAAGCACATGAACTCTCCACTTATCACACACTTTCCAAGCTTGGAATTCATCCCTCCTTTCAAAAGTTCTCTTACTTCCTACTGAATTTTTATGGAACATATCCAAGATGGATTACTCTTCAGCAGCCTCTTCTGGAAATCAGGACTGCTATCTAACACTCAATAAGATCAAAACATGACACTAGTATTACTGGGTTGTTTTTTTTTAAATTATTATTTTATTTTATTCTTTTAAACCAGTGTTGTAAACATTGATCTCTCTCTCAAGAACCTTATTTACTCTTTCTTTAGGAAGATTTTCCACACTACCTCCAATAGTTCTATCTTGATCCGGCCCATAGTTTGTTCTTATTCAGCTACCGTAATACTCCCTACTCTAGCTCTTTAGATCTCTTAATAGGCTTCAAAGCTTTCATAGACATACTCAAATTCTTCTTTATTTTCATTAGCTATGTGTTATCTTCATTCACATAAGCAACAGAGCCAGACACACCCTTTGTGCTAATAGCTGCTACAAACTGTCACCATAAAGTTCCTGTTAAAGCACTCTGGTTCTCTTACGTATTGTAAAAACTTATGGAACTTTTCAATCTATGACTGGGGAGAAAAAAGGAGAGGAAAACGTATCGTTGATCTGAAAACAATATAAGAGATTTCTCTCTCCCCACAAGCAGATATTAAATGAATATGCCTCTGACTCATTTACAGAAGAAAGCAAACTATTTTATACTGCAACCTGTGGAAGAAAATCTGTCACTTGCAAACATTCAATTGCCTGAAGCAACATATCCTACCTATAGTTTATACTCTGTTTTCTATGTTGTAACCCCCAAAATCCTGTAGCTTTAACATACATATGAACACAAGATCAGCTGCCTTAACGATATGTTGTTAGTACCTGCTTTGGAATCGTATCTGATAACCAACAGTCTGGCCAACCTGTTCTCTTCTTTCTGCTGCCGCTCTTTCAGCTACAGCAACTGCCAAACGTCTTGGCTGAGTGCAAAATATATGACATGGAATTCCATTTTTGTAGCAGTCATCAAGGAGAAACTGAGGAATCTGTAAAAAAAAAAAAAAAGTTTCAGAGTACTTGGTAGTCTGATGAAGTTATAGGTGCTTGCTAATTTTAAAACAGGCAAAGCAACTTAATTCTATCTCAGTATTATACAGATTGCAAAACTTTCATTTCACAATATTCTACTCCTGACAATAAAACAAAACTAGCTTTAGAAGAAAAACCACCAAGTACAATAATAGCTCCATTATATTAAATACTTTAATTAAAAGCTAGTATTAATCAGAAAATTATGCAGAATCTTTTACATTTTTTAATAAGTATCTGCTGGCTTCGTCTATTAATTGCTTCCTCACATTTCAAGTACTACACCTTACTATATCAAAAGTCTAAAAATTAGCATAATGAAATCCCTTGTTACATAAACATTTTCTAAAATCACATTTATTTCATATAAACACTATGATCTTTTACTTTTTTTATTAAAAAACATACTTGAGTACTTTTTCCTGATCCAGTCTCTCCTATAATGAGAACAACTTTATTTTCCTTTATTGTTTTGACAATTTCCTCCTCCTTTTCAAAAACAGGCAATGATTGCCTAGAAGAGTCATACTCCGACTCCCCCCTTTTCGGTGGGACTTGAGGAATACCACAGATAGGTTGTCCACCACTCTTCCCTGCTTCGTTTTCTGTGGAGAACACATGACAATTTACCCATAGGTACAAAGGAATTGCTACAAAATTAAGTAATTAAAGCATCATTTAACTATCACACACAAAAAGGAACACTCCTGACTTGGTATTTACCGCCTACAGATAAACTGATGAACCCATCACATATTCAAAAAAAAATATTCATAGTAGTGCTCTGTTAACGCTGCTTGAAATAAGTACTGTTCAAAGGAATTACTACTTCCAAACATATTATGAACAAAACCTGACTTTCCCATTGCACTACTCTGAGTCAAAAAAAAAAAAAAAGCTCTGAAAGACAAACAAAAGGAGAAACAGAAAGTAAACTTCAAAAAGCAAACAAATAAAAAAAAACATTGGTTTATTTTCTTGTCTTTTGACCACATTTACACATCCACAGTTTGCCTAGAAATATTCACTGCAGAGTATTAAACAGAACTCACAATATCCCAAACTGGAGAATGAGAGTTTTCTCAGTACAGCTATGGGGGATTCTCTTGTGATCCTGGGTCTTGTCCAATGCCTTTTATTAATGTTCTGGATAAAGTGATAAAACACACCCTTAGCAAGTCTGATGATGCAAAGCTTCATGTGGCTTACACGCCAGAAGGCTGTACTGACCTGGGCATGCTGGCAAGTTGGGCAGAAAGGAACCCTAAGTTCAACACGGGCAAGTGTAGAGTCCTGTACCTGGGGAAGCATAACTGGTCAACCTGTTCTTTCTGCTGCCAAAAGTACAAGTCAGGGGCATAAACGCTGGAAAGGAGATCTGCGGAAAAGGACAGGGATGTCCTGGTGAACAACAGGTCAACCATAACCCAGCAGATCGTCCCTGCGGGCAACAAGGTGTCACGGTGTTATACGTGACAGTGACCCAAGGGAAAGAAAGAAGGGATTGCGGAGAGAAAAAAGAAAAGAAAAGAAAAAAAAAAACTGCGTCAGTGGCCACTCGGCCGCCCGAGCAGAGCCGCGCTCCAAGGGGAGGGGAAACAGCGGGAAGAGATGGGTCTACAAAAAAAACAACGACACGATCTGAGAAGGAACGGTAACTTTACTAAATCTAATAAAATTGAACAATTGAGAGAGAGAGAAAGTTTCCAAACCAAAAGCCGTGAGCTGACGTTAAGGCGGAACTGCAGGGGAAGCACACGTGCTGAACCTCCACGGCAGCCCAGAGCAACGCGCCCAGACCGAGCGCCGCCTGCATCCGGTGCGGAGCTCCGCCCCTCTGCTGCTCCCACAGCATTAGCTCCTTAACTGCTGCATGATGCTCTGATGTGGAATACCGGCATCAAAACCACAAAACCACAACATTCCACCCCTTATTCCACATCATCACATCATGCTTAACACACATCTATACATAACCAAACAGTAATAACATAAGTTACATAGAAACATATATTTATATATACATACATACACACGTAATTACAGACTGCATTCCCCCAATATCAAATTCCCTTGTGGGACACACTGGACGTCCCAATTTTTATCCATTACCCACCAGGTGCACCCAGGTCCCTGTGCAAAAACCGTTCCACAGAGGGGTTTGCCCTTTCCAAAGGCTGGAAGGACCCACACTGCTTTTCCCAACATGCTCCTTACATGTACCACAGGGACTCTCCATGGTCTAGGGAGCGGGACTGTGTAGGACCCTCTCGGTTGACTGATCCCCTAGTGTTGACCAGCCAGGTGGCTTCTGCCATATGCTTCTCCCCGTGCTTAAATGTACCACCAACCATTGCTCTCAACGTGGTTTTTAACAACCCGTTGTAGCGCTCAATCTTACCAGCAGCTAGTGCATGGTAGGGGATATGGTAGATACATTCAATGCCATGATCTTTGGCCCAGATATCCACAAGAGAATTTTTGAAATGAGTCCCATTATCGGACTCAATTCTCTCTGGAGTGCCATGTCTCCATAGGACTTGTCTCTCGAGCCCTAAGATGGTGTTTCGGGCGGTAGCATGGGGTACTGCGTATGTCTCAAGCCACCCAGTGGTCGCCTCCACCATGGTGAGCATGTAACGCTTACCATCGCGAGTTCGTGGCAAGGTGATATAATCAACCTGCCACGCCTCCCCATATTTATACTTTTCCCATCGCCCTTCCTGCCAGAGGGTTTTCATCCTCTTGGCCTGTTTAATTATGGCACATGTGTCACAGTCATGGATAACCTGTGCAACGGCATCCATAGTTAAGTCCACTCCTCGGTCTCTAGCCCACTTATAGGTCGCATCCCTTCCTTGATGGCCTGAGGTCTCATGGGCCCACCGAGCTAAAAATAGCTCTCCTTTGTTCTGCCAGTCCAAATTGATCTGAGACACCTCAATTCTGGCAGCTCGATCTACCTGATGGTTATTTCTCTGCTCTTCAGTAGCTCGATTCTTGGGCACATGAGCATCTACATGGCGCACCTTTACACCCAACTTTTTTGTTCGGGCAGCAATGTCTTTCCACAGTTCAGCAGCCCAAATAGGTTTACCCTTCCGTTGCCAGTTGTCCTGTTCCCACTGCTGCAACCACCCCCATAAAGCATTTGCCACCATCCAAGAGTCAGTATAAAGATATAGCATGGGCCACCTCTCCCGTTCAGCCACATCTAAGGCCAGCTGGACAGCCTCTACCTCCACAAATTGGCTTGACTCTCCTTCTCCTTCAGTGGCCTCTGCAACTCATCATGTGGGGCTCCACACAGCAGTCTTCCATCTGCGATGCTTCCCAACAATACGACACGATCCATCGGTGAAGAGGGCATACGTCTTTTCATTCTCTGGTAGTTCGTTATATGGTGGGGCCTCTTTAGCACATGGTATCTCCTCTGATGGGGACGTTCCAAATTTCTTGCCTTCAGGCCAGTCCATGATCACCTCCAGGATTCCTGGATGGTTGAGGTTCCCCATCCGAGCTCGCTGCGTAATCAGCGCAATCCACTTACTCCAGGTGGCATCGGTAGCATGATGGGTGGGGGGAACCTTTCCTTTGAACATCCAATTCAGCACTGGCAGTCGAGGTGCCAGGAGGAGCTGTGTCTCAGTACCAATTACTTCAGAGGCAGCCTGAACCCCCTCGTATGCTGCCAAAATCTCCTTCTCAGTTGGAGTGTAGCACTCCTCTGAACCCCTGTATGCTCTGCTCCAAAATCCAAGGGGTCGGCCTCGGGTCTCCCCAGAGGCTCTTTGCCACAGACTCCAAGTGGGACCTTTCTCTCCAGCAGCAGTGTAGAGGATGTTTTTCACATCCTGTCCCAACCGTACTGGCCCCAGGGCCACAGCACGGGCTATCTCCTGCTTAATTTGCTCAAAGGCCTGCTGCTGTTCAGGACCCCATGCAAAATTATTCTTTTTTCGAGTCACTTGATAGAGGGGGCTTACTATGAGGCTGTAGTTTGGGATGTGCATCCTCCAAAAACCTACTACACCCAGAAAAGACTGTGTCTCTTTCTTGCTAGTGGGTGGAGACATACTGATGATTTTGTCAATCACATCTCCTGGAATGTGACGACGTCCATCTTGCCATTTTACTCCCAGGAACTGAATTTCTTGGGCAGGTCCCTTCACTTTGTTCCGTTTAATAGCAAAACCAGCACCCAGAAGAATTTGGATTATTCGCTCTCCTTTTTTAAAAACTTCCTCTGCTGTATCACCCCACACAACAATGTCATCGATGTACTGGAGGTGCTCAGGTGCCCCACCCTGTTCCAGTGTGGTTTGAATCAGCCCATGGCAGATGGTTGGGCTGTGTTTCCACCCCTGGGGCAAACGGTTCCAGGTGTACTGAACGCCCCTCCAGGTGAAAGCAAACTGTGGTCTGCACTCTGTGGCCAAAGGAATAGAAAAGAATGCATTGGCAATGTCAATGGTGGCATACCACTTGGCTGCTTTTGACTCCAGTTTGTACGGGAGTTGTAGCATGTCTGGCACAGCAGCACTCAGTGGGGGTGTGACTTCATTCAGGCCACGGTAATCTACCGTCAGCCTCCATTCTCCACTGGCTTTACGCACTGTCCATATGGCGCTGTTAAACGGTGAGTGAGTTTTGCTGATCACTCCCTGGCTCTCTAGCTGACGGATCAAGTTATGAATGGGGAGCAAGGAATCCCTGTTGGTGCGGTACTGCCATTTGTGGACTGTTTTTGTAGCAATAGGTACCTGCTGCTCTTTCACTTTCAGTACCCCCACAACAGACGGATCTTCTGACAGGCCAGGTAAAATAGACAGCTGCTGAATGTTGTCTGCATCTACAGCAGCTATTCCAAAAGCCCATCGGTATCCCTTGGGATCCTTGAAATGTCCCCTTCTGAGATAGTCAATACCGAGTATGCATGGAGCCCCCTGTCCAGTCACTATGGGATGCTTCTGCCAGCTTTTACTGGTGAAGCTTATTTCTGCCTCCAACACAGACAGTTCCTGAGAACCTCCAGTCACTCCAGAAATATGAATCAATTCTGTCCCTTTAAAACTCGAGGGCATTAGAGTGTTCTGTGCACCAGTGTCCACCAGTGCCTTATATCTTTGTGGCTCTAATGTGCCAGGCCATCTAATCCACACAGTCCCATACACTCTATTATCCCTTTCCCTCCCCTGGCTGAGGGCAGGGCCCCTCTATTGGTTACCTGCAGTGACCGGAGCAATTTTGTTGGTGGCTGATCTCTGCTGTAGTTCTCTCACCTGTGCTCGCAGTGCAGGAGTGGGTTTTTTATGCCACTTCCTCATGTCCTCTCCGTTTGCTTGTAAGAAGCTCCACATGGCCACATGTGACATGATGTTACTGCTGTCATTTGCTCGAGCAGAGAGGCGGTTGCCTTTGGTGGCCGAGACTTTCATCAATTTCATCCATTGCTTCATCAGATTCTTTGGGTCATGCTCGTCTTCATCAGGTGTTTCCAATACTGACACAGGTTCATCCCTATTCATCAGTAATTACAGTTCCTCCAGTATAGTTTTCTGTGTCTTCTTTATCTCACCTACTTCTGCTACTGCTGACACAGCTGCAATGGAAGCACGTGACGGCGGAAACTGTTGTTCAAAGTTTTGAAGTGTAATAATCAATTCATAAACTGGGAGTCTTCTGACTTGACCCTCGTATCTATGGAACGTTGCTACCAGTGTACTCGCGTACCTCTCTGGTGCTGTTTTTGAGAGCTTACGATATACATCGGGTGTACACCTAACTCTATCAGGATCACGGTCCTGGTGTGGATTGTTAGGGACTAAACTGGGATCATACAGCATCTCTACTACGGTTGTTTCTCTCAAAAATTGGATGCCTTTCTCCACGGTGTTCCATCTTTCCACCTTAGGCTCCAGATCATCTTTGTAAGAATATCTATCCTTTACAGCCACTAGTACTCGTTCCCAGAGGGTAGTGACTCCATTCAGACATCTACTAATTCCTCTGTCGATAGCTGGGTCACAGGCAATGCTTCCCAGTTGGCGGGCTTCATTGCCATCTACGGACATGCTACTGGCACCGTTGTCCCAACACCGCAGCAACCAGGTGACAATAGATTCACCTGAGCGCCGTACAAACTCCTTTCTTGAACCTTGTATTTCAGTCATCCTTAGGGGTCGACGAATAGTGGTAACAGTGACTTCATCATCATCGCTGTCTTCTCCATGTCTCTCACTTTTCTTAGTGGCCTTTCTAGGTGGTGGTGGTGGTGCTGAGGAGGGCCCCTTGCCTGGATCTTCCTCTACTTTGTCTGCTTCTTCTTCTTTCCGTTCTAGGCGCGAGGATGGCCGTGTCCATTGCCTTCCACAGGGGCAACCGACACTGATACCGGTGCTTCCTGTGATTGGTCAGGTCTAACTTCGAGGTTTTCATTTTTGCTTTGGACCTTGGTTTGGAAACCATTTCTCTCCAGAATATCAATTATAGCTCGATAAGCACAAGCCAAACCCCAAACAATCTGTTCCTTCTCAGATCTTTCTGAGTCACATGGCTCCTTACCTAAACATTCACTGAATTTCTCAGGATCCCAAAGGTGCTCAAGATCAAAATTGCATAACACCAGGGGTCCCCACGCTTCTAATTTCTTTCCTAATTTTTTCCACCTTCCCTGTCATTCAGCACTCTCTGGTTTTGGGGAAAGCTTCCTCCAAAGGATGTAAATTACTATTGCAGAGAGTGCATTCAGAAAAACAGATAACACAGTTGCCAGGGTGGCATCCTGAGTATAGGTAAAGACCTGAAAAGAGTACCTGGAAACCAATCCAAATGCCATATAATCTGTCACATTAGCCAGGGTGTTTAGACAGGAGACATGTAACCCCATCAGCACACTAAAGTAGCTGAACGCAGATATGACTCCAGTGCTGAACATGAGGAGCTTAAAAAGACGCCAGCATGCTCTAAGGTACATGAAAACCCTTAGTCCACTTAGCACCAGATTTACAATGGAGTACCAATACTGCACTGCCCGCATTCTCCACCAATAATTGTCACGGTGTTATCCGTGACAGTGACCCAAGGGAAAGAAAGAAGGGATTGAGCAGAGAAAAAAGAAATAAAAACTGCGTTAGTGACCGAGTTTAGAGAAGACCAAGTCATGCCTGCGCTGTCACCATCTTGGTTGTGGGCACAGCTCCGCCACAGGGCGCCGCCATCTTGAGGGCACCGTTGCACTGCGGGGCGCCGCCAACTTGTTTCTGGGGGCGTTCACCCCCCGTCACTGAATACGACAGATTTTTTGTGCAAAATCGCATTTATTTCACTAGAACGGTCCCAGGATGGATCCAGATGGTCTCATATGGAGCATTCAGGATTCCACATCCGGACAGAATACAGTCGAGACACGGACCAGCTGGGGGGGCACAGAAATGCTCTGAGGGCTGGATCACCTTCCCTGTGAGGACAGCTGTGAGAAAGAAGGGGACGGATTCTTTATCGAGCTCTGCTGTGATAGGGCAGAGGGAAATGGTGTCCAACTGAAAGAGCTGGACCAGATGCCCTGATATAGGCTGGTTTAGTGAAAGGGATCAATAGCTTAATGTAAAATATGTGGATGTGATTGGTGTCAAAAGATGCAGCATCAAAGATGCTGATACAGTAACTAGCATTAACCATAATCGGCAGAGAAAATTGCTTAAAGGAATAAAATTTCCTTCTAAGGCATGGAAGGATAAACTGAGAACAGAACTCTATCTGCATTTCAAACACAAAACTTGCAAGATGGAGATCTCGGCGTGCGCATTCTGCTCACCCTGTCCAGCAGGTTGAACAGGAACAGCTGGACAAGATCTGGTCCAAGCTGCGTGTGCTGGCTCATTCATCCCCAACCATGATGAGACTCCCACCTCGTGACGGTTGCTGGTGAGGAGTGGGAGGGCAGAGGTGGTGCTGGGGGGGGGGGGGTAGGGGGTGTTGGGCCTGTCGTGCGTCGCCCTGGCAGTGTTTTCCAGACATTGGATGATGTCCCTGGATGAACACCCTGGGGGGGCTGCCCTCACCTCCTGACAGATGGTTGAGAAAAGTGTGAGGGCAGAGGTGGTGCTGGGGGGGGTGGAGGGTGGCCAGGCCTGTTGTTCTGGGGGAGGCCTTCCCAGTCCCTGAAGGATCGTGGAGGGGAGTGGGAGGGTGGTGACAGTGGCTGGGGAGAAGGTGGGCTGCTGGTCCAGTCCCGCTTCCCGTGGGCAGTGGTTGTCTGTCTGTTGGACAGCATTCCTAAGTCTACACTGCGCGGGGGTCGCCTCCATCCCCCGATGGATGATTGAGAAAAGTGGGAGGGCAGAGGTGGTGCTGGTGGGGGCTGGGGGCTGCCAGGCCTCTGAAGCTTCCAGACTTCAGTGGTTGCCTCGGTACTAGAGGATCCATCTGAGGTGTCACTCTGAGGGGACCACTCCTGCTCCCTGAGGGAATGTGGTGGGGGACAGGGGGGTGGCGTTGATGCCTGGGGAGGCTGAGGGCTGCTGGGCCTCTCAAGCTTCCAGACGTCAGTGGTTGCCTCGGTACTAGAGGATCCATCTGAGGTGTCACTCTGAGGGGACCACTCCTGTCTCCTGAGGGAATGTGGTGGGGGACAGGGGGGTGGTGTTGATGCCTGGGGAGGCTGGGGGCTGCTGGGCCTATTGCTCATGGGCCATAGAGGCACTGTTAGGGTGGCGGCCAATACCCACAAGTCTTCATCCTGGGCAGGTTTCTCCTGTCCACTGAAAGAGGGTGGAGGAGGACGTGGGGGTGACGTTGACTTCTGGGGGGGCTGGAGGCTGCTGGGCTTGTCGTACTTCCCCAAGGCAGTGGATGCCTGGGTACTAGAGGATGTATCTGAGCTCACACTCTGAGGGGACCATTCCTGTCCCCTGAGGGAATGTGGTGGGGAACAGGGGGACGGTGTAGATGCCCGGGTCTGCTGGGGGTTGTTGGGCCTGTCGTGCATTGCCTGGGTACCCATTGCCTGTTGGCTGGATAATGCAGTCAAGCCTACAGCCTGGGGGAGCCATTCCTGTTCCCTGATGGATGGTGGAGGGGGACGGGGGGGCGGTGTCTTTTTCCGGGGAGGCTGGGGGCTGCTGGGTCTGTCACTCATGTGCGATGGAGGCCTTTTTTGGGTGGCCCCCGATACACACAAGCCTTCACCCTGGGCAGGTTTCTCCTGTCCCCTGAAAGAGGGTGGAGGAAGACGTGGGGGTGGTGTTGACTTCTGGGGGGGCTGGGGTCTGCTGGGCCTCCCCTGGGCTGCGGAGCCTGGGCTGGTGGGGGGTGGGGGCCGAGGTGGGGGCAGCTGAGCCTGGCGTCCATCTGGCCTGGCTGGGGCCACTCTAGTGGTGCTCTGGTGCTGGTGGGCAGGTTTTCCCTGCACAGGCTGTTGGCGCTGTGTCTGTCCATTGGGCATCTTGATGCAGACAGGCTGTCTGTCCAAGTGTGAGGTCCGGCCTTCAGCATCGGGCTGGGCTCCGGCAGCTGCAGCAAGGTGCCTGCAGAGAGAGGAACCTACTGAGGGCACAGGAGGGGACCCTGCTCTCCTTCCTCACAGCACCTGGCAAAGAGCTGCTCTCAGCCCCCAGCCTGTCTCAGGCCCAACAGTAAGAACGGGCTGTGGGAATGGTGAGGCCAATTAAAACATCTGGCAGTGTAAATCTCCGACAGTGTCAGCTAGCAGCTAACTGGCCTCTCTACACTGCTTTACTAGAAATGCTGCCTGGCTCACAGCAGCCCTGTGGGAAAGAGATGGGGGCAGGATGGGGGGTGGGGGTGAACAACAACTCACTGTCTTTTCTGCCTGCACTTCCGGATAAGCAAGCAGCCCATAATGATCCCTAGCAGTATGGGAACCAGGACAGCTGCAGCCATTTCTAGGCAGTATTTCTGTGTATCTTTAACTTGTTTGGCACTTGCACGTCCTTCATCATCCACACCTGTAGAAACAGTGTAGTCATTTCTTTGTCTTGTGCCCCACTGGCAATCTTACAGAAGGTCTGACTTTGCCACGAAATGTTCTTCTTCATTTTGCTGGCCTGCTGAAGCAAGTGAAAATCCCTGCGCCGCAATGCTTCCCTGATTGCAGGGGAAGCAAAGGTAGCTCCCAAAGGCACTTCACATCAAGGCACTCTGGAGCCTCTGTTTTGCCTTCCAGCTTTGTTTATACTGTGGCTCTGCCACAGTCCAGATCTTCCTGAACCGTGCCCAGCCTCGCCTTGTGAAGCTTGCTAGTGCTGCTGCAGGCAGGCACACTGTGACCCTTTGGGGCACGTCTGACTAAACGAAATTCATTAGAGCAGGAGGAGAACGTGTGGACCAATTACTGCTCTGAGTGACACGGACAAGAACCATTGCTGCATTGGACAGGGAGTGCTGCCCCAGCTCCCCCCCCTCGCTCAGAACCCACTCCTCCAGCCCTCTCGGCAGACACCTGAACCTGCCTCTCCCCTTTTGCCTTTCCCCTGGCACGGGCACAACATCCATGCTCCTAGTTTTCAGAATGTTCCTCCTGCTGATGAACTCCTGACAGATTGCTACTCACCTGGATTCTCCAGAAAAGGATCATTGATCCTGTTGTGCTGGGCTTCCCCGGGCAGCACTGTGAAGAATCAGAGAAAGGCAAAGTCTCAGTATGGTGCAGGCACAGATGCAGCAGGAGGATGGGGAGGCTCCCTTGATGCCATTCCCCATCCATGAGTCAGTGCATCCCTCTGGACCTCAGTTCACAGGAGGGATCCTGCTCCGGGCTGCCATTGTGCCTGGTGCCTCATCTGAGGCACTGCAAGCTCTGGAATGCAGGGACTGTGGGAGGTATGTTGGAGGGTCATACTTCCTCTCATCATCTGCTGAATATGGCTCCGGTGGCCTTGTTCCCCAAAGGGCAAAGTTCCTAAGTCTCTAGGAACTGGGTGCAGTGGGAAGGGAGCAACCTCTAACCATGGCCACAGAGTTCTATGAGTGGCCTTTACCTGGAGCGCCAGTTGTGTGCGTGGCCCGTGCTCCTTCCAGAGGTCTGCCTTGCTGAAATGCATCCTTACGCAGCTCTCTGTCTGTCTCTTTAGAAAGGAGGTAAGAGTGGGACTGTAAGTAACTGCTCCTCATCAGGGAGGTGGTATCTTCAGGAAGCCTCAGTGGCTCTCAAGAGACATCAGTAAAGTACAGGAACAAAGCCTGGCCTCTTTGCAGTGCACCTTGTTACTAGTCTGACCAGCATGTCATTCTGTGAGACAGACTTCCCAGTTTGTGAGCACGGAAGTGAGACCTGGCCTGCTGGGAGATGAGCAGGTTGCAGGCAAGCTTCCTGTTCACGGCACACCTTGTGCATTTTTGGCAAGTTGCAAGATGATGCTAAATTCCTTCCTTCAAAGAGAACAGCAAAACTCTGCAATCCAGTTCAGACACAGGGGCATTGCCATCACAGCAAGGCTCTGATCCATCCTTTCCTGCTGTGCATGCTCCAGTTTCTCCACACACGTACCCAGAAACTCAGCTTCCCAGGTTTTTCACAGAATAGATGGAAATACACACACCTTGTGCTGCCTTGTCCTTCATGATTTTCTTTATGGCATGGGACAGCCTCTGTGGATATTTTCCTCTTTCCGATGTCTCTTTCCATTGATCAGGACCTTAACAGAAGGCATTAAGATAAGTTTCAGACTAACAGAGTATTGAACTGAGTGGTCTTTTCGGTGAAGCCAATGAAGACACTAGTCACCCCCGTGGGAATACATTACTTGAGACAAAGGCATACGCTGTCTAATATCCGGAATATTGCCCAACAGATATTTTAGTTCATTGGTCCCTTCACTTCTAAAGGGAACTGAGGGCCCCATTTGCAGACCAGACCCAAACCGCAGGGAAGTGTGCTGTCTCCCTGGGGCTCGGATCAGGGACATTACTAGAAGAGTCCCGGACTTGATACGCCCCACCGACTACTACCCATTACTCGTAGTTCAGGCAGACTGCAATGAAATATCTCAGAGAAGTCTGCGAACTATGAAAAGAGATTTCAGGGGATTAGGGCGATTAGTTCAAGGGGTGGGAGCACAAGTGGTGTTTGCTTCCATACTTTCTAGGGCGGTGAAGGACACAGAATGGGCTAGGAAAACACAGGTGATGAATAACTGGCTGAGAGGTTGGTGTAGAGATAGACACTTTGGGTTTTTTGACCATGGGGCAGTTTACTCGGCTCCTGGCCTGTTATCTGTTGATGGGACACACCTATCCCAAAGAGGGAAACGAATCCTAGCACAGGAGCTAGCTGGACTCATTGAGAGAGCTTTAAACTAGCTGTGACGGGGGAAGGGGATAAAACAGGGCTCACCAGTAAAGAGCCTAAGGAGGCTGTGCTGGAAAAAGGGGCGAGGCAGATATCTCAGCTGAAGTGCATCTATACCAATGCACGCAGCATGGGCAATAAACAAGAAGAGCTTGAAGCCATTGTGAGGCAGGCTAACTATGACCTTGTGGCTATTACAGAAACATGGTGGGACCTCTCCCATGACTGGAATACTGGGATTGATGGCTACAAGCTCTTCAGAAGGGATAGACAGGGAAGAAAGGGTGGTGGCATAGCTCTCTATATCAGAGAGTGTTTTGATGTTGAAGAGCTAGTGGTTGGAAATGACAAAGTAGAGTGTCTATGGATAAGGATCAGGGGGATAGTCTTTAGGAGTGACATCGTGGTGGGGGTCTGTTATAGACCACCTAGTCAGGATGAAGAAATAGACGAGGTGTTCTATAAACAACTCGTAGATGTTGCACGATGGCCAGCACTCGTTCTCATGGGGGACTTCAACTTCCCTGATATATGCTGGAAATACAATACTGCGCAGAGGAAGCAGTCCTTGAGATTTCTAGAATGTGTGGATGATTGCTTCCTGACACAGCTGGTGCAAGAGCCTACCAGGGGAGATGCCTTGCTTGACCTACTTTTCACTAACAGGGAAGGACTAGTAGGGGATGCGAAGGTTGGAGATTGTCTTGGCCAGAGTGACCATGAAATGGTGGAGTTTGCTATTCTGGGTGACATCAAGAGGGTGACTAGCAAAACTATTACCTTGGACTTCCGGAGGGCAGACTTTGACCTGTTCAGGACACTTGTTGCAAGGGTCCCTTGGGACTTGCTCCTGAGGGGTAAAGGGGTCCAGGAAGCCTGGATGCTCCTCAAGATGGAAATCTTAAAGGCACAGGAGCAGGCAGTCCCGGAGTCCCGTAAGTCAAGCCGGAGGAGAAAAAGACCAGTGTGGATGAACCGGGATCTTTTGATGAGACTCCGAGAGAAAAAGAGAGTCTATGTCCTCTGGAAGATGGGTCAGGCTACTTGGGGTGACTACAGAGAACTGGCCAAGATCTGCAGGCAGAAAATTAGAAATGCTAAAGCCCAGCTTGAAACTAGGCTGGCTACTGCTGTAAAGGAGAACAGGAAACCCTTTTACAAATATATTAACAGCAGGAGAAAAACTAAGGAAAATTTCCCTCCTTTACTCAACAAGGCAGGCAATATAACCACAGATGATAAGTGTGAGAAAGTAATGTTTTTGTTCGCTGTAAGAAGGAAGGGACCTGTAAATAAGTAACCGTGATTTGTGATTTAGCATGTAACGCAGATGAATGTTCTGCTTAAGCAGTCAAGAAAGCCACAAAAGATAGCCATTACTATAAGAAAGCTTAGCTTGCGAAAACACAAAACTTGTGCAAACCGGGAGCTAGCCTAAACACGTTCAAGGACTAGTGATTGTGCAGTGAGATTTGTTTGTATAAATAACATACCATAAAAGGAAAAACCACCAGAAAGGGTCAAGAAGGAGATATGGAGGAGGACTACTTACTGGCAGAAGAAGACCCCCTAGCAACAACTGGATCATGCGCAGAGTACACCGCAATGAGGAAGCGAAAAGGACACGTATACGGAAGACGGACTGTATAAAAGGATCGGGTATTGGTTCAACTGTTGCGACAGTTGGTGGAACGCAGAGTCCCCTGTCGCCCAGCGCTGCATTGCCTCTTTGCTCCTTGCTCAATTTGATTAATAAAATTCAATAGTTGAATTTTTGATTCCTAGTCAGTTGAATCTATTTATAACAATAAGGAAAAGGCTGAGGTTCTCAATGCCTTCTTCACATCTGTCTTTAATAGACAGGACAGTTGTCCACACGGTACTTGCCCTGACCTGGAAGTCCGGGACGGGGCGCATAATGCACCCCCTGTGATCCAAGCAGAGATGGTCAGAGATCTTCTCCTCCATCTGAACTGCCACAAGTCCATGGGGCCAGATGGGATCCACCCAAGGGTGCTGAGGGAGCTAGCAGAGGTGACTGCCGAGCCACTTTCTGCCATCTATCAGCATTCCTGGTTATCTGGAGAGGTCCCACAAGATTGGAGGCTTGCCGATGTGACTCCCATCTACAAGAAAGGCCGTAAGGAAGACCCGGGGAACTACAGGCCTGTCAGCCTGACCTCGGTATCAGGGAAAGTTATGGAACAGATGATCTTGAGGGAAATCACACGACACGTGCATGGCAATAAAGGGATCAGACCCAGCCAGCACGGGTTCACCAGGGGCAGATCGTGCTTGTCCAACCTCATCTCCTTCTATGATTGGGTGACCAGACAGGTAGATGAGGGAAAGGCTGTTGATGTAGTCTACCTGGACTTCAGCAAGGCCTTTGACACGGTCTCCCACAGTATTCTCCTAAGGAAACTGGCAGCCCGTGGTGTGGATAGGTTCACTCTTCTCTGGGTGGAGAACTGGCTGGAGGGCCGTGCCCAGAGGGTAGTGGTTAATGGAGTTAAGTCCAGCTGACGTCCTGTTACGAGTGGTGTCCCCCAAGGGTCAGTTTTGGGGCCCATCTTGTTTAATATCTTTATTGATGACCTAGACGAGGGAATTGAGTGTACCCTCAGTAAGTTTGCAGATGACACCAAGTTGGGAGGATGTGTCAAACTGCCTGAGGGTAGGGAGGCCCTTCAGAGGGATTTGGATAGGCTGAACAGCTGGGCTGAGCTCAATGGGATGAGGTTCAATAAGACCAAGTGCCGGGTCCTGCACTTTGGCCACAATAACCCCATGCAATGCTATAGGCTTGGGGCACAATGGCTTGAAGAATGTAGAGAGGAAAAGGACCTGGGGGTGTTGGTTGATGCTCGGCTCAACATGAGCCGGCAGTGTGCCCAGGTGGCCAAGAAGGCCAACAGCATCCTGGCCTGTATTAGAAATAGTGTAGCCAGCAGGAGCAGGGAGGTGATCATCCCCCTGTACTCAGCTCTGGTACGGCCGCACCTCGAGTACTGTGTTCAGTTTTGGGCCCCTCACTACAAGAAGGACATTGAGGCCCTGGAGCGTGTTCAGAGAAGGGCAACAAAACTGGGGAGGGGTCTGGAGCACAAGTCTTATGAGGAGCGGCTGAGGGAGCTGGGATTGTTTAGTCTGGAGAAGAGGAGGCTCAGAGGAGACCTTATTGCACTCTACCACTTCCTGAAGGGGGGTTGTGGTGAGGAGGGGGTGGGCCTCTTCTCCCTGATAAATAACGACAGGACGAGAGGGAATGGCCACAAGTTGCGCCGGGGAAGATTTAGATTAGACCTGAGGAAGCATTTCTTTTCTGAAAGAGTGGTCAGGCACTGGAATGGCCTGCCTAGGGAGGTGGGTGAGGCACCATCCCTAGCGCTGTTCAAGAAGCGTTTAGATGAGGTGCTAAAGGACTTAATTTAGTAGTTGGGTAGAGATAGTGATAGGAGGATGGTTGGACTAGATGATCTTATAGGTCCTTTCCAACCTTATGAACTTATGAACTTATGAACTTGGCACCTATATCAGGGACCTAAAGGCCCCTGACGGAAGAATGATCTTGGGAAAGAGCAAAGGATTCTGATAGTTTTAAGGAAACTGATATTTGCGGCTAGAAGTATTTTGTTTTGTAGAGAGAGCTGACCTTAGTGGTTTATTTTATTTTGCAAGCAGGTGTTCCACTTGGGCTCTGTGGCACTGGCCTCACAGATGCAGTGTACAAATGGAAAAAACTCTGCAGACCCTGAGAAGAGTATAAAAGCAGGAGAGAGTTTGTCATGGGTGAGAGAGGAAAAGCGCACTCTGAAGCAGGGGACACCTGCTGGCGCTGCCTATGGCATCCACTGCCAGCACATTCCTTCTCTCTCTCCTTTCAGTTTGTCATTTCTCAATTCTCAAGGGTCAGCAGCTAATAATGCACTTGCTTAAGGAGCTTCTGCTTCCCACTTAGACTTATCTAAAACGGATGCCTGTGTGTGAGAGTGTGCGTATGCTGACTAAAACTCTAACCCAACTCTGTATTGCTCTGAATGCATAGTTTGCTTGCCCCTGCTCCTGAGACATCCTGTCTCTCAGATGCAAACATACCCTGAAAGAGCACAGCTCAAGCTTCAACCACACTCACCAAGTCAGGATGTTAGCCGGCAAAGGAAAGCAATACCACATGTGAAACAATCCTCAGAGTCAGCATGGAAGAACATTTGTCCCCTCAAGGTTTTCTTACAGGGGAGGTCTCTGATGTACAAAGACCAAGCCAACAGGACACTGGGAGCATGTGGCACCCAAGAAGCGGTGAATATCCAAGCTTCTCATGGAGAAGAAATCAGCCAGCAGTGAAAAGCTGAACCTTTACTGAACTATCATAACCAAATATGAAGAAAGATCATGAGATGAAGACTGGTGACTTACCTCTGGCATCCACCCCAGGCTCAGGGACATGACTCCACTTTGGTAATCCACCAAGAGGGCCTGCAGGCACAAGGGTGATCAGACATAGGTGAAGAGAGCTTCCACTGCAGGTTGGGGCCTGCTTTTTCTGCAGTGACCTGTGAGGACTGGTGGCAGGTCAGCGAATGACATGGCCCAAACAGCAAAGATATAGGTTTTCTTGTCCGAAGAGTAGCAAGAGTTGCCTTCCCACTGAAATGGGACAGCTCTCCCAGTAAGGAAATACTCATGACTGATCTGTGTACAGCCTTCTAGGCACAAAGAGACTTGAAAGACCTTCTTAAGTACCTGAATAAACTATCACAGCATTCATTTTTCTGCCTTTGAGGAAATAGACACAACTTACCTCTGGGTTTCCCCCGAGGCACAAAAGCAATCTCCATCCAATCATCAGGAGCATTAGTGTCATCGTCTAGAATCAAGAAGAGAAGAGGAATGCTCCCATTGCACGTTGTGATCTTCTTCTCCTTTAGTGACTCAGGATGGGTCTGGTAACGGGATAGGGGACTCAGGCTGCGACTGCCAAAGCTACGGAGTGACCTGGGCAGGGTGACCTGTAGCCTTGCACTCAGCAGCTTTTCAATTGCTCCCTCCAGACCACGTGCAACAGCCCTCAGGGACCACATGGAAAAGCATACAGCCTGTCGGGGCTCTCTTACTGGGAGATCCCTGCTGTAGCTCACACTAAAGCACTGGAAGAAAACGACGCCTATTTCTTCCTCTGGGATCCAGCTGGGGGTCTCTGTTGGGAACCAGGATTTGCCTATGGGGTACACCAGGAAGGTGAAGCCCCCCATAGCTGGGGGGAAGCACAAGCTCACGCTTTTCCCAGCACACATTTTCTGATCTCTTCCCTAGGACACCCGCAAGGTGAAGACCATTCTCCACTCAGACAGCAGCAGAGCCATGGCCCAGCACGGCTGGAGCCTGCCTGGGGAGCAATGCTTCTTCCCGATCTTGCCCAGCTCCTCCTGCGGGGGGTCTGCTGGCCCCCCCACCCAACACCCACCCATGGAAGGCAGCCCCAGGGCAGCGTTGCACAGGGCCATGGGAACAACAGCCTGGATATCTTGCCTTTCAGTGCCGCTCGGTTTTGGCCTCGTCTCTCCCAGTCAACTGCTCCTGGTGCTTGCCAAGGAGCAGCACAAATCTCCTGGGAACACATGGCCATCAGTAGGAGGAAGAAGGCAAGGTGGGCAGGAACTGCGGCCCCCCACACTCGTGCCATGCTGCCACCACCTGTGGTAGTCGCTGTGAGTGCTGCTGTCAGGGCAGGCACAGAGTGGTGCCTGGAACACACAGCTGAGCTTTGTGACCTCACAGCACTAAGCAGCAACATGGCAGGACATTGTGACCTCACATCCCCATGACGCTGTCTGGGGCTCCCCACGGGCCACTCCTCCCATGCAGCAGGGCTGCACGGAGCGGGTGCTGGGGGCACCCCTTAGAGGGTGCTTGGACAGAACCACAAGGAGGACGTCCTGTTGGGCAGAGCTGTCCTGTCACAAGTGCAAGGTTCCCCTTGGGCTTGCTGCGTGCACTGTCACAGTGGGTGAGGATTCCCAGTCACCTAGAGCAGCAGTAAAGCATGGCTGAGATTTTCACATTTACATGATGGAAATGTAGAGTCGTGGAATGGCTTGAGTGGGAAGGGACATTAAAGACCCAGAGATGCTGCCCAAAGATCAAGAAAATCACTTCAGGCTTATTTTTAGTGCTTCATACAAATCAAGAGGTATAGTTCTGTCTTTTAGTGGCACCAAAGAATCCATTTCTTCAGAAACATTATACACGTCATCTCAGACTCTAACAAAAATGGCCAATTGAGCCATACCTGTAGCGTATCAATATTTTGGTCAATTGCCAGAGCGTGACATCTGAAATTAGCAGTTTTACTCTACATTTCATTTGACAGATTTTCCTGTTTCTTCAGTTAGCTTGGCTTGGTTTGTCGAGACAGAATGATTTTAGAAAAACCAGTTTTGTTTTATTTTCAGGACAAATTATATCTGCCATAAGATATGTAAGAAGGTCAAAATTTCGGCCAGCGTATGTCTATAATCCCAATTTTGGAATGTGGGAACATCAGAGTTTGGGACAAAATATGTCATTAACCCCATTTCAGGGAGTGAGAACATCAGAATTTGGGTTAAAATATGTAATAAGCCCAATTTTTGAGAGGTAGAACATCACAATCTGGGTCAAATTATGTCATAAACCCAATTTTGGAGTGTGCAAAGACCACAGTTTGGGTCATAATATGTCATTAACCCTTTTATTTGTGTGTGCAAGCATCACAGTTTGGGTCAAAATATGTTTATAAAACCAATTTATGAGAGTGAGAATTTCCAATTTTGGAGTGTGTGAAGGCCACAGTCTGAGGTGGAGAACGTCACAAGTGGTGTCAAAATATGCCACAAAGCCAATTCTGGAGTGTGTGAAGGCCACAATTTGGATCAAACTATGTCTCTAAACCCAATTTCAGAGGGTGAGAACGTCACAGTTTGGGTCAAAATACGTGTATAAACACAATTTCTGTATGTGTGGAGGGAGGTCACCATTTGTTTCAAAATATGCATATAAATCCAGTTTTGAGTGTGTGAAAGCCACAGTTTTGATCAAGAAATGTCATAAGCCCAGTTTTGGAGTGTGAGAATGTTACAGTTTGGGTCAAAATGTTCCTCTAAACCCAATTTCTGAGAGTGAGAACATCACAGTTCAGGTCAAAATATGCCATAAATCTGATTTCTGAACATGAGTACCTGGTGAGTGGGGACTGTGCCCTACAGCTGGTCCTGGGGGGTCTACTTTTAGGGGGGCTCTTAGGGAGTCCTATGGAGTCCCTGGAGCCCTTTTTAGGATGGGGAGAGGGCATCTAGGAAACTCCTATAGGCTCCAATGGGACCTTTCCACTCCTGTAGGGCCATTTTTGGGAAGAGGCAGTTTTTATTCAGGGGAGTCACCCCCAAAAGCCTGTGTTACTGGAGGAGTGTATGGATATACCACTTTTGGGGTACCCCTAGCTCCTAACTCCTCTTTTTTGTTTTGAGGGGAGAAGGGGGATACTACTGGTGTGTTGGGATTATTTTGCCCTCCCTCGGGCCCCCCTGGAGCAGCAGCACCCATGGACATTGGGGGGGGCGGGACATAATGGGGCACACCCTGGCTGCTGGAGATGCTGTGGTGGCTGCAGACAGCATGGACAGTGGATACAGATGGGGAGAGTCTGATGGGGTTATTGGGAGTCCCTGGGGAGGGTCCTTACAGGGGTCCATGGGGAAGAGGCTTTAAGTTTAATTGGGGTCATTGAGGTGGGGTCCTTATAGATAATGGGCACTCTGTGGGGGTCCTCTCAAATATATCTGAGGTTTTTGGGGGGCATTCCTTTGACTGTTGGGTTCACTGAGGGGGGTCCTTCCCTATTTTGGGGTTCATACACATACTGGTATTCCTGGGGACATTCTCTCCATTGTTTTGTTGTTTTTTTCCCATTTGGGGGGGTGAGGGAATACAACTCCACATATATTGAGTTTCTGCAGGGAGATCTCTCCCCTTTTTTTTTTTTTTTTTTCAGGAAAGGGCCCCAAAGTGCACTTTGGCCTCCCTGTGCCTCTCCTTTCTTCCCCACCTGGAAGGAACCCCTGGACACAAGCTGAGCTTGACCCTGCAGGAACTGCTGCACCTGGTGGGGTGGACTCACCCTACTGGACCAGGTGGGGGCCCTACAGCTGCAGGGGGGATGGACACCCACTTCCAGAGGCTGGAGGCAGCACTGGGGGAGGTTCTGCTGCACGCACTGCCCCTGTTTCCCCCAGCTGGGGTGGGAGAGGAAGATGGAATTTTGGGGTCATTTTGGGATTATCTCAAAGAGTGGTTTTGAGGTCATTTTTGACCCACCTGGGCCTTATTAGGGCTGTTTTGACCAATTTGGGGCTGCTCTGGGGCAATTTTGAAGCTGTCTGTTGACATAAGGGCCATTTTGGGGAAACTCTGATGTTACCCGGGGCTGTTTGCGGGCGATCTGCTGCTATCTGAGATCATTTTGAGGTTCATAAGTTCATAAGTTCATAAGGTTGGAAAGGACCTATAAGATCATCTAGTCCAACCATCCTCCTATCACTATCTCTACCCAACTACTAAATTAAGTCCTTTAGCACCTCATCTAAACGCTTCTTGAACAGCGCTAGGGATGGTGCCTCAACCACCTCCCTAGGCAGGCCATTCCAGTGCCTGACCACTCTTTCAGAAAAGAAAAGAAATGCTTCCTCAGGTACTTAGGGCTGCTGGGGGAGGTCATTCTGGGATTGTTTTGAGCATATTGTGGCCACTTTTATGCCATTTGGGGCCTGTTTCGGTGCCTTGGGCTTGTTTGGGGGCTTCTCCATTCATTTGGGGTCCTACACATACACAAGGGAAACATGGCTGCAAGAGCTATCAGGCCTCCATTCAGCCTCCTCTCCTCCCCATTTAGCACCATCACCAAACTCGCTCAGAACACTTTCCAGTCTGACATCCAAACATTTTTAAAGACACAGAAGAGAACCGGCCCTACGGTGGTCCTGCAGAGCTCCACCAGCCGGGTGGAACTCCACTGACTATACCTGTCTGGGTTCGACCTGCCCGCCAACTGCTCACCCACTGTGCGATGGTTTTGTTGGGGGAAATGGGGACGAACAGACGCACTGTCCCCAACCCCCCTCAACTCACACAAACACCGTGACCGTGACCTCCCACGTACCGCTTCCGGGCCACGGTTGCTCCGCGCCACGTAATGCTCCTCCTCACAGAGCTGCCGCAGTGCGCCTGCGCACGCAGACACCGGGGGAACCTCGTGTGCGGCCGACAAGACCGGAAGTCATGCCTGCGCTGCCACCATCTTGGTTGTGGGCACAGCTCCGCCACAGAGTGCCGCCATCTTGAGTGAGGGCACCGTTGCACTGCGGGGCGCCGCCAACTTGTTTCTGGGGGCGTTCAACTCCCATCACTGAATACGACAGATTTGTTTTGTGCAAAATCGCGTTTATTTCACTAGAACGGTCCCGAAAGGCCCCAGGATGGATCCGGATGGTCTCATATGGAGCATTCAGGATTCCACATCCGGACAGAATACAGACGAGACACGGACCAGCTGGGGGGGCACAGAAATGCTCTGAGGGCTGGATCACCTTCCCTGTGAGGACGGCTGTGAGAAAGAAGGGGACGGATTCTTTATCGAGCTCTGCTGTGATAGGGCAGAGGGAAATGGTGTCCAACTGAAAGAGCTGGACCAGATGCCCTGATATAGGCTGGTTTAGTGAAGGGGATCAATAACTTAAGAGGCAGGAGGCATCTGGAGGTCCCTGTGCCTCCTCATGCTCACCCTGTCCTGCAGGTGGAACAGGAACAGCTGGACAAGATCTGGCCCAAGCTGCATGTGCTGGCTCATTCATCCCTAACAGATAAGCACACGCTTGTCAAAGGTGGGTGTGTGCCTGCTCCTGGGGCTCACCACATCTCCCCAAAGTCCTCTGCACTGCTCTGCGCATCTGCTTTTTGCAGTGTGATCTCTGCTGGAGCCTGCCCACAGAGCTAATGATCTCTGTGCTTCTTGTCCCCTGTTGCAGGAATTATTGACAGCACTGTTGGAGACCAGCGGCAGGTGGTGCTTGTCACCGGGGATGGGACCAATGATGGCCCTGCTCTGAAGAAAGCTGATGTTGGATTTGCTATGGTACAAAGGGCAGTGGGTACCCCCTCTGCTGAAATGCAGCCGTGTAAGTCAACGAGACGTCACTGACCTACTTGCTGCCTTCCCATTGACCAACGAGACATCGCCGGATTCCCTGGCGGTGACTATCCATGTTCTGTATGCTCCCATTGCATTGGGTAGGAACCCTGCGGGAAACATCAACAAGTGAAAAATCATGAGAAATGAGCATTCTCCCAGCATTCTTCTGTCATACAAGTCAGCCTCTTGAGGAGGGCAATGTCTGGAATTCAGCTGGCTGCAAGAACTGCCCAGTGCTAGATGCTGCTTGTGTCCAAGTGCCATGACATTTGTCAGCAAGTGCTCCTCTCCACCTTCTCAATAGCTCTGCACACAGCTGGTGTGGCTGTTATGAAGAGTCTTGCTTTATCTTCTGCTCTTACCACAGCACTGAGAGTTTAGAGAAAGCTCCAGCTCTGGCATACCCAGGCACAGCGGCACTCCTCTCTTCCACCTGACACACAGCACACTGGCTGTGCCACATGGTCAGAACGGCAGCAAGAGTGGGCAGCACCCATCAGTCTACCCTGGCTCTCAGCACCAGCCGGGATGAGGGCTAATGCAGCATGCCCACCCCAGCCCAGCTTTTCTTCTGAGACACCTTCCAGCAGCCACCCAGCACCAAGCCCAGCTCACCTGTCAGCCTGCTCAGCCTCAGCTGTGCCTAGCTCATGCACAAGCTGAAGCGCTGCTTCTGATGGGCTGTCACAGTGTGATCTCCTCCAAGAAGGCCCAGAGCTCAGTCTCGCTGTGCAGCACGCTCACCAGAGCACCAGCTCTGCTCACCTCCTTGGAACAAATGCTCCCACCCTGGCAATGACTGTGACCTCAGTGAGTTCTCCCATCTCTTCTGTGCCTTCATCTTAAGCAAAGAGCGTGGTCCCCTCCCGGTTCCAAAGTTTAGAAAACCAACACCAGGGTCACCTAATGGGGTTATTTGAAGTCAAATAAAAGAGAAATTCAAATGAGTCTTGTGTAGCCAGCTTGGGTCACTCTCTTGCTCAGGCACTGCACAGTGGGACCCAGGAGACATTGCCCCCGGGCTACCTCCAGCTTGGAGGCCAGGAGGATTTGTGCTTCCAAGCAGTCATCAAGCATTTGGATGAACCAGCCCTCTGGGTTTGATGGAGACACACAAATCCTTCTTTGTGAAGCCAGCTTGGCTAAGGCAGAATAGCTCTGTTGTAGGGCCACAGCTCTCCATGGCCAGGTGCTGCTCCAGTGTTGGGGCTGGATTTCCTCCTGGGCACAAACACGTGCTCTGACTCTGCTGCAGGTTTCTGCAGAGTTTGTGGCTTTCTGCAGGAGAGCTTCTCCTGTTACAGAAGAACGTAATTCCTGCCTCCTCTGGCACCCTACCGGGAGCTGCTGCACAGCCTGGATTCATCCTCCCAGCAGCAGCTGCTCCTGCAGTGCCACCAGCTGCATAAGCTGACCTGCAAGGCAGAGGGAGGCACTGTGTGATGGGTGCAAATGAAGGAGCCCAGGTCTGTGTCACAGCTGTGCATGGCAGCCTTGGGAAGCAATTAGCAGCAGCAGCTTTTGTCATCCGCAGCCATTGTAAATGGAGTTGGACTTCTGACCTGCAGCTATTGCTGTGGTCAGAAAAATTCCTTGGGCACCATTCCATTGGGAAGGAAATCCTTTTTTTTCCCTGCCATGCCATGTCCATACCTTTTCTCAGGGTTGTGCTGACGCAGTGCCATGTTTTTGGGATTTCTGTCTTTTTGGATTCCACACCATCCCACCACGTGGTTCATGGGGAGCTACAGCGAGTGCTGCAGCTCTGTGGGCTTTCAGTAGTGCTGGTACTCGCCTCAGAAGAGCACTCCCTCTCCCTCTAGACGTCACCGTTCTGTTTCCAATTTCCGCTCAGAGGACAGGACAGCAGTGCCTGTGAGTCATGAGACGGCCCCTCCTGTTCCTGCCCGTCCATTTGCTGTGTGTGCACTGCCTGTCTCGCCGTCAGCATGACACTGAAGCCTTCACATTCGGACACTCTTTCTCATTTCTCTGATTCATCAGTGCCAATCCCAACGGTATGACACTGTGTGATCTCGCATCTTCTACTACCACAGTCAGCCGATGAGTTTCACCCTACCTATGTTGTAAGAGAACCTCTCTAGCCTTTAATAAATATAGCACAATGGATGTTTAAGAAATAGTGAAATGAATGCCTCTGTTTATGCTTTTGGCTTTTGATTGCCCTATTTTCTTCAGGGTATTTAGATACCTGCCTTGCACTTTTCCTCCACAGTTTTACTGATGATGCATGCTGGATCTATCAAATTCTGCTTTACTGAAGGACTTACACATGTTTGGATCTCTTCTGACCCTAGACCTTCCATTTTACTGAAACATACTTGAGGATTTCAAGGCACCTTGACTAGTAAAGCTTGAATGCATTTAGCTCAGCACTGGAAATAGTTGATTCAATTTCCTGATCATCACTGTAAACTTCTGCACTTCTGAAGAGGAGCAGACAGAAATGAGAGAGCCAGATTTAGTGCTTTATGTGCATAACATAGAATCACAGAATTGCAGGAGGTGGAAGAGACCTCAAGAGATCATTGTTTTCTTCTTGAATCCCAGGACTTGACTTAACATGAGTATCAAGAATCTTACAGGGAATGTTGCTGGAGTCTTTCATTGGAGGCAGGCTTACACCTTCTATGTCTATGCTGGATTAGTTTGTAGCTTGACAATGATACAATGACATCGAGGAGCATTTTTGAAGCTGGATCATGGAAACATTGGGTTTCTGATGGTATTCAGGCTTTTTGCTTAAAATAGAGGTAACTGCTAAGAGAAGTAATTCTGTGCAATAGCAGTGACAGTGAATTTACAGAGGAGAGAGAGTGTACATAGGAAAGAGAAAATGACCTGTAAATGTTTGCTTAACATCTGTAATAGAACATACTTAACAGAGATCTTGCTTCAGAGATATCACCCATGTACTGGAAGAGCTCTGAAGGAAGGCAGGCTATGCTGCACCACTGAGAGCTGTCTTGCAGTAGTTCTGTCTTTAGCTTTTTACCACAGCTAAGTCTTAGACTGCTAGAGAAATACTGAGACAAAAGAAAAAAGTCAGGATGGGACTGAAAGTAGATTGTCTTCTCTCATCTCCACACCTCTTAAAAAGATTTCTGGTTTTATAGGAAATGAAAATAAAGAAGTGTCTAGGCAATACTAGCTGCAGATTATTACCAAAGAGGATTTCATAGTGAAAGTAGATTCTCTTCTCAGATTTGAGGAAAAAATTGTGCTGTTTGCAAGCAGAAATTAGGAATATGTTTCTCGGGGTTTAGAATGTAACTCTTCACTGAAACAGAAACTAAGGAACTCAATGAGAAATTTTAACTCTTAACATTTGTTTAATTGAAAAGAAGCTTGAAAAAAAAATACTGTGGCTTTGGACATTCTTTGCCTTCCTTAATCACAGAGTCATTGTAGTTATAAAATAGCCCAAGTTGGAAGGGCCCCATAAGGATCATCAATTCCAGTTCAGGGCTCTGCACAGTGCCACCCAAATCCAAATCCTATGTCTGACAGTGGTGTCCAAATGCTCCCTGAGTTCATGCCGCCTGCCTTGGGAAGCTGTGCCATGTCCATTACCTGCTGAGGCAAAACCTCTTCCTAACACTGAGCATGACCCTACTTTAAGGAGGCGATTCATTCTCTTGGATTCTTGTTGCTGATGGGAAATGTAACATCTCACTCACTTGTCCTTACTTGTTTCAGTGCACAGGCCACCTAACCTAATGTGACCCACACTTCAGGTTACTCTGAATTATGAAAGTGGATGTTGAGGGAAAGAAGGTCCTGTGTGTGGCACTGCTGCATCTAGACACAGAGCACATCGAGTTCCATGAGTAAGCTTCAGCTCTTCTTAAATTGCCTGTAATTTTTCTAAGTAAAAACTTTTCGCTTTTCCTGCCCAAACTTTTGGCTTGCCTGGGCCACATGGAATGAAGAGGAACTGTCTTGGACTGCCTATCCAGATGTTACTCCAAAAGTAATGCCTCCCATTGGTTTCCCTGGAAACTACAGCAGATTCAATGAGCACAGTAAGTGATAGCACAATTTCTCAGCTACAAAACACTATTTTTCAACTTAGTCACCACCATTAGCTGTGTATTTTCACCAGTAGTGAACAAGAGTCTGCAAGCCACACTCATCACCACCTGCACCAGCAGAGGTAACCCAATGTTTCTGTCACCACTACTGAAACATACCACCCACCCCTCATTGTGCTCACATCCACAGTTTGGTCTGCAGAAAAGTTCATCAAGTGTCAATGGATGTTGGTCAGTGACATTTTTCTGCATGGAGGAATTCAGTGACTTACCTTTTATCATCTGCACTCCTGTGTCAGACACTGTTGTGTTAGGCTGCCCCTCTGTTGCCATCTGTCACACAGCAACACCTTGGAATGGGATTTTGTTGGGAAGGTTTCACCTGTACTTCCATACCACCACCATCTATCTCTGGGCCAACATCATAACACAGGAGGCATTACTTTTGGAGCAGCTCTCATATAGTATAGAATATAGTTCATGTATGTAAGTAACAATATTTATTTTAATATTCTTAGTAAAACATAAAGAAGAACAATGAAGCCATAAAATACGTGAAGCTCGTCAGTGTGGTTCGGTGGCAGTGGCTGCAGTCTCAGTGAAGTCTCGCAGCGTTGGTCAGAGATGTTGAATGAAATGTTACTCTTCCTTCATCCTTTAAATGGCTGTTCTCAAATGTTTGTGCTGCCAAAAAGTGATGACGTGGATAAGATGTGATTATGAAGTGAGGAATATCTTTCTGATCAAACAGGGCTCATAGAAGTTTGGGAAAGAGACATGATCAGCTCTTTGAATTGAATAACTGATTGCAAGTCTGCACATTCCATTTGAAAATTTGCAGGTAATGTTTTCATGTTGACTGAAAATAAAATCACAAATATTGGAAAAAAAAAAGGGCGATTTTTCCAGCAATCTTGAAGCTTGTTTTCAAATTCCTTTTTTAGAACAGAAAGCACACTGCATATCTGTTGCTGCTCACAGGACTGTGTTTAGCCAGTGTATCACAGTGCACACAGTTACTGGCCATTACTGGGGTCAACACTGCCCTGTGCTCTCCCTGTGCCCTGGGTTCAGTGCACACAGTGCCCATCACACACCTCTCTGTGGGTGCTGGGAGCAATGGATACGCACTGGGGCCGGGCCGGGCCACTCATCAGGGCAGAGCTGACACTGTGACAGCACCGGGCAGGGGGTGGTTGTGGGTTAGACATGGCTATAGCAGGTAAAAGACATCTGGGGCAAAGATTCATTTCATGCAGTAACAGTGATGTTTTCTTCTTCTATATCTTCAGTGGCAGGGAAGGATACTGGGAGGATCCAAAAGCCCATCTCTTAAATAAATGACTTAAGAGTTGGTGCAAACATAGGAATTTTTTTTTCTGACCACAGGGAAATTTACTCGGCACCTGGCATGATGGCTGTAGATGGAAGCAACCTGTCTCCAAGAGTAGGAGGATTCTAGCCGAGGAAATGGTGGGACTTATTGACAGGTCTTTAAACTAAGTATGAAGGGGGAAGGGGACAAAATGAGGGTTGCTGGAGCTGAAGGGGTAGTTCAAGGCTCAAAACAGAGCCTGCTCGGTGAAGAGAGTGGAGTTCCTAGGCATGGAGAGAGGCGGGGGGATGCTGCTTTCCTTAAGTGTCTGTACACTAATGCTCACAGCATGGGAAATAAACAGGAAGAGTTGGAGATCTGCGTGCGGTCACAAGGACATGATCTCACTGGGATCACAGAGATGTGGTGGGACAACTCTCATGACTGGAATGTTGTCATGGAGGGCTATGTGCTTTTTAGGAAAGATTGGCTGGCAAGGTGAGGTGATGGAGTTGTTCTTTATGCAAGAGAGCAGTTAGAATGTATTGAACTCCACCTGGGGGAGAGTTATGTAGCAGTGGAGAGCTTGTGGGTGAGAATCAAGGGGCAGGATAGTAAGGGTGACCATCAGGTCAACCCATTGGGTGCTACAGGGGGCAATGAACCATCAGGTCAACCCATGGAAATGTAGGGCAAAGAGCCATCAGGTCAGCCCATAGGGTTCTGATGGCTATGGGCTATCAGATCCATACCAGATAGGGCTCTACCTGGGCAATGAGCCATGAGGTCAACCCATAGAACTATGGGGGTAAAGAGCCATCAGTTCAAGCCATGGAGCTCTAAAGGCAATGAGCAAACAAGTCAATCCATAGGGCTTACAGGTGCAAGGATCCTTCAGGTCAACCCATGGAAATGTAAGGGGGCAATGAGCCATCAGGTCAAGCCATGGGGCGCTATGGGGGCAAAGAGCCATCAGGTCAGCCCATGGGGCTCTACAGGGGCAATGAACCAAAGGTCAGGCCATAGGGCACAATGGGGAAAAAGAGCCACCAAGTCAAGCCATAGGGCTACACATATAGTCTTTCTGTGTATATAAGCTTTGAGCTGGAGTCCTACAGTGTCTTACAGAGTCTTAAGAGATTCAGAGATTCTTACAGAGTCAGAGACATTTCAAGAGACCTGTAGAGTCCAACATAGCCTTACAGAGTCCTACAGAGTCCTTCAGAGTCCTGCAGAGTCCTACCGAGTCCTACAGGGTTGTATAGAATCTTACTGGGTCAGAGAGACTTACATAGTCTTAGAGTCTTACAGAGTCTTACAGAGTCTTAGAGTCTTACAGAGTCTTACAGAGCACTGGAGCTCTACAGGCTTACCGGATCAGAGAGTCTTACAGTCTTACAGAGAATCTTACAGAGTCAGACTCTTAGACTCTTACATATTCAGTCATACAGAGTCTCACAGAGACAGAGTCTTACAGAGTCTTAGTCAGAGAGTGTTATAAAGTCAAATAGTCAGAGAGTCTTACAGAGTCAGAGAGTCTTACAGACTCAGAGTCCCATAGATTCTCATGGAGTGTCATGGAGTCTCATGGATTCTTCAAGAGACATAGAGGCTTGCAGAGTCATAGAGGATTACAGCGTCATAGAGGATTACAGTGTCGTGGAGGCTTACAGTTTCATAGAGCCTTACAGAGCCTTAGAGAGTCTTCCAGAATCAGAGAGACAGAGTTAGATAGTCTTAAAGAGTCTTACAGTCAGAGAGTCTCATAGATTCTCATGGAGTGTCATGGAGTCACATGAATTCTCCTAGAGTCCCATGGAATCTCCTAGAGATATCGAGGCTTACAGTGACATAGAGGTTTACTGTCATAGAGGCTTACAGTGTCTTACAGAGTCCTACAGAGCCCTACAGAGTCCTACAGAGTCAGAGAGCCTTACAGAGTCTTATTAGAAACTCCTCCTCAAAGCATCTTTTGGGGAAAAGGCAGAGCAGAGGTGCCTTTTCTCCTACATAACTGTTTTTTCTCTGGGATGTCTTCTATGACCAATTCCAAAATGCAATCAGAAATTACTGACTCATGAAGGAATTGGCTGATGTAGTGGCCAGGCCACTCTCAGTGATATTTGAAAAGTGATGATCAGGTAAAAGCTGGTGACTGGGAAAAAATAATTAAAAAAAAGCAGTATAGCTTTCTAACCTTTTCTAACCCTTCTCATTTTTTAAGAAGGGTTAGAGAGGACCCAGAGAACAAGCACTCTGTCTGCCTCTTCTCAGTGCCGTGGCAGATCATGAGTAGATCCTCCTGGAAGCTATGCTGAGGCCCCATAAAGGAGTAGGAGGTGTTACGGGATAACCAGCATGGCTTTCCCAAGGGCAGGTCCTGCCTGACCAACCTTGTCACTTTTTACAATGGTGTAACTGCAACAGTGGACAAGGGAAAAGCCACTTATGTCCTCTGTCTGGACTTCAGTAAGGCCTTTGACATTGTCACCCACGATGTCCTTTTGACGTTTTTATTCGGTGGGTTCATTTAATGGAACTGGTTATGGTATTGTACCTAGAGAGTGACAGTCAGTGTCCAGATGGAGATCGGCGATGAGTGGTTTCAGGGGTCAGTACTGGAACCAGTACTCTTTAACATCTTCATCAGTGACATCAACAGTGGGACTGAGTACAGCCTTAGGAAGTTTGCAGATGACACCAAACATGTGTGTGGTTCAATCCACGTATCTGAGGGACGGGATGCCACCAGAGAGACCCAGACAAGCTGAGAAGTGGGCCCGGGAGAACCTCATAAGGTTCAGCAAAGCCGAGTGCAAGGTCTGCACCTGGGTCATGGCAACCCACACTGTCAGTTCAAGCTGGGGGTGTAAGGATGGAAAGGAACTGGGGATACTGGTGGATGGCAGCTGGGCATGAGCCAGCACTGTGCCCTCACAGCCCAGAAAGCCAACCAGATCCTGGGTGCAATCAAAGCAGCACAGCCACCAGGGCCAGGGAGGGCATCTGCCCCTCTGCTCTGCACTGTGAGACTTCACCTGGAGCACTGCATCCAGATGTGGAGGACACAGACCCATTGGGGCGTATCCAGAGGAGGGACACAGAAGTGACCCCAGGGATGGGACACCTCCCTGCGAGGACAGGCTGAGAGCTGGGGCTGTGCAGCATGGAGAAGAGCAGGCTGTGGGGAGAGCTGAGAGCAGCCTTCAGTATCTAAAGGGGGGAACTATAAGAAGGAAGGGGACAGACTGTTTAGCAGAGTCTCTGTGATAGTACAAGGGGAAATGGTTTCAAACAGAAAGATGGGAGATCTATATTGGGCATAAGGAAGAAGCATTTTACAGTAAGAGCAGTGAGGCATTGGAATAGGTTGTCCAAAGAAGTGGCAGATACTCTATCCTTGGAGGCCTTTGTAGTTAGGCTGGACCAGACTTTGAGCAACCTTACTGAGCAGCAGATGTCGCTGCTCGTTGCAGGGAAGTTGGACTGGATGATCTTTAATGGTCCCTTTCAACTCAAAAGATTCTGTGGTTCTGTGATACCTCCCCTACTAATGTCCTCTTTCTCACTTTGATTCCTAGGCTTCTGGGTCCACTGCAATGACTCAAAACTGAATGTATGCAGCGTGGAGGAGGTGTGCAAAACCCAGGCCTACATTCTTTTTTACACTCAAAGAACCGTGCAGGACAAAGCAAGAATCTCAGAAAAACAACTCCAAGCTCAGGTGCTGTCCAAAAATACTGATAAGGACAGAAGACTGACGTTCCCATGATGGGAAGCTCTATAACTCAACCAACAGTCTCCTGTTTGTTTGTTTTTGTTTTTTAAACCATTGGTGTTTACACCTTTCCTCTATGTAGGGAAAAAAAGGCTGGCTGCAGGAAGGGGATCAGATCGTGGTGTTTATTGCCAGGGGTTTGGAGAAGTGTATCAAGCTGTGCATTTCTCATGTGTAAGACTGTAGTCAGAAACTTGTTTTTTTCAACAGCGTTGTTGTTAAATTACTCAAAACAAAAAGAAAGAGTTTGATGCTTTGTATCATTAGTCTCATATTTTTGAGTTTGAGTAAGGTGTCTAAGAAATGAGCACAACCAAGAAATAGAAGCATTCAACTAGCATCCAAAAACCTTTAGTACCCAGCAATGCTCGTAAACCTCCAGAAGGAGTGGGTTTAGTACCTTCCTCTTAAACTATCAGTGGGATTTCCATCCATGTGTTTCTTTTATGGTTGTTGAATAGATGGAGCTGACTGCCCTAAAAGCCTAATTTGCTGAAGAAGTGTTTGGCATTCATCAACAAGAAGAAATGCTCGCCAGCCCTCAGCTATCTCTGTGGTACTGATTGCTTTGCCCTCCAGTAAGGGCAAACAAATGGCTGGCAACTTCTGTCAAGAGCTTTTCTTTCTCTCAGTGTTACTGGGACTATATGCACACTTGATAGTCTATTCTCTAGGCTGAACTGAACTGGCAGCTAAATTTGCTAGGAATGTAATTCTGGAAACAGTTCTGCTCTGGAGAATGTTTTTTTGTTTTGTTTTATTTTTTAAAACAAATAAACCAAACACCCTGTAATAGAACAGGATCGTACGTGTATGATCAGAGTCATATCTGAGCAAAAACAAAGCCTATACTGCACATTTCTGCTGACATAACTTTGCTGATTGGGGTTAGAAAGAAGTGAAAACCCTGACTTGCACAGATGTGACAGCAGAAGCAGTTACACTGCAGATGAGCACTTTTTGTTTTGGGTTGTTTTCCAAGGTCTGGAGGTAACGCCACAGTGGTCGGTCAGAGCTAGGTGCTGTTAACTCCTGTCGTGGCAATACTGACATACTCTGCCTGTCACATGAGGCCCAGAATGACTGAAGGCAGAGAGGTTGGGCAGATTGAGTGAGTGGAATTTAAACTGTGAAGTTTTTATTCCTGCTGGGTCATAAAGGGAAGGAATTAAGTTAAATGTCATATTCCTCAGTGAGTTTGAAAAACTACGAAACGTGTCTGTAATTATCTTGATTTTAGAACATAAGGTTCTAATTGACTATTTCTAGTCAGTTCTCAGCCTACAGTCGGACCTCAGGAATTTTTATAATTTGGGGTTTGGCTGCTCACATTTCTTATTGGCATCAAATCTGAATATGTGGCTGTAAAGATACATGATGTATTTGAATCTTGATGGTTCCTTTTTCTCCTTTCCTGAAGCAGCTACGGGTTGAAGTATGAGGTTCTCCAAAAACCTGATTCCATTTTCAGGTAGGAGAGCTGGAATCATGCTTTTCTTCCCCTCCTACCTTTATGCTGGTCAGTATCAGATACAAACTGACAGCTGTGCATTATTGTTGGATAGTGCAAAGAGGAAAATCTCCCAAACACAATTCCTTTATTTTTATTTTTATTTTTATTTTTTACTGCCATTACTGCAACTTTTGATTTCCTGTTCTGTGGGCACTTCAGCTGCTGTTAATCACTTTAGCCATGCAGAGATGAGCAGAGCAAACAAGAAACTCCTCTTCTGTTAGAGCACAGCGCTGTGCTATGTCTCCTCTGTCCGTAAAGAATTCTGTTTCCTCTGTCTCAGCAAAACCTCACTTTCTGAGCCTACACAAACTGATTTTTTAGCAACTAAGAATAATTTGAGTTTATATACTTGCTTTGTGGGGTTTTGTTATTATTGTTATCGTGTTTTATTTTGAGACAAGTCAGTGTGAAAGCTGTATGGGAACAAATTAAAAGGTTTTAATTCTGTTTCTTTAAATGTAGCACGGCCTGGAAGATTTCCTGTGAATGTCTGCGTATCTCTGTATTTACTAGGTAGCTTTATTTTTTTGTGCTCCTAGTAAATAAAATAAATAAAAATGCAATAGGCCAGACTGAGATACAGTGGAAATGTGACCCAGCTTGATGCAGGGGAAGCTGGTCTGGTTTCAGCACAGGCAGTCGTTGACATTTGTGAAAGAACAAAAATGAAATGCATGTGGTTTTCAGATCTGTGCATGAATCTCTGTTAGAGCAGAATACGTGCTTTGTGAAGACTACATGTCTCAAAAGGAAAACGAAAGGAAAAAAATGTTCAGTGTTGCCTTCTTAATCTCAGAGGTAGAAGGGAAAATGGAACAGTCATGGTTTGCTGTGACTGCCAAATATTGTGACCAGGTTCTGAATCCCTTACCATGCTGGCCCTGTTCGTATGAAAATTGATTGTTGTTACTGAAGTGAGTTGAGACTCTTTGCTACGAATGCTCATCTTTTGACTGAGTGTTTTGCATTAATATTTGAATTCAGGTAGAAACATGGTTGTCATGTCAATTGACTAGATTACAGAAGGGAGTGGGAGCAGTACTGTCAGCCACGGGTGCGTCCGGTTGCTTAAGCAGATGGTGTAGTGTTTGCTGTTGACATCTTTTGACATTAGTGACTTCTCCATGTGACATTAGCCTCGTTGTGCTGAGATGTGGAGATACTGCAGTCAGAAAAAATATTGCCCTGATAGGGAAGGAACGAATTATACTTCAAAGTAAACTTGCTTTTTCCAGCACTGTGAGGTTTCTGTGATATTTAGCTTTTATTTGGAAGCGATAGCGTATAGCATTTTTGATGCTGTTTGGTTTATATTTGTCTAATGCAGGCATCCTTATATAAGCGTAGTGCAATGTCCCTGCCATGGAGAACACTGTTCTATAGTGTCTTGTTTGCCAGAAATTAGAATGGGAAGTCACCTCTCTACATTACTAAGACAGAAATCCAGTTCGCAATTACTGCGATGCCCACTGAAATGAATGCCAGCCTAAGGCAGCCTGTAGTACAAGCTCTGTCCCTCCCTTAACGGTGTGTCTTGAAATCCTGTGAATATCCAGCTGTGTATTTAGAATAATTCCAAATGTAGGCTTTACTCTTGCAAACACCTGAACAAATGATGTAACTTAACTTAGGTCTGGAGGTCACGCAGGATTAGAACCTTTGTTTTGGTTGAACTGGGAGTGGAATTGTTTCCTGTACATGGCAGGCACACCTGTACTGGGGTTTCAGTCATGTAACAAGAAGCCAGTTGCCTTGAGAGGTGCTGAGAGCAAGTGTTAAGTTCTTGGCATTTTGCAGGTTGTTGTGTGAAGGCAAAGTAAACCACAGGATGCTTGCAGGCTGTCAGGCTCGAGAGCATGCAGCCCTTGGCACAGAGCTGTTCCCAGCGTAACGTTATCCTCTTCAGCTTGTACATAAACTGGTGTTCCCTAATTTTGTGCTTTCAAGAATGAAGAATTGTAATGTATTCATGGCCGGGTAGGGTACGACGTTGGCTGTAGTTATTGGAAAACACTTTATTTTAGCTAACATTATGCCTCTAGCAAGGTAGTTGTATAAATTTGCCTTTGTTACCCCTTTACTGCCTGCATGCCCAAGTTAAACTATGCATACTGCAGAAACAGTTTATCTGCAAAGCAGTGGGAAAAAAAAGGAATGAACAACTTTCTTTCCCCCCCCCCTATTTTAAGCAGAACAATTCTCTGGTGTGGCTTTGAATTTGTCAATATGAAGCAGCAAACAATAATGTGCATTAAATGTCTGACGTCAAACTTTTCTGGGTGGCAGTGTCACCCCCATTTCCTTAGGGGATTCCAGCCATTCTTTTTCAGTGCAGGAATACAACTGGAAACAGTAAAAGCACTAAGTGCATCCTGTGGACTCACTATCAGAAGTTATTTTTGCTTCTGAAAGGCAGAAGACAAGACATCTTCCTAAATCTCCTCTCTTTTAGTTTGAGACCACATTCCCTTGTCCTGTCATACAGCCCCTGCTAAACATCTGTCCCCTTCTTTCTTACAGCCCCTTTAGATACTGAAATATTGTCTCGGTGGTAATTTAGACACATTCACATTGACTGTAACATCCCAAGGCCTGAGTGTGCTTAATTGCATCCTAACAAAACTTCTGGCTGCTGACAGATCCCCCAGGATAAGCTATAGTGGAAGAGACAATAGACAGACATTAGTTTTACCTGCCAATGCAATTTAGTGAGCTACTTTTTTATGATTCCTTAGATTTGGTGCCTTGTATCCATTAACATTTTGCATGGGACAGAAACACTGGGAAATAAGTTCTGGCCGAAGCAGCAGATTTGTGTATTCTCAGCATCACTGGCATTTTCACGTTTCATATCCATATGAAGAAGTTTACCAGCAAGCTCAGAAGCTATCTGTTTTTCATTGTATGTTTGAAATGTCTGTATATGTCATAATTCAAGGAACAAATTGTTCAAAGGCAAATTAGATCTAAATTTTCTTGTGTCCTCCAGGTCCCTTCCACTCAGGTCAGTGAGCTGACTTCTGGCAGAATGTCTGGTATACAGCAAGGAATAAAAGCTCCATTGGGAGTTCTTGGCAGAAAAGCTGTACCTTTGGAAACGGCTTTCTGTCACAAACCTAGGTTTGAATATAAAACCTCAATTAAGTGGCATCTTTCTCGTGTCCATTACATTGATATTAATACCTGTTCATTGCAGATGGGAATGTGAAGCATTCTGGCAAGCTTTTGAATCTTGAAAATCACAGCATAGACTAAATGATCAAAAGCTGAATGTTAGTCACTTGTACCAATTAGTGACTATTTGTCTCAGTTGATTTGAGGGGTATGCTTTTAGGCCGCTCCTGTTGTGCTTATTTTATGTTAAACTCCATGATTCTGTGTGTGTGAATGGGTCCCACGTGTTGAAAGGACAGCTTTACATGGTGGGCCAAAAGAGTTTTGAGAGACCTGATAGTCTTAATAATGCAGTTTGCAATGTACATTTCCAAAAGGGAGGGTGTGGGGGGTAGAGAGAGGAGAAAATTAAAAAACAGACCAGCCCAATGGGCCCAAGGCTGACTTTAACCACTGCTATTTATTGTTCTGAAGTGTATGTGTGATACAGAGGACTGCACTGCAGTTACAGTGAAGTGGTGTACTACTGAGTTTGTACAGGCTGGGGACAGGGAAAGAGAAAGGGAGAATGAAACAACTGGAAAAATAAAACCAAGCTGAGCACAGCAGTGATCTACTTCCAGTGGAGACAGGAAGCATTTGATCTGGTGACCTTATGTGTCAGAGGATCATGTATTTTGTGGGCAGGGACATTAATAAAATCCAAATGCAGTCTCATTAGCTGCAGTCTGGGGGCAAAAATTTCTCCTAGCAGTAATCTCATACTGGCAAATGAATGGTGCTTTTCCATTAAATATTCCTAAGTAACAGGACCCTAAATTCTCAAGTTTTAAGAAGGAGTCACCCATTTAAAGCCCACCATGTCACTGTAAATGGTGCTGTACTGGAAGTGGGGAAAAAAAGAGATCATACAGCTGATGATTGGACACCATTTGATTTGCACTTCTTAGCCTCAGTGACTTACTTTCTGTGGAGGTGGCAGGTAGTGAATTTGATTCTTGCTGAACTGCTGGGTCTGGGCCCTGACTTGTCAAGCTAGGACTTTGCGGGGTACAAAATGGCTCCCTCTGTTTCCGCTCCTGCTTTACAGACACTTTCCATGTGAGCACTTCTTCATTGGGTTATAGGGCTCTTGAGTGTGAGGAACTAGCACACCCCTCCAGCATGGGCAGCGTTAAGTGTAAAACCCTTAGGCTATAGCCTTATCTCCTTAGAGAACCATAGCTATGCTACGGGCATCACTGTTATACAGAGTTAGTATGAGTGAATCAATGCAGCATTCATGGATAGACAAGGTTAAAGAATGTATTATACATAACATGGGCAAACCAGAGCTTTGCAGATGAGTAATGTCACTGCAAGCTTGTGGTGCATTGTTGAATGGAATCTGTGGCTGAGGAATTAAGATAGCTACTCGTGTGGCTCCTTCTCTTCTGCACAGAGAGTGTAATGCCTGTTCTGTATAACTCTATACCTCTGACTTAACAAGTTCATCTTCATTCTCCTTACATTTGTTAAATGATGTTACTAAGCCTGGCCCTGATGGCTGTTGCCTATTTTGAGATGAACTACAAATACCCATATGGAAACTAAGTGTATAGCTTGTCAGACATGCTGAGTACAGTAACATGCCACTGACAACCTGTTGAGCCCATTTGGAAGAGGCCCTGTTTCTTTTCTGCTAAACCTAAGCTTTGGTTAAGCAGTCACAAGGTATTTAAGTCACGGCCTTCTACACGTCTACCAAAATGAGAGGTTTACAGGGAAGGAACAAGTGGATAAGTTTATTTCCAGTTAAATTTTAACTACTTTGCTTTTGGGTTAAAACAAAGGTAGTTGCAATGTTAAGGATGGTTAAAACAGCATCTCCAAGAAGAGTGCAACCCAGGCAAGCTGCTTAAGTTGACAGGCTTTCATTGGATGCTGCCAGGGGAGCCCCCTGTTCTGCTTGTGCCCTGAAAGCTCCACTGTTGACCTGAGCAAGGGCAGAAGGAAAGCTAATCTTCAGAACTTCTGAAGTTAATCCCACTCTAAGATTGCTGGAAGGGTGCTGTTGGCAGAGACTGGTTAGAACATGAGCATTTCTCTTTCAGTATGAACTCCCTTTGCAGCCCTTGTGAAAACAGGAGTAAAAAGCTACTCCACTTTATTGGCTAAGGATCAAAGCTGGAGTTTGGGTGGCTTTCCTGATTTTTCTTCAGTGACTTCTGTGGAGGCTTTTAAGTCAGAACAGCCTCTGGTATCTGCTCTGAGTTTCTGCTATGTATGTCACTAATGACTTAAGCTGGTGTATGCCATGCTGTGCTCATGAATGAGACTGCCTTTCCTCCAAGGATGCTTCTAGGCAGCAATGACAAGAGAATCCAATTAATTACTGAATGTTTTCTGGCAATCTGTCTGGCTGAGTAGTAGCTCAGTGCAAATGCTCTTGAAGTGCTGTTTCTAATTACAGGTTCAGCAGGTTTTTTTTAGTCAAGGTTTGTTAAGACAGTGTCCAGTAAGTCACCAATGGCAGCTTTATGTACTTAACTGTGTGAACTGCCCCCTGCCTGAACCCAGGCCTCAGGAGGAGATTAGTGTGCTCTAAATCAAAACTAAGACTAACTAGAAAATGACCTAATGTTCTAATTGATCCCCTTTTCCTTCAAAAACTATTCCTGCAGAACTTGGCATTCTTTTGAAGTACAGATATTCCATTTCTTTACAAGATGTTAAAATTCCTGTGTTGAAAACAGGGTTTTTGAAATGTGTTTCAGTAGTGGAATAAACTTATCTTCTGCAGCAGGTAAAGGGGCAGTTCTCAGTCACAAAACACAGAGGCAGTGTAACTGCAAAAGAATGTTCATTTAAAACCCTGCACTTAACTGTCCAAAGAATCCAAAGCCACGTTGCAGTCATACTGCCACAATGCTCAGGGCTGGGAAGTTATTACACTCTACAGAGAGCATCTTCTGGGAGTTGCAGCATGCTGCCTGATTATACATTACAGCTACAGCTCCCATCATGCTTTCACTGTCCCTTGAACAGCTTCACCACCCATAGCTGGACTTGAAGTCGGTTAAGGCAAGTTGTAGTTTCAGTCCAGGGCACTAACATGCTATGCAACACCAAATGGCTTCTTCCAACAAAGTCCTAATTCCTTTACAGTAAGCATACCAGCCTTATCTCAGCCAGACACGATCCACGAAACCTTCTGGTGGTTAGTTTACCTATGGCTTTCTACGGTTCTGTTTTTCCTTTGCATAAGGATCCAGCATACAGCCCAGGACTGGATTTGTTCCTTTGTCTTTTGGATGTGAAATAAAAATCATGTTTTTATGATTTTTGTAAGTCCTTACACTTTTTACACATTCTTTTTGTAAACTGAAGTTTCTTATTAAAAAAAAGTGAAATACTATTGTGTCACATAATTATTCTACATTTATTGAACAAATGGATGGTGGTACAGAAAAGAATTCCGTGCATAAGGGCTTCACATTTTCAAGGAAAGTATTCTCACTGCCTTCTGCAGAATGGGCTGAATAGGAATTTTCCCTCTGACACATTCAAGTTTTTCCGGCATTGCTGATTACTGTGACAGCTTTAAGTGGGAACAGCAGCTCTGCAAAGAATAAGAATGGAAGATGCTCTGTGAAGCACGTCACAGCCTGTAACTGCTGGGCACAGCTCGTCTGGTCCTGTGGCACTGGGGAGGGATGAACTCTTCTGCCACGCTGGGCTCCATCAGAGTCCAACAGAGCCATCTTAGCCTATTTCCAGCGGCCAATTGAGCACAACCCCTTCGCGCAGATCAGGCTGCAGCTCCCCTCACCTCCCTGTGACACAGAGCCGCGGATCACCCCGAGCTGGAAAGGCCCCCCAGGGAGCACTGCGGCCGGTCAGAGCCCCGCCCAACACCGCGACCCCGAGCCACGGCCCGGCCCCGGCGCAACTCACCCCCGCTAGGCCACGGGCTGCGGGGCCATCAGGTCGATGTCCGCCAGGTTGCGGGCGACCCACACTCCTGCAGCAAACAGCCCCACGTTCACCAGCAAGTTCCTGAAACACACAGCGGCGGCTGCCTGCGGGCCCCGCGCCCGAGGAGCCGGCCCCGGCCCGAACATCTAAACGCCACACCGACCTGCGGAAGTCGCTCCTGTCGGTGGCGAAGCGGTACGCTGCCCGGAGCCACCCGCCCAGGCCCTGCGGGGGGGGAGGAGGCGGCGGCACGGAGGACACGGCCGCACCGCCCGCCGCCATGCCGCCCGCGTCGCGGAATACTGACGTCACCTCAGGAGCGCAGCGTGGGGGCGAGGCAATTTCTGGAAACGCCTCGTCCTCTGCGCATGCGCGGTAACAGCCAACCACGTGCGGCCGCCTCGCGAGCGTCGTTGCCGCGGTTACGGCAGTTGCGCTCCGCTCCTCGTAGTGCAAGCAGCTGCTTGCACGGCGCACCGAGCTCCGTGTCGTAGTGTCCCCGTCGCCTCTTTCCGTCCATCGGAGCGTCTCGATAGCCGCTTGCCACGCAGCTTTATCCTCGCTGCCTGCCCTCACCGGGGCGTCGGAGCTCTCCGTTCGCAGCCCGGCTTGCCGAGCTCCAGGGGCGGCCCCACCTCGGGGACAGCTCCGCATCAACCGGTGCGAATCCCACCCCAGTCCTTCTGCGCACTCGGCGTTCTTGCTCGCAGCCCGCTCATCCCGGCCCCGGCCCCCCCGCCCCCGGCCCCCCCCGACCCCCCCCGGCCCCAGCCCTCTGCCCCCGATGGATGACCGACGCCGTTCCCAGGCGCGCAACTGGCCCTGCAGGCACAGGCTGAGCTGCGCAGGGAGTCTGGGGAGCGCTGCGTGCTGTGAGGGACAGGGTCTGCACCGCCTTCCTTCGCTGTTGGTGGTGCTGCACTGTGCTTCAGGGGGCCCAAGTGCTCAGGGATCAGCTGAGCAGGGACAGCTGCTGATAACCCACACCTCTTTCTTTGCAGCTGAGTGCTCCAAAAGAGCTAAGGAGCTCTTCCCTGTAGAGACCAAGGCTAGAACAGCTCCTTGGCAAGATGTACTCACAGTTATGCAGGAGTGAGCCCCAAACCTTTCCCTGGGAGGTAGGTGGGGCTGCAGTTGGGGCTGGGAGTGTGCATGGATACCCATTGCTCCCTCACTGGATGGATCAAGTTGTCACTTGTGGTGATTTGCTTTGTCAGACTGATCCCTGGCAGCCCAGGCCTTTCCCTGGCCCTGCTGACTTTCACCAGCATGATGAGAATGGGAGATGGGCCGCCCAGAACTATGGTGTGCTGCCACCTCCCTGGAACCACAGAGAGGACCAGCAAAGCCATGAGGTAATGCTTGTCAGGGACTCGGGAGGAGAGGTGGGCTGGGGAGGAACAGTGGTGTGATGAGGGTGGCTGACAGGGTCCTGTTTCCCTGACCTGTGCTGCTAGTGGAGGCAGATGAGGAAGGCTGCTGTTATGGATGCTCCGGATCACTGAGTGCCGAGCCTGCCTTGTATCCATGCACACACTGTGGCACATAGAGAAGGTCTCAGTGGGAAGAAAGAGCGCTTTCTCGCTCGCTTCTGGGTACATGCTGTGTTGCCTTTCTGTCTTTTGAGACAATAAGGGCTGGAGAGCACTGCCACCTGGAGCAGCCAATGTTTTTTGCACCCCAACTGTAGCAGTTCTTGCTTCTGCCTTATCCCCCTGCCCTTCTTTCCTCAGCCACTGGGGTTTGTCCTTTTAGAATCCTGTTCCACTGCTCCAAGAGCTGCAGTTTCAGTCTTTGCTGCTTGGTTTTTCTCCTTTGCTTTTTTTTTTCTTTTTTGAGAGCAGCTCCTGGCAGGATGCTCAGGGTGCTTGCCTGCCCTGGCTGCCCCGGCAGCCTGCTTGTCCCCAGGTTGGTGGTGTCGGGTCAGAGCCAGCCCTGCTTGCCTTGGTGGTATCCTGTGCAATGAGCACTGAACCCACTGTGGGGAGAGGTCACCAGTGCATTCCCAGTCCTGGTATCTCTACAGAGTTCAGCCCCTGCAGAGAGCTGGGACTGTGTCTGACTCTGGGGCAGCGTGAGCAGCTTGTCTGTGAGCCGACACAATAGGAACAATAGTGGGGTGCTGCTGCCAGGCACTGTGACCTGTGCAGTGTGCCCCGGGCATTGGAAGCATCGCAGTGAGCAGGTGCAGATCTGGGATGGGTGGGGAGACACAGGAGCAGACGTGTGCAGTGTGAGGGAACAGCAGCAGCACTGCGGGGGACCTTGTCCCCTCCAGGGATGGGGAGAGGGTCTGCACCGCCTTTGCTGAGTGCTGCAGCACGCAGTGTGCTTCAGGGGGCCCAAGTGCTCGGGGCTCAGCAGAGCAAGGACAGCTGTGGGTGGCACCCCTGGGAAACTGAACCCAAAGAGATGGTAATGCCCGTCCTGCAGGATGTGCTCACCCATACCTCTTTCTTTGCAGCTGAATGAATACTCACTGAGGACCTCCTTCGTGCAGGGATCAGGGCTGGAACAATACTTTGGCGACCTGTCACACTTCGATGGGAGGGGGCTCCAAGCCTTTCCCTGGGAGGTAGGTGGGGCTGCAGTTAGGACTGGGAGCACAGGAGCTCTGTGGGACTTGTCTCTGGGGCAGTGGGTGTGGGTACCCTCTACTCCATCCCTTGGGATGCTGAGAAGCTGGGAGAGCACCTCTGTGGTACAGGAGGGAACTGGAAAGGCTGGGAGCTGTGTGTGACTTCAGATGGGAGGGTTTGGGGCTCCCCATCCCTGCCTGGCATGCTGGTGGTGGAGAGGGAGGCTGCAGCAGCGGGGAGGAGGATGCATCCTGCTTTCCTCTCCTTGTGTCCTCTCTGCAGCCCTATCCGAATCAGGCTGGGCTACCATGTTCCTATGCCCCTGGCCCCTGGGATGCCTACGGTGATGCTCTGTGGGAGCACGAGCGCTGGAGAGCCAGAGGAAGAAGGCATCCGGTAAGAGATCGGGGTGAGCAGCTGTGCAGTGTGGAGTGGGCAGAGCTGTTGGGGTTCTCCTCCAAATTTGGGTTGGCCAAAGGGTGGGAAGAGGAGAGCTGGGGAGAGCTCAGGAGGCAGGGGAACCCAGAGCAAATCCAGCATCCCCATGAAAGCCTGCAGGATGCATGGCTGCTCCGAATGAGCTGTTGTCACTTGTGGTGATTTGCTTTGTCAGACTGATCCCTGGCAGCCCAGGCCTTTCCCTGGCCCTGCTGACTTACACCAGCATGATGAGAATGGGAGATGGGCCGCCCAGAACTATGGTGTGCTGCCACCTCCCTGGAACCACAGAGAGGACCAGCAAAGCCATGAGGTAATGCTTGTCAGGGACTTGGACTCAGTGAGGAGAGGTGGGCTGGGGAGGTATAGGCAGAGAGCAAAAGGGGGCATGGGTGCTTTAGTGGCCTGTGATGAGGATGGCAAACAGTGCTGTTTCCCTGAGCTGTGCTGGCAGCAATGGCAGTGCTCCTCTGCCCTCATGCCAGCTGCTGTGTCTCCTTACTTGCTCACGATGTAAATCACTGCTACTCTCCCCAGAACCTTCGTGGCCCTGTCTCGAGATCGAGACGCTGCCGCTTCCTTCGCCCCATCAAGAGAGAGCCAACAGACCGCAGCCGTTCTCCATCTCCCAGGCGCTCCCAAGGTTGGTGCTGCTGCAGTGCTGGCTGCCAGCAGCTGCCCAGGACCCCTCTGTGGTGTGTGCAGCCAGCAGCTCTGCATGGGGAGGGTGGGCATTTGGGGTATTAAGTGCTGCTGTGTTTCCGCAGGGTACCATGCATCTTCCAGGCCCTCTCGGTCCTGCTCCCCATTGAGCCAGCCAGGGCTCAGAGAGTACCTTGATGCTCCCCTGTCACCTACGGCCAGCAAGAGCAACATGCAAAGCAAGGAGCAGGTGGATGAGGTAGGTTTTCCCCTGGTACACAGTGGTGACTCAAATGTCATGGCCACCTGGATCTCCTGGTGCTGCTATGCCCTTGACCAGAAGGATTTCCTGCAGGACCTGCTGGTGGGAAGCAGCCAGGCACTGGAACTGGCCAGGCATGCAGAGAAGAGCCCAGAGAAGAGCCCAGCCACTGACCTCCAGGCAGCGGAGGAGCAGCCAGCAGCAGGATCACAGCAGGTATGTGTGCACACCTCTTTCGCAAGTGCATACTGAGATACTTTCACTCCAGGAGCTGCCCAGCTCAAGGGATCCCTTTGAGCTGAGTTAACACCTCGCTTCTCTTTACCTCTTCACCTCAGTATCTCCTGGACAGAATTGGAAGCAGGATGCTTTCCTGACTCTTTTGAGCTGCAAAGCCCTGTTTCCTTTGGGTTTTAGCACTCTGTCTGTCCTGTCTCGCAGCACTTTTCTCTGGGACAGATGACTATCCCTGCCTCACACTATTGCGTGCCTGCAGGTTGAGCCAGATTGTGGACAGGAAGCTGCAGACATCCAGCAGCCCTTTGTTTGGGATTTTGAGCCAATCTCATCAGCAGAGATTAGCTTCGCTGAGAGTGAGGAAAGTTTGGAGATGGTATGTGCTCATGTATCTATCTCCTCTTTCTGCCTACATGTCGTGCCATGAGGGGGGTGGGGTTTTGCAGTCCCTTCCATGAACCTCACTTTTCCATTTGCTCGGGGTATATCAAAGTGCCTGTCTGTGGACTCTGAAATGTAACTGTGGTGCTTTACACAGATAAATCTGGGCAGCCAAAGTGAGGATGGTGCAAGTGCTGAGTCGTATCCCTACAGTCCATTATCTCTGGAGCCCTCTGAGACTCTTAATGCTGACCTGATGATTTTGGAGGTACGTGCTGGGCTCTGCCTGCCCTCCCAGGGTTGGTGGCATCTGCCACATGTTGCTGGTGAAGCCAGTGCAGCAGCTGCCTGAGATGGGGTGGCTTTTAGCCTGTGGCTGCACTACTCTGCGTGGTTTCCTCCTGGGACAGAGTGCTTGAGGATCCCCTTCCTTTCCTGAAGGCAGAAGCATTAGCTTGCAATGTTGGCTCCTGCTGCTCTCACACAGCTTCTGCCTTCATCCCCTGGTTGCTTTCCCACTGCTTCTCTGTGGCCTTCACCAATCTGAAAACTCACAGATCCCACTGGAAGCTACTGTGGAGCCCAGCACGCAGCACAGCAAGGCCAGCTCCAACGTCTGCACTGAGGCAGCAGCATCACCCTGGAGTGTGTGCCCTACCAGGGATGAGACAGAGCTGGTATGTGCACAGCCCTGCCCTCTCCTGAGCACTGTGCAGGAATGGTGCCCTCGTGTCTCTGGGAAGTACCTGCAGGGAGGCTCAGGAACACTGGGGGAGGAGGAGCCTGGGGGGAGTTTCTCTCTGGCATTCCCAGTCACAGGATTATGTCCTGGGGTTAAAACCTTGCTTTGTTTGGGTGCGGAGCCCACATCAGCCCTGGTGCTGGATGTTCAGGAGAGGCTGGTATATTGGAGACAGTTTAGAGAAAGGCCAAAAAAATGACCTGGGGACTGAGAGCGTGCCAGAGCGTGAGCAAGTCCAGGAGTTGAGCTTTAATGAAGCAAACATTTAATTCATGCCTGGTGGGGAAAAGAAATCAGCCAGTGAGACCCTCAGGCCTTGAAGGCAAGGCTGCTGGGGCTGCAGTGGAAGAGGGAAGCAAGGGGCAGCAGCCAGCATGTGAGGGGAGGTTGGTGAGGTCCCAGCAGGTTCCCCCACAGGGTGACTGGTCCCCAGCTGGCAGCTCCGGTGTACTGCCAGCTCCACACCTGTTCCCTTGCCCAGACCTTCTCCCCTTCAAAGCATCCAGCTTTACCTCGCTTCTTCCACTGCCCAGGCTGCAGGCTGCCAGGACTTACCCCGCTTCTTTTGCTCCACACCTCCCTGCACCACTGCAGACCCACGCTCTGCCACCATCTTCACCAAGGAGAACATCGAGCAGGTGAGTCCCAGCAGAGAAGGGGGCATTTGGGACTGCTCATGGAGAGGAGAACTCTCAGGAGGTTGAAACCTAACATGGGCAAAAAGCAGTGCTGGGTGATGGGCAAATGCTGGGCGGTTCAGCATAGGTGCTGCAGGAGGAGGCTGCCACCTATGGGACACCCTAAAGGAAAAAGAAAATTCCCAGGCAGGGGGTTTCATGCTGCTGGTGGGGATGATTTGGGGTGCCCCGTGCTGACCCCATTCTGCTCCCTGAAGCAGTTCCAGCTCTTCTCCCTGAATGTTGCCACGGTGACCGCGATGCTGATAAAGAACGATCCCCCCTTGGAGGTGGCACTGACACAGGCGCTGAGAGCCAGTCAGCAGCAGTTCAGCAACCAGCTGGTCAAGGAGCTGGAAGACTTCATCCAGAAGTATTATGCAGCGCACCCCAGACACTGAGCAGGAGCAGAGGGGCTGCACTGGCAGAGCCTGGGGCTGTAGGGATGTGGCCTCTCTTGGAGATGGGGGAGGGTGAGGGAAGGAGATCTTAGTTGGGATCTGCTGTGTGCAGGCAGGTAGCTGGGGACTGTGGGCAGGGGACAAGCCGTATGTAAGCCTGTATTTCCAGAGGCATAGGTGGTTTAATTGGAGGGTGAAGGGAGAGCACAGCAGCTGATGGAGAGGGGCCATTCTATCTCCTTATTCTATTCCTAATTTTCTGAAACATTGTTTTAAAACTTATATATACGTATATATATATGTATGTATATTATGTATAGCATTTGCACTGCTGTTGCTCTGTTCCTGGCCTGCTGAGGCCAGTGTGCACAGGGAGAGGTCTCACGGTCACACCCCTGCCCAGTCCTTCCCTGGGGCCCCTCAGCTCCCATCCAGCACACTTCTCCAGCAGCACGGTTAACACTGCTGCACACCCAGACAGGAGAGAAACAGGCCAGGCACGGTCAGCTCTCCTGTATTCAGGTTTCAGCAGAGCTTTATTGGTGGAGCACTGTCTATCATGGCAGCAGAGCTGCCCTGCTGGTCACCCCCCTGCAGTGACGGGGCACGGACACACATGGGGCAGCATCAGCACTTGTCCTTCAAGATGTCCCTGCAGGTGAGAGATTCTCACCTGGCATCTGGATATGACCCTGGTGGCCAGATCACTCCTGTCCAATCTGGGCAGGAGTCCCTGCAGAAGGGGCCAGAGCAGTGCCTGCCCTTGTCCTAAGTCCTCGGCTGCTCTCCTCAGCACAGAGCTGCTCGCTGAGGCTTTGGGCTTGTCTGAGACAGCAGTCAGAGGCCACGCTCCAGTGCAGGCTGCCGCCATGCCGCCCGCGTCGCGGAATCCTGACTTCTCCTCAGGATCGCAGCGTGGGGGCGAGGCAATTTCTGGAAACGTCTCGTCCTCTGCGCATGCGCAGTAACGGCCAACGACGTGCGGCCGCCTCGCGCGCGTCATTGCTGCGGTTACGGCAGCTGCGCTCCGCTCCTCGTAGTGCAAGCAGCTGCTTGCACGGCGCACCGAGCTCCGTGTCGTAGTGTCCCCGTCGCCTCTTTCCGTCCATCGGAGCGTCTCGATAGCCGCTTGCCACGCAGCTTTATCCTCGCTGCCTGCCCTCACCGGGGCGTCGGAGCTCTCCGTTCGCAGCCCGGCTTGCCGAGCTCCAGGGGCGGCCCCACCTCGGGGACAGCTCCGCATCAACCGGTGCGAATCCCACCCCAGTCCTTCTGCGCACTCGGCGTTCTTGCTCGCAGCCCGCTCATCCCGGCCCCGGCCCCGGCCCCGGCCCCGGCCCCGGCCCTCTGCCCCCGATGGATGACCGACGCCGTTCCCAGGCGCGCAACTGGCCCTGCAGGCACAGGCTGAGCTGCGCAGGGAGTCTGGGGAGCGCTGCGTGCTGTGAGGGACAGGGTCTGCACCGCCTTCCTTCGCTGTTGGTGGTGCTGCACTGTGCTTCAGGGGGCCCAAGTGCTCAGGGATCAGCTGAGCAGGGACAGCTGCTGATAACCCACACCTCTTTCTTTGCAGCTGAGTGCTCCAAAAGAGCTAAGGAGCTCTTCCCTGTAGAGACCAAGGCTAGAACAGCTCCTTGGCAAGATGTACTCACAGTTATGCAGGAGTGAGCCCCAAACCTTTCCCTGGGAGGTAGGTGGGGCTGCAGTTGGGGCTGGGAGTGTGCATGGATACCCATTGCTCCCTCACTGGATGGATCAAGTTGTCACTTGTGGTGATTTGCTTTGTCAGACTGATCCCTGGCAGCCCAGGCCTTTCCCTGGCCCTGCTGACTTTCACCAGCATGATGAGAATGGGAGATGGGCCGCCCAGAACTATGGTGTGCTGCCACCTCCCTGGAACCACAGAGAGGACCAGCAAAGCCATGAGGTAATGCTTGTCAGGGACTCGGGAGGAGAGGTGGGCTGGGGAGGAACAGTGGTGTGATGAGGGTGGCTGACAGGGTCCTGTTTCCCTGACCTGTGCTGCTAGTGGAGGCAGATGAGGAAGGCTGCTGTTATGGATGCTCCGGATCACTGAGTGCCGAGCCTGCCTTGTATCCATGCACACACTGTGGCACATAGAGAAGGTCTCAGTGGGAAGAAAGAGCGCTTTCTCGCTCGCTTCTGGGTACATGCTGTGTTGCCTTTCTGTCTTTTGAGACAATAAGGGCTGGAGAGCACTGCCACCTGGAGCAGCCAATGTTTTTTGCACCCCAACTGTAGCAGTTCTTGCTTCTGCCTTATCCCCCTGCCCTTCTTTCCTCAGCCACTGGGGTTTGTCCTTTTAGAATCCTGTTCCACTGCTCCAAGAGCTGCAGTTTCAGTCTTTGCTGCTTGGTTTTTCTCCTTTGCTTTTTTTTTTCTTTTTTGAGAGCAGCTCCTGGCAGGATGCTCAGGGTGCTTGCCTGCCCTGGCTGCCCCGGCAGCCTGCTTGTCCCCAGGTTGGTGGTGTCGGGTCAGAGCCAGCCCTGCTTGCCTTGGTGGTATCCTGTGCAATGAGCACTGAACCCACTGTGGGGAGAGGTCACCAGTGCATTCCCAGTCCTGGTATCTCTACAGAGTTCAGCCCCTGCAGAGAGCTGGGACTGTGTCTGACTCTGGGGCAGCGTGAGCAGCTTGTCTGTGAGCCGACACAATAGGAACAATAGTGGGGTGCTGCTGCCAGGCACTGTGACCTGTGCAGTGTGCCCCGGGCATTGGAAGCATCGCAGTGAGCAGGTGCAGATCTGGGATGGGTGGGGAGACACAGGAGCAGACGTGTGCAGTGTGAGGGAACAGCAGCAGCACTGCGGGGGACCTTGTCCCCTCCAGGGATGGGGAGAGGGTCTGCACCGCCTTTGCTGAGTGCTGCAGCACGCAGTGTGCTTCAGGGGGCCCAAGTGCTCGGGGCTCAGCAGAGCAAGGACAGCTGTGGGTGGCACCCCTGGGAAACTGAACCCAAAGAGATGGTAATGCCCGTCCTGCAGGATGTGCTCACCCATACCTCTTTCTTTGCAGCTGAATGAATACTCACTGAGGACCTCCTTCGTGCAGGGATCAGGGCTGGAACAATACTTTGGCGACCTGTCACACTTCGATGGGAGGGGGCTCCAAGCCTTTCCCTGGGAGGTAGGTGGGGCTGCAGTTAGGACTGGGAGCACAGGAGCTCTGTGGGACTTGTCTCTGGGGCAGTGGGTGTGGGTACCCTCTACTCCATCCCTTGGGATGCTGAGAAGCTGGGAGAGCACCTCTGTGGTACAGGAGGGAACTGGAAAGGCTGGGAGCTGTGTGTGACTTCAGATGGGAGGGTTTGGGGCTCCCCATCCCTGCCTGGCATGCTGGTGGTGGAGAGGGAGGCTGCAGCAGCGGGGAGGAGGATGCATCCTGCTTTCCTCTCCTTGTGTCCTCTCTGCAGCCCTATCCGAATCAGGCTGGGCTACCATGTTCCTATGCCCCTGGCCCCTGGGATGCCTACGGTGATGCTCTGTGGGAGCACGAGCGCTGGAGAGCCAGAGGAAGAAGGCATCCGGTAAGAGATCGGGGTGAGCAGCTGTGCAGTGTGGAGTGGGCAGAGCTGTTGGGGTTCTCCTCCAAATTTGGGTTGGCCAAAGGGTGGGAAGAGGAGAGCTGGGGAGAGCACAGGAGGCAGGGGAACCCAGAGCAAATCCAGCATCCCCATGAAAGCCTGCAGGATGCATGGCTGCTCCGAATGAGCTGTTGTCACTTGTGGTGATTTGCTTTGTCAGACTGATCCCTGGCAGCCCAGGCCTTTCCCTGGCCCTGCTGACTTACACCAGCATGATGAGAATGGGAGATGGGCCGCCCAGAACTATGGTGTGCTGCCACCTCCCTGGAACCACAGAGAGGACCAGCAAAGCCATGAGGTAATGCTTGTCAGGGACTTGGACTCAGTGAGGAGAGGTGGGCTGGGGAGGTATAGGCAGAGAGCAAAAGGGGGCATGGGTGCTTTAGTGGCCTGTGATGAGGATGGCAAACAGTGCTGTTTCCCTGAGCTGTGCTGGCAGCAATGGCAGTGCTCCTCTGCCCTCATGCCAGCTGCTGTGTCTCCTTACTTGCTCACGATGTAAATCACTGCTACTCTCCCCAGAACCTTCGTGGCCCTGTCTCGAGATCGAGACGCTGCCGCTTCCTTCGCCCCATCAAGAGAGAGCCAACAGACCGCAGCCGTTCTCCATCTCCCAGGCGCTCCCAAGGTTGGTGCTGCTGCAGTGCTGGCTGCCAGCAGCTGCCCAGGACCCCTCTGTGGTGTGTGCAGCCAGCAGCTCTGCATGGGGAGGGTGGGCATTTGGGGTATTAAGTGCTGCTGTGTTTCCGCAGGGTACCGTGCATCTTCCAGGCCCTCTCGGTCCTGCTCCCCATTGAGCCAGCCAGGGCTCAGAGAGTACCTTGATGCTCCCCTGTCACCTACGGCCAGCAAGAGCAACATGCAAAGCAAGGAGCAGGTGGATGAGGTAGGTTTTCCCCTGGTACACAGTGGTGACTCAAATGTCATGGCCACCTGGATCTCCTGGTGCTGCTATGCCCTTGACCAGAAGGATTTCCTGCAGGACCTGCTGGTGGGAAGCAGCCAGGCACTGGAACTGGCCAGGCATGCAGAGAAGAGCCCAGAGAAGAGCCCAGCCACTGACCTCCAGGCAGCGGAGGAGCAGCCAGCAGCAGGATCACAGCAGGTATGTGTGCACACCTCTTTCGCAAGTGCATACTGAGATACTTTCACTCCAGGAGCTGCCCAGCTCAAGGGATCCCTTTGAGCTGAGTTAACACCTCGCTTCTCTTTACCTCTTCACCTCAGTATCTCCTGGACAGAATTGGAAGCAGGATGCTTTCCTGACTCTTTTGAGCTGCAAAGCCCTGTTTCCTTTGGGTTTTAGCACTCTGTCTGTCCTGTCTCGCAGCACTTTTCTCTGGGACAGATGACTATCCCTGCCTCACACTATTGCGTGCCTGCAGGTTGAGCCAGATTGTGGACAGGAAGCTGCAGACATCCAGCAGCCCTTTGTTTGGGATTTTGAGCCAATCTCATCAGCAGAGACAAGCTTCGCTGAGAGTGAGGAAAGTTTGGAGATGGTATGTGCTCATGTATCTATCTCCTCTTTCTGCATACATGTCGTGCCATGAGAGGGGTGGGGTTTTGCAGTCCCTTCCATGAACCTCACTTTTCCATTTGCTCGGGGTATATCAAAGTGCCTGTCTGTGGACTCTGAAATGTAACTGTAGTGCTTTACACAGATAAATCTGGGCAGCCAAAGTGAGGATGGTGCAAGTGCTGAGTCGTATCCCTACAGTCCATTATCTCTGGAGCCCTCTGAGACTCTTAATGCTGACCTGATGATTTTGGAGGTACGTGCTGGGCTCTGCCTGCCCTCCCAGGGTTGGTGGCATCTGCCACATGTTGCTGGTGAAGCCAGTGCAGCAGCTGCCTGAGATGGGGTGGCTTTTAGCCTGTGGCTGCCCTACTCTGCATGGTTTCCTCCTGGGACAGAGTGCTTGAGGATCCCCTTCCTTTCCTGAAGGCAGAAGCATTAGCTTGCAATGTTGGCTCCTGCTGCTCTCACACAGCTTCTGCCTTCATCCCCTGGTTGCTTTCCCACTGCTTCTCTGTGGCCTTCACCAATCTGAAAACTCACAGATCCCACTGGAAGCTACTGTGGAGCCCAGCACGCAGCACAGCAAGGCCAGCTCCAACGTCTGCACTGAGGCAGCAGCATCACCCTGGAGTGTGTGCCCTACCAGGGATGAGACAGAGCTGGTATGTGCACAGCCCTGCCCTCTCCTGAGCACTGTGCAGGAATGGTGCCCTCGTGTCTCTGGGAAGTACCTGCAGGGAGGCTCAGGAACACTGGGGGAGGAGGAGCCTGGGGGGAGTTTCTCTCTGGCATTCCCAGTCACAGGATTATGTCCTGGGGTTAAAACCTTGCTTTGTTTGGGTGCGGAGCCCACATCAGCCCTGGTGCTGGATGTTCAGGAGAGGCTGGTATATTGGAGACAGTTTAGAGAAAGGCCAAAAAAATGACCTGGGGACTGAGAGCGTGCCAGAGCGTGAGCAAGTCCAGGAGTTGAGCTTTAATGAAGCAAACATTTAATTCATGCCTGGTGGGGAAAAGAAATCAGCCAGTGAGACCCTCAGGCCTTGAAGGCAAGGCTGCTGGGGCTGCAGTGGAAGAGGGAAGCAAGGGGCAGCAGCCAGCATGTGAGGGGAGGTTGGTGAGGTCCCAGCAGGTTCCCCCACAGGGTGACTGGTCCCCAGCTGGCAGCTCCAGTGTACTGCCAGCTCCACACCTGTTCCCTTGCCCAGACCTTCTCCCCTTCAAAGCATCCAGCTTTACCTCGCTTCTTCCACTGCCCAGGCTGCAGGCTGCCAGGACTTACCCCGCTTCTTATGCTCCACACCTCCCTGCACCACTGCAGACCCACGCTCTGCCACCATCTTCACCAAGGAGAACATCGAGCAGGTGAGTCCCAGCAGAGAAGGGGGCATTTGGGACTGCTCATGGAGAGGAGAACTCTCAGGAGGTGTAAACCTAACATGGGGAAAAAGCAGTGCTGGGTGATGGGCGGTTCAGCATAGGTGCTGCGGGAAGAGGCTGCCACCTATGGGACACCCTAAAGGAAAAAGAAAATTCCCAGGCAGGGGGTTTCATGCTGCTGGTGGGGATGATTTGGGGTGCCCCGTGCTGACCCCATTCTGCTCCCTGAAGCAGTTCCAGCTCTTCTCCCTGAATGTTGCCACGGTGACCGCGATGCTGATAAAGAAGGATCCCCCCTTGGAGGTGGCACTGACACAGGCGCTGAGAGCCAGTCAGCAGCAGTTCAGCAACCAGCTGGTCAAGGAGCTGGAAGACTTCATCCAGAAGTATGATGCAGCGCACCTCAGGCACTGAGCAGGAGCAGAGGGGCTGCACTGGCAGAGCCTGGGGCTGTAGGGATGTGGCCTCTCTTGGAGATGGGGGAGGGTGGGGGAAGGGGATCTTAGTTGGGATCTGCTGTGTGCAGGCAGGTAGCTGGGGACTGTGGGCAGGGGACAAGCCGTATGTAAGCCTGTATTTCCAGAGGCATAGGTGGTTTAATTGGAGGGTGAAGGGAGAGCACAGCAGCTGATGGAGAGGGGCCATTCTATCTCCTTATTCTATTCCTGATTTTCTTAAACATTGTTTTAAAACTTTGAGTTTGTTCTTGTTTGCAAAAATAAACGAGTTAGTTATTGCAGCCCTGGTATAGCCTTTGCGCTGCTGTTGCTCTGTTCCTGGCCTGCTGAGGCCAGTGTGCACAGGGAGAGGTCTCACAGTCACACCCCTGCCCAGTCCTTCCCTGGGGCCCCTCAGCTCCCATCCAGCACACTTCTCCAGCAGCACGGTTAACACTGCTGCAAACCCAGACAGGAGAGAAACAGGCCAGGCACGGTCAGCTCTCCTGTATTCAGGTTTCAGCAGAGCTTTATTGGTGGAGCACTGTCTATCATGGCAGCAGAGCTGCCCTGCTGGTCACCCCCCTGCAGTGACGGGGCACGGACACACATGGGGCAGCATCAGCACTTGTCCTTCAAGATGTCCCTGCAGGTGAGAGATTCTCACCTGGCATCTGGATATGACCCTGGTGGCCAGATCACTCCTGTCCAATCTGGGCAGGAGTCCCTGCAGAAGGGGCCAGAGCAGTGCCTGCCCTTGTCCTAAGTCCTCGGCTGCTCTCCTCAGCACAGAGCTGCTCGCTGAGGCTTTGGGCTTGTCTGAGACAGCAGTCAGAGGCTCCGTGTCGTAGTGTCCCCGTCGCCTCTTTCCGTCCATCGGAGCGTCTCGATAGCCGCTTGCCACGCAGCTTTATCCTCGCTGCCTGCCCTCACCGGGGCGTCGGAGCTCTCCGTTCGCAGCCCGGCTTGCCGAGCTCCAGGGGCGGCCCCACCTCGGGGACAGCTCCGCATCAACCGGTGCGAATCCCACCCCAGTCCTTCTGCGCACTCGGCGTTCTTGCTCGCAGCCCGCTCATCCCGGCCCCGGCCCCGGCCCCGGCCCCGGCCCCGGCCCCGGCCCCAGCCCTCTGCCCCCGATGGATGACCGACGCCGTTCCCAGGCGCGCAACTGGCCCTGCAGGCACAGGCTGAGCTGCGCAGGGAGTCTGGGGAGCGCTGCGTGCTGTGAGGGACAGGGTCTGCACCGCCTTCCTTCGCTGTTGGTGGTGCTGCACTGTGCTTCAGGGGGCCCAAGTGCTCAGGGATCAGCTGAGCAGGGACAGCTGCTGATAACCCACACCTCTTTCTTTGCAGCTGAGTGCTCCAAAAGAGCTAAGGAGCTCTTCCCTGTAGAGACCAAGGCTAGAACAGCTCCTTGGCAAGATGTACTCACAGTTATGCAGGAGTGAGCCCCAAACCTTTCCCTGGGAGGTAGGTGGGGCTGCAGTTGGGGCTGGGAGTGTGCATGGATACCCATTGCTCCCTCACTGGATGGATCAAGTTGTCACTTGTGGTGATTTGCTTTGTCAGACTGATCCCTGGCAGCCCAGGCCTTTCCCTGGCCCTGCTGACTTTCACCAGCATGATGAGAATGGGAGATGGGCCGCCCAGAACTATGGTGTGCTGCCACCTCCCTGGAACCACAGAGAGGACCAGCAAAGCCATGAGGTAATGCTTGTCAGGGACTCGGGAGGAGAGGTGGGCTGGGGAGGAACAGTGGTGTGATGAGGGTGGCTGACAGGGTCCTGTTTCCCTGACCTGTGCTGCTAGTGGAGGCAGATGAGGAAGGCTGCTGTTATGGATGCTCCGGATCACTGAGTGCCGAGCCTGCCTTGTATCCATGCACACACTGTGGCACATAGAGAAGGTCTCAGTGGGAAGAAAGAGCGCTTTCTCGCTCGCTTCTGGGTACATGCTGTGTTGCCTTTCTGTCTTTTGAGACAATAAGGGCTGGAGAGCACTGCCACCTGGAGCAGCCAATGTTTTTTGCACCCCAACTGTAGCAGTTCTTGCTTCTGCCTTATCCCCCTGCCCTTCTTTCCTCAGCCACTGGGGTTTGTCCTTTTAGAATCCTGTTCCACTGCTCCAAGAGCTGCAGTTTCAGTCTTTGCTGCTTGGTTTTTCTCCTTTGCTTTTTTTTTTCTTTTTTGAGAGCAGCTCCTGGCAGGATGCTCAGGGTGCTTGCCTGCCCTGGCTGCCCCGGCAGCCTGCTTGTCCCCAGGTTGGTGGTGTCGGGTCAGAGCCAGCCCTGCTTGCCTTGGTGGTATCCTGTGCAATGAGCACTGAACCCACTGTGGGGAGAGGTCACCAGTGCATTCCCAGTCCTGGTATCTCTACAGAGTTCAGCCCCTGCAGAGAGCTGGGACTGTGTCTGACTCTGGGGCAGCGTGAGCAGCTTGTCTGTGAGCCGACACAATAGGAACAATAGTGGGGTGCTGCTGCCAGGCACTGTGACCTGTGCAGTGTGCCCCGGGCATTGGAAGCATCGCAGTGAGCAGGTGCAGATCTGGGATGGGTGGGGAGACACAGGAGCAGACGTGTGCAGTGTGAGGGAACAGCAGCAGCACTGCGGGGGACCTTGTCCCCTCCAGGGATGGGGAGAGGGTCTGCACCGCCTTTGCTGAGTGCTGCAGCACGCAGTGTGCTTCAGGGGGCCCAAGTGCTCGGGGCTCAGCAGAGCAAGGACAGCTGTGGGTGGCACCCCTGGGAAACTGAACCCAAAGAGATGGTAATGCCCGTCCTGCAGGATGTGCTCACCCATACCTCTTTCTTTGCAGCTGAATGAATACTCACTGAGGACCTCCTTCGTGCAGGGATCAGGGCTGGAACAATACTTTGGCGACCTGTCACACTTCGATGGGAGGGGGCTCCAAGCCTTTCCCTGGGAGGTAGGTGGGGCTGCAGTTAGGACTGGGAGCACAGGAGCTCTGTGGGACTTGTCTCTGGGGCAGTGGGTGTGGGTACCCTCTACTCCATCCCTTGGGATGCTGAGAAGCTGGGAGAGCACCTCTGTGGTACAGGAGGGAACTGGAAAGGCTGGGAGCTGTGTGTGACTTCAGATGGGAGGGTTTGGGGCTCCCCATCCCTGCCTGGCATGCTGGTGGTGGAGAGGGAGGCTGCAGCAGCGGGGAGGAGGATGCATCCTGCTTTCCTCTCCTTGTGTCCTCTCTGCAGCCCTATCCGAATCAGGCTGGGCTACCATGTTCCTATGCCCCTGGCCCCTGGGATGCCTACGGTGATGCTCTGTGGGAGCACGAGCGCTGGAGAGCCAGAGGAAGAAGGCATCCGGTAAGAGATCGGGGTGAGCAGCTGTGCAGTGTGGAGTGGGCAGAGCTGTTGGGGTTCTCCTCCAAATTTGGGTTGGCCAAAGGGTGGGAAGAGGAGAGCTGGGGAGAGCTCAGGAGGCAGGGGAACCCAGAGCAAATCCAGCATCCCCATGAAAGCCTGCAGGATGCATGGCTGCTCCGAATGAGCTGTTGTCACTTGTGGCGATTTGCTTTGTCAGACTGATCCCTGGCAGCCCAGGCCTTTCCCTGGCCCTGCTGACTTACACCAGCATGATGAGAATGGGAGATGGGCCGCCCAGAACTATGGTGTGCTGCCACCTCCCTGGAACCACAGAGAGGACCAGCAAAGCCATGAGGTAATGCTTGTCAGGGACTTGGACTCAGTGAGGAGAGGTGGGCTGGGGAGGTATAGGCAGAGAGCAAAAGGGGGCATGGGTGCTTTAGTGGCCTGTGATGAGGATGGCAAACAGTGCTGTTTCCCTGAGCTGTGCTGGCAGCAATGGCAGTGCTCCTCTGCCCTCATGCCAGCTGCTGTGTCTCCTTACTTGCTCACGATGTAAATCACTGCTACTCTCCCCAGAACCTTCGTGGCCCTGTCTCGAGATCGAGACGCTGCCGCTTCCTTCGCCCCATCAAGAGAGAGCCAACAGACCGCAGCCGTTCTCCATCTCCCAGGCGCTCCCAAGGTTGGTGCTGCTGCAGTGCTGGCTGCCAGCAGCTGCCCAGGACCCCTCTGTGGTGTGTGCAGCCAGCAGCTCTGCATGGGGAGGGTGGGCATTTGGGGTATTAAGTGCTGCTGTGTTTCCGCAGGGTACCGTGCATCTTCCAGGCCCTCTCGGTCCTGCTCCCCATTGAGCCAGCCAGGGCTCAGAGAGTACCTTGATGCTCCCCTGTCACCTACGGCCAGCAAGAGCAACATGCAAAGCAAGGAGCAGGTGGATGAGGTAGGTTTTCCCCTGGTACACAGTGGTGACTCAAATGTCATGGCCACCTGGATCTCCTGGTGCTGCTATGCCCTTGACCAGAAGGATTTCCTGCAGGACCTGCTGGTGGGAAGCAGCCAGGCACTGGAACTGGCCAGGCATGCAGAGAAGAGCCCAGAGAAGAGCCCAGCCACTGACCTCCAGGCAGCGGAGGAGCAGCCAGCAGCAGGATCACAGCAGGTATGTGTGCACACCTCTTTCGCAAGTGCATACTGAGATACTTTCACTCCAGGAGCTGCCCAGCTCAAGGGATCCCTTTGAGCTGAGTTAACACCTCGCTTCTCTTTACCTCTTCACCTCAGTATCTCCTGGACAGAATTGGAAGCAGGATGCTTTCCTGACTCTTTTGAGCTGCAAAGCCCTGTTTCCTTTGGGTTTTAGCACTCTGTCTGTCCTGTCTCGCAGCACTTTTCTCTGGGACAGATGACTATCCCTGCCTCACACTATTGCGTGCCTGCAGGTTGAGCCAGATTGTGGACAGGAAGCTGCAGACATCCAGCAGCCCTTTGTTTGGGATTTTGAGCCAATCTCATCAGCCAACCTCACTCATGAGAGTGAGGAAAGTTTGGAGATGGTATGTGCTCATGTATCTATCTCCTCTTTCTGCCTACATGTCGTGCCATGAGGGGGGTGGGGTTTTGCAGTCCCTTCCATGAACCTCACTTTTCCATTTGCTCGGGGTATATCAAAGTGCCTGTCTGTGGACTCTGAAATGTAACTGTAGTGCTTTACACAGATCAATCTGGGCAGCCAAAGTGAGGATGGTGCAAGTGCTGAGTCGTATCCCTACAGTCCATTATCTCTGGAGCCCTCTGAGACTCTTAATGCTGACCTGATGATTTTGGAGGTACGTGCTGGGCTCTGCCTGCCCTCCCAGGGTTGGTGGCATCTGCCACATGTTGCTGGTGAAGCCAGTGCAGCAGCTGCCTGAGATGGGGTGGCTTTTAGCCTGTGGCTGCACTACTCTGCGTAGTTTCCTCCTGGGACAGAGTGCTTGAGGATCCCCTTCCTTTCCTGAAGGCAGAAGCATTAGCTTGCAATGTTGGCTCCTGCTGCTCTCACACAGCTTCTGCCTTCATCCCCTGGTTGCTTTCCCACTGCTTCTCTGTGGCCTTCACCAATCTGAAAACTCACAGATCCCACTGGAAGCTACTGTGGAGCCCAGCACGCAGCACAGCAAGGCCAGCTCCAACGTCTGCACTGAGGCAGCAGCATCACCCTGGAGTGTGTGCCCTACCAGGGATGAGACAGAGCTGGTATGTGCACAGCCCTGCCCTCTCCTGAGCACTGTGCAGGAATGGTGCCCTTGTGTCTCTGGGAAGTACCTGCAGGGAGGCTCAGGAACACTGGGGGAGGAGGAGCCTGGGGGGAGTTTCTCTCTGGCATTCCCAGTCACAGGATTATGTCCTGGGGTTAAAACCTTGCTTTGTTTGGGTGCGGAGCCCACATCAGCCCTGGTGCTGGATGTTCAGGAGAGGCTGGTATATTGGAGACAGTTTAGAGAAAGGCCAAAAAAAATGACCTGGGGACTGAGAGCGTGCCAGAGCGTGAGCAAGTCCAGGAGTTGAGCTTTAATGAAGCAAACATTTAATTCATGCCTGGTGGGGAAAAGAAATCAGCCAGTGAGACCCTCAGGCCTTGAAGGCAAGGCTGCTGGGGCTGCAGTGGAAGAGGGAAGCAAGGGGCAGCAGCCAGCATGTGAGGGGAGGTTGGTGAGGTCCCAGCAGGTTCCCCCACAGGGTGACTGGTCCCCAGCTGGCAGCTCCGGTGTACTGCCAGCTCCACACCTGTTCCCTTGCCCAGACCTTCTCCCCTTCAAAGCATCCAGCTTTACCTCGCTTCTTCCACTGCCCAGGCTGCAGGCTGCCAGGACTTACCCCGCTTCTTTTGCTCCACACCTCCCTGCACCACTGCAGACCCACGCTCTGCCACCATCTTCACCAAGGAGAACATCGAGCAGGTGAGTCCCAGCAGAGAAGGGGGCATTTGGGACTGCTCATGGAGAGGAGAACTCTCAGGAGGTTGAAACCTAACATGGGCAAAAAGCAGTGCTGGGTGATGGGCGATTCAGCATAGGTGCTGCGGGAAGAGGCTGCCACCTATGGGACACCCTAAAGGAAAAAGAAAATTCCCAGGCAGGGGGTTTCATGCTGCTGGTGGGGATGATTTGGGGTGCCCCGTGCTGACCCCATTCTGCTCCCTGAAGCAGTTCCAGCTCTTCTCCCTGAATGTTGCCACGGTGACCGCGATGCTGATAAAGAAGGATCCCCCCTTGGAGGTGGCACTGACACAGGCGCTGAGAGCCAGTCAGCAGCAGTTCAGCAACCAGCTGGTCAAGGAGCTGGAAGACTTCATCCAGAAGTATGATGCAGCGCACCTCAGGCACTGAGCAGGAGCAGAGGGGCTGCACTGGCAGAGCCTGGGGCTGTAGGGATGTGGCCTCTCTTGGAGATGGGGGAGGGTGGGGGAAGGGGATCTTAGTTGGGATCTGCTGTGTGCAGGCAGGTAGCTGGGGACTGTGGGCAGGGGACAAGCCGTATGTAAGCCTGTATTTCCAGAGGCATAGGTGGTTTAATTGGAGGGTGAAGGGAGAGCACAGCAGCTGATGGAGAGGGGCCATTCTATCTCCTTATTCTATTCCTGATTTTCTTAAACATTGTTCTAAAACTTTGGGTTTGTTCTTGTTTGCAAAAATAAACGAGTTAGTTATTGCAGCCCTGGTATAGCCTTTGCGCTGCTGTTGCAGCCCTGGTATAGCCTTTGCGCTGCTGTTGCTCTGTTCCTGGCCTGCTGAGGCCAGTGTGCACAGGGAGAGGTCTCACAGTCACACCCCTGCCCAGTCCTTCCCTGGGGCCCCTCAGCTCCCATCCAGCACACTTCTCCAGCAGCACGGTTAACACTGCTGCAAACCCAGACAGGAGAGAAACAGGCCAGGCACGGTCAGCTCTCCTGTATTCAGGTTTCAGCTGAGCTTTATTGGTGGAGCACTGTCTATCATGGCAGCAGAGCTGCCCTGCTGGTCACCCCCCTGCAGTGACGGGGCACGGACACACATGGGGCAGCATCAGCACTTGTCCTTCAAGATGTCCCTGCAGGTGAGAGATTCTCACCTGGCATCTGGATATGACCCTGGTGGCCAGATCACTCCTGTCCAATCTGGGCAGGAGTCCCTGCAGAAGGGGCCAGAGCAGTGCCTGCCCTTGTCCTAAGTCCTCGGCTGCTCTCCTCAGCACAGAGCTGCTCGCTGAGGCTTTGGGCTTGTCTGAGACAGCAGTCAGAGGCCACGCTCCAGTGCAGGCTGCTGGTTCTCTGCTCCCTGCTCGCTTTACCTGTTCCTAAATGAGGGAGAGGCCAGCAGGAACAGCACGCTGTGCTTTGCCAGCAGCTGCCGGTGAAAGATCCAAGTGTATTCTCCCTCCCCCTGCCCCCCCAGCCTTGGGCTGTGTCCAAAAGGGGCTTAGAATGCATTGAGACCACAACAAGTGCTGGCAGGGTGGCAGTGCCATATAAGGCTCTCTCCCACCCCGGTGCATTTGGCATCCTGCTGCCCCCCTGCTTAAAAACCATGCAAAGTGCCACCTTGCCCTGCTGCCTCTGCAGCACTTGGAGATCCCTGCTTGCTGAGTGTCCCTGTGCTAGGACACGCTGCAGTGCTTGCTGCTGCCCCGCAGCTTCGCCATCCTGCCCCCCACCCGCTCCAGGTGCTGGGGCTCCCTGACAAAGAAATTCTTCCCGGGCTTGGGGATGGGTTTCCCAAAGAAGAAACCCTCCTCTTCTGAGTCAGAGTCTGAGGATGAGGAGCAGGTGGGACACCAGGAGTCGTCTTCTTCCATGATATCTTGTGGATCAATGTTCTCCAGACATGTGCTAGGTCGGGCAGGGGACAGACCCTCTTGAAATTGTTGCTTTCCATCACCTGCCAGTGTTCGGGGGCCAGGACCTCCCAGAAGCCTGCTGGCACCCTCTGTGCTGGGCTGGGGGTCTGAGGGGTGGCTGGCTGGTGATCCCAGCATCCCTGTGCACACAGCATCCTTGCTCCTCTCCACAGCCGCTTCATGGTCCTCAGGGTTCCTGAATGCAGGATGTGTGGAAGCCTCATCCAGTAGCATCTCTGGAAAAAGATAAACAAGGAAGGGTGAGGAAAGAGGAACATGAGCCTGCCTTGCTGCAACTGCTTGTGCAGTAAGGGCAGTCCCAGGATGCAAAGAAGAACTGTCCCAACCAAACCTCAGCTGTGGGAGGTGGGCTGGGGGCCTGCAGCTGCTGCTACAGCACTGAGTTAAATGTCTATATCAGCTCTTTACCTATTGAATAAGACATAAAAACAGTTGAAAATATGAAGTTTCTAAAACGGTAGTGTAGGCAATTATGAGATGTGAGGGTTTTATATCTGTATAATTGTGCTTGACCCTTACAGTAGGTGTTCTGTTTTCTTAGAAATTGGCTGTTAGAAATCTACAATGTACCTTCAACTAATAGGCATCAATGATAGAAGCAGTTTTTTGCCAAAGATAACCACAGTAGATATTAAAGTGAAAACAGATGAAGATGTGGTGCCTACTTGAAGGAAAACTCCTCAAGCTGAGCTTCAGCGTTCCTTCTGAGTCCATCTTCCATTTCTGCAGCTCTCTGCCTCTGCCAAGAAAGATTCAGAGCCTTTGATCATGCTCTTGTGTTCGCAGGTGGTCTGAACGCAATCACCGTGAGAAGATTGGGGTCCATGTCCTCTTTGACCAGGTACTAAACATGGAACCTTACTGCTGCAGGGACTCTCTCTCCTCTCTTGACAAAGAGACCTTTGTCTATGACCTCTCCGCTGTGGTGATGCATCATGGTAAAGGGTTTGGCTCAGGACACTACACAGCATATTGCTACAACACAGAGGGAGGTGCGTGTGCCTTATTACAGGGAAACAAATTCAAGAAATTTGTGTTTTATTCCACAGATGCAGTGCATTGTAAAGCTTTGTGATCAAGGTTGTTTAGAAACAAGTTTCCTGACCTTCAGAAGTTTGTTTCCCAGAATATCTTGCTATTAGCATGTTTTCTTTCTCTCTCTCTCTTTTTTTCTTTTTTTTTGGTGTGTGTGTACAGACCATGGATTGCTGCTCTTTGCTTTGCCTCTTATTGCTCACTGTTAACAGCATGAATGCTTCATTTTCTCATGGGATGTAACTCTGTGGAGCTAATCCAGCTGGGTTTTTTCTCAGCATCCTTGGGATGGTGAGATAAACAGAAAGTGTTTTGAAAGTGGACAGGAAGTATTCATGAATAACATCCTCAGGGTTTTTGTGAATCTCCAGCAGTCTCTTTCTTCAACTGAATTGGCATTGATTCTGCCTTTTAACTGATGGAGAAAGAGGTACAAATTGGCTTTCTCCAGGGAATTCTTATTTACCTAATTGAGTTTTGGGGCTATCATATGCAATTGGTTAAATTATGATTTGATATTTCTCAACCATGTTAACAGCACAGAAACAGTAAAATGTTTTCAATATTAGAAACTCCTCCTCAAAGCATCTTTTGGGGAAAAGGCAGAGCAGAGGTGCCTTTTCTCCTACATAACTGTTTTTTCTCTGGGATGTCTTCTATGACCAATTCCAAAATGCAATCAGAAATTACTGACTCATGAAGGAATTGGCTGATGTAGTGGCCAGGCCACTCTCAGTGATATTTGAAAAGTGATGATCAGGTAAAAGCTGGTGACTGGGAAAAAATAATAAAAAAAAGCAGTATAGCTTTCTAACCTTTTCTAACCCTTCTCATTTTTTAAGAAGGGTTAGAGAGGACCCAGAGAACAAGCACTCTGTCTGCCTCTTCTCAGTGCCGTGGCAGATCATGAGTAGATCCTCCTGGAAGCTATGCTGAGGCCCCATAAAGGAGTAGGAGGTGTTATGGGATAACCAGCATGGCTTTCCCAAGGGCAGGTCCTGCCTGACCAACCTTGTCACTTTTTACAATGGTGTAACTGCAACAGTGGACAAGGGAAAAGCCACTTATGTCCTCTGTCTGGACTTCAGTAAGGCCTTTGACATTGTCACCCACGATGTCCTTTTGACGTTTTTATTCGGTGGGTTCATTTAATGGAACTGGTTATGGTATTGTACCTAGAGAGTGACAGTCAGTGTCCAGATGGAGATCGGCGATGAGTGGTTTCAGGGGTCAGTACTGGAACCAGTACTCTTTAACATCTTCATCAGTGACATCAACAGTGGGACTGAGTACAGCCTTAGGAAGTTTGCAGATGACACCAAACATGTGTGTGGTTCAATCCACGTATCTGAGGGACGGGATGCCACCAGAGAGACCCAGACAAGCTGAGAAGTGGGCCCGGGAGAACCTCATAAGGTTCAGCAAAGCCGAGTGCAAGGTCTGCACCTGGGTCATGGCAACCCACACTGTCAGTTCAAGCTGGGGGTGTAAGGATGGAAAGGAACTGGGGATACTGGTGGATGGCAGCTGGGCATGAGCCAGCACTGTGCCCTCACAGCCCAGAAAGCCAACCAGATCCTGGGTGCAATCAAAGCAGCACAGCCACCAGGGCCAGGGAGGGCATCTGCCCCTCTGCTCTGCACTGTGAGACTTCACCTGGAGCACTGCATCCAGATGTGGAGGACACAGACCCATTGGGGCGTATCCAGAGGAGGGACACAGAAGTGACCCCAGGGATGGGACACCTCCCTGCGAGGACAGGCTGAGAGCTGGGGCTGTGCAGCATGGAGAAGAGCAGGCTGTGGGGAGAGCTGAGAGCAGCCTTCAGTATCTAAAGGGGGGAACTATAAGAAGGAAGGGGACAGACTGTTTAGCAGAGTCTCTGTGATAGTACAAGGGGAAATGGTTTCAAACAGAAAGATGGGAGATCTATATTGGGCATAAGGAAGAAGCATTTTACAGTAAGAGCAGTGAGGCATTGGAATAGGTTGTCCAAAGAAGTGGCAGATACTCTATCCTTGGAGGCCTTTGTAGTTAGGCTGGACCAGACTTTGAGCAACCTTACTGAGCAGCAGATGTCGCTGCTCGTTGCAGGGAAGTTGGACTGGATGATCTTTAATGGTCCCTTTCAACTCAAAAGATTCTGTGGTTCTGTGATACCTCCCCTACTAATGTCCTCTTTCTCACTTTGATTCCTAGGCTTCTGGGTCCACTGCAATGACTCAAAACTGAATGTATGCAGCGTGGAGGAGGTGTGCAAAACCCAGGCCTACATTCTTTTTTACACTCAAAGAACCGTGCAGGACAAAGCAAGAATCTCAGAAAAACAACTCCAAGCTCAGGTGCTGTCCAAAAATATTGATAAAGACAGAAGACTGACGTTCCCATGATGGGAAGCTCTATAACTCAACCAACAGTCTCCTGTTTGTTTGTTTTTGTTTTTTAAACCATTGGTGTTTACACCTTTCCTCTATGTAGGGATAAAAGGCTGGCTGCAGGAAGGGGATCAGATCGTGGTGTTTGTTGCCAGGGGTTTGGAGAAGTGTATCAAGCTGTGCATTTCTCATGTGTAAGACTGTAGTCAGAAACTTGTTTTTTTCAACAGCGTTGTTGTTAAATTACTCAAAACAAAAAGAAAGAGTTTGATGCTTTGTATCATTAGTCTCATATTTTTGAGTTTGAGTAAGGTGTCTAAGAAATGAGCACAACCAAGAAATAGAAGCATTCAACTAGCATCCAAAAACCTTTAGTACCCAGCAATGCTCGTAAACCTCCAGAAGGAGTGGGTTTAGTACCTTCCTCTTAAACTATCAGTGGGATTTCCATCCATGTGTTTCTTTTATGGTTGTTGAATAGATGGAGCTGACTGCCCTAAAAGCCTAATTTGCTGAAGAAGTGTTTGGCATTCATCAACAAGAAGAAATGCTCGCCAGCCCTCAGCTATCTCTGTGGTACTGATTGCTTTGCCCTCCAGTAAGGGCAAACAAATGGCTGGCAACTTCTGTCAAGAGCTCTTTCTCTCAGTGTTACTGGGACTATATGCACACTTGATAGTCTATTCTCTAGACTGAACTGAACTGGCAGCTAAATTTGCTAGGAATGTAATTCTGGAAACAGTTCTGCTCTGGAGAATGTTTTTTTGTTTTGTTTTATTTTTTAAAACAAATAAACCAAACACCCTGTAATAGAACAGGATCGTACGTGTATGATCAGAGTCATATCTGAGCAAAAACAAAGCCTATACTGCACATTTCTGCTGACATAACTTTGCTGATTGGGGTTAGAAAGAAGTGAAAACCCTGACTTGCACAGATGTGACAGCAGAAGCAGTTACACTGCAGATGAGCACTTTTTGTTTTGGGTTGTTTTCCAAGGTCTGGAGGTAACGCCACAGTGGTCGGTCAGAGCTAGGTGCTGTTAACTCCTGTCGTGGCAATACTGACATACTCTGCCTGTCACATGAGGCCCAGAATGACTGAAGGCAGAGAGGTTGGGCAGATTGAGTGAGTGGAATTTAAACTGTGAAGTTTTTATTCCTGCTGGGTCATAAAGGGAAGGAATTAAGTTAAATGTCATATTCCTCAGTGAGTTTGAAAAACTACGAAACGTGTCTGTAATTATCTTGATTTTAGAACATAAGGTTCTAATTGACTATTTCTAGTCAGTTCTCAGCCTACAGTCGGACCTCAGGAATTTTTATAATTTGGGGTTTGGCTGCTCACATTTCTTATTGGCATCAAATCTGAATATGTGGCTGTAAAGATACATGATGTATTTGAATCTTGATGGTTCCTTTTTCTCCTTTCCTGAAGCAGCTACGGGTTGAAGTATGAGGTTCTCCAAAAACCTGATTCCATTTTCAGGTAGGAGAGCTGGAATCATGCTTTTCTTCCCCTCCTACCTTTATGCTGGTCAGTATCAGATACAAACTGACAGCTGTGCATTATTGTTGGATAGTGCAAAGAGGAAAATCTCCCAAACACAATTCCTTTATTTTTATTTTTATTTTTATTTTTTACTGCCATTACTGCAACTTTTGATTTCCTGTTCTGTGGGCACTTCAGCTGCTGTTAATCACTTTAGCCATGCAGAGATGAGCAGAGCAAACAAGAAACTCCTCTTCTGTTAGAGCACAGCGCTGTGCTATGTCTCCTCTGTCCGTAAAGAATTCTGTTTCCTCTGTCTCAGCAAAACCTCACTTTCTGAGCCTACACAAACTGATTTTTTAGCAACTAAGAATAATTTGAGTTTATATACTTGCTTTGTGGGGTTTTGTTATTATTGTTATCGTGTTTTATTTTGAGACAAGTCAGTGTGAAAGCTGTATGGGAACAAATTAAAAGGTTTTAATTCTGTTTCTTTAAATGTAGCACGGCCTGGAAGATTTCCTGTGAATGTCTGCGTATCTCTGTATTTACTAGGTAGCTTTATTTTTTTGTGCTCCTAGTAAATAAAATAAATAAAAATGCAATAGGCCAGACTGAGATACAGTGGAAATGTGACCCAGCTTGATGCAGGGGAAGCTGGTCTGGTTTCAGCACAGGCAGTCGTTGACATTTGTGAAAGAACAAAAATGAAATGCATGTGGTTTTCAGATCTGTGCATGAATCTCTGCTAGAGCAGAATACGTGCTTTGTGAAGACTACATGTCTCAAAAGGAAAACGAAAGGAAAAAAATGTTCAGTGTTGCCTTCTTAATCTCAGAGGTAGAAGGGAAAATGGAACAGTCATGGTTTGCTGTGACTGCCAAATATTGTGACCAGGTTCTGAATCCCTTACCATGCTGGCCCTGTTCGTATGAAAATTGATTGTTGTTACTGAAGTGAGTTGAGACTCTTTGCTACGAATGCTCATCTTTTGACTGGGTGTTTTGCATTAATATTTGAATTCAGGTAGAAACATGGTTGTCATGTCAATTGACTAGATTACAGAAGGGAGTGGGAGCAGTACTGTCAGCCACGGGTGCGTCCGGTTGCTTAAGCAGATGGTGTAGTGTTTGCTGTTGACATCTTTTGACATTAGTGACTTCTCCATGTGACATTAGCCTCGTTGTGCTGAGATGTGGAGATACTGCAGTCAGAAAATATATTGCCCTGATAGGGAAGGAACGAATTATACTTCAAAGTAAACTTGCTTTTTCCAGCACTGTGAGGTTTCTGTGATATTTAGCTTTTATTTGGAAGCGATAGCGTATAGCATTTTTGATGCTGTTTGGTTTATATTTGTCTAATGCAGGCATCCTTATATAAGCGTAGTGCAATGTCCCTGCCATGGAGAACACTGTTCTATAGTGTCTTGTTTGCCAGAAATTAGAATGGGAAGTCACCTCTCTACATTACTAAGACAGAAATCCAGTTCGCAATTACTGCGATGCCCACTGAAATGAATGCCAGCCTAAGGCAGCCTGTAGTACAAGCTCTGTCCCTCCCTTAACGGTGTGTCTTGAAATCCTGTGAATATCCAGCTGTGTATTTAGAATAATTCCAAATGTAGGCTTTACTCTTGCAAACACCTGAACAAATGATGTAACTTAACTTAGGTCTGGAGGTCACGCAGGATTAGAACCTTTGTTTTGGTTGAACTGGGAGTGGAATTGTTTCCTGTACATGGCAGGCACACCTGTACTGGGGTTTCAGTCATGTAACAAGAAGCCAGTTGCCTTGAGAGGTGCTGAGAGCAAGTGTTAAGTTCTTGGCATTTTGCAGGTTGTTGTGTGAAGGCAAAGTAAACCACAGGATGCTTGCAGGCTGTCAGGCTCGAGAGCATGCAGCCCTTGGCACAGAGCTGTTCCCAGCGTAACGTTATCCTCTTCAGCTTGTACATAAACTGGTGTTCCCTAATTTTGTGCTTTCAAGAATGAAGAATTGTAATGTATTCATGGCCGGGTAGGGTACGACGTTGGCTGTAGTTATTGGAAAACACTTTATTTTAGCTAACATTATGCCTCTAGCAAGGTAGTTGTATAAATTTGCCTTTGTTACCCCTTTACTGCCTGCATGCCCAAGTTAAACTATGCATACTGCAGAAACAGTTTATCTGCAAAGCAGTGGGAAAAAAAAGGAATGAACAACTTTCTTTCCCCCCCCCCTATTTTAAGCAGAACAATTCTCTGGTGTGGCTTTGAATTTGTCAATATGAAGCAGCAAACAATAATGTGCATTAAATGTCTGACGTCAAACTTTTCTGGGTGGCAGTGTCACCCCCATTTCCTTAGGGGATTCCAGCCATTCTTTTTCAGTGCAGGAATACAACTGGAAACAGTAAAAGCACTAAGTGCATCCTGTGGACTCACTATCAGAAGTTATTTTTGCTTCTGAAAGGCAGAAGACAAGACATCTTCCTAAATCTCCTCTCTTTTAGTTTGAGACCACATTCCCTTGTCCTGTCATACAGCCCCTGCTAAACATCTGTCCCCTTCTTTCTTACAGCCCCTTTAGATACTGAAATATTGTCTCGGTGGTAATTTAGACACATTCACATTGACTGTAACATCCCAAGGCCTGAGTGTGCTTAATTGCATCCTAACAAAACTTCTGGCTGCTGACAGATCCCCCAGGATAAGCTATAGTGGAAGAGACAATAGACAGACATTAGTTTTACCTGCCAATGCAATTTAGTGAGCTACTTTTTTATGATTCCTTAGATTTGGTGCCTTGTATCCATTAACATTTTGCATGGGACAGAAACACTGGGAAATAAGTTCTGGCCGAAGCAGCAGATTTGTGTATTCTCAGCATCACTGGCATTTTCACGTTTCATATCCATATGAAGAAGTTTACCAGCAAGCTCAGAAGCTATCTGTTTTTCATTGTATGTTTGAAATGTCTGTATATGTCATAATTCAAGGAACAAATTGTTCAAAGGCAAATTAGATCTAAATTTTCTTGTGTCCTCCAGGTCCCTTCCACTCAGGTCAGTGAGCTGACTTCTGGCAGAATGTCTGGTATACAGCAAGGAATAAAAGCTCCATTGGGAGTTCTTGGCAGAAAAGCTGTACCTTTGGAAACGGCTTTCTGTCACAAACCTAGGTTTGAATATAAAACCTCAATTAAGTGGCATCTTTCTCGTGTCCATTACATTGATATTAATACCTGTTCATTGCAGATGGGAATGTGAAGCATTCTGGCAAGCTTTTGAATCTTGAAAATCACAGCATAGACTAAATGATCAAAAGCTGAATGTTAGTCACTTGTACCAATTAGTGACTATTTGTCTCAGTTGATTTGAGGGGTATGCTTTTAGGCCGCTCCTGTTGTGCTTATTTTATGTTAAACTCCATGATTCTGTGTGTGTGAATGGGTCCCACGTGTTGAAAGGACAGCTTTACATGGTGGGCCAAAAGAGTTTTGAGAGACCTGATAGTCTTAATAATGCAGTTTGCAATGTACATTTCCAAAAGGGAGGGTGTGGGGGGTAGAGAGAGGAGAAAATTAAAAAACAGACCAGCCCAATGGGCCCAAGGCTGACTTTAACCACTGCTATTTATTGTTCTGAAGTGTATGTGTGATACAGAGGACTGCACTGCAGTTACAGTGAAGTGGTGTGCTACTGAGTTTGTACAGGCTGGGGACAGGGAAAGAGAAAGGGAGAATGAAACAACTGGAAAAATAAAACCAAGCTGAGCACAGCAGTGATCTACTTCCAGTGGAGACAGGAAGCATTTGATCTGGTGACCTTATGTGTCAGAGGATCATGTATTTTGTGGGCAGGGACATTAACAAAATCCAAATGCAGTCTCCTTAGCTGCAGTCTGGGGGCAAAAATTTCTCCTAGCAGTAATCTCATACTGACAAATGAATGGTGCTTTTCCATTAAATATTCCTAAGTAACAGGACCCTAAATTCTCAAGTTTTAAGAAGGAGTCACCCATTTAAAGCCCACCATGTCACTGTAAATGGTGCTGTACTGGAAGTGGGGAAAAAAAGAGATCATACAGCTGATGATTGGACACCATTTGATTTGCACTTCTTAGCCTCAGTGACTTACTTTCTGTGGAGGTGGCAGGTAGTGAATTTGATTCTTGCTGAACTGCTGGGTCTGGGCCCTGACTTGTCAAGCTAGGACTTTGCGGGGTACAAAATGGCTCCCTCTGTTTCCGCTCCTGCTTTACAGACACTTTCCATGTGAGCACTTCTTCATTGGGTTATAGGGCTCTTGAGTGTGAGGAACTAGCACACCCCTCCAGCATGGGCAGCGTTAAGTGTAAAACCCTTAGGCTATAGCCTTATCTCCTTAGAGAACCATAGCTATGCTACGGGCATCACTGTTATACAGAGTTAGTATGAGTGAATCAATGCAGCATTCATGGATAGACAAGGTTAAAGAATGTATTATACATAACATGGGCAAACCAGAGCTTTGCAGATGAGTAATGTCACTGCAAGCTTGTGGTGCATTGTTGAATGGAATCTGTGGCTGAGGAATTAAGATAGCTACTCGTGTGGCTCCTTCTCTTCTGCACAGAGAGTGTAATGCCTGTTCTGTATAACTCTATACCTCTGACTTAACAAGTTCATCTTCATTCTCCTTACATTTGTTAAATGATGTTACTAAGCCTGGCCCTGATGGCTGTTGCCTATTTTGAGATGAACTACAAATACCCATATGGAAACTAAGTGTATAGCTTGTCAGACATGCTGAGTACAGTAACATGCCACTGACAACCTGTTGAGCCCATTTGGAAGAGGCCCTGTTTCTTTTCTGCTAAACCTAAGCTTTGGTTAAGCAGTCACAAGGCATTTAAGTCACGGCCTTCTACACGTCTACCAAAATGAGAGGTTTACAGGGAAGGAACAAGTGGATAAGTTTATTTCCAGTTAAATTTTAACTACTTTGCTTTTGGGTTAAAACAAAGGTAGTTGCAATGTTAAGGATGGTTAAAACAGCATCTCCAAGAAGAGTGCAACCCAGGCAAGCTCCCTTAAGTTGACAGGCTTTCATTGGATGCTGCCAGGGGAGCCCCCTGTTCTGCTTGTGCGCTGAAAGCTCCACTGTTGACCTGAGCAAGGGCAGAAGGAAAGCTAATCTTCAGAACCTCCTTCGTGCAGGGATCAGGGCTGGAACAATACTTTGGCGAGAAGTCACACTTCTATGGGAGGGGGCTCCAAGCCTTTCCCTGGGAGGTAGGTGGGGCTGCAGTTAGGACTGGGAGCACAGGAGCTCTGTGGGACTTGTCTCTGGGGCAGTGGGTGTGGGTACCCTCTACTCCATCCCTTGAGATGCTGAGAAGCTGGGAGAGCACCTCTGTGGTACAGGAGGGAACTGGAAAGGCTGGGAGCTGTGTGTGACTTCAGATGGGAGGGTTTGGGGCTCCCCATCCCTGCCTGGCATGCTGGTGGTGGAGAGGGAGGCTGCAGCAGCGGGGAGGAGGATGCATCCTGCTTCCACTCCTTGTGTCCTCTCTGCAGCCCTATCCGAATCAGGCTGGGCTACCATGTTCCTATGCCCCTGGCCCCTGGGATGCCTACGGTGATGCTCTGTGGGAGCACGAGCGCTGGAGAGCCAGAGGAAGAAGGCATCCGGTAAGAGATCGGGGTGAGCAGCTGTGCAGTGTGGAGTGGGCAGAGCTGTTGGGGTTCTCCTCCAAATTTGGGTTGGCCAAAGGGTGGGAAGAGGAGAGCTGGGGAGAGCTCAGGAGGCAGGGGAACCCAGAGCAAATCCAGCATCCCCATGAAAGCCTGCAGGATGCATGGCTGCTCCGAATGAGCTGTTGTCACTTGTGGTGATTTGCTTTGTCAGACTGATCCCTGGCAGCCCAGGCCTTTCCCTGGCCCTGCTGACTTACACCAGCATGATGAGAATGGGAGATGGGCCGCCCAGAACTATGGTGTGCTGCCACCTCCCTGGAACCACAGAGAGGACCAGCAAAGCCATGAGGTAATGCTTGTCAGGGACTTGGACTCAGTGAGGAGAGGTGGGCTGGGGAGGTATAGGCAGAGAGCAAAAGGGGGCATGGGTGCTTTAGTGGCCTGTGATGAGGATGGCAAACAGTGCTGTTTCCCTGAGCTGTGCTGGCAGCAATGGCAGTGCTCCTCTGCCCTCATGCCAGCTGCTGTGTCTCCTTACTTGCTCACGATGTAAATCACTGCTACTCTCCCCAGAACCTTCGTGGCCCTGTCTCGAGATCGAGACGCTGCCGCTTCCTTCGCCCCATCAAGAGAGAGCCAACAGACCGCAGCCGTTCTCCATCTCCCAGGCGCTCCCAAGGTTGGTGCTGCTGCAGTGCTGGCTGCCAGCAGCTGCCCAGGACCCCTCTGTGGTGTGTGCAGCCAGCAGCTCTGCATGGGGAGGGTGGGCATTTGGGGTATTAAGTGCTGCTGTGTTTCCACAGGGTACCGTGCATCTTCCAGGCCCTCTCGGTCCTGCTCCCCATTGAGCCAGCCAGGGCTCAGAGAGTACCTTGATGCTCCCCTGTCACCTACGGCCAGCAAGAGCAACATGCAAAGCAAGGAGCAGGTGGATGAGGTAGGTTTTCCCCTGGTACACAGTGGTGACTCAAATGTCACAGCCACCTGGATCTCCTGGTGCTGCTATGCCCTTGACCTGAAGGATTTCCTGCAGGACCTGCTGGTGGGAAGCAGCCAGGCACTGGAACTGGCCAGGCATGCAGAGAAGAGCCCAGCCACTGACCTCCAGGCAGCGGAGGAGCAGCCAGCAGCAGGATCACAGCAGGTATGTGTGCACACCTCTTTCGCAAGTGCATACTGAGATACTTTCACTCCAGGAGCTGCCCAGCTCAAGGTGTCCCTTTGAGCTGAGTTAACACCTCGCTTCTCTTTACCTCTTCACCTCAGTATCTCCTGGACAGAATTGGAAGCAGGATGCTTTCCTGACTCTTTTGAGCTGCAAAGCCCTGTTTCCTTTGGGTTTTAGCACTCTGTCTGTCCTGTCTCGCAGCACTTTTCTCTGGGACAGATGACTATCCCTGCCTCACACTATTGCGTGCCTGCAGGTTGAGCCAGATTGTGGACAGGAAGCTGCAGACATCCAGCAGCCCTTTGTTTGGGATTTTGAGCCAATCTCATCAGCAGAGATAAGCTTCGCTGAGAGTGAGGAAAGTTTGGAGATGGTATGTGCTCATGTATCTATCTCCTCTTTCTGCCTACATGTCGTGCCATGAGGGGGGTGGGGTTTTGCAGTCCCTTCCATGAACCTCACTTTTCCATTTGCTCGGGGTATATCAAAGTGCCTGTCTGTGGACTCTGAAATGTAACTGTGGTGCTTTACACAGATAAATCTGGGCAAAGTGAGGATGGTGCAAGTGCTGAGTCGTATCCCTACAGTCCATTATCTCTGGAGCCCTCTGAGACTCTTAATGCTGACCTGATGATTTTGGAGGTACGTGCTGGGCTCTGCCTGCCCTCCCAGGGTTGGTGGCATCTGCCACATGTTGCTGGTTGTCAACGGTTTACGGGCAGGTTCGGCCCGGTTCCGTGACGATTGGTGCGGGGGACCCACGGACCCACGCCCCAGGAAAGGGGAAGGGGGAAAGGGAGAAGGGAAAAGGGAGATGGGCCTAGGAACAAAACAGCGGCAACGATCTGAGGAGGAAAGCTAATTTACTAAATAAGATATCAGAAAGCAAAATAACACAATATAATACAATATAATTGGAATTAAAGCTAATAAATCAAATAAAATGAGCAAGAGAGAGAGTGTCCGATAAACCGAAGGCCTTACGCTAACGCTGAAGGCGGACGGCAGCGAGCACCCACTGCTGAGTCGATCCCAAAGGAAAGAGAGTGTCCCGTGACCGCAGACAATTTTTATCTTTCCCTCTGAGCGTAAACACGTAAGAACGCAAAGCATCGCAAAGTCCTCTGGGGAATGGAGTTCTTCTTCTCTTCTGAGACAGGTATACCTGGAACTATTGATGATCCACGGAGCTGGAGCATTAACTCTTTAACTCTAAATGCACTACATGATGTTATGATGTGGAATACCAGTACCAAAAATCATAAAACCATGATATTCCACCCCTTATTCCACATCACTACATCATGTTTGATATATACGTATAGAAGAACAATGATTAACATGCATTAAATACACACAACATATATATGTATATACATGGAATTAACGACCGCACTCGCCCAACATCAAATTCCCTTGTGGTACACACTGAACATCCCCATTCTTCTGCATCACCCACCAAGTGGACCCAGGTCCCTGAGCAAAAACAGTTCCACGGAGAGGTTTACCCTTTCCAGAAGCTGGAAGGACCCAAACTGCTTTTCCCAACATGTTCTTTACATGTACTACAGGGACCTTATCTCCCTCTACAGTAGGTAGAGATCTGGATTGGGCAGGACCATCACGATTGATGGACCCTCGAGTGTTGACCAACCAGGTGGCTTCTGCCAAATGCTTCTCCCAGTGTTTAAATGTTCCGCCACCCATTGCTTTCAATGTGGTTTTTAACAACCCATTGTACCTTTCAATTTTACCAGAAGCTGGTGCGTGATAGGGGATATGATAAATCCATTCAATACCATGATCTTTGGCCCAAGTATTTACAAGAGAATTTTTGAAATGAGTTCCATTATCGGACTCAATTCTTTCTGGAGTGCCATGTCGCCATAGGACTTGTTTCTCGAGCCCTAAGATGGTGTTTCGGGCGGTAGCATGGGGTACTGCGTATGTTTCAAGCCACCCAGTGGTTGCTTCCACCATGGTGAGCACATAACGCTTACCACTGCGAGATCGTGGCAAGGTGATATAATCAACCTGCCACGCCTCCCCATATTTATACTTTTGCCATCGCCCTTCCCCCCAAAGAGGTTTCATTCTCTTGGCTTGTTTTAATTGTGGCGCATGTATCACAGTCATGGATTACTTGTGCAATAGCATCCATAGTTAAGTCCACCCTTCGGTCTCTAGCCCATTTATATGTTGCATCTCTTCCTTGATGGCCAGAGGTCTCATGGGCCCATCGAGCTAAAAATAATTCACTCTTGTGTTGCCAGTCCAAGTCTGCTTGAGCCACCTTAACTTTGGCAGCTCGATCTACCTGATGGTTATTTTGTTGTTCCTCAGTTGCCCGGCTCTTAGGAACATGAGCATCTACATGGCGCACCTTTACAACCATATTCTTTATTCGGGCAGCAATGTCTCTCCACAGTTCAGCAGCCCAAATAGGTTTACCCCTCCGTTGCCAACCATTTTGTTCCCATTGCTGTAACCACCCCCATAAAGCATTTGCCACCATCCATGAGTCAGTGTAAAGATAAAGCACTGGCCACCTCTCTCGTTCAGCAATATCTAAGGCCAGCTGGACAGCCTTTACCTCTGCAAATTGACTTGATTCTCCTTTTCCTTCAGTGGCCTCTGCAACTCGTCGTGTGGGGCTCCACACAGCAGATTTCCATCTGCGGTGCTTACCCACAATGCGACAGGATCCATCTGTGAACAGGGCATATCTCTTTTCATTGTCTGGTAGTTCATTATATGGTGGGGCCTCTTTGGCACGTGATACCTCCTCTGCTGGTGTTGTTCCAAACTTTTTACCTTCAGGCCAGTCCGTGATCACTTCTAGGATTCCTGGATGACTGAGGTTCCCCATCCGAGCTCGCTGTGTAATCAGCGCAATCCACTTGCTCCAAGTGGCATCAGTAGCATGATGGGTGGAGGGAACCTTTCCCTTGAACATCCAGTTCAGCACTGGCAGTCGAGGTGCCAGAAGGAGCTGCGTTTCAGTACCGATTACTTCGGAAGCAGCTCGAACCCCCTCGTACGCGGCTAAGATCTCCTTCTCAGTTGGAGTGTAGCGCTCCTCAGACCCCCTGTACGCCCGACTCCAGAATCCAAGGGGTCGGCCTCGGGTCTCTCCAGGAGCTCTTTGCCACAAACTCCAAGTGGGACCTTCCTTTCCAGCAGCAGTGTAGAGGATGTTCTTTACATCCTGTCCCGTCCGCACTGGCCCCAGGGCCACGGCACGGGCTATCTCCTGCTTAATTTGCTCAAAAGCCTGCTGCTGCTCAGGGCCCCACACAAAATCATTCTTCTTCCGCGTCACCCGATAGAGAGGGCTCACAATGAGGCTGTAGTTTGGAACATGCATTCTCCAAAAGCCCACTACACCCAAAAAAGCTTGGGTCTCCGTCTTACTAGTGGGTGGAGACATGGCAGTGATTTTGTTAATCACATCTGTAGGGATGTGACGACGTCCATCTTGCCACTTTATACCTAGGAACTGAATTTCCTGTGCAGGCCCTTTCACTTTGCTTCGCTTGATAGCAAAGCCAGCTTGCAGAAGGATCTGGATTATTCTCTCTCCTTTCTCACAAACTTCTCCTGCTGTATTGCCCCACACAATGATATCATCAATGTATTGTAAGTGCTCAGGAGCACCACCCTGTTCCAATGCAGTTTGGACCAATCCATGACAAATGGTTGGGCTGTGCTTCCACCCCTGGGGCAAACGGTTCCAGGTGTATTGAACGCCCCTCCAGGTGAAAGCAAACTGTGGCCTGCATTCTGTGGCCAATGGAATTGAGAAGAAGGCATTAGCAATGTCAATGGTGGCATACCACTTGGCTGCTTTTGACTCCAGTTCGTACTGGAGTTGTAGCATGTCCGGCACAGCAGCACTCAGTGGGGGTGTGACTTCATTCAGGCCACGGTAATCTACCGTCAGCCTCCATTCTCCACTGGTTTTACGCACCGGCCATATGGGGCTGTTAAAAGGTGAGTGAGTTTTGCTGATCACTCCCTGGCTCTCTAGCTGACGAATCAGGTTATGAATGGGGAGCAAGGAATCCCTGTTGGTTCGGTACTGCCGTCTGTGCACCGTTTTTGTAGCAATCGGTACCTGTTGCTCCTCCACGTGGAGCAACCCCACAACAGACGGATCTTCTGATAGGCCAGGCAAAGCAGACAGCTGCTTAATGTTGTCTGCATCCACAGCAGCTATTCCAAAGGCCCATCGATACCCTTTGGGATCCTTAAAATATCCCCTTTTGAGGTAATCAATACCAAGTATACATGGAGCCCCTGGGCCAGTCACAATAGGATGTTTTTGCCAGTCTTTACCAGTGAGGCTTATTTCAGCCTCCAACATGGTTAACTCTTGGGAACCCCCAGTCACCCCAGAAATATAGATTAAGTCTGTCCCTTGGTGACTCGAGGGCATTAGAGTGCACTGTGCACCAGTGTCCACCACTGCCTTATATTTCTGTGGTTCTGATGTGCCAGGCCATCGAATCCACACAGTCCAATACACTCTATTATTCCTTTCCCCCACCTGGCTGGGGGGCAGGGGCTATTGTGGCTGGTAGGTACCTCGCTCAGTTCTGAAGAAGTACCGTTCAGACAGGAGGGTGTCTCGCTTGGACTGGATGACATCTTGTTGAAAACGGAGGTTGTCTCGCTCGGTCTGGAGGGTGTCCATGTTGGATTGAAGAGCTTGTTGTTGAGACTGGAGGGCATCTCTCTCAGATTGGAGGGAGTCTCTCTCAGTCTGGAGGGTGTCTCTCTCGGATTGGAGGGCGTCTCTCTCGGATTGGAGAGCTTCTTGTTGAGACTGGAGGGTGTCTTTCTCGGTCTGGAGGGCGTTTCGCTCGGATTGGAGGGCGTCTAGATTGGACTGGAGAGTCTGATTGTCAGCTAAAAGACTCTCTTTCTGGATCAGGAGACTGTCCCTTTCGGCTCGGAGACTCTCTCGCTCTATTTCAGAAACTCTATGCCTCTCTGGGATAGTATTGAATAAGGCCCGGTAAGCATAAGCCAGACCCCAAATAATTTGGGCCTCCTCAGATCTGTTTGAGCCGCAACATCCCTGTCTCAAATATCTGCTTAAGTTCTCAGGATCTTGCAGGTGTTCAGGAGAAAAGTTCCATGACACCGGTGATGCCCATTTCTCTAAAGTCTCTCCTAAGTCCCTCCAAACTCCCTGCCAGTCAGTATTCTCTGGCTCTGGGGAGGGTTTTCTCAAAATATTATAAATACAAATACTGAGTAAAAGTACATTCAGGGAGACTGATACCACAGTCATAACAAGCATTGGATGGGCTTTCAGAAAACGCATAATGAATTCAAAGGAGAGGCCAGGAGTCTGTTTAAAAATCACAAGTTCCATAGAGTTAGCAACTTCATCTGGAGTTACTCCCTCTGGAACTGAATGCCACATCGTATACAAAAGCCAGGTAGGTATTTCCATCAGTGTTTTTAGTTTATCATACAGAGACCAAGCTCCATGGATCAGACTGGCAAACTTAATTAAGTCCCAGTACGTTCTGAGCATTACAAGGGAAAAACCAATGAAATGCAGTCCCTTTAAGACCAGTTTAAAAAGAGAAAGCATTTTTTTTTTTCTTTTCTAAAACTAGCTGGCAGTACCCAAAAAGTTTACAAATATCCCAGGACAACTGGCAGTACACCCAGACTTCAAGGTCGTGTTTTGCCGTACAGCACCTGCAGTACAGATAAGCCTGCTAAAGAGAGACAGAGATTCACTCTAAAAGTATGTCTCTGCTCGGCTAAGGCAGCTGGTCTTGCCCCACGTTGGGCGCCAAAATGTCAACGGTTTACGGGCAGGTTCGGCCCGGTTCCGTGACGATTGGTGCGGGGGACCCACGGACCCACGCCCCAGGAAAGGGGAAGGGGGAAAGGGAGAAGGGAAAAGGGAGATGGGCCTAGGAACAAAACAGCGGCAACGATCTGAGGAGGAAAGCTAATTTACTAAATAAGATATCAGAAAGCAAAATAACACAATATAATACAATATAATTGGAATTAAAGCTAATAAATCAAATAAAATGAGCAAGAGAGAGAGTGTCCGATAAACCGAAGGCCTTACGCTAACGCTGAAGGCGGACGGCAGCGAGCACCCACTGCTGAGTCGATCCCAAAGGAAAGAGAGTGTCCCGTGACCGCAGACAGTTTTTATCTTTCCCTCTGAGCGTAAACACGTAAGAACGCAAAGCATCGCAAAGTCCTCTGGGGAATGGAGTTCTTCTTCTCTTCTGAGACAGGTATACCTGGAACTATTGATGATCCACGGAGCTGGAGCATTAACTCTTTAACTCTAAATGCACTACATGATGTTATGATGTGGAATACCAGTACCAAAAATCATAAAACCATGATATTCCACCCCTTATTCCACATCACTACATCATGTTTGATATATACGTATAGAAGAACAATGATTAACATGCATTAAATACACACAACATATATATGTATATACATGGAATTAACGACCGCACTCGCCCAACATCAAATTCCCTTGTGGTACACACTGAACATCCCCATTCTTCTGCATCACCCACCAAGTGGACCCAGGTCCCTGAGCAAAAACAGTTCCACGGAGAGGTTTACCCTTTCCAGAAGCTGGAAGGACCCAAACTGCTTTTCCCAACATGTTCTTTACATGTACTACAGGGACCTTATCTCCCTCTACAGTAGGTAGAGATCTGGATTGGGCAGGACCATCACGATTGATGGACCCTCGAGTGTTGACCAACCAGGTGGCTTCTGCCAAATGCTTCTCCCAGTGTTTAAATGTTCCGCCACCCATTGCTTTCATTGTGGTTTTTAACAACCCATTGTACCTTTCAATTTTACCAGAAGCTGGTGCGTGATAGGGGATATGATAAATCCATTCAATACCATGATCTTTGGCCCAAGTATTTACAAGAGAATTTTTGAAATGAGTTCCATTATCGGACTCAATTCTTTCTGGAGTGCCATGTCGCCATAGGACTTGTTTCTCGAGCCCTAAGATGGTGTTTCGGGCGGTAGCATGGGGTACTGCGTATGTTTCAAGCCACCCAGTGGTTGCTTCCACCATGGTGAGCACATAACGCTTACCACTGCGAGATCGTGGCAAGGTGATATAATCAACCTGCCACGCCTCCCCATATTTATACTTTTGCCATCGCCCTTCCCCCCAAAGAGGTTTCATTCTCTTGGCTTGTTTTAATTGTGGCGCATGTATCACAGTCATGGATTACTTGTGCAATAGCATCCATAGTTAAGTCCACCCTTCGGTCTCTAGCCCATTTATATGTTGCATCTCTTCCTTGATGGCCAGAGGTCTCATGGGCCCATCGAGCTAAAAATAATTCACTCTTGTGTTGCCAGTCCAAGTCTGCTTGAGCCACCTTAACTTTGGCAGCTCGATCTACCTGATGGTTATTTTGTTGTTCCTCAGTTGCCCGGCTCTTAGGAACATGAGCATCTACATGGCGCACCTTTACAACCATATTCTTTATTCGGGCAGCAATGTCTCTCCACAGTTCAGCAGCCCAAATAGGTTTACCCCTCCGTTGCCAACCATTTTGTTCCCATTGCTGTAACCACCCCCATAAAGCATTTGCCACCATCCATGAGTCAGTGTAAAGATAAAGCACTGGCCACCTCTCTCGTTCAGCAATATCTAAGGCCAGCTGGACAGCCTTTACCTCTGCAAATTGACTTGATTCTCCTTTTCCTTCAGTGGCCTCTGCAACTCGTCGTGTGGGGCTCCACACAGCAGATTTCCATCTGCGGTGCTTACCCACAATGCGACAGGATCCATCTGTGAACAGGGCATATCTCTTTTCATTGTCTGGTAGTTCATTATATGGTGGGGCCTCTTTGGCACGTGATACCTCCTCTGCTGGTGTTGTTCCAAACTTTTTACCTTCAGGCCAGTCCGTGATCACTTCTAGGATTCCTGGATGACTGAGGTTCCCCATCCGAGCTCGCTGTGTAATCAGCGCAATCCACTTGCTCCAAGTGGCATCAGTAGCATGATGGGTGGAGGGAACCTTTCCCTTGAACATCCAGTTCAGCACTGGCAGTCGAGGTGCCAGAAGGAGCTGCGTTTCAGTACCGATTACTTCGGAAGCAGCTCGAACCCCCTCGTACGCGGCTAAGATCTCCTTCTCAGTTGGAGTGTAGCGCTCCTCAGACCCCCTGTACGCCCGACTCCAGAATCCAAGGGGTCGGCCTCGGGTCTCTCCAGGAGCTCTTTGCCACAAACTCCAAGTGGGACCTTCCTTTCCAGCAGCAGTGTAGAGGATGTTCTTTACATCCTGTCCCGTCCGCACTGGCCCCAGGGCCACGGCACGGGCTATCTCCTGCTTAATTTGCTCAAAAGCCTGCTGCTGCTCAGGGCCCCACACAAAATCATTCTTCTTCCGCGTCACCCGATAGAGAGGGCTCACAATGAGGCTGTAGTTTGGAACATGCATTCTCCAAAAGCCCACTACACCCAAAAAAGCTTGGGTCTCCGTCTTACTAGTGGGTGGAGACATGGCAGTGATTTTGTTAATCACATCTGTAGGGATGTGACGACGTCCATCTTGCCACTTTATACCTAGGAACTGAATTTCCTGTGCAGGCCCTTTCACTTTGCTTCGCTTGATAGCAAAGCCAGCTTGCAGAAGGATCTGGATTATTCTCTCTCCTTTCTCACAAACTTCTCCTGCTGTATTGCCCCACACAATGATATCATCAATGTATTGTAAGTGCTCAGGAGCACCACCCTGTTCCAATGCAGTTTGGACCAATCCATGACAAATGGTTGGGCTGTGCTTCCACCCCTGGGGCAAACGGTTCCAGGTGTATTGAACGCCCCTCCAGGTGAAAGCAAATTGTGGCCTGCATTCTGTGGCCAATGGAATTGAGAAGAAGGCATTAGCAATGTCAATGGTGGCATACCACTTGGCTGCTTTTGACTCCAGTTCGTACTGGAGTTGTAGCATGTCCGGCACAGCAGCACTCAGTGGGGGTGTGACTTCATTCAGGCCACGGTAATCTACCGTCAGCCTCCATTCTCCACTGGTTTTACGCACCGGCCATATGGGGCTGTTAAAAGGTGAGTGAGTTTTGCTGATCACTCCCTGGCTCTCTAGCTGACGAATCAGGTTATGAATGGGGAGCAAGGAATCCCTGTTGGTTCGGTACTGCCGTCTGTGCACCGTTTTTGTAGCAATCGGTACCTGTTGCTCCTCCACGTGGAGCAACCCCACAACAGACGGATCTTCTGATAGGCCAGGCAAAGCAGACAGCTGCTTAATGTTGTCTGCATCCACAGCAGCTATTCCAAAGGCCCATCGATACCCTTTGGGATCCTTAAAATATCCCCTTTTGAGGTAATCAATACCAAGTATACATGGAGCCCCTGGGCCAGTCACAATAGGATGTTTTTGCCAGTCTTTACCAGTGAGGCTTATTTCAGCCTCCAACATGGTTAACTCTTGGGAACCCCCAGTCACCCCAGAAATATAGATTAAGTCTGTCCCTTGGTGACTCGAGGGCATTAGAGTGCACTGTGCACCAGTGTCCACCACTGCCTTATATTTCTGTGGTTCTGATGTGCCAGGCCATCGAATCCACACAGTCCAATACACTCTATTATTCCTTTCCCCCACCTGGCTGGGGGGCAGGGGCTATTGTGGCTGGTAGGTACCTCGCTCAGTTCTGAAGAAGTACCGTTCAGACAGGAGGGTGTCTCGCTTGGACTGGATGACATCTTGTTGAAAACGGAGGTTGTCTCGCTCGGTCTGGAGGGTGTCCATGTTGGATTGAAGAGCTTGTTGTTGAGACTGGAGGGCATCTCTCTCAGATTGGAGGGAGTCTCTCTCAGTCTGGAGGGTGTCTCTCTCGGATTGGAGGGCGTCTCTCTCGGATTGGAGAGCTTCTTGTTGAGACTGGAGGGTGTCTTTCTCGGTCTGGAGGGCGTTTCGCTCGGATTGGAGGGCGTCTAGATTGGACTGGAGAGTCTGATTGTCAGCTAAAAGACTCTCTTTCTGGATCAGGAGACTGTCCCTTTCGGCTCGGAGACTCTCTCGCTCTATTTCAGAAACTCTATGCCTCTCTGGGATAGTATTGAATAAGGCCCGGTAAGCATAAGCCAGACCCCAAATAATTTGGGCCTCCTCAGATCTGTTTGAGCCGCAACATCCCTGTCTCAAATATCTGCTTAAGTTCTCAGGATCTTGCAGGTGTTCAGGAGAAAAGTTCCATGACACCGGTGATGCCCATTTCTCTAAAGTCTCTCCTAAGTCCCTCCAAACTCCCTGCCAGTCAGTATTCTCTGGCTCTGGGGAGGGTTTTCTCAAAATATTATAAATACAAATACTGAGTAAAAGTACATTCAGGGAGACTGATACCACAGTCATAACAAGCATTGGATGGGCTTTCAGAAAACGCATAATGAATTCAAAGGAGAGGCCAGGAGTCTGTTTAAAAATCACAAGTTCCATAGAGTTAGCAACTTCATCTGGAGTTACTCCCTCTGGAACTGAATGCCACATCGTATACAAAAGCCAGGTAGGTATTTCCATCAGTGTTTTTAGTTTATCATACAGAGACCAAGCTCCATGGATCAGACTGGCAAACTTAATTAAGTCCCAGTACGTTCTGAGCATTACAAGGGAAAAACCAATGAAATGCAGTCCCTTTAAGACCAGTTTAAAAAGAGAAAGCATTTTTTTTTTTCTTTTCTAAAACTAGCTGGCAGTACCCAAAAAGTTTACAAATATCCCAGGACAACTGGCAGTACGCCCAGACTTCAAGGTCGTGTTTTGCCGTACAGCACCTGCAGTACAGATAAGCGTGCTAACGAGAGACAGAGATTCACTCTAAAAGTATGTCTCTGCTCGGCTAAGGCAGCTGGTCTTGCCCCACGTTGGGCGCCAAAATGTCAACGGTTTACGGGCAGGTTCGGCCCGGTTCCGTGACGATTGGTGCGGGGGACCCACGGACCCACGCCCCAGGAAAGGGGAAGGGGGAAAGGGAGAAGGGAAAAGGGAGATGGGCCTAGGAACAAAACAGCGGCAACGATCTGAGGAGGAAAGCTAATTTACTAAATAAGATATCAGAAAGCAAAATAACACAATATAATACAATATAATTGGAATTAAAGCTAATAAATCAAATAAAATGAGCAAGAGAGAGAGTGTCCGATAAACTGAAGGCCTTACGCTAACGCTGAAGGCGGACGGCAGCGAGCACCCACTGCTGAGTCGATCCCAAAGGAAGGAGAGTGTCCCGTGACCGCAGACAGTTTTTATCTTTCCCTCTGAGCGTAAACACGTAAGAACGCAAAGCATCGCAAAGTCCTCTGGGGAATGGAGTTCTTCTTCTCTTCTGAGACAGGTATACCTGGAACTATTGATGATCCACAGAGCTGGAGCATTAACTCTTTAACTCTAAATGCACTACATGATGTTATGATGTGGAATACCAGTACCAAAAATCATAAAACCATGACACTGGTGAAGCCAGTGCAGCAGCTGCCTGAGATGGGGTGGCTTTTAGCCTGTGGCTGCACTACTCTGCGTGGTTTCCTCCTGGGACAGAGTGCTTGAGGATCCCCTTCCTTTCCTGAAGGCAGAAGCATTAGCTTGCAATGTTGGCTCCTGCTGCTCTCACACAGCTTCTGCCTTCATCCCCTGGTTGCTTTCCCACTGCTTCTCTGTGGCCTTCACCAATCTGAAAACTCACAGATCCCACTGGAAGCTACTGTGGAGCCCAGCACGCAGCACAGCAAGGCCAGCTCCAACGTCTGCACTGAGGCAGCAGCATCACCCTGGAGTGTGTGCCCTACCAGGGATGAGACAGAGCTGGTATGTGCACAGCCCTGCCCTCTCCTGAGCACTGTGCAGGAATGGTGCCCTTGTGTCTCTGGGAAGTACCTGCAGGGAGGCTCAGGAACACTGGGGGAGGAGGAGCCTGGGGGGAGTTTCTCTCTGGCATTCCCAGTCACAGGATTATGTCCTGGGGTTAAAACCTTGCTTTGTTTGGGTGCGGAGCCCACATCAGCCCTGGTGCTGGATGTTCAGGAGAGGCTGGTATATTGGAGACAGTTTAGAGAAAGGCCAAAAAAAATGACCTGGGGACTGAGAGCGTGCCAGAGCGTGAGCAAGTCCAGGAGTTGAGCTTTAATGAAGCAAACATTTAATTCATGCCTGGTGGGGAAAAGAAATCAGCCAGTGAGACCCTCAGGCCTTGAAGGCAAGGCTGCTGGGGCTGCAGTGGAAGAGGGAAGCAAGGGGCAGCAGCCAGCATGTGAGGGGAGGTTGGTGAGGTCCCAGCAGGTTCCCCCACAGGGTGACTGGTCCCCAGCTGGCAGCTCCGGTGTACTGCCAGCTCCACACCTGTTCCCTTGCCCAGACCTTCTCCCCTTCAAAGCATCCAGCTTTACCTCGCTTCTTCCACTGCCCAGGCTGCAGGCTGCCAGGACTTACCCCGCTTCTTTTGCTCCACACCTCCCTGCACCACTGCAGACCCACGCTCTGCCACCATCTTCACCAAGGAGAACATCGAGCAGGTGAGTCCCAGCAGAGAAGGGGGCATTTGGGACTGCTCATGGAGAGGAGAACTCTCAGGAGGTTGAAACCTAACATGGGCAAAAAGCAGTGCTGGGTGATGGGCGGTTCAGCATAGGTGCTGCGGGAAGAGGCTGCCACCTATGGGACACCCTAAAGGAAAAAGAAAATTCCCAGGCAGGGGGTTTCATGCTGCTGGTGGGGATGATTTGGGGTGCCCCGTGCTGACCCCATTCTGCTCCCTGAAGCAGTTCCAGCTCTTCTCCCTGAATGTTGCCACGGTGACTGCGATGCTGATAAAGAAGGATCCCCCCTTGGAGGTGGCACTGACACAGGCGCTGAGAGCCAGTCAGCAGCAGTTCAGCAACCAGCTGGTCAAGGAGCTGGAAGACTTCATCCAGAAGTATGATGCAGCGCACCTCAGGCACTGAGCAGGAGCAGAGGGGCTGCACTGGCAGAGCCTGGGGCTGTAGGGATGTGGCCTCTCTTGGAGATGGGGGAGGGTGGGGGAAGGGGATCTTAGTTGGGATCTGCTGTGTGCAGGCAGGTAGCTGGGGACTGTGGGCAGGGGACAAGCCGTATGTAAGCCTGTATTTCCAGAGGCATAGGTGGTTTAATTGGAGGGTGAAGGGAGAGCACAGCAGCTGATGGAGAGGGGCCATTCTATCTCCTTATTCTATTCCTGATTTTCTTAAACATTGTTTTAAAACTTTGGGTTTGTTCTTGTTTACAAAAATAAACGAGTTAGTTATTGCAGCCCTGGTATAGCCTTTGCGCTGCTGTTGCTCTGTTCCTGGCCTCCTGAGGCCAGTGTGCACAGGGAGAGGTCTCACAGTCACACCCCTGCCCAGTCCTTCCCTGGGGCCCCTCAGCTCCCATCCAGCACACTTCTCCAGCAGCACGGTTAACACTGCTGCAAACCCAGACAGGAGAGAAACAGGCCAGGCACGGTCAGCTCTCCTGTATTCAGGTGGAGCACTGTCTATCATGGCAGCAGAGCTGCCCTGCTGGTCACCCCCCTGCAGTGACGGGGCACGGACACACATGGGGCAGCATCAGCACTTGTCCTTCAAGATGTCCCTGCAGGTGAGAGATTCTCACCTGGCATCTGGATATGACCCTGGTGGCCAGATCACTCCTGTCCAATCTGGGCAGGAGTCCCTGCAGAAGGGGCCAGAGCAGTGCCTGCCCTTGTCCTAAGTCCTCGGCTGCTCTCCTCAGCACAGAGCTGCTCGCTGAGGCTTTGGGCTTGTCTGAGACAGCAGTCAGAGGCCACGCTCCAGTGCAGGCTGCCGCCATGCCGCCCGCGTCGCGGAATACTGACTTCTCCTCAGGATCGCAGCGTGGGGGCGAGGCAATTTCTGGAAACGTCTCGTCCTCTGCGCATGCGCAGTAACGGCCAACGACGTGCGGCCGCCTCGCGCGCGTCATTGCTGCGGTTACGGCAGCTGCGCTCCGCTCCTCGTAGTGCAAGCAGCTGCTTGCACGGCGCACCGAGCTCCGTGTCGTAGTGTCCCCGTCGCCTCTTTCCGTCCATCGGAGCGTCTCGATAGCCGCTTGCCACGCAGCTTTATCCTCGCTGCCTGCCCTCACCGGGGCGTCGGAGCTCTCCGTTCGCAGCCCGGCTTGCCGAGCTCCAGGGGCGGCCCCACCTCGGGGACAGCTCCGCATCAACCGGTGCGAATCCCACCCCAGTCCTTCTGCGCACTCGGCGTTCTTGCTCGCAGCCCGCTCATCCCGGCCCCGGCCCCGGCCCCGGCCCCGGCCCCGGCCCCGGCCCCGGCCCTCTGCCCCCGATGGATGACCGACGCCGTTCCCAGGCGCGCAACTGGCCCTGCAGGCACAGGCTGAGCTGCGCAGGGAGTCTGGGGAGCGCTGCGTGCTGTGAGGGACAGGGTCTGCACCGCCTTCCTTCGCTGTTGGTGGTGCTGCACTGTGCTTCAGGGGGCCCAAGTGCTCAGGGATCAGCTGAGCAGGGACAGCTGCTGATAACCCACACCTCTTTCTTTGCAGCTGAGTGCTCCAAAAGAGCTAAGGAGCTCTTCCCTGTAGAGACCAAGGCTAGAACAGCTCCTTGGCAAGATGTACTCACAGTTATGCAGGAGTGAGCCCCAAACCTTTCCCTGGGAGGTAGGTGGGGCTGCAGTTGGGGCTGGGAGTGTGCATGGACACCCATTGCTCCCTCACTGGATGGATCAAGTTGTCACTTGTGGTGATTTGCTTTGTCAGACTGATCCCTGGCAGCCCAGGCCTTTCCCTGGCCCTGCTGACTTTCACCAGCATGATGAGAATGGGAGATGGGCCGCCCAGAACTATGGTGTGCTGCCACCTCCCTGGAACCACAGAGAGGACCAGCAAAGCCATGAGGTAATGCTTGTCAGGGACTTGGACTCAGTGAGGAGAGGTGGGCTGGGGAGGTATAGGCAGAGAGCAAAAGGGGGCATGGGTGCTTTAGTGGCCTGTGATGAGGATGGCAAACAGTGCTGTTTCCCTGAGCTGTGCTGGCAGCAATGGCAGTGCACCTCTGCCCTCATGCCAGCTGCTGTGTCTCCTTACTTGCTCACGATGTAAATCACTGCTACTCTCCCCAGAACCTTCGTGGCCCTGTCTCGAGATCGAGACGCTGCCGCTTCCTTCGCCCCATCAAGAGAGAGCCAACAGACCGCAGCCGTTCTCCATCTCCCAGGCGCTCCCAAGGTTGGTGCTGCTGCAGTGCTGGCTGCCAGCAGCTGCCCAGGACCCCTCTGTGGTGTGTGCAGCCAGCAGCTCTGCATGGGGAGGGTGGGCATTTGGGGTATTAAGTGCTGCTGTGTTTCCGCAGGGTACCGTGCATCTTCCAGGCCCTCTCGGTCCTGCTCCCCATTGAGCCAGCCAGGGCTCAGAGAGTACCTTGATGCTCCCCTGTCACCTACGGCCAGCAAGAGCAACATGCAAAGCAAGGAGCAGGTGGATGAGGTAGGTTTTCCCCTGGTACACAGTGGTGACTCAAATGTCACGGCCACCTGGATCTCCTGGTGCTGATATGCCCTTGACCTGAAGGATTTCCTGCAGGACCTGCTGGTGGGAAGCAGCCAGGCACTGGAACTGGCCAGGCATGCAGAGAAGAGCCCAGAGAAGAGCCCAGCCACTGACCTCCAGGCAGCGGAGGAGCAGCCAGCAGCAGGATCACAGCAGGTATGTGTGCACACCTCTTTCGCAAGTGCATACTGAGATACTTTCACTCCAGGAGCTGCCCAGCTCAAGGGATCCCTTTGAGCTGAGTTAACACCTCGCTTCTCTTTACCTCTTCACCTCAGTATCTCCTGGACAGAATTGGAAGCAGGATGCTTTCCTGACTCTTTTGAGCTGCAAAGCCCTGTTTCCTTTGGGTTTTAGCACTCTGTCTGTCCTGTCTCGCAGCACTTTTCTCTGGGACAGATGACTATCCCTGCCTCACACTATTGCGTGCCTGCAGGTTGAGCCAGATTGTGGACAGGAAGCTGCAGACATCCAGCAGCCCTTTGTTTGGGATTTTGAGCCAATCTCATCAGCCAACCTCACTCATGAGAGTGAGGAAAGTTTGGAGATGGTATGTGCTCATGTATCTATCTCCTCTTTCTGCCTACATGTCGTGCCATGAGGGGGGTGGGGTTTTGCAGTCCCTTCCATGAACCTCACTTTTCCATTTGCTCGGGGTATATCAAAGTGCCTGTCTGTGGACTCTGAAATGTAACTGTGGTGCTTTACACAGATAAATCTGGGCAAAGTGAGGATGGTGCAAGTGCTGAGTCGTATCCCTACAGTCCATTATCTCTGGAGCCCTCTGAGACTCTTAATGCTGACCTGATGATTTTGGAGGTACGTGCTGGGCTCTGCCTGCCCTCCCAGGGTTGGTGGCATCTGCCACATGTTGCTGGTGAAGCCAGTGCAGCAGCTGCCTGAGATGGGGTGACTTTTAGCCTGTGGCTGCACTACTCTGCGTGGTTTCCTCCTGGGACAGAGTGCTTGAGGATCCCCTTCCTTTCCTGAAGGCAGAAGCATTAGCTTGCAATGTTGGCTCCTGCTGCTCTCACACAGCTTCTGCCTTCATCCCCTGGTTGCTTTCCCACTGCTTCTCTGTGGCCTTCACCAATCTGAAAACTCACAGATCCCACTGGAAGCTACTGTGGAGCCCAGCACGCAGCACAGCAAGGCCAGCTCCAACGTCTGCACTGAGGCAGCAGCATCACCCTGGAGTGTGTGCCCTACCAGGGATGAGACAGAGCTGGTATGTGCACAGCCCTGCCCTCTCCTGAGCACTGTGCAGGAATGGTGCCCTTGTGTCTCTGGGAAGTACCTGCAGGGAGGCTCAGGAACACTGGGGGAGGAGGAGCCTGGGGGGAATTTCTCTCTGGCATTCCCAGTCACAGGATTATGTCCTGGGGTTAAAACCTTGCTTTGTTTGGGTGCGGAGCCCACATCAGCCCTGGTGCTGGATGTTCAGGAGAGGCTGGTATATTGGAGACAGTTTAGAGAAAGGCCAAAAAAATGACCTGGGGACTGAGAGCGTGCCAGAGCGTGAGCAAGTCCAGGAGTTGAGCTTTAATGAAGCAAACTTTTAATTCATGCCTGGTGGGGAAAAGAAATCAGCCAGTGAGACCCTCAGGCCTTGAAGGCAAGGCTGCTGGGGCTGCAGTGGAAGAGGGAAGCAAGGGGCAGCAGCCAGCATGTGAGGGGAGGTTGGTGAGGTCCCAGCAGGTTCCCCCACAGGGTGACTGGTCCCCAGCTGGCAGCTCCGGTGTACTGCCAGCTCCACACCTGTTCCCTTGCCCAGACCTTCTCCCCTTCAAAGCATCCAGCTTTACCTCGCTTCTTCCACTGCCCAGGCTGCAGGCTGCCAGGACTTACCCCGCTTCTTTTGCTCCACACCTCCCTGCACCACTGCAGACCCACGCTCTGCCACCATCTTCACCAAGGAGAACATCGAGCAGGTGAGTCCCAGCAGAGAAGGGGGCATTTGGGACTGCTCATGGAGAGGAGAACTCTCAGGAGGTGGAAACCTAACATGGGCAAAAAGCAGTGCTGGGTGATGGGCGGTTCAGCATAGGTGCTGCGGGAAGAGGCTGCCACCTATGGGACACCCTAAAGGAAAAAGAAAATTCCCAGGCAGGGGGTTTCATGCTGCTGGTGGGGATGATTTGGGGTGCCCCGTGCTGACCCCATTCTGCTCCCTGAAGCAGTTCCAGCTCTTCTCCCTGAATGTTGCCACGGTGACCGCGATGCTGATAAAGAAGGATCCCCCCTTGGAGGTGGCACTGACACAGGCGCTGAGAGCCAGTCAGCAGCAGTTCAGCAACCAGCTGGTCAAGGAGCTGGAAGACTTCATCCAGAAGTATGATGCAGCGCACCTCAGGCACTGAGCAGGAGCAGAGGGGCTGCACTGGCAGAGCCTGGGGCTGTAGGGATGTGGCCTCTCTTGGAGATGAGGGAGGGTGGGGGAAGGGGATCTTAGTTGGGATCTGCTGTGTGCAGGCAGGTAGCTGGGGACTGTGGGCAGGGGACAAGCCGTATGTAAGCCTGTATTTCCAGAGGCATAGGTGGTTTAATTGGAGGGTGAAGGGAGAGCACAGCAGCTGATGGAGAGGGGCCATTCTATCTCCTTATTCTATTCCTGATTTTCTTAAACATTGTTTTAAAACTTTGGGTTTGTTCATGTTTACAAAAATAAACGAGTTAGTTATTGCAGCCCTGGTATAGCCTTTGCGCTGCTGTTGCTCTGTTCCTGGCCTGCTGAGGCCAGTGTGCACAGGGAGAGGTCTCACAGTCACACCCCTGCCCAGTCCTTCCCTGGGGCCCCTCAGCTCCCATCCAGCACACTTCTCCAGCAGCACGGTTAACACTGCTGCAAACCCAGACAGGAGAGAAACAGGCCAGGCACGGTCAGCTCTCCTGTATTCAGGTTTCAGCAGAGCTTTATTGGTGGAGCACTGTCTATCATGGCAGCAGAGCTGCCCTGCTGGTCACCCCCCTGCAGTGACGGGGCACGGACACACATGGGGCAGCATCAGCACTTGTCCTTCAAGATGTCCCTGCAGGTGAGAGATTCTCACCTGGCATCTGGATATGACCCTGGTGGCCAGATCACTCCTGTCCAATCTGGGCAGGAGTCCCTGCAGAAGGGGCCAGAGCAGTGCCTGCCCTTGTCCTAAGTCCTCGGCTGCTCTCCTCAGCACAGAGCTGCTCGCTGAGGCTTTGGGCTTGTCTGAGACAGCAGTCAGAGGCCACGCTCCAGTGCAGGCTGCCGCCATGCCGCCCGCGTCGCGGAATCCTGACTTCTCCTCAGGATCGCAGCGTGGGGGCGAGGCAATTTCTGGAAACGTCTCGTCCTCTGCGCATGCGCAGTAACGGCCAACGACGTGCGGCCGCCTCGCGCGCGTCATTGCTGCGGTTACGGCAGCTGCGCTCCGCTCCTCGTAGTGCAAGCAGCTGCTTGCACGGCGCACCGAGCTCCGTGTCGTAGTGTCCCCGTCGCCTCTTTCCGTCCATCGGAGCGTCTCGATAGCCGCTTGCCACGCAGCTTTATCCTCGCTGCCTGCCCTCACCGGGGCGTCGGAGCTCTCCGTTCGCAGCCCGGCTTGCCGAGCTCCAGGGGCGGCCCCACCTCGGGGACAGCTCCGCATCAACCGGTGCGAATCCCACCCCAGTCCTTCTGCGCACTCGGCGTTCTTGCTCGCAGCCCGCTCATCCCGGCCCCGGCCCCGGCCCCGGCCCCGGCCCCGGCCCCGGCCCCGGCCCTCTGCCCCCGATGGATGACCGACGCCGTTCCCAGGCGCGCAACTGGCCCTGCAGGCACAGGCTGAGCTGCGCAGGGAGTCTGGGGAGCGCTGCGTGCTGTGAGGGACAGGGTCTGCACCGCCTTCCTTCGCTGTTGGTGGTGCTGCACTGTGCTTCAGGGGGCCCAAGTGCTCAGGGATCAGCTGAGCAGGGACAGCTGCTGATAACCCACACCTCTTTCTTTGCAGCTGAGTGCTCCAAAAGAGCTAAGGAGCTCTTCCCTGTAGAGACCAAGGCTAGAACAGCTCCTTGGCAAGATGTACTCACAGTTATGCAGGAGTGAGCCCCAAACCTTTCCCTGGGAGGTAGGTGGGGCTGCAGTTGGGGCTGGGAGTGTGCATGGACACCCATTGCTCCCTCACTGGATGGATCAAGTTGTCACTTGTGGTGATTTGCTTTGTCAGACTGATCCCTGGCAGCCCAGGCCTTTCCCTGGCCCTGCTGACTTTCACCAGCATGATGAGAATGGGAGATGGGCCGCCCAGAACTATGGTGTGCTGCCACCTCCCTGGAACCACAGAGAGGACCAGCAAAGCCATGAGGTAATGCTTGTCAGGGACTCGGGAGGAGAGGTGGGCTGGGGAGGAACAGTGGTGTGATGAGGGTGGCTGACAGGGTCCTGTTTCCCTGACCTGTGCTGCTAGTGGAGGCAGATGAGGAAGGCTGCTGTTATGGATGCTCCGGATCACTGAGTGCCGAGCCTGCCTTGTATCCATGCACACACTGTGGCACATAGAGAAGGTCTCAGTGGGAAGAAAGAGCGCTTTCTCGCTCGCTTCTGGGTACATGCTGTGTTGCCTTTCTGTCTTTTGAGACAATAAGGGCTGGAGAGCACTGCCACCTGGAGCAGCCAATGTTTTTTGCACCCCAACTGTAGCAGTTCTTGCTTCTGCCTTATCCCCCTGCCCTTCTTTCCTCAGCCACTGGGGTTTGTCCTTTTAGAATCCTGTTCCACTGCTCCAAGAGCTGCAGTTTCAGTCTTTGCTGCTTGGTTTTTCTCCTTTGCTTTTTTTTTTCTTTTTTGAGAGCAGCTCCTGGCAGGATGCTCAGGGTGCTTGCCTGCCCTGGCTGCCCCGGCAGCCTGCTTGTCCCCAGGTTGGTGGTGTCGGGTCAGAGCCAGCCCTGCTTGCCTTGGTGGTATCCTGTGCAATGAGCACTGAACCCACTGTGGGGAGAGGTCACCAGTGCATTCCCAGTCCTGGTATCTCTACAGAGTTCAGCCCCTGCAGAGAGCTGGGACTGTGTCTGACTCTGGGGCAGCGTGAGCAGCTTGTCTGTGAGCCGACACAATAGGAACAATAGTGGGGTGCTGCTGCCAGGCACTGTGACCTGTGCAGTGTGCCCCGGGCATTGGAAGCATCGCAGTGAGCAGGTGCAGATCTGGGATGGGTGGGGAGACACAGGAGCAGACGTGTGCAGTGTGAGGGAACAGCAGCAGCACTGCGGGGGACCTTGTCCCCTCCAGGGATGGGGAGAGGGTCTGCACCGCCTTTGCTGAGTGCTGCAGCACGCAGTGTGCTTCAGGGGGCCCAAGTGCTCGGGGCTCAGCAGAGCAAGGACAGCTGTGGGTGGCACCCCTGGGAAACTGAACCCAAAGAGATGGTAATGCCCGTCCTGCAGGATGTGCTCACCCATACCTCTTTCTTTGCAGCTGAATGAATACTCACTGAGGACCTCCTTCGTGCAGGGATCAGGGCTGGAACAATACTTTGGCGACCTGTCACACTTCGATGGGAGGGGGCTCCAAGCCTTTCCCTGGGAGGTAGGTGGGGCTGCAGTTAGGACTGGGAGCACAGGAGCTCTGTGGGACTTGTCTCTGGGGCAGTGGGTGTGGGTACCCTCTACTCCATCCCTTGGGATGCTGAGAAGCTGGGAGAGCACCTCTGTGGTACAGGAGGGAACTGGAAAGGCTGGGAGCTGTGTGTGACTTCAGATGGGAGGGTTTGGGGCTCCCCATCCCTGCCTGGCATGCTGGTGGTGGAGAGGGAGGCTGCAGCAGCGGGGAGGAGGATGCATCCTGCTTTCCTCTCCTTGTGTCCTCTCTGCAGCCCTATCCGAATCAGGCTGGGCTACCATGTTCCTATGCCCCTGGCCCCTGGGATGCCTACGGTGATGCTCTGTGGGAGCACGAGCGCTGGAGAGCCAGAGGAAGAAGGCATCCGGTAAGAGATCGGGGTGAGCAGCTGTGCAGTGTGGAGTGGGCAGAGCTGTTGGGGTTCTCCTCCAAATTTGGGTTGGCCAAAGGGTGGGAAGAGGAGAGCTGGGGAGAGCTCAGGAGGCAGGGGAACCCAGAGCAAATCCAGCATCCCCATGAAAGCCTGCAGGATGCATGGCTGCTCCGAATGAGCTGTTGTCACTTGTGGTGATTTGCTTTGTCAGACTGATCCCTGGCAGCCCAGGCCTTTCCCTGGCCCTGCTGACTTACACCAGCATGATGAGAATGGGAGATGGGCCGCCCAGAACTATGGTGTGCTGCCACCTCCCTGGAACCACAGAGAGGACCAGCAAAGCCATGAGGTAATGCTTGTCAGGGACTTGGACTCAGTGAGGAGAGGTGGGCTGGGGAGGTATAGGCAGAGAGCAAAAGGGGGCATGGGTGCTTTAGTGGCCTGTGATGAGGATGGCAAACAGTGCTGTTTCCCTGAGCTGTGCTGGCAGCAATGGCAGTGCTCCTCTGCCCTCATGCCAGCTGCTGTGTCTCCTTACTTGCTCACGATGTAAATCACTGCTACTCTCCCCAGAACCTTCGTGGCCCTGTCTCGAGATCGAGACGCTGCCGCTTCCTTCGCCCCATCAAGAGAGAGCCAACAGACCGCAGCCGTTCTCCATCTCCCAGGCGCTCCCAAGGTTGGTGCTGCTGCAGTGCTGGCTGCCAGCAGCTGCCCAGGACCCCTCTGTGGTGTGTGCAGCCAGCAGCTCTGCATGGGGAGGGTGGGCATTTGGGGTATTAAGTGCTGCTGTGTTTCCGCAGGGTACCGTGCATCTTCCAGGCCCTCTCGGTCCTGCTCCCCATTGAGCCAGCCAGGGCTCAGAGAGTACCTTGATGCTCCCCTGTCACCTACGGCCAGCAAGAGCAACATGCAAAGCAAGGAGCAGGTGGATGAGGTAGGTTTTCCCCTGGTACACAGTGGTGACTCAAATGTCATGGCCACCTGGATCTCCTGGTGCTGCTATGCCCTTGACCAGAAGGATTTCCTGCAGGACCTGCTGGTGGGAAGCAGCCAGGCACTGGAACTGGCCAGGCATGCAGAGAAGAGCCCAGAGAAGAGCCCAGCCACTGACCTCCAGGCAGCGGAGGAGCAGCCAGCAGCAGGATCACAGCAGGTATGTGTGCACACCTCTTTCGCAAGTGCATACTGAGATACTTTCACTCCAGGAGCTGCCCAGCTCAAGGGATCCCTTTGAGCTGAGTTAACACCTCGCTTCTCTTTACCTCTTCACCTCAGTATCTCCTGGACAGAATTGGAAGCAGGATGCTTTCCTGACTCTTTTGAGCTGCAAAGCCCTGTTTCCTTTGGGTTTTAGCACTCTGTCTGTCCTGTCTCGCAGCACTTTTCTCTGGGACAGATGACTATCCCTGCCTCACACTATTGCGTGCCTGCAGGTTGAGCCAGATTGTGGACAGGAAGCTGCAGACATCCAGCAGCCCTTTGTTTGGGATTTTGAGCCAATCTCATCAGCAGAGATAAGCTTCGCTGAGAGTGAGGAAAGTTTGGAGATGGTATGTGCTCATGTATCTATCTCCTCTTTCTGCCTACATGTCGTGCCATGAGGGGGGTGGGGTTTTGCAGTCCCTTCCATGAACCTCACTTTTCCATTTGCTCGGGGTATATCAAAGTGCCTGTCTGTGGACTCTGAAATGTAACTGTAGTGCTTTACACAGATCAATCTGGGCAGCCAAAGTGAGGATGGTGCAAGTGCTGAGTCGTATCCCTACAGTCCATTATCTCTGGAGCCCTCTGAGACTCTTAATGCTGACCTGATGATTTTGGAGGTACGTGCTGGGCTCTGCCTGCCCTCCCAGGGCTGGTGGCATCTGCCACATGTTGCTGGTGAAGCCAGTGCAGCAGCTGCCTGAGATGGGGTGGCTTTTAGCCTGTGGCTGCACTACTCTGCGTGGTTTCCTCCTGGGACAGAGTGCTTGAGGATCCCCTTCCTTTCCTGAAGGCAGAAGCATTAGCTTGCAATGTTGGCTCCTGCTGCTCTCACACAGCTTCTGCCTTCATCCCCTGGTTGCTTTCCCACTGCTTCTCTGTGGCCTTCACCAATCTGAAAACTCACAGATCCCACTGGAAGCTACTGTGGAGCCCAGCACGCAGCACAGCAAGGCCAGCTCCAACGTCTGCACTGAGGCAGCAGCATCACCCTGGAGTGTGTGCCCTACCAGGGATGAGACAGAGCTGGTATGTGCACAGCCCTGCCCTCTCCTGAGCACTGTGCAGGAATGGTGCCCTTGTGTCTCTGGGAAGTACCTGCAGGGAGGCTCAGGAACACTGGGGGAGGAGGAGCCTGGGGGGAGTTTCTCTCTGGCATTCCCAGTCACAGGATTATGTCCTGGGGTTAAAACCTTGCTTTGTTTGGGTGCGGAGCCCACATCAGCCCTGGTGCTGGATGTTCAGGAGAGGCTGGTATATTGGAGACAGTTTAGAGAAAGGCCAAAAAAATGACCTGGGGACTGAGAGCGTGCCAGAGCGTGAGCAAGTCCAGGAGTTGAGCTTTAATGAAGCAAACATTTAATTCATGCCTGGTGGGGAAAAGAAATCAGCCAGTGAGACCCTCAGGCCTTGAAGGCAAGGCTGCTGGGGCTGCAGTGGAAGAGGGAAGCAAGGGGCAGCAGCCAGCATGTGAGGGGAGGTTGGTGAGGTCCCAGCAGGTTCCCCCACAGGGTGACTGGTCCCCAGCTGGCAGCTCCGGTGTACTGCCAGCTCCACACCTGTTCCCTTGCCCAGACCTTCTCCCCTTCAAAGCATCCAGCTTTACCTCGCTTCTTCCACTGCCCAGGCTGCAGGCTGCCAGGACTTACCCCGCTTCTTTTGCTCCACACCTCCCTGCACCACTGCAGACCCACGCTCTGCCACCATCTTCACCAAGGAGAACATCGAGCAGGTGAGTCCCAGCAGAGAAGGGGGCATTTGGGACTGCTCATGGAGAGGAGAACTCTCAGGAGGTTGAAACCTAACATGGGCAAAAAGCAGTGCTGGGTGATGGGCGGTTCAGCATAGGTGCTGCGGGAAGAGGCTGCCACCTATGGGACACCCTAAAGGAAAAAGAAAATTCCCAGGCAGGGGGTTTCATGCTGCTGGTGGGGATGATTTGGGGTGCCCCGTGCTGACCCCATTCTGCTCCCTGAAGCAGTTCCAGCTCTTCTCCCTGAATGTTGCCACGGTGACCGCGATGCTGATAAAGAAGGATCCCCCCTTGGAGGTGGCACTGACACAGGCGCTGAGAGCCAGTCAGCAGCAGTTCAGCAACCAGCTGGTCAAGGAGCTGGAAGACTTCATCCAGAAGTATGATGCAGCGCACCTCAGGCACTGAGCAGGAGCAGAGGGGCTGCACTGGCAGAGCCTGGGGCTGTAGGGATGTGGCCTCTCTTGGAGATGGGGGAGGGTGGGGGAAGGGGATCTTAGTTGGGATCTGCTGTGTGCAGGCAGGTAGCTGGGGACTGTGGGCAGGGGACAAGCCGTATGTAAGCCTGTATTTCCAGAGGCATAGGTGGTTTAATTGGAGGGTGAAGGGAGAGCACAGCAGCTGATGGAGAGGGGCCATTCTATCTCCTTATTCTATTCCTGATTTTCTTAAACATTGTTCTAAAACTTTGGGTTTGTTCTTGTTTACAAAAATAAACGAGTTAGTTATTGCAGCCCTGGTATAGCCTTTGCGCTGCTGTTGCTCTGTTCCTGGCCTCCTGAGGCCAGTGTGCACAGGGAGAGGTCTCACAGTCACACCCCTGCCCAGTCCTTCCCTGGGGCCCCTCAGCTCCCATCCAGCACACTTCTCCAGCAGCACGGTTAACACTGCTGCAAACCCAGACAGGAGAGAAACAGGCCAGGCACGGTCAGCTCTCCTGTATTCAGGTTTCAGCAGAGCTTTATTGGTGGAGCACTGTCTATCATGGCAGCAGAGCTGCCCTGCTGGTCACCCCCCTGCAGTGACGGGGCACGGACACACATGGGGCAGCATCAGCACTTGTCCTTCAAGATGTCCCTGCAGGTGAGAGATTCTCACCTGGCATCTGGATATGACCCTGGTGGCCAGATCACTCCTGTCCAATCTGGGCAGGAGTCCCTGCAGAAGGGGCCAGAGCAGTGCCTGCCCTTGTCCTAAGTCCTCGGCTGCTCTCCTCAGCACAGAGCTGCTCGCTGAGGCTTTGGGCTTGTCTGAGACAGCAGTCAGAGGCCACGCTCCAGTGCAGGCTGCCGCCATGCCGCCCGCGTCGCGGAATCCTGACTTCTCCTCAGGATCGCAGCGTGGGGGCGAGGCAATTTCTGGAAACGTCTCGTCCTCTGCGCATGCGCAGTAACGGCCAACGACGTGCGGCCGCCTCGCGCGCGTCATTGCTGCGGTTACGGCAGCTGCGCTCCGCTCCTCGTAGTGCAAGCAGCTGCTTGCACGGCGCACCGAGCTCCGTGTCGTAGTGTCCCCGTCGCCTCTTTCCGTCCATCGGAGCGTCTCGATAGCCGCTTGCCACGCAGCTTTATCCTCGCTGCCTGCCCTCACCGGGGCGTCGGAGCTCTCCGTTCGCAGCCCGGCTTGCCGAGCTCCAGGGGCGGCCCCACCTCGGGGACAGCTCCGCATCAACCGGTGCGAATCCCACCCCAGTCCTTCTGCGCACTCGGCGTTCTTGCTCGCAGCCCGCTCATCCCGGCCCCGGCCCCGGCCCCGGCCCCGGCCCCGGCCCCGGCCCCGGCCCTCTGCCCCCGATGGATGACCGACGCCGTTCCCAGGCGCGCAACTGGCCCTGCAGGCACAGGCTGAGCTGCGCAGGGAGTCTGGGGAGCGCTGCGTGCTGTGAGGGACAGGGTCTGCACCGCCTTCCTTCGCTGTTGGTGGTGCTGCACTGTGCTTCAGGGGGCCCAAGTGCTCAGGGATCAGCTGAGCAGGGACAGCTGCTGATAACCCACACCTCTTTCTTTGCAGCTGAGTGCTCCAAAAGAGCTAAGGAGCTCTTCCCTGTAGAGACCAAGGCTAGAACAGCTCCTTGGCAAGATGTACTCACAGTTATGCAGGAGTGAGCCCCAAACCTTTCCCTGGGAGGTAGGTGGGGCTGCAGTTGGGGCTGGGAGTGTGCATGGACACCCATTGCTCCCTCACTGGATGGATCAAGTTGTCACTTGTGGTGATTTGCTTTGTCAGACTGATCCCTGGCAGCCCAGGCCTTTCCCTGGCCCTGCTGACTTTCACCAGCATGATGAGAATGGGAGATGGGCCGCCCAGAACTATGGTGTGCTGCCACCTCCCTGGAACCACAGAGAGGACCAGCAAAGCCATGAGGTAATGCTTGTCAGGGACTCGGGAGGAGAGGTGGGCTGGGGAGGAACAGTGGTGTGATGAGGGTGGCTGACAGGGTCCTGTTTCCCTGACCTGTGCTGCTAGTGGAGGCAGATGAGGAAGGCTGCTGTTATGGATGCTCCGGATCACTGAGTGCCGAGCCTGCCTTGTATCCATGCACACACTGTGGCACATAGAGAAGGTCTCAGTGGGAAGAAAGAGCGCTTTCTCGCTCGCTTCTGGGTACATGCTGTGTTGCCTTTCTGTCTTTTGAGACAATAAGGGCTGGAGAGCACTGCCACCTGGAGCAGCCAATGTTTTTTGCACCCCAACTGTAGCAGTTCTTGCTTCTGCCTTATCCCCCTGCCCTTCTTTCCTCAGCCACTGGGATTTGTCCTTTTAGAATCCTGTTCCACTGCTCCAAGAGCTGCAGTTTCAGTCTTTGCTGCTTGTTTTTTCTCTTTTGCTTTTTTTTTTCTTTTTTGAGAGCTGCTCCTGGCAGGATGCTCAGGGTGCTTGCCTGCCCTGGCTGCCCCGGCAGCCTGCTTGTCCCCAGGTTGGTGGTGTCGGGTCAGAGCCAGCCCTGCTTGCCTTGGTGGTATCCTGTGCAATGAGCACTGAACCCACTGTGGGGAGAGGTCACCAGTGCATTCCCAGTCCTGGTATCTCTACAGAGTTCAGCCCCTGCAGAGAGCTGAGACTGTGTCTGACTCTGGGGCAGCGTGAGCAGCTTGTCTGTGAGCCGACACAATAGGAACAATAGTGGGGTGCTGCTGCCAGGCACTGTGACCTGTGCAGTGTGCCCCCGGCATTGGAAGCATCGCAGTGAGCAGGTGCAGATCTGGGATGGGTGGGGAGACACAGGAGCAGACGTGTGCAGTGTGAGGGAACAGCAGCAGCACTGCGGGGGACCTTGTCCCCTCCAGGGATGGGGAGAGGGTCTGCACCGCCTTTGCTGAGTGCTGCAGCACGCAGTGTGCTTCAGGGGGCCCAAGTGCTCGGGGCTCAGCAGAGCAAGGACAGCTGTGGGTGGCACCCCTGGGAAACTGAACCCAAAGAGATGGTAATGCCCGTCCTGCAGGATGTGCTCACCCATACCTCTTTCTTTGCAGCTGAATGAATACTCACTGAGGACCTCCTTCGTGCAGGGATCAGGGCTGGAACAATACTTTGGCGACCTGTCACACTGATGGGAGGGGGCTCCAAGCCTTTCCCTGGGAGGTAGGTGGGGCTGCAGTTAGGACTGGGAGCACAGGAGCTCTGTGGGACTTGTCTCTGGGGCAGTGGGTGTGGGTACCCTCTACTCCATCCCTTGGGATGCTGAGAAGCTGGGAGAGCACCTCTGTGGTACAGGAGGGAACTGGAAAGGCTGGGAGCTGTGTGTGACTTCAGATGGGAGGGTTTGGGGCTCCCCATCCCTGCCTGGCATGCTGGTGGTGGAGAGGGAGGCTGCAGCAGCGGGGAGGAGGATGCATCCTGCTTTCCTCTCCTTGTGTCCTCTCTGCAGCCCTATCCGAATCAGGCTGGGCTACCATGTTCCTATGCCCCTGGCCCCTGGGATGCCTACGGTGATGCTCTGTGGGAGCACGAGCGCTGGAGAGCCAGAGGAAGAAGGCATCCGGTAAGAGATCGGGGTGAGCAGCTGTGCAGTGTGGAGTGGGCAGAGCTGTTGGGGTTCTCCTCCAAATTTGGGTTGGCCAAAGGGTGGGAAGAGGAGAGCTGGGGAGAGCTCAGGAGGCAGGGGAACCCAGAGCAAATCCAGCATCCCCATGAAAGCCTGCAGGATGCATGGCTGCTCCGAATGAGCTGTTGTCACTTGTGGTGATTTGCTTTGTCAGACTGATCCCTGGCAGCCCAGGCCTTTCCCTGGCCCTGCTGACTTACACCAGCATGATGAGAATGGGAGATGGGCCGCCCAGAACTATGGTGTGCTGCCACCTCCCTGGAACCACAGAGAGGACCAGCAAAGCCATGAGGTAATGCTTGTCAGGGACTTGGACTCAGTGAGGAGAGGTGGGCTGGGGAGGTATAGGCAGAGAGCAAAAGGGGGCATGGGTGCTTTAGTGGCCTGTGATGAGGATGGCAAACAGTGCTGTTTCCCTGAGCTGTGCTGGCAGCAATGGCAGTGCTCCTCTGCCCTCATGCCAGCTGCTGTGTCTCCTTACTTGCTCACGATGTAAATCACTGCTACTCTCCCCAGAACCTTCGTGGCCCTGTCTCGAGATCGAGACGCTGCCGCTTCCTTCGCCCCATCAAGAGAGAGCCAACAGACCGCAGCCGTTCTCCATCTCCCAGGCGCTCCCAAGGTTGGTGCTGCTGCAGTGCTGGCTGCCAGCAGCTGCCCAGGACCCCTCTGTGGTGTGTGCAGCCAGCAGCTCTGCATGGGGAGGGTGGGCATTTGGGGTATTAAGTGCTGCTGTGTTTCCGCAGGGTACCGTGCATCTTCCAGGCCCTCTCGGTCCTGCTCCCCATTGAGCCAGCCAGGGCTCAGAGAGTACCTTGATGCTCCCCTGTCACCTACGGCCAGCAAGAGCAACATGCAAAGCAAGGAGCAGGTGGATGAGGTAGGTTTTCCCCTGGTACACAGTGGTGACTCAAATGTCATGGCCACCTGGATCTCCTGGTGCTGCTATGCCCTTGACCTGAAGGATTTCCTGCAGGACCTGCTGGTGGGAAGCAGCCAGGCACTGGAACTGGCCAGGCATGCAGAGAAGAGCCCAGAGAAGAGCCCAGCCACTGACCTCCAGGCAGCGGAGGAGCAGCCAGCAGCAGGATCACAGCAGGTATGTGTGCACACCTCTTTCGCAAGTGCATACTGAGATACTTTCACTCCAGGAGCTGCCCAGCTCAAGGGATCCCTTTGAGCTGAGTTAACACCTCGCTTCTCTTTACCTCTTCACCTCAGTATCTCCTGGACAGAATTGGAAGCAGGATGCTTTCCTGACTCTTTTGAGCTGCAAAGCCCTGTTTCCTTTGGGTTTTAGCACTCTGTCTGTCCTGTCTCGCAGCACTTTTCTCTGGGACAGATGACTATCCCTGCCTCACACTATTGCGTGCCTGCAGGTTGAGCCAGATTGTGGACAGGAAGCTGCAGACATCCAGCAGCCCTTTGTTTGGGATTTTGAGCCAATCTCATCAGCAGAGATAAGCTTCGCTGAGAGTGAGGAAAGTTTGGAGATGGTATGTGCTCATGTATCTATCTCCTCTTTCTGCCTACATGTCGTGCCATGAGGGGGGTGGGGTTTTGCAGTCCCTTCCATGAACCTCACTTTTCCATTTGCTCGGGGTATATCAAAGTGCCTGTCTGTGGACTCTGAAATGTAACTGTGGTGCTTTACACAGATAAATCTGGGCAAAGTGAGGATGGTGCAAGTGCTGAGTCGTATCCCTACAGTCCATTATCTCTGGAGCCCTCTGAGACTCTTAATGCTGACCTGATGATTTTGGAGGTACGTGCTGGGCTCTGCCTGCCCTCCCAGGGCTGGTGGCATCTGCCACATGTTGCTGGTGAAGCCAGTGCAGCAGCTGCCTGAGATGGGGTGGCTTTTAGCCTGTGGCTGCACTACTCTGCGTGGTTTCCTCCTGGGACAGAGTGCTTGAGGATCCCCTTCCTTTCCTGAAGGCAGAAGCATTAGCTTGCAATGTTGGCTCCTGCTGCTCTCACACAGCTTCTGCCTTCATCCCCTGGTTGCTTTCCCACTGCTTCTCTGTGGCCTTCACCAATCTGAAAACTCACAGATCCCACTGGAAGCTACTGTGGAGCCCAGCACGCAGCACAGCAAGGCCAGCTCCAACGTCTGCACTGAGGCAGCAGCATCACCCTGGAGTGTGTGCCCTACCAGGGATGAGACAGAGCTGGTATGTGCACAGCCCTGCCCTCTCCTGAGCACTGTGCAGGAATGGTGCCCTTGTGTCTCTGGGAAGTACCTGCAGGGAGGCTCAGGAACACTGGGGGAGGAGGAGCCTGGGGGGAGTTTCTCTCTGGCATTCCCAGTCACAGGATTATGTCCTGGGGTTAAAACCTTGCTTTGTTTGGGTGCGGAGCCCACATCAGCCCTGGTGCTGGATGTTCAGGAGAGGCTGGTATATTGGAGACAGTTTAGAGAAAGGCCAAAAAAAATGACCTGGGGACTGAGAGCGTGCCAGAGCGTGAGCAAGTCCAGGAGTTGAGCTTTAATGAAGCAAACATTTAATTCATGCCTGGTGGGGAAAAGAAATCAGCCAGTGAGACCCTCAGGCCTTGAAGGCAAGGCTGCTGGGGCTGCAGTGGAAGAGGGAAGCAAGGGGCAGCAGCCAGCATGTGAGGGGAGGTTGGTGAGGTCCCAGCAGGTTCCCCCACAGGGTGACTGGTCCCCAGCTGGCAGCTCCGGTGTACTGCCAGCTCCACACCTGTTCCCTTGCCCAGACCTTCTCCCCTTCAAAGCATCCAGCTTTACCTCGCTTCTTCCACTGCCCAGGCTGTAGGCTGCCAAGACTTACCCCGCTTCTTATGCTCCACACCTCCCTGCACCACTGCAGACCCACGCTCTGCCACCATCTTCACCAAGGAGAACATCGAGCAGGTGAGTCCCAGCAGAGAAGGGGGCATTTGGGACTGCTCATGGAGAGGAGAACTCTCAGGAGGTTGAAACCTAACATGGGCAAAAAGCAGTGCTGGGTGATGGGCGGTTCAGCATAGGTGCTGCGGGAAGAGGCTGCCACCTATGGGACACCCTAAAGGAAAAAGAAAATTCCCAGGCAGGGGGTTTCATGCTGCTGGTGGGGATGATTTGGGGTGCCCCGTGCTGACCCCATTCTGCTCCCTGAAGCAGTTCCAGCTCTTCTCCCTGAATGTTGCCACGGTGACCGCGATGCTGATAAAGAAGGATCCCCCCTTGGAGGTGGCACTGACACAGGCGCTGAGAGCCAGTCAGCAGCAGTTCAGCAACCAGCTGGTCAAGGAGCTGGAAGACTTCATCCAGAAGTATGATGCAGCGCACCTCAGGCACTGAGCAGGAGCAGAGGGGCTGCACTGGCAGAGCCTGGGGCTGTAGGGATGTGGCCTCTCTTGGAGATGGGGGAGGGTGGGGGAAGGGGATCTTAGTTGGGATCTGCTGTGTGCAGGCAGGTAGCTGGGGACTGTGGGCAGGGGACAAGCCGTATGTAAGCCTGTATTTCCAGAGGCATAGGTGGTTTAATTGGAGGGTGAAGGGAGAGCACAGCAGCTGATGGAGAGGGGCCATTCTATCTCCTTATTCTATTCCTGATTTTCTTAAACATTGTTTTAAAACTTTGAGTTTGTTCTTGTTTGCAAAAATAAACGAGTTAGTTATTGCAGCCCTGGTATAGCCTTTGCGCTGCTGTTGCTCTGTTCCTGGCCTGCTGAGGCCAGTGTGCACAGGGAGAGGTCTCACAGTCACACCCCTGCCCAGTCCTTCCCTGGGGCCCCTCAGCTCCCATCCAGCACACTTCTCCAGCAGCACGGTTAACACTGCTGCAAACCCAGACAGGAGAGAAACAGGCCAGGCACGGTCAGCTCTCCTGTATTCAGGTTTCAGCAGAGCTTTATTGGTGGAGCACTGTCTATCATGGCAGCAGAGCTGCCCTGCTGGTCACCCCCCTGCAGTGACGGGGCACGGACACACATGGGGCAGCATCAGCACTTGTCCTTCAAGATGTCCCTGCAGGTGAGAGATTCTCACCTGGCATCTGGATATGACCCTGGTGGCCAGATCACTCCTGTCCAATCTGGGCAGGAGTCCCTGCAGAAGGGGCCAGAGCAGTGCCTGCCCTTGTCCTAAGTCCTCGGCTGCTCTCCTCGGCACAGAGCTGCTCGCTGAGGCTTTGGGCTTGTCTGAGACAGCAGTCAGAGGCCACGCTCCAGTGCAGGCTGCCGCCATGCCGCCCGCGTCGCGGAATACTGACTTCTCCTCAGGATCGCAGCGTGGGGGCGAGGCAATTTCTGGAAACGTCTCGTCCTCTGCGCATGCGCAGTAACGGCCAACGACGTGCGGCCGCCTCGCGCGCGTCATTGCTGCGGTTACGGCAGCTGCGCTCCGCTCCTCGTAGTGCAAGCAGCTGCTTGCACGGCGCACCGAGCTCCGTGTCGTAGTGTCCCCGTCGCCTCTTTCCGTCCATCGGAGCGTCTCGATAGCCGCTTGCCACGCAGCTTTATCCTCGCTGCCTGCCCTCACCGGGGCGTCGGAGCTCTCCGTTCGCAGCCCGGCTTGCCGAGCTCCAGGGGCGGCCCCACCTCGGGGACAGCTCCGCATCAACCGGTGCGAATCCCACCCCAGTCCTTCTGCGCACTCGGCGTTCTTGCTCGCAGCCCGCTCATCCCGGCCCCGGCCCCGGCCCCGGCCCTCTGCCCCCGATGGATGACCGACGCCGTTCCCAGGCGCGCAACTGGCCCTGCAGGCACAGGCTGAGCTGCGCAGGGAGTCTGGGGAGCGCTGCGTGCTGTGAGGGACAGGGTCTGCACCGCCTTCCTTCGCTGTTGGTGGTGCTGCACTGTGCTTCAGGGGGCCCAAGTGCTCAGGGATCAGCTGAGCAGGGACAGCTGCTGATAACCCACACCTCTTTCTTTGCAGCTGAGTGCTCCAAAAGAGCTAAGGAGCTCTTCCCTGTAGAGACCAAGGCTAGAACAGCTCCTTGGCAAGATGTACTCACAGTTATGCAGGAGTGAGCCCCAAACCTTTCCCTGGGAGGTAGGTGGGGCTGCAGTTGGGGCTGGGAGTGTGCATGGACACCCATTGCTCCCTCACTGGATGGATCAAGTTGTCACTTGTGGTGATTTGCTTTGTCAGACTGATCCCTGGCAGCCCAGGCCTTTCCCTGGCCCTGCTGACTTTCACCAGCATGATGAGAATGGGAGATGGGCCGCCCAGAACTATGGTGTGCTGCCACCTCCCTGGAACCACAGAGAGGACCAGCAAAGCCATGAGGTAATGCTTGTCAGGGACTCGGGAGGAGAGGTGGGCTGGGGAGGAACAGTGGTGTGATGAGGGTGGCTGACAGGGTCCTGTTTCCCTGACCTGTGCTGCTAGTGGAGGCAGATGAGGAAGGCTGCTGTTATGGATGCTCCGGATCACTGAGTGCCGAGCCTGCCTTGTATCCATGCACACACTGTGGCACATAGAGAAGGTCTCAGTGGGAAGAAAGAGCGCTTTCTCGCTCGCTTCTGGGTACATGCTGTGTTGCCTTTCTGTCTTTTGAGACAATAAGGGCTGGAGAGCACTGCCACCTGGAGCAGCCAATGTTTTTTGCACCCCAACTGTAGCAGTTCTTGCTTCTGCCTTATCCCCCTGCCCTTCTTTCCTCAGCCACTGGGGTTTGTCCTTTTAGAATCCTGTTCCACTGCTCCAAGAGCTGCAGTTTCAGTCTTTGCTGCTTGTTTTTTCTCCTTTGCTTTTTTTTTTCTTTTTTGAGAGCAGCTCCTGGCAGGATGCTCAGGGTGCTTGCCTGCCCTGGCTGCCCCGGCAGCCTGCTTGTCCCCAGGTTGGTGGTGTCGGGTCAGAGCCAGCCCTGCTTGCCTTGGTGGTATCCTGTGCAATGAGCACTGAACCCACTGTGGGGAGAGGTCACCAGTGCATTCCCAGTCCTGGTATCTCTACAGAGTTCAGCCCCTGCAGAGAGCTGGGACTGTGTCTGACTCTGGGGCAGCGTGAGCAGCTTGTCTGTGAGCCGACACAATAGGAACAATAGTGGGGTGCTGCTGCCAGGCACTGTGACCTGTGCAGTGTGCCCCGGGCATTGGAAGCATCGCAGTGAGCAGGTGCAGATCTGGGATGGGTGGGGAGACACAGGAGCAGACGTGTGCAGTGTGAGGGAACAGCAGCAGCACTGCGGGGGACCTTGTCCCCTCCAGGGATGGGGAGAGGGTCTGCACCGCCTTTGCTGAGTGCTGCAGCACGCAGTGTGCTTCAGGGGGCCCAAGTGCTCGGGGCTCAGCAGAGCAAGGACAGCTGTGGGTGGCACCCCTGGGAAACTGAACCCAAAGAGATGGTGTTGTGGTTTTGTGGTTTTGATGCCGGTATTCCACATCAGAGCATCATGCAGCAGTTAAGGAGTTAATGCTGGGGGAGCAGCAGAGGGGCGGAGCTCCGCACCGGATGCAGGCGGCGCTCGGTCTGGGCGCGTTGCTCTGGGCTGCCGTGGAGGTTCAGCACGTGTGCTTCCCCTGCAGGTCCTCCTTAGCGTAAGCTCATAGCTTTTGGTTTGAAATTTTTTTCTCTCTCTTTCAATTGTTCAATTTTATTAGATTTAGTAAAGTTACCGTTCCTTCTCAAATCGTGCCGTTGTTTTCTTGTAGACCCATCTCTTCCCGCTGTTTCCCCCTCCCCCTCCCGGAGCGCGGCTCTGCTCGGGCGGCCGCGCGGCCACTGACGCAGTTTTTTTTTTTTCTCTCCCCTCTCCCTTCTCGGTTTTCCCTTGGGTCACTGTCACGGACAACACCGTGACAATTATTGGTGGAGAATGCGGGCAGTGCAGTATTGGCACTCCATTGTAAATCTGGTGCAGAGTGGACTAAGGTTTTTCATGTACCTCATAGCATGCTGGCGTCTCTTTAAGCTCCTCGCGTTCAGCACCGGAGTAATGTGGATATACAGCTACTTTAGTGTGCTGAGGGGGTTACATGCCTCCTACCTAAACACCCTGGCTAACGTGACAGATTATGCGGCATTTGGAACGGTTTCCAGTTACTCTTTTCAGGTCTTTACCTATATTCAAGATGTCAGCCCGGCAACTGTGTTATCTGTTTTTCTGCATGCACTCTCTGCAATAGTAATTTACATCATGTGGAGGGAGCGCTCCTCAAAACCAGAGAGTGTTGAATGGCAGGGAAGGTGGAAAAAATTAGGAAAGAAATTAGAAGCGTGGGGACCCCCGGTGTTATGCAATTTTGATCTTGAGCACCTGTGGGATCCTGAGAAATTCAGTGAGTGTTTAGGTAAGGAGTCATGTGACTCAGGACGATCTGAGAAGGAATGTATTGTTTGGGGTCTGGCTTGTGCTTACCGAGCCATAATTGATATTCTAGAGAGAAATGGTTTCCAAACCAAGGTCCAAAGCAAAAATGAAAACCTCGAAGTTAGACCTGACCAATCACAGGAAGCACCGGTATCAGCGTCGGTTGCCCCTGTGGAAGGCCAGAAATGGACACGGCCGTCCTCGCGCCTAGAACGGAAAGAAGAAGAAGCAGAGAAAAAAAGGAAGATCCAGGCGAGGGGCCCTCCTCAGCACCACCACCACCACCACCACCTAAGAAGGCCACTAAGAAAAGTGAGAGACATGGAGAAGACAGCGATGATGATGGAGTCACTGTTACCACTACTCGTCGGCCCCTAAAGATGACTGAAATACAAGGTTCAAGAAAGGAGTTTGTACGGCGCTCGGGTGAATCTATTGTCACCTGGTTGCTGCGGTGTTGGGACAGCGGTGCCAGCAGCGTGTCCCTAGATGGCAGTGAAGCCCGCCAACTGGCAAGCATTGCCCGAGACCCAGCTATCGACAGAGGAATTGGCAGATGTCTGAATGGAGTCGCTACCCTCTGGGAACGAGTACTAGTGGCTGTAAAGGATAGATACCCTTACAAAGATGATCTGGAGCCTAAGGTGGAAAGATGGAACATAGTGGAGAAAGGCATCCAATTTTTGAGAGAAACAGCCGTAGTAGAGATGCTGTATGATCCCAATTTCGTCCCTAACAATCCACACCAGGACCGTGATCCTGATAGAGTAAGGTGCACACCTGATGTATATCGCAAGCTCTCAAAAACAGCACCAGAGAGGTACGCAAGTACACTGGTAGCAATGTTCCATAGATTCGAGGGTCAAGACAGAAGACTCCCAGTTTATGAACTGACTATTACACTCCAAAACTTTGAACAACAGTTTCCACCATCACGTGCTTCCATTGCAGCTATAGTAGCAGAAGAAGTAGGTGAGATTAAGGAGACACAGAAAACTATACTGGAGGAACTGTCATTACTGATGAATAGGGATGAGCCTGTGTCAGTATTGGAAACACCTGATGAAGACGAGCATGACCCAAAGAATCTGATGAAGCAATTGATCAAACTGTTGAAAGTCTCGGCCACCAAAGGCAACCGCCCCTCTGCACGAGCAAATGACGGCAGTAACATCATGTCACGTGTGGCCATGTGGAGCTTCTTACGAGAAAACGGAGAGGACATGAGGAAGTGGCATAAAAAACCCACTCCTGTACTGCGAGCACGGGTGAGAGAACTACAGCAGAGATCAGCCACCAATGAAATTGCTCCCGTCACTGCAGGTAACCAATAGAGGGGCCCTGCCCTCAGCCAGGGGAGGGAAAGGGATAACAGAGTGTATTGGACTGTGTGGATTAGATGGCCTGGCACATTAGAGCCACAAAGATATAAGGCACTGGTGGACACTGGTGCACAGTGCACTCTGATGCCCTCGAGTTATAAAGGGACAGAATTGATTCATATTTCTGGAGTGACTGGGGGTTCTCAGGAACTGTCTGTGTTGGAGGCAGAAATAAGCCTCACCGGTAAAACCTGGCAGAAGCATCCCATAGTGACTGGACAGGGGGCTCCATGCATACTCGGTATTGACTATCTCAGAAGGGGACATTTCAAGGATCCCAAGGGGTACCGATGGGCTTTTGGAATAGCTGCTGTAGATGCAGACAACATTCAGCAGCTGTCTGTTTTACCTGGCCTGTCAGAAGATCCGTCTGTTGTGGGGGTACTGAAAGTGAAAGAGCAGCAGGTACCTATCGCTACAAAAACAGTGCACAGACGGCAGTACCGCACCAACAGGGATTCCTTGCTCCCCATTCATAACTTGATCCGTCAGCTAGAGAGCCAGGGAGTGATCAGCAAGACTCACTCACCTTTTAACAGCCCCATATGGCCGGTGCGTAAAGCCAGTGGAGAATGGAGGCTGACGGTAGATTACCGTGGCCTGAATGAAGTCACACCCCCACTGAGTGCTGCTGTGCCAGATATGTTGGAGCTGCAGTATGAACTGGAGTCAAAAGCAGCCAAGTGGTATGCCACTATAGACATTGCCAATGCATTCTTTTCTATTCCTTTGGCCACAGAGTGCAGACCACAGTTTGCTTTCACCTGGAGGGGCGTTCAGTACACCTGGAACCGTTTGCCCCAGGGGTGGAAACACAGCCCAACCATCTGCCATGGGCTGATTCAAACCACACTGGAACAGGGTGGGGCACCTGAGCACCTCCAGTATATTGATGACATTGTTGTGTGGGGTGATACAGCAGAGGAAGTTTTTAAAAAAGGAGAGCAAATAATCCAAATTCTTCTGGGTGCTGGTTTTGCTATTAAACGGAACAAAGTGAAGGGACCTGCCCAAGAAATTCAATTCCTAGGAGTAAAATGGCAAGATGGACGTCGTCACATTCCAGGAGATGTGATTGACAAAATCACCAGTATGTCACCACCCACTAGCAAGAAAGAGACACAGTCTTTTCTGGGTGTAGTAGGTTTTTGGAGGATGCACATCCCAAACTACAGCCTCATAGTAAGCCCCCTCTATCAAGTGACTCGGAAAAAGAATAATTTTGCATGGGGTCCTGAACAGCAGCAGGCCTTTGAGCAAATCAAGCAGGAGATAGCCCGTGCTGTGGCCCTGGGGCCAGTTCGGTTGGGACAGGATGTGAAAAACATCCTCTACACTGCTGCTGGAGAGAAAGGTCCCACTTGGAGTCTGTGGCAAAGAGCCTCTGGGGAGACCCGAGGCCGACCCCTTGGATTTTGGAGCAGAACGTACAGGGGTTCAGAGGAGTGCTACACTCCAACTGAGAAGGAGATTTTGGCCGCATACGAGGGGGTTCAGGCTGCCTCTGAAGTAATTGGTACTGAGACACAGCTCCTCCTGGCACCTCGACTGCCAGTGCTGAATTGGATGTTCAAAGGAAAGGTTCCCCCCACCCATCATGCTACCGATGCCACCTGGAGTAAGTGGATTGCACTGATTACACAGCGAGCTCGGATGGGGAACCTCAACCGTCCAGGAATCCTGGAGGTGATCATGGACTGGCCTGAAGGCAAGAAATTTGGAACATCCCCATCAGAGGAGATACCACGTGCTAAAGAGGCCCCACCATATAACGAACTACTAGAGAATGAAAAGACGTATGCCCTCTTCACTGATGGATCGTGTCGTATTGTTGGGAAGCATCGCAGATGGAAGGCTGCTGTGTGGAGCCCCACACGCCGAGTTGCAGAGGCCACCGAAGGAGAAGGAGAGTCAAGCCAATTTGCGGAGGTAAAGGCCGTCCAGCTGGCCTTAGATGTGGCTGAACGGGAGAGGTGGCCCATGCTATATCTTTATACTGACTCTTGGATGGTGGCAAATGCTTTATGGGGGTGGTTGCAGCAGTGGGAACAGGACAACTGGCAACGGAAGGGTAAACCTATTTGGGCTGCTGAACTGTGGAAAGACATTGCTGCCCGAACAAAAAGGTTGGGTGTAAAGGTGCGCCATGTAGATGCTCATGTGCCCAAGAATCGAGCTACTGAAGAGCAGAAAAATAACCATCAGGTAGATCGAGCTGCCAGAATTGAGGTGTCTCAGATCGATTTGGACTGGCAGAACAAAGGAGAGCTATTTTTAGCTCGGTGGGCCCATGAGACCTCTGGCCATCAAGGAAGGGATGCGACCTATAAGTGGGCTAGAGACCGAGGGGTGGACTTAACTATGGATGCCGTTGCACAGGTTATCCATGACTGTGACACATGTGCCATAATTAAACAGGCCAAGAGGATGAAACCCCTCTGGCAGGAAGGGCGATGGGAAAAGTATAAATATGGGGAGGCGTGGCAGGTTGATTATATCACCTTGCCACGAACTCGCGATGGTAAGCGTTACGTGCTCACCATGGTGGAGGCGACCACTGGGTGGCTTGAGACATACGCAGTACCCCATGCTACTGCCCGAAACACCATCTTAGGGCTCGAGAGACAAGTCCTATGGAGACATGGCACTCCAGAGAGAATTGAGTCCGATAATGGGACTCATTTCAAAAATTCTCTTGTGGATATCTGGGCCAAAGAACACGGCATTGAATGGATCTACCATATCCCCTACCATGCACCAGCTGCTGGTAAGATCGAGCGCTACAACGGGTTGTTAAAAACCACGTTGAGAGCAATGGGTGGTGGGACATTCAAGCACTGGGAGAAGCATCTGGCAGAAGCCACCTGGCTGGTCAACACTAGGGGATCAGTCAACCGAGAGGGTCCTACACAGTCCGGCTCCCTACAGACCATAGAGGGAGATAAGGTCCCTGTGGTACATGTGAGGAGCATGTTGGGAAAAGCGGTGTGGGTCCTTCCAGCCTCTGGAAAGGGCAAACCCCTCCGTGGAACCGTTTTTGCGCAGGGACCTGGGTGCACCTGGTGGGTAATGGATAAAAATGGGGACGTCCAGTGTGTCCCACAAGGGAATTTGATGCTGGGGGAATGCAGTCTGTAATTACGTGTGTATGTATGTATATATATATATATATATATGTTTCTATGTAACTCATGTTATTACTGTTTGGTTATGTATAGATCTGTGTTAAGCATGATGTGATGATGTGGAATAAGGGGTGGAATGTTGTGGTTTTGTGGTTTTGATGCCGGTATTCCACATCAGAGCATCATGCAGCAGTTAAGGAGTTAATGCTGGGGGAGCAGCAGAGGGGAGGGGCGGAGCTCCGCACCGGATGCAGGCGGCGCTCGGTCTGGGCGCGTTGCTCTGGGCTGCCGTGGAGGTTCAGCACGTGTGCTTCCCCTGCAGGTCCTCCTTAGCGTAAGCTCATAGCTTTTGGTTTGAAATTTTTATCTCTCTCTTTCAATTGTTCAATTTTATTAGATTTAGTAAAGTTACCGTTCCTTCTCAAATCGTGCCGTTGTTTTCTTGTAGACCCATCTCTTCCCGCCGTTTCCCCCTCCCCCTCCCGGAGCGCGGCTCTGCTCGGGCGGCCGCGCGGCCACTGACGCAGTTTTTTTTTTTTCTCTCCCCTCTCCCTTCTCGGTTTTCCCTTGGGTCACTGTCACGGACAACACCGTGACAGATGTTAATGCCCGTCCTGCAGGATGTGCTCACCCATACCTCTTTCTTTGCAGCTGAATGAATACTCACTGAGGACCTCCTTCGTGCAGGGATCAGGGCTGGAACAATACTTTGGTGACCTGTCACACTTCGATGGGAGGGGGCTCCAAGCCTTTCCCTGGGAGGTAGGTGGGGCTGCAGTTAGGACTGGGAGCACAGGAGCTCTGTGGGACTTGTCTCTGGGGCAGTGGGTGTGGGTACCCTCTACTCCATCCCTTGGGATGCTGAGAAGCTGGGAGAGCACCTCTGTGGTACAGGAGGGAACTGGAAAGGCTGGGAGCTGTGTGTGACTTCAGATGGGAGGGTTTGGGGCTCCCCATCCCTGCCTGGCATGCTGGTGGTGGAGAGGGAGGCTGCAGCAGCGGGGAGGAGGATGCATCCTGCTTTCCTCTCCTTGTGTCCTCTCTGCAGCCCTATCCGAATCAGGCTGGGCTACCATGTTCCTATGCCCCTGGCCCCTGGGATGCCTACGGTGATGCTCTGTGGGAGCACGAGCGCTGGAGAGCCAGAGGAAGAAGGCATCCGGTAAGAGATCGGGGTGAGCAGCTGTGCAGTGTGGAGTGGGCAGAGCTGTTGGGGTTCTCCTCCAAATTTGGGTTGGCCAAAGGGTGGGAAGAGGAGAGCTGGGGAGAGCTCAGGAGGCAGGGGAACCCAGAGCAAATCCAGCATCCCCATGAAAGCCTGCAGGATGCATGGCTGCTCCGAATGAGCTGTTGTCACTTGTGGCGATTTGCTTTGTCAGACTGATCCCTGGCAGCCCAGGCCTTTCCCTGGCCCTGCTGACTTACACCAGCATGATGAGAATGGGAGATGGGCCGCCCAGAACTATGGTGTGCTGCCACCTCCCTGGAACCACAGAGAGGACCAGCAAAGCCATGAGGTAATGCTTGTCAGGGACTTGGACTCAGTGAGGAGAGGTGGGCTGGGGAGGTATAGGCAGAGAGCAAAAGGGCGCATGGGTGCTTTAGTGGCCTGTGATGAGGATGGCAAACAGTGCTGTTTCCCTGAGCTGTGCTGGCAGCAATGGCAGTGCTCCTCTGCCCTCATGCCAGCTGCTGTGTCTCCTTACTTGCTCACGATGTAAATCACTGCTACTCTCCCCAGAACCTTCGTGGCCCTGTCTCGAGATCGAGACGCTGCCGCTTCCTTCGCCCCATCAAGAGAGAGCCAACAGACCGCAGCCGTTCTCCATCTCCCAGGCGCTCCCAAGGTTGGTGCTGCTGCAGTGCTGGCTGCCAGCAGCTGCCCAGGACCCCTCTGTGGTGTGTGCAGCCAGCAGCTCTGCATGGGGAGGGTGGGCATTTGGGGTATTAAGTGCTGCTGTGTTTCCGCAGGGTACCGTGCATCTTCCAGGCCCTCTCGGTCCTGCTCCCCATTGAGCCAGCCAGGGCTCAGAGAGTACCTTGATGCTCCCCTGTCACCTACGGCCAGCAAGAGCAACATGCAAAGCAAGGAGCAGGTGGATGAGGTAGGTTTTCCCCTGGTACACAGTGGTGACTCAAATGTCATGGCCACCTGGATCTCCTGGTGCTGCTATGCCCTTGACCAGAAGGATTTCCTGCAGGACCTGCTGGTGGGAAACAGCCAGGCACTGGAACTGGCCAGGCATGCAGAGAAGAGCCCAGCCACTGACCTCCAGGCAGCGGAGGAGCAGCCAGCAGCAGGATCACAGCAGGTATGTGTGCACACCTCTTTCGCAAGTGCATACTGAGATACTTTCACTCCAGGAGCTGCCCAGCTCAAGGGATCCCTTTGAGCTGAGTTAACACCTCGCTTCTCTTTACCTCTTCACCTCAGTATCTCCTGGACAGAATTGGAAGCAGGATGCTTTCCTGACTCTTTTGAGCTGCAAAGCCCTGTTTCCTTTGGGTTTTAGCACTCTGTCTGTCCTGTCTCGCAGCACTTTTCTCTGGGACAGATGACTATCCCTGCCTCACACTATTGCGTGCCTGCAGGTTGAGCCAGATTGTGGACAGGAAGCTGCAGACATCCAGCAGCCCTTTATTTGGGATTTTGAGCCAATCTCATCAGCAGAGATAAGCTTCGCTGAGAGTGAGGAAAGTTTGGAGATGGTATGTGCTCATGTATCTATCTCCTCTTTCTGCCTACATGTCGTGCCATGAGGGGGGTGGGGTTTTGCAGTCCCTTCCATGAACCTCACTTTTCCATTTGCTCGGGGTATATCAAAGTGCCTGTCTGTGGACTCTGAAATGTAACTGTGGTGCTTTACACAGATAAATCTGGGCAAAGTGAGGATGGTGCAAGTGCTGAGTCGTATCCCTACAGTCCATTATCTCTGGAGCCCTCTGAGACTCTTAATGCTGACCTGATGATTTTGGAGGTACGTGCTGGGCTCTGCCTGCCCTCCCAGGGTTGGTGGCATCTGCCACATGTTGCTGGTGAAGCCAGTGCAGCAGCTGCCTGAGATGGGGTGGCTTTTAGCCTGTGGCTGCACTACTCTGCGTGGTTTCCTCCTGGGACAGAGTGCTTGAGGATCCCCTTCCTTTCCTGAAGGCAGAAGCATTAGCTTGCAATGTTGGCTCCTGCTGCTCTCACACAGCTTCTGCCTTCATCCCCTGGTTGCTTTCCCACTGCTTCTCTGTGGCCTTCACCAATCTGAAAACTCACAGATCCCACTGGAAGCTACTGTGGAGCCCAGCACGCAGCACAGCAAGGCCAGCTCCAACGTCTGCACTGAGGCAGCAGCATCACCCTGGAGTGTGTGCCCTACCAGGGATGAGACAGAGCTGGTATGTGCACAGCCCTGCCCTCTCCTGAGCACTGTGCAGGAATGGTGCCCTTGTGTCTCTGGGAAGTACCTGCAGGGAGGCTCAGGAACACTGGGGGAGGAGGAGCCTGGGGGGAGTTTCTCTCTGGCATTCCCAGTCACAGGATTATGTCCTGGGGTTAAAACCTTGCTTTGTTTGGGTGCGGAGCCCACATCAGCCCTGGTGCTGGATGTTCAGGAGAGGCTGGTATATTGGAGACAGTTTAGATAAAGGCCAAAAAAAATGACCTGGGGACTGAGAGCGTGCCAGAGCGTGAGCAAGTCCAGGAGTTGAGCTTTAATGAAGCAAACATTTAATTCATGCCTGGTGGGGAAAAGAAATCAGCCAGTGAGACCCTCAGGCCTTGAAGGCAAGGCTGCTGGGGCTGCAGTGGAAGAGGGAAGCAAGGGGCAGCAGCCAGCATGTGAGGGGAGGTTGGTGAGGTCCCAGCAGGTTCCCCCACAGGGTGACTGGTCCCCAGCTGGCAGCTCCGGTGTACTGCCAGCTCCACACCTGTTCCCTTGCCCAGACCTTCTCCCCTTCAAAGCATCCAGCTTTACCTCGCTTCTTCCACTGCCCAGGCTGCAGGCTGCCAGGACTTACCCCGCTTCTTTTGCTCCACACCTCCCTGCACCACTGCAGACCCACGCTCTGCCACCATCTTCACCAAGGAGAACATCGAGCAGGTGAGTCCCAGCAGAGAAGGGGGCATTTGGGACTGCTCATGGAGAGGAGAACTCTCAGGAGGTGGAAACCTAACATGGGCAAAAAGCAGTGCTGGGTGATGGGCGGTTCAGCATAGGTGCTGCGGGAAGAGGCTGCCACCTATGGGACACCCTAAAGGAAAAAGAAAATTCCCAGGCAGGGGGTTTCATGCTGCTGGTGGGGATGATTTGGGGTGCCCCGTGCTGACCCCATTCTGCTCCCTGAAGCAGTTCCAGCTCTTCTCCCTGAATGTTGCCACGGTGACCGCGATGCTGATAAAGAAGGATCCCCCCTTGGAGGTGGCACTGACACAGGCGCTGAGAGCCAGTCAGCAGCAGTTCAGCAACCAGCTGGTCAAGGAGCTGGAAGACTTCATCCAGAAGTATGATGCAGCGCACCTCAGGCACTGAGCAGGAGCAGAGGGGCTGCACTGGCAGAGCCTGGGGCTGTAGGGATGTGGCCTCTCTTGGAGATGGGGGAGGGTGGGGGAAGGGGATCTTAGTTGGGATCTGCTGTGTGCAGGCAGGTAGCTGGGGACTGTGGGCAGGGGACAAGCCGTATGTAAGCCTGTATTTCCAGAGGCATAGGTGGTTTAATTGGAGGGTGAAGGGAGAGCACAGCAGCTGATGGAGAGGGGCCATTCTATCTCCTTATTCTATTCCTGATTTTCTTAAACATTGTTTTAAAACTTTGGGTTTGTTCTTGTTTACAAAAATAAACGAGTTAGTTATTGCAGCCCTGGTATAGCCTTTGCGCTGCTGTTGCTCTGTTCCTGGCCTCCTGAGGCCAGTGTGCACAGGGAGAGGTCTCACAGTCACACCCCTGCCCAGTCCTTCCCTGGGGCCCCTCAGCTCCCATCCAGCACACTTCTCCAGCAGCACGGTTAACACTGCTGCAAACCCAGACAGGAGAGAAACAGGCCAGGCACGGTCAGCTCTCCTGTATTCAGGTGGAGCACTGTCTATCATGGCAGCAGAGCTGCCCTGCTGGTCACCCCCCTGCAGTGACGGGGCACGGACACACATGGGGCAGCATCAGCACTTGTCCTTCAAGATGTCCCTGCAGGTGAGAGATTCTCACCTGGCATCTGGATATGACCCTGGTGGCCAGATCACTCCTGTCCAATCTGGGCAGGAGTCCCTGCAGAAGGGGCCAGAGCAGTGCCTGCCCTTGTCCTAAGTCCTCGGCTGCTCTCCTCAGCACAGAGCTGCTCGCTGAGGCTTTGGGCTTGTCTGAGACAGCAGTCAGAGGCCACGCTCCAGTGCAGGCTGCTGGTTCTCTGCTCCCTGCTCGCTTTACCTGTTCCTAAATGAGGGAAAGGCCAGCAGGAACAGCACGCTGTGCTTTGCCAGCAGCTGCCGGTGAAAGATCCAAGTGTATTCTCCCTCCCCCTGCCCCCCCAGCCTTGGGCTGTGTCCAAAAGGGGCTTAGAATGCATTGAGACCACAACAAGTGCTGGCAGGGTGGCAGTGCCATACAAGGCTCTCTCCCACCCCGGTGCATTTGGCATCCTGCTGCCCCCCTGCTTAAAAACCATGCAAAGTGCCACCTTGCCCTGCTGCCTCTGCAGCACTTGGAGATCCCTGCTTGCTGAGTGTCCCTGTGCTAGGACACACTGCAGTGCTTGCTGCTGCCCCGCAGCTTCGCCATCCTGCCCCCCACCCGCTCCAGGTGCTGGGGCTCCCTGACAAAGAAATTCTTCCCGGGCTTGGGGATGGGTTTCCCAAAGAAGAAACCCTCCTCTTCTGAGTCAGAGTCTGAGGATGAGGAGCAGGTGGGACACCAGGAGTCGTCTTCTTCCATGATATCTTGTGGATCAATGTTCTCCAGACATGTGCTAGGTCGGGCAGGGGACAGACCCTCTTGAAATTGTTGCTTTCCATCACCTGCCAGTGTTCGGGGGCCAGGACCTCCCAGAAGCCTGCTGGCACCCTCTGTGCTGGGCTGGGGGTCTGAGGGGTGGCTGGCTGGTGATCCCAGCATCCCTGTGCACACAGCATCCTTGCTCCTCTCCACAGCCGCTTCATGGTCCTCAGGGTTCCTGAATGCAGGATGTGTGGAAGCCTCATCCAGTAGCATCTCTGGAAAAAGATAAACAAGGAAGGGTGAGGAAAGAGGAACATGAGCCTGCCTTGCTGCAACTGCTTGTGCAGTAAGGGCAGTCCCAGGATGCAAAGAAGAACTGTCCCAACCAAACCTCAGCTGTGGGAGGTGGGCTGGGGGCCTGCAGCTGCTGCTACAGCACTGAGTTAAATGTCTATATCAGCTCTTTACCTATTGAATAAGACATAAAAACAGTTGAAAATAGGAAGTTTCTAAAACGGTAGTGTAGGCAATTATGAGATGTGAGGGTTTTATATCTGTATAATTGTGCTTGACCCTTACAGTAGGTGTTCTGTTTTCTTAGAAATTGGCTGTTAGAAATCTACAATGTACCTTCAACTAATAGGCATCAATGATAGAAGCAGTTTTTTGCCAAAGATAACCACAGTAGATATTAAAGTGAAAACAGATGAAGATGTGGTGCCTACTTGAAGGAAAACTCCTCAAGCTGAGCTTCAGCGTTCCTTCTGAGTCCATCTTCCATTTCTGCAGCTCTCTGCCTCTGCCAAGAAAGATTCAGAGCCTTTGATCATGCTCTTGTGTTCGCAGGTGGTCTGAACGCAATCACCGTGAGAAGATTGGGGTCCATGTCCTCTTTGACCAGGTACTAAACATGGAACCTTACTGCTGCAGGGACTCTCTCTCCTCTCTTGACAAAGAGACCTTTGTCTATGACCTCTCCGCTGTGGTGATGCATCATGGTAAAGGGTTTGGCTCAGGACACTACACAGCATATTGCTACAACACAGAGGGAGGTGCGTGTGCCTTATTACAGGGAAACAAATTCAAGAAATTTGTGTTTTATTCCACAGATGCAGTGCATTGTAAAGCTTTGTGATCAAGGTTGTTTAGAAACAAGTTTCCTGACCTTCAGAAGTTTGTTTCCCAGAATATCTTGCTATTAGCATGTTTTCTTTCTCTCTCTCTCTTTTTTTCTTTTTTTTTGGTGTGTGTGTACAGACCATGGATTGCTGCTCTTTGCTTTGCCTCTTATTGCTCACTGTTAACAGCATGAATGCTTCATTTTCTCATGGGATGTAACTCTGTGGAGCTAATCCAGCTGGGTTTTTTCTCAGCATCCTTGGGATGGTGAGATAAACAGAAAGTGTTTTGAAAGTGGACAGGAAGTATTCATGAATAACATCCTCAGGGTTTTTGTGAATCTCCAGCAGTCTCTTTCTTCAACTGAATTGGCATTGATTCTGCCTTTTAACTGATGGAGAAAGAGGTACAAATTGGCTTTCTCCAGGGAATTCTTATTTACCTAATTGAGTTTTGGGGCTATCATATGCAATTGGTTAAATTATGATTTGATATTTCTCAACCATGTTAACAGCACAGAAACAGTAAAATGTTTTCAATATTAGAAACTCCTCCTCAAAGCATCTTTTGGGGAAAAGGCAGAGCAGAGGTGCCTTTTCTCCTACATAACTGTTTTTTCTCTGGGATGTCTTCTATGACCAATTCCAAAATGCAATCAGAAATTACTGACTCATGAAGGAATTGGCTGATGTAGTGGCCAGGCCACTCTCAGTGATATTTGAAAAGTGATGATCAGGTAAAAGCTGGTGACTGGGAAAAAATAATAAAAAAAAGCAGTATAGCTTTCTAACCTTTTCTAACCCTTCTCATTTTTTAAGAAGGGTTAGAGAGGACCCAGAGAACAAGCACTCTGTCTGCCTCTTCTCAGTGCCGTGGCAGATCATGAGTAGATCCTCCTGGAAGCTATGCTGAGGCCCCATAAAGGAGTAGGAGGTGTTATGGGATAACCAGCATGGCTTTCCCAAGGGCAGGTCCTGCCTGACCAACCTTGTCACTTTTTACAATGGTGTAACTGCAACAGTGGACAAGGGAAAAGCCACTTATGTCCTCTGTCTGGACTTCAGTAAGGCCTTTGACATTGTCACCCACGATGTCCTTTTGACGTTTTTATTCGGTGGGTTCATTTAATGGAACTGGTTATGGTATTGTACCTAGAGAGTGACAGTCAGTGTCCAGATGGAGATCGGCGATAAGTGGTTTCAGGGGTCAGTACTGGAACCAGTACTCTTTAACATCTTCATCAGTGACATCAACAGTGGGACTGAGTACAGCCTTAGGAAGTTTGCAGATGACACCAAACATGTGTGTGGTTCAATCCACGTATCTGAGGGACGGGATGCCACCAGAGAGACCCAGACAAGCTGAGAAGTGGGCCCGGGAGAACCTCATAAGGTTCAGCAAAGCCGAGTGCAAGGTCTGCACCTGGGTCATGGCAACCCACACTGTCAGTTCAAGCTGGGGGTGTAAGGATGGAAAGGAACTGGGGATACTGGTGGATGGCAGCTGGGCATGAGCCAGCACTGTGCCCTCACAGCCCAGAAAGCCAACCAGATCCTGGGTGCAATCAAAGCAGCACAGCCACCAGGGCCAGGGAGGGCATCTGCCCCTCTGCTCTGCACTGTGAGACTTCACCTGGAGCACTGCATCCAGATGTGGAGGACACAGACCCATTGGGGCGTATCCAGAGGAGGGACACAGAAGTGACCCCAGGGATGGGACACCTCCCTGCGAGGACAGGCTGAGAGCTGGGGCTGTGCAGCATGGAGAAGAGCAGGCTGTGGGGAGAGCTGAGAGCAGCCTTCAGTATCTAAAGGGGGGAACTATAAGAAGGAAGGGGACAGACTGTTTAGCAGAGTCTCTGTGATAGTACAAGGGGAAATGGTTTCAAACAGAAAGATGGGAGATCTATATTGGGCATAAGGAAGAAGCATTTTACAGTAAGAGCAGTGAGGCATTGGAATAGGTTGTCCAAAGAAGTGGCAGATACTCTATCCTTGGAGGCCTTTGTAGTTAGGCTGGACCAGACTTTGAGCAACCTTACTGAGCAGCAGATGTCGCTGCTCGTTGCAGGGAAGTTGGACTGGATGATCTTTAATGGTCCCTTTCAACTCAAAAGATTCTGTGGTTCTGTGATACCTCCCCTACTAATGTCCTCTTTCTCACTTTGATTCCTAGGCTTCTGGGTCCACTGCAATGACTCAAAACTGAATGTATGCAGCGTGGAGGAGGTGTGCAAAACCCAGGCCTACATTCTTTTTTACACTCAAAGAACCGTGCAGGACAAAGCAAGAATCTCAGAAAAACAACTCCAAGCTCAGGTGCTGTCCAAAAATATTGATAAAGACAGAAGACTGACGTTCCCATGATGGGAAGCTCTATAACTCAACCAACAGTCTCCTGTTTGTTTGTTTTTGTTTTTTAAACCATTGGTGTTTACACCTTTCCTCTATGTAGGGATAAAAGGCTGGCTGCAGGAAGGGGATCAGATCGTGGTGTTTGTTGCCAGGGGTTTGGAGAAGTGTATCAAGCTGTGCATTTCTCATGTGTAAGACTGTAGTCAGAAACTTGTTTTTTTCAACAGCGTTGTTGTTAAATTACTCAAAACAAAAAGAAAGAGTTTGATGCTTTGTATCATTAGTCTCATATTTTTGAGTTTGAGTAAGGTGTCTAAGAAATGAGCACAACCAAGAAATAGAAGCATTCAACTAGCATCCAAAAACCTTTAGTACCCAGCAATGCTCGTAAACCTCCAGAAGGAGTGGGTTTAGTACCTTCCTCTTAAACTATCAGTGGGATTTCCATCCATGTGTTTCTTTTATGGTTGTTGAATAGATGGAGCTGACTGCCCTAAAAGCCTAATTTGCTGAAGAAGTGTTTGGCATTCATCAACAAGAAGAAATGCTCGCCAGCCCTCAGCTATCTCTGTGGTACTGATTGCTTTGCCCTCCAGTAAGGGCAAACAAATGGCTGGCAACTTCTGTCAAGAGCTCTTTCTCTCAGTGTTACTGGGACTATATGCACACTTGATAGTCTATTCTCTAGACTGAACTGAACTGGCAGCTAAATTTGCTAGGAATGTAATTCTGGAAACAGTTCTGCTCTGGAGAATGTTTTTTTGTTTTGTTTTATTTTTTAAAACAAATAAACCAAACACCCTGTAATAGAACAGGATCGTACGTGTATGATCAGAGTCATATCTGAGCAAAAACAAAGCCTATACTGCACATTTCTGCTGACATAACTTTGCTGATTGGGGTTAGAAAGAAGTGAAAACCCTGACTTGCACAGATGTGACAGCAGAAGCAGTTACACTGCAGATGAGCACTTTTTGTTTTGGGTTGTTTTCCAAGGTCTGGAGGTAACGCCACAGTGGTCGGTCAGAGCTAGGTGCTGTTAACTCCTGTCGTGGCAATACTGACATACTCTGCCTGTCACATGAGGCCCAGAATGACTGAAGGCAGAGAGGTTGGGCAGATTGAGTGAGTGGAATTTAAACTGTGAAGTTTTTATTCCTGCTGGGTCATAAAGGGAAGGAATTAAGTTAAATGTCATATTCCTCAGTGAGTTTGAAAAACTACGAAACGTGTCTGTAATTATCTTGATTTTAGAACATAAGGTTCTAATTGACTATTTCTAGTCAGTTCTCAGCCTACAGTTGGACCTCAGGAATTTTTATAATTTGGGGTTTGGCTGCTCACATTTCTTATTGGCATCAAATCTGAATATGTGGCTGTAAAGATACATGATGTATTTGAATCTTGATGGTTCCTTTTTCTCCTTTCCTGAAGCAGCTACGGGTTGAAGTATGAGGTTCTCCAAAAACCTGATTCCATTTTCAGGTAGGAGAGCTGGAATCATGCTTTTCTTCCCCTCCTACCTTTATGCTGGTCAGTATCAGATACAAACTGACAGCTGTGCATTATTGTTGGATAGTGCAAAGAGGAAAATCTCCCAAACACAATTCCTTTATTTTTATTTTTATTTTTTACTGCCATTACTGCAACTTTTGATTTCCTGTTCTGTGGGCACTTCAGCTGCTGTTAATCACTTTAGCCATGCAGAGATGAGCAGAGCAAACAAGAAACTCCTCTTCTGTTAGAGCACAGCGCTGTGCTATGTCTCCTCTGTCCGTAAAGAATTCTGTTTCCTCTGTCTCAGCAAAACCTCACTTTCTGAGCCTACACAAACTGATTTTTTAGCAACTAAGAATAATTTGAGTTTATATACTTGCTTTGTGGGGTTTTGTTATTATTGTTATCGTGTTTTATTTTGAGACAAGTCAGTGTGAAAGCTGTATGGGAACAAATTAAAAGGTTTTAATTCTGTTTCTTTAAATGTAGCACGGCCTGGAAGATTTCCTGTGAATGTCTGCGTATCTCTGTATTTACTAGGTAGCTTTATTTTTTTGTGCTCCTAGTAAATAAAATAAATAAAAATGCAATAGGCCAGACTGAGATACAGTGGAAATGTGACCCAGCTTGATGCAGGGGAAGCTGGTCTGGTTTCAGCACAGGCAGTCGTTGACATTTGTGAAAGAACAAAAATGAAATGCATGTGGTTTTCAGATCTGTGCATGAATCTCTGCTAGAGCAGAATACATGCTTTGTGAAGACTACATGTCTCAAAAGGAAAACGAAAGGAAAAAAATGTTCAGTGTTGCCTTCTTAATCTCAGAGGTAGAAGGGAAAATGGAACAGTCATGGTTTGCTGTGACTGCCAAATATTGTGACCAGGTTCTGAATCCCTTACCATGCTGGCCCTGTTCGTATGAAAATTGATTGTTGTTACTGAAGTGAGTTGAGACTCTTTGCTACGAATGCTCATCTTTTGACTGGGTGTTTTGCATTAATATTTGAATTCAGGTAGAAACATGGTTGTCATGTCAATTGACTAGATTACAGAAGGGAGTGGGAGCAGTACTGTCAGCCACGGGTGCGTCCGGTTGCTTAAGCAGATGGTGTAGTGTTTGCTGTTGACATCTTTTGACATTAGTGACTTCTCCATGTGACATTAGCCTCGTTGTGCTGAGATGTGGAGATACTGCAGTCAGAAAATATATTGCCCTGATAGGGAAGGAACGAATTATACTTCAAAGTAAACTTGCTTTTTCCAGCACTGTGAGGTTTCTGTGATATTTAGCTTTTATTTGGAAGCGATAGCGTATAGCATTTTTGATGCTGTTTGGTTTATATTTGTCTAATGCAGGCATCCTTATATAAGCGTAGTGCAATGTCCCTGCCATGGAGAACACTGTTCTATAGTGTCTTGTTTGCCAGAAATTAGAATGGGAAGTCACCTCTCTACATTACTAAGACAGAAATCCAGTTCGCAATTACTGCGATGCCCACTGAAATGAATGCCAGCCTAAGGCAGCCTGTAGTACAAGCTCTGTCCCTCCCTTAACGGTGTGTCTTGAAATCCTGTGAATATCCAGCTGTGTATTTAGAATAATTCCAAATGTAGGCTTTACTCTTGCAAACACCTGAACAAATGATGTAACTTAACTTAGGTCTGGAGGTCACGCAGGATTAGAACCTTTGTTTTGGTTGAACTGGGAGTGGAATTGTTTCCTGTACATGGCAGGCACACCTGTACTGGGGTTTCAGTCATGTAACAAGAAGCCAGTTGCCTTGAGAGGTGCTGAGAGCAAGTGTTAAGTTCTTGGCATTTTGCAGGTTGTTGTGTGAAGGCAAAGTAAACCACAGGATGCTTGCAGGCTGTCAGGCTCGAGAGCATGCAGCCCTTGGCACAGAGCTGTTCCCAGCGTAACGTTATCCTCTTCAGCTTGTACATAAACTGGTGTTCCCTAATTTTGTGCTTTCAAGAATGAAGAATTGTAATGTATTCATGGCCGGGTAGGGTACGACGTTGGCTGTAGTTATTGGAAAACACTTTATTTTAGCTAACATTATGCCTCTAGCAAGGTAGTTGTATAAATTTGCCTTTGTTACCCCTTTACTGCCTGCATGCCCAAGTTAAACTATGCATACTGCAGAAACAGTTTATCTGCAAAGCAGTGGGAAAAAAAAGGAATGAACAACTTTCTTTCCCCCCCCCCCTATTTTAAGCAGAACAATTCTCTGGTGTGGCTTTGAATTTGTCAATATGAAGCAGCAAACAATAATGTGCATTAAATGTCTGACGTCAAACTTTTCTGGGTGGCAGTGTCACCCCCATTTCCTTAGGGGATTCCAGCCATTCTTTTTCAGTGCAGGAATACAACTGGAAACAGTAAAAGCACTAAGTGCATCCTGTGGACTCACTATCAGAAGTTATTTTTGCTTCTGAAAGGCAGAAGACAAGACATCTTCCTAAATCTCCTCTCTTTTAGTTTGAGACCACATTCCCTTGTCCTGTCATACAGCCCCTGCTAAACATCTGTCCCCTTCTTTCTTACAGCCCCTTTAGATACTGAAATATTGTCTCGGTGGTAATTTAGACACATTCACATTGACTGTAACATCCCAAGGCCTGAGTGTGCTTAATTGCATCCTAACAAAACTTCTGGCTGCTGACAGATCCCCCAGGATAAGCTATAGTGGAAGAGACAATAGACAGACATTAGTTTTACCTGCCAATGCAATTTAGTGAGCTACTTTTTTATGATTCCTTAGATTTGGTGCCTTGTATCCATTAACATTTTGCATGGGACAGAAACACTGGGAAATAAGTTCTGGCCGAAGCAGCAGATTTGTGTATTCTCAGCATCACTGGCATTTTCACGTTTCATATCCATATGAAGAAGTTTACCAGCAAGCTCAGAAGCTATCTGTTTTTCATTGTATGTTTGAAATGTCTGTATATGTCATAATTCAAGGAACAAATTGTTCAAAGGCAAATTAGATCTAAATTTTCTTGTGTCCTCCAGGTCCCTTCCACTCAGGTCAGTGAGCTGACTTCTGGCAGAATGTCTGGTATACAGCAAGGAATAAAAGCTCCATTGGGAGTTCTTGGCAGAAAAGCTGTACCTTTGGAAACGGCTTTCTGTCACAAACCTAGGTTTGAATATAAAACCTCAATTAAGTGGCATCTTTCTCGTGTCCATTACATTGATATTAATACCTGTTCATTGCAGATGGGAATGTGAAGCATTCTGGCAAGCTTTTGAATCTTGAAAATCACAGCATAGACTAAATGATCAAAAGCTGAATGTTAGTCACTTGTACCAATTAGTGACTATTTGTCTCAGTTGATTTGAGGGGTATGCTTTTAGGCCGCTCCTGTTGTGCTTATTTTATGTTAAACTCCATGATTCTGTGTGTGTGAATGGGTCCCACGTGTTGAAAGGACAGCTTTACATGGTGGGCCAAAAGAGTTTTGAGAGACCTGATAGTCTTAATAATGCAGTTTGCAATGTACATTTCCAAAAGGGAGGGTGTGGGGGGTAGAGAGAGGAGAAAATTAAAAAACAGACCAGCCCAATGGGCCCAAGGCTGACTTTAACCACTGCTATTTATTGTTCTGAAGTGTATGTGTGATACAGAGGACTGCACTGCAGTTACAGTGAAGTGGTGTGCTACTGAGTTTGTACAGGCTGGGGACAGGGAAAGAGAAAGGGAGAATGAAACAACTGGAAAAATAAAACCAAGCTGAGCACAGCAGTGATCTACTTCCAGTGGAGACAGGAAGCATTTGATCTGGTGACCTTATGTGTCAGAGGATCATGTATTTTGTGGGCAGGGACATTAACAAAATCCAAATGCAGTCTCCTTAGCTGCAGTCTGGGGGCAAAAATTTCTCCTAGCAGTAATCTCATACTGACAAATGAATGGTGCTTTTCCATTAAATATTCCTAAGTAACAGGACCCTAAATTCTCAAGTTTTAAGAAGGAGTCACCCATTTAAAGCCCACCATGTCACTGTAAATGGTGCTGTACTGGAAGTGGGGAAAAAAAGAGATCATACAGCTGATGATTGGACACCATTTGATTTGCACTTCTTAGCCTCAGTGACTTACTTTCTGTGGAGGTGGCAGGTAGTGAATTTGATTCTTGCTGAACTGCTGGGTCTGGGCCCTGACTTGTCAAGCTAGGACTTTGCGGGGTACAAAATGGCTCCCTCTGTTTCCGCTCCTGCTTTACAGACACTTTCCATGTGAGCACTTCTTCATTGGGTTATAGGGCTCTTGAGTGTGAGGAACTAGCACACCCCTCCAGCATGGGCAGCGTTAAGTGTAAAACCCTTAGGCTATAGCCTTATCTCCTTAGAGAACCATAGCTATGCTACGGGCATCACTGTTATACAGAGTTAGTATGAGTGAATCAATGCAGCATTCATGGATAGACAAGGTTAAAGAATGTATTATACATAACATGGGCAAACCAGAGCTTTGCAGATGAGTAATGTCACTGCAAGCTTGTGGTGCATTGTTGAATGGAATCTGTGGCTGAGGAATTAAGATAGCTACTCGTGTGGCTCCTTCTCTTCTGCACAGAGAGTGTAATGCCTGTTCTGTATAACTCTATACCTCTGACTTAACAAGTTCATCTTCATTCTCCTTACATTTGTTAAATGATGTTACTAAGCCTGGCCCTGATGGCTGTTGCCTATTTTGAGATGAACTACAAATACCCATATGGAAACTAAGTGTATAGCTTGTCAGACATGCTGAGTACAGTAACATGCCACTGACAACCTGTTGAGCCCATTTGGAAGAGGCCCTGTTTCTTTTCTGCTAAACCTAAGCTTTGGTTAAGCAGTCACAAGGCATTTAAGTCACGGCCTTCTACACGTCTACCAAAATGAGAGGTTTACAGGGAAGGAACAAGTGGATAAGTTTATTTCCAGTTAAATTTTAACTACTTTGCTTTTGGGTTAAAACAAAGGTAGTTGCAATGTTAAGGATGGTTAAAACAGCATCTCCAAGAAGAGTGCAACCCAGGCAAGCTCCCTTAAGTTGACAGGCTTTCATTGGATGCTGCCAGGGGAGCCCCCTGTTCTGCTTGTGCGCTGAAAGCTCCACTGTTGACCTGAGCAAGGGCAGAAGGAAAGCTAATCTTCAGAACCTCCTTCGTGCAGGGATCAGGGCTGGAACAATACTTTGGCGAGAAGTCACACTTCTATGGGAGGGGGCTCCAAGCCTTTCCCTGGGAGGTAGGTGGGGCTGCAGTTAGGACTGGGAGCACAGGAGCTCTGTGGGACTTGTCTCTGGGGCAGTGGGTGTGGGTACCCTCTACTCCATCCCTTGAGATGCTGAGAAGCTGGGAGAGCACCTCTGTGGTACAGGAGGGAACTGGAAAGGCTGGGAGCTGTGTGTGACTTCAGATGGGAGGGTTTGGGGCTCCCCATCCCTGCCTGGCATGCTGGTGGTGGAGAGGGAGGCTGCAGCAGCGGGGAGGAGGATGCATCCTGCTTCCTCTCCTTGTGTCCTCTCTGCAGCCCTATCCGAATCAGGCTGGGCTACCATGTTCCTATGCCCCTGGCCCCTGGGATGCCTACGGTGATGCTCTGTGGGAGCACGAGCGCTGGAGAGCCAGAGGAAGAAGGCATCCGGTAAGAGATCGGGGTGAGCAGCTGTGCAGTGTGGAGTGGGCAGAGCTGTTGGGGTTCTCCTCCAAATTTGGGTTGGCCAAAGGGTGGGAAGAGGAGAGCTGGGGAGAGCTCAGGAGGCAGGGGAACCCAGAGCAAATCCAGCATCCCCATGAAAGCCTGCAGGATGCATGGCTGCTCCGAATGAGCTGTTGTCACTTGTGGTGATTTGCTTTGTCAGACTGATCCCTGGCAGCCCAGGCCTTTCCCTGGCCCTGCTGACTTACACCAGCATGATGAGAATGGGAGATGGGCCGCCCAGAACTATGGTGTGCTGCCACCTCCCTGGAACCACAGAGAGGACCAGCAAAGCCATGAGGTAATGCTTGTCAGGGACTTGGACTCAGTGAGGAGAGGTGGGCTGGGGAGGTATAGGCAGAGAGCAAAAGGGGGCATGGGTGCTTTAGTGGCCTGTGATGAGGATGGCAAACAGTGCTGTTTCCCTGAGCTGTGCTGGCAGCAATGGCAGTGCTCCTCTGCCCTCATGCCAGCTGCTGTGTCTCCTTACTTGCTCACGATGTAAATCACTGCTACTCTCCCCAGAACCTTCGTGGCCCTGTCTCGAGATCAAGACGCTGCCGCTTCCTTCGCCCCATCAAGAGAGAGCCAACAGACCGCAGCCGTTCTCCATCTCCCAGGCGCTCCCAAGGTTGGTGCTGCTGCAGTGCTGGCTGCCAGCAGCTGCCCAGGACCCCTCTGTGGTGTGTGCAGCCAGCAGCTCTGCATGGGGAGGGTGGGCATTTGGGGTATTAAGTGCTGCTGTGTTTCCACAGGGTACCGTGCATCTTCCAGGCCCTCTCGGTCCTGCTCCCCATTGAGCCAGCCAGGGCTCAGAGAGTACCTTGATGCTCCCCTGTCACCTACGGCCAGCAAGAGCAACATGCAAAGCAAGGAGCAGGTGGATGAGGTAGGTTTTCCCCTGGTACACAGTGGTGACTCAAATGTCACGGCCACCTGGATCTCCTGGTGCTGCTATGCCCTTGACCTGAAGGATTTCCTGCAGGACCTGCTGGTGGGAAGCAGCCAGGCACTGGAACTGGCCAGGCATGCAGAGAAGAGCCCAGCCACTGACCTCCAGGCAGCGGAGGAGCAGCCAGCAGCAGGATCACAGCAGGTATGTGTGCACACCTCTTTCGCAAGTGCATACTGAGATACTTTCACTCCAGGAGCTGCCCAGCTCAAGGTGTCCCTTTGAGCTGAGTTAACACCTCGCTTCTCTTTACCTCTTCACCTCAGTATCTCCTGGACAGAATTGGAAGCAGGATGCTTTCCTGACTCTTTTGAGCTGCAAAGCCCTGTTTCCTTTGGGTTTTAGCACTCTGTCTGTCCTGTCTCGCAGCACTTTTCTCTGGGACAGATGACTATCCCTGCCTCACACTATTGCGTGCCTGCAGGTTGAGCCAGATTGTGGACAGGAAGCTGCAGACATCCAGCAGCCCTTTGTTTGGGATTTTGAGCCAATCTCATCAGCAGAGATAAGCTTCGCTGAGAGTGAGGAAAGTTTGGAGATGGTATGTGCTCATGTATCTATCTCCTCTTTCTGCCTACATGTCGTGCCATGAGGGGGGTGGGGTTTTGCAGTCCCTTCCATGAACCTCACTTTTCCATTTGCTCGGGGTATATCAAAGTGCCTGTCTGTGGACTCTGAAATGTAACTGTGGTGCTTTACACAGATAAATCTGGGCAAAGTGAGGATGGTGCAAGTGCTGAGTCGTATCCCTACAGTCCATTATCTCTGGAGCCCTCTGAGACTCTTAATGCTGACCTGATGATTTTGGAGGTACGTGCTGGGCTCTGCCTGCCCTCCCAGGGTTGGTGGCATCTGCCACATGTTGCTGGTTGTCAACGGTTTACGGGCAGGTTCGGCCCGGTTCCGTGACGATTGGTGCGGGGGACCCACGGACCCACGCCCCAGGAAAGGGGAAGGGGGAAAGGGAGAAGGGAAAAGGGAGATGGGCCTAGGAACAAAACAGCGGCAACGATCTGAGGAGGAAAGCTAATTTACTAAATAAGATATCAGAAAGCAAAATAACACAATATAATACAATATAATTGGAATTAAAGCTAATAAATCAAATAAAATGAGCAAGAGAGAGAGTGTCCGATAAACCGAAGGCCTTACGCTAACGCTGAAGGCGGACGGCAGCGAGCACCCACTGCTGAGTCGATCCCAAAGGAAAGAGAGTGTCCCGTGACCGCAGACAATTTTTATCTTTCCCTCTGAGCGTAAACACGTAAGAACGCAAAGCATCGCAAAGTCCTCTGGGGAATGGAGTTCTTCTTCTCTTCTGAGACAGGTATACCTGGAACTATTGATGATCCACGGAGCTGGAGCATTAACTCTTTAACTCTAAATGCACTACATGATGTTATGATGTGGAATACCAGTACCAAAAATCATAAAACCATGATATTCCACCCCTTATTCCACATCACTACATCATGTTTGATATATACGTATAGAAGAACAATGATTAACATGCATTAAATACACACAACATATATATGTATATACATGGAATTAACGACCGCACTCGCCCAACATCAAATTCCCTTGTGGTACACACTGAACATCCCCATTCTTCTGCATCACCCACCAAGTGGACCCAGGTCCCTGAGCAAAAACAGTTCCACGGAGAGGTTTACCCTTTCCAGAAGCTGGAAGGACCCAAACTGCTTTTCCCAACATGTTCTTTACATGTACTACAGGGACCTTATCTCCCTCTACAGTAGGTAGAGATCTGGATTGGGCAGGACCATCACGATTGATGGACCCTCGAGTGTTGACCAACCAGGTGGCTTCTGCCAAATGCTTCTCCCAGTGTTTAAATGTTCCGCCACCCATTGCTTTCAATGTGGTTTTTAACAACCCATTGTACCTTTCAATTTTACCAGAAGCTGGTGCGTGATAGGGGATATGATAAATCCATTCAATACCATGATCTTTGGCCCAAGTATTTACAAGAGAATTTTTGAAATGAGTTCCATTATCGGACTCAATTCTTTCTGGAGTGCCATGTCGCCATAGGACTTGTTTCTCGAGCCCTAAGATGGTGTTTCGGGCGGTAGCATGGGGTACTGCGTATGTTTCAAGCCACCCAGTGGTTGCTTCCACCATGGTGAGCACATAACGCTTACCACTGCGAGATCGTGGCAAGGTGATATAATCAACCTGCCACGCCTCCCCATATTTATACTTTTGCCATCGCCCTTCCCCCCAAAGAGGTTTCATTCTCTTGGCTTGTTTTAATTGTGGCGCATGTATCACAGTCATGGATTACTTGTGCAATAGCATCCATAGTTAAGTCCACCCTTCGGTCTCTAGCCCATTTATATGTTGCATCTCTTCCTTGATGGCCAGAGGTCTCATGGGCCCATCGAGCTAAAAATAATTCACTCTTGTGTTGCCAGTCCAAGTCTGCTTGAGCCACCTTAACTTTGGCAGCTCGATCTACCTGATGGTTATTTTGTTGTTCCTCAGTTGCCCGGCTCTTAGGAACATGAGCATCTACATGGCGCACCTTTACAACCATATTCTTTATTCGGGCAGCAATGTCTCTCCACAGTTCAGCAGCCCAAATAGGTTTACCCCTCCGTTGCCAACCATTTTGTTCCCATTGCTGTAACCACCCCCATAAAGCATTTGCCACCATCCATGAGTCAGTGTAAAGATAAAGCACTGGCCACCTCTCTCGTTCAGCAATATCTAAGGCCAGCTGGACAGCCTTTACCTCTGCAAATTGACTTGATTCTCCTTTTCCTTCAGTGGCCTCTGCAACTCGTCGTGTGGGGCTCCACACAGCAGATTTCCATCTGCGGTGCTTACCCACAATGCGACAGGATCCATCTGTGAACAGGGCATATCTCTTTTCATTGTCTGGTAGTTCATTATATGGTGGGGCCTCTTTGGCACGTGATACCTCCTCTGCTGGTGTTGTTCCAAACTTTTTACCTTCAGGCCAGTCCGTGATCACTTCTAGGATTCCTGGATGACTGAGGTTCCCCATCCGAGCTCGCTGTGTAATCAGCGCAATCCACTTGCTCCAAGTGGCATCAGTAGCATGATGGGTGGAGGGAACCTTTCCCTTGAACATCCAGTTCAGCACTGGCAGTCGAGGTGCCAGAAGGAGCTGCGTTTCAGTACCGATTACTTCGGAAGCAGCTCGAACCCCCTCGTACGCGGCTAAGATCTCCTTCTCAGTTGGAGTGTAGCGCTCCTCAGACCCCCTGTACGCCCGACTCCAGAATCCAAGGGGTCGGCCTCGGGTCTCTCCAGGAGCTCTTTGCCACAAACTCCAAGTGGGACCTTCCTTTCCAGCAGCAGTGTAGAGGATGTTCTTTACATCCTGTCCCGTCCGCACTGGCCCCAGGGCCACGGCACGGGCTATCTCCTGCTTAATTTGCTCAAAAGCCTGCTGCTGCTCAGGGCCCCACACAAAATCATTCTTCTTCCGCGTCACCCGATAGAGAGGGCTCACAATGAGGCTGTAGTTTGGAACATGCATTCTCCAAAAGCCCACTACACCCAAAAAAGCTTGGGTCTCCGTCTTACTAGTGGGTGGAGACATGGCAGTGATTTTGTTAATCACATCTGTAGGGATGTGACGACGTCCATCTTGCCACTTTATACCTAGGAACTGAATTTCCTGTGCAGGCCCTTTCACTTTGCTTCGCTTGATAGCAAAGCCAGCTTGCAGAAGGATCTGGATTATTCTCTCTCCTTTCTCACAAACTTCTCCTGCTGTATTGCCCCACACAATGATATCATCAATGTATTGTAAGTGCTCAGGAGCACCACCCTGTTCCAATGCAGTTTGGACCAATCCATGACAAATGGTTGGGCTGTGCTTCCACCCCTGGGGCAAACGGTTCCAGGTGTATTGAACGCCCCTCCAGGTGAAAGCAAACTGTGGCCTGCATTCTGTGGCCAATGGAATTGAGAAGAAGGCATTAGCAATGTCAATGGTGGCATACCACTTGGCTGCTTTTGACTCCAGTTCGTACTGGAGTTGTAGCATGTCCGGCACAGCAGCACTCAGTGGGGGTGTGACTTCATTCAGGCCACGGTAATCTACCGTCAGCCTCCATTCTCCACTGGTTTTACGCACCGGCCATATGGGGCTGTTAAAAGGTGAGTGAGTTTTGCTGATCACTCCCTGGCTCTCTAGCTGACGAATCAGGTTATGAATGGGGAGCAAGGAATCCCTGTTGGTTCGGTACTGCCGTCTGTGCACCGTTTTTGTAGCAATCGGTACCTGTTGCTCCTCCACGTGGAGCAACCCCACAACAGACGGATCTTCTGATAGGCCAGGCAAAGCAGACAGCTGCTTAATGTTGTCTGCATCCACAGCAGCTATTCCAAAGGCCCATCGATACCCTTTGGGATCCTTAAAATATCCCCTTTTGAGGTAATCAATACCAAGTATACATGGAGCCCCTGGGCCAGTCACAATAGGATGTTTTTGCCAGTCTTTACCAGTGAGGCTTATTTCAGCCTCCAACATGGTTAACTCTTGGGAACCCCCAGTCACCCCAGAAATATAGATTAAGTCTGTCCCTTGGTGACTCGAGGGCATTAGAGTGCACTGTGCACCAGTGTCCACCACTGCCTTATATTTCTGTGGTTCTGATGTGCCAGGCCATCGAATCCACACAGTCCAATACACTCTATTATTCCTTTCCCCCACCTGGCTGGGGGGCAGGGGCTATTGTGGCTGGTAGGTACCTCGCTCAGTTCTGAAGAAGTACCGTTCAGACAGGAGGGTGTCTCGCTTGGACTGGATGACATCTTGTTGAAAACGGAGGTTGTCTCGCTCGGTCTGGAGGGTGTCCATGTTGGATTGAAGAGCTTGTTGTTGAGACTGGAGGGCATCTCTCTCAGATTGGAGGGAGTCTCTCTCAGTCTGGAGGGTGTCTCTCTCGGATTGGAGGGCGTCTCTCTCGGATTGGAGAGCTTCTTGTTGAGACTGGAGGGTGTCTTTCTCGGTCTGGAGGGCGTTTCGCTCGGATTGGAGGGCGTCTAGATTGGACTGGAGAGTCTGATTGTCAGCTAAAAGACTCTCTTTCTGGATCAGGAGACTGTCCCTTTCGGCTCGGAGACTCTCTCGCTCTATTTCAGAAACTCTATGCCTCTCTGGGATAGTATTGAATAAGGCCCGGTAAGCATAAGCCAGACCCCAAATAATTTGGGCCTCCTCAGATCTGTTTGAGCCGCAACATCCCTGTCTCAAATATCTGCTTAAGTTCTCAGGATCTTGCAGGTGTTCAGGAGAAAAGTTCCATGACACCGGTGATGCCCATTTCTCTAAAGTCTCTCCTAAGTCCCTCCAAACTCCCTGCCAGTCAGTATTCTCTGGCTCTGGGGAGGGTTTTCTCAAAATATTATAAATACAAATACTGAGTAAAAGTACATTCAGGGAGACTGATACCACAGTCATAACAAGCATTGGATGGGCTTTCAGAAAACGCATAATGAATTCAAAGGAGAGGCCAGGAGTCTGTTTAAAAATCACAAGTTCCATAGAGTTAGCAACTTCATCTGGAGTTACTCCCTCTGGAACTGAATGCCACATCGTATACAAAAGCCAGGTAGGTATTTCCATCAGTGTTTTTAGTTTATCATACAGAGACCAAGCTCCATGGATCAGACTGGCAAACTTAATTAAGTCCCAGTACGTTCTGAGCATTACAAGGGAAAAACCAATGAAATGCAGTCCCTTTAAGACCAGTTTAAAAAGAGAAAGCATTTTTTTTTTTCTTTTCTAAAACTAGCTGGCAGTACCCAAAAAGTTTACAAATATCCCAGGACAACTGGCAGTACGCCCAGACTTCAAGGTCGTGTTTTGCCGTACAGCACCTGCAGTACAGATAAGCGTGCTAACGAGAGACAGAGATTCACTCTAAAAGTATGTCTCTGCTCGGCTAAGGCAGCTGGTCTTGCCCCACGTTGGGCGCCAAAATGTCAACGGTTTACGGGCAGGTTCGGCCCGGTTCCGTGACGATTGGTGCGGGGGACCCACGGACCCACGCCCCAGGAAAGGGGAAGGGGGAAAGGGAGAAGGGAAAAGGGAGATGGGCCTAGGAACAAAACAGCGGCAACGATCTGAGGAGGAAAGCTAATTTACTAAATAAGATATCAGAAAGCAAAATAACACAATATAATACAATATAATTGGAATTAAAGCTAATAAATCAAATAAAATGAGCAAGAGAGAGAGTGTCCGATAAACTGAAGGCCTTACGCTAACGCTGAAGGCGGACGGCAGTGAGCACCCACTGCTGAGTCGATCCCAAAGGAAGGAGAGTGTCCCGTGACCGCAGACAGTTTTTATCTTTCCCTCTGAGCGTAAACACGTAAGAACGCAAAGCATCGCAAAGTCCTCTGGGGAATGGAGTTCTTCTTCTCTTCATAGACAGGTATACCTGGAACTATTGATGATCCACGGAGCTGGAGCATTAACTATTTAACTCTAAATGCACTACATGATGTTATGATGTGGAATACCAGTACCAAAAATCATAAAACCATGACACTGGTGAAGCCAGTGCAGCAGCTGCCTGAGATGGGGTGGCTTTTAGCCTGTGGCTGCACTACTCTGCGTGGTTTCCTCCTGGGACAGAGTGCTTGAGGATCCCCTTCCTTTCCTGAAGGCAGAAGCATTAGCTTGCAATGTTGGCTCCTGCTGCTCTCACACAGCTTCTGCCTTCATCCCCTGGTTGCTTTCCCACTGCTTCTCTGTGGCCTTCACCAATCTGAAAACTCACAGATCCCACTGGAAGCTACTGTGGAGCCCAGCACGCAGCACAGCAAGGCCAGCTCCAACGTCTGCACTGAGGCAGCAGCATCACCCTGGAGTGTGTGCCCTACCAGGGATGAGACAGAGCTGGTATGTGCACAGCCCTGCCCTCTCCTGAGCACTGTGCAGGAATGGTGCCCTTGTGTCTCTGGGAAGTACCTGCAGGGAGGCTCAGGAACACTGGGGGAGGAGGAGCCTGGGGGGAGTTTCTCTCTGGCATTCCCAGTCACAGGATTATGTCCTGGGGTTAAAACCTTGCTTTGTTTGGGTGCGGAGCCCACATCAGCCCTGGTGCTGGATGTTCAGGAGAGGCTGGTATATTGGAGACAGTTTAGAGAAAGGCCAAAAAAATGACCTGGGGACTGAGAGCGTGCCAGAGCGTGAACAAGTCCAGGAGTTGAGCTTTAATGAAGCAAACTTTTAATTCATGCCTGGTGGGGAAAAGAAATCAGCCAGTGAGACCCTCAGGCCTTGAAGGCAAGGCTGCTGGGGCTGCAGTGGAAGAGGGAAGCAAGGGGCAGCAGCCAGCATGTGAGGGGAGGTTGGTGAGGTCCCAGCAGGTTCCCCCACAGGGTGACTGGTCCCCAGCTGGCAGCTCCGGTGTACTGCCAGCTCCACACCTGTTCCCTTGCCCAGACCTTCTCCCCTTCAAAGCATCCAGCTTTACCTCGCTTCTTCCACTGCCCAGGCTGCAGGCTGCCAGGACTTACCCCGCTTCTTTTGCTCCACACCTACCTGCACCACTGCAGACCCACGCTCTGCCACCATCTTCACCAAGGAGAACATCGAGCAGGTGAGTCCCAGCAGAGAAGGGGGCATTTGGGACTGCTCATGGAGAGGAGAACTCTCAGGAGGTTGAAACCTAACATGGGCAAAAAGCAGTGCTGGGTGATGGGCGGTTCAGCATAGGTGCTGCGGGAAGAGGCTGCCACCTATGGGACACCCTAAAGGAAAAAGAAAATTCCCAGGCAGGGGGTTTCATGCTGCTGGTGGGGATGATTTGGGGTGCCCCGTGCTGACCCCATTCTGCTCCCTGAAGCAGTTCCAGCTCTTCTCCCTGAATGTTGCCACGGTGACTGCGATGCTGATAAAGAAGGATCCCCCCTTGGAGGTGGCACTGACACAGGCGCTGAGAGCCAGTCAGCAGCAGTTCAGCAACCAGCTGGTCAAGGAGCTGGAAGACTTCATCCAGAAGTATGATGCAGCGCACCTCAGGCACTGAGCAGGAGCAGAGGGGCTGCACTGGCAGAGCCTGGGGCTGTAGGGATGTGGCCTCTCTTGGAGATGGGGGAGGGTGGGGGAAGGGGATCTTAGTTGGGATTTGCTGTGTGCAGGCAGGTAGCTGGGGACTGTGGGCAGGGGACAAGCCGTATGTAAGCCTGTATTTCCAGAGGCATAGATGGTTTAATTGGAGGGTGAAGGGAGAGCACAGCAGCTGATGGAGAGGGGCCATTCTATCTCCTTATTCTATTCCTGATTTTCTTAAACATTGTTCTAAAACTTTGGGTTTGTTCTTGTTTACAAAAATAAACGAGTTAGTTATTGCAGCCCTGGTATAGCCTTTGCGCTGCTGTTGCTCTGTTCCTGGCCTCCTGAGGCCAGTGTGCACAGGGAGAGGTCTCACACTCACACCCCTGCCCAGTCCTTCCCTGGGGCCCCTCAGCTCCCATCCAGCACACTTCTCCAGCAGCACGGTTAACACTGCTGCAAACCCAGACAGGAGAGAAACAGGCCAGGCACGGTCAGCTCTCCTGTATTCAGGTGGAGCACTGTCTATCATGGCAGCAGAGCTGCCCTGCTGGTCACCCCCCTGCAGTGACGGGGCACGGACACACATGGGGCAGCATCAGCACTTGTCCTTCAAGATGTCCCTGCAGGTGAGAGATTCTCACCTGGCATCTGGATATGACCCTGGTGGCCAGATCACTCCTGTCCAATCTGGGCAGGAGTCCCTGCAGAAGGGGCCAGAGCAGTGCCTGCCCTTGTCCTAAGTCCTCGGCTGCTCTCCTCAGCACAGAGCTGCTCGCTGAGGCTTTGGGCTTGTCTGAGACAGCAGTCAGAGGCCACGCTCCAGTGCAGGCTGCCGCCATGCCACCCGCGTCGCGGAATCCTGACTTCTCCTCAGGATCGCAGCGTGGGGGCGAGGCAATTTCTGGAAACGTCTCGTCCTCTGCGCATGCGCAGTAACGGCCAACGACGTGCGGCCGCCTCGCGCGCGTCATTGCTGCGGTTACGGCAGCTGCGCTCCGCTCCTCGTAGTGCAAGCAGCTGCTTGCACGGCGCACCGAGCTCCGTGTCGTAGTGTCCCCGTCGCCTCTTTCCGTCCATCGGAGCGTCTCGATAGCCGCTTGCCACGCAGCTTTATCCTCGCTGCCTGCCCTCACCGGGGCGTCGGAGCTCTCCGTTCGCAGCCCGGCTTGCCGAGCTCCAGGGGCGGCCCCACCTCGGGCACAGCTCCGCATCAACCGGTGCGAATCCCACCCCAGTCCTTCTGCGCACTCGGCGTTCTTGCTCGCAGCCCGCTCATCCCGGCCCCGGCCCCGGCCCCGGCCCCGGCCCTCTGCCCCCGATGGATGACCGACGCCGTTCCCAGGCGCGCAACTGGCCCTGCAGGCACAGGCTGAGCTGCGCAGGGAGTCTGGGGAGCGCTGCGTGCTGTGAGGGACAGGGTCTGCACCGCCTTCCTTCGCTGTTGGTGGTGCTGCACTGTGCTTCAGGGGGCCCAAGTGCTCAGGGATCAGCTGAGCAGGGACAGCTGCTGATAACCCACACCTCTTTCTTTGCAGCTGAGTGCTCCAAAAGAGCTAAGGAGCTCTTCCCTGTAGAGACCAAGGCTAGAACAGCTCCTTGGCAAGATGTACTCACAGTTATGCAGGAGTGAGCCCCAAACCTTTCCCTGGGAGGTAGGTGGGGCTGCAGTTGGGGCTGGGAGTGTGCATGGACACCCATTGCTCCCTCACTGGATGGATCAAGTTGTCACTTGTGGTGATTTGCTTTGTCAGACTGATCCCTGGCAGCCCAGGCCTTTCCCTGGCCCTGCTGACTTTCACCAGCATGATGAGAATGGGAGATGGGCCGCCCAGAACTATGGTGTGCTGCCACCTCCCTGGAACCACAGAGAGGACCAGCAAAGCCATGAGGTAATGCTTGTCAGGGACTCGGGAGGAGAGGTGGGCTGGGGAGGAACAGTGGTGTGATGAGGGTGGCTGACAGGGTCCTGTTTCCCTGACCTGTGCTGCTAGTGGAGGCAGATGAGGAAGGCTGCTGTTATGGATGCTCCGGATCACTGAGTGCCGAGCCTGCCTTGTATCCATGCACACACTGTGGCACATAGAGAAGGTCTCAGTGGGAAGAAAGAGCGCTTTCTCGCTCGCTTCTGGGTACATGCTGTGTTGCCTTTCTGTCTTTTGAGACAATAAGGGCTGGAGAGCACTGCCACCTGGAGCAGCCAATGTTTTTTGCACCCCAACTGTAGCAGTTCTTGCTTCTGCCTTATCCCCCTGCCCTTCTTTCCTCAGCCACTGGGGTTTGTCCTTTTAGAATCCTGTTCCACTGCTCCAAGAGCTGCAGTTTCAGTCTTTGCTGCTTGGTTTTTCTCCTTTGCTTTTTTTTTTCTTTTTTGAGAGCAGCTCCTGGCAGGATGCTCAGGGTGCTTGCCTGCCCTGGCTGCCCCGGCAGCCTGCTTGTCCCCAGGTTGGTGGTGTCGGGTCAGAGCCAGCCCTGCTTGCCTTGGTGGTATCCTGTGCAATGAGCACTGAACCCACTGTGGGGAGAGGTCACCAGTGCATTCCCAGTCCTGGTATCTCTACAGAGTTCAGCCCCTGCAGAGAGCTGGGACTGTGTCTGACTCTGGGGCAGCGTGAGCAGCTTGTCTGTGAGCCGACACAATAGGAACAATAGTGGGGTGCTGCTGCCAGGCACTGTGACCTGTGCAGTGTGCCCCGGGCATTGGAAGCATCGCAGTGAGCAGGTGCAGATCTGGGATGGGTGGGGAGACACAGGAGCAGACGTGTGCAGTGTGAGGGAACAGCAGCAGCACTGCGGGGGACCTTGTCCCCTCCAGGGATGGGGAGTGGGTCTGCACCGCCTTTGCTGAGTGCTGCAGCACGCAGTGTGCTTCAGGGGGCCCAAGTGCTCGGGGCTCAGCCGAGCAAGGACAGCTGTGGGTGGCACCCCTGGGAAACTGAACCCAAAGAGATGGTAATGCCCGTCCTGCAGGATGTGCTCACCCATACCTCTTTCTTTGCAGCTGAATGAATACTCACTGAGGACCTCCTTCGTGCAGGGATCAGGGCTGGAACAATACTTTGGCGACCTGTCACACTTCGATGGGAGGGGGCTCCAAGCCTTTCCCTGGGAGGTAGGTGGGGCTGCAGTTAGGACTGGGAGCACAGGAGCTCTGTGGGACTTGTCTCTGGGGCAGTGGGTGTGGGTACCCTCTACTCCATCCCTTGGGATGCTGAGAAGCTGGGAGAGCACCTCTGTGGTACAGGAGGGAACTGGAAAGGCTGGGAGCTGTGTGTGACTTCAGATGGGAGGGTTTGGGGCTCCCCATCCCTGCCTGGCATGCTGGTGGTGGAGAGGGAGGCTGCAGCAGCGGGGAGGAGGATGCATCCTGCTTTCCTCTCCTTGTGTCCTCTCTGCAGCCCTATCCGAATCAGGCTGGGCTACCATGTTCCTATGCCCCTGGCCCCTGGGATGCCTACGGTGATGCTCTGTGGGAGCACGAGCGCTGGAGAGCCAGAGGAAGAAGGCATCCGGTAAGAGATCGGGGTGAGCAGCTGTGCAGTGTGGAGTGGGCAGAGCTGTTGGGGTTCTCCTCCAAATTTGGGTTGGCCAAAGGGTGGGAAGAGGAGAGCTGGGGAGAGCTCAGGAGGCAGGGGAACCCAGAGCAAATCCAGCATCCCCATGAAAGCCTGCAGGATGCATGGCTGCTCCGAATGAGCTGTTGTCACTTGTGGTGATTTGCTTTGTCAGACTGATCCCTGGCAGCCCAGGCCTTTCCCTGGCCCTGCTGACTTACACCAGCATGATGAGAATGGGAGATGGGCCGCCCAGAACTATGGTGTGCTGCCACCTCCCTGGAACCACAGAGAGGACCAGCAAAGCCATGAGGTAATGCTTGTCAGGGACTTGGACTCAGTGAGGAGAGGTGGGCTGGGGAGGTATAGGCAGAGAGCAAAAGGGGGCATGGGTGCTTTAGTGGCCTGTGATGAGGATGGCAAACAGTGCTGTTTCCCTGAGCTGTGCTGGCAGCAATGGCAGTGCTCCTCTGCCCTCATGCCAGCTGCTGTGTCTCCTTACTTGCTCACGATGTAAATCACTGCTACTCTCCCCAGAACCTTCGTGGCCCTGTCTCGAGATCGAGACGCTGCCGCTTCCTTCGCCCCATCAAGAGAGAGCCAACAGACCGCAGCCGTTCTCCATCTCCCAGGCGCTCCCAAGGTTGGTGCTGCTGCAGTGCTGGCTGCCAGCAGCTGCCCAGGACCCCTCTGTGGTGTGTGCAGCCAGCAGCTCTGCATGGGGAGGGTGGGCATTTGGGGTATTAAGTGCTGCTGTGTTTCCGCAGGGTACCGTGCATCTTCCAGGCCCTCTCGGTCCTGCTCCCCATTGAGCCAGCCAGGGCTCAGAGAGTACCTTGATGCTCCCCTGTCACCTACGGCCAGCAAGAGCAACATGCAAAGCAAGGAGCAGGTGGATGAGGTAGGTTTTCCCCTGGTACACAGTGGTGACTCAAATGTCACGGCCACCTGGATCTCCTGGTGCTGATATGCCCTTGACCTGAAGGATTTCCTGCAGGACCTGCTGGTGGGAAGCAGCCAGGCACTGGAACTGGCCAGGCATGCAGAGAAGAGCCCAGAGAAGAGCCCAGCCACTGACCTCCAGGCAGCGGAGGAGCAGCCAGCAGCAGGATCACAGCAGGTATGTGTGCACACCTCTTTCGCAAGTGCATACTGAGATACTTTCACTCCAGGAGCTGCCCAGCTCAAGGGATCCCTTTGAGCTGAGTTAACACCTCGCTTCTCTTTACCTCTTCACCTCAGTATCTCCTGGACAGAATTGGAAGCAGGATGCTTTCCTGACTCTTTTGAGCTGCAAAGCCCTGTTTCCTTTGGGTTTTAGCACTCTGTCTGTCCTGTCTCGCAGCACTTTTCTCTGGGACAGATGACTATCCCTGCCTCACACTATTGCGTGCCTGCAGGTTGAGCCAGATTGTGGACAGGAAGCTGCAGACATCCAGCAGCCCTTTGTTTGGGATTTTGAGCCAATCTCATCAGCCAACCTCACTCATGAGAGTGAGGAAAGTTTGGAGATGGTATGTGCTCATGTATCTATCTCCTCTTTCTGCCTACATGTCGTGCCATGAGGGGGGTGGGGTTTTGCAGTCCCTTCCATGAACCTCACTTTTCCATTTGCTCGGGGTATATCAAAGTGCCTGTCTGTGGACTCTGAAATGTAACTGTGGTGCTTTACACAGATAAATCTGGGCAAAGTGAGGATGGTGCAAGTGCTGAGTCGTATCCCTACAGTCCATTATCTCTGGAGCCCTCTGAGACTCTTAATGCTGACCTGATGATTTTGGAGGTACGTGCTGGGCTCTGCCTGCCCTCCCAGGGTTGGTGGCATCTGCCACATGTTGCTGGTGAAGCCAGTGCAGCAGCTGCCTGAGATGGGGTGACTTTTAGCCTGTGGCTGCACTACTCTGCGTGGTTTCCTCCTGGGACAGAGTGCTTGAGGATCCCCTTCCTTTCCTGAAGGCAGAAGCATTAGCTTGCAATGTTGGCTCCTGCTGCTCTCACACAGCTTCTGCCTTCATCCCCTGGTTGCTTTCCCACTGCTTCTCTGTGGCCTTCACCAATCTGAAAACTCACAGATCCCACTGGAAGCTACTGTGGAGCCCAGCACGCAGCACAGCAAGGCCAGCTCCAACGTCTGCACTGAGGCAGCAGCATCACCCTGGAGTGTGTGCCCTACCAGGGATGAGACAGAGCTGGTATGTGCACAGCCCTGCCCTCTCCTGAGCACTGTGCAGGAATGGTGCCCTTGTGTCTCTGGGAAGTACCTGCAGGGAGGCTCAGGAACACTGGGGGAGGAGGAGCCTGGGGGGAATTTCTCTCTGGCATTCCCAGTCACAGGATTATGTCCTGGGGTTAAAACCTTGCTTTGTTTGGGTGCGGAGCCCACATCAGCCCTGGTGCTGGATGTTCAGGAGAGGCTGGTATATTGGAGACAGTTTAGAGAAAGGCCAAAAAAATGACCTGGGGACTGAGAGCGTGCCAGAGCGTGAGCAAGTCCAGGAGTTGAGCTTTAATGAAGCAAACATTTAATTCATGCCTGGTGGGGAAAAGAAATCAGCCAGTGAGACCCTCAGGCCTTGAAGGCAAGGCTGCTGGGGCTGCAGTGGAAGAGGGAAGCAAGGGGCAGCAGCCAGCATGTGAGGGGAGGTTGGTGAGGTCCCAGCAGGTTCCCCCACAGGGTGACTGGTCCCCAGCTGGCAGCTCCGGTGTACTGCCAGCTCCACACCTGTTCCCTTGCCCAGACCTTCTCCCCTTCAAAGCATCCAGCTTTACCTCGCTTCTTCCACTGCCCAGGCTGCAGGCTGCCAGGACTTACCCCGCTTCTTTTGCTCCACACCTCCCTGCACCACTGCAGACCCACGCTCTGCCACCATCTTCACCAAGGAGAACATCGAGCAGGTGAGTCCCAGCAGAGAAGGGGGCATTTGGGACTGCTCATGGAGAGGAGAACTCTCAGGAGGTTGAAACCTAACATGGGCAAAAAGCAGTGCTGGGTGATGGGCGGTTCAGCATAGGTGCTGCGGGAAGAGGCTGCCACCTATGGGACACCCTAAAGGAAAAAGAAAATTCCCAGGCAGGGGGTTTCATGCTGCTGGTGGGGATGATTTGGGGTGCCCCGTGCTGACCCCATTCTGCTCCCTGAAGCAGTTCCAGCTCTTCTCCCTGAATGTTGCCACGGTGACCGCGATGCTGATAAAGAAGGATCCCCCCTTGGAGGTGGCACTGACACAGGCGCTGAGAGCCAGTCAGCAGCAGTTCAGCAACCAGCTGGTCAAGGAGCTGGAAGACTTCATCCAGAAGTATGATGCAGCGCACCTCAGGCACTGAGCAGGAGCAGAGGGGCTGCACTGGCAGAGCCTGGGGCTGTAGGGATGTGGCCTCTCTTGGAGATGGGGGAGGGTGGGGGAAGGGGATCTTAGTTGGGATCTGCTGTGTGCAGGCAGGTAGCTGGGGACTGTGGGCAGGGGACAAGCCGTATGTAAGCCTGTATTTCCAGAGGCATAGGTGGTTTAATTGGAGGGTGAAGGGAGAGCACAGCAGCTGATGGAGAGGGGCCATTCTATCTCCTTATTCTATTCCTGATTTTCTTAAACATTGTTCTAAAACTTTGGGTTTGTTCATGTTTACAAAAATAAACGAGTTAGTTATTGCAGCCCTGGTATAGCCTTTGCGCTGCTGTTGCTCTGTTCCTGGCCTCCTGAGGCCAGTGTGCACAGGGAGAGGTCTCACAGTCACACCCCTGCCCAGTCCTTCCCTGGGGCCCCTCAGCTCCCATCCAGCACACTTCTCCAGCAGCACGGTTAACACTGCTGCAAACCCAGACAGGAGAGAAACAGGCCAGGCACGGTCAGCTCTCCTGTATTCAGGTGGAGCACTGTCTATCATGGCAGCAGAGCTGCCCTGCTGGTCACCCCCCTGCAGTGACGGGGCACGGACACACATGGGGCAGCATCAGCACTTGTCCTTCAAGATGTCCCTGCAGGTGAGAGATTCTCACCTGGCATCTGGATATGACCCTGGTGGCCAGATCACTCCTGTCCAATCTGGGCAGGAGTCCCTGCAGAAGGGGCCAGAGCAGTGCCTGCCCTTGTCCTAAGTCCTCGGCTGCTCTCCTCAGCACAGAGCTGCTCGCTGAGGCTTTGGGCTTGTCTGAGACAGCAGTCAGAGGCCACGCTCCAGTGCAGGCTGCCGCCATGCCGCCCGCGTCGCGGAATCCTGACTTCTCCTCAGGATCGCAGCGTGGGGGCGAGGCAATTTCTGGAAACGTCTCGTCCTCTGCGCATGCGCAGTAACGGCCAACGACGTGCGGCCGCCTCGCGCGCGTCATTGCTGCGGTTACGGCAGCTGCGCTCCGCTCCTCGTAGTGCAAGCAGCTGTTTGCACGGCGCACCGAGCTCCGTGTCGTAGTGTCCCCGTCGCCTCTTTCCGTCCATCGGAGCGTCTCGATAGCCGCTTGCCACGCAGCTTTATCCTCGCTGCCTGCCCTCACCGGGGCGTCGGAGCTCTCCGTTCGCAGCCCGGCTTGCCGAGCTCCAGGGGCGGCCCCACCTCGGGGACAGCTCCGCATCAACCGGTGCGAATCCCACCCCAGTCCTTCTGCGCACTCGGCGTTCTTGCTCGCAGCCCGCTCATCCCGGCCCCGGCCCCGGCCCCGGCCCCGGCCCCGGCCCTCTGCCCCCGATGGATGACCGACGCCGTTCCCAGGCGCGCAACTGGCCCTGCAGGCACAGGCTGAGCTGCGCAGGGAGTCTGGGGAGCGCTGCGTGCTGTGAGGGACAGGGTCTGCACCGCCTTCCTTCGCTGTTGGTGGTGCTGCACTGTGCTTCAGGGGGCCCAAGTGCTCAGGGATCAGCTGAGCAGGGACAGCTGCTGATAACCCACACCTCTTTCTTTGCAGCTGAGTGCTCCAAAAGAGCTAAGGAGCTCTTCCCTGTAGAGACCAAGGCTAGAACAGCTCCTTGGCAAGATGTACTCACAGTTATGCAGGAGTGAGCCCCAAACCTTTCCCTGGGAGGTAGGTGGGGCTGCAGTTGGGGCTGGGAGTGTGCATGGACACCCATTGCTCCCTCACTGGATGGATCAAGTTGTCACTTGTGGTGATTTGCTTTGTCAGACTGATCCCTGGCAGCCCAGGCCTTTCCCTGGCCCTGCTGACTTTCACCAGCATGATGAGAATGGGAGATGGGCCGCCCAGAACTATGGTGTGCTGCCACCTCCCTGGAACCACAGAGAGGACCAGCAAAGCCATGAGGTAATGCTTGTCAGGGACTTGGACTCAGTGAGGAGAGGTGGGCTGGGGAGGTATAGGCAGAGAGCAAAAGGGGGCATGGGTGCTTTAGTGGCCTGTGATGAGGATGGCAAACAGTGCTGTTTCCCTGAGCTGTGCTGGCAGCAATGGCAGTGCACCTCTGCCCTCATGCCAGCTGCTGTGTCTCCTTACTTGCTCACGATGTAAATCACTGCTACTCTCCCCAGAACCTTCGTGGCCCTGTCTCGAGATCGAGACGCTGCCGCTTCCTTCGCCCCATCAAGAGAGAGCCAACAGACCGCAGCCGTTCTCCATCTCCCAGGCGCTCCCAAGGTTGGTGCTGCTGCAGTGCTGGCTGCCAGCAGCTGCCCAGGACCCCTCTGTGGTGTGTGCAGCCAGCAGCTCTGCATGGGGAGGGTGGGCATTTGGGGTATTAAGTGCTGCTGTGTTTCCGCAGGGTACCGTGCATCTTCCAGGCCCTCTCGGTCCTGCTCCCCATTGAGCCAGCCAGGGCTCAGAGAGTACCTTGATGCTCCCCTGTCACCTACGGCCAGCAAGAGCAACATGCAAAGCAAGGAGCAGGTGGATGAGGTAGGTTTTCCCCTGGTACACAGTGGTGACTCAAATGTCACGGCCACCTGGATCTCCTGGTGCTGATATGCCCTTGACCTGAAGGATTTCCTGCAGGACCTGCTGGTGGGAAGCAGCCAGGCACTGGAACTGGCCAGGCATGCAGAGAAGAGCCCAGAGAAGAGCCCAGCCACTGACCTCCAGGCAGCGGAGGAGCAGCCAGCAGCAGGATCACAGCAGGTATGTGTGCACACCTCTTTCGCAAGTGCATACTGAGATACTTTCACTCCAGGAGCTGCCCAGCTCAAGGGATCCCTTTGAGCTGAGTTAACACCTCGCTTCTCTTTACCTCTTCACCTCAGTATCTCCTGGACAGAATTGGAAGCAGGATGCTTTCCTGACTCTTTTGAGCTGCAAAGCCCTGTTTCCTTTGGGTTTTAGCACTCTGTCTGTCCTGTCTCGCAGCACTTTTCTCTGGGACAGATGACTATCCCTGCCTCACACTATTGCGTGCCTGCAGGTTGAGCCAGATTGTGGACAGGAAGCTGCAGACATCCAGCAGCCCTTTGTTTGGGATTTTGAGCCAATCTCATCAGCCAACCTCACTCATGAGAGTGAGGAAAGTTTGGAGATGGTATGTGCTCATGTATCTATCTCCTCTTTCTGCCTACATGTCGTGCCATGAGGGGGGTGGGGTTTTGCAGTCCCTTCCATGAACCTCACTTTTCCATTTGCTCGGGGTATATCAAAGTGCCTGTCTGTGGACTCTGAAATGTAACTGTGGTGCTTTACACAGATAAATCTGGGCAAAGTGAGGATGGTGCAAGTGCTGAGTCGTATCCCTACAGTCCATTATCTCTGGAGCCCTCTGAGACTCTTAATGCTGACCTGATGATTTTGGAGGTACGTGCTGGGCTCTGCCTGCCCTCCCAGGGTTGGTGGCATCTGCCACATGTTGCTGGTGAAGCCAGTGCAGCAGCTGCCTGAGATGGGGTGACTTTTAGCCTGTGGCTGCACTACTCTGCGTGGTTTCCTCCTGGGACAGAGTGCTTGAGGATCCCCTTCCTTTCCTGAAGGCAGAAGCATTAGCTTGCAATGTTGGCTCCTGCTGCTCTCACACAGCTTCTGCCTTCATCCCCTGGTTGCTTTCCCACTGCTTCTCTGTGGCCTTCACCAATCTGAAAACTCACAGATCCCACTGGAAGCTACTGTGGAGCCCAGCACGCAGCACAGCAAGGCCAGCTCCAACGTCTGCACTGAGGCAGCAGCATCACCCTGGAGTGTGTGCCCTACCAGGGATGAGACAGAGCTGGTATGTGCACAGCCCTGCCCTCTCCTGAGCACTGTGCAGGAATGGTGCCCTTGTGTCTCTGGGAAGTACCTGCAGGGAGGCTCAGGAACACTGGGGGAGGAGGAGCCTGGGGGGAATTTCTCTCTGGCATTCCCAGTCACAGGATTATGTCCTGGGGTTAAAACCTTGCTTTGTTTGGGTGCGGAGCCCACATCAGCCCTGGTGCTGGATGTTCAGGAGAGGCTGGTATATTGGAGACAGTTTAGAGAAAGGCCAAAAAAATGACCTGGGGACTGAGAGCGTGCCAGAGCGTGAACAAGTCCAGGAGTTGAGCTTTAATGAAGCAAACTTTTAATTCATGCCTGGTGGGGAAAAGAAATCAGCCAGTGAGACCCTCAGGCCTTGAAGGCAAGGCTGCTGGGGCTGCAGTGGAAGAGGGAAGCAAGGGGCAGCAGCCAGCATGTGAGGGGAGGTTGGTGAGGTCCCAGCAGGTTCCCCCACAGGGTGACTGGTCCCCAGCTGGCAGCTCCGGTGTACTGCCAGCTCCACACCTGTTCCCTTGCCCAGACCTTCTCCCCTTCAAAGCATCCAGCTTTACCTCGCTTCTTCCACTGCCCAGGCTGCAGGCTGCCAGGACTTACCCCGCTTCTTTTGCTCCACACCTCCCTGCACCACTGCAGACCCACGCTCTGCCACCATCTTCACCAAGGAGAACATCGAGCAGGTGAGTCCCAGCAGAGAAGGGGGCATTTGGGACTGCTCATGGAGAGGAGAACTCTCAGGAGGTGGAAACCTAACATGGGCAAAAAGCAGTGCTGGGTGATGGGCGGTTCAGCACAGGTGCTGCGGGAAGAGGCTGCCACCTATGGGACACCCTAAAGGAAAAAGAAAATTCCCAGGCAGGGGGTTTCATGCTGCTGGTGGGGATGATTTGGGGTGCCCCGTGCTGACCCCATTCTGCTCCCTGAAGCAGTTCCAGCTCTTCTCCCTGAATGTTGCCACGGTGACCGCGATGCTGATAAAGAAGGATCCCCCCTTGGAGGTGGCACTGACACAGGCGCTGAGAGCCAGTCAGCAGCAGTTCAGCAACCAGCTGGTCAAGGAGCTGGAAGACTTCATCCAGAAGTATGATGCAGCGCACCTCAGGCACTGAGCAGGAGCAGAGGGGCTGCACTGGCAGAGCCTGGGGCTGTAGGGATGTGGCCTCTCTTGGAGATGAGGGAGGGTGGGGGAAGGGGATCTTAGTTGGGATCTGCTGTGTGCAGGCAGGTAGCTGGGGACTGTGGGCAGGGGACAAGCCGTATGTAAGCCTGTATTTCCAGAGGCATAGGTGGTTTAATTGGAGGGTGAAGGGAGAGCACAGCAGCTGATGGAGAGGGGCCATTCTATCTCCTTATTCTATTCCTGATTTTCTTAAACATTGTTTTAAAACTTTGGGTTTGTTCATGTTTACAAAAATAAACGAGTTAGTTATTGCAGCCCTGGTATAGCCTTTGCGCTGCTGTTGCTCTGTTCCTGGCCTGCTGAGGCCAGTGTGCACAGGGAGAGGTCTCACAGTCACACCCCTGCCCAGTCCTTCCCTGGGGCCCCTCAGCTCCCATCCAGCACACTTCTCCAGCAGCACGGTTAACACTGCTGCAAACCCAGACAGGAGAGAAACAGGCCAGGCACGGTCAGCTCTCCTGTATTCAGGTTTCAGCTGAGCTTTATTGGTGGAGCACTGTCTATCATGGCAGCAGAGCTGCCCTGCTGGTCACCCCCCTGCAGTGACGGGGCACGGACACACATGGGGCAGCATCAGCACTTGTCCTTCAAGATGTCCCTGCAGGTGAGAGATTCTCACCTGGCATCTGGATATGACCCTGGTGGCCAGATCACTCCTGTCCAATCTGGGCAGGAGTCCCTGCAGAAGGGGCCAGAGCAGTGCCTGCCCTTGTCCTAAGTCCTCGGCTGCTCTCCTCAGCACAGAGCTGCTCGCTGAGGCTTTGGGCTTGTCTGAGACAGCAGTCAGAGGCCACGCTCCAGTGCAGGCTGCCGCCATGCCGCCCGCGTCGCGGAATCCTGACTTCTCCTCAGGATCGCAGCGTGGGGGCGAGGCAATTTCTGGAAACGTCTCGTCCTCTGCGCATGCGCAGTAACGGCCAACGACGTGCGGCCGCCTCGCGCGCGTCATTGCTGCGGTTACGGCAGCTGCGCTCCGCTCCTCGTAGTGCAAGCAGCTGCTTGCACGGCGCACCGAGCTCCGTGTCGTAGTGTCCCCGTCGCCTCTTTCCGTCCATCGGAGCGTCTCGATAGCCGCTTGCCACGCAGCTTTATCCTCGCTGCCTGCCCTCACCGGGGCGTCGGAGCTCTCCGTTCGCAGCCCGGCTTGCCGAGCTCCAGGGGCGGCCCCACCTCGGGCACAGCTCCGCATCAACCGGTGCGAATCCCACCCCAGTCCTTCTGCGCACTCGGCGTTCTTGCTCGCAGCCCGCTCATCCCGGCCCCGGCCCCGGCCCCGGCCCCGGCCCCGGCCCCGGCCCCGGCCCTCTGCCCCCGATGGATGACCGACGCCGTTCCCAGGCGCGCAACTGGCCCTGCAGGCACAGGCTGAGCTGCGCAGGGAGTCTGGGGAGCGCTGCGTGCTGTGAGGGACAGGGTCTGCACCGCCTTCCTTCGCTGTTGGTGGTGCTGCACTGTGCTTCAGGGGGCCCAAGTGCTCAGGGATCAGCTGAGCAGGGACAGCTGCTGATAACCCACACCTCTTTCTTTGCAGCTGAGTGCTCCAAAAGAGCTAAGGAGCTCTTCCCTGTAGAGACCAAGGCTAGAACAGCTCCTTGGCAAGATGTACTCACAGTTATGCAGGAGTGAGCCCCAAACCTTTCCCTGGGAGGTAGGTGGGGCTGCAGTTGGGGCTGGGAGTGTGCATGGACACCCATTGCTCCCTCACTGGATGGATCAAGTTGTCACTTGTGGTGATTTGCTTTGTCAGACTGATCCCTGGCAGCCCAGGCCTTTCCCTGGCCCTGCTGACTTTCACCAGCATGATGAGAATGGGAGATGGGCCGCCCAGAACTATGGTGTGCTGCCACCTCCCTGGAACCACAGAGAGGACCAGCAAAGCCATGAGGTAATGCTTGTCAGGGACTTGGACTCAGTGAGGAGAGGTGGGCTGGGGAGGTATAGGCAGAGAGCAAAAGGGGGCATGGGTGCTTTAGTGGCCTGTGATGAGGATGGCAAACAGTGCTGTTTCCCTGAGCTGTGCTGGCAGCAATGGCAGTGCACCTCTGCCCTCATGCCAGCTGCTGTGTCTCCTTACTTGCTCACGATGTAAATCACTGCTACTCTCCCCAGAACCTTCGTGGCCCTGTCTCGAGATCGAGACGCTGCCGCTTCCTTCGCCCCATCAAGAGAGAGCCAACAGACCGCAGCCGTTCTCCATCTCCCAGGCGCTCCCAAGGTTGGTGCTGCTGCAGTGCTGGCTGCCAGCAGCTGCCCAGGACCCCTCTGTGGTGTGTGCAGCCAGCAGCTCTGCATGGGGAGGGTGGGCATTTGGGGTATTAAGTGCTGCTGTGTTTCCGCAGGGTACCGTGCATCTTCCAGGCCCTCTCGGTCCTGCTCCCCATTGAGCCAGCCAGGGCTCAGAGAGTACCTTGATGCTCCCCTGTCACCTACGGCCAGCAAGAGCAACATGCAAAGCAAGGAGCAGGTGGATGAGGTAGGTTTTCCCCTGGTACACAGTGGTGACTCAAATGTCATGGCCACCTGGATCTCCTGGTGCTGCTATGCCCTTGACCAGAAGGATTTCCTGCAGGACCTGCTGGTGGGAAGCAGCCAGGCACTGGAACTGGCCAGGCATGCAGAGAAGAGCCCAGAGAAGAGCCCAGCCACTGACCTCCAGGCAGCGGAGGAGCAGCCAGCAGCAGGATCACAGCAGGTATGTGTGCACACCTCTTTCGCAAGTGCATACTGAGATACTTTCACTCCAGGAGCTGCCCAGCTCAAGGGATCCCTTTGAGCTGAGTTAACACCTCGCTTCTCTTTACCTCTTCACCTCAGTATCTCCTGGACAGAATTGGAAGCAGGATGCTTTCCTGACTCTTTTGAGCTGCAAAGCCCTGTTTCCTTTGGGTTTTAGCACTCTGTCTGTCCTGTCTCGCAGCACTTTTCTCTGGGACAGATGACTATCCCTGCCTCACACTATTGCGTGCCTGCAGGTTGAGCCAGATTGTGGACAGGAAGCTGCAGACATCCAGCAGCCCTTTGTTTGGGATTTTGAGCCAATCTCATCAGCCAACCTCACTCATGAGAGTGAGGAAAGTTTGGAGATGGTATGTGCTCATGTATCTATCTCCTCTTTCTGCCTACATGTCGTGCCATGAGGGGGGTGGGGTTTTGCAGTCCCTTCCATGAACCTCACTTTTCCATTTGCTCGGGGTATATCAAAGTGCCTGTCTGTGGACTCTGAAATGTAACTGTGGTGCTTTACACAGATAAATCTGGGCAAAGTGAGGATGGTGCAAGTGCTGAGTCGTATCCCTACAGTCCATTATCTCTGGAGCCCTCTGAGACTCTTAATGCTGACCTGATGATTTTGGAGGTACGTGCTGGGCTCTGCCTGCCCTCCCAGGGTTGGTGGCATCTGCCACATGTTGCTGGTGAAGCCAGTGCAGCAGCTGCCTGAGATGGGGTGACTTTTAGCCTGTGGCTGCACTACTCTGCGTGGTTTCCTCCTGGGACAGAGTGCTTGAGGATCCCCTTCCTTTCCTGAAGGCAGAAGCATTAGCTTGCAATGTTGGCTCCTGCTGCTCTCACACAGCTTCTGCCTTCATCCCCTGGTTGCTTTCCCACTGCTTCTCTGTGGCCTTCACCAATCTGAAAACTCACAGATCCCACTGGAAGCTACTGTGGAGCCCAGCACGCAGCACAGCAAGGCCAGCTCCAACGTCTGCACTGAGGCAGCAGCATCACCCTGGAGTGTGTGCCCTACCAGGGATGAGACAGAGCTGGTATGTGCACAGCCCTGCCCTCTCCTGAGCACTGTGCAGGAATGGTGCCCTTGTGTCTCTGGGAAGTACCTGCAGGGAGGCTCAGGAACACTGGGGGAGGAGGAGCCTGGGGGGAATTTCTCTCTGGCATTCCCAGTCACAGGATTATGTCCTGGGGTTAAAACCTTGCTTTGTTTGGGTGCGGAGCCCACATCAGCCCTGGTGCTGGATGTTCAGGAGAGGCTGGTATATTGGAGACAGTTTAGAGAAAGGCCAAAAAAATGACCTGGGGACTGAGAGCGTGCCAGAGCGTGAACAAGTCCAGGAGTTGAGCTTTAATGAAGCAAACTTTTAATTCATGCCTGGTGGGGAAAAGAAATCAGCCAGTGAGACCCTCAGGCCTTGAAGGCAAGGCTGCTGGGGCTGCAGTGGAAGAGGGAAGCAAGGGGCAGCAGCCAGCATGTGAGGGGAGGTTGGTGAGGTCCCAGCAGGTTCCCCCACAGGGTGACTGGTCCCCAGCTGGCAGCTCCGGTGTACTGCCAGCTCCACACCTGTTCCCTTGCCCAGACCTTCTCCCCTTCAAAGCATCCAGCTTTACCTCGCTTCTTCCACTGCCCAGGCTGCAGGCTGCCAGGACTTACCCCGCTTCTTTTGCTCCACACCTCCCTGCACCACTGCAGACCCACGCTCTGCCACCATCTTCACCAAGGAGAACATCGAGCAGGTGAGTCCCAGCAGAGAAGGGGGCATTTGGGACTGCTCATGGAGAGGAGAACTCTCAGGAGGTTGAAACCTAACATGGGCAAAAAGCAGTGCTGGGTGATGGGCGGTTCAGCATAGGTGCTGCGGGAAGAGGCTGCCACCTATGGGACACCCTAAAGGAAAAAGAAAATTCCCAGGCAGGGGGTTTCATGCTGCTGGTGGGGATGATTTGGGGTGCCCCGTGCTGACCCCATTCTGCTCCCTGAAGCAGTTCCAGCTCTTCTCCCTGAATGTTGCCACGGTGACCGCGATGCTGATAAAGAAGGATCCCCCCTTGGAGGTGGCACTGACACAGGCGCTGAGAGCCAGTCAGCAGCAGTTCAGCAACCAGCTGGTCAAGGAGCTGGAAGACTTCATCCAGAAGTATGATGCAGCGCACCTCAGGCACTGAGCAGGAGCAGAGGGGCTGCACTGGCAGAGCCTGGGGCTGTAGGGATGTGGCCTCTCTTGGAGATGAGGGAGGGTGGGGGAAGGGGATCTTAGTTGGGATCTGCTGTGTGCAGGCAGGTAGCTGGGGACTGTGGGCAGGGGACAAGCCGTATGTAAGCCTGTATTTCCAGAGGCATAGGTGGTTTAATTGGAGGGTGAAGGGAGAGCACAGCAGCTGATGGAGAGGGGCCATTCTATCTCCTTATTCTATTCCTGATTTTCTTAAACATTGTTTTAAAACTTTGGGTTTGTTCATGTTTACAAAAATAAACGAGTTAGTTATTGCAGCCCTGGTATAGCCTTTGCGCTGCTGTTGCTCTGTTCCTGGCCTGCTGAGGCCAGTGTGCACAGGGAGAGGTCTCACAGTCACACCCCTGCCCAGTCCTTCCCTGGGGCCCCTCAGCTCCCATCCAGCACACTTCTCCAGCAGCACGGTTAACACTGCTGCAAACCCAGACAGGAGAGAAACAGGCCAGGCACGGTCAGCTCTCCTGTATTCAGGTTTCAGCTGAGCTTTATTGGTGGAGCACTGTCTATCATGGCAGCAGAGCTGCCCTGCTGGTCACCCCCCTGCAGTGACGGGGCACGGACACACATGGGGCAGCATCAGCACTTGTCCTTCAAGATGTCCCTGCAGGTGAGAGATTCTCACCTGGCATCTGGATATGACCCTGGTGGCCAGATCACTCCTGTCCAATCTGGGCAGGAGTCCCTGCAGAAGGGGCCAGAGCAGTGCCTGCCCTTGTCATAAGTTCATAAGTTCATAAGTTCATAAGGTTGGAAAGGACCTATAAGATCATCTAGTCCAACCATCCTCCTATCACTATCTCTACCCAACTACTAAATTAAGTCCTTAAGCACCTCATCTAAACGCTTCTTGAACAGTGCTAGGGATGGTGCCTCAACCACCTCCCTAGGCAGGCCATTCCAGTGCCTGACCACTCTTTCAGAAAAGAAATGCTTCCTAAGGTCTAATCTAAATCTTCCCTGGCGCAACTTGTGGCCATTCCCTCTCGTCCTGTCATTACTTATCAGGGAGAAGAGGCCTACCCCCTCCTCACCACAACCCCCCTTCAGGAAGTGGTAGAGTGCTATAAGGTCTCCTCTGAGCCTCCTCTTCTCCAGACTAAACAATCCCAGCTCCCTCAGCCGCTCCTCATAAGAGTTGTGCTCCAGGCCCCTCACCAGTTTTGTTGCCCTTCTCTGAACACGCTCCAGGGCCTCAATGTCCTTCTTGTAGTGAGGGGCCCAAAACTGAACACAGTACTCGAGGTGCGGCCGTACCAGAGCTGAGTACAGGGGGATGATCACCTCCCTGCTCCTGCTGGCTACACTATTTCTAATACAGGCCAGGATGCTGTTGGCCTTCTTGGCCACCTGGGCACACTGCCGGAGTGTCCTTGTCCTAAGTCCTCGGCTGCTCTCCTCAGCACAGAGCTGCTCGCTGAGGCTTTGGGCTTGTCTGAGACAGCAGTCAGAGGCCACGCTCCAGTGCAGGCTGCCGCCATGCCGCCCGCGTCGCGGAATCCTGACTTCTCCTCAGGATCGCAGCGTGGGGGCGAGGCAATTTCTGGAAACGTCTCGTCCTCTGCGCATGCGCAGTAACGGCCAACGACGTGCGGCCGCCTCGCGCGCGTCATTGCTGCGGTTACGGCAGCTGCACTCCGCTCCTCGTAGTGCAAGCAGCTGCTTGCACGGCGCACCGAGCTCCGTGTCGTAGTGTCCCCGTCGCCTCTTTCCGTCCATCGGAGCGTCTCGATAGCCGCTTGCCACGCAGCTTTATCCTCGCTGCCTGCCCTCACCGGGGCGTCGGAGCTCTCCGTTCGCAGCCCGGCTTGCCGAGCTCCAGGGGCGGCCCCACCTCGGGGACAGCTCCGCATCAACCGGTGCGAATCCCACCCCAGTCCTTCTGCGCACTCGGCGTTCTTGCTCGCAGCCCGCTCATCCCGGCCCCGGCCCCGGCCCCGGCCCCGGCCCCGGCCCCGGCCCCGGCCCTCTGCCCCCGATGGATGACCGACGCCGTTCCCAGGCGCGCAACTGGCCCTGCAGGCACAGGCTGAGCTGCGCAGGGAGTCTGGGGAGCGCTGCGTGCTGTGAGGGACAGGGTCTGCACCGCCTTCCTTCGCTGTTGGTGGTGCTGCACTGTGCTTCAGGGGGCCCAAGTGCTCAGGGATCAGCTGAGCAGGGACAGCTGCTGATAACCCACACCTCTTTCTTTGCAGCTGAGTGCTCCAAAAGAGCTAAGGAGCTCTTCCCTGTAGAGACCAAGGCTAGAACAGCTCCTTGGCAAGATGTACTCACAGTTATGCAGGAGTGAGCCCCAAACCTTTCCCTGGGAGGTAGGTGGGGCTGCAGTTGGGGCTGGGAGTGTGCATGGACACCCATTGCTCCCTCACTGGATGGATCAAGTTGTCACTTGTGGTGATTTGCTTTGTCAGACTGATCCCTGGCAGCCCAGGCCTTTCCCTGGCCCTGCTGACTTTCACCAGCATGATGAGAATGGGAGATGGGCCGCCCAGAACTATGGTGTGCTGCCACCTCCCTGGAACCACAGAGAGGACCAGCAAAGCCATGAGGTAATGCTTGTCAGGGACTCGGGAGGAGAGGTGGGCTGGGGAGGAACAGTGGTGTGATGAGGGTGGCTGACAGGGTCCTGTTTCCCTGACCTGTGCTGCTAGTGGAGGCAGATGAGGAAGGCTGCTGTTATGGATGCTCCGGATCACTGAGTGCCGAGCCTGCCTTGTATCCATGCACACACTGTGGCACATAGAGAAGGTCTCAGTGGGAAGAAAGAGCGCTTTCTCGCTCGCTTCTGGGTACATGCTGTGTTGCCTTTCTGTCTTTTGAGACAATAAGGGCTGGAGAGCACTGCCACCTGGAGCAGCCAATGTTTTTTGCACCCCAACTGTAGCAGTTCTTGCTTCTGCCTTATCCCCCTGCCCTTCTTTCCTCAGCCACTGGGGTTTGTCCTTTTAGAATCCTGTTCCACTGCTCCAAGAGCTGCAGTTTCAGTCTTTGCTGCTTGGTTTTTCTCCTTTGCTTTTTTTTTTCTTTTTTGAGAGCAGCTCCTGGCAGGATGCTCAGGGTGCTTGCCTGCCCTGGCTGCCCCGGCAGCCTGCTTGTCCCCAGGTTGGTGGTGTCGGGTCAGAGCCAGCCCTGCTTGCCTTGGTGGTATCCTGTGCAATGAGCACTGAACCCACTGTGGGGAGAGGTCACCAGTGCATTCCCAGTCCTGGTATCTCTACAGAGTTCAGCCCCTGCAGAGAGCTGGGACTGTGTCTGACTCTGGGGCAGCGTGAGCAGCTTGTCTGTGAGCCGACACAATAGGAACAATAGTGGGGTGCTGCTGCCAGGCACTGTGACCTGTGCAGTGTGCCCCGGGCATTGGAAGCATCGCAGTGAGCAGGTGCAGATCTGGGATGGGTGGGGAGACACAGGAGCAGACGTGTGCAGTGTGAGGGAACAGCAGCAGCACTGCGGGGGACCTTGTCCCCTCCAGGGATGGGGAGAGGGTCTGCACCGCCTTTGCTGAGTGCTGCAGCACGCAGTGTGCTTCAGGGGGCCCAAGTGCTCGGGGCTCAGCAGAGCAAGGACAGCTGTGGGTGGCACCCCTGGGAAACTGAACCCAAAGAGATGGTAATGCCCGTCCTGCAGGATGTGCTCACCCATACCTCTTTCTTTGCAGCTGAATGAATACTCACTGAGGACCTCCTTCGTGCAGGGATCAGGGCTGGAACAATACTTTGGCGACCTGTCACACTTCGATGGGAGGGGGCTCCAAGCCTTTCCCTGGGAGGTAGGTGGGGCTGCAGTTAGGACTGGGAGCACAGGAGCTCTGTGGGACTTGTCTCTGGGGCAGTGGGTGTGGGTACCCTCTACTCCATCCCTTGGGATGCTGAGAAGCTGGGAGAGCACCTCTGTGGTACAGGAGGGAACTGGAAAGGCTGGGAGCTGTGTGTGACTTCAGATGGGAGGGTTTGGGGCTCCCCATCCCAGCCTGGCATGCTGGTGGTGGAGAGGGAGGCTGCAGCAGCGGGGAGGAGGATGCATCCTGCTTTCCTCTCCTTGTGTCCTCTCTGCAGCCCTATCCGAATCAGGCTGGGCTACCATGTTCCTATGCCCCTGGCCCCTGGGATGCCTACGGTGATGCTCTGTGGGAGCACGAGCGCTGGAGAGCCAGAGGAAGAAGGCATCCGGTAAGAGATCGGGGTGAGCAGCTGTGCAGTGTGGAGTGGGCAGAGCTGTTGGGGTTCTCCTCCAAATTTGGGTTGGCCAAAGGGTGGGAAGAGGAGAGCTGGGGAGAGCTCAGGAGGCAGGGGAACCCAGAGCAAATCCAGCATCCCCATGAAAGCCTGCAGGATGCATGGCTGCTCCGAATGAGCTGTTGTCACTTGTGGTGATTTGCTTTGTCAGACTGATCCCTGGCAGCCCAGGCCTTTCCCTGGCCCTGCTGACTTACACCAGCATGATGAGAATGGGAGATGGGCCGCCCAGAACTATGGTGTGCTGCCACCTCCCTGGAACCACAGAGAGGACCAGCAAAGCCATGAGGTAATGCTTGTCAGGGGCTTGGACTCAGTGAGGAGAGGTGGGCTGGGGAGGTATAGGCAGAGAGCAAAAGGGGGCATGGGTGCTTTAGTGGCCTGTGATGAGGATGGCAAACAGTGCTGTTTCCCTGAGCTGTGCTGGCAGCAATGGCAGTGCTCCTCTGCCCTCATGCCAGCTGCTGTGTCTCCTTACTTGCTCACGATGTAAATCACTGCTACTCTCCCCAGAACCTTCGTGGCCCTGTCTCGAGATCGAGACGCTGCCGCTTCCTTCGCCCCATCAAGAGAGAGCCAACAGACCGCAGCCGTTCTCCATCTCCCAGGCGCTCCCAAGGTTGGTGCTGCTGCAGTGCTGGCTGCCAGCAGCTGCCCAGGACCCCTCTGTGGTGTGTGCAGCCAGCAGCTCTGCATGGGGAGGGTGGGCATTTGGGGTATTAAGTGCTGCTGTGTTTCCGCAGGGTACCGTGCATCTTCCAGGCCCTCTCGGTCCTGCTCCCCATTGAGCCAGCCAGGGCTCAGAGAGTACCTTGATGCTCCCCTGTCACCTACGGCCAGCAAGAGCAACATGCAAAGCAAGGAGCAGGTGGATGAGGTAGGTTTTCCCCTGGTACACAGTGGTGACTCAAATGTCATGGCCACCTGGATCTCCTGGTGCTGCTATGCCCTTGACCAGAAGGATTTCCTGCAGGACCTGCTGGTGGGAAGCAGCCAGGCACTGGAACTGGCCAGGCATGCAGAGAAGAGCCCAGAGAAGAGCCCAGCCACTGACCTCCAGGCAGCGGAGGAGCAGCCAGCAGCAGGATCACAGCAGGTATGTGTGCACACCTCTTTCGCAAGTGCATACTGAGATACTTTCACTCCAGGAGCTGCCCAGCTCAAGGGATCCCTTTGAGCTGAGTTAACACCTCGCTTCTCTTTACCTCTTCACCTCAGTATCTCCTGGACAGAATTGGAAGCAGGATGCTTTCCTGACTCTTTTGAGCTGCAAAGCCCTGTTTCCTTTGGGTTTTAGCACTCTGTCTGTCCTGTCTCGCAGCACTTTTCTCTGGGACAGATGACTATCCCTGCCTCACACTATTGCGTGCCTGCAGGTTGAGCCAGATTGTGGACAGGAAGCTGCAGACATCCAGCAGCCCTTTGTTTGGGATTTTGAGCCAATCTCATCAGCAGAGATAAGCTTCGCTGAGAGTGAGGAAAGTTTGGAGATGGTATGTGCTCATGTATCTATCTCCTCTTTCTGCCTACATGTCGTGCCATGAGGGGGGTGGGGTTTTGCAGTCCCTTCCATGAACCTCACTTTTCCATTTGCTCGGGGTATATCAAAGTGCCTGTCTGTGGACTCTGAAATGTAACTGTGGTGCTTTACACAGATAAATCTGGGCAAAGTGAGGATGGTGCAAGTGCTGAGTCGTATCCCTACAGTCCATTATCTCTGGAGCCCTCTGAGACTCTTAATGCTGACCTGATGATTTTGGAGGTACGTGCTGGGCTCTGCCTGCCCTCCCAGGGTTGGTGGCATCTGCCACATGTTGCTGGTGAAGCCAGTGCAGCAGCTGCCTGAGATGGGGTGGCTTTTAGCCTGTGGCTGCACTACTCTGCGTGGTTTCCTCCTGGGACAGAGTGCTTGAGGATCCCCTTCCTTTCCTGAAGGCAGAAGCATTAGCTTGCAATGTTGGCTCCTGCTGCTCTCACACAGCTTCTGCCTTCATCCTCTGGTTGCTTTCCCACTGCTTCTCTGAGGCCTTCACCAATCTGAAAACTCACAGATCCCACTGGAAGCTACTGTGGAGCCCAGCACGCAGCACAGCAAGGCCAGCTCCAACGTCTGCACTGAGGCAGCAGCATCACCCTGGAGTGTGTGCCCTACCAGGGATGAGACAGAGCTGGTATGTGCACAGCCCTGCCCTCTCCTGAGCACTGTGCAGGAATGGTGCCCTTGTGTCTCTGGGAAGTACCTGCAGGGAGGCTCAGGAACACTGGGGGAGGAGGAGCCTGGGGGGAGTTTCTCTCTGGCATTCCCAGTCACAGGATTATGTCCTGGGGTTAAAACCTTGCTTTGTTTGGGTGCGGAGCCCACATCAGCCCTGGTGCTGGATGTTCAGGAGAGGCTGGTATATTGGAGACAGTTTAGAGAAAGGCCAAAAAAATGACCTGGGGACTGAGAGCGTGCCAGAGCGTGAACAAGTCCAGGAGTTGAGCTTTAATGAAGCAAACTTTTAATTCATGCCTGGTGGGGAAAAGAAATCAGCCAGTGAGACCCTCAGGCCTTGAAGGCAAGGCTGCTGGGGCTGCAGTGGAAGAGGGAAGCAAGGGGCAGCAGCCAGCATGTGAGGGGAGGTTGGTGAGGTCCCAGCAGGTTCCCCCACAGGGTGACTGGTCCCCAGCTGGCAGCTCCGGTGTACTGCCAGCTCCACACCTGTTCCCTTGCCCAGACCTTCTCCCCTTCAAAGCATCCAGCTTTACCTCGCTTCTTCCACTGCCCAGGCTGCAGGCTGCCAGGACTTACCCCGCTTCTTTTGCTCCACACCTCCCTGCACCACTGCAGACCCACGCTCTGCCACCATCTTCACCAAGGAGAACATCGAGCAGGTGAGTCCCAGCAGAGAAGGGGGCATTTGGGACTGCTCATGGAGAGGAGAACTCTCAGGAGGTGGAAACCTAACATGGGCAAAAAGCAGTGCTGGGTGATGGGCGGTTCAGCATAGGTGCTGCGGGAAGAGGCTGCCACCTATGGGACACCCTAAAGGAAAAAGAAAATTCCCAGGCAGGGGGTTTCATGCTGCTGGTGGGGATGATTTGGGGTGCCCCGTGCTGACCCCATTCTGCTCCCTGAAGCAGTTCCAGCTCTTCTCCCTGAATGTTGCCACGGTGACCGCGATGCTGATAAAGAAGGATCCCCCCTTGGAGGTGGCACTGACACAGGCGCTGAGAGCCAGTCAGCAGCAGTTCAGCAACCAGCTGGTCAAGGAGCTGGAAGACTTCATCCAGAAGTATGATGCAGCGCACCTCAGGCACTGAGCAGGAGCAGAGGGGCTGCACTGGCAGAGCCTGGGGCTGTAGGGATGTGGCCTCTCTTGGAGATGGGGGAGGGTGGGGGAAGGGGATCTTAGTTGGGATCTGCTGTGTGCAGGCAGGTAGCTGGGGACTGTGGGCAGGGGACAAGCCGTATGTAAGCCTGTATTTCCAGAGGCATAGGTGGTTTAATTGGAGGGTGAAGGGAGAGCACAGCAGCTGATGGAGAGCGGCCATTCTATGTCCTTATTCTATTCCTGATTTTCTTAAACATTGTTCTAAAACTTTGGGTTTGTTCTTGTTTACAAAAATAAACGAGTTAGTTTTTGCAGCCCTGGTATAGCCTTTGCGCTGCTGTTGCTCTGTTCCTGGCCTCCTGAGGCCAGTGTGCACAGGGAGAGGTCTCACAGTCACACCCCTGCCCAGTCCTTCCCTGGGGCCCCTCAGCTCCCATCCAGCACACTTCTCCAGCAGCACGGTTAACACTGCTGCAAACCCAGACAGGAGAGAAACAGGCCAGGCACGGTCAGCTCTCCTGTATTCAGGTTTCAGCAGAGCTTTATTGGTGGAGCACTGTCTATCATGGCAGCAGAGCTGCCCTGCTGGTCACCCCCCTGCAGTGACGGGGCACGGACACACATGGGGCAGCATCAGCACTTGTCCTTCAAGATGTCCCTGCAGGTGAGAGATTCTCACCTGGCATCTGGATATGACCCTGGTGGCCAGATCACTCCTGTCCAATCTGGGCAGGAGTCCCTGCAGAAGGGGCCAGAGCAGTGCCTGCCCTTGTCCTAAGTCCTCGGCTGCTCTCCTCAGCACAGAGCTGCTCGCTGAGGCTTTGGGCTTGTCTGAGACAGCAGTCAGAGGCCACGCTCCAGTGCAGGCTGCCGCCATGCCGCCCGCGTCGCGGAATCCTGACTTCTCCTCAGGATCGCAGCGTGGGGGCGAGGCAATTTCTGGAAACGTCTCGTCCTCTGCGCATGCGCAGTAACGGCCAACGACGTGCGGCCGCCTCGCGCGCGTCATTGCTGCGGTTACGGCAGCTGCGCTCCGCTCCTCGTAGTGCAAGCAGCTGCTTGCACGGCGCACCGAGCTCCGTGTCGTAGTGTCCCCGTCGCCTCTTTCCGTCCATCGGAGCGTCTCGATAGCCGCTTGCCACGCAGCTTTATCCTCGCTGCCTGCCCTCACCGGGGCGTCGGAGCTCTCCGTTCGCAGCCCGGCTTGCCGAGCTCCAGGGGCGGCCCCACCTCGGGCACAGCTCCGCATCAACCGGTGCGAATCCCACCCCAGTCCTTCTGCGCACTCGGCGTTCTTGCTCGCAGCCCGCTCATCCCGGCCCCGGCCCCGGCCCCGGCCCCGGCCCCGGCCCCGGCCCTCTGCCCCCGATGGATGACCGACGCCGTTCCCAGGCGCGCAACTGGCCCTGCAGGCACAGGCTGAGCTGCGCAGGGAGTCTGGGGAGCGCTGCGTGCTGTGAGGGACAGGGTCTGCACCGCCTTCCTTCGCTGTTGGTGGTGCTGCACTGTGCTTCAGGGGGCCCAAGTGCTCAGGGATCAGCTGAGCAGGGACAGCTGCTGATAACCCACACCTCTTTCTTTGCAGCTGAGTGCTCCAAAAGAGCTAAGGAGCTCTTCCCTGTAGAGACCAAGGCTAGAACAGCTCCTTGGCAAGATGTACTCACAGTTATGCAGGAGTGAGCCCCAAACCTTTCCCTGGGAGGTAGGTGGGGCTGCAGTTGGGGCTGGGAGTGTGCATGGACACCCATTGCTCCCTCACTGGATGGATCAAGTTGTCACTTGTGGTGATTTGCTTTGTCAGACTGATCCCTGGCAGCCCAGGCCTTTCCCTGGCCCTGCTGACTTTCACCAGCATGATGAGAATGGGAGATGGGCCGCCCAGAACTATGGTGTGCTGCCACCTCCCTGGAACCACAGAGAGGACCAGCAAAGCCATGAGGTAATGCTTGTCAGGGACTCGGGAGGAGAGGTGGGCTGGGGAGGAACAGTGGTGTGATGAGGGTGGCTGACAGGGTCCTGTTTCCCTGACCTGTGCTGCTAGTGGAGGCAGATGAGGAAGGCTGCTGTTATGGATGCTCCGGATCACTGAGTGCCGAGCCTGCCTTGTATCCATGCACACACTGTGGCACATAGAGAAGGTCTCAGTGGGAAGAAAGAGCGCTTTCTCGCTCGCTTCTGGGTACATGCTGTGTTGCCTTTCTGTCTTTTGAGACAATAAGGGCTGGAGAGCACTGCCACCTGGAGCAGCCAATGTTTTTTGCACCCCAACTGTAGCAGTTCTTGCTTCTGCCTTATCCCCCTGCCCTTCTTTCCTCAGCCACTGGGGTTTGTCCTTTTAGAATCCTGTTCCACTGCTCCAAGAGCTGCAGTTTCAGTCTTTGCTGCTTGTTTTTTCTCTTTTGCTTTTTTTTTTCTTTTTTGAGAGCAGCTCCTGGCAGGATGCTCAGGGTGCTTGCCTGCCCTGGCTGCCCTGGCAGCCTGCTTGTCCCCAGGTTGGTGGTGTCGGGTCAGAGCCAGCCCTGCTTGCCTTGGTGGTATCCTGTGCAATGAGCACTGAACCCACTGTGGGGAGAGGTCACCAGTGCATTCCCAGTCCTGGTATCTCTACAGAGTTCAGCCCCTGCAGAGAGCTGGGACTGTGTCTGACTCTGGGGCAGCGTGAGCAGCTTGTCTGTGAGCCGACACAATACGAACAATAGTGGGGTGCTGCTGCCAGGCACTGTGACCTGTGCAGTGTGCCCCGGGCATTGGAAGCATCGCAGTGAGCAGGTGCAGATCTGGGATGGGTGGGGAGACACAGGAGCAGACGTGTGCAGTGTGAGGGAACAGCAGCAGCACTGCGGGGGACCTTGTCCCCTCCAGGGATGGGGAGAGGGTCTGCACCGCCTTTGCTGAGTGCTGCAGCACGCAGTGTGCTTCAGGGGGCCCAAGTGCTCGGGGCTCAGCAGAGCAAGGACAGCTGTGGGTGGCACCCCTGGGAAACTGAACCCAAAGAGATGGTAATGCCCGTCCTGCAGGATGTGCTCACCCATACCTCTTTCTTTGCAGCTGAATGAATACTCACTGAGGACCTCCTTCGTGCAGGGATCAGGGCTGGAACAATACTTTGGCGACCTGTCACACTTCGATGGGAGGGGGCTCCAAGCCTTTCCCTGGGAGGTAGGTGGGGCTGCAGTTAGGACTGGGAGCACAGGAGCTCTGTGGGACTTGTCTCTGGGGCAGTGGGTGTGGGTACCCTCTACTCCATCCCTTGGGATGCTGAGAAGCTGGGAGAGCACCTCTGTGGTACAGGAGGGAACTGGAAAGGCTGGGAGCTGTGTGTGACTTCAGATGGGAGGGTTTGGGGCTCCCCATCCCAGCCTGGCATGCTGGTGGTGGAGAGGGAGGCTGCAGCAGCGGGGAGGAGGATGCATCCTGCTTTCCTCTCCTTGTGTCCTCTCTGCAGCCCTATCCGAATCAGGCTGGGCTACCATGTTCCTATGCCCCTGGCCCCTGGGATGCCTACGGTGATGCTCTGTGGGAGCACGAGCGCTGGAGAGCCAGAGGAAGAAGGCATCCGGTAAGAGATCGGGGTGAGCAGCTGTGCAGTGTGGAGTGGGCAGAGCTGTTGGGGTTCTCCTCCAAATTTGGGTTGGCCAAAGGGTGGGAAGAGGAGAGCTGGGGAGAGCTCAGGAGGCAGGGGAACCCAGAGCAAATCCAGCATCCCCATGAAAGCCTGCAGGATGCATGGCTGCTCCGAATGAGCTGTTGTCACTTGTGGTGATTTGCTTTGTCAGACTGATCCCTGGCAGCCCAGGCCTTTCCCTGGCCCTGCTGACTTACACCAGCATGATGAGAATGGGAGATGGGCCGCCCAGAACTATGGTGTGCTGCCACCTCCCTGGAACCACAGAGAGGACCAGCAAAGCCATGAGGTAATGCTTGTCAGGGGCTTGGACTCAGTGAGGAGAGGTGGGCTGGGGAGGTATAGGCAGAGAGCAAAAGGGGGCATGGGTGCTTTAGTGGCCTGTGATGAGGATGGCAAACAGTGCTGTTTCCCTGAGCTGTGCTGGCAGCAATGGCAGTGCTCCTCTGCCCTCATGCCAGCTGCTGTGTCTCCTTACTTGCTCACGATGTAAATCACTGCTACTCTCCCCAGAACCTTCGTGGCCCTGTCTCGAGATCGAGACGCTGCCGCTTCCTTCGCCCCATCAAGAGAGAGCCAACAGACCGCAGCCGTTCTCCATCTCCCAGGCGCTCCCAAGGTTGGTGCTGCTGCAGTGCTGGCTGCCAGCAGCTGCCCAGGACCCCTCTGTGGTGTGTGCAGCCAGCAGCTCTGCATGGGGAGGGTGGGCATTTGGGGTATTAAGTGCTGCTGTGTTTCCGCAGGGTACCGTGCATCTTCCAGGCCCTCTCGGTCCTGCTCCCCATTGAGCCAGCCAGGGCTCAGAGAGTACCTTGATGCTCCCCTGTCACCTACGGCCAGCAAGAGCAACATGCAAAGCAAGGAGCAGGTGGATGAGGTAGGTTTTCCCCTGGTACACAGTGGTGACTCAAATGTCATGGCCACCTGGATCTCCTGGTGCTGCTATGCCCTTGACCAGAAGGATTTCCTGCAGGACCTGCTGGTGGGAAGCAGCCAGGCACTGGAACTGGCCAGGCATGCAGAGAAGAGCCCAGAGAAGAGCCCAGCCACTGACCTCCAGGCAGCGGAGGAGCAGCCAGCAGCAGGATCACAGCAGGTATGTGTGCACACCTCTTTCGCAAGTGCATACTGAGATACTTTCACTCCAGGAGCTGCCCAGCTCAAGGGATCCCTTTGAGCTGAGTTAACACCTCGCTTCTCTTTACCTCTTCACCTCAGTATCTCCTGGACAGAATTGGAAGCAGGATGCTTTCCTGACTCTTTTGAGCTGCAAAGCCCTGTTTCCTTTGGGTTTTAGCACTCTGTCTGTCCTGTCTCGCAGCACTTTTCTCTGGGACAGATGACTATCCCTGCCTCACACTATTGCGTGCCTGCAGGTTGAGCCAGATTGTGGACAGGAAGCTGCAGACATCCAGCAGCCCTTTGTTTGGGATTTTGAGCCAATCTCATCAGCAGAGATAAGCTTCGCTGAGAGTGAGGAAAGTTTGGAGATGGTATGTGCTCATGTATCTATCTCCTCTTTCTGCCTACATGTCGTGCCATGAGGGGGGTGGGGTTTTGCAGTCCCTTCCATGAACCTCACTTTTCCATTTGCTCGGGGTATATCAAAGTGCCTGTCTGTGGACTCTGAAATGTAACTGTGGTGCTTTACACAGATAAATCTGGGCAAAGTGAGGATGGTGCAAGTGCTGAGTCGTATCCCTACAGTCCATTATCTCTGGAGCCCTCTGAGACTCTTAATGCTGACCTGATGATTTTGGAGGTACGTGCTGGGCTCTGCCTGCCCTCCCAGGGTTGGTGGCATCTGCCACATGTTGCTGGTGAAGCCAGTGCAGCAGCTGCCTGAGATGGGGTGGCTTTTAGCCTGTGGCTGCACTACTCTGCGTGGTTTCCTCCTGGGACAGAGTGCTTGAGGATCCCCTTCCTTTCCTGAAGGCAGAAGCATTAGCTTGCAATGTTGGCTCCTGCTGCTCTCACACAGCTTCTGCCTTCATCCTCTGGTTGCTTTCCCACTGCTTCTCTGTGGCCTTCACCAATCTGAAAACTCACAGATCCCACTGGAAGCTACTGTGGAGCCCAGCACGCAGCACAGCAAGGCCAGCTCCAACGTCTGCACTGAGGCAGCAGCATCACCCTGGAGTGTGTGCCCTACCAGGGATGAGACAGAGCTGGTATGTGCACAGCCCTGCCCTCTCCTGAGCACTGTGCAGGAATGGTGCCCTTGTGTCTCTGGGAAGTACCTGCAGGGAGGCTCAGGAACACTGGGGGAGGAGGAGCCTGGGGGGAATTTCTCTCTGGCATTCCCAGTCACAGGATTATGTCCTGGGGTTAAAACCTTGCTTTGTTTGGGTGCGGAGCCCACATCAGCCCTGGTGCTGGATGTTCAGGAGAGGCTGGTATATTGGAGACAGTTTAGAGAAAGGCCAAAAAAATGACCTGGGGACTGAGAGCGTGCCAGAGCGTGAGCAAGTCCAGGAGTTGAGCTTTAATGAAGCAAACTTTTAATTCATGCCTGGTGGGGAAAAGAAATCAGCCAGTGAGACCCTCAGGCCTTGAAGGCAAGGCTGCTGGGGCTGCAGTGGAAGAGGGAAGCAAGGGGCAGCAGCCAGCATGTGAGGGGAGGTTGGTGAGGTCCCAGCAGGTTCCCCCACAGGGTGACTGGTCCCCAGCTGGCAGCTCCGGTGTACTGCCAGCTCCACACCTGTTCCCTTGCCCAGACCTTCTCCCCTTCAAAGCATCCAGCTTTACCTCGCTTCTTCCACTGCCCAGGCTGCAGGCTGCCAGGACTTACCCCGCTTCTTTTGCTCCACACCTCCCTGCACCACTGCAGACCCACGCTCTGCCACCATCTTCACCAAGGAGAACATCGAGCAGGTGAGTCCCAGCAGAGAAGGGGGCATTTGGGACTGCTCATGGAGAGGAGAACTCTCAGGAGGTTGAAACCTAACATGGGCAAAAAGCAGTGCTGGGTGATGGGCGGTTCAGCATAGGTGCTGCGGGAAGAGGCTGCCACCTATGGGACACCCTAAAGGAAAAAGAAAATTCCCAGGCAGGGGGTTTCATGCTGCTGGTGGGGATGATTTGGGGTGCCCCGTGCTGACCCCATTCTGCTCCCTGAAGCAGTTCCAGCTCTTCTCCCTGAATGTTGCCACGGTGACCGCGATGCTGATAAAGAAGGATCCCCCCTTGGAGGTGGCACTGACACAGGCGCTGAGAGCCAGTCAGCAGCAGTTCAGCAACCAGCTGGTCAAGGAGCTGGAAGACTTCATCCAGAAGTATGATGCAGCGCACCTCAGGCACTGAGCAGGAGCAGAGGGGCTGCACTGGCAGAGCCTGGGGCTGTAGGGATGTGGCCTCTCTTGGAGATGAGGGAGGGTGGGGGAAGGGGATCTTAGTTGGGATCTGCTGTGTGCAGGCAGGTAGCTGGGGACTGTGGGCAGGGGACAAGGCGTATGTAAGCCTGTATTTCCAGAGGCATAGGTGGTTTAATTGGAGGGTGAAGGGAGAGCACAGCAGCTGATGGAGAGGGGCCATTCTATCTCCTTATTCTATTCCTGATTTTCTTAAACATTGTTTTAAAACTTTGGGTTTGTTCATGTTTACAAAAATAAACGAGTTAGTTATTGCAGCCCTGGTATAGCCTTTGCGCTGCTGTTGCTCTGTTCCTTGCCTGCTGAGGCCAGTGTGCACAGGGAGAGGTCTCACAGTCACACCCCTGCCCAGTCCTTCCCTGGGGCCCCTCAGCTCCCATCCAGCACACTTCTCCAGCAGCACGGTTAACACTGCTGCAAACCCAGACAGGAGAGAAACAGGCCAGGCACGGTCAGCTCTCCTGTATTCAGGTGGAGCACTGTCTATCATGGCAGCAGAGCTGCCCTGCTGGTCACCCCCCTGCAGTGACGGAGCACGGACACACATGGGGCAGCATCAGCACTTGTCCTTCAAGATGTCCCTGCAGGTGAGAGATTCTCACCTGGCATCTGGATATGACCCTGGTGGCCAGATCACTCCTGTCCAATCTGGGCAGGAGTCCCTGCAGAAGGGGCCAGAGCAGTGCCTGCCCTTGTCCTAAGTCCTCGGCTGCTCTCCTCAGCACAGAGCTGCTCGCTGAGGCTTTGGGCTTGTCTGAGACAGCAGTCAGAGGCCACGCTCCAGTGCAGGCTGCCGCCATGCCGCCCGCGTCGCGGAATCCTGACTTCTCCTCAGGATCGCAGCGTGGGGGCGAGGCAATTTCTGGAAACGTCTCGTCCTCTGCGCATGCGCAGTAACGGCCAACGACGTGCGGCCGCCTCGCGCGCGTCATTGCTGCGGTTACGGCAGCTGCGCTCCGCTCCTCGTAGTGCAAGCAGCTGCTTGCACGGCGCACCGAGCTCCGTGTCGTAGTGTCCCCGTCGCCTCTTTCCGTCCATCGGAGCGTCTCGATAGCCGCTTGCCACGCAGCTTTATCCTCGCTGCCTGCCCTCACCGGGGCGTCGGAGCTCTCCGTTCGCAGCCCGGCTTGCCGAGCTCCAGGGGCGGCCCCACCTCGGGGACAGCTCCGCATCAACCGGTGCGAATCCCACCCCAGTCCTTCTGCGCACTCGGCGTTCTTGCTCGCAGCCCGCTCATCCCGGCCCCGGCCCCGGCCCCGGCCCCGGCCCCGGCCCCGGCCCCGGCCCTCTGCCCCCGATGGATGACCGACGCCGTTCCCAGGCGCGCAACTGGCCCTGCAGGCACAGGCTGAGCTGCGCAGGGAGTCTGGGGAGCGCTGCGTGCTGTGAGGGACAGGGTCTGCACCGCCTTCCTTCGCTGTTGGTGGTGCTGCACTGTGCTTCAGGGGGCCCAAGTGCTCAGGGATCAGCTGAGCAGGGACAGCTGCTGATAACCCACACCTCTTTCTTTGCAGCTGAGTGCTCCAAAAGAGCTAAGGAGCTCTTCCCTGTAGAGACCAAGGCTAGAACAGCTCCTTGGCAAGATGTACTCACAGTTATGCAGGAGTGAGCCCCAAACCTTTCCCTGGGAGGTAGGTGGGGCTGCAGTTGGGGCTGGGAGTGTGCATGGACACCCATTGCTCCCTCACTGGATGGATCAAGTTGTCACTTGTGGTGATTTGCTTTGTCAGACTGATCCCTGGCAGCCCAGGCCTTTCCCTGGCCCTGCTGACTTTCACCAGCATGATGAGAATGGGAGATGGGCCGCCCAGAACTATGGTGTGCTGCCACCTCCCTGGAACCACAGAGAGGACCAGCAAAGCCATGAGGTAATGCTTGTCAGGGACTTGGACGCAGTGAGGAGAGGTGGGCTGGGGAGGTATAGGCAGAGAGCAAAAGGGGGCATGGGTGCTTTAGTGGCCTGTGATGAGGATGGCAAACAGTGCTGTTTCCCTGAGCTGTGCTGGCAGCAATGGCAGTGCTCCTCTGCCCTCATGCCAGCTGCTGTGTCTCCTTACTTGCTCACGATGTAAATCACTGCTACTCTCCCCAGAACCTTCGTGGCCCTGTCTCGAGATCGAGACGCTGCCGCTTCCTTCGCCCCATCAAGAGAGAGCCAACAGACCGCAGCCGTTCTCCATCTCCCAGGCGCTCCCAAGGTTGGTGCTGCTGCAGTGCTGGCTGCCAGCAGCTGCCCAGGACCCCTCTGTGGTGTGTGCAGCCAGCAGCTCTGCATGGGGAGGGTGGGCATTTGGGGTATTAAGTGCTGCTGTGTTTCCGCAGGGTACCGTGCATCTTCCAGGCCCTCTCGGTCCTGCTCCCCATTGAGCCAGCCAGGGCTCAGAGAGTACCTTGATGCTCCCCTGTCACCTACGGCCAGCAAGAGCAACATGCAAAGCAAGGAGCAGGTGGATGAGGTAGGTTTTCCCCTGGTACACAGTGGTGACTCAAATGTCATGGCCACCTGGATCTCCTGGTGCTGCTATGCCCTTGACCAGAAGGATTTCCTGCAGGACCTGCTGGTGGGAAGCAGCCAGGCACTGGAACTGGCCAGGCATGCAGAGAAGAGCCCAGAGAAGAGCCCAGCCACTGACCTCCAGGCAGCGGAGGAGCAGCCAGCAGCAGGATCACAGCAGGTATGTGTGCACACCTCTTTCGCAAGTGCATACTGAGATACTTTCACTCCAGGAGCTGCCCAGCTCAAGGGATCCCTTTGAGCTGAGTTAACACCTCGCTTCTCTTTACCTCTTCACCTCAGTATCTCCTGGACAGAATTGGAAGCAGGATGCTTTCCTGACTCTTTTGAGCTGCAAAGCCCTGTTTCCTTTGGGTTTTAGCACTCTGTCTGTCCTGTCTCGCAGCACTTTTCTCTGGGACAGATGACTATCCCTGCCTCACACTATTGCGTGCCTGCAGGTTGAGCCAGATTGTGGACAGGAAGCTGCAGACATCCAGCAGCCCTTTGTTTGGGATTTTGAGCCAATCTCATCAGCAGAGATAAGCTTCGCTGAGAGTGAGGAAAGTTTGGAGATGGTATGTGCTCATGTATCTATCTCCTCTTTCTGCCTACATGTCGTGCCATGAGGGGGGTGGGGTTTTGCAGTCCCTTCCATGAACCTCACTTTTCCATTTGCTCGGGGTATATCAAAGTGCCTGTCTGTGGGCTCTGAAATGTAACTGTGGTGCTTTACACAGATAAATCTGGGCAAAGTGAGGATGGTGCAAGTGCTGAGTCGTATCCCTACACTCCATTATCTCTGGAGCCCTCTGAGACTCTTAATGCTGACCTGATGATTTTGGAGGTACGTGCTGGGCTCTGCCTGCCCTCCCAGGGTTGGTGGCATCTGCCACATGTTGCTGGTGAAGCCAGTGCAGCAGCTGCCTGAGATGGGGTGGCTTTTAGCCTGTGGCTGCACTACTCTGCGTGGTTTCCTCCTGGGACAGAGTGCTTGAGGATCCCCTTCCTTTCCTGAAGGCAGAAGCATTAGCTTGCAATGTTGGCTCCTGCTGCTCTCACACAGCTTCTGCCTTCATCCCCTGGTTGCTTTCCCACTGCTTCTCTGTGGCCTTCACCAATCTGAAAACTCACAGATCCCACTGGAAGCTACTGTGGAGCCCAGCACGCAGCACAGCAAGGCCAGCTCCAACGTCTGCACTGAGGCAGCAGCATCACCCTGGAGTGTGTGCCCTACCAGGGATGAGACAGAGCTGGTATGTGCACAGCCCTGCCCTCTCCTGAGCACTGTGCAGGAATGGTGCCCTTGTGTCTCTGGGAAGTACCTGCAGGGAGGCTCAGGAACACTGGGGGAGGAGGAGCCTGGGGGGAGTTTCTCTCTGGCATTCCCAGTCACAGGATTATGTCCTGGGGTTAAAACCTTGCTTTGTTTGGGTGCGGAGCCCACATCAGCCCTGGTGCTGGATGTTCAGGAGAGGCTGGTATATTGGAGACAGTTTAGAGAAAGGCCAAAAAAATGACCTGGGGACTGAGAGCGTGCCAGAGCGTGAGCAAGTCCAGGAGTTGAGCTTTAATGAAGCAAACATTTAATTCATGCCTGGTGGGGAAAAGAAATCAGCCAGTGAGACCCTCAGGACTTGAAGGCAAGGCTGCTGGGGCTGCAGTGGAAGAGGGAAGCAAGGGGCAGCAGCCAGCATGTGAGGGGAGGTTGGTGAGGTCCCAGCAGGTTCCCCCACAGGGTGACTGGTCCCCAGCTGGCAGCTCCGGTGTACTGCCAGCTCCACACCTGTTCCCTTGCCCAGACCTTCTCCCCTTCAAAGCATCCAGCTTTACCTCGCTTCTTCCACTGCCCAGGCTGCAGGCTGCCAGGACTTACCCCGCTTCTTTTGCTCCACACCTCCCTGCACCACTGCAGACCCACGCTCTGCCACCATCTTCACCAAGGAGAACATCGAGCAGGTGAGTCCCAGCAGAGAAGGGGGCATTTGGGACTGCTCATGGAGAGGAGAACTCTCAGGAGGTTGAAACCTAACATGGGCAAAAAGCAGTGCTGGGTGATGGGCGGTTCAGCATAGGTGCTGCGGGAAGAGGCTGCCACCTATGGGACACCCTAAAGGAAAAAGAAAATTCCCAGGCAGGGGGTTTCATGCTGCTGGTGGGGATGATTTGGGGTGCCCCGTGCTGACCCCATTCTGCTCCCTGAAGCAGTTCCAGCTCTTCTCCCTGAATGTTGCCACGGTGACCGCGATGCTGATAAAGAAGGATCCCCCCTTGGAGGTGGCACTGACACAGGCGCTGAGAGCCAGTCAGCAGCAGTTCAGCAACCAGCTGGTCAAGGAGCTGGAAGACTTCATCCAGAAGTATGATGCAGCGCACCTCAGGCACTGAGCAGGAGCAGAGGGGCTGCACTGGCAGAGCCTGGGGCTGTAGGGATGTGGCCTCTCTTGGAGATGGGGGAGGGTGGGGGAAGGGGATCTTAGTTGGGATCTGCTGTGTGCAGGCAGGTAGCTGGGGACTGTGGGCAGGGGACAAGCCGTATGTAAGCCTGTATTTCCAGAGGCATAGGTGGTTTAATTGGAGGGTGAAGGGAGAGCACAGCAGCTGATGGAGAGCGGCCATTCTATGTCCTTATTCTATTCCTGATTTTCTTAAACATTGTTCTAAAACTTTGGGTTTGTTCTTGTTTACAAAAATAAACGAGTTAGTTATTGCAGCCCTGGTATAGCCTTTGCGCTGCTGTTGCTCTGTTCCTGGCCTCCTGAGGCCAGTGTGCACAGGGAGAGGTCTCACAGTCACACCCCTGCCCAGTCCTTCCCTGGGGCCCCTCAGCTCCCATCCAGCACACTTCTCCAGCAGCACGGTTAACACTGCTGCAAACCCAGACAGGAGAGAAACAGGCCAGGCACGGTCAGCTCTCCTGTATTCAGGTTTCAGCAGAGCTTTATTGGTGGAGCACTGTCTATCATGGCAGCAGAGCTGCCCTGCTGGTCACCCCCCTGCAGTGACGGGGCACGGACACACATGGGGCAGCATCAGCACTTGTCCTTCAAGATGTCCCTGCAGGTGAGAGATTCTCACCTGGCATCTGGATATGACCCTGGTGGCCAGATCACTCCTGTCCAATCTGGGCAGGAGTCCCTGCAGAAGGGGCCAGAGCAGTGCCTGCCCTTGTCCTAAGTCCTCGGCTGCTCTCCTCAGCACAGAGCTGCTCGCTGAGGCTTTGGGCTTGTCTGAGACAGCAGTCAGAGGCCACGCTCCAGTGCAGGCTGCCGCCATGCCGCCCGCGTCGCGGAATCCTGACTTCTCCTCAGGATCGCAGCGTGGGGGCGAGGCAATTTCTGGAAACGTCTCGTCCTCTGCGCATGCGCAGTAACGGCCAACGACGTGCGGCCGCCTCGCGCGCGTCATTGCTGCGGTTACGGCAGCTGCGCTCCGCTCCTCGTAGTGCAAGCAGCTGCTTGCACGGCGCACCGAGCTCCGTGTCGTAGTGTCCCCGTCGCCTCTTTCCGTCCATCGGAGCGTCTCGATAGCCGCTTGCCACGCAGCTTTATCCTCGCTGCCTGCCCTCACCGGGGCGTCGGAGCTCTCCGTTCGCAGCCCGGCTTGCCGAGCTCCAGGGGCGGCCCCACCTCGGGGACAGCTCCGCATCAACCGGTGCGAATCCCACCCCAGTCCTTCTGCGCACTCGGCGTTCTTGCTCGCAGCCCGCTCATCCCGGCCCCGGCCCCGGCCCCGGCCCCGGCCCCGGCCCCGGCCCTCTGCCCCCGATGGATGACCGACGCCGTTCCCAGGCGCGCAACTGGCCCTGCAGGCACAGGCTGAGCTGCGCAGGGAGTCTGGGGAGCGCTGCGTCCTGTGAGGGACAGGGTCTGCACCACCTTCCTTCGCTGTTGGTGGTGCTGCACTGTGCTTCAGGGGGCCCAAGTGCTCAGGGATCAGCTGAGCAGGGACAGCTGCTGATAACCCACACCTCTTTCTTTGCAGCTGAGTGCTCCAAAAGAGCTAAGGAGCTCTTCCCTGTAGAGACCAAGGCTAGAACAGCTCCTTGGCAAGATGTACTCACAGTTATGCAGGAGTGAGCCCCAAACCTTTCCCTGGGAGGTAGGTGGGGCTGCAGTTGGGGCTGGGAGTGTGCATGGACACCCATTGCTCCCTCACTGGATGGATCAAGTTGTCACTTGTGGTGATTTGCTTTGTCAGACTGATCCCTGGCAGCCCAGGCCTTTCCCTGGCCCTGCTGACTTTCACCAGCATGATGAGAATGGGAGATGGGCCGCCCAGAACTATGGTGTGCTGCCACCTCCCTGGAACCACAGAGAGGACCAGCAAAGCCATGAGGTAATGCTTGTCAGGGACTTGGACTCAGTGAGGAGAGGTGGGCTGGGGAGGTATAGGCAGAGAGCAAAAGGGGGCATGGGTGCTTTAGTGGCCTGTGATGAGGATGGCAAACAGTGCTGTTTCCCTGAGCTGTGCTGGCAGCAATGGCAGTGCTCCTCTGCCCTCATGCCAGCTGCTGTGTCTCCTTACTTGCTCACGATGTAAATCACTGCTACTCTCCCCAGAACCTTCGTGGCCCTGTCTCGAGATCGAGACGCTGCCGCTTCCTTCGCCCCATCAAGAGAGAGCCAACAGACCGCAGCCGTTCTCCATCTCCCAGGCGCTCCCAAGGTTGGTGCTGCTGCAGTGCTGGCTGCCAGCAGCTGCCCAGGGCCCCTCTGTGGTGTGTGCAGCCAGCAGCTCTGCATGGGGAGGGTGGGCATTTGGGGTATTAAGTGCTGCTGTGTTTCCGCAGGGTACCGTGCATCTTCCAGGCCCTCTCGGTCCTGCTCCCCATTGAGCCAGCCAGGGCTCAGAGAGTACCTTGATGCTCCCCTGTCACCTACGGCCAGCAAGAGCAACATGCAAAGCAAGGAGCAGGTGGATGAGGTAGGTTTTCCCCTGGTACACAGTGGTGACTCAAATGTCACGGCCACCTGGATCTCCTGGTGCTGATATGCCCTTGACCTGAAGGATTTCCTGCAGGACCTGCTGGTGGGAAGCAGCCAGGCACTGGAACTGGCCAGGCATGCAGAGAAGAGCCCAGAGAAGAGCCCAGCCACTGACCTCCAGGCAGCGGAGGAGCAGCCAGCAGCAGGATCACAGCAGGTATGTGTGCACACCTCTTTCGCAAGTGCATACTGAGATACTTTCACTCCAGGAGCTGCCCAGCTCAAGGGATCCCTTTGAGCTGAGTTAACACCTCGCTTCTCTTTACCTCTTCACCTCAGTATCTCCTGGACAGAATTGGAAGCAGGATGCTTTCCTGACTCTTTTGAGCTGCAAAGCCCTGTTTCCTTTGGGTTTTAGCACTCTGTCTGTCCTGTCTCGCAGCACTTTTCTCTGGGACAGATGACTATCCCTGCCTCACACTATTGCGTGCCTGCAGGTTGAGCCAGATTGTGGACAGGAAGCTGCAGACATCCAGCAGCCCTTTGTTTGGGATTTTGAGCCAATCTCATCAGCCAACCTCACTCATGAGAGTGAGGAAAGTTTGGAGATGGTATGTGCTCATGTATCTATCTCCTCTTTCTGCCTACATGTCGTGCCATGAGGGGGGTGGGGTTTTGCAGTCCCTTCCATGAACCTCACTTTTCCATTTGCTCGGGGTATATCAAAGTGCCTGTCTGTGGACTCTGAAATGTAACTGTGGTGCTTTACACAGATAAATCTGGGCAAAGTGAGGATGGTGCAAGTGCTGAGTCGTATCCCTACAGTCCATTATCTCTGGAGCCCTCTGAGACTCTTAATGCTGACCTGATGATTTTGGAGGTACGTGCTGGGCTCTGCCTGCCCTCCCAGGGTTGGTGGCATCTGCCACATGTTGCTGGTGAAGCCAGTGCAGCAGCTGCCTGAGATGGGGTGGCTTTTAGCCTGTGGCTGCACTACTCTGCGTGGTTTCCTCCTGGGACAGAGTGCTTGAGGATCCCCTTCCTTTCCTGAAGGCAGAAGCATTAGCTTGCAATGTTGGCTCCTGCTGCTCTCACACAGCTTCTGCCTTCATCCTCTGGTTGCTTTCCCACTGCTTCTCTGTGGCCTTCACCAATCTGAAAACTCACAGATCCCACTGGAAGCTACTGTGGAGCCCAGCACGCAGCACAGCAAGGCCAGCTCCAACGTCTGCACTGAGGCAGCAGCATCACCCTGGAGTGTGTGCCCTACCAGGGATGAGACAGAGCTGGTATGTGCACAGCCCTGCCCTCTCCTGAGCACTGTGCAGGAATGGTGCCCTTGTGTCTCTGGGAAGTACCTGCAGGGAGGCTCAGGAACACTGGGGGAGGAGGAGCCTGGGGGGAATTTCTCTCTGGCATTCCCAGTCACAGGATTATGTCCTGGGGTTAAAACCTTGCTTTGTTTGGGTGCGGAGCCCACATCAGCCCTGGTGCTGGATGTTCAGGAGAGGCTGGTATATTGGAGACAGTTTAGAGAAAGGCCAAAAAAATGACCTGGGGACTGAGAGCGTGCCAGAGCGTGAACAAGTCCAGGAGTTGAGCTTTAATGAAGCAAACTTTTAATTCATGCCTGGTGGGGAAAAGAAATCAGCCAGTGAGACCCTCAGGCCTTGAAGGCAAGGCTGCTGGGGCTGCAGTGGAAGAGGGAAGCAAGGGGCAGCAGCCAGCATGTGAGGGGAGGTTGGTGAGGTCCCAGCAGGTTCCCCCACAGGGTGACTGGTCCCCAGCTGGCAGCTCCGGTGTACTGCCAGCTCCACACCTGTTCCCTTGCCCAGACCTTCTCCCCTTCAAAGCATCCAGCTTTACCTCGCTTCTTCCACTGCCCAGGCTGCAGGCTGCCAGGACTTACCCCGCTTCTTTTGCTCCACACCTCCCTGCACCACTGCAGACCCACGCTCTGCCACCATCTTCACCAAGGAGAACATCGAGCAGGTGAGTCCCAGCAGAGAAGGGGGCATTTGGGACTGCTCATGGAGAGGAGAACTCTCAGGAGGTTGAAACCTAACATGGGCAAAAAGCAGTGCTGGGTGATGGGCGGTTCAGCATAGGTGCTGCGGGAAGAGGCTGCCACCTATGGGACACCCTAAAGGAAAAAGAAAATTCCCAGGCAGGGGGTTTCATGCTGCTGGTGGGGATGATTTGGGGTGCCCCGTGCTGACCCCATTCTGCTCCCTGAAGCAGTTCCAGCTCTTCTCCCTGAATGTTGCCACGGTGACCGCGATGCTGATAAAGAAGGATCCCCCCTTGGAGGTGGCACTGACACTGGCGCTGAGAGCCAGTCAGCAGCAGTTCAGCAACCAGCTGGTCAAGGAGCTGGAAGACTTCATCCAGAAGTATGATACAGCGCACCTCAGGCACTGAGCAGGAGCAGAGGGGCTGCACTGGCAGAGCCTGGGGCTGTAGGGATGTGGCCTCTCTTGGAGATGAGGGAGGGTGGGGGAAGGGGATCTTAGTTGGGATCTGCTGTGTGCAGGCAGGTAGCTGGGGACTGTGGGCAGGGGACAAGCCGTATGTAAGCCTGTATTTCCAGAGGCATAGGTGGTTTAATTGGAGGGTGAAGGGAGAGCACAGCAGCTGATGGAGAGGGGCCATTCTATCTCCTTATTCTATTCCTGATTTTCTTAAACATTGTTTTAAAACTTTGGGTTTGTTCATGTTTACAAAAATAAACGAGTTAGTTATTGCAGCCCTGGTATAGCCTTTGCGCTGCTGTTGCTCTGTTCCTGGCCTGCTGAGGCCAGTGTGCACAGGGAGAGGTCTCACAGTCACACCCCTGCCCAGTCCTTCCCTGGGGCCCCTCAGCTCCCATCCAGCACACTTCTCCAGCAGCACGGTTAACACTGCTGCAAACCCAGACAGGAGAGAAACAGGCCAGGCACGGTCAGCTCTCCTGTATTCAGGTTTCAGCTGAGCTTTATTGGTGGAGCACTGTCTATCATGGCAGCAGAGCTGCCCTGCTGGTCACCCCCCTGCAGTGACGGGGCACGGACACACATGGGGCAGCATCAGCACTTGTCCTTCAAGATGTCCCTGCAGGTGAGAGATTCTCACCTGGCATCTGGATATGACCCTGGTGGCCAGATCACTCCTGTCCAATCTGGGCAGGAGTCCCTGCAGAAGGGGCCAGAGCAGTGCCTGCCCTTGTCCTAAGTCCTCGGCTGCTCTCCTCAGCACAGAGCTGCTCGCTGAGGCTTTGGGCTTGTCTGAGACAGCAGTCAGAGGCCACGCTCCAGTGCAGGCTGCCGCCATGCCGCCCGCGTCGCGGAATACTGACTTCTCCTCAGGATCGCAGCGTGGGGGCGAGGCAATTTCTGGAAACGTCTCGTCCTCTGCGCATGCGCAGTAACGGCCAACGACGTGCGGCCGCCTCGCGCGCGTCATTGCTGCGGTTACGGCAGCTGCGCTCCGCTCCTCGTAGTGCAAGCAGCTGCTTGCACGGCGCACCGAGCTCCGTGTCGTAGTGTCCCCGTCGCCTCTTTCCGTCCATCGGAGCGTCTCGATAGCCGCTTGCCACGCAGCTTTATCCTCGCTGCCTGCCCTCACCGGGGCGTCGGAGCTCTCCGTTCGCAGCCCGGCTTGCCGAGCTCCAGGGGCGGCCCCACCTCGGGGACAGCTCCGCATCAACCGGTGCGAATCCCACCCCAGTCCTTCTGCGCACTCGGCGTTCTTGCTCGCAGCCCGCTCATCCCGGCCCCGGCCCCGGCCCCGGCCCCGGCCCCGGCCCTCTGCCCCCGATGGATGACCGACGCCGTTCCCAGGCGCGCAACTGGCCCTGCAGGCACAGGCTGAGCTGCGCAGGGAGTCTGGGGAGCGCTGCGTGCTGTGAGGGACAGGGTCTGCACCGCCTTCCTTCGCTGTTGGTGGTGCTGCACTGTGCTTCAGGGGGCCCAAGTGCTCAGGGATCAGCTGAGCAGGGACAGCTGCTGATAACCCACACCTCTTTCTTTGCAGCTGAGTGCTCCAAAAGAGCTAAGGAGCTCTTCCCTGTAGAGACCAAGGCTAGAACAGCTCCTTGGCAAGATGTACTCACAGTTATGCAGGAGTGAGCCCCAAACCTTTCCCTGGGAGGTAGGTGGGGCTGCAGTTGGGGCTGGGAGTGTGCATGGACACCCATTGCTCCCTCACTGGATGGATCAAGTTGTCACTTGTGGTGATTTGCTTTGTCAGACTGATCCCTGGCAGCCCAGGCCTTTCCCTGGCCCTGCTGACTTTCACCAGCATGATGAGAATGGGAGATGGGCCGCCCAGAACTATGGTGTGCTGCCACCTCCCTGGAACCACAGAGAGGACCAGCAAAGCCATGAGGTAATGCTTGTCAGGGACTCGGGAGGAGAGGTGGGCTGGGGAGGAACAGTGGTGTGATGAGGGTGGCTGACAGGGTCCTGTTTCCCTGACCTGTGCTGCTAGTGGAGGCAGATGAGGAAGGCTGCTGTTATGGATGCTCCGGATCACTGAGTGCCGAGCCTGCCTTGTATCCATGCACACACTGTGGCACATAGAGAAGGTCTCAGTGGGAAGAAAGAGCGCTTTCTCGCTCGCTTCTGGGTACATGCTGTGTTGCCTTTCTGTCTTTTGAGACAATAAGGGCTGGAGAGCACTGCCACCTGGAGCAGCCAATGTTTTTTGCACCCCAACTGTAGCAGTTCTTGCTTCTGCCTTATCCCCCTGCCCTTCTTTCCTCAGCCACTGGGGTTTGTCCTTTTAGAATCCTGTTCCACTGCTCCAAGAGCTGCAGTTTCAGTCTTTGCTGCTTGTTTTTTCTCTTTTGCTTTTTTTTTTCTTTTTTGAGAGCAGCTCCTGGCAGGATGCTCAGGGTGCTTGCCTGCCCTGGCTGCCCCGGCAGCCTGCTTGTCCCCAGGTTGGTGGTGTCGGGTCAGAGCCAGCCCTGCTTGCCTTGGTGGTATCCTGTGCAATGAGCACTGAACCCACTGTGGGGAGAGGTCACCAGTGCATTCCCAGTCCTGGTATCTCTACAGAGTTCAGCCCCTGCAGAGAGCTGGGACTGTGTCTGACTCTGGGGCAGCGTGAGCAGCTTGTCTGTGAGCCGACACAATAGGAACAATAGTGGGGTGCTGCTGCCAGGCACTGTGACCTGTGCAGTGTGCCCCGGGCATTGGAAGCATCGCAGTGAGCAGGTGCAGATCTGGGATGGGTGGGGAGACACAGGAGCAGACGTGTGCAGTGTGAGGGAACAGCAGCAGCACTGCGGGGGACCTTGTCCCCTCCAGGGATGGGGAGAGGGTCTGCACCGCCTTTGCTGAGTGCTGCAGCACGCAGTGTGCTTCAGGGGGCCCAAGTGCTCGGGGCTCAGCAGAGCAAGGACAGCTGTGGGTGGCACCCCTGGGAAACTGAACCCAAAGAGATGGTAATGCCCGTCCTGCAGGATGTGCTCACCCATACCTCTTTCTTTGCAGCTGAATGAATACTCACTGAGGACCTCCTTCGTGCAGGGATCAGGGCTGGAACAATACTTTGGCGACCTGTCACACTTCGATGGGAGGGGGCTCCAAGCCTTTCCCTGGGAGGTAGGTGGGGCTGCAGTTAGGACTGGGAGCACAGGAGCTCTGTGGGACTTGTCTCTGGGGCAGTGGGTGTGGGTACCCTCTACTCCATCCCTTGGGATGCTGAGAAGCTGGGAGAGCACCTCTGTGGTACAGGAGGGAACTGGAAAGGCTGGGAGCTGTGTGTGACTTCAGATGGGAGGGTTTGGGGCTCCCCATCCCTGCCTGGCATGCTGGTGGTGGAGAGGGAGGCTGCAGCAGCGGGGAGGAGGATGCATCCTGCTTTCCTCTCCTTGTGTCCTCTCTGCAGCCCTATCCGAATCAGGCTGGGCTACCATGTTCCTATGCCCCTGGCCCCTGGGATGCCTACGGTGATGCTCTGTGGGAGCACGAGCGCTGGAGAGCCAGAGGAAGAAGGCATCCGGTAAGAGATCGGGGTGAGCAGCTGTGCAGTGTGGAGTGGGCAGAGCTGTTGGGGTTCTCCTCCAAATTTGGGTTGGCCAAAGGGTGGGAAGAGGAGAGCTGGGGAGAGCTCAGGAGGCAGGGGAACCCAGAGCAAATCCAGCATCCCCATGAAAGCCTGCAGGATGCATGGCTGCTCCGAATGAGCTGTTGTCACTTGTGGTGATTTGCTTTGTCAGACTGATCCCTGGCAGCCCAGGCCTTTCCCTGGCCCTGCTGACTTACACCAGCATGATGAGAATGGGAGATGGGCCGCCCAGAACTATGGTGTGCTGCCACCTCCCTGGAACCACAGAGAGGACCAGCAAAGCCATGAGGTAATGCTTGTCAGGGACTTGGACTCAGTGAGGAGAGGTGGGCTGGGGAGGTATAGGCAGAGAGCAAAAGGGGGCATGGGTGCTTTAGTGGCCTGTGATGAGGATGGCAAACAGTGCTGTTTCCCTGAGCTGTGCTGGCAGCAATGGCAGTGCTCCTCTGCCCTCATGCCAGCTGCTGTGTCTCCTTACTTGCTCACGATGTAAATCACTGCTACTCTCCCCAGAACCTTCGTGGCCCTGTCTCGAGATCGAGACGCTGCCGCTTCCTTCGCCCCATCAAGAGAGAGCCAACAGACCGCAGCCGTTCTCCATCTCCCAGGCGCTCCCAAGGTTGGTGCTGCTGCAGTGCTGGCTGCCAGCAGCTGCCCAGGACCCCTCTGTGGTGTGTGCAGCCAGCAGCTCTGCATGGGGAGGGTGGGCATTTGGGGTATTAAGTGCTGCTGTGTTTCCGCAGGGTACCGTGCATCTTCCAGGCCCTCTCGGTCCTGCTCCCCATTGAGCCAGCCAGGGCTCAGAGAGTACCTTGATGCTCCCCTGTCACCTACGGCCAGCAAGAGCAACATGCAAAGCAAGGAGCAGGTGGATGAGGTAGGTTTTCCCCTGGTACACAGTGGTGACTCAAATGTCATGGCCACCTGGATCTCCTGGTGCTGCTATGCCCTTGACCAGAAGGATTTCCTGCAGGACCTGCTGGTGGGAAGCAGCCAGGCACTGGAACTGGCCAGGCATGCAGAGAAGAGCCCAGAGAAGAGCCCAGCCACTGACCTCCAGGCAGCGGAGGAGCAGCCAGCAGCAGGATCACAGCAGGTATGTGTGCACACCTCTTTCGCAAGTGCATACTGAGATACTTTCACTCCAGGAGCTGCCCAGCTCAAGGGATCCCTTTGAGCTGAGTTAACACCTCGCTTCTCTTTACCTCTTCACCTCAGTATCTCCTGGACAGAATTGGAAGCAGGATGCTTTCCTGACTCTTTTGAGCTGCAAAGCCCTGTTTCCTTTGGGTTTTAGCACTCTGTCTGTCCTGTCTCGCAGCACTTTTCTCTGGGACAGATGACTATCCCTGCCTCACACTATTGCGTGCCTGCAGGTTGAGCCAGATTGTGGACAGGAAGCTGCAGACATCCAGCAGCCCTTTGTTTGGGATTTTGAGCCAATCTCATCAGCCAACCTCACTCATGAGAGTGAGGAAAGTTTGGAGATGGTATGTGCTCATGTATCTATCTCCTCTTTCTGCCTACATGTCGTGCCATGAGGGGGGTGGGGTTTTGCAGTCCCTTCCATGAACCTCACTTTTCCATTTGCTCGGGGTATATCAAAGTGCCTGTCTGTGGACTCTGAAATGTAACTGTGGTGCTTTACACAGATAAATCTGGGCAAAGTGAGGATGGTGCAAGTGCTGAGTCGTATCCCTACAGTCCATTATCTCTGGAGCCCTCTGAGACTCTTAATGCTGACCTGATGATTTTGGAGGTACGTGCTGGGCTCTGCCTGCCCTCCCAGGGTTGGTGGCATCTGCCACATGTTGCTGGTGAAGCCAGTGCAGCAGCTGCCTGAGATGGGGTGGCTTTTAGCCTGTGGCTGCACTACTCTGCGTGGTTTCCTCCTGGGACAGAGTGCTTGAGGATCCCCTTCCTTTCCTGAAGGCAGAAGCATTAGCTTGCAATGTTGGCTCCTGCTGCTCTCACACAGCTTCTGCCTTCATCCCCTGGTTGCTTTCCCACTGCTTCTCTGTGGCCTTCACCAATCTGAAAACTCACAGATCCCACTGGAAGCTACTGTGGAGCCCAGCACGCAGCACAGCAAGGCCAGCTCCAACGTCTGCACTGAGGCAGCAGCATCACCCTGGAGTGTGTGCCCTACCAGGGATGAGACAGAGCTGGTATGTGCACAGCCCTGCCCTCTCCTGAGCACTGTGCAGGAATGGTGCCCTTGTGTCTCTGGGAAGTACCTGCAGGGAGGCTCAGGAACACTGGGGGAGGAGGAGCCTGGGGGGAGTTTCTCTCTGGCATTCCCAGTCACAGGATTATGTCCTGGGGTTAAAACCTTGCTTTGTTTGGGTGCGGAGCCCACATCAGCCCTGGTGCTGGATGTTCAGGAGAGGCTGGTATATTGGAGACAGTTTAGAGAAAGGCCAAAAAAATGACCTGGGGACTGAGAGCGTGCCAGAGCGTGAGCAAGTCCAGGAGTTGAGCTTTAATGAAGCAAACATTTAATTCATGCCTGGTGGGGAAAAGAAATCAGCCAGTGAGACCCTCAGGCCTTGAAGGCAAGGCTGCTGGGGCTGCAGTGGAAGAGGGAAGCAAGGGGCAGCAGCCAGCATGTGAGGGGAGGTTGGTGAGGTCCCAGCAGGTTCCCCCACAGGGTGACTGGTCCCCAGCTGGCAGCTCCGGTGTACTGCCAGCTCCACACCTGTTCCCTTGCCCAGACCTTCTCCCCTTCAAAGCATCCAGCTTTACCTCGCTTCTTCCACTGCCCAGGCTGCAGGCTGCCAGGACTTACCCCGCTTCTTTTGCTCCACACCTCCCTGCACCACTGCAGACCCACGCTCTGCCACCATCTTCACCAAGGAGAACATCGAGCAGGTGAGTCCCAGCAGAGAAGGGGGCATTTGGGACTGCTCATGGAGAGGAGAACTCTCAGGAGGTTGAAACCTAACATGGGCAAAAAGCAGTGCTGGGTGATGGGCGGTTCAGCATAGGTGCTGCGGGAAGAGGCTGCCACCTATGGGACACCCTAAAGGAAAAAGAAAATTCCCAGGCAGGGGGTTTCATGCTGCTGGTGGGGATGATTTGGGGTGCCCCGTGCTGACCCCATTCTGCTCCCTGAAGCAGTTCCAGCTCTTCTCCCTGAATGTTGCCACGGTGACCGCGATGCTGATAAAGAAGGATCCCCCCTTGGAGGTGGCACTGACACAGGCGCTGAGAGCCAGTCAGCAGCAGTTCAGCAACCAGCTGGTCAAGGAGCTGGAAGACTTCATCCAGAAGTATGATGCAGCGCACCTCAGGCACTGAGCAGGAGCAGAGGGGCTGCACTGGCAGAGCCTGGGGCTGTAGGGATGTGGCCTCTCTTGGAGATGGGGGAGGGTGGGGGAAGGGGATCTTAGTTGGGATCTGCTGTGTGCAGGCAGGTAGCTGGGGACTGTGGGCAGGGGACAAGCCGTATGTAAGCCTGTATTTCCAGAGGCATAGGTGGTTTAATTGGAGGGTGAAGGGAGAGCACAGCAGCTGATGGAGAGGGGCCATTCTATCTCCTTATTCTATTCCTGATTTTCTTAAACATTGTTTTAAAACTTTGGGTTTGTTCATGTTTACAAAAATAAACGAGTTAGTTATTGCAGCCCTGGTATAGCCTTTGCGCTGCTGTTGCTCTGTTCCTGGCCTGCTGAGGCCAGTGTGCACAGGGAGAGGTCTCACAGTCACACCCCTGCCCAGTCCTTCCCTGGGGCCCCTCAGCTCCCATCCAGCACACTTCTCCAGCAGCACGGTTAACACTGCTGCAAACCCCGACAGGAGAGAAACAGGCCAGGCACGGTCAGCTCTCCTGTATTCAGGTTTCAGCTGAGCTTTATTGGTGGAGCACTGTCTATCATGGCAGCAGAGCTGCCCTGCTGGTCACCCCCCTGCAGTGACGGGGCACGGACACACATGGGGCAGCATCAGCACTTGTCCTTCAAGATGTCCCTGCAGGTGAGAGATTCTCACCTGGCATCTGGATATGACCCTGGTGGCCAGATCACTCCTGTCCAATCTGGGCAGGAGTCCCTGCAGAAGGGGCCAGAGCAGTGCCTGCCCTTGTCCTAAGTCCTCGGCTGCTCTCCTCAGCACAGAGCTGCTCGCTGAGGCTTTGGGCTTGTCTGAGACAGCAGTCAGAGGCCACGCTCCAGTGCAGGCTGCCGCCATGCCGCCCGCGTCGCGGAATCCTGACTTCTCCTCAGGATCGCAGCGTGGGGGCGAGGCAATTTCTGGAAACGTCTCGTCCTCTGCGCATGCGCAGTAACGGCCAACGACGTGCGGCCGCCTCGCGCGCGTCATTGCTGCGGTTACGGCAGCTGCGCTCCGCTCCTCGTAGTGCAAGCAGCTGCTTGCACGGCGCACCGAGCTCCGTGTCGTAGTGTCCCCGTCGCCTCTTTCCGTCCATCGGAGCGTCTCGATAGCCGCTTGCCACGCAGCTTTATCCTCGCTGCCTGCCCTCACCGGGACGTCGGAGCTCTCCGTTCGCAGCCCGGCTTGCCGAGCTCCAGGGGCGGCCCCACCTCGGGGACAGCTCCGCATCAACCGGTGCGAATCCCACCCCAGTCCTTCTGCGCACTCGGCGTTCTTGCTCGCAGCCCGCTCATCCCGGCCCCGGCCCCGGCCCCGGCCCCGGCCCCGGCCCTCTGCCCCCGATGGATGACCGACGCCGTTCCCAGGCGCGCAACTGGCCCTGCAGGCACAGGCTGAGCTGCGCAGGGAGTCTGGGGAGCGCTGCGTGCTGTGAGGGACAGGGTCTGCACCGCCTTCCTTCGCTGTTGGTGGTGCTGCACTGTGCTTCAGGGGGCCCAAGTGCTCAGGGATCAGCTGAGCAGGGACAGCTGCTGATAACCCACACCTCTTTCTTTGCAGCTGAGTGCTCCAAAAGAGCTAAGGAGCTCTTCCCTGTAGAGACCAAGGCTAGAACAGCTCCTTGGCAAGATGTACTCACAGTTATGCAGGAGTGAGCCCCAAACCTTTCCCTGGGAGGTAGGTGGGGCTGCAGTTGGGGCTGGGAGTGTGCATGGACACCCATTGCTCCATCACTGGATGGATCAAGTTGTCACTTGTGGTGATTTGCTTTGTCAGACTGATCCCTGGCAGCCCAGGCCTTTCCCTGGCCCTGCTGACTTTCACCAGCATGATGAGAATGGGAGATGGGCCGCCCAGAACTATGGTGTGCTGCCACCTCCCTGGAACCACAGAGAGGACCAGCAAAGCCATGAGGTAATGCTTGTCAGGGACTCGGGAGGAGAGGTGGGCTGGGGAGGAACAGTGGTGTGATGAGGGTGGCTGACAGGGTCCTGTTTCCCTGACCTGTGCTGCTAGTGGAGGCAGATGAGGAAGGCTGCTGTTATGGATGCTCCGGATCACTGAGTGCCGAGCCTGCCTTGTATCCATGCACACACTGTGGCACATAGAGAAGGTCTCAGTGGGAAGAAAGAGCGCTTTCTCGCTCGCTTCTGGGTACATGCTGTGTTGCCTTTCTGTCTTTTGAGACAATAAGGGCTGGAGAGCACTGCCACCTGGAGCAGCCAATGTTTTTTGCACCCCAACTGTAGCAGTTCTTGCTTCTGCCTTATCCCCCTGCCCTTCTTTCCTCAGCCACTGGGGTTTGTCCTTTTAGAATCCTGTTCCACTGCTCCAAGAGCTGCAGTTTCAGTCTTTGCTGCTTGTTTTTTCTCTTTTGCTTTTTTTTTTCTTTTTTGAGAGCAGCTCCTGGCAGGATGCTCAGGGTGCTTGCCTGCCCTGGCTGCCCCGGCAGCCTGCTTGTCCCCAGGTTGGTGGTGTCGGGTCAGAGCCAGCCCTGCTTGCCTTGGTGGTATCCTGTGCAATGAGCACTGAACCCACTGTGGGGAGAGGTCACCAGTGCATTCCCAGTCCTGGTATCTCTACAGAGTTCAGCCCCTGCAGAGAGCTGGGACTGTGTCTGACTCTGGGGCAGCGTGAGCAGCTTGTCTGTGAGCCGACACAATAGGAACAATAGTGGGGTGCTGCTGCCAGGCACTGTGACCTGTGCAGTGTGCCCCGGGCATTGGAAGCATCGCAGTGAGCAGGTGCAGATCTGGGATGGGTGGGGAGACACAGGAGCAGACGTGTGCAGTGTGAGGGAACAGCAGCAGCACTGCGGGGGACCTTGTCCCCTCCAGGGATGGGGAGAGGGTCTGCACCGCCTTTGCTGAGTGCTGCAGCACGCAGTGTGCTTCAGGGGGCCCAAGTGCTCGGGGCTCAGCTGAGCAAGGACAGCTGTGGGTGGCACCCCTGGGAAACTGAACCCAAAGAGATGGTAATGCCCGTCCTGCAGGATGTGCTCACCCATACCTCTTTCTTTGCAGCTGAATGAATACTCACTGAGGACCTCCTTCGTGCAGGGATCAGGGCTGGAACAATACTTTGGCGACCTGTCACACTTCGATGGGAGGGGGCTCCAAGCCTTTCCCTGGGAGGTAGGTGGGGCTGCAGTTAGGACTGGGAGCACAGGAGCTCTGTGGGACTTGTCTCTGGGGCAGTGGGTGTGGGTACCCTCTACTCCATCCCTTGGGATGCTGAGAAGCTGGGAGAGCACCTCTGTGGTACAGGAGGGAACTGGAAAGGCTGGGAGCTGTGTGTGACTTCAGATGGGAGGGTTTGGGGCTCCCCATCCCTGCCTGGCATGCTGGTGGTGGAGAGGGAGGCTGCAGCAGCGGGGAGGAGGATGCATCCTGCTTTCCTCTCCTTGTGTCCTCTCTGCAGCCCTATCCGAATCAGGCTGGGCTACCATGTTCCTATGCCCCTGGCCCCTGGGATGCCTACGGTGATGCTCTGTGGGAGCACGAGCGCTGGAGAGCCAGAGGAAGAAGGCATCCGGTAAGAGATCGGGGTGAGCAGCTGTGCAGTGTGGAGTGGGCAGAGCTGTTGGGGTTCTCCTCCAAATTTGGGTTGGCCAAAGGGTGGGAAGAGGAGAGCTGGGGAGAGCTCAGGAGGCAGGGGAACCCAGAGCAAATCCAGCATCCCCATGAAAGCCTGCAGGATGCATGGCTGCTCCGAATGAGCTGTTGTCACTTGTGGTGATTTGCTTTGTCAGACTGATCCCTGGCAGCCCAGGCCTTTCCCTGGCCCTGCTGACTTACACCAGCATGATGAGAATGGGAGATGGGCTGCCCAGAACTATGGTGTGCTGCCACCTCCCTGGAACCACAGAGAGGACCAGCAAAGCCATGAGGTAATGCTTGTCAGGGACTTGGACTCAGTGAGGAGAGGTGGGCTGGGGAGGTATAGGCAGAGAGCAAAAGGGGGCATGGGTGCTTTAGTGGCCTGTGATGAGGATGGCAAACAGTGCTGTTTCCCTGAGCTGTGCTGGCAGCAATGGCAGTGCTCCTCTGCCCTCATGCCAGCTGCTGTGTCTCCTTACTTGCTCACGATGTAAATCACTGCTACTCTCCCCAGAACCTTCGTGGCCCTGTCTCGAGATCGAGACGCTGCCGCTTCCTTCGCCCCATCAAGAGAGAGCCAACAGACCGCAGCCGTTCTCCATCTCCCAGGCGCTCCCAAGGTTGGTGCTGCTGCAGTGCTGGCTGCCAGCAGCTGCCCAGGACCCCTCTGTGGTGTGTGCAGCCAGCAGCTCTGCATGGGGAGGGTGGGCATTTGGGGTATTAAGTGCTGCTGTGTTTCCGCAGGGTACCGTGCATCTTCCAGGCCCTCTCGGTCCTGCTCCCCATTGAGCCAGCCAGGGCTCAGAGAGTACCTTGATGCTCCCCTGTCACCTACGGCCAGCAAGAGCAACATGCAAAGCAAGGAGCAGGTGGATGAGGTAGGTTTTCCCCTGGTACACAGTGGTGACTCAAATGTCATGGCCACCTGGATCTCCTGGTGCTGCTATGCCCTTGACCAGAACGATTTCCTGCAGGACCTGCTGGTGGGAAGCAGCCAGGCACTGGAACTGGCCAGGCATGCAGAGAAGAGCCCAGAGAAGAGCCCAGCCACTGACCTCCAGGCAGCGGAGGAGCAGCCAGCAGCAGGATCACAGCAGGTATGTGTGCACACCTCTTTCGCAAGTGCATACTGAGATACTTTCACTCCAGGAGCTGCCCAGCTCAAGGGATCCCTTTGAGCTGAGTTAACACCTCGCTTCTCTTTACCTCTTCACCTCAGTATCTCCTGGACAGAATTGGAAGCAGGATGCTTTCCTGACTCTTTTGAGCTGCAAAGCCCTGTTTCCTTTGGGTTTTAGCACTCTGTCTGTCCTGTCTCGCAGCACTTTTCTCTGGGACAGATGACTATCCCTGCCTCACACTATTGCGTGCCTGCAGGTTGAGCCAGATTGTGGACAGGAAGCTGCAGACATCCAGCAGCCCTTTGTTTGGGATTTTGAGCCAATCTCATCAGCCAACCTCACTCATGAGAGTGAGGAAAGTTTGGAGATGGTATGTGCTCATGTATCTATCTCCTCTTTCTGCCTACATGTCGTGCCATGAGGGGGGTGGGGTTTTGCAGTCCCTTCCATGAACCTCACTTTTCCATTTGCTCGGGGTATATCAAAGTGCCTGTCTGTGGACTCTGAAATGTAACTGTGGTGCTTTACACAGATAAATCTGGGCAAAGTGAGGATGGTGCAAGTGCTGAGTCGTATCCCTACAGTCCATTATCTCTGGAGCCCTCTGAGACTCTTAATGCTGACCTGATGATTTTGGAGGTACGTGCTGGGCTCTGCCTGCCCTCCCAGGGTTGGTGGCATCTGCCACATGTTGCTGGTGAAGCCAGTGCAGCAGCTGCCTGAGATGGGGTGGCTTTTAGCCTGTGGCTGCACTACTCTGCGTGGTTTCCTCCTGGGACAGAGTGCTTGAGGATCCCCTTCCTTTCCTGAAGGCAGAAGCATTAGCTTGCAATGTTGGCTCCTGCTGCTCTCACACAGCTTCTGCCTTCATCCCCTGGTTGCTTTCCCACTGCTTCTCTGTGGCCTTCACCAATCTGAAAACTCACAGATCCCACTGGAAGCTACTGTGGAGCCCAGCACGCAGCACAGCAAGGCCAGCTCCAACGTCTGCACTGAGGCAGCAGCATCACCCTGGAGTGTGTGCCCTACCAGGGATGAGACAGAGCTGGTATGTGCACAGCCCTGCCCTCTCCTGAGCACTGTGCAGGAATGGTGCCCTTGTGTCTCTGGGAAGTACCTGCAGGGAGGCTCAGGAACACTGGGGGAGGAGGAGCCTGGGGGGAGTTTCTCTCTGGCATTCCCAGTCACAGGATTATGTCCTGGGGTTAAAACCTTGCTTTGTTTGGGTGCGGAGCCCACATCAGCCCTGGTGCTGGATGTTCAGGAGAGGCTGGTATATTGGAGACAGTTTAGAGAAAGGCCAAAAAAATGACCTGGGGACTGAGAGCGTGCCAGAGCGTGAGCAAGTCCAGGAGTTGAGCTTTAATGAAGCAAACATTTAATTCATGCCTGGTGGGGAAAAGAAATCAGCCAGTGAGACCCTCAGGCCTTGAAGGCAAGGCTGCTGGGGCTGCAGTGGAAGAGGGAAGCAAGGGGCAGCAGCCAGCATGTGAGGGGAGGTTGGTGAGGTCCCAGCAGGTTCCCCCACAGGGTGACTGGTCCCCAGCTGGCAGCTCCGGTGTACTGCCAGCTCCACACCTGTTCCCTTGCCCAGACCTTCTCCCCTTCAAAGCATCCAGCTTTACCTCGCTTCTTCCACTGCCCAGGCTGCAGGCTGCCAGGACTTACCCCGCTTCTTTTGCTCCACACCTCCCTGCACCACTGCAGACCCACGCTCTGCCACCATCTTCACCAAGGAGAACATCGAGCAGGTGAGTCCCAGCAGAGAAGGGGGCATTTGGGACTGCTCATGGAGAGGAGAACTCTCAGGAGGTTGAAACCTAACATGGGCAAAAAGCAGTGCTGGGTGATGGGCGGTTCAGCATAGGTGCTGCGGGAAGAGGCTGCCACCTATGGGACACCCTAAAGGAAAAAGAAAATTCCCAGGCAGGGGGTTTCATGCTGCTGGTGGGGATGATTTGGGGTGCCCCGTGCTGACCCCATTCTGCTCCCTGAAGCAGTTCCAGCTCTTCTCCCTGAATGTTGCCACGGTGACCGCGATGCTGATAAAGAAGGATCCCCCCTTGGAGGTGGCACTGACACAGGCGCTGAGAGCCAGTCAGCAGCAGTTCAGCAACCAGCTGGTCAAGGAGCTGGAAGACTTCATCCAGAAGTATGATGCAGCGCACCTCAGGCACTGAGCAGGAGCAGAGGGGCTGCACTGGCAGAGCCTGGGGCTGTAGGGATGTGGCCTCTCTTGGAGATGGGGGAGGGTGGGGGAAGGGGATCTTAGTTGGGATCTGCTGTGTGCAGGCAGGTAGCTGGGGACTGTGGGCAGGGGACAAGCCGTATGTAAGCCTGTATTTCCAGAGGCATAGGTGGTTTAATTGGAGGGTGAAGGGAGAGCACAGCAGCTGATGGAGAGGGGCCATTCTATCTCCTTATTCTATTCCTGATTTTCTTAAACATTGTTTTAAAACTTTGGGTTTGTTCATGTTTACAAAAATAAACGAGTTAGTTATTGCAGCCCTGGTATAGCCTTTGCGCTGCTGTTGCTCTGTTCCTGGCCTGCTGAGGCCAGTGTGCACAGGGAGAGGTCTCACAGTCACACCCCTGCCCAGTCCTTCCCTGGGGCCCCTCAGCTCCCATCCAGCACACTTCTCCAGCAGCACGGTTAACACTGCTGCAAACCCAGACAGGAGAGAAACAGGCCAGGCACGGTCAGCTCTCCTGTATTCAGGTTTCAGCAGAGCTTTATTGGTGGAGCACTGTCTATCATGGCAGCAGAGCTGCCCTGCTGGTCACCCCCCTGCAGTGACGGGGCACGGACACACATGGGGCAGCATCAGCACTTGTCCTTCAAGATGTCCCTGCAGGTGAGAGATTCTCACCTGGCATCTGGATATGACCCTGGTGGCCAGATCACTCCTGTCCAATCTGGGCAGGAGTCCCTGCAGAAGGGGCCAGAGCAGTGCCTGCCCTTGTCCTAAGTCCTCGGCTGCTCTCCTCAGCACAGAGCTGCTCGCTGAGGCTTTGGGCTTGTCTGAGACAGCAGTCAGAGGCTCCGTGTCGTAGTGTCCCCGTCGCCTCTTTCCGTCCATCGGAGCGTCTCGATAGCCGCTTGCCACGCAGCTTTATCCTCGCTGCCTGCCCTCACCGGGGCGTCGGAGCTCTCCGTTCGCAGCCCGGCTTGCCGAGCTCCAGGGGCGGCCCCACCTCGGGGACAGCTCCGCATCAACCGGTGCGAATCCCACCCCAGTCCTTCTGCGCACTCGGCGTTCTTGCTCGCAGCCCGCTCATCCCGGCCCCGGCCCCGGCCCCGGCCCCGGCCCTCTGCCCCCGATGGATGACCGACGCCGTTCCCAGGCGCGCAACTGGCCCTGCAGGCACAGGCTGAGCTGCGCAGGGAGTCTGGGGAGCGCTGCGTCCTGTGAGGGACAGGGTCTGCACCGCCTTCCTTCGCTGTTGGTGGTGCTGCACTGTGCTTCAGGGGGCCCAAGTGCTCAGGGATCAGCTGAGCAGGGACAGCTGCTGATAACCCACACCTCTTTCTTTGCAGCTGAGTGCTCCAAAAGAGCTAAGGAGCTCTTCCCTGTAGAGACCAAGGCTAGAACAGCTCCTTGGTAAGATGTACTCACAGTTATGCAGGAGTGAGCCCCAAACCTTTCCCTGGGAGGTAGGTGGGGCTGCAGTTGGGGCTGGGAGTGTGCATGGACACCCATTGCTCCCTCACTGGATAGATCAAGTTGTCACTTGTGGTGATTTGCTTTGTCAGACTGATCCCTGGCAGCCCAGGCCTTTCCCTGGCCCTGCTGACTTTCACCAGCATGATGAGAATGGGAGATGGGCCGCCCAGAACTATGGTGTGCTGCCACCTCCCTGGAACCACAGAGAGGACCAGCAAAGCCATGAGGTAATGCTTGTCAGGGACTCGGGAGGAGAGGTGGGCTGGGGAGGAACAGTGGTGTGATGAGGGTGGCTGACAGGGTCCTGTTTCCCTGACCTGTGCTGCTAGTGGAGGCAGATGAGGAAGGCTGCTGTTATGGATGCTCCGGATCACTGAGTGCCGAGCCTGCCTTGTATCCATGCACACACTGTGGCACATAGAGAAGGTCTCAGTGGGAAGAAAGAGCGCTTTCTCGCTCGCTTCTGGGTACATGCTGTGTTGCCTTTCTGTCTTTTGAGACAATAAGGGCTGGAGAGCACTGCCACCTGGAGCAGCCAATGTTTTTTGCACCCCAACTGTAGCAGTTCTTGCTTCTGCCTTATCCCCCTGCCCTTCTTTCCTCAGCCACTGGGGTTTGTCCTTTTAGAATCCTGTTCCACTGCTCCAAGAGCTGCAGTTTCAGTCTTTGCTGCTTGTTTTTTCTCTTTTGCTTTTTTTTTTCTTTTTTGAGAGCAGCTCCTGGCAGGATGCTCAGGGTGCTTGCCTGCCCTGGCTGCCCCGGCAGCCTGCTTGTCCCCAGGTTGGTGGTGTCGGGTCAGAGCCAGCCCTGCTTGCCTTGGTGGTATCCTGTGCAATGAGCACTGAACCCACTGTGGGGAGAGGTCACCAGTGCATTCCCAGTCCTGGTATCTCTACAGAGTTCAGCCCCTGCAGAGAGCTGGGACTGTGTCTGACTCTGGGGCAGCGTGAGCAGCTTGTCTGTGAGCCGACACAATAGGAACAATAGTGGGGTGCTGCTGCCAGGCACTGTGACCTGTGCAGTGTGCCCCGGGCATTGGAAGCATCGCAGTGAGCAGGTGCAGATCTGGGATGGGTGGGGAGACACAGGAGCAGACGTGTGCAGTGTGAGGGAACAGCAGCAGCACTGCGGGGGACCTTGTCCCCTCCAGGGATGGGGAGAGGGTCTGCACCGCCTTTGCTGAGTGCTGCAGCACGCAGTGTGCTTCAGGGGGCCCAAGTGCTCGGGGCTCAGCAGAGCAAGGACAGCTGTGGGTGGCACCCCTGGGAAACTGAACCCAAAGAGATGGTAATGCCCGTCCTGCAGGATGTGCTCACCCATACCTCTTTCTTTGCAGCTGAATGAATACTCACTGAGGACCTCCTTCGTGCAGGGATCAGGGCTGGAACAATACTTTGGCGACCTGTCACACTTCGATGGGAGGGGGCTCCAAGCCTTTCCCTGGGAGGTAGGTGGGGCTGCAGTTAGGACTGGGAGCACAGGAGCTCTGTGGGACTTGTCTCTGGGGCAGTGGGTGTGGGTACCCTCTACTCCATCCCTTGGGATGCTGAGAAGCTGGGAGAGCACCTCTGTGGTACAGGAGGGAACTGGAAAGGCTGGGAGCTGTGTGTGACTTCAGATGGGAGGGTTTGGGGCTCCCCATCCCTGCCTGGCATGCTGGTGGTGGAGAGGGAGGCTGCAGCAGCGGGGAGGAGGATGCATCCTGCTTTCCTCTCCTTGTGTCCTCTCTGCAGCCCTATCCGAATCAGGCTGGGCTACCATGTTCCTATGCCCCTGGCCCCTGGGATGCCTACGGTGATGCTCTGTGGGAGCACGAGCGCTGGAGAGCCAGAGGAAGAAGGCATCCGGTAAGAGATCGGGGTGAGCAGCTGTGCAGTGTGGAGTGGGCAGAGCTGTTGGGGTTCTCCTCCAAATTTGGGTTGGCCAAAGGGTGGGAAGAGGAGAGCTGGGGAGAGCTCAGGAGGCAGGGGAACCCAGAGCAAATCCAGCATCCCCATGAAAGCCTGCAGGATGCATGGCTGCTCCGAATGAGCTGTTGTCACTTGTGGTGATTTGCTTTGTCAGACTGATCCCTGGCAGCCCAGGCCTTTCCCTGGCCCTGCTGACTTACACCAGCACGATGAGAATGGGAGATGGGCCGCCCAGAACTATGGTGTGCTGCCACCTCCCTGGAACCACAGAGAGGACCAGCAAAGCCATGAGGTAATGCTTGTCAGGGACTTGGACTCAGTGAGGAGAGGTGGGCTGGGGAGGTATAGGCAGAGAGCAAAAGGGGGCATGGGTGCTTTAGTGGCCTGTGATGAGGATGGCAAACAGTGCTGTTTCCCTGAGCTGTGCTGGCAGCAATGGCAGTGCTCCTCTGCCCTCATGCCAGCTGCTGTGTCTCCTTACTTGCTCACGATGTAAATCACTGCTACTCTCCCCAGAACCTTCGTGGCCCTGTCTCGAGATCGAGACGCTGCCGCTTCCTTCACCCCATCAAGAGAGAGCCAACAGACCGCAGCCGTTCTCCATCTCCCAGGCGCTCCCAAGGTTGGTGCTGCTGCAGTGCTGGCTGCCAGCAGCTGCCCAGGACCCCTCTGTGGTGTGTGCAGCCAGCAGCTCTGCATGGGGAGGGTGGGCATTTGGGGTATTAAGTGCTGCTGTGTTTCCGCAGGGTACCGTGCATCTTCCAGGCCCTCTCGGTCCTGCTCCCCATTGAGCCAGCCAGGGCTCAGAGAGTACCTTGATGCTCCCCTGTCACCTACGGCCAGCAAGAGCAACATGCAAAGCAAGGAGCAGGTGGATGAGGTAGGTTTTCCCCTGGTACACAGTGGTGACTCAAATGTCATGGCCACCTGGATCTCCTGGTGCTGCTATGCCCTTGACCAGAAGGATTTCCTGCAGGACCTGCTGGTGGGAAGCAGCCAGGCACTGGAACTGGCCAGGCATGCAGAGAAGAGCCCAGAGAAGAGCCCAGCCACTGACCTCCAGGCAGCGGAGGAGCAGCCAGCAGCAGGATCACAGCAGGTATGTGTGCACACCTCTTTCGCAAGTGCATACTGAGATACTTTCACTCCAGGAGCTGCCCAGCTCAAGGGATCCCTTTGAGCTGAGTTAACACCTCGCTTCTCTTTACCTCTTCACCTCAGTATCTCCTGGACAGAATTGGAAGCAGGATGCTTTCCTGACACTTTTGAGCTGCAAAGCCCTGTTTCCTTTGGGTTTTAGCACTCTGTCTGTCCTGTCTCGCAGCACTTTTCTCTGGGACAGATGACTATCCCTGCCTCACACTATTGCGTGCCTGCAGGTTGAGCCAGATTGTGGACAGGAAGCTGCAGACATCCAGCAGCCCTTTGTTTGGGATTTTGAGCCAATCTCATCAGCCAACCTCACTCATGAGAGTGAGGAAAGTTTGGAGATGGTATGTGCTCATGTATCTATCTCCTCTTTCTGCCTACATGTCGTGCCATGAGGGGGGTGGGGTTTTGCAGTCCCTTCCATGAACCTCACTTTTCCATTTGCTCGGGGTATATCAAAGTGCCTGTCTGTGGACTCTGAAATGTAACTGTGGTGCTTTACACAGATAAATCTGGGCAAAGTGAGGATGGTGCAAGTGCTGAGTCGTATCCCTACAGTCCATTATCTCTGGAGCCCTCTGAGACTCTTAATGCTGACCTGATGATTTTGGAGGTACGTGCTGGGCTCTGCCTGCCCTCCCAGGGTTGGTGGCATCTGCCACATGTTGCTGGTGAAGCCAGTGCAGCAGCTGCCTGAGATGGGGTGACTTTTAGCCTGTGGCTGCACTACTCTGCGTGGTTTCCTCCTGGGACAGAGTGCTTGAGGATCCCCTTCCTTTCCTGAAGGCAGAAGCATTAGCTTGCAATGTTGGCTCCTGCTGCTCTCACACAGCTTCTGCCTTCATCCCCTGGTTGCTTTCCCACTGCTTCTCTGTGGCCTTCACCAATCTGAAAACTCACAGATCCCACTGGAAGCTACTGTGGAGCCCAGCACGCAGCACAGCAAGGCCAGCTCCAACGTCTGCACTGAGGCAGCAGCATCACCCTGGAGTGTGTGCCCTACCAGGGATGAGACAGAGCTGGTATGTGCACAGCCCTGCCCTCTCCTGAGCACTGTGCAGGAATGGTGCCCTTGTGTCTCTGGGAAGTACCTGCAGGGAGGCTCAGGAACACTGGGGGAGGAGGAGCCTGGGGGGAGTTTCTCTCTGGCATTCCCAGTCACAGGATTATGTCCTGGGGTTAAAACCTTGCTTTGTTTGGGTGCGGAGCCCACATCAGCCCTGGTGCTGGATGTTCAGGAGAGGCTGGTATATTGGAGACAGTTTAGAGAAAGGCCAAAAAAATGACCTGGGGACTGAGAGCGTGCCAGAGCGTGAGCAAGTCCAGGAGTTGAGCTTTAATGAAGCAAACATTTAATTCATGCCTGGTGGGGAAAAGAAATCAGCCAGTGAGACCCTCAGGCCTTGAAGGCAAGGCTGCTGGGGCTGCAGTGGAAGAGGGAAGCAAGGGGCAGCAGCCAGCATGTGAGGGGAGGTTGGTGAGGTCCCAGCAGGTTCCCCCACAGGGTGACTGGTCCCCAGCTGGCAGCTCCGGTGTACTGCCAGCTCCACACCTGTTCCCTTGCCCAGACCTTCTCCCCTTCAAAGCATCCAGCTTTACCTCGCTTCTTCCACTGCCCAGGCTGCAGGCTGCCAGGACTTACCCCGCTTCTTTTGCTCCACACCTCCCTGCACCACTGCAGACCCACGCTCTGCCACCATCTTCACCAAGGAGAACATCGAGCAGGTGAGTCCCAGCAGAGAAGGGGGCATTTGGGACTGCTCATGGAGAGGAGAACTCTCAGGAGGTTGAAACCTAACATGGGCAAAAAGCAGTGCTGGGTGATGGGCGGTTCAGCATAGGTGCTGCGGGAAGAGGCTGCCACCTATGGGACACCCTAAAGGAAAAAGAAAATTCCCAGGCAGGGGGTTTCATGCTGCTGGTGGGGATGATTTGGGGTGCCCCGTGCTGACCCCATTCTGCTCCCTGAAGCAGTTCCAGCTCTTCTCCCTGAATGTTGCCACGGTGACCGCGATGCTGATAAAGAAGGATCCCCCCTTGGAGGTGGCACTGACACAGGCGCTGAGAGCCAGTCAGCAGCAGTTCAGCAACCAGCTGGTCAAGGAGCTGGAAGACTTCATCCAGAAGTATGATGCAGCGCACCTCAGGCACTGAGCAGGAGCAGAGGGGCTGCACTGGCAGAGCCTGGGGCTGTAGGGATGTGGCCTCTCTTGGAGATGGGGGAGGGTGGGGGAAGGGGATCTTAGTTGGGATCTGCTGTGTGCAGGCAGGTAGCTGGGGACTGTGGGCAGGGGACAAGCCGTATGTAAGCCTGTATTTCCAGAGGCATAGGTGGTTTAATTGGAGGGTGAAGGGAGAGCACAGCAGCTGATGGAGAGCGGCCATTCTATCTCCTTATTCTATTCCTGATTTTCTTAAACATTGTTTTAAAACTTTGGGTTTGTTCATGTTTACAAAAATAAACGAGTTAGTTATTGCAGCCCTGGTATAGCCTTTGCGCTGCTGTTGCTCTGTTCCTGGCCTGCTGAGGCCAGTGTGCACAGGGAGAGGTCTCACAGTCACACCCCTGCCCAGTCCTTCCCTGGGGCCCCTCAGCTCCCATCCAGCACACTTCTCCAGCAGCACGGTTAACACTGCTGCAAACCCAGACAGGAGAGAAACAGGCCAGGCACGGTCAGCTCTCCTGTATTCAGGTTTCAGCTGAGCTTTATTGGTGGAGCACTGTCTATCATGGCAGCAGAGCTGCCCTGCTGGTCACCCCCCTGCAGTGACGGGGCACGGACACACATGGGGCAGCATCAGCACTTGTCCTTCAAGATGTCCCTGCAGGTGAGAGATTCTCACCTGGCATCTGGATATGACCCTGGTGGCCAGATCACTCCTGTCCAATCTGGGCAGGAGTCCCTGCAGAAGGGGCCAGAGCAGTGCCTGCCCTTGTCCTAAGTCCTCGGCTGCTCTCCTCAGCACAGAGCTGCTCGCTGAGGCTTTGGGCTTGTCTGAGACAGCAGTCAGAGGCCACGCTCCAGTGCAGGCTGCCGCCATGCCGCCCGCGTCGCGGAATCCTGACTTCTCCTCAGGATCGCAGCGTGGGGGCGAGGCAATTTCTGGAAACGTCTCGTCCTCTGCGCATGCGCAGTAACGGCCAACGACGTGCGGCCGCCTCGCGCGCGTCATTGCTGCGGTTACGGCAGCTGCGCTCCGCTCCTCGTAGTGCAAGCAGCTGCTTGCACGGCGCACCGAGCTCCGTGTCGTAGTGTCCCCGTCGCCTCTTTCCGTCCATCGGAGCGTCTCGATAGCCGCTTGCCACGCAGCTTTATCCTCGCTGCCTGCCCTCACCGGGGCGTCGGAGCTCTCCGTTCGCAGCCCGGCTTGCCGAGCTCCAGGGGCGGCCCCACCTCGGGGACAGCTCCGCATCAACCGGTGCGAATCCCACCCCAGTCCTTCTGCGCACTCGGCGTTCTTGCTCGCAGCCCGCTCATCCCGGCCCCGGCCCCGGCCCCGGCCCCGGCCCTCTGCCCCCGATGGATGACCGACGCCGTTCCCAGGCGCGCAACTGGCCCTGCAGGCACAGGCTGAGCTGCGCAGGGAGTCTGGGGAGCGCTGCGTCCTGTGAGGGACAGGGTCTGCACCGCCTTCCTTCGCTGTTGGTGGTGCTGCACTGTGCTTCAGGGGGCCCAAGTGCTCAGGGATCAGCTGAGCAGGGACAGCTGCTGATAACCCACACCTCTTTCTTTGCAGCTGAGTGCTCCAAAAGAGCTAAGGAGCTCTTCCCTGTAGAGACCAAGGCTAGAACAGCTCCTTGGTAAGATGTACTCACAGTTATGCAGGAGTGAGCCCCAAACCTTTCCCTGGGAGGTAGGTGGGGCTGCAGTTGGGGCTGGGAGTGTGCATGGACACCCATTGCTCCCTCACTGGATAGATCAAGTTGTCACTTGTGGTGATTTGCTTTGTCAGACTGATCCCTGGCAGCCCAGGCCTTTCCCTGGCCCTGCTGACTTTCACCAGCATGATGAGAATGGGAGATGGGCCGCCCAGAACTATGGTGTGCTGCCACCTCCCTGGAACCACAGAGAGGACCAGCAAAGCCATGAGGTAATGCTTGTCAGGGACTCGGGAGGAGAGGTGGGCTGGGGAGGAACAGTGGTGTGATGAGGGTGGCTGACAGGGTCCTGTTTCCCTGACCTGTGCTGCTAGTGGAGGCAGATGAGGAAGGCTGCTGTTATGGATGCTCCGGATCACTGAGTGCCGAGCCTGCCTTGTATCCATGCACACACTGTGGCACATAGAGAAGGTCTCAGTGGGAAGAAAGAGCGCTTTCTCGCTCGCTTCTGGGTACATGCTGTGTTGCCTTTCTGTCTTTTGAGACAATAAGGGCTGGAGAGCACTGCCACCTGGAGCAGCCAATGTTTTTTGCACCCCAACTGTAGCAGTTCTTGCTTCTGCCTTATCCCCCTGCCCTTCTTTCCTCAGCCACTGGGGTTTGTCCTTTTAGAATCCTGTTCCACTGCTCCAAGAGCTGCAGTTTCAGTCTTTGCTGCTTGTTTTTTCTCTTTTGCTTTTTTTTTTCTTTTTTGAGAGCAGCTCCTGGCAGGATGCTCAGGGTGCTTGCCTGCCCTGGCTGCCCCGGCAGCCTGCTTGTCCCCAGGTTGGTGGTGTCGGGTCAGAGCCAGCCCTGCTTGCCTTGGTGGTATCCTGTGCAATGAGCACTGAACCCACTGTGGGGAGAGGTCACCAGTGCATTCCCAGTCCTGGTATCTCTACAGAGTTCAGCCCCTGCAGAGAGCTGGGACTGTGTCTGACTCTGGGGCAGCGTGAGCAGCTTGTCTGTGAGCCGACACAATAGGAACAATAGTGGGGTGCTGCTGCCAGGCACTGTGACCTGTGCAGTGTGCCCCGGGCATTGGAAGCATCGCAGTGAGCAGGTGCAGATCTGGGATGGGTGGGGAGACACAGGAGCAGACGTGTGCAGTGTGAGGGAACAGCAGCAGCACTGCGGGGGACCTTGTCCCCTCCAGGGATGGGGAGAGGGTCTGCACCGCCTTTGCTGAGTGCTGCAGCACGCAGTGTGCTTCAGGGGGCCCAAGTGCTCGGGGCTCAGCAGAGCAAGGACAGCTGTGGGTGGCACCCCTGGGAAACTGAACCCAAAGAGATGGTAATGCCCGTCCTGCAGGATGTGCTCACCCATACCTCTTTCTTTGCAGCTGAATGAATACTCACTGAGGACCTCCTTCGTGCAGGGATCAGGGCTGGAACAATACTTTGGCGACCTGTCACACTTCGATGGGAGGGGGCTCCAAGCCTTTCCCTGGGAGGTAGGTGGGGCTGCAGTTAGGACTGGGAGCACAGGAGCTCTGTGGGACTTGTCTCTGGGGCAGTGGGTGTGGGTACCCTCTACTCCATCCCTTGGGATGCTGAGAAGCTGGGAGAGCACCTCTGTGGTACAGGAGGGAACTGGAAAGGCTGGGAGCTGTGTGTGACTTCAGATGGGAGGGTTTGGGGCTCCCCATCCCTGCCTGGCATGCTGGTGGTGGAGAGGGAGGCTGCAGCAGCGGGGAGGAGGATGCATCCTGCTTTCCTCTCCTTGTGTCCTCTCTGCAGCCCTATCCGAATCAGGCTGGGCTACCATGTTCCTATGCCCCTGGCCCCTGGGATGCCTACGGTGATGCTCTGTGGGAGCACGAGCGCTGGAGAGCCAGAGGAAGAAGGCATCCGGTAAGAGATCGGGGTGAGCAGCTGTGCAGTGTGGAGTGGGCAGAGCTGTTGGGGTTCTCCTCCAAATTTGGGTTGGCCAAAGGGTGGGAAGAGGAGAGCTGGGGAGAGCTCAGGAGGCAGGGGAACCCAGAGCAAATCCAGCATCCCCATGAAAGCCTGCAGGATGCATGGCTGCTCCGAATGAGCTGTTGTCACTTGTGGTGATTTGCTTTGTCAGACTGATCCCTGGCAGCCCAGGCCTTTCCCTGGCCCTGCTGACTTACACCAGCACGATGAGAATGGGAGATGGGCCGCCCAGAACTATGGTGTGCTGCCACCTCCCTGGAACCACAGAGAGGACCAGCAAAGCCATGAGGTAATGCTTGTCAGGGACTTGGACTCAGTGAGGAGAGGTGGGCTGGGGAGGTATAGGCAGAGAGCAAAAGGGGGCATGGGTGCTTTAGTGGCCTGTGATGAGGATGGCAAACAGTGCTGTTTCCCTGAGCTGTGCTGGCAGCAATGGCAGTGCTCCTCTGCCCTCATGCCAGCTGCTGTGTCTCCTTACTTGCTCACGATGTAAATCACTGCTACTCTCCCCAGAACCTTCGTGGCCCTGTCTCGAGATCGAGACGCTGCCGCTTCCTTCACCCCATCAAGAGAGAGCCAACAGACCGCAGCCGTTCTCCATCTCCCAGGCGCTCCCAAGGTTGGTGCTGCTGCAGTGCTGGCTGCCAGCAGCTGCCCAGGACCCCTCTGTGGTGTGTGCAGCCAGCAGCTCTGCATGGGGAGGGTGGGCATTTGGGGTATTAAGTGCTGCTGTGTTTCCGCAGGGTACCGTGCATCTTCCAGGCCCTCTCGGTCCTGCTCCCCATTGAGCCAGCCAGGGCTCAGAGAGTACCTTGATGCTCCCCTGTCACCTACGGCCAGCAAGAGCAACATGCAAAGCAAGGAGCAGGTGGATGAGGTAGGTTTTCCCCTGGTACACAGTGGTGACTCAAATGTCATGGCCACCTGGATCTCCTGGTGCTGCTATGCCCTTGACCAGAAGGATTTCCTGCAGGACCTGCTGGTGGGAAGCAGCCAGGCACTGGAACTGGCCAGGCATGCAGAGAAGAGCCCAGAGAAGAGCCCAGCCACTGACCTCCAGGCAGCGGAGGAGCAGCCAGCAGCAGGATCACAGCAGGTATGTGTGCACACCTCTTTCGCAAGTGCATACTGAGATACTTTCACTCCAGGAGCTGCCCAGCTCAAGGGATCCCTTTGAGCTGAGTTAACACCTCGCTTCTCTTTACCTCTTCACCTCAGTATCTCCTGGACAGAATTGGAAGCAGGATGCTTTCCTGACACTTTTGAGCTGCAAAGCCCTGTTTCCTTTGGGTTTTAGCACTCTGTCTGTCCTGTCTCGCAGCACTTTTCTCTGGGACAGATGACTATCCCTGCCTCACACTATTGCGTGCCTGCAGGTTGAGCCAGATTGTGGACAGGAAGCTGCAGACATCCAGCAGCCCTTTGTTTGGGATTTTGAGCCAATCTCATCAGCCAACCTCACTCATGAGAGTGAGGAAAGTTTGGAGATGGTATGTGCTCATGTATCTATCTCCTCTTTCTGCCTACATGTCGTGCCATGAGGGGGGTGGGGTTTTGCAGTCCCTTCCATGAACCTCACTTTTCCATTTGCTCGGGGTATATCAAAGTGCCTGTCTGTGGACTCTGAAATGTAACTGTGGTGCTTTACACAGATAAATCTGGGCAAAGTGAGGATGGTGCAAGTGCTGAGTCGTATCCCTACAGTCCATTATCTCTGGAGCCCTCTGAGACTCTTAATGCTGACCTGATGATTTTGGAGGTACGTGCTGGGCTCTGCCTGCCCTCCCAGGGTTGGTGGCATCTGCCACATGTTGCTGGTGAAGCCAGTGCAGCAGCTGCCTGAGATGGGGTGACTTTTAGCCTGTGGCTGCACTACTCTGCGTGGTTTCCTCCTGGGACAGAGTGCTTGAGGATCCCCTTCCTTTCCTGAAGGCAGAAGCATTAGCTTGCAATGTTGGCTCCTGCTGCTCTCACACAGCTTCTGCCTTCATCCCCTGGTTGCTTTCCCACTGCTTCTCTGTGGCCTTCACCAATCTGAAAACTCACAGATCCCACTGGAAGCTACTGTGGAGCCCAGCACGCAGCACAGCAAGGCCAGCTCCAACGTCTGCACTGAGGCAGCAGCATCACCCTGGAGTGTGTGCCCTACCAGGGATGAGACAGAGCTGGTATGTGCACAGCCCTGCCCTCTCCTGAGCACTGTGCAGGAATGGTGCCCTTGTGTCTCTGGGAAGTACCTGCAGGGAGGCTCAGGAACACTGGGGGAGGAGGAGCCTGGGGGGAGTTTCTCTCTGGCATTCCCAGTCACAGGATTATGTCCTGGGGTTAAAACCTTGCTTTGTTTGGGTGCGGAGCCCACATCAGCCCTGGTGCTGGATGTTCAGGAGAGGCTGGTATATTGGAGACAGTTTAGAGAAAGGCCAAAAAAATGACCTGGGGACTGAGAGCGTGCCAGAGCGTGAGCAAGTCCAGGAGTTGAGCTTTAATGAAGCAAACATTTAATTCATGCCTGGTGGGGAAAAGAAATCAGCCAGTGAGACCCTCAGGCCTTGAAGGCAAGGCTGCTGGGGCTGCAGTGGAAGAGGGAAGCAAGGGGCAGCAGCCAGCATGTGAGGGGAGGTTGGTGAGGTCCCAGCAGGTTCCCCCACAGGGTGACTGGTCCCCAGCTGGCAGCTCCGGTGTACTGCCAGCTCCACACCTGTTCCCTTGCCCAGACCTTCTCCCCTTCAAAGCATCCAGCTTTACCTCGCTTCTTCCACTGCCCAGGCTGCAGGCTGCCAGGACTTACCCCGCTTCTTTTGCTCCACACCTCCCTGCACCACTGCAGACCCACGCTCTGCCACCATCTTCACCAAGGAGAACATCGAGCAGGTGAGTCCCAGCAGAGAAGGGGGCATTTGGGACTGCTCATGGAGAGGAGAACTCTCAGGAGGTTGAAACCTAACATGGGCAAAAAGCAGTGCTGGGTGATGGGCGGTTCAGCATAGGTGCTGCGGGAAGAGGCTGCCACCTATGGGACACCCTAAAGGAAAAAGAAAATTCCCAGGCAGGGGGTTTCATGCTGCTGGTGGGGATGATTTGGGGTGCCCCGTGCTGACCCCATTCTGCTCCCTGAAGCAGTTCCAGCTCTTCTCCCTGAATGTTGCCACGGTGACCGCGATGCTGATAAAGAAGGATCCCCCCTTGGAGGTGGCACTGACACAGGCGCTGAGAGCCAGTCAGCAGCAGTTCAGCAACCAGCTGGTCAAGGAGCTGGAAGACTTCATCCAGAAGTATGATGCAGCGCACCTCAGGCACTGAGCAGGAGCAGAGGGGCTGCACTGGCAGAGCCTGGGGCTGTAGGGATGTGGCCTCTCTTGGAGATGGGGGAGGGTGGGGGAAGGGGATCTTAGTTGGGATCTGCTGTGTGCAGGCAGGTAGCTGGGGACTGTGGGCAGGGGACAAGCCGTATGTAAGCCTGTATTTCCAGAGGCATAGGTGGTTTAATTGGAGGGTGAAGGGAGAGCACAGCAGCTGATGGAGAGCGGCCATTCTATCTCCTTATTCTATTCCTGATTTTCTTAAACATTGTTTTAAAACTTTGGGTTTGTTCATGTTTACAAAAATAAACGAGTTAGTTATTGCAGCCCTGGTATAGCCTTTGCGCTGCTGTTGCTCTGTTCCTGGCCTGCTGAGGCCAGTGTGCACAGGGAGAGGTCTCACAGTCACACCCCTGCCCAGTCCTTCCCTGGGGCCCCTCAGCTCCCATCCAGCACACTTCTCCAGCAGCACGGTTAACACTGCTGCAAACCCAGACAGGAGAGAAACAGGCCAGGCACGGTCAGCTCTCCTGTATTCAGGTTTCAGCTGAGCTTTATTGGTGGAGCACTGTCTATCATGGCAGCAGAGCTGCCCTGCTGGTCACCCCCCTGCAGTGACGGGGCACGGACACACATGGGGCAGCATCAGCACTTGTCCTTCAAGATGTCCCTGCAGGTGAGAGATTCTCACCTGGCATCTGGATATGACCCTGGTGGCCAGATCACTCCTGTCCAATCTGGGCAGGAGTCCCTGCAGAAGGGGCCAGAGCAGTGCCTGCCCTTGTCCTAAGTCCTCGGCTGCTCTCCTCAGCACAGAGCTGCTCGCTGAGGCTTTGGGCTTGTCTGAGACAGCAGTCAGAGGCCACGCTCCAGTGCAGGCTGCCGCCATGCCGCCCGCGTCGCGGAATCCTGACTTCTCCTCAGGATCGCAGCGTGGGGGCGAGGCAATTTCTGGAAACGTCTCGTCCTCTGCGCATGCGCAGTAACGGCCAACGACGTGCGGCCGCCTCGCGCGCGTCATTGCTGCGGTTACGGCAGCTGCGCTCCGCTCCTCGTAGTGCAAGCAGCTGCTTGCACGGCGCACCGAGCTCCGTGTCGTAGTGTCCCCGTCGCCTCTTTCCGTCCATCGGAGCGTCTCGATAGCCGCTTGCCACGCAGCTTTATCCTCGCTGCCTGCCCTCACCGGGGCGTCGGAGCTCTCCGTTCGCAGCCCGGCTTGCCGAGCTCCAGGGGCGGCCCCACCTCGGGGACAGCTCCGCATCAACCGGTGCGAATCCCACCCCAGTCCTTCTGCGCACTCGGCGTTCTTGCTCGCAGCCCGCTCATCCCGGCCCCGGCCCCGGCCCCGGCCCTCTGCCCCCGATGGATGACCGACGCCGTTCCCAGGCGCGCAACTGGCCCTGCAGGCACAGGCTGAGCTGCGCAGGGAGTCTGGGGAGCGCTGTGTGCTGTGAGGGACAGGGTCTGCACCGCCTTCCTTCGCTGTTGGTGGTGCTGCACTGTGCTTCAGGGGGCCCAAGTGCTCAGGGATCAGCTGAGCAGGGACAGCTGCTGATAACCCACACCTCTTTCTTTGCAGCTGAGTGCTCCAAAAGAGCTAAGGAGCTCTTCCCTGTAGAGACCAAGGCTAGAACAGCTCCTTGGCAAGATGTACTCACAGTTATGCAGGAGTGAGCCCCAAACCTTTCCCTGGGAGGTAGGTGGGGCTGCAGTTGGGGCTGGGAGTGTGCATGGACACCCATTGCTCCCTCACTGGATGGATCAAGTTGTCACTTGTGGTGATTTGCTTTGTCAGACTGATCCCTGGCAGCCCAGGCCTTTCCCTGGCCCTGCTGACTTTCACCAGCATGATGAGAATGGGAGATGGGCCGCCCAGAACTATGGTGTGCTGCCACCTCCCTGGAACCACAGAGAGGACCAGCAAAGCCATGAGGTAATGCTTGTCAGGGACTCGGGAGGAGAGGTGGGCTGGGGAGGAACAGTGGTGTGATGAGGGTGGCTGACAGGGTCCTGTTTCCCTGACCTGTGCTGCTAGTGGAGGCAGATGAGGAAGGCTGCTGTTATGGATGCTCCGGATCACTGAGTGCCGAGCCTGCCTTGTATCCATGCACACACTGTGGCACATAGAGAAGGTCTCAGTGGGAAGAAAGAGCGCTTTCTCGCTCGCTTCTGGGTACATGCTGTGTTGCCTTTCTGTCTTTTGAGACAATAAGGGCTGGAGAGCACTGCCACCTGGAGCAGCCAATGTTTTTTGCACCCCAACTGTAGCAGTTCTTGCTTCTGCCTTATCCCCCTGCCCTTCTTTCCTCAGCCACTGGGGTTTGTCCTTTTAGAATCCTGTTCCACTGCTCCAAGAGCTGCAGTTTCAGTCTTTGCTGCTTGTTTTTTCTCTTTTGCTTTTTTTTTTCTTTTTTGAGAGCAGCTCCTGGCAGGATGCTCAGGGTGCTTGCCTGCCCTGGCTGCCCCGGCAGCCTGCTTGTCCCCAGGTTGGTGGTGTCGGGTCAGAGCCAGCCCTGCTTGCCTTGGTGGTATCCTGTGCAATGAGCACTGAACCCACTGTGGGGAGAGGTCACCAGTGCATTCCCAGTCCTGGTATCTCTACAGAATTCAGCCCCTGCAGAGAGCTGGGACTGTGTCTGACTCTGGGGCAGCGTGAGCAGCTTGTCTGTGAGCCGACACAATAGGAACAATAGTGGGGTGCTGCTGCCAGGCACTGTGACCTGTGCAGTGTGCCCCGGGCATTGGAAGCATCGCAGTGAGCAGGTGCAGATCTGGGATGGGTGGGGAGACACAGGAGCAGACGTGTGCAGTGTGAGGGAACAGCAGCAGCACTGCGGGGGACCTTGTCCCCTCCAGGGATGGGGAGAGGGTCTGCACCGCCTTTGCTGAGTGCTGCAGCACGCAGTGTGCTTCAGGGGGCCCAAGTGCTCGGGGCTCAGCAGAGCAAGGACAGCTGTGGGTGGCACCCCTGGGAAACTGAACCCAAAGAGATGGTAATGCCCGTCCTGCAGGATGTGCTCACCCATACCTCTTTCTTTGCAGCTGAATGAATACTCACTGAGGACCTCCTTCGTGCAGGGATCAGGGCTGGAACAATACTTTGGCGACCTGTCACACTTCGATGGGAGGGGGCTCCAAGCCTTTCCCTGGGAGGTAGGTGGGGCTGCAGTTAGGACTGGGAGCACAGGAGCTCTGTGGGACTTGTCTCTGGGGCAGTGGGTGTGGGTACCCTCTACTCCATCCCTTGGGATGCTGAGAAGCTGGGAGAGCACCTCTGTGGTACAGGAGGGAACTGGAAAGGCTGGGAGCTGTGTGTGACTTCAGATGGGAGGGTTTGGGGCTCCCCATCCCTGCCTGGCATGCTGGTGGTGGAGAGGGAGGCTGCAGCAGCGGGGAGGAGGATGCATCCTGCTTTCCTCTCCTTGTGTCCTCTCTGCAGCCCTATCCGAATCAGGCTGGGCTACCATGTTCCTATGCCCCTGGCCCCTGGGATGCCTACGGTGATGCTCTGTGGGAGCACGAGCGCTGGAGAGCCAGAGGAAGAAGGCATCCGGTAAGAGATCGGGGTGAGCAGCTGTGCAGTGTGGAGTGGGCAGAGCTGTTGGGGTTCTCCTCCAAATTTGGGTTGGCCAAAGGGTGGGAAGAGGAGAGCTGGGGAGAGCTCAGGAGGCAGGGGAACCCAGAGCAAATCCAGCATCCCCATGAAAGCCTGCAGGATGCATGGCTGCTCCGAATGAGCTGTTGTCACTTGTGGTGATTTGCTTTGTCAGACTGATCCCTGGCAGCCCAGGCCTTTCCCTGGCCCTGCTGACTTACACCAGCATGATGAGAATGGGAGATGGGCCGCCCAGAACTATGGTGTGCTGCCACCTCCCTGGAACCACAGAGAGGACCAGCAAAGCCATGAGGTAATGCTTGTCAGGGACTTGGACTCAGTGAGGAGAGGTGGGCTGGGGAGGTATAGGCAGAGAGCAAAAGGGGGCATGGGTGCTTTAGTGGCCTGTGATGAGGATGGCAAACAGTGCTGTTTCCCTGAGCTGTGCTGGCAGCAATGGCAGTGCTCCTCTGCCCTCATGCCAGCTGCTGTGTCTCCTTACTTGCTCACGATGTAAATCACTGCTACTCTCCCCAGAACCTTCGTGGCCCTGTCTCGAGATCGAGACGCTGCCGCTTCCTTCGCCCCATCAAGAGAGAGCCAACAGACCGCAGCCGTTCTCCATCTCCCAGGCGCTCCCAAGGTTGGTGCTGCTGCAGTGCTGGCTGCCAGCAGCTGCCCAGGACCCCTCTGTGGTGTGTGCAGCCAGCAGCTCTGCATGGGGAGGGTGGGCATTTGGGGTATTAAGTGCTGCTGTGTTTCCGCAGGGTACCGTGCATCTTCCAGGCCCTCTCGGTCCTGCTCCCCATTGAGCCAGCCAGGGCTCAGAGAGTACCTTGATGCTCCCCTGTCACCTACGGCCAGCAAGAGCAACATGCAAAGCAAGGAGCAGGTGGATGAGGTAGGTTTTCCCCTGGTACACAGTGGTGACTCAAATGTCATGGCCACCTGGATCTCCTGGTGCTGCTATGCCCTTGACCAGAAGGATTTCCTGCAGGACCTGCTGGTGGGAAGCAGCCAGGCACTGGAACTGGCCAGGCATGCAGAGAAGAGCCCAGAGAAGAGCCCAGCCACTGACCTCCAGGCAGCGGAGGAGCAGCCAGCAGCAGGATCACAGCAGGTATGTGTGCACACCTCTTTCGCAAGTGCATACTGAGATACTTTCACTCCAGGAGCTGCCCAGCTCAAGGGATCCCTTTGAGCTGAGTTAACACCTCGCTTCTCTTTACCTCTTCACCTCAGTATCTCCTGGACAGAATTGGAAGCAGGATGCTTTCCTGACTCTTTTGAGCTGCAAAGCCCTGTTTCCTTTGGGTTTTAGCACTCTGTCTGTCCTGTCTCGCAGCACTTTTCTCTGGGACAGATGACTATCCCTGCCTCACACTATTGCGTGCCTGCAGGTTGAGCCAGATTGTGGACAGGAAGCTGCAGACATCCAGCAGCCCTTTGTTTGGGATTTTGAGCCAATCTCATCAGCCAACCTCACTCATGAGAGTGAGGAAAGTTTGGAGATGGTATGTGCTCATGTATCTATCTCCTCTTTCTGCCTACATGTCGTGCCATGAGGGGGGTGGGGTTTTGCAGTCCCTTCCATGAACCTCACTTTTCCATTTGCTCGGGGTATATCAAAGTGCCTGTCTGTGGACTCTGAAATGTAACTGTGGTGCTTTACACAGATAAATCTGGGCAAAGTGAGGATGGTGCAAGTGCTGAGTCGTATCCCTACAGTCCATTATCTCTGGAGCCCTCTGAGACTCTTAATGCTGACCTGATGATTTTGGAGGTACGTGCTGGGCTCTGCCTGCCCTCCCAGGGTTGGTGGCATCTGCCACATGTTTCTGGTGAAGCCAGTGCAGCAGCTGCCTGAGATGGGGTGGCTTTTAGCCTGTGGCTGCACTACTCTGCGTGGTTTCCTCCTGGGACAGAGTGCTTGAGGATCCCCTTCCTTTCCTGAAGGCAGAAGCATTAGCTTGCAATGTTGGCTCCTGCTGCTCTCACACAGCTTCTGCCTTCATCCTCTGGTTGCTTTCCCACTGCTTCTCTGTGGCCTTCACCAATCTGAAAACTCACAGATCCCACTGGAAGCTACTGTGGAGCCCAGCACGCAGCACAGCAAGGCCAGCTCCAACGTCTGCACTGAGGCAGCAGCATCACCCTGGAGTGTGTGCCCTACCAGGGATGAGACAGAGCTGGTATGTGCACAGCCCTGCCCTCTCCTGAGCACTGTGCAGGAATGGTGCCCTTGTGTCTCTGGGAAGTACCTGCAGGGAGGCTCAGGAACACTGGGGGAGGAGGAGCCTGGGGGGAGTTTCTCTCTGGCATTCCCAGTCACAGGATTATGTCCTGGGGTTAAAACCTTGCTTTGTTTGGGTGCGGAGCCCACATCAGCCCTGGTGCTGGATGTTCAGGAGAGGCTGGTATATTGGAGACAGTTTAGAGAAAGGCCAAAAAAATGACCTGGGGACTGAGAGCGTGCCAGAGCGTGAGCAAGTCCAGGAGTTGAGCTTTAATGAAGCAAACATTTAATTCATGCCTGGTGGGGAAAAGAAATCAGCCAGTGAGACCCTCAGGCCTTGAAGGCAAGGCTGCTGGGGCTGCAGTGGAAGAGGGAAGCAAGGGGCAGCAGCCAGCATGTGAGGGGAGGTTGGTGAGGTCCCAGCAGGTTCCCCCACAGGGTGACTGGTCCCCAGCTGGCAGCTCCGGTGTACTGCCAGCTCCACACCTGTTCCCTTGCCCAGACCTTCTCCCCTTCAAAGCATCCAGCTTTACCTCGCTTCTTCCACTGCCCAGGCTGCAGGCTGCCAGGACTTACCCCGCTTCTTTTGCTCCACACCTCCCTGCACCACTGCAGACCCACGCTCTGCCACCATCTTCACCAAGGAGAACATCGAGCAGGTGAGTCCCAGCAGAGAAGGGGGCATTTGGGACTGCTCATGGAGAGGAGAACTCTCAGGAGGTTGAAACCTAACATGGGCAAAAAGCAGTGCTGGGTGATGGGCGGTTCAGCATAGGTGCTGCGGGAAGAGGCTGCCACCTATGGGACACCCTTTTTTTTTAGGAAAAAGAAAATTCCCAGGCAGGGGGTTTCATGCTGCTGGTGGGGATGATTTGGGGTGCCCCGTGCTGACCCCATTCTGCTCCCTGAAGCAGTTCCAGCTCTTCTCCCTGAATGTTGCCACGGTGACCGCGATGCTGATAAAGAAGGATCCCCCCTTGGAGGTGGCACTGACACAGGCGCTGAGAGCCAGTCAGCAGCAGTTCAGCAACCAGCTGGTCAAGGAGCTGGAAGACTTCATCCAGAAGTATGATGCAGCGCACCTCAGGCACTGAGCAGGAGCAGAGGGGCTGCACTGGCAGAGCCTGGGGCTGTAGGGATGTGGCCTCTCTTGGAGATGGGGGAGGGTGGGGGAAGGGGATCTTAGTTGGGATCTGCTGTGTGCAGGCAGGTAGCTGGGGACTGTGGGCAGGGGACAAGCCGTATGTAAGCCTGTATTTCCAGAGGCATAGGTGGTTTAATTGGAGGGTGAAGGGAGAGCACAGCAGCTGATGGAGAGCGGCCATTCTATCTCCTTATTCTATTCCTGATTTTCTTAAACATTGTTCTAAAACTTTGGGTTTGTTCTTGTTTACAAAAATAAACGAGTTAGTTATTGCAGCCCTGGTATAGCCTTTGCGCTGCTGTTGCTCTGTTCCTGGCCTCCTGAGGCCAGTGTGCACAGGGAGAGGTCTCACAGTCACACCCCTGCCCAGTCCTTCCCTGGGGCCCCTCAGCTCCCATCCAGCACACTTCTCCAGCAGCACGGTTAACACTGCTGCAAACCCAGACAGGAGAGAAACAGGCCAGGCACGGTCAGCTCTCCTGTATTCAGGTTTCAGCAGAGCTTTATTGGTGGAGCACTGTCTATCATGGCAGCAGAGCTGCCCTGCTGGTCACCCCCCTGCAGTGACGGGGCACGGACACACATGGGGCAGCATCAGCACTTGTCCTTCAAGATGTCCCTGCAGGTGAGAGATTCTCACCTGGCATCTGGATATGACCCTGGTGGCCAGATCACTCCTGTCCAATCTGGGCAGGAGTCCCTGCAGAAGGGGCCAGAGCAGTGCCTGCCCTTGTCCTAAGTCCTCGGCTGCTCTCCTCAGCACAGAGCTGCTCGCTGAGGCTTTGGGCTTGTCTGAGACAGCAGTCAGAGGCCACGCTCCAGTGCAGGCTGCCGCCATGCCGCCCGCGTCGCGGAATACTGACTTCTCCTCAGGATCGCAGCGTGGGGGCGAGGCAATTTCTGGAAACGTCTCGTCCTCTGCGCATGCGCAGTAACGGCCAACGACGTGCGGCCGCCTCGCGCGCGTCATTGCTGCGGTTACGGCAGCTGCGCTCCGCTCCTCGTAGTGCAAGCAGCTGCTTGCACGGCGCACCGAGCTCCGTGTCGTAGTGTCCCCGTCGCCTCTTTCCGTCCATCGGAGCGTCTCGATAGCCGCTTGCCACGCAGCTTTATCCTCGCTGCCTGCCCTCACCGGGGCGTCGGAGCTCTCCGTTCGCAGCCCGGCTTGCCGAGCTCCAGGGGCGGCCCCACCTCGGGGACAGCTCCGCATCAACCGGTGCGAATCCCACCCCAGTCCTTCTGCGCACTCGGCGTTCTTGCTCGCAGCCCGCTCATCCCGGCCCCGGCCCCGGCCCCGGCCCCGGCCCCGGCCCCGGCCCCGGCCCTCTGCCCCCGATGGATGACCGACGCCGTTCCCAGGCGCGCAACTGGCCCTGCAGGCACAGGCTGAGCTGCGCAGGGAGTCTGGGGAGCGCTGCGTCCTGTGAGGGACAGGGTCTGCACCACCTTCCTTCGCTGTTGGTGGTGCTGCACTGTGCTTCAGGGGGCCCAAGTGCTCAGGGATCAGCTGAGCAGGGACAGCTGCTGATAACCCACACCTCTTTCTTTGCAGCTGAGTGCTCCAAAAGAGCTAAGGAGCTCTTCCCTGTAGAGACCAAGGCTAGAACAGCTCCTTGGCAAGATGTACTCACAGTTATGCAGGAGTGAGCCCCAAACCTTTCCCTGGGAGGTAGGTGGGGCTGCAGTTGGGGCTGGGAGTGTGCATGGACACCCATTGCTCCCTCACTGGATGGATCAAGTTGTCACTTGTGGTGATTTGCTTTGTCAGACTGATCCCTGGCAGCCCAGGCCTTTCCCTGGCCCTGCTGACTTTCACCAGCATGATGAGAATGGGAGATGGGCCGCCCAGAACTATGGTGTGCTGCCACCTCCCTGGAACCACAGAGAGGACCAGCAAAGCCATGAGGTAATGCTTGTCAGGGACTCGGGAGGAGAGGTGGGCTGGGGAGGAACAGTGGTGTGATGAGGGTGGCTGACAGGGTCCTGTTTCCCTGACCTGTGCTGCTAGTGGAGGCAGATGAGGAAGGCTGCTGTTATGGATGCTCCAGATCACTGAGTGCCGAGCCTGCCTTGTATCCATGCACACACTGTGGCACATAGAGAAGGTCTCAGTGGGAAGAAAGAGCGCTTTCTCGCTCGCTTCTGGGTACATGCTGTGTTGCCTTTCTGTCTTTTGAGACAATAAGGGCTGGAGAGCACTGCCACCTGGAGCAGCCAATGTTTTTTGCACCCCAACTGTAGCAGTTCTTGCTTCTGCCTTATCCCCCTGCCCTTCTTTCCTCAGCCACTGGGGTTTGTCCTTTTAGAATCCTGTTCCACTGCTCCAAGAGCTGCAGTTTCAGTCTTTGCTGCTTGTTTTTTCTCTTTTGCTTTTTTTTTTCTTTTTTGAGAGCAGCTCCTGGCAGGATGCTCAGGGTGCTTGCCTGCCCTGGCTGCCCCGGCAGCCTGCTTGTCCCCAGGTTGGTGGTGTCGGGTCAGAGCCAGCCCTGCTTGCCTTGGTGGTATCCTGTGCAATGAGCACTGAACCCACTGTGGGGAGAGGTCACCAGTGCATTCCCAGTCCTGGTATCTCTACAGAGTTCAGCCCCTGCAGAGAGCTGGGACTGTGTCTGACTCTGGGGCAGCGTGAGCAGCTTGTCTGTGAGCCGACACAATAGGAACAATAGTGGGGTGCTGCTGCCAGGCACTGTGACCTGTGCAGTGTGCCCCGGGCATTGGAAGCATCGCAGTGAGCAGGTGCAGATCTGGGATGGGTGGGGAGACACAGGAGCAGACGTGTGCAGTGTGAGGGAACAGCAGCAGCACTGCGGGGGACCTTGTCCCCTCCAGGGATGGGGAGAGGGTCTGCACCGCCTTTGCTGAGTGCTGCAGCACGCAGTGTGCTTCAGGGGGCCCAAGTGCTCGGGGCTCAGCAGAGCAAGGACAGCTGTGGGTGGCACCCCTGGGAAACTGAACCCAAAGAGATGGTAATGCCCGTCCTGCAGGATGTGCTCACCCATACCTCTTTCTTTGCAGCTGAATGAATACTCACTGAGGACCTCCTTCGTGCAGGGATCAGGGCTGGAACAATACTTTGGCGACCTGTCACACTTCGATGGGAGGGGGCTCCAAGCCTTTCCCTGGGAGGTAGGTGGGGCTGCAGTTAGGACTGGGAGCACAGGAGCTCTGTGGGACTTGTCTCTGGGGCAGTGGGTGTGGGTACCCTCTACTCCATCCCTTGGGATGCTGAGAAGCTGGGAGAGCACCTCTGTGGTACAGGAGGGAACTGGAAAGGCTGGGAGCTGTGTGTGACTTCAGATGGGAGGGTTTGGGGCTCCCCATCCCTGCCTGGCATGCTGGTGGTGGAGAGGGAGGCTGCAGCAGCGGGGAGGAGGATGCATCCTGCTTTCCTCTCCTTGTGTCCTCTCTGCAGCCCTATCCGAATCAGGCTGGGCTACCATGTTCCTATGCCCCTGGCCCCTGGGATGCCTACGGTGATGCTCTGTGGGAGCACGAGCGCTGGAGAGCCAGAGGAAGAAGGCATCCGGTAAGAGATCGGGGTGAGCAGCTGTGCAGTGTGGAGTGGGCAGAGCTGTTGGGGTTCTCCTCCAAATTTGGGTTGGCCAAAGGGTGGGAAGAGGAGAGCTGGGGAGAGCTCAGGAGGCAGGGGAACCCAGAGCAAATCCAGCATCCCCATGAAAGCCTGCAGGATGCATGGCTGCTCCGAATGAGCTGTTGTCACTTGTGGTGATTTGCTTTGTCAGACTGATCCCTGGCAGCCCAGGCCTTTCCCTGGCCCTGCTGACTTACACCAGCATGATGAGAATGGGAGATGGGCCGCCCAGAACTATGGTGTGCTGCCACCTCCCTGGAACCACAGAGAGGACCAGCAAAGCCATGAGGTAATGCTTGTCAGGGACTTGGACTCAGTGAGGAGAGGTGGGCTGGGGAGGTATAGGCAGAGAGCAAAAGGGGGCATGGGTGCTTTAGTGGCCTGTGATGAGGATGGCAAACAGTGCTGTTTCCCTGAGCTGTGCTGGCAGCAATGGCAGTGCTCCTCTGCCCTCATGCCAGCTGCTGTGTCTCCTTACTTGCTCACGATGTAAATCACTGCTACTCTCCCCAGAACCTTCGTGGCCCTGTCTCGAGATCGAGACGCTGCCGCTTCCTTCGCCCCATCAAGAGAGAGCCAACAGACCGCAGCCGTTCTCCATCTCCCAGGCGCTCCCAAGGTTGGTGCTGCTGCAGTGCTGGCTGCCAGCAGCTGCCCAGGACCCCTCTGTGGTGTGTGCAGCCAGCAGCTCTGCATGGGGAGGGTGGGCATTTGGGGTATTAAGTGCTGCTGTGTTTCCGCAGGGTACCGTGCATCTTCCAGGCCCTCTCGGTCCTGCTCCCCATTGAGCCAGCCAGGGCTCAGAGAGTACCTTGATGCTCCCCTGTCACCTACGGCCAGCAAGAGCAACATGCAAAGCAAGGAGCAGGTGGATGAGGTAGGTTTTCCCCTGGTACACAGTGGTGACTCAAATGTCATGGCCACCTGGATCTCCTGGTGCTGCTATGCCCTTGACCAGAAGGATTTCCTGCAGGACCTGCTGGTGGGAAGCAGCCAGGCACTGGAACTGGCCAGGCATGCAGAGAAGAGCCCAGAGAAGAGCCCAGCCACTGACCTCCAGGCAGCGGAGGAGCAGCCAGCAGCAGGATCACAGCAGGTATGTGTGCACACCTCTTTCGCAAGTGCATACTGAGATACTTTCACTCCAGGAGCTGCCCAGCTCAAGGGATCCCTTTGAGCTGAGTTAACACCTCGCTTCTCTTTACCTCTTCACCTCAGTATCTCCTGGACAGAATTGGAAGCAGGATGCTTTCCTGACTCTTTTGAGCTGCAAAGCCCTGTTTCCTTTGGGTTTTAGCACTCTGTCTGTCCTGTCTCGCAGCACTTTTCTCTGGGACAGATGACTATCCCTGCCTCACACTATTGCGTGCCTGCAGGTTGAGCCAGATTGTGGACAGGAAGCTGCAGACATCCAGCAGCCCTTTGTTTGGGATTTTGAGCCAATCTCATCAGCCAACCTCACTCATGAGAGTGAGGAAAGTTTGGAGATGGTATGTGCTCATGTATCTATCTCCTCTTTCTGCCTACATGTCGTGCCATGAGGGGGGTGGGGTTTTGCAGTCCCTTCCATGAACCTCACTTTTCCATTTGCTCGGGGTATATCAAAGTGCCTGTCTGTGGACTCTGAAATGTAACTGTGGTGCTTTACACAGATAAATCTGGGCAAAGTGAGGATGGTGCAAGTGCTGAGTCGTATCCCTACAGTCCATTATCTCTGGAGCCCTCTGAGACTCTTAATGCTGACCTGATGATTTTGGAGGTACGTGCTGGGCTCTGCCTGCCCTCCCAGGGTTGGTGGCATCTGCCACATGTTTCTGGTGAAGCCAGTGCAGCAGCTGCCTGAGATGGGGTGGCTTTTAGCCTGTGGCTGCACTACTCTGCGTGGTTTCCTCCTGGGACAGAGTGCTTGAGGATCCCCTTCCTTTCCTGAAGGCAGAAGCATTAGCTTGCAATGTTGGCTTCTGCTGCTCTCACACAGCTTCTGCCTTCATCCTCTGGTTGCTTTCCCACTGCTTCTCTGTGGCCTTCACCAATCTGAAAACTCACAGATCCCACTGGAAGCTACTGTGGAGCCCAGCACGCAGCACAGCAAGGCCAGCTCCAACGTCTGCACTGAGGCAGCAGCATCACCCTGGAGTGTGTGCCCTACCAGGGATGAGACAGAGCTGGTATGTGCACAGCCCTGCCCTCTCCTGAGCACTGTGCAGGAATGGTGCCCTTGTGTCTCTGGGAAGTACCTGCAGGGAGGCTCAGGAACACTGGGGGAGGAGGAGCCTGGGGGGAATTTCTCTCTGGCATTCCCAGTCACAGGATTATGTCCTGGGGTTAAAACCTTGCTTTGTTTGGGTGCGGAGCCCACATCAGCCCTGGTGCTGGATGTTCAGGAGAGGCTGGTATATTGGAGACAGTTTAGAGAAAGGCCAAAAAAATGACCTGGGGACTGAGAGCGTGCCAGAGCGTGAACAAGTCCAGGAGTTGAGCTTTAATGAAGCAAACTTTTAATTCATGCCTGGTGGGGAAAAGAAATCAGCCAGTGAGACCCTCAGGCCTTGAAGGCAAGGCTGCTGGGGCTGCAGTGGAAGAGGGAAGCAAGGGGCAGCAGCCAGCATGTGAGGGGAGGTTGGTGAGGTCCCAGCAGGTTCCCCCACAGGGTGACTGGTCCCCAGCTGGCAGCTCCGGTGTACTGCCAGCTCCACACCTGTTCCCTTGCCCAGACCTTCTCCCCTTCAAAGCATCCAGCTTTACCTCGCTTCTTCCACTGCCCAGGCTGCAGGCTGCCAGGACTTACCCCGCTTCTTTTGCTCCACACCTCCCTGCACCACTGCAGACCCACGCTCTGCCACCATCTTCACCAAGGAGAACATCGAGCAGGTGAGTCCCAGCAGAGAAGGGGGCATTTGGGACTGCTCATGGAGAGGAGAACTCTCAGGAGGTGTAAACCTAACATGGGCAAAAAGCAGTGCTGGGTGATGGGCGGTTCAGCATAGGTGCTGCGGGAAGAGGCTGCCACCTATGGGACACCCTTTTTTTTTAGGAAAAAGAAAATTCCCAGGCAGGGGGTTTCATGCTGCTGGTGGGGATGATTTGGGGTGCCCCGTGCTGACCCCATTCTGCTCCCTGAAGCAGTTCCAGCTCTTCTCCCTGAATGTTGCCACGGTGACCGCGATGCTGATAAAGAAGGATCCCCCCTTGGAGGTGGCACTGACACAGGCGCTGAGAGCCAGTCAGCAGCAGTTCAGCAACCAGCTGGTCAAGGAGCTGGAAGACTTCATCCAGAAGTATGATGCAGCGCACCTCAGGCACTGAGCAGGAGCAGAGGGGCTGCACTGGCAGAGCCTGGGGCTGTAGGGATGTGGCCTCTCTTGGAGATGAGGGAGGGTGGGGGAAGGGGATCTTAGTTGGGATCTGCTGTGTGCAGGCAGGTAGCTGGGGACTGTGGGCAGGGGACAAGCCGTATGTAAGCCTGTATTTCCAGAGGCATAGGTGGTTTAATTGGAGGGTGAAGGGAGAGCACAGCAGCTGATGGAGAGGGGCCATTCTATCTCCTTATTCTATTCCTGATTTTCTTAAACATTGTTTTAAAACTTTGGGTTTGTTCATGTTTACAAAAATAAACGAGTTAGTTATTGCAGCCCTGGTATAGCCTTTGCGCTGCTGTTGCTCTGTTCCTGGCCTGCTGAGGCCAGTGTGCACAGGGAGAGGTCTCACAGTCACACCCCTGCCCAGTCCTTCCCTGGGGCCCCTCAGCTCCCATCCAGCACACTTCTCCAGCAGCACGGTTAACACTGCTGCAAACCCAGACAGGAGAGAAACAGGCCAGGCACGGTCAGCTCTCCTGTATTCAGGTTTCAGCTGAGCTTTATTGGTGGAGCACTGTCTATCATGGCAGCAGAGCTGCCCTGCTGGTCACCCCCCTGCAGTGACGGGGCACGGACACACATGGGGCAGCATCAGCACTTGTCCTTCAAGATGTCCCTGCAGGTGAGAGATTCTCACCTGGCATCTGGATATGACCCTGGTGGCCAGATCACTCCTGTCCAATCTGGGCAGGAGTCCCTGCAGAAGGGGCCAGAGCAGTGCCTGCCCTTGTCCTAAGTCCTCGGCTGCTCTCCTCAGCACAGAGCTGCTCGCTGAGGCTTTGGGCTTGTCTGAGACAGCAGTCAGAGGCCACGCTCCAGTGCAGGCTGCCGCCATGCCGCCCGCGTCGCGGAATCCTGACTTCTCCTCAGGATCGCAGCGTGGGGGCGAGGCAATTTCTGGAAACGTCTCGTCCTCTGCGCATGCGCAGTAACGGCCAACGACGTGCGGCCGCCTCGCGCGCGTCATTGCTGCGGTTACGGCAGCTGCGCTCCGCTCCTCGTAGTGCAAGCAGCTGCTTGCACGGCGCACCGAGCTCCGTGTCGTAGTGTCCCCGTCGCCTCTTTCCGTCCATCGGAGCGTCTCGATAGCCGCTTGCCACGCAGCTTTATCCTCGCTGCCTGCCCTCACCGGGGCGTCGGAGCTCTCCGTTCGCAGCCCGGCTTGCCGAGCTCCAGGGGCGGCCCCACCTCGGGGACAGCTCCGCATCAACCGGTGCGAATCCCACCCCAGTCCTTCTGCGCACTCGGCGTTCTTGCTCGCAGCCCGCTCATCCCGGCCCCGGCCCCGGCCCCGGCCCCGGCCCTCTGCCCCCGATGGATGACGGACGCCGTTCCCAGGCGCGCAACTGGCCCTGCAGGCACAGGCTGAGCTGCGCAGGGAGTCCGGGGAGCGCTGCGTGCTGTGAGGGACAGGGTCTGCACCGCCTTCCTTCGCTGTTGGTGGTGCTGCACTGTGCTTCAGGGGGCCCAAGTGCTCAGGGATCAGCTGAGCAGGGACAGCTGCTGATAACCCACACCTCTTTCTTTGCAGCTGAGTGCTCCAAAAGAGCTAAGGAGCTCTTCCCTGTAGAGACCAAGGCTAGAACAGCTCCTTGGCAAGATGTACTCACAGTTATGCAGGAGTGAGCCCCAAACCTTTCCCTGGGAGGTAGGTGGGGCTGCAGTTGGGGCTGGGAGTGTGCATGGACACCCATTGCTCCCTCACTGGATGGATCAAGTTGTCACTTGTGGTGATTTGCTTTGTCAGACTGATCCCTGGCAGCCCAGGCCTTTCCCTGGCCCTGCTGACTTTCACCAGCATGATGAGAATGGGAGATGGGCCGCCCAGAACTATGGTGTGCTGCCACCTCCCTGGAACCACAGAGAGGACCAGCAAAGCCATGAGGTAATGCTTGTCAGGGACTTGGACGCAGTGAGGAGAGGTGGGCTGGGGAGGTATAGGCAGAGAGCAAAAGGGGGCATGGGTGCTTTAGTGGCCTGTGATGAGGATGGCAAACAGTGCTGTTTCCCTGAGCTGTGCTGGCAGCAATGGCAGTGCTCCTCTGCCCTCATGCCAGCTGCTGTGTCTCCTTACTTGCTCACGATGTAAATCACTGCTACTCTCCCCAGAACCTTCGTGGCCCTGTCTCGAGATCGAGACGCTGCCGCTTCCTTCGCCCCATCAAGAGAGAGCCAACAGACCGCAGCCGTTCTCCATCTCCCAGGCGCTCCCAAGGTTGGTGCTGCTGCAGTGCTGGCTGCCAGCAGCTGCCCAGGACCCCTCTGTGGTGTGTGCAGCCAGCAGCTCTGCATGGGGAGGGTGGGCATTTGGGGTATTAAGTGCTGCTGTGTTTCCGCAGGGTACCGTGCATCTTCCAGGCCCTCTCGGTCCTGCTCCCCATTGAGCCAGCCAGGGCTCAGAGAGTACCTTGATGCTCCCCTGTCACCTACGGCCAGCAAGAGCAACATGCAAAGCAAGGAGCAGGTGGATGAGGTAGGTTTTCCCCTGGTACACAGTGGTGACTCAAATGTCACGGCCACCTGGATCTCCTGGTGCTGATATGCCCTTGACCTGAAGGATTTCCTGCAGGACCTGCTGGTGGGAAGCAGCCAGGCACTGGAACTGGCCAGGCATGCAGAGAAGAGCCCAGAGAAGAGACCCAGCCACTGACCTCCAGGCAGCGGAGGAGCAGCCAGCAGCAGGATCACAGCAGGTATGTGTGCACACCTCTTTCGCAAGTGCATACTGAGATACTTTCACTCCAGGAGCTGCCCAGCTCAAGGGATCCCTTTGAGCTGAGTTAACACCTCGCTTCTCTTTACCTCTTCACCTCAGTATCTCCTGGACAGAATTGGAAGCAGGATGCTTTCCTGACTCTTTTGAGCTGCAAAGCCCTGTTTCCTTTGGGTTTTAGCACTCTGTCTGTCCTGTCTCGCAGCACTTTTCTCTGGGACAGATGACTATCCCTGCCTCACACTATTGCGTGCCTGCAGGTTGAGCCAGATTGTGGACAGGAAGCTGCAGACATCCAGCAGCCCTTTGTTTGGGATTTTGAGCCAATCTCATCAGCCAACCTCACTCATGAGAGTGAGGAAAGTTTGGAGATGGTATGTGCTCATGTATCTATCTCCTCTTTCTGCCTACATGTCGTGCCATGAGGGGGGTGGGGTTTTGCAGTCCCTTCCATGAACCTCACTTTTCCATTTGCTCGGGGTATATCAAAGTGCCTGTCTGTGGACTCTGAAATGTAACTGTGGTGCTTTACACAGATAAATCTGGGCAAAGTGAGGATGGTGCAAGTGCTGAGTCGTATCCCTACAGTCCATTATCTCTGGAGCCCTCTGAGACTCTTAATGCTGACCTGATGATTTTGGAGGTACGTGCTGGGCTCTGCCTGCCCTCCCAGGGTTGGTGGCATCTGCCACATGTTGCTGGTGAAGCCAGTGCAGCAGCTGCCTGAGATGGGGTGGCTTTTAGCCTGTGGCTGCACTACTCTGCGTGGTTTCCTCCTGGGACAGAGTGCTTGAGGATCCCCTTCCTTTCCTGAAGGCAGAAGCATTAGCTTGCAGTGTTGGCTCCTGCTGCTCTCACACAGCTTCTGCCTTCATCCCCTGGTTGCTTTCCCACTGCTTCTCTGTGGCCTTCACCAATCTGAAAACTCACAGATCCCACTGGAAGCTACTGTGGAGCCCAGCACGCAGCACAGCAAGGCCAGCTCAAACGTCTGCACTGAGGCAGCAGCATCACCCTGGAGTGTGTGCCCTACCAGGGATGAGACAGAGCTGGTATGTGCACAGCCCTGCCCTCTCCTGAGCACTGTGCAGGAATGGTGCCCTTGTGTCTCTGGGAAGTACCTGCAGGGAGGCTCAGGAACACTGGGGGAGGAGGAGCCTGGGGGGAGTTTCTCTCTGGCATTCCCAGTCACAGGATTATGTCCTGGGGTTAAAACCTTGCTTTGTTTGGGTGCGGAGCCCACATCAGCCCTGGTGCTGGATGTTCAGGAGAGGCTGGTATATTGGAGACAGTTTAGAGAAAGGCCAAAAAAATGACCTGGGGACTGAGAGCGTGCCAGAGCGTGAGCAAGTCCAGGAGTTGAGCTTTAATGAAGCAAACATTTAATTCATGCCTGGTGGGGAAAAGAAATCAGCCAGTGAGACCCTCAGGCCTTGAAGGCAAGGCTGCTGGGGCTGCAGTGGAAGAGGGAAGCAAGGGGCAGCAGCCAGCATGTGAGGGGAGGTTGGTGAGGTCCCAGCAGGTTCCCCCACAGGGTGACTGGTCCCCAGCTGGCAGCTCCGGTGTACTGCCAGCTCCACACCTGTTCCCTTGCCCAGACCTTCTCCCCTTCAAAGCATCCAGCTTTACCTCGCTTCTTCCACTGCCCAGGCTGCAGGCTGCCAGGACTTACCCCGCTTCTTTTGCTCCACACCTCCCTGCACCACTGCAGACCCACGCTCTGCCACCATCTTCACCAAGGAGAACATCGAGCAGGTGAGTCCCAGCAGAGAAGGGGGCATTTGGGACTGCTCATGGAGAGGAGAACTCTCAGGAGGTGTAAACCCAACATGGACAAAAAGCAGTGCTGGGTGATGGGCGGTTCAGCATAGGTGCTGCGGGAAGAGGCTGCCACCTATGGGACACCCTTTTTTTTTAGGAAAAAGAAAATTCCCAGGCAGGGGGTTTCATGCTGCTGGTGGGGATGATTTGGGGTGCCCCGTGCTGACCCCATTCTGCTCCCTGAAGCAGTTCCAGCTCTTCTCCCTGAATGTTGCCACGGTGACCGCGATGCTGATAAAGAAGGATCCCCCCTTGGAGGTGGCACTGACACAGGCGCTGAGAGCCAGTCAGCAGCAGTTCAGCAACCAGCTGGTCAAGGAGCTGGAAGACTTCATCCAGAAGTATGATGCAGCGCACCTCAGGCACTGAGCAGGAGCAGAGGGGCTGCACTGGCAGAGCCTGGGGCTGTAGGGATGTGGCCTCTCTTGGAGATGGGGGAGGGTGGGGGAAGGGGATCTTAGTTGGGATCTGCTGTGTGCAGGCAGGTAGCTGGGGACTGTGGGCAGGGGACAAGCCGTATGTAAGCCTGTATTTCCAGAGGCATAGGTGGTTTAATTGGAGGGTGAAGGGAGAGCACAGCAGCTGATGGAGAGCGGCCATTCTATCTCCTTATTCTATTCCTGATTTTCTTAAACATTGTTCTAAAACTTTGGGTTTGTTCTTGTTTACAAAAATAAACGAGTTAGTTATTGCAGCCCTGGTATAGCCTTTGCGCTGCTGTTGCTCTGTTCCTGGCCTCCTGAGGCCAGTGTGCACAGGGAGAGGTCTCACAGTCACACCCCTGCCCAGTCCTTCCCTGGGGCCCCTCAGCTCCCATCCAGCACACTTCTCCAGCAGCACGGTTAACACTGCTGCAAACCCAGACAGGAGAGAAACAGGCCAGGCACGGTCAGCTCTCCTGTATTCAGGTTTCAGCAGAGCTTTATTGGTGGAGCACTGTCTATCATGGCAGCAGAGCTGCCCTGCTGGTCACCCCCCTGCAGTGACGGGGCACGGACACACATGGGGCAGCATCAGCACTTGTCCTTCAAGATGTCCCTGCAGGTGAGAGATTCTCACCTGGCATCTGGATATGACCCTGGTGGCCAGATCACTCCTGTCCAATCTGGGCAGGAGTCCCTGCAGAAGGGGCCAGAACAGTGCCTGCCCTTGTCCTAAGTCCTCGGCTGCTCTCCTCAGCACAGAGCTGCTCGCTGAGGCTTTGGGCTTGTCTGAGACAGCAGTCAGAGGCCACGCTCCAGTGCAGGCTGCCGCCATGCCGCCCGCGTCGCGGAATCCTGACTTCTCCTCAGGATCGCAGCGTGGGGGCGAGGCAATTTCTGGAAACGTCTCGTCCTCTGCGCATGCGCAGTAACGGCCAACGACGTGCGGCCGCCTCGCGCGCGTCATTGCTGCGGTTACGGCAGCTGCGCTCCGCTCCTCGTAGTGCAAGCAGCTGCTTGCACGGCGCACCGAGCTCCGTGTCGTAGTGTCCCCGTCGCCTCTTTCCGTCCATCGGAGCGTCTCGATAGCCGCTTGCCACGCAGCTTTATCCTCGCTGCCTGCCCTCACCGGGGCGTCGGAGCTCTCCGTTCGCAGCCCGGCTTGCCGAGCTCCAGGGGCGGCCCCACCTCGGGGACAGCTCCGCATCAACCGGTGCGAATCCCACCCCAGTCCTTCTGCGCACTCGGCGTTCTTGCTCGCAGCCCGCTCATCCCGGCCCCGGCCCCGGCCCCGGCCCCGGCCCCGGCCCCGGCCCTCTGCCCCCGATGGATGACCGACGCCGTTCCCAGGCGCGCAACTGGCCCTGCAGGCACAGGCTGAGCTGCGCAGGGAGTCTGGGGAGCGCTGCGTCCTGTGAGGGACAGGGTCTGCACCGCCTTCCTTCGCTGTTGGTGGTGCTGCACTGTGCTTCAGGGGGCCCAAGTGCTCAGGGATCAGCTGAGCAGGGACAGCTGCTGATAACCCACACCTCTTTCTTTGCAGCTGAGTGCTCCAAAAGAGCTAAGGAGCTCTTCCCTGTAGAGACCAAGGCTAGAACAGCTCCTTGGCAAGATGTACTCACAGTTATGCAGGAGTGAGCCCCAAACCTTTCCCTGGGAGGTAGGTGGGGCTGCAGTTGGGGCTGGGAGTGTGCATGGACACCCATTGCTCCCTCACTGGATGGATCAAGTTGTCACTTGTGGTGATTTGCTTTGTCAGACTGATCCCTGGCAGCCCAGGCCTTTCCCTGGCCCTGCTGACTTTCACCAGCATGATGAGAATGGGAGATGGGCCGCCCAGAACTATGGTGTGCTGCCACCTCCCTGGAACCACAGAGAGGACCAGCAAAGCCATGAGGTAATGCTTGTCAGGGACTTGGACGCAGTGAGGAGAGGTGGGCTGGGGAGGTATAGGCAGAGAGCAAAAGGGGGCATGGGTGCTTTAGTGGCCTGTGATGAGGATGGCAAACAGTGCTGTTTCCCTGAGCTGTGCTGGCAGCAATGGCAGTGCTCCTCTGCCCTCATGCCAGCTGCTGTGTCTCCTTACTTGCTCACGATGTAAATCACTGCTACTCTCCCCAGAACCTTCGTGGCCCTGTCTCGAGATCGAGACGCTGCCGCTTCCTTCGCCCCATCAAGAGAGAGCCAACAGACCGCAGCCGTTCTCCATCTCCCAGGCGCTCCCAAGGTTGGTGCTGCTGCAGTGCTGGCTGCCAGCAGCTGCCCAGGACCCCTCTGTGGTGTGTGCAGCCAGCAGCTCTGCATGGGGAGGGTGGGCATTTGGGGTATTAAGTGCTGCTGTGTTTCCGCAGGGTACCGTGCATCTTCCAGGCCCTCTCGGTCCTGCTCCCCATTGAGCCAGCCAGGGCTCAGAGAGTACCTTGATGCTCCCCTGTCACCTACGGCCAGCAAGAGCAACATGCAAAGCAAGGAGCAGGTGGATGAGGTAGGTTTTCCCCTGGTACACAGTGGTGACTCAAATGTCACGGCCACCTGGATCTCCTGGTGCTGATATGCCCTTGACCTGAAGGATTTCCTGCAGGACCTGCTGGTGGGAAGCAGCCAGGCACTGGAACTGGCCAGGCATGCAGAGAAGAGCCCAGAGAAGAGACCCAGCCACTGACCTCCAGGCAGCGGAGGAGCAGCCAGCAGCAGGATCACAGCAGGTATGTGTGCACACCTCTTTCGCAAGTGCATACTGAGATACTTTCACTCCAGGAGCTGCCCAGCTCAAGGGATCCCTTTGAGCTGAGTTAACACCTCGCTTCTCTTTACCTCTTCACCTCAGTATCTCCTGGACAGAATTGGAAGCAGGATGCTTTCCTGACTCTTTTGAGCTGCAAAGCCCTGTTTCCTTTGGGTTTTAGCACTCTGTCTGTCCTGTCTCGCAGCACTTTTCTCTGGGACAGATGACTATCCCTGCCTCACACTATTGCGTGCCTGCAGGTTGAGCCAGATTGTGGACAGGAAGCTGCAGACATCCAGCAGCCCTTTGTTTGGGATTTTGAGCCAATCTCATCAGCCAACCTCACTCATGAGAGTGAGGAAAGTTTGGAGATGGTATGTGCTCATGTATCTATCTCCTCTTTCTGCCTACATGTCGTGCCATGAGGGGGGTGGGGTTTTGCAGTCCCTTCCATGAACCTCACTTTTCCATTTGCTCGGGGTATATCAAAGTGCCTGTCTGTGGACTCTGAAATGTAACTGTGGTGCTTTACACAGATAAATCTGGGCAAAGTGAGGATGGTGCAAGTGCTGAGTCGTATCCCTACAGTCCATTATCTCTGGAGCCCTCTGAGACTCTTAATGCTGACCTGATGATTTTGGAGGTACGTGCTGGGCTCTGCCTGCCCTCCCAGGGTTGGTGGCATCTGCCACATGTTGCTGGTGAAGCCAGTGCAGCAGCTGCCTGAGATGGGGTGGCTTTTAGCCTGTGGCTGCACTACTCTGCGTGGTTTCCTCCTGGGACAGAGTGCTTGAGGATCCCCTTCCTTTCCTGAAGGCAGAAGCATTAGCTTGCAGTGTTGGCTCCTGCTGCTCTCACACAGCTTCTGCCTTCATCCCCTGGTTGCTTTCCCACTGCTTCTCTGTGGCCTTCACCAATCTGAAAACTCACAGATCCCACTGGAAGCTACTGTGGAGCCCAGCACGCAGCACAGCAAGGCCAGCTCCAACGTCTGCACTGAGGCAGCAGCATCACCCTGGAGTGTGTGCCCTACCAGGGATGAGACAGAGCTGGTATGTGCACAGCCCTGCCCTCTCCTGAGCACTGTGCAGGAATGGTGCCCTTGTGTCTCTGGGAAGTACCTGCAGGGAGGCTCAGGAACACTGGGGGAGGAGGAGCCTGGGGGGAGTTTCTCTCTGGCATTCCCAGTCACAGGATTATGTCCTGGGGTTAAAACCTTGCTTTGTTTGGGTGCGGAGCCCACATCAGCCCTGGTGCTGGATGTTCAGGAGAGGCTGGTATATTGGAGACAGTTTAGAGAAAGGCCAAAAAAATGACCTGGGGACTGAGAGCGTGCCAGAGCGTGAGCAAGTCCAGGAGTTGAGCTTTAATGAAGCAAACATTTAATTCATGCCTGGTGGGGAAAAGAAATCAGCCAGTGAGACCCTCAGGCCTTGAAGGCAAGGCTGCTGGGGCTGCAGTGGAAGAGGGAAGCAAGGGGCAGCAGCCAGCATGTGAGGGGAGGTTGGTGAGGTCCCAGCAGGTTCCCCCACAGGGTGACTGGTCCCCAGCTGGCAGCTCCGGTGTACTGCCAGCTCCACACCTGTTCCCTTGCCCAGACCTTCTCCCCTTCAAAGCATCCAGCTTTACCTCGCTTCTTCCACTGCCCAGGCTGCAGGCTGCCAGGACTTACCCCGCTTCTTTTGCTCCACACCTCCCTGCACCACTGCAGACCCACGCTCTGCCACCATCTTCACCAAGGAGAACATCGAGCAGGTGAGTCCCAGCAGAGAAGGGGGCATTTGGGACTGCTCATGGAGAGGAGAACTCTCAGGAGGTTGAAACCTAACATGGGCAAAAAGCAGTGCTGGGTGATGGGCGGTTCAGCATAGGTGCTGCGGGAAGAGGCTGCCACCTATGGGACACCCTAAAGGAAAAAGAAAATTCCCAGGCAGGGGGTTTCATGCTGCTGGTGGGGATGATTTGGGGTGCCCCGTGCTGACCCCATTCTGCTCCCTGAAGCAGTTCCAGCTCTTCTCCCTGAATGTTGCCACGGTGACCGCGATGCTGATAAAGAAGGATCCCCCCTTGGAGGTGGCACTGACACAGGCGCTGAGAGCCAGTCAGCAGCAGTTCAGCAACCAGCTGGTCAAGGAGCTGGAAGACTTCATCCAGAAGTATGATGCAGCGCACCTCAGGCACTGAGCAGGAGCAGAGGGGCTGCACTGGCAGAGCCTGGGGCTGTAGGGATGTGGCCTCTCTTGGAGATGGGGGAGGGTGGGGGAAGGGGATCTTAGTTGGGATCTGCTGTGTGCAGGCAGGTAGCTGGGGACTGTGGGCAGGGGACAAGCCGTATGTAAGCCTGTATTTCCAGAGGCATAGGTGGTTTAATTGGAGGGTGAAGGGAGAGCACAGCAGCTGATGGAGAGCGGCCATTCTATCTCCTTATTCTATTCCTGATTTTCTTAAACATTGTTCTAAAACTTTGGGTTTGTTCATGTTTACAAAAATAAACGAGTTAGTTATTGCAGCCCTGGTATAGCCTTTGCGCTGCTGTTGCTCTGTTCCTGGCCTGCTGAGGCCAGTGTGCACAGGGAGAGGTCTCACAGTCACACCCCTGCCCAGTCCTTCCCTGGGGCCCCTCAGCTCCCATCCAGCACACTTCTCCAGCAGCACGGTTAACACTGCTGCAAACCCAGACAGGAGAGAAACAGGCCAGGCACGGTCAGCTCTCCTGTATTCAGGTTTCAGCAGAGCTTTATTGGTGGAGCACTGTCTATCATGGCAGCAGAGCTGCCCTGCTGGTCACCCCCCTGCAGTGACGGGGCACGGACACACATGGGGCAGCATCAGCACTTGTCCTTCAAGATGTCCCTGCAGGTGAGAGATTCTCACCTGGCATCTGGATATGACCCTGGTGGCCAGATCACTCCTGTCCAATCTGGGCAGGAGTCCCTGCAGAAGGGGCCAGAGCAGTGCCTGCCCTTGTCCTAAGTCCTCGGCTGCTCTCCTCAGCACAGAGCTGCTCGCTGAGGCTTTGGGCTTGTCTGAGACAGCAGTCAGAGGCCACGCTCCAGTGCAGGCTGCCGCCATGCCGCCCGCGTCGCGGAATACTGACTTCTCCTCAGGATCGCAGCGTGGGGGCGAGGCAATTTCTGGAAACGTCTCGTCCTCTGCGCATGCGCAGTAACGGCCAACGACGTGCGGCCGCCTCGCGCGCGTCATTGCTGCGGTTACGGCAGCTGCGCTCCGCTCCTCGTAGTGCAAGCAGCTGCTTGCACGGCGCACCGAGCTCCGTGTCGTAGTGTCCCCGTCGCCTCTTTCCGTCCATCGGAGCGTCTCGATAGCCGCTTGCCACGCAGCTTTATCCTCGCTGCCTGCCCTCACCGGGGCGTCGGAGCTCTCCGTTCGCAGCCCGGCTTGCCGAGCTCCAGGGGCGGCCCCACCTCGGGGACAGCTCCGCATCAACCGGTGCGAATCCCACCCCAGTCCTTCTGCGCACTCGGCGTTCTTGCTCGCAGCCCGCTCATCCCGGCCCCGGCCCCGGCCCCGGCCCCGGCCCCGGCCCTCTGCCCCCGATGGATGACCGACGCCGTTCCCAGGCGCGCAACTGGCCCTGCAGGCACAGGCTGAGCTGCGCAGGGAGTCTGGGGAGCGCTGCGTGCTGTGAGGGACAGGGTCTGCACCGCCTTCCTTCGCTGTTGGTGGTGCTGCACTGTGCTTCAGGGGGCCCAAGTGCTCAGGGATCAGCTGAGCAGGGACAGCTGCTGATAACCCACACCTCTTTCTTTGCAGCTGAGTGCTCCAAAAGAGCTAAGGAGCTCTTCCCTGTAGAGACCAAGGCTAGAACAGCTCCTTGGCAAGATGTACTCACAGTTATGCAGGAGTGAGCCCCAAACCTTTCCCTGGGAGGTAGGTGGGGCTGCAGTTGGGGCTGGGAGTGTGCATGGACACCCATTGCTCCCTCACTGGATGGATCAAGTTGTCACTTGTGGTGATTTGCTTTGTCAGACTGATCCCTGGCAGCCCAGGCCTTTCCCTGGCCCTGCTGACTTTCACCAGCATGATGAGAATGGGAGATGGGCCGCCCAGAACTATGGTGTGCTGCCACCTCCCTGGAACCACAGAGAGGACCAGCAAAGCCATGAGGTAATGCTTGTCAGGGACTCGGGAGGAGAGGTGGGCTGGGGAGGAACAGTGGTGTGATGAGGGTGGCTGACAGGGTCCTGTTTCCCTGACCTGTGCTGCTAGTGGAGGCAGATGAGGAAGGCTGCTGTTATGGATGCTCCGGATCACTGAGTGCCGAGCCTGCCTTGTATCCATGCACACACTGTGGCACATAGAGAAGGTCTCAGTGGGAAGAAAGAGCGCTTTCTCGCTCGCTTCTGGGTACATGCTGTGTTGCCTTTCTGTCTTTTGAGACAATAAGGGCTGGAGAGCACTGCCACCTGGAGCAGCCAATGTTTTTTGCACCCCAACTGTAGCAGTTCTTGCTTCTGCCTTATCCCCCTGCCCTTCTTTCCTCAGCCACTGGGGTTTGTCCTTTTAGAATCCTGTTCCACTGCTCCAAGAGCTGCAGTTTCAGTCTTTGCTGCTTGTTTTTTCTCTTTTGCTTTTTTTTTTCTTTTTTGAGAGCAGCTCCTGGCAGGATGCTCAGGGTGCTTGCCTGCCCTGGCTGCCCCGGCAGCCTGCTTGTCCCCAGGTTGGTGGTGTCGGGTCAGAGCCAGCCCTGCTTGCCTTGGTGGTATCCTGTGCAATGAGCACTGAACCCACTGTGGGGAGAGGTCACCAGTGCATTCCCAGTCCTGGTATCTCTACAGAGTTCAGCCCCTGCAGAGAGCTGGGACTGTGTCTGACTCTGGGGCAGCGTGAGCAGCTTGTCTGTGAGCCGACACAATAGGAACAATAGTGGGGTGCTGCTGCCAGGCACTGTGACCTGTGCAGTGTGCCCCGGGCATTGGAAGCATCGCAGTGAGCAGGTGCAGATCTGGGATGGGTGGGGAGACACAGGAGCAGACGTGTGCAGTGTGAGGGAACAGCAGCAGCACTGCGGGGGACCTTGTCCCCTCCAGGGATGGGGAGAGGGTCTGCACCGCCTTTGCTGAGTGCTGCAGCACGCAGTGTGCTTCAGGGGGCCCAAGTGCTCGGGGCTCAGCAGAGCAAGGACAGCTGTGGGTGGCACCCCTGGGAAACTGAACCCAAAGAGATGGTAATGCCCGTCCTGCAGGATGTGCTCACCCATACCTCTTTCTTTGCAGCTGAATGAATACTCACTGAGGACCTCCTTCGTGCAGGGATCAGGGCTGGAACAATACTTTGGCGACCTGTCACACTTCGATGGGAGGGGGCTCCAAGCCTTTCCCTGGGAGGTAGGTGGGGCTGCAGTTAGGACTGGGAGCACAGGAGCTCTGTGGGACTTGTCTCTGGGGCAGTGGGTGTGGGTACCCTCTACTCCATCCCTTGGGATGCTGAGAAGCTGGGAGAGCACCTCTGTGGTACAGGAGGGAACTGGAAAGGCTGGGAGCTGTGTGTGACTTCAGATGGGAGGGTTTGGGGCTCCCCATCCCTGCCTGGCATGCTGGTGGTGGAGAGGGAGGCTGCAGCAGCGGGGAGGAGGATGCATCCTGCTTTCCTCTCCTTGTGTCCTCTCTGCAGCCCTATCCGAATCAGGCTGGGCTACCATGTTCCTATGCCCCTGGCCCCTGGGATGCCTACGGTGATGCTCTGTGGGAGCACGAGCGCTGGAGAGCCAGAGGAAGAAGGCATCCGGTAAGAGATCGGGGTGAGCAGCTGTGCAGTGTGGAGTGGGCAGAGCTGTTGGGGTTCTCCTCCAAATTTGGGTTGGCCAAAGGGTGGGAAGAGGAGAGCTGGGGAGAGCTCAGGAGGCAGGGGAACCCAGAGCAAATCCAGCATCCCCATGAAAGCCTGCAGGATGCATGGCTGCTCCGAATGAGCTGTTGTCACTTGTGGTGATTTGCTTTGTCAGACTGATCCCTGGCAGCCCAGGCCTTTCCCTGGCCCTGCTGACTTACACCAGCATGATGAGAATGGGAGATGGGCCGCCCAGAACTATGGTGTGCTGCCACCTCCCTGGAACCACAGAGAGGACCAGCAAAGCCATGAGGTAATGCTTGTCAGGGACTTGGACTCAGTGAGGAGAGGTGGGCTGGGGAGGTATAGGCAGAGAGCAAAAGGGGGCATGGGTGCTTTAGTGGCCTGTGATGAGGATGGCAAACAGTGCTGTTTCCCTGAGCTGTGCTGGCAGCAATGGCAGTGCTCCTCTGCCCTCATGCCAGCTGCTGTGTCTCCTTACTTGCTCACGATGTAAATCACTGCTACTCTCCCCAGAACCTTCGTGGCCCTGTCTCGAGATCGAGACGCTGCCGCTTCCTTCGCCCCATCAAGAGAGAGCCAACAGACCGCAGCCGTTCTCCATCTCCCAGGCGCTCCCAAGGTTGGTGCTGCTGCAGTGCTGGCTGCCAGCAGCTGCCCAGGACCCCTCTGTGGTGTGTGCAGCCAGCAGCTCTGCATGGGGAGGGTGGGCATTTGGGGTATTAAGTGCTGCTGTGTTTCCGCAGGGTACCGTGCATCTTCCAGGCCCTCTCGGTCCTGCTCCCCATTGAGCCAGCCAGGGCTCAGAGAGTACCTTGATGCTCCCCTGTCACCTACGGCCAGCAAGAGCAACATGCAAAGCAAGGAGCAGGTGGATGAGGTAGGTTTTCCCCTGGTACACAGTGGTGACTCAAATGTCATGGCCACCTGGATCTCCTGGTGCTGCTATGCCCTTGACCAGAAGGATTTCCTGCAGGACCTGCTGGTGGGAAGCAGCCAGGCACTGGAACTGGCCAGGCATGCAGAGAAGAGCCCAGAGAAGAGCCCAGCCACTGACCTCCAGGCAGCGGAGGAGCAGCCAGCAGCAGGATCACAGCAGGTATGTGTGCACACCTCTTTCGCAAGTGCATACTGAGATACTTTCACTCCAGGAGCTGCCCAGCTCAAGGGATCCCTTTGAGCTGAGTTAACACCTCGCTTCTCTTTACCTCTTCACCTCAGTATCTCCTGGACAGAATTGGAAGCAGGATGCTTTCCTGACTCTTTTGAGCTGCAAAGCCCTGTTTCCTTTGGGTTTTAGCACTCTGTCTGTCCTGTCTCGCAGCACTTTTCTCTGGGACAGATGACTATCCCTGCCTCACACTATTGCGTGCCTGCAGGTTGAGCCAGATTGTGGACAGGAAGCTGCAGACATCCAGCAGCCCTTTGTTTGGGATTTTGAGCCAATCTCATCAGCCAACCTCACTCATGAGAGTGAGGAAAGTTTGGAGATGGTATGTGCTCATGTATCTATCTCCTCTTTCTGCCTACATGTCGTGCCATGAGGGGGGTGGGGTTTTGCAGTCCCTTCCATGAACCTCACTTTTCCATTTGCTCGGGGTATATCAAAGTGCCTGTCTGTGGACTCTGAAATGTAACTGTGGTGCTTTACACAGATAAATCTGGGCAAAGTGAGGATGGTGCAAGTGCTGAGTCGTATCCCTACAGTCCATTATCTCTGGAGCCCTCTGAGACTCTTAATGCTGACCTGATGATTTTGGAGGTACGTGCTGGGCTCTGCCTGCCCTCCCAGGGTTGGTGGCATCTGCCACATGTTGCTGGTGAAGCCAGTGCAGCAGCTGCCTGAGATGGGGTGGCTTTTAGCCTGTGGCTGCACTACTCTGCGTGGTTTCCTCCTGGGACAGAGTGCTTGAGGATCCCCTTCCTTTCCTGAAGGCAGAAGCATTAGCTTGCAATGTTGGCTCCTGCTGCTCTCACACAGCTTCTGCCTTCATCCCCTGGTTGCTTTCCCACTGCTTCTCTGTGGCCTTCACCAATCTGAAAACTCACAGATCCCACTGGAAGCTACTGTGGAGCCCAGCACGCAGCACAGCAAGGCCAGCTCCAACGTCTGCACTGAGGCAGCAGCATCACCCTGGAGTGTGTGCCCTACCAGGGATGAGACAGAGCTGGTATGTGCACAGCCCTGCCCTCTCCTGAGCACTGTGCAGGAATGGTGCCCTTGTGTCTCTGGGAAGTACCTGCAGGGAGGCTCAGGAACACTGGGGGAGGAGGAGCCTGGGGGGAGTTTCTCTCTGGCATTCCCAGTCACAGGATTATGTCCTGGGGTTAAAACCTTGCTTTGTTTGGGTGCGGAGCCCACATCAGCCCTGGTGCTGGATGTTCAGGAGAGGCTGGTATATTGGAGACAGTTTAGAGAAAGGCCAAAAAAATGACCTGGGGACTGAGAGCGTGCCAGAGCGTGAGCAAGTCCAGGAGTTGAGCTTTAATGAAGCAAACATTTAATTCATGCCTGGTGGGGAAAAGAAATCAGCCAGTGAGACCCTCAGGCCTTGAAGGCAAGGCTGCTGGGGCTGCAGTGGAAGAGGGAAGCAAGGGGCAGCAGCCAGCATGTGAGGGGAGGTTGGTGAGGTCCCAGCAGGTTCCCCCACAGGGTGACTGGTCCCCAGCTGGCAGCTCCGGTGTACTGCCAGCTCCACACCTGTTCCCTTGCCCAGACCTTCTCCCCTTCAAAGCATCCAGCTTTACCTCGCTTCTTCCACTGCCCAGGCTGCAGGCTGCCAGGACTTACCCCGCTTCTTTTGCTCCACACCTCCCTGCACCACTGCAGACCCACGCTCTGCCACCATCTTCACCAAGGAGAACATCGAGCAGGTGAGTCCCAGCAGAGAAGGGGGCATTTGGGACTGCTCATGGAGAGGAGAACTCTCAGGAGGTTGAAACCTAACATGGGCAAAAAGCAGTGCTGGGTGATGGGCGGTTCAGCATAGGTGCTGCGGGAAGAGGCTGCCACCTATGGGACACCCTAAAGGAAAAAGAAAATTCCCAGGCAGGGGGTTTCATGCTGCTGGTGGGGATGATTTGGGGTGCCCCGTGCTGACCCCATTCTGCTCCCTGAAGCAGTTCCAGCTCTTCTCCCTGAATGTTGCCACGGTGACCGCGATGCTGATAAAGAAGGATCCCCCCTTGGAGGTGGCACTGACACAGGCGCTGAGAGCCAGTCAGCAGCAGTTCAGCAACCAGCTGGTCAAGGAGCTGGAAGACTTCATCCAGAAGTATGATGCAGCGCACCTCAGGCACTGAGCAGGAGCAGAGGGGCTGCACTGGCAGAGCCTGGGGCTGTAGGGATGTGGCCTCTCTTGGAGATGGGGGAGGGTGGGGGAAGGGGATCTTAGTTGGGATCTGCTGTGTGCAGGCAGGTAGCTGGGGACTGTGGGCAGGGGACAAGCCGTATGTAAGCCTGTATTTCCAGAGGCATAGGTGGTTTAATTGGAGGGTGAAGGGAGAGCACAGCAGCTGATGGAGAGGGGCCATTCTATCTCCTTATTCTATTCCTGATTTTCTTAAACATTGTTTTAAAACTTTGGGTTTGTTCATGTTTACAAAAATAAACGAGTTAGTTATTGCAGCCCTGGTATAGCCTTTGCGCTGCTGTTGCTCTGTTCCTGGCCTGCTGAGGCCAGTGTGCACAGGGAGAGGTCTCACAGTCACACCCCTGCCCAGTCCTTCCCTGGGGCCCCTCAGCTCCCATCCAGCACACTTCTCCAGCAGCACGGTTAACACTGCTGCAAACCCCGACAGGAGAGAAACAGGCCAGGCACGGTCAGCTCTCCTGTATTCAGGTTTCAGCTGAGCTTTATTGGTGGAGCACTGTCTATCATGGCAGCAGAGCTGCCCTGCTGGTCACCCCCCTGCAGTGACGGGGCACGGACACACATGGGGCAGCATCAGCACTTGTCCTTCAAGATGTCCCTGCAGGTGAGAGATTCTCACCTGGCATCTGGATATGACCCTGGTGGCCAGATCACTCCTGTCCAATCTGGGCAGGAGTCCCTGCAGAAGGGGCCAGAGCAGTGCCTGCCCTTGTCCTAAGTCCTCGGCTGCTCTCCTCAGCACAGAGCTGCTCGCTGAGGCTTTGGGCTTGTCTGAGACAGCAGTCAGAGGCCACGCTCCAGTGCAGGCTGCCGCCATGCCGCCCGCGTCGCGGAATCCTGACTTCTCCTCAGGATCGCAGCGTGGGGGCGAGGCAATTTCTGGAAACGTCTCGTCCTCTGCGCATGCGCAGTAACGGCCAACGACGTGCGGCCGCCTCGCGCGCGTCATTGCTGCGGTTACGGCAGCTGCGCTCCGCTCCTCGTAGTGCAAGCAGCTGCTTGCACGGCGCACCGAGCTCCGTGTCGTAGTGTCCCCGTCGCCTCTTTCCGTCCATCGGAGCGTCTCGATAGCCGCTTGCCACGCAGCTTTATCCTCGCTGCCTGCCCTCACCGGGACGTCGGAGCTCTCCGTTCGCAGCCCGGCTTGCCGAGCTCCAGGGGCGGCCCCACCTCGGGGACAGCTCCGCATCAACCGGTGCGAATCCCACCCCAGTCCTTCTGCGCACTCGGCGTTCTTGCTCGCAGCCCGCTCATCCCGGCCCCGGCCCCGGCCCCGGCCCCGGCCCCGGCCCTCTGCCCCCGATGGATGACCGACGCCGTTCCCAGGCGCGCAACTGGCCCTGCAGGCACAGGCTGAGCTGCGCAGGGAGTCTGGGGAGCGCTGCGTGCTGTGAGGGACAGGGTCTGCACCGCCTTCCTTCGCTGTTGGTGGTGCTGCACTGTGCTTCAGGGGGCCCAAGTGCTCAGGGATCAGCTGAGCAGGGACAGCTGCTGATAACCCACACCTCTTTCTTTGCAGCTGAGTGCTCCAAAAGAGCTAAGGAGCTCTTCCCTGTAGAGACCAAGGCTAGAACAGCTCCTTGGCAAGATGTACTCACAGTTATGCAGGAGTGAGCCCCAAACCTTTCCCTGGGAGGTAGGTGGGGCTGCAGTTGGGGCTGGGAGTGTGCATGGACACCCATTGCTCCATCACTGGATGGATCAAGTTGTCACTTGTGGTGATTTGCTTTGTCAGACTGATCCCTGGCAGCCCAGGCCTTTCCCTGGCCCTGCTGACTTTCACCAGCATGATGAGAATGGGAGATGGGCCGCCCAGAACTATGGTGTGCTGCCACCTCCCTGGAACCACAGAGAGGACCAGCAAAGCCATGAGGTAATGCTTGTCAGGGACTCGGGAGGAGAGGTGGGCTGGGGAGGAACAGTGGTGTGATGAGGGTGGCTGACAGGGTCCTGTTTCCCTGACCTGTGCTGCTAGTGGAGGCAGATGAGGAAGGCTGCTGTTATGGATGCTCCGGATCACTGAGTGCCGAGCCTGCCTTGTATCCATGCACACACTGTGGCACATAGAGAAGGTCTCAGTGGGAAGAAAGAGCGCTTTCTCGCTCGCTTCTGGGTACATGCTGTGTTGCCTTTCTGTCTTTTGAGACAATAAGGGCTGGAGAGCACTGCCACCTGGAGCAGCCAATGTTTTTTGCACCCCAACTGTAGCAGTTCTTGCTTCTGCCTTATCCCCCTGCCCTTCTTTCCTCAGCCACTGGGGTTTGTCCTTTTAGAATCCTGTTCCACTGCTCCAAGAGCTGCAGTTTCAGTCTTTGCTGCTTGTTTTTTCTCTTTTGCTTTTTTTTTTCTTTTTTGAGAGCAGCTCCTGGCAGGATGCTCAGGGTGCTTGCCTGCCCTGGCTGCCCCGGCAGCCTGCTTGTCCCCAGGTTGGTGGTGTCGGGTCAGAGCCAGCCCTGCTTGCCTTGGTGGTATCCTGTGCAATGAGCACTGAACCCACTGTGGGGAGAGGTCACCAGTGCATTCCCAGTCCTGGTATCTCTACAGAGTTCAGCCCCTGCAGAGAGCTGGGACTGTGTCTGACTCTGGGGCAGCGTGAGCAGCTTGTCTGTGAGCCGACACAATAGGAACAATAGTGGGGTGCTGCTGCCAGGCACTGTGACCTGTGCAGTGTGCCCCGGGCATTGGAAGCATCGCAGTGAGCAGGTGCAGATCTGGGATGGGTGGGGAGACACAGGAGCAGACGTGTGCAGTGTGAGGGAACAGCAGCAGCACTGCGGGGGACCTTGTCCCCTCCAGGGATGGGGAGAGGGTCTGCACCGCCTTTGCTGAGTGCTGCAGCACGCAGTGTGCTTCAGGGGGCCCAAGTGCTCGGGGCTCAGCTGAGCAAGGACAGCTGTGGGTGGCACCCCTGGGAAACTGAACCCAAAGAGATGGTAATGCCCGTCCTGCAGGATGTGCTCACCCATACCTCTTTCTTTGCAGCTGAATGAATACTCACTGAGGACCTCCTTCGTGCAGGGATCAGGGCTGGAACAATACTTTGGCGACCTGTCACACTTCGATGGGAGGGGGCTCCAAGCCTTTCCCTGGGAGGTAGGTGGGGCTGCAGTTAGGACTGGGAGCACAGGAGCTCTGTGGGACTTGTCTCTGGGGCAGTGGGTGTGGGTACCCTCTACTCCATCCCTTGGGATGCTGAGAAGCTGGGAGAGCACCTCTGTGGTACAGGAGGGAACTGGAAAGGCTGGGAGCTGTGTGTGACTTCAGATGGGAGGGTTTGGGGCTCCCCATCCCTGCCTGGCATGCTGGTGGTGGAGAGGGAGGCTGCAGCAGCGGGGAGGAGGATGCATCCTGCTTTCCTCTCCTTGTGTCCTCTCTGCAGCCCTATCCGAATCAGGCTGGGCTACCATGTTCCTATGCCCCTGGCCCCTGGGATGCCTACGGTGATGCTCTGTGGGAGCACGAGCGCTGGAGAGCCAGAGGAAGAAGGCATCCGGTAAGAGATCGGGGTGAGCAGCTGTGCAGTGTGGAGTGGGCAGAGCTGTTGGGGTTCTCCTCCAAATTTGGGTTGGCCAAAGGGTGGGAAGAGGAGAGCTGGGGAGAGCTCAGGAGGCAGGGGAACCCAGAGCAAATCCAGCATCCCCATGAAAGCCTGCAGGATGCATGGCTGCTCCGAATGAGCTGTTGTCACTTGTGGTGATTTGCTTTGTCAGACTGATCCCTGGCAGCCCAGGCCTTTCCCTGGCCCTGCTGACTTACACCAGCATGATGAGAATGGGAGATGGGCCGCCCAGAACTATGGTGTGCTGCCACCTCCCTGGAACCACAGAGAGGACCAGCAAAGCCATGAGGTAATGCTTGTCAGGGACTTGGACTCAGTGAGGAGAGGTGGGCTGGGGAGGTATAGGCAGAGAGCAAAAGGGGGCATGGGTGCTTTAGTGGCCTGTGATGAGGATGGCAAACAGTGCTGTTTCCCTGAGCTGTGCTGGCAGCAATGGCAGTGCTCCTCTGCCCTCATGCCAGCTGCTGTGTCTCCTTACTTGCTCACGATGTAAATCACTGCTACTCTCCCCAGAACCTTCGTGGCCCTGTCTCGAGATCGAGACGCTGCCGCTTCCTTCGCCCCATCAAGAGAGAGCCAACAGACCGCAGCCGTTCTCCATCTCCCAGGCGCTCCCAAGGTTGGTGCTGCTGCAGTGCTGGCTGCCAGCAGCTGCCCAGGACCCCTCTGTGGTGTGTGCAGCCAGCAGCTCTGCATGGGGAGGGTGGGCATTTGGGGTATTAAGTGCTGCTGTGTTTCCGCAGGGTACCGTGCATCTTCCAGGCCCTCTCGGTCCTGCTCCCCATTGAGCCAGCCAGGGCTCAGAGAGTACCTTGATGCTCCCCTGTCACCTACGGCCAGCAAGAGCAACATGCAAAGCAAGGAGCAGGTGGATGAGGTAGGTTTTCCCCTGGTACACAGTGGTGACTCAAATGTCATGGCCACCTGGATCTCCTGGTGCTGCTATGCCCTTGACCAGAACGATTTCCTGCAGGACCTGCTGGTGGGAAGCAGCCAGGCACTGGAACTGGCCAGGCATGCAGAGAAGAGCCCAGAGAAGAGCCCAGCCACTGACCTCCAGGCAGCGGAGGAGCAGCCAGCAGCAGGATCACAGCAGGTATGTGTGCACACCTCTTTCGCAAGTGCATACTGAGATACTTTCACTCCAGGAGCTGCCCAGCTCAAGGGATCCCTTTGAGCTGAGTTAACACCTCGCTTCTCTTTACCTCTTCACCTCAGTATCTCCTGGACAGAATTGGAAGCAGGATGCTTTCCTGACTCTTTTGAGCTGCAAAGCCCTGTTTCCTTTGGGTTTTAGCACTCTGTCTGTCCTGTCTCGCAGCACTTTTCTCTGGGACAGATGACTATCCCTGCCTCACACTATTGCGTGCCTGCAGGTTGAGCCAGATTGTGGACAGGAAGCTGCAGACATCCAGCAGCCCTTTGTTTGGGATTTTGAGCCAATCTCATCAGCCAACCTCACTCATGAGAGTGAGGAAAGTTTGGAGATGGTATGTGCTCATGTATCTATCTCCTCTTTCTGCCTACATGTCGTGCCATGAGGGGGGTGGGGTTTTGCAGTCCCTTCCATGAACCTCACTTTTCCATTTGCTCGGGGTATATCAAAGTGCCTGTCTGTGGACTCTGAAATGTAACTGTGGTGCTTTACACAGATAAATCTGGGCAAAGTGAGGATGGTGCAAGTGCTGAGTCGTATCCCTACAGTCCATTATCTCTGGAGCCCTCTGAGACTCTTAATGCTGACCTGATGATTTTGGAGGTACGTGCTGGGCTCTGCCTGCCCTCCCAGGGTTGGTGGCATCTGCCACATGTTGCTGGTGAAGCCAGTGCAGCAGCTGCCTGAGATGGGGTGGCTTTTAGCCTGTGGCTGCACTACTCTGCGTGGTTTCCTCCTGGGACAGAGTGCTTGAGGATCCCCTTCCTTTCCTGAAGGCAGAAGCATTAGCTTGCAATGTTGGCTCCTGCTGCTCTCACACAGCTTCTGCCTTCATCCCCTGGTTGCTTTCCCACTGCTTCTCTGTGGCCTTCACCAATCTGAAAACTCACAGATCCCACTGGAAGCTACTGTGGAGCCCAGCACGCAGCACAGCAAGGCCAGCTCCAACGTCTGCACTGAGGCAGCAGCATCACCCTGGAGTGTGTGCCCTACCAGGGATGAGACAGAGCTGGTATGTGCACAGCCCTGCCCTCTCCTGAGCACTGTGCAGGAATGGTGCCCTTGTGTCTCTGGGAAGTACCTGCAGGGAGGCTCAGGAACACTGGGGGAGGAGGAGCCTGGGGGGAGTTTCTCTCTGGCATTCCCAGTCACAGGATTATGTCCTGGGGTTAAAACCTTGCTTTGTTTGGGTGCGGAGCCCACATCAGCCCTGGTGCTGGATGTTCAGGAGAGGCTGGTATATTGGAGACAGTTTAGAGAAAGGCCAAAAAAATGACCTGGGGACTGAGAGCGTGCCAGAGCGTGAGCAAGTCCAGGAGTTGAGCTTTAATGAAGCAAACATTTAATTCATGCCTGGTGGGGAAAAGAAATCAGCCAGTGAGACCCTCAGGCCTTGAAGGCAAGGCTGCTGGGGCTGCAGTGGAAGAGGGAAGCAAGGGGCAGCAGCCAGCATGTGAGGGGAGGTTGGTGAGGTCCCAGCAGGTTCCCCCACAGGGTGACTGGTCCCCAGCTGGCAGCTCCGGTGTACTGCCAGCTCCACACCTGTTCCCTTGCCCAGACCTTCTCCCCTTCAAAGCATCCAGCTTTACCTCGCTTCTTCCACTGCCCAGGCTGCAGGCTGCCAGGACTTACCCCGCTTCTTTTGCTCCACACCTCCCTGCACCACTGCAGACCCACGCTCTGCCACCATCTTCACCAAGGAGAACATCGAGCAGGTGAGTCCCAGCAGAGAAGGGGGCATTTGGGACTGCTCATGGAGAGGAGAACTCTCAGGAGGTTGAAACCTAACATGGGCAAAAAGCAGTGCTGGGTGATGGGCGGTTCAGCATAGGTGCTGCGGGAAGAGGCTGCCACCTATGGGACACCCTAAAGGAAAAAGAAAATTCCCAGGCAGGGGGTTTCATGCTGCTGGTGGGGATGATTTGGGGTGCCCCGTGCTGACCCCATTCTGCTCCCTGAAGCAGTTCCAGCTCTTCTCCCTGAATGTTGCCACGGTGACCGCGATGCTGATAAAGAAGGATCCCCCCTTGGAGGTGGCACTGACACAGGCGCTGAGAGCCAGTCAGCAGCAGTTCAGCAACCAGCTGGTCAAGGAGCTGGAAGACTTCATCCAGAAGTATGATGCAGCGCACCTCAGGCACTGAGCAGGAGCAGAGGGGCTGCACTGGCAGAGCCTGGGGCTGTAGGGATGTGGCCTCTCTTGGAGATGGGGGAGGGTGGGGGAAGGGGATCTTAGTTGGGATCTGCTGTGTGCAGGCAGGTAGCTGGGGACTGTGGGCAGGGGACAAGCCGTATGTAAGCCTGTATTTCCAGAGGCATAGGTGGTTTAATTGGAGGGTGAAGGGAGAGCACAGCAGCTGATGGAGAGGGGCCATTCTATCTCCTTATTCTATTCCTGATTTTCTTAAACATTGTTTTAAAACTTTGGGTTTGTTCATGTTTACAAAAATAAACGAGTTAGTTATTGCAGCCCTGGTATAGCCTTTGCGCTGCTGTTGCTCTGTTCCTGGCCTGCTGAGGCCAGTGTGCACAGGGAGAGGTCTCACAGTCACACCCCTGCCCAGTCCTTCCCTGGGGCCCCTCAGCTCCCATCCAGCACACTTCTCCAGCAGCACGGTTAACACTGCTGCAAACCCAGACAGGAGAGAAACAGGCCAGGCACGGTCAGCTCTCCTGTATTCAGGTTTCAGCAGAGCTTTATTGGTGGAGCACTGTCTATCATGGCAGCAGAGCTGCCCTGCTGGTCACCCCCCTGCAGTGACGGGGCACGGACACACATGGGGCAGCATCAGCACTTGTCCTTCAAGATGTCCCTGCAGGTGAGAGATTCTCACCTGGCATCTGGATATGACCCTGGTGGCCAGATCACTCCTGTCCAATCTGGGCAGGAGTCCCTGCAGAAGGGGCCAGAGCAGTGCCTGCCCTTGTCCTAAGTCCTCGGCTGCTCTCCTCAGCACAGAGCTGCTCGCTGAGGCTTTGGGCTTGTCTGAGACAGCAGTCAGAGGCTCCGTGTCGTAGTGTCCCCGTCGCCTCTTTCCGTCCATCGGAGCGTCTCGATAGCCGCTTGCCACGCAGCTTTATCCTCGCTGCCTGCCCTCACCGGGGCGTCGGAGCTCTCCGTTCGCAGCCCGGCTTGCCGAGCTCCAGGGGCGGCCCCACCTCGGGGACAGCTCCGCATCAACCGGTGCGAATCCCACCCCAGTCCTTCTGCGCACTCGGCGTTCTTGCTCGCAGCCCGCTCATCCCGGCCCCGGCCCCGGCCCCGGCCCCGGCCCTCTGCCCCCGATGGATGACCGACGCCGTTCCCAGGCGCGCAACTGGCCCTGCAGGCACAGGCTGAGCTGCGCAGGGAGTCTGGGGAGCGCTGCGTCCTGTGAGGGACAGGGTCTGCACCGCCTTCCTTCGCTGTTGGTGGTGCTGCACTGTGCTTCAGGGGGCCCAAGTGCTCAGGGATCAGCTGAGCAGGGACAGCTGCTGATAACCCACACCTCTTTCTTTGCAGCTGAGTGCTCCAAAAGAGCTAAGGAGCTCTTCCCTGTAGAGACCAAGGCTAGAACAGCTCCTTGGTAAGATGTACTCACAGTTATGCAGGAGTGAGCCCCAAACCTTTCCCTGGGAGGTAGGTGGGGCTGCAGTTGGGGCTGGGAGTGTGCATGGACACCCATTGCTCCCTCACTGGATAGATCAAGTTGTCACTTGTGGTGATTTGCTTTGTCAGACTGATCCCTGGCAGCCCAGGCCTTTCCCTGGCCCTGCTGACTTTCACCAGCATGATGAGAATGGGAGATGGGCCGCCCAGAACTATGGTGTGCTGCCACCTCCCTGGAACCACAGAGAGGACCAGCAAAGCCATGAGGTAATGCTTGTCAGGGACTCGGGAGGAGAGGTGGGCTGGGGAGGAACAGTGGTGTGATGAGGGTGGCTGACAGGGTCCTGTTTCCCTGACCTGTGCTGCTAGTGGAGGCAGATGAGGAAGGCTGCTGTTATGGATGCTCCGGATCACTGAGTGCCGAGCCTGCCTTGTATCCATGCACACACTGTGGCACATAGAGAAGGTCTCAGTGGGAAGAAAGAGCGCTTTCTCGCTCGCTTCTGGGTACATGCTGTGTTGCCTTTCTGTCTTTTGAGACAATAAGGGCTGGAGAGCACTGCCACCTGGAGCAGCCAATGTTTTTTGCACCCCAACTGTAGCAGTTCTTGCTTCTGCCTTATCCCCCTGCCCTTCTTTCCTCAGCCACTGGGGTTTGTCCTTTTAGAATCCTGTTCCACTGCTCCAAGAGCTGCAGTTTCAGTCTTTGCTGCTTGTTTTTTCTCTTTTGCTTTTTTTTTTCTTTTTTGAGAGCAGCTCCTGGCAGGATGCTCAGGGTGCTTGCCTGCCCTGGCTGCCCCGGCAGCCTGCTTGTCCCCAGGTTGGTGGTGTCGGGTCAGAGCCAGCCCTGCTTGCCTTGGTGGTATCCTGTGCAATGAGCACTGAACCCACTGTGGGGAGAGGTCACCAGTGCATTCCCAGTCCTGGTATCTCTACAGAGTTCAGCCCCTGCAGAGAGCTGGGACTGTGTCTGACTCTGGGGCAGCGTGAGCAGCTTGTCTGTGAGCCGACACAATAGGAACAATAGTGGGGTGCTGCTGCCAGGCACTGTGACCTGTGCAGTGTGCCCCGGGCATTGGAAGCATCGCAGTGAGCAGGTGCAGATCTGGGATGGGTGGGGAGACACAGGAGCAGACGTGTGCAGTGTGAGGGAACAGCAGCAGCACTGCGGGGGACCTTGTCCCCTCCAGGGATGGGGAGAGGGTCTGCACCGCCTTTGCTGAGTGCTGCAGCACGCAGTGTGCTTCAGGGGGCCCAAGTGCTCGGGGCTCAGCAGAGCAAGGACAGCTGTGGGTGGCACCCCTGGGAAACTGAACCCAAAGAGATGGTAATGCCCGTCCTGCAGGATGTGCTCACCCATACCTCTTTCTTTGCAGCTGAATGAATACTCACTGAGGACCTCCTTCGTGCAGGGATCAGGGCTGGAACAATACTTTGGCGACCTGTCACACTTCGATGGGAGGGGGCTCCAAGCCTTTCCCTGGGAGGTAGGTGGGGCTGCAGTTAGGACTGGGAGCACAGGAGCTCTGTGGGACTTGTCTCTGGGGCAGTGGGTGTGGGTACCCTCTACTCCATCCCTTGGGATGCTGAGAAGCTGGGAGAGCACCTCTGTGGTACAGGAGGGAACTGGAAAGGCTGGGAGCTGTGTGTGACTTCAGATGGGAGGGTTTGGGGCTCCCCATCCCTGCCTGGCATGCTGGTGGTGGAGAGGGAGGCTGCAGCAGCGGGGAGGAGGATGCATCCTGCTTTCCTCTCCTTGTGTCCTCTCTGCAGCCCTATCCGAATCAGGCTGGGCTACCATGTTCCTATGCCCCTGGCCCCTGGGATGCCTACGGTGATGCTCTGTGGGAGCACGAGCGCTGGAGAGCCAGAGGAAGAAGGCATCCGGTAAGAGATCGGGGTGAGCAGCTGTGCAGTGTGGAGTGGGCAGAGCTGTTGGGGTTCTCCTCCAAATTTGGGTTGGCCAAAGGGTGGGAAGAGGAGAGCTGGGGAGAGCTCAGGAGGCAGGGGAACCCAGAGCAAATCCAGCATCCCCATGAAAGCCTGCAGGATGCATGGCTGCTCCGAATGAGCTGTTGTCACTTGTGGTGATTTGCTTTGTCAGACTGATCCCTGGCAGCCCAGGCCTTTCCCTGGCCCTGCTGACTTACACCAGCACGATGAGAATGGGAGATGGGCCGCCCAGAACTATGGTGTGCTGCCACCTCCCTGGAACCACAGAGAGGACCAGCAAAGCCATGAGGTAATGCTTGTCAGGGACTTGGACTCAGTGAGGAGAGGTGGGCTGGGGAGGTATAGGCAGAGAGCAAAAGGGGGCATGGGTGCTTTAGTGGCCTGTGATGAGGATGGCAAACAGTGCTGTTTCCCTGAGCTGTGCTGGCAGCAATGGCAGTGCTCCTCTGCCCTCATGCCAGCTGCTGTGTCTCCTTACTTGCTCACGATGTAAATCACTGCTACTCTCCCCAGAACCTTCGTGGCCCTGTCTCGAGATCGAGACGCTGCCGCTTCCTTCGCCCCATCAAGAGAGAGCCAACAGACCGCAGCCGTTCTCCATCTCCCAGGCGCTCCCAAGGTTGGTGCTGCTGCAGTGCTGGCTGCCAGCAGCTGCCCAGGACCCCTCTGTGGTGTGTGCAGCCAGCAGCTCTGCATGGGGAGGGTGGGCATTTGGGGTATTAAGTGCTGCTGTGTTTCCGCAGGGTACCGTGCATCTTCCAGGCCCTCTCGGTCCTGCTCCCCATTGAGCCAGCCAGGGCTCAGAGAGTACCTTGATGCTCCCCTGTCACCTACGGCCAGCAAGAGCAACATGCAAAGCAAGGAGCAGGTGGATGAGGTAGGTTTTCCCCTGGTACACAGTGGTGACTCAAATGTCATGGCCACCTGGATCTCCTGGTGCTGCTATGCCCTTGACCAGAAGGATTTCCTGCAGGACCTGCTGGTGGGAAGCAGCCAGGCACTGGAACTGGCCAGGCATGCAGAGAAGAGCCCAGAGAAGAGCCCAGCCACTGACCTCCAGGCAGCGGAGGAGCAGCCAGCAGCAGGATCACAGCAGGTATGTGTGCACACCTCTTTCGCAAGTGCATACTGAGATACTTTCACTCCAGGAGCTGCCCAGCTCAAGGGATCCCTTTGAGCTGAGTTAACACCTCGCTTCTCTTTACCTCTTCACCTCAGTATCTCCTGGACAGAATTGGAAGCAGGATGCTTTCCTGACTCTTTTGAGCTGCAAAGCCCTGTTTCCTTTGGGTTTTAGCACTCTGTCTGTCCTGTCTCGCAGCACTTTTCTCTGGGACAGATGACTATCCCTGCCTCACACTATTGCGTGCCTGCAGGTTGAGCCAGATTGTGGACAGGAAGCTGCAGACATCCAGCAGCCCTTTGTTTGGGATTTTGAGCCAATCTCATCAGCAGAGATAAGCTTCGCTGAGAGTGAGGAAAGTTTGGAGATGGTATGTGCTCATGTATCTATCTCCTCTTTCTGCCTACATGTCGTGCCATGAGGGGGGTGGGGTTTTGCAGTCCCTTCCATGAACCTCACTTTTCCATTTGCTCGGGGTATATCAAAGTGCCTGTCTGTGGACTCTGAAATGTAACTGTGGTGCTTTACACAGATAAATCTGGGCAAAGTGAGGATGGTGCAAGTGCTGAGTCGTATCCCTACAGTCCATTATCTCTGGAGCCCTCTGAGACTCTTAATGCTGACCTGATGATTTTGGAGGTACGTGCTGGGCTCTGCCTGCCCTCCCAGGGTTGGTGGCATCTGCCACATGTTGCTGGTGAAGCCAGTGCAGCAGCTGCCTGAGATGGGGTGGCTTTTAGCCTGTGGCTGCACTACTCTGCGTGGTTTCCTCCTGGGACAGAGTGCTTGAGGATCCCCTTCCTTTCCTGAAGGCAGAAGCATTAGCTTGCAATGTTGGCTCCTGCTGCTCTCACACAGCTTCTGCCTTCATCCCCTGGTTGCTTTCCCACTGCTTCTCTGTGGCCTTCACCAATCTGAAAACTCACAGATCCCACTGGAAGCTACTGTGGAGCCCAGCACGCAGCACAGCAAGGCCAGCTCCAACGTCTGCACTGAGGCAGCAGCATCACCCTGGAGTGTGTGCCCTACCAGGGATGAGACAGAGCTGGTATGTGCACAGCCCTGCCCTCTCCTGAGCACTGTGCAGGAATGGTGCCCTTGTGTCTCTGGGAAGTACCTGCAGGGAGGCTCAGGAACACTGGGGGAGGAGGAGCCTGGGGGGAGTTTCTCTCTGGCATTCCCAGTCACAGGATTATGTCCTGGGGTTAAAACCTTGCTTTGTTTGGGTGCGGAGCCCACATCAGCCCTGGTGCTGGATGTTCAGGAGAGGCTGGTATATTGGAGACAGTTTAGAGAAAGGCCAAAAAAATGACCTGGGGACTGAGAGCGTGCCAGAGCGTGAGCAAGTCCAGGAGTTGAGCTTTAATGAAGCAAACATTTAATTCATGCCTGGTGGGGAAAAGAAATCAGCCAGTGAGACCCTCAGGCCTTGAAGGCAAGGCTGCTGGGGCTGCAGTGGAAGAGGGAAGCAAGGGGCAGCAGCCAGCATGTGAGGGGAGGTTGGTGAGGTCCCAGCAGGTTCCCCCACAGGGTGACTGGTCCCCAGCTGGCAGCTCCGGTGTACTGCCAGCTCCACACCTGTTCCCTTGCCCAGACCTTCTCCCCTTCAAAGCATCCAGCTTTACCTCGCTTCTTCCACTGCCCAGGCTGCAGGCTGCCAGGACTTACCCCGCTTCTTTTGCTCCACACCTCCCTGCACCACTGCAGACCCACGCTCTGCCACCATCTTCACCAAGGAGAACATCGAGCAGGTGAGTCCCAGCAGAGAAGGGGGCATTTGGGACTGCTCATGGAGAGGAGAACTCTCAGGAGGTGTAAACCTAACATGGGCAAAAAGCAGTGCTGGGTGATGGGCGGTTCAGCATAGGTGCTGCGGGAAGAGGCTGCCACCTATGGGACACCCTTTTTTTTTAGGAAAAAGAAAATTCCCAGGCAGGGGGTTTCATGCTGCTGGTGGGGATGATTTGGGGTGCCCCGTGCTGACCCCATTCTGCTCCCTGAAGCAGTTCCAGCTCTTCTCCCTGAATGTTGCCACGGTGACCGCGATGCTGATAAAGAAGGATCCCCCCTTGGAGGTGGCACTGACACAGGCGCTGAGAGCCAGTCAGCAGCAGTTCAGCAACCAGCTGGTCAAGGAGCTGGAAGACTTCATCCAGAAGTATGATGCAGCGCACCTCAGGCACTGAGCAGGAGCAGAGGGGCTGCACTGGCAGAGCCTGGGGCTGTAGGGATGTGGCCTCTCTTGGAGATGGGGGAGGGTGGGGGAAGGGGATCTTAGTTGGGATCTGCTGTGTGCAGGCAGGTAGCTGGGGACTGTGGGCAGGGGACAAGCCGTATGTAAGCCTGTATTTCCAGAGGCATAGGTGGTTTAATTGGAGGGTGAAGGGAGAGCACAGCAGCTGATGGAGAGCGGCCATTCTATGTCCTTATTCTATTCCTGATTTTCTTAAACATTGTTCTAAAACTTTGGGTTTGTTCTTGTTTACAAAAATAAACGAGTTAGTTTTTGCAGCCCTGGTATAGCCTTTGCGCTGCTGTTGCTCTGTTCCTGGCCTCCTGAGGCCAGTGTGCACAGGGAGAGGTCTCACAGTCACACCCCTGCCCAGTCCTTCCCTGGGGCCCCTCAGCTCCCATCCAGCACACTTCTCCAGCAGCACGGTTAACACTGCTGCAAACCCAGACAGGAGAGAAACAGGCCAGGCACGGTCAGCTCTCCTGTATTCAGGTTTCAGCAGAGCTTTATTGGTGGAGCACTGTCTATCATGGCAGCAGAGCTGCCCTGCTGGTCACCCCCCTGCAGTGACGGGGCACGGACACACATGGGGCAGCATCAGCACTTGTCCTTCAAGATGTCCCTGCAGGTGAGAGATTCTCACCTGGCATCTGGATATGACCCTGGTGGCCAGATCACTCCTGTCCAATCTGGGCAGGAGTCCCTGCAGAAGGGGCCAGAGCAGTGCCTGCCCTTGTCCTAAGTCCTCGGCTGCTCTCCTCAGCACAGAGCTGCTCGCTGAGGCTTTGGGCTTGTCTGAGACAGCAGTCAGAGGCCACGCTCCAGTGCAGGCTGCCGCCATGCCGCCCGCGTCGCGGAATCCCGACTTCTCCTCAGGATCGCAGCGTGGGGGCGAGGCAATTTCTGGAAACGTCTCGTCCTCTGCGCATGCGCAGTAACGGCCAACGACGTGCGGCCGCCTCGCGCGCGTCATTGCTGCGGTTACGGCAGCTGCGCTCCGCTCCTCGTAGTGCAAGCAGCTGCTTGCACGGCGCACCGAGCTCCGTGTCGTAGTGTCCCCGTCGCCTCTTTCCGTCCATCGGAGCGTCTCGATAGCCGCTTGCCACGCAGCTTTATCCTCGCTGCCTGCCCTCACCGGGGCGTCGGAGCTCTCCGTTCGCAGCCCGGCTTGCCGAGCTCCAGGGGCGGCCCCACCTCGGGGACAGCTCCGCATCAACCGGTGCGAATCCCACCCCAGTCCTTCTGCGCACTCGGCGTTCTTGCTCGCAGCCCGCTCATCCCGGCCCCGGCCCCGGCCCCGGCCCTCTGCCCCCGATGGATGACCGACGCCGTTCCCAGGCGCGCAACTGGCCCTGCAGGCACAGGCTGAGCTGCGCAGGGAGTCTGGGGAGCGCTGCGTCCTGTGAGGGACAGGGTCTGCACCGCCTTCCTTCGCTGTTGGTGGTGCTGCACTGTGCTTCAGGGGGCCCAAGTGCTCAGGGATCAGCTGAGCAGGGACAGCTGCTGATAACCCACACCTCTTTCTTTGCAGCTGAGTGCTCCAAAAGAGCTAAGGAGCTCTTCCCTGTAGAGACCAAGGCTAGAACAGCTCCTTGGCAAGATGTACTCACAGTTATGCAGGAGTGAGCCCCAAACCTTTCCCTGGGAGGTAGGTGGGGCTGCAGTTGGGGCTGGGAGTGTGCATGGACACCCATTGCTCCATCACTGGATGGATCAAGTTGTCACTTGTGGTGATTTGCTTTGTCAGACTGATCCCTGGCAGCCCAGGCCTTTCCCTGGCCCTGCTGACTTTCACCAGCATGATGAGAATGGGAGATGGGCCGCCCAGAACTATGGTGTGCTGCCACCTCCCTGGAACCACAGAGAGGACCAGCAAAGCCATGAGGTAATGCTTGTCAGGGACTCGGGAGGAGAGGTGGGCTGGGGAGGAACAGTGGTGTGATGAGGGTGGCTGACAGGGTCCTGTTTCCCTGACCTGTGCTGCTAGTGGAGGCAGATGAGGAAGGCTGCTGTTATGGATGCTCCGGATCACTGAGTGCCGAGCCTGCCTTGTATCCATGCACACACTGTGGCACATAGAGAAGGTCTCAGTGGGAAGAAAGAGCGCTTTCTCGCTCGCTTCTGGGTACATGCTGTGTTGCCTTTCTGTCTTTTGAGACAATAAGGGCTGGAGAGCACTGCCACCTGGAGCAGCCAATGTTTTTTGCACCCCAACTGTAGCAGTTCTTGCTTCTGCCTTATCCCCCTGCCCTTCTTTCCTCAGCCACTGGGGTTTGTCCTTTTAGAATCCTGTTCCACTGCTCCAAGAGCTGCAGTTTCAGTCTTTGCTGCTTGTTTTTTCTCTTTTGCTTTTTTTTTTCTTTTTTGAGAGCAGCTCCTGGCAGGATGCTCAGGGTGCTTGCCTGCCCTGGCTGCCCCGGCAGCCTGCTTGTCCCCAGGTTGGTGGTGTCGGGTCAGAGCCAGCCCTGCTTGCCTTGGTGGTATCCTGTGCAATGAGCACTGAACCCACTGTGGGGAGAGGTCACCAGTGCATTCCCAGTCCTGGTATCTCTACAGAGTTCAGCCCCTGCAGAGAGCTGGGACTGTGTCTGACTCTGGGGCAGCGTGAGCAGCTTGTCTGTGAGCCGACACAATAGGAACAATAGTGGGGTGCTGCTGCCAGGCACTGTGACCTGTGCAGTGTGCCCCGGGCATTGGAAGCATCGCAGTGAGCAGGTGCAGATCTGGGATGGGTGGGGAGACACAGGAGCAGACGTGTGCAGTGTGAGGGAACAGCAGCAGCACTGCGGGGGACCTTGTCCCCTCCAGGGATGGGGAGAGGGTCTGCACCGCCTTTGCTGAGTGCTGCAGCACGCAGTGTGCTTCAGGGGGCCCAAGTGCTCGGGGCTCAGCAGAGCAAGGACAGCTGTGGGTGGCACCCCTGGGAAACTGAACCCAAAGAGATGGTAATGCCCGTCCTGCAGGATGTGCTCACCCATACCTCTTTCTTTGCAGCTGAATGAATACTCACTGAGGACCTCCTTCGTGCAGGGATCAGGGCTCGAACAATACTTTGGCGACCTGTCACACTTCGATGGGAGGGGGCTCCAAGCCTTTCCCTGGGAGGTAGGTGGGGCTGCAGTTAGGACTGGGAGCACAGGAGCTCTGTGGGACTTGTCTCTGGGGCAGTGGGTGTGGGTACCCTCTACTCCATCCCTTGGGATGCTGAGAAGCTGGGAGAGCACCTCTGTGGTACAGGAGGGAACTGGAAAGGCTGGGAGCTGTGTGTGACTTCAGATGGGAGGGTTTGGGGCTCCCCATCCCTGCCTGGCATGCTGGTGGTGGAGAGGGAGGCTGCAGCAGCGGGGAGGAGGATGCATCCTGCTTTCCTCTCCTTGTGTCCTCTCTGCAGCCCTATCCGAATCAGGCTGGGCTACCATGTTCCTATGCCCCTGGCCCCTGGGATGCCTACGGTGATGCTCTGTGGGAGCACGAGCGCTGGAGAGCCAGAGGAAGAAGGCATCCGGTAAGAGATCGGGGTGAGCAGCTGTGCAGTGTGGAGTGGGCAGAGCTGTTGGGGTTCTCCTCCAAATTTGGGTTGGCCAAAGGGTGGGAAGAGGAGAGCTGGGGAGAGCTCAGGAGGCAGGGGAACCCAGAGCAAATCCAGCATCCCCATGAAAGCCTGCAGGATGCATGGCTGCTCCGAATGAGCTGTTGTCACTTGTGGTGATTTGCTTTGTCAGACTGATCCCTGGCAGCCCAGGCCTTTCCCTGGCCCTGCTGACTTACACCAGCATGATGAGAATGGGAGATGGGCCGCCCAGAACTATGGTGTGCTGCCACCTCCCTGGAACCACAGAGAGGACCAGCAAAGCCATGAGGTAATGCTTGTCAGGGACTTGGACTCAGTGAGGAGAGGTGGGCTGGGGAGGTATAGGCAGAGAGCAAAAGGGGGCATGGGTGCTTTAGTGGCCTGTGATGAGGATGGCAAACAGTGCTGTTTCCCTGAGCTGTGCTGGCAGCAATGGCAGTGCTCCTCTGCCCTCATGCCAGCTGCTGTGTCTCCTTACTTGCTCACGATGTAAATCACTGCTACTCTCCCCAGAACCTTCGTGGCCCTGTCTCGAGATCGAGACGCTGCCGCTTCCTTCGCCCCATCAAGAGAGAGCCAACAGACCGCAGCCGTTCTCCATCTCCCAGGCGCTCCCAAGGTTGGTGCTGCTGCAGTGCTGGCTGCCAGCAGCTGCCCAGGACCCCTCTGTGGTGTGTGCAGCCAGCAGCTCTGCATGGGGAGGGTGGGCATTTGGGGTATTAAGTGCTGCTGTGTTTCCGCAGGGTACCGTGCATCTTCCAGGCCCTCTCGGTCCTGCTCCCCATTGAGCCAGCCAGGGCTCAGAGAGTACCTTGATGCTCCCCTGTCACCTACGGCCAGCAAGAGCAACATGCAAAGCAAGGAGCAGGTGGATGAGGTAGGTTTTCCCCTGGTACACAGTGGTGACTCAAATGTCATGGCCACCTGGATCTCCTGGTGCTGCTATGCCCTTGACCAGAAGGATTTCCTGCAGGACCTGCTGGTGGGAAGCAGCCAGGCACTGGAACTGGCCAGGCATGCAGAGAAGAGCCCAGAGAAGAGCCCAGCCACTGACCTCCAGGCAGCGGAGGAGCAGCCAGCAGCAGGATCACAGCAGGTATGTGTGCACACCTCTTTCGCAAGTGCATACTGAGATACTTTCACTCCAGGAGCTGCCCAGCTCAAGGGATCCCTTTGAGCTGAGTTAACACCTCGCTTCTCTTTACCTCTTCACCTCAGTATCTCCTGGACAGAATTGGAAGCAGGATGCTTTCCTGACTCTTTTGAGCTGCAAAGCCCTGTTTCCTTTGGGTTTTAGCACTCTGTCTGTCCTGTCTCGCAGCACTTTTCTCTGGGACAGATGACTATCCCTGCCTCACACTATTGCGTGCCTGCAGGTTGAGCCAGATTGTGGACAGGAAGCTGCAGACATCCAGCAGCCCTTTGTTTGGGATTTTGAGCCAATCTCATCAGCAGAGATAAGCTTCGCTGAGAGTGAGGAAAGTTTGGAGATGGTATGTGCTCATGTATCTATCTCCTCTTTCTGCCTACATGTCGTGCCATGAGGGGGGTGGGGTTTTGCAGTCCCTTCCATGAACCTCACTTTTCCATTTGCTCGGGGTATATCAAAGTGCCTGTCTGTGGACTCTGAAATGTAACTGTGGTGCTTTACACAGATAAATCTGGGCAAAGTGAGGATGGTGCAAGTGCTGAGTCGTATCCCTACAGTCCATTATCTCTGGAGCCCTCTGAGACTCTTAATGCTGACCTGATGATTTTGGAGGTACGTGCTGGGCTCTGCCTGCCCTCCCAGGGTTGGTGGCATCTGCCACATGTTGCTGGTGAAGCCAGTGCAGCAGCTGCCTGAGATGGGGTGGCTTTTAGCCTGTGGCTGCACTACTCTGCGTGGTTTCCTCCTGGGACAGAGTGCTTGAGGATCCCCTTCCTTTCCTGAAGGCAGAAGCATTAGCTTGCAATGTTGGCTCCTGCTGCTCTCACACAGCTTCTGCCTTCATCCCCTGGTTGCTTTCCCACTGCTTCTCTGTGGCCTTCACCAATCTGAAAACTCACAGATCCCACTGGAAGCTACTGTGGAGCCCAGCACGCAGCACAGCAAGGCCAGCTCCAACGTCTGCACTGAGGCAGCAGCATCACCCTGGAGTGTGTGCCCTACCAGGGATGAGACAGAGCTGGTATGTGCACAGCCCTGCCCTCTCCTGAGCACTGTGCAGGAATGGTGCCCTTGTGTCTCTGGGAAGTACCTGCAGGGAGGCTCAGGAACACTGGGGGAGGAGGAGCCTGGGGGGAGTTTCTCTCTGGCATTCCCAGTCACAGGATTATGTCCTGGGGTTAAAACCTTGCTTTGTTTGGGTGCGGAGCCCACATCAGCCCTGGTGCTGGATGTTCAGGAGAGGCTGGTATATTGGAGACAGTTTAGAGAAAGGCCAAAAAAATGACCTGGGGACTGAGAGCGTGCCAGAGCGTGAGCAAGTCCAGGAGTTGAGCTTTAATGAAGCAAACATTTAATTCATGCCTGGTGGGGAAAAGAAATCAGCCAGTGAGACCCTCAGGCCTTGAAGGCAAGGCTGCTGGGGCTGCAGTGGAAGAGGGAAGCAAGGGGCAGCAGCCAGCATGTGAGGGGAGGTTGGTGAGGTCCCAGCAGGTTCCCCCACAGGGTGACTGGTCCCCAGCTGGCAGCTCCGGTGTACTGCCAGCTCCACACCTGTTCCCTTGCCCAGACCTTCTCCCCTTCAAAGCATCCAGCTTTACCTCGCTTCTTCCACTGCCCAGGCTGCAGGCTGCCAGGACTTACCCCGCTTCTTTTGCTCCACACCTCCCTGCACCACTGCAGACCCACGCTCTGCCACCATCTTCACCAAGGAGAACATCGAGCAGGTGAGTCCCAGCAGAGAAGGGGGCATTTGGGACTGCTCATGGAGAGGAGAACTCTCAGGAGGTTGAAACCTAACATGGGCAAAAAGCAGTGCTGGGTGATGGGCGGTTCAGCATAGGTGCTGCGGGAAGAGGCTGCCACCTATGGGACACCCTAAAGGAAAAAGAAAATTCCCAGGCAGGGGGTTTCATGCTGCTGGTGGGGATGATTTGGGGTGCCCCGTGCTGACCCCATTCTGCTCCCTGAAGCAGTTCCAGCTCTTCTCCCTGAATGTTGCCACGGTGACCGCGATGCTGATAAAGAAGGATCCCCCCTTGGAGGTGGCACTGACACAGGCGCTGAGAGCCAGTCAGCAGCAGTTCAGCAACCAGCTGGTCAAGGAGCTGGAAGACTTCATCCAGAAGTATGATGCAGCGCACCTCAGGCACTGAGCAGGAGCAGAGGGGCTGCACTGGCAGAGCCTGGGGCTGTAGGGATGTGGCCTCTCTTGGAGATGGGGGAGGGTGGGGGAAGGGGATCTTAGTTGGGATCTGCTGTGTGCAGGCAGGTAGCTGGGGACTGTGGGCAGGGGACAAGCCGTATGTAAGCCTGTATTTCCAGAGGCATAGGTGGTTTAATTGGAGGGTGAAGGGAGAGCACAGCAGCTGATGGAGAGGGGCCATTCTATCTCCTTATTCTATTCCTGATTTTCTTAAACATTGTTTTAAAACTTTGGGTTTGTTCATGTTTACAAAAATAAACGAGTTAGTTATTGCAGCCCTGGTATAGCCTTTGCGCTGCTGTTGCTCTGTTCCTGGCCTGCTGAGGCCAGTGTGCACAGGGAGAGGTCTCACAGTCACACCCCTGCCCAGTCCTTCCCTGGGGCCCCTCAGCTCCCATCCAGCACACTTCTCCAGCAGCACGGTTAACACTGCTGCAAACCCAGACAGGAGAGAAACAGGCCAGGCACGGTCAGCTCTCCTGTATTCAGGTTTCAGCAGAGCTTTATTGGTGGAGCACTGTCTATCATGGCAGCAGAGCTGCCCTGCTGGTCACCCCCCTGCAGTGACGGGGCACGGACACACATGGGGCAGCATCAGCACTTGTCCTTCAAGATGTCCCTGCAGGTGAGAGATTCTCACCTGGCATCTGGATATGACCCTGGTGGCCAGATCACTCCTGTCCAATCTGGGCAGGAGTCCCTGCAGAAGGGGCCAGAGCAGTGCCTGCCCTTGTCCTAAGTCCTCGGCTGCTCTCCTCAGCACAGAGCTGCTCGCTGAGGCTTTGGGCTTGTCTGAGACAGCAGTCAGAGGCTCCGTGTCGTAGTGTCCCCGTCGCCTCTTTCCGTCCATCGGAGCGTCTCGATAGCCGCTTGCCACGCAGCTTTATCCTCGCTGCCTGCCCTCACCGGGGCGTCGGAGCTCTCCGTTCGCAGCCCGGCTTGCCGAGCTCCAGGGGCGGCCCCACCTCGGGGACAGCTCCGCATCAACCGGTGCGAATCCCACCCCAGTCCTTCTGCGCACTCGGCGTTCTTGCTCGCAGCCCGCTCATCCCGGCCCCGGCCCCGGCCCCGGCCCTCTGCCCCCGATGGATGACCGACGCCGTTCCCAGGCGCGCAACTGGCCCTGCAGGCACAGGCTGAGCTGCGCAGGGAGTCTGGGGAGCGCTGCGTCCTGTGAGGGACAGGGTCTGCACCGCCTTCCTTCGCTGTTGGTGGTGCTGCACTGTGCTTCAGGGGGCCCAAGTGCTCAGGGATCAGCTGAGCAGGGACAGCTGCTGATAACCCACACCTCTTTCTTTGCAGCTGAGTGCTCCAAAAGAGCTAAGGAGCTCTTCCCTGTAGAGACCAAGGCTAGAACAGCTCCTTGGCAAGATGTACTCACAGTTATGCAGGAGTGAGCCCCAAACCTTTCCCTGGGAGGTAGGTGGGGCTGCAGTTGGGGCTGGGAGTGTGCATGGACACCCATTGCTCCCTCACTGGATAGATCAAGTTGTCACTTGTGGTGATTTGCTTTGTCAGACTGATCCCTGGCAGCCCAGGCCTTTCCCTGGCCCTGCTGACTTTCACCAGCATGATGAGAATGGGAGATGGGCCGCCCAGAACTATGGTGTGCTGCCACCTCCCTGGAACCACAGAGAGGACCAGCAAAGCCATGAGGTAATGCTTGTCAGGGACTCGGGAGGAGAGGTGGGCTGGGGAGGAACAGTGGTGTGATGAGGGTGGCTGACAGGGTCCTGTTTCCCTGACCTGTGCTGCTAGTGGAGGCAGATGAGGAAGGCTGCTGTTATGGATGCTCCGGATCACTGAGTGCCGAGCCTGCCTTGTATCCATGCACACACTGTGGCACATAGAGAAGGTCTCAGTGGGAAGAAAGAGCGCTTTCTCGCTCGCTTCTGGGTACATGCTGTGTTGCCTTTCTGTCTTTTGAGACAATAAGGGCTGGAGAGCACTGCCACCTGGAGCAGCCAATGTTTTTTGCACCCCAACTGTAGCAGTTCTTGCTTCTGCCTTATCCCCCTGCCCTTCTTTCCTCAGCCACTGGGGTTTGTCCTTTTAGAATCCTGTTCCACTGCTCCAAGAGCTGCAGTTTCAGTCTTTGCTGCTTGTTTTTTCTCTTTTGCTTTTTTTTTTCTTTTTTGAGAGCAGCTCCTGGCAGGATGCTCAGGGTGCTTGCCTGCCCTGGCTGCCCCGGCAGCCTGCTTGTCCCCAGGTTGGTGGTGTCGGGTCAGAGCCAGCCCTGCTTGCCTTGGTGGTATCCTGTGCAATGAGCACTGAACCCACTGTGGGGAGAGGTCACCAGTGCATTCCCAGTCCTGGTATCTCTACAGAGTTCAGCCCCTGCAGAGAGCTGGGACTGTGTCTGACTCTGGGGCAGCGTGAGCAGCTTGTCTGTGAGCCGACACAATAGGAACAATAGTGGGGTGCTGCTGCCAGGCACTGTGACCTGTGCAGTGTGCCCCGGGCATTGGAAGCATCGCAGTGAGCAGGTGCAGATCTGGGATGGGTGGGGAGACACAGGAGCAGACGTGTGCAGTGTGAGGGAACAGCAGCAGCACTGCGGGGGACCTTGTCCCCTCCAGGGATGGGGAGAGGGTCTGCACCGCCTTTGCTGAGTGCTGCAGCACGCAGTGTGCTTCAGGGGGCCCAAGTGCTCGGGGCTCAGCAGAGCAAGGACAGCTGTGGGTGGCACCCCTGGGAAACTGAACCCAAAGAGATGGTAATGCCCGTCCTGCAGGATGTGCTCACCCATACCTCTTTCTTTGCAGCTGAATGAATACTCACTGAGGACCTCCTTCGTGCAGGGATCAGGGCTGGAACAATACTTTGGCGACCTGTCACACTTCGATGGGAGGGGGCTCCAAGCCTTTCCCTGGGAGGTAGGTGGGGCTGCAGTTAGGACTGGGAGCACAGGAGCTCTGTGGGACTTGTCTCTGGGGCAGTGGGTGTGGGTACCCTCTACTCCATCCCTTGGGATGCTGAGAAGCTGGGAGAGCACCTCTGTGGTACAGGAGGGAACTGGAAAGGCTGGGAGCTGTGTGTGACTTCAGATGGGAGGGTTTGGGGCTCCCCATCCCTGCCTGGCATGCTGGTGGTGGAGAGGGAGGCTGCAGCAGCGGGGAGGAGGATGCATCCTGCTTTCCTCTCCTTGTGTCCTCTCTGCAGCCCTATCCGAATCAGGCTGGGCTACCATGTTCCTATGCCCCTGGCCCCTGGGATGCCTACGGTGATGCTCTGTGGGAGCACGAGCGCTGGAGAGCCAGAGGAAGAAGGCATCCGGTAAGAGATCGGGGTGAGCAGCTGTGCAGTGTGGAGTGGGCAGAGCTGTTGGGGTTCTCCTCCAAATTTGGGTTGGCCAAAGGGTGGGAAGAGGAGAGCTGGGGAGAGCTCAGGAGGCAGGGGAACCCAGAGCAAATCCAGCATCCCCATGAAAGCCTGCAGGATGCATGGCTGCTCCGAATGAGCTGTTGTCACTTGTGGTGATTTGCTTTGTCAGACTGATCCCTGGCAGCCCAGGCCTTTCCCTGGCCCTGCTGACTTACACCAGCATGATGAGAATGGGAGATGGGCCGCCCAGAACTATGGTGTGCTGCCACCTCCCTGGAACCACAGAGAGGACCAGCAAAGCCATGAGGTAATGCTTGTCAGGGACTTGGACTCAGTGAGGAGAGGTGGGCTGGGGAGGTATAGGCAGAGAGCAAAAGGGGGCATGGGTGCTTTAGTGGCCTGTGATGAGGATGGCAAACAGTGCTGTTTCCCTGAGCTGTGCTGGCAGCAATGGCAGTGCTCCTCTGCCCTCATGCCAGCTGCTGTGTCTCCTTACTTGCTCACGATGTAAATCACTGCTACTCTCCCCAGAACCTTCGTGGCCCTGTCTCGAGATCGAGACGCTGCCGCTTCCTTCACCCCATCAAGAGAGAGCCAACAGACCGCAGCCGTTCTCCATCTCCCAGGCGCTCCCAAGGTTGGTGCTGCTGCAGTGCTGGCTGCCAGCAGCTGCCCAGGACCCCTCTGTGGTGTGTGCAGCCAGCAGCTCTGCATGGGGAGGGTGGGCATTTGGGGTATTAAGTGCTGCTGTGTTTCCGCAGGGTACCGTGCATCTTCCAGGCCCTCTCGGTCCTGCTCCCCATTGAGCCAGCCAGGGCTCAGAGAGTACCTTGATGCTCCCCTGTCACCTACGGCCAGCAAGAGCAACATGCAAAGCAAGGAGCAGGTGGATGAGGTAGGTTTTCCCCTGGTACACAGTGGTGACTCAAATGTCACGGCCACCTGGATCTCCTGGTGCTGCTATGCCCTTGACCAGAAGGATTTCCTGCAGGACCTGCTGGTGGGAAGCAGCCAGGCACTGGAACTGGCCAGGCATGCAGAGAAGAGCCCAGAGAAGAGCCCAGCCACTGACCTCCAGGCAGCGGAGGAGCAGCCAGCAGCAGGATCACAGCAGGTATGTGTGCACACCTCTTTCGCAAGTGCATACTGAGATACTTTCACTCCAGGAGCTGCCCAGCTCAAGGGATCCCTTTGAGCTGAGTTAACACCTCGCTTCTCTTTACCTCTTCACCTCAGTATCTCCTGGACAGAATTGGAAGCAGGATGCTTTCCTGACTCTTTTGAGCTGCAAAGCCCTGTTTCCTTTGGGTTTTAGCACTCTGTCTGTCCTGTCTCGCAGCACTTTTCTCTGGGACAGATGACTATCCCTGCCTCACACTATTGCGTGCCTGCAGGTTGAGCCAGATTGTGGACAGGAAGCTGCAGACATCCAGCAGCCCTTTGTTTGGGATTTTGAGCCAATCTCATCAGCCAACCTCACTCATGAGAGTGAGGAAAGTTTGGAGATGGTATGTGCTCATGTATCTATCTCCTCTTTCTGCCTACATGTCGTGCCATGAGGGGGGTGGGGTTTTGCAGTCCCTTCCATGAACCTCACTTTTCCATTTGCTCGGGGTATATCAAAGTGCCTGTCTGTGGACTCTGAAATGTAACTGTGGTGCTTTACACAGATAAATCTGGGCAAAGTGAGGATGGTGCAAGTGCTGAGTCGTATCCCTACAGTCCATTATCTCTGGAGCCCTCTGAGACTCTTAATGCTGACCTGATGATTTTGGAGGTACGTGCTGGGCTCTGCCTGCCCTCCCAGGGTTGGTGGCATCTGCCACATGTTGCTGGTGAAGCCAGTGCAGCAGCTGCCTGAGATGGGGTGACTTTTAGCCTGTGGCTGCACTACTCTGCGTGGTTTCCTCCTGGGACAGAGTGCTTGAGGATCCCCTTCCTTTCCTGAAGGCAGAAGCATTAGCTTGCAATGTTGGCTCCTGCTGCTCTCACACAGCTTCTGCCTTCATCCCCTGGTTGCTTTCCCACTGCTTCTCTGTGGCCTTCACCAATCTGAAAACTCACAGATCCCACTGGAAGCTACTGTGGAGCCCAGCACGCAGCACAGCAAGGCCAGCTCCAACGTCTGCACTGAGGCAGCAGCATCACCCTGGAGTGTGTGCCCTACCAGGGATGAGACAGAGCTGGTATGTGCACAGCCCTGCCCTCTCCTGAGCACTGTGCAGGAATGGTGCCCTTGTGTCTCTGGGAAGTACCTGCAGGGAGGCTCAGGAACACTGGGGGAGGAGGAGCCTGGGGGGAGTTTCTCTCTGGCATTCCCAGTCACAGGATTATGTCCTGGGGTTAAAACCTTGCTTTGTTTGGGTGCGGAGCCCACATCAGCCCTGGTGCTGGATGTTCAGGAGAGGCTGGTATATTGGAGACAGTTTAGAGAAAGGCCAAAAAAATGACCTGGGGACTGAGAGCGTGCCAGAGCGTGAGCAAGTCCAGGAGTTGAGCTTTAATGAAGCAAACATTTAATTCATGCCTGGTGGGGAAAAGAAATCAGCCAGTGAGACCCTCAGGCCTTGAAGGCAAGGCTGCTGGGGCTGCAGTGGAAGAGGGAAGCAAGGGGCAGCAGCCAGCATGTGAGGGGAGGTTGGTGAGGTCCCAGCAGGTTCCCCCACAGGGTGACTGGTCCCCAGCTGGCAGCTCCGGTGTACTGCCAGCTCCACACCTGTTCCCTTGCCCAGACCTTCTCCCCTTCAAAGCATCCAGCTTTACCTCGCTTCTTCCACTGCCCAGGCTGCAGGCTGCCAGGACTTACCCCGCTTCTTTTGCTCCACACCTCCCTGCACCACTGCAGACCCACGCTCTGCCACCATCTTCACCAAGGAGAACATCGAGCAGGTGAGTCCCAGCAGAGAAGGGGGCATTTGGGACTGCTCATGGAGAGGAGAACTCTCAGGAGGTTGAAACCTAACATGGGCAAAAAGCAGTGCTGGGTGATGGGCGGTTCAGCATAGGTGCTGCGGGAAGAGGCTGCCACCTATGGGACACCCTAAAGGAAAAAGAAAATTCCCAGGCAGGGGGTTTCATGCTGCTGGTGGGGATGATTTGGGGTGCCCCGTGCTGACCCCATTCTGCTCCCTGAAGCAGTTCCAGCTCTTCTCCCTGAATGTTGCCACGGTGACCGCGATGCTGATAAAGAAGGATCCCCCCTTGGAGGTGGCACTGACACAGGCGCTGAGAGCCAGTCAGCAGCAGTTCAGCAACCAGCTGGTCAAGGAGCTGGAAGACTTCATCCAGAAGTATGATGCAGCGCACCTCAGGCACTGAGCAGGAGCAGAGGGGCTGCACTGGCAGAGCCTGGGGCTGTAGGGATGTGGCCTCTCTTGGAGATGGGGGAGGGTGGGGGAAGGGGATCTTAGTTGGGATCTGCTGTGTGCAGGCAGGTAGCTGGGGACTGTGGGCAGGGGACAAGCCGTATGTAAGCCTGTATTTCCAGAGGCATAGGTGGTTTAATTGGAGGGTGAAGGGAGAGCACAGCAGCTGATGGAGAGGGGCCATTCTATCTCCTTATTCTATTCCTGATTTTCTTAAACATTGTTTTAAAACTTTGGGTTTGTTCATGTTTACAAAAATAAACGAGTTAGTTATTGCAGCCCTGGTATAGCCTTTGCGCTGCTGTTGCTCTGTTCCTGGCCTGCTGAGGCCAGTGTGCACAGGGAGAGGTCTCACAGTCACACCCCTGCCCAGTCCTTCCCTGGGGCCCCTCAGCTCCCATCCAGCACACTTCTCCAGCAGCACGGTTAACACTGCTGCAAACCCAGACAGGAGAGAAACAGGCCAGGCACGGTCAGCTCTCCTGTATTCAGGTTTCAGCAGAGCTTTATTGGTGGAGCACTGTCTATCATGGCAGCAGAGCTGCCCTGCTGGTCACCCCCCTGCAGTGACGGGGCACGGACACACATGGGGCAGCATCAGCACTTGTCCTTCAAGATGTCCCTGCAGGTGAGAGATTCTCACCTGGCATCTGGATATGACCCTGGTGGCCAGATCACTCCTGTCCAATCTGGGCAGGAGTCCCTGCAGAAGGGGCCAGAGCAGTGCCTGCCCTTGTCCTAAGTCCTCGGCTGCTCTCCTCAGCACAGAGCTGCTCGCTGAGGCTTTGGGCTTGTCTGAGACAGCAGTCAGAGGCTCCGTGTCGTAGTGTCCCCGTCGCCTCTTTCCGTCCATCGGAGCGTCTCGATAGCCGCTTGCCACGCAGCTTTATCCTCGCTGCCTGCCCTCACCGGGGCGTCGGAGCTCTCCGTTCGCAGCCCGGCTTGCCGAGCTCCAGGGGCGGCCCCACCTCGGGGACAGCTCCGCATCAACCGGTGCGAATCCCACCCCAGTCCTTCTGCGCACTCGGCGTTCTTGCTCGCAGCCCGCTCATCCCGGCCCCGGCCCCGGCCCCGGCCCTCTGCCCCCGATGGATGACCGACGCCGTTCCCAGGCGCGCAACTGGCCCTGCAGGCACAGGCTGAGCTGCGCAGGGAGTCTGGGGAGCGCTGCGTCCTGTGAGGGACAGGGTCTGCACCGCCTTCCTTCGCTGTTGGTGGTGCTGCACTGTGCTTCAGGGGGCCCAAGTGCTCAGGGATCAGCTGAGCAGGGACAGCTGCTGATAACCCACACCTCTTTCTTTGCAGCTGAGTGCTCCAAAAGAGCTAAGGAGCTCTTCCCTGTAGAGACCAAGGCTAGAACAGCTCCTTGGCAAGATGTACTCACAGTTATGCAGGAGTGAGCCCCAAACCTTTCCCTGGGAGGTAGGTGGGGCTGCAGTTGGGGCTGGGAGTGTGCATGGACACCCATTGCTCCCTCACTGGATAGATCAAGTTGTCACTTGTGGTGATTTGCTTTGTCAGACTGATCCCTGGCAGCCCAGGCCTTTCCCTGGCCCTGCTGACTTTCACCAGCATGATGAGAATGGGAGATGGGCCGCCCAGAACTATGGTGTGCTGCCACCTCCCTGGAACCACAGAGAGGACCAGCAAAGCCATGAGGTAATGCTTGTCAGGGACTCGGGAGGAGAGGTGGGCTGGGGAGGAACAGTGGTGTGATGAGGGTGGCTGACAGGGTCCTGTTTCCCTGACCTGTGCTGCTAGTGGAGGCAGATGAGGAAGGCTGCTGTTATGGATGCTCCGGATCACTGAGTGCCGAGCCTGCCTTGTATCCATGCACACACTGTGGCACATAGAGAAGGTCTCAGTGGGAAGAAAGAGCGCTTTCTCGCTCGCTTCTGGGTACATGCTGTGTTGCCTTTCTGTCTTTTGAGACAATAAGGGCTGGAGAGCACTGCCACCTGGAGCAGCCAATGTTTTTTGCACCCCAACTGTAGCAGTTCTTGCTTCTGCCTTATCCCCCTGCCCTTCTTTCCTCAGCCACTGGGGTTTGTCCTTTTAGAATCCTGTTCCACTGCTCCAAGAGCTGCAGTTTCAGTCTTTGCTGCTTGTTTTTTCTCTTTTGCTTTTTTTTTTCTTTTTTGAGAGCAGCTCCTGGCAGGATGCTCAGGGTGCTTGCCTGCCCTGGCTGCCCCGGCAGCCTGCTTGTCCCCAGGTTGGTGGTGTCGGGTCAGAGCCAGCCCTGCTTGCCTTGGTGGTATCCTGTGCAATGAGCACTGAACCCACTGTGGGGAGAGGTCACCAGTGCATTCCCAGTCCTGGTATCTCTACAGAGTTCAGCCCCTGCAGAGAGCTGGGACTGTGTCTGACTCTGGGGCAGCGTGAGCAGCTTGTCTGTGAGCCGACACAATAGGAACAATAGTGGGGTGCTGCTGCCAGGCACTGTGACCTGTGCAGTGTGCCCCGGGCATTGGAAGCATCGCAGTGAGCAGGTGCAGATCTGGGATGGGTGGGGAGACACAGGAGCAGACGTGTGCAGTGTGAGGGAACAGCAGCAGCACTGCGGGGGACCTTGTCCCCTCCAGGGATGGGGAGAGGGTCTGCACCGCCTTTGCTGAGTGCTGCAGCACGCAGTGTGCTTCAGGGGGCCCAAGTGCTCGGGGCTCAGCAGAGCAAGGACAGCTGTGGGTGGCACCCCTGGGAAACTGAACCCAAAGAGATGGTAATGCCCGTCCTGCAGGATGTGCTCACCCATACCTCTTTCTTTGCAGCTGAATGAATACTCACTGAGGACCTCCTTCGTGCAGGGATCAGGGCTGGAACAATACTTTGGCGACCTGTCACACTTCGATGGGAGGGGGCTCCAAGCCTTTCCCTGGGAGGTAGGTGGGGCTGCAGTTAGGACTGGGAGCACAGGAGCTCTGTGGGACTTGTCTCTGGGGCAGTGGGTGTGGGTACCCTCTACTCCATCCCTTGGGATGCTGAGAAGCTGGGAGAGCACCTCTGTGGTACAGGAGGGAACTGGAAAGGCTGGGAGCTGTGTGTGACTTCAGATGGGAGGGTTTGGGGCTCCCCATCCCTGCCTGGCATGCTGGTGGTGGAGAGGGAGGCTGCAGCAGCGGGGAGGAGGATGCATCCTGCTTTCCTCTCCTTGTGTCCTCTCTGCAGCCCTATCCGAATCAGGCTGGGCTACCATGTTCCTATGCCCCTGGCCCCTGGGATGCCTACGGTGATGCTCTGTGGGAGCACGAGCGCTGGAGAGCCAGAGGAAGAAGGCATCCGGTAAGAGATCGGGGTGAGCAGCTGTGCAGTGTGGAGTGGGCAGAGCTGTTGGGGTTCTCCTCCAAATTTGGGTTGGCCAAAGGGTGGGAAGAGGAGAGCTGGGGAGAGCTCAGGAGGCAGGGGAACCCAGAGCAAATCCAGCATCCCCATGAAAGCCTGCAGGATGCATGGCTGCTCCGAATGAGCTGTTGTCACTTGTGGTGATTTGCTTTGTCAGACTGATCCCTGGCAGCCCAGGCCTTTCCCTGGCCCTGCTGACTTACACCAGCATGATGAGAATGGGAGATGGGCCGCCCAGAACTATGGTGTGCTGCCACCTCCCTGGAACCACAGAGAGGACCAGCAAAGCCATGAGGTAATGCTTGTCAGGGACTTGGACTCAGTGAGGAGAGGTGGGCTGGGGAGGTATAGGCAGAGAGCAAAAGGGGGCATGGGTGCTTTAGTGGCCTGTGATGAGGATGGCAAACAGTGCTGTTTCCCTGAGCTGTGCTGGCAGCAATGGCAGTGCTCCTCTGCCCTCATGCCAGCTGCTGTGTCTCCTTACTTGCTCACGATGTAAATCACTGCTACTCTCCCCAGAACCTTCGTGGCCCTGTCTCGAGATCGAGACGCTGCCGCTTCCTTCGCCCCATCAAGAGAGAGCCAACAGACCGCAGCCGTTCTCCATCTCCCAGGCGCTCCCAAGGTTGGTGCTGCTGCAGTGCTGGCTGCCAGCAGCTGCCCAGGACCCCTCTGTGGTGTGTGCAGCCAGCAGCTCTGCATGGGGAGGGTGGGCATTTGGGGTATTAAGTGCTGCTGTGTTTCCGCAGGGTACCGTGCATCTTCCAGGCCCTCTCGGTCCTGCTCCCCATTGAGCCAGCCAGGGCTCAGAGAGTACCTTGATGCTCCCCTGTCACCTACGGCCAGCAAGAGCAACATGCAAAGCAAGGAGCAGGTGGATGAGGTAGGTTTTCCCCTGGTACACAGTGGTGACTCAAATGTCATGGCCACCTGGATCTCCTGGTGCTGCTATGCCCTTGACCAGAAGGATTTCCTGCAGGACCTGCTGGTGGGAAGCAGCCAGGCACTGGAACTGGCCAGGCATGCAGAGAAGAGCCCAGAGAAGAGCCCAGCCACTGACCTCCAGGCAGCGGAGGAGCAGCCAGCAGCAGGATCACAGCAGGTATGTGTGCACACCTCTTTCGCAAGTGCATACTGAGATACTTTCACTCCAGGAGCTGCCCAGCTCAAGGGATCCCTTTGAGCTGAGTTAACACCTCGCTTCTCTTTACCTCTTCACCTCAGTATCTCCTGGACAGAATTGGAAGCAGGATGCTTTCCTGACTCTTTTGAGCTGCAAAGCCCTGTTTCCTTTGGGTTTTAGCACTCTGTCTGTCCTGTCTCGCAGCACTTTTCTCTGGGACAGATGACTATCCCTGCCTCACACTATTGCGTGCCTGCAGGTTGAGCCAGATTGTGGACAGGAAGCTGCAGACATCCAGCAGCCCTTTGTTTGGGATTTTGAGCCAATCTCATCAGCCAACCTCACTCATGAGAGTGAGGAAAGTTTGGAGATGGTATGTGCTCATGTATCTATCTCCTCTTTCTGCCTACATGTCGTGCCATGAGGGGGGTGGGGTTTTGCAGTCCCTTCCATGAACCTCACTTTTCCATTTGCTCGGGGTATATCAAAGTGCCTGTCTGTGGACTCTGAAATGTAACTGTGGTGCTTTACACAGATAAATCTGGGCAAAGTGAGGATGGTGCAAGTGCTGAGTCGTATCCCTACAGTCCATTATCTCTGGAGCCCTCTGAGACTCTTAATGCTGACCTGATGATTTTGGAGGTACGTGCTGGGCTCTGCCTGCCCTCCCAGGGTTGGTGGCATCTGCCACATGTTGCTGGTGAAGCCAGTGCAGCAGCTGCCTGAGATGGGGTGGCTTTTAGCCTGTGGCTGCACTACTCTGCGTGGTTTCCTCCTGGGACAGAGTGCTTGAGGATCCCCTTCCTTTCCTGAAGGCAGAAGCATTAGCTTGCAATGTTGGCTCCTGCTGCTCTCACACAGCTTCTGCCTTCATCCCCTGGTTGCTTTCCCACTGCTTCTCTGTGGCCTTCACCAATCTGAAAACTCACAGATCCCACTGGAAGCTACTGTGGAGCCCAGCACGCAGCACAGCAAGGCCAGCTCCAACGTCTGCACTGAGGCAGCAGCATCACCCTGGAGTGTGTGCCCTACCAGGGATGAGACAGAGCTGGTATGTGCACAGCCCTGCCCTCTCCTGAGCACTGTGCAGGAATGGTGCCCTTGTGTCTCTGGGAAGTACCTGCAGGGAGGCTCAGGAACACTGGGGGAGGAGGAGCCTGGGGGGAGTTTCTCTCTGGCATTCCCAGTCACAGGATTATGTCCTGGGGTTAAAACCTTGCTTTGTTTGGGTGCGGAGCCCACATCAGCCCTGGTGCTGGATGTTCAGGAGAGGCTGGTATATTGGAGACAGTTTAGAGAAAGGCCAAAAAAATGACCTGGGGACTGAGAGCGTGCCAGAGCGTGAGCAAGTCCAGGAGTTGAGCTTTAATGAAGCAAACATTTAATTCATGCCTGGTGGGGAAAAGAAATCAGCCAGTGAGACCCTCAGGCCTTGAAGGCAAGGCTGCTGGGGCTGCAGTGGAAGAGGGAAGCAAGGGGCAGCAGCCAGCATGTGAGGGGAGGTTGGTGAGGTCCCAGCAGGTTCCCCCACAGGGTGACTGGTCCCCAGCTGGCAGCTCCGGTGTACTGCCAGCTCCACACCTGTTCCCTTGCCCAGACCTTCTCCCCTTCAAAGCATCCAGCTTTACCTCGCTTCTTCCACTGCCCAGGCTGCAGGCTGCCAGGACTTACCCCGCTTCTTTTGCTCCACACCTCCCTGCACCACTGCAGACCCACGCTCTGCCACCATCTTCACCAAGGAGAACATCGAGCAGGTGAGTCCCAGCAGAGAAGGGGGCATTTGGGACTGCTCATGGAGAGGAGAACTCTCAGGAGGTTGAAACCTAACATGGGCAAAAAGCAGTGCTGGGTGATGGGCGGTTCAGCATAGGTGCTGCGGGAAGAGGCTGCCACCTATGGGACACCCTAAAGGAAAAAGAAAATTCCCAGGCAGGGGGTTTCATGCTGCTGGTGGGGATGATTTGGGGTGCCCCGTGCTGACCCCATTCTGCTCCCTGAAGCAGTTCCAGCTCTTCTCCCTGAATGTTGCCACGGTGACCGCGATGCTGATAAAGAAGGATCCCCCCTTGGAGGTGGCACTGACACAGGCGCTGAGAGCCAGTCAGCAGCAGTTCAGCAACCAGCTGGTCAAGGAGCTGGAAGACTTCATCCAGAAGTATGATGCAGCGCACCTCAGGCACTGAGCAGGAGCAGAGGGGCTGCACTGGCAGAGCCTGGGGCTGTAGGGATGTGGCCTCTCTTGGAGATGGGGGAGGGTGGGGGAAGGGGATCTTAGTTGGGATCTGCTGTGTGCAGGCAGGTAGCTGGGGACTGTGGGCAGGGGACAAGCCGTATGTAAGCCTGTATTTCCAGAGGCATAGGTGGTTTAATTGGAGGGTGAAGGGAGAGCACAGCAGCTGATGGAGAGGGGCCATTCTATCTCCTTATTCTATTCCTGATTTTCTTAAACATTGTTCTAAAACTTTGGGTTTGTTCTTGTTTACAAAAATAAACGAGTTAGTTATTGCAGCCCTGGTATAGCCTTTGCGCTGCTGTTGCTCTGTTCCTGGCCTCCTGAGGCCAGTGTGCACAGGGAGAGGTCTCACAGTCACACCCCTGCCCAGTCCTTCCCTGGGGCCCCTCAGCTCCCATCCAGCACACTTCTCCAGCAGCACGGTTAACACTGCTGCAAACCCAGACAGGAGAGAAACAGGCCAGGCACGGTCAGCTCTCCTGTATTCAGGTTTCAGCAGAGCTTTATTGGTGGAGCACTGTCTATCATGGCAGCAGAGCTGCCCTGCTGGTCACCCCCCTGCAGTGACGGGGCACGGACACACATGGGGCAGCATCAGCACTTGTCCTTCAAGATGTCCCTGCAGGTGAGAGATTCTCACCTGGCATCTGGATATGACCCTGGTGGCCAGATCACTCCTGTCCAATCTGGGCAGGAGTCCCTGCAGAAGGGGCCAGAGCAGTGCCTGCCCTTGTCCTAAGTCCTCGGCTGCTCTCCTCAGCACAGAGCTGCTCGCTGAGGCTTTGGGCTTGTCTGAGACAGCAGTCAGAGGCCACGCTCCAGTGCAGGCTGCCGCCATGCCGCCCGCGTCGCGGAATCCTGACTTCTCCTCAGGATCGCAGCGTGGGGGCGAGGCAATTTCTGGAAACGTCTCGTCCTCTGCGCATGCGCAGTAACGGCCAACGACGTGCGGCCGCCTCGCGCGCGTCATTGCTGCGGTTACGGCAGCTGCGCTCCGCTCCTCGTAGTGCAAGCAGCTGCTTGAACGGCGCACCGAGCTCCGTGTCGTAGTGTCCCCGTCGCCTCTTTCCGTCCATCGGAGCGTCTCGATAGCCGCTTGCCACGCAGCTTTATCCTCGCTGCCTGCCCTCACCGGGGCGTCGGAGCTCTCCGTTCGCAGCCCGGCTTGCCGAGCTCCAGGGGCGGCCCCACCTCGGGGACAGCTCCGCATCAACCGGTGCGAATCCCACCCCAGTCCTTCTGCGCACTCGGCGTTCTTGCTCGCAGCCCGCTCATCCCGGCCCCGGCCCCGGCCCCGGCCCCGGCCCTCTGCCCCCGATGGATGACGGACGCCGTTCCCAGGCGCGCAACTGGCCCTGCAGGCACAGGCTGAGCTGCGCAGGGAGTCCGGGGAGCGCTGCGTGCTGTGAGGGACAGGGTCTGCACCGCCTTCCTTCGCTGTTGGTGGTGCTGCACTGTGCTTCAGGGGGCCCAAGTGCTCAGGGATCAGCTGAGCAGGGACAGCTGCTGATAACCCACACCTCTTTCTTTGCAGCTGAGTGCTCCAAAAGAGCTAAGGAGCTCTTCCCTGTAGAGACCAAGGCTAGAACAGCTCCTTGGCAAGATGTACTCACAGTTATGCAGGAGTGAGCCCCAAACCTTTCCCTGGGAGGTAGGTGGGGCTGCAGTTGGGGCTGGGAGTGTGCATGGACACCCATTGCTCCCTCACTGGATGGATCAAGTTGTCACTTGTGGTGATTTGCTTTGTCAGACTGATCCCTGGCAGCCCAGGCCTTTCCCTGGCCCTGCTGACTTTCACCAGCATGATGAGAATGGGAGATGGGCCGCCCAGAACTATGGTGTGCTGCCACCTCCCTGGAACCACAGAGAGGACCAGCAAAGCCATGAGGTAATGCTTGTCAGGGACTTGGACGCAGTGAGGAGAGGTGGGCTGGGGAGGTATAGGCAGAGAGCAAAAGGGGGCATGGGTGCTTTAGTGGCCTGTGATGAGGATGGCAAACAGTGCTGTTTCCCTGAGCTGTGCTGGCAGCAATGGCAGTGCTCCTCTGCCCTCATGCCAGCTGCTGTGTCTCCTTACTTGCTCACGATGTAAATCACTGCTACTCTCCCCAGAACCTTCGTGGCCCTGTCTCGAGATCGAGACGCTGCCGCTTCCTTCGCCCCATCAAGAGAGAGCCAACAGACCGCAGCCGTTCTCCATCTCCCAGGCGCTCCCAAGGTTGGTGCTGCTGCAGTGCTGGCTGCCAGCAGCTGCCCAGGACCCCTCTGTGGTGTGTGCAGCCAGCAGCTCTGCATGGGGAGGGTGGGCATTTGGGGTATTAAGTGCTGCTGTGTTTCCGCAGGGTACCGTGCATCTTCCAGGCCCTCTCGGTCCTGCTCCCCATTGAGCCAGCCAGGGCTCAGAGAGTACCTTGATGCTCCCCTGTCACCTACGGCCAGCAAGAGCAACATGCAAAGCAAGGAGCAGGTGGATGAGGTAGGTTTTCCCCTGGTACACAGTGGTGACTCAAATGTCACGGCCACCTGGATCTCCTGGTGCTGATATGCCCTTGACCTGAAGGATTTCCTGCAGGACCTGCTGGTGGGAAGCAGCCAGGCACTGGAACTGGCCAGGCATGCAGAGAAGAGCCCAGAGAAGAGACCCAGCCACTGACCTCCAGGCAGCGGAGGAGCAGCCAGCAGCAGGATCACAGCAGGTATGTGTGCACACCTCTTTCGCAAGTGCATACTGAGATACTTTCACTCCAGGAGCTGCCCAGCTCAAGGGATCCCTTTGAGCTGAGTTAACACCTCGCTTCTCTTTACCTCTTCACCTCAGTATCTCCTGGACAGAATTGGAAGCAGGATGCTTTCCTGACTCTTTTGAGCTGCAAAGCCCTGTTTCCTTTGGGTTTTAGCACTCTGTCTGTCCTGTCTCGCAGCACTTTTCTCTGGGACAGATGACTATCCCTGCCTCACACTATTGCGTGCCTGCAGGTTGAGCCAGATTGTGGACAGGAAGCTGCAGACATCCAGCAGCCCTTTGTTTGGGATTTTGAGCCAATCTCATCAGCCAACCTCACTCATGAGAGTGAGGAAAGTTTGGAGATGGTATGTGCTCATGTATCTATCTCCTCTTTCTGCCTACATGTCGTGCCATGAGGGGGGTGGGGTTTTGCAGTCCCTTCCATGAACCTCACTTTTCCATTTGCTCGGGGTATATCAAAGTGCCTGTCTGTGGACTCTGAAATGTAACTGTGGTGCTTTACACAGATAAATCTGGGCAAAGTGAGGATGGTGCAAGTGCTGAGTCGTATCCCTACAGTCCATTATCTCTGGAGCCCTCTGAGACTCTTAATGCTGACCTGATGATTTTGGAGGTACGTGCTGGGCTCTGCCTGCCCTCCCAGGGTTGGTGGCATCTGCCACATGTTGCTGGTGAAGCCAGTGCAGCAGCTGCCTGAGATGGGGTGGCTTTTAGCCTGTGGCTGCACTACTCTGCGTGGTTTCCTCCTGGGACAGAGTGCTTGAGGATCCCCTTCCTTTCCTGAAGGCAGAAGCATTAGCTTGCAGTGTTGGCTCCTGCTGCTCTCACACAGCTTCTGCCTTCATCCCCTGGTTGCTTTCCCACTGCTTCTCTGTGGCCTTCACCAATCTGAAAACTCACAGATCCCACTGGAAGCTACTGTGGAGCCCAGCACGCAGCACAGCAAGGCCAGCTCCAACGTCTGCACTGAGGCAGCAGCATCACCCTGGAGTGTGTGCCCTACCAGGGATGAGACAGAGCTGGTATGTGCACAGCCCTGCCCTCTCCTGAGCACTGTGCAGGAATGGTGCCCTTGTGTCTCTGGGAAGTACCTGCAGGGAGGCTCAGGAACACTGGGGGAGGAGGAGCCTGGGGGGAGTTTCTCTCTGGCATTCCCAGTCACAGGATTATGTCCTGGGGTTAAAACCTTGCTTTGTTTGGGTGCGGAGCCCACATCAGCCCTGGTGCTGGATGTTCAGGAGAGGCTGGTATATTGGAGACAGTTTAGAGAAAGGCCAAAAAAATGACCTGGGGACTGAGAGCGTGCCAGAGCGTGAGCAAGTCCAGGAGTTGAGCTTTAATGAAGCAAACATTTAATTCATGCCTGGTGGGGAAAAGAAATCAGCCAGTGAGACCCTCAGGCCTTGAAGGCAAGGCTGCTGGGGCTGCAGTGGAAGAGGGAAGCAAGGGGCAGCAGCCAGCATGTGAGGGGAGGTTGGTGAGGTCCCAGCAGGTTCCCCCACAGGGTGACTGGTCCCCAGCTGGCAGCTCCGGTGTACTGCCAGCTCCACACCTGTTCCCTTGCCCAGACCTTCTCCCCTTCAAAGCATCCAGCTTTACCTCGCTTCTTCCACTGCCCAGGCTGCAGGCTGCCAGGACTTACCCCGCTTCTTTTGCTCCACACCTCCCTGCACCACTGCAGACCCACGCTCTGCCACCATCTTCACCAAGGAGAACATCGAGCAGGTGAGTCCCAGCAGAGAAGGGGGCATTTGGGACTGCTCATGGAGAGGAGAACTCTCAGGAGGTTGAAACCTAACATGGGCAAAAAGCAGTGCTGGGTGATGGGCGGTTCAGCATAGGTGCTGCGGGAAGAGGCTGCCACCTATGAGACACCCTAAAGGAAAAAGAAAATTCCCAGGCAGGGGGTTTCATGCTGCTGGTGGGGATGATTTGGGGTGCCCCGTGCTGACCCCATTCTGCTCCCTGAAGCAGTTCCAGCTCTTCTCCCTGAATGTTGCCACGGTGACCGCGATGCTGATAAAGAAGGATCCCCCCTTGGAGGTGGCACTGACACAGGCGCTGAGAGCCAGTCAGCAGCAGTTCAGCAACCAGCTGGTCAAGGAGCTGGAAGACTTCATCCAGAAGTATGATGCAGCGCACCTCAGGCACTGAGCAGGAGCAGAGGGGCTGCACTGGCAGAGCCTGGGGCTGTAGGGATGTGGCCTCTCTTGGAGATGGGGGAGGGTGGGGGAAGGGGATCTTAGTTGGGATCTGCTGTGTGCAGGCAGGTAGCTGGGGACTGTGGGCAGGGGACAAGCCGTATGTAAGCCTGTATTTCCAGAGGCATAGGTGGTTTAATTGGAGGGTGAAGGGAGAGCACAGCAGCTGATGGAGAGGGGCCATTCTATCTCCTTATTCTATTCCTGATTTTCTTAAACATTGTTCTAAAACTTTGGGTTTGTTCTTGTTTACAAAAATAAACGAGTTAGTTATTGCAGCCCTGGTATAGCCTTTGCGCTGCTGTTGCTCTGTTCCTGGCCTGCTGAGGCCAGTGTGCACAGGGAGAGGTCTCACAGTCACACCCCTGCCCAGTCCTTCCCTGGGGCCCCTCAGCTCCCATCCAGCACACTTCTCCAGCAGCACGGTTAACACTGCTGCAAACCCAGACAGGAGAGAAACAGGCCAGGCACGGTCAGCTCTCCTGTATTCAGGTTTCAGCAGAGCTTTATTGGTGGAGCACTGTCTATCATGGCAGCAGAGCTGCCCTGCTGGTCACCCCCCTGCAGTGACGGGGCACGGACACACATGGGGCAGCATCAGCACTTGTCCTTCAAGATGTCCCTGCAGGTGAGAGATTCTCACCTGGCATCTGGATATGACCCTGGTGGCCAGATCACTCCTGTCCAATCTGGGCAGGAGTCCCTGCAGAAGGGGCCAGAGCAGTGCCTGCCCTTGTCCTAAGTCCTCGGCTGCTCTCCTCAGCACAGAGCTGCTCGCTGAGGCTTTGGGCTTGTCTGAGACAGCAGTCAGAGGCCACGCTCCAGTGCAGGCTGCCGCCATGCCGCCCGCGTCGCGGAATCCTGACTTCTCCTCAGGATCGCAGCGTGGGGGCGAGGCAATTTCTGGAAACGTCTCGTCCTCTGCGCATGCGCAGTAACGGCCAACGACGTGCGGCCGCCTCGCGCGCGTCATTGCTGCGGTTACGGCAGCTGCGCTCCGCTCCTCGTAGTGCAAGCAGCTGCTTGCACGGCGCACCGAGCTCCGTGTCGTAGTGTCCCCGTCGCCTCTTTCCGTCCATCGGAGCGTCTCGATAGCCGCTTGCCACGCAGCTTTATCCTCGCTGCCTGCCCTCACCGGGGCGTCGGAGCTCTCCGTTCGCAGCCCGGCTTGCCGAGCTCCAGGGGCGGCCCCACCTCGGGGACAGCTCCGCATCAACCGGTGCGAATCCCACCCCAGTCCTTCTGCGCACTCGGCGTTCTTGCTCGCAGCCCGCTCATCCCGGCCCCGGCCCCGGCCCCGGCCCCGGCCCTCTGCCCCCGATGGATGACCGACGCCGTTCCCAGGCGCGCAACTGGCCCTGCAGGCACAGGCTGAGCTGCGCAGGGAGTCTGGGGAGCGCTGCGTCCTGTGAGGGACAGGGTCTGCACCACCTTCCTTCGCTGTTGGTGGTGCTGCACTGTGCTTCAGGGGGCCCAAGTGCTCAGGGATCAGCTGAGCAGGGACAGCTGCTGATAACCCACACCTCTTTCTTTGCAGCTGAGTGCTCCAAAAGAGCTAAGGAGCTCTTCCCTGTAGAGACCAAGGCTAGAACAGCTCCTTGGCAAGATGTACTCACAGTTATGCAGGAGTGAGCCCCAAACCTTTCCCTGGGAGGTAGGTGGGGCTGCAGTTGGGGCTGGGAGTGTGCATGGACACACATTGCTCCCTCACTGGATGGATCAAGTTGTCACTTGTGGTGATTTGCTTTGTCAGACTGATCCCTGGCAGCCCAGGCCTTTCCCTGGCCCTGCTGACTTTCACCAGCATGATGAGAATGGGAGATGGGCCGCCCAGAACTATGGTGTGCTGCCACCTCCCTGGAACCACAGAGAGGACCAGCAAAGCCATGAGGTAATGCTTGTCAGGGACTTGGACTCAGTGAGGAGAGGTGGGCTGGGGAGGTATAGGCAGAGAGCAAAAGGGGGCATGGGTGCTTTAGTGGCCTGTGATGAGGATGGCAAACAGTGCTGTTTCCCTGAGCTGTGCTGGCAGCAATGGCAGTGCTCCTCTGCCCTCATGCCAGCTGCTGTGTCTCCTTACTTGCTCACGATGTAAATCACTGCTACTCTCCCCAGAACCTTCGTGGCCCTGTCTCGAGATCGAGACGCTGCCGCTTCCTTCGCCCCATCAAGAGAGAGCCAACAGACCGCAGCCGTTCTCCATCTCCCAGGCGCTCCCAAGGTTGGTGCTGCTGCAGTGCTGGCTGCCAGCAGCTGCCCAGGGCCCCTCTGTGGTGTGTGCAGCCAGCAGCTCTGCATGGGGAGGGTGGGCATTTGGGGTATTAAGTGCTGCTGTGTTTCCGCAGGGTACCGTGCATCTTCCAGGCCCTCTCGGTCCTGCTCCCCATTGAGCCAGCCAGGGCTCAGAGAGTACCTTGATGCTCCCCTGTCACCTACGGCCAGCAAGAGCAACATGCAAAGCAAGGAGCAGGTGGATGAGGTAGGTTTTCCCCTGGTACACAGTGGTGACTCAAATGTCACGGCCACCTGGATCTCCTGGTGCTGATATGCCCTTGACCTGAAGGATTTCCTGCAGGACCTGCTGGTGGGAAGCAGCCAGGCACTGGAACTGGCCAGGCATGCAGAGAAGAGCCCAGAGAAGAGCCCAGCCACTGACCTCCAGGCAGCGGAGGAGCAGCCAGCAGCAGGATCACAGCAGGTATGTGTGCACACCTCTTTCGCAAGTGCATACTGAGATACTTTCACTCCAGGAGCTGCCCAGCTCAAGGGATCCCTTTGAGCTGAGTTAACACCTCGCTTCTCTTTACCTCTTCACCTCAGTATCTCCTGGACAGAATTGGAAGCAGGATGCTTTCCTGACTCTTTTGAGCTGCAAAGCCCTGTTTCCTTTGGGTTTTAGCACTCTGTCTGTCCTGTCTCGCAGCACTTTTCTCTGGGACAGATGACTATCCCTGCCTCACACTATTGCGTGCCTGCAGGTTGAGCCAGATTGTGGACAGGAAGCTGCAGACATCCAGCAGCCCTTTGTTTGGGATTTTGAGCCAATCTCATCAGCCAACCTCACTCATGAGAGTGAGGAAAGTTTGGAGATGGTATGTGCTCATGTATCTATCTCCTCTTTCTGCCTACATGTCGTGCCATGAGGGGGGTGGGGTTTTGCAGTCCCTTCCATGAACCTCACTTTTCCATTTGCTCGGGGTATATCAAAGTGCCTGTCTGTGGACTCTGAAATGTAACTGTGGTGCTTTACACAGATAAATCTGGGCAAAGTGAGGATGGTGCAAGTGCTGAGTCGTATCCCTACAGTCCATTATCTCTGGAGCCCTCTGAGACTCTTAATGCTGACCTGATGATTTTGGAGGTACGTGCTGGGCTCTGCCTGCCCTCCCAGGGTTGGTGGCATCTGCCACATGTTGCTGGTGAAGCCAGTGCAGCAGCTGCCTGAGATGGGGTGGCTTTTAGCCTGTGGCTGCACTACTCTGCGTGGTTTCCTCCTGGGACAGAGTGCTTGAGGATCCCCTTCCTTTCCTGAAGGCAGAAGCATTAGCTTGCAATGTTGGCTCCTGCTGCTCTCACACAGCTTCTGCCTTCATCCTCTGGTTGCTTTCCCACTGCTTCTCTGTGGCCTTCACCAATCTGAAAACTCACAGATCCCACTGGAAGCTACTGTGGAGCCCAGCACGCAGCACAGCAAGGCCAGCTCCAACGTCTGCACTGAGGCAGCAGCATCACCCTGGAGTGTGTGCCCTACCAGGGATGAGACAGAGCTGGTATGTGCACAGCCCTGCCCTCTCCTGAGCACTGTGCAGGAATGGTGCCCTTGTGTCTCTGGGAAGTACCTGCAGGGAGGCTCAGGAACACTGGGGGAGGAGGAGCCTGGGGGGAGTTTCTCTCTGGCATTCCCAGTCACAGGATTATGTCCTGGGGTTAAAACCTTGCTTTGTTTGGGTGCGGAGCCCACATCAGCCCTGGTGCTGGATGTTCAGGAGAGGCTGGTATATTGGAGACAGTTTAGAGAAAGGCCAAAAAAATGACCTGGGGACTGAGAGCGTGCCAGAGCGTGAGCAAGTCCAGGAGTTGAGCTTTAATGAAGCAAACATTTAATTCATGCCTGGTGGGGAAAAGAAATCAGCCAGTGAGACCCTCAGGCCTTGAAGGCAAGGCTGCTGGGGCTGCAGTGGAAGAGGGAAGCAAGGGGCAGCAGCCAGCATGTGAGGGGAGGTTGGTGAGGTCCCAGCAGGTTCCCCCACAGGGTGACTGGTCCCCAGCTGGCAGCTCCGGTGTACTGCCAGCTCCACACCTGTTCCCTTGCCCAGACCTTCTCCCCTTCAAAGCATCCAGCTTTACCTCGCTTCTTCCACTGCCCAGGCTGCAGGCTGCCAGGACTTACCCCGCTTCTTTTGCTCCACACCTCCCTGCACCACTGCAGACCCACGCTCTGCCACCATCTTCACCAAGGAGAACATCGAGCAGGTGAGTCCCAGCAGAGAAGGGGGCATTTGGGACTGCTCATGGAGAGGAGAACTCTCAGGAGGTTGAAACCTAACATGGGCAAAAAGCAGTGCTGGGTGATGGGCGGTTCAGCATAGGTGCTGCGGGAAGAGGCTGCCACCTATGGGACACCCTTTTTTTTTAGGAAAAAGAAAATTCCCAGGCAGGGGGTTTCATGCTGCTGGTGGGGATGATTTGGGGTGCCCCGTGCTGACCCCATTCTGCTCCCTGAAGCAGTTCCAGCTCTTCTCCCTGAATGTTGCCACGGTGACCGCGATGCTGATAAAGAAGGATCCCCCCTTGGAGGTGGCACTGACACAGGCGCTGAGAGCCAGTCAGCAGCAGTTCAGCAACCAGCTGGTCAAGGAGCTGGAAGACTTCATCCAGAAGTATGATGCAGCGCACCTCAGGCACTGAGCAGGAGCAGAGGGGCTGCACTGGCAGAGCCTGGGGCTGTAGGGATGTGGCCTCTCTTGGAGATGGGGGAGGGTGGGGGAAGGGGATCTTAGTTGGGATCTGCTGTGTGCAGGCAGGTAGCTGGGGACTGTGGGCAGGGGACAAGCCGTATGTAAGCCTGTATTTCCAGAGGCATAGGTGGTTTAATTGGAGGGTGAAGGGAGAGCACAGCAGCTGATGGAGAGCGGCCATTCTATCTCCTTATTCTATTCCTGATTTTCTTAAACATTGTTCTAAAACTTTGGGTTTGTTCTTGTTTACAAAAATAAACGAGTTAGTTATTGCAGCCCTGGTATAGCCTTTGCGCTGCTGTTGCTCTGTTCCTGGCCTCCTGAGGCCAGTGTGCACAGGGAGAGGTCTCACAGTCACACCCCTGCCCAGTCCTTCCCTGGGGCCCCTCAGCTCCCATCCAGCACACTTCTCCAGCAGCACGGTTAACACTGCTGCAAACCCAGACAGGAGAGAAACAGGCCAGGCACGGTCAGCTCTCCTGTATTCAGGTTTCAGCAGAGCTTTATTGGTGGAGCACTGTCTATCATGGCAGCAGAGCTGCCCTGCTGGTCACCCCCCTGCAGTGACGGGGCACGGACACACATGGGGCAGCATCAGCACTTGTCCTTCAAGATGTCCCTGCAGGTGAGAGATTCTCACCTGGCATCTGGATATGACCCTGGTGGCCAGATCACTCCTGTCCAATCTGGGCAGGAGTCCCTGCAGAAGGGGCCAGAGCAGTGCCTGCCCTTGTCCTAAGTCCTCGGCTGCTCTCCTCAGCACAGAGCTGCTCGCTGAGGCTTTGGGCTTGTCTGAGACAGCAGTCAGAGGCCACGCTCCAGTGCAGGCTGCCGCCATGCCGCCCGCGTCGCGGAATACTGACTTCTCCTCAGGATCGCAGCGTGGGGGCGAGGCAATTTCTGGAAACGTCTCGTCCTCTGCGCATGCGCAGTAACGGCCAACGACGTGCGGCCGCCTCGCGCGCGTCATTGCTGCGGTTACGGCAGCTGCGCTCCGCTCCTCGTAGTGCAAGCAGCTGCTTGCACGGCGCACCGAGCTCCGTGTCGTAGTGTCCCCGTCGCCTCTTTCCGTCCATCGGAGCGTCTCGATAGCCGCTTGCCACGCAGCTTTATCCTCGCTGCCTGCCCTCACCGGGGCGTCGGAGCTCTCCGTTCGCAGCCCGGCTTGCCGAGCTCCAGGGGCGGCCCCACCTCGGGGACAGCTCCGCATCAACCGGTGCGAATCCCACCCCAGTCCTTCTGCGCACTCGGCGTTCTTGCTCGCAGCCCGCTCATCCCGGCCCCGGCCCCGGCCCCGGCCCCGGCCCCGGCCCCGGCCCCGGCCCTCTGCCCCCGATGGATGACCGACGCCGTTCCCAGGCGCGCAACTGGCCCTGCAGGCACAGGCTGAGCTGCGCAGGGAGTCTGGGGAGCGCTGCGTCCTGTGAGGGACAGGGTCTGCACCACCTTCCTTCGCTGTTGGTGGTGCTGCACTGTGCTTCAGGGGGCCCAAGTGCTCAGGGATCAGCTGAGCAGGGACAGCTGCTGATAACCCACACCTCTTTCTTTGCAGCTGAGTGCTCCAAAAGAGCTAAGGAGCTCTTCCCTGTAGAGACCAAGGCTAGAACAGCTCCTTGGCAAGATGTACTCACAGTTATGCAGGAGTGAGCCCCAAACCTTTCCCTGGGAGGTAGGTGGGGCTGCAGTTGGGGCTGGGAGTGTGCATGGACACCCATTGCTCCCTCACTGGATGGATCAAGTTGTCACTTGTGGTGATTTGCTTTGTCAGACTGATCCCTGGCAGCCCAGGCCTTTCCCTGGCCCTGCTGACTTTCACCAGCATGATGAGAATGGGAGATGGGCCGCCCAGAACTATGGTGTGCTGCCACCTCCCTGGAACCACAGAGAGGACCAGCAAAGCCATGAGGTAATGCTTGTCAGGGACTCGGGAGGAGAGGTGGGCTGGGGAGGAACAGTGGTGTGATGAGGGTGGCTGACAGGGTCCTGTTTCCCTGACCTGTGCTGCTAGTGGAGGCAGATGAGGAAGGCTGCTGTTATGGATGCTCCAGATCACTGAGTGCCGAGCCTGCCTTGTATCCATGCACACACTGTGGCACATAGAGAAGGTCTCAGTGGGAAGAAAGAGCGCTTTCTCGCTCGCTTCTGGGTACATGCTGTGTTGCCTTTCTGTCTTTTGAGACAATAAGGGCTGGAGAGCACTGCCACCTGGAGCAGCCAATGTTTTTTGCACCCCAACTGTAGCAGTTCTTGCTTCTGCCTTATCCCCCTGCCCTTCTTTCCTCAGCCACTGGGGTTTGTCCTTTTAGAATCCTGTTCCACTGCTCCAAGAGCTGCAGTTTCAGTCTTTGCTGCTTGTTTTTTCTCTTTTGCTTTTTTTTTTCTTTTTTGAGAGCAGCTCCTGGCAGGATGCTCAGGGTGCTTGCCTGCCCTGGCTGCCCCGGCAGCCTGCTTGTCCCCAGGTTGGTGGTGTCGGGTCAGAGCCAGCCCTGCTTGCCTTGGTGGTATCCTGTGCAATGAGCACTGAACCCACTGTGGGGAGAGGTCACCAGTGCATTCCCAGTCCTGGTATCTCTACAGAGTTCAGCCCCTGCAGAGAGCTGGGACTGTGTCTGACTCTGGGGCAGCGTGAGCAGCTTGTCTGTGAGCCGACACAATAGGAACAATAGTGGGGTGCTGCTGCCAGGCACTGTGACCTGTGCAGTGTGCCCCGGGCATTGGAAGCATCGCAGTGAGCAGGTGCAGATCTGGGATGGGTGGGGAGACACAGGAGCAGACGTGTGCAGTGTGAGGGAACAGCAGCAGCACTGCGGGGGACCTTGTCCCCTCCAGGGATGGGGAGAGGGTCTGCACCGCCTTTGCTGAGTGCTGCAGCACGCAGTGTGCTTCAGGGGGCCCAAGTGCTCGGGGCTCAGCAGAGCAAGGACAGCTGTGGGTGGCACCCCTGGGAAACTGAACCCAAAGAGATGGTAATGCCCGTCCTGCAGGATGTGCTCACCCATACCTCTTTCTTTGCAGCTGAATGAATACTCACTGAGGACCTCCTTCGTGCAGGGATCAGGGCTGGAACAATACTTTGGCGACCTGTCACACTTCGATGGGAGGGGGCTCCAAGCCTTTCCCTGGGAGGTAGGTGGGGCTGCAGTTAGGACTGGGAGCACAGGAGCTCTGTGGGACTTGTCTCTGGGGCAGTGGGTGTGGGTACCCTCTACTCCATCCCTTGGGATGCTGAGAAGCTGGGAGAGCACCTCTGTGGTACAGGAGGGAACTGGAAAGGCTGGGAGCTGTGTGTGACTTCAGATGGGAGGGTTTGGGGCTCCCCATCCCTGCCTGGCATGCTGGTGGTGGAGAGGGAGGCTGCAGCAGCGGGGAGGAGGATGCATCCTGCTTTCCTCTCCTTGTGTCCTCTCTGCAGCCCTATCCGAATCAGGCTGGGCTACCATGTTCCTATGCCCCTGGCCCCTGGGATGCCTACGGTGATGCTCTGTGGGAGCACGAGCGCTGGAGAGCCAGAGGAAGAAGGCATCCGGTAAGAGATCGGGGTGAGCAGCTGTGCAGTGTGGAGTGGGCAGAGCTGTTGGGGTTCTCCTCCAAATTTGGGTTGGCCAAAGGGTGGGAAGAGGAGAGCTGGGGAGAGCTCAGGAGGCAGGGGAACCCAGAGCAAATCCAGCATCCCCATGAAAGCCTGCAGGATGCATGGCTGCTCCGAATGAGCTGTTGTCACTTGTGGTGATTTGCTTTGTCAGACTGATCCCTGGCAGCCCAGGCCTTTCCCTGGCCCTGCTGACTTACACCAGCATGATGAGAATGGGAGATGGGCCGCCCAGAACTATGGTGTGCTGCCACCTCCCTGGAACCACAGAGAGGACCAGCAAAGCCATGAGGTAATGCTTGTCAGGGACTTGGACTCAGTGAGGAGAGGTGGGCTGGGGAGGTATAGGCAGAGAGCAAAAGGGGGCATGGGTGCTTTAGTGGCCTGTGATGAGGATGGCAAACAGTGCTGTTTCCCTGAGCTGTGCTGGCAGCAATGGCAGTGCTCCTCTGCCCTCATGCCAGCTGCTGTGTCTCCTTACTTGCTCACGATGTAAATCACTGCTACTCTCCCCAGAACCTTCGTGGCCCTGTCTCGAGATCGAGACGCTGCCGCTTCCTTCGCCCCATCAAGAGAGAGCCAACAGACCGCAGCCGTTCTCCATCTCCCAGGCGCTCCCAAGGTTGGTGCTGCTGCAGTGCTGGCTGCCAGCAGCTGCCCAGGACCCCTCTGTGGTGTGTGCAGCCAGCAGCTCTGCATGGGGAGGGTGGGCATTTGGGGTATTAAGTGCTGCTGTGTTTCCGCAGGGTACCGTGCATCTTCCAGGCCCTCTCGGTCCTGCTCCCCATTGAGCCAGCCAGGGCTCAGAGAGTACCTTGATGCTCCCCTGTCACCTACGGCCAGCAAGAGCAACATGCAAAGCAAGGAGCAGGTGGATGAGGTAGGTTTTCCCCTGGTACACAGTGGTGACTCAAATGTCATGGCCACCTGGATCTCCTGGTGCTGCTATGCCCTTGACCAGAAGGATTTCCTGCAGGACCTGCTGGTGGGAAGCAGCCAGGCACTGGAACTGGCCAGGCATGCAGAGAAGAGCCCAGAGAAGAGCCCAGCCACTGACCTCCAGGCAGCGGAGGAGCAGCCAGCAGCAGGATCACAGCAGGTATGTGTGCACACCTCTTTCGCAAGTGCATACTGAGATACTTTCACTCCAGGAGCTGCCCAGCTCAAGGGATCCCTTTGAGCTGAGTTAACACCTCGCTTCTCTTTACCTCTTCACCTCAGTATCTCCTGGACAGAATTGGAAGCAGGATGCTTTCCTGACTCTTTTGAGCTGCAAAGCCCTGTTTCCTTTGGGTTTTAGCACTCTGTCTGTCCTGTCTCGCAGCACTTTTCTCTGGGACAGATGACTATCCCTGCCTCACACTATTGCGTGCCTGCAGGTTGAGCCAGATTGTGGACAGGAAGCTGCAGACATCCAGCAGCCCTTTGTTTGGGATTTTGAGCCAATCTCATCAGCCAACCTCACTCATGAGAGTGAGGAAAGTTTGGAGATGGTATGTGCTCATGTATCTATCTCCTCTTTCTGCCTACATGTCGTGCCATGAGGGGGGTGGGGTTTTGCAGTCCCTTCCATGAACCTCACTTTTCCATTTGCTCGGGGTATATCAAAGTGCCTGTCTGTGGACTCTGAAATGTAACTGTGGTGCTTTACACAGATAAATCTGGGCAAAGTGAGGATGGTGCAAGTGCTGAGTCGTATCCCTACAGTCCATTATCTCTGGAGCCCTCTGAGACTCTTAATGCTGACCTGATGATTTTGGAGGTACGTGCTGGGCTCTGCCTGCCCTCCCAGGGTTGGTGGCATCTGCCACATGTTTCTGGTGAAGCCAGTGCAGCAGCTGCCTGAGATGGGGTGGCTTTTAGCCTGTGGCTGCACTACTCTGCGTGGTTTCCTCCTGGGACAGAGTGCTTGAGGATCCCCTTCCTTTCCTGAAGGCAGAAGCATTAGCTTGCAATGTTGGCTTCTGCTGCTCTCACACAGCTTCTGCCTTCATCCTCTGGTTGCTTTCCCACTGCTTCTCTGTGGCCTTCACCAATCTGAAAACTCACAGATCCCACTGGAAGCTACTGTGGAGCCCAGCACGCAGCACAGCAAGGCCAGCTCCAACGTCTGCACTGAGGCAGCAGCATCACCCTGGAGTGTGTGCCCTACCAGGGATGAGACAGAGCTGGTATGTGCACAGCCCTGCCCTCTCCTGAGCACTGTGCAGGAATGGTGCCCTTGTGTCTCTGGGAAGTACCTGCAGGGAGGCTCAGGAACACTGGGGGAGGAGGAGCCTGGGGGGAATTTCTCTCTGGCATTCCCAGTCACAGGATTATGTCCTGGGGTTAAAACCTTGCTTTGTTTGGGTGCGGAGCCCACATCAGCCCTGGTGCTGGATGTTCAGGAGAGGCTGGTATATTGGAGACAGTTTAGAGAAAGGCCAAAAAAATGACCTGGGGACTGAGAGCGTGCCAGAGCGTGAACAAGTCCAGGAGTTGAGCTTTAATGAAGCAAACTTTTAATTCATGCCTGGTGGGGAAAAGAAATCAGCCAGTGAGACCCTCAGGCCTTGAAGGCAAGGCTGCTGGGGCTGCAGTGGAAGAGGGAAGCAAGGGGCAGCAGCCAGCATGTGAGGGGAGGTTGGTGAGGTCCCAGCAGGTTCCCCCACAGGGTGACTGGTCCCCAGCTGGCAGCTCCGGTGTACTGCCAGCTCCACACCTGTTCCCTTGCCCAGACCTTCTCCCCTTCAAAGCATCCAGCTTTACCTCGCTTCTTCCACTGCCCAGGCTGCAGGCTGCCAGGACTTACCCCGCTTCTTTTGCTCCACACCTCCCTGCACCACTGCAGACCCACGCTCTGCCACCATCTTCACCAAGGAGAACATCGAGCAGGTGAGTCCCAGCAGAGAAGGGGGCATTTGGGACTGCTCATGGAGAGGAGAACTCTCAGGAGGTGTAAACCTAACATGGGCAAAAAGCAGTGCTGGGTGATGGGCGGTTCAGCATAGGTGCTGCGGGAAGAGGCTGCCACCTATGGGACACCCTTTTTTTTTAGGAAAAAGAAAATTCCCAGGCAGGGGGTTTCATGCTGCTGGTGGGGATGATTTGGGGTGCCCCGTGCTGACCCCATTCTGCTCCCTGAAGCAGTTCCAGCTCTTCTCCCTGAATGTTGCCACGGTGACCGCGATGCTGATAAAGAAGGATCCCCCCTTGGAGGTGGCACTGACACAGGCGCTGAGAGCCAGTCAGCAGCAGTTCAGCAACCAGCTGGTCAAGGAGCTGGAAGACTTCATCCAGAAGTATGATGCAGCGCACCTCAGGCACTGAGCAGGAGCAGAGGGGCTGCACTGGCAGAGCCTGGGGCTGTAGGGATGTGGCCTCTCTTGGAGATGAGGGAGGGTGGGGGAAGGGGATCTTAGTTGGGATCTGCTGTGTGCAGGCAGGTAGCTGGGGACTGTGGGCAGGGGACAAGCCGTATGTAAGCCTGTATTTCCAGAGGCATAGGTGGTTTAATTGGAGGGTGAAGGGAGAGCACAGCAGCTGATGGAGAGGGGCCATTCTATCTCCTTATTCTATTCCTGATTTTCTTAAACATTGTTTTAAAACTTTGGGTTTGTTCATGTTTACAAAAATAAACGAGTTAGTTATTGCAGCCCTGGTATAGCCTTTGCGCTGCTGTTGCTCTGTTCCTGGCCTGCTGAGGCCAGTGTGCACAGGGAGAGGTCTCACAGTCACACCCCTGCCCAGTCCTTCCCTGGGGCCCCTCAGCTCCCATCCAGCACACTTCTCCAGCAGCACGGTTAACACTGCTGCAAACCCAGACAGGAGAGAAACAGGCCAGGCACGGTCAGCTCTCCTGTATTCAGGTTTCAGCTGAGCTTTATTGGTGGAGCACTGTCTATCATGGCAGCAGAGCTGCCCTGCTGGTCACCCCCCTGCAGTGACGGGGCACGGACACACATGGGGCAGCATCAGCACTTGTCCTTCAAGATGTCCCTGCAGGTGAGAGATTCTCACCTGGCATCTGGATATGACCCTGGTGGCCAGATCACTCCTGTCCAATCTGGGCAGGAGTCCCTGCAGAAGGGGCCAGAGCAGTGCCTGCCCTTGTCCTAAGTCCTCGGCTGCTCTCCTCAGCACAGAGCTGCTCGCTGAGGCTTTGGGCTTGTCTGAGACAGCAGTCAGAGGCCACGCTCCAGTGCAGGCTGCCGCCATGCCGCCCGCGTCGCGGAATCCTGACTTCTCCTCAGGATCGCAGCGTGGGGGCGAGGCAATTTCTGGAAACGTCTCGTCCTCTGCGCATGCGCAGTAACGGCCAACGACGTGCGGCCGCCTCGCGCGCGTCATTGCTGCGGTTACGGCAGCTGCGCTCCGCTCCTCGTAGTGCAAGCAGCTGCTTGCACGGCGCACCGAGCTCCGTGTCGTAGTGTCCCCGTCGCCTCTTTCCGTCCATCGGAGCGTCTCGATAGCCGCTTGCCACGCAGCTTTATCCTCGCTGCCTGCCCTCACCGGGGCGTCGGAGCTCTCCGTTCGCAGCCCGGCTTGCCGAGCTCCAGGGGCGGCCCCACCTCGGGGACAGCTCCGCATCAACCGGTGCGAATCCCACCCCAGTCCTTCTGCGCACTCGGCGTTCTTGCTCGCAGCCCGCTCATCCCGGCCCCGGCCCCGGCCCCGGCCCCGGCCCTCTGCCCCCGATGGATGACGGACGCCGTTCCCAGGCGCGCAACTGGCCCTGCAGGCACAGGCTGAGCTGCGCAGGGAGTCCGGGGAGCGCTGCGTGCTGTGAGGGACAGGGTCTGCACCGCCTTCCTTCGCTGTTGGTGGTGCTGCACTGTGCTTCAGGGGGCCCAAGTGCTCAGGGATCAGCTGAGCAGGGACAGCTGCTGATAACCCACACCTCTTTCTTTGCAGCTGAGTGCTCCAAAAGAGCTAAGGAGCTCTTCCCTGTAGAGACCAAGGCTAGAACAGCTCCTTGGCAAGATGTACTCACAGTTATGCAGGAGTGAGCCCCAAACCTTTCCCTGGGAGGTAGGTGGGGCTGCAGTTGGGGCTGGGAGTGTGCATGGACACCCATTGCTCCCTCACTGGATGGATCAAGTTGTCACTTGTGGTGATTTGCTTTGTCAGACTGATCCCTGGCAGCCCAGGCCTTTCCCTGGCCCTGCTGACTTTCACCAGCATGATGAGAATGGGAGATGGGCCGCCCAGAACTATGGTGTGCTGCCACCTCCCTGGAACCACAGAGAGGACCAGCAAAGCCATGAGGTAATGCTTGTCAGGGACTTGGACGCAGTGAGGAGAGGTGGGCTGGGGAGGTATAGGCAGAGAGCAAAAGGGGGCATGGGTGCTTTAGTGGCCTGTGATGAGGATGGCAAACAGTGCTGTTTCCCTGAGCTGTGCTGGCAGCAATGGCAGTGCTCCTCTGCCCTCATGCCAGCTGCTGTGTCTCCTTACTTGCTCACGATGTAAATCACTGCTACTCTCCCCAGAACCTTCGTGGCCCTGTCTCGAGATCGAGACGCTGCCGCTTCCTTCGCCCCATCAAGAGAGAGCCAACAGACCGCAGCCGTTCTCCATCTCCCAGGCGCTCCCAAGGTTGGTGCTGCTGCAGTGCTGGCTGCCAGCAGCTGCCCAGGACCCCTCTGTGGTGTGTGCAGCCAGCAGCTCTGCATGGGGAGGGTGGGCATTTGGGGTATTAAGTGCTGCTGTGTTTCCGCAGGGTACCGTGCATCTTCCAGGCCCTCTCGGTCCTGCTCCCCATTGAGCCAGCCAGGGCTCAGAGAGTACCTTGATGCTCCCCTGTCACCTACGGCCAGCAAGAGCAACATGCAAAGCAAGGAGCAGGTGGATGAGGTAGGTTTTCCCCTGGTACACAGTGGTGACTCAAATGTCACGGCCACCTGGATCTCCTGGTGCTGATATGCCCTTGACCTGAAGGATTTCCTGCAGGACCTGCTGGTGGGAAGCAGCCAGGCACTGGAACTGGCCAGGCATGCAGAGAAGAGCCCAGAGAAGAGACCCAGCCACTGACCTCCAGGCAGCGGAGGAGCAGCCAGCAGCAGGATCACAGCAGGTATGTGTGCACACCTCTTTCGCAAGTGCATACTGAGATACTTTCACTCCAGGAGCTGCCCAGCTCAAGGGATCCCTTTGAGCTGAGTTAACACCTCGCTTCTCTTTACCTCTTCACCTCAGTATCTCCTGGACAGAATTGGAAGCAGGATGCTTTCCTGACTCTTTTGAGCTGCAAAGCCCTGTTTCCTTTGGGTTTTAGCACTCTGTCTGTCCTGTCTCGCAGCACTTTTCTCTGGGACAGATGACTATCCCTGCCTCACACTATTGCGTGCCTGCAGGTTGAGCCAGATTGTGGACAGGAAGCTGCAGACATCCAGCAGCCCTTTGTTTGGGATTTTGAGCCAATCTCATCAGCCAACCTCACTCATGAGAGTGAGGAAAGTTTGGAGATGGTATGTGCTCATGTATCTATCTCCTCTTTCTGCCTACATGTCGTGCCATGAGGGGGGTGGGGTTTTGCAGTCCCTTCCATGAACCTCACTTTTCCATTTGCTCGGGGTATATCAAAGTGCCTGTCTGTGGACTCTGAAATGTAACTGTGGTGCTTTACACAGATAAATCTGGGCAAAGTGAGGATGGTGCAAGTGCTGAGTCGTATCCCTACAGTCCATTATCTCTGGAGCCCTCTGAGACTCTTAATGCTGACCTGATGATTTTGGAGGTACGTGCTGGGCTCTGCCTGCCCTCCCAGGGTTGGTGGCATCTGCCACATGTTGCTGGTGAAGCCAGTGCAGCAGCTGCCTGAGATGGGGTGGCTTTTAGCCTGTGGCTGCACTACTCTGCGTGGTTTCCTCCTGGGACAGAGTGCTTGAGGATCCCCTTCCTTTCCTGAAGGCAGAAGCATTAGCTTGCAGTGTTGGCTCCTGCTGCTCTCACACAGCTTCTGCCTTCATCCCCTGGTTGCTTTCCCACTGCTTCTCTGTGGCCTTCACCAATCTGAAAACTCACAGATCCCACTGGAAGCTACTGTGGAGCCCAGCACGCAGCACAGCAAGGCCAGCTCAAACGTCTGCACTGAGGCAGCAGCATCACCCTGGAGTGTGTGCCCTACCAGGGATGAGACAGAGCTGGTATGTGCACAGCCCTGCCCTCTCCTGAGCACTGTGCAGGAATGGTGCCCTTGTGTCTCTGGGAAGTACCTGCAGGGAGGCTCAGGAACACTGGGGGAGGAGGAGCCTGGGGGGAGTTTCTCTCTGGCATTCCCAGTCACAGGATTATGTCCTGGGGTTAAAACCTTGCTTTGTTTGGGTGCGGAGCCCACATCAGCCCTGGTGCTGGATGTTCAGGAGAGGCTGGTATATTGGAGACAGTTTAGAGAAAGGCCAAAAAAATGACCTGGGGACTGAGAGCGTGCCAGAGCGTGAGCAAGTCCAGGAGTTGAGCTTTAATGAAGCAAACATTTAATTCATGCCTGGTGGGGAAAAGAAATCAGCCAGTGAGACCCTCAGGCCTTGAAGGCAAGGCTGCTGGGGCTGCAGTGGAAGAGGGAAGCAAGGGGCAGCAGCCAGCATGTGAGGGGAGGTTGGTGAGGTCCCAGCAGGTTCCCCCACAGGGTGACTGGTCCCCAGCTGGCAGCTCCGGTGTACTGCCAGCTCCACACCTGTTCCCTTGCCCAGACCTTCTCCCCTTCAAAGCATCCAGCTTTACCTCGCTTCTTCCACTGCCCAGGCTGCAGGCTGCCAGGACTTACCCCGCTTCTTTTGCTCCACACCTCCCTGCACCACTGCAGACCCACGCTCTGCCACCATCTTCACCAAGGAGAACATCGAGCAGGTGAGTCCCAGCAGAGAAGGGGGCATTTGGGACTGCTCATGGAGAGGAGAACTCTCAGGAGGTGTAAACCCAACATGGACAAAAAGCAGTGCTGGGTGATGGGCGGTTCAGCATAGGTGCTGCGGGAAGAGGCTGCCACCTATGGGACACCCTTTTTTTTTAGGAAAAAGAAAATTCCCAGGCAGGGGGTTTCATGCTGCTGGTGGGGATGATTTGGGGTGCCCCGTGCTGACCCCATTCTGCTCCCTGAAGCAGTTCCAGCTCTTCTCCCTGAATGTTGCCACGGTGACCGCGATGCTGATAAAGAAGGATCCCCCCTTGGAGGTGGCACTGACACAGGCGCTGAGAGCCAGTCAGCAGCAGTTCAGCAACCAGCTGGTCAAGGAGCTGGAAGACTTCATCCAGAAGTATGATGCAGCGCACCTCAGGCACTGAGCAGGAGCAGAGGGGCTGCACTGGCAGAGCCTGGGGCTGTAGGGATGTGGCCTCTCTTGGAGATGGGGGAGGGTGGGGGAAGGGGATCTTAGTTGGGATCTGCTGTGTGCAGGCAGGTAGCTGGGGACTGTGGGCAGGGGACAAGCCGTATGTAAGCCTGTATTTCCAGAGGCATAGGTGGTTTAATTGGAGGGTGAAGGGAGAGCACAGCAGCTGATGGAGAGCGGCCATTCTATCTCCTTATTCTATTCCTGATTTTCTTAAACATTGTTCTAAAACTTTGGGTTTGTTCTTGTTTACAAAAATAAACGAGTTAGTTATTGCAGCCCTGGTATAGCCTTTGCGCTGCTGTTGCTCTGTTCCTGGCCTCCTGAGGCCAGTGTGCACAGGGAGAGGTCTCACAGTCACACCCCTGCCCAGTCCTTCCCTGGGGCCCCTCAGCTCCCATCCAGCACACTTCTCCAGCAGCACGGTTAACACTGCTGCAAACCCAGACAGGAGAGAAACAGGCCAGGCACGGTCAGCTCTCCTGTATTCAGGTTTCAGCAGAGCTTTATTGGTGGAGCACTGTCTATCATGGCAGCAGAGCTGCCCTGCTGGTCACCCCCCTGCAGTGACGGGGCACGGACACACATGGGGCAGCATCAGCACTTGTCCTTCAAGATGTCCCTGCAGGTGAGAGATTCTCACCTGGCATCTGGATATGACCCTGGTGGCCAGATCACTCCTGTCCAATCTGGGCAGGAGTCCCTGCAGAAGGGGCCAGAACAGTGCCTGCCCTTGTCCTAAGTCCTCGGCTGCTCTCCTCAGCACAGAGCTGCTCGCTGAGGCTTTGGGCTTGTCTGAGACAGCAGTCAGAGGCCACGCTCCAGTGCAGGCTGCCGCCATGCCGCCCGCGTCGCGGAATCCTGACTTCTCCTCAGGATCGCAGCGTGGGGGCGAGGCAATTTCTGGAAACGTCTCGTCCTCTGCGCATGCGCAGTAACGGCCAACGACGTGCGGCCGCCTCGCGCGCGTCATTGCTGCGGTTACGGCAGCTGCGCTCCGCTCCTCGTAGTGCAAGCAGCTGCTTGCACGGCGCACCGAGCTCCGTGTCGTAGTGTCCCCGTCGCCTCTTTCCGTCCATCGGAGCGTCTCGATAGCCGCTTGCCACGCAGCTTTATCCTCGCTGCCTGCCCTCACCGGGGCGTCGGAGCTCTCCGTTCGCAGCCCGGCTTGCCGAGCTCCAGGGGCGGCCCCACCTCGGGGACAGCTCCGCATCAACCGGTGCGAATCCCACCCCAGTCCTTCTGCGCACTCGGCGTTCTTGCTCGCAGCCCGCTCATCCCGGCCCCGGCCCCGGCCCCGGCCCCGGCCCCGGCCCCGGCCCTCTGCCCCCGATGGATGACCGACGCCGTTCCCAGGCGCGCAACTGGCCCTGCAGGCACAGGCTGAGCTGCGCAGGGAGTCTGGGGAGCGCTGCGTCCTGTGAGGGACAGGGTCTGCACCGCCTTCCTTCGCTGTTGGTGGTGCTGCACTGTGCTTCAGGGGGCCCAAGTGCTCAGGGATCAGCTGAGCAGGGACAGCTGCTGATAACCCACACCTCTTTCTTTGCAGCTGAGTGCTCCAAAAGAGCTAAGGAGCTCTTCCCTGTAGAGACCAAGGCTAGAACAGCTCCTTGGCAAGATGTACTCACAGTTATGCAGGAGTGAGCCCCAAACCTTTCCCTGGGAGGTAGGTGGGGCTGCAGTTGGGGCTGGGAGTGTGCATGGACACCCATTGCTCCCTCACTGGATGGATCAAGTTGTCACTTGTGGTGATTTGCTTTGTCAGACTGATCCCTGGCAGCCCAGGCCTTTCCCTGGCCCTGCTGACTTTCACCAGCATGATGAGAATGGGAGATGGGCCGCCCAGAACTATGGTGTGCTGCCACCTCCCTGGAACCACAGAGAGGACCAGCAAAGCCATGAGGTAATGCTTGTCAGGGACTTGGACGCAGTGAGGAGAGGTGGGCTGGGGAGGTATAGGCAGAGAGCAAAAGGGGGCATGGGTGCTTTAGTGGCCTGTGATGAGGATGGCAAACAGTGCTGTTTCCCTGAGCTGTGCTGGCAGCAATGGCAGTGCTCCTCTGCCCTCATGCCAGCTGCTGTGTCTCCTTACTTGCTCACGATGTAAATCACTGCTACTCTCCCCAGAACCTTCGTGGCCCTGTCTCGAGATCGAGACGCTGCCGCTTCCTTCGCCCCATCAAGAGAGAGCCAACAGACCGCAGCCGTTCTCCATCTCCCAGGCGCTCCCAAGGTTGGTGCTGCTGCAGTGCTGGCTGCCAGCAGCTGCCCAGGACCCCTCTGTGGTGTGTGCAGCCAGCAGCTCTGCATGGGGAGGGTGGGCATTTGGGGTATTAAGTGCTGCTGTGTTTCCGCAGGGTACCGTGCATCTTCCAGGCCCTCTCGGTCCTGCTCCCCATTGAGCCAGCCAGGGCTCAGAGAGTACCTTGATGCTCCCCTGTCACCTACGGCCAGCAAGAGCAACATGCAAAGCAAGGAGCAGGTGGATGAGGTAGGTTTTCCCCTGGTACACAGTGGTGACTCAAATGTCACGGCCACCTGGATCTCCTGGTGCTGATATGCCCTTGACCTGAAGGATTTCCTGCAGGACCTGCTGGTGGGAAGCAGCCAGGCACTGGAACTGGCCAGGCATGCAGAGAAGAGCCCAGAGAAGAGACCCAGCCACTGACCTCCAGGCAGCGGAGGAGCAGCCAGCAGCAGGATCACAGCAGGTATGTGTGCACACCTCTTTCGCAAGTGCATACTGAGATACTTTCACTCCAGGAGCTGCCCAGCTCAAGGGATCCCTTTGAGCTGAGTTAACACCTCGCTTCTCTTTACCTCTTCACCTCAGTATCTCCTGGACAGAATTGGAAGCAGGATGCTTTCCTGACTCTTTTGAGCTGCAAAGCCCTGTTTCCTTTGGGTTTTAGCACTCTGTCTGTCCTGTCTCGCAGCACTTTTCTCTGGGACAGATGACTATCCCTGCCTCACACTATTGCGTGCCTGCAGGTTGAGCCAGATTGTGGACAGGAAGCTGCAGACATCCAGCAGCCCTTTGTTTGGGATTTTGAGCCAATCTCATCAGCCAACCTCACTCATGAGAGTGAGGAAAGTTTGGAGATGGTATGTGCTCATGTATCTATCTCCTCTTTCTGCCTACATGTCGTGCCATGAGGGGGGTGGGGTTTTGCAGTCCCTTCCATGAACCTCACTTTTCCATTTGCTCGGGGTATATCAAAGTGCCTGTCTGTGGACTCTGAAATGTAACTGTGGTGCTTTACACAGATAAATCTGGGCAAAGTGAGGATGGTGCAAGTGCTGAGTCGTATCCCTACAGTCCATTATCTCTGGAGCCCTCTGAGACTCTTAATGCTGACCTGATGATTTTGGAGGTACGTGCTGGGCTCTGCCTGCCCTCCCAGGGTTGGTGGCATCTGCCACATGTTGCTGGTGAAGCCAGTGCAGCAGCTGCCTGAGATGGGGTGGCTTTTAGCCTGTGGCTGCACTACTCTGCGTGGTTTCCTCCTGGGACAGAGTGCTTGAGGATCCCCTTCCTTTCCTGAAGGCAGAAGCATTAGCTTGCAGTGTTGGCTCCTGCTGCTCTCACACAGCTTCTGCCTTCATCCCCTGGTTGCTTTCCCACTGCTTCTCTGTGGCCTTCACCAATCTGAAAACTCACAGATCCCACTGGAAGCTACTGTGGAGCCCAGCACGCAGCACAGCAAGGCCAGCTCCAACGTCTGCACTGAGGCAGCAGCATCACCCTGGAGTGTGTGCCCTACCAGGGATGAGACAGAGCTGGTATGTGCACAGCCCTGCCCTCTCCTGAGCACTGTGCAGGAATGGTGCCCTTGTGTCTCTGGGAAGTACCTGCAGGGAGGCTCAGGAACACTGGGGGAGGAGGAGCCTGGGGGGAGTTTCTCTCTGGCATTCCCAGTCACAGGATTATGTCCTGGGGTTAAAACCTTGCTTTGTTTGGGTGCGGAGCCCACATCAGCCCTGGTGCTGGATGTTCAGGAGAGGCTGGTATATTGGAGACAGTTTAGAGAAAGGCCAAAAAAATGACCTGGGGACTGAGAGCGTGCCAGAGCGTGAGCAAGTCCAGGAGTTGAGCTTTAATGAAGCAAACATTTAATTCATGCCTGGTGGGGAAAAGAAATCAGCCAGTGAGACCCTCAGGCCTTGAAGGCAAGGCTGCTGGGGCTGCAGTGGAAGAGGGAAGCAAGGGGCAGCAGCCAGCATGTGAGGGGAGGTTGGTGAGGTCCCAGCAGGTTCCCCCACAGGGTGACTGGTCCCCAGCTGGCAGCTCCGGTGTACTGCCAGCTCCACACCTGTTCCCTTGCCCAGACCTTCTCCCCTTCAAAGCATCCAGCTTTACCTCGCTTCTTCCACTGCCCAGGCTGCAGGCTGCCAGGACTTACCCCGCTTCTTTTGCTCCACACCTCCCTGCACCACTGCAGACCCACGCTCTGCCACCATCTTCACCAAGGAGAACATCGAGCAGGTGAGTCCCAGCAGAGAAGGGGGCATTTGGGACTGCTCATGGAGAGGAGAACTCTCAGGAGGTTGAAACCTAACATGGGCAAAAAGCAGTGCTGGGTGATGGGCGGTTCAGCATAGGTGCTGCGGGAAGAGGCTGCCACCTATGGGACACCCTAAAGGAAAAAGAAAATTCCCAGGCAGGGGGTTTCATGCTGCTGGTGGGGATGATTTGGGGTGCCCCGTGCTGACCCCATTCTGCTCCCTGAAGCAGTTCCAGCTCTTCTCCCTGAATGTTGCCACGGTGACCGCGATGCTGATAAAGAAGGATCCCCCCTTGGAGGTGGCACTGACACAGGCGCTGAGAGCCAGTCAGCAGCAGTTCAGCAACCAGCTGGTCAAGGAGCTGGAAGACTTCATCCAGAAGTATGATGCAGCGCACCTCAGGCACTGAGCAGGAGCAGAGGGGCTGCACTGGCAGAGCCTGGGGCTGTAGGGATGTGGCCTCTCTTGGAGATGGGGGAGGGTGGGGGAAGGGGATCTTAGTTGGGATCTGCTGTGTGCAGGCAGGTAGCTGGGGACTGTGGGCAGGGGACAAGCCGTATGTAAGCCTGTATTTCCAGAGGCATAGGTGGTTTAATTGGAGGGTGAAGGGAGAGCACAGCAGCTGATGGAGAGCGGCCATTCTATCTCCTTATTCTATTCCTGATTTTCTTAAACATTGTTCTAAAACTTTGGGTTTGTTCATGTTTACAAAAATAAACGAGTTAGTTATTGCAGCCCTGGTATAGCCTTTGCGCTGCTGTTGCTCTGTTCCTGGCCTGCTGAGGCCAGTGTGCACAGGGAGAGGTCTCACAGTCACACCCCTGCCCAGTCCTTCCCTGGGGCCCCTCAGCTCCCATCCAGCACACTTCTCCAGCAGCACGGTTAACACTGCTGCAAACCCAGACAGGAGAGAAACAGGCCAGGCACGGTCAGCTCTCCTGTATTCAGGTTTCAGCAGAGCTTTATTGGTGGAGCACTGTCTATCATGGCAGCAGAGCTGCCCTGCTGGTCACCCCCCTGCAGTGACGGGGCACGGACACACATGGGGCAGCATCAGCACTTGTCCTTCAAGATGTCCCTGCAGGTGAGAGATTCTCACCTGGCATCTGGATATGACCCTGGTGGCCAGATCACTCCTGTCCAATCTGGGCAGGAGTCCCTGCAGAAGGGGCCAGAGCAGTGCCTGCCCTTGTCCTAAGTCCTCGGCTGCTCTCCTCAGCACAGAGCTGCTCGCTGAGGCTTTGGGCTTGTCTGAGACAGCAGTCAGAGGCCACGCTCCAGTGCAGGCTGCCGCCATGCCGCCCGCGTCGCGGAATACTGACTTCTCCTCAGGATCGCAGCGTGGGGGCGAGGCAATTTCTGGAAACGTCTCGTCCTCTGCGCATGCGCAGTAACGGCCAACGACGTGCGGCCGCCTCGCGCGCGTCATTGCTGCGGTTACGGCAGCTGCGCTCCGCTCCTCGTAGTGCAAGCAGCTGCTTGCACGGCGCACCGAGCTCCGTGTCGTAGTGTCCCCGTCGCCTCTTTCCGTCCATCGGAGCGTCTCGATAGCCGCTTGCCACGCAGCTTTATCCTCGCTGCCTGCCCTCACCGGGGCGTCGGAGCTCTCCGTTCGCAGCCCGGCTTGCCGAGCTCCAGGGGCGGCCCCACCTCGGGGACAGCTCCGCATCAACCGGTGCGAATCCCACCCCAGTCCTTCTGCGCACTCGGCGTTCTTGCTCGCAGCCCGCTCATCCCGGCCCCGGCCCCGGCCCCGGCCCCGGCCCCGGCCCCGGCCCCGGCCCTCTGCCCCCGATGGATGACCGACGCCGTTCCCAGGCGCGCAACTGGCCCTGCAGGCACAGGCTGAGCTGCGCAGGGAGTCTGGGGAGCGCTGCGTGCTGTGAGGGACAGGGTCTGCACCGCCTTCCTTCGCTGTTGGTGGTGCTGCACTGTGCTTCAGGGGGCCCAAGTGCTCAGGGATCAGCTGAGCAGGGACAGCTGCTGATAACCCACACCTCTTTCTTTGCAGCTGAGTGCTCCAAAAGAGCTAAGGAGCTCTTCCCTGTAGAGACCAAGGCTAGAACAGCTCCTTGGCAAGATGTACTCACAGTTATGCAGGAGTGAGCCCCAAACCTTTCCCTGGGAGGTAGGTGGGGCTGCAGTTGGGGCTGGGAGTGTGCATGGACACCCATTGCTCCCTCACTGGATGGATCAAGTTGTCACTTGTGGTGATTTGCTTTGTCAGACTGATCCCTGGCAGCCCAGGCCTTTCCCTGGCCCTGCTGACTTTCACCAGCATGATGAGAATGGGAGATGGGCCGCCCAGAACTATGGTGTGCTGCCACCTCCCTGGAACCACAGAGAGGACCAGCAAAGCCATGAGGTAATGCTTGTCAGGGACTCGGGAGGAGAGGTGGGCTGGGGAGGAACAGTGGTGTGATGAGGGTGGCTGACAGGGTCCTGTTTCCCTGACCTGTGCTGCTAGTGGAGGCAGATGAGGAAGGCTGCTGTTATGGATGCTCCGGATCACTGAGTGCCGAGCCTGCCTTGTATCCATGCACACACTGTGGCACATAGAGAAGGTCTCAGTGGGAAGAAAGAGCGCTTTCTCGCTCGCTTCTGGGTACATGCTGTGTTGCCTTTCTGTCTTTTGAGACAATAAGGGCTGGAGAGCACTGCCACCTGGAGCAGCCAATGTTTTTTGCACCCCAACTGTAGCAGTTCTTGCTTCTGCCTTATCCCCCTGCCCTTCTTTCCTCAGCCACTGGGGTTTGTCCTTTTAGAATCCTGTTCCACTGCTCCAAGAGCTGCAGTTTCAGTCTTTGCTGCTTGGTTTTTCTCCTTTGCTTTTTTTTTTCTTTTTTGAGAGCAGCTCCTGGCAGGATGCTCAGGGTGCTTGCCTGCCCTGGCTGCCCCGGCAGCCTGCTTGTCCCCAGGTTGGTGGTGTCGGGTCAGAGCCAGCCCTGCTTGCCTTGGTGGTATCCTGTGCAATGAGCACTGAACCCACTGTGGGGAGAGGTCACCAGTGCATTCCCAGTCCTGGTATCTCTACAGAGTTCAGCCCCTGCAGAGAGCTGGGACTGTGTCTGACTCTGGGGCAGCGTGAGCAGCTTGTCTGTGAGCCGACACAATAGGAACAATAGTGGGGTGCTGCTGCCAGGCACTGTGACCTGTGCAGTGTGCCCCGGGCATTGGAAGCATCGCAGTGAGCAGGTGCAGATCTGGGATGGGTGGGGAGACACAGGAGCAGACGTGTGCAGTGTGAGGGAACAGCAGCAGCACTGCGGGGGACCTTGTCCGCTCCAGGGATGGGGAGAGGGTCTGCACCGCCTTTGCTGAGTGCTGCAGCACGCAGTGTGCTTCAGGGGGCCCAAGTGCTCGGGGCTCAGCAGAGCAAGGACAGCTGTGGGTGGCACCCCTGGGAAACTGAACCCAAAGAGATGGTAATGCCCGTCCTGCAGGATGTGCTCACCCATACCTCTTTCTTTGCAGCTGAATGAATACTCACTGAGGACCTCCTTCGTGCAGGGATCAGGGCTGGAACAATACTTTGGCGACCTGTCACACTTCGATGGGAGGGGGCTCCAAGCCTTTCCCTGGGAGGTAGGTGGGGCTGCAGTTAGGACTGGGAGCACAGGAGCTCTGTGGGACTTGTCTCTGGGGCAGTGGGTGTGGGTACCCTCTACTCCATCCCTTGGGATGCTGAGAAGCTGGGAGAGCACCTCTGTGGTACAGGAGGGAACTGGAAAGGCTGGGAGCTGTGTGTGACTTCAGATGGGAGGGTTTGGGGCTCCCCATCCCTGCCTGGCATGCTGGTGGTGGAGAGGGAGGCTGCAGCAGCGGGGAGGAGGATGCATCCTGCTTTCCTCTCCTTGTGTCCTCTCTGCAGCCCTATCCGAATCAGGCTGGGCTACCATGTTCCTATGCCCCTGGCCCCTGGGATGCCTACGGTGATGCTCTGTGGGAGCACGAGCGCTGGAGAGCCAGAGGAAGAAGGCATCCGGTAAGAGATCGGGGTGAGCAGCTGTGCAGTGTGGAGTGGGCAGAGCTGTTGGGGTTCTCCTCCAAATTTGGGTTGGCCAAAGGGTGGGAAGAGGAGAGCTGGGGAGAGCTCAGGAGGCAGGGGAACCCAGAGCAAATCCAGCATCCCCATGAAAGCCTGCAGGATGCATGGCTGCTCCGAATGAGCTGTTGTCACTTGTGGTGATTTGCTTTGTCAGACTGATCCCTGGCAGCCCAGGCCTTTCCCTGGCCCTGCTGACTTACACCAGCATGATGAGAATGGGAGATGGGCCGCCCAGAACTATGGTGTGCTGCCACCTCCCTGGAACCACAGAGAGGACCAGCAAAGCCATGAGGTAATGCTTGTCAGGGGCTTGGACTCAGTGAGGAGAGGTGGGCTGGGGAGGTATAGGCAGAGAGCAAAAGGGGGCATGGGTGCTTTAGTGGCCTGTGATGAGGATGGCAAACAGTGCTGTTTCCCTGAGCTGTGCTGGCAGCAATGGCAGTGCTCCTCTGCCCTCATGCCAGCTGCTGTGTCTCCTTACTTGCTCACGATGTAAATCACTGCTACTCTCCCCAGAACCTTCGTGGCCCTGTCTCGAGATCGAGACGCTGCCGCTTCCTTCGCCCCATCAAGAGAGAGCCAACAGACCGCAGCCGTTCTCCATCTCCCAGGCGCTCCCAAGGTTGGTGCTGCTGCAGTGCTGGCTGCCAGCAGCTGCCCAGGACCCCTCTGTGGTGTGTGCAGCCAGCAGCTCTGCATGGGGAGGGTGGGCATTTGGGGTATTAAGTGCTGCTGTGTTTCCGCAGGGTACCGTGCATCTTCCAGGCCCTCTCGGTCCTGCTCCCCATTGAGCCAGCCAGGGCTCAGAGAGTACCTTGATGCTCCCCTGTCACCTACGGCCAGCAAGAGCAACATGCAAAGCAAGGAGCAGGTGGATGAGGTAGGTTTTCCCCTGGTACACAGTGGTGACTCAAATGTCATGGCCACCTGGATCTCCTGGTGCTGCTATGCCCTTGACCAGAAGGATTTCCTGCAGGACCTGCTGGTGGGAAGCAGCCAGGCACTGGAACTGGCCAGGCATGCAGAGAAGAGCCCAGAGAAGAGCCCAGCCACTGACCTCCAGGCAGCGGAGGAGCAGCCAGCAGCAGGATCACAGCAGGTATGTGTGCACACCTCTTTCGCAAGTGCATACTGAGATACTTTCACTCCAGGAGCTGCCCAGCTCAAGGGATCCCTTTGAGCTGAGTTAACACCTCGCTTCTCTTTACCTCTTCACCTCAGTATCTCCTGGACAGAATTGGAAGCAGGATGCTTTCCTGACTCTTTTGAGCTGCAAAGCCCTGTTTCCTTTGGGTTTTAGCACTCTGTCTGTCCTGTCTCGCAGCACTTTTCTCTGGGACAGATGACTATCCCTGCCTCACACTATTGCGTGCCTGCAGGTTGAGCCAGATTGTGGACAGGAAGCTGCAGACATCCAGCAGCCCTTTGTTTGGGATTTTGAGCCAATCTCATCAGCAGAGATAAGCTTCGCTGAGAGTGAGGAAAGTTTGGAGATGGTATGTGCTCATGTATCTATCTCCTCTTTCTGCCTACATGTCGTGCCATGAGGGGGGTGGGGTTTTGCAGTCCCTTCCATGAACCTCACTTTTCCATTTGCTCGGGGTATATCAAAGTGCCTGTCTGTGGACTCTGAAATGTAACTGTGGTGCTTTACACAGATAAATCTGGGCAAAGTGAGGATGGTGCAAGTGCTGAGTCGTATCCCTACAGTCCATTATCTCTGGAGCCCTCTGAGACTCTTAATGCTGACCTGATGATTTTGGAGGTACGTGCTGGGCTCTGCCTGCCCTCCCAGGGTTGGTGGCATCTGCCACATGTTTCTGGTGAAGCCAGTGCAGCAGCTGCCTGAGATGGGGTGGCTTTTAGCCTGTGGCTGCACTACTCTGCGTGGTTTCCTCCTGGGACAGAGTGCTTGAGGATCCCCTTCCTTTCCTGAAGGCAGAAGCATTAGCTTGCAATGTTGGCTCCTGCTGCTCTCACACAGCTTCTGCCTTCATCCCCTGGTTGCTTTCCCACTGCTTCTCTGTGGCCTTCACCAATCTGAAAACTCACAGATCCCACTGGAAGCTACTGTGGAGCCCAGCACGCAGCACAGCAAGGCCAGCTCCAACGTCTGCACTGAGGCAGCAGCATCACCCTGGAGTGTGTGCCCTACCAGGGATGAGACAGAGCTGGTATGTGCACAGCCCTGCCCTCTCCTGAGCACTGTGCAGGAATGGTGCCCTTGTGTCTCTGGGAAGTACCTGCAGGGAGGCTCAGGAACACTGGGGGAGGAGGAGCCTGGGGGGAGTTTCTCTCTGGCATTCCCAGTCACAGGATTATGTCCTGGGGTTAAAACCTTGCTTTGTTTGGGTGCGGAGCCCACATCAGCCCTGGTGCTGGATGTTCAGGAGAGGCTGGTATATTGGAGACAGTTTAGAGAAAGGCCAAAAAAATGACCTGGGGACTGAGAGCGTGCCAGAGCGTGAGCAAGTCCAGGAGTTGAGCTTTAATGAAGCAAACATTTAATTCATGCCTGGTGGGGAAAAGAAATCAGCCAGTGAGACCCTCAGGCCTTGAAGGCAAGGCTGCTGGGGCTGCAGTGGAAGAGGGAAGCAAGGGGCAGCAGCCAGCATGTGAGGGGAGGTTGGTGAGGTCCCAGCAGGTTCCCCCACAGGGTGACTGGTCCCCAGCTGGCAGCTCCGGTGTACTGCCAGCTCCACACCTGTTCCCTTGCCCAGACCTTCTCCCCTTCAAAGCATCCAGCTTTACCTCGCTTCTTCCACTGCCCAGGCTGCAGGCTGCCAGGACTTACCCCGCTTCTTTTGCTCCACACCTCCCTGCACCACTGCAGACCCACGCTCTGCCACCATCTTCACCAAGGAGAACATCGAGCAGGTGAGTCCCAGCAGAGAAGGGGGCATTTGGGACTGCTCATGGAGAGGAGAACTCTCAGGAGGTTGAAACCTAACATGGGCAAAAAGCAGTGCTGGGTGATGGGCGGTTCAGCATAGGTGCTGCGGGAAGAGGCTGCCACCTATGGGACACCCTAAAGGAAAAAGAAAATTCCCAGGCAGGGGGTTTCATGCTGCTGGTGGGGATGATTTGGGGTGCCCCGTGCTGACCCCATTCTGCTCCCTGAAGCAGTTCCAGCTCTTCTCCCTGAATGTTGCCACGGTGACCGCGATGCTGATAAAGAAGGATCCCCCCTTGGAGGTGGCACTGACACAGGCGCTGAGAGCCAGTCAGCAGCAGTTCAGCAACCAGCTGGTCAAGGAGCTGGAAGACTTCATCCAGAAGTATGATGCAGCGCACCTCAGGCACTGAGCAGGAGCAGAGGGGCTGCACTGGCAGAGCCTGGGGCTGTAGGGATGTGGCCTCTCTTGGAGATGGGGGAGGGTGGGGGAAGGGGATCTTAGTTGGGATCTGCTGTGTGCAGGCAGGTAGCTGGGGACTGTGGGCAGGGGACAAGCCGTATGTAAGCCTGTATTTCCAGAGGCATAGGTGGTTTAATTGGAGGGTGAAGGGAGAGCACAGCAGCTGATGGAGAGGGGCCATTCTATCTCCTTATTCTATTCCTGATTTTCTTAAACATTGTTCTAAAACTTTGGGTTTGTTCATGTTTACAAAAATAAACGAGTTAGTTATTGCAGCCCTGGTATAGCCTTTGCGCTGCTGTTGCTCTGTTCCTGGCCTGCTGAGGCCAGTGTGCACAGGGAGAGGTCTCACAGTCACACCCCTGCCCAGTCCTTCCCTGGGGCCCCTCAGCTCCCATCCAGCACACTTCTCCAGCAGCACGGTTAACACTGCTGCAAACCCAGACAGGAGAGAAACAGGCCAGGCACGGTCAGCTCTCCTGTATTCAGGTTTCAGCAGAGCTTTATTGGTGGAGCACTGTCTATCATGGCAGCAGAGCTGCCCTGCTGGTCACCCCCCTGCAGTGACGGGGCACGGACACACATGGGGCAGCATCAGCACTTGTCCTTCAAGATGTCCCTGCAGGTGAGAGATTCTCACCTGGCATCTGGATATGACCCTGGTGGCCAGATCACTCCTGTCCAATCTGGGCAGGAGTCCCTGCAGAAGGGGCCAGAGCAGTGCCTGCCCTTGTCCTAAGTCCTCGGCTGCTCTCCTCAGCACAGAGCTGCTCGCTGAGGCTTTGGGCTTGTCTGAGACAGCAGTCAGAGGCCACGCTCCAGTGCAGGCTGCCGCCATGCCGCCCGCGTCGCGGAATCCTGACTTCTCCTCAGGATCGCAGCGTGGGGGCGAGGCAATTTCTGGAAACGTCTCGTCCTCTGCGCATGCGCAGTAACGGCCAACGACGTGCGGCCGCCTCGCGCGCGTCATTGCTGCGGTTACGGCAGCTGCGCTCCGCTCCTCGTAGTGCAAGCAGCTGCTTGCACGGCGCACCGAGCTCCGTGTCGTAGTGTCCCCGTCGCCTCTTTCCGTCCATCGGAGCGTCTCGATAGCCGCTTGCCACGCAGCTTTATCCTCGCTGCCTGCCCTCACCGGGGCGTCGGAGCTCTCCGTTCGCAGCCCGGCTTGCCGAGCTCCAGGGGCGGCCCCACCTCGGGGACAGCTCCGCATCAACCGGTGCGAATCCCACCCCAGTCCTTCTGCGCACTCGGCGTTCTTGCTCGCAGCCCGCTCATCCCGGCCCCGGCCCCGGCCCCGGCCCCGGCCCCGGCCCCGGCCCCGGCCCTCTGCCCCCGATGGATGACCGACGCCGTTCCCAGGCGCGCAACTGGCCCTGCAGGCACAGGCTGAGCTGCGCAGGGAGTCTGGGGAGCGCTGCGTGCTGTGAGGGACAGGGTCTGCACCACCTTCCTTCGCTGTTGGAGGTGCTGCACTGTGCTTCAGGGGGCCCAAGTGCTCAGGGATCAGCTGAGCAGGGACAGCTGCTGATAACCCACACCTCTTTCTTTGCAGCTGAGTGCTCCAAAAGAGCTAAGGAGCTCTTCCCTGTAGAGACCAAGGCTAGAACAGCTCCTTGGCAAGATGTACTCACAGTTATGCAGGAGTGAGCCCCAAACCTTTCCCTGGGAGGTAGGTGGGGCTGCAGTTGGGGCTGGGAGTGTGCATGGACACCCATTGCTCCCTCACTGGATGGATCAAGTTGTCACTTGTGGTGATTTGCTTTGTCAGACTGATCCCTGGCAGCCCAGGCCTTTCCCTGGCCCTGCTGACTTTCACCAGCATGATGAGAATGGGAGATGGGCCGCCCAGAACTATGGTGTGCTGCCACCTCCCTGGAACCACAGAGAGGACCAGCAAAGCCATGAGGTAATGCTTGTCAGGGACTTGGACTCAGTGAGGAGAGGTGGGCTGGGGAGGTATAGGCAGAGAGCAAAAGGGGGCATGGGTGCTTTAGTGGCCTGTGATGAGGATGGCAAACAGTGCTGTTTCCCTGAGCTGTGCTGGCAGCAATGGCAGTGCTCCTCTGCCCTCATGCCAGCTGCTGTGTCTCCTTACTTGCTCACGATGTAAATCACTGCTACTCTCCCCAGAACCTTCGTGGCCCTGTCTCGAGATCGAGACGCTGCCGCTTCCTTCGCCCCATCAAGAGAGAGCCAACAGACCGCAGCCGTTCTCCATCTCCCAGGCGCTCCCAAGGTTGGTGCTGCTGCAGTGCTGGCTGCCAGCAGCTGCCCAGGGCCCCTCTGTGGTGTGTGCAGCCAGCAGCTCTGCATGGGGAGGGTGGGCATTTGGGGTATTAAGTGCTGCTGTGTTTCCGCAGGGTACCGTGCATCTTCCAGGCCCTCTCGGTCCTGCTCCCCATTGAGCCAGCCAGGGCTCAGAGAGTACCTTGATGCTCCCCTGTCACCTACGGCCAGCAAGAGCAACATGCAAAGCAAGGAGCAGGTGGATGAGGTAGGTTTTCCCCTGGTACACAGTGGTGACTCAAATGTCACGGCCACCTGGATCTCCTGGTGCTGATATGCCCTTGACCTGAAGGATTTCCTGCAGGACCTGCTGGTGGGAAGCAGCCAGGCACTGGAACTGGCCAGGCATGCAGAGAAGAGCCCAGAGAAGAGCCCAGCCACTGACCTCCAGGCAGCGGAGGAGCAGCCAGCAGCAGGATCACAGCAGGTATGTGTGCACACCTCTTTCGCAAGTGCATACTGAGATACTTTCACTCCAGGAGCTGCCCAGCTCAAGGGATCCCTTTGAGCTGAGTTAACACCTCGCTTCTCTTTACCTCTTCACCTCAGTATCTCCTGGACAGAATTGGAAGCAGGATGCTTTCCTGACTCTTTTGAGCTGCAAAGCCCTGTTTCCTTTGGGTTTTAGCACTCTGTCTGTCCTGTCTCGCAGCACTTTTCTCTGGGACAGATGACTATCCCTGCCTCACACTATTGCGTGCCTGCAGGTTGAGCCAGATTGTGGACAGGAAGCTGCAGACATCCAGCAGCCCTTTGTTTGGGATTTTGAGCCAATCTCATCAGCCAACCTCACTCATGAGAGTGAGGAAAGTTTGGAGATGGTATGTGCTCATGTATCTATCTCCTCTTTCTGCCTACATGTCGTGCCATGAGGGGGGTGGGGTTTTGCAGTCCCTTCCATGAACCTCACTTTTCCATTTGCTCGGGGTATATCAAAGTGCCTGTCTGTGGACTCTGAAATGTAACTGTGGTGCTTTACACAGATAAATCTGGGCAAAGTGAGGATGGTGCAAGTGCTGAGTCGTATCCCTACAGTCCATTATCTCTGGAGCCCTCTGAGACTCTTAATGCTGACCTGATGATTTTGGAGGTACGTGCTGGGCTCTGCCTGCCCTCCCAGGGTTGGTGGCATCTGCCACATGTTGCTGGTGAAGCCAGTGCAGCAGCTGCCTGAGATGGGGTGGCTTTTAGCCTGTGGCTGCACTACTCTGCGTGGTTTCCTCCTGGGACAGAGTGCTTGAGGATCCCCTTCCTTTCCTGAAGGCAGAAGCATTAGCTTGCAATGTTGGCTCCTGCTGCTCTCACACAGCTTCTGCCTTCATCCTCTGGTTGCTTTCCCACTGCTTCTCTGTGGCCTTCACCAATCTGAAAACTCACAGATCCCACTGGAAGCTACTGTGGAGCCCAGCACGCAGCACAGCAAGGCCAGCTCCAACGTCTGCACTGAGGCAGCAGCATCACCCTGGAGTGTGTGCCCTACCAGGGATGAGACAGAGCTGGTATGTGCACAGCCCTGCCCTCTCCTGAGCACTGTGCAGGAATGGTGCCCTTGTGTCTCTGGGAAGTACCTGCAGGGAGGCTCAGGAACACTGGGGGAGGAGGAGCCTGGGGGGAATTTCTCTCTGGCATTCCCAGTCACAGGATTATGTCCTGGGGTTAAAACCTTGCTTTGTTTGGGTGCGGAGCCCACATCAGCCCTGGTGCTGGATGTTCAGGAGAGGCTGGTATATTGGAGACAGTTTAGAGAAAGGCCAAAAAAATGACCTGGGGACTGAGAGCGTGCCAGAGCGTGAACAAGTCCAGGAGTTGAGCTTTAATGAAGCAAACTTTTAATTCATGCCTGGTGGGGAAAAGAAATCAGCCAGTGAGACCCTCAGGCCTTGAAGGCAAGGCTGCTGGGGCTGCAGTGGAAGAGGGAAGCAAGGGGCAGCAGCCAGCATGTGAGGGGAGGTTGGTGAGGTCCCAGCAGGTTCCCCCACAGGGTGACTGGTCCCCAGCTGGCAGCTCCGGTGTACTGCCAGCTCCACACCTGTTCCCTTGCCCAGACCTTCTCCCCTTCAAAGCATCCAGCTTTACCTCGCTTCTTCCACTGCCCAGGCTGCAGGCTGCCAGGACTTACCCCGCTTCTTTTGCTCCACACCTCCCTGCACCACTGCAGACCCACGCTCTGCCACCATCTTCACCAAGGAGAACATCGAGCAGGTGAGTCCCAGCAGAGAAGGGGGCATTTGGGACTGCTCATGGAGAGGAGAACTCTCAGGAGGTGTAAACCTAACATGGGCAAAAAGCAGTGCTGGGTGATGGGCGGTTCAGCATAGGTGCTGCGGGAAGAGGCTGCCACCTATGGGACACCCTTTTTTTTTAGGAAAAAGAAAATTCCCAGGCAGGGGGTTTCATGCTGCTGGTGGGGATGATTTGGGGTGCCCCGTGCTGACCCCATTCTGCTCCCTGAAGCAGTTCCAGCTCTTCTCCCTGAATGTTGCCACGGTGACCGCGATGCTGATAAAGAAGGATCCCCCCTTGGAGGTGGCACTGACACAGGCGCTGAGAGCCAGTCAGCAGCAGTTCAGCAACCAGCTGGTCAAGGAGCTGGAAGACTTCATCCAGAAGTATGATGCAGCGCACCTCAGGCACTGAGCAGGAGCAGAGGGGCTGCACTGGCAGAGCCTGGGGCTGTAGGGATGTGGCCTCTCTTGGAGATGGGGGAGGGTGGGGGAAGGGGATCTTAGTTGGGATCTGCTGTGTGCAGGCAGGTAGCTGGGGACTGTGGGCAGGGGACAAGCCGTATGTAAGCCTGTATTTCCAGAGGCATAGGTGGTTTAATTGGAGGGTGAAGGGAGAGCACAGCAGCTGATGGAGAGCGGCCATTCTATCTCCTTATTCTATTCCTGATTTTCTTAAACATTGTTCTAAAACTTTGGGTTTGTTCTTGTTTACAAAAATAAACGAGTTAGTTATTGCAGCCCTGGTATAGCCTTTGCGCTGCTGTTGCTCTGTTCCTGGCCTCCTGAGGCCAGTGTGCACAGGGAGAGGTCTCACAGTCACACCCCTGCCCAGTCCTTCCCTGGGGCCCCTCAGCTCCCATCCAGCACACTTCTCCAGCAGCACGGTTAACACTGCTGCAAACCCAGACAGGAGAGAAACAGGCCAGGCACGGTCAGCTCTCCTGTATTCAGGTTTCAGCAGAGCTTTATTGGTGGAGCACTGTCTATCATGGCAGCAGAGCTGCCCTGCTGGTCACCCCCCTGCAGTGACGGGGCACGGACACACATGGGGCAGCATCAGCACTTGTCCTTCAAGATGTCCCTGCAGGTGAGAGATTCTCACCTGGCATCTGGATATGACCCTGGTGGCCAGATCACTCCTGTCCAATCTGGGCAGGAGTCCCTGCAGAAAGGGCCAGAGCAGTGCCTGCCCTTGTCCTAAGTCCTCGGCTGCTCTCCTCAGCACAGAGCTGCTCGCTGAGGCTTTGGGCTTGTCTGAGACAGCAGTCAGAGGCTCCGTGTCGTAGTGTCCCCGTCGCCTCTTTCCGTCCATCGGAGCGTCTCGATAGCCGCTTGCCACGCAGCTTTATCCTCGCTGCCTGCCCTCACCGGGGCGTCGGAGCTCTCCGTTCGCAGCCCGGCTTGCCGAGCTCCAGGGGCGGCCCCACCTCGGGGACAGCTCCGCATCAACCGGTGCGAATCCCACCCCAGTCCTTCTGCGCACTCGGCGTTCTTGCTCGCAGCCCGCTCATCCCGGCCCCGGCCCCGGCCCCGGCCCCGGCCCCGGCCCTCTGCCCCCGATGGATGACCGACGCCGTTCCCAGGCGCGCAACTGGCCCTGCAGGCACAGGCTGAGCTGCGCAGGGAGTCTGGGGAGCGCTGCGTGCTGTGAGGGACAGGGTCTGCACCGCCTTCCTTCGCTGTTGGTGGTGCTGCACTGTGCTTCAGGGGGCCCAAGTGCTCAGGGATCAGCTGAGCAGGGACAGCTGCTGATAACCCACACCTCTTTCTTTGCAGCTGAGTGCTCCAAAAGAGCTAAGGAGCTCTTCCCTGTAGAGACCAAGGCTAGAACAGCTCCTTGGCAAGATGTACTCACAGTTATGCAGGAGTGAGCCCCAAACCTTTCCCTGGGAGGTAGGTGGGGCTGCAGTTGGGGCTGGGAGTGTGCATGGACACCCATTGCTCCCTCACTGGATGGATCAAGTTGTCACTTGTGGTGATTTGCTTTGTCAGACTGATCCCTGGCAGCCCAGGCCTTTCCCTGGCCCTGCTGACTTTCACCAGCATGATGAGAATGGGAGATGGGCCGCCCAGAACTATGGTGTGCTGCCACCTCCCTGGAACCACAGAGAGGACCAGCAAAGCCATGAGGTAATGCTTGTCAGGGACTCGGGAGGAGAGGTGGGCTGGGGAGGAACAGTGGTGTGATGAGGGTGGCTGACAGGGTCCTGTTTCCCTGACCTGTGCTGCTAGTGGAGGCAGATGAGGAAGGCTGCTGTTATGGATGCTCCGGATCACTGAGTGCCGAGCCTGCCTTGTATCCATGCACACACTGTGGCACATAGAGAAGGTCTCAGTGGGAAGAAAGAGCGCTTTCTCGCTCGCTTCTGGGTACATGCTGTGTTGCCTTTCTGTCTTTTGAGACAATAAGGGCTGGAGAGCACTGCCACCTGGAGCAGCCAATGTTTTTTGCACCCCAACTGTAGCAGTTCTTGCTTCTGCCTTATCCCCCTGCCCTTCTTTCCTCAGCCACTGGGGTTTGTCCTTTTAGAATCCTGTTCCACTGCTCCAAGAGCTGCAGTTTCAGTCTTTGCTGCTTGTTTTTTCTCTTTTGCTTTTTTTTTTCTTTTTTGAGAGCAGCTCCTGGCAGGATGCTCAGGGTGCTTGCCTGCCCTGGCTGCCCCGGCAGCCTGCTTGTCCCCAGGTTGGTGGTGTCGGGTCAGAGCCAGCCCTGCTTGCCTTGGTGGTATCCTGTGCAATGAGCACTGAACCCACTGTGGGGAGAGGTCACCAGTGCATTCCCAGTCCTGGTATCTCTACAGAGTTCAGCCCCTGCAGAGAGCTGGGACTGTGTCTGACTCTGGGGCAGCGTGAGCAGCTTGTCTGTGAGCCGACACAATAGGAACAATAGTGGGGTGCTGCTGCCAGGCACTGTGACCTGTGCAGTGTGCCCCGGGCATTGGAAGCATCGCAGTGAGCAGGTGCAGATCTGGGATGGGTGGGGAGACACAGGAGCAGACGTGTGCAGTGTGAGGGAACAGCAGCAGCACTGCGGGGGACCTTGTCCCCTCCAGGGATGGGGAGAGGGTCTGCACCGCCTTTGCTGAGTGCTGCAGCACGCAGTGTGCTTCAGGGGGCCCAAGTGCTCGGGGCTCAGCAGAGCAAGGACAGCTGTGGGTGGCACCCCTGGGAAACTGAACCCAAAGAGATGGTAATGCCCGTCCTGCAGGATGTGCTCACCCATACCTCTTTCTTTGCAGCTGAATGAATACTCACTGAGGACCTCCTTCGTGCAGGGATCAGGGCTGGAACAATACTTTGGCGACCTGTCACACTTCGATGGGAGGGGGCTCCAAGCCTTTCCCTGGGAGGTAGGTGGGGCTGCAGTTAGGACTGGGAGCACAGGAGCTCTGTGGGACTTGTCTCTGGGGCAGTGGGTGTGGGTACCCTCTACTCCATCCCTTGAAATGCTGAGAAGCTGGGAGAGCACCTCTGTGGTACAGGAGGGAACTGGAAAGGCTGGGAGCTGTGTGTGACTTCAGATGGGAGGGTTTGGGGCTCCCCATCCCTGCCTGGCATGCTGGTGGTGGAGAGGGAGGCTGCAGCAGCGGGGAGGAGGATGCATCCTGCTTTCCTCTCCTTGTGTCCTCTCTGCAGCCCTATCCGAATCAGGCTGGGCTACCATGTTCCTATGCCCCTGGCCCCTGGGATGCCTACGGTGATGCTCTGTGGGAGCACGAGCGCTGGAGAGCCAGAGGAAGAAGGCATCCGGTAAGAGATCGGGGTGAGCAGCTGTGCAGTGTGGAGTGGGCAGAGCTGTTGGGGTTCTCCTCCAAATTTGGGTTGGCCAAAGGGTGGGAAGAGGAGAGCTGGGGAGAGCTCAGGAGGCAGGGGAACCCAGAGCAAATCCAGCATCCCCATGAAAGCCTGCAGGATGCATGGCTGCTCCGAATGAGCTGTTGTCACTTGTGGTGATTTGCTTTGTCAGACTGATCCCTGGCAGCCCAGGCCTTTCCCTGGCCCTGCTGACTTACACCAGCATGATGAGAATGGGAGATGGGCCGCCCAGAACTATGGTGTGCTGCCACCTCCCTGGAACCACAGAGAGGACCAGCAAAGCCATGAGGTAATGCTTGTCAGGGACTTGGACTCAGTGAGGAGAGGTTGGCTGGGGAGGTATAGGCAGAGAGCAAAAGGGGGCATGGGTGCTTTAGTGGCCTGTGATGAGGATGGCAAACAGTGCTGTTTCCCTGAGCTGTGCTGGCAGCAATGGCAGTGCTCCTCTGCCCTCATGCCAGCTGCTGTGTCTCCTTACTTGCTCACGATGTAAATCACTGCTACTCTCCCCAGAACCTTCGTGGCCCTGTCTCGAGATCGAGACGCTGCCGCTTCCTTCGCCCCATCAAGAGAGAGCCAACAGACCGCAGCCGTTCTCCATCTCCCAGGCGCTCCCAAGGTTGGTGCTGCTGCAGTGCTGGCTGCCAGCAGCTGCCCAGGACCCCTCTGTGGTGTGTGCAGCCAGCAGCTCTGCATGGGGAGGGTGGGCATTTGGGGTATTAAGTGCTGCTGTGTTTCCGCAGGGTACCGTGCATCTTCCAGGCCCTCTCGGTCCTGCTCCCCATTGAGCCAGCCAGGGCTCAGAGAGTACCTTGATGCTCCCCTGTCACCTACGGCCAGCAAGAGCAACATGCAAAGCAAGGAGCAGGTGGATGAGGTAGGTTTTCCCCTGGTACACAGTGGTGACTCAAATGTCACGGCCACCTGGATCTCCTGGTGCTGATATGCCCTTGACCTGAAGGATTTCCTGCAGGACCTGCTGGTGGGAAGCAGCCAGGCACTGGAACTGGCCAGGCATGCAGAGAAGAGCCCAGAGAAGAGCCCAGCCACTGACCTCCAGGCAGCGGAGGAGCAGCCAGCAGCAGGATCACAGCAGGTATGTGTGCACACCTCTTTCGCAAGTGCATACTGAGATACTTTCACTCCAGGAGCTGCCCAGCTCAAGGGATCCCTTTGAGCTGAGTTAACACCTCGCTTCTCTTTACCTCTTCACCTCAGTATCTCCTGGACAGAATTGGAAGCAGGATGCTTTCCTGACTCTTTTGAGCTGCAAAGCCCTGTTTCCTTTGGGTTTTAGCACTCTGTCTGTCCTGTCTCGCAGCACTTTTCTCTGGGACAGATGACTATCCCTGCCTCACACTATTGCGTGCCTGCAGGTTGAGCCAGATTGTGGACAGGAAGCTGCAGACATCCAGCAGCCCTTTGTTTGGGATTTTGAGCCAATCTCATCAGCCAACCTCACTCATGAGAGTGAGGAAAGTTTGGAGATGGTATGTGCTCATGTATCTATCTCCTCTTTCTGCCTACATGTCGTGCCATGAGGGGGGTGGGGTTTTGCAGTCCCTTCCATGAACCTCACTTTTCCATTTGCTCGGGGTATATCAAAGTGCCTGTCTGTGGACTCTGAAATGTAACTGTGGTGCTTTACACAGATAAATCTGGGCAAAGTGAGGATGGTGCAAGTGCTGAGTCGTATCCCTACAGTCCATTATCTCTGGAGCCCTCTGAGACTCTTAATGCTGACCTGATGATTTTGGAGGTACGTGCTGGGCTCTGCCTGCCCTCCCAGGGTTGGTGGCATCTGCCACATGTTGCTGGTGAAGCCAGTGCAGCAGCTGCCTGAGATGGGGTGGCTTTTAGCCTGTGGCTGCACTACTCTGCGTGGTTTCCTCCTGGGACAGAGTGCTTGAGGATCCCCTTCCTTTCCTGAAGGCAGAAGCATTAGCTTGCAATGTTGGCTCCTGCTGCTCTCACACAGCTTCTGCCTTCATCCTCTGGTTGCTTTCCCACTGCTTCTCTGTGGCCTTCACCAATCTGAAAACTCACAGATCCCACTGGAAGCTACTGTGGAGCCCAGCACGCAGCACAGCAAGGCCAGCTCCAACGTCTGCACTGAGGCAGCAGCATCACCCTGGAGTGTGTGCCCTACCAGGGATGAGACAGAGCTGGTATGTGCACAGCCCTGCCCTCTCCTGAGCACTGTGCAGGAATGGTGCCCTTGTGTCTCTGGGAAGTACCTGCAGGGAGGCTCAGGAACACTGGGGGAGGAGGAGCCTGGGGGGAATTTCTCTCTGGCATTCCCAGTCACAGGATTATGTCCTGGGGTTAAAACCTTGCTTTGTTTGGGTGCGGAGCCCACATCAGCCCTGGTGCTGGATGTTCAGGAGAGGCTGGTATATTGGAGACAGTTTAGAGAAAGGCCAAAAAAATGACCTGGGGACTGAGAGCGTGCCAGAGCGTGAACAAGTCCAGGAGTTGAGCTTTAATGAAGCAAACTTTTAATTCATGCCTGGTGGGGAAAAGAAATCAGCCAGTGAGACCCTCAGGCCTTGAAGGCAAGGCTGCTGGGGCTGCAGTGGAAGAGGGAAGCAAGGGGCAGCAGCCAGCATGTGAGGGGAGGTTGGTGAGGTCCCAGCAGGTTCCCCCACAGGGTGACTGGTCCCCAGCTGGCAGCTCCGGTGTACTGCCAGCTCCACACCTGTTCCCTTGCCCAGACCTTCTCCCCTTCAAAGCATCCAGCTTTACCTCGCTTCTTCCACTGCCCAGGCTGCAGGCTGCCAGGACTTACCCCGCTTCTTTTGCTCCACACCTCCCTGCACCACTGCAGACCCACGCTCTGCCACCATCTTCACCAAGGAGAACATCGAGCAGGTGAGTCCCAGCAGAGAAGGGGGCATTTGGGACTGCTCATGGAGAGGAGAACTCTCAGGAGGTGTAAACCTAACATGGGCAAAAAGCAGTGCTGGGTGATGGGCGGTTCAGCATAGGTGCTGCGGGAAGAGGCTGCCACCTATGGGACACCCTTTTTTTTTAGGAAAAAGAAAATTCCCAGGCAGGGGGTTTCATGCTGCTGGTGGGGATGATTTGGGGTGCCCCGTGCTGACCCCATTCTGCTCCCTGAAGCAGTTCCAGCTCTTCTCCCTGAATGTTGCCACGGTGACCGCGATGCTGATAAAGAAGGATCCCCCCTTGGAGGTGGCACTGACACAGGCGCTGAGAGCCAGTCAGCAGCAGTTCAGCAACCAGCTGGTCAAGGAGCTGGAAGACTTCATCCAGAAGTATGATGCAGCGCACCTCAGGCACTGAGCAGGAGCAGAGGGGCTGCACTGGCAGAGCCTGGGGCTGTAGGGATGTGGCCTCTCTTGGAGATGGGGGAGGGTGGGGGAAGGGGATCTTAGTTGGGATCTGCTGTGTGCAGGCAGGTAGCTGGGGACTGTGGGCAGGGGACAAGCCGTATGTAAGCCTGTATTTCCAGAGGCATAGGTGGTTTAATTGGAGGGTGAAGGGAGAGCACAGCAGCTGATGGAGAGGGGCCATTCTATCTCCTTATTCTATTCCTGATTTTCTTAAACATTGTTCTAAAACTTTGGGTTTGTTCATGTTTACAAAAATAAACGAGTTAGTTATTGCAGCCCTGGTATAGCCTTTGCGCTGCTGTTGCTCTGTTCCTGGCCTGCTGAGGCCAGTGTGCACAGGGAGAGGTCTCACAGTCACACCCCTGCCCAGTCCTTCCCTGGGGCCCCTCAGCTCCCATCCAGCACACTTCTCCAGCAGCACGGTTAACACTGCTGCAAACCCAGACAGGAGAGAAACAGGCCAGGCACGGTCAGCTCTCCTGTATTCAGGTTTCAGCTGAGCTTTATTGGTGGAGCACTGTCTATCATGGCAGCAGAGCTGCCCTGCTGGTCACCCCCCTGCAGTGACGGGGCACGGACACACATGGGGCAGCATCAGCACTTGTCCTTCAAGATGTCCCTGCAGGTGAGAGATTCTCACCTGGCATCTGGATATGACCCTGGTGGCCAGATCACTCCTGTCCAATCTGGGCAGGAGTCCCTGCAGAAGGGGCCAGAGCAGTGCCTGCCCTTGTCCTAAGTCCTCGGCTGCTCTCCTCAGCACAGAGCTGCTCGCTGAGGCTTTGGGCTTGTCTGAGACAGCAGTCAGAGGCCACGCTCCAGTGCAGGCTGCCGCCATGCCGCCCGCGTCGCGGAATCCTGACTTCTCCTCAGGATCGCAGCGTGGGGGCGAGGCAATTTCTGGAAACGTCTCGTCCTCTGCGCATGCGCAGTAACGGCCAACGACGTGCGGCCGCCTCGCGCGCGTCATTGCTGCGGTTACGGCAGCTGCGCTCCGCTCCTCGTAGTGCAAGCAGCTGCTTGCACGGCGCACCGAGCTCCGTGTCGTAGTGTCCCCGTCGCCTCTTTCCGTCCATCGGAGCGTCTCGATAGCCGCTTGCCACGCAGCTTTATCCTCGCTGCCTGCCCTCACCGGGGCGTCGGAGCTCTCCGTTCGCAGCCCGGCTTGCCGAGCTCCAGGGGCGGCCCCACCTCGGGGACAGCTCCGCATCAACCGGTGCGAATCCCACCCCAGTCCTTCTGCGCACTCGGCGTTCTTGCTCGCAGCCCGCTCATCCCGGCCCCGGCCCCGGCCCCGGCCCCGGCCCCGGCCCTCTGCCCCCGATGGATGACCGACGCCGTTCCCAGGCGCGCAACTGGCCCTGCAGGCACAGGCTGAGCTGCGCAGGGAGTCTGGGGAGCGCTGCGTGCTGTGAGGGACAGGGTCTGCACCACCTTCCTTCGCTGTTGGTGGTGCTGCACTGTGCTTCAGGGGGCCCAAGTGCTCAGGGATCAGCTGAGCAGGGACAGCTGCTGATAACCCACACCTCTTTCTTTGCAGCTGAGTGCTCCAAAAGAGCTAAGGAGCTCTTCCCTGTAGAGACCAAGGCTAGAACAGCTCCTTGGCAAGATGTACTCACAGTTATGCAGGAGTGAGCCCCAAACCTTTCCCTGGGAGGTAGGTGGGGCTGCAGTTGGGGCTGGGAGTGTGCATGGACACACATTGCTCCCTCACTGGATGGATCAAGTTGTCACTTGTGGTGATTTGCTTTGTCAGACTGATCCCTGGCAGCCCAGGCCTTTCCCTGGCCCTGCTGACTTTCACCAGCATGATGAGAATGGGAGATGGGCCGCCCAGAACTATGGTGTGCTGCCACCTCCCTGGAACCACAGAGAGGACCAGCAAAGCCATGAGGTAATGCTTGTCAGGGACTCGGGAGGAGAGGTGGGCTGGGGAGGAACAGTGGTGTGATGAGGGTGGCTGACAGGGTCCTGTTTCCCTGACCTGTGCTGCTAGTGGAGGCAGATGAGGAAGGCTGCTGTTATGGATGCTCCGGATCACTGAGTGCCGAGCCTGCCTTGTATCCATGCACACACTGTGGCACATAGAGAAGGTCTCAGTGGGAAGAAAGAGCGCTTTCTCGCTCGCTTCTGGGTACATGCTGTGTTGCCTTTCTGTCTTTTGAGACAATAAGGGCTGGAGAGCACTGCCACCTGGAGCAGCCAATGTTTTTTGCACCCCAACTGTAGCAGTTCTTGCTTCTGCCTTATCCCCCTGCCCTTCTTTCCTCAGCCACTGGGGTTTGTCCTTTTAGAATCCTGTTCCACTGCTCCAAGAGCTGCAGTTTCAGTCTTTGCTGCTTGTTTTTTCTCTTTTGCTTTTTTTTTTCTTTTTTGAGAGCAGCTCCTGGCAGGATGCTCAGGGTGCTTGCCTGCCCTGGCTGCCCCGGCAGCCTGCTTGTCCCCAGGTTGGTGGTGTCGGGTCAGAGCCAGCCCTGCTTGCCTTGGTGGTATCCTGTGCAATGAGCACTGAACCCACTGTGGGGAGAGGTCACCAGTGCATTCCCAGTCCTGGTATCTCTACAGAGTTCAGCCCCTGCAGAGAGCTGGGACTGTGTCTGACTCTGGGGCAGCGTGAGCAGCTTGTCTGTGAGCCGACACAATAGGAACAACAGTGGGGTGCTGCTGCCAGGCACTGTGACCTGTGCAGTGTGCCCCGGGCATTGGAAGCATCGCAGTGAGCAGGTGCAGATCTGGGATGGGTGGGGAGACACAGGAGCAGACGTGTGCAGTGTGAGGGAACAGCAGCAGCACTGCGGGGGACCTTGTCCCCTCCAGGGATGGGGAGAGGGTCTGCACCGCCTTTGCTGAGTGCTGCAGCACGCAGTGTGCTTCAGGGGGCCCAAGTGCTCGGGGCTCAGCAGAGCAAGGACAGCTGTGGGTGGCACCCCTGGGAAACTGAACCCAAAGAGATGGTAATGCCCGTCCTGCAGGATGTGCTCACCCATACCTCTTTCTTTGCAGCTGAATGAATACTCACTGAGGACCTCCTTCGTGCAGGGATCAGGGCTGGAACAATACTTTGGCGACCTGTCACACTTCGATGGGAGGGGGCTCCAAGCCTTTCCCTGGGAGGTAGGTGGGGCTGCAGTTAGGACTGGGAGCACAGGAGCTCTGTGGGACTTGTCTCTGGGGCAGTGGGTGTGGGTACCCTCTACTCCATCCCTTGGGATGCTGAGAAGCTGGGAGAGCACCTCTGTGGTACAGGAGGGAACTGGAAAGGCTGGGAGCTGTGTGTGACTTCAGATGGGAGGGTTTGGGGCTCCCCATCCCTGCCTGGCATGCTGGTGGTGGAGAGGGAGGCTGCAGCAGCGGGGAGGAGGATGCATCCTGCTTTCCTCTCCTTGTGTCCTCTCTGCAGCCCTATCCGAATCAGGCTGGGCTACCATGTTCCTATGCCCCTGGCCCCTGGGATGCCTACGGTGATGCTCTGTGGGAGCACGAGCGCTGGAGAGCCAGAGGAAGAAGGCATCCGGTAAGAGATCGGGGTGAGCAGCTGTGCAGTGTGGAGTGGGCAGAGCTGTTGGGGTTCTCCTCCAAATTTGGGTTGGCCAAAGGGTGGGAAGAGGAGAGCTGGGGAGAGCTCAGGAGGCAGGGGAACCCAGAGCAAATCCAGCATCCCCATGAAAGCCTGCAGGATGCATGGCTGCTCCGAATGAGCTGTTGTCACTTGTGGTGATTTGCTTTGTCAGACTGATCCCTGGCAGCCCAGGCCTTTCCCTGGCCCTGCTGACTTACACCAGCATGATGAGAATGGGAGATGGGCCGCCCAGAACTATGGTGTGCTGCCACCTCCCTGGAACCACAGAGAGGACCAGCAAAGCCATGAGGTAATGCTTGTCAGGGACTTGGACTCAGTGAGGAGAGGTGGGCTGGGGAGGTATAGGCAGAGAGCAAAAGGGGGCATGGGTGCTTTAGTGGCCTGTGATGAGGATGGCAAACAGTGCTGTTTCCCTGAGCTGTGCTGGCAGCAATGGCAGTGCTCCTCTGCCCTCATGCCAGCTGCTGTGTCTCCTTACTTGCTCACGATGTAAATCACTGCTACTCTCCCCAGAACCTTCGTGGCCCTGTCTCGAGATCGAGACGCTGCCGCTTCCTTCGCCCCATCAAGAGAGAGCCAACAGACCGCAGCCGTTCTCCATCTCCCAGGCGCTCCCAAGGTTGGTGCTGCTGCAGTGCTGGCTGCCAGCAGCTGCCCAGGACCCCTCTGTGGTGTGTGCAGCCAGCAGCTCTGCATGGGGAGGGTGGGCATTTGGGGTATTAAGTGCTGCTGTGTTTCCGCAGGGTACCGTGCATCTTCCAGGCCCTCTCGGTCCTGCTCCCCATTGAGCCAGCCAGGGCTCAGAGAGTACCTTGATGCTCCCCTGTCACCTACGGCCAGCAAGAGCAACATGCAAAGCAAGGAGCAGGTGGATGAGGTAGGTTTTCCCCTGGTACACAGTGGTGACTCAAATGTCATGGCCACCTGGATCTCCTGGTGCTGCTATGCCCTTGACCAGAAGGATTTCCTGCAGGACCTGCTGGTGGGAAGCAGCCAGGCACTGGAACTGGCCAGGCATGCAGAGAAGAGCCCAGAGAAGAGCCCAGCCACTGACCTCCAGGCAGCGGAGGAGCAGCCAGCAGCAGGATCACAGCAGGTATGTGTGCACACCTCTTTCGCAAGTGCATACTGAGATACTTTCACTCCAGGAGCTGCCCAGCTCAAGGGATCCCTTTGAGCTGAGTTAACACCTCGCTTCTCTTTACCTCTTCACCTCAGTATCTCCTGGACAGAATTGGAAGCAGGATGCTTTCCTGACTCTTTTGAGCTGCAAAGCCCTGTTTCCTTTGGGTTTTAGCACTCTGTCTGTCCTGTCTCGCAGCACTTTTCTCTGGGACAGATGACTATCCCTGCCTCACACTATTGCGTGCCTGCAGGTTGAGCCAGATTGTGGACAGGAAGCTGCAGACATCCAGCAGCCCTTTGTTTGGGATTTTGAGCCAATCTCATCAGCCAACCTCACTCATGAGAGTGAGGAAAGTTTGGAGATGGTATGTGCTCATGTATCTATCTCCTCTTTCTGCCTACATGTCGTGCCATGAGGGGGGTGGGGTTTTGCAGTCCCTTCCATGAACCTCACTTTTCCATTTGCTCGGGGTATATCAAAGTGCCTGTCTGTGGACTCTGAAATGTAACTGTGGTGCTTTACACAGATAAATCTGGGCAAAGTGAGGATGGTGCAAGTGCTGAGTCGTATCCCTACAGTCCATTATCTCTGGAGCCCTCTGAGACTCTTAATGCTGACCTGATGATTTTGGAGGTACGTGCTGGGCTCTGCCTGCCCTCCCAGGGTTGGTGGCATCTGCCACATGTTGCTGGTGAAGCCAGTGCAGCAGCTGCCTGAGATGGGGTGGCTTTTAGCCTGTGGCTGCACTACTCTGCGTGGTTTCCTCCTGGGACAGAGTGCTTGAGGATCCCCTTCCTTTCCTGAAGGCAGAAGCATTAGCTTGCAATGTTGGCTCCTGCTGCTCTCACACAGCTTCTGCCTTCATCCCCTGGTTGCTTTCCCACTGCTTCTCTGTGGCCTTCACCAATCTGAAAACTCACAGATCCCACTGGAAGCTACTGTGGAGCCCAGCACGCAGCACAGCAAGGCCAGCTCCAACGTCTGCACTGAGGCAGCAGCATCACCCTGGAGTGTGTGCCCTACCAGGGATGAGACAGAGCTGGTATGTGCACAGCCCTGCCCTCTCCTGAGCACTGTGCAGGAATGGTGCCCTTGTGTCTCTGGGAAGTACCTGCAGGGAGGCTCAGGAACACTGGGGGAGGAGGAGCCTGGGGGGAGTTTCTCTCTGGCATTCCCAGTCACAGGATTATGTCCTGGGGTTAAAACCTTGCTTTGTTTGGGTGCGGAGCCCACATCAGCCCTGGTGCTGGATGTTCAGGAGAGGCTGGTATATTGGAGACAGTTTAGAGAAAGGCCAAAAAAATGACCTGGGGACTGAGAGCGTGCCAGAGCGTGAGCAAGTCCAGGAGTTGAGCTTTAATGAAGCAAACATTTAATTCATGCCTGGTGGGGAAAAGAAATCAGCCAGTGAGACCCTCAGGCCTTGAAGGCAAGGCTGCTGGGGCTGCAGTGGAAGAGGGAAGCAAGGGGCAGCAGCCAGCATGTGAGGGGAGGTTGGTGAGGTCCCAGCAGGTTCCCCCACAGGGTGACTGGTCCCCAGCTGGCAGCTCCGGTGTATTGCCAGCTCCACACCTGTTCCCTTGCCCAGACCTTCTCCCCTTCAAAGCATCCAGCTTTACCTCGCTTCTTCCACTGCCCAGGCTGCAGGCTGCCAGGACTTACCCCGCTTCTTTTGCTCCACACCTCCCTGCACCACTGCAGACCCACGCTCTGCCACCATCTTCACCAAGGAGAACATCGAGCAGGTGAGTCCCAGCAGAGAAGGGGGCATTTGGGACTGCTCATGGAGAGGAGAACTCTCAGGAGGTGTAAACCTAACATGGGCAAAAAGCAGTGCTGGGTGATGGGCGGTTCAGCATAGGTGCTGCGGGAAGAGGCTGCCACCTATGGGACACCCTAAAGGAAAAAGAAAATTCCCAGGCAGGGGGTTTCATGCTGCTGGTGGGGATGATTTGGGGTGCCCCGTGCTGACCCCATTCTGCTCCCTGAAGCAGTTCCAGCTCTTCTCCCTGAATGTTGCCACGGTGACCGCGATGCTGATAAAGAAGGATCCCCCCTTGGAGGTGGCACTGACACAGGCGCTGAGAGCCAGTCAGCAGCAGTTCAGCAACCAGCTGGTCAAGGAGCTGGAAGACTTCATCCAGAAGTATGATGCAGCGCACCTCAGGCACTGAGCAGGAGCAGAGGGGCTGCACTGGCAGAGCCTGGGGCTGTAGGGATGTGGCCTCTCTTGGAGATGGGGGAGGGTGGGGGAAGGGGATCTTAGTTGGGATCTGCTGTGTGCAGGCAGGTAGCTGGGGACTGTGGGCAGGGGACAAGCCGTATGTAAGCCTGTATTTCCAGAGGCATAGGTGGTTTAATTGGAGGGTGAAGGGAGAGCACAGCAGCTGATGGAGAGGGGCCATTCTATCTCCTTATTCTATTCCTGATTTTCTTAAACATTGTTTTAAAACTTTGGGTTTGTTCATGTTTACAAAAATAAACGAGTTAGTTATTGCAGCCCTGGTATAGCCTTTGCGCTGCTGTTGCTCTGTTCCTGGCCTGCTGAGGCCAGTGTGCACAGGGAGAGGTCTCACAGTCACACCCCTGCCCAGTCCTTCCCTGGGGCCCCTCAGCTCCCATCCAGCACACTTCTCCAGCAGCACGGTTAACACTGCTGCAAACCCAGACAGGAGAGAAACAGGCCAGGCACGGTCAGCTCTCCTGTATTCAGGTTTCAGCTGAGCTTTATTGGTGGAGCACTGTCTATCATGGCAGCAGAGCTGCCCTGCTGGTCACCCCCCTGCAGTGACGGGGCACGGACACACATGGGGCAGCATCAGCACTTGTCCTTCAAGATGTCCCTGCAGGTGAGAGATTCTCACCTGGCATCTGGATATGACCCTGGTGGCCAGATCACTCCTGTCCAATCTGGGCAGGAGTCCCTGCAGAAGGGGCCAGAGCAGTGCCTGCCCTTGTCCTAAGTCCTCGGCTGCTCTCCTCAGCACAGAGCTGCTCGCTGAGGCTTTGGGCTTGTCTGAGACAGCAGTCAGAGGCCACGCTCCAGTGCAGGCTGCCGCCATGCCGCCCGCGTCGCGGAATACTGACTTCTCCTCAGGATCGCAGCGTGGGGGCGAGGCAATTTCTGGAAACGTCTCGTCCTCTGCGCATGCGCAGTAACGGCCAACGACGTGCGGCCGCCTCGCGCGCGTCATTGCTGCGGTTACGGCAGCTGCGCTCCGCTCCTCGTAGTGCAAGCAGCTGCTTGCACGGCGCACCGAGCTCCGTGTCGTAGTGTCCCCGTCGCCTCTTTCCGTCCATCGGAGCGTCTCGATAGCCGCTTGCCACGCAGCTTTATCCTCGCTGCCTGCCCTCACCGGGGCGTCGGAGCTCTCCGTTCGCAGCCCGGCTTGCCGAGCTCCAGGGGCGGCCCCACCTCGGGGACAGCTCCGCATCAACCGGTGCGAATCCCACCCCAGTCCTTCTGCGCACTCGGCGTTCTTGCTCGCAGCCCGCTCATCCCGGCCCCGGCCCCGGCCCCGGCCCTCTGCCCCCGATGGATGACCGACGCCGTTCCCAGGCGCGCAACTGGCCCTGCAGGCACAGGCTGAGCTGCGCAGGGAGTCTGGGGAGCGCTGCGTCCTGTGAGGGACAGGGTCTGCACCGCCTTCCTTCGCTGTTGGTGGTGCTGCACTGTGCTTCAGGGGGCCCAAGTGCTCAGGGATCAGCTGAGCAGGGACAGCTGCTGATAACCCACACCTCTTTCTTTGCAGCTGAGTGCTCCAAAAGAGCTAAGGAGCTCTTCCCTGTAGAGACCAAGGCTAGAACAGCTCCTTGGCAAGATGTACTCACAGTTATGCAGGAGTGAGCCCCAAACCTTTCCCTGGGAGGTAGGTGGGGCTGCAGTTGGGGCTGGGAGTGTGCATGGACACCCATTGCTCCCTCACTGGATGGATCAAGTTGTCACTTGTGGTGATTTGCTTTGTCAGACTGATCCCTGGCAGCCCAGGCCTTTCCCTGGCCCTGCTGACTTTCACCAGCATGATGAGAATGGGAGATGGGCCGCCCAGAACTATGGTGTGCTGCCACCTCCCTGGAACCACAGAGAGGACCAGCAAAGCCATGAGGTAATGCTTGTCAGGGACTCGGGAGGAGAGGTGGGCTGGGGAGGAACAGTGGTGTGATGAGGGTGGCTGACAGGGTCCTGTTTCCCTGACCTGTGCTGCTAGTGGAGGCAGATGAGGAAGGCTGCTGTTATGGATGCTCCGGATCACTGAGTGCCGAGCCTGCCTTGTATCCATGCACACACTGTGGCACATAGAGAAGGTCTCAGTGGGAAGAAAGAGCGCTTTCTCGCTCGCTTCTGGGTACATGCTGTGTTGCCTTTCTGTCTTTTGAGACAATAAGGGCTGGAGAGCACTGCCACCTGGAGCAGCCAATGTTTTTTGCACCCCAACTGTAGCAGTTCTTGCTTCTGCCTTATCCCCCTGCCCTTCTTTCCTCAGCCACTGGGGTTTGTCCTTTTAGAATCCTGTTCCACTGCTCCAAGAGCTGCAGTTTCAGTCTTTGCTGCTTGTTTTTTCTCTTTTGCTTTTTTTTTTCTTTTTTGAGAGCAGCTCCTGGCAGGATGCTCAGGGTGCTTGCCTGCCCTGGCTGCCCCGGCAGCCTGCTTGTCCCCAGGTTGGTGGTGTCGGGTCAGAGCCAGCCCTGCTTGCCTTGGTGGTATCCTGTGCAATGAGCACTGAACCCACTGTGGGGAGAGGTCACCAGTGCATTCCCAGTCCTGGTATCTCTACAGAGTTCAGCCCCTGCAGAGAGCTGGGACTGTGTCTGACTCTGGGGCAGCGTGAGCAGCTTGTCTGTGAGCCGACACAATAGGAACAATAGTGGGGTGCTGCTGCCAGGCACTGTGACCTGTGCAGTGTGCCCCGGGCATTGGAAGCATCGCAGTGAGCAGGTGCAGATCTGGGATGGGTGGGGAGACACAGGAGCAGACGTGTGCAGTGTGAGGGAACAGCAGCAGCACTGCGGGGGACCTTGTCCCCTCCAGGGATGGGGAGAGGGTCTGCACCGCCTTTGCTGAGTGCTGCAGCACGCAGTGTGCTTCAGGGGGCCCAAGTGCTCGGGGCTCAGCAGAGCAAGGACAGCTGTGGGTGGCACCCCTGGGAAACTGAACCCAAAGAGATGGTAATGCCCGTCCTGCAGGATGTGCTCACCCATACCTCTTTCTTTGCAGCTGAATGAATACTCACTGAGGACCTCCTTCGTGCAGGGATCAGGGCTCGAACAATACTTTGGCGACCTGTCACACTTCGATGGGAGGGGGCTCCAAGCCTTTCCCTGGGAGGTAGGTGGGGCTGCAGTTAGGACTGGGAGCACAGGAGCTCTGTGGGACTTGTCTCTGGGGCAGTGGGTGTGGGTACCCTCTACTCCATCCCTTGGGATGCTGAGAAGCTGGGAGAGCACCTCTGTGGTACAGGAGGGAACTGGAAAGGCTGGGAGCTGTGTGTGACTTCAGATGGGAGGGTTTGGGGCTCCCCATCCCTGCCTGGCATGCTGGTGGTGGAGAGGGAGGCTGCAGCAGCGGGGAGGAGGATGCATCCTGCTTTCCTCTCCTTGTGTCCTCTCTGCAGCCCTATCCGAATCAGGCTGGGCTACCATGTTCCTATGCCCCTGGCCCCTGGGATGCCTACGGTGATGCTCTGTGGGAGCACGAGCGCTGGAGAGCCAGAGGAAGAAGGCATCCGGTAAGAGATCGGGGTGAGCAGCTGTGCAGTGTGGAGTGGGCAGAGCTGTTGGGGTTCTCCTCCAAATTTGGGTTGGCCAAAGGGTGGGAAGAGGAGAGCTGGGGAGAGCTCAGGAGGCAGGGGAACCCAGAGCAAATCCAGCATCCCCATGAAAGCCTGCAGGATGCATGGCTGCTCCGAATGAGCTGTTGTCACTTGTGGTGATTTGCTTTGTCAGACTGATCCCTGGCAGCCCAGGCCTTTCCCTGGCCCTGCTGACTTACACCAGCATGATGAGAATGGGAGATGGGCCGCCCAGAACTATGGTGTGCTGCCACCTCCCTGGAACCACAGAGAGGACCAGCAAAGCCATGAGGTAATGCTTGTCAGGGACTTGGACTCAGTGAGGAGAGGTGGGCTGGGGAGGTATAGGCAGAGAGCAAAAGGGGGCATGGGTGCTTTAGTGGCCTGTGATGAGGATGGCAAACAGTGCTGTTTCCCTGAGCTGTGCTGGCAGCAATGGCAGTGCTCCTCTGCCCTCATGCCAGCTGCTGTGTCTCCTTACTTGCTCACGATGTAAATCACTGCTACTCTCCCCAGAACCTTCGTGGCCCTGTCTCGAGATCGAGACGCTGCCGCTTCCTTCGCCCCATCAAGAGAGAGCCAACAGACCGCAGCCGTTCTCCATCTCCCAGGCGCTCCCAAGGTTGGTGCTGCTGCAGTGCTGGCTGCCAGCAGCTGCCCAGGACCCCTCTGTGGTGTGTGCAGCCAGCAGCTCTGCATGGGGAGGGTGGGCATTTGGGGTATTAAGTGCTGCTGTGTTTCCGCAGGGTACCGTGCATCTTCCAGGCCCTCTCGGTCCTGCTCCCCATTGAGCCAGCCAGGGCTCAGAGAGTACCTTGATGCTCCCCTGTCACCTACGGCCAGCAAGAGCAACATGCAAAGCAAGGAGCAGGTGGATGAGGTAGGTTTTCCCCTGGTACACAGTGGTGACTCAAATGTCATGGCCACCTGGATCTCCTGGTGCTGCTATGCCCTTGACCAGAAGGATTTCCTGCAGGACCTGCTGGTGGGAAGCAGCCAGGCACTGGAACTGGCCAGGCATGCAGAGAAGAGCCCAGAGAAGAGCCCAGCCACTGACCTCCAGGCAGCGGAGGAGCAGCCAGCAGCAGGATCACAGCAGGTATGTGTGCACACCTCTTTCGCAAGTGCATACTGAGATACTTTCACTCCAGGAGCTGCCCAGCTCAAGGGATCCCTTTGAGCTGAGTTAACACCTCGCTTCTCTTTACCTCTTCACCTCAGTATCTCCTGGACAGAATTGGAAGCAGGATGCTTTCCTGACTCTTTTGAGCTGCAAAGCCCTGTTTCCTTTGGGTTTTAGCACTCTGTCTGTCCTGTCTCGCAGCACTTTTCTCTGGGACAGATGACTATCCCTGCCTCACACTATTGCGTGCCTGCAGGTTGAGCCAGATTGTGGACAGGAAGCTGCAGACATCCAGCAGCCCTTTGTTTGGGATTTTGAGCCAATCTCATCAGCCAACCTCACTCATGAGAGTGAGGAAAGTTTGGAGATGGTATGTGCTCATGTATCTATCTCCTCTTTCTGCCTACATGTCGTGCCATGAGGGGGGTGGGGTTTTGCAGTCCCTTCCATGAACCTCACTTTTCCATTTGCTCGGGGTATATCAAAGTGCCTGTCTGTGGACTCTGAAATGTAACTGTGGTGCTTTACACAGATAAATCTGGGCAAAGTGAGGATGGTGCAAGTGCTGAGTCGTATCCCTACAGTCCATTATCTCTGGAGCCCTCTGAGACTCTTAATGCTGACCTGATGATTTTGGAGGTACGTGCTGGGCTCTGCCTGCCCTCCCAGGGTTGGTGGCATCTGCCACATGTTGCTGGTGAAGCCAGTGCAGCAGCTGCCTGAGATGGGGTGGCTTTTAGCCTGTGGCTGCACTACTCTGCGTGGTTTCCTCCTGGGACAGAGTGCTTGAGGATCCCCTTCCTTTCCTGAAGGCAGAAGCATTAGCTTGCAATGTTGGCTCCTGCTGCTCTCACACAGCTTCTGCCTTCATCCCCTGGTTGCTTTCCCACTGCTTCTCTGTGGCCTTCACCAATCTGAAAACTCACAGATCCCACTGGAAGCTACTGTGGAGCCCAGCACGCAGCACAGCAAGGCCAGCTCCAACGTCTGCACTGAGGCAGCAGCATCACCCTGGAGTGTGTGCCCTACCAGGGATGAGACAGAGCTGGTATGTGCACAGCCCTGCCCTCTCCTGAGCACTGTGCAGGAATGGTGCCCTTGTGTCTCTGGGAAGTACCTGCAGGGAGGCTCAGGAACACTGGGGGAGGAGGAGCCTGGGGGGAGTTTCTCTCTGGCATTCCCAGTCACAGGATTATGTCCTGGGGTTAAAACCTTGCTTTGTTTGGGTGCGGAGCCCACATCAGCCCTGGTGCTGGATGTTCAGGAGAGGCTGGTATATTGGAGACAGTTTAGAGAAAGGCCAAAAAAATGACCTGGGGACTGAGAGCGTGCCAGAGCGTGAGCAAGTCCAGGAGTTGAGCTTTAATGAAGCAAACATTTAATTCATGCCTGGTGGGGAAAAGAAATCAGCCAGTGAGACCCTCAGGCCTTGAAGGCAAGGCTGCTGGGGCTGCAGTGGAAGAGGGAAGCAAGGGGCAGCAGCCAGCATGTGAGGGGAGGTTGGTGAGGTCCCAGCAGGTTCCCCCACAGGGTGACTGGTCCCCAGCTGGCAGCTCCGGTGTACTGCCAGCTCCACACCTGTTCCCTTGCCCAGACCTTCTCCCCTTCAAAGCATCCAGCTTTACCTCGCTTCTTCCACTGCCCAGGCTGCAGGCTGCCAGGACTTACCCCGCTTCTTTTGCTCCACACCTCCCTGCACCACTGCAGACCCACGCTCTGCCACCATCTTCACCAAGGAGAACATCGAGCAGGTGAGTCCCAGCAGAGAAGGGGGCATTTGGGACTGCTCATGGAGAGGAGAACTCTCAGGAGGTGTAAACCTAACATGGGCAAAAAGCAGTGCTGGGTGATGGGCGGTTCAGCATAGGTGCTGCGGGAAGAGGCTGCCACCTATGGGACACCCTAAAGGAAAAAGAAAATTCCCAGGCAGGGGGTTTCATGCTGCTGGTGGGGATGATTTGGGGTGCCCCGTGCTGACCCCATTCTGCTCCCTGAAGCAGTTCCAGCTCTTCTCCCTGAATGTTGCCACGGTGACCGCGATGCTGATAAAGAAGGATCCCCCCTTGGAGGTGGCACTGACACAGGCGCTGAGAGCCAGTCAGCAGCAGTTCAGCAACCAGCTGGTCAAGGAGCTGGAAGACTTCATCCAGAAGTATGATGCAGCGCACCTCAGGCACTGAGCAGGAGCAGAGGGGCTGCACTGGCAGAGCCTGGGGCTGTAGGGATGTGGCCTCTCTTGGAGATGGGGGAGGGTGGGGGAAGGGGATCTTAGTTGGGATCTGCTGTGTGCAGGCAGGTAGCTGGGGACTGTGGGCAGGGGACAAGCCGTATGTAAGCCTGTATTTCCAGAGGCATAGGTGGTTTAATTGGAGGGTGAAGGGAGAGCACAGCAGCTGATGGAGAGGGGCCATTCTATCTCCTTATTCTATTCCTGATTTTCTTAAACATTGTTTTAAAACTTTGGGTTTGTTCATGTTTACAAAAATAAACGAGTTAGTTATTGCAGCCCTGGTATAGCCTTTGCGCTGCTGTTGCTCTGTTCCTGGCCTGCTGAGGCCAGTGTGCACAGGGAGAGGTCTCACAGTCACACCCCTGCCCAGTCCTTCCCTGGGGCCCCTCAGCTCCCATCCAGCACACTTCTCCAGCAGCACGGTTAACACTGCTGCAAACCCAGACAGGAGAGAAACAGGCCAGGCACGGTCAGCTCTCCTGTATTCAGGTTTCAGCAGAGCTTTATTGGTGGAGCACTGTCTATCATGGCAGCAGAGCTGCCCTGCTGGTCACCCCCCTGCAGTGACGGGGCACGGACACACATGGGGCAGCATCAGCACTTGTCCTTCAAGATGTCCCTGCAGGTGAGAGATTCTCACCTGGCATCTGGATATGACCCTGGTGGCCAGATCACTCCTGTCCAATCTGGGCAGGAGTCCCTGCAGAAGGGGCCAGAGCAGTGCCTGCCCTTGTCCTAAGTCCTCGGCTGCTCTCCTCAGCACAGAGCTGCTCGCTGAGGCTTTGGGCTTGTCTGAGACAGCAGTCAGAGGCTCCGTGTCGTAGTGTCCCCGTCGCCTCTTTCCGTCCATCGGAGCGTCTCGATAGCCGCTTGCCACGCAGCTTTATCCTCGCTGCCTGCCCTCACCGGGGCGTCGGAGCTCTCCGTTCGCAGCCCGGCTTGCCGAGCTCCAGGGGCGGCCCCACCTCGGGGACAGCTCCGCATCAACCGGTGCGAATCCCACCCCAGTCCTTCTGCGCACTCGGCGTTCTTGCTCGCAGCCCGCTCATCCCGGCCCCGGCCCCGGCCCCGGCCCTCTGCCCCCGATGGATGACCGACGCCGTTCCCAGGCGCGCAACTGGCCCTGCAGGCACAGGCTGAGCTGCGCAGGGAGTCTGGGGAGCGCTGCGTGCTGTGAGGGACAGGGTCTGCACCGCCTTCCTTCGCTGTTGGTGGTGCTGCACTGTGCTTCAGGGGGCCCAAGTGCTCAGGGATCAGCTGAGCAGGGACAGCTGCTGATAACCCACACCTCTTTCTTTGCAGCTGAGTGCTCCAAAAGAGCTAAGGAGCTCTTCCCTGTAGAGACCAAGGCTAGAACAGCTCCTTGGCAAGATGTACTCACAGTTATGCAGGAGTGAGCCCCAAACCTTTCCCTGGGAGGTAGGTGGGGCTGCAGTTGGGGCTGGGAGTGTGCATGGACACCCATTGCTCCCTCACTGGATGGATCAAGTTGTCACTTGTGGTGATTTGCTTTGTCAGACTGATCCCTGGCAGCCCAGGCCTTTCCCTGGCCCTGCTGACTTTCACCAGCATGATGAGAATGGGAGATGGGCCGCCCAGAACTATGGTGTGCTGCCACCTCCCTGGAACCACAGAGAGGACCAGCAAAGCCATGAGGTAATGCTTGTCAGGGACTCGGGAGGAGAGGTGGGCTGGGGAGGAACAGTGGTGTGATGAGGGTGGCTGACAGGGTCCTGTTTCCCTGACCTGTGCTGCTAGTGGAGGCAGATGAGGAAGGCTGCTGTTATGGATGCTCCGGATCACTGAGTGCCGAGCCTGCCTTGTATCCATGCACACACTGTGGCACATAGAGAAGGTCTCAGTGGGAAGAAAGAGCGCTTTCTCGCTCGCTTCTGGGTACATGCTGTGTTGCCTTTCTGTCTTTTGAGACAATAAGGGCTGGAGAGCACTGCCACCTGGAGCAGCCAATGTTTTTTGCACCCCAACTGTAGCAGTTCTTGCTTCTGCCTTATCCCCCTGCCCTTCTTTCCTCAGCCACTGGGGTTTGTCCTTTTAGAATCCTGTTCCACTGCTCCAAGAGCTGCAGTTTCAGTCTTTGCTGCTTGTTTTTTCTCTTTTGCTTTTTTTTTTCTTTTTTGAGAGCAGCTCCTGGCAGGATGCTCAGGGTGCTTGCCTGCCCTGGCTGCCCCGGCAGCCTGCTTGTCCCCAGGTTGGTGGTGTCGGGTCAGAGCCAGCCCTGCTTGCCTTGGTGGTATCCTGTGCAATGAGCACTGAACCCACTGTGGGGAGAGGTCACCAGTGCATTCCCAGTCCTGGTATCTCTACAGAGTTCAGCCCCTGCAGAGAGCTGGGACTGTGTCTGACTCTGGGGCAGCGTGAGCAGCTTGTCTGTGAGCCGACACAATAGGAACAATAGTGGGGTGCTGCTGCCAGGCACTGTGACCTGTGCAGTGTGCCCCGGGCATTGGAAGCATCGCAGTGAGCAGGTGCAGATCTGGGATGGGTGGGGAGACACAGGAGCAGACGTGTGCAGTGTGAGGGAACAGCAGCAGCACTGCGGGGGACCTTGTCCCCTCCAGGGATGGGGAGAGGGTCTGCACCGCCTTTGCTGAGTGCTGCAGCACGCAGTGTGCTTCAGGGGGCCCAAGTGCTCGGGGCTCAGCAGAGCAAGGACAGCTGTGGGTGGCACCCCTGGGAAACTGAACCCAAAGAGATGGTAATGCCCGTCCTGCAGGATGTGCTCACCCATACCTCTTTCTTTGCAGCTGAATGAATACTCACTGAGGACCTCCTTCGTGCAGGGATCAGGGCTGGAACAATACTTTGGCGACCTGTCACACTTCGATGGGAGGGGGCTCCAAGCCTTTCCCTGGGAGGTAGGTGGGGCTGCAGTTAGGACTGGGAGCACAGGAGCTCTGTGGGACTTGTCTCTGGGGCAGTGGGTGTGGGTACCCTCTACTCCATCCCTTGGGATGCTGAGAAGCTGGGAGAGCACCTCTGTGGTACAGGAGGGAACTGGAAAGGCTGGGAGCTGTGTGTGACTTCAGATGGGAGGGTTTGGGGCTCCCCATCCCTGCCTGGCATGCTGGTGGTGGAGAGGGAGGCTGCAGCAGCGGGGAGGAGGATGCATCCTGCTTTCCTCTCCTTGTGTCCTCTCTGCAGCCCTATCCGAATCAGGCTGGGCTACCATGTTCCTATGCCCCTGGCCCCTGGGATGCCTACGGTGATGCTCTGTGGGAGCACGAGCGCTGGAGAGCCAGAGGAAGAAGGCATCCGGTAAGAGATCGGGGTGAGCAGCTGTGCAGTGTGGAGTGGGCAGAGCTGTTGGGGTTCTCCTCCAAATTTGGGTTGGCCAAAGGGTGGGAAGAGGAGAGCTGGGGAGAGCTCAGGAGGCAGGGGAACCCAGAGCAAATCCAGCATCCCCATGAAAGCCTGCAGGATGCATGGCTGCTCCGAATGAGCTGTTGTCACTTGTGGTGATTTGCTTTGTCAGACTGATCCCTGGCAGCCCAGGCCTTTCCCTGGCCCTGCTGACTTACACCAGCATGATGAGAATGGGAGATGGGCCGCCCAGAACTATGGTGTGCTGCCACCTCCCTGGAACCACAGAGAGGACCAGCAAAGCCATGAGGTAATGCTTGTCAGGGACTTGGACTCAGTGAGGAGAGGTGGGCTGGGGAGGTATAGGCAGAGAGCAAAAGGGGGCATGGGTGCTTTAGTGGCCTGTGATGAGGATGGCAAACAGTGCTGTTTCCCTGAGCTGTGCTGGCAGCAATGGCAGTGCTCCTCTGCCCTCATGCCAGCTGCTGTGTCTCCTTACTTGCTCACGATGTAAATCACTGCTACTCTCCCCAGAACCTTCGTGGCCCTGTCTCGAGATCGAGACGCTGCCGCTTCCTTCGCCCCATCAAGAGAGAGCCAACAGACCGCAGCCGTTCTCCATCTCCCAGGCGCTCCCAAGGTTGGTGCTGCTGCAGTGCTGGCTGCCAGCAGCTGCCCAGGACCCCTCTGTGGTGTGTGCAGCCAGCAGCTCTGCATGGGGAGGGTGGGCATTTGGGGTATTAAGTGCTGCTGTGTTTCCGCAGGGTACCGTGCATCTTCCAGGCCCTCTCGGTCCTGCTCCCCATTGAGCCAGCCAGGGCTCAGAGAGTACCTTGATGCTCCCCTGTCACCTACGGCCAGCAAGAGCAACATGCAAAGCAAGGAGCAGGTGGATGAGGTAGGTTTTCCCCTGGTACACAGTGGTGACTCAAATGTCATGGCCACCTGGATCTCCTGGTGCTGCTATGCCCTTGACCAGAAGGATTTCCTGCAGGACCTGCTGGTGGGAAGCAGCCAGGCACTGGAACTGGCCAGGCATGCAGAGAAGAGCCCAGAGAAGAGCCCAGCCACTGACCTCCAGGCAGCGGAGGAGCAGCCAGCAGCAGGATCACAGCAGGTATGTGTGCACACCTCTTTCGCAAGTGCATACTGAGATACTTTCACTCCAGGAGCTGCCCAGCTCAAGGGATCCCTTTGAGCTGAGTTAACACCTCGCTTCTCTTTACCTCTTCACCTCAGTATCTCCTGGACAGAATTGGAAGCAGGATGCTTTCCTGACTCTTTTGAGCTGCAAAGCCCTGTTTCCTTTGGGTTTTAGCACTCTGTCTGTCCTGTCTCGCAGCACTTTTCTCTGGGACAGATGACTATCCCTGCCTCACACTATTGCGTGCCTGCAGGTTGAGCCAGATTGTGGACAGGAAGCTGCAGACATCCAGCAGCCCTTTGTTTGGGATTTTGAGCCAATCTCATCAGCCAACCTCACTCATGAGAGTGAGGAAAGTTTGGAGATGGTATGTGCTCATGTATCTATCTCCTCTTTCTGCCTACATGTCGTGCCATGAGGGGGGTGGGGTTTTGCAGTCCCTTCCATGAACCTCACTTTTCCATTTGCTCGGGGTATATCAAAGTGCCTGTCTGTGGACTCTGAAATGTAACTGTGGTGCTTTACACAGATAAATCTGGGCAAAGTGAGGATGGTGCAAGTGCTGAGTCGTATCCCTACAGTCCATTATCTCTGGAGCCCTCTGAGACTCTTAATGCTGACCTGATGATTTTGGAGGTACGTGCTGGGCTCTGCCTGCCCTCCCAGGGTTGGTGGCATCTGCCACATGTTGCTGGTGAAGCCAGTGCAGCAGCTGCCTGAGATGGGGTGGCTTTTAGCCTGTGGCTGCACTACTCTGCGTGGTTTCCTCCTGGGACAGAGTGCTTGAGGATCCCCTTCCTTTCCTGAAGGCAGAAGCATTAGCTTGCAATGTTGGCTCCTGCTGCTCTCACACAGCTTCTGCCTTCATCCCCTGGTTGCTTTCCCACTGCTTCTCTGTGGCCTTCACCAATCTGAAAACTCACAGATCCCACTGGAAGCTACTGTGGAGCCCAGCACGCAGCACAGCAAGGCCAGCTCCAACGTCTGCACTGAGGCAGCAGCATCACCCTGGAGTGTGTGCCCTACCAGGGATGAGACAGAGCTGGTATGTGCACAGCCCTGCCCTCTCCTGAGCACTGTGCAGGAATGGTGCCCTTGTGTCTCTGGGAAGTACCTGCAGGGAGGCTCAGGAACACTGGGGGAGGAGGAGCCTGGGGGGAGTTTCTCTCTGGCATTCCCAGTCACAGGATTATGTCCTGGGGTTAAAACCTTGCTTTGTTTGGGTGCGGAGCCCACATCAGCCCTGGTGCTGGATGTTCAGGAGAGGCTGGTATATTGGAGACAGTTTAGAGAAAGGCCAAAAAAATGACCTGGGGACTGAGAGCGTGCCAGAGCGTGAGCAAGTCCAGGAGTTGAGCTTTAATGAAGCAAACATTTAATTCATGCCTGGTGGGGAAAAGAAATCAGCCAGTGAGACCCTCAGGCCTTGAAGGCAAGGCTGCTGGGGCTGCAGTGGAAGAGGGAAGCAAGGGGCAGCAGCCAGCATGTGAGGGGAGGTTGGTGAGGTCCCAGCAGGTTCCCCCACAGGGTGACTGGTCCCCAGCTGGCAGCTCCGGTGTACTGCCAGCTCCACACCTGTTCCCTTGCCCAGACCTTCTCCCCTTCAAAGCATCCAGCTTTACCTCGCTTCTTCCACTGCCCAGGCTGCAGGCTGCCAGGACTTACCCCGCTTCTTTTGCTCCACACCTCCCTGCACCACTGCAGACCCACGCTCTGCCACCATCTTCACCAAGGAGAACATCGAGCAGGTGAGTCCCAGCAGAGAAGGGGGCATTTGGGACTGCTCATGGAGAGGAGAACTCTCAGGAGGTGTAAACCTAACATGGGCAAAAAGCAGTGCTGGGTGATGGGCGGTTCAGCATAGGTGCTGCGGGAAGAGGCTGCCACCTATGGGACACCCTAAAGGAAAAAGAAAATTCCCAGGCAGGGGGTTTCATGCTGCTGGTGGGGATGATTTGGGGTGCCCCGTGCTGACCCCATTCTGCTCCCTGAAGCAGTTCCAGCTCTTCTCCCTGAATGTTGCCACGGTGACCGCGATGCTGATAAAGAAGGATCCCCCCTTGGAGGTGGCACTGACACAGGCGCTGAGAGCCAGTCAGCAGCAGTTCAGCAACCAGCTGGTCAAGGAGCTGGAAGACTTCATCCAGAAGTATGATGCAGCGCACCTCAGGCACTGAGCAGGAGCAGAGGGGCTGCACTGGCAGAGCCTGGGGCTGTAGGGATGTGGCCTCTCTTGGAGATGGGGGAGGGTGGGGGAAGGGGATCTTAGTTGGGATCTGCTGTGTGCAGGCAGGTAGCTGGGGACTGTGGGCAGGGGACAAGCCGTATGTAAGCCTGTATTTCCAGAGGCATAGGTGGTTTAATTGGAGGGTGAAGGGAGAGCACAGCAGCTGATGGAGAGGGGCCATTCTATCTCCTTATTCTATTCCTGATTTTCTTAAACATTGTTATAAACGAGTTAGTTATTGCAGCCCTGGTATAGCCTTTGCGCTGCTGTTGCTCTGTTCCTGGCCTGCTGAGGCCAGTGTGCACAGGGAGAGGTCTCACAGTCACACCCCTGCCCAGTCCTTCCCTGGGGCCCCTCAGCTCCCATCCAGCACACTTCTCCAGCAGCACGGTTAACACTGCTGCAAACCCAGACAGGAGAGAAACAGGCCAGGCACGGTCAGCTCTCCTGTATTCAGGTTTCAGCTGAGCTTTATTGGTGGAGCACTGTCTATCATGGCAGCAGAGCTGCCCTGCTGGTCACCCCCCTGCAGTGACGGGGCACGGACACACATGGGGCAGCATCAGCACTTGTCCTTCAAGATGTCCCTGCAGGTGAGAGATTCTCACCTGGCATCTGGATATGACCCTGGTGGCCAGATCACTCCTGTCCAATCTGGGCAGGAGTCCCTGCAGAAGGGGCCAGAGCAGTGCCTGCCCTTGTCCTAAGTCCTCGGCTGCTCTCCTCAGCACAGAGCTGCTCGCTGAGGCTTTGGGCTTGTCTGAGACAGCAGTCAGAGGCCACGCTCCAGTGCAGGCTGCCGCCATGCCGCCCGCGTCGCGGAATACTGACTTCTCCTCAGGATCGCAGCGTGGGGGCGAGGCAATTTCTGGAAACGTCTCGTCCTCTGCGCATGCGCAGTAACGGCCAACGACGTGCGGCCGCCTCGCGCGCGTCATTGCTGCGGTTACGGCAGCTGCGCTCCGCTCCTCGTAGTGCAAGCAGCTGCTTGCACGGCGCACCGAGCTCCGTGTCGTAGTGTCCCCGTCGCCTCTTTCCGTCCATCGGAGCGTCTCGATAGCCGCTTGCCACGCAGCTTTATCCTCGCTGCCTGCCCTCACCGGGGCGTCGGAGCTCTCCGTTCGCAGCCCGGCTTGCCGAGCTCCAGGGGCGGCCCCACCTCGGGGACAGCTCCGCATCAACCGGTGCGAATCCCACCCCAGTCCTTCTGCGCACTCGGCGTTCTTGCTCGCAGCCCGCTCATCCCGGCCCCGGCCCCGGCCCCGGCCCCGGCCCCGGCCCTCTGCCCCCGATGGATGACCGACGCCGTTCCCAGGCGCGCAACTGGCCCTGCAGGCACAGGCTGAGCTGCGCAGGGAGTCTGGGGAGCGCTGCGTCCTGTGAGGGACAGGGTCTGCACCGCCTTCCTTCGCTGTTGGTGGTGCTGCACTGTGCTTCAGGGGGCCCAAGTGCTCAGGGATCAGCTGAGCAGGGACAGCTGCTGATAACCCACACCTCTTTCTTTGCAGCTGAGTGCTCCAAAAGAGCTAAGGAGCTCTTCCCTGTAGAGACCAAGGCTAGAACAGCTCCTTGGCAAGATGTACTCACAGTTATGCAGGAGTGAGCCCCAAACCTTTCCCTGGGAGGTAGGTGGGGCTGCAGTTGGGGCTGGGAGTGTGCATGGACACCCATTGCTCCCTCACTGGATGGATCAAGTTGTCACTTGTGGTGATTTGCTTTGTCAGACTGATCCCTGGCAGCCCAGGCCTTTCCCTGGCCCTGCTGACTTTCACCAGCATGATGAGAATGGGAGATGGGCCGCCCAGAACTATGGTGTGCTGCCACCTCCCTGGAACCACAGAGAGGACCAGCAAAGCCATGAGGTAATGCTTGTCAGGGACTCGGGAGGAGAGGTGGGCTGGGGAGGAACAGTGGTGTGATGAGGGTGGCTGACAGGGTCCTGTTTCCCTGACCTGTGCTGCTAGTGGAGGCAGATGAGGAAGGCTGCTGTTATGGATGCTCCGGATCACTGAGTGCCGAGCCTGCCTTGTATCCATGCACACACTGTGGCACATAGAGAAGGTCTCAGTGGGAAGAAAGAGCGCTTTCTCGCTCGCTTCTGGGTACATGCTGTGTTGCCTTTCTGTCTTTTGAGACAATAAGGGCTGGAGAGCACTGCCACCTGGAGCAGCCAATGTTTTTTGCACCCCAACTGTAGCAGTTCTTGCTTCTGCCTTATCCCCCTGCCCTTCTTTCCTCAGCCACTGGGGTTTGTCCTTTTAGAATCCTGTTCCACTGCTCCAAGAGCTGCAGTTTCAGTCTTTGCTGCTTGTTTTTTCTCTTTTGCTTTTTTTTTTCTTTTTTGAGAGCTGCTCCTGGCAGGATGCTCAGGGTGCTTGCCTGCCCTGGCTGCCCCGGCAGCCTGCTTGTCCCCAGGTTGGTGGTGTCGGGTCAGAGCCAGCCCTGCTTGCCTTGGTGGTATCCTGTGCAATGAGCACTGAACCCACTGTGGGGAGAGGTCACCAGTGCATTCCCAGTCCTGGTATCTCTACAGAGTTCAGCCCCTGCAGAGAGCTGGGACTGTGTCTGACTCTGGGGCAGCGTGAGCAGCTTGTCTGTGAGCCGACACAATAGGAACAATAGTGGGGTGCTGCTGCCAGGCACTGTGACCTGTGCAGTGTGCCCCGGGCATTGGAAGCATCGCAGTGAGCAGGTGCAGATCTGGGATGGGTGGGGAGACACAGGAGCAGACGTGTGCAGTGTGAGGGAACAGCAGCAGCACTGCGGGGGACCTTGTCCCCTCCAGGGATGGGGAGAGGGTCTGCACCGCCTTTGCTGAGTGCTGCAGCACGCAGTGTGCTTCAGGGGGCCCAAGTGCTCGGGGCTCAGCAGAGCAAGGACAGCTGTGGGTGGCACCCCTGGGAAACTGAACCCAAAGAGATGGTAATGCCCGTCCTGCAGGATGTGCTCACCCATACCTCTTTCTTTGCAGCTGAATGAATACTCACTGAGGACCTCCTTCGTGCAGGGATCAGGGCTGGAACAATACTTTGGCGACCTGTCACACTTCGATGGGAGGGGGCTCCAAGCCTTTCCCTGGGAGGTAGGTGGGGCTGCAGTTAGGACTGGGAGCACAGGAGCTCTGTGGGACTTGTCTCTGGGGCAGTGGGTGTGGGTACCCTCTACTCCATCCCTTGGGATGCTGAGAAGCTGGGAGAGCACCTCTGTGGTACAGGAGGGAACTGGAAAGGCTGGGAGCTGTGTGTGACTTCAGATGGGAGGGTTTGGGGCTCCCCATCCCTGCCTGGCATGCTGGTGGTGGAGAGGGAGGCTGCAGCAGCGGGGAGGAGGATGCATCCTGCTTTCCTCTCCTTGTGTCCTCTCTGCAGCCCTATCCGAATCAGGCTGGGCTACCATGTTCCTATGCCCCTGGCCCCTGGGATGCCTACGGTGATGCTCTGTGGGAGCACGAGCGCTGGAGAGCCAGAGGAAGAAGGCATCCGGTAAGAGATCGGGGTGAGCAGCTGTGCAGTGTGGAGTGGGCAGAGCTGTTGGGGTTCTCCTCCAAATTTGGGTTGGCCAAAGGGTGGGAAGAGGAGAGCTGGGGAGAGCTCAGGAGGCAGGGGAACCCAGAGCAAATCCAGCATCCCCATGAAAGCCTGCAGGATGCATGGCTGCTCCGAATGAGCTGTTGTCACTTGTGGTGATTTGCTTTGTCAGACTGATCCCTGGCAGCCCAGGCCTTTCCCTGGCCCTGCTGACTTACACCAGCATGATGAGAATGGGAGATGGGCCGCCCAGAACTATGGTGTGCTGCCACCTCCCTGGAACCACAGAGAGGACCAGCAAAGCCATGAGGTAATGCTTGTCAGGGACTTGGACTCAGTGAGGAGAGGTGGGCTGGGGAGGTATAGGCAGAGAGCAAAAGGGGGCATGGGTGCTTTAGTGGCCTGTGATGAGGATGGCAAACAGTGCTGTTTCCCTGAGCTGTGCTGGCAGCAATGGCAGTGCTCCTCTGCCCTCATGCCAGCTGCTGTGTCTCCTTACTTGCTCACGATGTAAATCACTGCTACTCTCCCCAGAACCTTCGTGGCCCTGTCTCGAGATCGAGACGCTGCCGCTTCCTTCGCCCCATCAAGAGAGAGCCAACAGACCGCAGCCGTTCTCCATCTCCCAGGCGCTCCCAAGGTTGGTGCTGCTGCAGTGCTGGCTGCCAGCAGCTGCCCAGGACCCCTCTGTGGTGTGTGCAGCCAGCAGCTCTGCATGGGGAGGGTGGGCATTTGGGGTATTAAGTGCTGCTGTGTTTCCGCAGGGTACCGTGCATCTTCCAGGCCCTCTCGGTCCTGCTCCCCATTGAGCCAGCCAGGGCTCAGAGAGTACCTTGATGCTCCCCTGTCACCTACGGCCAGCAAGAGCAACATGCAAAGCAAGGAGCAGGTGGATGAGGTAGGTTTTCCCCTGGTACACAGTGGTGACTCAAATGTCATGGCCACCTGGATCTCCTGGTGCTGCTATGCCCTTGACCAGAAGGATTTCCTGCAGGACCTGCTGGTGGGAAGCAGCCAGGCACTGGAACTGGCCAGGCATGCAGAGAAGAGCCCAGAGAAGAGCCCAGCCACTGACCTCCAGGCAGCGGAGGAGCAGCCAGCAGCAGGATCACAGCAGGTATGTGTGCACACCTCTTTCGCAAGTGCATACTGAGATACTTTCACTCCAGGAGCTGCCCAGCTCAAGGGATCCCTTTGAGCTGAGTTAACACCTCGCTTCTCTTTACCTCTTCACCTCAGTATCTCCTGGACAGAATTGGAAGCAGGATGCTTTCCTGACTCTTTTGAGCTGCAAAGCCCTGTTTCCTTTGGGTTTTAGCACTCTGTCTGTCCTGTCTCGCAGCACTTTTCTCTGGGACAGATGACTATCCCTGCCTCACACTATTGCGTGCCTGCAGGTTGAGCCAGATTGTGGACAGGAAGCTGCAGACATCCAGCAGCCCTTTGTTTGGGATTTTGAGCCAATCTCATCAGCCAACCTCACTCATGAGAGTGAGGAAAGTTTGGAGATGGTATGTGCTCATGTATCTATCTCCTCTTTCTGCCTACATGTCGTGCCATGAGGGGGGTGGGGTTTTGCAGTCCCTTCCATGAACCTCACTTTTCCATTTGCTCGGGGTATATCAAAGTGCCTGTCTGTGGACTCTGAAATGTAACTGTGGTGCTTTACACAGATAAATCTGGGCAAAGTGAGGATGGTGCAAGTGCTGAGTCGTATCCCTACAGTCCATTATCTCTGGAGCCCTCTGAGACTCTTAATGCTGACCTGATGATTTTGGAGGTACGTGCTGGGCTCTGCCTGCCCTCCCAGGGTTGGTGGCATCTGCCACATGTTGCTGGTGAAGCCAGTGCAGCAGCTGCCTGAGATGGGGTGGCTTTTAGCCTGTGGCTGCACTACTCTGCGTGGTTTCCTCCTGGGACAGAGTGCTTGAGGATCCCCTTCCTTTCCTGAAGGCAGAAGCATTAGCTTGCAATGTTGGCTCCTGCTGCTCTCACACAGCTTCTGCCTTCATCCCCTGGTTGCTTTCCCACTGCTTCTCTGTGGCCTTCACCAATCTGAAAACTCACAGATCCCACTGGAAGCTACTGTGGAGCCCAGCACGCAGCACAGCAAGGCCAGCTCCAACGTCTGCACTGAGGCAGCAGCATCACCCTGGAGTGTGTGCCCTACCAGGGATGAGACAGAGCTGGTATGTGCACAGCCCTGCCCTCTCCTGAGCACTGTGCAGGAATGGTGCCCTTGTGTCTCTGGGAAGTACCTGCAGGGAGGCTCAGGAACACTGGGGGAGGAGGAGCCTGGGGGGAGTTTCTCTCTGGCATTCCCAGTCACAGGATTATGTCCTGGGGTTAAAACCTTGCTTTGTTTGGGTGCGGAGCCCACATCAGCCCTGGTGCTGGATGTTCAGGAGAGGCTGGTATATTGGAGACAGTTTAGAGAAAGGCCAAAAAAATGACCTGGGGACTGAGAGCGTGCCAGAGCGTGAGCAAGTCCAGGAGTTGAGCTTTAATGAAGCAAACATTTAATTCATGCCTGGTGGGGAAAAGAAATCAGCCAGTGAGACCCTCAGGCCTTGAAGGCAAGGCTGCTGGGGCTGCAGTGGAAGAGGGAAGCAAGGGGCAGCAGCCAGCATGTGAGGGGAGGTTGGTGAGGTCCCAGCAGGTTCCCCCACAGGGTGACTGGTCCCCAGCTGGCAGCTCCGGTGTACTGCCAGCTCCACACCTGTTCCCTTGCCCAGACCTTCTCCCCTTCAAAGCATCCAGCTTTACCTCGCTTCTTCCACTGCCCAGGCTGCAGGCTGCCAGGACTTACCCCGCTTCTTTTGCTCCACACCTCCCTGCACCACTGCAGACCCACGCTCTGCCACCATCTTCACCAAGGAGAACATCGAGCAGGTGAGTCCCAGCAGAGAAGGGGGCATTTGGGACTGCTCATGGAGAGGAGAACTCTCAGGAGGTGTAAACCTAACATGGGCAAAAAGCAGTGCTGGGTGATGGGCGGTTCAGCATAGGTGCTGCGGGAAGAGGCTGCCACCTATGGGACACCCTAAAGGAAAAAGAAAATTCCCAGGCAGGGGGTTTCATGCTGCTGGTGGGGATGATTTGGGGTGCCCCGTGCTGACCCCATTCTGCTCCCTGAAGCAGTTCCAGCTCTTCTCCCTGAATGTTGCCACGGTGACCGCGATGCTGATAAAGAAGGATCCCCCCTTGGAGGTGGCACTGACACAGGCGCTGAGAGCCAGTCAGCAGCAGTTCAGCAACCAGCTGGTCAAGGAGCTGGAAGACTTCATCCAGAAGTATGATGCAGCGCACCTCAGGCACTGAGCAGGAGCAGAGGGGCTGCACTGGCAGAGCCTGGGGCTGTAGGGATGTGGCCTCTCTTGGAGATGGGGGAGGGTGGGGGAAGGGGATCTTAGTTGGGATCTGCTGTGTGCAGGCAGGTAGCTGGGGACTGTGGGCAGGGGACAAGCCGTATGTAAGCCTGTATTTCCAGAGGCATAGGTGGTTTAATTGGAGGGTGAAGGGAGAGCACAGCAGCTGATGGAGAGGGGCCATTCTATCTCCTTATTCTATTCCTGATTTTCTTAAACATTGTTTTAAAACTTTGGGTTTGTTCATGTTTACAAAAATAAACGAGTTAGTTATTGCAGCCCTGGTATAGCCTTTGCGCTGCTGTTGCTCTGTTCCTGGCCTGCTGAGGCCAGTGTGCACAGGGAGAGGTCTCACAGTCACACCCCTGCCCAGTCCTTCCCTGGGGCCCCTCAGCTCCCATCCAGCACACTTCTCCAGCAGCACGGTTAACACTGCTGCAAACCCAGACAGGAGAGAAACAGGCCAGGCACGGTCAGCTCTCCTGTATTCAGGTTTCAGCTGAGCTTTATTGGTGGAGCACTGTCTATCATGGCAGCAGAGCTGCCCTGCTGGTCACCCCCCTGCAGTGACGGGGCACGGACACACATGGGGCAGCATCAGCACTTGTCCTTCAAGATGTCCCTGCAGGTGAGAGATTCTCACCTGGCATCTGGATATGACCCTGGTGGCCAGATCACTCCTGTCCAATCTGGGCAGGAGTCCCTGCAGAAGGGGCCAGAGCAGTGCCTGCCCTTGTCCTAAGTCCTCGGCTGCTCTCCTCAGCACAGAGCTGCTCGCTGAGGCTTTGGGCTTGTCTGAGACAGCAGTCAGAGGCCACGCTCCAGTGCAGGCTGCCGCCATGCCGCCCGCGTCGCGGAATACTGACTTCTCCTCAGGATCGCAGCGTGGGGGCGAGGCAATTTCTGGAAACGTCTCGTCCTCTGCGCATGCGCAGTAACGGCCAACGACGTGCGGCCGCCTCGCGCGCGTCATTGCTGCGGTTACGGCAGCTGCGCTCCGCTCCTCGTAGTGCAAGCAGCTGCTTGCACGGCGCACCGAGCTCCGTGTCGTAGTGTCCCCGTCGCCTCTTTCCGTCCATCGGAGCGTCTCGATAGCCGCTTGCCACGCAGCTTTATCCTCGCTGCCTGCCCTCACCGGGGCGTCGGAGCTCTCCGTTCGCAGCCCGGCTTGCCGAGCTCCAGGGGCGGCCCCACCTCGGGGACAGCTCCGCATCAACCGGTGCGAATCCCACCCCAGTCCTTCTGCGCACTCGGCGTTCTTGCTCGCAGCCCGCTCATCCCGGCCCCGGCCCCGGCCCCGGCCCCGGCCCCGGCCCTCTGCCCCCGATGGATGACCGACGCCGTTCCCAGGCGCGCAACTGGCCCTGCAGGCACAGGCTGAGCTGCGCAGGGAGTCTGGGGAGCGCTGCGTGCTGTGAGGGACAGGGTCTGCACCGCCTTCCTTCGCTGTTGGTGGTGCTGCACTGTGCTTCAGGGGGCCCAAGTGCTCAGGGATCAGCTGAGCAGGGACAGCTGCTGATAACCCACACCTCTTTCTTTGCAGCTGAGTGCTCCAAAAGAGCTAAGGAGCTCTTCCCTGTAGAGACCAAGGCTAGAACAGCTCCTTGGCAAGATGTACTCACAGTTATGCAGGAGTGAGCCCCAAACCTTTCCCTGGGAGGTAGGTGGGGCTGCAGTTGGGGCTGGGAGTGTGCATGGACACCCATTGCTCCCTCACTGGATGGATCAAGTTGTCACTTGTGGTGATTTGCTTTGTCAGACTGATCCCTGGCAGCCCAGGCCTTTCCCTGGCCCTGCTGACTTTCACCAGCATGATGAGAATGGGAGATGGGCCGCCCAGAACTATGGTGTGCTGCCACCTCCCTGGAACCACAGAGAGGACCAGCAAAGCCATGAGGTAATGCTTGTCAGGGACTCGGGAGGAGAGGTGGGCTGGGGAGGAACAGTGGTGTGATGAGGGTGGCTGACAGGGTCCTGTTTCCCTGACCTGTGCTGCTAGTGGAGGCAGATGAGGAAGGCTGCTGTTATGGATGCTCCGGATCACTGAGTGCCGAGCCTGCCTTGTATCCATGCACACACTGTGGCACATAGAGAAGGTCTCAGTGGGAAGAAAGAGCGCTTTCTCGCTCGCTTCTGGGTACATGCTGTGTTGCCTTTCTGTCTTTTGAGACAATAAGGGCTGGAGAGCACTGCCACCTGGAGCAGCCAATGTTTTTTGCACCCCAACTGTAGCAGTTCTTGCTTCTGCCTTATCCCCCTGCCCTTCTTTCCTCAGCCACTGGGGTTTGTCCTTTTAGAATCCTGTTCCACTGCTCCAAGAGCTGCAGTTTCAGTCTTTGCTGCTTGTTTTTTCTCTTTTGCTTTTTTTTTTCTTTTTTGAGAGCAGCTCCTGGCAGGATGCTCAGGGTGCTTGCCTGCCCTGGCTGCCCCGGCAGCCTGCTTGTCCCCAGGTTGGTGGTGTCGGGTCAGAGCCAGCCCTGCTTGCCTTGGTGGTATCCTGTGCAATGAGCACTGAACCCACTGTGGGGAGAGGTCACCAGTGCATTCCCAGTCCTGGTATCTCTACAGAGTTCAGCCCCTGCAGAGAGCTGGGACTGTGTCTGACTCTGGGGCAGCGTGAGCAGCTTGTCTGTGAGCCGACACAATAGGAACAATAGTGGGGTGCTGCTGCCAGGCACTGTGACCTGTGCAGTGTGCCCCGGGCATTGGAAGCATCGCAGTGAGCAGGTGCAGATCTGGGATGGGTGGGGAGACACAGGAGCAGACGTGTGCAGTGTGAGGGAACAGCAGCAGCACTGCGGGGGACCTTGTCCCCTCCAGGGATGGGGAGAGGGTCTGCACCGCCTTTGCTGAGTGCTGCAGCACGCAGTGTGCTTCAGGGGGCCCAAGTGCTCGGGGCTCAGCAGAGCAAGGACAGCTGTGGGTGGCACCCCTGGGAAACTGAACCCAAAGAGATGGTAATGCCCGTCCTGCAGGATGTGCTCACCCATACCTCTTTCTTTGCAGCTGAATGAATACTCACTGAGGACCTCCTTCGTGCAGGGATCAGGGCTCGAACAATACTTTGGCGACCTGTCACACTTCGATGGGAGGGGGCTCCAAGCCTTTCCCTGGGAGGTAGGTGGGGCTGCAGTTAGGACTGGGAGCACAGGAGCTCTGTGGGACTTGTCTCTGGGGCAGTGGGTGTGGGTACCCTCTACTCCATCCCTTGGGATGCTGAGAAGCTGGGAGAGCACCTCTGTGGTACAGGAGGGAACTGGAAAGGCTGGGAGCTGTGTGTGACTTCAGATGGGAGGGTTTGGGGCTCCCCATCCCTGCCTGGCATGCTGGTGGTGGAGAGGGAGGCTGCAGCAGCGGGGAGGAGGATGCATCCTGCTTTCCTCTCCTTGTGTCCTCTCTGCAGCCCTATCCGAATCAGGCTGGGCTACCATGTTCCTATGCCCCTGGCCCCTGGGATGCCTACGGTGATGCTCTGTGGGAGCACGAGCGCTGGAGAGCCAGAGGAAGAAGGCATCCGGTAAGAGATCGGGGTGAGCAGCTGTGCAGTGTGGAGTGGGCAGAGCTGTTGGGGTTCTCCTCCAAATTTGGGTTGGCCAAAGGGTGGGAAGAGGAGAGCTGGGGAGAGCTCAGGAGGCAGGGGAACCCAGAGCAAATCCAGCATCCCCATGAAAGCCTGCAGGATGCATGGCTGCTCCGAATGAGCTGTTGTCACTTGTGGTGATTTGCTTTGTCAGACTGATCCCTGGCAGCCCAGGCCTTTCCCTGGCCCTGCTGACTTACACCAGCATGATGAGAATGGGAGATGGGCCGCCCAGAACTATGGTGTGCTGCCACCTCCCTGGAACCACAGAGAGGACCAGCAAAGCCATGAGGTAATGCTTGTCAGGGACTTGGACTCAGTGAGGAGAGGTGGGCTGGGGAGGTATAGGCAGAGAGCAAAAGGGGGCATGGGTGCTTTAGTGGCCTGTGATGAGGATGGCAAACAGTGCTGTTTCCCTGAGCTGTGCTGGCAGCAATGGCAGTGCTCCTCTGCCCTCATGCCAGCTGCTGTGTCTCCTTACTTGCTCACGATGTAAATCACTGCTACTCTCCCCAGAACCTTCGTGGCCCTGTCTCGAGATCGAGACGCTGCCGCTTCCTTCGCCCCATCAAGAGAGAGCCAACAGACCGCAGCCGTTCTCCATCTCCCAGGCGCTCCCAAGGTTGGTGCTGCTGCAGTGCTGGCTGCCAGCAGCTGCCCAGGACCCCTCTGTGGTGTGTGCAGCCAGCAGCTCTGCATGGGGAGGGTGGGCATTTGGGGTATTAAGTGCTGCTGTGTTTCCGCAGGGTACCGTGCATCTTCCAGGCCCTCTCGGTCCTGCTCCCCATTGAGCCAGCCAGGGCTCAGAGAGTACCTTGATGCTCCCCTGTCACCTACGGCCAGCAAGAGCAACATGCAAAGCAAGGAGCAGGTGGATGAGGTAGGTTTTCCCCTGGTACACAGTGGTGACTCAAATGTCATGGCCACCTGGATCTCCTGGTGCTGCTATGCCCTTGACCAGAAGGATTTCCTGCAGGACCTGCTGGTGGGAAGCAGCCAGGCACTGGAACTGGCCAGGCATGCAGAGAAGAGCCCAGAGAAGAGCCCAGCCACTGACCTCCAGGCAGCGGAGGAGCAGCCAGCAGCAGGATCACAGCAGGTATGTGTGCACACCTCTTTCGCAAGTGCATACTGAGATACTTTCACTCCAGGAGCTGCCCAGCTCAAGGGATCCCTTTGAGCTGAGTTAACACCTCGCTTCTCTTTACCTCTTCACCTCAGTATCTCCTGGACAGAATTGGAAGCAGGATGCTTTCCTGACTCTTTTGAGCTGCAAAGCCCTGTTTCCTTTGGGTTTTAGCACTCTGTCTGTCCTGTCTCGCAGCACTTTTCTCTGGGACAGATGACTATCCCTGCCTCACACTATTGCGTGCCTGCAGGTTGAGCCAGATTGTGGACAGGAAGCTGCAGACATCCAGCAGCCCTTTGTTTGGGATTTTGAGCCAATCTCATCAGCCAACCTCACTCATGAGAGTGAGGAAAGTTTGGAGATGGTATGTGCTCATGTATCTATCTCCTCTTTCTGCCTACATGTCGTGCCATGAGGGGGGTGGGGTTTTGCAGTCCCTTCCATGAACCTCACTTTTCCATTTGCTCGGGGTATATCAAAGTGCCTGTCTGTGGACTCTGAAATGTAACTGTGGTGCTTTACACAGATAAATCTGGGCAAAGTGAGGATGGTGCAAGTGCTGAGTCGTATCCCTACAGTCCATTATCTCTGGAGCCCTCTGAGACTCTTAATGCTGACCTGATGATTTTGGAGGTACGTGCTGGGCTCTGCCTGCCCTCCCAGGGTTGGTGGCATCTGCCACATGTTGCTGGTGAAGCCAGTGCAGCAGCTGCCTGAGATGGGGTGGCTTTTAGCCTGTGGCTGCACTACTCTGCGTGGTTTCCTCCTGGGACAGAGTGCTTGAGGATCCCCTTCCTTTCCTGAAGGCAGAAGCATTAGCTTGCAATGTTGGCTCCTGCTGCTCTCACACAGCTTCTGCCTTCATCCCCTGGTTGCTTTCCCACTGCTTCTCTGTGGCCTTCACCAATCTGAAAACTCACAGATCCCACTGGAAGCTACTGTGGAGCCCAGCACGCAGCACAGCAAGGCCAGCTCCAACGTCTGCACTGAGGCAGCAGCATCACCCTGGAGTGTGTGCCCTACCAGGGATGAGACAGAGCTGGTATGTGCACAGCCCTGCCCTCTCCTGAGCACTGTGCAGGAATGGTGCCCTTGTGTCTCTGGGAAGTACCTGCAGGGAGGCTCAGGAACACTGGGGGAGGAGGAGCCTGGGGGGAGTTTCTCTCTGGCATTCCCAGTCACAGGATTATGTCCTGGGGTTAAAACCTTGCTTTGTTTGGGTGCGGAGCCCACATCAGCCCTGGTGCTGGATGTTCAGGAGAGGCTGGTATATTGGAGACAGTTTAGAGAAAGGCCAAAAAAATGACCTGGGGACTGAGAGCGTGCCAGAGCGTGAGCAAGTCCAGGAGTTGAGCTTTAATGAAGCAAACATTTAATTCATGCCTGGTGGGGAAAAGAAATCAGCCAGTGAGACCCTCAGGCCTTGAAGGCAAGGCTGCTGGGGCTGCAGTGGAAGAGGGAAGCAAGGGGCAGCAGCCAGCATGTGAGGGGAGGTTGGTGAGGTCCCAGCAGGTTCCCCCACAGGGTGACTGGTCCCCAGCTGGCAGCTCCGGTGTACTGCCAGCTCCACACCTGTTCCCTTGCCCAGACCTTCTCCCCTTCAAAGCATCCAGCTTTACCTCGCTTCTTCCACTGCCCAGGCTGCAGGCTGCCAGGACTTACCCCGCTTCTTTTGCTCCACACCTCCCTGCACCACTGCAGACCCACGCTCTGCCACCATCTTCACCAAGGAGAACATCGAGCAGGTGAGTCCCAGCAGAGAAGGGGGCATTTGGGACTGCTCATGGAGAGGAGAACTCTCAGGAGGTTGAAACCTAACATGGGCAAAAAGCAGTGCTGGGTGATGGGCGGTTCAGCATAGGTGCTGCGGGAAGAGGCTGCCACCTATGGGACACCCTAAAGGAAAAAGAAAATTCCCAGGCAGGGGGTTTCATGCTGCTGGTGGGGATGATTTGGGGTGCCCCGTGCTGACCCCATTCTGCTCCCTGAAGCAGTTCCAGCTCTTCTCCCTGAATGTTGCCACGGTGACCGCGATGCTGATAAAGAAGGATCCCCCCTTGGAGGTGGCACTGACACAGGCGCTGAGAGCCAGTCAGCAGCAGTTCAGCAACCAGCTGGTCAAGGAGCTGGAAGACTTCATCCAGAAGTATGATGCAGCGCACCTCAGGCACTGAGCAGGAGCAGAGGGGCTGCACTGGCAGAGCCTGGGGCTGTAGGGATGTGGCCTCTCTTGGAGATGGGGGAGGGTGGGGGAAGGGGATCTTAGTTGGGATCTGCTGTGTGCAGGCAGGTAGCTGGGGACTGTGGGCAGGGGACAAGCCGTATGTAAGCCTGTATTTCCAGAGGCATAGGTGGTTTAATTGGAGGGTGAAGGGAGAGCACAGCAGCTGATGGAGAGCGGCCATTCTATCTCCTTATTCTATTCCTGATTTTCTTAAACATTGTTCTAAAACTTTGGGTTTGTTCTTGTTTACAAAAATAAACGAGTTAGTTATTGCAGCCCTGGTATAGCCTTTGCGCTGCTGTTGCTCTGTTCCTGGCCTGCTGAGGCCAGTGTGCACAGGGAGAGGTCTCACAGTCACACCCCTGCCCAGTCCTTCCCTGGGGCCCCTCAGCTCCCATCCAGCACACTTCTCCAGCAGCACGGTTAACACTGCTGCAAACCCAGACAGGAGAGAAACAGGCCAGGCACGGTCAGCTCTCCTGTATTCAGGTTTCAGCAGAGCTTTATTGGTGGAGCACTGTCTATCATGGCAGCAGAGCTGCCCTGCTGGTCACCCCCCTGCAGTGACGGGGCACGGACACACATGGGGCAGCATCAGCACTTGTCCTTCAAGATGTCCCTGCAGGTGAGAGATTCTCACCTGGCATCTGGATATGACCCTGGTGGCCAGATCACTCCTGTCCAATCTGGGCAGGAGTCCCTGCAGAAGGGGCCAGAGCAGTGCCTGCCCTTGTCCTAAGTCCTCGGCTGCTCTCCTCAGCACAGAGCTGCTCGCTGAGGCTTTGGGCTTGTCTGAGACAGCAGTCAGAGGCCACGCTCCAGTGCAGGCTGCCGCCATGCCGCCCGCGTCGCGGAATCCTGACTTCTCCTCAGGATCGCAGCGTGGGGGCGAGGCAATTTCTGGAAACGTCTCGTCCTCTGCGCATGCGCAGTAACGGCCAACGACGTGCGGCCGCCTCGCGCGCGTCATTGCTGCGGTTACGGCAGCTGCGCTCCGCTCCTCGTAGTGCAAGCAGCTGCTTGCACGGCGCACCGAGCTCCGTGTCGTAGTGTCCCCGTCGCCTCTTTCCGTCCATCGGAGCGTCTCGATAGCCGCTTGCCACGCAGCTTTATCCTCGCTGCCTGCCCTCACCGGGGCGTCGGAGCTCTCCGTTCGCAGCCCGGCTTGCCGAGCTCCAGGGGCGGCCCCACCTCGGGGACAGCTCCGCATCAACCGGTGCGAATCCCACCCCAGTCCTTCTGCGCACTCGGCGTTCTTGCTCGCAGCCCGCTCATCCCGGCCCCGGCCCCGGCCCCGGCCCCGGCCCCGGCCCCGGCCCTCTGCCCCCGATGGATGACCGACGCCGTTCCCAGGCGCGCAACTGGCCCTGCAGGCACAGGCTGAGCTGCGCAGGGAGTCTGGGGAGCGCTGCGTCCTGTGAGGGACAGGGTCTGCACCGCCTTCCTTCGCTGTTGGTGGTGCTGCACTGTGCTTCAGGGGGCCCAAGTGCTCAGGGATCAGCTGAGCAGGGACAGCTGCTGATAACCCACACCTCTTTCTTTGCAGCTGAGTGCTCCAAAAGAGCTAAGGAGCTCTTCCCTGTAGAGACCAAGGCTAGAACAGCTCCTTGGCAAGATGTACTCACAGTTATGCAGGAGTGAGCCCCAAACCTTTCCCTGGGAGGTAGGTGGGGCTGCAGTTGGGGCTGGGAGTGTGCATGGACACCCATTGCTCCATCACTGGATGGATCAAGTTCTCACTTGTGGTGATTTGCTTTGTCAGACTGATCCCTGGCAGCCCAGGCCTTTCCCTGGCCCTGCTGACTTTCACCAGCATGATGAGAATGGGAGATGGGCCGCCCAGAACTATGGTGTGCTGCCACCTCCCTGGAACCACAGAGAGGACCAGCAAAGCCATGAGGTAATGCTTGTCAGGGACTCGGGAGGAGAGGTGGGCTGGGGAGGAACAGTGGTGTGATGAGGGTGGCTGACAGGGTCCTGTTTCCCTGACCTGTGCTGCTAGTGGAGGCAGATGAGGAAGGCTGCTGTTATGGATGCTCCGGATCACTGAGTGCCGAGCCTGCCTTGTATCCATGCACACACTGTGGCACATAGAGAAGGTCTCAGTGGGAAGAAAGAGCGCTTTCTCGCTCGCTTCTGGGTACATGCTGTGTTGCCTTTCTGTCTTTTGAGACAATAAGGGCTGGAGAGCACTGCCACCTGGAGCAGCCAATGTTTTTTGCACCCCAACTGTAGCAGTTCTTGCTTCTGCCTTATCCCCCTGCCCTTCTTTCCTCAGCCACTGGGGTTTGTCCTTTTAGAATCCTGTTCCACTGCTCCAAGAGCTGCAGTTTCAGTCTTTGCTGCTTGTTTTTTCTCTTTTGCTTTTTTTTTTCTTTTTTGAGAGCAGCTCCTGGCAGGATGCTCAGGGTGCTTGCCTGCCCTGGCTGCCCCGGCAGCCTGCTTGTCCCCAGGTTGGTGGTGTCGGGTCAGAGCCAGCCCTGCTTGCCTTGGTGGTATCCTGTGCAATGAGCACTGAACCCACTGTGGGGAGAGGTCACCAGTGCATTCCCAGTCCTGGTATCTCTACAGAGTTCAGCCCCTGCAGAGAGCTGGGACTGTGTCTGACTCTGGGGCAGCGTGAGCAGCTTGTCTGTGAGCCGACACAATAGGAACAATAGTGGGGTGCTGCTGCCAGGCACTGTGACCTGTGCAGTGTGCCCCGGGCATTGGAAGCATCGCAGTGAGCAGGTGCAGATCTGGGATGGGTGGGGAGACACAGGAGCAGACGTGTGCAGTGTGAGGGAACAGCAGCAGCACTGCGGGGGACCTTGTCCCCTCCAGGGATGGGGAGAGGGTCTGCACCGCCTTTGCTGAGTGCTGCAGCACGCAGTGTGCTTCAGGGGGCCCAAGTGCTCGGGGCTCAGCAGAGCAAGGACAGCTGTGGGTGGCACCCCTGGGAAACTGAACCCAAAGAGATGGTAATGCCCGTCCTGCAGGATGTGCTCACCCATACCTCTTTCTTTGCAGCTGAATGAATACTCACTGAGGACCTCCTTCGTGCAGGGATCAGGGCTGGAACAATACTTTGGCGACCTGTCACACTTCGATGGGAGGGGGCTCCAAGCCTTTCCCTGGGAGGTAGGTGGGGCTGCAGTTAGGACTGGGAGCACAGGAGCTCTGTGGGACTTGTCTCTGGGGCAGTGGGTGTGGGTACCCTCTACTCCATCCCTTGGGATGCTGAGAAGCTGGGAGAGCACCTCTGTGGTACAGGAGGGAACTGGAAAGGCTGGGAGCTGTGTGTGACTTCAGATGGGAGGGTTTGGGGCTCCCCATCCCTGCCTGGCATGCTGGTGGTGGAGAGGGAGGCTGCAGCAGCGGGGAGGAGGATGCATCCTGCTTTCCTCTCCTTGTGTCCTCTCTGCAGCCCTATCCGAATCAGGCTGGGCTACCATGTTCCTATGCCCCTGGCCCCTGGGATGCCTACGGTGATGCTCTGTGGGAGCACGAGCGCTGGAGAGCCAGAGGAAGAAGGCATCCGGTAAGAGATCGGGGTGAGCAGCTGTGCAGTGTGGAGTGGGCAGAGCTGTTGGGGTTCTCCTCCAAATTTGGGTTGGCCAAAGGGTGGGAAGAGGAGAGCTGGGGAGAGCTCAGGAGGCAGGGGAACCCAGAGCAAATCCAGCATCCCCATGAAAGCCTGCAGGATGCATGGCTGCTCCGAATGAGCTGTTGTCACTTGTGGTGATTTGCTTTGTCAGACTGATCCCTGGCAGCCCAGGCCTTTCCCTGGCCCTGCTGACTTACACCAGCATGATGAGAATGGGAGATGGGCCGCCCAGAACTATGGTGTGCTGCCACCTCCCTGGAACCACAGAGAGGACCAGCAAAGCCATGAGGTAATGCTTGTCAGGGACTTGGACTCAGTGAGGAGAGGTGGGCTGGGGAGGTATAGGCAGAGAGCAAAAGGGGGCATGGGTGCTTTAGTGGCCTGTGATGAGGATGGCAAACAGTGCTGTTTCCCTGAGCTGTGCTGGCAGCAATGGCAGTGCTCCTCTGCCCTCATGCCAGCTGCTGTGTCTCCTTACTTGCTCACGATGTAAATCACTGCTACTCTCCCCAGAACCTTCGTGGCCCTGTCTCGAGATCGAGACGCTGCCGCTTCCTTCGCCCCATCAAGAGAGAGCCAACAGACCGCAGCCGTTCTCCATCTCCCAGGCGCTCCCAAGGTTGGTGCTGCTGCAGTGCTGGCTGCCAGCAGCTGCCCAGGACCCCTCTGTGGTGTGTGCAGCCAGCAGCTCTGCATGGGGAGGGTGGGCATTTGGGGTATTAAGTGCTGCTGTGTTTCCGCAGGGTACCGTGCATCTTCCAGGCCCTCTCGGTCCTGCTCCCCATTGAGCCAGCCAGGGCTCAGAGAGTACCTTGATGCTCCCCTGTCACCTACGGCCAGCAAGAGCAACATGCAAAGCAAGGAGCAGGTGGATGAGGTAGGTTTTCCCCTGGTACACAGTGGTGACTCAAATGTCATGGCCACCTGGATCTCCTGGTGCTGCTATGCCCTTGACCAGAAGGATTTCCTGCAGGACCTGCTGGTGGGAAGCAGCCAGGCACTGGAACTGGCCAGGCATGCAGAGAAGAGCCCAGAGAAGAGCCCAGCCACTGACCTCCAGGCAGCGGAGGAGCAGCCAGCAGCAGGATCACAGCAGGTATGTGTGCACACCTCTTTCGCAAGTGCATACTGAGATACTTTCACTCCAGGAGCTGCCCAGCTCAAGGGATCCCTTTGAGCTGAGTTAACACCTCGCTTCTCTTTACCTCTTCACCTCAGTATCTCCTGGACAGAATTGGAAGCAGGATGCTTTCCTGACTCTTTTGAGCTGCAAAGCCCTGTTTCCTTTGGGTTTTAGCACTCTGTCTGTCCTGTCTCGCAGCACTTTTCTCTGGGACAGATGACTATCCCTGCCTCACACTATTGCGTGCCTGCAGGTTGAGCCAGATTGTGGACAGGAAGCTGCAGACATCCAGCAGCCCTTTGTTTGGGATTTTGAGCCAATCTCATCAGCAGAGATAAGCTTCGCTGAGAGTGAGGAAAGTTTGGAGATGGTATGTGCTCATGTATCTATCTCCTCTTTCTGCCTACATGTCGTGCCATGAGGGGGGTGGGGTTTTGCAGTCCCTTCCATGAACCTCACTTTTCCATTTGCTCGGGGTATATCAAAGTGCCTGTCTGTGGACTCTGAAATGTAACTGTGGTGCTTTACACAGATAAATCTGGGCAAAGTGAGGATGGTGCAAGTGCTGAGTCGTATCCCTACAGTCCATTATCTCTGGAGCCCTCTGAGACTCTTAATGCTGACCTGATGATTTTGGAGGTACGTGCTGGGCTCTGCCTGCCCTCCCAGGGTTGGTGGCATCTGCCACATGTTGCTGGTGAAGCCAGTGCAGCAGCTGCCTGAGATGGGGTGGCTTTTAGCCTGTGGCTGCACTACTCTGCGTGGTTTCCTCCTGGGACAGAGTGCTTGAGGATCCCCTTCCTTTCCTGAAGGCAGAAGCATTAGCTTGCAATGTTGGCTCCTGCTGCTCTCACACAGCTTCTGCCTTCATCCTCTGGTTGCTTTCCCACTGCTTCTCTGTGGCCTTCACCAATCTGAAAACTCACAGATCCCACTGGAAGCTACTGTGGAGCCCAGCACGCAGCACAGCAAGGCCAGCTCCAACGTCTGCACTGAGGCAGCAGCATCACCCTGGAGTGTGTGCCCTACCAGGGATGAGACAGAGCTGGTATGTGCACAGCCCTGCCCTCTCCTGAGCACTGTGCAGGAATGGTGCCCTTGTGTCTCTGGGAAGTACCTGCAGGGAGGCTCAGGAACACTGGGGGAGGAGGAGCCTGGGGGGAGTTTCTCTCTGGCATTCCCAGTCACAGGATTATGTCCTGGGGTTAAAACCTTGCTTTGTTTGGGTGCGGAGCCCACATCAGCCCTGGTGCTGGATGTTCAGGAGAGGCTGGTATATTGGAGACAGTTTAGAGAAAGGCCAAAAAAATGACCTGGGGACTGAGAGCGTGCCAGAGCGTGAGCAAGTCCAGGAGTTGAGCTTTAATGAAGCAAACATTTAATTCATGCCTGGTGGGGAAAAGAAATCAGCCAGTGAGACCCTCAGGCCTTGAAGGCAAGGCTGCTGGGGCTGCAGTGGAAGAGGGAAGCAAGGGGCAGCAGCCAGCATGTGAGGGGAGGTTGGTGAGGTCCCAGCAGGTTCCCCCACAGGGTGACTGGTCCCCAGCTGGCAGCTCCGGTGTACTGCCAGCTCCACACCTGTTCCCTTGCCCAGACCTTCTCCCCTTCAAAGCATCCAGCTTTACCTCGCTTCTTCCACTGCCCAGGCTGCAGGCTGCCAGGACTTACCCCGCTTCTTTTGCTCCACACCTCCCTGCACCACTGCAGACCCACGCTCTGCCACCATCTTCACCAAGGAGAACATCGAGCAGGTGAGTCCCAGCAGAGAAGGGGGCATTTGGGACTGCTCATGGAGAGGAGAACTCTCAGGAGGTGTAAACCTAACATGGGCAAAAAGCAGTGCTGGGTGATGGGCGGTTCAGCATAGGTGCTGCGGGAAGAGGCTGCCACCTATGGGACACCCTAAAGGAAAAAGAAAATTCCCAGGCAGGGGGTTTCATGCTGCTGGTGGGGATGATTTGGGGTGCCCCGTGCTGACCCCATTCTGCTCCCTGAAGCAGTTCCAGCTCTTCTCCCTGAATGTTGCCACGGTGACCGCGATGCTGATAAAGAAGGATCCCCCCTTGGAGGTGGCACTGACACAGGCGCTGAGAGCCAGTCAGCAGCAGTTCAGCAACCAGCTGGTCAAGGAGCTGGAAGACTTCATCCAGAAGTATGATGCAGCGCACCTCAGGCACTGAGCAGGAGCAGAGGGGCTGCACTGGCAGAGCCTGGGGCTGTAGGGATGTGGCCTCTCTTGGAGATGGGGGAGGGTGGGGGAAGGGGATCTTAGTTGGGATCTGCTGTGTGCAGGCAGGTAGCTGGGGACTGTGGGCAGGGGACAAGCCGTATGTAAGCCTGTATTTCCAGAGGCATAGGTGGTTTAATTGGAGGGTGAAGGGAGAGCACAGCAGCTGATGGAGAGCGGCCATTCTATCTCCTTATTCTATTCCTGATTTTCTTAAACATTGTTCTAAAACTTTGGGTTTGTTCTTGTTTACAAAAATAAACGAGTTAGTTTTTGCAGCCCTGGTATAGCCTTTGCGCTGCTGTTGCTCTGTTCCTGGCCTCCTGAGGCCAGTGTGCACAGGGAGAGGTCTCACAGTCACACCCCTGCCCAGTCCTTCCCTGGGGCCCCTCAGCTCCCATCCAGCACACTTCTCCAGCAGCACGGTTAACACTGCTGCAAACCCAGACAGGAGAGAAACAGGCCAGGCACGGTCAGCTCTCCTGTATTCAGGTTTCAGCAGAGCTTTATTGGTGGAGCACTGTCTATCATGGCAGCAGAGCTGCCCTGCTGGTCACCCCCCTGCAGTGACGGGGCACGGACACACATGGGGCAGCATCAGCACTTGTCCTTCAAGATGTCCCTGCAGGTGAGAGATTCTCACCTGGCATCTGGATATGACCCTGGTGGCCAGATCACTCCTGTCCAATCTGGGCAGGAGTCCCTGCAGAAGGGGCCAGAGCAGTGCCTGCCCTTGTCCTAAGTCCTCGGCTGCTCTCCTCAGCACAGAGCTGCTCGCTGAGGCTTTGGGCTTGTCTGAGACAGCAGTCAGAGGCCACGCTCCAGTGCAGGCTGCCGCCATGCCGCCCGCGTCGCGGAATCCTGACTTCTCAGGATCGCAGCGTGGGGGCGAGGCAATTTCTGGAAACGTCTCGTCCTCTGCGCATGCGCAGTAACGGCCAACGACGTGCGGCCGCCTCGCGCGCGTCATTGCTGCGGTTACGGCAGCTGCGCTCCGCTCCTCGTAGTGCAAGCAGCTGCTTGCACGGCGCACCGAGCTCCGTGTCGTAGTGTCCCCGTCGCCTCTTTCCGTCCATCGGAGCGTCTCGATAGCCGCTTGCCACGCAGCTTTATCCTCGCTGCCTGCCCTCACCGGGGCGTCGGAGCTCTCCGTTCGCAGCCCGGCTTGCCGAGCTCCAGGGGCGGCCCCACCTCGGGGACAGCTCCGCATCAACCGGTGCGAATCCCACCCCAGTCCTTCTGCGCACTCGGCGTTCTTGCTCGCAGCCCGCTCATCCCGGCCCCGGCCCCGGCCCCGGCCCCGGCCCCGGCCCCGGCCCTCTGCCCCCGATGGATGACCGACGCCGTTCCCAGGCGCGCAACTGGCCCTGCAGGCACAGGCTGAGCTGCGCAGGGAGTCTGGGGAGCGCTGCGTCCTGTGAGGGACAGGGTCTGCACCGCCTTCCTTCGCTGTTGGTGGTGCTGCACTGTGCTTCAGGGGGCCCAAGTGCTCAGGGATCAGCTGAGCAGGGACAGCTGCTGATAACCCACACCTCTTTCTTTGCAGCTGAGTGCTCCAAAAGAGCTAAGGAGCTCTTCCCTGTAGAGACCAAGGCTAGAACAGCTCCTTGGCAAGATGTACTCACAGTTATGCAGGAGTGAGCCCCAAACCTTTCCCTGGGAGGTAGATGGGGCTGCAGTTGGGGCTGGGAGTGTGCATGGACACCCATTGCTCCATCACTGGATGGATCAAGTTGTCACTTGTGGTGATTTGCTTTGTCAGACTGATCCCTGGCAGCCCAGGCCTTTCCCTGGCCCTGCTGACTTTCACCAGCATGATGAGAATGGGAGATGGGCCGCCCAGAACTATGGTGTGCTGCCACCTCCCTGGAACCACAGAGAGGACCAGCAAAGCCATGAGGTAATGCTTGTCAGGGACTCGGGAGGAGAGGTGGGCTGGGGAGGAACAGTGGTGTGATGAGGGTGGCTGACAGGGTCCTGTTTCCCTGACCTGTGCTGCTAGTGGAGGCAGATGAGGAAGGCTGCTGTTATGGATGCTCCGGATCACTGAGTGCCAAGCCTGCCTTGTATCCATGCACACACTGTGGCACATAGAGAAGGTCTCAGTGGGAAGAAAGAGCGCTTTCTCGCTCGCTTCTGGGTACATGCTGTGTTGCCTTTCTGTCTTTTGAGACAATAAGGGCTGGAGAGCACTGCCACCTGGAGCAGCCAATGTTTTTTGCACCCCAACTGTAGCAGTTCTTGCTTCTGCCTTATCCCCCTGCCCTTCTTTCCTCAGCCACTGGGGTTTGTCCTTTTAGAATCCTGTTCCACTGCTCCAAGAGCTGCAGTTTCAGTCTTTGCTGCTTGTTTTTTCTCTTTTGCTTTTTTTTTTTCTTTTTTGAGAGCAGCTCCTGGCAGGATGCTCAGGGTGCTTGCCTGCCCTGGCTGCCCCGGCAGCCTGCTTGTCCCCAGGTTGGTGGTGTCGGGTCAGAGCCAGCCCTGCTTGCCTTGGTGGTATCCTGTGCAATGAGCACTGAACCCACTGTGGGGAGAGGTCACCAGTGCATTCCCAGTCCTGGTATCTCTACAGAGTTCAGCCCCTGCAGAGAGCTGGGACTGTGTCTGACTCTGGGGCAGCGTGAGCAGCTTGTCTGTGAGCCGACACAATAGGAACAATAGTGGGGTGCTGCTGCCAGGCACTGTGACCTGTGCAGTGTGCCCCGGGCATTGGAAGCATCGCAGTGAGCAGGTGCAGATCTGGGATGGGTGGGGAGACACAGGAGCAGACGTGTGCAGTGTGAGGGAACAGCAGCAGCACTGCGGGGGACCTTGTCCCCTCCAGGGATGGGGAGAGGGTCTGCACCGCCTTTGCTGAGTGCTGCAGCACGCAGTGTGCTTCAGGGGGCCCAAGTGCTCGGGGCTCAGCAGAGCAAGGACAGCTGTGGGTGGCACCCCTGGGAAACTGAACCCAAAGAGATGGTAATGCCCGTCCTGCAGGATGTGCTCACCCATACCTCTTTCTTTGCAGCTGAATGAATACTCACTGAGGACCTCCTTCGTGCAGGGATCAGGGCTGGAACAATACTTTGGCGACCTGTCACACTTCGATGGGAGGGGGCTCCAAGCCTTTCCCTGGGAGGTAGGTGGGGCTGCAGTTAGGACTGGGAGCACAGGAGCTCTGTGGGACTTGTCTCTGGGGCAGTGGGTGTGGGTACCCTCTACTCCATCCCTTGGGATGCTGAGAAGCTGGGAGAGCACCTCTGTGGTACAGGAGGGAACTGGAAAGGCTGGGAGCTGTGTGTGACTTCCGATGGGAGGGTTTGGGGCTCCCCATCCCTGCCTGGCATGCTGGTGGTGGAGAGGGAGGCTGCAGCAGCAGGGAGGAGGATGCATCCTGCTTTCCTCTCCTTGTGTCCTCTCTGCAGCCCTATCCGAATCAGGCTGGGCTACCATGTTCCTATGCCCCTGGCCCCTGGGATGCCTACGGTGATGCTCTGTGGGAGCACGAGCGCTGGAGAGCCAGAGGAAGAAGGCATCCGGTAAGAGATCGGGGTGAGCAGCTGTGCAGTGTGGAGTGGGCAGAGCTGTTGGGGTTCTCCTCCAAATTTGGGTTGGCCAAAGGGTGGGAAGAGGAGAGCTGGGGAGAGCTCAGGAGGCAGGGGAACCCAGAGCAAATCCAGCATCCCCATGAAAGCCTGCAGGATGCATGGCTGCTCCGAATGAGCTGTTGTCACTTGTGGTGATTTGCTTTGTCAGACTGATCCCTGGCAGCCCAGGCCTTTCCCTGGCCCTGCTGACTTACACCAGCATGATGAGAATGGGAGATGGGCCGCCCAGAACTATGGTGTGCTGCCACCTCCCTGGAACCACAGAGAGGACCAGCAAAGCCATGAGGTAATGCTTGTCAGGGACTTGGACTCAGTGAGGAGAGGTGGGCTGGGGAGGTATAGGCAGAGAGCAAAAGGGGGCATGGGTGCTTTAGTGGCCTGTGATGAGGATGGCAAACAGTGCTGTTTCCCTGAGCTGTGCTGGCAGCAATGGCAGTGCTCCTCTGCCCTCATGCCAGCTGCTGTGTCTCCTTACTTGCTCACGATGTAAATCACTGCTACTCTCCCCAGAACCTTCGTGGCCCTGTCTCGAGATCGAGACGCTGCCGCTTCCTTCGCCCCATCAAGAGAGAGCCAACAGACCGCAGCCGTTCTCCATCTCCCAGGCGCTCCCAAGGTTGGTGCTGCTGCAGTGCTGGCTGCCAGCAGCTGCCCAGGACCCCTCTGTGGTGTGTGCAGCCAGCAGCTCTGCATGGGGAGGGTGGGCATTTGGGGTATTAAGTGCTGCTGTGTTTCCGCAGGGTACCGTGCATCTTCCAGGCCCTCTCGGTCCTGCTCCCCATTGAGCCAGCCAGGGCTCAGAGAGTACCTTGATGCTCCCCTGTCACCTACGGCCAGCAAGAGCAACATGCAAAGCAAGGAGCAGGTGGATGAGGTAGGTTTTCCCCTGGTACACAGTGGTGACTCAAATGTCATGGCCACCTGGATCTCCTGGTGCTGCTATGCCCTTGACCAGAAGGATTTCCTGCAGGACCTGCTGGTGGGAAGCAGCCAGGCACTGGAACTGGCCAGGCATGCAGAGAAGAGCCCAGAGAAGAGCCCAGCCACTGACCTCCAGGCAGCGGAGGAGCAGCCAGCAGCAGGATCACAGCAGGTATGTGTGCACACCTCTTTCGCAAGTGCATACTGAGATACTTTCACTCCAGGAGCTGCCCAGCTCAAGGGATCCCTTTGAGCTGAGTTAACACCTCGCTTCTCTTTACCTCTTCACCTCAGTATCTCCTGGACAGAATTGGAAGCAGGATGCTTTCCTGACTCTTTTGAGCTGCAAAGCCCTGTTTCCTTTGGGTTTTAGCACTCTGTCTGTCCTGTCTCGCAGCACTTTTCTCTGGGACAGATGACTATCCCTGCCTCACACTATTGCGTGCCTGCAGGTTGAGCCAGATTGTGGACAGGAAGCTGCAGACATCCAGCAGCCCTTTGTTTGGGATTTTGAGCCAATCTCATCAGCAGAGATAAGCTTCGCTGAGAGTGAGGAAAGTTTGGAGATGGTATGTGCTCATGTATCTATCTCCTCTTTCTGCCTACATGTCGTGCCATGAGGGGGGTGGGGTTTTGCAGTCCCTTCCATGAACCTCACTTTTCCATTTGCTCGGGGTATATCAAAGTGCCTGTCTGTGGACTCTGAAATGTAACTGTGGTGCTTTACACAGATAAATCTGGGCAAAGTGAGGATGGTGCAAGTGCTGAGTCGTATCCCTACAGTCCATTATCTCTGGAGCCCTCTGAGACTCTTAATGCTGACCTGATGATTTTGGAGGTACGTGCTGGGCTCTGCCTGCCCTCCCAGGGTTGGTGGCATCTGCCACATGTTGCTGGTGAAGCCAGTGCAGCAGCTGCCTGAGATGGGGTGGCTTTTAGCCTGTGGCTGCACTACTCTGCGTGGTTTCCTCCTGGGACAGAGTGCTTGAGGATCCCCTTCCTTTCCTGAAGGCAGAAGCATTAGCTTGCAATGTTGGCTCCTGCTGCTCTCACACAGCTTCTGCCTTCATCCCCTGGTTGCTTTCCCACTGCTTCTCTGTGGCCTTCACCAATCTGAAAACTCACAGATCCCACTGGAAGCTACTGTGGAGCCCAGCACGCAGCACAGCAAGGCCAGCTCCAACGTCTGCACTGAGGCAGCAGCATCACCCTGGAGTGTGTGCCCTACCAGGGATGAGACAGAGCTGGTATGTGCACAGCCCTGCCCTCTCCTGAGCACTGTGCAGGAATGGTGCCCTTGTGTCTCTGGGAAGTACCTGCAGGGAGGCTCAGGAACACTGGGGGAGGAGGAGCCTGGGGGGAGTTTCTCTCTGGCATTCCCAGTCACAGGATTATGTCCTGGGGTTAAAACCTTGCTTTGTTTGGGTGCGGAGCCCACATCAGCCCTGGTGCTGGATGTTCAGGAGAGGCTGGTATATTGGAGACAGTTTAGAGAAAGGCCAAAAAAAATGACCTGGGGACTGAGAGCGTGCCAGAGCGTGAGCAAGTCCAGGAGTTGAGCTTTAATGAAGCAAACATTTAATTCATGCCTGGTGGGGAAAAGAAATCAGCCAGTGAGACCCTCAGGCCTTGAAGGCAAGGCTGCTGGGGCTGCAGTGGAAGAGGGAAGCAAGGGGCAGCAGCCAGCATGTGAGGGGAGGTTGGTGAGGTCCCAGCAGGTTCCCCCACAGGGTGACTGGTCCCCAGCTGGCAGCTCCGGTGTACTGCCAGCTCCACACCTGTTCCCTTGCCCAGACCTTCTCCCCTTCAAAGCATCCAGCTTTACCTCGCTTCTTCCACTGCCCAGGCTGCAGGCTGCCAGGACTTACCCCGCTTCTTTTGCTCCACACCTCCCTGCACCACTGCAGACCCACGCTCTGCCACCATCTTCACCAAGGAGAACATCGAGCAGGTGAGTCCCAGCAGAGAAGGGGGCATTTGGGACTGCTCATGGAGAGGAGAACTCTCAGGAGGTTGAAACCTAACATGGGCAAAAAGCAGTGCTGGGTGATGGGCGGTTCAGCATAGGTGCTGCGGGAAGAGGCTGCCACCTATGGGACACCCTAAAGGAAAAAGAAAATTCCCAGGCAGGGGGTTTCATGCTGCTTCTGGGGATGATTTGGGGTGCCCCGTGCTGACCCCATTCTGCTCCCTGAAGCAGTTCCAGCTCTTCTCCCTGAATGTTGCCACGGTGACCGCGATGCTGATAAAGAAGGATCCCCCCTTGGAGGTGGCACTGACACAGGCGCTGAGAGCCAGTCAGCAGCAGTTCAGCAACCAGCTGGTCAAGGAGCTGGAAGACTTCATCCAGAAGTATGATGCAGCGCACCTCAGGCACTGAGCAGGAGCAGAGGGGCTGCACTGGCAGAGCCTGGGGCTGTAGGGATGTGGCCTCTCTTGGAGATGGGGGAGGGTGGGGGAAGGGGATCTTAGTTGGGATCTGCTGTGTGCAGGCAGGTAGCTGGGGACTGTGGGCAGGGGACAAGCCGTATGTAAGCCTGTATTTCCAAAGGCATAGGTGGTTTAATTGGAGGGTGAAGGGAGAGCACAGCAGCTGATGGAGAGGGGCCATTCTATCTCCTTATTCTATTCCTGATTTTCTTAAACATTGTTCTAAAACTTTGGGTTTGTTCTTGTTTACAAAAATAAACGAGTTAGTTATTGCAGCCCTGGTATAGCCTTTGCGCTGCTGTTGCTCTGTTCCTGGCCTCCTGAGGCCAGTGTGCACAGGGAGAGTTCTCACAGTCACACCCCTGCCCAGTCCTTCCCTGGGGCCCCTCAGCTCCCATCCAGCACACTTCTCCAGCAGCACGGTTAACACTGCTGCAAACCCAGACAGGAGAGAAACAGGCCAGGCACGGTCAGCTCTCCTGTATTCAGGTGGAGCACTGTCTATCATGGCAGCAGAGCTGCCCTGCTGGTCACCCCCCTGCAGTGACGGGGCACGGACACACATGGGGCAGCATCAGCACTTGTCCTTCAAGATGTCCCTGCAGGTGAGAGATTCTCACCTGGCATCTGGATATGACCCTGGTGGCCAGATCACTCCTGTCCAATCTGGGCAGGAGTCCCTGCAGAAGGGGCCAGAGCAGTGCCTGCCCTTGTCCTAAGTCCTCGGCTGCTCTCCTCAGCACAGAGCTGCTCGCTGAGGCTTTGGGCTTGTCTGAGACAGCAGTCAGAGGCCACGCTCCAGTGCAGGCTGCCGCCATGCCGCCCGCGTCGCGGAATCCTGACTTCTCCTCAGGATCGCAGCGTGGGGGCGAGGCAATTTCTGGAAACGTCTCGTCCTCTGCGCATGCGCAGTAACGGCCAACGACGTGCGGCCGCCTCGCGCGCGTCATTGCTGCGGTTACGGCAGCTGCGCTCCGCTCCTCGTAGTGCAAGCAGCTGCTTGCACGGCGCACCGAGCTCCGTGTCGTAGTGTCCCCGTCGCCTCTTTCCGTCCATCGGAGCGTCTCGATAGCCGCTTGCCACGCAGCTTTATCCTCGCTGCCTGCCCTCACCGGGGCGTCGGAGCTCTCCGTTCGCAGCCCGGCTTGCCGAGCTCCAGGGGCGGCCCCACCTCGGGGACAGCTCCGCATCAACCGGTGCGAATCCCACCCCAGTCCTTCTGCGCACTCGGCGTTCTTGCTCGCAGCCCGCTCATCCCGGCCCCGGCCCCGGCCCCGGCCCCGGCCCCGGCCCCGGCCCTCTGCCCCCGATGGATGACCGACGCCGTTCCCAGGCGCGCAACTGGCCCTGCAGGCACAGGCTGAGCTGCGCAGGGAGTCTGGGGAGCGCTGCGTCCTGTGAGGGACAGGGTCTGCACCGCCTTCCTTCGCTGTTGGTGGTGCTGCACTGTGCTTCAGGGGGCCCAAGTGCTCAGGGATCAGCTGAGCAGGGACAGCTGCTGATAACCCACACCTCTTTCTTTGCAGCTGAGTGCTCCAAAAGAGCTAAGGAGCTCTTCCCTGTAGAGACCAAGGCTAGAACAGCTCCTTGGCAAGATGTACTCACAGTTATGCAGGAGTGAGCCCCAAACCTTTCCCTGGGAGGTAGGTGGGGCTGCAGTTGGGGCTGGGAGTGTGCATGGACACCCATTGCTCCCTCACTGGATGGATCAAGTTGTCACTTGTGGTGATTTGCTTTGTCAGACTGATCCCTGGCAGCCCAGGCCTTTTCCTGGCCCTGCTGACTTTCACCAGCATGATGAGAATGGGAGATGGGCCGCCCAGAACTATGGTGTGCTGCCACCTCCCTGGAACCACAGAGAGGACCAGCAAAGCCATGAGGTAATGCTTGTCAGGGACTTGGACTCAGTGAGGAGAGGTGGGCTGGGGAGGTATAGGCAGAGAGCAAAAGGGGGCATGGGTGCTTTAGTGGCCTGTGATGAGGATGGCAAACAGTGCTGTTTCCCTGAGCTGTGCTGGCAGCAATGGCAGTGCTCCTCTGCCCTCATGCCAGCTGCTGTGTCTCCTTACTTGCTCACGATGTAAATCACTGCTACTCTCCCCAGAACCTTCGTGGCCCTGTCTCGAGATCGAGACGCTGCCGCTTCCTTCGCCCCATCAAGAGAGAGCCAACAGACCGCAGCCGTTCTCCATCTCCCAGGCGCTCCCAAGGTTGGTGCTGCTGCAGTGCTGGCTGCCAGCAGCTGCCCAGGACCCCTCTGTGGTGTGTGCAGCCAGCAGCTCTGCATGGGGAGGGTGGGCATTTGGGGTATTAAGTGCTGCTGTGTTTCCGCAGGGTACCGTGCATCTTCCAGGCCCTCTCGGTCCTGCTCCCCATTGAGCCAGCCAGGGCTCAGAGAGTACCTTGATGCTCCCCTGTCACCTACGGCCAGCAAGAGCAACATGCAAAGCAAGGAGCAGGTGGATGAGGTAGGTTTTCCCCTGGTACACAGTGGTGACTCAAATGTCATGGCCACCTGGATCTCCTGGTGCTGCTATGCCCTTGACCAGAAGGATTTCCTGCAGGACCTGCTGGTGGGAAGCAGCCAGGCACTGGAACTGGCCAGGCATGCAGAGAAGAGCCCAGAGAAGAGCCCAGCCACTGACCTCCAGGCAGCGGAGGAGCAGCCAGCAGCAGGATCACAGCAGGTATGTGTGCACACCTCTTTCGCAAGTGCATACTGAGATACTTTCACTCCAGGAGCTGCCCAGCTCAAGGGATCCCTTTGAGCTGAGTTAACACCTCGCTTCTCTTTACCTCTTCACCTCAGTATCTCCTGGACAGAATTGGAAGCAGGATGCTTTCCTGACTCTTTTGAGCTGCAAAGCCCTGTTTCCTTTGGGTTTTAGCACTCTGTCTGTCCTGTCTCGCAGCACTTTTCTCTGGGACAGATGACTATCCCTGCCTCACACTATTGCGTGCCTGCAGGTTGAGCCAGATTGTGGACAGGAAGCTGCAGACATCCAGCAGCCCTTTGTTTGGGATTTTGAGCCAATCTCATCAGCAGAGATAAGCTTCGCTGAGAGTGAGGAAAGTTTGGAGATGGTATGTGCTCATGTATCTATCTCCTCTTTCTGCCTACATGTCGTGCCATGAGGGGGGTGGGGTTTTGCAGTCCCTTCCATGAACCTCACTTTTCCATTTGCTCGGGGTATATCAAAGTGCCTGTCTGTGGACTCTGAAATGTAACTGTGGTGCTTTACACAGATAAATCTGGGCAGCCAAAGTGAGGATGGTGCAAGTGCTGAGTCGTATCCCTACAGTCCATTATCTCTGGAGCCCTCTGAGACTCTTAATGCTGACCTGATGATTTTGGAGGTACGTGCTGGGCTCTGCCTGCCCTCCCAGGGTTGGTGGCATCTGCCACATGTTGCTGGTGAAGCCAGTGCAGCAGCTGCCTGAGATGGGGTGGCTTTTAGCCTGTGGCTGCACTACTCTGCGTGGTTTCCTCCTGGGACAGAGTGCTTGAGGATCCCCTTCCTTTCCTGAAGGCAGAAGCATTAGCTTGCAATGTTGGCTCCTGCTGCTCTCACACAGCTTCTGCCTTCATCCCCTGGTTGCTTTCCCACTGCTTCTCTGTGGCCTTCACCAATCTGAAAACTCACAGATCCCACTGGAAGCTACTGTGGAGCCCAGCACGCAGCACAGCAAGGCCAGCTCCAACGTCTGCACTGAGGCAGCAGCATCACCCTGGAGTGTGTGCCCTACCAGGGATGAGACAGAGCTGGTATGTGCACAGCCCTGCCCTCTCCTGAGCACTGTGCAGGAATGGTGCCCTTGTGTCTCTGGGAAGTACCTGCAGGGAGGCTCAGGAACACTGGGGGAGGAGGAGCCTGGGGGGAGTTTCTCTCTGGCATTCCCAGTCACAGGATTATGTCCTGGGGTTAAAACCTTGCTTTGTTTGGGTGCGGAGCCCACATCAGCCCTGGTGCTGGATGTTCAGGAGAGGCTGGTATATTGGAGACAGTTTAGAGAAAGGCCAAAAAAAATGACCTGGGGACTGAGAGCGTGCCAGAGCGTGAGCAAGTCCAGGAGTTGAGCTTTAATGAAGCAAACTTTTAATTCATGCCTGGTGGGGAAAAGAAATCAGCCAGTGAGACCCTCAGGCCTTGAAGGCAAGGCTGCTGGGGCTGCAGTGGAAGAGGGAAGCAAGGGGCAGCAGCCAGCATGTGAGGGGAGGTTGGTGAGGTCCCAGCAGGTTCCCCCACAGGGTGACTGGTCCCCAGCTGGCAGCTCCGGTGTACTGCCAGCTCCACACCTGTTCCCTTGCCCAGACCTTCTCCCCTTCAAAGCATCCAGCTTTACCTCGCTTCTTCCACTGCCCAGGCTGCAGGCTGCCAGGACTTACCCCGCTTCTTTTGCTCCACACCTCCCTGCACCACTGCAGACCCACGCTCTGCCACCATCTTCACCAAGGAGAACATCGAGCAGGTGAGTCCCAGCAGAGAAGGGGGCATTTGGGACTGCTCATGGAGAGGAGAACTCTCAGGAGGTGTAAACCTAACATGGGCAAAAAGCAGTGCTGGGTGATGGGCGGTTCAGTGTAGGTGCTGCGGGAAGAGGCTGCCACCTATGGGACACCCTAAAGGAAAAAGAAAATTCCCAGGCAGGGGGTTTCATGCTGCTGGTGGGGATGATTTGGGGTGCCCCGTGCTGACCCCATTCTGCTCCCTGAAGCAGTTCCAGCTCTTCTCCCTGAATGTTGCCACGGTGACCGCGATGCTGATAAAGAAGGATCCCCCCTTGGAGGTGGCACTGACACAGGCGCTGAGAGCCAGTCAGCAGCAGTTCAGCAACCAGCTGGTCAAGGAGCTGGAAGACTTCATCCAGAAGTATGATGCAGCGCACCTCAGGCACTGAGCAGGAGCAGAGGGGCTGCACTGGCAGAGCCTGGGGCTGTAGGGATGTGGCCTCTCTTGGAGATGGGGGAGGGTGGGGGAAGGGGATCTTAGTTGGGATCTGCTGTGTGCAGGCAGGTAGCTGGGGACTGTGGGCAGGGGACAAGCCGTATGTAAGCCTGTATTTCCAGAGGCATAGGTGGTTTAATTGGAGGGTGAAGGGAGAGCACAGCAGCTGATGGAGAGGGGCCATTCTATCTCCTTATTCTATTCCTGATTTTCTTAAACATTGTTTTAAAACTTTGAGTTTGTTCTTGTTTGCAAAAATAAACGAGTTAGTTATTGCAGCCCTGGTATAGCCTTTGCGCTGCTGTTGCTCTGTTCCTGGCCTCCTGAGGCCAGTGTGCAGAGGGAGAGGTCTCACAGTCACACCCCTGCCCAGTCCTTCCCTGGGGCCCCTCAGCTCCCATCCAGCACACTTCTCCAGCAGCACGGTTAACACTGCTGCAAACCCAGACAGGAGAGAAACAGGCCAGGCACGGTCAGCTCTCCTGTATTCAGGTTTCAGCAGAGCTTTATTGGTGGAGCACTGTCTATCATGGCAGCAGAGCTGCCCTGCTGGTCACCCCCCTGCAGTGACGGGGCACGGACACACATGGGGCAGCATCAGCACTTGTCCTTCAAGATGTCCCTGCAGGTGAGAGATTCTCACCTGGCATCTGGATATGACCCTGGTGGCCAGATCACTCCTGTCCAATCTGGGCAGGAGTCCCTGCAGAAGGGGCCAGAGCAGTGCCTGCCCTTGTCCTAAGTCCTCGGCTGCTCTCCTCAGCACAGAGCTGCTCGCTGAGGCTTTGGGCTTGTCTGAGACAGCAGTCAGAGGCCACGCTCCAGTGCAGGCTGCTGGTTCTCTGCTCCCTGCTCGCTTTACCTGTTCCTAAATGAGGGAGAGGCCAGCAGGAACAGCACGCTGTGCTTTGCCAGCAGCTGCCGGTGAAAGATCCAAGTGTATTCTCCCTCCCCCTGCCCCCCCAGCCTTGGGCTGTGTCCAAAAGGGGCTTAGAATGCATTGAGACCACAACAAGTGCTGGCAGGGTGGCAGTGCCATACAAGGCTCTCTCCCACCCCGGTGCATTTGGCATCCTGCTGCCCCCCTGCTTAAAAACCATGCAAAGTGCCACCTTGCCCTGCTGCCTCTGCAGCACTTGGAGATCCCTGCTTGCTGAGTGTCCCTGTGCTAGGACACGCTGCAGTGCTTGCTGCTGCCCCGCAGCTTCGCCATCCTGCCCCCCACCCGCTCCAGGTGCTGGGGCTCCCTGACAAAGAAATTCTTCCCGGGCTTGGGGATGGGTTTCCCAAAGAAGAAACCCTCCTCTTCTGAGTCAGAGTCTGAGGATGAGGAGCAGGTGGGACACCAGGAGTCGTCTTCTTCCATGATATCTTGTGGATCAATGTTCTCCAGACATGTGCTAGGTCGGGCAGGGGACAGACCCTCTTGAAATTGTTGCTTTCCATCACCTGCCAGTGTTCGGGGGCCAGGACCTCCCAGAAGCCTGCTGGCACCCTCTGTGCTGGGCTGGGGGTCTGAGGGGTGGCTGGCTGGTGATCCCAGCATCCCTGTGCACACAGCATCCTTGCTCCTCTCCACAGCCGCTTCATGATCCTCAGGGTTCCTGAATGCAGGATGTGTGGAAGCCTCATCCAGTAGCATCTCTGGAAAAAGATAAACAAGGAAGGGTGAGGAAAGAGGAACATGAGCCTGCCTTGCTGCAACTGCTTGTGCAGTAAGGGCAGTCCCAGGATGCAAAGAAGAACTGTCCCAACCAAACCTCAGCTGTGGGAGGTGGGCTGGGGGCCTGCAGCTGCTGCTACAGCACTGAGTTAAATGTCTATATCAGCTCTTTACCTATTGAATAAGACATAAAAACAGTTGAAAATAGGAAGTTTCTAAAACGGTAGTGTAGGCAATTATGAGATGTGAGGGTTTTATATCTGTATAATTGTGCTTGACCCTTACAGTAGGTGTTCTGTTTTCTTAGAAATTGGCTGTTAGAAATCTACAATGTACCTTCAACTAATAGGCATCAATGATAGAAGCAGTTTTTTGCCAAAGATAACCACAGTAGATATTAAAGTGAAAACAGATGAAGATGTGGTGCCTACTTGAAGGAAAACTCCTCAAGCTGAGCTTCAGCGTTCCTTCTGAGTCCATCTTCCATTTCTGCAGCTCTCTGCCTCTGCCAAGAAAGATTCAGAGCCTTTGATCATGCTCTTGTGTTCGCAGGTGGTCTGAACGCAATCACCGTGAGAAGATTGGGGTCCATGTCCTCTTTGACCAGGTACTAAACATGGAACCTTACTGCTGCAGGGACTCTCTCTCCTCTCTTGACAAAGAGACCTTTGTCTATGACCTCTCCGCTGTGGTGATGCATCATGGTAAAGGGTTTGGCTCAGGACACTACACAGCATATTGCTACAACACAGAGGGAGGTGCGTGTGCCTTATTACAGGGAAACAAATTCAAGAAATTTGTGTTTTATTCCACAGATGCAGTGCATTGTAAAGCTTTGTGATCAAGGTTGTTTAGAAACAAGTTTCCTGACCTTCAGAAGTTTGTTTCCCAGAATATCTTGCTATTAGCATGTTTTCTTTCTCTCTCTCTCTTTTTTTCTTTTTTTTTGGTGTGTGTGTACAGACCATGGATTGCTGCTCTTTGCTTTGCCTCTTATTGCTCACTGTTAACAGCATGAATGCTTCATTTTCTCATGGGATGTAACTCTGTGGAGCTAATCCAGCTGGGTTTTTTCTCAGCATCCTTGGGATGGTGAGATAAACAGAAAGTGTTTTGAAAGTGGACAGGAAGTATTCATGAATAACATCCTCAGGGTTTTTGTGAATCTCCAGCAGTCTCTTTCTTCAACTGAATTGGCATTGATTCTGCCTTTTAACTGATGGAGAAAGAGGTACAAATTGGCTTTCTCCAGGGAATTCTTATTTACCTAATTGAGTTTTGGGGCTATCATATGCAATTGGTTAAATTATGATTTGATATTTCTCAACCATGTTAACAGCACAGAAACAGTAAAATGTTTTCAATATTAGAAACTCCTCCTCAAAGCATCTTTTGGGGAAAAGGCAGAGCAGAGGTGCCTTTTCTCCTACATAACTGTTTTTTCTCTGGGATGTCTTCTATGACCAATTCCAAAATGCAATCAGAAATTACTGACTCATGAAGGAATTGGCTGATGTAGTGGCCAGGCCACTCTCAGTGATATTTGAAAAGTGATGATCAGGTAAAAGCTGGTGACTGGGAAAAAATAATAAAAAAAAGCAGTATAGCTTTCTAACCTTTTCTAACCCTTCTCATTTTTTAAGAAGGGTTAGAGAGGACCCAGAGAACAAGCACTCTGTCTGCCTCTTCTCAGTGCCGTGGCAGATCATGAGTAGATCCTCCTGGAAGCTATGCTGAGGCCCCATAAAGGAGTAGGAGGTGTTATGGGATAACCAGCATGGCTTTCCCAAGGGCAGGTCCTGCCTGACCAACCTTGTCACTTTTTACAATGGTGTAACTGCAACAGTGGACAAGGGAAAAGCCACTTATGTCCTCTGTCTGGACTTCAGTAAGGCCTTTGACATTGTCACCCACGATGTCCTTTTGACGTTTTTATTCGGTGGGTTCATTTAATGGAACTGGTTATGGTATTGTACCTAGAGAGTGACAGTCAGTGTCCAGATGGAGATCGGCGATGAGTGGTTTCAGGGGTCAGTACTGGAACCAGTACTCTTTAACATCTTCATCAGTGACATCAACAGTGGGACTGAGTACAGCCTTAGGAAGTTTGCAGATGACACCAAACATGTGTGTGGTTCAATCCACGTATCTGAGGGACGGGATGCCACCAGAGAGACCCAGACAAGCTGAGAAGTGGGCCCGGGAGAACCTCATAAGGTTCAGCAAAGCCGAGTGCAAGGTCTGCACCTGGGTCATGGCAACCCACACTGTCAGTTCAAGCTGGGGGTGTAAGGATGGAAAGGAACTGGGGATACTGGTGGATGGCAGCTGGGCATGAGCCAGCACTGTGCCCTCACAGCCCAGAAAGCCAACCAGATCCTGGGTGCAATCAAAGCAGCACAGCCACCAGGGCCAGGGAGGGCATCTGCCCCTCTGCTCTGCACTGTGAGACTTCACCTGGAGCACTGCATCCAGATGTGGAGGACACAGACCCATTGGGGCGTATCCAGAGGAGGGACACAGAAGTGACCCCAGGGATGGGACACCTCCCTGCGAGGACAGGCTGAGAGCTGGGGCTGTGCAGCATGGAGAAGAGCAGGCTGTGGGGAGAGCTGAGAGCAGCCTTCAGTATCTAAAGGGGGGAACTATAAGAAGGAAGGGGACAGACTGTTTAGCAGAGTCTCTGTGATAGTACAAGGGGAAATGGTTTCAAACAGAAAGATGGGAGATCTATATTGGGCATAAGGAAGAAGCATTTTACAGTAAGAGCAGTGAGGCATTGGAATAGGTTGTCCAAAGAAGTGGCAGATACTCTATCCTTGGAGGCCTTTGTAGTTAGGCTGGACCAGACTTTGAGCAACCTTACTGAGCAGCAGATGTCGCTGCTCGTTGCAGGGAAGTTGGACTGGATGATCTTTAATGGTCCCTTTCAACTCAAAAGATTCTGTGGTTCTGTGATACCTCCCCTACTAATGTCCTCTTTCTCACTTTGATTCCTAGGCTTCTGGGTCCACTGCAATGACTCAAAACTGAATGTATGCAGCGTGGAGGAGGTGTGCAAAACCCAGGCCTACATTCTTTTTTACACTCAAAGAACCGTGCAGGACAAAGCAAGAATCTCAGAAAAACAACTCCAAGCTCAGGTGCTGTCCAAAAATACTGATAAAGACAGAAGACTGACGTTCCCATGATGGGAAGCTCTATAACTCAACCAACAGTCTCCTGTTTGTTTGTTTTTGTTTTTTAAACCATTGGTGTTTACACCTTTCCTCTATGTAGGGATAAAAGGCTGGCTGCAGGAAGGGGATCAGATCGTGGTGTTTGTTGCCAGGGGTTTGGAGAAGTGTATCAAGCTGTGCATTTCTCATGTGTAAGACTGTAGTCAGAAACTTGTTTTTTTCAACAGCGTTGTTGTTAAATTACTCAAAACAAAAAGAAAGAGTTTGATGCTTTGTATCATTAGTCTCATATTTTTGAGTTTGAGTAAGGTGTCTAAGAAATGAGCACAACCAAGAAATAGAAGCATTCAACTAGCATCCAAAAACCTTTAGTACCCAGCAATGCTCGTAAACCTCCAGAAGGAGTGGGTTTAGTACCTTCCTCTTAAACTATCAGTGGGATTTCCATCCATGTGTTTCTTTTATGGTTGTTGAATAGATGGAGCTGACTGCCCTAAAAGCCTAATTTGCTGAAGAAGTGTTTGGCATTCATCAACAAGAAGAAATGCTCGCCAGCCCTCAGCTATCTCTGTGGTACTGATTGCTTTGCCCTCCAGTAAGGGCAAACAAATGGCTGGCAACTTCTGTCAAGAGCTCTTTCTCTCAGTGTTACTGGGACTATATGCACACTTGATAGTCTATTCTCTAGACTGAACTGAACTGGCAGCTAAATTTGCTAGGAATGTAATTCTGGAAACAGTTCTGCTCTGGAGAATGTTTTTTGTTTTGTTTTATTTTTTAAAACAAATAAACCAAACACCCTGTAATAGAACAGGATCGTACGTGTATGATCAGAGTCATATCTGAGCAAAAACAAAGCCTATACTGCACATTTCTGCTGACATAACTTTGCTGATTGGGGTTAGAAAGAAGTGAAAACCCTGACTTGCACAGATGTGACAGCAGAAGCAGTTACACTGCAGATGAGCACTTTTTGTTTTGGGTTGTTTTCCAAGGTCTGGAGGTAACGCCACAGTGGTCGGTCAGAGCTAGGTGCTGTTAACTCCTGTCGTGGCAATACTGACATACTCTGCCTGTCACATGAGGCCCAGAATGACTGAAGGCAGAGAGGTTGGGCAGATTGAGTGAGTGGAATTTAAACTGTGAAGTTTTTATTCCTGCTGGGTCATAAAGGGAAGGAATTAAGTTAAATGTCATATTCCTCAGTGAGTTTGAAAAACTACGAAACGTGTCTGTAATTATCTTGATTTTAGAACATAAGGTTCTAATTGACTATTTCTAGTCAGTTCTCAGCCTACAGTTGGACCTCAGGAATTTTTATAATTTGGGGTTTGGCTGCTCACATTTCTTATTGGCATCAAATCTGAATATGTGGCTGTAAAGATACATGATGTATTTGAATCTTGATGGTTCCTTTTTCTCCTTTCCTGAAGCAGCTACGGGTTGAAGTATGAGGTTCTCCAAAAACCTGATTCCATTTTCAGGTAGGAGAGCTGGAATCATGCTTTTCTTCCCCTCCTACCTTTATGCTGGTCAGTATCAGATACAAACTGACAGCTGTGCATTATTGTTGGATAGTGCAAAGAGGAAAATCTCCCAAACACAATTCCTTTATTTTTATTTTTATTTTTTACTGCCATTACTGCAACTTTTGATTTCCTGTTCTGTGGGCACTTCAGCTGCTGTTAATCACTTTAGCCATGCAGAGATGAGCAGAGCAAACAAGAAACTCCTCTTCTGTTAGAGCACAGCGCTGTGCTATGTCTCCTCTGTCCGTAAAGAATTCTGTTTCCTCTGTCTCAGCAAAACCTCACTTTCTGAGCCTACACAAACTGATTTTTTAGCAACTAAGAATAATTTGAGTTTATATACTTGCTTTGTGGGGTTTTGTTATTATTGTTATCGTGTTTTATTTTGAGACAAGTCAGTGTGAAAGCTGTATGGGAACAAATTAAAAGGTTTTAATTCTGTTTCTTTAAATGTAGCACGGCCTGGAAGATTTCCTGTGAATGTCTGCGTATCTCTGTATTTACTAGGTAGCTTTATTTTTTTGTGCTCCTAGTAAATAAAATAAATAAAAATGCAATAGGCCAGACTGAGATACAGTGGAAATGTGACCCAGCTTGATGCAGGGGAAGCTGGTCTGGTTTCAGCACAGGCAGTCGTTGACATTTGTGAAAGAACAAAAATGAAATGCATGTGGTTTTCAGATCTGTGCATGAATCTCTGCTAGAGCAGAATACATGCTTTGTGAAGACTACATGTCTCAAAAGGAAAACGAAAGGAAAAAAATGTTCAGTGTTGCCTTCTTAATCTCAGAGGTAGAAGGGAAAATGGAACAGTCATGGTTTGCTGTGACTGCCAAATATTGTGACCAGGTTCTGAATCCCTTACCATGCTGGCCCTGTTCGTATGAAAATTGATTGTTGTTACTGAAGTGAGTTGAGACTCTTTGCTACGAATGCTCATCTTTTGACTGAGTGTTTTGCATTAATATTTGAATTCAGGTAGAAACATGGTTGTCATGTCAATTGACTAGATTACAGAAGGGAGTGGGAGCAGTACTGTCAGCCACGGGTGCGTCCGGTTGCTTAAGCAGATGGTGTAGTGTTTGCTGTTGACATCTTTTGACATTAGTGACTTCTCCATGTGACATTAGCCTCGTTGTGCTGAGATGTGGAGATACTGCAGTCAGAAAAAATATTGCCCTGATAGGGAAGGAACGAATTATACTTCAAAGTAAACTTGCTTTTTCCAGCACTGTGAGGTTTCTGTGATATTTAGCTTTTATTTGGAAGCGATAGCATATAGCATTTTTGATGCTGTTTGGTTTATATTTGTCTAATGCAGGCATCCTTATATAAGCGTAGTGCAATGTCCCTGCCATGGAGAACACTGTTCTATAGTGTCTTGTTTGCCAGAAATTAGAATGGGAAGTCACCTCTCTACATTACTAAGACAGAAATCCAGTTCGCAATTACTGCGATTCCCACTGAAATGAATGCCAGCCTAAGGCAGCCTGTAGTACAAGCTCTGTCCCTCCCTTAACGGTGTGTCTTGAAATCCTGTGAATATCCAGCTGTGTATTTAGAATAATTCCAAATGTAGGCTTTACTCTTGCAAACACCTGAACAAATGATGTAACTTAACTTAGGTCTGGAGGTCACGCAGGATTAGAACCTTTGTTTTGGTTGAACTGGGAGTGGAATTGTTTCCTGTACATGGCAGGCACACCTGTACTGGGGTTTCAGTCATGTAACAAGAAGCCAGTTGCCTTGAGAGGTGCTGAGAGCAAGTGTTAAGTTCTTGGCATTTTGCAGGTTGTTGTGTGAAGGCAAAGTAAACCACAGGATGCTTGCAGGCTGTCAGGCTCGAGAGCATGCAGCCCTTGGCACAGAGCTGTTCCCAGCGTAACGTTATCCTCTTCAGCTTGTACATAAACTGGTGTTCCCTAATTTTGTGCTTTCAAGAATGAAGAATTGTAATGTATTCATGGCCGGGTAGGGTACGACGTTGGCTGTAGTTATTGGAAAACACTTTATTTTAGCTAACATTATGCCTCTAGCAAGGTAGTTGTATAAATTTGCCTTTGTTACCCCTTTACTGCCTGCATGCCCAAGTTAAACTATGCATACTGCAGAAACAGTTTATCTGCAAAGCAGTGGGAAAAAAAAGGAATGAACAACTTTCTTTCCCCCCCCCCCTATTTTAAGCAGAACAATTCTCTGGTGTGGCTTTGAATTTGTCAATATGAAGCAGCAAACAATAATGTGCATTAAATGTCTGACGTCAAACTTTTCTGGGTGGCAGTGTCACCCCCATTTCCTTAGGGGATTCCAGCCATTCTTTTTCAGTGCAGGAATACAACTGGAAACAGTAAAAGCACTAAGTGCATCCTGTGGACTCACTATCAGAAGTTATTTTTGCTTCTGAAAGGCAGAAGACAAGACATCTTCCTAAATCTCCTCTCTTTTAGTTTGAGACCACATTCCCTTGTCCTGTCATACAGCCCCTGCTAAACATCTGTCCCCTTCTTTCTTACAGCCCCTTTAGATACTGAAATATTGTCTCGGTGGTAATTTAGACACATTCACATTGACTGTAACATCCCAAGGCCTGAGTGTGCTTAATTGCATCCTAACAAAACTTCTGGCTGCTGACAGATCCCCCAGGATAAGCTATAGTGGAAGAGACAATAGACAGACATTAGTTTTACCTGCCAATGCAATTTAGTGAGCTACTTTTTTATGATTCCTTAGATTTGGTGCCTTGTATCCATTAACATTTTGCATGGGACAGAAACACTGGGAAATAAGTTCTGGCCGAAGCAGCAGATTTGTGTATTCTCAGCATCACTGGCATTTTCACGTTTCATATCCATATGAAGAAGTTTACCAGCAAGCTCAGAAGCTATCTGTTTTTCATTGTATGTTTGAAATGTCTGTATATGTCATAATTCAAGGAACAAATTGTTCAAAGGCAAATTAGATCTAAATTTTCTTGTGTCCTCCAGGTCCCTTCCACTCAGGTCAGTGAGCTGACTTCTGGCAGAATGTCTGGTATACAGCAAGGAATAAAAGCTCCATTGGGAGTTCTTGGCAGAAAAGCTGTACCTTTGGAAACGGCTTTCTGTCACAAACCTAGGTTTGAATATAAAACCTCAATTAAGTGGCATCTTTCTCGTGTCCATTACATTGATATTAATACCTGTTCATTGCAGATGGGAATGTGAAGCATTCTGGCAAGCTTTTGAATCTTGAAAATCACAGCATAGACTAAATGATCAAAAGCTGAATGTTAGTCACTTGTACCAATTAGTGACTATTTGTCTCAGTTGATTTGAGGGGTATGCTTTTAGGCCGCTCCTGTTGTGCTTATTTTATGTTAAACTCCATGATTCTGTGTGTGTGAATGGGTCCCACGTGTTGAAAGGACAGCTTTACATGGTGGGCCAAAAGAGTTTTGAGAGACCTGATAGTCTTAATAATGCAGTTTGCAATGTACATTTCCAAAAGGGAGGGTGTGGGGGGTAGAGAGAGGAGAAAATTAAAAAACAGACCAGCCCAATGGGCCCAAGGCTGACTTTAACCACTGCTATTTATTGTTCTGAAGTGTATGTGTGATACAGAGGACTGCACTGCAGTTACAGTGAAGTGGTGTACTACTGAGTTTGTACAGGCTGGGGACAGGGAAAGAGAAAGGGAGAATGAAACAACTGGAAAAATAAAACCAAGCTGAGCACAGCAGTGATCTACTTCCAGTGGAGACAGGAAGCATTTGATCTGGTGACCTTATGTGTCAGAGGATCATGTATTTTGTGGGCAGGGACATTAACAAAATCCAAATGCAGTCTCATTAGCTGCAGTCTGGGGGCAAAAATTTCTCCTAGCAGTAATCTCATACTGACAAATGAATGGTGCTTTTCCATTAAATATTCCTAAGTAACAGGACCCTAAATTCTCAAGTTTTAAGAAGGAGTCACCCATTTAAAGCCCACCATGTCACTGTAAATGGTGCTGTACTGGAAGTGAGGAAAAAAAGAGATCATACAGCTGATGATTGGACACCATTTGATTTGCACTTCTTAGCCTCAGTGACTTACTTTCTGTGGAGGTGGCAGGTAGTGAATTTGATTCTTGCTGAACTGCTGGGTCTGGGCCCTGACTTGTCAAGCTAGGACTTTGCGGGGTACAAAATGGCTCCCTCTGTTTCCGCTCCTGCTTTACAGACACTTTCCATGTGAGCACTTCTTCATTGGGTTATAGGGCTCTTGAGTGTGAGGAACTAGCACACCCCTCCAGCATGGGCAGCGTTAAGTGTAAAACCCTTAGGCTATAGCCTTATCTCCTTAGAGAACCATAGCTATGCTACGGGCATCACTGTTATACAGAGTTAGTATGAGTGAATCAATGCAGCATTCATGGATAGACAAGGTTAAAGAATGTATTATACATAACATGGGCAAACCAGAGCTTTGCAGATGAGTAATGTCACTGCAAGCTTGTGGTGCATTGTTGAATGGAATCTGTGGCTGAGGAATTAAGATAGCTACTCGTGTGGCTCCTTCTCTTCTGCACAGAGAGTGTAATGCCTGTTCTGTATAACTCTATACCTCTGACTTAACAAGTTCATCTTCATTCTCCTTACATTTGTTAAATGATGTTACTAAGCCTGGCCCTGATGGCTGTTGCCTATTTTGAGATGAACTACAAATACCCATATGGAAACTAAGTGTATAGCTTGTCAGACATGCTGAGTACAGTAACATGCCACTGACAACCTGTTGAGCCCATTTGGAAGAGGCCCTGTTTCTTTTCTGCTAAACCTAAGCTTTGGTTAAGCAGTCACAAGGCATTTAAGTCACGGCCTTCTACACGTCTACCAAAATGAGAGGTTTACAGGGAAGGAACAAGTGGATAAGTTTATTTCCAGTTAAATTTTAACTACTTTGCTTTTGGGTTAAAACAAAGGTAGTTGCAATGTTAAGGATGGTTAAAACAGCATCTCCAAAAAGAGTGCAACCCAGGCAAGCTCCCTTAAGTTGACAGGCTTTCATTGGATGCTGCCAGGGGAGCCCCCTGTTCTGCTTGTGCGCTGAAAGCTCCACTGTTGACCTGAGCAAGGGCAGAAGGAAAGCTAATCTTCAGAACCTCCTTCGTGCAGGGATCAGGGCTGGAACAATACTTTGGCGACCTGTCACACTTCGATGGGAGGGGGCTCCAAGCCTTTCCCTGGGAGGTAGGTGGGGCTGCAGTTAGGACTGGGAGCACAGGAGCTCTGTGGGACTTGTCTCTGGGGCAGTGGGTGTGGGTACCCTCTACTCCATCCCTTGGGATGCTGAGAAGCTGGGAGAGCACCTCTGTGGTACAGGAGGGAACTGGAAAGGCTGGGAGCTGTGTGTGACTTCAGATGGGAGGGTTTGGGGCTCCCCATCCCTGCCTGGCATGCTGGTGGTGGAGAGGGAGGCTGCAGCAGCGGGGAGGAGGATGCATCCTGCTTTCCTCTCCTTGTGTCCTCTCTGCAGCCCTGTCCGAATCAGGCTGGGCTACCATGTTCCTATGCCCCTGGCCCCTGGGATGCCTACGGTGATGCTCTGTGGGAGCACGAGCGCTGGAGAGCCAGAGGAAGAAGGCATCCGGTAAGAGATCGGGGTGAGCAGCTGTGCAGTGTGGAGTGGGCAGAGCTGTTGGGGTTCTCCTCCAAATTTGGGTTGGCCAAAGGGTGGGAAGAGGAGAGCTGGGGAGAGCTCAGGAGGCAGGGGAACCCAGAGCAAATCCAGCATCCCCATGAAAGCCTGCAGGATGCATGGCTGCTCCGAATGAGCTGTTGTCACTTGTGGTGATTTGCTTTGTCAGACTGATCCCTGGCAGCCCAGGCCTTTCCCTGGCCCTGCTGACTTACACCAGCATGATGAGAATGGGAGATGGGCCGCCCAGAACTATGGTGTGCTGCCACCTCCCTGGAACCACAGAGAGGACCAGCAAAGCCATGAGGTAATGCTTGTCAGGGACTTGGACTCAGTGAGGAGAGGTGGGCTGGGGAGGTATAGGCAGAGAGCAAAAGGGGGCATGGGTGCTTTAGTGGCCTGTGATGAGGATGGCAAACAGTGCTGTTTCCCTGAGCTGTGCTGGCAGCAATGGCAGTGCTCCTCTGCCCTCATGCCAGCTGCTGTGTCTCCTTACTTGCTCACGATGTAAATCACTGCTACTCTCCCCAGAACCTTCGTGGCCCTGTCTCGAGATCGAGACGCTGCCGCTTCCTTCGCCCCATCAAGAGAGAGCCAACAGACCGCAGCCGTTCTCCATCTCCCAGGCGCTCCCAAGGTTGGTGCTGCTGCAGTGCTGGCTGCCAGCAGCTGCCCAGGACCCCTCTGTGGTGTGTGCAGCCAGCAGCTCTGCATGGGGAGGGTGGGCATTTGGGGTATTAAGTGCTGCTGTGTTTCCGCAGGGTACCGTGCATCTTCCAGGCCCTCTCGGTCCTGCTCCCCATTGAGCCAGCCAGGGCTCAGAGAGTACCTTGATGCTCCCCTGTCACCTACGGCCAGCAAGAGCAACATGCAAAGCAAGGAGCAGGTGGATGAGGTAGGTTTTCCCCTGGTACACAGTGGTGACTCAAATGTCATGGCCACCTGGATCTCCTGGTGCTGCTATGCCCTTGACCAGAAGGATTTCCTGCAGGACCTGCTGGTGGGAAGCAGCCAGGCACTGGAACTGGCCAGGCATGCAGAGAAGAGCCCAGAGAAGAGCCCAGCCACTGACCTCCAGGCAGCGGAGGAGCAGCCAGCAGCAGGATCACAGCAGGTATGTGTGCACACCTCTTTCGCAAGTGCATACTGAGATACTTTCACTCCAGGAGCTGCCCAGCTCAAGGGATCCCTTTGAGCTGAGTTAACACCTCGCTTCTCTTTACCTCTTCACCTCAGTATCTCCTGGACAGAATTGGAAGCAGGATGCTTTCCTGACTCTTTTGAGCTGCAAAGCCCTGTTTCCTTTGGGTTTTAGCACTCTGTCTGTCCTGTCTCGCAGCACTTTTCTCTGGGACAGATGACTATCCCTGCCTCACACTATTGCGTGCCTGCAGGTTGAGCCAGATTGTGGACAGGAAGCTGCAGACATCCAGCAGCCCTTTGTTTGGGATTTTGAGCCAATCTCATCAGCAGAGATAAGCTTCGCTGAGAGTGAGGAAAGTTTGGAGATGGTATGTGCTCATGTATCTGTCTCCTCTTTCTGCCTACATGTCGTGCCATGAGGGGGGTGGGGTTTTGCAGTCCCTTCCATGAACCTCACTTTTCCATTTGCTCGGGGTATATCAAAGTGCCTGTCTGTGGACTCTGAAATGTAACTGTGGTGCTTTACACAGATAAATCTGGGCAAAGTGAGGATGGTGCAAGTGCTGAGTCGTATCCCTACAGTCCATTATCTCTGGAGCCCTCTGAGACTCTTAATGCTGACCTGATGATTTTGGAGGTACGTGCTGGGCTCTGCCTGCCCTCCCAGGGTTGGTGGCATCTGCCACATGTTGCTGGTGAAGCCAGTGCAGCAGCTGCCTGAGATGGGGTGGCTTTTAGCCTGTGGCTGCACTACTCTGCGTGGTTTCCTCCTGGGACAGAGTGCTTGAGGATCCCCTTCCTTTCCTGAAGGCAGAAGCATTAGCTTGCAATGTTGGCTCCTGCTGCTCTCACACAGCTTCTGCCTTCATCCCCTGGTTGCTTTCCCACTGCTTCTCTGTGGCCTTCACCAATCTGAAAACTCACAGATCCCACTGGAAGCTACTGTGGAGCCCAGCACGCAGCACAGCAAGGCCAGCTCCAACGTCTGCACTGAGGCAGCAGCATCACCCTGGAGTGTGTGCCCTACCAGGGATGAGACAGAGCTGGTATGTGCACAGCCCTGCCCTCTCCTGAGCACTGTGCAGGAATGGTGCCCTTGTGTCTCTGGGAAGTACCTGCAGGGAGGCTCAGGAACACTGGGGGAGGAGGAGCCTGGGGGGAGTTTCTCTCTGGCATTCCCAGTCACAGGATTATGTCCTGGGGTTAAAACCTTGCTTTGTTTGGGTGCGGAGCCCACATCAGCCCTGGTGCTGGATGTTCAGGAGAGGCTGGTATATTGGAGACAGTTTAGAGAAAGGCCAAAAAAATGACCTGGGGACTGAGAGCGTGCCAGAGCGTGAGCAAGTCCAGGAGTTGAGCTTTAATGAAGCAAACATTTAATTCATGCCTGGTGGGGAAAAGAAATCAGCCAGTGAGACCCTCAGGCCTTGAAGGCAAGGCTGCTGGGGCTGCAGTGGAAGAGGGAAGCAAGGGGCAGCAGCCAGCATGTGAGGGGAGGTTGGTGAGGTCCCAGCAGGTTCCCCCACAGGGTGACTGGTCCCCAGCTGGCAGCTCCGGTGTACTGCCAGCTCCACACCTGTTCCCTTGCCCAGACCTTCTCCCCTTCAAAGCATCCAGCTTTACCTCGCTTCTTCCACTGCCCAGGCTGCAGGCTGCCAGGACTTACCCCGCTTCTTTTGCTCCACACCTCCCTGCACCACTGCAGACCCACGCTCTGCCACCATCTTCACCAAGGAGAACATCGAGCAGGTGAGTCCCAGCAGAGAAGGGGGCATTTGGGACTGCTCATGGAGAGGAGAACTCTCAGGAGGTTGAAACCTAACATGGGCAAAAAGCAGTGCTGGGTGATGGGCGGTTCAGCATAGGTGCTGCGGGAAGAGGCTGCCACCTATGGGACACCCTAAAGGAAAAAGAAAATTCCCAGGCAGGCGGTTTCATGCTGCTGGTGGGGATGATTTGGGGTGCCCCGTGCTGACCCCATTCTGCTCCCTGAAGCAGTTCCAGCTCTTCTCCCTGAATGTTGCCACGGTGACCGCGATGCTGATAAAGAAGGATCCCCCCTTGGAGGTGGCACTGACACAGGCGCTGAGAGCCAGTCAGCAGCAGTTCAGCAACCAGCTGGTCAAGGAGCTGGAAGACTTCATCCAGAAGTATGATGCAGCGCACCTCAGGCACTGAGCAGGAGCAGAGGGGCTGCACTGGCAGAGCCTGGGGCTGTAGGGATGTGGCCTCTCTTGGAGATGGGGGAGGGTGGGGGAAGGGGATCTTAGTTGGGATCTGCTGTGTGCAGGCAGGTAGCTGGGGACTGTGGGCAGGGGACAAGCCGTATGTAAGCCTGTATTTCCAGAGGCATAGGTGGTTTAATTGGAGGGTGAAGGGAGAGCACAGCAGCTGATGGAGAGGGGCCATTCTATCTCCTTATTCTATTCCTGATTTTCTTAAACATTGTTTTAAAACTTTGAGTTTGTTCTTGTTTGCAAAAATAAACGAGTTAGTTATTGCAGCCCTGGTATAGCCTTTGCGCTGCTGTTGCTCTGTTCCTGGCCTCCTGAGGCCAGTGTGCACAGGGAGAGGTCTCACAGTCACACCCCTGCCCAGTCCTTCCCTGGGGCCCCTCAGCTCCCATCCAGCACACTTCTCCAGCAGCACGGTTAACACTGCTGCAAACCCAGACAGGAGAGAAACAGGCCAGGCACGGTCAGCTCTCCTGTATTCAGGTTTCAGCAGAGCTTTATTGGTGGAGCACTGTCTATCATGGCAGCAGAGCTGCCCTGCTGGTCACCCCCCTGCAGTGACGGGGCACGGACACACATGGGGCAGCATCAGCACTTGTCCTTCAAGATGTCCCTGCAGGTGAGAGATTCTCACCTGGCATCTGGATATGACCCTGGTGGCCAGATCACTCCTGTCCAATCTGGGCAGGAGTCCCTGCAGAAGGGGCCAGAGCAGTGCCTGCCCTTGTCCTAAGTCCTCGGCTGCTCTCCTCAGCACAGAGCTGCTCGCTGAGGCTTTGGGCTTGTCTGAGACAGCAGTCAGAGGCCACGCTCCAGTGCAGGCTGCTGGTTCTCTGCTCCCTGCTCGCTTTACCTGTTCCTAAATGAGGGAGAGGCCAGCAGGAACAGCACGCTGTGCTTTGCCAGCAGCTGCCGGTGAAAGATCCAAGTGTATTCTCCCTCCCCCTGCCCCCCCAGCCTTGGGCTGTGTCCAAAAGGGGCTTAGAATGCATTGAGACCACAACAAGTGCTGGCAGGGTGGCAGTGCCATACAAGGCTCTCTCCCACCCCGGTGCATTTGGCATCCTGCTGCCCCCCTGCTTAAAAACCATGCAAAGTGCCACCTTGCCCTGCTGCCTCTGCAGCACTTGGAGATCCCTGCTTGCTGAGTGTCCCTGTGCTAGGACACGCTGCAGTGCTTGCTGCTGCCCCGCAGCTTCGCCATCCTGCCCCCCACCCGCTCCAGGTGCTGGGGCTCCCTGACAAAGAAATTCTTCCCGGGCTTGGGGATGGGTTTCCCAAAGAAGAAACCCTCCTCTTCTGAGTCAGAGTCTGAGGATGAGGAGCAGGTGGGACACCAGGAGTCGTCTTCTTCCATGATATCTTGTGGATCAATGTTCTCCAGACATGTGCTAGGTCGGGCAGGGGACAGACCCTCTTGAAATTGTTGCTTTCCATCACCTGCCAGTGTTCGGGGGCCAGGACCTCCCAGAAGCCTGCTGGCACCCTCTGTGCTGGGCTGGGGGTCTGAGGGGTGGCTGGCTGGTGATCCCAGCATCCCTGTGCACACAGCATCCTTGCTCCTCTCCACAGCCGCTTCATGATCCTCAGGGTTCCTGAATGCAGGATGTGTGGAAGCCTCATCCAGTAGCATCTCTGGAAAAAGATAAACAAGGAAGGGTGAGGAAAGAGGAACATGAGCCTGCCTTGCTGCAACTGCTTGTGCAGTAAGGGCAGTCCCAGGATGCAAAGAAGAACTGTCCCAACCAAACCTCAGCTGTGGGAGGTGGGCTGGGGGCCTGCAGCTGCTGCTACAGCACTGAGTTAAATGTCTATATCAGCTCTTTACCTATTGAATAAGACATAAAAACAGTTGAAAATAGGAAGTTTCTAAAACGGTAGTGTAGGCAATTATGAGATGTGAGGGTTTTATATCTGTATAATTGTGCTTGACCCTTACAGTAGGTGTTCTGTTTTCTTAGAAATTGGCTGTTAGAAATCTACAATGTACCTTCAACTAATAGGCATCAATGATAGAAGCAGTTTTTTGCCAAAGATAACCACAGTAGATATTAAAGTGAAAACAGATGAAGATGTGGTGCCTACTTGAAGGAAAACTCCTCAAGCTGAGCTTCAGCGTTCCTTCTGAGTCCATCTTCCATTTCTGCAGCTCTCTGCCTCTGCCAAGAAAGATTCAGAGCCTTTGATCATGCTCTTGTGTTCGCAGGTGGTCTGAACGCAATCACCGTGAGAAGATTGGGGTCCATGTCCTCTTTGACCAGGTACTAAACATGGAACCTTACTGCTGCAGGGACTCTCTCTCCTCTCTTGACAAAGAGACCTTTGTCTATGACCTCTCCGCTGTGGTGATGCATCATGGTAAAGGGTTTGGCTCAGGACACTACACAGCATATTGCTACAACACAGAGGGAGGTGCGTGTGCCTTATTACAGGGAAACAAATTCAAGAAATTTGTGTTTTATTCCACAGATGCAGTGCATTGTAAAGCTTTGTGATCAAGGTTGTTTAGAAACAAGTTTCCTGACCTTCAGAAGTTTGTTTCCCAGAATATCTTGCTATTAGCATGTTTTCTTTCTCTCTCTCTCTTTTTTTCTTTTTTTTTGGTGTGTGTGTACAGACCATGGATTGCTGCTCTTTGCTTTGCCTCTTATTGCTCACTGTTAACAGCATGAATGCTTCATTTTCTCATGGGATGTAACTCTGTGGAGCTAATCCAGCTGGGTTTTTTCTCAGCATCCTTGGGATGGTGAGATAAACAGAAAGTGTTTTGAAAGTGGACAGGAAGTATTCATGAATAACATCCTCAGGGTTTTTGTGAATCTCCAGCAGTCTCTTTCTTCAACTGAATTGGCATTGATTCTGCCTTTTAACTGATGGAGAAAGAGGTACAAATTGGCTTTCTCCAGGGAATTCTTATTTACCTAATTGAGTTTTGGGGCTATCATATGCAATTGGTTAAATTATGATTTGATATTTCTCAACCATGTTAACAGCACAGAAACAGTAAAATGTTTTCAATATTAGAAACTCCTCCTCAAAGCATCTTTTGGGGAAAAGGCAGAGCAGAGGTGCCTTTTCTCCTACATAACTGTTTTTTCTCTGGGATGTCTTCTATGACCAATTCCAAAATGCAATCAGAAATTACTGACTCATGAAGGAATTGGCTGATGTAGTGGCCAGGCCACTCTCAGTGATATTTGAAAAGTGATGATCAGGTAAAAGCTGGTGACTGGGAAAAAATAATAAAAAAAAGCAGTATAGCTTTCTAACCTTTTCTAACCCTTCTCATTTTTTAAGAAGGGTTAGAGAGGACCCAGAGAACAAGCACTCTGTCTGCCTCTTCTCAGTGCCGTGGCAGATCATGAGTAGATCCTCCTGGAAGCTATGCTGAGGCCCCATAAAGGAGTAGGAGGTGTTATGGGATAACCAGCATGGCTTTCCCAAGGGCAGGTCCTGCCTGACCAACCTTGTCACTTTTTACAATGGTGTAACTGCAACAGTGGACAAGGGAAAAGCCACTTATGTCCTCTGTCTGGACTTCAGTAAGGCCTTTGACATTGTCACCCACGATGTCCTTTTGACGTTTTTATTCGGTGGGTTCATTTAATGGAACTGGTTATGGTATTGTACCTAGAGAGTGACAGTCAGTGTCCAGATGGAGATCGGCGATGAGTGGTTTCAGGGGTCAGTACTGGAACCAGTACTCTTTAACATCTTCATCAGTGACATCAACAGTGGGACTGAGTACAGCCTTAGGAAGTTTGCAGATGACACCAAACATGTGTGTGGTTCAATCCACGTATCTGAGGGACGGGATGCCACCAGAGAGACCCAGACAAGCTGAGAAGTGGGCCCGGGAGAACCTCATAAGGTTCAGCAAAGCCGAGTGCAAGGTCTGCACCTGGGTCATGGCAACCCACACTGTCAGTTCAAGCTGGGGGTGTAAGGATGGAAAGGAACTGGGGATACTGGTGGATGGCAGCTGGGCATGAGCCAGCACTGTGCCCTCACAGCCCAGAAAGCCAACCAGATCCTGGGTGCAATCAAAGCAGCACAGCCACCAGGGCCAGGGAGGGCATCTGCCCCTCTGCTCTGCACTGTGAGACTTCACCTGGAGCACTGCATCCAGATGTGGAGGACACAGACCCATTGGGGCGTATCCAGAGGAGGGACACAGAAGTGACCCCAGGGATGGGACACCTCCCTGCGAGGACAGGCTGAGAGCTGGGGCTGTGCAGCATGGAGAAGAGCAGGCTGTGGGGAGAGCTGAGAGCAGCCTTCAGTATCTAAAGGGGGGAACTATAAGAAGGAAGGGGACAGACTGTTTAGCAGAGTCTCTGTGATAGTACAAGGGGAAATGGTTTCAAACAGAAAGATGGGAGATCTATATTGGGCATAAGGAAGAAGCATTTTACAGTAAGAGCAGTGAGGCATTGGAATAGGTTGTCCAAAGAAGTGGCAGATACTCTATCCTTGGAGGCCTTTGTAGTTAGGCTGGACCAGACTTTGAGCAACCTTACTGAGCAGCAGATGTCGCTGCTCGTTGCAGGGAAGTTGGACTGGATGATCTTTAATGGTCCCTTTCAACTCAAAAGATTCTGTGGTTCTGTGATACCTCCCCTACTAATGTCCTCTTTCTCACTTTGATTCCTAGGCTTCTGGGTCCACTGCAATGACTCAAAACTGAATGTATGCAGCGTGGAGGAGGTGTGCAAAACCCAGGCCTACATTCTTTTTTACACTCAAAGAACCGTGCAGGACAAAGCAAGAATCTCAGAAAAACAACTCCAAGCTCAGGTGCTGTCCAAAAATACTGATAAAGACAGAAGACTGACGTTCCCATGATGGGAAGCTCTATAACTCAACCAACAGTCTCCTGTTTGTTTGTTTTTGTTTTTTAAACCATTGGTGTTTACACCTTTCCTCTATGTAGGGATAAAAGGCTGGCTGCAGGAAGGGGATCAGATCGTGGTGTTTGTTGCCAGGGGTTTGGAGAAGTGTATCAAGCTGTGCATTTCTCATGTGTAAGACTGTAGTCAGAAACTTGTTTTTTTCAACAGCGTTGTTGTTAAATTACTCAAAACAAAAAGAAAGAGTTTGATGCTTTGTATCATTAGTCTCATATTTTTGAGTTTGAGTAAGGTGTCTAAGAAATGAGCACAACCAAGAAATAGAAGCATTCAACTAGCATCCAAAAACCTTTAGTACCCAGCAATGCTCGTAAACCTCCAGAAGGAGTGGGTTTAGTACCTTCCTCTTAAACTATCAGTGGGATTTCCATCCATGTGTTTCTTTTATGGTTGTTGAATAGATGGAGCTGACTGCCCTAAAAGCCTAATTTGCTGAAGAAGTGTTTGGCATTCATCAACAAGAAGAAATGCTCGCCAGCCCTCAGCTATCTCTGTGGTACTGATTGCTTTGCCCTCCAGTAAGGGCAAACAAATGGCTGGCAACTTCTGTCAAGAGCTCTTTCTCTCAGTGTTACTGGGACTATATGCACACTTGATAGTCTATTCTCTAGACTGAACTGAACTGGCAGCTAAATTTGCTAGGAATGTAATTCTGGAAACAGTTCTGCTCTGGAGAATGTTTTTTGTTTTGTTTTATTTTTTAAAACAAATAAACCAAACACCCTGTAATAGAACAGGATCGTACGTGTATGATCAGAGTCATATCTGAGCAAAAACAAAGCCTATACTGCACATTTCTGCTGACATAACTTTGCTGATTGGGGTTAGAAAGAAGTGAAAACCCTGACTTGCACAGATGTGACAGCAGAAGCAGTTACACTGCAGATGAGCACTTTTTGTTTTGGGTTGTTTTCCAAGGTCTGGAGGTAACGCCACAGTGGTCGGTCAGAGCTAGGTGCTGTTAACTCCTGTCGTGGCAATACTGACATACTCTGCCTGTCACATGAGGCCCAGAATGACTGAAGGCAGAGAGGTTGGGCAGATTGAGTGAGTGGAATTTAAACTGTGAAGTTTTTATTCCTGCTGGGTCATAAAGGGAAGGAATTAAGTTAAATGTCATATTCCTCAGTGAGTTTGAAAAACTACGAAACGTGTCTGTAATTATCTTGATTTTAGAACATAAGGTTCTAATTGACTATTTCTAGTCAGTTCTCAGCCTACAGTTGGACCTCAGGAATTTTTATAATTTGGGGTTTGGCTGCTCACATTTCTTATTGGCATCAAATCTGAATATGTGGCTGTAAAGATACATGATGTATTTGAATCTTGATGGTTCCTTTTTCTCCTTTCCTGAAGCAGCTACGGGTTGAAGTATGAGGTTCTCCAAAAACCTGATTCCATTTTCAGGTAGGAGAGCTGGAATCATGCTTTTCTTCCCCTCCTACCTTTATGCTGGTCAGTATCAGATACAAACTGACAGCTGTGCATTATTGTTGGATAGTGCAAAGAGGAAAATCTCCCAAACACAATTCCTTTATTTTTATTTTTATTTTTTACTGCCATTACTGCAACTTTTGATTTCCTGTTCTGTGGGCACTTCAGCTGCTGTTAATCACTTTAGCCATGCAGAGATGAGCAGAGCAAACAAGAAACTCCTCTTCTGTTAGAGCACAGCGCTGTGCTATGTCTCCTCTGTCCGTAAAGAATTCTGTTTCCTCTGTCTCAGCAAAACCTCACTTTCTGAGCCTACACAAACTGATTTTTTAGCAACTAAGAATAATTTGAGTTTATATACTTGCTTTGTGGGGTTTTGTTATTATTGTTATCGTGTTTTATTTTGAGACAAGTCAGTGTGAAAGCTGTATGGGAACAAATTAAAAGGTTTTAATTCTGTTTCTTTAAATGTAGCACGGCCTGGAAGATTTCCTGTGAATGTCTGCGTATCTCTGTATTTACTAGGTAGCTTTATTTTTTTGTGCTCCTAGTAAATAAAATAAATAAAAATGCAATAGGCCAGACTGAGATACAGTGGAAATGTGACCCAGCTTGATGCAGGGGAAGCTGGTCTGGTTTCAGCACAGGCAGTCGTTGACATTTGTGAAAGAACAAAAATGAAATGCATGTGGTTTTCAGATCTGTGCATGAATCTCTGCTAGAGCAGAATACATGCTTTGTGAAGACTACATGTCTCAAAAGGAAAACGAAAGGAAAAAAATGTTCAGTGTTGCCTTCTTAATCTCAGAGGTAGAAGGGAAAATGGAACAGTCATGGTTTGCTGTGACTGCCAAATATTGTGACCAGGTTCTGAATCCCTTACCATGCTGGCCCTGTTCGTATGAAAATTGATTGTTGTTACTGAAGTGAGTTGAGACTCTTTGCTACGAATGCTCATCTTTTGACTGAGTGTTTTGCATTAATATTTGAATTCAGGTAGAAACATGGTTGTCATGTCAATTGACTAGATTACAGAAGGGAGTGGGAGCAGTACTGTCAGCCACGGGTGCGTCCGGTTGCTTAAGCAGATGGTGTAGTGTTTGCTGTTGACATCTTTTGACATTAGTGACTTCTCCATGTGACATTAGCCTCGTTGTGCTGAGATGTGGAGATACTGCAGTCAGAAAAAATATTGCCCTGATAGGGAAGGAACGAATTATACTTCAAAGTAAACTTGCTTTTTCCAGCACTGTGAGGTTTCTGTGATATTTAGCTTTTATTTGGAAGCGATAGCATATAGCATTTTTGATGCTGTTTGGTTTATATTTGTCTAATGCAGGCATCCTTATATAAGCGTAGTGCAATGTCCCTGCCATGGAGAACACTGTTCTATAGTGTCTTGTTTGCCAGAAATTAGAATGGGAAGTCACCTCTCTACATTACTAAGACAGAAATCCAGTTCGCAATTACTGCGATTCCCACTGAAATGAATGCCAGCCTAAGGCAGCCTGTAGTACAAGCTCTGTCCCTCCCTTAACGGTGTGTCTTGAAATCCTGTGAATATCCAGCTGTGTATTTAGAATAATTCCAAATGTAGGCTTTACTCTTGCAAACACCTGAACAAATGATGTAACTTAACTTAGGTCTGGAGGTCACGCAGGATTAGAACCTTTGTTTTGGTTGAACTGGGAGTGGAATTGTTTCCTGTACATGGCAGGCACACCTGTACTGGGGTTTCAGTCATGTAACAAGAAGCCAGTTGCCTTGAGAGGTGCTGAGAGCAAGTGTTAAGTTCTTGGCATTTTGCAGGTTGTTGTGTGAAGGCAAAGTAAACCACAGGATGCTTGCAGGCTGTCAGGCTCGAGAGCATGCAGCCCTTGGCACAGAGCTGTTCCCAGCGTAACGTTATCCTCTTCAGCTTGTACATAAACTGGTGTTCCCTAATTTTGTGCTTTCAAGAATGAAGAATTGTAATGTATTCATGGCCGGGTAGGGTACGACGTTGGCTGTAGTTATTGGAAAACACTTTATTTTAGCTAACATTATGCCTCTAGCAAGGTAGTTGTATAAATTTGCCTTTGTTACCCCTTTACTGCCTGCATGCCCAAGTTAAACTATGCATACTGCAGAAACAGTTTATCTGCAAAGCAGTGGGAAAAAAAAGGAATGAACAACTTTCTTTCCCCCCCCCCCTATTTTAAGCAGAACAATTCTCTGGTGTGGCTTTGAATTTGTCAATATGAAGCAGCAAACAATAATGTGCATTAAATGTCTGACGTCAAACTTTTCTGGGTGGCAGTGTCACCCCCATTTCCTTAGGGGATTCCAGCCATTCTTTTTCAGTGCAGGAATACAACTGGAAACAGTAAAAGCACTAAGTGCATCCTGTGGACTCACTATCAGAAGTTATTTTTGCTTCTGAAAGGCAGAAGACAAGACATCTTCCTAAATCTCCTCTCTTTTAGTTTGAGACCACATTCCCTTGTCCTGTCATACAGCCCCTGCTAAACATCTGTCCCCTTCTTTCTTACAGCCCCTTTAGATACTGAAATATTGTCTCGGTGGTAATTTAGACACATTCACATTGACTGTAACATCCCAAGGCCTGAGTGTGCTTAATTGCATCCTAACAAAACTTCTGGCTGCTGACAGATCCCCCAGGATAAGCTATAGTGGAAGAGACAATAGACAGACATTAGTTTTACCTGCCAATGCAATTTAGTGAGCTACTTTTTTATGATTCCTTAGATTTGGTGCCTTGTATCCATTAACATTTTGCATGGGACAGAAACACTGGGAAATAAGTTCTGGCCGAAGCAGCAGATTTGTGTATTCTCAGCATCACTGGCATTTTCACGTTTCATATCCATATGAAGAAGTTTACCAGCAAGCTCAGAAGCTATCTGTTTTTCATTGTATGTTTGAAATGTCTGTATATGTCATAATTCAAGGAACAAATTGTTCAAAGGCAAATTAGATCTAAATTTTCTTGTGTCCTCCAGGTCCCTTCCACTCAGGTCAGTGAGCTGACTTCTGGCAGAATGTCTGGTATACAGCAAGGAATAAAAGCTCCATTGGGAGTTCTTGGCAGAAAAGCTGTACCTTTGGAAACGGCTTTCTGTCACAAACCTAGGTTTGAATATAAAACCTCAATTAAGTGGCATCTTTCTCGTGTCCATTACATTGATATTAATACCTGTTCATTGCAGATGGGAATGTGAAGCATTCTGGCAAGCTTTTGAATCTTGAAAATCACAGCATAGACTAAATGATCAAAAGCTGAATGTTAGTCACTTGTACCAATTAGTGACTATTTGTCTCAGTTGATTTGAGGGGTATGCTTTTAGGCCGCTCCTGTTGTGCTTATTTTATGTTAAACTCCATGATTCTGTGTGTGTGAATGGGTCCCACGTGTTGAAAGGACAGCTTTACATGGTGGGCCAAAAGAGTTTTGAGAGACCTGATAGTCTTAATAATGCAGTTTGCAATGTACATTTCCAAAAGGGAGGGTGTGGGGGGTAGAGAGAGGAGAAAATTAAAAAACAGACCAGCCCAATGGGCCCAAGGCTGACTTTAACCACTGCTATTTATTGTTCTGAAGTGTATGTGTGATACAGAGGACTGCACTGCAGTTACAGTGAAGTGGTGTACTACTGAGTTTGTACAGGCTGGGGACAGGGAAAGAGAAAGGGAGAATGAAACAACTGGAAAAATAAAACCAAGCTGAGCACAGCAGTGATCTACTTCCAGTGGAGACAGGAAGCATTTGATCTGGTGACCTTATGTGTCAGAGGATCATGTATTTTGTGGGCAGGGACATTAACAAAATCCAAATGCAGTCTCATTAGCTGCAGTCTGGGGGCAAAAATTTCTCCTAGCAGTAATCTCATACTGACAAATGAATGGTGCTTTTCCATTAAATATTCCTAAGTAACAGGACCCTAAATTCTCAAGTTTTAAGAAGGAGTCACCCATTTAAAGCCCACCATGTCACTGTAAATGGTGCTGTACTGGAAGTGAGGAAAAAAAGAGATCATACAGCTGATGATTGGACACCATTTGATTTGCACTTCTTAGCCTCAGTGACTTACTTTCTGTGGAGGTGGCAGGTAGTGAATTTGATTCTTGCTGAACTGCTGGGTCTGGGCCCTGACTTGTCAAGCTAGGACTTTGCGGGGTACAAAATGGCTCCCTCTGTTTCCGCTCCTGCTTTACAGACACTTTCCATGTGAGCACTTCTTCATTGGGTTATAGGGCTCTTGAGTGTGAGGAACTAGCACACCCCTCCAGCATGGGCAGCGTTAAGTGTAAAACCCTTAGGCTATAGCCTTATCTCCTTAGAGAACCATAGCTATGCTACGGGCATCACTGTTATACAGAGTTAGTATGAGTGAATCAATGCAGCATTCATGGATAGACAAGGTTAAAGAATGTATTATACATAACATGGGCAAACCAGAGCTTTGCAGATGAGTAATGTCACTGCAAGCTTGTGGTGCATTGTTGAATGGAATCTGTGGCTGAGGAATTAAGATAGCTACTCGTGTGGCTCCTTCTCTTCTGCACAGAGAGTGTAATGCCTGTTCTGTATAACTCTATACCTCTGACTTAACAAGTTCATCTTCATTCTCCTTACATTTGTTAAATGATGTTACTAAGCCTGGCCCTGATGGCTGTTGCCTATTTTGAGATGAACTACAAATACCCATATGGAAACTAAGTGTATAGCTTGTCAGACATGCTGAGTACAGTAACATGCCACTGACAACCTGTTGAGCCCATTTGGAAGAGGCCCTGTTTCTTTTCTGCTAAACCTAAGCTTTGGTTAAGCAGTCACAAGGCATTTAAGTCACGGCCTTCTACACGTCTACCAAAATGAGAGGTTTACAGGGAAGGAACAAGTGGATAAGTTTATTTCCAGTTAAATTTTAACTACTTTGCTTTTGGGTTAAAACAAAGGTAGTTGCAATGTTAAGGATGGTTAAAACAGCATCTCCAAAAAGAGTGCAACCCAGGCAAGCTCCCTTAAGTTGACAGGCTTTCATTGGATGCTGCCAGGGGAGCCCCCTGTTCTGCTTGTGCGCTGAAAGCTCCACTGTTGACCTGAGCAAGGGCAGAAGGAAAGCTAATCTTCAGAACCTCCTTCGTGCAGGGATCAGGGCTGGAACAATACTTTGGCGACCTGTCACACTTCGATGGGAGGGGGCTCCAAGCCTTTCCCTGGGAGGTAGGTGGGGCTGCAGTTAGGACTGGGAGCACAGGAGCTCTGTGGGACTTGTCTCTGGGGCAGTGGGTGTGGGTACCCTCTACTCCATCCCTTGGGATGCTGAGAAGCTGGGAGAGCACCTCTGTGGTACAGGAGGGAACTGGAAAGGCTGGGAGCTGTGTGTGACTTCAGATGGGAGGGTTTGGGGCTCCCCATCCCTGCCTGGCATGCTGGTGGTGGAGAGGGAGGCTGCAGCAGCGGGGAGGAGGATGCATCCTGCTTTCCTCTCCTTGTGTCCTCTCTGCAGCCCTGTCCGAATCAGGCTGGGCTACCATGTTCCTATGCCCCTGGCCCCTGGGATGCCTACGGTGATGCTCTGTGGGAGCACGAGCGCTGGAGAGCCAGAGGAAGAAGGCATCCGGTAAGAGATCGGGGTGAGCAGCTGTGCAGTGTGGAGTGGGCAGAGCTGTTGGGGTTCTCCTCCAAATTTGGGTTGGCCAAAGGGTGGGAAGAGGAGAGCTGGGGAGAGCTCAGGAGGCAGGGGAACCCAGAGCAAATCCAGCATCCCCATGAAAGCCTGCAGGATGCATGGCTGCTCCGAATGAGCTGTTGTCACTTGTGGTGATTTGCTTTGTCAGACTGATCCCTGGCAGCCCAGGCCTTTCCCTGGCCCTGCTGACTTACACCAGCATGATGAGAATGGGAGATGGGCCGCCCAGAACTATGGTGTGCTGCCACCTCCCTGGAACCACAGAGAGGACCAGCAAAGCCATGAGGTAATGCTTGTCAGGGACTTGGACTCAGTGAGGAGAGGTGGGCTGGGGAGGTATAGGCAGAGAGCAAAAGGGGGCATGGGTGCTTTAGTGGCCTGTGATGAGGATGGCAAACAGTGCTGTTTCCCTGAGCTGTGCTGGCAGCAATGGCAGTGCTCCTCTGCCCTCATGCCAGCTGCTGTGTCTCCTTACTTGCTCACGATGTAAATCACTGCTACTCTCCCCAGAACCTTCGTGGCCCTGTCTCGAGATCGAGACGCTGCCGCTTCCTTCGCCCCATCAAGAGAGAGCCAACAGACCGCAGCCGTTCTCCATCTCCCAGGCGCTCCCAAGGTTGGTGCTGCTGCAGTGCTGGCTGCCAGCAGCTGCCCAGGACCCCTCTGTGGTGTGTGCAGCCAGCAGCTCTGCATGGGGAGGGTGGGCATTTGGGGTATTAAGTGCTGCTGTGTTTCCGCAGGGTACCGTGCATCTTCCAGGCCCTCTCGGTCCTGCTCCCCATTGAGCCAGCCAGGGCTCAGAGAGTACCTTGATGCTCCCCTGTCACCTACGGCCAGCAAGAGCAACATGCAAAGCAAGGAGCAGGTGGATGAGGTAGGTTTTCCCCTGGTACACAGTGGTGACTCAAATGTCATGGCCACCTGGATCTCCTGGTGCTGCTATGCCCTTGACCAGAAGGATTTCCTGCAGGACCTGCTGGTGGGAAGCAGCCAGGCACTGGAACTGGCCAGGCATGCAGAGAAGAGCCCAGAGAAGAGCCCAGCCACTGACCTCCAGGCAGCGGAGGAGCAGCCAGCAGCAGGATCACAGCAGGTATGTGTGCACACCTCTTTCGCAAGTGCATACTGAGATACTTTCACTCCAGGAGCTGCCCAGCTCAAGGGATCCCTTTGAGCTGAGTTAACACCTCGCTTCTCTTTACCTCTTCACCTCAGTATCTCCTGGACAGAATTGGAAGCAGGATGCTTTCCTGACTCTTTTGAGCTGCAAAGCCCTGTTTCCTTTGGGTTTTAGCACTCTGTCTGTCCTGTCTCGCAGCACTTTTCTCTGGGACAGATGACTATCCCTGCCTCACACTATTGCGTGCCTGCAGGTTGAGCCAGATTGTGGACAGGAAGCTGCAGACATCCAGCAGCCCTTTGTTTGGGATTTTGAGCATTTCTCATCAGCAGAGATAAGCTTCGCTGAGAGTGAGGAAAGTTTGGAGATGGTATGTGCTCATGTATCTGTCTCCTCTTTCTGCCTACATGTCGTGCCATGAGGGGGGTGGGGTTTTGCAGTCCCTTCCATGAACCTCACTTTTCCATTTGCTCGGGGTATATCAAAGTGCCTGTCTGTGGACTCTGAAATGTAACTGTGGTGCTTTACACAGATAAATCTGGGCAAAGTGAGGATGGTGCAAGTGCTGAGTCGTATCCCTACAGTCCATTATCTCTGGAGCCCTCTGAGACTCTTAATGCTGACCTGATGATTTTGGAGGTACGTGCTGGGCTCTGCCTGCCCTCCCAGGGTTGGTGGCATCTGCCACATGTTGCTGGTGAAGCCAGTGCAGCAGCTGCCTGAGATGGGGTGGCTTTTAGCCTGTGGCTGCACTACTCTGCGTGGTTTCCTCCTGGGACAGAGTGCTTGAGGATCCCCTTCCTTTCCTGAAGGCAGAAGCATTAGCTTGCAATGTTGGCTCCTGCTGCTCTCACACAGCTTCTGCCTTCATCCCCTGGTTGCTTTCCCACTGCTTCTCTGTGGCCTTCACCAATCTGAAAACTCACAGATCCCACTGGAAGCTACTGTGGAGCCCAGCACGCAGCACAGCAAGGCCAGCTCCAACGTCTGCACTGAGGCAGCAGCATCACCCTGGAGTGTGTGCCCTACCAGGGATGAGACAGAGCTGGTATGTGCACAGCCCTGCCCTCTCCTGAGCACTGTGCAGGAATGGTGCCCTTGTGTCTCTGGGAAGTACCTGCAGGGAGGCTCAGGAACACTGGGGGAGGAGGAGCCTGGGGGGAGTTTCTCTCTGGCATTCCCAGTCACAGGATTATGTCCTGGGGTTAAAACCTTGCTTTGTTTGGGTGCGGAGCCCACATCAGCCCTGGTGCTGGATGTTCAGGAGAGGCTGGTATATTGGAGACAGTTTAGAGAAAGGCCAAAAAAATGACCTGGGGACTGAGAGCGTGCCAGAGCGTGAGCAAGTCCAGGAGTTGAGCTTTAATGAAGCAAACATTTAATTCATGCCTGGTGGGGAAAAGAAATCAGCCAATGAGACCCTCAGGCCTTGAAGGCAAGGCTGCTGGGGCTGCAGTGGAAGAGGGAAGCAAGGGGCAGCAGCCAGCATGTGAGGGGAGGTTGGTGAGGTCCCAGCAGGTTCCCCCACAGGGTGACTGGTCCCCAGCTGGCAGCTCCGGTGTACTGCCAGCTCCACACCTGTTCCCTTGCCCAGACCTTCTCCCCTTCAAAGCATCCAGCTTTACCTCGCTTCTTCCACTGCCCAGGCTGCAGGCTGCCAGGACTTACCCCGCTTCTTTTGCTCCACACCTCCCTGCACCACTGCAGACCCACGCTCTGCCACCATCTTCACCAAGGAGAACATCGAGCAGGTGAGTCCCAGCAGAGAAGGGGGCATTTGGGACTGCTCATGGAGAGGAGAACTCTCAGGAGGTTGAAACCTAACATGGGCAAAAAGCAGTGCTGGGTGATGGGCGGTTCAGCATAGGTGCTGCGGGAAGAGGCTGCCACCTATGGGACACCCTAAAGGAAAAAGAAAATTCCCAGGCAGGGGGTTTCATGCTGCTGGTGGGGATGATTTGGGGTGCCCCGTGCTGACCCCATTCTGCTCCCTGAAGCAGTTCCAGCTCTTCTCCCTGAATGTTGCCACGGTGACCGCGATGCTGATAAAGAAGGATCCCCCCTTGGAGGTGGCACTGACACAGGCGCTGAGAGCCAGTCAGCAGCAGTTCAGCAACCAGCTGGTCAAGGAGCTGGAAGACTTCATCCAGAAGTATGATGCAGCGCACCTCAGGCACTGAGCAGGAGCAGAGGGGCTGCACTGGCAGAGCCTGGGGCTGTAGGGATGTGGCCTCTCTTGGAGATGGGGGAGGGTGGGGGAAGGGGATCTTAGTTGGGATCTGCTGTGTGCAGGCAGGTAGCTGGGGACTGTGGGCAGGGGACAAGCCGTATGTAAGCCTGTATTTCCAGAGGCATAGGTGGTTTAATTGGAGGGTGAAGGGAGAGCACAGCAGCTGATGGAGAGGGGCCATTCTATCTCCTTATTCTATTCCTGATTTTCTTAAACATTGTTCTAAAACTTTGGGTTTGTTCTTGTTTACAAAAATAAACGAGTTAGTTATTGCAGCCCTGGTATAGCCTTTGCGCTGCTGTTGCTCTGTTCCTGGCCTCCTGAGGCCAGTGTGCACAGGGAGAGGTCTCACAGTCACACCCCTGCCCAGTCCTTCCCTGGGGCCCCTCAGCTCCCATCCAGCACACTTCTCCAGCAGCACGGTTAACACTGCTGCAAACCCAGACAGGAGAGAAACAGGCCAGGCACGGTCAGCTCTCCTGTATTCAGGTTTCAGCAGAGCTTTATTGGTGGAGCACTGTCTATCATGGCAGCAGAGCTGCCCTGCTGGTCACCCCCCTGCAGTGACGGGGCACGGACACACATGGGGCAGCATCAGCACTTGTCCTTCAAGATGTCCCTGCAGGTGAGAGATTCTCACCTGGCATCTGGATATGACCCTGGTGGCCAGATCACTCCTGTCCAATCTGGGCAGGAGTCCCTGCAGAAGGGGCCAGAGCAGTGCCTGCCCTTGTCCTAAGTCCTCGGCTGCTCTCCTCAGCACAGAGCTGCTCGCTGAGGCTTTGGGCTTGTCTGAGACAGCAGTCAGAGGCTCCGTGTCGTAGTGTCCCCGTCGCCTCTTTCCGTCCATCGGAGCGTCTCGATAGCCGCTTGCCACGCAGCTTTATCCTCGCTGCCTGCCCTCACCGGGGCGTCGGAGCTCTCCGTTCGCAGCCCGGCTTGCCGAGCTCCAGGGGCGGCCCCACCTCGGGGACAGCTCCGCATCAACCGGTGCGAATCCCACCCCAGTCCTTCTGCGCACTCGGCGTTCTTGCTCGCAGCCCGCTCATCCCGGCCCCGGCCCCGGCCCCGGCCCCGGCCCTCTGCCCCCGATGGATGACCGACGCCGTTCCCAGGCGCGCAACTGGCCCTGCAGGCACAGGCTGAGCTGCGCAGGGAGTCTGGGGAGCGCTGCGTGCTGTGAGGGACAGGGTCTGCACCGCCTTCCTTCGCTGTTGGTGGTGCTGCACTGTGCTTCAGGGGGCCCAAGTGCTCAGGGATCAGCTGAGCAGGGACAGCTGCTGATAACCCACACCTCTTTCTTTGCAGCTGAGTGCTCCAAAAGAGCTAAGGAGCTCTTCCCTGTAGAGACCAAGGCTAGAACAGCTCCTTGGCAAGATGTACTCACAGTTATGCAGGAGTGAGCCCCAAACCTTTCCCTGGGAGGTAGGTGGGGCTGCAATTGGGGCTGGGAGTGTGCATGGATACCCATTGCTCCATCACTGGATGGATCAAGTTGTCACTTGTGGTGATTTGCTTTGTCAGACTGATCCCTGGCAGCCCAGGCCTTTCCCTGGCCCTGCTGACTTTCACCAGCATGATGAGAATGGGAGATGGGCCGCCCAGAACTATGGTGTGCTGCCACCTCCCTGGAACCACAGAGAGGACCAGCAAAGCCATGAGGTAATGCTTGTCAGGGACTCGAGAGGAGAGGTGGGCTGGGGAGGAACAGTGGTGTGATGAGGGTGGCTGACAGGGTCCTGTTTCCCTGACCTGTGCTGCTAGTGGAGGCAGATGAGGAAGGCTGCTGTTATGGATGCTCCGGATCACTGAGTGCCGAGCCTGCCTTGTATCCATGCACACACTGTGGCACATAGAGAAGGTCTCAGTGGGAAGAAAGAGCGCTTTCTCGCTCGCTTCTGGGTACATGCTGTGTTGCCTTTCTGTCTTTTGAGACAATAAGGGCTGGAGAGCACTGCCACCTGGAGCAGCCAATGTTTTTTGCACCCCAACTGTAGCAGTTCTTGCTTCTGCCTTATCCCCCTGCCCTTCTTTCCTCAGCCACTGGGGTTTGTCCTTTTAGAATCCTGTTCCACTGCTCCAAGAGCTGCAGTTTCAGTCTTTGCTGCTTGTTTTTTCTCTTTTGCTTTTTTTTTTCTTTTTTGAGAGCAGCTCCTGGCAGGATGCTCAGGGTGCTTGCCTGCCCTGGCTGCCCCGGCAGCCTGCTTGTCCCCAGGTTGGTGGTGTCGGGTCAGAGCCAGCCCTGCTTGCCTTGGTGGTATCCTGTGCAATGAGCACTGAACCCACTGTGGGGAGAGGTCACCAGTGCATTCCCAGTCCTGGTATCTCTACAGAGTTCAGCCCCTGCAGAGAGCAGGGACTGTGTCTGACTCTGGGGCAGCGTGAGCAGCTTGTCTGTGAGCCGACACAATAGGAACAATAGTGGGGTGCTGCTGCCAGGCACTGTGACCTGTGCAGTGTGCCCCCGGCATTGGAAGCATCGCAGTGAGCAGGTGCAGATCTGGGATGGGTGGGGAGACACAGGAGCAGACGTGTGCAGTGTGAGGGAACAGCAGCAGCACTGCGGGGGACCTTGTCCCCTCCAGGGATGGGGAGAGGGTCTGCACCGCCTTTGCTGAGTGCTGCAGCACGCAGTGTGCTTCAGGGGGCCCAAGTGCTCGGGGCTCAGCAGAGCAAGGACAGCTGTGGGTGGCACCCCTGGGAAACTGAACCCAAAGAGATGGTAATGCCCGTCCTGCAGGATGTGCTCACCCATACCTCTTTCTTTGCAGCTGAATGAATACTCACTGAGGACCTCCTTCGTGCAGGGATCAGGGCTGGAACAATACTTTGGCGACCTGTCACACTTCGATGGGAGGGGGCTCCAAGCCTTTCCCTGGGAGGTAGGTGGGGCTGCAGTTAGGACTGGGAGCACAGGAGCTCTGTGGGACTTGTCTCTGGGGCAGTGGGTGTGGGTACCCTCTACTCCATCCCTTGGGATGCTGAGAAGCTGGGAGAGCACCTCTGTGGTACAGGAGGGAACTGGAAAGGCTGGGAGCTGTGTGTGACTTCAGATGGGAGGGTTTGGGGCTCCCCATCCCTGCCTGGCATGCTGGTGGTGGAGAGGGAGGCTGCAGCAGCGGGGAGGAGGATGCATCCTGCTTTCCTCTCCTTGTGTCCTCTCTGCAGCCCTATCCGAATCAGGCTGGGCTACCATGTTCCTATGCCCCTGGCCCCTGGGATGCCTACGGTGATGCTCTGTGGGAGCACGAGCGCTGGAGAGCCAGAGGAAGAAGGCATCCGGTAAGAGATCGGGGTGAGCAGCTGTGCAGTGTGGAGTGGGCAGAGCTGTTGGGGTTCTCCTCCAAATTTGGGTTGGCCAAAGGGTGGGAAGAGGAGAGCTGGGGAGAGCTCAGGAGGCAGGGGAACCCAGAGCAAATCCAGCATCCCCATGAAAGCCTGCAGGATGCATGGCTGCTCCGAATGAGCTGTTGTCACTTGTGGTGATTTGCTTTGTCAGACTGATCCCTGGCAGCCCAGGCCTTTCCCTGGCCCTGCTGACTTACACCAGCATGATGAGAATGGGAGATGGGCCGCCCAGAACTATGGTGTGCTGCCACCTCCCTGGAACCACAGAGAGGACCAGCAAAGCCATGAGGTAATGCTTGTCAGGGACTTGGACTCAGTGAGGAGAGGTGGGCTGGGGAGGTATAGGCAGAGAGCAAAAGGGGGCATGGGTGCTTTAGTGGCCTGTGATGAGGATGGCAAACAGTGCTGTTTCCCTGAGCTGTGCTGGCAGCAATGGCAGTGCTCCTCTGCCCTCATGCCAGCTGCTGTGTCTCCTTACTTGCTCACGATGTAAATCACTGCTACTCTCCCCAGAACCTTCGTGGCCCTGTCTCGAGATCGAGACGCTGCCGCTTCCTTCGCCCCATCAAGAGAGAGCCAACAGACCGCAGCCGTTCTCCATCTCCCAGGCGCTCCCAAGGTTGGTGCTGCTGCAGTGCTGGCTGCCAGCAGCTGCCCAGGACCCCTCTGTGGTGTGTGCAGCCAGCAGCTCTGCATGGGGAGGGTGGGCATTTGGGGTATTAAGTGCTGCTGTGTTTCCGCAGGGTACCGTGCATCTTCCAGGCCCTCTCGGTCCTGCTCCCCATTGAGCCAGCCAGGGCTCAGAGAGTACCTTGATGCTCCCCTGTCACCTACGGCCAGCAAGAGCAACATGCAAAGCAAGGAGCAGGTGGATGAGGTAGGTTTTCCCCTGGTACACAGTGGTGACTCAAATGTCATGGCCACCTGGAACTCCTGGTGCTGCTATGCCCTTGACCAGAAGGATTTCCTGCAGGACCTGCTGGTGGGAAGCAGCCAGGCACTGGAACTGGCCAGGCATGCAGAGAAGAGCCCAGAGAAGAGCCCAGCCACTGACCTCCAGGCAGCGGAGGAGCAGCCAGCAGCAGGATCACAGCAGGTATGTGTGCACACCTCTTTCGCAAGTGCATACTGAGATACTTTCACTCCAGGAGCTGCCCAGCTCAAGGGATCCCTTTGAGCTGAGTTAACACCTCGCTTCTCTTTACCTCTTCACCTCAGTATCTCCTGGACAGAATTGGAAGCAGGATGCTTTCCTGACTCTTTTGAGCTGCAAAGCCCTGTTTCCTTTGGGTTTTAGCACTCTGTCTGTCCTGTCTCGCAGCACTTTTCTCTGGGACAGATGACTATCCCTGCCTCACACTATTGCGTGCCTGCAGGTTGAGCCAGATTGTGGACAGGAAGCTGCAGACATCCAGCAGCCCTTTGTTTGGGATTTTGAGCATTTCTCATCAGCAGAGATAAGCTTCGCTGAGAGTGAGGAAAGTTTGGAGATGGTATGTGCTCATGTATCTATCTCCTCTTTCTGCCTACATGTCGTGCCATGAGGGGGGTGGGGTTTTGCAGTCCCTTCCATGAACCTCACTTTTCCATTTGCTCGGGGTATATCAAAGTGCCTGTCTGTGGACTCTGAAATGTAACTGTGGTGCTTTACACAGATAAATCTGGGCAGCCAAAGTGAGGATGGTGCAAGTGCTGAGTCGTATCCCTACAGTCCATTATCTCTGGAGCCCTCTGAGACTCTTAATGCTGACCTGATGATTTTGGAGGTACGTGCTGGGCTCTGCCTGCCCTCCCAGGGTTGGTGGCATCTGCCACATGTTGCTGGTGAAGCCAGTGCAGCAGCTGCCTGAGATGGGGTGGCTTTTAGCCTGTGGCTGCACTACTCTGCGTGGTTTCCTCCTGGGACAGAGTGCTTGAGGATCCCCTTCCTTTCCTGAAGGCAGAAGCATTAGCTTGCAATGTTGGCTCCTGCTGCTCTCACACAGCTTCTGCCTTCATCCCCTGGTTGCTTTCCCACTGCTTCTCTGTGGCCTTCACCAATCTGAAAACTCACAGATCCCACTGGAAGCTACTGTGGAGCCCAGCACGCAGCACAGCAAGGCCAGCTCCAACGTCTGCACTGAGGCAGCAGCATCACCCTGGAGTGTGTGCCCTACCAGGGATGAGACAGAGCTGGTATGTGCACAGCCCTGCCCTCTCCTGAGCACTGTGCAGGAATGGTGCCCTTGTGTCTCTGGGAAGTACCTGCAGGGAGGCTCAGGAACACTGGGGGAGGAGGAGCCTGGGGGAAGTTTCTCTCTGGCATTCCCAGTCACAGGATTATGTCCTGGGGTTAAAACCTTGCTTTGTTTGGGTGCGGAGCCCACATCAGCCCTGGTGCTGGATGTTCAGGAGAGGCTGGTATATTGGAGACAGTTTAGAGAAAGGCCAAAAAAATGACCTGGGGACTGAGAGCGTGCCAGAGCGTGAGCAAGTCCAGGAGTTGAGCTTTAATGAAGCAAACATTTAATTCATGCCTGGTGGGGAAAAGAAATCAGCCAGTGAGACCCTCAGGCCTTGAAGGCAAGGCTGCTGGGGCTGCAGTGGAAGAGGGAAGCAAGGGGCAGCAGCCAGCATGTGAGGGGAGGTTGGTGAGGTCCCAGCAGGTTCCCCCACAGGGTGACTGGTCCCCAGCTGGCAGCTCCGGTGTACTGCCAGCTCCACACCTGTTCCCTTGCCCAGACCTTCTCCCCTTCAAAGCATCCAGCTTTACCTCGCTTCTTCCACTGCCCAGGCTGCAGGCTGCCAGGACTTACCCCGCTTCTTTTGCTCCACACCTCCCTGCACCACTGCAGACCCACGCTCTGCCACCATCTTCACCAAGGAGAACATCGAGCAGGTGAGTCCCAGCAGAGAAGGGGGCATTTGGGACTGCTCATGGAGAGGAGAACTCTCAGGAGGTGTAAACCTAACATGGGCAAAAAGCAGTGCTGGGTGATGGGCGGTTCAGCGTAGGTGCTGCGGGAAGAGGCTGCCACCTATGGGACACCCTAAAGGAAAAAGAAAATTCCCAGGCAGGGGGTTTCATGCTGCTGGTGGGGATGATTTGGGGTGCCCCGTGCTGACCCCATTCTGCTCCCTGAAGCAGTTCCAGCTCTTCTCCCTGAATGTTGCCACGGTGACCGCGATGCTGATAAAGAAGGATCCCCCCTTGGAGGTGGCACTGACACAGGCGCTGAGAGCCAGTCAGCAGCAGTTCAGCAACCAGCTGGTCAAGGAGCTGGAAGACTTCATCCAGAAGTATGATGCAGCGCACCTCAGGCACTGAGCAGGAGCAGAGGGGCTGCACTGGCAGAGCCTGGGGCTGTAGGGATGTGGCCTCTCTTGGAGATGGGGGAGGGTGGGGGAAGGGGATCTTAGTTGGGATCTGCTGTGTGCAGGCAGGTAGCTGGGGACTGTGGGCAGGGGACAAGCCGTATGTAAGCCTGTATTTCCAGAGGCATAGGTGGTTTAATTGGAGGGTGAAGGGAGAGCACAGCAGCTGATGGAGAGGGGCCATTCTATCTCCTTATTCTATTCCTGATTTTCTTAAACATTGTTCTAAAACTTTGGGTTTGTTCTTGTTTACAAAAATAAACGAGTTAGTTATTGCAGCCCTGGTATAGCCTTTGCGCTGCTGTTGCTCTGTTCCTGGCCTGCTGAGGCCAGTGTGCACAGGGAGAGGTCTCACAGTCACACCCCTGCCCAGTCCTTCCCTGGGGCCCCTCAGCTCCCATCCAGCACACTTCTCCAGCAGCTCGGTTAACACTGCTGCAAACCCAGACAGGAGAGAAACAGGCCAGGCACGGTCAGCTCTCCTGTATTCAGGTTTCAGCAGAGCTTTATTGGTGGAGCACTGTCTATCATGGCAGCAGAGCTGCCCTGCTGGTCACCCCCCTGCAGTGACGGGGCACGGACACACATGGGGCAGCATCAGCACTTGTCCTTCAAGATGTCCCTGCAGGTGAGAGATTCTCACCTGGCATCTGGATATGACCCTGGTGGCCAGATCACTCCTGTCCAATCTGGGCAGGAGTCCCTGCAGAAGGGGCCAGAGCAGTGCCTGCCCTTGTCCTAAGTCCTCGGCTGCTCTCCTCAGCACAGAGCTGCTAGCTGAGGCTTTGGGCTTGTCTGAGACAGCAGTCAGAGGCTCCGTGTCGTAGTGTCCCCGTCGCCTCTTTCCGTCCATCGGAGCGTCTCGATAGCCGCTTGCCACGCAGCTTTATCCTCGCTGCCTGCCCTCACCGGGGCGTCGGAGCTCTCCGTTCGCAGCCCGGCTTGCCGAGCTCCAGGGGCGGCCCCACCTCGGGGACAGCTCCGCATCAACCGGTGCGAATCCCACCCCAGTCCTTCTGCGCACTCGGCGTTCTTGCTCGCAGCCCGCTCATCCCGGCCCCGGCCCCGGCCCCGGCCCCGGCCCCGGCCCCGGCCCCGGCCCTCTGCCCCCGATGGATGACCGACGCCGTTCCCAGGCGCGCAACTGGCCCTGCAGGCACAGGCTGAGCTGCGCAGGGAGTCTGGGGAGCGCTGCGTGCTGTGAGGGACAGGGTCTGCACCGCCTTCCTTCGCTGTTGGTGGTGCTGCACTGTGCTTCAGGGGGCCCAAGTGCTCAGGGATCAGCTGAGCAGGGACAGCTGCTGATAACCCACACCTCTTTCTTTGCAGCTGAGTGCTCCAAAAGAGCTAAGGAGCTCTTCCCTGTAGAGACCAAGGCTAGAACAGCTCCTTGGCAAGATGTACTCACAGTTATGCAGGAGTGAGCCCCAAACCTTTCCCTGGGAGGTAGGTGGGGCTGCAGTTGGGGCTGGGAGTGTGCATGGACACCCATTGCTCCCTCACTGGATGGATCAAGTTGTCACTTGTGGTGATTTGCTTTGTCAGACTGATCCCTGGCAGCCCAGGCCTTTCCCTGGCCCTGCTGACTTTCACCAGCATGATGAGAATGGGAGATGGGCCGCCCAGAACTATGGTGTGCTGCCACCTCCCTGGAACCACAGAGAGGACCAGCAAAGCCATGAGGTAATGCTTGTCAGGGACTCGGGAGGAGAGGTGGGCTGGGGAGGAACAGTGGTGTGATGAGGGTGGCTGACAGGGTCCTGTTTCCCTGACCTGTGCTGCTAGTGGAGGCAGATGAGGAAGGCTGCTGTTATGGATGCTCCGGATCACTGAGTGCCGAGCCTGCCTTGTATCCATGCACACACTGTGGCACATAGAGAAGGTCTCAGTGGGAAGAAAGAGCGCTTTCTCGCTCGCTTCTGGGTACATGCTGTGTTGCCTTTCTGTCTTTTGAGACAATAAGGGCTGGAGAGCACTGCCACCTGGAGCAGCCAATGTTTTTTGCACCCCAACTGTAGCAGTTCTTGCTTCTGCCTTATCCCCCTGCCCTTCTTTCCCCAGCCACTGGGGTTTGTCCTTTTAGAATCCTGTTCCACTTCTCCAAGAGCTGCACTTTCAGTCTTTGCTGCTTGTTTTTTCTCTTTTGCTTTTTTTTTTCTTTTTTGAGAGCAGCTCCTGGCAGGATGCTCAGGGTGCTTGCCTGCCCTGGCTGCCCCGGCAGCCTGCTTGTCCCCAGGTTGGTGGTGTCGGGTCAGAGCCAGCCCTGCTTGCCTTGGTGGTATCCTGTGCAATGAGCACTGAACCCACTGTGGGGAGAGGTCACCAGTGCATTCCCAGTCCTGGTATCTCTACAGAGTTCAGCCCCTGCAGAGAGCTGGGACTGTGTCTGACTCTGGGGCAGCGTGAGCAGCTTGTCTGTGAGCCGACACAATAGGAACAATAGTGGGGTGCTGCTGCCAGGCACTGTGACCTGTGCAGTGTGCCCCGGGCATTGGAAGCATCGCAGTGAGCAGGTGCAGATCTGGGATGGGTGGGGAGACACAGGAGCAGACGTGTGCAGTGTGAGGGAACAGCAGCAGCACTGCGGGGGACCTTGTCCCCTCCAGGGATGGGGAGAGGGTCTGCACCGCCTTTGCTGAGTGCTGCAGCACGCAGTGTGCTTCAGGGGGCCCAAGTGCTCGGGGCTCAGCAGAGCAAGGACAGCTGTGGGTGGCACCCCTGGGAAACTGAACCCAAAGAGATGGTAATGCCCGTCCTGCAGGATGTGCTCACCCATACCTCTTTCTTTGCAGCTGAATGAATACTCACTGAGGACCTCCTTCGTGCAGGGATCAGGGCTGGAACAATACTTTGGCGACCTGTCACACTTCTATGGGAGGGGGCTCCAAGCCTTTCCCTGGGAGGTAGGTGGGGCTGCAGTTAGGACTGGGAGCACAGGAGCTCTGTGGGACTTGTCTCTGGGGCAGTGGGTGTGGGTACCCTCTACTCCATCCCTTGGGATGCTGAGAAGCTGGGAGAGCACCTCTGTGGTACAGGAGGGAACTGGAAAGGCTGGGAGCTGTGTGTGACTTCAGATGGGAGGGTTTGGGGCTCCCCATCCCTGCCTGGCATGCTGGTGGTGGAGAGGGAGGCTGCAGCAGCGGGGAGGAGGATGCATCCTGCTTTCCTCTCCTTGTGTCCTCTCTGCAGCCCTATCCGAATCAGGCTGGGCTACCATGTTCCTATGCCCCTGGCCCCTGGGATGCCTACGGTGATGCTCTGTGGGAGCACGAGCGCTGGAGAGCCAGAGGAAGAAGGCATCCGGTAAGAGATCGGGGTGAGCAGCTGTGCAGTGTGGAGTGGGCAGAGCTGTTGGGGTTCTCCTCCAAATTTGGGTTGGCCAAAGGGTGGGAAGAGGAGAGCTGGGGAGAGCTCAGGAGGCAGGGGAACCCAGAGCAAATCCAGCATCCCCATGAAAGCCTGCAGGATGCATGGCTGCTCCGAATGAGCTGTTGTCACTTGTGGTGATTTGCTTTGTCAGACTGATCCCTGGCAGCCCAGGCCTTTCCCTGGCCCTGCTGACTTACACCAGCATGATGAGAATGGGAGATGGGCCGCCCAGAACTATGGTGTGCTGCCACCTCCCTGGAACCACAGAGAGGACCAGCAAAGCCATGAGGTAATGCTTGTCAGGGACTTGGACTCAGTGAGGAGAGGTGGGCTGGGGAGGTATAGGCAGAGAGCAAAAGGGGGCATGGGTGCTTTAGTGGCCTGTGATGAGGATGGCAAACAGTGCTGTTTCCCTGAGCTGTGCTGGCAGCAATGACAGTGCTCCTCTGCCCTCATGCCAGCTGCTGTGTCTCCTTACTTGCTCACGATGTAAATCACTGCTACTCTCCCCAGAACCTTCGTGGCCCTGTCTCGAGATCGAGACGCTGCCGCTTCCTTCGCCCCATCAAGAGAGAGCCAACAGACCGCAGCCGTTCTCCATCTCCCAGGCGCTCCCAAGGTTGGTGCTGCTGCAGTGCTGGCTGCCAGCAGCTGCCCAGGACCCCTCTGTGGTGTGTGCAGCCAGCAGCTCTGCATGGGGAGGGTGGGCATTTGGGGTATTAAGTGCTGCTGTGTTTCCGCAGGGTACCGTGCATCTTCCAGGCCCTCTCGGTCCTGCTCCCCATTGAGCCAGCCAGGGCTCAGAGAGTACCTTGATGCTCCCCTGTCACCTACGGCCAGCAAGAGCAACATGCAAAGCAAGGAGCAGGTGGATGAGGTAGGTTTTCCCCTGGTGCACAGTGGTGACTCAAATGTCATGGCCACCTGGATCTCCTGGTGCTGCTATGCCCTTGACCAGAAGGATTTCCTGCAGGACCTGCTGGTGGGAAGCAGCCAGGCACTGGAACTGGCCAGGCATGCAGAGAAGAGCCCAGAGAAGAGCCCAGCCACTGACCTCCAGGCAGCGGAGGAGCAGCCAGCAGCAGGATCACAGCAGGTATGTGTGCACACCTCTTTCGCAAGTGCATACTGAGATACTTTCACTCCAGGAGCTGCCCAGCTCAAGGGATCCCTTTGAGCTGAGTTAACACCTCGCTTCTCTTTACCTCTTCACCTCAGTATCTCCTGGACAGAATTGGAAGCAGGATGCTTTCCTGACTCTTTTGAGCTGCAAAGCCCTGTTTCCTTTGGGTTTTAGCACTCTGTCTGTCCTGTCTCGCAGCACTTTTCTCTGGGACAGATGACTATCCCTGCCTCACACTATTGCGTGCCTGCAGGTTGAGCCAGATTGTGGACAGGAAGCTGCAGACATCCAGCAGCCCTTTGTTTGGGATTTTGAGCCAATCTCATCAGCAGAGATAAGCTTCGCTGAGAGTGAGGAAAGTTTGGAGATGGTATGTGCTCATGTATCTATCTCCTCTTTCTGCCTACATGTCGTGCCATGAGGGGGGTGGGGTTTTGCAGTCCCTTCCATGAACCTCACTTTTCCATTTGCTCGGGGTATATCAAAGTGCCTGTCTGTGGACTCTGAAATGTAACTGTGGTGCTTTACACAGATAAATCTGGGCAGCCAAAGTGAGGATGGTGCAAGTGCTGAGTCGTATCCCTACAGTCCATTATCTCTGGAGCCCTCTGAGACTCTTAATGCTGACCTGATGATTTTGGAGGTACGTGCTGGGCTCTGCCTGCCCTCCCAGGGTTGGTGGCATCTGCCACATGTTGCTGGTGAAGCCAGTGCAGCAGCTGCCTGAGATGGGGTGGCTTTTAGCCTGTGGCTGCACTACTCTGCGTGGTTTCCTCCTGGGACAGAGTGCTTGAGGATCCCCTTCCTTTCCTGAAGGCAGAAGCATTAGCTTGCAATGTTGGCTCCTGCTGCTCTCACACAGCTTCTGCCTTCATCCCCTGGTTGCTTTCCCACTGCTTCTCTGTGGCCTTCACCAATCTGAAAACTCACAGATCCCACTGGAAGCTACTGTGGAGCCCAGCACGCAGCACAGCAAGGCCAGCTCCAACGTCTGCACTGAGGCAGCAGCATCACCCTGGAGTGTGTGCCCTACCAGGGATGAGACAGAGCTGGTATGTGCACAGCCCTGCCCTCTCCTGAGCACTGTGCAGGAATGGTGCCCTTGTGTCTCTGGGAAGTACCTGCAGGGAGGCTGAGGAACACTGGGGGAGGAGGAGCCTGGGGGGAGTTTCTCTCTGGCATTCCCAGTCACAGGATTATGTCCTGGGGTTAAAACCTTGCTTTGTTTGGGTGCGGAGCCCACATCAGCCCTGGTGCTGGATGTTCAGGAGAGGCTGGTATATTGGAGACAGTTTAGAGAAAGGCCAAAAAAATGACCTGGGGACTGAGAGCGTGCCAGAGCGTGAGCAAGTCCAGGAGTTGAGCTTTAATGAAGCAAACATTTAATTCATGCCTGGTGGGGAAAAGAAATCAGCCAGTGAGACCCTCAGGCCTTGAAGGCAAGGCTGCTGGGGCTGCAGTGGAAGAGGGAAGCAAGGGGCAGCAGCCAGCATGTGAGGGGAGGTTGGTGAGGTCCCAGCAGGTTCCCCCACAGGGTGACTGGTCCCCAGCTGGCAGCTCCGATGTACTGCCAGCTCCACACCTGTTCCCTTGCCCAGACCTTCTCCCCTTCAAAGCATCCAGCTTTACCTCGCTTCTTCCACTGCCCAGGCTGCAGGCTGCCAGGACTTACCCCGCTTCTTTTGCTCCACACCTCCCTGCACCACTGCAGACCCACGCTCTGCCACCATCTTCACCAAGGAGAACATCGAGCAGGTGAGTCCCAGCAGAGAAGGGGGCATTTGGGACTGCTCATGGAGAGGAGAACTCTCAGGAGGTGGAAACCTAACATGGGCAAAAAGCAGTGCTGGGTGATGGGCGGTTCAGTGTAGGTGCTGCGGGAAGAGGCTGCCACCTATGGGACACCCTAAAGGAAAAAGAAAATTCCCAGGCAGGGGGTTTCATGCTGCTGGTGGGGATGATTTGGGGTGCCCCGTGCTGACCCCATTCTGCTCCCTGAAGCAGTTCCAGCTCTTCTCCCTGAATGTTGCCACGGTGACCGCGATGCTGATAAAGAAGGATCCCCCCTTGGAGGTGGCACTGACACAGGCGCTGAGAGCCAGTCAGCAGCAGTTCAGCAACCAGCTGGTCAAGGAGCTGGAAGACTTCATCCAGAAGTATGATGCAGCGCACCTCAGGCACTGAGCAGGAGCAGAGGGGCTGCACTGGCAGAGCCTGGGGCTGTAGGGATGTGGCCTCTCTTGGAGATGGGGGAGGGTGGGGGAAGGGGATCTTAGTTGGGATCTGCTGTGTGCAGGCAGGTAGCTGGGGACTGTGGGCAGGGGACAAGCCGTATGTAAGCCTGTATTTCCAGAGGCATAGGTGGTTTAATTGGAGGGTGAAGGGAGAGCACAGCAGCTGATGGAGAGGGGCCATTCTATCTCCTTATTCTATTCCTGATTTTCTTAAACATTGTTCTAAAACTTTGGGTTTGTTCTTGTTTGCAAAAATAAACGAGTTAGTTATTGCAGCCCTGGTATAGCCTTTGCGCTGCTGTTGCTCTGTTCCTGGCCTCCTGAGGCCAGTGTGCACAGGGAGAGGTCTCACAGTCACACCCCTGCCCAGTCCTTTCCTGGGGCCCCTCAGCTCCCATCCAGCACACTTCTCCAGCAGCACGGTTAACACTGCTGCAAACCCAGACAGGAGAGAAACAGGCCAGGCACGGTCAGCTCTCCTGTATTCAGGTTTCAGCAGAGCTTTATTGGTGGAGCACTGTCTATCATGGCAGCAGAGCTGCCCTGCTGGTCACCCCCCTGCAGTGACGGGGCACGGACACACATGGGGCAGCATCAGCACTTGTCCTTCAAGATGTCCCTGCAGGTGAGAGATTCTCACCTGGCATCTGGATATGACCCTGGTGGCCAGATCACTCCTGTCCAATCTGGGCAGGAGTCCCTGCAGAAGGGGCCAGAGCAGTGCCTGCCCTTGTCCTAAGTCCTCGGCTGCTCTCCTCAGCACAGAGCTGCTCGCTGAGGCTTTGGGCTTGTCTGAGACAGCAGTCAGAGGCTCCGTGTCGTAGTGTCCCCGTCGCCTCTTTCCGTCCATCGGAGCGTCTCGATAGCCGCTTGCCACGCAGCTTTATCCTCGCTGCCTGCCCTCACCGGGGCGTCGGAGCTCTCCGTTCGCAGCCCGGCTTGCCGAGCTCCAGGGGCGGCCCCACCTCGGGGACAGCTCCGCATCAACCGGTGCGAATCCCACCCCAGTCCTTCTGCGCACTCGGCGTTCTTGCTCGCAGCCCGCTCATCCCGGCCCCTGCCCCGGTCCCGGCCCCGGCCCTCTGCCCCCGATGGATGACCGACGCCGTTCCCAGGCGCGCAACTGGCCCTGCAGGCACAGGCTGAGCTGCGCAGGGAGTCTGGGGAGCGCTGCGTGCTGTGAGGGACAGCGTCTGCACCGCCTTCCTTCGCTGTTGGTGGTGCTGCACTGTGCTTCAGGGGGCCCAAGTGCTCAGGGATCAGCTGAGCAGGGACAGCTGCTGATAACCCACACCTCTTTCTTTGCAGCTGAGTGCTCCAAAAGAGCTAAGGAGCTCTTCCCTGTAGAGACCAAGGCTAGAACAGCTCCTTGGCAAGATGTACTCACAGTTATGCAGGAGTGAGCCCCAAACCTTTCCCTGGGAGGTAGGTGGGGCTGCAGTTGGGGCTGGGAGTGTGCATGGATACCCATTGCTCCATCACTGGATGGATCAAGTTGTCACTTGTGGTGATTTGCTTTGTCAGACTGATCCCTGGCAGCCCAGGCCTTTCCCTGGCCCTGCTGACTTTCACCAGCATGATGAGAATGGGAGATGGGCCGCCCAGAACTATGGTGTGCTGCCACCTCCCTGGAACCACAGAGAGGACCAGCAAAGCCATGAGGTAATGCTTGTCAGGGACTTGGACTCAGTGAGGAGAGGTGGGCTGGGGAGGTATAGGCAGAGAGCAAAAGGGGGCATGGGTGCTTTAGTGGCCTGTGATGAGGATGGCAAACAGTGCTGTTTCCCTGAGCTGTGCTGGCAGCAATGGCAGTGCTCCTCTGCCCTCATGCCAGCTGCTGTGTCTCCTTACTTGCTCACGATGTAAATCACTGCTACTCTCCCCAGAACCTTCGTGGCCCTGTCTCGAGATCGAGACGCTGCCGCTTCCTTCGCCCCATCAAGAGAGAGCCAACAGACCGCAGCCGTTCTCCATCTCCCAGGCGCTCCCAAGGTTGGTGCTGCTGCAGTGCTGGCTGCCAGCAGCTGCCCAGGACCCCTCTGTGGTGTGTGCAGCCAGCAGCTCTGCATGGGGAGGGTGGGCATTTGGGGTATTAAGTGCTGCTGTGTTTCCGCAGGGTACCGTGCATCTTCCAGGCCCTCTCGGTCCTGCTCCCCATTGAGCCAGCCAGGGCTCAGAGAGTACCTTGATGCTCCCCTGTCACCTACGGCCAGCAAGAGCAACATGCAAAGCAAGGAGCAGGTGGATGAGGTAGGTTTTCCCCTGGTGCACAGTGGTGACTCAAATGTCATGGCCACCTGGATCTCCTGGTGCTGCTATGCCCTTGACCAGAAGGATTTCCTGCAGGACCTGCTGGTGGGAAGCAGCCAGGCACTGGAACTGGCCAGGCATGCAGAGAAGAGCCCAGAGAAGAGCCCAGCCACTGACCTCCAGGCAGCGGAGGAGCAGCCAGCAGCAGGATCACAGCAGGTATGTGTGCACACCTCTTTCGCAAGTGCATACTGAGATACTTTCACTCCAGGAGCTGCCCAGCTCAAGGGATCCCTTTGAGCTGAGTTAACACCTCGCTTCTCTTTACCTCTTCACCTCAGTATCTCCTGGACAGAATTGGAAGCAGGATGCTTTCCTGACTCTTTTGAGCTGCAAAGCCCTGTTTCCTTTGGGTTTTAGCACTCTGTCTGTCCTGTCTCGCAGCACTTTTCTCTGGGACAGATGACTATCCCTGCCTCACACTATTGCGTGCCTGCAGGTTGAGCCAGATTGTGGACAGGAAGCTGCAGACATCCAGCAGCCCTTTGTTTGGGATTTTGAGCCAATCTCATCAGCAGAGATAAGCTTCGCTGAGAGTGAGGAAAGTTTGGAGATGGTATGTGCTCATGTATCTATCTCCTCTTTCTGCCTACATGTCGTGCCATGAGGGGGGTGGGGTTTTGCAGTCCCTTCCATGAACCTCACTTTTCCATTTGCTCGGGGTATATCAAAGTGCCTGTCTGTGGACTCTGAAATGTAACTGTGGTGCTTTACACAGATAAATCTGGGCAGCCAAAGTGAGGATGGTGCAAGTGCTGAGTCGTATCCCTACAGTCCATTATCTCTGGAGCCCTCTGAGACTCTTAATGCTGACCTGATGATTTTGGAGGTACGTGCTGGGCTCTGCCTGCCCTCCCAGGGTTGGTGGCATCTGCCACATGTTGCTGGTGAAGCCAGTGCAGCAGCTGCCTGAGATGGGGTGGCTTTTAGCCTGTGGCTGCACTACGCTGCGTGGTTTCCTCCTGGGACAGAGTGCTTGAGGATCCCCTTCCTTTCCTGAAGGCAGAAGCATTAGCTTGCAATGTTGGCTCCTGCTGCTCTCACACAGCTTCTGCCTTCATCCCCTGGTTGCTTTCCCACTGCTTCTCTGTGGCCTTCACCAATCTGAAAACTCACAGATCCCACTGGAAGCTACTGTGGAGCCCAGCACGCAGCACAGCAAGGCCAGCTCCAACGTCTGCACTGAGGCAGCAGCATCACCCTGGAGTGTGTGCCCTACCAGGGATGAGACAGAGCTGGTATGTGCACAGCCCTGCCCTCTCCTGAGCACTGTGCAGGAATGGTGCCCTTGTGTCTCTGGGAAGTACCTGCAGGGAGGCTGAGGAACACTGGGGGAGGAGGAGCCTGGGGGGAGTTTCTCTCTGGCATTCCCAGTCACAGGATTATGTCCTGGGGTTAAAACCTTGCTTTGTTTGGGTGCGGAGCCCACATCAGCCCTGGTGCTGGATGTTCAGGAGAGGCTGGTATATTGGAGACAGTTTAGAGAAAGGCCAAAAAAATGACCTGGGGACTGAGAGCGTGCCAGAGCGTGAGCAAGTCCAGGAGTTGAGCTTTAATGAAGCAAACATTTAATTCATGCCTGGTGGGGAAAAGAAATCAGCCAGTGAGACCCTCAGGCCTTGAAGGCAAGGCTGCTGGGGCTGCAGTGGAAGAGGGAAGCAAGGGGCAGCAGCCAGCATGTGAGGGGAGGTTGGTGAGGTCCCAGCAGGTTCCCCCACAGGGTGACTGGTCCCCAGCTGGCAGCTCCGGTGTACTGCCAGCTCCACACCTGTTCCCTTGCCCAGACCTTCTCCCCTTCAAAGCATCCAGCTTTACCTCGCTTCTTCCACTGCCCAGGCTGCAGGCTGCCAGGACTTACCCCGCTTCTTTTGCTCCACACCTCCCTGCACCACTGCAGACCCACGCTCTGCCACCATCTTCACCAAGGAGAACATCGAGCAGGTGAGTCCCAGCAGAGAAGGGGGCATTTGGGACTGCTCATGGAGAGGAGAACTCTCAGGAGGTGGAAACCTAACATGGGCAAAAAGCAGTGCTGGGTGATGGGTGGTTCAGCGTAGGTGCTGCGGGAAGAGGCTGCCACCTATGGGACACCCTAAAGGAAAAAGAAAATTCCCAGGCAGGGGGTTTCATGCTGCTGGTGGGGATGATTTGGGGTGCCCCGTGCTGACCCCATTCTGCTCCCTGAAGCAGTTCCAGCTCTTCTCCCTGAATGTTGCCACGGTGACCGCGATGCTGATAAAGAAGGATCCCCCCTTGGAGGTGGCACTGACACAGGCGCTGAGAGCCAGTCAGCAGCAGTTCAGCAACCAGCTGGTCAAGGAGCTGGAAGACTTCATCCAGAAGTATGATGCAGCGCACCTCAGGCACTGAGCAGGAGCAGAGGGGCTGCACTGGCAGAGCCTGGGGTGTAGGGATGTGGCCTCTCTTGGAGATGGGGGAGGGTGGGGGAAGGGGATCTTAGTTGGGATCTGCTGTGTGCAGGCAGGTAGCTGGGGACTGTGGGCAGGGGACAAGCCGTATGTAAGCCTGTATTTCCAGAGGCATAGGTGGTTTAATTGGAGGGTGAAGGGAGAGCACAGCAGCTGATGGAGAGGGGCCATTCTATCTCCTTATTCTATTCCTGATTTTCTTAAACATTGTTCTAAAACTTTGGGTTTGTTCTTGTTTGCAAAAATAAACGAGTTAGTTATTGCAGCCCTGGTATAGCCTTTGCGCTGCTGTTGCTCTGTTCCTGGCCTCCTGAGGCCAGTGTGCACAGGGAGAGGTCTCACAGTCACACCCCTGCCCAGTCCTTCCCTGGGGCCCCTCAGCTCCCATCCAGCACACTTCTCCAGCAGCACGGTTAACACTGCTGCAAACCCAGACAGGAGAGAAACAGGCCAGGCACGGTCAGCTCTCCTGTATTCAGGTTTCAGCAGAGCTTTATTGGTGGAGCACTGTCTATCATGGCAGCAGAGCTGCCCTGCTGGTCACCCCCCTGCAGTGACGGGGCACGGACACACATGGGGCAGCATCAGCACTTGTCCTTCAAGATGTCCCTGCAGGTGAGAGATTCTCACCTGGCATCTGGATATGACCCTGGTGGCCAGATCACTCCTGTCCAATCTGGGCAGGAGTCCCTGCAGAAGGGGCCAGAGCAGTGCCTGCCCTTGTCCTAAGTCCTCGGCTGCTCTCCTCAGCACAGAGCTGCTCGCTGAGGCTTTGGGCTTGTCTGAGACAGCAGTCAGAGGCTCCGTGTCGTAGTGTCCCCGTCGCCTCTTTCCGTCCATCGGAGCGTCTCGATAGCCGCTTGCCACGCAGCTTTATCCTCGCTGCCTGCCCTCACCGGGGCGTCGGAGCTCTCCGTTCGCAGCCCGGCTTGCCGAGCTCCAGGGGCGGCCCCACCTCGGGGACAGCTCCGCATCAACCGGTGCGAATCCCACCCCAGTCCTTCTGCGCACTCGGCGTTCTTGCTCGCAGCCCGCTCATCCCGGCCCCTGCCCCGGTCCCGGCCCCGGCCCTCTGCCCCCGATGGATGACCGACGCCGTTCCCAGGCGCGCAACTGGCCCTGCAGGCACAGGCTGAGCTGCGCAGGGAGTCTGGGGAGCGCTGCGTGCTGTGAGGGACAGCGTCTGCACCGCCTTCCTTCGCTGTTGGTGGTGCTGCACTGTGCTTCAGGGGGCCCAAGTGCTCAGGGATCAGCTGAGCAGGGACAGCTGCTGATAACCCACACCTCTTTCTTTGCAGCTGAGTGCTCCAAAAGAGCTAAGGAGCTCTTCCCTGTAGAGACCAAGGCTAGAACAGCTCCTTGGCAAGATGTACTCACAGTTATGCAGGAGTGAGCCCCAAACCTTTCCCTGGGAGGTAGGTGGGGCTGCAGTTGGGGCTGGGAGTGTGCATGGATACCCATTGCTCCATCACTGGATGGATCAAGTTGTCACTTGTGGTGATTTGCTTTGTCAGACTGATCCCTGGCAGCCCAGGCCTTTCCCTGGCCCTGCTGACTTTCACCAGCATGATGAGAATGGGAGATGGGCCGCCCAGAACTATGGTGTGCTGCCACCTCCCTGGAACCACAGAGAGGACCAGCAAAGCCATGAGGTAATGCTTGTCAGGGACTTGGACTCAGTGAGGAGAGGTGGGCTGGGGAGGTATAGGCAGAGAGCAAAAGGGGGCATGGGTGCTTTAGTGGCCTGTGATGAGGATGGCAAACAGTGCTGTTTCCCTGAGCTGTGCTGGCAGCAATGGCAGTGCTCCTCTGCCCTCATGCCAGCTGCTGTGTCTCCTTACTTGCTCACGATGTAAATCACTGCTACTCTCCCCAGAACCTTCGTGGCCCTGTCTCGAGATCGAGACGCTGCCGCTTCCTTCGCCCCATCAAGAGAGAGCCAACAGACCGCAGCCGTTCTCCATCTCCCAGGCGCTCCCAAGGTTGGTGCTGCTGCAGTGCTGGCTGCCAGCAGCTGCCCAGGACCCCTCTGTGGTGTGTGCAGCCAGCAGCTCTGCATGGGGAGGGTGGGCATTTGGGGTATTAAGTGCTGCTGTGTTTCCGCAGGGTACCGTGCATCTTCCAGGCCCTCTCGGTCCTGCTCCCCATTGAGCCAGCCAGGGCTCAGAGAGTACCTTGATGCTCCCCTGTCACCTACGGCCAGCAAGAGCAACATGCAAAGCAAGGAGCAGGTGGATGAGGTAGGTTTTCCCCTGGTGCACAGTGGTGACTCAAATGTCATGGCCACCTGGATCTCCTGGTGCTGCTATGCCCTTGACCAGAAGGATTTCCTGCAGGACCTGCTGGTGGGAAGCAGCCAGGCACTGGAACTGGCCAGGCATGCAGAGAAGAGCCCAGAGAAGAGCCCAGCCACTGACCTCCAGGCAGCGGAGGAGCAGCCAGCAGCAGGATCACAGCAGGTATGTGTGCACACCTCTTTCGCAAGTGCATACTGAGATACTTTCACTCCAGGAGCTGCCCAGCTCAAGGGATCCCTTTGAGCTGAGTTAACACCTCGCTTCTCTTTACCTCTTCACCTCAGTATCTCCTGGACAGAATTGGAAGCAGGATGCTTTCCTGACTCTTTTGAGCTGCAAAGCCCTGTTTCCTTTGGGTTTTAGCACTCTGTCTGTCCTGTCTCGCAGCACTTTTCTCTGGGACAGATGACTATCCCTGCCTCACACTATTGCGTGCCTGCAGGTTGAGCCAGATTGTGGACAGGAAGCTGCAGACATCCAGCAGCCCTTTGTTTGGGATTTTGAGCCAATCTCATCAGCAGAGATAAGCTTCGCTGAGAGTGAGGAAAGTTTGGAGATGGTATGTGCTCATGTATCTATCTCCTCTTTCTGCCTACATGTCGTGCCATGAGGGGGGTGGGGTTTTGCAGTCCCTTCCATGAACCTCACTTTTCCATTTGCTCGGGGTATATCAAAGTGCCTGTCTGTGGACTCTGAAATGTAACTGTGGTGCTTTACACAGATAAATCTGGGCAGCCAAAGTGAGGATGGTGCAAGTGCTGAGTCGTATCCCTACAGTCCATTATCTCTGGAGCCCTCTGAGACTCTTAATGCTGACCTGATGATTTTGGAGGTACGTGCTGGGCTCTGCCTGCCCTCCCAGGGTTGGTGGCATCTGCCACATGTTGCTGGTGAAGCCAGTGCAGCAGCTGCCTGAGATGGGGTGGCTTTTAGCCTGTGGCTGCACTACTCTGCGTGGTTTCCTCCTGGGACAGAGTGCTTGAGGATCCCCTTCCTTTCCTGAAGGCAGAAGCATTAGCTTGCAATGTTGGCTCCTGCTGCTCTCACACAGCTTCTGCCTTCATCCCCTGGTTGCTTTCCCACTGCTTCTCTGTGGCCTTCACCAATCTGAAAACTCACAGATCCCACTGGAAGCTACTGTGGAGCCCAGCACGCAGCACAGCAAGGCCAGCTCCAACGTCTGCACTGAGGCAGCAGCATCACCCTGGAGTGTGTGCCCTACCAGGGATGAGACAGAGCTGGTATGTGCACAGCCCTGCCCTCTCCTGAGCACTGTGCAGGAATGGTGCCCTTGTGTCTCTGGGAAGTACCTGCAGGGAGGCTGAGGAACACTGGGGGAGGAGGAGCCTGGGGGGAGTTTCTCTCTGGCATTCCCAGTCACAGGATTATGTCCTGGGGTTAAAACCTTGCTTTGTTTGGGTGCGGAGCCCACATCAGCCCTGGTGCTGGATGTTCAGGAGAGGCTGGTATATTGGAGACAGTTTAGAGAAAGGCCAAAAAAATGACCTGGGGACTGAGAGCGTGCCAGAGCGTGAGCAAGTCCAGGAGTTGAGCTTTAATGAAGCAAACATTTAATTCATGCCTGGTGGGGAAAAGAAATCAGCCAGTGAGACCCTCAGGCCTTGAAGGCAAGGCTGCTGGGGCTGCAGTGGAAGAGGGAAGCAAGGGGCAGCAGCCAGCATGTGAGGGGAGGTTGGTGAGGTCCCAGCAGGTTCCCCCACAGGGTGACTGGTCCCCAGCTGGCAGCTCCGGTGTACTGCCAGCTCCACACCTGTTCCCTTGCCCAGACCTTCTCCCCTTCAAAGCATCCAGCTTTACCTCGCTTCTTCCACTGCCCAGGCTGCAGGCTGCCAGGACTTACCCCGCTTCTTTTGCTCCACACCTCCCTGCACCACTGCAGACCCACGCTCTGCCACCATCTTCACCAAGGAGAACATCGAGCAGGTGAGTCCCAGCAGAGAAGGGGGCATTTGGGACTGCTCATGGAGAGGAGAACTCTCAGGAGGTGGAAACCTAACATGGGCAAAAAGCAGTGCTGGGTGATGGGTGGTTCAGTGTAGGTGCTGCGGGAAGAGGCTGCCACCTATGGGACACCCTAAAGGAAAAAGAAAATTCCCAGGCAGGGGGTTTCATGCTGCTGGTGGGGATGATTTGGGGTGCCCCGTGCTGACCCCATTCTGCTCCCTGAAGCAGTTCCAGCTCTTCTCCCTGAATGTTGCCACGGTGACCGCGATGCTGATAAAGAAGGATCCCCCCTTGGAGGTGGCACTGACACAGGCGCTGAGAGCCAGTCAGCAGCAGTTCAGCAACCAGCTGGTCAAGGAGCTGGAAGACTTCATCCAGAAGTATGATGCAGCGCACCTCAGGCACTGAGCAGGAGCAGAGGGGCTGCACTGGCAGAGCCTGGGGCTGTAGGGATGTGGCCTCTCTTGGAGATGGGGGAGGGTGGGGGAAGGGGATCTTAGTTGGGATCTGCTGTGTGCAGGCAGGTAGCTGGGGACTGTGGGCAGGGGACAAGCCGTATGTAAGCCTGTATTTCCAGAGGCATAGGTGGTTTAATTGGAGGGTGAAGGGAGAGCACAGCAGCTGATGGAGAGGGGCCATTCTATCTCCTTATTCTATTCCTGATTTTCTTAAACATTGTTCTAAAACTTTGGGTTTGTTCTTGTTTACAAAAATAAACGAGTTAGTTATTGCAGCCCTGGTATAGCCTTTGCGCTGCTGTTGCTCTGTTCCTGGCCTGCTGAGGCCAGTGTGCACAGGGAGAGGTCTCACAGTCACACCCCTGCCCAGTCCTTCCCTGGGGCCCCTCAGCTCCCAACCAGCACACTTCTCCAGCAGCACGGTTAACACTGCTGCAAACCCAGACAGGAGAGAAACAGGCCAGGCACGGTCAGCTCTCCTGTATTCAGGTTTCAGCAGAGCTTTATTGGTGGAGCACTGTCTATCATGGCAGCAGAGCTGCCCTGCTGGTCACCCCCCTGCAGTGACGAGGCACGGACACACATGGGGCAGCATCAGCACTTGTCCTTCAAGATGTCCCTGCAGGTGAGAGATTCTCACCTGGCATCTGGATATGACCCTGGTGGCCAGATCACTCCTGTCCAATCTGGGCAGGAGTCCCTGCAGAAGGGGCCAGAGCAGTGCCTGCCCTTGTCCTAAGTCCTCGGCTGCTCTCCTCAGCACAGAGCTGCTCGCTGAGGCTTTGGGCTTGTCTGAGACAGCAGTCAGAGGCCACGCTCCAGTGCAGGCTGCCGCCATGCCGCCCGCGTCGCGGAATACTGACTTCTCCTCAGGATCGCAGCGTGGGGGCGAGGCAATTTCTGGAAACGTCTCGTCCTCTGCGCATGCGCAGTAACGGCCAACGACGTGCGGCCGCCTCGCGCGCGTCATTGCTGCGGTTACGGCAGCTGCGCTCCGCTCCTCGTAGTGCAAGCAGCTGCTTGCACGGCGCACCGAGCTCCGTGTCGTAGTGTCCCCGTCGCCTCTTTCCGTCCATCGGAGCGTCTCGATAGCCGCTTGCCACGCAGCTTTATCCTCGCTGCCTGCCCTCACCGGGGCGTCGGAGCTCTCCGTTCGCAGCCCGGCTTGCCGAGCTCCAGGGGCGGCCCCACCTCGGGGACAGCTCCGCATCAACCGGTGCGAATCCCACCCCAGTCCTTCTGCGCACTCGGCGTTCTTGCTCGCAGCCCGCTCATCCCGGCCCCGGCCCCGGCCCCGGCCCCGGCCCTCTGCCCCCGATGGATGACCGACGCCGTTCCCAGGCGCGCAACTGGCCCTGCAGGCACAGGCTGAGCTGCGCAGGGAGTCTGGGGAGCGCTGCGTGCTGTGAGGGACAGGGTCTGCACCGCCTTCCTTCGCTGTTGGTGGTGCTGCACTGTGCTTCAGGGGGCCCAAGTGCTCAGGGATCAGCTGAGCAGGGACAGCTGCTGATAACCCACACCTCTTTCTTTGCAGCTGAGTGCTCCAAAAGAGCTAAGGAGCTCTTCCCTGTAGAGACCAAGGCTAGAACAGCTCCTTGGCAAGATGTACTCGCAGTTATGCAGGAGTGAGCCCCAAACCTTTCCCAGGGAGGTAGGTGGGGCTGCAGTTGGGGCTGGGAGTGTGCATGGACACCCATTGCTCCCTCACTGGATGGATCAAGTTGTCACTTGTGGTGATTTGCTTTGTCAGACTGATCCCTGGCAGCCCAGGCCTTTCCCTGGCCCTGCTGACTTTCACCAGCATGATGAGAATGGGAGATGGGCCGCCCAGAACTATGGTGTGCTGCCACCTCCCTGGAACCACAGAGAGGACCAGCAAAGCCATGAGGTAATGCTTGTCAGGGACTCGTGAGGAGAGGTGGGCTGGGGAGGAACAGTGGTGTGATGAGGGTGGCTGACAGGGTCCTGTTTCTCTGACCTGTGCTGCTAGTGGAGGCAGATGAGGAAGGCTGCTGTTATGGATGCTCCGGATCACTGAGTGCCGAGCCTGCCTTGTATCCATGCACACACTGTGGCACATAGAGAAGGTCTCAGTGGGAAGAAAGAGCGCTTTCTCGCTCGCTTCTGGGTACATGCTGTGTTGCCTTTCTGTCTTTTGAGACAATAAGGGCTGGAGAGCACTGCCACCTGGAGCAGCCAATGTTTTTTGCACCCCAACTGTAGCAGTTCTTGCTTCTGCCTTATCCCCCTGCCCTTCTTTCCTCAGCCACTGGGGTTTGTCCTTTTAGAATCCTGTTCCACTGCTCCAAGAGCTGCAGTTTCAGTCTTTGCTGCTTGTTTTTTCTCATTTGCTTTTTTTTTTCTTTTTTGAGAGCAGCTCCTGGCAGGATGCTCAGGGTGCTTGCCTGCCCTGGCTGCCCCGGCAGCCTGCTTGTCCCCAGGTTGGTGGTGTCGGGTCAGAGCCAGCCCTGCTTGCCTTGGTGGTATCCTGTGCAATGAGCACTGAACCCACTGTGGGGAGAGGTCACCAGTGCATTCCCAGTCCTGGTATCTCTACAGAGTTCAGCCCCTGCAGAGAGCTGGGACTGTGTCTGACTCTGGGGCAGCGTGAGCAGCTTGTCTGTGAGCCGACACAATAGGAACAATAGTGGGGTGCTGCTGCCAGGCACTGTGACCTGTGCAGTGTGCCCCGGGCATTGGAAGCATCGCAGTGAGCAGGTGCAGATCTGGGATGGGTGGGGAGACACAGGAGCAGACGTGTGCAGTGTGAGGGAACAGCAGCAGCACTGCGGGGGACCTTGTCCCCTCCAGGGATGGGGAGAGGGTCTGCACCGCCTTTGCTGAGTGCTGCAGCACGCAGTGTGCTTCAGGGGGCCCAAGTGCTCGGGGCTCAGCAGAGCAAGGACAGCTGTGGGTGGCACCCCTGGGAAACTGAACCCAAAGAGATGGTAATGCCCGTCCTGCAGGATGTGCTCACCCATACCTCTTTCTTTGCAGCTGAATGAATACTCACTGAGGACCTCCTTCGTGCAGGGATCAGGGCTGGAACAATACTTTGGCGACCTGTCACACTTCTATGGGAGGGGGCTCCAAGCCTTTCCCTGGGAGGTAGGTGGGGCTGCAGTTAGGACTGGGAGCACAGGAGCTCTGTGGGACTTGTCTCTGGGGCAGTGGGTGTGGGTACCCTCTACTCCATCCCTTGGGATGCTGAGAAGCTGGGAGAGCACCTCTGTGGTACAGGAGGGAACTGGAAAGGCTGGGAGCTGTGTGTGACTTCAGATGGGAGGGTTTGGGGCTCCCCATCCCTGCCTGGCATGCTGGTGGTGGAGAGGGAGGCTGCAGCAGCGGGGAGGAGGATGCATCCTGCTTTCCTCTCCTTGTGTCCTCTCTGCAGCCCTATCCGAATCAGGCTGGGCTACCATGTTCCTATGCCCCTGGCCCCTGGGATGCCTACGGTGATGCTCTGTGGGAGCACGAGCGCTGGAGAGCCAGAGGAAGAAGGCATCCGGTAAGAGATCGGGGTGAGCAGCTGTGCAGTGTGGAGTGGGCAGAGCTGTTGGGGTTCTCCTCCAAATTTGGGTTGGCCAAAGGGTGGGAAGAGGAGAGCTGGGGAGAGCTCAGGAGGCAGGGGAACCCAGAGCAAATCCAGCATCCCCATGAAAGCCTGCAGGATGCATGGCTGCTCCGAATGAGCTGTTGTCACTTGTGGCGATTTGCTTTGTCAGACTGATCCCTGGCAGCCCAGGCCTTTCCCTGGCCCTGCTGACTTACACCAGCATGATGAGAATGGGAGATGGGCCGCCCAGAACTATGGTGTGCTGCCACCTCCCTGGAACCACAGAGAGGACCAGCAAAGCCATGAGGTAATGCTTGTCAGGGACTTGGACTCAGTGAGGAGAGGTGGGCTGGGGAGGTATAGGCAGAGAGCAAAAGGGGGCATGGGTGCTTTAGTGGCCTGTGATGAGGATGGCAAACAGTGCTGTTTCCCTGAGCTGTGTTGGCAGCAATGGCAGTGCTCCTCTGCCCTCATGCCAGCTGCTGTGTCTCCTTACTTGCTCACGATGTAAATCACTGCTACTCTCCCCAGAACCTTCGTGGCCCTGTCTCGAGATCGAGACGCTGCCGCTTCCTTCGCCCCATCAAGAGAGAGCCAACAGACCGCAGCCGTTCTCCATCTCCCAGGCGCTCCCAAGGTTGGTGCTGCTGCAGTGCTGGCTGCCAGCAGCTGCCCAGGACCCCTCTGTGGTGTGTGCAGCCAGCAGCTCTGCATGGGGAGGGTGGGCATTTGGGGTATTAAGTGCTGCTGTGTTTCCGCGTGGGGCAGCATCAGCACTTGTCCTTCAAGATGTCCCTGCAGGTGAGAGATTCTCACCTGGCATCTGGATATGACCCTGGTGGCCAGCAGGAACAGCACGCTGTGCTTTGCCAGCAGCTGCCGGTGAAAGATCCCAGTGTATTCTCTCCCCCCCTTCCCCCCCCAGCCTTGGGCTGTGTCCAAAAGGGGCTTAGAATGCATTGAGACCACAACAAGTGCTGGCAGGGTGGCAGTGCCATACAAGGCTCTCTCCCACCCCGGTGCATTTGGCATCCTGCTGCCCCCCTGCTTAAAAACCATGCAAAGTGCCACCTTGCCCTGCTGCCTCTGCAGCACTTGGAGATCCCTGCTTGCTGAGTGTCCCTGTGCTAGGACACGCTGCAGTGCTTGCTGCTGCCCCGCAGCTTCGCCATCCTCCCCCCACCCGCTCCAGGTGCTGGGGCTCCCTGACAAAGAAATTCTTCCCGGGCTTGGGGATGGGTTTCCCAAAGAAGAAACCCTCCTCTTCTGAGTCAGAGTCTGAGGATGAGGAGCAGGTGGGACACCAGGAGTCGTCTTCTTCCATGATATCTTGTGGATCAATGTTCTCCAGACATGTGCTAGGTCGGGCAGGGGACAGACCCTCTTGAAATTGTTGCTTTCCATCACCTGCCAGTGTTCGGGGGCCAGGACCTCCCAGAAGCCTGCTGGCACCCTCTGTGCTGGGCTGGGGGTCTGAGGGGTGGCTGGCTGGTGATCCCAGCATCCCTGTGCACACAGCATCCTTGCTCCTCTCCACAGCCGCTTCATGGTCCTCAGGGTTCCTGAATGCAGGATGTGTGGAAGCCTCATCCAGTAGCATCTCTGGAAAAAGATAAACAAGGAAGGGTGAGGAAAGAGGAACATGAGCCTGCCTTGCTGCAACTGCTTGTGCAGTAAGGGCAGTCCCAGGATGCAAAGAAGAACTGTCCCAACCAAACCTCAGCTGTGGGAGGTGGGCTGGGGGCCTGCAGCTGCTGCTACAGCACTGAGTTAAATGTCTATATCAGCTCTTTTTTTTTTTTTTTTTGGTGTGTGTGTACAGACCATGGATTGCTGCTCTTTGCTTTGCCTCTTATTGCTCACTGTTAACAGCATGAATGCTTCATTTTCTCATGGGATGTAACTCTGTGGAGCTAATCCAGCTGGGTTTTTTCTCAGCATCCTTGGGATGGTGAGATAAACAGAAAGTGTTTTGAAAGTGGACAGGAACTATTCATGAATAACATCCTCAGGGTTTTTGTGAATCTCCAGCAGTCTCTTTCTTCAACTGAATTGGCACTGATTCTGCCTTTTAACTGATGGAGAAAGAGGTACAAATTGGCTTTCTCCAGGGAATTCTTATTTACCTAAATGAGTTTTGGGGCTATCATATGCAATTGGTTAAATTATGATTTGATATTTCTCAACCATGTTAACAGCACAGAAACAGTAAAATGTTTTCAATATTAGAGTCTTACAGAGTCTGAGAGCCTTACAGAGTCTGACAGAGTCAGAGAGTCTTACAGAGTCAGATAGACTGAGAGTCAGAGAGTCTTACAGAGTCTTACAGTCAGAGAGTCTCATAGATTCTCATGGAGTGTCATGGAGTCTCATGGATTCTCCTAGAGTCATAGAGGCTTACAGTGTCATATAGGCTTAGTGTCATAGAGGCTTACAGTGTCTTACAGAGCCTTACAGTCAGAGAGTCTTACAGAGTCTTACAGAGTCAGTCTTACAGAGTCAGAGAGCTTTACAGAGTCTTACAGAATCTGAGAGTCTTATGGATTCACCTAGAGTCATAGTGTCTTACAGTGTCGTGGAGGCTTACAGTGTCTTACGGAGTCACAGAGTCTTACGGAGGAGTCTTAGTGAGCCTTACAGAGTCGTACATGGTCAGAGACTCTTTCAGAGTCAGAGACTCTCAGGGAGTCTCACCGAGTCTCACAGAGTCAGAGAGTCTCAGAGAGTCTTACAGAGTGTCACAGAGTCTCAGAGAGTCAGAGAGTCTTACAGAGTCTTAGAGCCTTACAGAATCAGAGAATCTTGCAAAGTCTTACAGAGTCTTAGTCAGAGAGTGTTATAAAGTCAAATGGAGTCTTAAAGAGTCAGAGAGTCTTACAGACTCAGCGAGTCCCTTAGATTCTCATGGAGTGTCATGGAGTCTCACGGATTCTTCAAGAGACATAGAGGCTTACAGAGTCATAGAGGATTACAGTGTCATAGAGGCTTACAGTTTCATAGAGCCTTACAGAGCCTTAGAGAGTCCTCCAGAATCTTACAGAGAGCCTTACAGAGTCCTACAGAGTAAGAGAGCCTTACAGAGTCTTACAGATTCAGAGAGTCTTACAGAGTCAGAGAGACTTAGAGTCTTACAGAGTCAAATAGACTGAGAGTCAGAGAGTCTTACAGAGTCTTACAGTCAGAGAGTCTCATAGATTCTCTGAGGAGAGCATACAGACATATCAAGTCGGCCTGAAAGGGTTGCATAAAGATTACAGATAACATCTCCTGAAAGGGAGAGGTATATGAAGCGATCTTGGGTAGGTCTGTACAACTCTGAACATTCCGTGACAAAGTACTGAAAGGGTTGCATAAAGATTACAGATAACATCTCCTGAAAGGGAGAGGTATATGAAGCGATCTTGGGTAGGTCTGTACAACTCTGAACATTCCGTGACAAAGTACAGGTGCAAAGTAAAAAGAACTACCACATGAATACATGAACAAAATAATCAGTTTGGCGATCAGTAACAAACCACAATGATTATGTAACTAACAGATGTAATTAACTTAGAACAAAGGATTCGCTTCATGTAACTAGCATCTAACATGATATAAATAACAGTGCTATTCAAATAAACTTTGCTACATGCCAGCAGAGCAGTAGCCTGTCTGTTCTTCAGGCGTCCTTGTGAGCTGGTCTCCGTCATTTGGTGCTGAAACCCGGGAAACATCGGTCACCAAGGGACAGGACGTCGCTTGCCCTATGAGCCGCGGTTGGTGAGTTATTGGGAAAGGGTAAAGGACTGCTTATAGACAGATGTAAACAAAATGAGGGTAGCCTCCAGCAAAGAGCGTAGTATATTTGCTGCAATGTTAAAATCCCTTTTAACGGCAAGAGGGATAAAAGTTACTAAGAAACAAATAGATCGGTTTTTAGAATTTGTAGAAACTGTGTGCCCTTGGTTTCCTAGAGATGGCACTATCAATCTAGAAACATGGAATAAAGTTGGAGATAAGATTCAGGGATATTATGCAGTTCACGGACCTGAAAAGGTCCCTATAGATACTTTTACTCTATGGTCTTTAGTTAAGGAATGTCTGAGGGGAGACACAGGTGATGAGAAGTGGCACAGGGAAATGCATTACATTAAGACCCCGTTAGTACGGTCAAAATCTCTCGACAATTTCCCTTCCATTCCTTCTGCCCATCCACCTTCCCCTCCTAGATACGAGCAACCTTTGGTGTCCCCGCAAAAATCCCTCAAAAATGAAATAAAAAAATGAACAATTAAGCCCGGAAGATTGGGATGAATTAAATAATGAAGCAGTCTAATACCATCCCAAAGAACTTGCTGCCTTCCCAGCCATAAAAGAAGTCGGGGTTCAGGCGCAAGCAATAGAGCAGCCTGTTAATATTTTGCCAGCTTTTCGAGAAAGCCCCCCACTTTAGGACCAGAGGATCTTATAATGCAAGATTCTCCTTTACGATTAGCTTTAAAAGAAGCCAGAAAGGCTGGTGAAATAATGGTAGGATTTTCAGTACAGGCATATCCAGTGATACAACGACAAAATGAAGCGGGAGGATTTCTTAATGACTACGAGCCAATTCCTTTTAAACAACTGAAGGAATTGAAAGTTGCTAGCGCGCAGTACGGACCCACAGCCCCCTTTACTCTTGCAGTTTTACAGACAATTACATCTCATATGCTCCCGCCATCAGACTGGAAATCCTTAGCTAAAGCAGTACTGACCGGGGGAGAATACTTACTATGGACTTCTGATTATTCTGAGCATTGTGATTCCTATGTACGCTCTCCGCAGTGCCAGCAATTAGGAATAACTTATGATCAGTTGGTAGGAGCAGGTAATTTTGCAGGAGTATTTCAACAACTTAATTATAACCCGCAAATCTATGATTTCATACGAGAAATTGGATTGGCTGCCTGAAAAAAAAAGAAAAAGAAAAGAGAAAAAAAAAAGATTACCAAAATCTGGAGTACAAAAGGAGGAACTGACCAAAATAAGTCAGAGTCTTGATGAACCCTACCAGGATTTGGTAGCTAGGCTGTTACAAACTTCAGCTAGAGTAATAGAAGACTCAGACTCAGCTTTATAAAAACAGACAATGGTCCTGCCTATACCAGTCAAGCTTTTACAAAATTCTGCCAACAACTGAACATCCAACACAAAACGGGGATCCCGTACAATCCTCAAGGTCAGGGCATCATTGAAAAATATAACCATCTGCTGAAAACGCAACTGAATAAAATAAATAAGGGGGAATGGGGAATAGGGATTAAAGATACCCCTTTCTCTTTAATATCTCATGCATTATTTGTTCTGAATTTTTTACCTTTTGATGATGATGGATTAACTGCTGCCGATAGGCACTGGAATCCATCACGAAAAGAGAAACCTTTGGTTTTCTGGAAAGGTCCAGTAGACGGAAAAATGCGCGGTCCAGAACCAGTACTAATGTGGGGTCAAGGATATGTTTGTATATTTCCCACAGATGAGACATCTCCTCGCTGGATCCCAGAGCGCTGCGTACGCCATGCCCAAAACAAGAATGGGAAACTATGACGGAGGATGCAAAGATTGTTCCTGAATCGGAATGAGGAAAACATCCGACGTCGAAGAATTCAACTACTAGCCCTACTACTAATTACCCTCTAGATTCTAAGATGAGGATGTGCAGCTGAAACATATTGGGCTTTTATCCCTAATTCACCAGTTATTCATCCTGTAACATGGATATTTATATGAATTTTATTTATATGCATATTTATAATAACCAAACAATGTTTATGGGACAGTATTTGGACACACATATTAGAACTTATTCTGCTAAAATCAACTATACTGGAAAACTTAATGGTCTACCTATATGTTTTCAAACCAATCAAACATCGCCCCTGTGTGAAAAAGTTGTTATGCGACATGATTGGGATACTAATGTGACAGCGGGAATACAATTGGGCCTAATTTTTATTACCCTGAATTAGCACAAGGAAAAAGGGGGCGTGGAATCCCTCCTCCAAACATTCCTCCATGCTGATACGTATCTGTTCAAAGAGGGAGTCTTGCTCCTGTCTGGAGAATATGTCATTCGAATGAAACGGTATGCTTGAATACCTCTTTATGTGATTGGAGTTCCCTAGACGAACAAAATAGACCCATTAATTTGGTAACAGGGATATGGACAAAAAATAATCACACCTATTATTCCCAATTATGGAAGGCAGTAGCAGCATTGGGCGAAATAAAAGCTAAAAAGATTGAACATGGAAGCAAATAGAAAATGTATGGGCAATGGAGGAAAGTCAAAATGTAACAAAGATATATATGCGAGCATGTTTACCAGAACCCTATGCACTCACAGGAAATGGAAAATTGCAAATAGACAATAATACTATTAATTGTAGTAACTGCCAGATTTCAAATTGTCTAAATAGCACCTATAATTCCTTCATTATAGTAAAGCAACCTGATTATGTATATTTGCCTGTCAATCTTACACATGACTGGTATGCTGACAGAGGAACTGAAGTGTTAGAAATAGTCACTCAAAAACTATTGCGAAGATCAAAGAGGGTAATCGGATTAATAATTGCTGGAATAGCGGCACTAATTACTGCTATAGCTGTAACCACAATAGCCTCTATATCTTTAACAACAGGTATACAAACATCTACGTTCATTAATGAATTATCAGTCAATGTGACAAAAGCGCTTCAAAGCCAAGAGCGGTGGGATGAAAAAATAGAAATGCGACTAAATTATCTTAAAGACACAGTCGATCTTTTGGGGAGACAAGTTCAAATCCTAAATATCCGCGAATCCCTCATATGCCATGCTGAATTTCGTGTAATTTGTGTAACACCAGTAAAATACAATCAAACTCAATTTGAATGGTCAAAAGTACAAAATCATCTCCAAGGGATATGGGATAATGCAAACACCTCGCTAGATCTGCAAGAATTAAAACATCATATAAAAGACATGATTAATTCAGAAACATTAGATCTTTCAATAGCTATCGAGCTAAGGGTTTTGTAGAAACCCTGAAAGCCTTTCCTGTCCTTCGACCTTTTTAAATATAATCTGTATAGTATTATTGTGTTGAGTACACTAATCTTTGTGATCTTACTGATCTGCCCATGTGTCATAAAAATAATCACCAAGCAAATATCATGGATTACCATTAATTTGAAAAGGCTTCAGATGGAGCAACGAAAAAATATAGGACCCCTACCTACAATTTAAAAATTAAAAAGAAAAGGGTGGAATGAGGAGAGCATACAGACCTATCAAGTCGGCCTGAAAGGGTTGCATAAAGATTACAGATAACATCTCCTGAAAGGGAGAGGTATATGAAGTGATCTTGGGTAGGTCTGTACAACTCTGAACATTCCGTGACAAAGAACAGGTGCAAAGTATAAAGAACTACCACATGAATACATGAACAAAATAATCAGTTTGGCGATCAGTAACAAACCACAATGATTATGTAACTAACAGATGTAATTAACTTAGAACAAAGGATTCGCTTCATGTAACTAGCATCTAACATGATATAAATAACAGTGCTATTCAAATAAACTTTGCTACATGCCAGCAGAGCAGTAGCCTGTCTGTTCTTCAGGCGTCCTTGTGAGCTGGTCTCCGTCAATTCTCATGGAGCATCATTGATTCTCCTAGAGTCATAGAGGATTATAGTGTCATAGAGGCTTACCATGTAATAGAGGCTTACAGTGTCTTACAGAGTTTTACAGTCTTACAGTGTCAGATAGCCTTACAGAGTCTTACAGAGTCCTACAGAGTCCTACAGAGTCCTACATGGTCCTAAAGAGTCAGAGTGCCTTACAGAGTCTTACAGAGTCAGAGATTCTTATAGAGTCAGAGATTTTTCCAGTGTCCTACAAAGTCCTAAAGAGATTCTTACAGAGTCACAGGCTGTTCAAGACACCTACAGAGTTCTACAGAGACCTACAGAGTCTTACAGAGTCAGAGAGAGTTACAGTCAGAGTCTTACAGTCAGAGAATCACATAGATTCTCATGGATTGTCATGCAGTCTCATCGATTCTCCTGGAGTCATAGAGGCTTACATTGTCATAGAGGCTTACCATGTAATAGAAGCTTACAGTGTCTTTCTGAGTTTTACAGTCTTACAGTGTCAGATAGCCTTACAGAGTCTTACAGTCCTACAGAGTCCTACAGAGTCTTACAGACTCAGAGAGCCTTACAGAGTGTTACAGAGTCAGAGAGTCTTACAGAGTAAGAGTCCTACAGAGTCCTACAGATTCCTACAGTGCCTTACAGAGTCCTACAGTCAGAGAGTCTCATAGATTCTAATGGAGTGTCATGGAGTCTCATGGATTCTTCTAGAGTCATAGAGGTATATAGTGCCATAGAGGCTTACAGCATCAGAGAGTCTTACAGAGTCAGAGAGTATTATGGAGTCTTACAGAGTCTTACAGATACTCTCTGACTTGGTAAGACTCTGTAAGTCAGATAGTCTAACAGAGTCTTACAGTCAAAGAGTCTCGTAGATTCTAATGGAATGTCATGGAGTCTCATGGATTCTCCAAGAGTCATAGGGGCTTACAGTGTCATAGAGGCTTACAGAGGCTTACAGAGGCAGTCTTACAGAGTCTTACTGAGTCAGAGAGTGCTACAGAGTCCTACAGAGCCTTACAGAGTCCTACAAAGTCCTACAGAGTACTACAGAGTCCTGCCAAGTCCAGCTGAGCCTTACAGAGTCTTACAAAGTCAGAGAGCCTTACAGTGTCTTTGAGTCAGAGAGTCTTTCAGAGCCTTACAGAGTCTTATAGAGACTTAACTGACTGTTAACAGATTCTTACGGATTCATAGAGGCTTACAGTGTCTCACAGAGTTTTACAGAATCTTACAGTGTCAGATAGCCTTGAAGAGTCTTACAGAGTCCTACAGTGTCCTACAGAGTCCTACAGAGTCTTACATAGTCAGAGTCTTACAGTCAGTCTTACAGAGAGTCATACAGAGTCCTGCCGAGTCCTACAGAGACCTGCTAAGTCCTACAGAGTCCTGCCGAGTCCTACAGAACCTTACAGAGTCTTACAGTCAGAGAGTCTAACACAGTTTTACAGAGTCTTAACAGAGTCTAAACAAAGTCTAACATTCAGAGAGCCTTACAGAGTCTTACAGAGTCAGTCTTATAGTCCTACTGATTCAGAGTTTTACAGAGAGTCTTACAGATTCTTATAGTCAGAGAGTCTTACAGAATCTTACAGAGTCAGAGTCTTAAAGAGTCCTACAGATTCCTACAGTGCTTTACAGAGTCTTACAGACAGAGAGTTTCATAGATTCTAATGGAGTGTCATGGAGTCTCGTGGATTCTCCTAGAGTCTCCTGGATTCTCCTACAGTCATAGAGGCTTACAGTGCCATAGAGGCTTACAGAGTCTTACAGACTAAGAGTCTTACAGACTAAGATTCTTACAGCCTTAGAGAGTCTGTAGAGTCAGAGAGTATTATGGAGTCTTACAGAGTCAGAGAGCCTTAGATTCAGATAGTCTTACAGAGTCTTAACAGAGTCAGAGAGTCTTAGAAAACTCTCTGACTCTAATACTCTCTGACTTGGTAAGACTGTGAGTCAGAGAGTCTAACAGAGTCTTACAGTCAAAGAGTCTCATAGATTCTAATGGAGTGTCATGGAGTGTCATGGATTCTCCGAGAGTCATAGAGGCTTACAGTGTCATAGGGGCTTACAGTGTCATAGGGGCTTACAGTGTCATAGGGGCTTACAGAGTCTTACAGAGGCAGAGTCTTACAGATTCATACAAAGTCATAGAGTCCTACAGAGTCTTACAGAGTCTTACTGAGTCACAGAGTGCTACAGAGTCCTACAGAGTCCTACAGAGCCTTACAGAGTCTTAAAGAGTCAGAGAGTCTTACAGAGTCTTACAGAATCTTATAGAGTCTTAACAGTCTTAACAGCGTCTTACAGTCAGATAGCCTTACAGAGTCATTCAGAGTCAGAGTCCTACAGAGTTGTGCCGAGTGCTACAGAGTCCTTCAGAGTCTTACAAAGTCAGAGAGCCTTACAGTGTCTATGAGTCTGAGAGTCTTTCAGAGCCTTACAGAGTCTTATAGAGACTTAACTGTTAACAGATTCTTACAGATTCAGAGAGGCTTACAGCGTCTTACAGACTCCTACAGAGTCTTACAGATTCAGAGATTCTTACAGAGTCAGAGACATTTCAAGAGACCTACAGAGTCCAACATAGCCTTTCAGAGTCCTAGAGAGTCCTACGGAGACCTACACAGTCCTACAGAGCCTTACAGTGTCAGACAGCCTTACAGAGTCTTACAGAGTCCTATAGGGTCCTAAAGAGTCCTACAGGGTCCTAGAGAGTCAGAGAGCCTTACATAGTCTTATAGAGTCAGAGATTCTTACAGGGTTAGAGACTTTTCAAGAGACCTACAGAGTCCTACAGAGACCTACAGAGTCCTACAGAGTCCTACAGAGTCTTACAGAGTCAGATAGCCTTACAGAGTCTTTCAGAGTCAGAGAGCCTTACAGAGTCTTACAGGTTCCTACATGGTCCTAAAGAGTCATACAGTGTCCAACAGATTCAGAGAGCCTTACAAAGTGTAACAGTGTCAGAGAGTCTTACAGAGTGAGCAAGTCCTACGGAGTCCTGCAGAGTCCTACAGAGTCCTTCAGAGCCTTACAAAGTCAGAGAACCTTACATAGTCTAACAGAGTCTGAGAGTCTTACAGAGTCTTACAGAATCTTACAGATTCCTACATGGTCCTAAAGAGTCCTACAGGGTCCTACAGATTCAGAGAGCCTTACAAAGTTTTACAGAGTCTGAGAGTCTTACAGAGTCAGACTGTTACAGTATGAGTCTTACAGAGATTCTTACAGAATTCTACAAAGTCCTACAGAGTCCTGCTGAGTCCTACAGAGTCCTACAGTCTTACAGAGTCTTAACTGACTGTTAACAGAATCTTACAGATTCATAGAGGCTTACAGTGTCTTACAGAGTTTTACAGAATCTTACAGTGTCAGATAGCCTTAAAGAGTCTTACAGAGTCCTACAGTGTCCTATAAAGTCCTACAGAGTCCTACAGAGTCAGAGTCTAACAGAGTCTTACAAATTCAGAGATTCTTACAAAGTCAGAGACTTTTCAAGAGACCTACAGAGTCCTACAGAGACCTACAGAGTCCTACAGAGTCTTAAAGTGTCAGACAGCCTTACAGAGTCCTACAGGGTCCTGCAGAGTCCTACAGGGTCCTACAGAGTCCTACAGAGTCCTGCAGAGTCCTACAGGGTCCAACAGATTCAGAGAGCCTTTCAAAGTCTTACAGAGTCAGAGTGTTACCGTCAGAGTCTTACAGAGATTCTTACAGAGTTCTACTGAGTCCTACAGAGTCCTACAGAGTCCTACAAAGTCTTAAAAAGTCAGAGAGCCTTACAGAGTCTTACAAAGTCAGAAAGCCTTACAATGTCTTTGAGTAAGAGAGTCTTTCAGAGCCTTACAGAGTCTTATAGAGACTTAACTGACTGTTAACAGATTCTTACGGATTCATAGAGGCTTACAGTGTCTTACAGAGTTTTACAGAATCTTACAGTGTCAGATAGCCTTGAAGAGTCTTACAGAGTCATACAGTGTCCTACAGAGTCCTACAGGGTCCTTCAGAGTCAGAGAGTTCATAGGTTCATAGGTTCATAAGGTTGGAAAGGACCTACAAGATCATCTAGTCCAACCATCCTCCTATCACTATCCCTACCCAAGTACTAAATCAAATCCCTTAGCACCTCATCTAAACGCTTCTTGAACAGCACTAGGGATGGTGCCTCAACCACCTCCCTAGGCAGGCCATCCCAGTGCCTGACCACTCCTTCAGAAAAAAAATGTTTCCTCAGGTCTAATCTAAATCTTCCCCGGCGCAACTTCTGGCCATTCCCTCTCGTCCTGTCATTATTTGTCAGGGAGAAAGGAGGAGGCCCACCCTCTCCTCACCAGAACCCCCCCTTCAGGAAGTGGTAGAGTGCAATAAGGTCTCCTCTGAGCCTCCTCTTCTCCAGACTAAACAATCCCAGCTCCCTCAGCCGCTCCTCATAAGACTTGTGCTCCAGACCCCTCCCCAGTTTTGTTGCCCTTCTCTGAACACACTCCAGGGCCTCAATGTCCTTCTTGTAGTGAGGGGCCCAAAATTGAACACAGTACTCGAGGTGCAGCCGTACCAGAGCTGAGTACAGGGGGATGATCACCTCCCTGCTCCTGCTGGCTACACTATTTCTAATACAGTCTTACAGAGTCTTACAGAGTCTTACAGAGTCAGAGATTCTTACAGAGTCAGAGACTTTTCAAGAGACCTACAGAGTCCTACACAGTCCTACAGAATCTTACAGTGTCAGATATCCTTAGAGTCCTACAGGGTCCTACAGTGTCCTACAGAGACTTACAGAGTCAGAGAGAATTACATACCCTTCAGCAAGTGAAACATCAGTCCAAAATGGGAAGGGCTCAGAGTTGCTCTGCCCCGTGATGTCTAGAATGCACCGCACGCCCTTGGGATGGTCAGTGTACGTGTGCTGGTCCTGGGACAGAGTACTGCGGCCTGAGGCTGGGGAACTGGGCTGGTATGAAGTGTTACCGATGGGCTGCCCTGACAGAGGCCGCAGTTGAGCTTTGTTTGCTTCGTGACCATTGCAAGTTTGAGCCCCCAGCACGAGAGAGATGTGGAGCAGCTGGAGCAGGTCCAGAGGGGGCCAGAAGGATGCTCTGAGGGCTGGAGCTCCTCTCCTGCGAAGGGAGCCTGAAGGAGCTGGGGGTGTTCATCCCAGAGAAGAGATGGATCTGGGAGACCACGTGGTGGTCTTGCGCCCCTTAAAGGGTATTGACAAACAGGAGGGAGAGAGACTCTGAACGTGGGCAGGAGGTTATAGGCTGGGAGCTCGGCGGGGGGGGATTGTTTTACATTAAAAGAGGGGAAACTGAGGTGAGATGTGAGGAGGGAATTCTTTACTGAGAGGGCGGTGAGGCCGTAGCAGTGCTGCCCAGTGCACTGTGGCTGCCCCGTCCCAGGTGCGTGAGGCCATGGGAAGGGTCCTGGGCAGCTGGAGCTGGGGCGGGCAGCCAGTCCATGGCAGGGCTGGGGCTGGGGGGGCTGTGAGGTTACTTCTAACAGCACCATCATTTGATTTTATGGTTCTGTGAACCTTACTGTCTTTTACAACCCATCTATTCTTTGTTCTAGGATCTTTAAGGTCGCTTCAATGCCAGCTGCACAGTGATGCTTTCATTCTGTAAGTCAGATGTGGAGAGCCACCCCACTACCCCTCTATGGCAATGGTGAGACTGGGTGGGGATAGGGGCAGTGACAGTAGCACCAGTGGGATTGGGTGGGGCACACGGGGACACTGCATGGGAGGGGGGAGTGATGACTACAGCAGGCACCAGGATGGACAGATGCCACCTGGGGACAGCACTGATGGCACCAGGCCCTGCCTAGGACAGTGTCCTTTCCGGCTGGCAACATAAGAAGCTGTTGTGGTGTTGTGGTTTGTATGCCAGTATTCCACATCAGGACATCATGCAGGCAGTTAAGGAGATAATGCTGCTGGGGAGCAGCAGAGGCTTGGAGCTCCACACCGGATGCCACGCCCGCTCTCTCTCTTGGTGCTCCCTCCACTGCTGCTGCGGAGAATCAGCACATGTGCCTCCCTTGCAGTTCCTCCCTAAGGTAAGCTCTCAGTTTTGGTTTGGAAACTTTGTCTCTCTGAACTGTTAAATTTGATTAGATTTAGTAAAGTTACCGTTCCTTGTCAAATCGTGCTGTTGTTTTTTTGTAGACCCATCTATTCCCTGTTTCCCCCTCCCCCCGGAGCGCACAGCTCTGCTCGGGCAGCCACGTGGCCACTGACAGTGCAGGTTTTTTTCTCTCTCTCTCCCTTCTCAGTTTCCCTTGTGTCACTGTCACGGGTAACACCGTGACACAAGCATAGAGGACAAGCTCTGCTAGTGTCCCACGGGGACAGCCCCATTGTCCCTAGTGCGTGTCACCCTGACAAGACAGAGATGCCACTCAGCTTCTGAAAGTGACCTCAGAAATAGTTTTATTTAACAGAGGTGCCAAGTGGCTTGAGAGAACCAGTCTGAATTTAGAGAGAAAAGTTGGACCGAGGCTGCCATGGAGGCAGTCGGGCATCAGATGGGTGACCGGGTGGGTGACCTGGAAATGGATGCCCCGGTTCCTCAGCCAGTGGGGAAAGGGAGCGGGTCTCATGTGGCTGGGAGGTAGGGACTGGAAGGGGTTGGAGCTTTGAGAATGTCTGAGAGTTTCTACAGCAGTTTTTGTTCAAGGCAGAAAATCCTTTAGTCGAAAAAGGTTACGTGTTCAGAACCCCTCTATCAGCTCTTGGAACCTACAACTCTGGCAAAACATTTCTGAACACCGCAGTGGGTCTGGGGGTGCAGGGAGGTCCCTTCCAACCCAACTCTGCTGTCATTCCATGGCGCTACGCTCTTCAAGGTCCCTTCCAACCCAATGGTGCAGTGAATCTGCAATTTGGTGAAGAAAACCTGTGTGCATCACAGGGAGAGCTGAGGCTGAAATTTGGCCAGCCTCCTTCTCCCCTCAGGTCTGACATGACACGTCCACCCAGATCTCATGGATCAGTGCCAAGATGCAGAGATCACTGCTTAGTGTGCTGCCTGTTGCTTTTCCCCTAGTGCTGGATGACATCTGCAGAGTCAGTTTTCTGGAGAAAAAGGCAGACTGAGGAGGAACTGGGAAATTGCCCTCCACCTCCCTGACTGCTCAGCCTGCCTGGCTCATGGTGCTGGGCGTGGCCCTGCCCTCTATGACATCACAACTGCCTCTGCTCACTGCAGTGGCAGCAGCGTTCCATAGAACAAGTGGGCGCAGAGCTCTCGGGACAACCGTGCTGAAAGGTTGTGCTGCCTCCAGGGCTCTTGCTGAGGAGAAGGTCTCCAAGAAGGGCATCCAGAGGCTCCCCAAGAAGCCAGGCTGGCAAGAAGGGGCGGCAAGTCCCCGCAAAGAGTGCAACAATGCCGAAGGAAGAGTACAAGGTGGGGCGAAGGCGTACCAGGGCCCGTCCTCTGGTGACAGCCTCTGCAGAGGCTGATCCTGCCTGCCTGGGCTTGAACAGATCAGGGTTGGTGCACAGCCAGACTGCTTCTTCCCACAGAAGCCTCCAGGAGCAGGCGGAATCGAGGAGGCCAATTTCAGAGTCAGCTCCTGCCTCTGCCAGCTAACAACACGCAACGTGGAGTGACATGGCCACGCAAATTGTGACAAAGCTGGCTGCTGCTGTTCCAGGACTGAAGATGAACTTCAGAGCGTTTATCGTGCTGACTCTTGGTGAGTGCTGGTGAGCAAACACCCAGCAGCGACCACAGGATCGTGCTGGATGCTGTCAGCGTGAGAAGACACCTAGAGGCGGCCCTGGAGCACCAGAGTAGCACCTTCTGCCTTCCCGTCCCAGCCACTCAGCTGCTCCAGAGCTGCTCTCCACCAATAGGGCCCACTCAGCCCGAGAGCTGCTCTGGGCCTCCCAGCATTAGGATGCGGTCTGAGTAGGACCCCGTGGTCCTGGTGCCGCTTCCCAAGGACATCCTCATGTTGGCCTTGCTTTGGCCTCGCAGTAGGGCTGGTGGCCTGCCTGCCACACTGCTTTCAGTGCCACTGGGTGCACCCAGCAGAAATGGGAGCAGCTCTGGGGCACTGAGCTGCATGGCCATGGAGCTGCAGTGCCCTGATGGCCGCGGGCAGAGACGCATCCTCAGTCCGCACCATTCCCTGCATCCTCCGCTCACCTGCTGCCTCTCAGGCAACCAGGAGGAGACAGTGTGAGTTCGGGGACCAGCAGCAACCTCAGTATAGTAACCATCTTTCTATTGTTTGAACTGCAGTAGTGGCGAGTGTGTTCCTCTTCTGGACTTCATGGACAGTGCAGGGAAACAGTGCGGCACAGGTCAGTGACCGTGGGCATGGACATCCTTCCTCAGTTCGGGGCTCCTGTGCCCACCAGCAGGGAGCTCACAGCCCTCTGGACGTGGCTTGCCTTGTGTGTCGACCTCTGGGTGCTGGCAGCCTCACTGAGCTGCCCACTGACGTGGTTGTGTCCTGACATAATTTCTGTCTTTCCCAGGAGATACAGGAATTGCAGCGGCAGTGCTTTCATACACCAGTCTGGGAACTGAAGAGCTTGGGTGAGAACACAGGCAGGCAATCCCTGCTACACCATGCTTCTTCACGTCTGCAGCCTCTTGCAGCCATCTCCTCCCTCATCATTTCAGGTGCTACCATTGACATACAGAGAACTTCTCGGACATACGAATGCACAGAGAGGTGGTATTGCAAGCTCATCCGACTCTTCACCACCACAAACCATCCGGATACTATACTGCAGGTATTGTGGTGGCAATCAGCAGTGCTGGTTGCAGCCCTCGCTCCCCCCTCAGGGGTCTCCCCTCAGCCCCGTTGTGCTGCTCAAGCCCTGAACCCAAAGGTCCGATATGGGGCTTGATGTGCTGGAAATCGGTGGCTCCCCTGAGGGGGACACCTGAGCTCAACTGCTGTGTGCGGCCCGCAGTCCTCAGTCACAGCTGGGTGAGGGAGCTCCTTCCTGGTGATGTGGCATTACAGTGCCACAGCAGTCCCAACTGTCCCTCTGTGGGGGTAGAGCTGGCGGCCTGCAGAGCCAGTGCTGGAGAGAGATGGCTCCCTGAGTCCCCACTCCAATGCTTTGCTAGCCGCTGTCTTCCCCGTTTCAGTAACACTGAGAGCTGCTTTGTCGGGCAGGAAACTAAGGCCCTGTGTTTCTGCCCGTTTCCTCACATCTAAGCCACTCACGAGCAGAAGTACGACCCACAGACACTCCTTTGTGCCTTTGCCTTCACCTAAATGAGGAGTGGTGTGGCCCCAGCACTCCCTCCTACTTCTCGGCTCTCTCATTCTCTTTGCAGCCAAGCACTTCACCAGGAAAATGCTGGCTAATGGAAGGATATCAGGGCCAGGTGGTGATCAGGTTGTCAGCTGAAATCCTACCCATTTGCATCACCGTGCAGCACATCTTCCGAGAGATGCCCCCGTCTGTCACCGTCAGCAGTGCACCCAAAGATGTCGCTGTCTTGGTAGGTCTCCGCTGGGCACTTCTGCCTGGGATCTGGCCAGGGGACAGTGCCGGAGCTGGGACTTGCTTCCTTGCTTTCGGACATCCTCAGACACTTGTGTCCCGGTGTCTTCCGAGCACTGCGGTGCCCCAAGGAGTTACTGCAAAAGTTGGAGAGGCGGAGTCCCTCCTGAGCCTTGCTTTGCCAAGCGTCTTGGGGTTCTGGATCAAATTGCAAGGTGGAGACTGAGCTCCACCAGAAGCAGTGCCAAACTACTGCCAGAGCCCCAGGGCAGCGGGGGTGGACAGCTGCATGCTGAGACAGCATGCACCTTTGCTCTTTGTGGCGTGAGTCTGAGTGGCACTCCTTGTGCTTTCCTTGCAAGGGACTGGATGTGGACAGAAAAGAGGAGGTTCTCCTTGGGTCGTTCACCTTCGATGTGAAGAAGGAGCCCATTCAGACCTTCGTGCTGAAGGTATGGATGCACAGGGACAGCATGCCAGGGAGGATGCCTGCTATCTGTCCCTCCCTGTGTCCTCAGATGCCAGCAGCCCCGCTACATGGAGCCCTCCGGTCCCACGGCTGCGCTCTCCCGCTCTCTGGAACTCCTTAGCAACAGGACTGGCAGGGGGAGAGCCATTGAGCACAGTGTGGGGCTTTACATCCCCATTTCTTTTTCCTCCCCATTTCCTTTGCAGAAGAATCCTCCTAGAGCCTTTCGGCATATCAAGTTTCTGGTGAAGAGCAACTGGGGAAATCCAGCATACACCTGCATTTATCGAGTGATGTTGCACGGGAAAGTGGTGAACTAGGAAACCTGAAACTGGAGAAGAGACAGAAGATGAAGAAATCAACTACTTGTACAATTGAGCCTGGGGAGAGATAGGGCACAGATATGAAGGGTGGGCAGCTCATCATTCATCTCCACCCTCCCAAAGCTTTGTGCTGGGCTCAGCAGTGCTCTCCTGAAACCAACACGGCGACCACTCGCTACAGTGGCCAGGCTGAGGCAGAAACCCATGTTGGCTGGTGCCAACAAGGAGCAATCTGCACAGGCAATGAGGACCAAGATAAGCTTCCGGGAGGAGGGCCCTGCAACAGAGCACCCCTCCAGAAGTCCAGATGTCATCGCAAAAGGTACAGGACCCACAGCCACCATGGGGCATTGTTGTGACTGGGTCCTGGCAATGAGTAGGCCAGAGCCAGCGCTGTGAATGCCTCGGGGCTGTCTCCATTTGGGACCAGGGACAGCGGTGACACTTTGCATCTGCCACCTTGCTCCTGCTCTGAGGCAGTTAGGGTGCTGAGGAAAAGCAGATGCAGTGTGTGAGCTGCTTTTCCTTTGCCCTGCAGAGCGAGTAGCCGTCCGGGATGTGGTGGCCGTTTGTGTGTAAAACAGCAACTTTTGCTGCTTTAGGTGCGCAAGGTGGATCAGAACCTGCTTCCCGCCTGTCTGCTTGGAGGGGAGCAGAGTCCCCTTGGCCCTAGGCCATGGAATGCAGCAACTCTTCCCCTCCCTGGAAAGTAGGAAACTTCCCCCAAAGACCCTATGAAGTACCAATGTGCCTCCCACGAGTGCAGCACCACCTATGGGAGGTGGTGGTGTATCTCCGGACTGATCCCAGTTGCTGGGGGCCTCTGGATTCCAGGAGGCTTCTTCCACCCGGACTGCTGTGCTGTAGTTTGGAGGGCAAACTCATAGCCCAGGGAAAAGCAGCAGAGGCAATAAAAGCTCAGAGGTGTACAGGAGAAGGAGGAGTGGTGAAGCCAGCACTGGTGAGCCAGTTTCAGGGCAAATACACAGCCAAAGCTCCAGCACGAGAGACAGGTGGAGCCCAGGCAGTGGAAGCTTGGAGCTTCAGAGGGGAAGGACGAAGAGTGGAGAAAATTATCCATGATGGCAGAGTGCTGGAGACAACCAAAGAAAAGTTGTTTGGCCCTCGTGGAGCCCGGACTGCAACGATAATACCCAAAATAGTGATTGAATCAGCATCAGGCTGCGTAAGAAGTCCACCTCCCTTCTGATGCCACCACAACACATCCACAAACGATCCTGAGAGAGGCTGCAAAACAGGTGCATGATTCCTATCTGCATCATTCTGGGGTGCCATCTCCTTGTAGAACAGCCAAAGTGGAGGAACAGCGGGGACTCTCCCAGACCCCTTGGCTCTGAGGGATGGGATGACTACATTTGTTGGAGCTTTGGGTCATCACATCACCAGAGGAGAGTTACTCATTCTCCATTGTCATGCTGGTTATCATGCTGTAGCTACAATAGGAGCTTTATTATTTCATGAAAATTTTAGGACCAGAGGCAAGAGCAATCAGCTGTTAGACTTTTCACCAAGGGTTGCTCCTGAGCCTTTTGGGAAAAAGTGGGATCCTGTGCCTGAATTACATTTACATTTTGTTTGCTTTGTGTAGATTTATTATAAGTTGATAACTTATCATAATCCAACAGATGGTATTTCATCTGGCTATGCTAAAGGATCACCTAAAGTCCAGTGATTTTGAATGGTTAATTATACAAGCAATTTAATTTAAGAGTTTAAGCTGTTTAAAGGAACAGTCTGCATTGTGTCAAATATTGTTTACAATATCTGCTTTAAGTTCAAATATTCATAACCCTGGAACAATGCACATACAAAGCAGTGGATTTTTGTTGTTCTTTCCCAGTTGCCGTTTAGTCATCTATCTGGAATTAATTACTTCTGCACTGCATTCCTCCCAGCTCTCGTAGATGTTTCTGTTCCAGCCACTCTCATACACAGCTGTGCACACCCTTGTGGGCTTACAGGGCTTTGGGACTGCCGTGACCCACTGCTTATCCTACTTCGGGACCCTTGAAAGATTGAGGACAGACCTCAGGGCTCTGGTTACAGGCTGTGTGTCAGAAATACATAAACAATTTAGCAAGCAGAACAGCCTACTTTTACCTACAATTTCTAGCACATAGCATAGCTTGATGTTGCACAGAACTTCTAGCAATTAGTGTAGCTTTCTTACTGCCTAGAATCCTTAGTTTCCCTGACTTGTCACTCACCCAAATCCTTGGAAACTTGCTGTTCACCAGCACTGAGACCACGGGCTTTGCACCAGCTCTGGTCTGAGCCCTGCTTAGAGTGTTCTCCTGCTGGATGTTCTGGGTGTTCTATCAGTTTTGCTTTCAATTCTAGTCTTTGAACATTCTTACAGGAAGAACTCTGCTGCCTGCAGAATCCTGATCCAAAATGTGTGTTCCCAAGAGCTGGGTGACACAATAGAGGAGAAGGAATTGGGGTAACACTTGAGGGGTTGTTTCTGTGCACAGCGTTGTGTAACAGTGTGGAATCAAGGAAACGGAGAATCTAGAGTCAGAGAATCAGAACAGAATAGAAACTTCAAAGAAATTGCTCATTAGTGTTATGCTTCAAAGCACACAGGCTGTTGGAACACTGAAGGATAAAACTCCATCATCACAGAGAGTACACGATCCCAAATTTCTACATGCAAAGTAGTGTGTTTGTTGTTTTTAACTTTAGTCTCTGTGTTTTTGCTGCAAATGAAATTCTTGAAAATGTGCTGAGTGTGGAAAAAGAAGATGGATCAATTGCAGGAAACAAATAACGTAATTTTATTTTTATTTTTTTTCCCCCACAGAGCATTAGAGTTGCCATGTGCAAGTCTATGAGGTTCCCTGGGATGTTCTTTTTGCTTGTGTAGTGCATGTGAACACTCTTCCATGAACCATACTGAAGGTTTTGAGAAGGGTACAGCAGTGTTGGATTTCTCTCAGAAAGATTATAAATCTTAGTTGCTTCCTGTATTAAATTTAGTATTAGAAATAGAATTTAAAATACCTCTTTTGAGGAAGAAGACCTCTAAGCATCTGTAACTTGCAGTGCTCTGATATTCTACATAACTCATCCCATAAGGAGTGCTGAGTGATGCTGTTTAATGCCATCACCTGTGAACTGGCAAAATTTATCTCAGAGAGAGTGAGGAAGCAAAATGTGGTTTTGTGCCCAGCAATTTCTGTTAATGCTGATTTTTTTTCTGCCCAGGACAAAATCAGGAGGACTGCAAAGGTGTTGTGAGGCCACGCAGGGAGAAATTAGAAGGGCAAACCACAGCTGGAGCTTCCTCTGGCTTCTGCCATTAAAGACAATTAAAAATGCTGTTCTAAATATATGAGCATGTAAAGGAGAACACAGGAGAATTTCCATTCCTTATGAGATGGGAGGGAAATGCAGTGAAGGAAAGGCTGAGGTATTCAGTGTTTGCTTGCCTGTATCATGTTCTGTGAGAATTCCATGATTCCTTGATTTCAGAGTACTTTGAGAACAATTAAGGGTACTTTGCTTCTATGTTCTATCACAATTCTAAGGATTTTGACTGTTTTTCTACAATTGTATATTGTTATGTTTATATGATGATTCAGTACTTCCAGATTCTCCAGTTCTGATTCATAGAATCACAGAACTGCAGGGATTGGAAGGGACCTCAAGAAATCATCAAGTCCAACCCCCGCTAAAGCAGGTTCTCTACAGTAGGTTGCACAGGTAGACATCCAGATGGGTCTTAAATATCTCTAGAGAAGGAGACTCCACAACCTCTCTGGGCAACCTGTTCCAGTGCTCCATCACACTTACTGTGAAGAAGCTCTTCCACATGTTTGTGTGGAACTTCTAATATTCAAGTTTTAGGCCATTGCTCCTTGTCATATCACTACACACCAAGAAGAGCCTGGTTTCTTCTATTTGCCTCACATCTCTCTTTAGATATTTATAAGCATTCATCAGATCCCCCCTCAGTCTTCTTTTCCCCAGGCTGAACAGACCAAGGTCACGCAACCTTTCCTCATATGAGAGATGCTCCAGGCCCTGTATCATCTTTGTGGCTCTCTGATGAACTCTTTCTAGGAGATCTCTGTCTTTTCTGAACGGGGGAGCCCAGAACTAGTCACAGTATTCTAAATGTGGCCTCACCAGGGTGGAGTAGAGAGGGAGGATCACCTCCGTTCGCCTGCTGTCCATGTTTCTTTTAATGCACCCCAAGATACCATTGGCCAGCTTGACCACAAGGGCACACTACTGACTCACAGGCAACCTGTTGTCCATCAGAACCCCCAGGTCCTTCTCTGCAGAGCTCCTCTCCAGCAGGCCATCCCCTAATCTGATGAGTGTGAGAAATACTCAGCTTCAATAATTTTCATTCAGGCAAAGATCTCAGTGAAGCAGCAAAGTTTTTTTGTTCATTATTGCAATAGCAGGTGTGGATCCCCTCCTAGCAAGGGAGAAATTATGCAATGAAACACTTCCTGTGGGAATACAAGAAAGTATATTTAGAGCAGAAGCTGTGGAACAGGATAAACAGCATGAGAAAGGAAGGCTGAGAACCAAGGACACTTCCAGATGAAATGGAAAACAAGCTCAAGTAAGCTGTGGGATGGCAGACGCTAATCAGAGGAAGAGTGCCTGGCTTGGAACGACTCATGGCCCTGATTGCATAAGCGCCTGTATGCACGGTTAAGGACTTCTTTGGGGAGTATCTCGTTGACATGTAAAGGAGGGTAGGAAAGTTATGTGGAAGTAGATAAGGGATGTTAAAACCTGTAATAAACGATTTGGATTGTCCACATCTGAGTCTGTGCCTCAGACACTGCAACTTCCCACTATGTGCCCTTTTCTCCTGATGCAGGTAGTTCTATTGGCTCAGTTATCCAGGCTCACCATCTATGTGGTGCATTTGCTAATCCGTCCGTGACAGTGACCCAAGGGAAACCGAGAAGGGAGAGAGGAGAGAAAAAGAAACTGCGTCAGTGGCCGCGCGGCCGCCCGAGCAGAGCCACGCTCCGGGAGGGGGAGGAGGAAACAGAGGGAAGAGATGGGTCTACAAGAAAACAACGGCACGATCTGAGAAGGAACGGTAACTTTACTAAATCTAATAAAATTGAACAATTGAGAGAGAGAGATAAAAATTTCCAAACCAAAAGCTGTGAGCTTACGTTAAGGAGGACCTGCAGGGGAAGCACACGTGCTGAACCTCCACGGCAGCCCAGAGAAACGCGCCCAGACCGAGCACCACCTCGCATCCGGTGCGGAGCTCCGCCCCTCTGCTGCTCCCCCAGCATTAACTCCTTAACTGCTGCATGATGCTCTGATGTGGAATACCGGCATCAAAACCACAAAACCACAACATTCCACCCCTTATTCCACATCATCACATCATGCTTAACACACATCTATACATAACCAAACAGTAATAACATAAGTTACATAGAAACATATATATATATATACATACATACACACGTAATTACAGACTGCATTCCCCCAATATCAAATTCCCTTGTGGGACACACTGGACGTCCCCATTTTTATCCATTACCCACCAGGTGCACCCAGGTCCCTGCGCAAAAACGGTTCCACGGAGGGGTTTGCCCTTTCCAGAGGCTGGAAGGACCCACACCGCTTTTCCCAACATGCTCCTTACATGTACCACAGGGACCTTATCTCCCTCTATGGTCTGTAGGGAGCCGGACTGTGTAGGACCCTCTCGGTTGACTGATCCCCTAGTGTTGACCAGCCAGGTGGCTTCTGCCAGATGCTTCTCCCAGTGCTTAAATGTACCACCAACCATTGCTCTCAACGTGGTTTTTAACAACCCGTTGTAGCGCTCGATCTTACCAGCAGCTGGTGCATGGTAGGGGATATGGTAGATCCATTCAATGCCGTGTTCTTTGGCCCAGATATCCACAAGAGAATTTTTGAAATGAGTCCCATTATCAGACTCAATTCTCTCTGGAGTGCCATGTCGCCATAGGACTTGTCTCTCGAGCCCTAAGATGGTGTTTCGGGCGGTAGCATGGGGTACTGCGTATGTCTCAAGCCACCCAGTGGTCGCCTCCACCATGGTGAGCACGTAACGCTTACCATCGCGAGTTCGTGGCAAGGTGATATAATCAACCTGCCACGCCTCCCCATATTTATACTTTTCCCATCTCCCTTCCTGCCAGAGGGTTTTCATCCTCTTGGCCTGTTTAATTATGGCACATGTGTCACAGTCATGGATAACCTGTGCAACGGCATCCATAGTTAAGTCCACTCCTTGGTCTCTAGCCCACTTATAGGTCGCATCCCTTCCTTGATGGCCTGAGGTCTCATGGGCCCACCGAGCTAAAAATAGCTCTCCTTTGTTCTGCCAGTCCAAATCGTTCTGAGACACCTCAATTCTGGCAGCTCGATCTACCTGATGGTTATTTCTCTGCTCTTCAGTAGCTCGATTCTTGGGCACATGAGCATCTACATGGCGCACCTTTACACCCAACTTTTTTGTTCGGGCAGCAATGTCTTTCCACAGTTCAGCAGCCCAAATAGGTTTACCCTTCCGTTGCCAGTTGTCCTGTTCCCACTGCTGCAACCACCCCCATAAAGCATTTGCCACCATCCAAGAGTCAGTATAAAGATATAGCATGGGCCACCTCTCCCATTCAGCCACATCTAAGGCCATCTGGACAGCCTTTACCTCCGCAAATTGGCTTGACTCTCCTTCTCCTTCAGTGGCCTCTACAACTCATCATGTGGGGCTCCACACAGCAGTCTTCCATCTGCGATGCTTCCCAACAATACGACACGATCCATCAGTGAAGAGGGCATACGTCTTTTCATTCTCTGGTAGTTCGTTATATGGTGGGGCCTCTTTAGCACATGGTATCTCCTCTGATGGGGATGTTCCAAATTTCTTGCCTTCAGGCCAGTCCATGATCACCTCCAGGATTCCTGGATGGTTGAGGTTCCCCATCCGAGCTCGCTGTGTAATCAGCGCAATCCACTTACTCCAGGTGGCATCGGTAGCATGATGGGTGGGGGGAACCTTTCCTTTGAACATCCAATTCAGCACTGGCAGTCGAGGTGCCAGGAGGAGCTGTGTCTCAGTACCAATTACTTCAGAGGCAGCCCGAACCCCCTCGTATGCTGCCAAAATCTCCTTCTCAGTTGGAGTGTAGCACTCCTCTGAACCCCTGTATGCTCTGCTCCAAAATCCAAGGGGTCGGCCTCGGGTCTCCCCAGAGGCTCTTTGCCACAGACTCCAAGTGGGACCTTTCTCTCCAGCAGCAGTGTAGAGGATGTTTTTCACATCCTGTCCCAACCGTACTGGCCCCAGGGCCACAGCACGGGCTATCTCCTGCTTAATTTGCTCAAAGGCCTGCTGCTGTTCAGGACCCCATGCAAAATTATTCTTTTTTCGAGTCACTTGATAGAGGGGGCTTACTATGAGGCTGTAGTTTGGGATGTGCATCCTCCAAAAACCTACTACACCCAGAAAAGACTGTGTCTCTTTCTTGCTAGTGGGTGGTGACATACTGGTGATTTTGTCAATCACATCTCCTGGAATGTGACGACGTCCATCTTGCCATTTTACTCCCAGGAACTGAATTTCTTGGGCAGGTCCCTTCACTTTGTTCCGTTTAATAGCAAAAACAGCACCCAGAAGAATTTGGATTATTCGCTCTCCTTTTTTAAAAACTTCCTCTGCTGTATCACCCCACACAACAATGTCATCGATGTACTGGAGGTGCTCAGGTGCCCCACCCTGTTCCAGTGTGGTTTGAATCAGCCCACGGCAAATGGATGGGCTGTGTTTCCACCCCTGGAGCAAACGGTTCCAGGTGTACTGAACGCCCCTCCAGGTGAAAGCAAACTGTGGTCTGCACTCTGTGGCCAAAGGAATAGAAAAGAATGCATTGGCAATGTCAATGGTGGCATACCACTTGGCTGCTTTTGACTCCAGTTCATACTGCAGCTCCAACATATCTGGCACAGCAGCACTCAGTGGGGGTGTGACTTCATTCAGGCCACGGTAATCTACCATCAGCCTCCATTCTCCACTGGCTTTACGCACCGGCCATATGGGGCTGTTAAAAGGTGAGTGAGTTTTGCTGATCACTCCCTGGCTCTCTAGCTGACGGATCAAGTTATGAATGGGGAGCAAGGAATCCCTGTTGGTGCGGTACTGCCATCTGTACACCGTTTCTGTAGCAATTGGTGCCTGTTGCTCCTCCACTTGTAGCAACCCCACAACAGATGGATCTTCTGACAGGCCAGGTAAAACAGATAGCTGCTTAATGTTGTCTGTGCTCACAGCAGCTATTCCAGAAGCCCATTGGTACCCCTTGGGATCCTTAAAGTGCCCCCTTCTGAGATAGTCAATACCGAGTATGCATGGAGCCCCCTGTCCAGTCACTATAGGATGCTTCTGCCAGTCTTTACCAGTGAGGCTTATTTCTGCCTCCAACACAGACAATTCCTGAGAGCCCCCAGTCACTCCAGAGATATAGATCAGTTCTGTCCCTTTATAGCTCGAAGGCATTAGAGTACACTGTGCACCAGTATCCACCAGTGCCTCATAGTTTTGTGGTTCTGATGTGCCAGGCCACTGAATCCACACAGTCCAATACACTCTATTATCCCTTTCCCTCCTCTGGCTGAGGGCAGGGCCCCTCTATTGGTTACCTGTAGTGACAGGAACAACTTCACTGGTCATTGGTCTGTGTTGTAATTCTCTCACCTGTGCTCGCAGTGCAGGGGTGGGCTTTTGATGCCATTCCTTCGTATCTTCTCCATTTTCACGTAAGTAACTCCACAGAGCCTAGCGTGACGTGAAGTTAGTGAAGTGAGTGCTGTCATTTGCTCGAGCAGGACGGCGTTTGCTTCTGATAGCTGCAATCATTTCAACCCTATCAATCAGTCGGGATACTTTCTCTAACACGTCTCCCATCTGTCCTTCTAACCTTGATATGTCTGAAATGGAAGCATGTGATGGTGGAAATTTTTGTTCAAAGTTTTGAAGTGTAAGAATCAGTTCAAAAACTGGGGCTTTTCTGTCTTGGTCCTCATATCTGTTGAACGTTGTCACTAGTGTACCGGCGTATCTTTCTGGTGCTGTTTTTGAAAGCTTCTGACATATTTTGGGTGTAATCCTTACTTTCTCCGGATCATGGTCCCAATCTTCAGGATCAAACGTGGGATCATACAGCATTTCCGCCACAGCTGTTTCTCTCAAATACTGGATGCTTTCCTCAATAGTTTTCAATCTTTTCACTTTAGGTGCCAGGTCACTCTTGTAGGGATATCTTTCCCTCACAGCTACTAACATTCGTTGCCAGAGGCTGGCGGTTCCATCCATATACCTGCTGATCCCTCTGTCGACAGCCGGATCATGGGCAATGTTTCCTAGTTGGCGAGCTTCGTTACAGTCAAGGGACACGCTTATGGCCTATTGTCCCAACACCGAGGCAATCAAGTGACAATACTCTCATCCAAACGTCAAATAAACTCCTTTCTTGAGCCTTGGATCTCAGACATTTTCATGGCTCGACGAAACGTGGTAACTTTGACTCTCTCATCATCCTCATCATCACTATGTCCATGCCTCTCACTTTTCTTTGTTGCCTTTCTTGGTTGTGGTGGTGTTGAGGCCTCCCCCTCGCCTGTATCTTCCTCTTCTTTCGCCACCTCTTCTTTGCGTTCTAGGCGTGAGGACACACGTTTCCATTTCTGGCCTTCCACCGGGGCAACTGACTTTGATACCGGAGCTTTCTTTGGCTGGTCAGATGTGCCTGGGAGGTTTTCCTCTTTGGTCTGAGCCTCAGTTTGGACACTCTCTCTCTCCAGAACAGTACATATACCTCGGTAAGCATAAGCCAAGCCCCAGATAAGCTGTTCCACCTCAGATCTTTCTGAGCCGCAACACCCATTACTCAGATACAGGCCTAGCTCCTCAGGATCCTGTAAGTGTTCAGGAGTAAAATCCCATGGCACCAGGGAACCCCATGCTTCTAATTTCTTTCCTAAAACTCTCCACTTTCCCTGCCATTCAACATTCTCTGTTTCTAGGAAAAGCTTCCTCCACATGGTGTAAAGTGCTATTATAAGGGATATATTCAAAAGGACCAAATGCTAACATAGTCCCTAAGCTGTAATCTTGAAAATTCATAAGGAACTGAGAGGAAAACCTGGACACCCATTCAAATATTGTTTGGTTTGTTAACATGGTATGGTTTGTTACATTAGCCGGGGTGCCCAGGTATCTGGCAGGTGCCTCCATCACAGCTTTTAGTTTATCATATAGGGACCAGACTCCATGAATCAGAATGGCAAGCTTAACCAAGTTCCAGTACGTTTTGAGCACTAAAAGGGAAAAAGCAATGCAATACGATCCCTGTAAGGGCAGTTTTAACAGAAACAGTAAAAACATTTTTTTTTCTTTTACTCAAACAGGCTGGCAGCACCTGAAAAGTTTACAAATATCCCAGAAGAACTGGCAGTACACCTGGACTTCAAGGTCGTGTTTTGCCGTACAGGAGCTGCAGTACAGATAAGCTTCCTAACAAAAGACAGAGATTCACTCTAAAAGCATGTCTCTGCCCAGCTAAGGCAGCTAGTCATGCCCCACGTTGGGCGCTAAAAATGTCACCAGTTTGCGGGACAGTTTGACCCGGTACCGTGACAATTGCAGGGGACCCACGGGCCCACACCCCGGGGAAGGGGAAGGGGGAAAGGGAAAAAGGAGAAGGGAGATGGGCCCAAGAACAAAACAGCAGCAATGATCTGAGAAGGAAAGCTAATTTACTAAATAAGATATCAGAAAGGAAAATAACACAATATAATATAACATAATTGGAATTGAGGCAAATGAATCAAATAAAATGAACAAGAGAGAGAGAGAGAGTGTCCGATAAACCAAAGACCTTACGCTAACGCTGAAGGCAGACGGCTGCAACAAACACCCACTGCCGAGCACGGTCCTGAAGGGAAGAGAGAGTCCCGTGACCACAGACAGTTTTTATCTTTCCCTCTGGGCGGAAATATGTAAAAATGCAAAGCATCGCAAAGTCCTCTGGGGAATGTAGTTCTTCTCTTCTGAGACAGGTATACCCATAACTATCGATGATCCACAGAGCTGGAGCATTAACTCCTTAACTCCCAATACACCACACGATGTCATGATGTGGAATATCAGCAACACAACAAAAATCATAAAACCATAACAGGGCCCAAACCCCCTTCTCTTTGCCCCCCACCAGCTCCTGGAGATGTTCCTGGGTGTTGCGGAATCCCGGGTCCGAGTGGATTGCTCTCAGGCGGGGAGCACGACAGGACTCAATACATGAATGATCAGACTTCAGTTTATTACCCCAACAGCCTTATTCCTATAGTGTTTAAGACAGGGGCATACAGAGAATAGCACACAATCATTGGCTGAGAGCCTCAGAGAAAGACAACTTTAAGCAGTTCCCAACAATTAACAGCAGTGAGAAACCATCCTGAGCAAGGTAACTCTTGATATCCTAATCCTAAAAAACCCAAACAGGAATGCATCGGCGGCAGGTGTGAAAGGCAGTGCTGGCAGGGCATCCCTTGTTCAAAGTGCACTTTACCTCTCCCACTCGCCACAGACCATCTCCTGCTTTTACTTTTCTCAAGGTTCACACAGTGTACTTTCCCTTGAGCACTGTATTAGCATGGCCAGTGCATAACACAGAGCCCAAAGGGAAGAACACCTGCTAGCTAAACAGAATAGACTATCAAGGACAGCTTATTCTAAAAATACCTAAAGTTACAATTATCAGCAGTCCTGTGAAGCCTTCTTCACTGAAAGCAGGGTGAACAACATAATCACAGAAGTTTCCCATAGACATCATGGCAACTTGGGTTACTCAGCTGAAGCAGTTCATGTCTGCTTTGAGTTGTTTGTCACTTGGCCCAGGAGCATCATGACCTCCTATCAACATCTGATACTTTTCCATGAGCATATAGTCTGTGCTGCAGTACAAATTTTGCTCGTACATATCACCGTGACTTCCCTGCTCCTGCAGCCATTTCCCAACACCTGGGGCTCCAGGAGAACTTCTGTGATGTGGGCTAAGCTGACTCCTGGTGTGTTCTCCTTCTGCTGAGCACACACACTTCTTTCCAGTAGTGACATTTACCCTGAGTAAGAAATAGTTCTATGAATCACTTATCTAGTTTTTAGACAGCACACACGTGGTGTTGGGGTAATCTACTTTACCCTTTTGCTTAGAAAAAGGGAATCAGTAGGGTCAATAGAGGCATCTCCTACTGAGGTTCTAGTCCTGGAACTGGCAGGGATCTCATGTATGTCACTCGTCTGCCACAGATGACAGCAGCTGGATTCCTCTTGCCTCAAATCTGATGTCCACAACATAGTGTGAGAAATACCTCAAATAATTTTTCAAAGACTTGATCTCTTGTGAAAAAATTTAAATTTATGACTGCAATGGTGGGCATCCTGCAAGCTGGATGTCATGGTTTATGATTTTTGGCATTGGTATTCCACAAAATCATAAAACCATGACACTGGAGCTCCTGCTGTAAGAAAAACAAGCTCTTCTATCTCCTAGATCCCAATGTTGAGTCCCTTCCCTGCTGCCAGGCTCGCATTCTTCTCACATGCATCCTCTAGGTAGTTGATGAAGTCCATCTCTCTTTGTTTCTCCAAGTAAGCAAAATCCACAAAATAGCCACCAGGGCAGTATCTCCCACCATATGTCTCCCCAGATAAGTTTGTTTCTTCTTGCACAGTTCTGGGTTCAGACATACATCTTACAGTACTTGCCCTTGGTCACCCCTCAATTCCCCTGCAGTTTCCCCAAGGGGGGAGAGTACTGGAATTAACATGCCAGCCAGGCTCTCCTTTTCTTTCTCCACAATGTGCATACCCTATTCTTTAATGACGGATGAGAACTTATCTTCTATCATGGGTTCTGAGGTATGTCCCTTTGGTACAACATTCTATTTCTTACGCAAAAACAGTATGCTGTCTCCCACAACAGGCATCTCCATATGCGATGCCAAGGTAAAAGTATTTAGGGAGGCACTAGTGCTGATCAGTGGAGATGATGCACTAGTGCTGATCAGTGGAGATGATGAACAGCAATGATCTGTTCAAAAATCTGGTGACATTGTAGGGCTTAGGGGTGATTCAAGACATCTACATGAAAATAGAAACTTTAATGAGCATTTCTGAGGACAAAATCTGTGAGCGTTCTCTTCAAATGAGGTTCAAACCTCATTTATTTGGGCAACTGACATTACACCACATGTTCACATTTGGAGTGGTCTAGGGGAGCACAGACAAGAGCAATGGGACACTTGAGAGAAGAAAGAGGGGTTTGGCCATAAGAGGTGAATAATTTAGAAGATGAAGGAGGGATTCAGTAGGACTTCAGTAGGGCCAACTTTGGCCTTTTCAAGCAATTGCTAGGGAAAATCCCATGGGACAGGATACTTCAAGGTAAAGGGGCCTGCTGGAAGCATTTAAATAGTTTGTCAGGACAGTATATCTGATAAAAGCTGATTATATTTGCAATTGCAATGGCAGGCGTGCACCTGCAGGAACAGTGCGACATCTTTAATGCCCTATTACCCGAAGCTTATCTTTTCCATTCCTGGCTCCTCATTGGCTGAGTACTCCAGGTTTAGAAATCTTCCCGATGTTAACTAAACAGATGGATAATGGCTAAACATGAATTCCTGCAAGCTAAACATCTATACTGCTAAGTATTTAACTTCTTCTCCGTAACTTTTCTATCACTCAGGTCTTGTCTGTCCAGCAACAAAAATTAGTAGCCTTCCAACATAACAAGCCTATTGATATACTTGTTAAGAGTTTTTGATTTGTAAAGGCATTATCACACTATTCAGGAGTGGGATGTCTGACTTGTCTTTGACTCAGGGCTCAGAGCTATTCCAGATGGCTGCACAGGCAAGAGTTGCAGTCTTTGTACCCATAAATTACTCCATCTAACAAATCGCTGTGACTATAAGTTACTTCCTATATTCTACTAAGCATGTACCAGTATGGAAAGTTCGTCTAAAGGACAAGTGATCAAGACTATCAGAGACCCCCAGTGAAGTAAAAGGATGCCCAGAAAGAACTATTGGTACTGACAAAGGATGGCAGCAGAGACCATGAAACAAAATACTTATCTTGTTAGTTCTAATGCAGAAACAACATTCCATTCCTACAGGCTCGAGACAGTAGGTTAACATTCATGGATTGCTTTCTCCAGGCTCAAGATCAGAGCATCCTAGCAGGTAGGAAGTCAAGAAAGGAAGCCAGGAGACCTGCATGGTTAAACAGGGAACTGCTGTGCAAACTCAAGTGGAAGGAAAGACTATAGATCATGGAAGGAGGAGCTGGCCATTTGCAAAGAGTATAAGACCGTTGTCAGAGGATGTAGGGAGGCAACTAGGAAAGCTAAGGCCTCCTTAGAATTAAACCTTGCAAGAGAGGTCAAGGACAACAAAAAGGGCTTTCAAAAACACTGCAGATAAAACTAAGACCAGAGGCAGTGTTGTCCCACTGATGAATGAGGTGGCTGCCCTGGTGACAGAAGATACAGAGAAGGCAGAGTTACTAAATGCCATTCAAAACCCATCTGTCTGTGTTCCTGTGAGACTTAATCTAGATGTTCCTGGATTGGCAGGGGATTGGACTAGATGATCTTTCAAGGTCTCTTCCAATTCCTGACATTCTGTGATTCTGTGGTAATGTTTTGGAACTGATAACCTCCCTCCTCTCTGAGACATTCAGAGTGCTGAGAAGTGGCAGATGAGGAGTGTGAGCTGGTTTTCCTTTGCCCTGCAGAGCGAGTAGTGGTCTGGGATGCGGTGGCATAAACAAGAGGTAATAAAGAATGAGAGAGAGATTACAGGTTGATGGGATTAAAATGTAGATACAATAGTAATTTTTGCCAGTCTTTACCAGTGAGGCTTATTTCAGCCTCCAACATGGTCAACTCTTGGGAACCCCCAATCACCCCAGAAATATAGATTAATTCCAGTGTCCACCAGTGCCTTATATTTTTATGGTTCTGATGTGCCAGTCCATTGAATCCACACAGTCCAATACACTCTATTATCCCTTTCCCCCAGCTGGCTGGGGGGCAGGGGCTATTGTGGCTGGTAGACATCTCATTCAGTTCTGAGTCTCATTCAGACAAGAGGACACCTCACTCCGACTGGAGGGTGTCTCTTTCAAATTGGAGGGCATCTTGCTCAGCTTGGAGGGCATCTCTCTTGGTCTGGAGGGTATTGCTCTCAAACCAGGAGGCATCTTGCTCAATCTGGAAGGTGCCCATGTTGGATTGGAGAGTGTCTCACTGAGACTGGAGGGCATCTCGTTAAGTCTGGAGACTTTCTTGTTGAGGCTGAGGGCTGTCTGAATTGGTCTGGAGAGTCTGTTTGTCAGCTAAAGGACTCTTTCAGCTCGGAAACTCCCTTGCTCTATTTTAGATACTCTGTGTCTCTCTGGGATACTATTGAATAAGGTCCCATATGCATAAACCAGATTCCAAATAATTTGTGCCTCCTCAGACCTGTCTGAGCCCTAACATCCGTGTCTCAAATATCTGCTTAAGTTCTCAGGATCTTGCAGGTGTTTGGGAGAAAAGTTCCAGTATGTTTTGAGCATTAAAAGGGAAAACACAATGAAATGCAATCCCTTTAAGAGCAGTTTTAAAAGAGAAAGCATTTTTTTCCTCTTTCCTAAAGCAAGCTAACAGCACCCCAAAAAGTTCTGAAATATCCCAGAAAAATTGGCAGTACGCTTGGACTTCAAGGCCATGATTTGCAGTACCACACCTGCAGTGCAGATAAGCTTCCTAACAGCTGAGAGATTCACTCAGAAAGTACATCTCTATCTAGCTAAGCAGCTAAACTGCCCTATGTAGGGTGACAAAAATGTTAATGGTTTATGGGCTGGTTTGGCCTGGTTCTGTGACGGTGCAGGGGACCCATGGACCCAAGCCCTGGGAAAGGGAAAGGGGGAAAGGGAAAAGGGAATAGAGAGATGGGCCTAGAAACAAAACAGCGGCAACGATCAGAGGAGGAATGCTAATGTACTAAATAAGATGTCAGAACGCAAAATAACACAATATAATACAATATAATCGGAATTGAAGCTAATAAATAAAAGGGGCAAGAGAGAGTGTCTGATAAACAGAAGGCCTTATGCTAATGCTGAAGGCAAGACGGCAGCGAGCACCCACTGCTGAGTCAATCCCAAAGGAAAGAGAGCGGTCTCAGGGCACGCAGACAGTATTTGAGCAAGATGTAGTAGATGAGCAAGATAGAGAGTGTCTGATAAACCGAAGGCCTTACGCTAACACTGAAGGCGGATGGCTGCAACAAACACCCACTGCTGAGCTCGATCCCGAAGGGAAGAGAGAGTCCTGTGACCACAGACAGTTTTTATCTTTCCCTCTGGGCGGAAACACATAAAAATGCAAAGCATCGCACAGTCCTCTGTGGAACGTAGTTCTATTCTGAGACAGGTATACCCATAACTATCGATGATCCATGGTGCTGGAGCATTAACTCTTTAATTCTCAGTGCACTACATGATGTTATGATGTGGAATGCCAATACAAAAAGCATAAAACCATGGCAGTTTTCATTTGGCTTTTCATTGTCCAGGTTTGCTGATTTGGAACAACAAGGAGTAATTTTTATACACTTTCAAGAAAGTGTGATGTGAGATCAAAGAAATATGTAACTTCTCTTATGAGAAAAGGTTTGTGCTTTTCTTTCAGTGCTGTTGGAATTTATAACTGAAGTTGTCTGTCCTGATTGAACACAAAGGTTAAACAGTTTAAGTCTTCCTTATTGTTTTGCAGTGTATCTAATTTCTCCAAGAAAGAAATTCCTGTTAGTGTCTTCACAAAATTCCATCCCTTCTCTATGGTTCCCTGCTTAACTGTTAATGAATCTGATAGATGTCTCTACATTTGATAACCTGTTTGAAATAACTCATTTCCATATTCATTTGAATGTTAATTTTTCACAAGAGATCCTGTAAGTGCACATTAATAGGTAGATATGTTGTGTAAATACTCAACTGGCATATAATATTTTTACAAAAAAAAACCTCAATCTGACATTACTAGTGTAATTACTGAAAATACCATGCAAAAAAGAGAGTTAAGTTCAGAGGAAGCTATATAATATCATAGTAACCTATTATGGTAAATAAAATAGCATTTTGATGAGGTTTGTTTGATTGAGATTTGTAAATGCTACAAAATGAACTAATATTTTAGGTGAATTTATTTGTCAGGGATACTTGAATATTAAAACAATTTGTCAGTAGCAGACAGCTAAGCACCACAGAGCTCTTCCCTCCATTCTCCGGGGTGGGCTGGGGGAGAGAATTAGAAAAACTTCTGTGTTGAAATAGTTACAAATTAAATACAGATAGACACATACAGAAAATGAAGGGAAAATAATAATGGTGGTAATAAAAGAATACACAGAACAATGGATGTGCATTGCAATTGCTCCTCATCCCCTGAACTGATGTCTAGCCACACCCTAACCAGCTCCCCCCAGTTTTATTGTTCAGCATGATGTCATATGGTATGGAATGTCCTTTTGGCTCTCCTAGTCTCCTTGATAGCAGGGTGGTATGAGAAACAGAGAAAAACTAAATAAATAAAAACACCTACTAGGAAGAAATCAATTCTATCATAGCTGAATGTAGGATAGTGCATTTAAATTAGCAGTACAGAAATTTCGAGATAACAGTGTGATATTACCCAAGATACACAGGTTAATATTAGATACCTTGAAATATCTCCAGGCTGAGTTTTTGAGCCTTGAATTTGGTAGAACAAGGGTCACGAAGATGAATGGGTATTGCACATTCTCTAGGACAATTTTTCCACTTCTCACAGTCTACTGACCTTTCTGTTTCTTTACATTCAACAAGGAATTTTTTTTTTCTTATGGAATCTCGCTGTCATAACTTATTTATGCAGCCTAGATTCTATGTGTGGGTGTCACGACAGTAACATAAGAACTACCAGAAACAAGCAAAAGCTTAAATTGAATTTGGTGCATGTGGAAAGCACTGCTGGGGAGATTATGTATAGCAAAGTTTCCACCTTCCAAAATAAATGATTATTTTCCTTCTTTTGAAGAAAAAGGAGAAAGGTGTGTTACATTTTATGCCTGTTTTGTGCCTTCCATCCACTCTTTTTCATGTCTTACTGGTTTGAAAGTCTTTCTAAAATCATGGAGGCACGGAAATGCGGTTAAGTATGTAAAATGGATGTAATATACATGTTCAGAAATGACAGCAATATTCATGATGTAAAAATCAGGGGATAGATCTCATTCACGGTAACATTATTTGGACTCTTGTCATTGAATTCTGTGTGATAAAGATCTCCTGGGAACAAGATATGTGTCCCCAGTTATCAGTTTTTAAACTCATTTTCTGCTAAGGTAAAAATGGGCACATTTTTTTCTTAAGAATTAGTGTCACACAACTCTTTAACCCAAAGATCTTATTTATGTGTTCTGTCCAAACTTTTCAAAAAGCAGTAAAGCTCCTGATTTACTTGCTATCCTATGATGTGCAGCGAAGAAATGAAATGAAAATCTGAGCTTTCACTCAGTAAAGAAGCATTTTTAAAAATAGAAATGAAGGGAATGCATTCATATGTTTTCATACAAAAGTGAAATGACAGTGAAGGTGTAACACAGCTAGATTTGTTTATTCAATTATTAATAATCTGTATTAAGGCATAGTCTAATAACTAGAAAAAATGGATAAGACTTTAAATCACATATCTGTAGAAGATATACTGTGTGAGGAGATACCTTGGTTAATTTTCTGCTTTGTGGTCTTACACTAAACAACTGTTTGCTTCATAATGATATGTACTTGCATCTAATGTAATAATATTACTCATGCTTTCCTAGAGATTCTATAATTCAGCTGCATATTTGTGGCTCCTAATTATATAATTTGAAATAGAGTTTAGGTTTGAGATCTGATGGTTGGAAGGAATAGTTTGGTAGCAACAGAACACACAATAGGAAAAATGAAATTACCTACATATTTCAGTACTGTACTACTACAGCTAGGCACATTTTAGTCTATCCATGTTTCTTATTTTTAATGAAAAAGAGATAAATCCACATCATTATATGCTGTAATTTTCTTTTTTCAAGTAAAGCAAATAAAACGGTTGCTCCACTACTGACTTATGCTGAAAATAACAAACAGAACAAAATAAGTTGCAAGAGCATCAGGTAAAATAATAGGAGGCAGGACAGAGCAGCCTGTGTTAGAAAGAAGAGCTCCTGGATGTAGAAAGGGAACTAAAATAAAAGATAGACATATATCAAACATAAGTGAATTCAAGAGAGTGTCGAAAATAGGTATGTTGAATCAGTAAAAGCAGTTTGTTATTCATTTTATTGATTCACTGTCAAACTTTTGCTTTTGCTGATATTTTGGTTAAAGGTAATTTCCCCTTACCCTCTGAAAGGAAAGGCACTTTGAAGTTCAGGTCACTCCTTCTTTTCTATGGTGATTGAGCTGCCTTGACCATCTACCACCCATTTTGCAGCTGTCAACTCTTGTAATCTTGCCAAACAGATTCCTGAATGAAGAGGAAAAAGGGAGCATTGTTTTAAAATTCTCAAGTTTATCTTTATTTTACAATGAAAGAAGACAAGAAACACTGAAGGGTCCAAAAGAACTGGTCTGAGTTTCGCTTCCATGTGAAAAGGTGAGAGACTATGAACTTAGGACCTGGATAAGCAATAAGGTGAATTTGCCTGGATTGGGCTGCTTTAGATAACACAGACAGCTAATTTAGCATGTAAATTGTGTGAGGTTCAGGTGGCTATGTTGTGCTGCAGCATGTGAGTTTTAGCGTATGATACTGTGTAGGTAAATAAGAAAGCAAACCTTCCTTTAGAAAAATAGTAATAGGAAAATTCTGTGGCATGTTGCTGAAAGAAATCTAAGAATGGCCTCGGTGAAGAGAGAATGAGAAACAAATTATTGCAGCAATTAATTTCCTCTTCTGGTGAAATGTCAAAAACGTAAGCAACAAAGAACAGATTACCAGGGAAGAAATTGTAGGGGCCCTTGACACCACAGAGTTGGCACTGATGCGAAAGAGACATGTTTTGTTTGTAGGATTGATGCCACGTTCCCGTTCCATCTGAGCTCCTTTTTCAAAAGGCAGCTGTGTTCCTTTGCTCAGGAGACTTCCCTGAATTGGTCTTTCCCCTGAAAAAAGCTGCCAAAGTTGATCGTGTCAGTGAAATTACACACTTATGTTGAGCATAATTTAAAAGCAAGATTGCTCTACACGGTAAAGACATAACAATTCCTCCAAACACTTAGTGAGGTTGGTATAACTAGTGTATGAAAGTGTATGAGGTTGTCTGAACAATTGCAGTCTTTCAAGTCTAACTTTTGGTGCTCTGTTTGTCCTGATCGATTGAGGTAATATTACTGGGAAGTATGAACTTTCTCTCCCAGATATTCCTGTCTATTTCTTCTAAGGCAAATTCAATCACTTTAGTTTTAATATAAAATACCACCCTTCTATTTTATTAGGCTCTTAAACCAAGATGTTTAGTGTTTTTGCCAAAAAGAGAAATACTTCATTGCTGCCAGTGTTGAAACAGTGATTTTTGAGTCTCAAAAAAGTCCCAAAAGTTAAACTAGAAAGGCTATATATATTGTATATATGCTTCCCAATCCACGCATGCTGTGCAGCTCCACAGTACAGAACCTAAACTCATGCTGTTCTTTGCTTTAGCAGCTGTGTGACATAGAGTTTGTTTGAAAATTTGGATGACCGAGTGTTGAAGAAGAATGTGGCTTCTAGCATTATGTTTCCTGAAAAGAATAATATCCAGTGTCACCAGCGCTGCTGCTGACATGCTAACACTAAACATCCTTGTGAAACTTTGAAGCAATGTAGGAACACTTCTTAGAAGGCCATATACAGAAAGTGAAGCACCTTGCCTTTCTGATAGGCACTGGGGAGATAAGAAAAAATGGCTTCCAACAGCCATGACGTACTCCTTTCCTTGTGTACCTGCTGCGGACAGAAGAGCAGGCAAGACTGAATAAACCAGTTAAACTTCATTTCCCTGATGTGCAATGCATGTATTATACTCTATCTTCAAGATTCATCTTCCTTTTTCCGGAAACCCTACTTGCTTTTGGACTGAGAACTTTCTAGAGTTTGTGATAATTAGTCTGATTTTATCTGAACATAATAGTTAAGTGTGTTGTGTTTATTGAGTAGTCAGATGACTATTTTTTGAGCGTTTGTTTTCCTTCCAAAGAGAAAAACTCTTGCAACCATTTGATCAGAGCATTCAAGCCAGCAAAAATTGCTGGCTTCACTGTACTAACAAGCTATAATGCAGTACTTGCACTTTGGAATACTTTTGAGAAATGGTATGATGCCATGTCCATAAAGGGTAATTATCAAAATACGTTCATCTTCTACCATTCAGCTATATTACTGATACAAAATGTGTGGAAAATATCATCATTTTAGATGATACTTTACATGGAGACTAATCTGATTATCACCAGAAGTTTTTCAGCATTTTTCATTTAGCCTTGTGCATTTTTAACATGACAGCTGAAGCGCAGCATGCACATGGCATACTAATCTTGAAGGAGGTTGATAGCGGGTACTGTCTATTTGTTTGTGTAAAGGAAAAGAGATAATCAGGAAATAAACAAAAATGTTTGATTGACTGCTGCTGGTTAACAGTAACAGACTGCATGGAATCAGTGATCAGATATTACTCCATTATTTAGTATCCTGTTTGTTTTTCAGGGGCTAGCCAATTTTCTTTGTTATTGTTTCCAATTAAACAGATCTATCATTTATGTGTGAAATACAAAGTTGTGCTGGAAATACAGCTTCACTGTAAACTTCATTTACTGTTCCTCCTCACTTTTCAAATAAGTCCTTTGGAGCTGAAATTTCTTATTTGGATCATGATATTTTGGTGCTTGTTTGTTTCTGCAAAATGGGCACTTATTCAGCATTTTTGAAACTAGTCTTAAAAATCAAACATACACTAACTGATTAAGTGCATGAAAACAACTGTTTTCACTTGATTTTTTCCTTTATACTGGGGATGGGGGGAGGGAGAACGGGGAGAAAACAATGTAGAGAGTCCAGTATTTTTAGAGAATATAAGCTCACAAGCTTTATAGAATAACATATATTCATCTCCCCCACTCTTTCATAATATTCTCAGTACAATTTTTTCTGGTAGATCCAGTTTTGCAAACTAAATTTAAAATGCATGCAGTTTTTAGACGAACTGATGCATATATGTGTATATATATTTACAGCTATTCTGATTAATTTGGTGGATTCTAAAGGAGCTCTCAAAACTCAACTGCCTCAAAGCTGGATATATTTCAAAGAAAACAAAGTATAGTTTCATGACTCTAAAATTATGAAAAAAAAATGTTTCTTACTACTTTGCTGTTTTTAAAGGAGAAAGTAAATGTAATGTAAAAACAAAGGAAATGTTAAGAAATCATCAACAAAGAATTTCAAGTTGGAGAACATAGCGTTAGCTTCAATAAACAATGTTTTGACTATAGTCTAGATTTAACATGAATTGTCTCTTAATTTTTAATTATGTCAAATAAGGACAAGAGCAATTTACAGAAAATATTTTTAAATCCAAGATTTTACAGAGTTATTGCTTTAAGAACAACAAATATTTCACTGTCTTGTGATTTCTGCACAGATTCATTGGTGTTTTGCCCATCTGTTACAATTACAAACTCACTACTTTGGCCTGAGTTGCTTCTGAGCAAGAGAATCTGTCTGACTCCATGCTCTGAACCTGCATTTTGTTCCTGGCTTCAGTACTGGCAAACTGACCAGCATTCAACAATTTTCTTCTTTCTCACTAGAAATAACAGTCCTGAGTTGTCTTTGTATTTGAAATACACAGATGAAAATTATTATAGAGCAGCAAATATGTCTTATTTTGACTTAAATCATTTCTTCTCAGCACTGTGGAAAACAAGAGGAAAGTCAGAGTAAATAGATCTATAGTGCAGCATCTTCATCTTTTACACAAAAATTCTATCCTTCTGAAACATGAAGGCATTAAATGTCACTGGCATTAAGCATACATCATCAACCTGTTGTAAGACATTAAAAGAGAGCAATATTTTACTTCATTTTACTTTGAGTATCTGCTAATGGCCAGTGTGACCTGGGCTCAGAATTTCAAGTTGAATTTCAGGTTGGTTTGTGGCCAAGTTGAAGTAACATAGCACTCTGGGAAGGTAGTTTATGTTGATTGCACTATGGATGCACATGAACCAGGTAAGAGGAAACAGCTAGAGGTGTTGAGGTTAATAACTACAACTGAAACAAAACAGCAAAGATGTCAAATTTGCCTGACTGTGTCTCATGAGCAACTGAAACTCTGATATGAATGAGGAAAATAATTAAGTTTATAATCAGACATAGTAAATAATAGTATATGTGTATATATATATATATATATATATATATATATAGTCAAGTTATAGTTACAGTTCGGTTACTGTTATAACATATAATATATATATGGTTAATACCACTGGGTTGCATACAATAATATATATACTGATATATTCATAATATACGTAATAATAATATGATTGTAATAATTATATAATTATATATATAGATATAAATTCAGCTTTATTACATGCTAGCATATTGAGAGTTTAGTAATTTAAGGAATATGAATGCTAGCCAGTTAGAATGTAAGCTTCACTCCAGTCCTCTGGCCATGCTAGAACTACAGCAACAGGCATCCTATCTCATGAAAGGTCAACTCAAAACCTAAGTCAAGAAGAAACTTCAGCAGACACAAGGTATTTATTTTCAAAAACACTGTATCCTACGCTATGGTGTAAATAAATCTACAGATGCTTAAAGCACCTTCCCGTCAAGTTCTTCTGCCTACATTCACACCAATAACTACTTCACATTTATTGGGATGATTAACTAAAAACTTATCCTGATTCTGAAAGTCTCTATTTCCCTGCTTAAGTCCTCATGGGGCATTCCTGGCGGGGGCTCTCAGAATACATCTAGTATTTGATGGTCACAGACTTGAGCTCCAACTGCTCAGACTTTACCTCCTTTCATTTAGTAGTATAGTGCCTGATCATTTGTCCAGGAAAATAAGGGCTTTGGATTTGTTTCTCCTTTCTGCAAGTGGTATTTAAACTGTAGGTTTTCCAGATGGAAATATATGTAGTGAGTTCTATTTGGTATTTTCAAAGAAAAACTGATGCTCCTTCTGGATAGGTAGAGTTTCCAAGGATAGGTACATTTTCTTTCATCACTGAGTGAAAGCTTTATTCTCCTGTCTCTCACTACATACGCAATCCTGCAATCCCTTCTGTCAAGAGTCTTCTTTTTTTTTACATTCCAGCAGCTTCCAAATTTTGAACTTGGATCTTTTTGCAGGGAGTTTAACTCTTCACGTACAGGATGCCTCCATACCTAGCTGAACTTTTTGTACCTGAGTTAAAGCATCTAAACGGATGTAGTGCTGTGATAAGCTCAGGCGACTGGAATTTATTATTATAAATCATCTGCAGCTACAAATAAAGAAGGAATTGTTTTAGAAAAATGTTAGATTGCTAGGTACCTGGTACAGATCCTGATGCTCAAACGAGCTAAGATATGTGTGTGCATGCATGATAAGCCTCTGCCCCATTTTCTCCGGTTGATTTCATGAAGTGAGTGCGGGAAATTGCAGAACAAATCTCTACTCTTGCTCTTTACCTGCACCCTCTTAACACAGAATCATAGAATTGCTCAGGTTGGAAAAGATCTTCAAGATCATCAAGTCCAACCGCAACCTAACCATACTACCATAACTCAACAACCCACTGCTAAATCATGTCCCTGAGCAGCGCATCCAGACGGCTTTTAAACACATTCAGGGATGGTGACCGCACCACCTCCCTGGTTGGCCTATTCCTGTGCTTAACAACCCTTTCTGTAAAGAAGGTTTCCTTATATCCAACCTGAATCTCCCCTGGTGCAACTTGAGACCATTTCCCCTTTTCCTGTCACTAGTGAGAAGGGACCAACCCCTCTCCCCCCTCACTGCAATTATCTTTCAGGCAATTGCAGAGAGTAATAACAAAAAGCAAAAGAGTTAGCTTTTCCATTCATGACTATTAAGCATCCAGCTGTCCATCTCAGGTGTGTAGTTTGTGTTGTGTGGTATGGGTAAATGCACACCAAAAGAATCTAAATCCTAAAGAATCTAAACACCAAAAGAATCTAAATCAGAGGATGTGTCTTCAGCAACTGCTGCCTCAAAAAATCTTCTTGAGGACTGGAGATTTATAACTGGACTGCATTACTGACTTCATCAGAAAAGATGAATGAGTCTCTTATATGCTTGGAAGCTATGTGTAGTAAAACCAAGTTATCAGGTATTTGCTTGTTGTGGAGCTTCAGTGTACCACAATCATGGAAATCTGTATGATTACAAGATTCAGAATACCTTAGAGGTTTGTAAAAAACCTCAAATCTGGAAGCTCCTATGGAGAATCCAACAGCAAAATGGATGTGTAACAAAGCATCAGATGTATCTTCGCCTGAATTTTAATTCCCTTGATATATTTTTACATAGAGGTACTTAACGTCCAAGCCATCCCATTCCTCCTGAGATGCAGAGTATTCTATCTCAGTGTTCAGTTAATGGAACTATAGGCTTTTTGATATAGATTGTACTAGTATGTACTCAGTCAAATTAGTGTGTCCCAGCTCTAGCCTCACTCGCGTCCTCTGTTTGTCTCCATATCCTAATGGTAACATGACCTAATAGCAAACACAGAAGCATGGTTGGATGATTAACATGACTGGAGCTTGATGAGGGAATTGCCCTCTAAGCTAAGGAGTAGACGGATTGTGAAGAGCTGCCTATGAAATACAGTCATGATAGGGTTGAGAGCTCGTGGGTTAAACTTAGGAGTGTTTGGGAGCTCTAGGTAGATACGGGATGCTATAGATGGTTCTAAGAGCTATAGGGAGCACTCTGGGGGTACATTAGGAGGTCTCAGGAGTAACAGGGGCCTGTGTGATTCCATTGGGTTCCTGGGAGCTATAGAGATGCTGTGAGGGTACTCTAGGTGATTATGACAGCCATATGAATGCTGTAGGGATATTGGGATCTCCACGGACTATTAGGTGCTTAAGGGTACCGTAGGATCTTGTCCAATCCCCCCTCTTCCATCCCCTTGGGAGGATGCAGTCTTGTGTCCTGTGGCACTATTGATCTGCAAATGGCAGGTGTGCATGCCAGATGGGTACACACGGGTGGGAGCGTTCCTCAACAGTGACCTACAACATCCTTGGGTCCACACAGGAGTTCCTCAAGGCCAGCGGGATAGGGTAATGGAGGGGGGACAGCAGGATCATAGGTTGGGGGGATAGAGGCTTCATTTGCCCTCTGTTAGCAGGGCTTCTCGTTAGCACCAGGCTCTTCCTTGCAAACATAGGGGGTTCCTGTAACCCACAGGATCCTGGATCACCCCACCATGACCTTGATCATGCACAAAACAATTTTTCAACAACAAATCATAATGAAGAAGAACAGCTTTACTGCACTGAATAAACACGACTGGAGTCCAAAATGGAGGCAGTGCCCCCACAGCACCATCTTATTGTCACAACCTGGTAGCAAATGACCCGGCAAATTGGGAAAAACCTTGCAGTGTTAACTGATATCATTCTCTTGATGATCTTGTGTGTACGTCAGACTCACTGGAGGCATTAGGACAGGCAGTAGATTCACTGACCACCTACCTCCAGTGAGAAGGATGGGCTATAGACCCTTGGAAGGTGCCTAGCTGTGAAATGACCAAAGTACTACCCAGGAATTTTGGTCAGGAATGACCAAAGTACAACCCAGTGCTGTCACAGATAAGGTTCAGGCATTCCCAGTCCCTGTGACACCAAAGCAGCTCCCGGCGCTCTTAGGTATATTGGCATGTTGGTGTTCCTTTAGACCTCGTTTAGTGCAGCTGCTGAGGCCTATATATAGACTCACGAAAAAAGAGCTACTATGGGACCAGGAAAGAACGAAGCAGCAGGCTGTCCAACAGGCAAAGCTGGCTGTTAAATAAGCCCAGGAATTGGCTAGATTTGATCCTACCCTCTCAGCTGAATTGGATGCTCATGCCACTCCAGATGGCTTCGGCTGGGACCTGTGGCAACGCCAGAGTTCCGTTTGAACCCTGATTGGGTTTTGGTCACAGATGTGGCACGGAGCAGAAGGGAGATACAGTATGGTTGAGAACCAGCTCTTGGTGCCTATTGTGCATTGCAGGCAGTAGAGTCAGTAACTCAAACAGCCAAGATACGGGAGAGACAATAATGCCACTTCAGGGGTGGGTTAAATGTCTGACCCACCTTCCTAAGAGAGTGGTGGCTCGAGCTCAGACTGTGGCACATTGGGTTGCCTCCTTCAGCCAAAGGAGCAGTCTGTCTTCATCTCCATTGAAGGAAGAACTTCAGAAGCTCCTTGGCCCAGTGACATATTGTAGTGACATGTCAGAAGAGATAATGGTCACTCTTCCAGAAAAGAGTCTACTTCAGGAAGGGAAATAGTCCATGGCACGGTAACTGAGGCATGACAAGTGCTCCTACCCTTGTTGACGAGGTGGCAGAAAGTTCAGAAGTAGATACCTCTCCACAGTGTCCCCACAATGTCCCCATAGACACCCACCCCACTGCCTGCCCAGGTGCAGGCGGAGATACAGGGTCATGGGATACAATGGGGGAGGTCACTGGAGGGTTGGAGTCCCGGTTTGGTAAATGGAAAGGGATGGTAGTATCCACATTTACTTCCTTGAATACAGGAGCAGGAGTCCTGGCGGCCATCGGATGCTTTTTCATCCCCTGTGTGAGGGCACTGGTACAGCAATTAATGGAGGCAGCACTGCTGAAGCAAACACCAGTGGATCAACCATCACATTCGGGAAATACAATGATATCAAAGGAGAGAGGGAATGAAGAAAGTGAAGAAAAGGAAAATGATGATATAAACATACTTTAAAAAGAACTGCAGAAATCAACGGCAGAGAACAAAAAGAAAAGGGAGGAATTGTAGGAATTCAGTGTCATTTCTGCATTGGAACGGAGAGAAGCATTTGATTTCATGGTCTCTGCTGTCATCTAGCGGCCTTTATCTGTACTGACAGTCTTTGCCTCGGGTCTTTTGACTTCATCGAGTGTGGGGGTCCTCTAATAGTCTTCATCACTCGTCCTTTAGATGAGCATTCCGCATTGATACACACTCAGTAGATAGCAAAGTAATTATAGTGATAAGGAATAAAGGAGATGGAGTAATCTATAGGTACAAAGAACGCAGCTCTTGTCTGTGCCGCCACCTGGAATGAGCCGGATACCTTCTCCCAAGCAGTGATAACGCTGTTAGCAATCAAAAGTATGCTAAATGTTGGCAGTGGACAGACAAGATCTGTGTGAAGAAAACAGAAGAAGCAACTAAGGAGCGATACACACGTTTAGCCAGCAACCACTGATGTTGGGTCAGCAAATGTATGTTTGATTCAGCATTGGGAAGATGGTGAACTTGAAGTACTCAGCCAATGAGGAACCAGGGGAGGAAAGAGAAGTGTAAGGCATAAAAGATGTAACGTTGTCTTTGCGTGTGCTTCTGTTCACAGGATGCCCACCACTGACATTAGGAATTCAACATTTCCTTACCAGAGATCTTGACTCCTAAAATTAATGCAAACATTTTTCTGATGTTAACCCTAAGTTTAAACTTAACCCAGGCCCTAACCCTAACACCAATTCTAACCCTAATCCTATAGTCCAACCCAAACACCAACACTGGTACTAACCACAACCCAAAACTCAAGAGTAACCTACACTCTTTCACTGATGACTCCATAGTTTTCTCTGGGCTCTCATTTGAATGGCAGTTCCCTGCAGTATCCAGCACACCCACATCCAGCTAGCAAATGTGGACCTTCAGGAAAGCCATGTCTAGGAGTGTTGGTGCTGGCTGGACAGCTCCAAGCCCCACCATGGCTCTAATGCCTGTGTGCCATCTTCTGAGCATCACTACCATGGTGTAGACACCAGATCCAGCCAGAATACATCCAGTGATGCTTTGGGAATGGGAAGCTTTCTAAAGCGTCTTTACACTAACGAGAGCAACAAAACTATCCTTTTGCATTAGCAGGCCTAGTGTCTTCTTGGATCACAGAGACGTGGCAGGATGGTTCCCACCTCTGAACGGTAGAAAAAGAGGAATACATACTCTTCACAGAGGGTGGTCAAGGAAGACAAGGATAGGCTACTGCTCTCTGTATGAGAGCACATTGAGCTCTGCCTGGAGAGGGCAGAGTATCCAGCTGAGAACTGATGGAAATGGCTTAAAGAGGAGACCAGCAGTGTGTGTTACTGGCTTCCTACAGTTACAGGTCCTTAATTGCTGGGGTCTTCTTTCTTGCTCTTCTTTAAAACTGCAACAACTTTGTTTGCCAGCTTCCTGTCAACTGTGTACAGACATATCCCTAGGCTTCTTCTGATGCCATTCAAATGAGTGCCCAGAGCAAACCCAGGTGCCATCTCAGAAAGAATGGAGATGTGTCATAGCTTTGTAATGCCTTGAACTGCAGAGTATGCCACAGATGGAGCAAAGAGGAAGATCTGGCTCTTCTTTTGTGAGCTCATCCATTTGGTCAGTGGAATATCACTACATGCTCCATGGGGATAGGTGGAAAAGGCACAGTGGGTACACTAAACAAAGGGCTATGGTGGTATTTAGGGTGGCCAAGCATACCTCCTTCTGGCCCCAACCGATGCTTAGGAAGGAGGTGCCTATCTCAGAGATTTTTCACCACAGTTTGCAAGCACTAGCACACAGCACCCCAGCACCCCAGGCACCTTCATCATCACTGAGTAGGTGTGTGAGCGACTGAGTTACTGTTGAATAAAGACCAAGGATTTGGATGTGGGGCTCATATGCAGGCACCTCATTGTACACATCTGAACTCAACTAAGAGGATTTCTGAGTGTCACGGTCCTGTGGGGAACTTAATCCAATTTCAACCCCAGGGTTTCCAGCAGCGGATGAGGTGCCTAACCCTAGAGTTAGGATGAGATCTTCTGATAGTAATAGGACAAACTTTTGTAAGCACCATCCAAACTTGGAGAGATTCAAGGCCAGGTTAGATGGGATCTTCGGGAACATGATCTAATGGTTTGCAACTCTGCCTGTGGTAGGGGCCAGAACTAGGTGAACTGTAAAGTCCCCTCCAACCTGAGCCATTCTATGATTCTGTATTGTTATGCCTACATTGCCTCAGCTGAATCACTGCCCTGTACAAGGGAGGCCAACCCCTCTCTGTCCTGATATGCGTCCTTTTTCATACAAACAACGAGCAGAGGTTTCCAGGTTGGACATCTGCTTCTCTCATGTGCAAATGTGACCAACCATGCTCCTGGAATCCAGTGGACATGTGATGATTAACTGAGCTGACTTTGAAGTATGTTTTGCGGTGATGATCCCTCTGCCTTTCAGGAGCTGTCAGCCCTGGAGCCCCCAGGCCATCTCAGGGGAGAAGAATGGGAAGAAGAAATCACATCCTCTGCTGCTGAGCTGTGCAGGGCACCTGGGACACATGGAGCTTATATGAGTGGACAGCACTGCAGAGAGACAGCTGTGCCCAGGAGCAGCACCTGTGCAGCACACAGCAGGGCTAGGGACTTGATCTGCAGGTGACAGGGAGAGAAGAGAAGGAAGAGAGCTTTCAGGCTGTGTGGCACATAAGCAGGCTGTGAGCTCACCGCAGGAACAATTCTCACAGCCCTTGACAAGGTAAGTCTCTCGTTGCAGGCAATGCAGCCCCTGTTCCTGGAGGGTTCTCACTAAATCTGGGACATCCTATTGCATGTCAGGCTGCAGACTCTCTAAGTTTCTTCATCAGGGAATAACTTCTGCTCCAGCTGAGGGCTTACCTGCTGCAGCATCAGAGCACAGCCCTGGGGGCTGCGTGTGCCAGGATGGCTGCAGGCTGTGCAGCTGGGGGTGCAGCCGGGTGCCCAGGGCTGTCGTGCAGAACAGGGTCCCTGCTGTGCCCCAGGGGCTGTGTGCCGGGACAGGGACTCTGCTGCCTGCCAGGCTCAACACTCAGCCTGCCTGGGGAGATGCCCAAGGGCAAAGAGCTCACAGCTCCACTGCACCAAAGGGGAATTTCCACAAGGAAGAACGATACTGGCGTCTTCTGCTATGTTTTCTATTTTCTGCTTCTAGGGGAGTGTAACAATTTAATGTGAGAAATAGAACAGGGTATATCAAGTTTGAGCACACAGCTGAGAGTCCTGAAATGCATTCAGTCTCTCTTGTTCTTATGAGCACATATTTTCCTTGCTGAACCAATTGGGATTCTCTTATGTTCCCTTTCTCACTTGCAGACATGAACATGCACCTACACAGTGCCTGCTAACAGGATGGGCTCTGAACAACAGACACATAATGTCTGAGCTGGTGGCTGTAGGTTCAGACAGGAAAAAGACAAGGAAACACTTTTCAGGAGAAAAATCTTCAGGCATCAGAAATATGATCAGGGAATGAGAGGAAAGTAAGAACTCAATCTTTTTGGAGGAAGAATTCACCAGAATAAAACATACAACTCCCTTTAACCCAAACACTTTCTTCTGAGCAAGCCTCCACCCAGAAATGCCTCTGCTCTCACGGCTGTTGGGTCCTCTGCAGCCAGAGCTCTTGCAGAGCAGAGGAACATCTACTCAGGCACGTGTCCATCGCACTCTGCAGTGGTTGGAGCTGTGGGCAATGCAGTCTGTGAGGCTGAGAAGGAGTTAGCTTTCCCTTAATGAGAGGTCATTGTTAGGACACGTCTCCCTGAGGTCCTTCAGAGCTGTGAGCTGACCTTCAGGATGCAAATCTTTCCCATAGCCTGGAGAACAAAGTGCAGGGAAGAAGCAGAGTGATGCTATATGCATGGAAATGCTGTGGGGTTGGTAAAATGGATGTTAGGTGTTCTTTGCAAGAAGTGCAGTCATGGGATCTTGCTCACGTACTCTGAGAAAGGGTGGGTGTTGTGTGATGAGCAGTCCTTTCCTCTTCTCTCAGCATGGTCTGGTTTCTCTGGAAGGTAACATGGGAGTGTATTCACCCTCCATCTCCAAACTTTGAAATTTCAGAGGAACTGGAAACAAGCCCACAAGCTCCCCTTATCCTGCACTAAGCAGCAGTGAATCTCTTTGCCTCTCAGGTCTCAATCACATTCATTCACACTGAGTGCAGCAGAAGTGCTCAGGATTTCTGACTTCGCAGAACACCCTTTGGGCATCATGAGTAGGATGAGACCGTGTAGTAGAAAAAGCATCCCTAAGACTGATTTACAACCCACATATTTCTGCTGTCAGTTGTACAGATGCCTACAAGTACTTCTGCATTAGAAGAGATTTCAACTGACCAGTTCTGAAAAGAAAATCTGTGACCACAGCACCAACACATTCCTCACAGGGACATGGCTGTTTCCTTCAGAGAAGAAAGGCAGAGGCGCTCATGGCAGTCACAACCTCATGAACTGTAGCTTACATCACTGACCTCAACAAACACTTCCCCCTTCGAAAGGCCTCTCACTAACTTTCATACTCCTTGACCAGGTCCTCATGCCCATGGGTCCTGATACCCAGAAGTACCAAATGCCCAACAGCAGCTCCATCAGTGAGTTCCTCCTGCTGGAGATGGCAGACACGCGGCAGCTGCAGCTCCTGCACTTCTGACTCTTCCTGGGCATCTACCTGGCTGCCCTCCTGGGCAACGGCCTCATCAGCACAGCTGTAGCCTGAGACCAGCGCCTGCACACCCCCATGGACTTCTTCCTCCTCAACCTCGCCCTCCTCAACCTGGGCTGCATCTCCACTACTGTCCCCAAAGCCGTGGCCAATGCCCTCTGGGACACCAGGGTCATCTCCTACATGTGCAACATGTGCAACACAGGTCTTCTTCTTTCTCTTCTTCATGACAGCAGAATATTTCCTTCTCACAGTCACGGCCTATGACCACTTTGTTGCCATCTACAAGCCCCTGTACTACAGGACCCTCCTGGGCAGCAGAGCTTGTGTCACCATGGCTGCAGCTGCCTGGGGCTCTGGGGTTCTGCATTTCCTACAGCACACTGCCAATACATTTTCTATACCACTGTGTCATGATAATTCTCTTGAACAATTCTTCTGTGAAATTGCCCAGATCCTCAAGCTCTCATCACAGTCATACCACCTCAGGGACATCGAAATTATTTATTTTAGTTTTTGTTTAATGTTTGTGTGTTTTCTTTTCATTGTGCTGTCCAACATGCAGATCCTCAGAGCTGTGCTGAGGATGCCCTCTGAGCACGGCCAGCACAAAACCTTATCCACGTGCCTCCCCCACCTGGCTGTGGTCTCCCTCTTTGTCTGCACTGGCACGTTTGCCTACCTGAAGCCCCCTTCTATCTCTTCTCCATCCCTAGACCTACTGGTGTCATTTCTGTACTCGGTGGTGCCTCCAGCAGTGAATCCTCTCATTTGCAGCCTGAGGAACCAGAAGCTCAAGAATGCAGTGAGCAATATGTACTTCTTCAGGATCCAAAAAATGCACATCAGCCTAACAGGAGCCCCAAGGTAATTCAGAAATTGTTTGAATAATCCCTTGTTTTCATTTTCCTTCATTATTGTTTCCACTGGCATGACTTTGATTTAAAAACTTTTCTTCTTGGGCTGCTACATTTCTGTCCTATTTTGACACGCTCATCTCATATACCTATAGATCAAGGCTCTCTGTTGATAAATACAATAAAGATGCCAGCAGAAATTTGGGTGTCTCCATTCCCATGTTTTCCCATCTTCTCTGAAACTGGGTGAGCAACTCATGTATGCAGGAGTAGTTCAGGGGCAAGAGCCCAGCTGCACCACGGAGCAGCAGCCTCAGTGCTCATGGGGGGCTACCCCTCACTGCCCAATGGGCCTGTCCTCTCATCTGTGTTTGAAACTGGGCTGCTGCTTCCCAGGTCCAATGGCCACAGACAGCAGCAGGACACAGTCTTTGCAGTGCTGCTCTTTTTTCACTTCCATGCTTCCCTTGTTGTCTATGTCCTTGGGGACATGGGCAGACCAGGAAAGTGGCTCTGGATATTTGTCACCCCCAGCCTCTGGCATCAGCCATTTCCAGCACTGACTGCATGTTTATGGCAGAGCTTTTCCCTGGAGGAAGCCATCTCCATGCTCCTGGTGGTAGAGCAGGGCTGTCTGCAGACCCCTGTGTGGGACACATGAGGGGTAGAAGTGGGGCTGCAAAGCAGGAGTGTTGGCAGCATGGGGCACTGAGGGCTGCCATGGACTCTTGTGCTGAGGAGCACTTCCCCACCCCAAACACACCTGTCCTGTGCAGTACAGGCATGGCAGGGGCAAGTGTGGGGATGGGACAGTGCAGTGATGGGCCACAGATGGGAAACCCACCACGGCCATCAGGTGGTCTTGGTGTACAAGGAGCCAGGCAGAAGGCAGCCGTGTGCCCTGGCCGAGCAGCCAGGGAAGGCTGAGGGCACATCACTGCAGCCTGTGAGTGCCTGTAAGGTGATCATGGATCATGCAGAGCCAGGCTCTGCACCGTCATGCACAGTGGGAGGATGGAAGATAACAGGTGATGGGTGAATATGGAAATGTTCAGCATGAAGAGAAAGAAAGATTTTTCACTTAGTTCAGGGCTCAGGGCTCATCGCAATCGTGGTGGCTACTGTCTTGTCCCTGCTGGGATGGTTGGTTTGGGGATGTGCTTCCTGTCCCAATTTGCCTCCTGCTGGACAAGCAGCCTCCTGACACAAACGAGTCCTCACCATCACCAACACAACTTGTGCCTCCCATGCTCTGCTTGCTAAGATATGTAGAATCAGCAAGGTTGGAAACCTTCACTGTTATCTGCATCACTTTCACCCCGTGGACTGTCAGAACTTGGGTGGGGCGTGTTGCTTTAAGTCCTTGTGGGGTTCATGCACAATGCCTGAGAAAAAATGTGATGAAATTGGACCCTAAGGTACAGAAAGCGTGCAGGGAGAAAAGATGATGTTAAACAGCACATTTTCAGATGGGAAGTTGGTTGAGCAAGTGAGGGCATCTGCACAACTGATAAAAGGATCTACTACTGCCTATAAGCTTTTTGCTGTGTTTTTTTTTTTTTTTTTTATTCCCATAGAAATGCCACCACTGACATTGCTAGCGCATTTTTCTCCATTCCTTTGGCCACAGAGGCACAGTTTGCTTTCACCTGGAGGGACATTCAGTACACATGGAACCATTTGCCCCAGGGGTGGAAACACGGCCCAACCATTTGCCATGGATTGATCCAAACCACATTGGAATAGGGCAGAGTTCCCAAGCACCTGCAGTACATTGATGACATTATTGTCTGGGGAGTTACAGCAGAGGAAGCTTTTGAGAAAGGAGAGCAAATAATCCAAATTCTTCTCGGTGCAGGTTTTGCTATTAAGTGAAGCAAATGAAAGGACCTGTCCAGGAAATTCATTTCCTAGGAATAAAGTGGCAAGATGGTGTCACCGGTTTGTGGGACAGTTTGACCCAGTACTGTGAGAATTGAGGCAGGGGACCCACAGGCCCACACCCCGGGGAAGGGGAAGGGGAAGGGGAAAAAGGAGAAGGGAGATGGGCCCAAGAACAAAACAGCGGCAACGATCTGAGAAGGAAAGCTAATTTTCTAAATAAGATATCAGAAAGGAAAATAACACAATATAATATAATATAATTGGAATTGAGGCAAATGAATCAAATAAAATGAACAAGAGAGAGAGTGTCTGATAAACCGAAGGCCTTATGCTAACGCTGAAGGCAGACGGCTGCAACAAACACCCACTGCTGAGCTCGATCCCGAAGGGAAGAGAGAGTCCCGTGACTGCAGACAGTTTTTATCTTTCCCTCTGGGAGGAAATATGCAAAAATGCAAAGCATCGCAAAGTCCTCTGGGGAATGTAGTTCTTATCTTCTGAGACAGGTACACCCAGAACTATCAATGATCCACAGAACCCTAACCCAAACTCCAACAACAACCCCAAACGCAACAACAAACAACAACCCCAACCCTAAAACCTAACCCCAAACCTAACATTAACCCTAACCATAACACAAAACCTAAACCTAACCCTAACCCTAATCTATGACACTAATCCTGTTTTAAATGTTTGAGTGAAGCTAGCTCTTCTCGCAGATTCTGGTGTCTGCAGCACCAGATCGAATATTTCCCCAATCAACTTCATCACCGGAGCATCGAAGATGAGCCCGTACAAAACTGAGTCGAATCGGTAACGAACATCACACTCTAATCGCTCTTAACTGCGGATTCCGCTAGAAACTCTTCAATCGCGGTTTCTGCTGCTTGAGCCACTGAAGAAAGATGCAAATCAGCAGGCTGCCGTGCGCTGAAGAGTGGCTTTAAGCCGCAGCCTGCTGCAGTCTGATTCCAACATAACAATGATTACCCGTATGACAGATTCCAATCCTGACGTTGTCGGTAAAGATAGGGAGGACCCCGATGTCAGTGTGGGGGAAAGATTCTGCTCCCTTTCTGCTCTGCTACCATGTTCAATGTATGTCTGCATCAGACATTCACCTCCGTCCATGTTTTCATACATTATTTCTGACCATTTTTGATGTCTTTTCCTTTCCTTCCTGAATCATCATCTCTCCACTTTTATTTTTCATTCACACGGACATTACTGATTCCTTTCCCATATATAAATGCTCTTTTGATCTTAGAAATGTAGATGCAAATTGAAAGTGAAGCTCACTCCTCTTGGAGCTTCAGGTGTCTGTCCCACCGGTTCAAATATTTCCCAAACAAACTTCATCACCGGAGCATCGAAGATGAGCCCTTACGAAACTGAGCCGAATCGGCAACGAACATCAAACTCGAATCGCTCTTAATCGCGGATTCTGCTTGAAATGCATCAATTGTGGTTCCTGCTGCTTGAGTCGCTGAGGAAAGACGCGCATCAGCCGTCTGCCATGCGCTGAATAGCAGCTTTAAATCACAGCCTGCTGCGGTCTGATTCCAACATAACAGTGATTACTCCTATGACACACTCCGTTCCTAGCGTTGTGGATAGAGATGGGGAGGACCCCGATGTTAGTGTGGGGGAAAGATTCTGTTCCCTTTTTGCTCTGCTACCGTGTTCAATGTATGTCTGCATCAGATGTTCATCTCCGTCCATATTTTCATATTTTTTTTTCTGAAACTTTTTGATGCCTTTGTCTTTCCTCCCTGAATCATCGTATCTCCCCGTTTATTTTTCAATCACACGGACATTACTGATTCCTTTCCCAAAATTGTATGCTCTTCTGATCTTAGCAATGTCTAGCAGATTCTGGTGTCTGTCTCACCGGATCAAATATATCCCAACAAACTTCACTACCGGAACATTGCAGATGAGCCTGTACGAAACTGAGCCGATTCGGCAACAAACATCAAACTCGAATCTCTCCTTAATCACTATTCCACTTGAAACGCATCAATTGCGTTTTCTGCTGCTTGAGCTGCTGAGGAAAGACATGAATCAGCCGGCTGGCGTGTGCTTAGAGCGGCTTTGAATCAGAGCCTACTGCGGTCTGATTTGAACATATCAGTGATTACCCTTATGGCAGACTGAAGCAGCCGAATCCGCGATTGAAGCTAGTGTTGCTGATCCCAAATTTGCATACCTGCATTCCTGATCATAGTCCTCTTCTGCAGTAAATAGTATGCCCAAAATTGCCTTTATTTCATCTCAGGTATAAAGAGTGGGACCTAAAAATTGATCTAGCCTCTCAGAGACCCCTAAAGGATCCTTTATCAAATTCCCCATTTCCTTTTACAGGTATTTCTCTTAAAGGGAGAAGGTTTCTTTCTTGACCCCTCTCCTGCCTAGTTTGCCTTCTAGTGATCCTTTTCCTAGGGAGGTCTAGGGGTTCAGGTTTGTCTCCTGAGTCAGATTCAGCTTGCTCCAGAGGAGCCGCTGGATTCTGTTCGGGGGGAGCATAACGGGGGGGGGGGGGGGGGGGGGGGGAGATAGTGTATCATTCACATAAGTATTTAGAGCCTGGCAGATTCAATCCTCAAAGGACACAAATACTGGTCAGAATAGCTGATCTGCCCCTATCTGCTTTTCTCCCCATATCCCTATACAATAATATACCATTTTACCTTACTCTTTCCTCATCTAGAGGGAGAATCGCCCCAGTGTTTTAACATAAACCTAGGGGACTTTCTAGTGGTATGCCTGGTAGCTTCACCTGCAAGCCACACATGGGTTCAGAGGGCTTACTCTGCCTCTGTCCCATCTTCCAGAGCACTCACACACACACACACACACACACACTCGCGCCCCTCGGTCGTGACCCACACCCTTGCAGGCAATGGGAACTGCACTACTAGGGAGTCTGCACTCGCTTCGCCCCTACGGGACATCTCAGTCAGGTGTGCTCCGGGATACCCACCCCAACTGAACGGCTTCATGCAAATACTTACTCAATCTTGAGTCTTTGTTCGGGTCTTCGTGCACAAAAATTATGGGGTACTGCAGTTTCTTTTGCTCGCTTACCAAATTTAGAGTTCGGAGCTAGAAGTCTCTGCACAGGAATTACCCAGCCCAGGGGCCATTCGAAGACAGAGCGCCACCCTGCAGTGGGAATTCCACAGAAGAGTCGCCTGGATCCGAGTCACGGCACCAAATTGTTATAGGTGTGAAGAACAATATACACCAATCATTACCAACAGTAAAAGATTTATTGAGCAAGCAATAAACAAGCAAGAAAGAGCGCTGGGCGGCCAGGAGTCTCCGCTCCACCAGAGGTGCGCAACGGGGGCCTCCTCATCCCACTTTTTATTATCTCTTATCTCTGCATTCGTGTTTATCTTTCCCTTCCTGGGCTGCACTGGCTGTTATGTGGGGGTCGTTCTCTGCCACCTGGTGATTGAGATGAAAAGGGCCGTAGGCCTCTTCAGCTTCGATCATGCGCATTTAAGAGGAGATTTTCACTTATTTTTCTTTTTTCAGTTTCTTAGAAGGTCACTGCTGTCTGTTGTTCTTTGTCCAGTTGTTAGAACTAAGCGCTGTGGCTCCAATTTGCACAAATTCCAAAGTTCTTAGACAAAACATTCATACATCTATTTTGAGACTTCTACAAACTACATAGTTTTCAGAAAGCAAAACACTGAAAAACACTGACACATCTGTCTTGAGTCGGTTTGATTAACAAATACAGCACTCATTTTTATCACAATCCCCCCTTTTCTTTTTTCTCATTTTGTTCATCAAACCACATCACTGCATTTTGATGTAAAATATGTTTTTTTTCCTTTCAATTGTTCCAGCAGTTTTACATTGCTGCAATTATCTTATTCAGTATTGTTGGTGTACTCATTTTCTAGAATGAATATTTCCAAGTTCTTTCTTAGCCCCCCTCTTTTCTCCTCCTTTTTTTTTTTTAATATATATATATATTTTTTTTTCTTTTTCCATAGCCAATCTGAATTAAGTGAGAATGTTCTGAGTCCAGTAAGCACTTACAATCTGAATTCAGTGAGCACTTTCAGTATGGCTTCGTGAGGCCTTCCAGATTAGGAGACAAAGGTCAAGGTGATTTCACCTCGGAGGTCATTCTCATAGCCCCACCGCTGTATGCCTCTGCCTCCGTCGCCTACTCTTTTGCTTAGAGCAGCGGGGTGTATGATCTTCTCGGCAGCAGTCGTATTCTTCAGAGGAACCTCCTTTTTCCTTGCCTTATAAGTCTCCCCATTCTCTATCTATAATTCCTTTTTAAATTTTAGCCTCTTGATTGCTCACAAAACTATCTCCCAATTATCTTAAAAGGTATTCATAGGAAGAGTGAGTTCACCAATATTCATCATATGCAATGCACAATACATATACAATATACATATAAAGCATGCGATGAAATGACTGAGTTATCTTATCTGTTAAAGGAAAACCAACAGTTTTACATTTTTCTTAGAGTGATTTTTAGATCAGCCAAAGTCTTGGACACCTTCCACTGGGGTTCTGTGTCATGGATGGATCCTTTCGCTCGGCTCGCATGGGTCCATCCATGCTCAGCTGTCTGGATCGCTGTTTCTGTTGTTAATAAAACAGGAAAAGGTTCCTCCCATCGAGGAGTTAGAGGACTCTTTCCATGTTTTAATTAAAACCTTATTTTCTGGACTGATTTGTTGTATTGCCATATCTAGTGGGGGCCGTTGTACCACCAGTCCTTTCTTTCTCTTGTATAGTAAAGCTTTTAGCATCTTTTTTTTTTTTTTTTTAAGGAACTATCATCTTGTATTTCCTTTAGGATCAATAAGGCCGCTAAATTATTTTTCCTTATTTGATCCAACATGTACTACTGCGATTTTCTCTGGTTCTTTTATTGCCCTTAGTTTGTCTTATTAAGGACTCGTGAATTAATCCTTTCCCGTGTGAGTTTACTGATCCTCTTTCCTCCCATATTTTCCAAAGGTATGGACTACCCCATACGCATGTGTGCAATCTGTATAGATGGTTCCAATTTTCCTTTTAACGTCTGTAGGGCTCTAAGGACTGCATATAATTCACAGGCCTGAGCTGACCACAAAATCCTTAGTTCAGTGAAGGCCTTTTATCCCTCATTTCTCAGATGTTTTTTCTTTTTCTCTTTGTGTGACATGTCTGGCCCAAGAGATAAGCCAGCAGCGGATGTCGCCTTCATTGCCATGCAGGAGCATTGTCTTTGTGGTGGTCAGCTTCTCCAAGCCGTACCCCCACGGAAAAGACTATTTGCACCTATTTCTGCTTATCTTTACAACCATAAGCAGAGACAATGGCACCATAACACCCATCCAGATAACCGGCAGTGATCAGTCAGAGTCTTGTCACCAGAAAAGGCCTTACGAAGCAAACTTTCAGACAAAGGAAAACAGTTTCTGTCTTTTACACTTACTACTATAATTCTCGATCCGCTGTCGACAATATTCTAGCAACCCTAAGATCTGCCTCACCTGCCTCTTACTTCTTGGGGCCTTTAAAGATAAAATCCCATTTACTCATTCTGGATCTAATTTCTTATTCCCCTTGCTGAACCAATGTCCCAGATATCTCACTTCCTCTTCTGTAAATTGTAACTTGGCCTTTGAAACTTTCAACCTTTTTGAACCTAAGAAATTTAATAGTTTAATGCTCTCCTGTCTAACCGCCTCCTCATCTGTTCCAGCTAATAGTAAGTCATCTATGTATTGTACTAAGGTCACCTGTGGGTTTGATTTGTAAGTTTTTAATACCTGCTCAAGGGCTTGCCCAAACAAGTTAGAGGATTCTGTGAATCCCTGTGGAAGCACTGTCCATCTAAGTTGTTGTTTTCTATGGGTGTTTGGATCTTCCCACTCAAAGGCAAAATAATCTCTACATTCTACCCTCAGGGGCAGGTCCAAAAAGCATCCTTTAAATCAATCACACTATATCATTTAAATTCTGGTTTTAATTGACTAAGCAAGGTATAGGGGTTTGCCACTACTGGGAAAAGGGTTATTGTTCTCTTGTTAATTTCTCTTAAATCATGGACCAATCTGTATGTGCCATCAGGTTTCTTTACAGGGAGTATAGGAGTATTATAGGAAGACATACAGGGTTCTTTAGATATTATTCTCTCAATTTCAGGTTGTAGCCCTAATTTACCTTCCTGTGAAATGGGGTATTGTTTTATCCTATCCGGGATCTCTTGTTCCTTTATAGTCACTTCCGACGATTCTATGACTAATTTCCCTACTGATTTTGGAGTATATCAAACTTCTAGGTTAATTCTAGCCTCATCTTCTATCGTTAGAGTACATAGATTAACAATTAATTCTCTATCATTTACTTCCAAATTTTTTCTTAACTCCACAATTAAATCTCTCCCTAGCAAATTATATTCTGCTTCAGGTACCAATAAAAAGACCCAATTCCATAGGTGCTAGGTAATACTATTACTACCTGCTTTATAACAGGTACCATAAAAGGTTCCCTTTTGCTCCGATTACTAGTAGCTTTTCTGAGGATACAGAACATCCTCGAGGTAAATATTGAACAGTCGATCTTTCTGCGCCAGAGTCTACCAAAAATTCCACTTCCTGACTCTGAGGACCCAATTTCAATTTTGTCACGGGCTCTTTTCTTTCCCAGGTCCCCAGCACATAAAACCCCTTACCCCCTCAGTACTTCTTAAACATTCTCTCATCCTGAATTCTCTTTCTACAGTCTTTCTTCACGTGTCCCTTTTTCTGACAGTAGTAGCATTCTACTGTCCTTATATCTCTGGGTCTCATCTGGATAGGTTAAAGCACGTTCTCTGCCCGAGGAATATTCCCTCTTTTCCTTTTACCATGGCTATCAGATTTTTTTTTCTTGCTTCTTCTAAGTCTCCTCCTCTCTCCATACGTATACTTTCTGAGCCTCTCTTAGTAATTCATCTAATCCTCTCTCCTGCCAATCCCCCAATTTCTCTAGTTTCCTTTGAATATTCAGGACCTAGCTACAAACTGTGTTTTCAGGAGAGCTTGCCCCAGGGGGTAGCAGGATCTAACCCTGAATATAACTAACTTTTTGCGTAGTCTCTCTAACCACTCAGTAGGAGTTTCATCTTTTTTTTTTTACTCGCTAGAAGCCTTATCAACATTCTGTCACCGAAGGACAGATTATTCTCTTGAATAATAATAACTCGCAAATCTGCCATGTGAGTGATGTTCCTGGTTCTGATTATCCCAATTGGAGCACCCCCCCTGGAGTGGGAATTCCACAGCAGAGTCACCTGGATCCGAGTCACGGCACCAAATTGTTATAGGTGTGAAGAACAATACACACCAATCATTACCAACAGTAGAAGATTTATTGAGCAAGCAATAAACAAGCAAGAAACAGCGCTGGGCGGCCAGGAGTCTCCGCTCCACCAGAGGTGCGCAACGGGGGCCTCCCCATCCCACTTTTTATTATCTCTTATCTCTGCACTCGTGTTTATCTTTCCCTCCCTGGGCTGCGCTGGCTGTTATGTGGGGTCGTTCTCTGCCACCTGGTGATTGAGATGAAAAGGGCCGTAGGCCTCTTCAGCTTCGATCATGCGCATTTAAGAGGAGATTTTCACTTATTTTTCTTTTTTCAGTTTCTTAGGTCACTGCTATCTGTTGTTCTTTGTCCAGTTGTTAGAACTAAGCGCTGTGGCTCCAATTTGCACAAATTCCAAAGTTCTTAGACAAAACATGTATACATCTATTTTGAGACTTCTACAAACTACATAGTTTTCAGAAAGCAAAACACTGAAAAATACTGACACATCTTTCTCGAGTCAGTTTGATTAACAAATACAGTACTAATTTTTATCACAAGGATGATAAGGCTCTCAGGGGACTCCATGTGGGAGGGATCTCCGAGAAGAGATCCTTTCCTGGTGGTGGTCAGCCCATAAATGGTTTTTGGGAGAGGGAGCTAGGCTCCACCCCTTCCAATCACACAGGCATATCACCTGCACCTATGCCCCCATGGCTGACTCGGTGCTCAGCTCAGGTGACGAATCAGTGTTTCAGGCCATGATTCAGCAGTTCCCATACAGTTAGGGTAGGGTTAGGGTTAGGTTTGGGTTAACAGTTATTGTTAGGGTTGGTGTTAGGGTTGGAGTTAGGTTTAAAGATTTAGTTTTACAGTAAGTTTAGGGTAAGATTTAGGTTACTGGATAGGGTTAGGTGTATGACTGTATTTAGGGTTAGGGTAACTGTAAGGCTTAGGCTTTAGAGTTAGGGTTTAGACTACTTTTGGGGTTAGCGTTAGGGTTAGGGTTAAGGTATAGGGATAGGGTTAGGCTAAGATTTAGGGTTAGGGTAAGGGTGAGGGTTAGCGTTTGGTTTAAGTTTAAGTTTAAATATTTAGTTTTACAGTAAGTGTTATGGTATGTTTTAGGTTATTGGATAGGGTTAGTTGTATGATTCCTTTTAGGGTTAGGGTTAGGGTTAGGGTTAGGGTTAGGGTTAGGGTTAGGGTTAGGGTTAGGGTTAAGACTAGGGTTATGGTTAGGATGTGGGTTTAGTTTAGACTTCTGGTTTAGAGTTTAGATTTATAGTTTATTGTTATGGTTTGGGTTAGGGTTAGGGTTAGGTTTGGGTTTAGTGGTTTGTGTTGTGGTTTGTGTTAGGGTTAGGGTTAGGGTTAGGGTTAGGGTTAGGGTTCGGGTTGGTTATTATGTAGAGTGTTGGTTACGTTTGGGGTTAGGTTAAGGGTTAGGGATAGGGTTAGGATGAGGGGTTTGGTTTGGGGTTGAAGTTTGGTTTGATATTGAGCTTGCAGTTAGTCTTAGAGTTAGTGTTAGGCTTAGGTTTAGGGTTAGTGTTAGTTGTTGTGTTTGGCTTTGGTGTAGGGTTAGGGGAAGGGGTAGGAGTAGGTTTAGTTTAGGGTTAGGAGTACTGTTAGTGTTATGTTTAGGTGATAGGGTTACAGTATATGGTAAGGGTTTAGGGCCAGTTTTGTGTTGGGGTAAGGGTTAGGTTGAGTGTTAGGGTTAGGGTTAAGGTTAGGATTAGGGTTAAGTTTAGAGTTATGGTTAGGGTTAGTGTTAGAGTTAGGTTTCGGTTTAGGATTAGGGGTAGGGGTGTGGGGTTAGGGTTGGAGTTGTGGTTGGGGTTAGGGTTAGGGTAAGGTTTACGGTTAGTGTTAGTGTTATGGTTTGTGATAGGTTTAGGATTAGCGTTAGGTTTAGGGTTAGGGTTACGGTTAGATTTTGGGTTTAGGGTTAATGTTAGGGTTAAGGTTAGGGTTAGGTCTAACTTTAGTGTTAGGGATAGGTTTTGGTTTAGGGTTGGGTTTAGTGTTGCGGTTGGGACTGTTGTTGGGGTTCTGGTTGGGTTACGTTGGGGATGGGTTTGGGTTAGGTTTATGTTTAGTGTTAGGGTAAGGGTAAGAGTTAGGTTTAGAATGTAGGATTTGGGTTAGGGTAAGTGGTTTGGGGTTTTTTATTGCTGTCTGGGTTGGGTTTAGAGTTAGGGTTAGGTTCAGTGTAAGTATTAAGGTTAGGGTTAGGGTTAGGTTTAGGCTTCGTGTTATGTTTATGGTTTAGAGTTAGGATTAGATTTACTGTTCGGGCTAGGGTTAGTGTTAGGGATAGTGTTAGTGTTAAGATTAGTGTTACTGTTAGGATAGGGTTAGGTTTAGGGTTAAGCTTTGGGTAAGGGTTAAGGTTAGGGTTAGGGTTGGGCTTAGTGTTAGGTTTAGTCTTCAGGTATAGGGTTTACGGCTATAGATTAGTGTTAGGGTAAGGGTTAGAGTTAGAGTTATTGTTAGGGTTAGGGATAGTGTTAGTGTTAGGGTTAGGGATAGAGATTGGGTTAGGCTTAGGATAAGGGTTAGCTTTAGTCTTAGGGTTAGGTTTAAGTTTAGGGTTAGGGATATGGTTAGGGTTTGGATTAGGGTAAGGGTTAGTGTTAGGGTCACGGTTAGGTTTAGGGATAGGGTTAGGGTTAGGGATAGGTTTAGGTTTAGGGTTTGGGTTAGTGGTAGGGTTAGGATTAGGGTTAGGGTTAGGGTTAGGGTTAGGATTAGGATTAGTGTATGGTTAGGATTAGAGTTAGGGTTAGGGTTAGGGTTAGGGTTAAGGTTAGGGTTAGGGTTAGTGTTTGGTTAGGATTAGAGTTAGGGTTAGGGTAGGGTTAGGGTTAAGGTTAGGGTTAGGATAGGGTTAGGGTTAGGGTTAAGGTTAGGGTTAGGGTTAAGGTTAGTGTTACGGTTAGGGTTAGGGTTACGGTTAGGGTTACGGTTAGTGTTAGGGTTAGTGTTAGGGTTAGGGTTAGGGTTAAGGTTAGGGTTAGGGTTAGGGTTAGGGCATGGTTAGGGTCAGGGATAGGATTAGGGTCAGGGATAGGGTTAGGATCAGGGTTAGGATCAGGGTTAGGGTTAGGGTTAGGGTTAAGGTTAGGGTTAGGGTTAGGGTCAGGGATAGGGTTAGTGTTAGGGTTAGGGTTAGGATTAGGATTAGGGTTAAGTTTAGTGTTATTGTTAGGTTTAGTGTTAGGGTTAGGGTTAGGGCTATGGTTAAGGTTATGTTTTGGGTTAGGATTAGGGTGAGGGTTTGCGTTAGGGTACGGTTTAGGGTTAGGGTCACTGTTAGGGTTAGATTTAGGCTTAGGTTTATGGATAGGGCTATTGTTAGTGTAAGGGTTAAAGTTAGGGTCAGGGATAGGGTTAGTGTTAGGGTTAGGGTTAGGATTAGGATTAGGGTTAAGTTTAGTGTTATTGTTAGGGTTAGTGTTAGGGTTAGGGTTAGGGCTATGGTTAAGGTTATGTTTTGGGTTAGGATTAGGGTGAGGGTTTGCGTTAGGGTACGGTTTAGGGTTAGGGTCACTGTTAGGGTTAGATTTAGGCTTAGGTTTATGGATAGGGCTATTGTTAGTGTAAGGGTTAAAGTTAGGGTAGGGTGAGGGTTAGGGTTAGGGTTAAGGCTAGGGTTATGGTTAGGATGTGGGTTTAGTTTAGACTTCTGGTTTAGAGTTTAGATTTATAGTTTATTGTTATGGTTTGTGTTAGGGTTAGGGTCAGGTTTGGGTTTAGTGTTTTGTGTTGTGGTTTGTGTTAGGGTTAATGTTAATGTTAGGATTAGGTTAGGGTTAGGGTTAGGGTTAGGTTTAGTGTTAGGGTTAGGGTTAGGGTTAGGATTAGGTTTAGTGTTAGGGTTAGGGTTAGTATTTGGGTTTGGGTTAGGTTTAGGATTACGGTTAGGTTTAGGGTAGTGTTAGGGTTAGGGTTAGGGTTCGGGTTAAGTAAAGGCTTAGCATTAGGGTAGGTTTAGGTTTATGTTTAGGGTTAGGGTTATGGTTAGTGTTAGGTTTCGGGTTAGGTTTAGGTTTAGGGTTAGGTTTTGAGTCCAGTTAGGGTAATGTGTAGGGTTCGGTTTAGGGTTAGAGTGAGGGTTAGGGTTAAGTTTAGGGTTAGTGTTATTGTTAGGGTTAGGTTTAGGATTAGGGTTAGAGTAAGAGTTAGGGTTAGGGTTATGTTTAGGGTTACAGTAAGGATTAGGGTTAGGATTAGGTGTAGGGCTTGTGGTTAGGATTTTGGGTTAGATTTATGTTACGTAAGTTTTTGGGTTGTGGTTTGGGTTATGGTGCGGGTTAGGTCATAGGGGTTAGGTTTAGGGTTAATGCTAGGGTTAGGGTTAGTTTTAGGTGTAGGTGTTAGGGGTTAGTGTTGGGGTTGTGGATTGGTTTGGGTTATGATTGTGTATGGGTTTGGTTTTTGGGTTGGATTGTGGTTAGGTTTAGGGTTAGGATTAGGGTTAGGGTTAGGGTTAGGGTTAGAGATAGAATGTAGGGCTAAGGTTAGGTTTAGGTTAAGGGTTTGGGGTTAGTTTTGGGGTTGTGTTGGGGAGTAGTGTTAAATTTCGGTTTAGGATTAGGGTTATTATTAGGGTCAGGGTTAGGGTTAGGTTTAGGGTTAGGGTTAGGTTTAGGGTTAGGGTTAGGGTTAGGGTTAGGTTTAGGGTCAGGGTTAGTGTTAGGGTTAGGGTAAGGCTTAGGGTTAGGGTAGGTTTAGGGTTATTGTTAGGGTTAGGGTTAGCGTTAGGTTAGGTTTAAGGGTAGGGTTAGGCTTAGGTTTGGGTTTAGGGTTAGGGTTAGGGTAAGGGTTTTGGTTAGGTTTGGGGTTATTATATTAGGGTTAGGGTAAGGGTTAGGGTTAGGGTTAGGGTTAGGGTTTTGGTAGTGTTAGATTTCGGATTAGGGTTAGGGTAAGAGTTAGGGTTAGGTTTATGTTTAGGGTTAAGGTAAGGATTAAGGTTACGGTTAGGGTTAGGACTAAGGTTGTCCCCACACAAATGCAAAACCTTGCACTTGATCTTGTACCTGGTGATGTTTCCTTGTGCTCACTTTTCAAGCCTAGCTAGTTCCCTCTGGATGGCATCTCAATTCTGTTGTTTAAACTGCACCACTCGGATTGCTGTCATCAGCATACTTGCACAGGGTGCACTCTATCTCATCATCTACGCCACTGATAAAGACATTGAAGAGCTCTGGTCCCAAGGACGACCCCTTGGGACACCCCTTGTGATTGGCCTCCAGCTGCTGGCTACCATTTACCTGAGACCCCTTTCCCACAGCCCTTTGGCTGCGACCTTCCAACCAATTTCTCATCCAATGAACTGTCCACCCTTCAAATCCATCTCTTGTATCTCTTCATAGAGATAAGGAAGTGATGTGGGACCATGCCAGAGGCCTTTCAAAAGTCCAGGTAAATCTCAGAACTAAGGTTGTGTTACAGTAAAACACATCTTTTTATAGCACATACAATTAAATGGTTCATTAAATTGTTTCTTTGCCTTGTAGTACCTGCAGCTGGCACCTGGTAGATAAGAGTGTTTCTGTAACTTAGCAATCTTCACTTATGAATCCAGAGCACTGTGACTGACAGTGTCTGCAGTTTAGCAGATGTCCAAAGCATTGAGAGGTGAATCGTTCCCAGCTCTACAGTGACACAACAGTGTGGGTCAGACAAGAAAAGCAATAACTAACTTGTGCACAGGGCTAATTATTAGTTAGGAAGTTATTATTGTTCCATGTTAAAGAAAAGGTCAGGATGTGAGACAACAAAACTGAAATATAAACATAGCAAATCACTTCCATTTCAGCCATTAATACACAGTATTTGTTATCATTAGGCTCTAAACAAGGAAAAAATAAGGTGCTTTTTGTCTCCACCTGAGAGCTGTTTAATTTATTTCCCCCCTGTCCTGTTGAGGAGGGGCAGTGACAGTGTTAAAATTGATTTTAACAATAACAATAACATACCAAATAATCCTAATCCTAAATGTATTCATAAATACAAACAAACCCTGTCCTTTACGCAAATATTAAATCAAATCCTAACCCTAACATAAAATCATCCCAAACCCTAACGCTTACTTACGCTTTAACCATAACACTAACACCCTAACTCTAAACCAAACACTAACTCTAACCCTAACCCTAATGTTAACCTAACCCTAAAACTAACCCAAACCGTAACACCAACCCCAAACCCAACCCAAATCCCAACCAATATCCCTAGCTCAACAACAAGCCCAAAGCCAAACCCTAATTCAGTAACACTAACCCTAAACCTAACTCTAACCCAATCCCAACAACTATCCCAACACCAGCCCCAAGGCTATCACTAACACCAACAATCCCTACACAAACAACAATTTTTAAAACTTAATGGTATCCCTAACACTAACCCTAAACCCAATCCCAACACCAACCCAAACCCCAATCGAAATCCCAACCCCAATCCTAATCCTATCCCTAACCTTTAACCTAACCTTAACCCAACCCCTGACCGAACCAAAACCCCAACCCAAATCACAACCCCAACCCTAATCCTAATCCTAACCCTAAACCTATTCCAAAACCTAACCCTAACCCTAACCCCAAGTCCTTAACCCTTACCCCACTTCCCTAAACATACCCTAAACCAAACCCTTATCCGAACCCTAATCCTAACATTAAACTTGAGACTAACCCTTACCCTAACACTAAATCTAACCCTAACCCTAAACCAACCCCTATAACTACCCTGACCTTAACCCTAATCCTAACCCAAACACAAACGTATCCCTAGCCCTAAACCTAAACCCTAATCCTAACTCTAAACCAAAACTAACCATAACCCTAAGCCTAACCGAAAACCTTAACATAAACATAACCCTAACAATAAAAGTAAACCTAACCCTAATACTAAACCTAACCTGAACCCTAAACCTAACCCTAAACCTAAACCTAATACTACCCCTAAATCCAACACCAATCCCAAACCCAAAGCTAAACCCTAACCCAATGATAACACTAATCCTAACCTGAAACCTAAACCTAATTCTACCTCTAAACCTAAACCTAACCCTAAACCAAAACCTAAACCTAACATTAACCCTAACAATAAAATTAACTGTAAACCTAACCCCAAACCATTTTTTGGGTTGGTGTTACGGTTAACTCTAAAGATAAACCTTACCCTATCCCTAACAATCACTCTAACCCTACCCTAGCTGTATGGGAACTGCTCAATCACGGCCGGAACCCCTGACTGGTCACCTGAGCTGAGCACCGAGTCCGCATTGGGGGCATAGGTGCAAGTGATATACCTGTGTGATTGGAAGTGGGGGAGCCTGGCTCCACCTCTCCCAAAGCCCATATAAGGGCTGACAACCACCAGAAAAGGATCTCTTCTTGGAAATCCCTCCCACGTGGAGTCCTCTGCGAGCCTTATCATCCTGAAGGCGAACCATCTTCTCTTTTGCATTATTTGTATACTGTCTATATAGAAAAACTCAAAATATACCATCATCTATACTATTTCTTTGTGAAGAACCGCCCTTGGGAGTTATATACCCCACATTATCCCTAACACTAACCCAAACCCTAAACCTGACCCAAACACTAACGCTAAACCTAAACCAAACCATAATCCAAACACTAACCCTAACCCTATACTTTAACCCTAACCCTAACGCTAACCCCAACCCTAATCCTTACCCTAACCCTAACCCTAAGCCAAAATGTTACCCCAACACAAATCCAAATTCTGAACATAAAAATACTATTAAGGCCAATCTTCACCGAAGCCGCTAAAATTACCCAAATCCTTCCCTAACACTTACTCTAAGACTAATTCTTTAACCCTAACACTTACCCTAACCCTAACGCTAACACTTACCCTATCTTAACACTAAATCCAATTGTACACCCAACCCCATACAATAACATAAAACTTACTTTAAAACTAAATCTGTAAAACTAACACTAACCCTAACAAGAATCCTAACACTAATCCTAACCCCTAACCTAACCCTAACCCTACCCTATCCCTATCCTAACCCAAAACATCTCTTCTCAGAGATCCCTCCCACGTGGAGTCCCTTGCGAGCTTTATCGTCCTGATGGTGAGCCATCTTCTCTTTCGTAGTATTTGTATGCTATCTATATAAAACAACTCAAAATATACCATCATCTGTACTATTTCTTTGTGAAGTACCATCCTTGGGAGTTATTTACCCCACACTAACCCTAACCCCAACTCAATCCCTAACCTAAACCTAACAATTGCTATAAATCTTAAACTAGAAACCTAACACTAAACCTTACCCTAACTCTAAACCTAACCTTAAACCTAACCCTAAACTAACCTTAACGCTAAAAATAACACTAACCCTAACCTTAACCCTAAACGTAACCCTAACCTTAACACTACCCTAACCCTAACAGTAAACCAAACCCTAAACCTAACCCTATCCCAAAACCAAACCGAACCCAAAATTTAATCTTCACCCTAATTCTAACCATAACTCAAGCACTAAGCCTAACTCAAGCACTAAACCGAATATAAAACCCAGCTCTAACCGTGATTCTAAACCTAAACTTAATCCTAACACTACCCTAACCCTAAAATAAACCTTAACACTAACCGTAACCCTAATCCAAACCTTAAACCTAAGCCAAAACCTTAACCTAAGACTATTCCAAAATCTAAACATAACATTATTACTATAGCCAATCTTCACCTAACACTATGAAGTGACCTAAATCCTTCCCTAACACTTACTGTTAAGACTAAAACTTTAACCCTAACACTTACTCTAACCTAACACTAATCCTAAATCTAACACAAACCCTAAACCAACCCTAAATCCAATCATACAACTAACCCTATCCAATAACCTAAAACATTCATTAATACTTACTGTAAAACTAAATATTTAAACTTAACATTAATCCTAACCCTAAATCTTAGCCTAACCCTAACCCTATACCTTCACCCTAACCCCAACCCTAGTCTGTACCCAAACACTAACCCTAAGCCAAAAACTTACCCTAATACAAAATCTAAACACTAATCTAAACACTAAATCTAAACATAAATCTAAACACTATTATCAAAGCCAGTCTTCACCTAACCCGCTGAAATTAACTAAATCCTTCTCTAACACTTACTGTAAGACTAAATCTTTAACCTGAACCCTTACTCTAGCCTAACACTAATTCTAAAGCTAACACAAACCGTAAACCAAACCCTAAATCCAATCATACACGTAAACCTATCCAATAACCTAAAACATACCCTAACACTTACTGTAAAACTAAATATTTAAACATAAACTTAAACCAAAACCTAATCCTCACCCTCACTCTAATCCTAAATCTTAGCCTAACCCTAACCCTATACCTTAACCTTAACACTAACGCTAACCCCAACAGTAGTCTGCACCCTAAACCTAAACCCTAAGCCTTACACTTACCCTAACCCTAACCCTAACGCTAACCCAAAGCCCTAAACCTAACCCTTAACTAAACCCGTACCCTGACCCTAATTCAAAAAGTAACCCAAACCCAAACACTACCCAAACCTAACCCAACTCCAACTGCAACCCCATCCCCAAACCCAACACCAACCACACCTAACCCCTAAGCCTAAGCCTAACCCTAACCCTAACCCTATACCAAACCCTAACCCTACACCTAACCTTAAACATAAAACCAACCATAAACCCAACACCCTAACCGTACACCTAACCCTAACATTAACCCTGAACCTAACACAAACCCTAAACCTAACCCTAACCCTAACCCTAACCGTGATCCTTACTCAGACCCAAACACTAATGCTCAACCTAAACCAAACCCTAATCCAAAAACTAACCCTAACCCAAAATCAAACCCTAACCCTAACCCAACACTAATCCTAACCCAAAATCAAACCCTAACCCTAACGCTAACCCCAACCCTAATCTACTCTAACCCTAACCTACTCTAACCATAACCCTAATCCTAACCCTAAACCCTAACTCTAACCCAATCCCAACAACTAACCCAACTCCAACCCCAACCCCCAACACCAGCCCCAACCCTATCTCTAATACCAACAACAACCCCAACCCAAACAATAACATCTAAAACCTAACGCTATCCCTAATACTAACCCTAACCCCACCCCCAAACAAAACCCCAACCCAAATCCCAACCCCAACACTAATCCTAACCCTAACCCTAAACCTAAGCCTAACCCTAACCCAAGCCAGAACCCTAACCTTAACCTTAACCCTAACCCTACCCAAACCCTAACCCTAACCCTAACCCTAACCTAAATCCTAACCCTAACCCTAACCCTAACCCTAACCCAAATCCTAACCCTAACCCAAATCCTAACCCTAACCCTAACCCCTAACACTAACCCTAACCCAAACAATAACCGTAACCCTAACCCTACCCTAACCATAAGCCTAACCCTAACTTTAACCTTGACCTTAACCCCAACACCAACTCCAAACCCAACCCAAACCCCAACTGTTATCCCTAGCTCAACCACAAGCCAGAAACCAAACCCTAACCCCGTAACACTAACCCTAAACCTAACCCTAACCAATCCCAACAACTATCCCAACACCAGCCCCACCCTATCACTAACACCAACAACCCAAACCCAAACAATAATATCTAAAAAGTAACGCTAACGCTAACCCCAACCCCAACCAAAACCCCAACCAAAATCCAAACCCCAACATTAATCCTAACCCTAACCCTAAACCTAAGCCTAACCCTAACCCAAGCCAGAACCCTAACCCTAAACCTAACCCAATCCCCAACCCAAATCTCAACCCCAACCCCAACCCTTGTCCTAAACCTAAATTTAACCTTAACCCTAACCCTAAGCCTAAGCCTAAGCCTAACCCAAGCCATAACCCTAACCTTATACTAACCCTAAACATAACCCTAATCCTTACAACCCTAATCCCAAACCCAACCCCAGCCGTAACTCCAAACCTAACCATAAACCTAACCCTAACCCTAACCCTAAAACTAACCTTACCCTAACACCAACACTAACCCTAAATCTAAATCTAACCCTAACCCTAAACCTAACCCTAACTGTAATCCTAACCCTAACACTAAACCTAAACCTAACTCTAAACCAATCCCAACCCCTACCCCTACCCCAACCCCAACCCCAACCCCAGCTCCAACACTTAACTAACCTCAACAACAACCCCAACCAAACACTAACCCCTGAACAATAAACGTAACGCTAACAATAAACCTAACTCTAACACCCATACCCCAACCCCAAAATCTAACCCTAAACCTAAAAAAACCCTAACACTAAACCTAATCCTAAACCTAGCCCTAACACTAATCCTTAATCATAACCCTAACCCTAACCTTAAATCTAACCCAAATTCTAACACTAACACTTAAACCTAACCCCAACACTAACCCTAACACAGCCCCAAACCCAAACCCAACCCCAACAACACCTAAACCCTAAGTGTAACACTAACTGTAACCTTAACCCTAATACTAAACATACCCCTATCTACACCCTAACCCTAACCCATAGCCCTAAACCTAACCCTAACCCAAACCCATACCCTGACCCTAATTCTAAACCTAACCCAAACCCAAACACTCCCCTAATCCTAACCCAACCCCAACCACAACCCCAACCCCAAACCCAAAACCAATGCCAACAACACCTAACAACTAACGGTAACCCTAACCCACACCCTAAACCTAAGCCTCACCCATCCCCTAAACTTAAACCTACACCTATTCGTACCCTAACCCTATACCAAGCCCTAACCCTAACCCGATCACAAACCATAACCCTAGCCCTACACCTAAACATAACACTAACACTAACACTAACCCTAACACTATCAAACCCTAACACTGAACCGAACCCTGACCCTAACACTAACGTTAAACCTAAACTTATCCCTAACCCTAACACTAACCCTAAGCCTAAATCTAACCCTAACCCTAACCCTAACCCTAATCTATCCCTAACCCTAACCCTAACCCTAACCCTAACACTAACCCTAACCCTAATTCTAAACCTTAACCCTAACCCTCACCCTTAACCTAAATTTAAATCTAACTCAAATCCTTACCCTAACCATTAACCCTAACACTATCACTAAGCCTACCACAACCCCAATTTCTTCCCCAAACCCAAACCCGAGACCAACAAAAACACCTTAACCCTAACCATAACTCTAACCACAAACTTAACCCTAACCTTAACCCTATACTTTCCCCTATCACTACCCTAAACCAAACACTAAACCTAGCCCTAAACCTAACCCTAAACCCAAACCTAACCCTAAGCCTAAATCCAACAGCAACCCGAACCCCAACACTAACCCCTAACCCCAAACCTAACACTAACCCTAAGCCTAAGCCTAACCCTACTCTAACCCTTAACTCTAAACCTCAACCTAACTCTAAAGAACACTAAACACTAAACCCAAAGCCTAAGCCTAACCCTGACACTAATCCTCACCCAAAACCTAACCCTAACCCAAATCTTAACCCTGACCCTAACCTTAACCCTATCCTTAACACTAACACAAACACCAACCCCAACTCCAACCACAACCCCAACCCAAACCCAAACCCATACCCATAACCCTAACCCTAAATCTAACCCTAACCTCAACCCTATCCCTAACCTTAAACACTTAACGTAAACCATAACCCTTCATCCTAACCCTAACCCCTAACACTATAACTTAACCCTAACCCTAAACTTACCCCTACCCCTACCCCAAACCCAAAAACAAGCCCTAAACCTAACACTACTCCTAAACCTAAACCTACATTCCTACCCTAACTCTAATCCTAACCCAACCCCAAACGCAACCCTAAACCTAAACTCTTACCCTTAACCGTAACTCCAATCCTAAATCTAACCCTAAACCATTACCATTAACCCTAACCCGAAACTTCACCCTAACCCTAACACTAAACCAAAACTAATCCTACTCCTACCACTACACTTACCCCTACCCCAAACCCAACCACAAGCCCTTAACCTAACCTTAACCCTAACCCTAACCCTAAACTATAACCCTAAACCCTAAACCTGAACCCTAAACCTAACCTTGAGCCTAACCCTAACTCTAATCCTGACCCTATCCTTAACACCAACACAATCCCCAACCCCAAACCCAAAACCAAACCCATAAACCCTAACACTAACCCAACCCAAACCCTAACCTTCAACATTATCCTAAATCGTAACCCTAACCCTAACCCTAAACCTAAACCTAACCCTAACACTAACACTAACCCTAACCCTAACCCTAATCCGAACCTTACCCCTACCCTTACCCAAAACCCAACCTCAAGCTCCAATCCTAACCCCAACAATAACCCTAACCCTAAATTCCAATCCTAGACCAAAAATATCCGGACTCCTACCCCTACCCCTAACCCCAACCCTAATCCTAACACTAACCCTAACCCTGGCCCTAACACTATCACTAACACTAACTGCAACCTCAACACCAAACCCAACCCAAACCCAAACCCCAACCCAAACCCCTAACAACAAACCCTAACCCTTACTCAAACCCTATACCTAACACTAACACAAAATGTAACACTACACCCTAACCCTAACCCAAACCCTGACCCTAACCCAACAACAAATGCAAACCCAACCCCAACCCAAAACCCAACACCAACGCTAACCCTAACCCCTCACACTAACACAAATTCTAACCCTAAAACCTTACCCTTAACCCTAACCCTATATACTTACCCTAACCCCAACCCTAACGCTTCCCCTAACCCTAAACCTAACACTACCCTAACCCTAACCTAAACCAAACCGCTACACTAACACTAACACTAACCCTAAACTTAACACTAAACCTTACCCTATCTCTAACCCTATAGCTAACCACAACCCCAGCACCAAACGAACCCCTAAATCCTAACCCGAAAACTAACACAAACCCGAACACTAACGCTAACCCTAACCATAAACCTAACCCTAAACCTAACCCTAACCCTAAACCTAAACCAAACCCAACTCCAAATTAAACCCTAACCATAACCCTAACCCTAACCCAAACCCTAACCCTACCCTAATTTTACCCTAAACCTAACCCTTATCCTAACCCTAACCCTAACATTAAACTTGAGACTAACCCTTACCCTAACACTAAATCTAACTCTAACCCTAAATCTTATAACTACCTTAACCCTAACCCTAATCCTGATCTAAACACAAACCTATCCCTAACCCTAACCCTAAACCCTAATCCTAATCCTAAACCAAAACTAACCGTATCCCTAAGCCTAACCCAAAACCTAAACCTAAACATAACCCTAACAATAAACGTAACCTTAACCCTAATACTAAACCTAACCCGAAACCTAAACCTAATCCTACCCCTAAGTCCACCAACCCCAAACCCAAAACTAACCCCTAACCCAATCCTAACACTAACCCTAACCCGAAACCTATACCTAATGATAACTCTAAACCTAACACTAACCCTATCCCCTAAATGTTAGCCTAATGCTAACCCTATACCTTAACCCTAACCCTAACGCTAACCCCAACCCTAATCCGTACCCTAACCCTAACCCTAAGCCAAAACCTTACCCACACACTTATCCAAAATCTAAACATAACCCTATTACTAAAGACAATCTTCACCAAACCCGCTGAAATTACATAAATCCTTCTTTAACACTTACTGTAATACTAAATCTTAACCTGAGCCTTGACCTAACCCTATATAGGGTTTAGGGACTACGTTAGCATTTGGGATATTAGACCTTCTGAATACATCCCTTATAATAGCACTTTACACCATGTGGAGGAAGCTTTTCCCAGAAACAGAGAATGTTGAATGGCAGGGAAAGTGGAGAGTTTTAGGAAATAAATTAGAAGCACGGGGTCCCCTGGTGCCATGGGATTTTACTCCTGAACACTTGCAGGATCCTGAGGAGCTAGGCCTGTATCTGAGTAATGGGTGTTGCGGCTCAGAAAGATCTGAGGTGGAACAGCTTATCTGGGGCTTGGCTTATGCTTACCGAGGTATATGTACTGTTCTGGAGAGAGAGAGTGTCCAAACTGAGGCTCAGAGCAAAGAGGAAAACCTCCCAGGCACATCTGACCAGCCAAAGAAAGCTCCGGTATCAAAGTCAGTTGCCCCGGTGGAAGGCCAGAAATGGAAACGTGTGTCCTCACGCCTAGAACGCAAAGAAGAGGTGGCGAAAGAAGAGGAAGATACAGGCGAGGGGGAGGCCTCAACACCACCACCACCAAGAAAGGCAACAGAGAAAAGTGAGAGGCGTGGACATAGTGATGATGAGGATGATGAAAGAGTCAAAGTTACCACGTTTCGTCGACCCATGAAAATGTCTGAGATCCAAGGCTCAAGAAAGGAGTTTATTTGACGTCCGGATGAGAGTATTGTCACTTGGTTGCTTTGGTGTTGGGACAACGGGGCCAAAGCGTGTCCCTCGACTGTAACGAAGCTCGCCAACTAGGAAACATTGCCCGTGATCCGGCTGTCGACAGAGGGATCAGCAGGTATATGGATGGAATCGCCAGCCTCTGGCAACAGTAAGTAGCTGTGAGGGAAAGATATCCCTACAAGAGTGACCTGGCACCTAAAAGTGAAAAGATGGAAAACTATTGAGGAAGGCATCCAGTATTTGAGAGAAACGGCTGTGGTGGAAATGCTGTATGATCCCACGTTAGATCCTGAAGATCGGGACCATGATCCGGAGAAAGTAAGGAGTACACCCGAAATATGTCAGAAGCTTCCAAAAACAGCACCAGAAAGGTACGCCGGTACACTAGTGCCAATGTTCAACAGATACGAGGACCAAGACAGAAAACCCCCAGTTTTTGAACAGATTCTTACACTTCAAAACTTTGAACAAAAATTTCCACCATCACACGCTTCCATTTCAGCCATATCAAGGTTAGAAGGACAGATGGGAGACGTGTTAGAGAAAGTATCCCGACTGATTGATAGGGTTGAAATGATTGCAGCTATCAGAAGCAAACGCCGTCCTGCTCGAGCAAATGACAGCACTCACTTCACTAACTTCATGTCACGCGCGGCTCTGTGGAGTTACTTACTTGAAAATGGAGAAGATATGAAGGAATGGCATCAAAAGCCCACCCCTGCACTGCGAGCACGGGTGAGAGAATTACAACACAGACCAACGACCAGTGAAGTTGTTCCTGTCACTACAGGTAACCAATAGAGGGGCCCTGCCCTCAGCCAGAGGAGGGAGAGGGGTAATAGAGTGTATTGGACTGTGTGGATTCGGTGGCCTGGCACATCAGAACCACAAAAATATGAGGCACTGGTGGATACTGGTGCACAGTGTACTCTAATGCCTTCGAGTTATAAAGGGACAGAACTGATCTATATCTCTGGAGTGACTGGGGGCTCTCAGGAATTGTCTGTGTTGGAGGCAGAAATAAGCCTCACTGGTAAAGACTGGCAGAAGCATCCTATAGTGACCGGACAGGGGAGGGGGCTCCATGCATACTCGGTATAGACTATCTCAGAAGGGGGCACTTTAAGGATCCCAAGGGGTACCGATGGGCTTTTGGAATAGCTGCCGTGGACACAGACAACATTAAGCAGCTATCTGTTTTACCTGGCCTGTCAGAAGATCCATCTGTTGTGGGGTTGCTACAAGTGGAGGAGCAACAGGCACCAATTGCTACAGAAACGGTGTACAGATGGCAGTACCGCACCAACAGGGATTCCTTGCTCCCCATTCATAACTTGATCCGTCAGCTAGAGAGCCAGGGAGTGATCAGCAAAACTCACTCACCTTTTAACAGCCCCATATGACCGGTGCGTAAAGCCAGTGGAGAATGGAGGCTGACGGTAGATTACCGTGGCCTGAATGAAGTCACACCCCCACTGAGTGCTGCTGTGCCAGACATGCTACAACTCCAGTACGAACTGGAGTCACAAGCAGCCAAGTGGTATGCCACCACCGACATTGCCAATGCCTTCTTTTCAATTCCTCTGGCCACAGAATGCAGGCTGCAGTTTGCCTTCACCTGGAGGGGCGTTCAGTACACCTGGAACCGTTTGCCCCAGGGGTGGAAGCACAGTCCAACCATTTGCCATGGGTTGATCCAAACTGCATTGGAACAGGGTGGTGCTCCTGAGCATCTGCAATACATTGATGACATTGTTGTATGGGGCAATACAGCAGAGGAAGTCTTTGAGAAAGGAGAGCAGATTATCCAAATTCTCCTACGAGCTGGCTTTGCTATCAAGCAAAGCAAAGTGAAAGGGCCTGCACAAGAAATTCAGCTCCTAGGTATGAAGTGGCAAGATGGACGTCGTCACATCCCAACAGATGTGATTGACAAAATTACTGCCATGTCTCCACCCACCAGTAAGACAGAAACCCAAGCTTTTCTGGGTGTAGTGGGCTTTTGGAGAATGCATGTTCCAAACTACAGTCTCATTGTGAGCCCTCTCTATCGGGTGACGCGGAAGAAGAATGATCTTGTATGGGGCCCTGAGCAGCAGCAGGCTTTTGAGCAAATTAAGCAGGAGACAGCCCGTGCTTTGATAGCCAGGGCCATTGCGGATGGGACAGGATGTAAAGAACATCCTCTACACTGCTGCTGGAAAGGAAGGTCCCACTTGGAGTTTGTGGCAAAAAGCTCCTGGAAAGACCCGAGGCCGACCCCTCGGATTCTGGAGTCGGGCCTACAGGGGGTCTGAGGAGCGCTACACTCCAACTGAGAAGGAGATCTTAGCCGCGTACGAGGGGGTTCGAGCTGCTTCCGAAGTAATCGGTACTGAAATGCAGCTCCTCCTGGCACCTCGACTGCCAGTGCTGAGCTGGATGTTCAAAGGGTCAGCTCCCTCTACCCATCATGCTACTGATGCCACTTGGAGTAAATGGACTGCACTGATTACACAAGCGAGCTCGGATGGGGAACCTCAACCGTCCAGGAATCCTGGAGGTGATCATGGACTGGCCTGAAGCTAAGAAGTTTGGAACAATGCCAGCAAAGGAGGTGTCACGTGCTAAAGAAGCCCCACCATATAATGAACTACCAGACAACAAAAAGAGATATGCCCTGTTCGCAGATGGATCATGTTGCATTGTGGGTAAGCACCGCAGATGGAAATCTGCTGTGTGGAGCCCCACACGACAAGTTGCAGAGGCCACTGAAGGAGAAGGAGAATCAAGTCAATTTGCAGAGGTAAAGGCTGTCCAGATGGCCTTAGATATTGCTGAATGAGAGAGGTGGCCAGTGCTTTATCTTTACACTGACTCATGGATGGTGGCAAATGCTTTATGGGGGTGGGTACAGCAATGGGAACAAAATGGTTGGCAACGGAGGGGTAAACCTATTTGGGCTGCTGAACTGTGGAGAAACATTGCTGCCCGAATAAAGAATATGGTTGTAAAGTTGCGCCATGTAGATGCTCATGTTCCTAAGAGCCGGGCAACTGAAGAACAACAAAATAACCATCAGGTAGCTCGAGCTGCCAAAGTTAAGGTGGCTCGAGTAGACTTGGACTGGCAACACAAGAGTGAATTATTTCTAGCTCGGTGGGCCCATGAGACCTCGGGCCATCAAGGAAGAGATGCAACATGTAGGTGGGCTAGAGACCGAGGGGTGGACTTAACTATGGATGCCATTGCACCAGGTTATCCATGACTGTGATACATGCGCCACAATTAAACAAGCCAAGAGGATGAAACCTCTTTGGGAGGAAGGACGATGGCAAAAGTATAAATATGGGGAGGTGTGGCAGGTTGCCTTGACACGATCTCGCAATGGTAAGCGTTATGTGCTCACCATGGTGGAGGCAACTACTGGGTGGCTTGAAACATATGCAGTACCCCATGCTACCGCCTGAAACACCATCTTAGGGTTCGAGAAACAAGTCCTATGGTGACATGGCACTCCAGAAAGAATTGAGTCCGATAATGGAACTCATTTCAAAAAATTCTCTTGTAAATACTTGGGCAATACAAAGCTCATGGCATCGAGTGGATTTATCATATCCCCTATCATGCACCAGCTTCTGGTAAAATTGAAAGGTACAATGGGTTGTTAAAAACAATGTTGAAAGCAATGGGTGGCGGGACATTTAAGCACTGGGAGAAGAATTTGTCAGAAGCCACCTGGTTGGTCAACACCAGAGGATCCATCAATCGCGATGGTCCTGTCCAATCCAGCTCTCTACCTACTGTAGAGGGAGATAAGGTCCCTGTAGTACATGTGAAGAACTTGTTGGGAAAAGCGGTTTGGGTTCTTCCAGCTTCTGGAGAGGGCAAAACTCTCCGTGGGACTGTTTTTGCTCAGGGACCTGGGTCTACATGGTGGGTGAAACAGAAGAATGGGGATGTTCAGTGTTTTACCACAAGGGAATTTGATGTGGGGTGAGTGCCCTCAGTAATTCTATTAGCATGTATATATGTATATATGTATGTTGTATGTGTTTGTATTTAATGCTTGTGAATCATTGTTTCTTTATGTATATATATATATATTAAGCATGATGAAATGATGTTGAATAAGGGGTGGAATGTTATGGTTTTATGATTTTTGTTGTATTACTGATATTCCACATCATGACATCGCGTGGTGTATTGGGAGTTAAGGAGTTAATGCTCCAGCTCTGTGGATCGTCGATAGTTCTGGGTGTACCTGTTTCAGAAGAGAACTACATTCCCCAGAGGACTTTGCGATGCTTTGCATTTTTACATAATTCCGCCCAGAGGGAAAGATAAAAACTGTCTGCGGTCACGGGACTCTCTCTTCCCTTCAGGACCGAGCTCGGCAGTGGGTGTTTGTTGCAGCCGTCCGCCTTCAGCGTTAGCGTAAGGCCTTCGGTTTATCGCACACTCTCTCTCTTGTTCATTTTATTTGATTCATTTGCCTCAATTCCAATTATATTATATTATATTGTGTTATTTTTCTTTCTGATATCTTATTTACTAAATTAGCTTTCCTCCTCAGATCGTTGCGGCTGTTTTGCTCCTAGGCCCATCTCCCTTTGTCCTTTTTTTCCCTCTTCCCCTTCCCCTTCCCCAGGGTGTGGGCCCGTGGGTCCCCTGCCTCAATGGTCACGGTACCGGGTCAAACTGTCCCGCAAACCGGTGACAACTACCTATAGAACAACTCAAAATATACCATCATCTATACTACTTCTTTGTGAAGTACCATCCTTTGGAGTTATTTACCCCACACTAACACTAACCCTAACTCAAGCCCTAACCCTAACAATTATTGTAAATCTAAATCTATAAACCTAACAATAACACAAACCCTAACTCTAAACCTAACCTTAACCCTAAAAATAACCTAACCTTAATGCTAACGCAAACCCCCTAACCCTAAACTTAACCATTCCCTAACCCTAAATTTAACCGTTCCCTAACCCTAACAGTAACCCTAACCCGTTCCCTAACCCTAAACCCTAACCCTAACAGTAACCCTAACCCGTTCCCTAACCCTAAACCCTAATCCTAACACTATCCCAAACCCAAAACTTAACCCTAACCGTAAAACTGACTCAAGCCCTAACCCTAACCGTAACACTAAACATAATCCTAACCCTAACCCTACCCTAATCCTAACCTAAACCCTAACCCTAACCGCAACCCTAACCCTGAACTTATACCTAATCCAAAACCTTACACTAAGACTAATCCAAAATCAAAACGTAACCATATTACTAAAGCGAATCTTCACCTAACCCACTGAAATTACCTATATCCTTCCCTAACACTTACTGTAAGACTAAATCTTTAACCCTAAGCCTTACTCTAAACCTAACACTAATTCTAAAGCTATCACATACCCTAACCCTAACCCTAAATCCAATCATAGACTATCCAGTAACCTAAAATATACCCTAACACTTACTGTAAAACTAAAGCTTTAAACTTAAGCTTAAACCTAAGCCTAACCCTTACCATCACATTAACCCTAAATCTTAGCCTAACCCTAACCCAAAACTTAACACTAACATAACCCTAACAGTAACACCAACCCAAACCCTAACCCCAAACCTAACCCTAAACATAACCCTAAACATAACCCTAACCGTAACCCTAAGCCTAACCCTACCCTAACTGTATGGGAACTGCTGAATCACGGCCTGACTCATACCCTAACACTTACTGTAAAACTAAATATTTATACTTATCCTTAAACCTAACCCTAACCCTCACCCTAACCCTAAATCTTAGTCTAACCCTAACCATATAACTTAACCCTATCCCTAACACTAACCCCAACCCTAATCTGTACCCTAACCCTAACCCTAAGCCAAAACCTTACCTTAATACAAAATCAAACATAACCCTTCTACCAAAGCCAGTCTTCACCAAACCCGCTGAAATTACCCAAATCCTTCCCTAACACTTTCTGTAAGACTAAATCTTTAGCCCTAAGCCTTGCCCTAACCCTAAACCTAACACTAAATTCAATCATACACCTAACCCTATACAATAACCTAAAACTTACTGTAAAACTAAATCTTTAAAGCTTACACCAACCCTAACACTAACACCAACACCAAATTAAACCCTAACCCTACCCTAACTGTATGGGAACTGCTGAATCATGGCCTGAAACACTGATTGGTCACCTGAGGTGAGCACCGAGTCAGCCATGGGGGCACAGGTGGAGGTGATATACCTGCGTGATTGGAATGGGGGGAGCCTGGCTCTACCTCTCCCAAACCCCATTTAAGGGCTGACCACCGCCAGGAAAGGATCTCTTCTCAGAGATCCCTTCCACGTGGAGTCCCCTGCGAGCCTTATCATCCTGAATGTGAGCCATCTTCTCTTTTGTATTATTTGTATACTTTCTATATAGAACAACTCAAAATATACGATCATCTATACTATTTCTTTGTGAAGTACCATCCTTTGGAGTTATTTACCCCACACTAATCCTAACCCTAACTCAGTCCCTAAACCTAACCCTAACAATTACTGTAAATCTAAATCTATAAACCTAACGCTAATGCTAACACTAACTCTAAACCTAACCTAAACCCCAACCATAAACTAAACTTAATGCTAACACAAACCCTAACCCTAAACTTAACCCTAAACTTAACCCAAACCCAAACCCTATTGTTGCGGAATCCCGGGGTCTGAGTGGATTGCTCTTGGGCGGGGAGCACGACAGGACTCAATACATGAATGATCAGGCTTCAATTTATTACCCCGACAGCCTTATTCTTATAGTGTTTAAGACAGGGGCGTACAGAGAATAGCACACAATCATTGGCTGAGAGCCTCAGAGAATAACAACTTTAAGCAATTCCCAATAATTAACAGCAGTGAGAAACCATCCTGAGGGAGGTAACTCTTGATATCATTCTAATCCTAAAAAACCCAAACAGGAATGCGTCGGCGGCGGGTGTGAAAGGCAGTGCTGGCAGGGCGTCCCCTGTTCAAAGTGCACTTTACCTCTCCCACTCGCCACAGACCATCTCCTGCTTTTACTTTTCTCAAGGTTCACACAGTGTACTTTCCCTTGAGGACCGTATCAGCATGGCCAGTGCATAACACAGAGCCCAAAGGGAAGAACACCTGCTAGTTAAACAGAATAGACTATCAAGGACAGCTTGTTCTAAAAATACCTAAAGTTACGATTATCAGCAGTCCTGTGAAGCCTTCTTCAACTGAAAGCAGGGTGAACAACATAATCACAGAAGTTTCCCATAGATGTCTTGGCAGCTTGGGTTGCTCAGCTGAAGCAGTTCTTGTCCACCTTGAGCTGTTTATCACTTGGCCCAGGAGCATCGTGACCTCCTATCAGTATCTAGTACTTTTCCATACACATGTAGTCTGTGCTACCGTGCAAGCTATGCTCGTACATATTACCAGGACCTCTGTGTTCCTGAAGCCATTCCCCAACACCCTATCCCTAATATAACCCTAACAGTAAACCAAACCCTAAACCTAACCCTATCCCAAACCCAAACTGAACCCAAAACGTAACCCTCACCTTAACCCTAACGCTAACACAAACCCTAACCCTAAACTTACCCCTAACCCTAACCCCAACCCTAATCATACTCTAACCCTAACAGTAACCCAAACCCTAAACCTAACCCTATCCCAAACCCAAACCGTATGCAAAACGTAACCCTCACCCTATCCATAACTCAAGCCCTAACCGTAAAAACCTTATCTTAATACAAAAAGCTAAATACCCTAAAACCTTACCTTAATACAAAATCAAACATAACCCTTCTACCAAAGCCAGTCTTCACCAAACCCGCTGAAGTTACCTAAATCCTTCCCTAACACCTACTGTAAGACTAAATCTTTAACCCTAAACCTAACACTAAATCCAATCATACACCTAACCATATACAATAAACCTAAAACTTACCCTAAAACTTACTGTAAAACTAAATATAAAAATATTAAATATATATATATATATATTAAAGCTAACACCAACCCTAACACTAACCCCAAACCTAACCCTAACTGTATGGGAACTGCTGAATCATGGCCTGAAACACTGATTGGTCAGCTGAGGTGAGCACCGAGTCAGCCATGGGGGCACAGGTGGAGGTGATATACCTGCGTGATTGGAATGGGGGGAGCCTGGCTCTACCTCTCCCAAACCCCATTTAAGGGCTGACCACCGCCAGGAAAGGATCTCTTCTCAGAGATCCCTTCCACGTGGAGTACCCTGAGAGCCTTATCATCCTTGTGATAAAAATGAGTGCTGTATTTGTTAATCAAACCGACTCAAGACAGATGTGTCAGTTTTTTTCAGTGTTTTGCTTTCTGAAAACTATGTAGTTTGTAGAAGATTCAAAATACATGTATAAATGTTTTGTCTAAGAACTTTGGAACTGTGCAAATTGGAGCCACAGCGCTTAGTTCTAACAACTGGACAATGAACAACAGGTAGCATTGACCTTCTAAGAAACTGAAAAAAGAAAAAATAAGTGAAAATCTCTTCTTAAGTGCGCATGATCGAAGCTGAAGAGGCCTACGGCCTTTTTCATCTCAATCACCAGGTGGCAGAGAACGACCCCCACATAACAGCCAGCGCAGCCCAGGAAGGGAAAGATAAACATGAATGTAGAGATAAGAAATAATAAATCGTGGGATCGAGAGGCTGCCGTTGCGCACCTCTGGTGGAGCAGAGACTCCCAGCCGCCCAGCGCTGTTTTGCTCGGTAATTGCTTGCTCAATAAATCTTTTACGGTTGGTAACGATTGGTGTGTATTGTTCTTCACACCTATAACAATCCTGAAGGTGAGCCATCTTCTCTTTTGTATTATTTGTACACTATCTATATAGAACAACTCAAAATATACCATCATCTATACTATTTCTTTGTGAAGTATCATCCTTGGGAGTTATTTACAACACATTAACCCTAACCCTAACTCAAGCCCTAACCCTAACCCTAACAATTACTGTAAATCTAAAACTATATACTTAACACTAACCCTAAACCTAACCTTAACGCTAGCACAAACCCACACCTTAACCCTAAACCTAACCCTAACCCTACCCTAACCCTAACCTTAACCCGACCCTAACCCTAACAGTAACAAAAGCTTAACCCTAACCCTATCCCAAACCCAAACCGAACCCAAAATTTTACTCTCACCCTAAACCTAACCCTAACCCTAACCTATACCCTAACCATATCCTTTATAAACAACCGAAACACCAACACCAACCCCAAACAAACGCGTAATCCCTATCGCTAACCCTAACCTTAACCCATAACCTTACCCTTATCCTAACCGTAACCCTAACCCTTACCAAAACCCCAAACACAACCCCAACCCTAAAACCTAACCCAAACGTAACCCTAACACTAAACCTAAACCTAACCCTAACCCTAAACCTAATCTATGACCCTAAACCTGAAGCCTTACCCTAACCCTTAGCCTAACCCTAACCCTAATCCTGACCCAAAATCAAACTCTAACCCAAATCCTAACCCTAACCCTAACACTAAACCTAACCTTATCCTTAACATTAACACTAACCCCAATCTCTACCGGAACCTTAACCGAAACCCATACCCGTAACTCCTAACCCTAACCTTAACCTTAACACTAACCCTTCCCCAAAAGCAACCACAAGCACAAACCCTAACTCTAAACCGAACCCTAACCCTAACCCCAACAGTAATCCTAACCTTAATCACTTACCCTTTTCCATAACCCTATACCCTAACCCTAACACTAACCCAAACCCTAAACCTAACACTGGTACTACGCCTACCCCAAATGCAACCACAAACCCTAACCATAATCCTATCCCTAAACCTTAGCCTACCCGTACTCCAAAACCAGCCACAAGCGCTAACACTAATCCTATCCGTAAATATTAACCTACCCCAAAAGCAACCACAAGCACTAACCCTAACCCTAATCCTAACCCTAAACTTAACCCTAACCATACCCCTAAACCAAACTCTAACCCTAAACCCTTTCAAATCTTTTCAAATAATCAGGTCCGAATGGAGTGCAAAAGTCTGGCTGTAATCGCTCCTAACTGTGGATTAGGCTTGAAAAAATTTGTGTCTCTAATCAGTGGGCTAATCAGTCGGCTGCCTTGCGCTGTAAAGCAGCTTATCTCCACTGCCAGCTGAGGTCTGATTCCAACATTACGCAGTTTACTCTTGTATCAGACTTTGTTCATGGTGTTTTTAGAAAAGATGGGATGCCCCCTTTGTTAGCCAGGGGGGATTTTCTGTTCTCTGCAGGCTCAGCAAGCATTCGCAGAGAAAGATAGCATCAGACCTTCATTTCAGTACACATTTTCACAATTTTTCTTTAACATTTTTTGATGACCTTTAAAATTCCTAAGAAACAAAACTTCTCTCAATTTTTCCTTTTCATAAAAACAGGCATTACTGATTCCTTACCAAAATTGTATGCTGTTCTGATCTTACCAGCGTAAGAAGCTGGCTCCTCACGCAGATTCTGGTGTCTTTCGAACCGGACCGAATATTTCCCAACAAACTTCATCACCGGAGCATCGCAGATGAGCCCGTACGAAACTGAGCCGAATCCGCAACGAACGACAAACTCGAATCGCTCTTAACCGCGGATTCCTCTTGAAACGCATCAATCGCGGTTTCTGCTGCTTGAGCCGCTGAAGAAAGACGCGTTTCAGCCTGCTGCCGTTCAGTGAAGAGCGGCTTTTAAACGTAGCTTGCTGCGGTCTGTTTCCAACATAAAAGTGATTACCCTTTTGACAGACTCCGTTCCTGGCGTTGTCGATAGAGATGGGGAGGACCCCGGTTTTAAGCTGGGAAAAAGATTCTGTTCCCTTTCTGCTCTGCTACGGTCGGCAATATATGTCTGCATCAGACGATCTTTTCCGTCCACGTATTCATACTTTTTTTCTGAATTTTCTTGATGTCTTTTTCTTTCACCACTGAATCATCGCATCTCCCCGTTTAGTTTTCTGTCACACAGACATTACTGATTCCTTTTCTGAAATTGTATGCTGTTCTGATCTTACCAGTGTAGAGGCGAAATTTGAGTGAAACAGGCTCCTCTCGCAGCTTCTGGTGCCTTTCGAACCGGACCGAATATTTCCCAACAAACTTCATCACCGGAGCATCGCAGATGAGCCCGTACGAAACTGAGCCGAATCGGCAAACAAGGACAAACTCGAATCGTTCTTAAACACGGATTCCTCTTGAAACGTATCAATCGCGGTTTCTGCTGCTTGAGCCGCTGAAGAAAGACGCGTTTCAGCCTGCTGCCGTTCAGTGAAGAGCGGCTTTTAAACGTAGCTTGCTGCGGTCTGTTTCCAACATAAAAGTGATTACCCTTTTGACAGACTCCGCTCCTGGCGTTGTCGATAGAGATGGGGAGGACCCCGGTTTTAAGCTGGGAAAAAGATTCTGTTCCCTTTCTGCTCTGCTACGGTCGGCAATATATGTCTGCATCAGACGATCTTTTCCGTCCACGTATTCATACTTTTTTTCTGAATTTTCTTGATGTCTTTTTCTTTCACCACTGAATCATCGCATCTCCCCGTTTAGTTTTCTGTCACACAGACATTACTGATTCCTTTTCTGAAATTGTATGCTGTTCTGAGTGTAGAGGCGAAATTTGAGTGAAGCTGGCACCTCTCGCAGCTTCTGGTGCCTTTCGAACCGGACCGAATATTTCCCAACAAACTTCATCACCGGAGCATCGCAGATGAGCCCGTACGAAACTGAGCCGAATCGGCAACGAACGACAAACTCGAATCGCTCTTAAACGCAGATTCCTCTTGAAACACATCAATCGCGGTTTCTGCTGCTTGAGCCGCTGAAGAAAGACGCGTTTCAGCCTGCTGCCGTTCAGTGAAGAGCGGCTTTTAAACGTAGCTTGCTGCGGTCTGTTTCCAACATAAAAGTGATTACCCTTCTGACAGACTCCGTTCCTGGCGTTGTCGATAGAGATGGGGAGGACCCCGGTTTTAAGCTGGGGGAAAGATTCTGTTCCCTTTCTGCTCTGCTACGGTCGGCAATATATGTCTGCATCAGACGATCTTTTCCGTCCACGTATTCATACTTTTTTTCTGAATTTTCTTGATGTCTTTTTCTTTCACCACTGAATCATCGCATCTCCCCGTTTAGTTTTCTGGTACACAGACATTACTGATTCCTTTTCTGAAATTGTATGCTGTTCTGATCTTACCAGTGTAGAGGCGAAATTTGAGTGAAGCTGGCTCCTCTCGCAGCTTCTGGTGCCTTTCGAACCGGACCGAATATTTCCCAACAAACTTCATCACCGGAGCATCGCAGATGAGCCCGTACGAAACTGAGCCGAATCGGCGACGAACGACAAACTCGAATCGCTCTTAACCGCGGATTCCTCTTGAAACACATCAATCGCGGTTTCTGCTGCTTGAGCCGCTGAAGAAAGACGCGTTTCAGCCTGCTGCCGTTCAGTGAAGAGCGGCTTTTAAACGTAGCTTGCTGCGGTCTGTTTCCAACATAAAAGTGATTACCCTTTTGACAGACTCCGTTCCTGGCGTTGTCGATAGAGATGGGGAGGACCCCGGTTTTAAGCTGGGGGAAAGATTCTTTTCCCTTTCTGCTCTGCTACGGTCGGCAATATATGTCTGCATCAGACGATCTTTTCCGTCCACGTATTCATACTTTTTTTCTGAATTTTCTTGATGTCTTTTTCTTTCACCACTGAATCATCGCATCTCCCCGTTTAGTTTTCTGTCACACAGACATTACTGATTCCTTTTCTGAAATTGTATGCTGTTCTGAGTGTTGAGGCGAAATTTGAGTGAAGCTGGCTCCTCTCGCAGCTTCTGGTGCCTTTCGAACCGGACCGAATATTTCCCAACAAACTTCATCACCGGAGCATCGCAGATGAGCCCGTACGAAACTGAGCCGAATCGGCAACGAACGACAAACTCGAATCTCTCTTAAACGCGGATTCCTCTTGAAACACATCAATCGCGGTTTCTGCTGCTTGAGCCGCTGAAGAAAGACGCGTTTCAGCCGGCTGCCGTTCAGTGAAGAGCGGCTTTTAAACCTAGCTTGCTGCGGTCTGTTTCCAACATAAAAGTGATTACCCTTCTGACAGACTCCGTTCCTGGCTTTGTCGATAGAGATGGGGAGGACCCCGGTTTTAAGCTGGGAAAAAGATTCTGTTCCCTTTCTGCTCTGCTACGGTCGGCAATATATGTCTGCATCAGACGATCTTTTCCGTCCACGTATTCATACTTTTTTTCTGAATTTTCTTGATGTCTTTTTCTTTCACCACTGAATCATCGCATCTCCCCGTTTAGTTTTCTGTCACACAGACATTACTGATTCCTTTTCTGAAATTGTATGCTGTTCTGAGTGTAGAGGCGAAATTTGAGTGAAGCTGGCTCCTCTCGCAGCTTCTGGTGCCTTTCGAACCGGACCGAATATTTCCCAACAAACTTCATCACCGGAGCATCGCAGATGAGCCCGTACGAAACTGAGCCGAATCGGCAACGAACGACAAACTCGAATCGCTCTTAAACGCGGATTCCTCTTGAAACACATCAATCGCGGTTTCTGCTGCTTGAGCCGCTGAAGAAAGACGCGTTTCAGCCTGCTGCCGTTCACTGAAGAGCGGCTTTTAAACGTAGCTTGCTGCGGTCTGTTTCCAACATAAAAGTGATTACCCTTCTGACAGACTCCGTTCCTGGCGTTGTCGATAGAGATGGGGAGGACCCCGGTTTTAAGCTGGGAAAAAGATTCTGTTCCCTTTCTGCTCTGCTACGGTCGGCAATATATGTCTGCATCAGACGATCTTTTCCGTCCACGTATTCATACTTTTTTTCTGAATTTTCTTGATGTCTTTTTCTTTCACCACTGAATCATCGCATCTCCCCGTTTAGTTTTCTGTCACACAGACATTACTGATTCCTTTTCTGAAATTGTATGCTGTTCTGAGTGTAGAGGCGAAATTTGAGTGAAGCTGGCACCTCTCGCAGCTTCTGGTGCCTTTCGAACCGGACCGAATATTTCCCAACAAACTTCATCACCGGAGCATCGCAGATGAGCCCGTACGAAACTGAGCCGAATCGGCAAACAAGGACAAACTCGAATCGTTCTTAAACACGGATTCCTCTTGAAACGTATCAATCGCGGTTTCTGCTGCTTGAGCCGCTGAAGAAAGACGCGTTTCAGCCTGCTGCCGTTCAGTGAAGAGCGGCTTTTAAACGTAGCTTGCTGCGGTCTGTTTCCAACATAAAAGTGATTACCCTTTTGACAGACTCCGCTCCTGGCGTTGTCGATAGAGATGGGGAGGACCCCGGTTTTAAGCTGGGGGAAAGATTCTTTTCCCTTTCTGCTCTGCTACGGTCGGCAATATATGTCTGCATCAGACGATCTTTTCCGTCCACGTATTCATACTTTTTTTCTGAATTTTCTTGATGTCTTTTTCTTTCACCACTGAATCATCGCATCTCCCCGTTTAGTTTTCTGTCACACAGACATTACTGATTCCTTTTCTGAAATTGTATGCTGTTCTGAGTGTAGAGGCGAAATTTGAGTGAAGCTGGCTCCTCTCGCAGCTTCTGGTGTCTTTCGAACCGGACCGAATATTTCCCAACAAACTTCATCACCGGAGCATCGCAGATGAGCCCGTACGAAACTGAGCCGAATCGGCAACGAACGACAAACTCGACTCGCTCTTAACCGCGGATTCCTCTTGAAACACATCAATCGCGGTTTCTGCTGCTTGAGCCGCAGAAGAAAGACGCGTTTCAGCCGGCTGCCGTTCAGTGAAGAGCGGCTTTTAAACGTAGCTTGCTGCGGTCTGTTTCCAACATAAAAGTGATTACCCTTTTGACAGACTCCGTTCCTGGCTTTGTCGATAGAGATGGGGAGGACCCCGGTTTTAAGCTGGGAAAAAGATTCTGTTCCCTTTCTGCTCTGCTACGGTCGGCAATATATGTCTGCATCAGACGATCTTTTCCGTCCACGTATTCATACTTTTTTTCTGAATTTTCTTGATGTCTTTTTCTTTCACCACTGAATCATCGCATCTCCCCGTTTAGTTTTCTGTCACACAGACATTACTGATTCCTTTTCTGAAATTGTATGCTGTTCTGATCTTACCAGTGTAGAGGCGAAATTTGAGTGAAGCTCGCTCCTCTCGCAGCTTCTGGTGCCTTTCGAACCGTACCGAATATTTCCCAACAAACTTTATCACCGGAGCATCGCAGATGAGCCCGTACGAAACTGAGCCGAATCGGCAAACAAGGACAAACTCGAATCGTTCTTAAACACGGATTCCTCTTGAAACGTATCAATCGCGGTTTCTGCTGCTTGAGCCGCTGAAGAAAGACGCGTTTCAGCCTGCTGCCGTTCAGTGAAGAGCGGCTTTTAAACGTAGCTTGCTGCGGTCTGTTTCCAACATAAAAGTGATTACCCTTTTGACAGACTCCGCTCCTGGCGTTGTCGATAGAGATGGGGAGGACCCCGGTTTTAAGCTGGGAAAAAGATTCTGTTCCCTTTCTGCTCTGCTACGGTCGGCAATATATGTCTGCATCAGACGATCTTTTCCGTCCACGTATTCATACTTTTTTCTGAATTTTCTTGATGTCTTTTTCTTTCACCACTGAATCATCGCATCTCCCCGTTTAGTTTTCTGTCACACAGACATTACTGATTCCTTTTCTGAAATTGTATGCTGTTCTGAGTGTAGAGGCGAAATTTGAGTGAAGCTGGCACCTCTCGCAGCTTCTGGTGCCTTTCGAACCGGACCGAATATTTCCCAACAAACTTCATCACCGGAGCATCGCAGATGAGCCCGTACGAAACTGAGCCGAATCGGCAACGAACGACAAACTCGAATCGCTCTTAAACGCAGATTCCTCTTGAAACACATCAATCGCGGTTTCTGCTGCTTGAGCCGCTGAAGAAAGACGCGTTTCAGCCTGCTGCCGTTCAGTGAAGAGCGGCTTTTAAACGTAGCTTGCTGCGGTCTGTTTCCAACATAAAAGTGATTACCCTTCTGACAGACTCCGTTCCTGGCGTTGTCGATAGAGATGGGGAGGACCCCGGTTTTAAGCTGGGGGAAAGATTCTGTTCCCTTTCTGCTCTGCTACGGTCGGCAATATATGTCTGCATCAGACGATCTTTTCCGTCCACGTATTCATACTTTTTTTCTGAATTTTCTTGATGTCTTTTTCTTTCACCACTGAATCATCGCATCTCCCCGTTTAGTTTTCTGTCACACAGACATTACTGATTCCTTTTCTGAAATTGTATGCTGTTCTGATCTTACCAGTGTAGAGGCGAACTTTGAGTGAAGCTGGCTCCTCTCGCAGCTTCTGGTGCCTTTCGAACCGGACCGAATATTTCCCAACAAACTTCATCACCGGAGCATCGCAGATGAGCCCGTACGAAACTGAGCCGAATCGGCGACGAACGACAAACTCGAATCGCTCTTAACCGCGGATTCCTCTTGAAACACATCAATCGCGGTTTCTGCTGCTTGAGCCGCTGAAGAAAGACGCGTTTCAGCCTGCTGCCGTTCAGTGAAGAGCGGCTTTTAAACGTAGCTTGCTGCGGTCTGTTTCCAACATAAAAGTGATTACCCTTTTGACAGACTCCGTTCCTGGCTTTGTCGATAGAGATGGGGAGGACGCCGGTTTTAAGCTGGGGGAAAGATTCTGTTCCCTTTCTGCTCTGCTACGGTCGGCAATATATGTCTGCATCAGACGATCTTTTCCGTCCACGTATTCATACTTTTTTTCTGAATTTTCTTGATGTCTTTTTCTTTCACCACTGAATCATCGCATCTCCCCGTTTAGCTTTCTGTCACACAGACATTACTGATTCCTTTTCTGAAATTGTATGCTGTTCTGAGTGTAGAGGCGAAATTTGAGTGAAGCTGGCTCCTCTCGCAGCTTCTGGTGCCTTTCGAACCGGACCGAATATTTCCCAACAAACTTCATCACCGGAGCATCGCAGATGAGCCCGTACGAAACTGAGCCGAATCGGCAACGAACGACAAACTCGAATCGCTCTTAAACGCGGATTCCTCTTGAAACACATCAATCGCGGTTTCTGCTGCTTGAGCCGCTGAAGAAAGACGCGTTTCAGCCGGCTGCCGTTCACTGAAGAGCGGCTTTTAAACGTAGCTTGCTGCGGTCTGTTTCCAACATAAAAGTGATTACCCTTTTGACAGACTCCGTTCCTGGCGTTGTCGATAGAGATGGGGAGGACCCCGGTTTTAAGCTGGGAAAAAGATTCTGTTCCCTTTCTGCTCTGCTACGGTCGGCAATATATGTCTGCATCAGACGATCTTTTCCGTCCACGTATTCATACTTTTTTTCTGAATTTTCTTGATGTCTTTTTCTTTCACCACTGAATCATCGCATCTCCCCGTTTAGTTTTCTGTCACACAGACATTACTGATTCCTTTTCTGAAATTGTATGCTGTTTTGATCTTACCAGTGTAGAGGCGAAATTTGAGTGAAGCTGGCACCTCTCGCATCTTCTGGTGTCTTTCGAACCGGACCGAATATTTCCCAACAAACTTCATCACCGGAGCATCGCAGATGAGCCCGTACGAAACTGAGCCGAATCGGCAAACAAGGACAAACTCGAATCGTTCTTAAACACGGATTCCTCTTGAAACGTATCAATCGCGGTTTCTGCTGCTTGAGCCGCTGAAGAAAGACGCGTTTCAGCCTGCTGCCGTTCAGTGAAGAGCGGCTTTTAAACGTAGCTTGCTGCGGTCTGTTTCCAACATAAAAGTGATTACCCTTTTGACAGACTCCGCTCCTGGCGTTGTCGATAGAGATGGGGAGGACCCCGGTTTTAAGCTGGGGGAAAGATTCTTTTCCCTTTCTGCTCTGCTACGGTCGGCAATATATGTCTGCATCAGACGATCTTTTCCGTCCACGTATTCATACTTTTTTTCTGAATTTTCTTGATGTCTTTTTCTTTCACCACTGAATCATCGCATCTCCCCGTTTAGTTTTCTGTCACACAGACATTACTGATTCCTTTTCTGAAATTGTATGCTGTTCTGAGTGTTGAGGCGAAATTTGAGTGAAGCTGGCTCCTCTCGCAGCTTCTGGTGCCTTTCGAACCGGACCGAATATTTCCCAACAAACTTCATCACCGGAGCATCGCAGATGAGCCCGTACGAAACTGAGCCGAATCGGCAACGAACGACAAACTCGAATCTCTCTTAAACGCGGATTCCTCTTGAAACACATCAATCGCGGTTTCTGCTGCTTGAGCCGCTGAAGAAAGACGCGTTTCAGCCGGCTGCCGTTCAGTGAAGAGCGGCTTTTAAACCTAGCTTGCTGCGGTCTGTTTCCAACATAAAAGTGATTACCCTTCTGACAGACTCCGTTCCTGGCTTTGTCGATAGAGATGGGGAGGACCCCGGTTTTAAGCTGGGAAAAAGATTCTGTTCCCTTTCTGCTCTGCTACGGTCGGCAATATATGTCTGCATCAGACGATCTTTTCCGTCCACGTATTCATACTTTTTTTCTGAATTTTCTTGATGTCTTTTTCTTTCACCACTGAATCATCGCATCTCCCCGTTTAGTTTTCTGTCACACAGACATTACTGATTCCTTTTCTGAAATTGTATGCTGTTCTGAGTGTAGAGGCGAAATTTGAGTGAAGCTGGCTCCTCTCGCAGCTTCTGGTGCCTTTCGAACCGGACCGAATATTTCCCAACAAACTTCATCACCGGAGCATCGCAGATGAGCCCGTACGAAACTGAGCCGAATCGGCAACGAACGACAAACTCGAATCGCTCTTAAACGCGGATTCCTCTTGAAACACATCAATCGCGGTTTCTGCTGCTTGAGCCGCTGAAGAAAGACGCGTTTCAGCCTGCTGCCGTTCACTGAAGAGCGGCTTTTAAACGTAGCTTGCTGCGGTCTGTTTCCAACATAAAAGTGATTACCCTTTTGACAGACTCCGTTCCTGGCGTTGTCGATAGAGATGGGGAGGACCCCGGTTTTAAGCTGGGAAAAAGATTCTGTTCCCTTTCTGCTCTGCTACGGTCGGCAATATATGTCTGCATCAGACGATCTTTTCCGTCCACGTATTCATACTTTTTTTCTGAATTTTCTTGATGTCTTTTTCTTTCACCACTGAATCATCGCATCTCCCCGTTTAGTTTTCTGGTACACAGACATTACTGATTCCTTTTCTGAAATTGTATGCTGTTCTGATCTTACCAGTGTAGAGGCGAAATTTGAGTGAAGCTGGCTCCTCTCGCAGCTTCTGGTGCCTTTCGAACCGGACCGAATATTTCCCAACAAACTTCATCACCGGAGCATCGCAGATGAGCCCGTACGAAACTGAGCCGAATCGGCAACGAACGACAAACTCGAATCTCTCTTAAACGCGGATTCCTCTTGAAACGTATCAATCGCGGTTTGTGCTGCTTGAGCCGCTGAAGAAAGACGCGTTTCAGCCTGCTGCCGTTCAGTGAAGAGCGGCTTTTAAACGTAGCTTGCTGCGGTCTGTTTCCAACATAAAAGTGATTACCCTTTTGACAGACTCCGTTCCTGGCGTTGTCGATAGAGATGGGGAGGACCCCGGTTTTAAGCTGGGGGAAAGATTCTTTTCCCTTTCTGCTCTGCTACGGTCGGCAATATATGTCTGCATCAGACGATCTTTTCCGTCCACGTATTCATACTTTTTTTCTGAATTTTCTTGATGTCTTTTTCTTTCACCACTGAATCATCGCATCTCCCCGTTTAGTTTTCTGTCACACAGACATTACTGATTCCTTTTCTGAAATTGTATGCTGTTCTGAGTGTTGAGGCGAAATTTGAGTGAAGCTGGCTCCTCTCGCAGCTTCTGGTGCCTTTCGAACCGGACCGAATATTTCCCAACAAACTTCATCACCGGAGCATCGCAGATGAGCCCGTACGAAACTGAGCCGAATCGGCAACGAACGACAAACTCGAATCTCTCTTAAACGCGGATTCCTCTTGAAACACATCAATCGCGGTTTCTGCTGCTTGAGCCGCTGAAGAAAGACGCGTTTCAGCCGGCTGCCGTTCAGTGAAGAGCGGCTTTTAAACCTAGCTTGCTGCGGTCTGTTTCCAACATAAAAGTGATTACCCTTCTGACAGACTCCGTTCCTGGCTTTGTCGATAGAGATGGGGAGGACCCCGGTTTTAAGCTGGGAAAAAGATTCTGTTCCCTTTCTGCTCTGCTACGGTCGGCAATATATGTCTGCATCAGACGATCTTTTCCGTCCACGTATTCATACTTTTTTTCTGAATTTTCTTGATGTCTTTTTCTTTCACCACTGAATCATCGCATCTCCCCGTTTAGTTTTCTGTCACACAGACATTACTGATTCCTTTTCTGAAATTGTATGCTGTTCTGAGTGTAGAGGCGAAATTTGAGTGAAGCTGGCTCCTCTCGCAGCTTCTGGTGCCTTTCGAACCGGACCGAATATTTCCCAACAAACTTCATCACCGGAGCATCGCAGATGAGCCCGTACGAAACTGAGCCGAATCGGCAACGAACGACAAACTCGAATCGCTCTTAAACGCGGATTCCTCTTGAAACACATCAATCGCGGTTTCTGCTGCTTGAGCCGCTGAAGAAAGACGCGTTTCAGCCTGCTGCCGTTCACTGAAGAGCGGCTTTTAAACGTAGCTTGCTGCGGTCTGTTTCCAACATAAAAGTGATTACCCTTCTGACAGACTCCGTTCCTGGCGTTGTCGATAGAGATGGGGAGGACCCCGGTTTTAAGCTGGGAAAAAGATTCTGTTCCCTTTCTGCTCTGCTACGGTCGGCAATATATGTCTGCATCAGACGATCTTTTCCGTCCACGTATTCATACTTTTTTTCTGAATTTTCTTGATGTCTTTTTCTTTCACCACTGAATCATCGCATCTCCCCGTTTAGTTTTCTGGCACACAGACATTACTGATTCCTTTTCTGAAATTGTATGCTGTTCTGATCTTACCAGTGTAGAGGCGAAATTTGAGTGAAGCTGGCACCTCTCGCAGCTTCTGGTGCCTTTCGAACCGGACCGAATATTTCCCAACAAACTTCATCACCGGAGCATCGCAGATGAGCCCGTACGAAACTGAGCCGAATCGGCAACGAACGACAAACTCGAATCGCTCTTAAACGCGGATTCCTCTTGAAACACATCAATCGCGGTTTCTGCTGCTTCAGCCGCTGAAGAAACACGCGTTTCAGTCTGCTGCCGTTCAGTGAAGAGCGGCTTTTAAACGTAGCTTGCTGCGGTCTGTTTCCAACATAAAAGTGATTACCCTTTTGACAGACTCCGTTCCTGGCGTTGTCGATAGAGATGGGGAGGACCCCGGTGTTAGGCTTGGGAAAAGATTGTTTTCCCTTTCTGCTCTGCTGTAGTCTGCAATGTATGTCTGCATCAGACGTTCACCTCCGTCCTCGTTTTCATATATTTTTCTGGCCGTTTTTCATGTCTGTTACTCTTATCCCTGGAATATCGTATCTCCCCGTTTATTTTTCATACACACGGATATTACTGATTACTTTTCCGAAATTGAATGCTCTTTGAGCGTATATCAGTATAGAAGCGAAATGTGAGTGAAGCTGGCTTCTCTCGCAGATTCTGGTGTTTGTTCAACCGCTTCGAATATCTGAGCCGAATCGGCGACGAATGTCAAACTCGAATCGCTCTTAACCGCGGAATCCGCTTGAAACGCATCAATCGCGTTTTCTGCTGCTTCAGCCGCTGAAGAAAGACGCGAATCAGCCGGCTGCCCTGCACTGTAGCCGATTCTGACCTGCTAAGCTGAATAAATTAGAGAAGTTTTTATAGCACTCAAAAAACATCTATAAACTTCGTGGAATACTATTTTTAATTTTTATTTAATTTTGAACATTTTAAAATTGTTCAGTACTACTTTGTAATGTTGAATAAAGTCGAAATATGTTTGAAATTCGTTTGCTGATACATTCCATGATAGCTTCTTTCTTTGACTGATCGCGTGTGATTTTTAAAACAAGAGAAATGAGTACAGCCACGGATTTATTGCAAGTGTGTTTAAATGAACAACACTTATGCAGAGCTTTATCTCAAGCAGAAAAACAAAATGTCATGTTCTATAATATGTCAATTGGCAGCTCAGTATTTGCCCACACCCAAAATTGATTTTAACAGTATCAATAACATTCCAAATAATCCTAATCCTAAATCAACTCATAAAATGCAAACAAACCCCGTTTCTTCCGCAAATATTAAATCAAATCCTAACCCTAACATAAAATCATCCCAGACCCTAACCCTTACCGTAAACGTAACCTCAGCTTTAACCATAACACTAACACCCTAACCCAAACACTACAACAAACCAAACCTCTAAACCGAGCACTATAGCTGATCATACGATAGACCCTATCCCTTTCTCTAGGACTAAAAAAAACTAAACTCGAAGTCTATCCCTATGCCAAATACAAGCACTAAACGTGTTCAAAACACAATTCCTATTCCTATTTTTGAACCTTACACAATCACAAAACAAATCCAGGGCTTAACCCTTCTTTCACCCTAACGCTCATACTTACCCTACACCACAATTAACAAGAAATTAAACCCTACCTCTATTCTTTAAACCTAGCACTAACCCTATACCTATTACCCCTAAATTAAACTAACCCTAAGCCCAACCCTAACCCTAACCCTAACCTTAACCCTAACCCTAACCCTAACCCTAACCCTAACACTATCAAACCCTAACACTGAACCGAACCCTGACCCTAACACTAACGCTAAACCTAAACCTATCCCTAACCCTAACCCTAAATCTAACCCTAACCCTAACCTTAACCCTAACCCTACCCTAACCCTAACCCTAACCTTAACCCTAACACTACCCTAACCCTAACCCTAACCCTAACCTAAATCCTAACCCTAACCCTAACCCTAACCCTAACCCAAATCCTAACCCTAACCCTAACCCCTAACACTAACCCTAACCCAAACAATAACCGTAACCCTAACCCTACCCTAACCATAAGCCTAACCCTAACTTTAACCTTGACCTTAACCCCAACACCAACTCCAAACCCAACCCAAACCCCAACTGTTATCCCTAGCTCAACCACAAGCCAGAAACCAAACCCTAACCCCGTAACACTAACCCTAAACCTAACCCTAACCAATCCCAACAACTATCCCAACACCAGCCCCACCCTATCACTAACACCAACAACCCAAACCCAAACAATAATATCTAAAAAGTAACGCTAACGCTAACCCCAACCCCAACCAAAACCCCAACCAAAATCCAAACCCCAACATTAATCCTAACCCTAACCCTAAACCTAAGCCTAACCCTAACCCAAGCCAGAACCCTAACCCTAAACCTAACCCAATCCCCAACCCAAATCTCAACCCCAACCCCAACCCTTGTCCTAAACCTAAATTTAACCTTAACCCTAACCCTAAGCCTAAGCCTAAGCCTAACCCAAGCCATAACCCTAACCTTATACTAACCCTAAACATAACCCTAATCCTTACAACCCTAATCCCAAACCCAACCCCAGCCGTAACTCCAAACCTAACCATAAACCTAACCCTAACCCTAACCCTAAAACTAACCTTACCCTAACACCAACACTAACCCTAAATCTAAATCTAACCCTAACCCTAAACCTAACCCTAACTGTAATCCTAACCCTAACACTAAACCTAAACCTAACTCTAAACCAATCCCAACCCCTACCCCAACCCCAACCCCAAACCCAGCTCCAACACTTACCCAACCTCAACAACAACCCCAACCAAACACTAACCCCTGAACAATAAACGTAACGCTAACAATAAACCTAACTCTAACACCCATACCCCAACCCCAAAATCTAACCCTAAACCTAAAAAAACCCTAACACTAAACCTAATCCTAAACCTAGCCCTAACACTAATCCTTAATCATAACCCTAACCCTAACCTTAAATCTAACCCAAATTCTAACACTAACACTTAAACCTAACCCCAACACTAACCCTAACACAGCCCCAAACCCAAACCCAACTCCAAGTCCAACAACACCTAAACCCTAAGTGTAACACTAACTGTAACCTTAACCCTAATACTAAACATACCCCTATCTACACCCTAACCCTAACCCATAGCCCTAAACCTAACCCTAACCCAAATCCATACCCTGACCCTAATTCTAAACCTAACCCAAACCCAAACAGTCCCCTAATCCTAACCCAACCCCAACCACAACCCCAACCCCAAACCCAAAACCAATGCCAACAACACCTAACAACTAACGGTAACCCTAACCCACACCCTAAACCTAAGCCTCACCCATCCCCTAAACTTAAACCTACACCTATTTGTACCCTAACCCTATACCAAGCCCTAACCCTAACCCGATCACAAACCATAACCCTAGCCCTACACCTAAACATAACACTAACCCTAACACTATCAAACCCTAACACTGAACCGAACCCTGACCCTAACACTAACGTTAAACCTAAACTTATCCCTAACCCTAACACTAACCCTAAGCCTAAATCTAACCCTAACCCTAACCCTAACCCTAACCCTAACCCTAACCCTAACCCTAACCCTAACCCTAACCCTAATCTATCCCTAACCCTAACACTAACCCTAACCCTAATTCTAAACCTTAACCCTAACCCTCACCCTTAACCTAAATTTAAATCTAACTCAAATCCTTACCCTAACCATTAACCCTAACACTATCACTAAGCCTACCACAACCCCAATTTCTTCCCCAAACCCAAACCCGAGACCAACAAAAACACCTTAACCCTAACCATAACTCTAACCACAAACTTAACCCTAACCTTAACCCTATACTTTCCCCTATCACTACCCTAAACCAAACACTAAACCTAGCCCTAAACCTAACCCTAAACCCAAACCTAACCCTAAGCCTAAATCCAACAGCAACCCGAACCCCAACACTAACCCCTAACCCCAAACCTAACACTAACCCTAAGCCTAAGCCTAACCCTACTCTAACCCTTAACTCTAAACCTCAACCTAACTCTAAAGAACACTAAACACTAAACCCAAAGCCTAAGCCTAACCCTGACACTAATCCTCACCCAAAACCTAACCCTAACCCAAATCTTAACCCTGACCCTAACCTTAACCCTATCCTTAACACTAACACAAACACCAACCCCAACTCCAACCACAACCCCAACCCAAACCCAAACCCATACCCATAACCCTAACCCTAAATCTAACCCTAACCTCAACCCTATCCCTAACCTTAAACACTTAACGTAAACCATAACCCTTCATCCTAACCCTAACCCCTAACACTATAACTTAACCCTAACCCTAAACTTACCCCTACCCCTACCCCAAACCCAAAAACAAGCCCTAAACCTAACACTACTCCTAAACCTAAACCTACATTCCTACCCTAACCCTAATCCTAACCCAACCCCAAACGCAACCCTAAACCTAAACTCTTACCCTTAACCGTAACTCCAATCCTAAATCTAACCCTAAACCATTACCATTAACCCTAACCCGAAACTTCACCCTAACCCTAACACTAAACCAAAACTAATCCTACTCCTACCACTACACTTACCCCTACCCCAAACCCAACCACAAGCCCTTAACCTAACCTTAACCCTAACCCTAACCCTAAACTATAACCCTAAACCCTAAACCTGAACCCTAAACCTAACCTTGAGCCTAACCCTAACTCTAATCCTGACCCTATCCTTAACACCAACACAATCCCCAACCCCAAACCCAAAACCAAACCCATAAACCCTAACACTAACCCAACCCAAACCCTAACCTTCAACATTATCCTAAATCGTAACCCTAACCCTAACCCTAAACCTAAACCTAACCCTAACACTAACACTAACCCTAACCCTAATCCGAACCTTACCCCTACCCTTACCCAAAACCCAACCTCAAGCTCCAATCCTAACCCCAACAATAACCCTAACCCTAAATTCCAATCCTAGACCAAAAATATCCGGACTCCTACCCCTACCCCTAACCCCAACCCTAATCCTAACACTAACCCTAACCCTGGCCCTAACACTATCACTAACACTAACTGCAACCTCAACACCAAACCCAACCCAAACCCAAACCCCAACCCAAACCCCTAACAACAAACCCTAACCCTTACTCAAACCCTATACCTAACACTAACACAAAATGTAACACTACACCCTAACCCTAACCCAAACCCTGACCCTAACCCAACAACAAATGCAAACCCAACCCCAACCCAAAACCCAACACCAACGCTAACCCTAACCCCTCACACTAACACAAATTCTAACCCTAAAACCTTACCCTTAACCCTAACCCTATATACTTACCCTAACCCCAACCCTAACGCTTCCCCTAACCCTAAACCTAACACTACCCTAACTCTAACCTAAACCAAACCGCTATACTAACACTAACACTAACCTTAAACTTAACACTAAACCTTACCCTATCTCTAACCCTATAGCTAACCACAACCCCAGCACCAAACGAACCCCTAAATCCTAACCCGAAAACTAACACAAACCCGAACACTAACGCTAACCCTAACCATAAACCTAACCCTAACCCTAAACCTAAACCAAACCCAACTCCAAATTAAACCATAACCCTAACCCTAACCCAAACCCTAACCCTACCCTAATTTTACCCTAAACCTAACCCTTATCCTAACCCTAACCCTAACATTAAACTTGAGACTAACCCTTACCCTAACACTAAATCTAACTCTAACCCTAAATCTTATAACTACCTTAACCCTAACCCTAATCCTGATCTAAACACAAACCTATCCCTAACCCTAACCCTAAACCCTAATCCTAATCCTAAACCAAAACTAACCGTATCCCTAAGCCTAACCCAAAACCTAAACCTAAACATAACCCTAACAATAAACGTAACCTTAACCCTAATACTAAACCTAACCCGAAACCTAAACCTAATCCTACCCCTAAGTCCACCAACCCCAAACCCAAAACTAACCCCTAACCCAATCCTAACACTAACCCTAACCCGAAACCTATACCTAATGATAACTCTAAACCTAACACTAACCCTATCCCCTAAATGTTAGCCTAATGCTAACCCTATACCTTAACCCTAACCCTAACGCTAACCCCAACCCTAATCCGTACCCTAACCCTAACCCTAAGCCAAAACCTTACCCACACACTTATCCAAAATCTAAACATAACCCTATTACTAAAGACAATCTTCACCAAACCCGCTGAAATTACATAAATCCTTCTTTAACACTTACTGTAATACTAAATCTTAACCTGAGCCTTGCCCTAACCCTATATAGGGTTTAGGGACTACGTTAGCATTTGGGATATTAGACCTTCTGAATACATCCCTTATAATAGCACTTTACACCATGTGGAGGAAGCTTTTCCCAGAAACAGAGAATGTTGAATGGCAGGGAAAGTGGAGAGTTTTAGGAAATAAATTAGAAGCACGGGGTCCCCCGGTGCCATGGGATTTTACTCCTGAACACTTGCAGGATCCTGAGGAGCTAGGCCTGTATCTGAGTAATGGGTGTTGCGGCTCAGAAAGATCTGAGGTGGAACAGCTTATCTGGGGCTTGGCTTATGCTTACCGAGGTATATGTACTGTTCTGGAGAGAGAGAGTGTCCAAACTGAGGCTCAGACCAAAGAGGAAAACCTCCCAGGCACATCTGACCAGCCAAAGAAAGCTCCGGTATCAAAGTCAGTTGCCCCGGTGGAAGGCCAGAAATGGAAACGTGTGTCCTCACGCCTAGAACGCAAAGAAGAGGTGGCGAAAGAAGAGGAAGATACAGGCGAGGGGGAGGCCTCAACACCACCACCACCAAGAAAGGCAACAGAGAAAAGTGAGAGGCGTGGACATAGTGATGATGAGGATGATGAAAGAGTCAAAGTTACCACGTTTCGTCGACCCATGAAAATGTCTGAGATCCAAGGCTCAAGAAAGGACTTTATTTGACGTCCAGATGAGAGTATTGTCACTTGGTTGCTTTGGTGTTGGGACAACGGGGCCAAAGCGTGTCCCTCGACTGTAACGAAGCTCGCCAACTAGGAAACATTGCCCGTGATCCGGCTGTCGACAGAGGGATCAGCAGGTATATGGATGGAATCGCCAGCCTCTGGCAACAGTAAGTAGCTGTGAGGGAAAGATATCCCTACAAGAGTGACCTGGCACCTAAAAGTGAAAAGATGGAAAACTATTGAGGAAGGCATCCAGTATTTGAGAGAAACGGCTGTGGTGGAAATGCTGTATGATCCCACGTTAGATCCTGAAGATCGGGACCATGATCCGGAGAAAGTAAGGAGTACACCCGAAATATGTCAGAAGCTTCCAAAAACAGCACCAGAAAGGTACGCCGGTACACTAGTGCCAATGTTCAACAGATACGAGGACCAAGACAGAAAACCCCCAGTTTTTGAACAGATTCTTACACTTCAAAACTTTGAACAAAAATTTCCACCATCACACGCTTCCATTTCAGCCATATCAAGGTTAGAAGGACAGATGGGAGACGTGTTAGAGAAAGTATCCCGACTGATTGATAGGGTTGAAATGATTGCAGCTATCAGAAGCAAACGCCGTCCTGCTCGAGCAAATGACAGCACTCACTTCACTAACTTCATGTCACGCGCGGCTCTGTGGAGTTACTTACTTGAAAATGGAGAAGATATGAAGGAATGGCATCAAAAGCCCACCCCTGCACTGCGAGCACGGGTGAGAGAATTACAACACAGACCAACGACCAGTGAAGTTGTTCCTGTCACTACAGGTAACCAATAGAGGGGCCCTGCCCTCAGCCAGAGGAGGGAGAGGGGTAATAGAGTGTATTGGACTGTGTGGATTCGGTGGCCTGGCACATCAGAACCACAAAAATATGAGGCACTGGTGGATACTGGTGCACAGTGTACTCTAATGCCTTCGAGTTATAAAGGGACAGAACTGATCTATATCTCTGGAGTGACTGGGGGCTCTCAGGAATTGTCTGTGTTGGAGGCAGAAATAAGCCTCACTGGTAAAGACTGGCAGAAGCATCCTATAGTGACCGGACAGGGGAGGGGGCTCCATGCATACTCGGTATAGACTATCTCAGAAGGGGGCACTTTAAGGATCCCAAGGGGTACCGATGGGCTTTTGGAATAGCTGCCGTGGACACAGACAACATTAAGCAGCTATCTGTTTTACCTGGCCTGTCAGAAGATCCATCTGTTGTGGGGTTGCTACAAGTGGAGGAGCAACAGGCACCAATTGCTACAGAAACGGTGTACAGATGGCAGTACCGCACCAACAGGGATTCCTTGCTCCCCATTCATAACTTGATCCGTCAGCTAGAGAGCCAGGGAGTGATCAGCAAAACTCACTCACCTTTTAACAGCCCCATATGACCGGTGCGTAAAGCCAGTGGAGAATGGAGGCTGACGGTAGATTACCGTGGCCTGAATGAAGTCACACCCCCACTGAGTGCTGCTGTGCCAGACATGCTACAACTCCAGTACGAACTGGAGTCACAAGCAGCCAAGTGGTATGCCACCACCGACATTGCCAATGCCTTCTTTTCAATTCCTCTGGCCACAGAATGCAGGCTGCAGTTTGCCTTCACCTGGAGGGGCGTTCAGTACACCTGGAACCGTTTGCCCCAGGGGTGGAAGCACAGTCCAACCATTTGCCATGGGTTGATCCAAACTGCATTGGAACAGGGTGGTGCTCCTGAGCATCTGCAATACATTGATGACATTGTTGTATGGGGCAATACAGCAGAGGAAGTCTTTGAGAAAGGAGAGCAGATTATCCAAATTCTCCTACGAGCTGGCTTTGCTATCAAGCAAAGCAAAGTGAAAGGGCCTGCACAAGAAATTCAGCTCCTAGGTATGAAGTGGCAAGATGGACGTCGTCACATCCCAACAGATGTGATTGACAAAATTACTGCCATGTCTCCACCCACCAGTAAGACAGAAACCCAAGCTTTTCTGGGTGTAGTGGGCTTTTGGAGAATGCATGTTCCAAACTACAGTCTCATTGTGAGCCCTCTCTATCGGGTGACGCGGAAGAAGAATGATCTTGTATGGGGCCCTGAGCAGCAGCAGGCTTTTGAGCAAATTAAGCAGGAGACAGCCCGTGCTTTGATAGCCAGGGCCATTGCGGATGGGACAGGATGTAAAGAACATCCTCTACACTGCTGCTGGAAAGGAAGGTCCCACTTGGAGTTTGTGGCAAAAAGCTCCTGGAAAGACCCGAGGCCGACCCCTCGGATTCTGGAGTCGGGCCTACAGGGGGTCTGAGGAGCGCTACACTCCAACTGAGAAGGAGATCTTAGCCGCGTACGAGGGGGTTCGAGCTGCTTCCGAAGTAATCGGTACTGAAATGCAGCTCCTCCTGGCACCTCGACTGCCAGTGCTGAGCTGGATGTTCAAAGGGTCAGCTCCCTCTACCCATCATGCTACTGATGCCACTTGGAGTAAATGGACTGCACTGATTACACAAGCGAGCTCGGATGGGGAACCTCAACCGTCCAGGAATCCTGGAGGTGATCATGGACTGGCCTGAAGCTAAGAAGTTTGGAACAATGCCAGCAAAGGAGGTGTCACGTGCTAAAGAAGCCCCACCATATAATGAACTACCAGACAACAAAAAGAGATATGCCCTGTTCGCAGATGGATCATGTTGCATTGTGGGTAAGCACCGCAGATGGAAATCTGCTGTGTGGAGCCCCACACGACAAGTTGCAGAGGCCACTGAAGGAGAAGGAGAATCAAGTCAATTTGCAGAGGTAAAGGCTGTCCAGATGGCCTTAGATATTGCTGAATGAGAGAGGTGGCCAGTGCTTTATCTTTACACTGACTCATGGATGGTGGCAAATGCTTTATGGGGGTGGGTACAGCAATGGGAACAAAATGGTTGGCAACGGAGGGGTAAACCTATTTGGGCTGCTGAACTGTGGAGAAACATTGCTGCCCGAATAAAGAATATGGTTGTAAAGTTGCGCCATGTAGATGCTCATGTTCCTAAGAGCCGGGCAACTGAAGAACAACAAAATAACCATCAGGTAGCTCGAGCTGCCAAAGTTAAGGTGGCTCGAGTAGACTTGGACTGGCAACACAAGAGTGAATTATTTCTAGCTCGGTGGGCCCATGAGACCTCGGGCCATCAAGGAAGAGATGCAACATGTAGGTGGGCTAGAGACCGAGGGGTGGACTTAACTATGGATGCCATTGCACCAGGTTATCCATGACTGTGATACATGCGCCACAATTAAACAAGCCAAGAGGATGAAACCTCTTTGGGAGGAAGGACGATGGCAAAAGTATAAATATGGGGAGGTGTGGCAGGTTGCCTTGACACGATCTCGCAATGGTAAGCGTTATGTGCTCACCATGGTGGAGGCAACTACTGGGTGGCTTGAAACATATGCAGTACCCCATGCTACCGCCTGAAACACCATCTTAGGGTTCGAGAAACAAGTCCTATGGTGACATGGCACTCCAGAAAGAATTGAGTCCGATAATGGAACTCATTTCAAAAAATTCTCTTGTAAATACTTGGGCAATACAAAGCTCATGGCATCGAGTGGATTTATCATATCCCCTATCATGCACCAGCTTCTGGTAAAATTGAAAGGTACAATGGGTTGTTAAAAACAATGTTGAAAGCAATGGGTGGCGGGACATTTAAGCACTGGGAGAAGAATTTGTCAGAAGCCACCTGGTTGGTCAACACCAGAGGATCCATCAATCGCGATGGTCCTGTCCAATCCAGCTCTCTACCTACTGTAGAGGGAGATAAGGTCCCTGTAGTACATGTGAAGAACTTGTTGGGAAAAGCGGTTTGGGTTCTTCCAGCTTCTGGAGAGGGCAAAACTCTCCGTGGGACTGTTTTTGCTCAGGGACCTGGGTCTACATGGTGGGTGAAACAGAAGAATGGGGATGTTCAGTGTTTTACCACAAGGGAATTTGATGTGGGGTGAGTGCCCTCAGTAATTCTATTAGCATGTATATATGTATATATGTATGTTGTATGTGTTTGTATTTAATGCTTGTGAATCATTGTTTCTTTATGTATATATATATATATTAAGCATGATGAAATGATGTTGAATAAGGGGTGGAATGTTATGGTTTTATGATTTTTGTTGTATTACTGATATTCCACATCATGACATCGCGTGGTATATTGGGAGTTAAGGAGTTAATGCTCCAGCTCTGTGGATCGTCGATAGTTCTGGGTGTACCTGTTTCAGAAGAGAACTACATTCCCCAGAGGACTTTGCGATGCTTTGCATTTTTACATAATTCCGCCCAGAGGGAAAGATAAAAACTGTCTGCGGTCACGGGACTCTCTCTTCCCTTCAGGACCGAGCTCGGCAGTGGGTGTTTGTTGCAGCCGTCCGCCTTCAGCGTTAGCGTAAGGCCTTCGGTTTATCGCACACTCTCTCTCTTGTTCATTTTATTTGATTCATTTGCCTCAATTCCAATTATATTATATTATATTGTGTTATTTTTCTTTCTGATATCTTATTTACTAAATTAGCTTTCCTCCTCAGATCGTTGCGGCTGTTTTGCTCCTAGGCCCATCTCCCTTTGTCCTTTTTTTCCCTCTTCCCCTTCCCCTTCCCCAGGGTGTGGGCCCGTGGGTCCCCTGCCTCAATGGTCACGGTACCGGGTCAAACTGTCCCGCAAACCGGTGACAACTACCTATAGAACAACTCAAAATATACCATCATCTATACTACTTCTTTGTGAAGTACCATCCTTTGGAGTTATTTACCCCACACTAACACTAACCCTAACTCAAGCCCTAACCCTAACAATTATTGTAAATCTAAATCTATAAACCTAACAATAACACAAACCCTAACTCTAAACCTAACCTTAACCCTAAAAATAACCTAACCTTAATGCTAACGCAAACCCCCTAACCCTAAACTTAACCATTCCCTAACCCTAAATTTAACCGTTCCCTAACCCTAACAGTAACCCTAACCCGTTCCCTAACCCTAAACCCTAACCCTAACAGTAACCCTAACCCGTTCCCTAACCCTAAACCCTAATCCTAACACTATCCCAAACCCAAAACTTAACCCTAACCGTAAAACTGACTCAAGCCCTAACCCTAACCGTAACACTAAACATAATCCTAACCCTAACCCTACCCTAATCCTAACCTAAACCCTAACCCTAACCGCAACCCTAACCCTGAACTTATACCTAATCCAAAACCTTACACTAAGACTAATCCAAAATCAAAACGTAACCATATTACTAAAGCGAATCTTCACCTAACCCACTGAAATTACCTATATCCTTCCCTAACACTTACTGTAAGACTAAATCTTTAACCCTAAGCCTTACTCTAAACCTAACACTAATTCTAAAGCTATCACATACCCTAACCCTAACCCTAAATCCAATCATAGACTATCCAGTAACCTAAAATATACCCTAACACTTACTGTAAAACTAAAGCTTTAAACTTAAGCTTAAACCTAAGCCTAACCCTTACCATCACATTAACCCTAAATCTTAGCCTAACCCTAACCCAAAACTTAACACTAACATAACCCTAACAGTAACACCAACCCAAACCCTAACCCCAAACCTAACCCTAAACATAACCCTAAACATAACCCTAACCGTAACCCTAAGCCTAACCCTACCCTAACTGTATGGGAACTGCTGAATCACGGCCTGACTCATACCCTAACACTTACTGTAAAACTAAATATTTATACTTATCCTTAAACCTAACCCTAACCCTCACCCTAACCCTAAATCTTAGTCTAACCCTAACCATATAACTTAACCCTATCCCTAACACTAACCCCAACCCTAATCTGTACCCTAACCCTAACCCTAACCCTAAGCCAAAACCTTACCTTAATACAAAATCAAACATAACCCTTCTACCAAAGCCAGTCTTCACCAAACCCGCTGAAATTACCCAAATCCTTCCCTAACACTTTCTGTAAGACTAAATCTTTAGCCCTAAGCCTTGCCCTAACCCTAAACCTAACACTAAATTCAATCATACACCTAACCCTATACAATAACCTAAAACTTACTGTAAAACTAAATCTTTAAAGCTTACACCAACCCTAACACTAACACCAACACCAAATTAAACCCTAACCCTACCCTAACTGTATGGGAACTGCTGAATCATGGCCTGAAACACTGATTGGTCACCTGAGGTGAGCACCGAGTCAGCCATGGGGGCACAGGTGGAGGTGATATACCTGCGTGATTGGAATGGGGGGAGCCTGGCTCTACCTCTCCCAAACCCCATTTAAGGGCTGACCACCGCCAGGAAAGGATCTCTTCTCAGAGATCCCTTCCACGTGGAGTCCCCTGCGAGCCTTATCATCCTGAATGTGAGCCATCTTCTCTTTTGTATTATTTGTATACTTTCTATATAGAACAACTCAAAATATACGATCATCTATACTATTTCTTTGTGAAGTACCATCCTTTGGAGTTATTTACCCCACACTAATCCTAACCCTAACTCAGTCCCTAAACCTAACCCTAACAATTACTGTAAATCTAAATCTATAAACCTAACGCTAATGCTAACACTAACTCTAAACCTAACCTAAACCCTAACCATAAACTAAACTTAATGCTAACACAAACCCTAACCCTAAACTTAACCCTAAACTTAACCCAAACCCAAACCCTATTGTTGCGGAATCCCGGGGTCTGAGTGGATTGCTCTTGGGCGGGGAGCACGACAGGACTCAATACATGAATGATCAGGCTTCAATTTATTACCCCGACAGCCTTATTCTTATAGTGTTTAAGACAGGGGCGTACAGAGAATAGCACACAATCATTGGCTGAGAGCCTCAGAGAATAACAACTTTAAGCAATTCCCAATAATTAACAGCAGTGAGAAACCATCCTGAGGGAGGTAACTCTTGATATCATTCTAATCCTAAAAAACCCAAACAGGAATGCGTCGGCGGCGGGTGTGAAAGGCAGTGCTGGCAGGGCGTCCCCTGTTCAAAGTGCACTTTACCTCTCCCACTCGCCACAGACCATCTCCTGCTTTTACTTTTCTCAAGGTTCACACAGTGTACTTTCCCTTGAGGACCGTATCAGCATGGCCAGTGCATAACACAGAGCCCAAAGGGAAGAACACCTGCTAGTTAAACAGAATAGACTATCAAGGACAGCTTGTTCTAAAAATACCTAAAGTTACGATTATCAGCAGTCCTGTGAAGCCTTCTTCAACTGAAAGCAGGGTGAACAACATAATCACAGAAGTTTCCCATAGATGTCTTGGCAGCTTGGGTTGCTCAGCTGAAGCAGTTCTTGTCCACCTTGAGCTGTTTATCACTTGGCCCAGGAGCATCGTGACCTCCTATCAGTATCTAGTACTTTTCCATACACATGTAGTCTGTGCTACCGTGCAAGCTATGCTCGTACATATTACCAGGACCTCTGTGTTCCTGAAGCCATTCCCCAACACCCTATCCCTAATATAACCCTAACAGTAAACCAAACCCTAAACCTAACCCTATCCCAAACCCAAACTGAACCCAAAACGTAACCCTCACCTTAACCCTAACGCTAACACAAACCCTAACCCTAAACTTACCCCTAACCCTAACCCCAACCCTAATCATACTCTAACCCTAACAGTAACCCAAACCCTAAACCTAACCCTATCCCAAACCCAAACCGTATGCAAAACGTAACCCTCACCCTATCCATAACTCAAGCCCTAACCGTAAAAACCTTATCTTAATACAAAAAGCTAAATACCCTAAAACCTTACCTTAATACAAAATCAAACATAACCCTTCTACCAAAGCCAGTCTTCACCAAACCCGCTGAAGTTACCTAAATCCTTCCCTAACACCTACTGTAAGACTAAATCTTTAACCCTAAACCTAACACTAAATCCAATCATACACCTAACCATATACAATAAACCTAAAACTTACCCTAAAACTTACTGTAAAACTAAATATAAAAATATTAAATATATATATATATATATTAAAGCTAACACCAACCCTAACACTAACCCCAAACCTAACCCTAACTGTATGGGAACTGCTGAATCATGGCCTGAAACACTGATTGGTCAGCTGAGGTGAGCACCGAGTCAGCCATGGGGGCACAGGTGGAGGTGATATACCTGCGTGATTGGAATGGGGGGAGCCTGGCTCTACCTCTCCCAAACCCCATTTAAGGGCTGACCACCGCCAGGAAAGGATCTCTTCTCAGAGATCCCTTCCACGTGGAGTACCCTGAGAGCCTTATCATCCTTGTGATAAAAATGAGTGCTGTATTTGTTAATCAAACCGACTCAAGACAGATGTGTCAGTTTTTTTCAGTGTTTTGCTTTCTGAAAACTATGTAGTTTGTAGAAGATTCAAAATACATGTATAAATGTTTTGTCTAAGAACTTTGGAACTGTGCAAATTGGAGCCACAGCGCTTAGTTCTAACAACTGGACAATGAACAACAGGTAGCATTGACCTTCTAAGAAACTGAAAAAAGAAAAAATAAGTGAAAATCTCTTCTTAAGTGCGCATGATCGAAGCTGAAGAGGCCTACGGCCTTTTTCATCTCAATCACCAGGTGGCAGAGAACGACCCCCACATAACAGCCAGCGCAGCCCAGGAAGGGAAAGATAAACATGAATGTAGAGATAAGAAATAATAAATCGTGGGATCGAGAGGCTGCCGTTGCGCACCTCTGGTGGAGCAGAGACTCCCAGCCGCCCAGCGCTGTTTTGCTCGGTAATTGCTTGCTCAATAAATCTTTTACGGTTGGTAACGATTGGTGTGTATTGTTCTTCACACCTATAACAATCCTGAAGGTGAGCCATCTTCTCTTTTGTATTATTTGTACACTATCTATATAGAACAACTCAAAATATACCATCATCTATACTATTTCTTTGTGAAGTATCATCCTTGGGAGTTATTTACAACACATTAACCCTAACCCTAACTCAAGCCCTAACCCTAACCCTAACAATTACTGTAAATCTAAAACTATATACTTAACACTAACCCTAAACCTAACCTTAACGCTAGCACAAACCCACACCTTAACCCTAAACCTAACCCTAACCCTACCCTAACCCTAACCTTAACCCGACCCTAACCCTAACAGTAACAAAAGCTTAACCCTAACCCTATCCCAAACCCAAACCGAACCCAAAATTTTACTCTCACCCTAAACCTAACCCTAACCCTAACCTATACCCTAACCATATCCTTTATAAACAACCGAAACACCAACACCAACCCCAAACAAACGCGTAATCCCTATCGCTAACCCTAACCTTAACCCATAACCTTACCCTTATCCTAACCGTAACCCTAACCCTTACCAAAACCCCAAACACAACCCCAACCCTAAAACCTAACCCAAACGTAACCCTAACACTAAACCTAAACCTAACCCTAACCCTAAACCTAATCTATGACCCTAAACCTGAAGCCTTACCCTAACCCTTAGCCTAACCCTAACCCTAATCCTGACCCAAAATCAAACTCTAACCCAAATCCTAACCCTAACCCTAACACTAAACCTAACCTTATCCTTAACATTAACACTAACCCCAATCTCTACCGGAACCTTAACCGAAACCCATACCCGTAACTCCTAACCCTAACCTTAACCTTAACACTAACCCTTCCCCAAAAGCAACCACAAGCACAAACCCTAACTCTAAACCGAACCCTAACCCTAACCCCAACAGTAATCCTAACCTTAATCACTTACCCTTTTCCATAACCCTATACCCTAACCCTAACACTAACCCAAACCCTAAACCTAACACTGGTACTACGCCTACCCCAAATGCAACCACAAACCCTAACCATAATCCTATCCCTAAACCTTAGCCTACCCGTACTCCAAAACCAGCCACAAGCGCTAACACTAATCCTATCCGTAAATATTAACCTACCCCAAAAGCAACCACAAGCACTAACCCTAACCCTAATCCTAACCCTAAACCTAACCCTAACCATACCCCTAAACCAAACTCTAACCCTAAACCCTTTCAAATCTTTTCAAATAATCAGGTCCGAATGGAGTGCAAAAGTCTGGCTGTAATCGCTCCTAACTGTGGATTAGGCTTGAAAAAATTTGTGTCTCTAATCAGTGGGCTAATCAGTCGGCTGCCTTGCGCTGTAAAGCAGCTTATCTCCACTGCCAGCTGAGGTCTGATTCCAACATTACGCAGTTTACTCTTGTATCAGACTTTGTTCATGGTGTTTTTAGAAAAGATGGGATGCCCCCTTTGTTAGCCAGGGGGGATTTTCTGTTCTCTGCAGGCTCAGCAAGCATTCGCAGAGAATGATAGCATCAGACCTTCATTTCAGTACACATTTTCACAATTTTTCTTTAAAATTTTTTGATGACCTTTAAAATTCCTAAGAAACAAAACTTCTCTCAATTTTTCCTTTTCATAAAAACAGACATTACTGATTCCTTACCAAAATTGTATGCTGTTCTGATCTTACCAGCGTAAGAAGCTGGCTCCTCACGCAGATTCTGGTGTCTTTCGAACCGGACCGAATATTTCCCAACAAACTTCATCACCGGAGCATCGCAGATGAGCCCGTACGAAACTGAGCCGAATCGGCAAACAAGGACAAACTCGAATCGCTCTTAAACACGGATTCCTCTTGAAACGCATCAATCGCGGTTTCTGCTGCTTGAGCCGCTGAAGAAAGACGCGTTTCAGCCTGCTGCCGTTCACTGAAGAGCGGCTTTTAAACGTAGCTTGCTGCGGTCTGTTTCCAACATAAAAGTGATTACCCTTTTGACAGACTCCGTTCCTGGCTTTGTCGATAGAGATGGGGAGGACCCCGGTTTTAAGCTGGGAAAAAGATTCTGTTCCCTTTCTGCTCTGCTACGGTCGGCAATATATGTCTGCATCAGACGATCTTTTCCGTCCACGTATTCATACTTTTTTTCTGAATTTTCTCGATGTCTTTTTCTTACACCACTGAATCATCGCATCTCCCCGTTTAGTTTTCTGTCACACAGACATTACTGATTCCTTTTCTGAAATTGTATGCTGTTCTGAGTGTAGAGGCGAAATTTGAGTGAAGCTGGCTCCTCTCGCAGCTTCTGGTGTCTTTCGAACCGGACCGAATATTTCCCAACAAACTTCATCACCGGAGCATCGCAGATGAGCCCGTACGAAACTGAGCCGAATCGGCAACGAACGACAAACTCGAATCGCTCTTAACCGCGGATTCCTCTTGAAACACATCAATCGCGGTTTCTGCTGCTTGAGCCGCAGAAGAAAGACGCGTTTCAGCCGGCTGCCGTTCACTGAAGAGCGGCTTTTAAACGTAGCTTGCTGCGGTCTGTTTCCAACATAAAAGTGATTACCCTTTTGACAGACTCCGTTCCTGGCTTTGTCGATAGAGATGGGGAGGACCCCGGTTTTAAGCTGGGAAAAAGATTCTGTTCCCTTTCTGCTCTGCTACGGTCGGCAATATATGTCTGCATCAGACGATCTTTTCCGTCCACGTATTCATACTTTTTTTCTGAATTTTCTTGATGTCTTTTTCTTTCACCACTGAATCATCGCATCTCCCCGTTTAGTTTTCTGGCACACAGACATTACTGATTCCTTTTCTGAAATTGTATGCTGTTCTGATCTTACCAGTGTAGAGGCGAAATTTGAGTGAAGCTGGCTCCTCTCGCAGCTTCTGGTGCCTTTCGAACCGGACCGAATATTTCCCAACAAACTTCATCACCGGAGCATCGCAGATGAGCCCGTACGAAACTGAGCCGAATCGGCAACGAAAGACAAACTCGAATCGCTCTTAAACACGGATTCCTCTTGAAACGTATCAATCGCGGTTTCTGCTGCTTGAGCCGCTGAAGAAAGACGCGTTTCAGCCGGCTGCTGTTCACTGAAGAGCGGCTTTTAAACCTAGCTTGCTGCGGTCTGTTTCCAACATAAAAGTGATTACCCTTCTGACAGACTCCGTTCCTGGCTTTGTCGATAGAGATGGGGAGGACCCCGGTTTTAAGCTGGGAAAAAGATTCTGTTCCCTTTCTGCTCTGCTACGGTCGGCAATATATGTCTGCATCAGACGATCTTTTCCGTCCACGTATTCATACTTTTTTTCTGAATTTTCTTGATGTCTTTTTCTTTCACCACTGAATCATCGCATCTCCCCGTTTAGTTTTCTGTCACACAGACATTACTGATTCCTTTTCTGAAATTGTATGCTGTTCTGATCTTACCAGTGTAGAGGCGAAATTTGAGTGAAGCTGGCACCTCTCGCATCTTCTGGTGTCTTTCGAACCGGACCGAATATTTCCCAACAAACTTCATCACCGGAGCATCGCAGATGAGCCCGTACGAAACTGAGCCGAATCGGCAACGAACGACAAACTCGACTCGCTCTTAAACGCGGATTCCTCTTGAAACACATCAATCGCGGTTTCTGCTGCTTGAGCCGCTGAAGAAAGACGCGTTTCAGCCTGCTGCCGTTCACTGAAGAGCGGCTTTTAAACGTAGCTTGCTGCGGTCTGTTTCCAACATAAAAGTGATTACCCTTTTGACAGACTCCGTTCCTGGCGTTGTCGATAGAGATGGGGAGGAGCCCGGTTTTAAGCTGGGGGAAAGATTCTGTTCCCTTTCTGCTCTGCTACGGTCGGCAATATATGTCTGCATCAGACGATCTTTTCCGTCCACGTATTCATACTTTTTTTCTGAATTTTCTTGATGTCTTTTTCTTTCACCACTGAATCATCGCATCTCCCCGTTTAGTTTTCTGGCACACAGACATTACTGATTCCTTTTCTGAAATTGTATGCTGTTCTGAGTGTAGAGGCGAAATTTGAGTGAAGCTGGCTCCTCTCGCAGCTTCTGGTGTCTTTCGAACCGGACCGAATATTTCCCAACAAACTTCATCACCGGAGCATCGCAGATGAGCCCGTACGAAACTAAGCCGAATCGGCAAACAAGGACAAACTCGACTCGCTCTTAAACGCGGATTCCTCTTGAAACACATCAATCGCGGTTTCTGCTGCTTGAGCCGCTGAAGAAAGACGCGTTTCAGCCTGCTGCAGTTCAGTGAAGAGCGGCTTTTAAACGTAGCTTGCTGCGGTCTGTTTCCAACATAAAAGTGATTACCCTTCTGACAGACTCCGTTCCTGGCTTTGTCGATAGAGATGGGGAGGACCCCGGTTTTAAGCTGGGAAAAAGATTCTGTTCCCTTTCTGCTCTGCTACGGTCGGCAATATATGTCTGCATCAGACGATCTTTTCCGTCCACGTATTCATACTTTTTTTCTGAATTTTCTTGATGTCTTTTTCTTTCACCACTGAATCATCGCATCTCCCCGTTTAGTTTTCTGTCACACAGACATTACTGATTCCTTTTCTGAAATTGTATGCTGTTCTGATCTTACCAGTGTAGAGGCGAAATTTGAGTGAAGCTGGCACCTCTCGCATCTTCTGGTGTCTTTCGAACCGGACCGAATATTTCCCAACAAACTTCATCACCGGAGCATCGCAGATGAGCCCGTACGAAACTAAGCCGAATCGGCAAACAAGGACAAACTCGACTCGCTCTTAAACGCGGATTCCTCTTGAAACACATCAATCGCGGTTTCTGCTGCTTGAGCCGCTGAAGAAAGACGCGTTTCAGCCGGCTGCCGTTCACTGAAGAGCGGCTTTTAAACCTAGCTTGCTGCGGTCTGTTTCCAACATAAAAGTGATTACCCTTCTGACAGACTCCGTTCCTGGCTTTGTCGATAGAGATGGGGAGGACCCCGGTTTTAAGCTGGGAAAAAGATTCTGTTCCCTTTCTGCTCTGCTACGGTCGGCAATATATGTCTGCATCAGACGATCTTTTCCGTCTACGTATTCATACTTTTTTTCTGAATTTTCTTGATGTCTTTTTCTTTCACCACTGAATCATCGCATCTCCCCGTTTAGTTTTCTGTCACACAGACATTACTGATTCCTTTTCTGAAATTGTATGCTGTTCTGATCTTACCAGTGTAGAGGCGAAATTTGAGTGAAGCTGGCACCTCTCGCATCTTCTGGTGTCTTTCGAACCGGACCGAATATTTCCCAACAAACTTCATCACCGGAGCATCGCAGATGAGCCCGTACGAAACTGAGCCGAATCGGCGACGAACGACAAACTCGAATCGCTCTTAAACGCGGATTCCTCTTGAAACACATCAATCGCGGTTTCTGCTGCTTGAGCCGCTGAAGAAAGACGCGTTTCAGCCTGCTCCCGTTCAGTGAAGAGCGGCTTTTAAACGTAGCTTGCTGCGGTCTGTTTCCAACATAAAAGTGATTACCCTTTTGACAGACTCCGTTCCTGGCGTTGTCGATAGAGATGGGGAGGACCCCGGTTTTAAGCTGGGAAAAAGATTCTGTTCCCTTTCTGCTCTGCTACGGTCGGCAATATATGTCTGCATCAGACGATCTTTTCCGTCCACGTATTCATACATTTTTTCTGAATTTTCTTGATGTCTTTTTCTTTCACCACTGAATCATCGCATCTCCCCGTTTAGTTTTCTGTCACACAGACATTACTGATTCCTTTTCTGAAATTGTATGCTGTTCTGATCTTACCAGTGTAGAGGCGAAATTTGAGTGAAGCTGGCACCTCTCGCATCTTCTGGTGTCTTTCGAACCGGACCGAATATTTCCCAACAAACTTCATCACCGGAGCATCGCAGATGAGCCCGTACGAAACTGAGCCGAATCGGCGACGAACGACAAACTCGACTCGCTCTTAAACGCGGATTCCTCTTGAAACACATCAATCGCGGTTTCTGCTGCTTGAGCCGCTGAAGAAAGACGCGTTTCAGCCGGCTGCCGTTCACTGAAGAGCGGCTTTTAAACGTAGCTTGCTGCGGTCTGTTTCCAACATAAAAGTGATTACCCTTCTGACAGACTCCGTTCCTGGCTTTGTCGATAGAGATGGGGAGGACCCCGGTTTTAAGCTGGGAAAAAGATTCTGTTCCCTTTCTGCTCTGCTACGGTCGGCAATATATGTCTGCATCAGACGATCTTTTCCGTCCACGTATTCATACATTTTTTCTGAATTTTCTTGATGTCTTTTTCTTTCACCACTGAATCATCGCATCTCCCCGTTTAGTTTTCTGTCACACAGACATTACTGATTCCTTTTCTGAAATTGTATGCTGTTCTGATCTTACCAGTGTAGAGGCGAAATTTGAGTGAAGCTGGCACCTCTCGCATCTTCTGGTGTCTTTCGAACCGGACCGAATATTTCCCAACAAACTTCATCACCGGTACATCGCAGATGAGCCCGTACGAAACTGAGCCGAATCGGCAAACAAGGACAAACTCGAATCGTTCTTAAACACGGATTCCTCTTGAAACGTATCAATCGCGATTTCTGCTGCTTGAGCCGCTGAAGAAAGACGCGTTTCAGCCTGCTGCCGTTCAGTGAAGAGCGGCTTTTAAACGTAGCTTGCTGCGGTCTGTTTCCAACATAAAAGTGATTACCCTTCTGACAGACTCCGTTCCTGGCTTTTTCGATAGAGATGGGGAGGACCCCGGTTTTAAGCTGGGAAAAAGATTCTTTTCCCTTTCTGCTCTGCTACGGTCGGCAATATATGTCTGCATCAGACGATCTTTTCCGTCCACGTATTCATACTTTTTTTCTGAATTTTCTTGATGTCTTTTTCTTTCACCACTGAATCATCGCATCTCCCCGTTTAGTTTTCTGGCACACAGACATTACTGATTCCTTTTCTGAAATTGTATGCTGTTCTGAGTGTAGAGGCGAAATTTGAGTGAAGCTGGCTCCTCTCGCAGCTTCTGGTGCCTTTCGAACCGGACCGAATATTTCCCAACAAACTTCATCACCGGAGCATCGCAGATGAGCCCGTACGAAACTAAGCCGAATCGGCAAACAAGGACAAACTCGACTCGCTCTTAAACGCGGATTCCTCTTGAAACACATCAATCGCGGTTTCTGCTGCTTGAGCCGCTGAAGAAAGACGCGTTTCAGCCTGCTGCCGTTCAGTGAAGAGCGGCTTTTAAACGTAGCTTGCTGCGGTCTGTTTCCAACATAAAAGTGATTACCCTTCTGACAGACTCCGTTCCTGGCTTTGTCGATAGAGATGGGGAGGACCCCGGTTTTAAGCTGGGAAAAAGATTCTGTTCCCTTTCTGCTCTGCTACGGTCGGCAATATATGTCTGCATCAGACGATCTTTTCCGTCCACGTATTCATACTTTTTTTCTGAATTTTCTTGATGTCTTTTTCTTTCACCACTGAATCATCGCATCTCCCCGTTTAGTTTTCTGTCACACAGACATTACTGATTCCTTTTCTGAAATTGTATGCTGTTCTGATCTTACCAGTGTAGAGGCGAAATTTGAGTGAAGCTGGCACCTCTCGCATCTTCTGGTGTCTTTCGAACCGGACCGAATATTTCCCAACAAACTTCATCACCGGTACATCGCAGATGAGCCCGTACGAAACTGAGCCGAATCGGCAAACAAGGACAAACTCGACTCGCTCTTAAACGCGGATTCCTCTTGAAACACATCAATCGCGGTTTCTGCTGCTTGAGCCGCTGAAGAAAGACGCGTTTCAGCCTGCTGCCGTTCAGTGAAGAGCGGCTTTTAAACGTAGCTTGCTGCGGTCTGTTTCCAACATAAAAGTGATTACCCTTCTGACAGACTCCGTTCCTGGCTTTGTCGATAGAGATGGGGAGGACCCCGGTTTTAAGCTGGGAAAAAGATTCTGTTCCCTTTCTGCTCTGCTACGGTCGGCAATATATGTCTGCATCAGACGATCTTTTCCGTCCACGTATTCATACTTTTTTTCTGAATTTTCTTGATGTCTTTTTCTTTCACCACTGAATCATCGCATCTCCCCGTTTAGTTTTCTGTCACACAGACATTACTGATTCCTTTTCTGAAATTGTATGCTGTTCTGATCTTACCAGTGTAGAGGCGAAATTTGAGTGAAGCTGGCACCTCTCGCATCTTCTGGTGTCTTTCGAACCGGACCGAATATTTCCCAACAAACTTCATCACCGGTACATCGCAGATGAGCCCGTACGAAACTGAGCCGAATCGGCAAACAAGGACAAACTCGAATCGTTCTTAAACACGGATTCCTCTTGAAACGTATCAATCGCGGTTTCTGCTGCTTGAGCCGCTGAAGAAAGACGCGTTTCAGCCTGCTGCCGTTCACTGAAGAGCGGCTTTTAAACGTAGCTTGCTGCGGTCTGTTTCCAACATAAAAGTGATTACCCTTCTGACAGACTCCGTTCCTGGCTTTGTCGATAGAGATGGGGAGGACCCCGGTTTTAAGCTGGGAAAAAGATTCTTTTCCCTTTCTGCTCTGCTACGGTCGGCAATATATGTCTGCATCAGACGATCATTTCCGTCCACGTATTCATACTTTTTTTCTGAATTTTCTTGATGTCTTTTTCTTTCACCACTGAATCATCGCATCTCCCCGTTTAGTTTTCTGGCACACAGACATTACTGATTCCTTTTCTGAAATTGTATGCTGTTCTGAGTGTAGAGGCGATATTTGAGTGAAGCTGGCTCCTCTCGCAGCTTCTGGTGTTTTTAGAACCGGACCGAATATTTCCCAACAAACTTCATCACCGGAGCATCGCAGATGAGCCCGTACGAAACTAAGCCGAATCGGCAAACAAGGACAAACTCGACTCGCTCTTAAACGCGGATTCCTCTTGAAACACATCAATCGCGGTTTCTGCTGCTTGAGCCGCTGAAGAAAGACGCGTTTCAGCCTGCTGCCGTTCAGTAAAGAGCGGCTTTTAAACGTAGCTTGCTGCGGTCTGTTTCCAACATAAAAGTGATTACCCTTTTGACAGACTCCGTTCCTGGCTTTGTCGATAGAGATGGGGAGGACCCCGGTTTTAAGCTGGGAAAAAGATTCTGTTCCCTTTCTGCTCTGCTACGGTCGGCAATATATGTCTGCATCAGACGATCTTTTCCGTCCACGTATTCATACTTTTTTTCTGAATTTTCTTGATGTCTTTTTCTTTCACCACTGAATCATCGCATCTCCCCGTTTAGTTTTCTGTCACACAGACATTACTGATTCCTTTTCTGAAATTGTATGCTGTTCTGATCTTACCAGTGTAGAGGCGAAATTTGAGTAAAGCTGGCACCTCTCGCATCTTCTGGTGTCTTTCGAACCGGACCGAATATTTCCCAACAAACTTCATCACCGGTACATCGCAGATGAGCCCGTACGAAACTGAGCCGAATCGGCAAACAAGGACAAACTCGAATCGTTCTTAAACACGGATTCCTCTTGAAACGTATCAATCGCGGTTTCTGCTGCTTGAGCTGCTGAAGAAAGACGCGTTTCAGCCTGCTGCCGTTCACTGAAGAGCGGCTTTTAAACGTAGCTTGCTGCGGTCTGTTTCCAACATAAAAGTGATTACCCTTCTGACAGACTCCGTTCCTGGCTTTGTCGATAGAGATGGGGAGGACCCCGGTTTTAAGCTGGGAAAAAGATTCTTTTCCCTTTCTGCTCTGCTACGGTCGGCAATATATGTCTGCATCAGACGATCTTTTCCGTCCACGTATTCATACTTTTTTTCTGAATTTTCTTGATGTCTTTTTCTTTCACCACTGAATCATCGCATCTCCCCGTTTAGTTTTCTGTCACACAGACATTACTGATTCCTTTTCTGAAATTGTATGCTGTTCTGATCTTACCAGTGTAGAGGCGAAATTTGAGTGAAGCTGGCTCCTCTCGCAGCTTCTGGTGCCTTTCGAACCGGACCGAATATTTCCCAACAAACTTCATCACCGGAGCATCGCAGATGAGCCCGTACGAAACTGAGCCGAATCGGCAACGAACGACAAACTCGACTCGCTCTTAAACGCGGATTCCTCTTGAAACACATCAATCGCGGTTTCTGCTGCTTGAGCCGCTGAAGAAAGACGCGTTTCAGCCTGCTGCCGTTCAGTGAAGAGCGGCTTTTAAACGTAGCTTGCTGCGGTCTCTTTCCAACATAAAAGTGATTACCCTTCTGACAGACTCCGTTCCTGGCGTTGTCGATAGAGATGGGGAGGACCCCGGTTTTAAGCTGGGAAAAAGATTCTGTTCCCTTTCTGCTCTGCTACGGTCGGCAATATATGTCTGCATCAGACGATCTTTTCCGTCCACGTATTCATACTTTTTTTCTGAATTTTCTTGATGTCTTTTTCTTTCACCACTGAATCATCGCATCTCCCCGTTTAGTTTTCTGGCACACAGACATTACTGATTCCTTTTCTGAAATTGTATGCTGTTCTGAGTGTAGAGGCGAAATTTGAGTGAAGCTGGCTCCTCTCGCAGCTTCTGGTGTCTTTCGAACCGGACCGAATATTTCCCAACAAACTTCATCACCGGAGCATCGCAGATGAGCCCGTACGAAACTAAGCCGAATCGGCAAACAAGGACAAACTCGACTCGCTCTTAAACGCGGATTCCTCTTGAAACACATCAATCGCGGTTTCTGCTGCTTGAGCCGCTGAAGAAAGACGCGTTTCAGCCGGCTCCCGTTCAGTGAAGAGCGGCTTTTAAACCTAGCTTGCTGCGGTCTGTTTCCAACATAAAAGTGATTACCCTTCTGACAGACTCCGTTCCTGGCTTTGTCGATAGAGATGGGGAGGACCCCGGTTTTAAGCTGGGAAAAAGATTCTGTTCCCTTTCTGCTCTGCTACGGTCGGCAATATATGTCTGCATCAGACGATCTTTTCCGTCCACGTATTCATACTTTTTTTCTGAATTTTCTTGATGTCTTTTTCTTTCACCACTGAATCATCGCATCTCCCCGTTTAGTTTTCTGTCACACAGACATTACTGATTCCTTTTCTGAAATTGTATGCTGTTCTGATCTTACCAGTGTAGAGGCGAAATTTGAGTAAAGCTGGCACCTCTCGCATCTTCTGGTGTCTTTCGAACCGGACCGAATATTTCCCAACAAACTTCATCACCGGTACATCGCAGATGAGCCCGTACGAAACTGAGCCGAATCGGCAAACAAGGACAAACTCGAATCGTTCTTAAACACGGATTCCTCTTGAAACGTATCAATCGCGGTTTCTGCTGCTTGAGCCGCTGAAGAAAGACGCGTTTCAGCCTGCTGCCGTTCAGTGAAGAGCGGCTTTTAAACGTAGCTTGCTGCGGTCTGTTTCCAACATAAAAGTGATTACCCTTCTGACAGACTCCGTTCCTGGCTTTGTCGATAGAGATGGGGAGGACCCCGGTTTTAAGCTGGGAAAAAGATTCTGTTCCCTTTCTGCTCTGCTACGGTCGGCAATATATGTCTGCATCAGACGATCTTTTCCGTCCACGTATTCATACTTTTTTTCTGAATTTTCTTGATGTCTTTTTCTTTCACCACTGAATCATCGCATCTCCCCGTTTAGTTTTCTGGCACACAGACATTACTGATTCCTTTTCTGAAATTGTATGCTGTTCTGATCTTACCAGTGTAGAGGCGAAATTTGAGTGAAGCTGGCACCTCTCGCATCTTCTGGTGTCTTTCGAACCGGACCGAATATTTCCCAACAAACTTCATCACCGGAGCATCGCAGATGAGCCCGTACGAAACTGAGCCGAATCGGCAACGAACGACAAACTCGAATCGCTCTTAAACGCGGATTCCTCTTGAAACACATCAATCGCGGTTTCTGCTGCTTGAGCCGCTGAAGAAAGACGCGTTTCAGCCGGCTGCCGTTCACTGAAGAGCGGCTTTTAAACCTAGCTTGCTGCGGTCTGTTTCCAACATAAAAGTGATTACCCTTCTGACAGACTCCGTTCCTGGCTTTGTCGATAGAGATGGGGAGGACCCCGGTTTTAAGCTGGGAAAAAGATTCTGTTCCCTTTCTGCTCTGCTACGGTCGGCAATATATGTCTGCATCAGACGATCTTTTCCGTCCACGTATTCATACTTTTTTTCTGAATTTTCTTGATGTCTTTTTCTTTCACCACTGAATCATCGCATCTCCCCGTTTAGTTTTCTGGCACACAGACATTACTGATTCCTTTTCTGAAATTGTATGCTGTTCTGAGTGCAGAGGCGAAATTTGAGTGAAGCTGGCTCCTCTCGCAGCTTCTGGTGCCTTTCGAACCGGACCGAATATTTCCCAACAAACTTCATCACCGGAGCATCGCAGATGAGCCCGTACGAAACTGAGCCGAATCGGCAACGAACGACAAACTCGAATCGCTCTTAAACGCGGATTCCTCTTGAAACACATCAATCGCGGTTTCTGCTGCTTGAGCCGCAGAAGAAAGACGCGTTTCAGCCTGCTGCCGTTCAGTGAAGAGCGGCTTTTAAACGTAGCTTGCTGCGGTCTGTTTCCAACATAAAAGTGATTACCCTTCTGACAGACTCCGTTCCTGGCTTTGTCGATAGAGATGGGGAGGACCCCGGTTTTAAGCTGGGAAAAAGATTCTGTTCCCTTTCTGCTCTGCTACGGTCGGCAATATATGTCTGCATCAGACGATCTTTTCCGTCCACGTATTCATACTTTTTTTCTGAATTTTCTTGATGTCTTTTTCTTTCACCACTGAATCATCGCATCTCCCCGTTTAGTTTTCTGTCACACAGACATTACTGATTCCTTTTCTGAAATTGTATGCTGTTCTGATCTTACCAGTGTAGAGGCGAAATTTGAGTGAAGCTGGCACCTCTCGCATCTTCTGGTGTCTTTCGAACCGGACCGAATATTTCCCAACAAACTTCATCACCGGAGCATCGCAGATGAGCCCGTACGAAACTGAGCCGAATCGGCGACGAACGACAAACTCGAATCGCTCTTAAACGCGGAATCCGCTTGAAACGCATCAATCGCGTTTTCTGCTGCTTCAGCCGCTGAAGAAAGACGCGAATCAGCCGGCTGCCCTGCACTGTAGCCGATTCTGTCCTGCTAAGCTGAATAAATTAGAGAAGTTTTTATAGCACTCAAAAAACATCTATAAACTTCGTGGAATACTATTTTTAATTTTTATTTAATTTTGAACATTTTAAAATTGTTCAGTACTACTTTGTAATGTTGAATAAAGTCGAAATATGTTTGAAATTCGTTGTCAGGATCTGATACATTCCATGATAGCTTCTTTCTTTGACTGATCGCGTGTGATTTTTAAAACAAGAGAAATGAGTACAGCCACGGATTTATTGCAAGTGTGTTTAAATGAACAACACTTATGCAGAGCTTTATCTCAAGCAGAAAAACAAAATGTCATGTTCTATAATATGTCAATTGGCAGCTCAGTATTTGCCCACACCCAAAATTGATTTTAACAGTATCAATAACATTCCAAATAATCCTAATCCTAAATCTACTCATAAAATGCAAACAAACCCCGTTTCTTCCGCAAATATTAAATCAAATCCTAACCCTAACATAAAATCATCCCAGACCCTAACCCTTACCGTAAACGTAACCTCAGCTTTAACCATAACACTAACACCCTAACCCAAACACTACAACAAACCAAACCTCTAAACCGAGCACTATAGCTGATCATACGATAGACCCTATCCCTTTCTCTAGGACTAAAAAAAACTAAACTCGAAGTCTATCCCTATGCCAAATACAAGCACTAAACGTGTTCAAAACACAATTCCTATTCCTATTTTTGAACCTTACACAATCACAAAACAAATCCAGGGCTTAACCCTTCTTTCACCCTAACGCTCATACTTACCCTACACCACAATTAACAAGAAACTAAACCCTACCTCTATTCTTTAAACCTAGCACTAACCCTATACCTATTACCCCTAAATTAAACTAACCCTAAGCCCAACCCTAACCCTAACCCTAACCCTAACCCTAACCCTAACCCTAACCCTAACCCTAACACTATCAAACCCTAACACTGAACCGAACCCTGACCCTAACACTAACGCTAAACCTAAACCTATCCCTAACCCTAACCCTAAATCTAACCCTAACCCTAACCTTAACCCTAACCCTACCCTAACCCTAACACTAACCTTAACCCTAACACTACCCTAACCCTAACCCTAACCCTAACCTAAATCCTAACCCTAACCCTAACCCTAACCCTAACCTAAATCCTAACCCTAACCCTAACCCCTAACACTAACCCTAACCCAAACAATAACCGTAACCCTAACCCTACCCTAACCATAAGCCTAACCCTAACTTTAACCTTGACCTTAACCCCAACACCAACTCCAAACCCAACCCAAACCCCAACTGTTATCCCTAGCTCAACCACAAGCCAGAAACCAAACCCTAACCCCGTAACACTAACCCTAAACCTAACCCTAACCAATCCCAACAACTATCCCAACACCAGCCCCACCCTATCACTAGCACCAACAACCCAAACCCAAACAATAATATCTAAAAAGTAACGCTTACGCTAACCCCAACCCCAACCAAAACCCCAACCAAAATCCCAACCCCAACATTAATCCTAACCCTAACCCTAAACCTAAGCCTAACCCTAACCCAAGCCAGAACCCTAACCCTAAACCTAACCCAATCCCCAACCCAAATCTCAACCCCAACCCCAACCCTTGTCCTAAACCTAAATTTAACCTTAACCCTAACCCTAAGCCTAAGCCTAAGCCTAACCCAAGCCATAACCCTAACCTTATACTAACCCTAAACATAACCCTAATCCTTACAACCCTAATCCCAAACCCAACCCCAGCCGTAACTCCAAACCTAACCATAAACCTAACCCTAACCCTAACCCTAAAACTAACCTTACCCTAACACCAACACTAACCCTAAATCTAAATCTAACCCTAACCCTAAACCTAACCCTAACTGTAATCCTAACCCTAACACTAAACCTAAACCTAACTCTAAACCAATCCCAACCCCTACCCCAACCCCAACCCCAAACCCAGCTCCAACACTTACCCAACCTCAACAACAACCCCAACCAAACACTAACCCCTGAACAATAAACGTAACGCTAACAATAAACCTAACTCTAACACCCATACCCCAACCCCAAAATCTAACCCTAAACCTAAAAAAACCCTAACACTAAACCTAATCCTAAACCTAGCCCTAACACTAATCCTTAATCATAACCCTAACCCTAACCTTAAATCTAACCCAAATTCTAACACTAACACTTAAACCTAACCCCAACACTAACCCTAACACAGCCCCAAACCCAAACCCAACTCCAAGTCCAACAACACCTAAACCCTAAGTGTAACACTAACTGTAACCTTAACCCTAATACTAAACATACCCCTATCTACACCCTAACCCTAACCCATAGCCCTAAACCTAACCCTAACCCAAATCCATACCCTGACCCTAATTCTAAACCTAACCCAAACCCAAACAGTCCCCTAATCCTAACCCAACCCCAACCACAACCCCAACCCCAAACCCAAAACCAATGCCAACAACACCTAACAACTAACGGTAACCCTAACCCACACCCTAAACCTAAGCCTCACCCATCCCCTAAACTTAAACCTACACCTATTTGTACCCTAACCCTATACCAAGCCCTAACCCTAACCCGATCACAAACCATAACCCTAGCCCTACACCTAAACATAACACTAACCCTAACACTATCAAACCCTAACACTGAACCGAACCCTGACCCTAACACTAACGTTAAACCTAAACTTATCCCTAACCCTAACACTAACCCTAAGCCTAAATCTAACCCTAACCCTAACCCTAACCCTAACCCTAACCCTAACCCTAACCCTAACCCTAACCCTAACCCTAACCCTAATCTATCCCTAACCCTAACACTAACCCTAACCCTAATTCTAAACCTTAACCCTAACCCTCACCCTTAACCTAAATTTAAATCTAACTCAAATCCTTACCCTAACCATTAACCCTAACACTATCACTAAGCCTACCACAACCCCAATTTCTTCCCCAAACCCAAACCCGAGACCAACAAAAACACCTTAACCCTAACCATAACTCTAACCACAAACTTAACCCTAACCTTAACCCTATACTTTCCCCTATCACTACCCTAAACCAAACACTAAACCTAGCCCTAAACCTAACCCTAAACCCAAACCTAACCCTAAGCCTAAATCCAACAGCAACCCGAACCCCAACACTAACCCCTAACCCCAAACCTAACACTAACCCTAAGCCTAAGCCTAACCCTACTCTAACCCTTAACTCTAAACCTCAACCTAACTCTAAAGAACACTAAACACTAAACCCAAAGCCTAAGCCTAACCCTGACACTAATCCTCACCCAAAACCTAACCCTAACCCAAATCTTAACCCTGACCCTAACCTTAACCCTATCCTTAACACTAACACAAACACCAACCCCAACTCCAACCACAACCCCAACCCAAACCCAAACCCATACCCATAACCCTAACCCTAAATCTAACCCTAACCTCAACCCTATCCCTAACCTTAAACACTTAACGTAAACCATAACCCTTCATCCTAACCCTAACCCCTAACACTATAACTTAACCCTAACCCTAAACTTACCCCTACCCCTACCCCAAACCCAAAAACAAGCCCTAAACCTAACACTACTCCTAAACCTAAACCTACATTCCTACCCTAACCCTAATCCTAACCCAACCCCAAACGCAACCCTAAACCTAAACTCTTACCCTTAACCGTAACTCCAATCCTAAATCTAACCCTAAACCATTACCATTAACCCTAACCCGAAACTTCACCCTAACCCTAACACTAAACCAAAACTAATCCTACTCCTACCACTACACTTACCCCTACCCCAAACCCAACCACAAGCCCTTAACCTAACCTTAACCCTAACCCTAACCCTAAACTATAACCCTAAACCCTAAACCTGAACCCTAAACCTAACCTTGAGCCTAACCCTAACTCTAATCCTGACCCTATCCTTAACACCAACACAATCCCCAACCCCAAACCCAAAACCAAACCCATAAACCCTAACACTAACCCAACCCAAACCCTAACCTTCAACATTATCCTAAATCGTAACCCTAACCCTAACCCTAAACCTAAACCTAACCCTAACACTAACACTAACCCTAACCCTAATCCGAACCTTACCCCTACCCTTACCCAAAACCCAACCTCAAGCTCCAATCCTAACCCCAACAATAACCCTAACCCTAAATTCCAATCCTAGACCAAAAATATCCGGACTCCTACCCCTACCCCTAACCCCAACCCTAATCCTAACACTAACCCTAACCCTGGCCCTAACACTATCACTAACACTAACTGCAACCTCAACACCAAACCCAACCCAAACCCAAACCCCAACCCAAACCCCTAACAACAAACCCTAACCCTTACTCAAACCCTATACCTAACACTAACACAAAATGTAACACTACACCCTAACCCTAACCCAAACCCTGACCCTAACCCAACAACAAATGCAAACCCAACCCCAACCCAAAGCCCAACACCAACGCTAACCCTAACCCCTCACACTAACACAAATTCTAACCCTAAAACCTTACCCTTAACCCTAACCCTATATACTTACCCTAACCCCAACCCTAACGCTTCCCCTAACCCTAAACCTAACACTACCCTAACTCTAACCTAAACCAAACCGCTATACTAACACTAACACTAACCTTAAACTTAACACTAAACCTTACCCTATCTCTAACCCTATAGCTAACCACAACCCCAGCACCAAACGAACCCCTAAATCCTAACCCGAAAACTAACACAAACCCGAACACTAACGCTAACCCTAACCATAAACCTAACCCTAAACCTAACCCTAACCCTAAACCTAAACCAAACCCAACTCCAAATTAAACCCTAACCATAACCCTAACCCTAACCCAAACCCTAACCCTACCCTAATTTTACCCTAAACCTAACCCTTATCCTAACCCTAACCCTAACATTAAACTTGAGACTAACCCTTACCCGAACACTAAATCTAACTCTAACCCTAAATCTTATAACTACCTTAACCCTAACCCTAATCCTGATCTAAACACAAACCTATCCCTAACCCTAACCCTAAACCCTAATCCTAATCCTAAACCAAAACTAACCGTATCCCTAAGCCTAACCCAAAACCTAAACCTAAACATAACCCTAACAATAAACGTAACCTTAACCCTAATACTAAACCTAACCCGAAACCTAAACCTAATCCTACCCCTAAGTCCACCAACCCCAAACCCAAAACTAACTCCTAACCCAATCCTAACACTAACCCTAACCCGAAACCTATACCTAATGATAACTCTAAACCTAACACTAACCCTATCCCCTAAATGTTAGCCTAATGCTAACCCTATACCTTAACCCTAACCCTAACGCTAACCCCAACCCTAATCCGTACCCTAACCCTAACCCTAAGCCAAAATCTTACCCACACACTTATCCAAAATCTAAACATAACCCTATTACTAAAGACAATCTTCACCAAACCCGCTGAAATTACATAAATCCTTCTTTAACACTTACTGTAATACTAAATCTTAACCTGAGCCTTGCCCTAACCCTATATAGGGTTTAGGGACTACGTTAGCATTTGGGATATTAGACCTTCTGAATACATCCCTTATAATAGCACTTTACACCATGTGGAGGAAGCTTTTCCCAGAAACAGAGAATGTTGAATGGCAGGGAAAGTGGAGAGTTTTAGGAAATAAATTAGAAGCACGGGGTCCCCTGGTGCCATGGGATTTTACTCCTGAACACTTGCAGGATCCTGAGGAGCTAGGCCTGTATCTGAGTAATGGGTGTTGCGGCTCAGAAAGATCTGAGGTGGAACAGCTTATCTGGGGCTTGGCTTATGCTTACCGAGGTATATGTACTGTTCTGGAGAGAGAGAGTGTCCAAACTGAGGCTCAGACCAAAGAGGAAAACCTCCCAGGCACATCTGACCAGCCAAAGAAAGCTCCGGTATCAAAGTCAGTTGCCCCGGTGGAAGGCCAGAAATGGAAACGTGTGTCCTCACGCCTAGAACGCAAAGAAGAGGTGGCGAAAGAAGAGGAAGATACAGGCGAGGGGGAGGCCTCAACACCACCACCACCAAGAAAGGCAACAGAGAAAAGTGAGAGGCGTGGACATAGTGATGATGAGGATGATGAAAGAGTCAAAGTTACCACGTTTCGTCGACCCATGAAAATGTCTGAGATCCAAGGCTCAAGAAAGGAGTTTATTTGACGTCCGGATGAGAGTATTGTCACTTGGTTGCTTTGGTGTTGGGACAACGGGGCCAAAGCGTGTCCCTCGACTGTAACGAAGCTCGCCAACTAGGAAACATTGCCCGTGATCCGGCTGTCGACAGAGGGATCAGCAGGTATATGGATGGAATCGCCAGCCTCTGGCAACAGTAAGTAGCTGTGAGGGAAAGATATCCCTACAAGAGTGACCTGGCACCTAAAAGTGAAAAGATGGAAAACTATTGAGGAAGGCATCCAGTATTTGAGAGAAACGGCTGTGGTGGAAATGCTGTATGATCCCACGTTAGATCCTGAAGATCGGGACCATGATCCGGAGAAAGTAAGGAGTACACCCGAAATATGTCAGAAGCTTCCAAAAACAGCACCAGAAAGGTACGCCGGTACACTAGTGCCAATGTTCAACAGATACGAGGACCAAGACAGAAAACCCCCAGTTTTTGAACAGATTCTTACACTTCAAAACTTTGAACAAAAATTTCCACCATCACACGCTTCCATTTCAGCCATATCAAGGTTAGAAGGACAGATGGGAGACGTGTTAGAGAAAGTATCCCGACTGATTGATAGGGTTGAAATGATTGCAGCTATCAGAAGCAAACGCCGTCCTGCTCGAGCAAATGACAGCACTCACTTCACTAACTTCATGTCACGCGCGGCTCTGTGGAGTTACTTACTTGAAAATGGAGAAGATATGAAGGAATGGCATCAAAAGCCCACCCCTGCACTGCGAGCACGGGTGAGAGAATTACAACACAGACCAACGACCAGTGAAGTTGTTCCTGTCACTACAGGTAACCAATAGAGGGGCCCTGCCCTCAGCCAGAGGAGGGAGAGGGGTAATAGAGTGTATTGGACTGTGTGGATTCGGTGGCCTGGCACATCAGAACCACAAAAATATGAGGCACTGGTGGATACTGGTGCACAGTGTACTCTAATGCCTTCGAGTTATAAAGGGACAGAACTGATCTATATCTCTGGAGTGACTGGGGGCTCTCAGGAATTGTCTGTGTTGGAGGCAGAAATAAGCCTCACTGGTAAAGACTGGCAGAAGCATCCTATAGTGACCGGACAGGGGAGGGGGCTCCATGCATACTCGGTATAGACTATCTCAGAAGGGGGCACTTTAAGGATCCCAAGGGGTACCGATGGGCTTTTGGAATAGCTGCCGTGGACACAGACAACATTAAGCAGCTATCTGTTTTACCTGGCCTGTCAGAAGATCCATCTGTTGTGGGGTTGCTACAAGTGGAGGAGCAACAGGCACCAATTGCTACAGAAACGGTGTACAGATGGCAGTACCGCACCAACAGGGATTCCTTGCTCCCCATTCATAACTTGATCCGTCAGCTAGAGAGCCAGGGAGTGATCAGCAAAACTCACTCACCTTTTAACAGCCCCATATGACCGGTGCGTAAAGCCAGTGGAGAATGGAGGCTGACGGTAGATTACCGTGGCCTGAATGAAGTCACACCCCCACTGAGTGCTGCTGTGCCAGACATGCTACAACTCCAGTACGAACTGGAGTCACAAGCAGCCAAGTGGTATGCCACCACCGACATTGCCAATGCCTTCTTTTCAATTCCTCTGGCCACAGAATGCAGGCTGCAGTTTGCCTTCACCTGGAGGGGCGTTCAGTACACCTGGAACCGTTTGCCCCAGGGGTGGAAGCACAGTCCAACCATTTGCCATGGGTTGATCCAAACTGCATTGGAACAGGGTGGTGCTCCTGAGCATCTGCAATACATTGATGACATTGTTGTATGGGGCAATACAGCAGAGGAAGTCTTTGAGAAAGGAGAGCAGATTATCCAAATTCTCCTACGAGCTGGCTTTGCTATCAAGCAAAGCAAAGTGAAAGGGCCTGCACAAGAAATTCTGCTCCTAGGTATGAAGTGGCAAGATGGACGTCGTCACATCCCAACAGATGTGATTGACAAAATTACTGCCATGTCTCCACCCACCAGTAAGACAGAAACCCAAGCTTTTCTGGGTGTAGTGGGCTTTTGGAGAATGCATGTTCCAAACTACAGTCTCATTGTGAGCCCTCTCTATCGGGTGACGCGGAAGAAGAATGATCTTGTATGGGGCCCTGAGCAGCAGCAGGCTTTTGAGCAAATTAAGCAGGAGACAGCCCGTGCTTTGATAGCCAGGGCCATTGCGGATGGGACAGGATGTAAAGAACATCCTCTACACTGCTGCTGGAAAGGAAGGTCCCACTTGGAGTTTGTGGCAAAAAGCTCCTGGAAAGACCCGAGGCCGACCCCTCGGATTCTGGAGTCGGGCCTACAGGGGGTCTGAGGAGCGCTACACTCCAACTGAGAAGGAGATCTTAGCCGCGTACGAGGGGGTTCGAGCTGCTTCCGAAGTAATCGGTACTGAAATGCAGCTCCTCCTGGCACCTCGACTGCCAGTGCTGAGCTGGATGTTCAAAGGGTCAGCTCCCTCTACCCATCATGCTACTGATGCCACTTGGAGTAAATGGACTGCACTGATTACACAAGCGAGCTCGGATGGGGAACCTCAACCGTCCAGGAATCCTGGAGGTGATCATGGACTGGCCTGAAGCTAAGAAGTTTGGAACAATGCCAGCAAAGGAGGTGTCACGTGCTAAAGAAGCCCCACCATATAATGAACTACCAGACAACAAAAAGAGATATGCCCTGTTCGCAGATGGATCATGTTGCATTGTGGGTAAGCACCGCAGATGGAAATCTGCTGTGTGGAGCCCCACACGACAAGTTGCAGAGGCCACTGAAGGAGAAGGAGAATCAAGTCAATTTGCAGAGGTAAAGGCTGTCCAGATGGCCTTAGATATTGCTGAATGAGAGAGGTGGCCAGTGCTTTATCTTTACACTGACTCATGGATGGTGGCAAATGCTTTATGGGGGTGGGTACAGCAATGGGAACAAAATGGTTGGCAACGGAGGGGTAAACCTATTTGGGCTGCTGAACTGTGGAGAAACATTGCTGCCCGAATAAAGAATATGGTTGTAAAGTTGCGCCATGTAGATGCTCATGTTCCTAAGAGCCGGGCAACTGAAGAACAACAAAATAACCATCAGGTAGCTCGAGCTGCCAAAGTTAAGGTGGCTCGAGTAGACTTGGACTGGCAACACAAGAGTGAATTATTTCTAGCTCGGTGGGCCCATGAGACCTCGGGCCATCAAGGAAGAGATGCAACATGTAGGTGGGCTAGAGACCGAGGGGTGGACTTAACTATGGATGCCATTGCACCAGGTTATCCATGACTGTGATACATGCGCCACAATTAAACAAGCCAAGAGGATGAAACCTCTTTGGGAGGAAGGACGATGGCAAAAGTATAAATATGGGGAGGTGTGGCAGGTTGCCTTGACACGATCTCGCAATGGTAAGCGTTATGTGCTCACCATGGTGGAGGCAACTACTGGGTGGCTTGAAACATATGCAGTACCCCATGCTACCGCCTGAAACACCATCTTAGGGTTCGAGAAACAAGTCCTATGGTGACATGGCACTCCAGAAAGAATTGAGTCCGATAATGGAACTCATTTCAAAAAATTCTCTTGTAAATACTTGGGCAATACAAAGCTCATGGCATCGAGTGGATTTATCATATCCCCTATCATGCACCAGCTTCTGGTAAAATTGAAAGGTACAATGGGTTGTTAAAAACAATGTTGAAAGCAATGGGTGGCGGGACATTTAAGCACTGGGAGAAGAATTTGTCAGAAGCCACCTGGTTGGTCAACACCAGAGGATCCATCAATCGCGATGGTCCTGTCCAATCCAGCTCTCTACCTACTGTAGAGGGAGATAAGGTCCCTGTAGTACATGTGAAGAACTTGTTGGGAAAAGCGGTTTGGGTTCTTCCAGCTTCTGGAGAGGGCAAAACTCTCCGTGGGACTGTTTTTGCTCAGGGACCTGGGTCTACATGGTGGGTGAAACAGAAGAATGGGGATGTTCAGTGTTTTACCACAAGGGAATTTGATGTGGGGTGAGTGCCCTCAGTAATTCTATTAGCATGTATATATGTATATATGTATGTTGTATGTGTTTGTATTTAATGCTTGTGAATCATTGTTTCTTTATGTATATATATATATATTAAGCATGATGAAATGATGTTGAATAAGGGGTGGAATGTTATGGTTTTATGATTTTTGTTGTATTACTGATATTCCACATCATGACATCGCGTGGTGTATTGGGAGTTAAGGAGTTAATGCTCCAGCTCTGTGGATCGTCGATAGTTCTGGGTGTACCTGTTTCAGAAGAGAACTACATTCCCCAGAGGACTTTGCGATGCTTTGCATTTTTACATAATTCCGCCCAGAGGGAAAGATAAAAACTGTCTGCGGTCACGGGACTCTCTCTTCCCTTCAGGACCGAGCTCGGCAGTGGGTGTTTGTTGCAGCCGTCCGCCTTCAGCGTTAGCGTAAGGCCTTCGGTTTATCGCACACTCTCTCTCTTGTTCATTTTATTTGATTCATTTGCCTCAATTCCAATTATATTATATTATATTGTGTTATTTTTCTTTCTGATATCTTATTTACTAAATTAGCTTTCCTCCTCAGATCGTTGCGGCTGTTTTGCTCCTAGGCCCATCTCCCTTTGTCCTTTTTTTCCCTCTTCCCCTTCCCCTTCCCCAGGGTGTGGGCCCGTGGGTCCCCTGCCTCAATGGTCACGGTACCGGGTCAAACTGTCCCGCAAACCGGTGACAACTACCTATAGAACAACTCAAAATATACCATCATCTATACTACTTCTTTGTGAAGTACCATCCTTTGGAGTTATTTACCCCACACTAACACTAACCCTAACTCAAGCCCTAACCCTAACAATTATTGTAAATCTAAATCTATAAACCTAACAATAACACAAACCCTAACTCTAAACCTAACCTTAACCCTAAAAATAACCTAACCTTAATGCTAACGCAAACCCCCTAACCCTAAACTTAACCATTCCCTAACCCTAAATTTAACCGTTCCCTAACCCTAACAGTAACCCTAACCCGTTCCCTAACCCTAAACCCTAACCCTAACAGTAACCCTAACCCGTTCCCTAACCCTAAACCCTAATCCTAACACTATCCCAAACCCAAAACTTAACCCTAACCGTAAAACTGACTCAAGCCCTAACCCTAACCGTAACACTAAACATAATCCTAACCCTAACCCTACCCTAATCCTAACCTAAACCCTAACCCTAACCGCAACCCTAACCCTGAACTTATACCTAATCCAAAACCTTACACTAAGACTAATCCAAAATCAAAACGTAACCATATTACTAAAGCGAATCTTCACCTAACCCACTGAAATTACCTATATCCTTCCCTAACACTTACTGTAAGACTAAATCTTTAACCCTAAGCCTTACTCTAAACCTAACACTAATTCTAAAGCTATCACATACCCTAACCCTAACCCTAAATCCAATCATAGACTATCCAGTAACCTAAAATATACCCTAACACTTACTGTAAAACTAAAGCTTTAAACTTAAGCTTAAACCTAAGCCTAACCCTTACCATCACATTAACCCTAAATCTTAGCCTAACCCTAACCCAAAACTTAACACTAACATAACCCTAACAGTAACACCAACCCAAACCCTAACCCCAAACCTAACCCTAAACATAACCCTAAACATAACCCTAACCGTAACCCTAAGCCTAACCCTACCCTAACTGTATGGGAACTGCTGAATCACGGCCTGACTCATACCCTAACACTTACTGTAAAACTAAATATTTATACTTATCCTTAAACCTAACCCTAACCCTCACCCTAACCCTAAATCTTAGTCTAACCCTAACCATATAACTTAACCCTATCCCTAACACTAACCCCAACCCTAATCTGTACCCTAACCCTAACCCTAAGCCAAAACCTTACCTTAATACAAAATCAAACATAACCCTTCTACCAAAGCCAGTCTTCACCAAACCCGCTGAAATTACCCAAATCCTTCCCTAACACTTTCTGTAAGACTAAATCTTTAGCCCTAAGCCTTGCCCTAACCCTAAACCTAACACTAAATTCAATCATACACCTAACCCTATACAATAACCTAAAACTTACTGTAAAACTAAATCTTTAAAGCTTACACCAACCCTAACACTAACACCAACACCAAATTAAACCCTAACCCTACCCTAACTGTATGGGAACTGCTGAATCATGGCCTGAAACACTGATTGGTCACCTGAGGTGAGCACCGAGTCAGCCATGGGGGCACAGGTGGAGGTGATATACCTGCGTGATTGGAATGGGGGGAGCCTGGCTCTACCTCTCCCAAACCCCATTTAAGGGCTGACCACCGCCAGGAAAGGATCTCTTCTCAGAGATCCCTTCCACGTGGAGTCCCCTGCGAGCCTTATCATCCTGAATGTGAGCCATCTTCTCTTTTGTATTATTTGTATACTTTCTATATAGAACAACTCAAAATATACGATCATCTATACTATTTCTTTGTGAAGTACCATCCTTTGGAGTTATTTACCCCACACTAATCCTAACCCTAACTCAGTCCCTAAACCTAACCCTAACAATTACTGTAAATCTAAATCTATAAACCTAACGCTAATGCTAACACTAACTCTAAACCTAACCTAAACCCCAACCATAAACTAAACTTAATGCTAACACAAACCCTAACCCTAAACTTAACCCTAAACTTAACCCAAACCCAAACCCTATTGTTGCGGAATCCCGGGGTCTGAGTGGATTGCTCTTGGGCGGGGAGCACGACAGGACTCAATACATGAATGATCAGGCTTCAATTTATTACCCCGACAGCCTTATTCTTATAGTGTTTAAGACAGGGGCGTACAGAGAATAGCACACAATCATTGGCTGAGAGCCTCAGAGAATAACAACTTTAAGCAATTCCCAATAATTAACAGCAGTGAGAAACCATCCTGAGGGAGGTAACTCTTGATATCATTCTAATCCTAAAAAACCCAAACAGGAATGCGTCGGCGGCGGGTGTGAAAGGCAGTGCTGGCAGGGCGTCCCCTGTTCAAAGTGCACTTTACCTCTCCCACTCGCCACAGACCATCTCCTGCTTTTACTTTTCTCAAGGTTCACACAGTGTACTTTCCCTTGAGGACCGTATCAGCATGGCCAGTGCATAACACAGAGCCCAAAGGGAAGAACACCTGCTAGTTAAACAGAATAGACTATCAAGGACAGCTTGTTCTAAAAATACCTAAAGTTACGATTATCAGCAGTCCTGTGAAGCCTTCTTCAACTGAAAGCAGGGTGAACAACATAATCACAGAAGTTTCCCATAGATGTCTTGGCAGCTTGGGTTGCTCAGCTGAAGCAGTTCTTGTCCACCTTGAGCTGTTTATCACTTGGCCCAGGAGCATCGTGACCTCCTATCAGTATCTAGTACTTTTCCATACACATGTAGTCTGTGCTACCGTGCAAGCTATGCTCGTACATATTACCAGGACCTCTGTGTTCCTGAAGCCATTCCCCAACACCCTATCCCTAATATAACCCTAACAGTAAACCAAACCCTAAACCTAACCCTATCCCAAACCCAAACTGAACCCAAAACGTAACCCTCACCTTAACCCTAACGCTAACACAAACCCTAACCCTAAACTTACCCCTAACCCTAACCCCAACCCTAATCATACTCTAACCCTAACAGTAACCCAAACCCTAAACCTAACCCTATCCCAAACCCAAACCGTATGCAAAACGTAACCCTCACCCTATCCATAACTCAAGCCCTAACCGTAAAAACCTTATCTTAATACAAAAAGCTAAATACCCTAAAACCTTACCTTAATACAAAATCAAACATAACCCTTCTACCAAAGCCAGTCTTCACCAAACCCGCTGAAGTTACCTAAATCCTTCCCTAACACCTACTGTAAGACTAAATCTTTAACCCTAAACCTAACACTAAATCCAATCATACACCTAACCATATACAATAAACCTAAAACTTACCCTAAAACTTACTGTAAAACTAAATATAAAAATATTAAATATATATATATATATATTAAAGCTAACACCAACCCTAACACTAACCCCAAACCTAACCCTAACTGTATGGGAACTGCTGAATCATGGCCTGAAACACTGATTGGTCAGCTGAGGTGAGCACCGAGTCAGCCATGGGGGCACAGGTGGAGGTGATATACCTGCGTGATTGGAATGGGGGGAGCCTGGCTCTACCTCTCCCAAACCCCATTTAAGGGCTGACCACCGCCAGGAAAGGATCTCTTCTCAGAGATCCCTTCCACGTGGAGTACCCTGAGAGCCTTATCATCCTTGTGATAAAAATGAGTGCTGTATTTGTTAATCAAACCGACTCAAGACAGATGTGTCAGTTTTTTTCAGTGTTTTGCTTTCTGAAAACTATGTAGTTTGTAGAAGATTCAAAATACATGTATAAATGTTTTGTCTAAGAACTTTGGAACTGTGCAAATTGGAGCCACAGCGCTTAGTTCTAACAACTGGACAATGAACAACAGGTAGCATTGACCTTCTAAGAAACTGAAAAAAGAAAAAATAAGTGAAAATCTCTTCTTAAGTGCGCATGATCGAAGCTGAAGAGGCCTACGGCCTTTTTCATCTCAATCACCAGGTGGCAGAGAACGACCCCCACATAACAGCCAGCGCAGCCCAGGAAGGGAAAGATAAACATGAATGTAGAGATAAGAAATAATAAATCGTGGGATCGAGAGGCTGCCGTTGCGCACCTCTGGTGGAGCAGAGACTCCCAGCCGCCCAGCGCTGTTTTGCTCGGTAATTGCTTGCTCAATAAATCTTTTACGGTTGGTAACGATTGGTGTGTATTGTTCTTCACACCTATAACAATCCTGAAGGTGAGCCATCTTCTCTTTTGTATTATTTGTACACTATCTATATAGAACAACTCAAAATATACCATCATCTATACTATTTCTTTGTGAAGTATCATCCTTGGGAGTTATTTACAACACATTAACCCTAACCCTAACTCAAGCCCTAACCCTAACCCTAACAATTACTGTAAATCTAAAACTATATACTTAACACTAACCCTAAACCTAACCTTAACGCTAGCACAAACCCACACCTTAACCCTAAACCTAACCCTAACCCTACCCTAACCCTAACCTTAACCCGACCCTAACCCTAACAGTAACAAAAGCTTAACCCTAACCCTATCCCAAACCCAAACCGAACCCAAAATTTTACTCTCACCCTAAACCTAACCCTAACCCTAACCTATACCCTAACCATATCCTTTATAAACAACCGAAACACCAACACCAACCCCAAACAAACGCGTAATCCCTATCGCTAACCCTAACCTTAACCCATAACCTTACCCTTATCCTAACCGTAACCCTAACCCTTACCAAAACCCCAAACACAACCCCAACCCTAAAACCTAACCCAAACGTAACCCTAACACTAAACCTAAACCTAACCCTAACCCTAAACCTAATCTATGACCCTAAACCTGAAGCCTTACCCTAACCCTTAGCCTAACCCTAACCCTTAAAATTTTGGGCAGGTTTCTGCTGCCCAAAATCAAACTCTAACCCAAATCCTAACCCTAACCCTAACACTAAACCTAACCTTATCCTTAACATTAACACTAACCCCAATCTCTACCGGAACCTTAACCGAAACCCATACCCGTAACTCCTAACCCTAACCTTAACCTTAACACTAACCCTTCCCCAAAAGCAACCACAAGCACAAACCCTAACTCTAAACCGAACCCTAACCCTAACCCCAACAGTAATCCTAACCTTAATCACTTACCCTTTTCCATAACCCTATACCCTAACCCTAACACTAACCCAAACCCTAAACCTAACACTGGTACTACGCCTACCCCAAATGCAACCACAAACCCTAACCATAATCCTATCCCTAAACCTTAGCCTACCCGTACTCCAAAACCAGCCACAAGCGCTAACACTAATCCTATCCGTAAATATTAACCTACCCCAAAAGCAACCACAAGCACTAACCCTAACCCTAATCCTAACCCTAAACCTAACCCTAACCATACCCCTAAACCAAACTCTAACCCTAAACCCTTTCAAATCTTTTCAAATAATCAGGTCCGAATGGAGTGCAAAAGTCTGGCTGTAATCGCTCCTAACTGTGGATTAGGCTTGAAAAAATTTGTGTCTCTAATCAGTGGGCTAATCAGTCGGCTGCCTTGCGCTGTAAAGCAGCTTATCTCCACTGCCAGCTGAGGTCTGATTCCAACATTACGCAGTTTACTCTTGTATCAGACTTTGTTCATGGTGTTTTTAGAAAAGATGGGATGCCCCCTTTGTTAGCCAGGGGGGATTTTCTGTTCTCTGCAGGCTCAGCAAGCATTCGCAGAGAAAGATAGCATCAGACCTTCATTTCAGTACACATTTTCACAATTTTTCTTTAACATTTTTTGATGACCTTTAAAATTCCTAAGAAACAAAACTTCTCTCAATTTTTCCTTTTCATAAAAACAGGCATTACTGATTCCTTACCAAAATTGTATGCTGTTCTGATCTTACCAGCGTAAGAAGCTGGCTCCTCACGCAGATTCTGGTGTCTTTCGAACCGGACCGAATATTTCCCAACAAACTTCATCACCGGAGCATCGCAGATGAGCCCGTACGAAACTGAGCCGAATCCGCAACGAACGACAAACTCGAATCGCTCTTAACGGCGGATTCCTCTTGAAACGCATCAATCGCGGTTTCTGCTGCTTGAGCCGCTGAAGAAAGACGCGTTTCAGCCTGCTGCCGTTCACTGAAGAGCGGCTTTTAAACCTAGCTTGCTGCGGTCTGTTTCCAACATAAAAGTGATTACCCTTTTGACAGACTCCGTTCCTGGCTTTGTCGATAGAGATGGGGAGGACCCCGGTTTTAAGCTGGGAAAAAGATTCTGTTCCCTTTCTGCTCTGCTACGGTCGGCAATATATGTCTGCATCAGACGATCTTTTCCGTCCACGTATTCATACTTTTTTTCTGAATTTTCTCGATGTCTTTTTCTTACACCACTGAATCATCGCATCTCCCCGTTTAGTTTTCTGTCACACAGACATTACTGATTCCTTTTCTGAAATTGTATGCTGTTCTGAGTGTAGAGGCGAAATTTGAGTGAAGCTGGCTCCTCTCGCAGCTTCTGGTGTCTTTCGAACCGGACCGAATATTTCCCAACAAACTTCATCACCGGAGCATCGCAGATGAGCCCGTACGAAACTGAGCCGAATCGGCAACGAACGACAAACTCGAATCGCTCTTAAACACGGATTCCTCTTGAAACGTATCAATCGCGGTTTCTGCTGCTTGAGCCGCTGAAGAAAGACGCGTTTCAGCCGGCTGCCGTTCACTGAAGAGCGGCTTTTAAACCTAGCTTGCTGCGGTCTGTTTCCAACATAAAAGTGATTACCCTTCTGACAGACTCCGTTCCTGGCTTTGTCGATAGAGATGGGGAGGACCCCGGTTTTAAGCTGGGAAAAAGATTCTGTTCCCTTTCTGCTCTGCTACGGTCGGCAATATATGTCTGCATCAGACGATCTTTTCCGTCCACGTATTCATACTTTTTTTCTGAATTTTCTTGATGTCTTTTTCTTTCACCACTGAATCATCGCATCTCCCCGTTTAGTTTTCTGGCACACAGACATTACTGATTCCTTTTCTGAAATTGTATGCTGTTCTGATCTTACCAGTGTAGAGGCGAAATTTGAGTGAAGCTGGCTCCTCTCGCAGCTTCTGGTGCCTTTCGAACCGGACCGAATATTTCCCAACAAACTTCATCACCGGAGCATCGCAGATGAGCCCGTACGAAACTGAGCCGAATCGGCAACGAACGACAAACTCGAATCGCTCTTAAACACGGATTCCTCTTGAAACGTATCAATCGCGGTTTCTGCTGCTTGAGCCGCTGAAGAAAGACGCGTTTCAGCCGGCTGCCGTTCACTGAAGAGCGGCTTTTAAACCTAGCTTGCTGCGGTCTGTTTCCAACATAAAAGTGATTACCCTTCTGACAGACTCCGTTCCTGGCTTTGTCGATAGAGATGGGGAGGACCCCGGTTTTAAGCTGGGAAAAAGATTCTGTTCCCTTTCTGCTCTGCTACGGTCGGCAATATATGTCTGCATCAGACGATCTTTTCCGTCCACGTATTCATACTTTTTTTCTGAATTTTCTTGATGTCTTTTTCTTTCACCACTGAATCATCGCATCTCCCCGTTTAGTTTTCTGTCACACAGACATTACTGATTCCTTTTCTGAAATTGTATGCTGTTCTGAGTGTAGAGGCGAAATTTGAGTGAAGCTGGCTCCTCTCGCAGCTTCTGGTGTCTTTCGAACCGGACCGAATATTTCCCAACAAACTTCATCACCGGAGCATCGCAGATGAGCCCGTACGAAACTGAGCCGAATCGGCAACGAACGACAAACTCGACTCGCTCTTAACCGCGGATTCCTCTTGAAACACATCAATCGCGGTTTCTGCTGCTTGAGCCGCAGAAGAAAGACGCGTTTCAGCCTGCTGCCGTTCAGTGAAGAGCGGCTTTTAAACGTAGCTTGCTGCGGTCTGTTTCCAACATAAAAGTGATTACCCTTTTGACAGACTCCGTTCCTGGCTTTGTCGATAGAGATGGGGAGGACCCCGGTTTTAAGCTGGGAAAAAGATTCTGTTCCCTTTCTGCTCTGCTACGGTCGGCAATATATGTCTGCATCAGACGATCTTTTCCGTCCACGTATTCATACTTTTTTTCTGAATTTTCTTGATGTCTTTTTCTTTCACCACTGAATCATCGCATCTCCCCGTTTAGTTTTCTGTCACACAGACATTACTGATTCCTTTTCTGAAATTGTATGCTGTTCTGATCTTACCAGTGTAGAGGCGAAATTTGAGTGAAGCTGGCTCCTCTCGCAGCTTCTGGTGCCTTTCGAACCGGACCGAATATTTCCCAACAAACTTCATCACCGGAGCATCGCAGATGAGCCCGTACGAAACTGAGCCAAATCGGCAACGAAAGACAAACTCGAATCGCTCTTAAACACGGATTCCTCTTGAAACGTATCAATCGCGGTTTCTGCTGCTTGAGCCGCTGAAGAAAGACGCGTTTCAGCCGGCTGCCGTTCACTGAAGAGCGGCTTTTAAACCTAGCTTGCTGCGGTCTGTTTCCAACATAAAAGTGATTACCCTTCTGACAGACTCCGTTCCTGGCTTTGTCGATAGAGATGGGGAGGACCCCGGTTTTAAGCTGGGAAAAAGATTCTGTTCCCTTTCTGCTCTGCTACGGTCGGCAATATATGTCTGCATCAGACGATCTTTTCCGTCCACGTATTCATACTTTTTTTCTGAATTTTCTTGATGTCTTTTTCTTTCACCACTGAATCATCGCATCTCCCCGTTTAGTTTTCTGGCACACAGACATTACTGATTCCTTTTCTGAAATTGTATGCTGTTCTGATCTTACCAGTGTAGAGGCGAAATTTGAGTGAAGCTGGCTCCTCTCGCAGCTTCTGGTGCCTTTCGAACCGGACCGAATATTTCCCAACAAACTTCATCACCGGAGCATCGCAGATGAGCCCGTACGAAACTGAGCCGAATCGGCAACGAACGACAAACTCGAATCGCTCTTAAACACGGATTCCTCTTGAAACGTATCAATCGCGGTTTCTGCTGCTTGAGCCGCTGAAGAAAGACGCGTTTCAGCCGGCTGCCGTTCACTGAAGAGCGGCTTTTAAACCTAGCTTGCTGCGGTCTGTTTCCAACATAAAAGTGATTACCCTTCTGACAGACTCCGTTCCTGGCTTTGTCGATAGAGATGGGGAGGACCCCGGTTTTAAGCTGGGAAAAAGATTCTGTTCCCTTTCTGCTCTGCTACGGTCGGCAATATATGTCTGCATCAGACGATCTTTTCCGTCCACGTATTCATACTTTTTTTCTGAATTTTCTTGATGTCTTTTTCTTTCACCACTGAATCATCGCATCTCCCCGTTTAGTTTTCTGTCACACAGACATTACTGATTCCTTTTCTGAAATTGTATGCTGTTCTGATCTTACCAGTGTAGAGGCGAAATTTGAGTGAAGCTGGCTCCTCTCGCAGCTTCTGGTGCCTTTCGAACCGGACCGAATATTTCCCAACAAACTTCATCACCGGAGCATCGCAGATGAGCCCGTACGAAACTGAGCCGAATCGGCAACGAAAGACAAACTCGAATCGCTCTTAAACACGGATTCCTCTTGAAACGTATCAATCGCGGTTTCTGCTGCTTGAGCCGCTGAAGAAAGACGCGTTTCAGCCGGCTGCCGTTCAGTGAAGAGCGGCTTTTAAACGTAGCTTGCTGCGGTCTGTTTCCAACATAAAAGTGATTACCCTTCTGACAGACTCCGTTCCTGGCTTTGTCGATAGAGATGGGGAGGACCCCGGTTTTAAGCTGGGAAAAAGATTCTGTTCCCTTTCTGCTCTGCTACGGTCGGCAATATATGTCTGCATCAGACGATCTTTTCCGTCCACGTATTCATACTTTTTTTCTGAATTTTCTTGATGTCTTTTTCTTTCACCACTGAATCATCGCATCTCCCCGTTTAGTTTTCTGTCACACAGACATTACTGATTCCTTTTCTGAAATTGTATGCTGTTCTGATCTTACCAGTGTAGAGGCGAAATTTGAGTGAAGCTGGCACCTCTCGCAACTTCTGGTGTCTTTCGAACCGGACCGAATATTTCCCAACAAACTTCATCACCGGAGCATCGCAGATGAGCCCGTACGAAACTGAGCCGAATCGGCAAACAAGGACAAACTCGACTCGCTCTTAACCGCGGATTCCTCTTGAAACACATCAATCGCGGTTTCTGCTGCTTGAGCCGCTGAAGAAAGACGCGTTTCAGCCTGCTGCCGTTCACTGAAGAGCGGCTTTTAAACGTAGCTTGCTGCGGTCTGTTTCCAACATAAAAGTGATTACCCTTTTGACAGACTCCGTTCCTGGCGTAGTTGATAGAGATGGGGAGGACCCCGGTTTTAAGCTGAGGAAAAGATTCTGTTCCCTTTCTGCTCTGCTACGGTCGGCAATATATGTCTGCATCAGACGATCTTTTCCGTCCACGTATTCATACTTTTTTTCTGAATTTTCTTGATGTCTTTTTCTTTCACCACTGAATCATCGCATCTCCCCGTTTAGTTTTCTGGCACACAGACATTACTGATTCCTTTTCTGAAATTGTATGCTGTTCTGAGTGTAGAGGCGAAATTTGAGTGAAGCTGGCTCCTCTCGCAGCTTCTGGTGTCTTTCGAACCGGACCGAATATTTCCCAACAAACTTCATCACCGGAGCATCGCAGATGAGCCCGTACGAAACTGAGCCGAATCGGCAACGAACGACAAACTCGACTCGCTCTTAAACGCGGATTCCTCTTGAAACACATCAATCGCGGTTTCTGCTGCTTGAGCCGCTGAAGAAAGACGCGTTTCAGCCGGCTGCCGTTCACTGAAGAGCGGCTTTTAAACCTAGCTTGCTGCGGTCTGTTTCCAACATAAAAGTGATTACCCTTTTGACAGACTCCGTTCCTGGCGTTGTCGATAGAGATGGGGAGGACCCCGGTTTTAAGCTGGGAAAAAGATTCTGTTCCCTTTCTGCTCTGCTACGGTCGGCAATATATGTCTGCATCAGACGATCTTTTCCGTCCACGTATTCATACTTTTTTTCTGAATTTTCTTGATGTCTTTTTCTTACACCACTGAATCATCGCATCTCCCCGTTTAGTTTTCTGTCACACAGACATTACTGATTCCTTTTCTGAAATTGTATGCTGTTCTGAGTGTAGAGGCGAAATTTGAGTGAAGCTGGCTCCTCTCGCAGCTTCTGGTGTCTTTCGAACCGGACCGAATATTTCCCAACAAACTTCATCACCGGAGCATCGCAGATGAGCCCGTACGAAACTGAGCCGAATCGGCAACGAACGACAAACTCGACTCGCTCTTAACCGCGGATTCCTCTTGAAACACATCAATCGCGGTTTCTGCTGCTTGAGCCGCAGAAGAAAGACGCGTTTCAGCCTGCTGCCGTTCAGTGAAGAGCGGCTTTTAAACGTAGCTTGCTGCGGTCTGTTTCCAACATAAAAGTGATTACCCTTCTGACAGACTCCGTTCCTGGCTTTGTCGATAGAGATGGGGAGGACCCCGGTTTTAAGCTGGGAAAAAGATTCTGTTCCCTTTCTGCTCTGCTACGGTCGGCAATATATGTCTGCATCAGACGATCTTTTCCGTCCACGTATTCATACTTTTTTTCTGAATTTTCTTGATGTCTTTTTCTTTCACCACTGAATCATCGCATCTCCCCGTTTAGTTTTCTGGCACACAGACATTACTGATTCCTTTTCTGAAATTGTATGCTGTTCTGAGTGTAGAGGCGAAATTTGAGTGAAGCTGGCTCCTCTCGCAGCTTCTGGTGTCTTTCGAACCGGACCGAATATTTCCCAACAAACTTCATCACCGGAGCATCGCAGATGAGCCCGTACGAAACTGAGCCGAATCGGCAACGAACGACAAACTCGACTCGCTCTTAAACGCGGATTCCTCTTGAAACACATCAATCGCGGTTTCTGCTGCTTGAGCCGCTGAAGAAAGACGCGTTTCAGCCGGCTGCCGTTCACTGAAGAGCGGCTTTTAAACCTAGCTTGCTGCGGTCTGTTTCCAACATAAAAGTGATTACCCTTTTGACAGACTCCGTTCCTGGCGTTGTCGATAGAGATGGGGAGGACCCCGGTTTTAAGCTGGGAAAAAGATTCTGTTCCCTTTCTGCTCTGCTACGGTCGGCAATATATGTCTGCATCAGACGATCTTTTCCGTCCACGTATTCATACTTTTTTTCTGAATTTTCTTGATGTCTTTTTCTTACACCACTGAATCATCGCATCTCCCCGTTTAGTTTTCTGTCACACAGACATTACTGATTCCTTTTCTGAAATTGTATGCTGTTCTGAGTGTAGAGGCGAAATTTGAGTGAAGCTGGCTCCTCTCGCAGCTTCTGGTGTCTTTCGAACCGGACCGAATATTTCCCAACAAACTTCATCACCGGAGCATCGCAGATGAGCCCGTACGAAACTGAGCCGAATCGGCAACGAACGACAAACTCGACTCGCTCTTAACCGCGGATTCCTCTTGAAACACATCAATCGCGGTTTCTGCTGCTTGAGCCGCAGAAGAAAGACGCGTTTCAGCCTGCTGCCGTTCAGTGAAGAGCGGCTTTTAAACGTAGCTTGCTGCGGTCTGTTTCCAACATAAAAGTGATTACCCTTCTGACAGACTCCGTTCCTGGCTTTGTCGATAGAGATGGGGAGGACCCCGGTTTTAAGCTGGGAAAAAGATTCTGTTCCCTTTCTGCTCTGCTACGGTCGGCAATATATGTCTGCATCAGACGATCTTTTCCGTCCACGTATTCATACTTTTTTTCTGAATTTTCTTGATGTCTTTTTCTTTCACCACTGAATCATCGCATCTCCCCGTTTAGTTTTCTGTCACACAGACATTACTGATTCCTTTTCTGAAATTGTATGCTGTTCTGATCTTACCAGTGTAGAGGCGAAATTTGAGTGAAGCTGGCACCTCTCGCATCTTCTGGTGTCTTTCGAACCGGACCGAATATTTCCCAACAAACTTCATCACCGGAGCATCGCAGATGAGCCCGTACGAAACTGAGCCGAATCGGCAAACAAGGACAAACTCGACTCGCTCTTAAACGCGGATTCCTCTTGAAACACATCAATCGCGGTTTCTGCTGCTTGAGCCGCTGAAGAAAGACGCGTTTCAGCCTGCTGCCGTTCACTGAAGAGCGGCTTTTAAACGTAGCTTGCTGCGGTCTGTTTCCAACATAAAAGTGATTACCCTTCTGACAGACTCCGTTCCTGGCTTTGTCGATAGAGATGGGGAGGACCCCGGTTTTAAGCTGGGAAAAAGATTCTGTTCCCTTTCTGCTCTGCTACGGTCGGCAATATATGTCTGCATCAGACGATCTTTTCCGTCCACGTATTCATACTTTTTTTCTGAATTTTCTTGATGTCTTTTTCATTCACCACTGAATCATCGCATCTCCCCGTTTAGTTTTCTGGCACACAGACATTACTGATTCCTTTTCTGAAATTGTATGCTGTTCTGATCTTACCAGTGTAGAGGCGAAATTTGAGTGAAGCTGGCACCTCTCGCATCTTCTGGTGTCTTTCGAACCGGACCGAATATTTCCCAACAAACTTCATCACCGGAGCATCGCAGATGAGCCCGTACGAAACTGAGCCGAATCGGCAAACAAGGACAAACTCGACTCGCTCTTAAACGCGGATTCCTCTTGAAACACATCAATCGCGGTTTCTGCTGCTTGAGCCGCTGAAGAAAGACGCGTTTCAGCCTGCTGCCGTTCAGTGAAGAGCGGCTTTTAAACGTAGCTTGCTGCGGTCTGTTTCCAACATAAAAGTGATTACCCTTTTGACAGACTCCGTTCCTGGCGTTGTTGATAGAGATGGGGAGGACCCCGGTTTTAAGCTGGGGGAAAGATTCTGTTCCCTTTCTGCTCTGCTACGGTCGGCAATATATGTCTGCATCAGACGATCTTTTCCGTCCACGTATTCATACTTTTTTTCTGAATTTTCTTGATGTCTTTTTCTTTCACCACTGAATCATCGCATCTCCCCGTTTAGTTTTCTGGCACACAGACATTACTGATTCCTTTTCTGAAATTGTATGCTGTTCTGAGTGTAGAGGCGAAATTTGAGTGAAGCTGGCTCCTCTCGCAGCTTCTGGTGTCTTTCGAACCGGACCGAATATTTCCCAACAAACTTCATCACCGGAGCATCGCAGATGAGCCCGTACGAAAGTGAGCCGAAGCGGCAACGAACGACAAACTCGACTCGCTCTTAAACGCGGATTCCTCTTGAAACACATCAATCGCGGTTTCTGCTGCTTGAGCCGCTGAAGAAAGACGCGTTTCAGCCGGCTGCCGTTCACTGAAGAGCGGCTTTTAAACGTAGCTTGCTGCGGTCTGTTTCCAACATAAAAGTGATTACCCTTTTGACAGACTCCGTTCCTGGCTTTGTCGATAGAGATAGGGAGGACCCCGGTTTTAAGCTGGGAAAAAGATTCTGTTCCCTTTCTGCTCTGCTACGGTCGGCAATATATGTCTGCATCAGACGATCTTTTCCGTCCACGTATTCATACTTTTTTTCTGAATTTTCTTGATGTCTTTTTCTTTCACCACTGAATCATCGCATCTCCCCGTTTAGTTTTCTGGCACACAGACATTACTGATTCCTTTTCTGAAATTGTATGCTGTTCTGATCTTACCAGTGTAGAGGCGAAATTTGAGTGAAGCTGGCTCCTCTCGCAGCTTCTGGTGCCTTTCGAACCGGACCGAATATTTCCCAACAAACTTCATCACCGGAGCATCGCAGATGAGCCCGTACGAAACTGAGCCGAATCGGCAACGAACGACAAACTCGAATCGCTCTTAAACACGGATTCCTCTTGAAACGTATCAATCGCGGTTTCTGCTGCTTGAGCCGCTGAAGAAAGACGCGTTTCAGCCGGCTGCCGTTCACTGAAGAGCGGCTTTTAAACGTAGCTTGCTGCGGTCTGTTTCCAACATAAAAGTGATTACCCTTTTGACAGACTCCGTTCCTGGCGTTGTTGATAGAGATGGGGAGGACCCCGGTTTTAAGCTGGGGGAAAGATTCTGTTCCCTTTCTGCTCTGCTACGGTCGGCAATATATGTCTGCATCAGACGATCTTTTCCGTCCACGTATTCATACCTTTTTTCTGAATTTTCTTGATGTCTTTTTCTTTCACCACTGAATCATCGCATCTCCCCGTTTAGTTTTCTGGCACACAGACATTACTGATTCCTTTTCTGAAATTGTATGCTGTTCTGAGTGTAGAGGCGAAATTTGAGTGAAGCTGGCTCCTCTCGCAGCTTCTGGTGTCTTTCGAACCGGACCGAATATTTCCCAACAAACTTCATCACCGGAGCATCGCAGATGAGCCCGTACGAAAGTGAGCCGAATCGGCAACGAACGACAAACTCGACTCGCTCTTAAACGCGGATTCCTCTTGAAACACATCAATCGCGGTTTCTGCTGCTTGAGCCGCTGAAGAAAGACGCGTTTCAGCCTGCTGCCGTCCACTGAAGAGCGGCTTTTAAACCTAGCTTGCTGCGGTCTGTTTCCAACATAAAAGTGATTACCCTTTTGACAGACTCCGTTCCTGGCTTTGTCGATAGAGATGGGGAGGACCCCGGTTTTAAGCTGGGGGAAAGATTCTGTTCCCTTTCTGCTCTGCTACGGTCGGCAATATATGTCTGCATCAGACGATCTTTTCCGTCCACGTATTCATACTTTTTTTCTGAATTTTCTTGATGTCTTTTTCTTTCACCACTGAATCATCGCATCTCCCCGTTTAGTTTTCTGTCACACAGACATTACTGATTCCTTTTCTGAAATTGTATGCTGTTCTGATCTTACCAGTGTAGAGGCGAAATTTGAGTGAAGCTGGCTCCTCTCGCAGCTTCTGGTGTCTTTCGAACCGGACCGAATATTTCCCAACAAACTTCATCACCGGAGCATCGCAGATGAGCCCGTACGAAACTGAGCCGAATCGGCAACGAACGACAAACTCGACTCGCTCTTAACCGCGGATTCCTCTTGAAACACATCAATCGCGGTTTCTGCTGCTTGAGCCGCAGAAGAAAGACGCGTTTCAGCCTGCTGCCGTTCAGTGAAGAGCGGCTTTTAAACGTAGCTTGCTGCGGTCTGTTTCCAACATAAAAGTGATTACCCTTCTGACAGACTCCGTTCCTGGCTTTGTCGATAGAGATGGGGAGGACCCCGGTTTTAAGCTGGGAAAAAGATTCTGTTCCCTTTCTGCTCTGCTACGGTCGGCAATATATGTCTGCATCAGACGATCATTTCCGTCCACGTATTCATACTTTTTTTCTGAATTTTCTTGATGTCTTTTTCTTTCACCACTGAATCATCGCATCTCCCCGTTTAGTTTTCTGTCACACAGACATTACTGATTCCTTTTCTGAAATTGTATGCTGTTCTGATCTTACCAGTGTAGAGGCGAAATTTGAGTGAAGCTGGCACCTCTCGCATCTTCTGGTGTCTTTCGAACCGGACCGAATATTTCCCAACAAACTTCATCACCGGAGCATCGCAGATGAGCCCGTACGAAACTGAGCCGAATCGGCAAACAAGGACAAACTCGAATCTCTCTTAAACGCGGATTCCTCTTGAAACACATCAATCGCGGTTTCTGCTGCTTGAGCCGCTGAAGAAAGACGCGTTTCAGCCTGCTGCCGTTCAGTGAAGAGCGGCTTTTAAACGTAGCTTGCTGCGGTCTGTTTCCAACATAAAAGTGATTACCCTTCTGACAGACTCCGTTCCTGGCTTTGTCGATAGAGATGGGGAGGACCCCGGTTTTAAGCTGGGAAAAAGATTCTGTTCCCTTTCTGCTCTGCTACGGTCGGCAATATATGTCTGCATCAGACGATCTTTTCCGTCCACGTATTCATACTTTTTTTCTGAATTTTCTTGATGTCTTTTTCTTTCACCACTGAATCATCGCATCTCCCCGTTTAGTTTTCTGTCACACAGACATTACTGATTCCTTTTCTGAAATTGTATGCTGTTCTGATCTTACCAGTGTAGAGGCGAAATTTGAGTGAAGCTGGCACCTCTCGCATCTTCTGGTGTCTTTCGAACCGGACCGAATATTTCCCAACAAACTTCATCACCGGAGCATCGCAGATGAGCCCGTACGAAACTGAGCCGAATCGGCAAACAAGGACAAACTCGACTCGCTCTTAAACGCGGATTCCTCTTGAAACACATCAATCGCGGTTTCTGCTGCTTGAGCCGCTGAAGAAAGACGCGTTTCAGCCTGCTGCCGTTCACTGAAGAGCGGCTTTTAAACGTAGCTTGCTGCGGTCTGTTTCCAACATAAAAGTGATTACCCTTTTGACAGACTCCGTTCCTGGCGTTGTTGATAGAGATGGGGAGGACCCCGGTTTTAAGCTGGGAAAAAGATTCTGTTCCCTTTCTGCTCTGCTACGGTCGGCAATATATGTCTGCATCAGACGATCTTTTCCGTCCACGTATTCATACTTTTTTTCTGAATTTTCTTGATGTCTTTTTCTTTCACCACTGAATCATCGCATCTCCCCGTTTAGTTTTCTGGCACACAGACATTACTGATTCCTTTTCTGAAATTGTATGCTGTTCTGAGTGTAGAGGCGAAATTTGAGTGAAGCTGGCTCCTCTCGCAGCTTCTGGTGTCTTTCGAACCGGACCGAATATTTCCCAACAAACTTCATCACCGGAGCATCGCAGATGAGCCCGTACGAAAGTGAGCCGAAGCGGCAACGAACGACAAACTCGACTCGCTCTTAAACGCGGATTCCTCTTGAAACACATCAATCACGGTTTCTGCTGCTTGAGCCGCTGAAGAAAGACGCGTTTCAGCCGGCTGCCGTTCACTGAAGAGCGGCTTTTAAACGTAGCTTGCTGCGGTCTGTTTCCAACATAAAAGTGATTACCCTTCTGACAGACTCCGTTCCTGGCTTTGTCGATAGAGATGGGGAGGACCCCGGTTTTAAGCTGGGAAAAAGATTCTGTTCCCTTTCTGCTCTGCTACGGTCGGCAATATATGTCTGCATCAGACGATCTTTTCCGTCCACGTATTCATACTTTTTTTCTGAATTTTCTTGATGTCTTTTTCTTTCACCACTGAATCATCGCATCTCCCCGTTTAGTTTTCTGTCACACAGACATTACTGATTCCTTTTCTGAAATTGTATGCTGTTCTGATCTTACCAGTGTAGAGGCGAAATTTGAGTGAAGCTGGCACCTCTCGCATCTTCTGGTGTCTTTCGAACCGGACCGAATATTTCCCAACAAACTTCATCACCGGAGCATCGCAGATGAGCCCGTACGAAACTGAGCCGAATCGGCAAACAAGGACAAACTCGACTCGCTCTTAAACGCGGATTCCTCTTGAAACACATCAATCGCGGTTTCTGCTGCTTGAGCCGCTGAAGAAAGACGCGTTTCAGCCTGCTGCCGTTCACTGAAGAGCGGCTTTTAAACGTAGCTTGCTGCGGTCTGTTTCCAACATAAAAGTGATTACCCTTTTGACAGACTCCGTTCCTGGCGTTGTTTATAGAGATGGGGAGGACCCCGGTTTTAAGCTGGGGGAAAGATTCTGTTCCCTTTCTGCTCTGCTACGGTCGGCAATATATGTCTGCATCAGACGATCTTTTCCGTCCACGTATTCATACTTTTTTTCTGAATTTTCTTGATGTCTTTTTCTTTCACCACTGAATCATCGCATCTCCCCGTTTAGTTTTCTGGCACACAGACATTACTGATTCCTTTTCTGAAATTGTATGCTGTTCTGATCTTACCAGTGTAGAGGCGAAATTTGAGTGAAGTTGGCACCTCTCGCAGCTTCTGGTGCCTTTCGAACCGGACCGAATATTTCCCAACAAACTTCATCACCGGAGCATCGCAGATGAGCCCGTACGAAACTGAGCCGAATCGGCAACGAACGACAAACTCGAATCGCTCTTAACCGCGGATTCCTCTTGAAACACATCAATCGCGGTTTCTGCTGCTTGAGCCGCAGAAGAAAGACGCGTTTCAGCCTGCTGCCGTTCAGTGAAGAGCGGCTTTTAAACGTAGCTTGCTGCGGTCTGTTTCCAACATAAAAGTGATTACCCTTCTGACAGACTCCGTTCCTGGCTTTGTCGATAGAGATGGGGAGGACCCCGGTTTTAAGCTGGGAAAAAGATTCTGTTCCCTTTCTGCTCTGCTACGGTCGGCAATATATGTCTGCATCAGACGATCTTTTCCGTCCACGTATTCATACTTTTTTTCTGAATTTTCTTGATGTCTTTTTCTTTCACCACTGAATCATCGCATCTCCCCGTTTAGTTTTCTGTCACACAGACATTACTGATTCCTTTTCTGAAATTGTATGCTGTTCTGATCTTACCAGTGTAGAGGCGAAATTTGAGTGAAGCTGGCACCTCTCGCATCTTCTGGTGTCTTTCGAACCGGACCGAATATTTCCCAACAAACTTCATCACCGGAGCATCGCAGATGAGCCCGTACGAAACTGAGCCGAATCGGCAAACAAGGACAAACTCGAATCGCTCTTAAACGAGGATTCCTCTTGAAACACATCAATCGCGGTTTCTGCTTCTTGAGCCGCTGAAGAAAGACGCGTTTCAGCCTGCTGCCGTTCACTGAAGAGCGGCTTTTAAACGTAGCTTGCTGCGGTCTGTTTCCAACATAAAAGTGATTACCCTTTTGACAGACTCCGTTCCTGGCGTTGTCGATAGAGATGGGGAGGACCCCGGTTTTAAGCTGGGGGAAAGATTCTGTTCCCTTTCTGCTCTGCTACGGTCGGCAATATATGTCTGCATCAGACGATCTTTTCCGTCCACGTATTCATACTTTTTTTCTGAATTTTCTTGATGTCTTTTTCTTTCACCACTGAATCATCGCATCTCCCCGTTTAGTTTTCTGGCACACAGACATTACTGATTCCTTTTCTGAAATTGTATGCTGTTCTGAGTGTAGAGGCGAAATTTGAGTGAAGCTGGCCCCTCTCGCAGCTTCTGGTGTCTTTCGAACCGGACCGAATATTTCCCAACAAACTTCATCACCGGAGCATCGCAGATGAGCCCGTACGAAAGTGAGCCGAATCGGCAAACAAGGACAAACTCGACTCGCTCTTAAACGCGGATTCCTCTTGAAACACATCAATCGCGGTTTCTGCTGCTTGAGCCGCTGAAGAAAGACGCGTTTCAGCCGGCTGCCGTTCACTGAAGAGCGGCTTTTAAACGTAGCTTGCTGCGGTCTGTTTCCAACATAAAAGTGATTACCCTTTTGACAGACTCCCTTCCTGGCGTTGTCGATAGAGATGGGGAGGACCCCGGTGTTAGGCTTGGGAAAAGATTGTTTTCCCTTTCTGCTCTGCTGTAGTCTGCAATGTATGTCTGCATCAGACGTTCACCTCCGTCCTCGTTTTCATATATTTTTCTGGCCGTTTTTCATGTCTGTTACTCTTATCCCTGGAATATCCTATCTCCCCGTTTATTTTTCATACACACGGATATTACTGATTACTTTTCCGAAATTGAATGCTCTTTGAGCGTATATCAGTATAGAAGCGAAATGTGAGTGAAGCTGGCTTCTCTCGCAGATTCTGCTGTCTGTTCAACCGCTTCGAATATCTGAGCCGAATCGGCTACGAATGTCAAACTCGAATCGCTCTTAACCGCGGAATCCGCTTGAAACGCATCAATCGCGTTTTCTGCTGCTTCAGCCGCTGAAGAAAGACGCGAATCAGCCGGCTGCCCTGCACTGTAGCCGATTCTGACCTGCTAAGCTGAATAAATTAGAGAAGTTTTTATAGCACTCAAAAAACATCTATATACTTCGTGGAATACTATTTTTAATTTTTATTTAATTTTGAACATTTTAAAATTGTTCAGTACTACTTTGTAATGTTGAATAAAGTCGAAATATGTTTGAAATTCGTTGTCAGGATCTGATACATTCCATGATAGCTTCTTTCTTTGACTGATCGCGTGTGATTTTTAAAACAAGAGAAATGAGTACAGCCACGGATTTATTGCAAGTGTGTTTAAATGAACAACACTTATGCAGAGCTTTATCTCAAGCAGAAAAACAAAATGTCATGTTCTATAATATGTCAATTGGCAGCTCAGTATTTGCCCACACCCAAAATTGATTTTAACAGTATCAATAACATTCCAAATAATCCTAATCCTAAATCTACTCATAAAATGCAAACAAACCCCGTTTCTTCCGCAAATATTAAATCAAATCCTAACCCTAACATAAAATCATCCCAGACCCTAACCCTTACCGTAAACGTAACCTCAGCTTTAACCATAACACTAACACCCTAACCCAAACACTACAACAAACCAAACCTCTAAACCGAGCACTATAGCTGATCATACGATAGACCCTATCCCTTTCTCTAGGACTAAAAAAAACTAAACTCGAAGTCTATCCCTATGCCAAATACAAGCACTAAACGTGTTCAAAACACAATTCCTATTCCTATTTTTGAACCTTACACAATCACAAAACAAATCCAGGGCTTAACCCTTCTTTCACCCTAACGCTCATACTTACCCTACACCACAATTAACAAGAAATTAAACCCTACCTCTATTCTTTAAACCTAGCACTAACCCTATACCTATTACCCCTAAATTAAACTAACCCTAAGCCCAACCCTAACCCTAACCCTAACCTTAACCCTAACCCTAACCCTAACCCTAACCCTAACACTATCAAACCCTAACACTGAACCGAACCCTGACCCTAACACTAACGCTAAACCTAAACCTATCCCTAACCCTAACCCTAAATCTAACCCTAACCCTAACCTTAACCCTAACCCTACCCTAACCCTAACCCTAACCTTAACCCTAACACTACCCTAACCCTAACCCTAACCCTAACCCTAACCTAAATCCTAACCCTAACCCTAACCCTAACCCTAACCCAAATCCTAACCCTAACCCTAACCCCTAACACTAACCCTAACCCAAACAATAACCGTAACCCTAACCCTACCCTAACCATAAGCCTAACCCTAACTTTAACCTTGACCTTAACCCCAACACCAACTCCAAACCCAACCCAAACCCCAACTGTTATCCCTAGCTCAACCACAAGCCAGAAACCAAACCCTAACCCCGTAACACTAACCCTAAACCTAACCCTAACCAATCCCAACAACTATCCCAACACCAGCCCCACCCTATCACTAGCACCAACAACCCAAACCCAAACAATAATATCTAAAAAGTAACACTAACGCTAACCCCAACCCCAACCAAAATCCCAACCAAAATCCCAACCCCAACATTAATCCTAACCCTAACCCTAAACCTAAGACTAACCCTAACCCAAGCCAGAACCCTAACCCTAAACCTAACCCAATCCCCAACCCAAATCTCAACCCCAACCCCAACCCTTGTCCTAAACCTAAATTTAACCTTAACCCTAAGCCTAAGCCTAAGCCTAAGCCTAAGCCTAACCCAAGCCATAACCCTAACCCTAACCTTATACTAACCCTAAACATAACCCTAATCCTTACAACCCTAATCCCAAACCCAACCCCAGCCGTAACTCCAAACCTAACCATAAACCTAACCCTAACCCTAACCCTAAAACTAACCTTACCCTAACACCAACACTAACCCTAAATCTAAATCTAACCCTAACCCTAAACCTAACCCAAACTGTAATCCTAACCCTAACACTAAACCTAAACCTAACTCTAAACCAATCCCAACCCCTACCCCTACCCCAACCCCAACCCCAAACCCAGCTCCAACACTTACCCAACCTCAACAACAACCCCAACCAAACACTAACCCCTGAACAATAAACGTAACGCTAACAATAAACCTAACTCTAACACCCATACCCCAACCCCAAAATCTAACCCTAAACCTAAAAAAACCCTAACACTAAACCTAATCCTAAACCTAGCCCTAACACTAATCCTTAATCATAACCCTAACCCTAACCTTAAATCTAACCCAAATTCTAACACTAACACTTAAACCTAACCCCAACACTAACCCTAACACAGCCCCAAACCCAAACCCAACTCCAAGTCCAACAACACCTAAACCCTAAGTGTAACACTAACTGTAACCTTAACCCTAATACTAAACATACCCCTATCTACACCCTAACCCTAACCCATAGCCCTAAACCTAACCCTAACCCAAATCCATACCCTGACCCTAATTCTAAACCTAACCCAAACCCAAACAGTCCCCTAATCCTAACCCAACCCCAACCACAACCCCAACCCCAAACCCAAAACCAATGCCAACAACACCTAACAACTAACGGTAACCCTAACCCACACCCTAAACCTAATCCTCACCCATCCCCTAAACTTAAACCTACACCTATTTGTACCCTAACCCTATACCAAGCCCTAACCCTAACCCGATCACAAACCATAACCCTAGCCCTACACCTAAACATAACACTAACCCTAACACTATCAAACCCTAACACTGAACCGAACCCTGACCCTAACACTAACGTTAAACCTAAACTTATCCCTAACCCTAACACTAACCCTAAGCCTAACCCTAACCCTAACCCTAACCCTAATCTATCCCTAACCCTAACCCTAACACTAACCCTAACCCTAATTCTAAACCTTAACCCTAACCCTCACCCTTAACCTAAATTTAAATCTAACTCAAATCCTTACCCTAACCATTAACCCTAACACTATCACTAAGCCTACCACAACCCCAATTTCTTCCCCAAACCCAAACCCGAGACCAACAAAAACACCTTAACCCTAACCATAACTCTAACCACAAACTTAACCCTAACCTTAACCCTATACTTTCCCCTATCACTACCCTAAACCAAACACTAAACCTAGCCCTAAACCTAACCCTAAACCCAAACCTAACCCTAAGCCTAAATCCAACAGCAACCCGAACCCCAACACTAACCCCTAACCCCAAACCTAACACTAACCCTAAGCCTAAGCCTAACCCTACTCTAACCCTTAACTCTAAACCTCAACCTAACTCTAAAGAACACTAAACACTAAACCCAAAGCCTAAGCCTAACCCTGACACTAATCCTCACCCAAAACCTAACCCTAACCCAAATCTTAACCCTGACCCTAACCTTAACCCTATCCTTAACACTAACACAAACACCAACCCCAACTCCAACCACAACCCCAACCCAAACCCAAACCCATACCCATAACCCTAACCCTAAATCTAACCCTAACCTCAACCCTATCCCTAACCTTAAACACTTAACGTAAACCATAACCCTTCATCCTAACCCTAACCCCTAACACTATAACTTAACCCTAACCCTAAACTTACCCCTACCCCTACCCCAAACCCAAAAACAAGCCCTAAACCTAACACTACTCCTAAACCTAAACCTACATTCCTACCCTAACCCTAATCCTAACCCAACCCCAAACGCAACCCTAAACCTAAACTCTTACCCTTAACCGTAACTCCAATCCTAAATCTAACCCTAAACCATTACCATTAACCCTAACCCGAAACTTCACCCTAACCCTAACACTAAACCAAAACTAATTCTACTCCTACCACTACACTTACCCCTACCCCAAACCCAACCACAAGCCCTTAACCTAACCTTAACCCTAACCCTAACCCTAAACTATAACCCTAAACCCTAAACCTGAACCCTAAACCTAACCCTGAGCCTAACCCTAACTCTAATCCTGACCCTATCCTTAACACCAACACAATCCCCAACCCCAAACCCAAAACCAAACCCATAAACCCTAACACTAACCCAACCCAAACCCTAACCTTCAACATTATCCTAAATCGTAACCCTAACCCTAACCCTAAACCTAAACCTAACCCTAACACTAACACTAACCCTAACCCTAATCCGAACCTTACCCCTACCCTTACCCAAAACCCAACCTCAAGCTCCAATCCTAACCCCAACAATAACCCTAACCCTAAATTCCAATCCTAGACCAAAAATATCCGGACTCCTACCCCTACCCCTAACCCCAACCCTAATCCTAACACTAACCCTAACCCTGGCCCTAACACTATCACTAACACTAACTGCAACCTCAACACCAAACCCAACCCAAACCCAAACCCCAACCCAAACCCCTAACAACAAACCCTAACCCTTACTCAAACCCTATACCTAACACTAACACAAAATGTAACACTACACCCTAACCCTAACCCAAACCCTGACCCTAACCCAACAACAAATGCAAACCCAACCCCAACCCAAAACCCAACACCAACGCTAACCCTAACCCCTCACACTAACACAAATTCTAACCCTAAAACCTTACCCTTAACCCTAACCCTATATACTTACCCTAACCCCAACCCTAACGCTTCCCCTAACCCTAAACCTAACACTACCCTAACCCTAACCTAAACCAAACCGCTATACTAACACTAACACTAACCTTAAACTTAACACTAAACCTTACCCTATCTCTAACCCTATAGCTAACCACAACCCCAGCACCAAACGAACCCCTAAATCCTAACCCGAAAACTAACACAAACCCGAACACTAACGCTAACCCTAACCATAAACCTAACCCTAAACCTAACCCTAACCCTAAACCTAAACCAAACCCAACTCCAAATTAAACCCTAACCATAACCCTAACCCTAACCCAAACCCTAACCCTACCCTAATTTTACCCTAAACCTAACCCTTATCCTAACCCTAACCCTAACATTAAACTTGAGACTAACCCTTACCCTAACACTAAATCTAACTCTAACCCTAAATCTTATAACTACCTTAACCCTAACCCTAATCCTGATCTAAACACAAACCTATCCCTAACCCTAACCCTAAACCCTAATCCTAATCCTAAACCAAAACTAACCGTATCCCTAAGCCTAACCCAAAACCTAAACCTAAACATAACCCTAACAATAAACGTAACCTTAACCCTAATACTAAACCTAACCCGAAACCTAAACCTAATCCTACCCCTAAGTCCACCAACCCCAAACCCAAAACTAACCCCTAACCCAATCCTAACACTAACCCTAACCCGAAACCTATACCTAATGATAACTCTAAACCTAACACTAACCCTATCCCCTAAATGTTAGCCTAATGCTAACCCTATACCTTAACCCTAACCCTAACGCTAACCCCAACCCTAATCCGTACCCTAACCCTAACCCTAAGCCAAAACCTTACCCACACACTTATCCAAAATCTAAACATAACCCTATTACTAAAGACAATCTTCACCAAACCCGCTGAAATTACATAAATCCTTCTTTAACACTTACTGTAATACTAAATCTTAACCTGAGCCTTGCCCTAACCCTATATAGGGTTTAGGGACTACGTTAGCATTTGGGATATTAGACCTTCTGAATACATCCCTTATAATAGCACTTTACACCATGTGGAGGAAGCTTTTCCCAGAAACAGAGAATGTTGAATGGCAGGGAAAGTGGAGAGTTTTAGGAAATAAATTAGAAGCACGGGGTCCCCCGGTGCCATGGGATTTTACTCCTGAACACTTGCAGGATCCTGAGGAGCTAGGCCTGTATCTGAGTAATGGGTGTTGCGGCTCAGAAAGATCTGAGGTGGAACAGCTTATCTGGGGCTTGGCTTATGCTTACCGAGGTATATGTACTGTTCTGGAGAGAGAGAGTGTCCAAACTGAGGCTCAGACCAAAGAGGAAAACCTCCCAGGCACATCTGACCAGCCAAAGAAAGCTCCGGTATCAAAGTCAGTTGCCCCGGTGGAAGGCCAGAAATGGAAACGTGTGTCCTCACGCCTAGAACGCAAAGAAGAGGTGGCGAAAGAAGAGGAAGATACAGGCGAGGGGGAGGCCTCAACACCACCACCACCAAGAAAGGCAACAGAGAAAAGTGAGAGGCGTGGACATAGTGATGATGAGGATGATGAAAGAGTCAAAGTTACCACGTTTCGTCGACCCATGAAAATGTCTGAGATCCAAGGCTCAAGAAAGGAGTTTATTTGACGTCCAGATGAGAGTATTGTCACTTGGTTGCTTTGGTGTTGGGACAACGGGGCCAAAGCGTGTCCCTCGACTGTAACGAAGCTCGCCAACTAGGAAACATTGCCCGTGATCCGGCTGTCGACAGAGGGATCAGCAGGTATATGGATGGAATCGCCAGCCTCTGGCAACAGTAAGTAGCTGTGAGGGAAAGATATCCCTACAAGAGTGACCTGGCACCTAAAAGTGAAAAGATGGAAAACTATTGAGGAAGGCATCCAGTATTTGAGAGAAACGGCTGTGGTGGAAATGCTGTATGATCCCACGTTAGATCCTGAAGATCGGGACCATGATCCGGAGAAAGTAAGGAGTACACCCGAAATATGTCAGAAGCTTCCAAAAACAGCACCAGAAAGGTACGCCGGTACACTAGTGCCAATGTTCAACAGATACGAGGACCAAGACAGAAAACCCCCAGTTTTTGAACAGATTCTTACACTTCAAAACTTTGAACAAAAATTTCCACCATCACACGCTTCCATTTCAGCCATATCAAGGTTAGAAGGACAGATGGGAGACGTGTTAGAGAAAGTATCCCGACTGATTGATAGGGTTGAAATGATTGCAGCTATCAGAAGCAAACGCCGTCCTGCTCGAGCAAATGACAGCACTCACTTCACTAACTTCATGTCACGCGCGGCTCTGTGGAGTTACTTACTTGAAAATGGAGAAGATATGAAGGAATGGCATCAAAAGCCCACCCCTGCACTGCGAGCACGGGTGAGAGAATTACAACACAGACCAACGACCAGTGAAGTTGTTCCTGTCACTACAGGTAACCAATAGAGGGGCCCTGCCCTCAGCCAGAGGAGGGAGAGGGGTAATAGAGTGTATTGGACTGTGTGGATTCGGTGGCCTGGCACATCAGAACCACAAAAATATGAGGCACTGGTGGATACTGGTGCACAGTGTACTCTAATGCCTTCGAGTTATAAAGGGACAGAACTGATCTATATCTCTGGAGTGACTGGGGGCTCTCAGGAATTGTCTGTGTTGGAGGCAGAAATAAGCCTCACTGGTAAAGACTGGCAGAAGCATCCTATAGTGACCGGACAGGGGAGGGGGCTCCATGCATACTCGGTATAGACTATCTCAGAAGGGGGCACTTTAAGGATCCCAAGGGGTACCGATGGGCTTTTGGAATAGCTGCCGTGGACACAGACAACATTAAGCAGCTATCTGTTTTACCTGGCCTGTCAGAAGATCCATCTGTTGTGGGGTTGCTACAAGTGGAGGAGCAACAGGCACCAATTGCTACAGAAACGGTGCACAGATGGCAGTACCGCACCAACAGGGATTCCTTGCTCCCCATTCATAACTTGATCCGTCAGCTAGAGAGCCAGGGAGTGATCAGCAAAACTCACTCACCTTTTAACAGCCCCATATGACCGGTGCGTAAAGCCAGTGGAGAATGGAGGCTGACGGTAGATTACCGTGGCCTGAATGAAGTCACACCCCCACTGAGTGCTGCTGTGCCAGACATGCTACAACTCCAGTACGAACTGGAGTCACAAGCAGCCAAGTGGTATGCCACCACCGACATTGCCAATGCCTTCTTTTCAATTCCTCTGGCCACAGAATGCAGGCTGCAGTTTGCCTTCACCTGGAGGGGCGTTCAGTACACCTGGAACCGTTTGCCCCAGGGGTGGAAGCACAGTCCAACCATTTGCCATGGGTTGATCCAAACTGCATTGGAACAGGGTGGTGCTCCTGAGCATCTGCAATACATTGATGACATTGTTGTATGGGGCAATACAGCAGAGGAAGTCTTTGAGAAAGGAGAGCAGATTATCCAAATTCTCCTACGAGCTGGCTTTGCTATCAAGCAAAGCAAAGTGAAAGGGCCTGCACAAGAAATTCAGCTCCTAGGTATGAAGTGGCAAGATGGACGTCGTCACATCCCAACAGATGTGATTGACAAAATTACTGCCATGTCTCCACCCACCAGTAAGACAGAAACCCAAGCTTTTCTGGGTGTAGTGGGCTTTTGGAGAATGCATGTTCCAAACTACAGTCTCATTGTGAGCCCTCTCTATCGGGTGACGCGGAAGAAGAATGATCTTGTATGGGGCCCTGAGCAGCAGCAGGCTTTTGAGCAAATTAAGCAGGAGACAGCCCGTGCTTTGATAGCCAGGGCCATTGCGGATGGGACAGGATGTAAAGAACATCCTCTACACTGCTGCTGGAAAGGAAGGTCCCACTTGGAGTTTGTGGCAAAAAGCTCCTGGAAAGACCCGAGGCCGACCCCTCGGATTCTGGAGTCGGGCCTACAGGGGGTCTGAGGAGCGCTACACTCCAACTGAGAAGGAGATCTTAGCCGCGTACGAGGGGGTTCGAGCTGCTTCCGAAGTAATCGGTACTGAAATGCAGCTCCTCCTGGCACCTCGACTGCCAGTGCTGAGCTGGATGTTCAAAGGGTCAGCTCCCTCTACCCATCATGCTACTGATGCCACTTGGAGTAAATGGACTGCACTGATTACACAAGCGAGCTCGGATGGGGAACCTCAACCGTCCAGGAATCCTGGAGGTGATCATGGACTGGCCTGAAGCTAAGAAGTTTGGAACAATGCCAGCAAAGGAGGTGTCACGTGCTAAAGAAGCCCCACCATATAATGAACTACCAGACAACAAAAAGAGATATGCCCTGTTCGCAGATGGATCATGTTGCATTGTGGGTAAGCACCGCAGATGGAAATCTGCTGTGTGGAGCCCCACACGACAAGTTGCAGAGGCCACTGAAGGAGAAGGAGAATCAAGTCAATTTGCAGAGGTAAAGGCTGTCCAGATGGCCTTAGATATTGCTGAATGAGAGAGGTGGCCAGTGCTTTATCTTTACACTGACTCATGGATGGTGGCAAATGCTTTATGGGGGTGGGTACAGCAATGGGAACAAAATGGTTGGCAACGGAGGGGTAAACCTATTTGGGCTGCTGAACTGTGGAGAAACATTGCTGCCCGAATAAAGAATATGGTTGTAAAGTTGCGCCATGTAGATGCTCATGTTCCTAAGAGCCGGGCAACTGAAGAACAACAAAATAACCATCAGGTAGCTCGAGCTGCCAAAGTTAAGGTGGCTCGAGTAGACTTGGACTGGCAACACAAGAGTGAATTATTTCTAGCTCGGTGGGCCCATGAGACCTCGGGCCATCAAGGAAGAGATGCAACATGTAGGTGGGCTAGAGACCGAGGGGTGGACTTAACTATGGATGCCATTGCACCAGGTTATCCATGACTGTGATACATGCGCCACAATTAAACAAGCCAAGAGGATGAAACCTCTTTGGGAGGAAGGACGATGGCAAAAGTATAAATATGGGGAGGTGTGGCAGGTTGCCTTGACACGATCTCGCAATGGTAAGCGTTATGTGCTCACCATGGTGGAGGCAACTACTGGGTGGCTTGAAACATATGCAGTACCCCATGCTACCGCCTGAAACACCATCTTAGGGTTCGAGAAACAAGTCCTATGGTGACATGGCACTCCAGAAAGAATTGAGTCCGATAATGGAACTCATTTCAAAAAATTCTCTTGTAAATACTTGGGCAATACAAAGCTCATGGCATCGAGTGGATTTATCATATCCCCTATCATGCACCAGCTTCTGGTAAAATTGAAAGGTACAATGGGTTGTTAAAAACAATGTTGAAAGCAATGGGTGGCGGGACATTTAAGCACTGGGAGAAGAATTTGTCAGAAGCCACCTGGTTGGTCAACACCAGAGGATCCATCAATCGCGATGGTCCTGTCCAATCCAGCTCTCTACCTACTGTAGAGGGAGATAAGGTCCCTGTAGTACATGTGAAGAACTTGTTGGGAAAAGCGGTTTGGGTTCTTCCAGCTTCTGGAGAGGGCAAAACTCTCCGTGGGACTGTTTTTGCTCAGGGACCTGGGTCTACCTGGTGGGTGAAACAGAAGAATGGGGATGTTCAGTGTTTTACCACAAGGGAATTTGATGTGGGGTGAGTGCCCTCAGTAATTCTATTAGCATGTATATATGTATATATGTATGTTGTATGTGTTTGTATTTAATGCTTGTGAATCATTGTTTCTTTATGTATATATATATATATTAAGCATGATGAAATGATGTTGAATAAGGGGTGGAATGTTATGGTTTTATGATTTTTGTTGTATTACTGATATTCCACATCATGACATCGCGTGGTATATTGGGAGTTAAGGAGTTAATGCTCCAGCTCTGTGGATCGTCGATAGTTCTGGGTGTACCTGTTTCAGAAGAGAACTACATTCCCCAGAGGACTTTGCGATGCTTTGCATTTTTACATAATTCCGCCCAGAGGGAAAGATAAAAACTGTCTGCGGTCACGGGACTCTCTCTTCCCTTCAGGACCGAGCTCGGCAGTGGGTGTTTGTTGCAGCCGTCCGCCTTCAGCGTTAGCGTAAGGCCTTCGGTTTATCGCACACTCTCTCTCTTGTTCATTTTATTTGATTCATTTGCCTCAATTCCAATTATATTATATTATATTGTGTTATTTTTCTTTCTGATATCTTATTTACTAAATTAGCTTTCCTCCTCAGATCGTTGCGGCTGTTTTGCTCCTAGGCCCATCTCCCTTTGTCCTTTTTTTCCCTCTTCCCCTTCCCCTTCCCCAGGGTGTGGGCCCGTGGGTCCCCTGCCTCAATGGTCACGGTACCGGGTCAAACTGTCCCGCAAACCGGTGACAACTACCTATAGAACAACTCAAAATATACCATCATCTATACTACTTCTTTGTGAAGTACCATCCTTTGGAGTTATTTACCCCACACTAACACTAACCCTAACTCAAGCCCTAACCCTAACAATTATTGTAAATCTAAATCTATAAACCTAACAATAACACAAACCCTAACTCTAAACCTAACCTTAACCCTAAAAATAACCTAACCTTAATGCTAACGCAAACCCCCTAACCCTAAACTTAACCATTCCCTAACCCTAAATTTAACCGTTCCCTAACCCTAACAGTAACCCTAACCCGTTCCCTAACCCTAAACCCTAACCCTAACAGTAACCCTAACCCGTTCCCTAACCCTAAACCCTAATCCTAACACTATCCCAAACCCAAAACTTAACCCTAACCGTAAAACTGACTCAAGCCCTAACCCTAACCGTAACACTAAACATAATCCTAACCCTAACCCTACCCTAATCCTAACCTAAACCCTAACCCTAACCGCAACCCTAACCCTGAACTTATACCTAATCCAAAACCTTACACTAAGACTAATCCAAAATCAAAACGTAACCATATTACTAAAGCGAATCTTCACCTAACCCACTGAAATTACCTATATCCTTCCCTAACACTTACTGTAAGACTAAATCTTTAACCCTAAGCCTTACTCTAAACCTAACACTAATTCTAAAGCTATCACATACCCTAACCCTAACCCTAAATCCAATCATAGACTATCCAGTAACCTAAAATATACCCTAACACTTACTGTAAAACTAAAGCTTTAAACTTAAGCTTAAACCTAAGCCTAACCCTTACCATCACATTAACCCTAAATCTTAGCCTAACCCTAACCCAAAACTTAACACTAACATAACCCTAACAGTAACACCAACCCAAACCCTAACCCCAAACCTAACCCTAAACATAACCCTAAACATAACCCTAACCGTAACCCTAAGCCTAACCCTACCCTAACTGTATGGGAACTGCTGAATCACGGCCTGACTCATACCCTAACACTTACTGTAAAACTAAATATTTATACTTATCCTTAAACCTAACCCTAACCCTCACCCTAACCCTAAATCTTAGTCTAACCCTAACCATATAACTTAACCCTATCCCTAACACTAACCCCAACCCTAATCTGTACCCTAACCCTAACCCTAACCCTAAGCCAAAACCTTACCTTAATACAAAATCAAACATAACCCTTCTACCAAAGCCAGTCTTCACCAAACCCGCTGAAATTACCCAAATCCTTCCCTAACACTTTCTGTAAGACTAAATCTTTAGCCCTAAGCCTTGCCCTAACCCTAAACCTAACACTAAATTCAATCATACACCTAACCCTATACAATAACCTAAAACTTACTGTAAAACTAAATCTTTAAAGCTTACACCAACCCTAACACTAACACCAACACCAAATTAAACCCTAACCCTACCCTAACTGTATGGGAACTGCTGAATCATGGCCTGAAACACTGATTGGTCACCTGAGGTGAGCACCGAGTCAGCCATGGGGGCACAGGTGGAGGTGATATACCTGCGTGATTGGAATGGGGGGAGCCTGGCTCTACCTCTCCCAAACCCCATTTAAGGGCTGACCACCGCCAGGAAAGGATCTCTTCTCAGAGATCCCTTCCACGTGGAGTCCCCTGCGAGCCTTATCATCCTGAATGTGAGCCATCTTCTCTTTTGTATTATTTGTATACTTTCTATATAGAACAACTCAAAATATACGATCATCTATACTATTTCTTTGTGAAGTACCATCCTTTGGAGTTATTTACCCCACACTAATCCTAACCCTAACTCAGTCCCTAAACCTAACCCTAACAATTACTGTAAATCTAAATCTATAAACCTAACGCTAATGCTAACACTAACTCTAAACCTAACCTAAACCCTAACCATAAACTAAACTTAATGCTAACACAAACCCTAACCCTAAACTTAACCCTAAACTTAACCCAAACCCAAACCCTATTGTTGCGGAATCCCGGGGTCTGAGTGGATTGCTCTTGGGCGGGGAGCACGACAGGACTCAATACATGAATGATCAGGCTTCAATTTATTACCCCGACAGCCTTATTCTTATAGTGTTTAAGACAGGGGCGTACAGAGAATAGCACACAATCATTGGCTGAGAGCCTCAGAGAATAACAACTTTAAGCAATTCCCAATAATTAACAGCAGTGAGAAACCATCCTGAGGGAGGTAACTCTTGATATCATTCTAATCCTAAAAAACCCAAACAGGAATGCGTCGGCGGCGGGTGTGAAAGGCAGTGCTGGCAGGGCGTCCCCTGTTCAAAGTGCACTTTACCTCTCCCACTCGCCACAGACCATCTCCTGCTTTTACTTTTCTCAAGGTTCACACAGTGTACTTTCCCTTGAGGACCGTATCAGCATGGCCAGTGCATAACACAGAGCCCAAAGGGAAGAACACCTGCTAGTTAAACAGAATAGACTATCAAGGACAGCTTGTTCTAAAAATACCTAAAGTTACGATTATCAGCAGTCCTGTGAAGCCTTCTTCAACTGAAAGCAGGGTGAACAACATAATCACAGAAGTTTCCCATAGATGTCTTGGCAGCTTGGGTTGCTCAGCTGAAGCAGTTCTTGTCCACCTTGAGCTGTTTATCACTTGGCCCAGGAGCATCGTGACCTCCTATCAGTATCTAGTACTTTTCCATACACATGTAGTCTGTGCTACCGTGCAAGCTATGCTCGTACATATTACCAGGACCTCTGTGTTCCTGAAGCCATTCCCCAACACCCTATCCCTAATATAACCCTAACAGTAAACCAAACCCTAAACCTAACCCTATCCCAAACCCAAACTGAACCCAAAACGTAACCCTCACCTTAACCCTAACGCTAACACAAACCCTAACCCTAAACTTACCCCTAACCCTAACCCCAACCCTAATCATACTCTAACCCTAACAGTAACCCAAACCCTAAACCTAACCCTATCCCAAACCCAAACCGTATGCAAAACGTAACCCTCACCCTATCCATAACTCAAGCCCTAACCGTAAAAACCTTATCTTAATACAAAAAGCTAAATACCCTAAAACCTTACCTTAATACAAAATCAAACATAACCCTTCTACCAAAGCCAGTCTTCACCAAACCCGCTGAAGTTACCTAAATCCTTCCCTAACACCTACTGTAAGACTAAATCTTTAACCCTAAACCTAACACTAAATCCAATCATACACCTAACCATATACAATAAACCTAAAACTTACCCTAAAACTTACTGTAAAACTAAATATAAAAATATTAAATATATATATATATATATTAAAGCTAACACCAACCCTAACACTAACCCCAAACCTAACCCTAACTGTATGGGAACTGCTGAATCATGGCCTGAAACACTGATTGGTCAGCTGAGGTGAGCACCGAGTCAGCCATGGGGGCACAGGTGGAGGTGATATACCTGCGTGATTGGAATGGGGGGAGCCTGGCTCTACCTCTCCCAAACCCCATTTAAGGGCTGACCACCGCCAGGAAAGGATCTCTTCTCAGAGATCCCTTCCACGTGGAGTACCCTGAGAGCCTTATCATCCTTGTGATAAAAATGAGTGCTGTATTTGTTAATCAAACCGACTCAAGACAGATGTGTCAGTTTTTTTCAGTGTTTTGCTTTCTGAAAACTATGTAGTTTGTAGAAGATTCAAAATACATGTATAAATGTTTTGTCTAAGAACTTTGGAACTGTGCAAATTGGAGCCACAGCGCTTAGTTCTAACAACTGGACAATGAACAACAGGTAGCATTGACCTTCTAAGAAACTGAAAAAAGAAAAAATAAGTGAAAATCTCTTCTTAAGTGCGCATGATCGAAGCTGAAGAGGCCTACGGCCTTTTTCATCTCAATCACCAGGTGGCAGAGAACGACCCCCACATAACAGCCAGCGCAGCCCAGGAAGGGAAAGATAAACATGAATGTAGAGATAAGAAATAATAAATCGTGGGATCGAGAGGCTGCCGTTGCGCACCTCTGGTGGAGCAGAGACTCCCAGCCGCCCAGCGCTGTTTTGCTCGGTAATTGCTTGCTCAATAAATCTTTTACGGTTGGTAACGATTGGTGTGTATTGTTCTTCACACCTATAACAATCCTGAAGGTGAGCCATCTTCTCTTTTGTATTATTTGTACACTATCTATATAGAACAACTCAAAATATACCATCATCTATACTATTTCTTTGTGAAGTATCATCCTTGGGAGTTATTTACAACACATTAACCCTAACCCTAACTCAAGCCCTAACCCTAACCCTAACAATTACTGTAAATCTAAAACTATATACTTAACACTAACCCTAAACCTAACCTTAACGCTAGCACAAACCCACACCTTAACCCTAAACCTAACCCTAACCCTACCCTAACCCTAACCTTAACCCGACCCTAACCCTAACAGTAACAAAAGCTTAACCCTAACCCTATCCCAAACCCAAACCGAACCCAAAATTTTACTCTCACCCTAAACCTAACCCTAACCCTAACCTATACCCTAACCATATCCTTTATAAACAACCGAAACACCAACACCAACCCCAAACAAACGCGTAATCCCTATCGCTAACCCTAACCTTAACCCATAACCTTACCCTTATCCTAACCGTAACCCTAACCCTTACCAAAACCCCAAACACAACCCCAACCCTAAAACCTAACCCAAACGTAACCCTAACACTAAACCTAAACCTAACCCTAACCCTAAACCTAATCTATGACCCTAAACCTGAAGCCTTACCCTAACCCTTAGCCTAACCCTAACCCTAATCCTGACCCAAAATCAAACTCTAACCCAAATCCTAACCCTAACCCTAACACTAAACCTAACCTTATCCTTAACATTAACACTAACCCCAATCTCTACCGGAACCTTAACCGAAACCCATACCCGTAACTCCTAACCCTAACCTTAACCTTAACACTAACCCTTCCCCAAAAGCAACCACAAGCACAAACCCTAACTCTAAACCGAACCCTAACCCTAACCCCAACAGTAATCCTAACCTTAATCACTTACCCTTTTCCATAACCCTATACCCTAACCCTAACACTAACCCAAACCCTAAACCTAACACTGGTACTACGCCTACCCCAAATGCAACCACAAACCCTAACCATAATCCTATCCCTAAACCTTAGCCTACCCGTACTCCAAAACCAGCCACAAGCGCTAACACTAATCCTATCCGTAAATATTAACCTACCCCAAAAGCAACCACAAGCACTAACCCTAACCCTAATCCTAACCCTAAACCTAACCCTAACCATACCCCTAAACCAAACTCTAACCCTAAACCCTTTCAAATCTTTTCAAATAATCAGGTCCGAATGGAGTGCAAAAGTCTGGCTGTAATCGCTCCTAACTGTGGATTAGGCTTGAAAAAATTTGTGTCTCTAATCAGTGGGCTAATCAGTCGGCTGCCTTGCGCTGTAAAGCAGCTTATCTCCACTGCCAGCTGAGGTCTGATTCCAACATTACGCAGTTTACTCTTGTATCAGACTTTGTTCATGGTGTTTTTAGAAAAGATGGGATGCCCCCTTTGTTAGCCAGGGGGGATTTTCTGTTCTCTGCAGGCTCAGCAAGCATTCGCAGAGAATGATAGCATCAGACCTTCATTTCAGTACACATTTTCACAATTTTTCTTTAAAATTTTTTGATGACCTTTAAAATTCCTAAGAAACAAAACTTCTCTCAATTTTTCCTTTTCATAAAAACAGACATTACTGATTCCTTACCAAAATTGTATGCTGTTCTGATCTTACCAGCGTAAGAAGCTGGCTCCTCACGCAGATTCTGGTGTCTTTCGAACCGGACCGAATATTTCCCAACAAACTTCATCACCGGAGCATCGCAGATGAGCCCGTACGAAACTGAGCCGAATCGGCAAACAAGGACAAACTCGAATCGCTCTTAAACACGGATTCCTCTTGAAACGCATCAATCGCGGTTTCTGCTGCTTGAGCCGCTGAAGAAAGACGCGTTTCAGCCGGCTGCCGTTCACTGAAGAGCGGCTTTTAAACGTAGCTTGCTGCGGTCTGTTTCCAACATAAAAGTGATTACCCTTTTGACAGACTCCGTTCCTGGCTTTGTCGATAGAGATGGGGAGGACCCCGGTTTTAAGCTGGGAAAAAGATTCTGTTCCCTTTCTGCTCTGCTACGGTCGGCAATATATGTCTGCATCAGACGATCTTTTCCGTCCACGTATTCATACTTTTTTTCTGAATTTTCTCGATGTCTTTTTCTTACACCACTGAATCATCGCATCTCCCCGTTTAGTTTTCTGTCACACAGACATTACTGATTCCTTTTCTGAAATTGTATGCTGTTCTGAGTGTAGAGGCGAAATTTGAGTGAAGCTGGCTCCTCTCGCAGCTTCTGGTGTCTTTCGAACCGGACCGAATATTTCCCAACAAACTTCATCACCGGAGCATCGCAGATGAGCCCGTACGAAACTGAGCCGAATCGGCAACGAACGACAAACTCGAATCGCTCTTAACCGCGGATTCCTCTTGAAACACATCAATCGCGGTTTCTGCTGCTTGAGCCGCAGAAGAAAGACGCGTTTCAGCCGGCTGCCGTTCACTGAAGAGCGGCTTTTAAACGTAGCTTGCTGCGGTCTGTTTCCAACATAAAAGTGATTACCCTTTTGACAGACTCCGTTCCTGGCTTTGTCGATAGAGATGGGGAGGACCCCGGTTTTAAGCTGGGAAAAAGATTCTGTTCCCTTTCTGCTCTGCTACGGTCGGCAATATATGTCTGCATCAGACGATCTTTTCCGTCCACGTATTCATACTTTTTTTCTGAATTTTCTTGATGTCTTTTTCTTTCACCACTGAATCATCGCATCTCCCCGTTTAGTTTTCTGGCACACAGACATTACTGATTCCTTTTCTGAAATTGTATGCTGTTCTGATCTTACCAGTGTAGAGGCGAAATTTGAGTGAAGCTGGCTCCTCTCGCAGCTTCTGGTGCCTTTCGAACCGGACCGAATATTTCCCAACAAACTTCATCACCGGAGCATCGCAGATGAGCCCGTACGAAACTGAGCCGAATCGGCAACGAAAGACAAACTCGAATCGCTCTTAAACACGGATTCCTCTTGAAACGTATCAATCGCGGTTTCTGCTGCTTGAGCCGCTGAAGAAAGACGCGTTTCAGCCGGCTGCCGTTCACTGAAGAGCGGCTTTTAAACCTAGCTTGCTGCGGTCTGTTTCCAACATAAAAGTGATTACCCTTCTGACAGACTCCGTTCCTGGCTTTGTCGATAGAGATGGGGAGGACCCCGGTTTTAAGCTGGGAAAAAGATTCTGTTCCCTTTCTGCTCTGCTACGGTCGGCAATATATGTCTGCATCAGACGATCTTTTCCGTCCACGTATTCATACTTTTTTTCTGAATTTTCTTGATGTCTTTTTCTTTCACCACTGAATCATCGCATCTCCCCGTTTAGTTTTCTGTCACACAGACATTACTGATTCCTTTTCTGAAATTGTATGCTGTTCTGATCTTACCAGTGTAGAGGCGAAATTTGAGTGAAGCTGGCACCTCTCGCATCTTCTGGTGTCTTTCGAACCGGACCGAATATTTCCCAACAAACTTCATCACCGGAGCATCGCAGATGAGCCCGTACGAAACTGAGCCGAATCGGCAACGAACGACAAACTCGACTCGCTCTTAAACGCGGATTCCTCTTGAAACACATCAATCGCGGTTTCTGCTGCTTGAGCCGCTGAAGAAAGACGCGTTTCAGCCTGCTGCCGTTCACTGAAGAGCGGCTTTTAAACGTAGCTTGCTGCGGTCTGTTTCCAACATAAAAGTGATTACCCTTTTGACAGACTCCGTTCCTGGCGTTGTCGATAGAGATGGGGAGGAGCCCGGTTTTAAGCTGGGGGAAAGATTCTGTTCCCTTTCTGCTCTGCTACGGTCGGCAATATATGTCTGCATCAGACGATCTTTTCCGTCCACGTATTCATACTTTTTTTCTGAATTTTCTTGATGTCTTTTTCTTTCACCACTGAATCATCGCATCTCCCCGTTTAGTTTTCTGGCACACAGACATTACTGATTCCTTTTCTGAAATTGTATGCTGTTCTGAGTGTAGAGGCGAAATTTGAGTGAAGCTGGCTCCTCTCGCAGCTTCTGGTGTCTTTCGAACCGGACCGAATATTTCCCAACAAACTTCATCACCGGAGCATCGCAGATGAGCCCGTACGAAAGTGAGCCGAATCGGCAACGAACGACAAACTCGACTCGCTCTTAAACGCGGATTCCTCTTGAAACACATCAATCGCGGTTTCTGCTGCTTGAGCCGCTGAAGAAAGACGCGTTTCAGCCGGCTGCCGTTCACTGAAGAGCGGCTTTTAAACGTAGCTTGCTGCGGTCTGTTTCCAACATAAAAGTGATTACCCTTTTGACAGACTCCGTTCCTGGCTTTGTCGATAGAGATGGGGAGGACCCCGGTTTTAAGCTGGGAAAAAGATTCTGTTCCCTTTCTGCTCTGCTACGGTCGGCAATATATGTCTGCATCAGACGATCTTTTCCGTCCACGTATTCATACTTTTTTTCTGAATTTTCTTGATGTCTTTTTCTTTCACCACTGAATCATCGCATCTCCCCGTTTAGTTTTCTGTCACACAGACATTACTGATTCCTTTTCTGAAATTGTATGCTGTTCTGATCTTACCAGTGTAGAGGCGAAATTTGAGTGAAGCTGGCTCCTCTCGCAGCTTCTGGTGCCTTTCGAACCGGACCGAATATTTCCCAACAAACTTCATCACCGGAGCATCGCAGATGAGCCCGTACGAAACTGAGCCGAATCGGCAACGAACGACAAACTCGAATCGCTCTTAAACACGGATTCCTCTTGAAACGTATCAATCGCGGTTTCTGCTGCTTGAGCCGCTGAAGAAAGACGCGTTTCAGCCGGCTGCCGTTCACTGAAGAGCGGCTTTTAAACGTAGCTTGCTGCGGTCTGTTTCCAACATAAAAGTGATTACCCTTCTGACAGACTCCGTTCCTGGCTTTGTCGATAGAGATGGGGAGGACCCCGGTTTTAAGCTGGGAAAAAGATTCTGTTCCCTTTCTGCTCTGCTACGGTCGGCAATATATGTCTGCATCAGACGATCTTTTCCGTCCACGTATTCATACTTTTTTTCTGAATTTTCTTGATGTCTTTTTCTTTCACCACTGAATCATCGCATCTCCCCGTTTAGTTTTCTGTCACACAGACATTACTGATTCCTTTTCTGAAATTGTATGCTGTTCTGATCTTACCAGTGTAGAGGCGAAATTTGAGTGAAGCTGGCACCTCTCGCATCTTCTGGTGTCTTTCGAACCGGACCGAATATTTCCCAACAAACTTCATCACCGGAGCATCGCAGATGAGCCCGTACGAAACTGAGCCGAATCGGCAAACAAGGACAAACTCGACTCGCTCTTAAACGCGGATTCCTCTTGAAACACATCAATCGCGGTTTCTGCTGCTTGAGCCGCTGAAGAAAGACGCGTTTCAGCCTGCTGCCGTTCACTGAAGAGCGGCTTTTAAACGTAGCTTGCTGCGGTCTGTTTCCAACATAAAAGTGATTACCCTTTTGACAGACTCCGTTCCTGGCGTTGTTGATAGAGATGGGGAGGACCCCGGTTTTAAGCTGGGGGAAAGATTCTGTTCCCTTTCTGCTCTGCTACGGTCGGCAATATATGTCTGCATCAGACGATCTTTTCCGTCCACGTATTCATACCTTTTTTCTGAATTTTCTTGATGTCTTTTTCTTTCACCACTGAATCATCGCATCTCCCCGTTTAGTTTTCTGGCACACAGACATTACTGATTCCTTTTCTGAAATTGTATGCTGTTCTGAGTGTAGAGGCGAAATTTGAGTGAAGCTGGCTCCTCTCGCAGCTTCTGGTGTCTTTCGAACCGGACCGAATATTTCCCAACAAACTTCATCACCGGAGCATCGCAGATGAGCCCGTACGAAAGTGAGCCGAATCGGCAACGAACGACAAACTCGACTCGCTCTTAAACGCGGATTCCTCTTGAAACACATCAATCGCGGTTTCTGCTGCTTGAGCCGCTGAAGAAAGACGCGTTTCAGCCTGCTGCCGTCCACTGAAGAGCGGCTTTTAAACCTAGCTTGCTGCGGTCTGTTTCCAACATAAAAGTGATTACCCTTTTGACAGACTCCGTTCCTGGCTTTGTCGATAGAGATGGGGAGGACCCCGGTTTTAAGCTGGGAAAAAGATTCTGTTCCCTTTCTGCTCTGCTACGGTCGGCAATATATGTCTGCATCAGACGATCTTTTCCGTCCACGTATTCATACTTTTTTTCTGAATTTTCTTGATGTCTTTTTCTTTCACCACTGAATCATCGCATCTCCCCGTTTAGTTTTCTGTCACACAGACATTACTGATTCCTTTTCTGAAATTGTATGCTGTTCTGATCTTACCAGTGTAGAGGCGAAATTTGAGTGAAGCTGGCTCCTCTCGCAGCTTCTGGTGCCTTTCGAACCGGACCGAATATTTCCCAACAAACTTCATCACCGGAGCATCGCAGATGAGCCCGTACGAAACTGAGCCGAATCGGCAACGAACGACAAACTCGACTCGCTCTTAACCGCGGATTCCTCTTGAAACACATCAATCGCGGTTTCTGCTGCTTGAGCCGCAGAAGAAAGACGCGTTTCAGCCTGCTGCCGTTCAGTGAAGAGCGGCTTTTAAACGTAGCTTGCTGCGGTCTGTTTCCAACATAAAAGTGATTACCCTTCTGACAGACTCCGTTCCTGGCTTTGTCGATAGAGATGGGGAGGACCCCGGTTTTAAGCTGGGAAAAAGATTCTGTTCCCTTTCTGCTCTGCTACGGTCGGCAATATATGTCTGCATCAGACGATCATTTCCGTCCACGTATTCATACTTTTTTTCTGAATTTTCTTGATGTCTTTTTCTTTCACCACTGAATCATCGCATCTCCCCGTTTAGTTTTCTGTCACACAGACATTACTGATTCCTTTTCTGAAATTGTATGCTCTTCTGATCTTACCAGTGTAGAGGCGAAATTTGAGTGAAGCTGGCTCCTCTCGCAGCTTCTGGTGCCTTTCGAACCGGACCGAATATTTCCCAACAAACTTCATCACCGGAGCATCGCAGATGAGCCCGTACGAAACTGAGCCGAATCGGCAACGAACGACAAACTCGAATCGCTCTTAAACACGGATTCCTCTTGAAACGTATCAATCGCGGTTTCTGCTGCTTGAGCCGCTGAAGAAAGACGCGTTTCAGCCGGCTGCCGTTCACTGAAGAGCGGCTTTTAAACGTAGCTTGCTGCGGTCTGTTTCCAACATAAAAGTGATTACCCTTCTGACAGACTCCGTTCCTGGCTTTGTCGATAGAGATGGGGAGGACCCCGGTTTTAAGCTGGGAAAAAGATTCTGTTCCCTTTCTGCTCTGCTACGGTCGGCAATATATGTCTGCATCAGACGATCTTTTCCGTCCACGTATTCATACTTTTTTTCTGAATTTTCTTGATGTCTTTTTCTTTCACCACTGAATCATCGCATCTCCCCGTTTAGTTTTCTGTCACACAGACATTACTGATTCCTTTTCTGAAATTGTATGCTGTTCTGATCTTACCAGTGTAGAGGCGAAATTTGAGTGAAGCTGGCACCTCTCGCATCTTCTGGTGTCTTTCGAACCGGACCGAATATTTCCCAACAAACTTCATCACCGGAGCATCGCAGATGAGCCCGTACGAAACTGAGCCGAATCGGCAAACAAGGACAAACTCGACTCGCTCTTAAACGCGGATTCCTCTTGAAACACATCAATCGCGGTTTCTGCTGCTTGAGCCGCTGAAGAAAGACGCGTTTCAGCCTGCTGCCGTTCACTGAAGAGCGGCTTTTAAACGTAGCTTGCTGCGGTCTGTTTCCAACATAAAAGTGATTACCCTTTTGACAGACTCCGTTCCTGGCGTTGTTGATAGAGATGGGGAGGACCCCGGTTTTAAGCTGGGGGAAAGATTCTGTTCCCTTTCTGCTCTGCTACGGTCGGCAATATATGTCTGCATCAGACGATCTTTTCCGTCCACGTATTCATACCTTTTTTCTGAATTTTCTTGATGTCTTTTTCTTTCACCACTGAATCATCGCATCTCCCCGTTTAGTTTTCTGGCACACAGACATTACTGATTCCTTTTCTGAAATTGTATGCTGTTCTGAGTGTAGAGGCGAAATTTGAGTGAAGCTGGCTCCTCTCGCAGCTTCTGGTGTCTTTCGAACCGGACCGAATATTTCCCAACAAACTTCATCACCGGAGCATCGCAGATGAGCCCGTACGAAAGTGAGCCGAATCGGCAACGAACGACAAACTCGACTCGCTCTTAAACGCGGATTCCTCTTGAAACACATCAATCGCGGTTTCTGCTGCTTGAGCCGCTGAAGAAAGACGCGTTTCAGCCTGCTGCCGTCCACTGAAGAGCGGCTTTTAAACCTAGCTTGCTGCGGTCTGTTTCCAACATAAAAGTGATTACCCTTTTGACAGACTCCGTTCCTGGCTTTGTCGATAGAGATGGGGAGGACCCCGGTTTTAAGCTGGGAAAAAGATTCTGTTCCCTTTCTGCTCTGCTACGGTCGGCAATATATGTCTGCATCAGACGATCTTTTCCGTCCACGTATTCATACTTTTTTTCTGAATTTTCTTGATGTCTTTTTCTTTCACCACTGAATCATCGCATCTCCCCGTTTAGTTTTCTGTCACACAGACATTACTGATTCCTTTTCTGAAATTGTATGCTGTTCTGATCTTACCAGTGTAGAGGCGAAATTTGAGTGAAGCTGGCTCCTCTCGCAGCTTCTGGTGCCTTTCGAACCGGACCGAATATTTCCCAACAAACTTCATCACCGGAGCATCGCAGATGAGCCCGTACGAAACTGAGCCGAATCGGCAACGAACGACAAACTCGACTCGCTCTTAACCGCGGATTCCTCTTGAAACACATCAATCGCGGTTTCTGCTGCTTGAGCCGCAGAAGAAAGACGCGTTTCAGCCTGCTGCCGTTCAGTGAAGAGCGGCTTTTAAACGTAGCTTGCTGCGGTCTGTTTCCAACATAAAAGTGATTACCCTTCTGACAGACTCCGTTCCTGGCTTTGTCGATAGAGATGGGGAGGACCCCGGTTTTAAGCTGGGAAAAAGATTCTGTTCCCTTTCTGCTCTGCTACGGTCGGCAATATATGTCTGCATCAGACGATCATTTCCGTCCACGTATTCATACTTTTTTTCTGAATTTTCTTGATGTCTTTTTCTTTCACCACTGAATCATCGCATCTCCCCGTTTAGTTTTCTGTCACACAGACATTACTGATTCCTTTTCTGAAATTGTATGCTGTTCTGATCTTACCAGTGTAGAGGCGAAATTTGAGTGAAGCTGGCACCTCTCGCATCTTCTGGTGTCTTTCGAACCGGACCGAATATTTCCCAACAAACTTCATCACCGGAGCATCGCAGATGAGCCCGTACGAAACTGAGCCGAATCGGCAAACAAGGACAAACTCGAATCTCTCTTAAACGCGGATTCCTCTTGAAACACATCAATCGCGGTTTCTGCTGCTTGAGCCGCTGAAGAAAGACGCGTTTCAGCCTGCTGCCGTTCAGTGAAGAGCGGCTTTTAAACGTAGCTTGCTGCGGTCTGTTTCCAACATAAAAGTGATTACCCTTCTGACAGACTCCGTTCCTGGCTTTGTCGATAGAGATGGGGAGGACCCCGGTTTTAAGCTGGGAAAAAGATTCTGTTCCCTTTCTGCTCTGCTACGGTCGGCAATATATGTCTGCATCAGACGATCTTTTCCGTCCACGTATTCATACTTTTTTTCTGAATTTTCTTGATGTCTTTTTCATTCACCACTGAATCATCGCATCTCCCCGTTTAGTTTTCTGTCACACAGACATTACTGATTCCTTTTCTGAAATTGTATGCTGTTCTGATCTTACCAGTGTAGAGGCGAAATTTGAGTGAAGCTGGCACCTCTCGCATCTTCTGGTGTCTTTCGAACCGGACCGAATATTTCCCAACAAACTTCATCACCGGAGCATCGCAGATGAGCCCGTACGAAAGTGAGCCGAAGCGGCAACGAACGACAAACTCGACTCGCTCTTAAACGCGGATTCCTCTTGAAACACATCAATCGCGGTTTCTGCTGCTTGAGCCGCTGAAGAAAGACGCGTTTCAGCCGGCTGCCGTTCACTGAAGAGCGGCTTTTAAACGTAGCTTGCTGCGGTCTGTTTCCAACATAAAAGTGATTACCCTTTTGACAGACTCCGTTCCTGGCTTTGTCGATAGAGATGGGGAGGACCCCGGTTTTAAGCTGGGAAAAAGATTCTGTTCCCTTTCTGCTCTGCTACGGTCGGCAATATATGTCTGCATCAGACGATCTTTTCCGTCCACGTATTCATACTTTTTTTCTGAATTTTCTTGATGTCTTTTTCTTTCACCACTGAATCATCGCATCTCCCCGTTTAGTTTTCTGGCACACAGACATTACTGATTCCTTTTCTGAAATTGTATGCTGTTCTGAGTGTAGAGGCGAAATTTGAGTGAAGCTGGCTCCTCTCGCAGCTTCTGGTGTCTTTCGAACCGGACCGAATATTTCCCAACAAACTTCATCACCGGAGCATCGCAGATGAGCCCGTACGAAAGTGAGCCGAAGCGGCAACGAACGACAAACTCGACTCGCTCTTAAACGCGGATTCCTCTTGAAACACATCAATCGCGGTTTCTGCTGCTTGAGCCGCTGAAGAAAGACGCGTTTCAGCCGGCTGCCGTTCACTGAAGAGCGGCTTTTAAACGTAGCTTGCTGCGGTCTGTTTCCAACATAAAAGTGATTACCCTTTTGACAGACTCCGTTCCTGGCTTTGTCGATAGAGATGGGGAGGACCCCGGTTTTAAGCTGGGAAAAAGATTCTGTTCCCTTTCTGCTCTGCTACGGTCGGCAATATATGTCTGCATCAGACGATCTTTTCCGTCCACGTATTCATACTTTTTTTCTGAATTTTCTTGATGTCTTTTTCTTTCACCACTGAATCATCGCATCTCCCCGTTTAGTTTTCTGTCACACAGACATTACTGATTCCTTTTCTGAAATTGTATGCTGTTCTGATCTTACCAGTGTAGAGGCGAAATTTGAGTGAAGCTGGCTCCTCTCGCAGCTTCTGGTGCCTTTCGAACCGGACCGAATATTTCCCAACAAACTTCATCACCGGAGCATCGCAGATGAGCCCGTACGAAACTGAGCCGAATCGGCAACGAACGACAAACTCGAATCGCTCTTAAACACGGATTCCTCTTGAAACGTATCAATCGCGGTTTCTGCTGCTTGAGCCGCTGAAGAAAGACGCGTTTCAGCCGGCTGCCGTTCACTGAAGAGCGGCTTTTAAACGTAGCTTGCTGCGGTCTGTTTCCAACATAAAAGTGATTACCCTTCTGACAGACTCCGTTCCTGGCTTTGTCGATAGAGATGGGGAGGACCCCGGTTTTAAGCTGGGAAAAAGATTCTGTTCCCTTTCTGCTCTGCTACGGTCGGCAATATATGTCTGCATCAGACGACCTTTTCCGTCCACGTATTCATACTTTTTTTCTGAATTTTCTTGATGTCTTTTTCTTTCACCACTGAATCATCGCATCTCCCCGTTTAGTTTTCTGTCACACAGACATTACTGATTCCTTTTCTGAAATTGTATGCTGTTCTGATCTTACCAGTGTAGAGGCGAAATTTGAGTGAAGCTGGCACCTCTCGCATCTTCTGGTGTCTTTCGAACCGGACCGAATATTTCCCAACAAACTTCATCACCGGAGCATCGCAGATGAGCCCGTACGAAACTGAGCCGAATCGGCAAACAAGGACAAACTCGACTCGCTCTTAAACGCGGATTCCTCTTGAAACACATCAATCGCGGTTTCTGCTGCTTGAGCCGCTGAAGAAAGACGCGTTTCAGCCGGCTGCCGTCCACTGAAGAGCGGCTTTTAAACCTAGCTTGCTGCGGTCTGTTTCCAACATAAAAGTGATTACCCTTTTGACAGACTCCGTTCCTGGCTTTGTCGATAGAGATGGGGAGGACCCCGGTTTTAAGCTGGGAAAAAGATTCTGTTCCCTTTCTGCTCTGCTACGGTCGGCAATATATGTCTGCATCAGACGATCTTTTCCGTCCACGTATTCATACTTTTTTTCTGAATTTTCTTGATGTCTTTTTCTTTCACCACTGAATCATCGCATCTCCCCGTTTAGTTTTCTGTCACACAGACATTACTGATTCCTTTTCTGAAATTGTATGCTGTTCTGATCTTACCAGTGTAGAGGCGAAATTTGAGTGAAGCTGGCACCTCTCGCATCTTCTGGTGTCTTTCGAACCGGACCGAATATTTCCCAACAAACTTCATCACCGGAGCATCGCAGATGAGCCCGTACGAAACTGAGCCGAATCGGCAAACAAGGACAAACTCGACTCGCTCTTAAACGCGGATTCCTCTTGAAACACATCAATCGCGGTTTCTGCTGCTTGAGCCGCTGAAGAAAGACGCGTTTCAGCCTGCTGCCGTTCACTGAAGAGCGGCTTTTAAACGTAGCTTGCTGCGGTCTGTTTCCAACATAAAAGTGATTACCCTTTTGACAGACTCCGTTCCTGGCGTTGTTGATAGAGATGGGGAGGACCCCGGTTTTAAGCTGGGGGAAAGATTCTGTTCCCTTTCTGCTCTGCTACGGTCGGCAATATATGTCTGCATCAGACGATCTTTTCCGTCCACGTATTCATACCTTTTTTCTGAATTTTCTTGATGTCTTTTTCTTTCACCACTGAATCATCGCATCTCCCCGTTTAGTTTTCTGGCACACAGACATTACTGATTCCTTTTCTGAAATTGTATGCTGTTCTGAGTGTAGAGGCGAAATTTGAGTGAAGCTGGCTCCTCTCGCAGCTTCTGGTGTCTTTCGAACCGGACCGAATATTTCCCAACAAACTTCATCACCGGAGCATCGCAGATGAGCCCGTACGAAAGTGAGCCGAATCGGCAACGAACGACAAACTCGACTCGCTCTTAAACGCGGATTCCTCTTGAAACACATCAATCGCGGTTTCTGCTGCTTGAGCCGCTGAAGAAAGACGCGTTTCAGCCTGCTGCCGTCCACTGAAGAGCGGCTTTTAAACCTAGCTTGCTGCGGTCTGTTTCCAACATAAAAGTGATTACCCTTTTGACAGACTCCGTTCCTGGCTTTGTCGATAGAGATGGGGAGGACCCCGGTTTTAAGCTGGGAAAAAGATTCTGTTCCCTTTCTGCTCTGCTACGGTCGGCAATATATGTCTGCATCAGACGATCTTTTCCGTCCACGTATTCATACTTTTTTTCTGAATTTTCTTGATGTCTTTTTCTTTCACCACTGAATCATCGCATCTCCCCGTTTAGTTTTCTGTCACACAGACATTACTGATTCCTTTTCTGAAATTGTATGCTGTTCTGATCTTACCAGTGTAGAGGCGAAATTTGAGTGAAGCTGGCTCCTCTCGCAGCTTCTGGTGCCTTTCGAACCGGACCGAATATTTCCCAACAAACTTCATCACCGGAGCATCGCAGATGAGCCCGTACGAAACTGAGCCGAATCGGCAACGAACGACAAACTCGACTCGCTCTTAACCGCGGATTCCTCTTGAAACACATCAATCGCGGTTTCTGCTGCTTGAGCCGCAGAAGAAAGACGCGTTTCAGCCTGCTGCCGTTCAGTGAAGAGCGGCTTTTAAACGTAGCTTGCTGCGGTCTGTTTCCAACATAAAAGTGATTACCCTTCTGACAGACTCCGTTCCTGGCTTTGTCGATAGAGATGGGGAGGACCCCGGTTTTAAGCTGGGAAAAAGATTCTGTTCCCTTTCTGCTCTGCTACGGTCGGCAATATATGTCTGCATCAGACGATCTTTTCCGTCCACGTATTCATACCTTTTTTCTGAATTTTCTTGATGTCTTTTTCTTTCACCACTGAATCATCGCATCTCCCCGTTTAGTTTTCTGGCACACAGACATTACTGATTCCTTTTCTGAAATTGTATGCTGTTCTGAGTGTAGAGGCGAAATTTGAGTGAAGCTGGCTCCTCTCGCAGCTTCTGGTGTCTTTCGAACCGGACCGAATATTTCCCAACAAACTTCATCACCGGAGCATCGCAGATGAGCCCGTACGAAAGTGAGCCGAATCGGCAACGAACGACAAACTCGACTCGCTCTTAAACGCGGATTCCTCTTGAAACACATCAATCGCGGTTTCTGCTGCTTGAGCCGCTGAAGAAAGACGCGTTTCAGCCTGCTGCCGTCCACTGAAGAGCGGCTTTTAAACCTAGCTTGCTGCGGTCTGTTTCCAACATAAAAGTGATTACCCTTTTGACAGACTCCGTTCCTGGCTTTGTCGATAGAGATGGGGAGGACCCCGGTTTTAAGCTGGGAAAAAGATTCTGTTCCCTTTCTGCTCTGCTACGGTCGGCAATATATGTCTGCATCAGACGATCTTTTCCGTCCACGTATTCATACTTTTTTTCTGAATTTTCTTGATGTCTTTTTCTTTCACCACTGAATCATCGCATCTCCCCGTTTAGTTTTCTGTCACACAGACATTACTGATTCCTTTTCTGAAATTGTATGCTGTTCTGATCTTACCAGTGTAGAGGCGAAATTTGAGTGAAGCTGGCACCTCTCGCATCTTCTGGTGTCTTTCGAACCGGACCGAATATTTCCCAACAAACTTCATCACCGGAGCATCGCAGATGAGCCCGTACGAAACTGAGCCGAATCGGCAAACAAGGACAAACTCGAATCTCTCTTAAACGCGGATTCCTCTTGAAACACATCAATCGCGGTTTCTGCTGCTTGAGCCGCTGAAGAAAGACGCGTTTCAGCCTGCTGCCGTTCAGTGAAGAGCGGCTTTTAAACGTAGCTTGCTGCGGTCTGTTTCCAACATAAAAGTGATTACCCTTCTGACAGACTCCGTTCCTGGCTTTGTCGATAGAGATGGGGAGGACCCCGGTTTTAAGCTGGGAAAAAGATTCTGTTCCCTTTCTGCTCTGCTACGGTCGGCAATATATGTCTGCATCAGACGATCTTTTCCGTCCACGTATTCATACTTTTTTTCTGAATTTTCTTGATGTCTTTTTCATTCACCACTGAATCATCGCATCTCCCCGTTTAGTTTTCTGTCACACAGACATTACTGATTCCTTTTCTGAAATTGTATGCTGTTCTGATCTTACCAGTGTAGAGGCGAAATTTGAGTGAAGCTGGCACCTCTCGCATCTTCTGGTGTCTTTCGAACCGGACCGAATATTTCCCAACAAACTTCATCACCGGAGCATCGCAGATGAGCCCGTACGAAAGTGAGCCGAAGCGGCAACGAACGACAAACTCGACTCGCTCTTAAACGCGGATTCCTCTTGAAACACATCAATCGCGGTTTCTGCTGCTTGAGCCGCTGAAGAAAGACGCGTTTCAGCCGGCTGCCGTTCACTGAAGAGCGGCTTTTAAACGTAGCTTGCTGCGGTCTGTTTCCAACATAAAAGTGATTACCCTTTTGACAGACTCCGTTCCTGGCTTTGTCGATAGAGATGGGGAGGACCCCGGTTTTAAGCTGGGAAAAAGATTCTGTTCCCTTTCTGCTCTGCTACGGTCGGCAATATATGTCTGCATCAGACGATCTTTTCCGTCCACGTATTCATACTTTTTTTCTGAATTTTCTTGATGTCTTTTTCTTTCACCACTGAATCATCGCATCTCCCCGTTTAGTTTTCTGGCACACAGACATTACTGATTCCTTTTCTGAAATTGTATGCTGTTCTGAGTGTAGAGGCGAAATTTGAGTGAAGCTGGCTCCTCTCGCAGCTTCTGGTGTCTTTCGAACCGGACCGAATATTTCCCAACAAACTTCATCACCGGAGCATCGCAGATGAGCCCGTACGAAAGTGAGCCGAAGCGGCAACGAACGACAAACTCGACTCGCTCTTAAACGCGGATTCCTCTTGAAACACATCAATCGCGGTTTCTGCTGCTTGAGCCGCTGAAGAAAGACGCGTTTCAGCCGGCTGCCGTTCACTGAAGAGCGGCTTTTAAACGTAGCTTGCTGCGGTCTGTTTCCAACATAAAAGTGATTACCCTTTTGACAGACTCCGTTCCTGGCTTTGTCGATAGAGATGGGGAGGACCCCGGTTTTAAGCTGGGAAAAAGATTCTGTTCCCTTTCTGCTCTGCTACGGTCGGCAATATATGTCTGCATCAGACGATCTTTTCCGTCCACGTATTCATACTTTTTTTCTGAATTTTCTTGATGTCTTTTTCTTTCACCACTGAATCATCGCATCTCCCCGTTTAGTTTTCTGTCACACAGACATTACTGATTCCTTTTCTGAAATTGTATGCTGTTCTGATCTTACCAGTGTAGAGGCGAAATTTGAGTGAAGCTGGCTCCTCTCGCAGCTTCTGGTGCCTTTCGAACCGGACCGAATATTTCCCAACAAACTTCATCACCGGAGCATCGCAGATGAGCCCGTACGAAACTGAGCCGAATCGGCAACGAACGACAAACTCGAATCGCTCTTAAACACGGATTCCTCTTGAAACGTATCAATCGCGGTTTCTGCTGCTTGAGCCGCTGAAGAAAGACGCGTTTCAGCCTGCTGCCGTTCACTGAAGAGCGGCTTTTAAACGTAGCTTGCTGCGGTCTGTTTCCAACATAAAAGTGATTACCCTTCTGACAGACTCCGTTCCTGGCTTTGTCGATAGAGATGGGGAGGACCCCGGTTTTAAGCTGGGAAAAAGATTCTGTTCCCTTTCTGCTCTGCTACGGTCGGCAATATATGTCTGCATCAGACGATCTTTTCCGTCCACGTATTCATACTTTTTTTCTGAATTTTCTTGATGTCTTTTTCTTTCACCACTGAATCATCGCATCTCCCCGTTTAGTTTTCTGTCACACAGACATTACTGATTCCTTTTCTGAAATTGTATGCTGTTCTGATCTTACCAGTGTAGAGGCGAAATTTGAGTGAAGCTGGCACCTCTCGCATCTTCTGGTGTCTTTCGAACCGGACCGAATATTTCCCAACAAACTTCATCACCGGAGCATCGCAGATGAGCCCGTACGAAACTGAGCCGAATCGGCAAACAAGGACAAACTCGACTCGCTCTTAAACGCGGATTCCTCTTGAAACACATCAATCGCGGTTTCTGCTGCTTGAGCCGCTGAAGAAAGACGCGTTTCAGCCGGCTGCCGTCCACTGAAGAGCGGCTTTTAAACCTAGCTTGCTGCGGTCTGTTTCCAACATAAAAGTGATTACCCTTTTGACAGACTCCGTTCCTGGCTTTGTCGATAGAGATGGGGAGGAGCCCGGTTTTAAGCTGGGGGAAAGATTCTGTTCCCTTTCTGCTCTGCTACGGTCGGCAATATATGTCTGCATCAGACGATCTTTTCCGTCCACGTATTCATACTTTTTTTCTGAATTTTCTTGATGTCTTTTTCTTTCACCACTGAATCATCGCATCTCCCCGTTTAGTTTTCTGTCACACAGACATTACTGATTCCTTTTCTGAAATTGTATGCTGTTCTGATCTTACCAGTGTAGAGGCGAAATTTGAGTGAAGCTGGCTCCTCTCGCAGCTTCTGGTGTCTTTCGAACCGGACCGAATATTTCCCAACAAACTTCATCACCGGAGCATCGCAGATGAGCCCGTACGAAAGTGAGCCGAAGCGGCAACGAACGACAAACTCGACTCGCTCTTAAACGCGGATTCCTCTTGAAACACATCAATCGCGGTTTCTGCTGCTTGAGCCGCTGAAGAAAGACGCGTTTCAGCCGGCTGCCGTTCACTGAAGAGCGGCTTTTAAACGTAGCTTGCTGCGGTCTGTTTCCAACATAAAAGTGATTACCCTTTTGACAGACTCCCTTCCTGGCGTTGTCGATAGAGATGGGGAGGACCCCGGTGTTAGGCTTGGGAAAAGATTGTTTTCCCTTTCTGCTCTGCTGTAGTCTGCAATGTATGTCTGCATCAGACGTTCACCTCCGTCCTCGTTTTCATATATTTTTCTGGCCGTTTTTCATGTCTGTTACTCTTATCCCTGGAATATCCTATCTCCCCGTTTATTTTTCATACACACGGATATTACTGATTACTTTTCCGAAATTGAATGCTCTTTGAGCGTATATCAGTATAGAAGCGAAATGTGAGTGAAGCTGGCTTCTCTCGCAGATTCTGCTGTCTGTTCAACCGCTTCGAATATCTGAGCCGAATCGGCTACGAATGTCAAACTCGAATCGCTCTTAACCGCGGAATCCGCTTGAAACGCATCAATCGCGTTTTCTGCTGCTTCAGCCGCTGAAGAAAGACGCGAATCAGCCGGCTGCCCTGCACTGTAGCCGATTCTGACCTGCTAAGCTGAATAAATTAGAGAAGTTTTTATAGCACTCAAAAAACAGCTATAAACTTCGTGGAATACTATTTTTAATTTTTATTTAATTTTGAACATTTTAAAATTGTTCAGTACTACTTTGTAATGTTGAATAAAGTCGAAATATGTTTGAAATTCGTTGTCAGGATCTGATACATTCCATGATAGCTTCTTTCTTTGACTGATCGCGTGTGATTTTTAAAACAAGAGAAATGAGTACAGCCACGGATTTATTGCAAGTGTGTTTAAATGAACAACACTTATGCAGAGCTTTATCTCAAGCAGAAAAACAAAATGTCATGTTCTATAATATGTCAATTGGCAGCTCAGTATTTGCCCACACCCAAAATTGATTTTAACAGTATCAATAACATTCCAAATAATCCTAATCCTAAATCTACTCATAAAATGCAAACAAACCCCGTTTCTTCCGCAAATATTAAATCAAATCCTAACCCTAACATAAAATCATCCCAGACCCTAACCCTTACCGTAAACGTAACCTCAGCTTTAACCATAACACTAACACCCTAACCCAAACACTACAACAAACCAAACCTCTAAACCGAGCACTATAGCTGATCATACGATAGACCCTATCCCTTTCTCTAGGACTAAAAAAAACTAAACTCGAAGTCTATCCCTATGCCAAATACAAGCACTAAACGTGTTCAAAACACAATTCCTATTCCTATTTTTGAACCTTACACAATCACAAAACAAATCCAGGGCTTAACCCTTCTTTCACCCTAACGCTCATACTTACCCTACACCACAATTAACAAGAAATTAAACCCTACCTCTATTCTTTAAACCTAGCACTAACCCTATACCTATTACCCCTAAATTAAACTAACCCTAAGCCCAACCCTAACCCTAACCCTAACCTTAACCCTAACCCTAACCCTAACCCTAACCCTAACACTATCAAACCCTAACACTGAACCGAACCCTGACCCTAACACTAACGCTAAACCTAAACCTATCCCTAACCCTAACCCTAAATCTAACCCTAACCCTAACCTTAACCCTAACCCTACCCTAACCCTAACCCTAACCTTAACCCTAACACTACCCTAACCCTAACCCTAACCCTAACCCTAACCTAAATCCTAACCCTAACCCTAACCCTAACCCTAACCCAAATCCTAACCCTAACCCTAACCCCTAACACTAACCCTAACCCAAACAATAACCGTAACCCTAACCCTACCCTAACCATAAGCCTAACCCTAACTTTAACCTTGACCTTAACCCCAACACCAACTCCAAACCCAACCCAAACCCCAACTGTTATCCCTAGCTCAACCACAAGCCAGAAACCAAACCCTAACCCCGTAACACTAACCCTAAACCTAACCCTAACCAATCCCAACAACTATCCCAACACCAGCCCCACCCTATCACTAGCACCAACAACCCAAACCCAAACAATAATATCTAAAAAGTAACACTAACGCTAACCCCAACCCCAACCAAAATCCCAACCAAAATCCCAACCCCAACATTAATCCTAACCCTAACCCTAAACCTAAGACTAACCCTAACCCAAGCCAGAACCCTAACCCTAAACCTAACCCAATCCCCAACCCAAATCTCAACCCCAACCCCAACCCTTGTCCTAAACCTAAATTTAACCTTAACCCTAAGCCTAAGCCTAAGCCTAAGCCTAAGCCTAACCCAAGCCATAACCCTAACCCTAACCTTATACTAACCCTAAACATAACCCTAATCCTTACAACCCTAATCCCAAACCCAACCCCAGCCGTAACTCCAAACCTAACCATAAACCTAACCCTAACCCTAACCCTAAAACTAACCTTACCCTAACACCAACACTAACCCTAAATCTAAATCTAACCCTAACCCTAAACCTAACCCAAACTGTAATCCTAACCCTAACACTAAACCTAAACCTAACTCTAAACCAATCCCAACCCCTACCCCTACCCCAACCCCAACCCCAAACCCAGCTCCAACACTTACCCAACCTCAACAACAACCCCAACCAAACACTAACCCCTGAACAATAAACGTAACGCTAACAATAAACCTAACTCTAACACCCATACCCCAACCCCAAAATCTAACCCTAAACCTAAAAAAACCCTAACACTAAACCTAATCCTAAACCTAGCCCTAACACTAATCCTTAATCATAACCCTAACCCTAACCTTAAATCTAACCCAAATTCTAACACTAACACTTAAACCTAACCCCAACACTAACCCTAACACAGCCCCAAACCCAAACCCAACTCCAAGTCCAACAACACCTAAACCCTAAGTGTAACACTAACTGTAACCTTAACCCTAATACTAAACATACCCCTATCTACACCCTAACCCTAACCCATAGCCCTAAACCTAACCCTAACCCAAAACCATACCCTGACCCTAATTCTAAACCTAACCCAAACCCAAACAGTCCCCTAATCCTAACCCAACCCCAACCACAACCCCAACCCCAAACCCAAAACCAATGCCAACAACACCTAACAACTAACGGTAACCCTAACCCACACCCTAAACCTAATCCTCACCCATCCCCTAAACTTAAACCTACACCTATTTGTACCCTAACCCTATACCAAGCCCTAACCCTAACCCGATCACAAACCATAACCCTAGCCCTACACCTAAACATAACACTAACCCTAACACTATCAAACCCTAACACTGAACCGAACCCTGACCCTAACACTAACGTTAAACCTAAACTTATCCCTAACCCTAACACTAACCCTAAGCCTAACCCTAACCCTAACCCTAACCCTAATCTATCCCTAACCCTAACCCTAACACTAACCCTAACCCTAATTCTAAACCTTAACCCTAACCCTCACCCTTAACCTAAATTTAAATCTAACTCAAATCCTTACCCTAACCATTAACCCTAACACTATCACTAAGCCTACCACAACCCCAATTTCTTCCCCAAACCCAAACCCGAGACCAACAAAAACACCTTAACCCTAACCATAACTCTAACCACAAACTTAACCCTAACCTTAACCCTATACTTTCCCCTATCACTACCCTAAACCAAACACTAAACCTAGCCCTAAACCTAACCCTAAACCCAAACCTAACCCTAAGCCTAAATCCAACAGCAACCCGAACCCCAACACTAACCCCTAACCCCAAACCTAACACTAACCCTAAGCCTAAGCCTAACCCTACTCTAACCCTTAACTCTAAACCTCAACCTAACTCTAAAGAACACTAAACACTAAACCCAAAGCCTAAGCCTAACCCTGACACTAATCCTCACCCAAAACCTAACCCTAACCCAAATCTTAACCCTGACCCTAACCTTAACCCTATCCTTAACACTAACACAAACACCAACCCCAACTCCAACCACAACCCCAACCCAAACCCAAACCCATACCCATAACCCTAACCCTAAATCTAACCCTAACCTCAACCCTATCCCTAACCTTAAACACTTAACGTAAACCATAACCCTTCATCCTAACCCTAACCCCTAACACTATAACTTAACCCTAACCCTAAACTTACCCCTACCCCTACCCCAAACCCAAAAACAAGCCCTAAACCTAACACTACTCCTAAACCTAAACCTACATTCCTACCCTAACCCTAATCCTAACCCAACCCCAAACGCAACCCTAAACCTAAACTCTTACCCTTAACCGTAACTCCAATCCTAAATCTAACCCTAAACCATTACCATTAACCCTAACCCGAAACTTCACCCTAACCCTAACACTAAACCAAAACTAATTCTACTCCTACCACTACACTTACCCCTACCCCAAACCCAACCACAAGCCCTTAACCTAACCTTAACCCTAACCCTAACCCTAAACTATAACCCTAAACCCTAAACCTGAACCCTAAACCTAACCCTGAGCCTAACCCTAACTCTAATCCTGACCCTATCCTTAACACCAACACAATCCCCAACCCCAAACCCAAAACCAAACCCATAAACCCTAACACTAACCCAACCCAAACCCTAACCTTCAACATTATCCTAAATCGTAACCCTAACCCTAACCCTAAACCTAAACCTAACCCTAACACTAACACTAACCCTAACCCTAATCCGAACCTTACCCCTACCCTTACCCAAAACCCAACCTCAAGCTCCAATCCTAACCCCAACAATAACCCTAACCCTAAATTCCAATCCTAGACCAAAAATATCCGGACTCCTACCCCTACCCCTAACCCCAACCCTAATCCTAACACTAACCCTAACCCTGGCCCTAACACTATCACTAACACTAACTGCAACCTCAACACCAAACCCAACCCAAACCCAAACCCCAACCCAAACCCCTAACAACAAACCCTAACCCTTACTCAAACCCTATACCTAACACTAACACAAAATGTAACACTACACCCTAACCCTAACCCAAACCCTGACCCTAACCCAACAACAAATGCAAACCCAACCCCAACCCAAAACCCAACACCAACGCTAACCCTAACCCCTCACACTAACACAAATTCTAACCCTAAAACCTTACCCTTAACCCTAACCCTATATACTTACCCTAACCCCAACCCTAACGCTTCCCCTAACCCTAAACCTAACACTACCCTAACCCTAACCTAAACCAAACCGCTATACTAACACTAACACTAACCTTAAACTTAACACTAAACCTTACCCTATCTCTAACCCTATAGCTAACCACAACCCCAGCACCAAACGAACCCCTAAATCCTAACCCGAAAACTAACACAAACCCGAACACTAACGCTAACCCTAACCATAAACCTAACCCTAAACCTAACCCTAACCCTAAACCTAAACCAAACCCAACTCCAAATTAAACCCTAACCATAACCCTAACCCTAACCCAAACCCTAACCCTACCCTAATTTTACCCTAAACCTAACCCTTATCCTAACCCTAACCCTAACATTAAACTTGAGACTAACCCTTACCCTAACACTAAATCTAACTCTAACCCTAAATCTTATAACTACCTTAACCCTAACCCTAATCCTGATCTAAACACAAACCTATCCCTAACCCTAACCCTAAACCCTAATCCTAATCCTAAACCAAAACTAACCGTATCCCTAAGCCTAACCCAAAACCTAAACCTAAACATAACCCTAACAATAAACGTAACCTTAACCCTAATACTAAACCTAACCCGAAACCTAAACCTAATCCTACCCCTAAGTCCACCAACCCCAAACCCAAAACTAACCCCTAACCCAATCCTAACACTAACCCTAACCCGAAACCTATACCTAATGATAACTCTAAACCTAACACTAACCCTATCCCCTAAATGTTAGCCTAATGCTAACCCTATACCTTAACCCTAACCCTAACGCTAACCCCAACCCTAATCCGTACCCTAACCCTAACCCTAAGCCAAAACCTTACCCACACACTTATCCAAAATCTAAACATAACCCTATTACTAAAGACAATCTTCACCAAACCCGCTGAAATTACATAAATCCTTCTTTAACACTTACTGTAATACTAAATCTTAACCTGAGCCTTGCCCTAACCCTATATAGGGTTTAGGGACTACGTTAGCATTTGGGATATTAGACCTTCTGAATACATCCCTTATAATAGCACTTTACACCATGTGGAGGAAGCTTTTCCCAGAAACAGAGAATGTTGAATGGCAGGGAAAGTGGAGAGTTTTAGGAAATAAATTAGAAGCACGGGGTCCCCCGGTGCCATGGGATTTTACTCCTGAACACTTGCAGGATCCTGAGGAGCTAGGCCTGTATCTGAGTAATGGGTGTTGCGGCTCAGAAAGATCTGAGGTGGAACAGCTTATCTGGGGCTTGGCTTATGCTTACCGAGGTATATGTACTGTTCTGGAGAGAGAGAGTGTCCAAACTGAGGCTCAGACCAAAGAGGAAAACCTCCCAGGCACATCTGACCAGCCAAAGAAAGCTCCGGTATCAAAGTCAGTTGCCCCGGTGGAAGGCCAGAAATGGAAACGTGTGTCCTCACGCCTAGAACGCAAAGAAGAGGTGGCGAAAGAAGAGGAAGATACAGGCGAGGGGGAGGCCTCAACACCACCACCACCAAGAAAGGCAACAGAGAAAAGTGAGAGGCGTGGACATAGTGATGATGAGGATGATGAAAGAGTCAAAGTTACCACGTTTCGTCGACCCATGAAAATGTCTGAGATCCAAGGCTCAAGAAAGGAGTTTATTTGACGTCCGGATGAGAGTATTGTCACTTGGTTGCTTTGGTGTTGGGACAACGGGGCCAAAGCGTGTCCCTCGACTGTAACGAAGCTCGCCAACTAGGAAACATTGCCCGTGATCCGGCTGTCGACAGAGGGATCAGCAGGTATATGGATGGAATCGCCAGCCTCTGGCAACAGTAAGTAGCTGTGAGGGAAAGATATCCCTACAAGAGTGACCTGGCACCTAAAAGTGAAAAGATGGAAAACTATTGAGGAAGGCATCCAGTATTTGAGAGAAACGGCTGTGGTGGAAATGCTGTATGATCCCACGTTAGATCCTGAAGATCGGGACCATGATCCGGAGAAAGTAAGGAGTACACCCGAAATATGTCAGAAGCTTCCAAAAACAGCACCAGAAAGGTACGCCGGTACACTAGTGCCAATGTTCAACAGATACGAGGACCAAGACAGAAAACCCCCAGTTTTTGAACAGATTCTTACACTTCAAAACTTTGAACAAAAATTTCCACCATCACACGCTTCCATTTCAGCCATATCAAGGTTAGAAGGACAGATGGGAGACGTGTTAGAGAAAGTATCCCGACTGATTGATAGGGTTGAAATGATTGCAGCTATCAGAAGCAAACGCCGTCCTGCTCGAGCAAATGACAGCACTCACTTCACTAACTTCATGTCACGCGCGGCTCTGTGGAGTTACTTACTTGAAAATGGAGAAGATATGAAGGAATGGCATCAAAAGCCCACCCCTGCACTGCGAGCACGGGTGAGAGAATTACAACACAGACCAACGACCAGTGAAGTTGTTCCTGTCACTACAGGTAACCAATAGAGGGGCCCTGCCCTCAGCCAGAGGAGGGAGAGGGGTAATAGAGTGTATTGGACTGTGTGGATTCGGTGGCCTGGCACATCAGAACCACAAAAATATGAGGCACTGGTGGATACTGGTGCACAGTGTACTCTAATGCCTTCGAGTTATAAAGGGACAGAACTGATCTATATCTCTGGAGTGACTGGGGGCTCTCAGGAATTGTCTGTGTTGGAGGCAGAAATAAGCCTCACTGGTAAAGACTGGCAGAAGCATCCTATAGTGACCGGACAGGGGAGGGGGCTCCATGCATACTCGGTATAGACTATCTCAGAAGGGGGCACTTTAAGGATCCCAAGGGGTACCGATGGGCTTTTGGAATAGCTGCCGTGGACACAGACAACATTAAGCAGCTATCTGTTTTACCTGGCCTGTCAGAAGATCCATCTGTTGTGGGGTTGCTACAAGTGGAGGAGCAACAGGCACCAATTGCTACAGAAACGGTGCACAGATGGCAGTACCGCACCAACAGGGATTCCTTGCTCCCCATTCATAACTTGATCCGTCAGCTAGAGAGCCAGGGAGTGATCAGCAAAACTCACTCACCTTTTAACAGCCCCATATGACCGGTGCGTAAAGCCAGTGGAGAATGGAGGCTGACGGTAGATTACCGTGGCCTGAATGAAGTCACACCCCCACTGAGTGCTGCTGTGCCAGACATGCTACAACTCCAGTACGAACTGGAGTCACAAGCAGCCAAGTGGTATGCCACCACCGACATTGCCAATGCCTTCTTTTCAATTCCTCTGGCCACAGAATGCAGGCTGCAGTTTGCCTTCACCTGGAGGGGCGTTCAGTACACCTGGAACCGTTTGCCCCAGGGGTGGAAGCACAGTCCAACCATTTGCCATGGGTTGATCCAAACTGCATTGGAACAGGGTGGTGCTCCTGAGCATCTGCAATACATTGATGACATTGTTGTATGGGGCAATACAGCAGAGGAAGTCTTTGAGAAAGGAGAGCAGATTATCCAAATTCTCCTACGAGCTGGCTTTGCTATCAAGCAAAGCAAAGTGAAAGGGCCTGCACAAGAAATTCAGCTCCTAGGTATGAAGTGGCAAGATGGACGTCGTCACATCCCAACAGATGTGATTGACAAAATTACTGCCATGTCTCCACCCACCAGTAAGACAGAAACCCAAGCTTTTCTGGGTGTAGTGGGCTTTTGGAGAATGCATGTTCCAAACTACAGTCTCATTGTGAGCCCTCTCTATCGGGTGACGCGGAAGAAGAATGATCTTGTATGGGGCCCTGAGCAGCAGCAGGCTTTTGAGCAAATTAAGCAGGAGACAGCCCGTGCTTTGATAGCCAGGGCCATTGCGGATGGGACAGGATGTAAAGAACATCCTCTACACTGCTGCTGGAAAGGAAGGTCCCACTTGGAGTTTGTGGCAAAAAGCTCCTGGAAAGACCCGAGGCCGACCCCTCGGATTCTGGAGTCGGGCCTACAGGGGGTCTGAGGAGCGCTACACTCCAACTGAGAAGGAGATCTTAGCCGCGTACGAGGGGGTTCGAGCTGCTTCCGAAGTAATCGGTACTGAAATGCAGCTCCTCCTGGCACCTCGACTGCCAGTGCTGAGCTGGATGTTCAAAGGGTCAGCTCCCTCTACCCATCATGCTACTGATGCCACTTGGAGTAAATGGACTGCACTGATTACACAAGCGAGCTCGGATGGGGAACCTCAACCGTCCAGGAATCCTGGAGGTGATCATGGACTGGCCTGAAGCTAAGAAGTTTGGAACAATGCCAGCAAAGGAGGTGTCACGTGCTAAAGAAGCCCCACCATATAATGAACTACCAGACAACAAAAAGAGATATGCCCTGTTCGCAGATGGATCATGTTGCATTGTGGGTAAGCACCGCAGATGGAAATCTGCTGTGTGGAGCCCCACACGACAAGTTGCAGAGGCCACTGAAGGAGAAGGAGAATCAAGTCAATTTGCAGAGGTAAAGGCTGTCCAGATGGCCTTAGATATTGCTGAATGAGAGAGGTGGCCAGTGCTTTATCTTTACACTGACTCATGGATGGTGGCAAATGCTTTATGGGGGTGGGTACAGCAATGGGAACAAAATGGTTGGCAACGGAGGGGTAAACCTATTTGGGCTGCTGAACTGTGGAGAAACATTGCTGCCCGAATAAAGAATATGGTTGTAAAGTTGCGCCATGTAGATGCTCATGTTCCTAAGAGCCGGGCAACTGAAGAACAACAAAATAACCATCAGGTAGCTCGAGCTGCCAAAGTTAAGGTGGCTCGAGTAGACTTGGACTGGCAACACAAGAGTGAATTATTTCTAGCTCGGTGGGCCCATGAGACCTCGGGCCATCAAGGAAGAGATGCAACATGTAGGTGGGCTAGAGACCGAGGGGTGGACTTAACTATGGATGCCATTGCACCAGGTTATCCATGACTGTGATACATGCGCCACAATTAAACAAGCCAAGAGGATGAAACCTCTTTGGGAGGAAGGACGATGGCAAAAGTATAAATATGGGGAGGTGTGGCAGGTTGCCTTGACACGATCTCGCAATGGTAAGCGTTATGTGCTCACCATGGTGGAGGCAACTACTGGGTGGCTTGAAACATATGCAGTACCCCATGCTACCGCCTGAAACACCATCTTAGGGTTCGAGAAACAAGTCCTATGGTGACATGGCACTCCAGAAAGAATTGAGTCCGATAATGGAACTCATTTCAAAAAATTCTCTTGTAAATACTTGGGCAATACAAAGCTCATGGCATCGAGTGGATTTATCATATCCCCTATCATGCACCAGCTTCTGGTAAAATTGAAAGGTACAATGGGTTGTTAAAAACAATGTTGAAAGCAATGGGTGGCGGGACATTTAAGCACTGGGAGAAGAATTTGTCAGAAGCCACCTGGTTGGTCAACACCAGAGGATCCATCAATCGCGATGGTCCTGTCCAATCCAGCTCTCTACCTACTGTAGAGGGAGATAAGGTCCCTGTAGTACATGTGAAGAACTTGTTGGGAAAAGCGGTTTGGGTTCTTCCAGCTTCTGGAGAGGGCAAAACTCTCCGTGGGACTGTTTTTGCTCAGGGACCTGGGTCTACCTGGTGGGTGAAACAGAAGAATGGGGATGTTCAGTGTTTTACCACAAGGGAATTTGATGTGGGGTGAGTGCCCTCAGTAATTCTATTAGCATGTATATATGTATATATGTATGTTGTATGTGTTTGTATTTAATGCTTGTGAATCATTGTTTCTTTATGTATATATATATATATTAAGCATGATGAAATGATGTTGAATAAGGGGTGGAATGTTATGGTTTTATGATTTTTGTTGTATTACTGATATTCCACATCATGACATCGCGTGGTATATTGGGAGTTAAGGAGTTAATGCTCCAGCTCTGTGGATCGTCGATAGTTCTGGGTGTACCTGTTTCAGAAGAGAACTACATTCCCCAGAGGACTTTGCGATGCTTTGCATTTTTACATAATTCCGCCCAGAGGGAAAGATAAAAACTGTCTGCGGTCACGGGACTCTCTCTTCCCTTCAGGACCGAGCTCGGCAGTGGGTGTTTGTTGCAGCCGTCCGCCTTCAGCGTTAGCGTAAGGCCTTCGGTTTATCGCACACTCTCTCTCTTGTTCATTTTATTTGATTCATTTGCCTCAATTCCAATTATATTATATTATATTGTGTTATTTTTCTTTCTGATATCTTATTTACTAAATTAGCTTTCCTCCTCAGATCGTTGCGGCTGTTTTGCTCCTAGGCCCATCTCCCTTTGTCCTTTTTTTCCCTCTTCCCCTTCCCCTTCCCCAGGGTGTGGGCCCGTGGGTCCCCTGCCTCAATGGTCACGGTACCGGGTCAAACTGTCCCGCAAACCGGTGACAACTACCTATAGAACAACTCAAAATATACCATCATCTATACTACTTCTTTGTGAAGTACCATCCTTTGGAGTTATTTACCCCACACTAACACTAACCCTAACTCAAGCCCTAACCCTAACAATTATTGTAAATCTAAATCTATAAACCTAACAATAACACAAACCCTAACTCTAAACCTAACCTTAACCCTAAAAATAACCTAACCTTAATGCTAACGCAAACCCCCTAACCCTAAACTTAACCATTCCCTAACCCTAAATTTAACCGTTCCCTAACCCTAACAGTAACCCTAACCCGTTCCCTAACCCTAAACCCTAACCCTAACAGTAACCCTAACCCGTTCCCTAACCCTAAACCCTAATCCTAACACTATCCCAAACCCAAAACTTAACCCTAACCGTAAAACTGACTCAAGCCCTAACCCTAACCGTAACACTAAACATAATCCTAACCCTAACCCTACCCTAATCCTAACCTAAACCCTAACCCTAACCGCAACCCTAACCCTGAACTTATACCTAATCCAAAACCTTACACTAAGACTAATCCAAAATCAAAACGTAACCATATTACTAAAGCGAATCTTCACCTAACCCACTGAAATTACCTATATCCTTCCCTAACACTTACTGTAAGACTAAATCTTTAACCCTAAGCCTTACTCTAAACCTAACACTAATTCTAAAGCTATCACATACCCTAACCCTAACCCTAAATCCAATCATAGACTATCCAGTAACCTAAAATATACCCTAACACTTACTGTAAAACTAAAGCTTTAAACTTAAGCTTAAACCTAAGCCTAACCCTTACCATCACATTAACCCTAAATCTTAGCCTAACCCTAACCCAAAACTTAACACTAACATAACCCTAACAGTAACACCAACCCAAACCCTAACCCCAAACCTAACCCTAAACATAACCCTAAACATAACCCTAACCGTAACCCTAAGCCTAACCCTACCCTAACTGTATGGGAACTGCTGAATCACGGCCTGACTCATACCCTAACACTTACTGTAAAACTAAATATTTATACTTATCCTTAAACCTAACCCTAACCCTCACCCTAACCCTAAATCTTAGTCTAACCCTAACCATATAACTTAACCCTATCCCTAACACTAACCCCAACCCTAATCTGTACCCTAACCCTAACCCTAACCCTAAGCCAAAACCTTACCTTAATACAAAATCAAACATAACCCTTCTACCAAAGCCAGTCTTCACCAAACCCGCTGAAATTACCCAAATCCTTCCCTAACACTTTCTGTAAGACTAAATCTTTAGCCCTAAGCCTTGCCCTAACCCTAAACCTAACACTAAATTCAATCATACACCTAACCCTATACAATAACCTAAAACTTACTGTAAAACTAAATCTTTAAAGCTTACACCAACCCTAACACTAACACCAACACCAAATTAAACCCTAACCCTACCCTAACTGTATGGGAACTGCTGAATCATGGCCTGAAACACTGATTGGTCACCTGAGGTGAGCACCGAGTCAGCCATGGGGGCACAGGTGGAGGTGATATACCTGCGTGATTGGAATGGGGGGAGCCTGGCTCTACCTCTCCCAAACCCCATTTAAGGGCTGACCACCGCCAGGAAAGGATCTCTTCTCAGAGATCCCTTCCACGTGGAGTCCCCTGCGAGCCTTATCATCCTGAATGTGAGCCATCTTCTCTTTTGTATTATTTGTATACTTTCTATATAGAACAACTCAAAATATACGATCATCTATACTATTTCTTTGTGAAGTACCATCCTTTGGAGTTATTTACCCCACACTAATCCTAACCCTAACTCAGTCCCTAAACCTAACCCTAACAATTACTGTAAATCTAAATCTATAAACCTAACGCTAATGCTAACACTAACTCTAAACCTAACCTAAACCCTAACCATAAACTAAACTTAATGCTAACACAAACCCTAACCCTAAACTTAACCCTAAACTTAACCCAAACCCAAACCCTATTGTTGCGGAATCCCGGGGTCTGAGTGGATTGCTCTTGGGCGGGGAGCACGACAGGACTCAATACATGAATGATCAGGCTTCAATTTATTACCCCGACAGCCTTATTCTTATAGTGTTTAAGACAGGGGCGTACAGAGAATAGCACACAATCATTGGCTGAGAGCCTCAGAGAATAACAACTTTAAGCAATTCCCAATAATTAACAGCAGTGAGAAACCATCCTGAGGGAGGTAACTCTTGATATCATTCTAATCCTAAAAAACCCAAACAGGAATGCGTCGGCGGCGGGTGTGAAAGGCAGTGCTGGCAGGGCGTCCCCTGTTCAAAGTGCACTTTACCTCTCCCACTCGCCACAGACCATCTCCTGCTTTTACTTTTCTCAAGGTTCACACAGTGTACTTTCCCTTGAGGACCGTATCAGCATGGCCAGTGCATAACACAGAGCCCAAAGGGAAGAACACCTGCTAGTTAAACAGAATAGACTATCAAGGACAGCTTGTTCTAAAAATACCTAAAGTTACGATTATCAGCAGTCCTGTGAAGCCTTCTTCAACTGAAAGCAGGGTGAACAACATAATCACAGAAGTTTCCCATAGATGTCTTGGCAGCTTGGGTTGCTCAGCTGAAGCAGTTCTTGTCCACCTTGAGCTGTTTATCACTTGGCCCAGGAGCATCGTGACCTCCTATCAGTATCTAGTACTTTTCCATACACATGTAGTCTGTGCTACCGTGCAAGCTATGCTCGTACATATTACCAGGACCTCTGTGTTCCTGAAGCCATTCCCCAACACCCTATCCCTAATATAACCCTAACAGTAAACCAAACCCTAAACCTAACCCTATCCCAAACCCAAACTGAACCCAAAACGTAACCCTCACCTTAACCCTAACGCTAACACAAACCCTAACCCTAAACTTACCCCTAACCCTAACCCCAACCCTAATCATACTCTAACCCTAACAGTAACCCAAACCCTAAACCTAACCCTATCCCAAACCCAAACCGTATGCAAAACGTAACCCTCACCCTATCCATAACTCAAGCCCTAACCGTAAAAACCTTATCTTAATACAAAAAGCTAAATACCCTAAAACCTTACCTTAATACAAAATCAAACATAACCCTTCTACCAAAGCCAGTCTTCACCAAACCCGCTGAAGTTACCTAAATCCTTCCCTAACACCTACTGTAAGACTAAATCTTTAACCCTAAACCTAACACTAAATCCAATCATACACCTAACCATATACAATAAACCTAAAACTTACCCTAAAACTTACTGTAAAACTAAATATAAAAATATTAAATATATATATATATATATTAAAGCTAACACCAACCCTAACACTAACCCCAAACCTAACCCTAACTGTATGGGAACTGCTGAATCATGGCCTGAAACACTGATTGGTCAGCTGAGGTGAGCACCGAGTCAGCCATGGGGGCACAGGTGGAGGTGATATACCTGCGTGATTGGAATGGGGGGAGCCTGGCTCTACCTCTCCCAAACCCCATTTAAGGGCTGACCACCGCCAGGAAAGGATCTCTTCTCAGAGATCCCTTCCACGTGGAGTACCCTGAGAGCCTTATCATCCTTGTGATAAAAATGAGTGCTGTATTTGTTAATCAAACCGACTCAAGACAGATGTGTCAGTTTTTTTCAGTGTTTTGCTTTCTGAAAACTATGTAGTTTGTAGAAGATTCAAAATACATGTATAAATGTTTTGTCTAAGAACTTTGGAACTGTGCAAATTGGAGCCACAGCGCTTAGTTCTAACAACTGGACAATGAACAACAGGTAGCATTGACCTTCTAAGAAACTGAAAAAAGAAAAAATAAGTGAAAATCTCTTCTTAAGTGCGCATGATCGAAGCTGAAGAGGCCTACGGCCTTTTTCATCTCAATCACCAGGTGGCAGAGAACGACCCCCACATAACAACCAGCGCAGCCCAGGAAGGGAAAGATAAACATGAATGTAGAGATAAGAAATAATAAATCGTGGGATCGAGAGGCTGCCGTTGCGCACCTCTGGTGGAGCAGAGACTCCCAGCCGCCCAGCGCTGTTTTGCTCGGTAATTGCTTGCTCAATAAATCTTTTACGGTTGGTAACGATTGGTGTGTATTGTTCTTCACACCTATAACAATCCTGAAGGTGAGCCATCTTCTCTTTTGTATTATTTGTACACTATCTATATAGAACAACTCAAAATATACCATCATCTATACTATTTCTTTGTGAAGTATCATCCTTGGGAGTTATTTACAACACATTAACCCTAACCCTAACTCAAGCCCTAACCCTAACCCTAACAATTACTGTAAATCTAAAACTATATACTTAACACTAACCCTAAACCTAACCTTAACGCTAGCACAAACCCACACCTTAACCCTAAACCTAACCCTAACCCTACCCTAACCCTAACCTTAACCCGACCCTAACCCTAACAGTAACAAAAGCTTAACCCTAACCCTATCCCAAACCCAAACCGAACCCAAAATTTTACTCTCACCCTAAACCTAACCCTAACCCTAACCTATACCCTAACCATATCCTTTATAAACAACCGAAACACCAACACCAACCCCAAACAAACGCGTAATCCCTATCGCTAACCCTAACCTTAACCCATAACCTTACCCTTATCCTAACCGTAACCCTAACCCTTACCAAAACCCCAAACACAACCCCAACCCTAAAACCTAACCCAAACGTAACCCTAACACTAAACCTAAACCTAACCCTAACCCTAAACCTAATCTATGACCCTAAACCTGAAGCCTTACCCTAACCCTTAGCCTAACCCTAACCCTAATCCTGACCCAAAATCAAACTCTAACCCAAATCCTAACCCTAACCCTAACACTAAACCTAACCTTATCCTTAACATTAACACTAACCCCAATCTCTACCGGAACCTTAACCGAAACCCATACCCGTAACTCCTAACCCTAACCTTAACCTTAACACTAACCCTTCCCCAAAAGCAACCACAAGCACAAACCCTAACTCTAAACCGAACCCTAACCCTAACCCCAACAGTAATCCTAACCTTAATCACTTACCCTTTTCCATAACCCTATACCCTAACCCTAACACTAACCCAAACCCTAAACCTAACACTGGTACTACGCCTACCCCAAATGCAACCACAAACCCTAACCATAATCCTATCCCTAAACCTTAGCCTACCCGTACTCCAAAACCAGCCACAAGCGCTAACACTAATCCTATCCGTAAATATTAACCTACCCCAAAAGCAACCACAAGCACTAACCCTAACCCTAATCCTAACCCTAAACCTAACCCTAACCATACCCCTAAACCAAACTCTAACCCTAAACCCTTTCAAATCTTTTCAAATAATCAGGTCCGAATGGAGTGCAAAAGTCTGGCTGTAATCGCTCCTAACTGTGGATTAGGCTTGAAAAAATTTGTGTCTCTAATCAGTGGGCTAATCAGTCGGCTGCCTTGCGCTGTAAAGCAGCTTATCTCCACTGCCAGCTGAGGTCTGATTCCAACATTACGCAGTTTACTCTTGTATCAGACTTTGTTCATGGTGTTTTTAGAAAAGATGGGATGCCCCCTTTGTTAGCCAGGGGGGATTTTCTGTTCTCTGCAGGCTCAGCAAGCATTCGCAGAGAATGATAGCATCAGACCTTCATTTCAGTACACATTTTCACAATTTTTCTTTAAAATTTTTTGATGACCTTTAAAATTCCTAAGAAACAAAACTTCTCTCAATTTTTCCTTTTCATAAAAACAGACATTACTGATTCCTTACCAAAATTGTATGCTGTTCTGATCTTACCAGCGTAAGAAGCTGGCTCCTCACGCAGATTCTGGTGTCTTTCGAACCGGACCGAATATTTCCCAACAAACTTCATCACCGGAGCATCGCAGATGAGCCCGTACGAAACTGAGCCGAATCGGCAAACAAGGACAAACTCGAATCGCTCTTAAACACGGATTCCTCTTGAAACGCATCAATCGCGGTTTCTGCTGCTTGAGCCGCTGAAGAAAGACGCGTTTCAGCCTGCTGCCGTTCACTGAAGAGCGGCTTTTAAACGTAGCTTGCTGCGGTCTGTTTCCAACATAAAAGTGATTACCCTTTTGACAGACTCCGTTCCTGGCTTTGTCGATAGAGATGGGGAGGACCCCGGTTTTAAGCTGGGAAAAAGATTCTGTTCCCTTTCTGCTCTGCTACGGTCGGCAATATATGTCTGCATCAGACGATCTTTTCCGTCCACGTATTCATACTTTTTTTCTGAATTTTCTCGATGTCTTTTTCTTACACCACTGAATCATCGCATCTCCCCGTTTAGTTTTCTGTCACACAGACATTACTGATTCCTTTTCTGAAATTGTATGCTGTTCTGAGTGTAGAGGCGAAATTTGAGTGAAGCTGGCTCCTCTCGCAGCTTCTGGTGTCTTTCGAACCGGACCGAATATTTCCCAACAAACTTCATCACCGGAGCATCGCAGATGAGCCCGTACGAAACTGAGCCGAATCGGCAACGAACGACAAACTCGAATCGCTCTTAACCGCGGATTCCTCTTGAAACACATCAATCGCGGTTTCTGCTGCTTGAGCCGCTGAAGAAAGACGCGTTTCAGCCGGCTGCCGTTCACTGAAGAGCGGCTTTTAAACGTAGCTTGCTGCGGTCTGTTTCCAACATAAAAGTGATTACCCTTTTGACAGACTCCGTTCCTGGCTTTGTCGATAGAGATGGGGAGGACCCCGGTTTTAAGCTGGGAAAAAGATTCTGTTCCCTTTCTGCTCTGCTACGGTCGGCAATATATGTCTGCATCAGACGATCTTTTCCGTCCACGTATTCATACTTTTTTTCTGAATTTTCTTGATGTCTTTTTCTTTCACCACTGAATCATCGCATCTCCCCGTTTAGTTTTCTGGCACACAGACATTACTGATTCCTTTTCTGAAATTGTATGCTGTTCTGATCTTACCAGTGTAGAGGCGAAATTTGAGTGAAGCTGGCTCCTCTCGCAGCTTCTGGTGCCTTTCGAACCGGACCGAATATTTCCCAACAAACTTCATCACCGGAGCATCGCAGATGAGCCCGTACGAAACTGAGCCGAATCGGCAACGAAAGACAAACTCGAATCGCTCTTAAACACGGATTCCTCTTGAAACGTATCAATCGCGGTTTCTGCTGCTTGAGCCGCTGAAGAAAGACGCGTTTCAGCCGGCTGCCGTTCACTGAAGAGCGGCTTTTAAACCTAGCTTGCTGCGGTCTGTTTCCAACATAAAAGTGATTACCCTTCTGACAGACTCCGTTCCTGGCTTTGTCGATAGAGATGGGGAGGACCCCGGTTTTAAGCTGGGAAAAAGATTCTGTTCCCTTTCTGCTCTGCTACGGTCGGCAATATATGTCTGCATCAGACGATCTTTTCCGTCCACGTATTCATACTTTTTTTCTGAATTTTCTTGATGTCTTTTTCTTTCACCACTGAATCATCGCATCTCCCCGTTTAGTTTTCTGTCACACAGACATTACTGATTCCTTTTCTGAAATTGTATGCTGTTCTGATCTTACCAGTGTAGAGGCGAAATTTGAGTGAAGCTGGCACCTCTCGCATCTTCTGGTGTCTTTCGAACCGGACCGAATATTTCCCAACAAACTTCATCACCGGAGCATCGCAGATGAGCCCGTACGAAACTGAGCCGAATCGGCAACGAACGACAAACTCGACTCGCTCTTAAACGCGGATTCCTCTTGAAACACATCAATCGCGGTTTCTGCTGCTTGAGCCGCTGAAGAAAGACGAGTTTCAGCCTGCTGCCGTTCACTGAAGAGCGGCTTTTAAACGTAGCTTGCTGCGGTCTGTTTCCAACATAAAAGTGATTACCCTTTTGACAGACTCCGTTCCTGGCGTTGTCGATAGAGATGGGGAGGAGCCCGGTTTTAAGCTGGGGGAAAGATTCTGTTCCCTTTCTGCTCTGCTACGGTCGGCAATATATGTCTGCATCAGACGATCTTTTCCGTCCACGTATTCATACTTTTTTTCTGAATTTTCTTGATGTCTTTTTCTTTCACCACTGAATCATCGCATCTCCCCGTTTAGTTTTCTGGCACACAGACATTACTGATTCCTTTTCTGAAATTGTATGCTGTTCTGAGTGTAGAGGCGAAATTTGAGTGAAGCTGGCTCCTCTCGCAGCTTCTGGTGTCTTTCGAACCGGACCGAATATTTCCCAACAAACTTCATCACCGGAGCATCGCAGATGAGCCCGTACGAAAGTGAGCCGAAGCGGCAACGAACGACAAACTCGACTCGCTCTTAAACGCGGATTCCTCTTGAAACACATCAATCGCGGTTTCTGCTGCTTGAGCCGCTGAAGAAAGACGCGTTTCAGCCGGCTGCCGTTCACTGAAGAGCGGCTTTTAAACGTAGCTTGCTGCGGTCTGTTTCCAACATAAAAGTGATTACCCTTTTGACAGACTCCGTTCCTGGCTTTGTCGATAGAGATGGGGAGGACCCCGGTTTTAAGCTGGGAAAAAGATTCTGTTCCCTTTCTGCTCTGCTACGGTCGGCAATATATGTCTGCATCAGACGATCTTTTCCGTCCACGTATTCATACTTTTTTTCTGAATTTTCTTGATGTCTTTTTCTTTCACCACTGAATCATCGCATCTCCCCGTTTAGTTTTCTGTCACACAGACATTACTGATTCCTTTTCTGAAATTGTATGCTGTTCTGATCTTACCAGTGTAGAGGCGAAATTTGAGTGAAGCTGGCTCCTCTCGCAGCTTCTGGTGCCTTTCGAACCGGACCGAATATTTCCCAACAAACTTCATCACCGGAGCATCGCAGATGAGCCCGTACGAAACTGAGCCGAATCGGCAACGAACGACAAACTCGAATCGCTCTTAAACACGGATTCCTCTTGAAACGTATCAATCGCGGTTTCTGCTGCTTGAGCCGCTGAAGAAAGACGCGTTTCAGCCGGCTGCCGTTCACTGAAGAGCGGCTTTTAAACGTAGCTTGCTGCGGTCTGTTTCCAACATAAAAGTGATTACCCTTCTGACAGACTCCGTTCCTGGCTTTGTCGATAGAGATGGGGAGGACCCCGGTTTTAAGCTGGGAAAAAGATTCTGTTCCCTTTCTGCTCTGCTACGGTCGGCAATATATGTCTGCATCAGACGATCTTTTCCGTCCACGTATTCATACTTTTTTTCTGAATTTTCTTGATGTCTTTTTCTTTCACCACTGAATCATCGCATCTCCCCGTTTAGTTTTCTGTCACACAGACATTACTGATTCCTTTTCTGAAATTGTATGCTGTTCTGATCTTACCAGTGTAGAGGCGAAATTTGAGTGAAGCTGGCACCTCTCGCATCTTCTGGTGTCTTTCGAACCGGACCGAATATTTCCCAACAAACTTCATCACCGGAGCATCGCAGATGAGCCCGTACGAAACTGAGCCGAATCGGCAAACAAGGACAAACTCGACTCGCTCTTAAACGCGGATTCCTCTTGAAACACATCAATCGCGGTTTCTGCTGCTTGAGCCGCTGAAGAAAGACGCGTTTCAGCCGGCTGCCGTCCACTGAAGAGCGGCTTTTAAACCTAGCTTGCTGCGGTCTGTTTCCAACATAAAAGTGATTACCCTTTTGACAGACTCCGTTCCTGGCTTTGTCGATAGAGATGGGGAGGACCCCGGTTTTAAGCTGGGGGAAAGATTCTGTTCCCTTTCTGCTCTGCTACGGTCGGCAATATATGTCTGCATCAGACGATCTTTTCCGTCCACGTATTCATACTTTTTTTCTGAATTTTCTTGATGTCTTTTTCTTTCACCACTGAATCATCGCATCTCCCCGTTTAGTTTTCTGGCACACAGACATTACTGATTCCTTTTCTGAAATTGTATGCTGTTCTGAGTGTAGAGGCGAAATTTGAGTGAAGCTGGCTCCTCTCGCAGCTTCTGGTGTCTTTCGAACCGGACCGAATATTTCCCAACAAACTTCATCACCGGAGCATCGCAGATGAGCCCGTACGAAACTGAGCCGAATCGGCAACGAACGACAAACTCGAATCGCTCTTAACCGCGGATTCCTCTTGAAACACATCAATCGCGGTTTCTGCTGCTTGAGCCGCAGAAGAAAGACGCGTTTCAGCCTGCTGCCGTTCAGTGAAGAGCGGCTTTTAAACGTAGCTTGCTGCGGTCTGTTTCCAACATAAAAGTGATTACCCTTTTGACAGACTCCGTTCCTGGCTTTGTCGATAGAGATGGGGAGGACCCCGGTTTTAAGCTGGGAAAAAGATTCTGTTCCCTTTCTGCTCTGCTACGGTCGGCAATATATGTCTGCATCAGACGATCTTTTCCGTCCACGTATTCATACTTTTTTTCTGAATTTTCTTGATGTCTTTTTCTTTCACCACTGAATCATCGCATCTCCCCGTTTAGTTTTCTGGCACACAGACATTACTGATTCCTTTTCTGAAATTGTATGCTGTTCTGAGTGTAGAGGCGAAATTTGAGTGAAGCTGGCTCCTCTCGCAGCTTCTGGTGTCTTTCGAACCGGACCGAATATTTCCCAACAAACTTCATCACCGGAGCATCGCAGATGAGCCCGTACGAAACTGAGCCGAATCGGCAACGAACGACAAACTCGAATCGCTCTTAACCGCGGATTCCTCTTGAAACACATCAATCGCGGTTTCTGCTGCTTGAGCCGCAGAAGAAAGACGCGTTTCAGCCGGCTGCCGTTCACTGAAGAGCGGCTTTTAAACGTAGCTTGCTGCGGTCTGTTTCCAACATAAAAGTGATTACCCTTCTGACAGACTCCGTTCCTGGCTTTGTCGATAGAGATGGGGAGGACCCCGGTTTTAAGCTGGGAAAAAGATTCTGTTCCCTTTCTGCTCTGCTACGGTCGGCAATATATGTCTGCATCAGACGATCTTTTCCGTCCACGTATTCATACTTTTTTTCTGAATTTTCTTGATGTCTTTTTCTTTCACCACTGAATCATCGCATCTCCCCGTTTAGTTTTCTGTCACACAGACATTACTGATTCCTTTTCTGAAATTGTATGCTGTTCTGATCTTAACAGTGTAGAGGCGAAATTTGAGTGAAGCTGGCACCTCTCGCATCTTCTGGTGTCTTTCGAACCGGACCGAATATTTCCCAACAAACTTCATCACCGGAGCATCGCAGATGAGCCCGTACGAAACTGAGCCGAATCGGCAAACAAGGACAAACTCGAATCGCTCTTAAACGAGGATTCCTCTTGAAACACATCAATCGCGGTTTCTGCTTCTTGAGCCGCTGAAGAAAGACGCGTTTCAGCCTGCTGCCGTTCACTGAAGAGCGGCTTTTAAACGTAGCTTGCTGCGGTCTGTTTCCAACATAAAAGTGATTACCCTTTTGACAGATTCCGTTCCTGGCGTTGTCGATAGAGATGGGGAGGACCCCGGTTTTACGCTGGGGGAAAGATTCTGTTCCCTTTCTGCTCTGCTACGGTCGGCAATATATGTCTGCATCAGACGATCTTTTCCGTCCACGTATTCATACTTTTTTTCTGAATTTTCTTGATGTCTTTTTCTTTCACCACTGAATCATCGCATCTCCCCGTTTAGTTTTCTGGCACACAGACATTACTGATTTCTTTTCTGAAATTGTATGCTGTTCTGAGTGTAGAGGCGAAATTTGAGTGAAGCTGGCTCCTCTCGCAGCTTCTGGTGTCTTTCGAACCGGACCGAATATTTCCCAACAAACTTCATCACCGGAGCATCGCAGATGAGCCCGTACGAAAGTGAGCCGAATCGGCAAACAAGGACAAACTCGACTCGCTCTTAAACGCGGATTCCTCTTGAAACACATCAATCGCGGTTTCTGCTGCTTGAGCCGCTGAAGAAAGACGCGTTTCAGCCGGCTGCCGTTCACTGAAGAGCGGCTTTTAAACGTAGCTTGCTGCGGTCTGTTTCCAACATAAAAGTGATTACCCTTTTGACAGACTCCCTTCCTGGCGTTGTCGATAGAGATGGGGAGGACCCCGGTCTTAGGCTTGGGAAAAGATTGTTTTCCCTTTCTGCTCTGCTGTAGTCTGCAATGTATGTCTGCATCAGACGTTCACCTCCGTCCTCGTTTTCATATATTTTTCTGGCCGTTTTTCATGTCTGTTACTCTTATCCCTGGAATATCCTATCTCCCCGTTTATTTTTCATACACACGGATATTACTGATTACTTTTCCGAAATTGAATGCTCTTTGAGCGTATATCAGTATAGAAGCGAAATGTGAGTGAAGCTGGCTTCTCTCGCAGATTCTGCTGTCTGTTCAACCGCTTCGAATATCTGAGCCGAATCGGCTACGAATGTCAAACTCGAATCGCTCTTAACCGCGGAATCCGCTTGAAACGCATCAATCGCGTTTTCTGCTGCTTCAGCCGCTGAAGAAAGACGCGAATCAGCCGGCTGCCCTGCACTGTAGCCGATTCTGACCTGCTAAGCTGAATAAATTAGAGAAGTTTTTATAGCACTCAAAAAACAGCTATAAACTTCGTGGAATACTATTTTTAATTTTTATTTAATTTTGAACATTTTAAAATTGTTCAGTACTACTTTGTAATGTTGAATAAAGTCGAAATATGTTTGAAATTCGTTGTCAGGATCTGATACATTCCATGATAGCTTCTTTCTTTGACTGATCGCGTGTGATTTTTAAAACAAGAGAAATGAGTACAGCCACGGATTTATTGCAAGTGTGTTTAAATGAACAACACTTATGCAGAGCTTTATCTCAAGCAGAAAAACAAAATGTCATGTTCTATAATATGTCAATTGGCAGCTCAGTATTTGCCCACACCCAAAATTGATTTTAACAGTATCAATAACATTCCAAATAATCCTAATCCTAAATCTACTCATAAAATGCAAACAAACCCCGTTTCTTCCGCAAATATTAAATCAAATCCTAACCCTAACATAAAATCATCCCAGACCCTAACCCTTACCGTAAACGTAACCTCAGCTTTAACCATAACACTAACACCCTAACCCAAACACTACAACAAACCAAACCTCTAAACCGAGCACTATAGCTGATCATACGATAGACCCTATCCCTTTCTCTAGGACTAAAAAAAACTAAACTCGAAGTCTATCCCTATGCCAAATACAAGCACTAAACGTGTTCAAAACACAATTCCTATTCCTATTTTTGAACCTTACACAATCACAAAACAAATCCAGGGCTTAACCCTTCTTTCACCCTAACGCTCATACTTACCCTACACCACAATTAACAAGAAATTAAACCCTACCTCTATTCTTTAAACCTAGCACTAACCCTATACCTATTACCCCTAAATTAAACTAACCCTAAGCCCAACCCTAACCCTAACCCTAACCTTAACCCTAACCCTAACCCTAACCCTAACCCTAACACTATCAAACCCTAACACTGAACCGAACCCTGACCCTAACACTAACGCTAAACCTAAACCTATCCCTAACCCTAACCCTAAATCTAACCCTAACCCTAACCTTAACCCTAACCCTACCCTAACCCTAACCCTAACCTTAACCCTAACACTACCCTAACCCTAACCCTAACCCTAACCCTAACCTAAATCCTAACCCTAACCCTAACCCTAACCCTAACCCAAATCCTAACCCTAACCCTAACCCCTAACACTAACCCTAACCCAAACAATAACCGTAACCCTAACCCTACCCTAACCATAAGCCTAACCCTAACTTTAACCTTGACCTTAACCCCAACACCAACTCCAAACCCAACCCAAACCCCAACTGTTATCCCTAGCTCAACCACAAGCCAGAAACCAAACCCTAACCCCGTAACACTAACCCTAAACCTAACCCTAACCAATCCCAACAACTATCCCAACACCAGCCCCACCCTATCACTAGCACCAACAACCCAAACCCAAACAATAATATCTAAAAAGTAACACTAACGCTAACCCCAACCCCAACCAAAATCCCAACCAAAATCCCAACCCCAACATTAATCCTAACCCTAACCCTAAACCTAAGACTAACCCTAACCCAAGCCAGAACCCTAACCCTAAACCTAACCCAATCCCCAACCCAAATCTCAACCCCAACCCCAACCCTTGTCCTAAACCTAAATTTAACCTTAACCCTAAGCCTAAGCCTAAGCCTAAGCCTAAGCCTAACCCAAGCCATAACCCTAACCCTAACCTTATACTAACCCTAAACATAACCCTAATCCTTACAACCCTAATCCCAAACCCAACCCCAGCCGTAACTCCAAACCTAACCATAAACCTAACCCTAACCCTAACCCTAAAACTAACCTTACCCTAACACCAACACTAACCCTAAATCTAAATCTAACCCTAACCCTAAACCTAACCCAAACTGTAATCCTAACCCTAACACTAAACCTAAACCTAACTCTAAACCAATCCCAACCCCTACCCCTACCCCAACCCCAACCCCAAACCCAGCTCCAACACTTACCCAACCTCAACAACAACCCCAACCAAACACTAACCCCTGAACAATAAACGTAACGCTAACAATAAACCTAACTCTAACACCCATACCCCAACCCCAAAATCTAACCCTAAACCTAAAAAAACCCTAACACTAAACCTAATCCTAAACCTAGCCCTAACACTAATCCTTAATCATAACCCTAACCCTAACCTTAAATCTAACCCAAATTCTAACACTAACACTTAAACCTAACCCCAACACTAACCCTAACACAGCCCCAAACCCAAACCCAACTCCAAGTCCAACAACACCTAAACCCTAAGTGTAACACTAACTGTAACCTTAACCCTAATACTAAACATACCCCTATCTACACCCTAACCCTAACCCATAGCCCTAAACCTAACCCTAACCCAAATCCATACCCTGACCCTAATTCTAAACCTAACCCAAACCCAAACAGTCCCCTAATCCTAACCCAACCCCAACCACAACCCCAACCCCAAACCCAAAACCAATGCCAACAACACCTAACAACTAACGGTAACCCTAACCCACACCCTAAACCTAATCCTCACCCATCCCCTAAACTTAAACCTACACCTATTTGTACCCTAACCCTATACCAAGCCCTAACCCTAACCCGATCACAAACCATAACCCTAGCCCTACACCTAAACATAACACTAACCCTAACACTATCAAACCCTAACACTGAACCGAACCCTGACCCTAACACTAACGTTAAACCTAAACTTATCCCTAACCCTAACACTAACCCTAAGCCTAACCCTAACCCTAACCCTAACCCTAATCTATCCCTAACCCTAACCCTAACACTAACCCTAACCCTAATTCTAAACCTTAACCCTAACCCTCACCCTTAACCTAAATTTAAATCTAACTCAAATCCTTACCCTAACCATTAACCCTAACACTATCACTAAGCCTACCACAACCCCAATTTCTTCCCCAAACCCAAACCCGAGACCAACAAAAACACCTTAACCCTAACCATAACTCTAACCACAAACTTAACCCTAACCTTAACCCTATACTTTCCCCTATCACTACCCTAAACCAAACACTAAACCTAGCCCTAAACCTAACCCTAAACCCAAACCTAACCCTAAGCCTAAATCCAACAGCAACCCGAACCCCAACACTAACCCCTAACCCCAAACCTAACACTAACCCTAAGCCTAAGCCTAACCCTACTCTAACCCTTAACTCTAAACCTCAACCTAACTCTAAAGAACACTAAACACTAAACCCAAAGCCTAAGCCTAACCCTGACACTAATCCTCACCCAAAACCTAACCCTAACCCAAATCTTAACCCTGACCCTAACCTTAACCCTATCCTTAACACTAACACAAACACCAACCCCAACTCCAACCACAACCCCAACCCAAACCCAAACCCATACCCATAACCCTAACCCTAAATCTAACCCTAACCTCAACCCTATCCCTAACCTTAAACACTTAACGTAAACCATAACCCTTCATCCTAACCCTAACCCCTAACACTATAACTTAACCCTAACCCTAAACTTACCCCTACCCCTACCCCAAACCCAAAAACAAGCCCTAAACCTAACACTACTCCTAAACCTAAACCTACATTCCTACCCTAACCCTAATCCTAACCCAACCCCAAACGCAACCCTAAACCTAAACTCTTACCCTTAACCGTAACTCCAATCCTAAATCTAACCCTAAACCATTACCATTAACCCTAACCCGAAACTTCACCCTAACCCTAACACTAAACCAAAACTAATTCTACTCCTACCACTACACTTACCCCTACCCCAAACCCAACCACAAGCCCTTAACCTAACCTTAACCCTAACCCTAACCCTAAACTATAACCCTAAACCCTAAACCTGAACCCTAAACCTAACCCTGAGCCTAACCCTAACTCTAATCCTGACCCTATCCTTAACACCAACACAATCCCCAACCCCAAACCCAAAACCAAACCCATAAACCCTAACACTAACCCAACCCAAACCCTAACCTTCAACATTATCCTAAATCGTAACCCTAACCCTAACCCTAAACCTAAACCTAACCCTAACACTAACACTAACCCTAACCCTAATCCGAACCTTACCCCTACCCTTACCCAAAACCCAACCTCAAGCTCCAATCCTAACCCCAACAATAACCCTAACCCTAAATTCCAATCCTAGACCAAAAATATCCGGACTCCTACCCCTACCCCTAACCCCAACCCTAATCCTAACACTAACCCTAACCCTGGCCCTAACACTATCACTAACACTAACTGCAACCTCAACACCAAACCCAACCCAAACCCAAACCCCAACCCAAACCCCTAACAACAAACCCTAACCCTTACTCAAACCCTATACCTAACACTAACACAAAATGTAACACTACACCCTAACCCTAACCCAAACCCTGACCCTAACCCAACAACAAATGCAAACCCAACCCCAACCCAAAACCCAACACCAACGCTAACCCTAACCCCTCACACTAACACAAATTCTAACCCTAAAACCTTACCCTTAACCCTAACCCTATATACTTACCCTAACCCCAACCCTAACGCTTCCCCTAACCCTAAACCTAACACTACCCTAACCCTAACCTAAACCAAACCGCTATACTAACACTAACACTAACCTTAAACTTAACACTAAACCTTACCCTATCTCTAACCCTATAGCTAACCACAACCCCAGCACCAAACGAACCCCTAAATCCTAACCCGAAAACTAACACAAACCCGAACACTAACGCTAACCCTAACCATAAACCTAACCCTAAACCTAACCCTAACCCTAAACCTAAACCAAACCCAACTCCAAATTAAACCCTAACCATAACCCTAACCCTAACCCAAACCCTAACCCTACCCTAATTTTACCCTAAACCTAACCCTTATCCTAACCCTAACCCTAACATTAAACTTGAGACTAACCCTTACCCTAACACTAAATCTAACTCTAACCCTAAATCTTATAACTACCTTAACCCTAACCCTAATCCTGATCTAAACACAAACCTATCCCTAACCCTAACCCTAAACCCTAATCCTAATCCTAAACCAAAACTAACCGTATCCCTAAGCCTAACCCAAAACCTAAACCTAAACATAACCCTAACAATAAACGTAACCTTAACCCTAATACTAAACCTAACCCGAAACCTAAACCTAATCCTACCCCTAAGTCCACCAACCCCAAACCCAAAACTAACCCCTAACCCAATCCTAACACTAACCCTAACCCGAAACCTATACCTAATGATAACTCTAAACCTAACACTAACCCTATCCCCTAAATGTTAGCCTAATGCTAACCCTATACCTTAACCCTAACCCTAACGCTAACCCCAACCCTAATCCGTACCCTAACCCTAACCCTAAGCCAAAACCTTACCCACACACTTATCCAAAATCTAAACATAACCCTATTACTAAAGACAATCTTCACCAAACCCGCTGAAATTACATAAATCCTTCTTTAACACTTACTGTAATACTAAATCTTAACCTGAGCCTTGCCCTAACCCTATATAGGGTTTAGGGACTACGTTAGCATTTGGGATATTAGACCTTCTGAATACATCCCTTATAATAGCACTTTACACCATGTGGAGGAAGCTTTTCCCAGAAACAGAGAATGTTGAATGGCAGGGAAAGTGGAGAGTTTTAGGAAATAAATTAGAAGCACGGGGTCCCCCGGTGCCATGGGATTTTACTCCTGAACACTTGCAGGATCCTGAGGAGCTAGGCCTGTATCTGAGTAATGGGTGTTGCGGCTCAGAAAGATCTGAGGTGGAACAGCTTATCTGGGGCTTGGCTTATGCTTACCGAGGTATATGTACTGTTCTGGAGAGAGAGAGTGTCCAAACTGAGGCTCAGACCAAAGAGGAAAACCTCCCAGGCACATCTGACCAGCCAAAGAAAGCTCCGGTATCAAAGTCAGTTGCCCCGGTGGAAGGCCAGAAATGGAAACGTGTGTCCTCACGCCTAGAACGCAAAGAAGAGGTGGCGAAAGAAGAGGAAGATACAGGCGAGGGGGAGGCCTCAACACCACCACCACCAAGAAAGGCAACAGAGAAAAGTGAGAGGCGTGGACATAGTGATGATGAGGATGATGAAAGAGTCAAAGTTACCACGTTTCGTCGACCCATGAAAATGTCTGAGATCCAAGGCTCAAGAAAGGAGTTTATTTGACGTCCGGATGAGAGTATTGTCACTTGGTTGCTTTGGTGTTGGGACAACGGGGCCAAAGCGTGTCCCTCGACTGTAACGAAGCTCGCCAACTAGGAAACATTGCCCGTGATCCGGCTGTCGACAGAGGGATCAGCAGGTATATGGATGGAATCGCCAGCCTCTGGCAACAGTAAGTAGCTGTGAGGGAAAGATATCCCTACAAGAGTGACCTGGCACCTAAAAGTGAAAAGATGGAAAACTATTGAGGAAGGCATCCAGTATTTGAGAGAAACGGCTGTGGTGGAAATGCTGTATGATCCCACGTTAGATCCTGAAGATCGGGACCATGATCCGGAGAAAGTAAGGAGTACACCCGAAATATGTCAGAAGCTTCCAAAAACAGCACCAGAAAGGTACGCCGGTACACTAGTGCCAATGTTCAACAGATACGAGGACCAAGACAGAAAACCCCCAGTTTTTGAACAGATTCTTACACTTCAAAACTTTGAACAAAAATTTCCACCATCACACGCTTCCATTTCAGCCATATCAAGGTTAGAAGGACAGATGGGAGACGTGTTAGAGAAAGTATCCCGACTGATTGATAGGGTTGAAATGATTGCAGCTATCAGAAGCAAACGCCGTCCTGCTCGAGCAAATGACAGCACTCACTTCACTAACTTCATGTCACGCGCGGCTCTGTGGAGTTACTTACTTGAAAATGGAGAAGATATGAAGGAATGGCATCAAAAGCCCACCCCTGCACTGCGAGCACGGGTGAGAGAATTACAACACAGACCAACGACCAGTGAAGTTGTTCCTGTCACTACAGGTAACCAATAGAGGGGCCCTGCCCTCAGCCAGAGGAGGGAGAGGGGTAATAGAGTGTATTGGACTGTGTGGATTCGGTGGCCTGGCACATCAGAACCACAAAAATATGAGGCACTGGTGGATACTGGTGCACAGTGTACTCTAATGCCTTCGAGTTATAAAGGGACAGAACTGATCTATATCTATATCTCTGGAGTGACTGGGGGCTCTCAGGAATTGTCTGTGTTGGAGGCAGAAATAAGCCTCACTGGTAAAGACTGGCAGAAGCATCCTATAGTGACCGGACAGGGGAGGGGGCTCCATGCATACTCGGTATAGACTATCTCAGAAGGGGGCACTTTAAGGATCCCAAGGGGTACCGATGGGCTTTTGGAATAGCTGCCGTGGACACAGACAACATTAAGCAGCTATCTGTTTTACCTGGCCTGTCAGAAGATCCATCTGTTGTGGGGTTGCTACAAGTGGAGGAGCAACAGGCACCAATTGCTACAGAAACGGTGCACAGATGGCAGTACCGCACCAACAGGGATTCCTTGCTCCCCATTCATAACTTGATCCGTCAGCTAGAGAGCCAGGGAGTGATCAGCAAAACTCACTCACCTTTTAACAGCCCCATATGACCGGTGCGTAAAGCCAGTGGAGAATGGAGGCTGACGGTAGATTACCGTGGCCTGAATGAAGTCACACCCCCACTGAGTGCTGCTGTGCCAGACATGCTACAACTCCAGTACGAACTGGAGTCACAAGCAGCCAAGTGGTATGCCACCACCGACATTGCCAATGCCTTCTTTTCAATTCCTCTGGCCACAGAATGCAGGCTGCAGTTTGCCTTCACCTGGAGGGGCGTTCAGTACACCTGGAACCGTTTGCCCCAGGGGTGGAAGCACAGTCCAACCATTTGCCATGGGTTGATCCAAACTGCATTGGAACAGGGTGGTGCTCCTGAGCATCTGCAATACATTGATGACATTGTTGTATGGGGCAATACAGCAGAGGAAGTCTTTGAGAAAGGAGAGCAGATTATCCAAATTCTCCTACGAGCTGGCTTTGCTATCAAGCAAAGCAAAGTGAAAGGGCCTGCACAAGAAATTCAGCTCCTAGGTATGAAGTGGCAAGATGGACGTCGTCACATCCCAACAGATGTGATTGACAAAATTACTGCCATGTCTCCACCCACCAGTAAGACAGAAACCCAAGCTTTTCTGGGTGTAGTGGGCTTTTGGAGAATGCATGTTCCAAACTACAGTCTCATTGTGAGCCCTCTCTATCGGGTGACGCGGAAGAAGAATGATCTTGTATGGGGCCCTGAGCAGCAGCAGGCTTTTGAGCAAATTAAGCAGGAGACAGCCCGTGCTTTGATAGCCAGGGCCATTGCGGATGGGACAGGATGTAAAGAACATCCTCTACACTGCTGCTGGAAAGGAAGGTCCCACTTGGAGTTTGTGGCAAAAAGCTCCTGGAAAGACCCGAGGCCGACCCCTCGGATTCTGGAGTCGGGCCTACAGGGGGTCTGAGGAGCGCTACACTCCAACTGAGAAGGAGATCTTAGCCGCGTACGAGGGGGTTCGAGCTGCTTCCGAAGTAATCGGTACTGAAATGCAGCTCCTCCTGGCACCTCGACTGCCAGTGCTGAGCTGGATGTTCAAAGGGTCAGCTCCCTCTACCCATCATGCTACTGATGCCACTTGGAGTAAATGGACTGCACTGATTACACAAGCGAGCTCGGATGGGGAACCTCAACCGTCCAGGAATCCTGGAGGTGATCATGGACTGGCCTGAAGCTAAGAAGTTTGGAACAATGCCAGCAAAGGAGGTGTCACGTGCTAAAGAAGCCCCACCATATAATGAACTACCAGACAACAAAAAGAGATATGCCCTGTTCGCAGATGGATCATGTTGCATTGTGGGTAAGCACCGCAGATGGAAATCTGCTGTGTGGAGCCCCACACGACAAGTTGCAGAGGCCACTGAAGGAGAAGGAGAATCAAGTCAATTTGCAGAGGTAAAGGCTGTCCAGATGGCCTTAGATATTGCTGAATGAGAGAGGTGGCCAGTGCTTTATCTTTACACTGACTCATGGATGGTGGCAAATGCTTTATGGGGGTGGGTACAGCAATGGGAACAAAATGGTTGGCAACGGAGGGGTAAACCTATTTGGGCTGCTGAACTGTGGAGAAACATTGCTGCCCGAATAAAGAATATGGTTGTAAAGTTGCGCCATGTAGATGCTCATGTTCCTAAGAGCCGGGCAACTGAAGAACAACAAAATAACCATCAGGTAGCTCGAGCTGCCAAAGTTAAGGTGGCTCGAGTAGACTTGGACTGGCAACACAAGAGTGAATTATTTCTAGCTCGGTGGGCCCATGAGACCTCGGGCCATCAAGGAAGAGATGCAACATGTAGGTGGGCTAGAGACCGAGGGGTGGACTTAACTATGGATGCCATTGCACCAGGTTATCCATGACTGTGATACATGCGCCACAATTAAACAAGCCAAGAGGATGAAACCTCTTTGGGAGGAAGGACGATGGCAAAAGTATAAATATGGGGAGGTGTGGCAGGTTGCCTTGACACGATCTCGCAATGGTAAGCGTTATGTGCTCACCATGGTGGAGGCAACTACTGGGTGGCTTGAAACATATGCAGTACCCCATGCTACCGCCTGAAACACCATCTTAGGGTTCGAGAAACAAGTCCTATGGTGACATGGCACTCCAGAAAGAATTGAGTCCGATAATGGAACTCATTTCAAAAAATTCTCTTGTAAATACTTGGGCAATACAAAGCTCATGGCATCGAGTGGATTTATCATATCCCCTATCATGCACCAGCTTCTGGTAAAATTGAAAGGTACAATGGGTTGTTAAAAACAATGTTGAAAGCAATGGGTGGCGGGACATTTAAGCACTGGGAGAAGAATTTGTCAGAAGCCACCTGGTTGGTCAACACCAGAGGATCCATCAATCGCGATGGTCCTGTCCAATCCAGCTCTCTACCTACTGTAGAGGGAGATAAGGTCCCTGTAGTACATGTGAAGAACTTGTTGGGAAAAGCGGTTTGGGTTCTTCCAGCTTCTGGAGAGGGCAAAACTCTCCGTGGGACTGTTTTTGCTCAGGGACCTGGGTCTACCTGGTGGGTGAAACAGAAGAATGGGGATGTTCAGTGTTTTACCACAAGGGAATTTGATGTGGGGTGAGTGCCCTCAGTAATTCTATTAGCATGTATATATGTATATATGTATGTTGTATGTGTTTGTATTTAATGCTTGTGAATCATTGTTTCTTTATGTATATATATATATATTAAGCATGATGAAATGATGTTGAATAAGGGGTGGAATGTTATGGTTTTATGATTTTTGTTGTATTACTGATATTCCACATCATGACATCGCGTGGTATATTGGGAGTTAAGGAGTTAATGCTCCAGCTCTGTGGATCGTCGATAGTTCTGGGTGTACCTGTTTCAGAAGAGAACTACATTCCCCAGAGGACTTTGCGATGCTTTGCATTTTTACATAATTCCGCCCAGAGGGAAAGATAAAAACTGTCTGCGGTCACGGGACTCTCTCTTCCCTTCAGGACCGAGCTCGGCAGTGGGTGTTTGTTGCAGCCGTCCGCCTTCAGCGTTAGCGTAAGGCCTTCGGTTTATCGCACACTCTCTCTCTTGTTCATTTTATTTGATTCATTTGCCTCAATTCCAATTATATTATATTATATTGTGTTATTTTTCTTTCTGATATCTTATTTACTAAATTAGCTTTCCTCCTCAGATCGTTGCGGCTGTTTTGCTCCTAGGCCCATCTCCCTTTGTCCTTTTTTTCCCTCTTCCCCTTCCCCTTCCCCAGGGTGTGGGCCCGTGGGTCCCCTGCCTCAATGGTCACGGTACCGGGTCAAACTGTCCCGCAAACCGGTGACAACTACCTATAGAACAACTCAAAATATACCATCATCTATACTACTTCTTTGTGAAGTACCATCCTTTGGAGTTATTTACCCCACACTAACACTAACCCTAACTCAAGCCCTAACCCTAACAATTATTGTAAATCTAAATCTATAAACCTAACAATAACACAAACCCTAACTCTAAACCTAACCTTAACCCTAAAAATAACCTAACCTTAATGCTAACGCAAACCCCCTAACCCTAAACTTAACCATTCCCTAACCCTAAATTTAACCGTTCCCTAACCCTAACAGTAACCCTAACCCGTTCCCTAACCCTAAACCCTAACCCTAACAGTAACCCTAACCCGTTCCCTAACCCTAAACCCTAATCCTAACACTATCCCAAACCCAAAACTTAACCCTAACCGTAAAACTGACTCAAGCCCTAACCCTAACCGTAACACTAAACATAATCCTAACCCTAACCCTACCCTAATCCTAACCTAAACCCTAACCCTAACCGCAACCCTAACCCTGAACTTATACCTAATCCAAAACCTTACACTAAGACTAATCCAAAATCAAAACGTAACCATATTACTAAAGCGAATCTTCACCTAACCCACTGAAATTACCTATATCCTTCCCTAACACTTACTGTAAGACTAAATCTTTAACCCTAAGCCTTACTCTAAACCTAACACTAATTCTAAAGCTATCACATACCCTAACCCTAACCCTAAATCCAATCATAGACTATCCAGTAACCTAAAATATACCCTAACACTTACTGTAAAACTAAAGCTTTAAACTTAAGCTTAAACCTAAGCCTAACCCTTACCATCACATTAACCCTAAATCTTAGCCTAACCCTAACCCAAAACTTAACACTAACATAACCCTAACAGTAACACCAACCCAAACCCTAACCCCAAACCTAACCCTAAACATAACCCTAAACATAACCCTAACCGTAACCCTAAGCCTAACCCTACCCTAACTGTATGGGAACTGCTGAATCACGGCCTGACTCATACCCTAACACTTACTGTAAAACTAAATATTTATACTTATCCTTAAACCTAACCCTAACCCTCACCCTAACCCTAAATCTTAGTCTAACCCTAACCATATAACTTAACCCTATCCCTAACACTAACCCCAACCCTAATCTGTACCCTAACCCTAACCCTAACCCTAAGCCAAAACCTTACCTTAATACAAAATCAAACATAACCCTTCTACCAAAGCCAGTCTTCACCAAACCCGCTGAAATTACCCAAATCCTTCCCTAACACTTTCTGTAAGACTAAATCTTTAGCCCTAAGCCTTGCCCTAACCCTAAACCTAACACTAAATTCAATCATACACCTAACCCTATACAATAACCTAAAACTTACTGTAAAACTAAATCTTTAAAGCTTACACCAACCCTAACACTAACACCAACACCAAATTAAACCCTAACCCTACCCTAACTGTATGGGAACTGCTGAATCATGGCCTGAAACACTGATTGGTCACCTGAGGTGAGCACCGAGTCAGCCATGGGGGCACAGGTGGAGGTGATATACCTGCGTGATTGGAATGGGGGGAGCCTGGCTCTACCTCTCCCAAACCCCATTTAAGGGCTGACCACCGCCAGGAAAGGATCTCTTCTCAGAGATCCCTTCCACGTGGAGTCCCCTGCGAGCCTTATCATCCTGAATGTGAGCCATCTTCTCTTTTGTATTATTTGTATACTTTCTATATAGAACAACTCAAAATATACGATCATCTATACTATTTCTTTGTGAAGTACCATCCTTTGGAGTTATTTACCCCACACTAATCCTAACCCTAACTCAGTCCCTAAACCTAACCCTAACAATTACTGTAAATCTAAATCTATAAACCTAACGCTAATGCTAACACTAACTCTAAACCTAACCTAAACCCTAACCATAAACTAAACTTAATGCTAACACAAACCCTAACCCTAAACTTAACCCTAAACTTAACCCAAACCCAAACCCTATTGTTGCGGAATCCCGGGGTCTGAGTGGATTGCTCTTGGGCGGGGAGCACGACAGGACTCAATACATGAATGATCAGGCTTCAATTTATTACCCCGACAGCCTTATTCTTATAGTGTTTAAGACAGGGGCGTACAGAGAATAGCACACAATCATTGGCTGAGAGCCTCAGAGAATAACAACTTTAAGCAATTCCCAATAATTAACAGCAGTGAGAAACCATCCTGAGGGAGGTAACTCTTGATATCATTCTAATCCTAAAAAACCCAAACAGGAATGCGTCGGCGGCGGGTGTGAAAGGCAGTGCTGGCAGGGCGTCCCCTGTTCAAAGTGCACTTTACCTCTCCCACTCGCCACAGACCATCTCCTGCTTTTACTTTTCTCAAGGTTCACACAGTGTACTTTCCCTTGAGGACCGTATCAGCATGGCCAGTGCATAACACAGAGCCCAAAGGGAAGAACACCTGCTAGTTAAACAGAATAGACTATCAAGGACAGCTTGTTCTAAAAATACCTAAAGTTACGATTATCAGCAGTCCTGTGAAGCCTTCTTCAACTGAAAGCAGGGTGAACAACATAATCACAGAAGTTTCCCATAGATGTCTCGGCAGCTTGGGTTGCTCAGCTGAAGCAGTTCTTGTCCACCTTGAGCTGTTTATCACTTGGCCCAGGAGCATCGTGACCTCCTATCAGTATCTAGTACTTTTCCATACACATGTAGTCTGTGCTACCGTGCAAGCTATGCTCGTACATATTACCAGGACCTCTGTGTTCCTGAAGCCATTCCCCAACACCCTATCCCTAATATAACCCTAACAGTAAACCAAACCCTAAACCTAAACCTATCCCAAACCCAAACCGAACCCAAAACGTAACCCTCACCTTAACCCTAACGCTAACACAAACCCTAACCCTAAACTTACCCCTAACCCTAACCCCAACCCTAATCATACTCTAACCCTAACAGTAACCCAAACCCTAAACCTAACCCTATCCCAAACCCAAACCGTATGCAAAACGTAACCCTCACCCTATCCATAACTCAAGCCCTAACCGTAAAAACCTTATCTTAATACAAAAAGCTAAATACCCTAAAACCTTACCTTAATACAAAATCAAACATAACCCTTCTACCAAAGCCAGTCTTCACCAAACCTGCTGAAGTTACCTAAATCCTTCCCTAACACCTACTGTAAGACTAAATCTTTAACCCTAAACCTAACACTAAATCCAATCATACACCTAACCATATACAATAAACCTAAAACTTACCCTAAAACTTACTGTAAAACTAAATATAAAAATATTAAATATATATATATATTAAAGCTAACACCAACCCTAACACTAACCCCAAACCTAACCCTAACTGTATGGGAACTGCTGAATCATGGCCTGAAACACTGATTGGTCAGCTGAGGTGAGCACCGAGTCAGCCATGGGGGCACAGGTGGAGGTGATATACCTGCGTGATTGGAATGGGGGGAGCCTGGCTCTACCTCTCCCAAACCCCATTTAAGGGCTGACCACCGCCAGGAAAGGATCTCTTCTCAGAGATCCCTTCCACGTGGAGTACCCTGCGAGCCTTATCATCCTTGTGATAAAAATGAGTGCTGTATTTGTTAATCAAACTGACTCAAGACAGATGTGTCAGTTTTTTTCAGTGTTTTGCTTTCTGAAAACTATGTAGTTTGTAGAAGATTCAAAATACATGTATAAATGTTTTGTCTAAGAACTTTGGAACTGTGCAAATTGGAGCCACAGCGCTTAGTTCTAACAACTGGACAATGAACAACAGGTAGCATTGACCTTCTAAGAAACTGAAAAAAGAAAAAATAAGTGAAAATCTCTTCTTAAGTGCGCATGATCGAAGCTGAAGAGGCCTACGGCCTTTTTCATCTCAATCACCAGGTGGCAGAGAACGACCCCCACATAACAGCCAGCGCAGCCCAGGAAGGGAAAGATAAACATGAATGTAGAGATAAGAAATAATAAATCGTGGGATCGAGAGGCTGCCGTTGCGCACCTCTGGTGGAGCAGAGACTCCCAGCCGCCCAGCGCTGTTTTGCTCGGTAATTGCTTGCTCAATAAATCTTTTACGGTTGGTAACGATTGGTGTGTATTGTTCTTCACACCTATAACAATCCTGAAGGTGAGCCATCTTCTCTTTTGTATTATTTGTACACTATCTATATAGAACAACTCAAAATATACCATCATCTATACTATTTCTTTGTGAAGTATCATCCTTGGGAGTTATTTACAACACATTAACCCTAACCCTAACTCAAGCCCAAACCCTAACCCTAACAATTACTGTAAATCTAAAACTATATACTTAACACTAACCCTAAACCTAACCTTAACGCTAGCACAAACCCACACCTTAACCCTAAACCTAACCCTAACCCTACCCTAACCCTAACCTTAACCCGACCCTAACCCTAACAGTAACAAAAGCTTAACCCTAACCCTATCCCAAACCCAAACCGAACCCAAAATTTTACTCTCACCCTAAACCTAACCCTAACCCTAACCTATACCCTAACCATATCCTTTATAAACAACCGAAACACCAACACCAACCCCAAACAAACGCGTAATCCCTATCGCTAACCCTAACCTTAACCCATAACCTTACCCTTATCCTAACCGTAACCCTAACCCTTACCAAAACCCCAAACACAACCCCAACCCTAAAACCTAACCCAAACGTAACCCTAACACTAAACCTAAACCTAACCCTAACCCTAAACCTAATCTATGACCCTAAACCTGAAGCCTTACCCTAACCCTTAGCCTAACCCTAACCCTAATCCTGACCCAAAATCAAACTCTAACCCAAATCCTAACCCTAACCCTAACACTAAACCTAACCTTATCCTTAACATTAACACTAACCCCAATCTCTACCGGAACCTTAACCGAAACCCATACCCGTAACTCCTAACCCTAACCTTAACCTTAACACTAACCCTTCCCCAAAAGCAACCACAAGCACAAACCCTAACCCTAAGCCGAACCCTAACCCTAACCCCAACAGTAATCCTAACCTTAATCACTTACCCTTTTCCATAACCCTATACCCTAACCCTAACACTAACCCAAACCCTAAACCTAACACTGGTACTACGCCTACCCCAAATGCAACCACAAACCCTAACCATAATCCTATCCCTAAACCTTAGCCTACCCGTACTCCAAAACCAGCCACAAGCGCTAACACTAATCCTATCCGTAAATATTAACCTACCCCAAAAGCAACCACAAGCACTAACCCTAACCCTAATCCTAACCCTAAACCTAACCCTAACCATACCCCTAAACCAAACTCTAACCCTAAACCCTTTCAAATCTTTTCAAATAATCAGGTCCGAATGGAGTGCAAAAGTCTGGCTGTAATCGCTCCTAACTGTGGATTAGGCTTGAAAAAATTTGTGTCTCTAATCAGTGGGCTAATCAGTCGGCTGCCTTGCGCTGTAAAGCAGCTTATCTCCACTGCCAGCTGAGGTCTGATTCCAACATTACGCAGTTTACTCTTGTATCAGACTTTGTTCATGGTGTTTTTAGAAAAGATGGGATGCCCCCTTTGTTAGCCAGGGGGGATTTTCTGTTCTCTGCAGGCTCAGCAAGCATTCGCAGAGAATGATAGCATCAGACCTTCATTTCAGTACACATTTTCACAATTTTTCTTTAAAATTTTTTGATGACCTTTAAAATTCCTAAGAAACAAAACTTCTCTCAATTTTTCCTTTTCATAAAAACAGACATTACTGATTCCTTACCAAAATTGTATGCTGTTCTGATCTTACCAGCGTAAGAAGCTGGCTCCTCACGCAGATTCTGGTGTCTTTCGAACCGGACCGAATATTTCCCAACAAACTTCATCACCGGAGCATCGCAGATGAGCCCGTACGAAACTGAGCCGAATCGGCAAACAAGGACAAACTCGAATCGCTCTTAAACACGGATTCCTCTTGAAACGCATCAATCGCGGTTTCTGCTGCTTGAGCCGCTGAAGAAAGACGCGTTTCAGCCTGCTGCCGTTCACTGAAGAGCGGCTTTTAAACGTAGCTTGCTGCGGTCTGTTTCCAACATAAAAGTGATTACCCTTTTGACAGACTCCGTTCCTGGCTTTGTCGATAGAGATGGGGAGGACCCCGGTTTTAAGCTGGGAAAAAGATTCTGTTCCCTTTCTGCTCTGCTACGGTCGGCAATATATGTCTGCATCAGACGATCTTTTCCGTCCACGTATTCATACTTTTTTTCTGAATTTTCTCGATGTCTTTTTCTTACACCACTGAATCATCGCATCTCCCCGTTTAGTTTTCTGTCACACAGACATTACTGATTCCTTTTCTGAAATTGTATGCTGTTCTGAGTGTAGAGGCGAAATTTGAGTGAAGCTGGCTCCTCTCGCAGCTTCTGGTGTCTTTCGAACCGGACCGAATATTTCCCAACAAACTTCATCACCGGAGCATCGCAGATGAGCCCGTACGAAACTGAGCCGAATCGGCAACGAACGACAAACTCGAATCGCTCTTAACCGCGGATTCCTCTTGAAACACATCAATCGCGGTTTCTGCTGCTTGAGCCGCAGAAGAAAGACGCGTTTCAGCCGGCTGCCGTTCACTGAAGAGCGGCTTTTAAACGTAGCTTGCTGCGGTCTGTTTCCAACATAAAAGTGATTACCCTTTTGACAGACTCCGTTCCTGGCTTTGTCGATAGAGATGGGGAGGACCCCGGTTTTAAGCTGGGAAAAAGATTCTGTTCCCTTTCTGCTCTGCTACGGTCGGCAATATATGTCTGCATCAGACGATCTTTTCCGTCCACGTATTCATACTTTTTTTCTGAATTTTCTTGATGTCTTTTTCTTTCACCACTGAATCATCGCATCTCCCCGTTTAGTTTTCTGTCACACAGACATTACTGATTCCTTTTCTGAAATTGTATGCTGTTCTGATCTTACCAGTGTAGAGGCGAAATTTGAGTGAAGCTGGCTCCTCTCGCAGCTTCTGGTGCCTTTCGAACCGGACCGAATATTTCCCAACAAACTTCATCACCGGAGCATCGCAGATGAGCCCGTACGAAACTGAGCCGAATCGGCAACGAAAGACAAACTCGAATCGCTCTTAAACACGGATTCCTCTTGAAACGTATCAATCGCGGTTTCTGCTGCTTGAGCCGCTGAAGAAAGACGCGTTTCAGCCGGCTGCCGTTCAGTGAAGAGCGGCTTTTAAACCTAGCTTGCTGCGGTCTGTTTCCAACATAAAAGTGATTACCCTTCTGACAGACTCCGTTCCTGGCTTTGTCGATAGAGATGGGGAGGACCCCGGTTTTAAGCTGGGAAAAAGATTCTGTTCCCTTTCTGCTCTGCTACGGTCGGCAATATATGTCTGCATCAGACGATCTTTTCCGTCCACGTATTCATACTTTTTTTCTGAATTTTCTTGATGTCTTTTTCTTTCACCACTGAATCATCGCATCTCCCCGTTTAGTTTTCTGTCACACAGACATTACTGATTCCTTTTCTGAAATTGTATGCTGTTCTGATCTTACCAGTGTAGAGGCGAAATTTGAGTGAAGCTGGCACCTCTCGCATCTTCTGGTGTCTTTCGAACCGGACCGAATATTTCCCAACAAACTTCATCACCGGAGCATCGCAGATGAGCCCGTACGAAACTGAGCCGAATCGGCAACGAACGACAAACTCGACTCGCTCTTAAACGCGGATTCCTCTTGAAACACATCAATCGCGGTTTCTGCTGCTTGAGCCGCTGAAGAAAGACGCGTTTCAGCCTGCTGCCGTTCACTGAAGAGCGGCTTTTAAACGTAGCTTGCTGCGGTCTGTTTCCAACATAAAAGTGATTACCCTTTTGACAGACTCCGTTCCTGGCGTTGTCGATAGAGATGGGGAGGAGCCCGGTTTTAAGCTGGGGGAAAGATTCTGTTCCCTTTCTGCTCTGCTACGGTCGGCAATATATGTCTGCATCAGACGATCTTTTCCGTCCACGTATTCATACTTTTTTTCTGAATTTTCTTGATGTCTTTTTCTTTCACCACTGAATCATCGCATCTCCCCGTTTAGTTTTCTGGCACACAGACATTACTGATTCCTTTTCTGAAATTGTATGCTGTTCTGAGTGTAGAGGCGAAATTTGAGTGAAGCTGGCTCCTCTCGCAGCTTCTGGTGTCTTTCGAACCGGACCGAATATTTCCCAACAAACTTCATCACCGGAGCATCGCAGATGAGCCCGTACGAAAGTGAGCCGAAGCGGCAACGAACGACAAACTCGACTCGCTCTTAAACGCGGATTCCTCTTGAAACACATCAATCGCGGTTTCTGCTGCTTGAGCCGCTGAAGAAAGACGCGTTTCAGCCGGCTGCCGTTCACTGAAGAGCGGCTTTTAAACGTAGCTTGCTGCGGTCTGTTTCCAACATAAAAGTGATTACCCTTTTGACAGACTCCGTTCCTGGCTTTGTCGATAGAGATGGGGAGGACCCCGGTTTTAAGCTGGGAAAAAGATTCTGTTCCCTTTCTGCTCTGCTACGGTCGGCAATATATGTCTGCATCAGACGATCTTTTCCGTCCACGTATTCATACTTTTTTTCTGAATTTTCTTGATGTCTTTTTCTTTCACCACTGAATCATCGCATCTCCCCGTTTAGTTTTCTGTCACACAGACATTACTGATTCCTTTTCTGAAATTGTATGCTGTTCTGATCTTACCAGTGTAGAGGCGAAATTTGAGTGAAGCTGGCTCCTCTCGCAGCTTCTGGTGCCTTTCGAACCGGACCGAATATTTCCCAACAAACTTCATCACCGGAGCATCGCAGATGAGCCCGTACGAAACTGAGCCGAATCGGCAACGAACGACAAACTCGAATCGCTCTTAAACACGGATTCCTCTTGAAACGTATCAATCGCGGTTTCTGCTGCTTGAGCCGCTGAAGAAAGACGCGTTTCAGCCTGCTGCCGTTCACTGAAGAGCGGCTTTTAAACGTAGCTTGCTGCGGTCTGTTTCCAACATAAAAGTGATTACCCTTTTGACAGACTCCGTTCCTGGCGTTGTCGATAGAGATGGGGAGGACCCCGGTTTTAAGCTGGGGGAAAGATTCTGTTCCCTTTCTGCTCTGCTACGGTCGGCAATATATGTCTGCATCAGACGATCTTTTCCGTCCACGTATTCATACTTTTTTTCTGAATTTTCTTGATGTCTTTTTCTTTCACCACTGAATCATCGCATCTCCCCGTTTAGTTTTCTGTCACACAGACATTACTGATTCCTTTTCTGAAATTGTATGCTGTTCTGATCTTACCAGTGTAGAGGCGAAATTTGAGTGAAGCTGGCTCCTCTCGCAGCTTCTGGTGCCTTTCGAACCGGACCGAATATTTCCCAACAAACTTCATCACCGGAGCATCGCAGATGAGCCCGTACGAAACTGAGCCAAATCGGCAACGAAGGACAAACTCGAATCGCTCTTAAACGAGGATTCCTCTTGAAACACATCAATCGCGGTTTCTGCTGCTTGAGCCGCTGAAGAAAGACTCGTTTCAGCCGGCTGCCGTTCAGTGAAGAGCGGCTTTTAAACGTAGCTTGCTGCGGTCTGTTTCCAACATAAAAGTGATTACCCTTTTGACAGACTCCGTTCCTGGCGTTGTCGATAGAGATGGGGAGGACCCCGTTTTTAAGCTGGGAAAAAGATTCTGTTCCCTTTCTGCTCTGCTACGGTCGGCAATATATGTCTGCATCAGACGATCTTTTCCGTCCACGTATTCATACTTTTTTTCTGAATTATCTTGATGTCTTTTTCTTTCACCACTGAATCATCGCATCTCCCCGTTTAGTTTTCTGTCACACAGAGATTACTGATTCCTTTTCTGAAATTGTATGCTGTTCTGATCTTACCAGTGTAGAGGCGAAATTTGAGTGAAGCTGGCTCCTCTCGCAGCTTCTGGTGCCTTTCGAACCGGACCGAATATTTCCCAACAAACTTCATCACCGGAGCATCGCAGATGAGCCCGTACGAAACTGAGCCGAATCGGCAACGAACGACAAACTCGAATCGCTCTTAAACGCGGATTCCTCTTGAAACACATCAATCGCGGTTTCTGCTGCTTGAGCCGCTGAAGAAAGACGCGTTTCAGCCTGCTGCCGTTCACTGAAGAGCGGCTTTTAAATGTAGCCTGCTGCGGTCTGTTTCCAACATAAAAGTGATTACCCTTTTGACAGACTCCGTTCCTGGCGTTGTCGATAGAGATGGGGAGGACCCCGGTTTTAAGCTGGGGGAAAGATTGTTTTCCCTTTCTGCTCTGCTGTAGTCTGCAATGTATGTCTGCATCAGACGTTCACCTCCGTCCTCGTTTTCATATATTTTTCTGGCCGTTTTTCATGTCTGTTACTCTTATCCCTGGAATATCCTATCTCCCCGTTTATTTTTCATACACACGGATATTACTGATTACTTTTCCGAAATTGAATGCTCTTTGAGCGTATATCAGTATAGAAGCGAAATGTGAGTGAAGCTGGCTTCTCTCGCAGATTCTGGTGTCTGTTCAACCGCTTCGAATATCTGAGCCGAATCGGCGACGAATGTCAAACTCGAATCGCTCTTAACCGCGGAATCCGCTTGAAACGCATCAATCGCGTTTTCTGCTGCTTCAGCCGCTGAAGAAAGACGCGAATCAGCCGGCTGCCCTGCACTGTAGCCGATTCTGACCTGCTAAGCTGAATAAATTAGAGAAGTTTTTATAGCACTCAAAAAACAGCTATAAACTTCGTGGAATACTATTTTTAATTTTTATTTAATTTTGAACATTTTAAAATTGTTCAGTACTACTTTGTAATGTTGAATAAAGTCGAAATATGTTTGAAATTCGTTGTCAGGATCTGATACATTCCATGATAGCTTCTTTCTTTGACTGATCGCGTGCGATTTTTAAAACAAGAGAAATGAGTACAGCCACGGATTTATTGCAAGTGTGTTTAAATGAACAACACTTATGCAGAGCTTTATCTCAAGCAGAAAAACAAAATGTCATGTTCTATAATATGTCAATTGGCAGCTCAGTATTTGCCCACACCCAAAATTGATTTTAACAGTATCAATAACATTCCAAATAATCCTAATCCTAAATCTACTCATAAAATGCAAACAAACCCCGTTTCTTCCGCAAATATTAAATCAAATCCTAACCCTAACATAAAATCATCCCAGACCCTAACCCTTACCGTAAACGTAACCTCAGCTTTAACCATAACACTAACACCCTAACCCAAACACTACAACAAACCAAAACTCTAAACCGAGCACTATAGCTGATCGTACGATAGACCCTATCCCTTTCTCTAGGACTAAAAACCAACTAAACTCGAAGTCTATCCCTATGCCAAATACAAGCACTAAACGTGTTCAAAACACAATTCCTATTCCTATTTTTGAACCTTACACAATCACAAAACAAATCCAGGGCTTAACCCTTCTTTCACCCTAACGCTCACACTTACCCTACACCACAATTAACAAGAAATTAAACCCTACCTCTATTCTTTAAACCTAGCACTAACCCTATACCTATTACCCCTAAATTAAACTAACCCTAAGCCCAACCCTAACCCTAACCCTAACCTTAACCCTAACCCTACCCTAACCCTAACCCTAACCCCTAACACTAACCCTAACCCAAACCCAAACAATAACCGTAACCCCAACACCAACTCCAAACCCAACCCAAACCCCAACTGTTATCCCTAGCTCAACCACAAGCCAGAAGCCAAACCCTAACCCCGTAACACTAACCCTAAACCTAACCCTAACCAATCCCAACAACTATCCCAACACCAGCCCCACCCTATCACTAGCACCAACAACCCAAACCCAAACAATAATATCTGAAAAGTAACGCTAACGCTAACCCCAACCCCAACCCAAACCCCAACCAAAATCCCAACCCCAACATTAATCCTAACCCTAACCCTAAACCTAAGCCTAACCCTAACCCAAGCCAGAACCCTAACCCTAAACCTAACCCAAACCCCAGACGCACCCAAATCTCAACCCCAACCCCAACCCTTGTCCTAAACCTAAATTTAACCTTAACCCTAAGCCTAAGCCTAACCCAAGCCATAACCCTAACCCTAACCTTATACTAACCCTAAACATAACCCTAATCCTTACAACCCTAATCCCAAACCCAACCCCAGCCGTAACTCCAAACCTAACCATAAACCTAACCCTAACCCTAACCCTAAAACTAACCTTACCCTAACACCAACACTAACCCTAAATCTAAATCTAACCCTAACCCTAAACCTAACCCTAACACTAAACCTAAACCTAACTCTAAACCAATCCCAACCCCTACCCCTACCCCAACCCCAACCCCAAACCCAGCTCCAACACTTACCCAACCTCAACAACAACCCCAACCAAACACTAACCCCTGAACAATAAACGTAATGCTAACAATAAACCTAACTCTAACACCCATACCCCAACCCCAAAATCTAACCCTAAACCTAAAAAAACCCTAACACTAAACCTAATCCTAAACCTAGCCCTAACACTAATCCTTAATCATAACCCTAACCCTAACCTTAAATCTAACCCAAATTCTAACACTAACACTTAAACCTAACCCCAACACTAACCCTAACACAGCCCCAAACCCAAACCCAACCCCAAGTCCAACAACACCTAAACCCTAAGTGTAACACTAACTGTAACCTTAACCCTAATACTAAACATACCCCTATCTACACCCTAACCCTAACCCATAGCCCTAATCCTAACCCTAACCCAAACCCATACCCTGACCCTAATTCTAAACCTAACCCAAACCCAAACACTCCCCTAATCCTAACCCAACCCCAACCACAACCCCAACCCCAAACCCAAAACCAATGCCAACAACACCTAACAACTAACGGTAACCCTAACCCACACCCTAAACCTAAGCCTCACCCATCCCCTAAACTTAAACCTACACCTATTCGTACCCTAACCCTATACCAAGCCCTAACCCTAACCCGATCACAAACCATAACCCTAGCCCTACACCTAAACATAACACTAACACTAACACTAACCCTAACACTATCAAACCCTAACACTGAACCGAACCCTGACCCTAACAATAACGTTAAACCTAAACTTATCCCTAACCCTAACATAACCCTAAGCCTAAATCTAACCCTAACCCTAACCCTAACCCTAATTCTAAACCTTAACCCTAACCCTAACCCTAATTCTAAACCTTAACCCTAACCCTCACCCTTAACCTAAATTTAAATCTAACTCAAATCCTTACCCTAACCATTAACCCTAACACTATCACTAAGCCTACCACAACCCCAATTCCTACCCCAAACCCAAACCCGAGACCAACAAAAACACCTTAACCCTAACCATAACTCTAACCACAAACTTAACCCTAACCTTAACCCTATACTTTCCCCTATCACTACCCTAAACCAAACACTAAACCTAGCCCTAAACCTAACCCTAAACCCAAACCTAACCCTAAGCCTAAATCCAACAGCAACCCGAACCCCAACACTAACCCCTAACCCCAAACCTAACACTAACCCTAAGCCTAAGCCTAACCCTACTCTATCCCTTAACTCTAAACCTCAACCTAACTCCAAAGAACACTAAACACTAAACCCAAAGCCTAAGCCTAACCCTGACACTAATCCTCACCCAAAACCTAACCCTAACCCAAATCTTAACCCTGACCCTAACCTTAACCCTATCCTTAACACTAACACAAACACCAACCCCAACTCCAACCACAACCCCAACCCAAACCCAAACCCATACCCATAACCCTAACCCTAAATCTAACCCTAACCTCAACCCTATCCCTAACCTTAAACACTTAACGTAAACCATAACCCTTCATCCTAACCCTAACCCCTAACACTATAACTTAACCCTAACCCTAAACTTACCCCTACCCCTACCCCAAACCCAAAAACAAGCCCTAAACCTAACACTACTCCTAAACCTAAACCTACATTCCTACCCTAACCCTAATCCTAACCCAACCCCAAACGCAACCCTAAACCTAAACTCTTACCCTTAACCGTAACTCCAATCCTAAATCTAACCCTAAACCATTACCATTAACCCTAACCCGAAACTTCACCCTAACCCTAACACTAAACCAAAACTAATCCTACTCCTACCACTACACTTACCCCTACCCCAAACCCAACCACAAGCCCTTAACCTAACCTTAACCCTAACCCTAACCCTAAACTATAACCCTAAACCCTAAACCTGAACCCTAAACCTAACCCTGAGCCTAACCCTAACTCTAATCCTGACCCTATCCTTAACACCAACACAATCCCCAACCCCAAACCCAAAACCAAACCCATAAACCCTAACACTAACCCAACCCAAACCCTAACCTTCAACATTATCCTAAATCGTAACCCTAACCCTAACCCTAAACCTAAACCTAACCCTAACACTAACACTAACCCTAACCCTAATCCGAACCTTACCCCTACCCTTACCCAAAACCCAACCTCAAGCTCCAATCCTAACCCCAACAATAACCCTAACCCTAAATTCCAATCCTAGACCAAAAATATCCGGACTCCTACCCCTACCCCTAACCCCAACCCTAATCCTAACACTAACCCTAACCCTGGCCCTAACACTATCACTAACACTAACTGCAACCTCAACACCAAACCCAACCCAAACCCAAACCCCAACCCAAACCCCTAACAACAAACCCTAACCCTTACTCAAACCCTATACCTAACACTAACACAAAATGTAACACTACACCCTAACCCTAACCCAAACCCTGACCCTAACCCAACAACAAATGCAAACCCAACCCCAACCCAAAACCCAACACCAACGCTAACCCTAACCCCTCACACTAACACAAATTCTAACCCTAAAACCTTACCCTTAACCCTAACCCTATATACTTACCCTAACCCCAACCCTAACGCTTCCCCTAACCCTAAACCTAACACTACCCTAACCCTAACCTAAACCAAACCGCTATACTAACACTAACACTAACCTTAAACTTAACACTAAACCTTACCCTATCTCTAACCCTATAGCTAACCACAACCCCAGCACCAAACGAACCCCTAAATCCTAACCCGAAAACTAACACAAACCCGAACACTAACGCTAACCCTAACCATAAACCTAACCCTAAACCTAACCCTAACCCTAAACCTAAACCAAACCCAACTCCAAATTAAACCCTAACCATAACCCTAACCCTAACCCAAACCCTAACCCTACCCTAATTTTACCCTAAACCTAACCCTTATCCTAACCCTAACCCTAACATTAAACTTGAGACTAACCCTTACCCTAACACTAAATCTAACTCTAACCCTAAATCTTATAACTACCTTAACCCTAACCCTAATCCTGATCTAAACACAAACCTATCCCTAACCCTAACCCTAAACCCTAATCCTAATCCTAAACCAAAACTAACCGTATCCCTAAGCCTAACCCAAAACCTAAACCTAAACATAACCCTAACAATAAACGTAACCTTAACCCTAATACTAAACCTAACCCGAAACCTAAACCTAATCCTACCCCTAAGTCCACCAACCCCAAACCCAAAACTAACCCCTAACCCAATCCTAACACTAACCCTAACCCGAAACCTATACCTAATGATAACTCTAAACCTAACACTAACCCTATCCCCTAAATGTTAGCCTAATGCTAACCCTATACCTTAACCCTAACCCTAACGCTAACCCCAACCCTAATCCGTACCCTAACCCTAACCCTAAGCCAAAACCTTACCCACACACTTATCCAAAATCTAAACATAACCCTATTACTAAAGACAATCTTCACCAAACCCGCTGAAATTACATAAATCCTTCTTTAACACTTACTGTAATACTAAATCTTAACCTGAGCCTTGCCCTAACCCTATATAGGGTTTAGGGACTACGTTAGCATTTGGGATATTAGACCTTCTGAATACATCCCTTATAATAGCACTTTACACCATGTGGAGGAAGCTTTTCCCAGAAACAGAGAATGTTGAATGGCAGGGAAAGTGGAGAGTTTTAGGAAATAAATTAGAAGCACGGGGTCCCCCGGTGCCATGGGATTTTACTCCTGAACACTTGCAGGATCCTGAGGAGCTAGGCCTGTATCTGAGTAATGGGTGTTGCGGCTCAGAAAGATCTGAGGTGGAACAGCTTATCTGGGGCTTGGCTTATGCTTACCGAGGTATATGTACTGTTCTGGAGAGAGAGAGTGTCCAAACTGAGGCTCAGACCAAAGAGGAAAACCTCCCAGGCACATCTGACCAGCCAAAGAAAGCTCCGGTATCAAAGTCAGTTGCCCCGGTGGAAGGCCAGAAATGGAAACGTGTGTCCTCACGCCTAGAACGCAAAGAAGAGGTGGCGAAAGAAGAGGAAGATACAGGCGAGGGGGAGGCCTCAACACCACCACCACCAAGAAAGGCAACAGAGAAAAGTGAGAGGCGTGGACATAGTGATGATGAGGATGATGAAAGAGTCAAAGTTACCACGTTTCGTCGACCCATGAAAATGTCTGAGATCCAAGGCTCAAGAAAGGAGTTTATTTGACGTCCGGATGAGAGTATTGTCACTTGGTTGCTTTGGTGTTGGGACAACGGGGCCAAAGCGTGTCCCTCGACTGTAACGAAGCTCGCCAACTAGGAAACATTGCCCGTGATCCGGCTGTCGACAGAGGGATCAGCAGGTATATGGATGGAATCGCCAGCCTCTGGCAACAGTAAGTAGCTGTGAGGGAAAGATATCCCTACAAGAGTGACCTGGCACCTAAAAGTGAAAAGATGGAAAACTATTGAGGAAGGCATCCAGTATTTGAGAGAAACGGCTGTGGTGGAAATGCTGTATGATCCCACGTTAGATCCTGAAGATCGGGACCATGATCCGGAGAAAGTAAGGAGTACACCCGAAATATGTCAGAAGCTTCCAAAAACAGCACCAGAAAGGTACGCCGGTACACTAGTGACAATGTTCAACAGGTACGAGGACCAAGACAGAAAACCCCCAGTTTTTGAACAGATTCTTACACTTCAAAACTTTGAACAAAAATTTCCACCATCACACGCTTCCATTTCAGCCATATCAAGGTTAGAAGGACAGATGGGAGACGTGTTAGAGAAAGTATCCCGACTGATTGATAGGGTTGAAATGATTGCAGCTATCAGAAGCAAACGCCGTCCTGCTCGAGCAAATGACAGTACTCACTTCACTAACTTCATGTCACGCGCGGCTCTGTGGAGTTACTTACTTGAAAATGGAGAAGATATGAAGGAATGGCATCAAAAGCCCACCCCTGCACTGCGAGCACGGGTGAGAGAATTACAACACAGACCAACGACCAGTGAAGTTGTTCCTGTCACTACAGGTAACCAATAGAGGGGCCCTGCCCTCAGCCAGAGGAGGGAGAGGGGTAATAGAGTGTATTGGACTGTGTGGATTCGGTGGCCTGGCACATCAGAACCACAAAAATATGAGGCACTGGTGGATACTGCTGCACAGTGTACTCTAATGCCTTCGAGTTATAAAGGGACAGAACTGATCTATATCTCTGGCGTGACTGGGGGCTCTCAGGAATTGTCTGTGTTGGAGGCAGAAATAAGCCTCACTGGTAAAGACTGGCAGAAGCATCCTATAGTGACCGGACAGGGGAGGGGGCTCCATGCATACTCGGTATAGACTATCTCAGAAGGGGGCACTTTAAGGATCCCAAGGGGTACCGATGGGCTTTTGGAATAGCTGCCGTGGACACAGACAACATTAAGCAGCTATCTGTTTTACCTGGCCTGTCAGAAGATCCATCTGTTGTGGGGTTGCTACAAGTGGAGGAGCAACAGGCACCAATTGCTACAGAAACGGTGTACAGATGGCAGTACCGCACCAACAGGGATTCCTTGCTCCCCATTCATAACTTGATCCGTCAGCTAGAGAGCCAGGGAGTGATCAGCAAAACTCACTCACCTTTTAACAGCCCCATATGACCGGTGCGTAAAGCCAGTGGAGAATGGAGGCTGACGGTAGATTACCGTGGCCTGAATGAAGTCATACCCCCACTGAGTGCTGCTGTGCCAGACATGCTACAACTCCAGTACGAACTGGAGTCACAAGCAGCCAAGTGGTATGCCACCACCGACATTGCCAATGCCTTCTTTTCAATTCCTCTGGCCACAGAATGCAGGCTGCAGTTTGCCTTCACCTGGAGGGGCGTTCAGTACACCTGGAACCGTTTGCCCCAGGGGTGGAAGCACAGTCCAACCATTTGCCATGGGTTGATCCAAACTGCATTGGAACAGGGTGGTGCTCCTGAGCATCTGCAATACATTGATGACATTGTTGTATGGGGCAATACAGCAGAGGAAGTCTTTGAGAAAGGAGAGCAGATTATCCAAATTCTCCTACGAGCTGGCTTTGCTATCAAGCAAAGCAAAGTGAAAGGGCCTGCACAAGAAATTCAGCTCCTAGGTATGAAGTGGCAAGATGGACGTCGTCACATCCCAACAGATGTGATTGACAAAATTACTGCCATGTCTCCACCCACCAGTAAGACAGAAACCCAAGCTTTTCTGGGTGTAGTGGGCTTTTGGAGAATGCATGTTCCAAACTACAGTCTCATTGTGAGCCCTCTCTATCGGGTGACGCGGAAGAAGAATGATCTTGTATGGGGCCCTGAGCAGCAGCAGGCTTTTGAGCAAATTAAGCAGGAGACAGCCCGTGCTTTGATAGCCAGGGCCATTGCGGATGGGACAGGATGTAAAGAACATCCTCTACACTGCTGCTGGAAAGGAAGGTCCCACTTGGAGTTTGTGGCAAAAAGCTCCTGGAAAGACCCGAGGCCGACCCCTCGGATTCTGGAGTCGGGCCTACAGGGGGTCTGAGGAGCGCTACACTCCAACTGAGAAGGAGAGCTTAGCCGCGTACGAGGGGGTTCGAGCTGCTTCCGAAGTAATCGGTACTGAAATGCAGCTCCTCCTGGCACCTCGACTGCCAGTGCTGAGCTGGATGTTCAAAGGGTCAGCTCCCTCTACCCATCATGCTACTGATGCCACTTGGAGTAAATGGACTGCACTGATTACACAAGCGAGCTCGGATGGGGAACCTCAACCGTCCAGTAATCCTGGAGGTGATCATGGACTGGCCTGAAGCTAAGAAGTTTGGAACAATGCCAGCAAAGGAGGTGTCACGTGCTAAAGAAGCCCCACCATATAATGAACTACCAGACAACAAAAAGAGATATGCCCTGTTCGCAGATGGATCATGTTGCATTGTGGGTAAGCACCGCAGATGGAAATCTGCTGTGTGGAGCCCCACACGACAAGTTGCAGAGGCCACTGAAGGAGAAGGAGAATCAAGTCAATTTGCAGAGGTAAAGGCTGTCCAGATGGCCTTAGATATTGCTGAATGAGAGAGGTGGCCAGTGCTTTATCTTTACACTGACTCATGGATGGTGGCAAATGCTTTATGGGGGTGGGTACAGCAATGGGAACAAAATGGTTGGCAACGGAGGGGTAAACCTGTCAACGGTTTACGGGCAGGTTCGGCCCGGTTCCGTGACGATTGGTGCGGGGGACCCACGGACCCACGCCCCAGGAAAAGGGAAGGGGGAAAGGGAAAAGGGAAAAGGGAGATGGGCCTAGAAACAAAACAGCGGCAACGATCTGAGGAGGAAAGCTGATTTACTAAATAAGATATCAGAAAGCAAAATAACACAATATAATACAATATAATTGGAATTAAAGCTAATAAATCAAATAAAATGAGCAAGAGAGAGTCCGATAAACCGAAGGCCTTACGCTAACGCTGAAGGCGGACGGCAGCGAGCACCCACTGCTGAGTCGATCCCAAAGGAAAGAGAGTGTCCCGTGACCGCAGACAGTTTTTATCTTTCCCTCTGAGCGTAAACACGTAAGAACGCAAAGCATCGCAAAGTCCTCTGGGGAATGAAGTTCTTCTTCTCTTCTGAGACAGGTATACCTGGAACTATCGATGATCCACGGAGCTGGAGCATTAACTCTTTAACTCTAAATGCACTACATGATGTTATGATGTGGAATACCAGTACCAAAAATCATAAAACCATGACATTCCACCCCTTATTCCACATCACTACATCATGTTTGATATATATGTATAGAAGAACAATGATTAACATGCCTTAAATACACACAACATATATATGTATATACATGGAATTAACGACCGCACTCCCCCAACATCAAATTCCCTTGTGGTACACATTGAACATCCCCATTCTTCTGCATCACCCACCAAGTGGACCCAGGTCCTTGAGCAAAAACAGTTCCACGGAGAGGTTTGCCCTTTCCAGAAGCTGGAAGGACCCAAACTGCTTTTCCCAACATGTTCTTCACATGTACTACAGGGACTTTATCTCCCTCTACAGTAGGTAGAGATCTGGATTGGGCAGGACCATCGCGATTGATGGATCCTCGAGTGTTGACCAACCAGGTGGCTTCTGCCAAATGCTTCTCCCAGTGCTTAAATGTTCCGCCACCCATTGCTTTCAACATGGTTTTTAACAACCCATTGTACCTTTCAATTTTACCAGAAGCTGGTGCGTGATAGGGGATATGATAAATCCACTCAATGCCATGATCTTTGGCCCAAGTATTTACAAGAGAATTTTTGAAATGAGTCCCATTATCGGACTCAATTCTCTCTGGAGTGCCATGTCGCCATAGGACTTGTTTCTCGAGCCCTAAGATGGTGTTTCGGGCAGTAGCATGGGGTACTGCATATGTTTCAAGCCACCCAGTGGTTGCTTCCACCATGGTGAGCACATAACGCTTACCACTGCGAGATCGTGGCAAGGTGATATAATCAACCTGCCACGCCTCCCCATATTTATACTTTTGCCATCGCCCTTCCCCCCAAAGAGGTTTCATTCTCTTGGCTTGTTTAATTGTGGCGCATGTATCACAGTCATGGATAACCTGTGCAATAGCATCCATAGTTAAGTCCACCCCTCGGTCTCTAGCCCATTTATATGTTGCATCTCTTCCTTGATGGCCAGAGGTCTCATGGGCCCATCGAGCTAAAAATAATTCACTCTTGTGTTGCCAGTCCAAGTCTGCTTGAGCCACCTTAACTTTGGCAGCTCGATCTACCTGATGGTTATTTTGTTGTTCCTCAGTTGCCCGGCTCTTAGGAACATGAGCATCTACATGGCGCACCTTTACAGCCATATTCTTTATTCGGGCAGCAATGTCTCTCCACAGTTCAGCAGCCCAAATAGGTTTACCCCTCCGTTGCCAACCATTTTGTTCCCATTGCTGTAACCACCCCCATAAAGCATTTGCCACCATCCATGAGTCAGTGTAAAGATAAAGCACTGGCCACCTCTCTCGTTCAGCAATATCTAAGGCCATCTGGACAGCCTTTACCTCTGCAAATTGACTTGATTCTCCTTTTCCTTCAGTGGCCTCAGCAACTCGTCGTGTGGGGCTCCACACAGCAGATTTCCATCTGCGGTGCTTACCCACAATGCGACAGGATCCATCTGTGAACAGGGCATATCTCTTTTCATTGTCTGGTAGTTCATTATATGGTGGGGCCTCTTTGGCACGTGATACCTCCTCTGCTGGTGTTGTTCCAAACTTTTTACCTTCAGGCCAGTCCATGATCACTTCTAGGATTCCTGGATGACTGAGGTTCCCCATCCGAGCTCGCTGTGTAATCAGCACAATCCACTTACTCCAAGTGGCATCAGTAGCATGATGGGTAGAGGGAACCTTTCCCTTGAACATCCAGTTCAGCACTGGCAGTCGAGGTGCCAGAAGGAGCTGCGTTTCAGTACCGATTACTTCGGAAGCAGCTCGAACCCCCTCGTACGCGGCTAAGATCTCCTTCTCAGTTGGAGTGTAGCGCTCCTCAGACCCCCTGTACGCCCGACTCCAGAATCCAAGGGGTCGGCCTCGGGTCTCTCCCGGAGCTCTTTGCCACAAACTCCAAGTGGGACCTTCCTTTCCAGCAGCAGTGTAGAGGATGTTCTTTACATCCTGTCCCGTCCGCACTGGCCCCAGGGCCACGGCACGGGCTATCTCCTGCTTAATTTGCTCAAAGGCCTGCTGCTGCTCAGGGCCCCACACAAAATCATTCTTCTTCCGCGTCACCCGATAGAGAGGGCTCACAATGAGACTGTAGTTTGGAACATGCATTCTCCAAAAGCCCACTACACCCAAAAAAGCTTGGGTTTCTGTCTTACTTGTGGGTGGAGACATGGCAGTGATTTTGTTAATCACATCTGTAGGGATGTGACGACGTCCATCTTGCCACTTTATACCTAGGAACTGAATTTCCTGTGCAGGCCCTTTCACTTTGCTTCGCTTGATAGCAAAGCCAGCTTGCAGAAGGATCTGGATTATTCTCTCTCCTTTCTCAAAAACTTCTCCTGCTGTATTGCCCCACACAATGATATCATCAATATATTGTAAGTGCTCAGGAGCACCGCCCTGTTCCAATGCAGTTTGGACCAATCCATGACAAATGGTTGGGCTGTGCTTCCACCCCTGGGGCAAACGGTTCCAGGTGTACTGAACGCCCCTCCAGGTGAAGGCAAACTGTGGCCTGCATTCTGTGGCCAAAGGAATTGAGAAGAAGGCATTAGCAATGTCAATGGTGGCATACCACTTGGCTGCTTTTGACTCCAGTTCGTACTGGAGTTGTAGCATGTCTGGCACAGCAGCACTCAGTGGGGGTGTGACTTCATTCAGGCCACGGTAATCTACCGTCAGCCTCCATTCTCCACTGGCTTTACGCACCGGCCATATGGGGCTATTAAAAGGTGAGTGAGTTTTGCTGATCACTCCCTGGCTCTCTAGCTGACGGATCAGGTTATGAATGGGGAGCAAGGAATCCCTGTTGGTGCGGTACTGCCGTCTGTGCACCGTTTTTGTAGCAATCGGTACCTGTTGCTCCTCCACTTGGAGCAACCCCACAACAGACGGATCTTCTGATAGGCCAGGCAAAGCAGACAGCTGCTTAACGTTGTCTGCGTCCACAGCAGCTATTCCAAAGGCCCATCGATACCCTTTGGGATCCTTAAAATATCCCCTTTTGAGGTAATCAATACCAAGTATACATGGAGCCCCTGGGCCAGTCACAATAGAATGTTTTTGCCAGTCTTTACCAGTGAGGCTTATTTCAGCCTCCAACATGGTTAACTCTTGGGAACCCCCAGTCACCCCAGAAATATAGATTAAGTCTGTCCCTTGGTGACTCGAGGGCATTAGAGTGCACTGTGCACCAGTGTCCACCAGGGCCTTATATTTCTGTGGTTCTGATGTGCCAGGCCATCGAATCCACACAGTCCAATACACTCTATTATCCCTTTCCCCCCCCTGGCTGGGGGCAGGGCCCCTCTATTTGTTACCTCTGTTATTTTTACGGTTACTGCCGTGTCCGGCAGTCACTGGAGCAGTCACCTTCTTGGAGAAGTTCACCCTGATGGTTGATCTGTTTCGTAACTCTTTTACCCGTGCCTGAAGTGCAGATGTGGGTTTTTTATGCCACTTCTTCATATCTTCCCCCTGGTCACGTAGGTAGCGCCATAAGGCAATACGTGACATAGTCTTACTCTTGTCACTTCCTCGAGCAGGAGAACGTCCTCTTTTGATAGCTGAGACGTTACTGTTTTGGGGATCCTGGTTCCCATCAAATCTATCAGTTTCGTCAGAATCAAGCACAGTAGTCAGTTCGTCCATTATATCTTCTTGATTGCTCTCTAGTCTGTCCAGTCTTTCAGTTACCTTTACCAAGGCTGAAACATAAGCTCGTAGAGGGGTTAAATGTAACTCAATGTCTTGAAGTTTGTTAATCAGGTCATTTATAAGGGGTCTTCTTTGTCTTCTGCCATACATTGCTGCTAATGTACTGGCATACCTGTCTGGTGCAGTCCTCGTGAATATACGCCACATAATTGGTGTACATCTGATTCTCTCAGGGTCATGGTCTTGGTTTGGTTCATCATGAATGAATGCAGGGTCATGTAACATTTCCACCACAGCATACTCTCTCAAATAATGTATGCCCTTTTCCATATCAGACCATTTCTTTTTCTCAGGCAACAGATCATCTCTGAAGGGATATTTTTCTTTCACGGCTATCAGCATCCGCTTCCAGAGAGTGAAGGGTCTGTTGTGGCATGTACTAATGCCTCTATCAATGGCAGAGTCCCTGGCAATGCTACCCAATTGGCGAGCTTCGTTACCATCTAGCCACACACTGTTGGCCCCACTGTCCCAACAGCGTAGTAACCAGGTGACAATAGGTTCACTTGCGTGGCGTGTAAAGTCTTTTCTCAAACTTCGAATTTCATTCATTTTCAGAGGTCGAGTAACATCGGTAACAATTTCTCTTTCATCTCCATCTCCTACTCTATCAGGACTCATTGCCCTTCTAGGCGTTGGTGACCGTGATCTTGTTGGGTGACTCTGCCCTCCTACTGGAAAATCTAGAGTTCTGAACCACTCCTCTGGACCTCCTTTCTCCTCTTCTCTTGCAGTGTCTGATTCCTCTACTTTCTCTTCTTCTCTTTCAGAGTCTGCTTCTTCCACTCTCAGCTCCTCCTCTTTCTTCTCTTCTAAGGGAGTTGAGACTTTTTTCATTTTCCGTCCTCTTACAGGGGCAACTGACATCGATTCTGGTATCACCTGTGGTTGATCATATTGTTTAGTATTAATGATCATTCTCTCTAGCTCGGCTCGAAGTTCATCTCGCTGAGCTATGAGGGAATTTAGTTCACCTTGGAGCTTGTCTTGTTGAGCCTGAACATGGGTCAGTTCATTTTCGTAATGGAATAATGTACCTTGGCAGGAAAGATACTCAGCTTTGAGGTGTTTTTGGTCAGATTGGAGGGTGTCTAATTCAGATTGGAGGGCATCTCGCTGGGACCGAAAAGCATCCATATTGGATTGGAAAGCATCTCGTTGAAACCGAAGGTTGTCTCGCTCGGTCTGGAGGGTGTCCATGTTGGATTGAAGAGCTTGTTGTTGAGTCTGGAGGGCATCTCTCTCAGATTGGAGGGTGTCTCTCTCGGATTGGAGGGCGTCTTGTTGAGACTGGAGAGTGTCTCTCTCGGATTGGAGGGCGTCTCTCTCAGATTGGAGGGCTCCTTGTTGAGACTGGAGGGCATCTTTCTCAGTCTGGAGGGATTTTTTCTCGGTCTGGAGGGCGTCTCTCTCAATCTGGAGCGCGTCTCTCTCGGCCTGGAGGGTGTCTATCTCGGCCTGGAGGACTTCTTGTTGAGACTGGAGGGTGTCTTTCTCGGTCTGGAGTGCGTCTCGCTTGGATTGGAGAGCTTCTTGTTGAGACTGGAGGGCGTCTCTCTCAGTCTGGAGGGCGTCTCTCTCAGTCTGGAGGGCGTCTCTCTCAGTCTGGAGGGCGTCTCTCTCGGATTGGAGGGCGTCTCTCTCGGCCTGGAGGGCGTCTCTCTCGGCCTGGAGGGTTTCTTGTTGAGACTGGAGGGTGTCTTTCTCGGTCTGGAGGGCGTTTCGCTCGGATTGGAGGGCGTCTAGATTGGACTGGAGAGTCTGATTGTCAGCTAAAAGACTCTCTTTCTGGATCAGGAAACTGTCCCTTTCGGCTCGGAGACTCTCTCGCTCTGTTTCAAAAACTCTATGCCTCTCTGGGATAGTATTGAATAGGGCCCGGTAAGCATAAGCCAGACCCCAAATAATTTGGGCCTCCTCAGATCTGTTTGAGCCGCAACATCCCTGTCTCAAATATCTGCTTAAGTTCTCAGGATCTTGCAGGTGTTCAGGAGAAAAGTTCCATGACACCGGTGATGCCCATTTCTCTAAAGTCTCTCCTAAGTCCCTCCAAACTCCCTGCCAGTCAGTATTCTCTGGCTCTGGGGAGGGTTTTCTCAAAATATTATAAATACAAATACTGAGTAAAAGTACATTCAGGGAGACTGACACCACAATCATAACAAGCATTGGATGGGCGTTCAGAAAACGCATAATGAATTCAAAGGAGTGGCCAGGAGTCTGTTTAAAAATCACAAGTTCCATAGAGTTAGCAACTTCATCTGGAGTTACTCCCTCTGGAACTGAATGCCACATCATATACAAAAGCCAGGTAGGTATTTCCATCAGTGTTTTTAGTTTATCATATAGAGACCAAGCTCCATGGATCAGACTGGCAAACTTAATTAAGTCCCAGTACGTTCTGAGCATTACAAGGGAAAAACCGATGAAATGCAGTCCCTTTAAGACCAGTTTAAAAAGAGAAAGCATTTTTTTTTCTTTTCTAAAACTAGCTGGCAGTACCCAAAAAGTTTACAAATATCCCAGGACAACTGGCAGTACGCCCAGACTTCAAGGTCGTGTTTTGCCGTACAGCACCTGCAGTACAGATAAGCCTGGCTAACGCTGAGACAGAGATTCACTCTAAAAGTATGTCTCTGCTCGGCTAAGGCAGCCGGTTTTGGCCCACCCAGGGACGCCAAAAATGTCAACGGTTTACGGGCAGGTTCGGCCCGGTTCCGTGACGATTGGTGCGGGGGACCCACGGACCCACGCCCCAGGAAAAGGGAAGGGGGAAAGGGAAAAGGGAAAAGGGAGATGGGCCTAGAAACAAAACAGCGGCAACGATCTGAGGAGGAAAGCTGATTTACTAAATAAGATATCAGAAAGCAAAATAACACAATATAATACAATATAATTGGAATTAAAGCTAATAAATCAAATAAAATGAGCAAGAGAGAGTCCGATAAACCGAAGGCCTTACGCTAACGCTGAAGGCGGACGGCAGCGAGCACCCACTGCTGAGTCGATCCCAAAGGAAAGAGAGTGTCCCGTGACCGCAGACAGTTTTTATCTTTCCCTCTGAGCGTAAACACGTAAGAACGCAAAGCATCGCAAAGTCCTCTGGGGAATGTAGTTCTTCTTCTCTTCTGAGACAGGTATACCTGGAACTATCGATGATCCACGGAGCTGGAGCATTAACTCTTTAACTCTAAATGCACTACATGATGTTATGATGTGGAATACCAGTACCAAAAATCATAAAACCATGACAACCTATTTGGGCTGCTGAACTGTGGAGAAACATTGCTGCCCGAATAAAGAATATGGTTGTAAAGTTGCGCCATGTAGATGCTCATGTTCCTAAGAGCCGGGCAACTGAAGAACAACAAAATAACCATCAGGTAGCTCGAGCTGCCAAAGTTAAGGTGGCTCGAGTAGACTTGGACTGGCAACACAAGAGTGAATTATTTCTAGCTCGGTGGGCCCATGAGACCTCGGGCCATCAAGGAAGAGATGCAACATGTAGGTGGGCTAGAGACCGAGGGGTGGACTTAACTATGGATGCCATTGCACCAGGTTATCCATGACTGTGATACATGCGCCACAATTAAACAAGCCAAGAGGATGAAACCTCTTTGGGAGGAAGGACGATGGCAAAAGTATAAATATGGGGAGGTGTGGCAGGTTGCCTTGACACGATCTCGCAATGGTAAGCGTTATGTGCTCACCATGGTGGAGGCAACTACTGGGTGGCTTGAAACATATGCAGTACCCCATGCTACCGCCTGAAACACCATCTTAGGGTTCGAGAAACAAGTCCTATGGTGACATGGCACTCCAGAAAGAATTGAGTCCGATAATGGAACTCATTTCAAAAAATTCTCTTGTAAATACTTGGGCAATACAAAGCTCATGGCATCGAGTGGATTTATCATATCCCCTATCATGCACCAGCTTCTGGTAAAATTGAAAGGTACAATGGGTTGTTAAAAACAATGTTGAAAGCAATGGGTGGCGGGACATTTAAGCACTTGGAGAAGAATTTGTCAGAAGCCACCTGGTTGGTCAACACCAGAGGATCCATCAATCGCGATGGTCCTGTCCAATCCAGCTCTCTACCTACTGTAGAGGGAGATAAGGTCCCTGTAGTACATGTGAAGAACTTGTTGGGAAAAGCGGTTTGGGTTCTTCCAGCTTCTGGAGAGGGCAAAACTCTCCGTGGGACTGTTTTTGCTCAGGGACCTGGGTCTACCTGGTGGGTGAAACAGAAGAATGGGGATGTTCAGTGTTTTACCACAAGGGAATTTGATGTGGGGTGAGTGCCCTCAGTAATTCTATTAGCATGTATATATGTATATATGTATGTTGTATGTGTTTGTATTTAATGCTTGTGAATCATTGTTTCTTTATGTATATATATATATATTAAGCATGATGAAATGATGTTGAATAAGGGGTGGAATGTTATGGTTTTATGATTTTTGTTGTATTACTGATATTCCACATCATGACATCGCGTGGTATATTGGGAGTTAAGGAGTTAATGCTCCAGCTCTGTGGATCGTCGATAGTTCTGGGTGTACCTGTTTCAGAAGAGAACTACATTCCCCAGAGGACTTTGCGATGCTTTGCATTTTTACATAATTCCGCCCAGAGGGAAAGATAAAAACTGTCTGCGGTCACGGGACTCTCTCTTCCCTTCAGGACCGAGCTCGGCAGTGGGTGTTTGTTGCAGCCGTCCGCCTTCAGCGTTAGCGTAAGGCCTTCGGTTTATCGCACACTCTCTCTCTTGTTCATTTTATTTGATTCATTTGCCTCAATTCCAATTATATTATATTATATTGTGTTATTTTTCTTTCTGATATCTTATTTACTAAATTAGCTTTCCTCCTCAGATCGTTGCGGCTGTTTTGCTCCTAGGCCCATCTCCCTTTGTCCTTTTTTTCCCTCTTCCCCTTCCCCTTCCCCAGGGTGTGGGCCCGTGGGTCCCCTGCCTCAATGGTCACGGTACCGGGTCAAACTGTCCCGCAAACCGGTGACAACTACCTATAGAACAACTCAAAATATACCATCATCTATACTACTTCTTTGTGAAGTACCATCCTTTGGAGTTATTTACCCCACACTAACACTAACCCTAACTCAAGCCCTAACCCTAACAATTATTGTAAATCTAAATCTATAAACCTAACAATAACACAAACCCTAACTCTAAACCTAACCTTAACCCTAAAAATAACCTAACCTTAATGCTAACGCAAACCCCCTAACCCTAAACTTAACCATTCCCTAACCCTAAATTTAACCGTTCCCTAACCCTAACAGTAACCCTAACCCGTTCCCTAACCCTAAACCCTAACCCTAACAGTAACCCTAACCCGTTCCCTAACCCTAAACCCTAATCCTAACACTATCCCAAACCCAAAACTTAACCCTAACCGTAAAACTGACTCAAGCCCTAACCCTAACCGTAACACTAAACATAATCCTAACCCTAACCCTACCCTAATCCTAACCTAAACCCTAACCCTAACCGCAACCCTAACCCTGAACTTATACCTAATCCAAAACCTTACACTAAGACTAATCCAAAATCAAAACGTAACCATATTACTAAAGCGAATCTTCACCTAACCCACTGAAATTACCTATATCCTTCCCTAACACTTACTGTAAGACTAAATCTTTAACCCTAAGCCTTACTCTAAACCTAACACTAATTCTAAAGCTATCACATACCCTAACCCTAACCCTAAATCCAATCATAGACTATCCAGTAACCTAAAATATACCCTAACACTTACTGTAAAACTAAAGCTTTAAACTTAAGCTTAAACCTAAGCCTAACCCTTACCATCACATTAACCCTAAATCTTAGCCTAACCCTAACCCAAAACTTAACACTAACATAACCCTAACAGTAACACCAACCCAAACCCTAACCCCAAACCTAACCCTAAACATAACCCTAAACATAACCCTAACCGTAACCCTAAGCCTAACCCTACCCTAACTGTATGGGAACTGCTGAATCACGGCCTGACTCATACCCTAACACTTACTGTAAAACTAAATATTTATACTTATCCTTAAACCTAACCCTAACCCTCACCCTAACCCTAAATCTTAGTCTAACCCTAACCATATAACTTAACCCTATCCCTAACACTAACCCCAACCCTAATCTGTACCCTAACCCTAACCCTAACCCTAAGCCAAAACCTTACCTTAATACAAAATCAAACATAACCCTTCTACCAAAGCCAGTCTTCACCAAACCCGCTGAAATTACCCAAATCCTTCCCTAACACTTTCTGTAAGACTAAATCTTTAGCCCTAAGCCTTGCCCTAACCCTAAACCTAACACTAAATTCAATCATACACCTAACCCTATACAATAACCTAAAACTTACTGTAAAACTAAATCTTTAAAGCTTACACCAACCCTAACACTAACACTAACACCAAATTAAACCCTAACCCTACCCTAACTGTATGGGAACTGCTGAATCATGGCCTGAAACACTGATTGGTCAGATGAGGTGAGCACCGAGTCAGCCATGGGGGCACAGGTGGAGGTGATATACCTGCGTGATTGGAATGGGGGGAGCCTGGCTCTACCTCTCCCAAACCCCATTTAAGGGCTGACCACCGCCAGGAAAGGATCTCTTCTCAGAGATCCCTTCCACGTGGAGTACCCTGCGAGCCTTATCATCCTTGTGATAAAAATGAGTGCTGTATTTGTTAATCAAACCGACTCAAGACAGATGTGTCAGTTTTTTTCAGTGTTTTGCTTTCTGAAAACTATGTAGTTTGTAGAAGATTCAAAATACATGTATAAATGTTTTGTCTAAGAACTTTGGAACTGTGCAAATTGGAGCCACTGCGCTTAGTTCTAACAACTGGACAATGAACAACAGGTAGCATTGACCTTCTAAGAAACTGAAAAAAGAAAAAATAAGTGAAAATCTCTTCTTAAGTGCGCATGATCGAAGCTGAAGAGGCCTACGGCCTTTTTCATCTCAATCACCAGGTGGCAGAGAACGACCCCCACATAACAGCCAGCGCAGCCCAGGAAGGGAAAGATAAACATGAATGTAGAGATAAGAAATAATAAATCGTGGGATCGAGAGGCTGCCGTTGCGCACCTCTGGTGGAGCAGAGACTCCCAGCCGCCCAGCGCTGTTTTGCTCGGTAATTGCTTGCTCAATAAATCTTTTACGGTTGGTAACGATTGGTGTGTATTGTTCTTCACACCTATAACAATCCTGAAGGTGAGCCATCTTCTCTTTTGTATTATTTGTACACTATCTATATAGAACAACTCAAAATATACCATCATCTATACTATTTCTTTGTGAAGTATCATCCTTGGGAGTTATTTACAACACATTAACCCTAACCCTAACTCAAGCCCTAACCCTAACCCTAACAATTACTGTAAATCTAAAACTATATACTTAACACTAACCCTAAACCTAACCTTAACACTAGCACAAACCCACACCTTAACCCTAAACCTAACCCTAACCCTACCCTAACCCTAACCTTAACCCGACCCTAACCCTAACAGTAACAAAAGCTTAACCCTAACCCTATCCCAAACCCAAACCGAACCCAAAATTTTACTCTCACCCTAAACCTAACCCTAACCCTAACCTATACCCTAACCATATCCTTTATAAACAACCGAAACACCAACACCAACCCCAAACAAACGCGTAATCCCTATCGCTAACCCTAACCTTAACCCATAACCTTACCCTTATCCTAACCGTAACCCTAACCCTTACCAAAACCCCAAACACAACCCCAACCCTAAAACCTAACCCAAACGTAACCCTAACACTAAACCTAAACCTAACCCTAACCCTAAACCTAATCTATGACCCTAAACCTGAAGCCTTACCCTAACCCTTAGCCTAACCCTAACCCTAATCCTGACCCAAAATCAAACTCTAACCCAAATCCTAACCCTAACCCTAACACTAAACCTAACCTTATCCTTAACATTAACACTAAACCCAATCTCTACCGGAACCTTAACCGAAACCCATACCCGTAACTCCTAACCCTAACCTTAACCTTAACACTAACCCTTCCCCAAAAGCAACCACAAGCACAAACCCTAACCCTAAACCGAACCCTAACCCTAACCCCAACAGTAATCCTAACCTTAATCACTTACCCTTTTCCATAACCCTATACCCTAACCCTAACACTAACCCAAACCCTAAACCTAACACTGGTACTACGCCTACCCCAAATGCAACCACAAACCCTAACCATAATCCTATCCCTAAACCTTAGCCTACCCGTACTCCAAAACCAGCCACAAGCGCTAACACTAATCCTATCCGTAAATATTAACCTACCCCAAAAGCAACCACAAGCACTAACCCTAACCCTAATCCTAACCCTAAACCTAACCCTAACCATACCCCTAAACCAAACTCTAACCCTAAACCCTTTCAAATCTTTTCAAATAATCAGGTCCGAATGGAGTGCAAAAGTCTGGCTGTAATCGCTCCTAACTGTGGATTAGGCTTGAAAAAATTTGTGTCTCTAATCAGTGGGCTAATCAGTCGGCTGCCTTGCGCTGTAAAGCAGCTTATCTCCACTGCCAGCTGAGGTCTGATTCCAACATTACGCAGTTTACTCTTGTATCAGACTTTGTTCATGGTGTTTTTAGAAAAGATGGGATGCCCCCTTTGTTAGCCAGGGGGGATTTTCTGTTCTCTGCAGGCTCAGCAAGCATTCGCAGAGAATGATAGCATCAGACCTTCATTTCAGTACACATTTTCACATTTTTTCTTTAACATTTTTTGATGACCTTTAATATTCCTAAGAAACAAAACTTCTCTCAATTTTTCCTTTTCATACAAACGGACATTACTGATTCCTTACCAAAATTGTATGCTGTTCTGATCTTACCAGCGTAAGAAGCTGGCTCCTCACGCAGATTCTGGTGTCTTTCGAACCGGACCGAATATTTCCCAACAAACTTCATCACCGGAGCATCGCAGATGAGCCCGTACGAAACTGAGCCGAATCGGCAAACAAGGACAAACTCGAATCGCTCTTAAACACGGATTCCTCTTGAAACGCATCAATCGCGGTTTCTGCTGCTTGAGCCGCTGAAGAAAGACGCGTTTCAGCCTGCTGCCGTTCACTGAAGAGCGGCTTTTAAACGTAGCTTGCTGCGGTCTGTTTCCAACATAAAAGTGATTACCCTTTTGACAGACTCCGTTCCTGGCTTTGTCGATAGAGATGGGGAGGACCCCGGTTTTAAGCTGGGAAAAAGATTCTGTTCCCTTTCTGCTCTGCTACGGTCGGCAATATATGTCTGCATCAGACGATCTTTTCCGTCCACGTATTCATACTTTTTTTCTGAATTTTCTTGATGTCTTTTTCTTTCACCACTGAATCATCGCATCTCCCCGTTTAGTTTTCTGGCACACAGACATTACTGATTCCTTTTCTGAAATTGTATGCTGTTCTGAGTGTAGAGGCGAAATTTGAGTGAAGCTGGCTCCTCTCGCAGCTTCTGGTGTCTTTCGAACCGGACCGAATATTTCCCAACAAACTTCATCACCGGAGCATCGCAGATGAGCCCGTACGAAAGTGAGCCGAATCGGCAAACAAGGACAAACTCGACTCGCTCTTAAACGCGGATTCCTCTTGAAACACATCAATCGCGGTTTCTGCTGCTTGAGCCGCTGAAGAAAGACGCGTTTCAGCCGGCTGCCGTTCACTGAAGAGCGGCTTTTAAACGTAGCTTGCTGCGGTCTGTTTCCAACATAAAAGTGATTACCCTTCTGACAGACTCCGTTCCTGGCTTTGTCGATAGAGATGGGGAGGACCCCGGTTTTAAGCTGGGGGAAAGATTCTGTTCCCTTTCTGCTCTGCTACGGTCGGCAATATATGTCTGCATCAGACGATCTTTTCCGTCCACGTATTCATATTTTTTTTCTGAATTTTCTTGATGTCTTTTTCTTTCACCACTGAATCATCGCATCTCCCTGTTTAGTTTTCTGTCACACAGACATTACTGATTCCTTTTCTGAAATTGTATGCTGTTCTGATCTTACCAGTGTAGAGGCGAAATTTGAGTGAAGCTGGCTCCTCTCGCAGCTTCTGGTGCCTTTCGAACCGGACCGAATATTTCCCAACAAACTTCATCACCGGAGCATCGCAGATGAGCCCGTACGAAACTGAGCCAAATCGGCAAACAAGGACAAACTCGACTCGCTCTTAACCGCGGATTCCTCTTGAAACACATCAATCGCGGTTTCTGCTGCTTGAGCCGCTGAAGAAAGACGCGTTTCAGCCGGCTGCCGTTCACTGAAGAGCGGCTTTTAAACGTAGCTTGCTGCGGTCTGTTTCCAACATAAAAGTGATTACCCTTCTGACAGACTCCGTTCCTGGCGTTGTCGATAGAGATGGGGAGGACCCCGGTTTTAAGCTGGGGGAAAGATTCTGTTCCCTTTCTGCTCTGCTACGGTCGGCAATATATGTCTGCATCAGACGATCTTTTCCGTCCACGTATTCATACTTTTTTTCTGAATTTTCTTGATGTCTTTTTCTTTCACCACTGAATCATCGCATCTCCCCGTTTAGTTTTCTGTCACACAGACATTACTGATTCCTTTTCTGAAATTGTATGCTGTTCTGATCTTACCAGTGTAGAGGCGAAATTTGAGTGAAGCTGGCACCTCTCGCATCTTCTGGTGTCTTTCGAACCGGACCGAATATATCCCAACAAACTTCATCACCGGAGCATCGCAGATGAGCCCGTACGAAACTGAGCCGAATCGGCAAACAAGGACAAACTCGACTCGCTCTTAAACGCGGATTCCTCTTGAAACACATCAATCGCGGTTTCTGCTGCTTGAGCCGCTGAAGAAAGACGCGTTTCAGCCTGCTGCCGTTCACTGAAGAGCGGCTTTTAAACGTAGCTTGCTGCGGTCTGTTTCCAACATAAAAGTGATTACCCTTTTGACAGACTCCGTTCCTGGCGTTGTCGATAGAGATGGGGAGGACCCCGGTTTTAAGCTGGGGGAAAGATTCTGTTCCCTTTCTGCTCTGCTACGGTCGGCAATATATGTCTGCATCAGACGATCTTTTCCGTCCACGTATTCATACTTTTTTTCTGAATTTTCTTGATGTCTTTTTCTTTCACCACTGAATCATCGCATCTCCCCGTTTAGTTTTCTGGCACACAGACATTACTGATTCCTTTTCTGAAATTGTATGCTGTTCTGAGTGTAGAGGCGAAATTTGAGTGAAGCTGGCTCCTCTCGCAGCTTCTGGTGTCTTTCGAACCGGACCGAATATTTCCCAACAAACTTCATCACCGGAGCATCGCAGATGAGCCCGTACGAAAGTGAGCCGAATCGGCAACGAACGACAAACTCGACTCGCTCTTAAACGCGGATTCCTCTTGAAACACATCAATCGCGGTTTCTGCTGCTTGAGCCGCTGAAGAAAGACGCGTTTTAGCCGGCTGCCGTTCACTGAAGAGCAGCTTTTAAACGTAGCTTGCTGCGGTCTGTTTCCAACATAAAAGTGATTACCCTTCTGACAGACTCCGTTCCTGGCTTTGTCGATAGAGATGGGGAGGACCCCGGTTTTAAGCTGGGAAAAAGATTCTGTTCCCTTTCTGCTCTGCTACGGTCGGCAATATATGTCTGCATCAGACGATCTTTTCCGTCCACGTATTCATACTTTTTTTCTGAATTTTCTTGATGTCTTTTTCTTTCACCACTGAATCATCGCATCTCCCCGTTTAGTTTTCTGGCACACAGACATTACTGATTCCTTTTCTGAAATTGTATGCTGTTCTGAGTGTAGAGGCGAAATTTGAGTGAAGCTGGCTCCTCTCGCAGCTTCTGGTGTCTTTCGAACCGGACCGAATATTTCCCAACAAACTTCATCACCGGAGCATCGCAGATGAGCCCGTACGAAACTGAGCCGAATCGGCGACGAACGACAAACTCCAATCGCTCTTAAACGCGGATTCCTCTTGAAACACATCAATCGCGGTTTCTGCTGCTTCAGTCGCTGAAGAAAGACGCGTTTCAGCCTGCTGCCGTTCACTGAAGAGCGGCTTTTAAACGTAGCCTGCTGCGGTCTGTTTCCAACATAAAAGTGATTACCCTTTTGACAGACTCCGTTCCTGGCGTTGTCGATAGAGATGGGGAGGATCCCGGTTTTAAGCTGGGGGAAAGATTCTGTTCCCTTTCTGCTCTGCTACGGTCGGTAATATATGTCTGCATCAGACGATCTTTTCCGTCCACGTATTCATACTTTTTTTCTGAATTTTCTTGTTGTCTTTTTCTTTCACTGCTGAATCATCGCATCTCCCCATTTATTTTTCTGTCACACAGACATTACTGATTCCTTTTCTGAAATTGTATGCTGTTCTGATCTTACCAGTGTAGAGGCGAAATTTGAGAGAAGCTGGCTCCTCTCGCATCTTCTGGTGTCTTTCGAACCGGACCGAATATATCCCAACAAACTTCATCACCGGAGCATCGCAGATGAGCCCGTACGAAACTGAGCCGAATCGGCAACGAAGGACAAACTCGACTCGCTCTTAAACGCGGATTCCTCTTGAAACACATTAATCGCGGTTTCTGCTGCTTGAGCCGCTGACGAAAGACGCGTTTCAGCCTGCTGCCGTTCACTGAAGAGCGGCTTTAAAACGTAGCCTTCTGCGGTCTGTTTCCAACATAAAAGTGATTACCCTTTTGACAGACTCCGTTCCTGGCTTTGTCGATAGAGATGGGGAGGACCCCGGTTTTAGGCTTGGGAAAAGATTGTTTTCCCTTTCTGCTCTGCTGTAGTCTGCAATGTATGTCTGCATCAGACGTTCACCTCCGTCCTCGTTTTCATATATTTTTCTGGCCGTTTTTCATGTCTGTTACTCTTATCCCTGGAATATCCTATCTCCCCGTTTATTTTTCATACACACGGATATTACTGATTACTTTTCCGAAATTGAATGCTCTTTGAGCGTATATCAGTATAGAAGCGAAATGTGAGTGAAGCTGGCTTCTCTCGCAGATTCTGCTGTCTGTTCAACCGCTTCGAATATCTGAGCCGAATCGGCGACGAATGTCAAACTCGAATCGCTCTTAACCGCGGAATCCGCTTGAAACGCATCAATCGCGTTTTCTGCTGCTTCAGCCGCTGAAGAAAGACGCGAATCAGCCGGCTGCCCTGCACTGTAGCCGATTCTGACCTGCTAAGCTGAATAAATTAGAGAAGTTTTTATAGCACTCAAAAAACATCTATAAACTTCGTGGAATACTATTTTTAATTTTTATTTAATTTTGAACATTTAAAAATTGTTCAGTACTACTTTGTAATGTTGAATAAAGTCGAAATATGTTTGAAATTCGTTGTCAGGATCTGATACATTCCATGATAGCTTCTTTCTTTGACTGATCGCATGTGATTTTTAAAACAAGAGAAATGAGTACAGCCACAGATTTATTGCAAGTGTGTTTAAATGAACAACACTTATGCAGAGCTTTATCTCAAGCAGAAAAACAAAATGTCATGTTCTATAATATGTCAATTGGCAGCTCAGTATTTGCCCACACCCAAAATTGATTTTAACAGTATCAATAACATTCCAAATAATCCTAATCCTAAATCTACTCATAAAATGCAAACAAACCCCGTTTCTTCCGCAAATATTAAATCAAATCCTAACCCTAACATAAAATCATCCCAGACCCTAACCCTTACCGTAAACGTAACCTCAGCTTTAACCATAACACTAACACCCTAACCCAAACACTACAACAAACCAAACCTCTAAACCGAGCACTATAGCTGATCATACGATAGACCCTATCCCTTTCTCTAGGACTAAAAAAAACTAAACTCGAAGTCTATCCCTATGCCAAATACAAGCACTAAACGTGTTCAAAACACAATTCCTATTCCTATTTTTGAACCTTACACAATCACAAAACAAATCCAGGGCTTAACCCTTCTTTCACCCTAACGCTCACACTTACCCTACACCACAATTAACAAGAAATTAAACCCTACCTCTATTCTTTAAACCTAGCACTAACCCTATACCTATTACCCCTAAATTAAACTAACCCTAAGCCCAACCCTAACCCTAACCCTAACCTTAACCCTAACCCTACCCTAACCCTAACCCTAACCCCTAACACTAACCCTAACCCAAACCCAAACAATAACCGTAACCCCAACACCAACTCCAAACCCAACCCAAACCCCAACTGTTATCCCTAGCTCAACCACAAGCCAGAAGCCAAACCCTAACCCCGTAACACTAACCCTAAACCTAACCCTAACCAATCCCAACAACTATCCCAACACCAGCCCCACCCTATCACTAGCACCAACAACCCAAACCCAAACAATAATATCTGAAAAGTAACGCTAACGCTAACCCCAACCCCAACCCAAACCCCAACCAAAATCCCAACCCCAACATTAATCCTAACCCTAACCCTAAACCTAAGCCTAACCCTAACCCAAGCCAGAACCCTAACCCTAAACCTAACCCAAACCCCAGACGCACCCAAATCTCAACCCCAACCCCAACCCTTGTCCTAAACCTAAATTTAACCTTAACCCTAAGCCTAAGCCTAACCCAAGCCATAACCCTAACCCTAACCTTATACTAACCCTAAACATAACCCTAATCCTTACAACCCTAATCCCAAACCCAACCCCAGCCGTAACTCCAAACCTAACCATAAACCTAACCCTAACCCTAACCCTAAAACTAACCTTACCCTAACACCAACACTAACCCTAAATCTAAATCTAACCCTAACCCTAAACCTAACCCTAACACTAAACCTAAACCTAACTCTAAACCAATCCCAACCCCTACCCCTACCCCAACCCCAACCCCAAACCCAGCTCCAACACTTACCCAACCTCAACAACAACCCCAACCAAACACTAACCCCTGAACAATAAACGTAATGCTAACAATAAACCTAACTCTAACACCCATACCCCAACCCCAAAATCTAACCCTAAACCTAAAAAAACCCTAACACTAAACCTAATCCTAAACCTAGCCCTAACACTAATCCTTAATCATAACCCTAACCCTAACCTTAAATCTAACCCAAATTCTAACACTAACACTTAAACCTAACCCCAACACTAACCCTAACACAGCCCCAAACCCAAACCCAACCCCAAGTCCAACAACACCTAAACCCTAAGTGTAACACTAACTGTAACCTTAACCCTAATACTAAACATACCCCTATCTACACCCTAACCCTAACCCATAGCCCTAATCCTAACCCTAACCCAAACCCATACCCTGACCCTAATTCTAAACCTAACCCAAACCCAAACACTCCCCTAATCCTAACCCAACCCCAACCACAACCCCAACCCCAAACCCAAAACCAATGCCAACAACACCTAACAACTAACGGTAACCCTAACCCACACCCTAAACCTAAGCCTCACCCATCCCCTAAACTTAAACCTACACCTATTCGTACCCTAACCCTATACCAAGCCCTAACCCTAACCCGATCACAAACCATAACCCTAGCCCTACACCTAAACATAACACTAACACTAACACTAACCCTAACACTATCAAACCCTAACACTGAACCGAACCCTGACCCTAACAATAACGTTAAACCTAAACTTATCCCTAACCCTAACATAACCCTAAGCCTAAATCTAACCCTAACCCTAACCCTAACCCTAATTCTAAACCTTAACCCTAACCCTAACCCTAATTCTAAACCTTAACCCTAACCCTCACCCTTAACCTAAATTTAAATCTAACTCAAATCCTTACCCTAACCATTAACCCTAACACTATCACTAAGCCTACCACAACCCCAATTCCTACCCCAAACCCAAACCCGAGACCAACAAAAACACCTTAACCCTAACCATAACTCTAACCACAAACTTAACCCTAACCTTAACCCTATACTTTCCCCTATCACTACCCTAAACCAAACACTAAACCTAGCCCTAAACCTAACCCTAAACCCAAACCTAACCCTAAGCCTAAATCCAACAGCAACCCGAACCCCAACACTAACCCCTAACCCCAAACCTAACACTAACCCTAAGCCTAAGCCTAACCCTACTCTAACCCTTAACTCTAAACCTCAACCTAACTCTAAAGAACACTAAACACTAAACCCAAAGCCTAAGCCTAACCCTGACACTAATCCTCACCCAAAACCTAACCCTAACCCAAATCTTAACCCTGACCCTAACCTTAACCCTATCCTTAACACTAACACAAACACCAACCCCAACTCCAACCACAACCCCAACCCAAACCCAAACCCATACCCATAACCCTAACCCTAAATCTAACCCTAACCTCAACCCTATCCCTAACCTTAAACACTTAACGTAAACCATAACCCTTCATCCTAACCCTAACCCCTAACACTATAACTTAACCCTAACCCTAAACTTACCCCTACCCCTACCCCAAACCCAAAAACAAGCCCTAAACCTAACACTACTCCTAAACCTAAACCTACATTCCTACCCTAACCCTAATCCTAACCCAACCCCAAACGCAACCCTAAACCTAAACTCTTACCCTTAACCGTAACTCCAATCCTAAATCTAACCCTAAACCATTACCATTAACCCTAACCCGAAACTTCACCCTAACCCTAACACTAAACCAAAACTAATCCTACTCCTACCACTACACTTACCCCTACCCCAAACCCAACCACAAGCCCTTAACCTAACCTTAACCCTAACCCTAACCCTAAACTATAACCCTAAACCCTAAACCTGAACCCTAAACCTAACCCTGAGCCTAACCCTAACTCTAATCCTGACCCTATCCTTAACACCAACACAATCCCCAACCCCAAACCCAAAACCAAACCCATAAACCCTAACACTAACCCAACCCAAACCCTAACCTTCAACATTATCCTAAATCGTAACCCTAACCCTAACCCTAAACCTAAACCTAACCCTAACACTAACACTAACCCTAACCCTAATCCGAACCTTACCCCTACCCTTACCCAAAACCCAACCTCAAGCTCCAATCCTAACCCCAACAATAACCCTAACCCTAAATTCCAATCCTAGACCAAAAATATCCGGACTCCTACCCCTACCCCTAACCCCAACCCTAATCCTAACACTAACCCTAACCCTGGCCCTAACACTATCACTAACACTAACTGCAACCTCAACACCAAACCCAACCCAAACCCAAACCCCAACCCAAACCCCTAACAACAAACCCTAACCCTTACTCAAACCCTATACCTAACACTAACACAAAATGTAACACTACACCCTAACCCTAACCCAAACCCTGACCCTAACCCAACAACAAATGCAAACCCAACCCCAACCCAAAACCCAACACCAACGCTAACCCTAACCCCTCACACTAACACAAATTCTAACCCTAAAACCTTACCCTTAACCCTAACCCTATATACTTACCCTAACCCCAACCCTAACGCTTCCCCTAACCCTAAACCTAACACTACCCTAACCCTAACCTAAACCAAACCGCTATACTAACACTAACACTAACCTTAAACTTAACACTAAACCTTACCCTATCTCTAACCCTATAGCTAACCACAACCCCAGCACCAAACGAACCCCTAAATCCTAACCCGAAAACTAACACAAACCCGAACACTAACGCTAACCCTAACCATAAACCTAACCCTAAACCTAACCCTAACCCTAAACCTAAACCAAACCCAACTCCAAATTAAACCCTAACCATAACCCTAACCCTAACCCAAACCCTAACCCTACCCTAATTTTACCCTAAACCTAACCCTTATCCTAACCCTAACCCTAACATTAAACTTGAGACTAACCCTTACCCTAACACTAAATCTAACTCTAACCCTAAATCTTATAACTACCTTAACCCTAACCCTAATCCTGATCTAAACACAAACCTATCCCTAACCCTAACCCTAAACCCTAATCCTAATCCTAAACCAAAACTAACCGTATCCCTAAGCCTAACCCAAAACCTAAACCTAAACATAACCCTAACAATAAACGTAACCTTAACCCTAATACTAAACCTAACCCGAAACCTAAACCTAATCCTACCCCTAAGTCCACCAACCCCAAACCCAAAACTAACCCCTAACCCAATCCTAACACTAACCCTAACCCGAAACCTATACCTAATGATAACTCTAAACCTAACACTAACCCTATCCCCTAAATGTTAGCCTAATGCTAACCCTATACCTTAACCCTAACCCTAACGCTAACCCCAACCCTAATCCGTACCCTAACCCTAACCCTAAGCCAAAACCTTACCCACACACTTATCCAAAATCTAAACATAACCCTATTACTAAAGACAATCTTCACCAAACCCGCTGAAATTACATAAATCCTTCTTTAACACTTACTGTAATACTAAATCTTAACCTGAGCCTTGCCCTAACCCTATATAGGGTTTAGGGACTACGTTAGCATTTGGGATATTAGACCTTCTGAATACATCCCTTATAATAGCACTTTACACCATGTGGAGGAAGCTTTTCCCAGAAACAGAGAATGTTGAATGGCAGGGAAAGTGGAGAGTTTTAGGAAATAAATTAGAAGCACGGGGTCCCCCGGTGCCATGGGATTTTACTCCTGAACACTTGCAGGATCCTGAGGAGCTAGGCCTGTATCTGAGTAATGGGTGTTGCGGCTCAGAAAGATCTGAGGTGGAACAGCTTATCTGGGGCTTGGCTTATGCTTACCGAGGTATATGTACTGTTCTGGAGAGAGAGAGTGTCCAAACTGAGGCTCAGACCAAAGAGGAAAACCTCCCAGGCACATCTGACCAGCCAAAGAAAGCTCCGGTATCAAAGTCAGTTGCCCCGGTGGAAGGCCAGAAATGGAAACGTGTGTCCTCACGCCTAGAACGCAAAGAAGAGGTGGCGAAAGAAGAGGAAGATACAGGCGAGGGGGAGGCCTCAACACCACCACCACCAAGAAAGGCAACAGAGAAAAGTGAGAGGCGTGGACATAGTGATGATGAGGATGATGAAAGAGTCAAAGTTACCACGTTTCGTCGACCCATGAAAATGTCTGAGATCCAAGGCTCAAGAAAGGAGTTTATTTGACGTCCGGATGAGAGTATTGTCACTTGGTTGCTTTGGTGTTGGGACAACGGGGCCAAAGCGTGTCCCTCGACTGTAACGAAGCTCGCCAACTAGGAAACATTGCCCGTGATCCGGCTGTCGACAGAGGGATCAGCAGGTATATGGATGGAATCGCCAGCCTCTGGCAACAGTAAGTAGCTGTGAGGGAAAGATATCCCTACAAGAGTGACCTGGCACCTAAAAGTGAAAAGATGGAAAACTATTGAGGAAGGCATCCAGTATTTGAGAGAAACGGCTGTGGTGGAAATGCTGTATGATCCCACGTTAGATCCTGAAGATCGGGACCATGATCCGGAGAAAGTAAGGAGTACACCCGAAATATGTCAGAAGCTTCCAAAAACAGCACCAGAAAGGTACGCCGGTACACTAGTGACAATGTTCAACAGGTACGAGGACCAAGACAGAAAACCCCCAGTTTTTGAACAGATTCTTACACTTCAAAACTTTGAACAAAAATTTCCACCATCACACGCTTCCATTTCAGCCATATCAAGGTTAGAAGGACAGATGGGAGACGTGTTAGAGAAAGTATCCCGACTGATTGATAGGGTTGAAATGATTGCAGCTATCAGAAGCAAACGCCGTCCTGCTCGAGCAAATGACAGCACTCACTTCACTAACTTCATGTCACGCGCGGCTCTGTGGAGTTACTTACTTGAAAATGGAGAAGATATGAAGGAATGGCATCAAAAGCCCACCCCTGCACTGCGAGCACGGGTGAGAGAATTACAACACAGACCAACGACCAGTGAAGTTGTTCCTGTCACTACAGGTAACCAATAGAGGGGCCCTGCCCTCAGCCAGAGGAGGGAGAGGGGTAATAGAGTGTATTGGACTGTGTGGATTCGGTGGCCTGGCACATCAGAACCACAAAAATATGAGGCACTGGTGGATACTGCTGCACAGTGTACTCTAATGCCTTCGAGTTATAAAGGGACAGAACTGATCTATATCTCTGGCGTGACTGGGGGCTCTCAGGAATTGTCTGTGTTGGAGGCAGAAATAAGCCTCACTGGTAAAGACTGGCAGAAGCATCCTATAGTGACCGGACAGGGGAGGGGGCTCCATGCATACTCGGTATAGACTATCTCAGAAGGGGGCACTTTAAGGATCCCAAGGGGTACCGATGGGCTTTTGGAATAGCTGCCGTGGACACAGACAACATTAAGCAGCTATCTGTTTTACCTGGCCTGTCAGAAGATCCATCTGTTGTGGGGTTGCTACAAGTGGAGGAGCAACAGGCACCAATTGCTACAGAAACGGTGCACAGATGGCAGTACCGCACCAACAGGGATTCCTTGCTCCCCATTCATAACTTGATCCGTCAGCTAGAGAGCCAGGGAGTGATCAGCAAAACTCACTCACCTTTTAACAGCCCCATATGGCCGGTGCGTAAAGCCAGTGGAGAATGGAGGCTGACGGTAGATTACCGTGGCCTGAATGAAGTCACACCCCCACTGAGTGCTGCTGTGCCAGACATGCTACAACTCCAGTACGAACTGGAGTCACAAGCAGCCAAGTGGTATGCCACCACCGACATTGCCAATGCCTTCTTTTCAATTCCTCTGGCCACAGAATGCAGGCTGCAGTTTGCCTTCACCTGGAGGGGCGTTCAGTACACCTGGAACCGTTTGCCCCAGGGGTGGAAGCACAGTCCAACCATTTGCCATGGGTTGATCCAAACTGCATTGGAACAGGGTGGTGCTCCTGAGCATCTGCAATACATTGATGACATTGTTGTATGGGGCAATACAGCAGAGGAAGTCTTTGAGAAAGGAGAGCAGATTATCCAAATTCTCCTACGAGCTGGCTTTGCTATCAAGCAAAGCAAAGTGAAAGGGCCTGCACAAGAAATTCAGCTCCTAGGTATGAAGTGGCAAGATGGACGTCGTCACATCCCAACAGATGTGATTGACAAAATTACTGCCATGTCTCCACCCACCAGTAAGACAGAAACCCAAGCTTTTCTGGGTGTAGTGGGCTTTTGGAGAATGCATGTTCCAAACTACAGTCTCATTGTGAGCCCTCTCTATCGGGTGACGCGGAAGAAGAATGATCTTGTATGGGGCCCTGAGCAGCAGCAGGCTTTTGAGCAAATTAAGCAGGAGACAGCCCGTGCTTTGATAGCCAGGGCCATTGCGGATGGGACAGGATGTAAAGAACATCCTCTACACTGCTGCTGGAAAGGAAGGTCCCACTTGGAGTTTGTGGCAAAAAGCTCCTGGAAAGACCCGAGGCCGACCCCTCGGATTCTGGAGTCGGGCCTACAGGGGGTCTGAGGAGCGCTACACTCCAACTGAGAAGGAGAGCTTAGCCGCGTACGAGGGGGTTCGAGCTGCTTCCGAAGTAATCGGTACTGAAATGCAGCTCCTCCTGGCACCTCGACTGCCAGTGCTGAGCTGGATGTTCAAAGGGTCAGCTCCCTCTACCCATCATGCTACTGATGCCACTTGGAGTAAATGGACTGCACTGATTACACAAGCGAGCTCGGATGGGGAACCTCAACCGTCCAGGAATCCTGGAGGTGATCATGGACTGGCCTGAAGCTAAGAAGTTTGGAACAATGCCAGCAAAGGAGGTGTCACGTGCTAAAGAAGCCCCACCATATAATGAACTACCAGACAACAAAAAGAGATATGCCCTGTTCGCAGATGGATCATGTTGCATTGTGGGTAAGCACCGCAGATGGAAATCTGCTGTGTGGAGCCCCACACGACAAGTTGCAGAGGCCACTGAAGGAGAAGGAGAATCAAGTCAATTTGCAGAGGTAAAGGCTGTCCAGATGGCCTTAGATATTGCTGAATGAGAGAGGTGGCCAGTGCTTTATCTTTACACTGACTCATGGATGGTGGCAAATGCTTTATGGGGGTGGGTACAGCAATGGGAACAAAATGGTTGGCAACGGAGGGGTAAACCTATTTGGGCTGCTGAACTGTGGAGAAACATTGCTGCCCGAATAAAGAATATGGTTGTAAAGTTGCGCCATGTAGATGCTCATGTTCCTAAGAGCCGGGCAACTGAAGAACAACAAAATAACCATCAGGTAGCTCGAGCTGCCAAAGTTAAGGTGGCTCGAGTAGACTTGGACTGGCAACACAAGAGTGAATTATTTCTAGCTCGGTGGGCCCATGAGACCTCGGGCCATCAAGGAAGAGATGCAACATGTAGGTGGGCTAGAGACCGAGGGGTGGACTTAACTATGGATGCCATTGCACCAGGTTATCCATGACTGTGATACATGCGCCACAATTAAACAAGCCAAGAGGATGAAACCTCTTTGGGAGGAAGGACGATGGCAAAAGTATAAATATGGGGAGGTGTGGCAGGTTGCCTTGACACGATCTCGCAATGGTAAGCGTTATGTGCTCACCATGGTGGAGGCAACTACTGGGTGGCTTGAAACATATGCAGTACCCCATGCTACCGCCTGAAACACCATCTTAGGGTTCGAGAAACAAGTCCTATGGTGACATGGCACTCCAGAAAGAATTGAGTCCGATAATGGAACTCATTTCAAAAAATTCTCTTGTAAATACTTGGGCAATACAAAGCTCATGGCATCGAGTGGATTTATCATATCCCCTATCATGCACCAGCTTCTGGTAAAATTGAAAGGTACAATGGGTTGTTAAAAACAATGTTGAAAGCAATGGGTGGCGGGACATTTAAGCACTGGGAGAAGAATTTGTCAGAAGCCACCTGGTTGGTCAACACCAGAGGATCCATCAATCGCGATGGTCCTGCCCAATCCAGCTCTCTACCTACTGTAGAGGGAGATAAGGTCCCTGTAGTACATGTGAAGAACTTGTTGGGAAAAGCGGTTTGGGTTCTTCCAGCTTCTGGAGAGGGCAAAACTCTCCGTGGGACTGTTTTTGCTCAGGGACCTGGGTCTACCTGGTGGGTGAAACAGAAGAATGGGGATGTTCAGTGTTTTACCACAAGGGAATTTGATGTGGGGTGAGTGCCCTCAGTAATTCTATTAGCATGTATATATGTATATATGTATGTTGTATGTGTTTGTATTTAATGCTTGTGAATCATTGTTTCTTTATGTATATATATATATATTAAGCATGATGAAATGATGTTGAATAAGGGGTGGAATGTTATGGTTTTATGATTTTTGTTGTATTACTGATATTCCACATCATGACATCGCGTGGTGTATTGGGAGTTAAGGAGTTAATGCTCCAGCTCTGTGGATCGTCGATAGTTCTGGGTGTACCTGTTTCAGAAGAGAACTACATTCCCCAGAGGACTTTGCGATGCTTTGCATTTTTACATAATTCCGCCCAGAGGGAAAGATAAAAACTGTCTGCGGTCACGGGACTCTCTCTTCCCTTCAGGACCGAGCTCGGCAGTGGGTGTTTGTTGCAGCCGTCCGCCTTCAGCGTTAGCGTAAGGCCTTCGGTTTATCGCACACTCTCTCTCTTGTTCATTTTATTTGATTCATTTGCCTCAATTCCAATTATATTATATTATATTGTGTTATTTTTCTTTCTGATATCTTATTTACTAAATTAGCTTTCCTCCTCAGATCGTTGCGGCTGTTTTGCTCCTAGGCCCATCTCCCTTTGTCCTTTTTTTCCCTCTTCCCCTTCCCCTTCCCCAGGGTGTGGGCCCGTGGGTCCCCTGCCTCAATGGTCACGGTACCGGGTCAAACTGTCCCGCAAACCGGTGACAACTACCTATAGAACAACTCAAAATATACCATCATCTATACTACTTCTTTACCCCACACTAACACTAACCCTAACTCAAGCCCTAACCCTAACAATTATTGTAAATCTAAATCTATAAACCTAACAATAACACAAACCCTAACTCTAAACCTAACCTTAACCCTAAAAATAACCTAACCTTAATGCTAATGCAAACCCCCTAACCCTAAACTTAACCATTCCCTAACCCTAAATTTAACCGTTCCCTAACCCTAACAGTAACCCTAACCCGTTCCCTAACCCTAAACCCTAATCCTAACACTATCCCAAACCCAAACCAAACCCAAAACTTAACCCTAACCGTAAAACTAACTCAAGCCCTAACCCTAACCGTAACACTAAACATAATCCTAACCCTAACCCTACCCTAATCCTAACCTAAACCCTAACCCTAACCGCAACCCTAACCCTGAACTTATACCTAATCCAAAACCTTACACTAAGACTAATCCAAAATCAAAACGTAACCATATTACTAAAGCGAATCTTCACCTAACCCGCTGAAATTACCTATATCCTTCCCTAACACTTACTGTAAGACTAAATCTTTAACCCTAAACCTTACTCTAAACCTAACACTAATTCTAAAGCTATCACATACCCTAACCCTAACCCTAAATCCAATCATAGACTATCCAGTAACCTAAAATATACCCTAACACTTACTGTAAAACTAAAGCTTTAAACTTAAGCTTAAACCTAAGCCTAACCCTTACCATCACATTAACCCTAAATCTTAGCCTAACCCTAACCCAAAACTTAACACTAACATAACCCTAACAGTAACACCAACCCAAACCCTAACCCCAAACCTAACCCTAAACATAACCCTAACCGTAACCCTAAGCCTAACCCTACCCTAACTGTATGGGAACTGCTGAATCACGGCCTGACTCATACCCTAACACTTACTGTAAAACTAAATATTTATACTTATCCTTAAACCTAACCCTAACCCTCACCCTAACCCTAAATCTTAGTCTAACCCTAACCATATAACTTAACCCTATCCCTAACACTAACCCCAACCCTAATCTGTACCCTAACCCTAACCCTAACCCTAAGCCAAAACCTTACCTTAATACAAAATCAAACATAACCCTTCTACCAAAGCCAGTCTTCACCAAACCCGCTGAAATTACCCAAATCCTTCCCTAACACTTTCTGTAAGACTAAATCTTTAGCCCTAAGCCTTGCCCTAACCCTAAACCTAACACTAAATTCAATCATACACCTAACCCTATACAATAACCTAAAACTTACTGTAAAACTAAATCTTTAAAGCTTACACCAACCCCAACACTAACACTAACACCAAATTAAACCCTAACCCTACCCTAACTGTATGGGAACTGCTGAATCATGGCCTGAAACACTGATTGGTCAGCTGAGGTGAGCACCGAGTCAGCCATGGGGGCACAGGTGGAGGTGATATACCTGCGTGATTGGAATGGGGGGAGCCTGGCTCTACCTCTCCCAAACCCCATTTAAGGGCTGACCACCGCCAGGAAAGGATCTCTTCTCAGAGATCCCTTCCACGTGGAGTCCCCTGCGAGCCTTATCATCCTGAATGTGAGCCATCTTCTCTTTTGTATTATTTGTATACTTTCTATATAGAACAACTCAAAATATACGATCATCTATACTATTTCTTTGTGAAGTACCATCCTTTGGAGTTATTTACCCCACACTAATCCTAACCCTAACTCGGTCCCTAAACCTAACCCTAACAATTACTGTAAATCTAAATCTATAAACCTAACGCTAATGCTAACACTAACTCTAAACCTAACCTAAACCCTAACCATAAACTAAACTTAATGCTAACACAAACCCTAACCCTAAACTTAACCCTAAACTTAACCCAAACCCAAACCCTATTGTTGCAGAATCCCGGGGTCTGAGTGGATTGCTCTTGGGCGGGGAGCACGACAGGACTCAATACATGAATGATCAGGCTTCAATTTATTACCCCGACAGCCTTATTCTTATAGTGTTTAAGACAGGGGCGTACAGAGAATAGCACACAATCATTGGCTGAGAGCCTCAGAGAATAACAACTTTAAGCAATTCCCAATAATTAACAGCAGTGAGAAACCATCCTGAGGGAGGTAACTCTTGATATCATTCTAATCCTAAAAAACCCAAACAGGAATGCGTCGGCGGCGGGTGTGAAAGGCAGTGCTGGCAGGGCGTCCCCTGTTCAAAGTGCACTTTACCTCTCCCACTCGCCACAGACCATCTCCTGCTTTTACTTTTCTCAAGGTTCACACAGTGTACTTTCCCTTGAGGACCGTATCAGCATGGCCAGTGCATAACACAGAGCCCAAAGGGAAGAACACCTGCTAGTTAAACAGAATAGACTATCAAGGACAGCTTGTTCTAAAAATACCTAAAGTTACGATTATCAGCAGTCCTGTGAAGCCTTCTTCAACTGAAAGCAGGGTGAACAACATAATCACAGAAGTTTCCCATAGATGTCTTGGCAGCTTGGGTTGCTCAGCTGAAGCAGTTCTTGTCCACCTTGAGCTGTTTATCACTTGGCCCAGGAGCATCGTGACCTCCTATCAGTATCTAGTACTTTTCCATACACATGTAGTCTGTGCTACCGTGCAAGCTATGCTCGTACATATTACCAGGACCTCTGTGTTCCTGAAGCCATTCCCCAACACCCTATCCCTAATATAACCCTAACAGTAAACCAAACCTTAAACCTAAACCTATCCCAAACCCAAACTGAACCCAAAACGTAACCCTCACCTTAACCCTAACGCTAACACAAACCCTAACCCTAAACTTACCCCTAACCCTAACCCCAACCCTAATCATACTCTAACCCTAACAGTAACCCAAACCCTAAACCTAACCCTATCCCAAACCCAAACCGTATGCAAAACGTAACCCTCACCCTATCCATAACTCAAGCCCTAACCGTAAAAACCTTATCTTAATACAAAAAGCTAAATACCCTAAAACCTTACCTTAATACAAAATCAAACATAACCCTTCTACCAAAGCCAGTCTTCACCAAACCCGCTGAAGTTACCTAAATCCTTCCCTAACACCTACTGTAAGACTAAATCTTTAACCCTAAACCTAACACTAAATCCAATCATACACCTAACCATATACAATAAACCTAAAACTTACCCTAAAACTTACTGTAAAACTAAATATAAAAATATTAAATATATATATATATATTAAAGCTAACACCAACCCTAACACTAACCCCAAACCTAACCCTAACTGTATGGGAACTGCTGAATCATGGCCTGAAACACTGATTGGTCAGCTGAGGTGAGCACCGAGTCAGCCATGGGGGCACAGGTGGAGGTGATATACCTGCGTGATTGGAATGGGGGGAGCCTGGCTCTACCTCTCCCAAACCCCATTTAAGGGCTGACCACCGCCAGGAAAGGATCTCTTCTCAGAGATCCCTTCCACGTGGAGTACCCTGAGAGCCTTATCATCCTTGTGATAAAAATGAGTGCTGTATTTGTTAATCAAACCGACTCAAGACAGATGTGTCAGTTTTTTTCAGTGTTTTGCTTTCTGAAAACTATGTAGTTTGTAGAAGATTCAAAATACATGTATAAATGTTTTGTCTAAGAACTTTGGAACTGTGCAAATTGGAGCCACAGCGCTTAGTTCTAACAACTGGACAATGAACAACAGGTAGCATTGACCTTCTAAGAAACTGAAAAAAGAAAAAATAAGTGAAAATCTCTTCTTAAGTGCGCATGATCGAAGCTGAAGAGGCCTACGGCCTTTTTCATCTCAATCACCAGGTGGCAGAGAACGACCCCCACATAACAGCCAGCGCAGCCCAGGAAGGGAAAGATAAACATGAATGTAGAGATAAGAAATAATAAATCGTGGGATCGAGAGGCTGCCGTTGCGCACCTCTGGTGGAGCAGAGACTCCCAGCCGCCCAGCGCTGTTTTGCTCGGTAATTGCTTGCTCAATAAATCTTTTACGGTTGGTAACGATTGGTGTGTATTGTTCTTCACACCTATAACAATCCTGAAGGTGAGCCATCTTCTCTTTTGTATTATTTGTACACTATCTATATAGAACAACTCAAAATATACCATCATCTATACTATTTCTTTGTGAAGTATCATCCTTGGGAGTTATTTACAACACATTAACCCTAACCCTAACTCAAGCCCTAACCCTAACCCTAACAATTACTGTAAATCTAAAACTATATACTTAACACTAACCCTAAACCTAACCTTAACGCTAGCACAAACCCACACCTTAACCCTAAACCTAACCCTAACCCTACCCTAACCCTAACCTTAACCCGACCCTAACCCTAACAGTAACAAAAGCTTAACCCTAACCCTATCCCAAACCCAAACCGAACCCAAAATTTTACTCTCACCCTAAACCTAACCCTAACCCTAACCTATACCCTAACCATATCCTTTATAAACAACCGAAACACCAACACCAACCCCAAACAAACGCGTAATCCCTATCGCTAACCCTAACCTTAACCCATAACCTTACCCTTATCCTAACCGTAACCCTAACCCTTACCAAAACCCCAAACACAACCCCAACCCTAAAACCTAACCCAAACGTAACCCTAACACTAAACCTAAACCTAACCCTAACCCTAAACCTAATCTATGACCCTAAACCTGAAGCCTTACCCTAACCCTTAGCCTAACCCTAACCCTAATCCTGACCCAAAATCAAACTCTAACCCAAATCCTAACCCTAACCCTAACACTAAACCTAACCTTATCCTTAACATTAACACTAACCCCAATCTCTACCGGAACCTTAACCGAAACCCATACCCGTAACTCCTAACCCTAACCTTAACCTTAACACTAACCCTTCCCCAAAAGCAACCACAAGCACAAACCCTAACCCTAAACCGAACCCTAACCCTAACCCCAACAGTAATCCTAACCTTAATCACTTACCCTTTTCCATAACCCTATACCCTAACCCTAACACTAACCCAAACCCTAAACCTAACACTGGTACTACGCCTACCCCAAATGCAACCACAAACCCTAACCATAATCCTATCCCTAAACCTTAGCCTACCCGTACTCCAAAACCAGCCACAAGCGCTAACACTAATCCTATCCGTAAATATTAACCTACCCCAAAAGCAACCACAAGCACTAACCCTAACCCTAATCCTAACCCTAAACCTAACCCTAACCATACCCCTAAACCAAACTCTAACCCTAAACCCTTTCAAATCTTTTCAAATAATCAGGTCCGAATGGAGTGCAAAAGTCTGGCTGTAATCGCTCCTAACTGTGGATTAGGCTTGAAAAAATTTGTGTCTCTAATCAGTGGGCTAATCAGTCGGCTGCCTTGCGCTGTAAAGCAGCTTATCTCCACTGCCAGCTGAGGTCTGATTCCAACATTATGCAGTTTACTCTTGTATCAGACTTTGTTCATGGTGTTTTTAGAAAAGATGGGATGCCCCCTTTGTTAGCCAGGGGGGATTTTCTGTTCTCTGCAGGCTCAGCAAGCATTCGCAGAGAATGATAGCATCAGACCTTCATTTCAGTACACATTTTCACATTTTTTCTTTAACATTTTTTGATGACCTTTAATATTCCTAAGAAACAAAACTTCTCTCAATTTTTCCTTTTCATACAAACGGACATTACTGATTCCTTACCAAAATTGTATGCTGTTCTGATCTTACCAGCGTAAGAAGCTGGCTCCTCACGCAGATTCTGGTGTCTTTCGAACCGGACCGAATATTTCCCAACAAACTTCATCACCGGAGCATCGCAGATGAGCCCGTACGAAACTGAGCCGAATCGGCAAACAAGGACAAACTCGAATCGCTCTTAAACACGGATTCCTCTTGAAACGCATCAATCGCGGTTTCTGCTGCTTGAGCCGCTGAAGAAAGACGCGTTTCAGCCTGCTGCCGTTCACTGAAGAGCGGCTTTTAAACGTAGCTTGCTGCGGTCTGTTTCCAACATAAAAGTGATTACCCTTTTGACAGACTCCGTTCCTGGCGTTGTCGATAGAGATGGGGAGGACCCCGGTTTTAAGCTGGGAAAAAGATTCTGTTCCCTTTCTGCTCTGCTACGGTCGGCAATATATGTCTGCATCAGACGATCTTTTCCGTCCACGTATTCATAATTTTTTTCTGAATTTTCTTGATGTCTTTTTCTTTCACCACTGAATCATCGCATCTCCCCGTTTAGTTTTCTGTCACACAGACATTACTGATTCCTTTTCTGAAATTGTATGCTGTTCTGAGTGTAGAGGCGAAATTTGAGTGAAGCTGGCTCCTCTCGCAGCTTCTGGTGTCTTTCGAACCGGACCGAATATTTCCCAACAAACTTCATCACCGGAGCATCGCAGATGAGCCCGTACGAAACTGAGCCGAATCGGCGACGAACGACAAACTCGACTCGCTCTTAAACGCGGATTCCTCTTGAAACACATCAATCGCGGTTTCTGCTGCTTCAGTCGCTGAAGAAAGACGCGTTTCAGCCTGCTGCCGTTCACTGAAGAGAGGCTTTTAAACGTAGCTTGCTGCGGTCTGTTTCCAACATAAAAGTGATTACCCTTTTGACAGACTCCGTTCCTGGCGTTGTCGATAGAGATGGGGAGGACCCCGGTGTTAGGCTGGGGAAAAGATTGTTTTCCCTTTCTGCTCTGCTGCCGTCTGCAATGTATGTCTGCATCAGACGTTCACCTCCGTCCTCGTTTTCATATATTTTTCTGGCCGTTTTTCATGTCTGTTACTCTTATCCCTGGAATATCCTATCTCCCCGTTTATTTTTCATACACACGGATATTACTGATTACTTTTCCGAAATTGAATGCTCTTTGAGCGTATATCAGTATAGAAGCGAAATGTGAGGTAAGCTGGCTTCTCTCGCAGATTCTGGTGTCTGTTCAACCGCTTCAAATATCTGAGCCGAATCGGCGACGAATGTCAAACTCGAATCGCTCTTAACCGCGGAATCCGCTTGAAACGCATCAATCGCGTTTTCTGCTGCTTCAGCCGCTGAAGAAAGACGCGAATCAGCCGGCTGCCCTGCACTGTAGCCGATTCTGACCTGCTAAGCTGAAAATTAGAGAAGTTTTTATAGCACTCAAAAAACATCTATAAACTTCGTGGAATACTATTTTTAATTTTTATTTAATTTTGAACATTTTAAAATTGTTCAGTACTACTTTGTAATGTTGAATAAAGTCGAAATATGTTTGAAATTCGTTGTCAGGATCTGATACATTCCATGATAGCTTCTTTCTTTGACTGATCGCATGTGATTTTTAAAACAAGAGAAATGAGTACAGCCACGGATTTATTGCAAGTGTGTTTAAATGAACAACACTTATGCAGAGCTTTATCTCAAGCAGAAAAACAAAATGTCATGTTCTATAATATGTCAATTGGCAGCTCAGTATTTGCCCACACCCAAAATTGATTTTAACAGTATCAATAACATTCCAAATAATCCTAATCCTAAATCTACTCATAAAATGCAAACAAACCCCGTTTCTTCCGCAAATATTAAATCAAATCCTAACCCTAACATAAAATCATCCCAGACCCTAACCCTTACCGTAAACGTAACCTCAGCTTTAACCATAACACTAACACCCTAACCCAAACACTACAACAAACCAAACCTCTAAACCGAGCACTATAGCTGATCATACGATAGACCCTATCCCTTTCTCTAGGACTAAAAAAAACTAAACTCGAAGTCTATCCCTATGCCAAATACAAGCACTAAACGTGTTCAAAACACAATTCCTATTCCTATTTTTGAACCTTACACAATCACAAAACAAATCCAGGGCTTAACCCTTCTTTCACCCTAACGCTCATACTTACCCTACACCACAATTAACAAGAAATTAAACCCTACCTCTATTCTTTAAACCTAGCACTAACCCTATACCTATTACCCCTAAATTAAACTAACCCTAAGCCCAACCCTAACCCTAACCCTAACCTTAACCCTAACCCTAACCCTAACCCTAACACTATCAAACCCTAACACTGAACCGAACCCTGACCCTAACACTAACGCTAAACCTAAACCTATCCCTAACCCTAACCCTAAATCTAACCCTAACCCTAACCTTAACCCTAACCCTACCCTAACCCTAACCCTAACCTTAACCCTAACCCTACCCTAACCCTAACCCTAACCCTAACCCTAACCCTAACCCTAACCCTAACCCTAACCTAAATCCTAACCCTAACCCTAGCCCTAACCCTAACCCAAATCCTAACCCTAACCCTAACCCCTAACACTAACCCTAACCCAAACAATAACCGTAACCCTAACCCTACCCTAACCATAAGCCTAACCCTAACTTTAACCTTGACCTTAACCCCAACACCAACTCCAAACCCAACCCAAACCCCAACTGTTATCCCTAGCTCAACCACAAGCCAGAAACCAAACCCTAACCCCGTAACACTAACCCTAAACCTAACCCTAACCAATCCCAACAACTATCCCAACACCAGCCCCACCCTATCACTAGCACCAACAACCCAAACCCAAACAATAATATCTAAAAAGTAACACTAACGCTAACCCCAACCCCAACCAAAATCCCAACCAAAATCCCAACCCCAACATTAATCCTAACCCTAACACTAAACCTAAGACTAACCCTAACCCAAGCCAGAACCCTAACCCTAAACCTAACCCAATCCCCAACCCAAATCTCAACCCCAACCCCAACCCTTGTCCTAAACCTAAATTTAACCTTAACCCTAAGCCTAAGCCTAAGCCTAAGCCTAAGCCTAACCCAAGCCATAACCCTAACCCTAACCTTATACTAACCCTAAACATAACCCTAATCCTTACAACCCTAATCCCAAACCCAACCCCAGCCGTAACTCCAAACCTAACCATAAACCTAACCCTAACCCTAACCCTAAAACTAACCTTACCCTAACACCAACACTAACCCTAAATCTAAATCTAACCCTAACCCTAAACCTAACCCAAACTGTAATCCTAACCCTAACACTAAACCTAAACCTAACTCTAAACCAATCCCAACCCCTACCCCTACCCCAACCCCAACCCCAAACCCAGCTCCAACACTTACCCAACCTCAACAACAACCCCAACCAAACACTAACCCCTGAACAATAAACGTAACGCTAACAATAAACCTAACTCTAACACCCATACCCCAACCCCAAAATCTAACCCTAAACCTAAAAAAACCCTAACACTAAACCTAATCCTAAACCTAGCCCTAACACTAATCCTTAATCATAACCCTAACCCTAACCTTAAATCTAACCCAAATTCTAACACTAACACTTAAACCTAACCCCAACACTAACCCTAACACAGCCCCAAACCCAAACCCAACCCCAAGTCCAACAACACCTAAACCCTAAGTGTAACACTAACTGTAACCTTAACCCTAATACTAAACATACCCCTATCTACACCCTAACCCTAACCCATAGCCCTAATCCTAACCCTAACCCAAACCCATACCCTGACCCTAATTCTAAACCTAACCCAAACCCAAACACTCCCTTAATCCTAACCCAACCCCAAACACAACCCCAACCCCAAACCCAAAACCAATGCCAACAACACCTAACAACTAACGGTAACCCTAACCCACACCCTAAACCTAAGCCTCACCCATCCCCTAAACTTAAACCTACACCTATTCGTACCCTAACCCTATACCAAGCCCTAACCCTAACCCGATCACAAACCATAACCCTAGCCCTACACCTAAACATAACAATAACACTAACACTAACCCTAACACTATCAAACCCTAACACTGAACCGAACCCTGACCCTAACACTAACGTTAAACCTAAACTTATCCCTAACCCTAACACTAACCCTAAGCCTAAATCTAACCCTAACCCTAACCCTAATCTATCCCTAACCCTAACCCTAATTCTAAAACTTAACCCTAACCCTCACCCTTAACCTAAATTTAAATCTAACTCAAATCCTTACCCTAACCATTAACCCTAACACTATCACTAAGCCTACCACAACCCCAATTCCTACCCCAAACCCAAACCCGAGACCAACAAAAACACCTTAACCCTAACCATAACTCTAACCACAAACTTAACCCTAACCTTAACCCTATACTTTCCCCTATCACTACCCTAAACCAAACACTAAACCTAGCCCTAAACCTAACCCTAAACCCAAACCTAACCCTAAGCCTAAATCCAACAGCAACCCGAACCCCAACACTAACCCCTAACCCCAAACCTAACACTAACCCTAAGCCTAAGCCTAACCCTACTCTAACCCTTAACTCTAAACCTCAACCTAACTCTAAAGAACACTAAACACTAAACCCAAAGCCTAAGCCTAACCCTGACACTAATCCTCACCCAAAACCTAACCCTAACCCAAATCTTAACCCTGACCCTAACCTTAACCCTATCCTTAACACTAACACAAACACCAACCCCAACTCCAACCACAACCCCAACCCAAACCCAAACCCATACCCATAACCCTAACCCTAAATCTAACCCTAACCTCAACCCTATCCCTAACCTTAAACACTTAACGTAAACCATAACCCTTCATCCTAACCCTAACCCCTAACACTATAACTTAACCCTAACCCTAAACTTACCCCTACCCCTACCCCAAACCCAAAAACAAGCCCTAAACCTAACACTACTCCTAAACCTAAACCTACATTCCTACCCTAACCCTAATCCTAACCCAACCCCAAACGCAACCCTAAACCTAAACTCTTACCCTTAACCGTAACTCCAATCCTAAATCTAACCCTAAACCATTACCATTAACCCTAACCCGAAACTTCACCCTAACCCTAACACTAAACCAAAACTAATCCTACTCCTACCACTACACTTACCCCTACCCCAAACCCAACCACAAGCCCTTAACCTAACCTTAACCCTAACCCTAACCCTAAACTATAACCCTAAACCCTAAACCTGAACCCTAAACCTAACCTTGAGCCTAACCCTAACTCTAATCCTGACCCTATCCTTAACACCAACACAATCCCCAACCCCCAACCCAAAACCAAACCCATAAACCCTAACACTAACCCAACCCAAACCCTAACCTTCAACATTATCCTAAATCGTAACCCTAACCCTAACCCTAAACCTAAACCTAACCCTAACACTAACACTAACCCTAACCCTAACCCTAATCCGAACCTTACCCCTACCCTTACCCAAAACCCAACCTCAAGCTCCAATCCTAACCCCAACAATAACCCTAACCCTAAATTCCAATCCTAGACCAAAAATATCCGGACTCCTACCCCTACCCCTAACCCCAACCCTAATCCTAACACTAACCCTAACCCTGGCCCTAACACTATCACTAACACTAACTGCAACCTCAACACCAAACCCAACCCAAACCCAAACCCCAACCCAAACCCCTAACAACAAACCCTAACCCTTACTCAAACCCTATACCTAACACTAACACAAAATGTAACACTACACCCTAACCCTAACCCAAACCCTGACCCTAACCCAACAACAAATGCAAACCCAACCCCAACCCAAAACCCAACACCAACGCTAACCCTAACCCCTCACACTAACACAAATTCTAACCCTAAAACCTTACCCTTAACCCTAACCCTATATACTTACCCTAACCCCAACCCTAACGCTTCCCCTAACCCTAAACCTAACACTACCCTAACCCTAACCTAAACCAAACCGCTATACTAACACTAACACTAACCCTAAACTTAACACTAAACCTTACCCTATCTCTAACCCTATAGCTAACCACAACCCCAGCACCAAACGAACCCCTAAATCCTAACCCGAAAACTAACACAAACCCGAACACTAACGCTAACCCTAACCATAAACCTAACCCTAAACCTAACCCTAACCCTAAACCTAAACCAAACCCAACTCCAAATTAAACCCTAACCATAACCCTAACCCTAACCCAAACCCTAATTTTACCCTAAACCTAACCCTTATCCTAACCCTAACCCTAACATTAAACTTGAGACTAACCCTTACCCTAACACTAAATCTAACTCTAACCCTAAATCTTATAACTACCTTAACCCTAACCCTAATCCTGATCTAAACACAAACCTATCCCTAACCCTAACCCTAAACCCTAATCCTAATCCTAAACCAAAACTAACCGTATCCCTAAGCCTAACCCAAAACCTAAACCTAAACATAACCCTAACAATAAACGTAACCTTAACCCTAATACTAAACCTAACCCGAAACCTAAACCTAATCCTACCCCTAAGTCCACCAACCCCAAACCCAAAACTAACCCCTAACCCAATCCTAACACTAACCCTAACCCGAAACCTATACCTAATGATAACTCTAAACCTAACACTAACCCTATCCCCTAAATGTTAGCCTAATGCTAACCCTATACCTTAACCCTAACCCTAACGCTAACCCCAACCCTAATCCGTACCCTAACCCTAACCCTAAGCCAAAACCTTACCCACACACTTATCCAAAATCTAAACATAACCCTATTACTAAAGACAATCTTCACCAAACCCGCTGAAATTACATAAATCCTTCTTTAACACTTACTGTAATACTAAATCTTAACCTGAGCCTTGCCCTAACCCTATATAGGGTTTAGGGACTACGTTAGCATTTGGGATATTAGACCTTCTGAATACATCCCTTATAATAGCACTTTACACCATGTGGAGGAAGCTTTTCCCAGAAACAGAGAATGTTGAATGGCAGGGAAAGTGGAGAGTTTTAGGAAATAAATTAGAAGCACGGGGTCCCCCGGTGCCATGGGATTTTACTCCTGAACACTTGCAGGATCCTGAGGAGCTAGGCCTGTATCTGAGTAATGGGTGTTGCGGCTCAGAAAGATCTGAGGTGGAACAGCTTATCTGGGGCTTGGCTTATGCTTACCGAGGTATATGTACTGTTCTGGAGAGAGAGAGTGTCCAAACTGAGGCTCAGACCAAAGAGGAAAACCTCCCAGGCACATCTGACCAGCCAAAGAAAGCTCCGGTATCAAAGTCAGTTGCCCCGGTGGAAGGCCAGAAATGGAAACGTGTGTCCTCACGCCTAGAACGCAAAGAAGAGGTGTCGAAAGAAGAGGAAGATACAGGCGAGGGGGAGGCCTCAACACCACCACCACCAAGAAAGGCAACAGAGAAAAGTGAGAGGCGTGGACATAGTGATGATGAGGATGATGAAAGAGTCAAAGTTACCACGTTTCGTCGACCCATGAAAATGTCTGAGATCCAAGGCTCAAGAAAGGAGTTTATTTGACGTCCGGATGAGAGTATTGTCACTTGGTTGCTTTGGTGTTGGGACAACGGGGCCAAAGCGTGTCCCTCGACTGTAACGAAGCTCGCCAACTAGGAAACATTGCCCGTGATCCGGCTGTCGACAGAGGGATCAGCAGGTATATGGATGGAATCGCCAGCCTCTGGCAACAGTAAGTAGCTGTGAGGGAAAGATATCCCTACAAGAGTGACCTGGCACCTAAAAGTGAAAAGATGGAAAACTATTGAGGAAGGCATCCAGTATTTGAGAGAAACGGCTGTGGTGGAAATGCTGTATGATCCCACGTTAGATCCTGAAGATCGGGACCATGATCCGGAGAAAGTAAGGAGTACACCCGAAATATGTCAGAAGCTTCCAAAAACAGCACCAGAAAGGTACGCCGGTACACTAGTGACAATGTTCAACAGGTACGAGGACCAAGACAGAAAACCCCCAGTTTTTGAACAGATTCTTACACTTCAAAACTTTGAACAAAAATTTCCACCATCACACGCTTCCATTTCAGCCATATCAAGGTTAGAAGGACAGATGGGAGACGTGTTAGAGAAAGTATCCCGACTGATTGATAGGGTTGAAATGATTGCAGCTATCAGAAGCAAACGCCGTCCTGCTCGAGCAAATGACAGCACTCACTTCACTAACTTCATGTCACGCGCGGCTCTGTGGAGTTACTTACTTGAAAATGGAGAAGATATGAAGGAATGGCATCAAAAGCCCACCCCTGCACTGCGAGCACGGGTGAGAGAATTACAACACAGACCAACGACCAGTGAAGTTGTTCCTGTCACTACAGGTAACCAATAGAGGGGCCCTGCCCTCAGCCAGAGGAGGGAGAGGGGTAATAGAGTGTATTGGACTGTGTGGATTCGGTGGCCTGGCACATCAGAACCACAAAAATATGAGGCACTGGTGGATACTGCTGCACAGTGTACTCTAATGCCTTCGAGTTATAAAGGGACAGAACTGATCTATATCTCTGGCGTGACTGGGGGCTCTCAGGAATTGTCTGTGTTGGAGGCAGAAATAAGCCTCACTGGTAAAGACTGGCAGAAGCATCCTATAGTGACCGGACAGGGGAGGGGGCTCCATGCATACTCGGTATAGACTATCTCAGAAGGGGGCACTTTAAGGATCCCAAGGGGTACCGATGGGCTTTTGGAATAGCTGCCGTGGACACAGACAACATTAAGCAGCTATCTGTTTTACCTGGCCTGTCAGAAGATCCATCTGTTGTGGGGTTGCTACAAGTGGAGGAGCAACAGGCACCAATTGCTACAGAAACGGTGCACAGATGGCAGTACCGCACCAACAGGGATTCCTTGCTCCCCATTCATAACTTGATCCGTCAGCTAGAGAGCCAGGGAGTGATCAGCAAAACTCACTCACCTTTTAACAGCCCCATATGGCCGGTGCGTAAAGCCAGTGGAGAATGGAGGCTGACGGTAGATTACCGTGGCCTGAATGAAGTCACACCCCCACTGAGTGCTGCTGTGCCAGACATGCTACAACTCCAGTACGAACTGGAGTCACAAGCAGCCAAGTGGTATGCCACCACCGACATTGCCAATGCCTTCTTTTCAATTCCTCTGGCCACAGAATGCAGGCTGCAGTTTGCCTTCACCTGGAGGGGCGTTCAGTACACCTGGAACCGTTTGCCCCAGGGGTGGAAGCACAGTCCAACCATTTGCCATGGGTTGATCCAAACTGCATTGGAACAGGGTGGTGCTCCTGAGCATCTGCAATACATTGATGACATTGTTGTATGGGGCAATACAGCAGAGGAAGTCTTTGAGAAAGGAGAGCAGATTATCCAAATTCTCCTACGAGCTGGCTTTGCTATCAAGCAAAGCAAAGTGAAAGGGCCTGCACAAGAAATTCAGCTCCTAGGTATGAAGTGGCAAGATGGACGTCGTCACATCCCAACAGATGTGATTGACAAAATTACTGCCATGTCTCCACCCACCAGTAAGACAGAAACCCAAGCTTTTCTGGGTGTAGTGGGCTTTTGGAGAATGCATGTTCCAAACTACAGTCTCATTGTGAGCCCTCTCTATCGGGTGACGCGGAAGAAGAATGATCTTGTATGGGGCCCTGAGCAGCAGCAGGCTTTTGAGCAAATTAAGCAGGAGACAGCCCGTGCTTTGATAGCCAGGGCCATTGCGGATGGGACAGGATGTAAAGAACATCCTCTACACTGCTGCTGGAAAGGAAGGTCCCACTTGGAGTTTGTGGCAAAAAGCTCCTGGAAAGACCCGAGGCCGACCCCTCGGATTCTGGAGTCGGGCCTACAGGGGGTCTGAGGAGCGCTACACTCCAACTGAGAAGGAGATCTTAGCCGCGTACGAGGGGGTTCGAGCTGCTTCCGAAGTAATCGGTACTGAAATGCAGCTCCTCCTGGCACCTCGACTGCCAGTGCTGAGCTGGATGTTCAAAGGGTCAGCTCCCTCTACCCATCATGCTACTGATGCCACTTGGAGTAAATGGACTGCACTGATTACACAAGCGAGCTCGGATGGGGAACCTCAACCGTCCAGGAATCCTGGAGGTGATCATGGACTGGCCTGAAGCTAAGAAGTTTGGAACAATGCCAGCAAAGGAGGTGTCACGTGCTAAAGAAGCCCCACCATATAATGAACTACCAGACAACAAAAAGAGATATGCCCTGTTCGCAGATGGATCATGTTGCATTGTGGGTAAGCACCGCAGATGGAAATCTGCTGTGTGGAGCCCCACACGACAAGTTGCAGAGGCCACTGAAGGAGAAGGAGAATCAAGTCAATTTGCAGAGGTAAAGGCTGTCCAGATGGCCTTAGATATTGCTGAATGAGAGAGGTGGCCAGTGCTTTATCTTTACACTGACTCATGGATGGTGGCAAATGCTTTATGGGGGTGGGTACAGCAATGGGAACAAAATGGTTGGCAACGGAGGGGTAAACCTATTTGGGCTGCTGAACTGTGGAGAAACATTGCTGCCCGAATAAAGAATATGGTTGTAAAGTTGCGCCATGTAGATGCTCATGTTCCTAAGAGCCGGGCAACTGAAGAACAACAAAATAACCATCAGGTAGCTCGAGCTGCCAAAGTTAAGGTGGCTCGAGTAGACTTGGACTGGCAACACAAGAGTGAATTATTTCTAGCTCGGTGGGCCCATGAGACCTCGGGCCATCAAGGAAGAGATGCAACATGTAGGTGGGCTAGAGACCGAGGGGTGGACTTAACTATGGATGCCATTGCACCAGGTTATCCATGACTGTGATACATGCGCCACAATTAAACAAGCCAAGAGGATGAAACCTCTTTGGGAGGAAGGACGATGGCAAAAGTATAAATATGGGGAGGTGTGGCAGGTTGCCTTGACACGATCTCGCAATGGTAAGCGTTATGTGCTCACCATGGTGGAGGCAACTACTGGGTGGCTTGAAACATATGCAGTACCCCATGCTACCGCCTGAAACACCATCTTAGGGTTCGAGAAACAAGTCCTATGGTGACATGGCACTCCAGAAAGAATTGAGTCCGATAATGGAACTCATTTCAAAAAATTCTCTTGTAAATACTTGGGCAATACAAAGCTCATGGCATCGAGTGGATTTATCATATCCCCTATCATGCACCAGCTTCTGGTAAAATTGAAAGGTACAATGGGTTGTTAAAAACAATGTTGAAAGCAATGGGTGGCGGGACATTTAAGCACTGGGAGAAGAATTTGTCAGAAGCCACCTGGTTGGTCAACACCAGAGGATCCATCAATCGCGATGGTCCTGCCCAATCCAGCTCTCTACCTACTGTAGAGGGAGATAAGGTCCCTGTAGTACATGTGAAGAACTTGTTGGGAAAAGCGGTTTGGGTTCTTCCAGCTTCTGGAGAGGGCAAAACTCTCCGTGGGACTGTTTTTGCTCAGGGACCTGGGTCTACCTGGTGGGTGAAACAGAAGAATGGGGATGTTCAGTGTTTTACCACAAGGGAATTTGATGTGGGGTGAGTGCCCTCAGTAATTCTATTAGCATGTATATATGTATATATGTATGTTGTATGTGTTTGTATTTAATGCTTGTGAATCATTGTTTCTTTATGTATATATATATATATTAAGCATGATGAAATGATGTTGAATAAGGGGTGGAATGTTATGGTTTTATGATTTTTGTTGTATTACTGATATTCCACATCATGACATCGCGTGGTGTATTGGGAGTTAAGGAGTTAATGCTCCAGCTCTGTGGATCGTCGATAGTTCTGGGTGTACCTGTTTCAGAAGAGAACTACATTCCCCAGAGGACTTTGCGATGCTTTGCATTTTTACATAATTCCGCCCAGAGGGAAAGATAAAAACTGTCTGCGGTCACGGGACTCTCTCTTCCCTTCAGGACCGAGCTCGGCAGTGGGTGTTTGTTGCAGCCGTCCGCCTTCAGCGTTAGCGTAAGGCCTTCGGTTTATCGCACACTCTCTCTCTTGTTCATTTTATTTGATTCATTTGCCTCAATTCCAATTATATTATATTATATTGTGTTATTTTTCTTTCTGATATCTTATTTACTAAATTAGCTTTCCTCCTCAGATCGTTGCGGCTGTTTTGCTCCTAGGCCCATCTCCCTTTGTCCTTTTTTTCCCTCTTCCCCTTCCCCTTCCCCAGGGTGTGGGCCCGTGGGTCCCCTGCCTCAATTGTCACGGTACCGGGTCAAACTGTCCCGCAAACCGGTGACAACTACCTATAGAACAACTCAAAATATACCATCATCTATACTACTTCTTTGTGAAGTACCATCCTTTGGAGTTATTTACCCCACACTAACACTAACCCTAACTCAAGCCCTAACCCTAACAATTATTGTAAATCTAAATCTATAAACCTAACAATAACACAAACCCTAACTCTAAACCTAACCTTAACCCTAAAAATAACCTAACCTTAATGCTAACGCAAACCCCCTAACCCTAAACTTAACCATTCCCTAACCCTAAATTTAACCGTTCCCTAACCCTAACAGTAACCCTAACCCGTTCCCTAACCCTAAACCCTAACCCTAACAGTAACCCTAACCCGTTCCCTAACCCTAAACCCTAATCCTAACACTATCCCAAACCCAAACCAAACCCAAAACTTAACCCTAACCGTAAAACTAACTCAAGCCCTAACCCTAACCGTAACACTAAACATAATCCTAACCCTAACCCTACCCTAATCCTAACCTAAACCCTAACCCTAACCGCAACCCTAACCCTGAACTTATACCTAATCCAAAACCTTACACTAAGACTAATCCAAAATCAAAACGTAACCATATTACTAAAGCGAATCTTCACCTAACCCGCTGAAATTACCTATATCCTTCCCTAACACTTACTGTAAGACTAAATCTTTAACCCTAAACCTTACTCTAAACCTAACACTAATTCTAAAGCTATCACATACCCTAACCCTAACCCTAAATCCAATCATAGACTATCCAGTAACCTAAAATATACCCTAACACTTACTGTAAAACTAAAGCTTTAAACTTAAGCTTAAACCTAAGCCTAACCCTTACCATCACATTAACCCTAAATCTTAGCCTAACCCTAACCCAAAACTTAACACTAACATAACCCTAACAGTAACACCAACCCAAGCCCTAACCCCAAACCTAACCCTAAACATAACCCTAACCGTAACCCTAAGCCTAACCCTACCCTAACTGTATGGGAACTGCTGAATCACGGCCTGACTCATACCCTAACACTTACTGTAAAACTAAATATTTATACTTATCCTTAAACCTAACCCTAAGCCTCACCCTAACCCTAAATCTTAGTCTAACCCTAACCATATAACTTAACCCTATCCCTAACACTAACCCCAACCCTAATCTGTACCCTAACCCTAACCCTAACCCTAAGCCAAAACCTTACCTTAATACAAAATCAAACATAACCCTTCTACCAAAGCCAGTCTTCACCAAACCCGCTGAAATTACCCAAATCCTTCCCTAACACTTACTGTAAGACTAAATCTTTAGCCCTAAGCCTTGCCCTAACCCTAAACCTAACACTAAATTCAATCATACACCTAACCCTATACAATAACCTAAAACTTACTGTAAAACTAAATCTTTAAAGCTTACACCAACCCCAACACTAACACTAACACCAAATTAAACCCTAACCCTACCCTAACTGTATGGGAACTGCTGAATCATGGCCTGAAACACTGATTGGTCAGCTGAGGTGAGCACCGAGTCAGCCATGGGGGCACAGGTGGAGGTGATATACCTGCGTGATTGGAATGGGGGGAGCCTGGCTCTACCTCTCCCAAACCCCATTTAAGGGCTGACCACCGCCAGGAAAGGATCTCTTCTCAGAGATCCCTTCCACGTGGAGTCCCCTGCGAGCCTTATCATCCTGAATGTGAGCCATCTTCTCTTTTGTATTATTTGTATACTTTCTATATAGAACAACTCAAAATATACGATCATCTATACTATTTCTTTGTGAAGTACCATCCTTTGGAGTTATTTACCCCACACTAATCCTAACCCTAACTCAGTCCCTAAACCTAACCCTAACAATTACTGTAAATCTAAATCTATAAACCTAACGCTAATGCTAACACTAACTCTAAACCTAACCTAAACCCTAACCATAAACTAAACTTAATGCTAACACAAACCCTAACCCTAAACTTAACCCTAAACTTAACCCAAACCCAAACCCTATTGTTGCGGAATCCCGGGGTCTGAGTGGATTGCTCTTGGGCGGGGAGCACGACAGGACTCAATACATGAATGATCAGGCTTCAATTTATTACCCCGACAGCCTTATTCTTATAGTGTTTAAGACAGGGGCGTACAGAGAATAGCACACAATCATTGGCTGAGAGCCTCAGAGAATAACAACTTTAAGCAATTCCCAATAATTAACAGCAGTGAGAAACCATCCTGAGGGAGGTAACTCTTGATATCATTCTAATCCTAAAAAACCCAAACAGGAATGCGTCGGCGGCGGGTGTGAAAGGCAGTGCTGGCAGGGCGTCCCCTGTTCAAAGTGCACTTTACCTCTCCCACTCGCCACAGACCATCTCCTGCTTTTACTTTTCTCAAGGTTCACACAGTGTACTTTCCCTTGAGGACCGTATCAGCATGGCCAGTGCATAACACAGAGCCCAAAGGGAAAAACACCTGCTAGTTAAACAGAATAGACTATCAAGGACAGCTTGTTCTAAAAATACCTAAAGTTACGATTATCAGCAGTCCTGTGAAGCCTTCTTCAACTGAAAGCAGGGTGAACAACATAATCACAGAAGTTTCCCATAGATGTCTTGGCAGCTTGGGTTGCTCAGCTGAAGCAGTTCTTGTCCACCTTGAGCTGTTTATCACTTGGCCCAGGAGCATCGTGACCTCCTATCAGTATCTAGTACTTTTCCATACACATGTAGTCTGTGCTACCGTGCAAGCTATGCTCGTACATATTACCAGGACCTCTGTGTTCCTGAAGCCATTCCCCAACACCCTATCCCTAATATAACCCTAACAGTAAACCAAACCCTAAACCTAAACCTATCCCAAACCCAAACCGAACCCAAAACGTAACCCTCACCTTAACCCTAACGCTAACACAAACCCTAACCCTAAACTTACCCCTAACCCTAACCCCAACCCTAATCATACTCTAACCCTAACAGTAACCCAAACCCTAAACCTAACCCTATCCCAAACCCAAACCGTATGCAAAACGTAACCCTCACCCTATCCATAACTCAAGCCCTAACCATAAAAACCTTATCTTAATACAAAAAGCTAAATACCCTAAAACCTTACCTTAATACAAAATCAAACATAACCCTTCTACCAAAGCCAGTCTTCACCAAACCCGCTGAAGTTACCTAAATCCTTCCCTAACACTTACTGTAAGACTAAATCTTTAACCCTAAACCTAACACTAAATCCAATCATACACCTAACCATATACAATAAACCTAAAACTTACCCTAAAACTTACTGTAAAACTAAATATAAAAATATTAAATATATATATATATTAAAGCTAACACCAACCCTAACACTAACCCCAAACCTAACCCTAACTGTATGGGAACTGCTGAATCATGGCCTGAAACACTGATTGGTCAGCTGAGGTGAGCACCGAGTCAGCCATGGGGGCACAGGTGGAGGTGATATACCTGCGTGATTGGAATGGGGGGAGCCTGGCTCTACCTCTCCCAAACCCCATTTAAGGGCTGACCACCGCCAGGAAAGGATCTCTTCTCAGAGATCCCTTCCACGTGGAGTACCCTGCGAGCCTTATCATCCTTGTGATAAAAATGAGTGCTGTATTTGTTAATCAAACCGACTCAAGACAGATGTGTCAGTTTTTTTCAGTGTTTTGCTTTCTGAAAACTATGTAGTTTGTAGAAGATTCAAAATACATGTATAAATGTTTTGTCTAAGAACTTTGGAACTGTGCAAATTGGAGCCACAGCGCTTAGTTCTAACAACTGGACAATGAACAACAGGTAGCATTGACCTTCTAAGAAACTGAAAAAAGAAAAAATAAGTGAAAATCTCTTCTTAAGTGCGCATGATCGAAGCTGAAGAGGCCTACGGCCTTTTTCATCTCAATCACCAGGTGGCAGAGAACGACCCCCACATAACAGCCAGCGCAGCCCAGGAAGGGAAAGATAAACACGAATGTAGAGATAAGAAATAATAAATCGTGGGATCGAGAGGCTGCCGTTGCGCACCTCTGGTGGAGCAGAGACTCCCAGCCGCCCAGCGCTGTTTTGCTCGGTAATTGCTTGCTCAATAAATCTTTTACGGTTGGTAACGATTGGTGTGTATTGTTCTTCACACCTATAACAATCCTGAAGGTGAGCCATCTTCTCTTTTGTATTATTTGTACACTATCTATATAGAACAACTCAAAATATACCATCATCTATACTATTTCTTTGTGAAGTATCATCCTTGGGAGTTATTTACAACACATTAACCCTAACCCTAACTCAAGCCCTAACCCTAACTCTAACAATTATTGTAAATCTAAAACTATATACTTAACACTAACCCTAAACCTAACCTTAACGCTAGCACAAACCCACACCTTAACCCTAAACCTAACCCTAACCCTACCCTAACCCTAACCTTAACCCGACCCTAACCCTAACAGTAACAAAAGCTTAACCCTAACCCTATCCCAAACCCAAACCGAACCCAAAATTTTACTCTCACCCTAAACCTAATACTAACCCTAACCTATACCCTAACCATATCCTTTATAAACAACCGAAACACCAACACCAACCCCAAACAAACGCGTAATCCCTATCCCTAACCCTAACCTTAACCCACAACCTTACCCTTATCCTAACCGTAACCCTAACCCTTACCAAAACCCCAAACACAACCCCAACCCTAAAACCTAACCCAAACGTAACCCTAACACTAAACCTAAACCTAACCCTAACCCTAAACCTAATCTATGACCCTAAACCTGAAGCCTTACCCTAACCCTTAGCCTAACCCTAACCCTAATCCTGACCCAAAATCAAACTCTAACCCAAATCCTAACCCTAACCCTAACACTAAACCTAACCTTATCCTTAACATTAACCCCAATCTCTACCGGAACCTTAACCGAAACCCATACCCGTAACTCCTAACCCTAACCTTAACCTTAACACTAACCCTTCCCCAAAAGCAACCACAAGCACAAACCCTAACCCTAAACCGAACCCTAACCCTAACCCCAACAGTAATCCTAACCTTAATCACTTACCCTTTTCCATAACCCTATACCCTAACCCTAACACTAACCCAAACCCTAAACCTAACACTGGTACTACGCCTACCCCAAATGCAACCACAAACCCTAACCATAATCCTATCCCTAAACCTTAGCCTACCCGTACTCCAAAACCAGCCACAAGCGCTAACACTAATCCTATCCGTAAATATTAACCTACCCCAAAAGCAACCACAAGCACTAACCCTAACCCTAATCCTAACCATACCCCTAAACCAAACTCTAACCCTAAACCCTTTCAAATCTTTTCAAATAATCAGGTCCGAATGGAGTGCAAAAGTCTGGCTGTAATCGCTCCTAACTGTGGATTAGGCTTGAAAAAATTTGTGTCTCTAATCAGTGGGCTAATCAGTCGGCTGCCTTGCGCTGTAAAGCAGCTTATCTCCACTGCCAGCTGAGGTCTGATTCCAACATTACGCAGTTTACTCTTGTATCAGACTTTGTTCATGGTGTTTTTAGAAAAGATGGGATGCCCCCTTTGTTAGCCAGGGGGGATTTTCTGTTCTCTGCAGGCTCAGCAAGCATTCGCAGAGAATGATAGCATCAGACCTTCATTTCAGTACACATTTTCACATTTTTTCTTTAATATTTTTTGATGACCTTTAATATTCCTAAGAAACAAAACTTCTCTCAATTTTTCCTTTTCATACAAACGGACATTACTGATTCCTTTTCTGAAATTGTATGCTGTTCTGATCTTACCAGTGTAGAGGCGAAATTTGAGTGAAGCTGGCACCTCTCGCAGCTTCTGGTGTCTTTCGAACCGGACCGAATATTTCCCAACAAACTTCATCACCGGAGCATCGCAGATGAGCCCGTACGAAACTGAGCCGAATCGGCGACGAACGACAAACTCGAATCGCTCTTAAACGCGGATTCCTCTTGAAACACATCAATCGCGGTTTCTGCTGCTTCAGCCGCTGAAGAAAGACGCGTTTCAGCCTGCTGCCGTTCACTGAAGAGCGGCTTTTAAACGTAGCCTGCTGCGGTCTGTTTCCAACATAAAAGTGATTACCCTTTTGACAGACTCCGTTCCTGGCGTTGTCGATAGAGATGGGGAGGACCCCGGTTTTAAGCTGGGAAAAAGATTCTGTTCCCTTTCTGCTCTGCTACGGTCGGCAATATATGTCTGCATCAGACGATCTTTTCCGTCCACGTATTCATACTTTTTTTCTGAATTTTCTTGAAGTCTTTTTCTTTCACCACTGAATCATCGCATCTCCCCGTTTAGTTTTCTGGCACACAGACATTACTGATTCCTTTTCTGAAATTGTATGCTGTTCTGATCTTACCAGTGTAGAGGCGAAATTTGAGTGAAGCTGGCACCTCTCGCATCTTCTGGTGTCTGTCGAACCGGACCGAATATTTCCCAACAAACTTCATCACCGGAGCATTGCAGATGAGCCCGTACGAAACTGAGCCGAATCGGCGACGAACGACAAACTCGAATCGCTCTTAACCGCGGATTCCTCTTGAAACACATCAATCGCGGTTTCTGCTGCTTCAGCCGCTGAAGAAAGATGCGTTTCAGCCTGCTGCCGTTCACTGAAGAGCGGCATTTAAACGTAGCCTGCTGCGGTCTGATTCCAACATAAAAGTGATTACCCTTTTGACAGACTCCGTTCCTGGCGTTGTCGATAGAGATGGGGAGGACCCCGGTTTTTAGCTGGGGTAAAGATTCTGTTCCCTTTCTGCTCTGCTACGGTCGGCAATATATGTCTGCATCAGACGATCTTTTCCGTCCACGTATTCATACTTTTTTTCTGAATTTTCTTGAAGTCTTTTTCTTTCACCACTGAATCATCGCATCTCCCCATTTAGTTTTCTGGCACACAGACATTCCTGATTCCTTTTCTGAAATTGTATGCTGTTCTGATCTTACCAGTGTAGAGGCGAAATTTGAGTGAAGCTGGCACCTCTCGCATCTTCTGGTGTCTGTCGAACCGGACCGAATATTTCCCAACAAACTTCATCACCGGAGCATTGCAGATGAGCCCGTACGAAACTGAGCCGAATCGGCGACGAACGACAAACTCGAATCGCTCTTAACCGCGGATTCCTCTTGAAACACATCAATCGCGGTTTCTGCTGCTTCAGCCGCTGAAGAAAGACGCGTTTCAGCCTGCTGCCGTTCACTGAAGAGCGGCTTTTAAACGTAGCCTGCTGCGGTCTGTTTCCAACATAAAAGTGATTACCCGTCTGACAGACTCCGTTCCTGGCGTTGTCGATAGAGATGGGGAGGACCCCGGTTTTAAGCTGGGGGAAAGATTCTGTTCCCTTTCTGCTCTGCTACGGTCGGCAATATATGTCTGCATCAGACGATCTTTTCCGTCCACGTATTCATACTTTTTTTCTGAATTTTCTTGATGTCTTTTTCTTTCACCACGGAATCATCGCATCTCCCCGTTTAGTTTTCTGGCACACAGACATTCCTGATTCCTTTTCTGAAATTGTATGCTGTTCTGATCTTACCAGTGTAGAGGCGAAATTTGAGTGAAGCTGGCTCCTCTCGCAGCTTCTGGTGTCTGTCGAACCGGACCGAATATTTCCCAACAAACTTCATCACCGGAGCATCGCAGATGAGCCCGTACGAAACTGAGCCGAATCGGCAACGAACGACAAACTCGAATCGCTCTTAAACGCGGATTCCTCTTGAAACACATCAATCGCGGTTTCTGCTGCTTCAGCCGCTGAAGAAAGACGCGTTTCAGCCTACTGCCGTTCACTGAAGAGCGGCTTTTAAACGTAGCCTGCTGCGGTCTGTTTCCAACATAAAAGTGATTACCCTTTTGACAGACTCCGTTCCTGGCGTTGTCGATAGAGATGGGGAGGACCCCGGTTTTAAGCTGGGGGAAAGATTCTGTTCCCTTTCTGCTCTGCTACGGTCGGCAATATATGTCTGCATCAGACGATCTTTTCCGTCCACGTATTCATACTTTTATTCTGAATTTTCTTGATGTCTTTTTCTTTCACCGCTGAATCATCGCATCTCCCCGTTTAGTTTTCTGTCACACAGACATTACTGATTCCTTTTCTGAAATTGTATGCTGTTCTGATCTTACCAGTGTAGACGCGAAATTTGAGTGAAGCTGGCTCCTCTCGCAGCTTCTGGTGTCTTTCGAACCGGACCGAATATTTCCCAACAAACTTCATCACCGGAGCATCGCAGATGAGCCCGTACGAAACTGAGCCGAATCGGCAACGAACGACAAACTCGAATCGCTCTTAAACGCGGATTCCTCTTGAAACACATCAATCGCGGTTTCTGCTGCTTGAGCCGCTGAAGAAAGACGCGTTTCAGCCTGCTGCCGTTCACTGAAGAGCGGCTTTTAAATGTAGCCTGCTGCGGTCTGTTTCCAACATAAAAGTGATTACCCTTTTGACAGACTCCGTTCCTGGCGTTGTCGATAGAGATGGGGAGGACCCCGGTGTTAGGCTGGGGAAAAGATTGTTTTCCCTTTCTGCTCTGCTGCCGTCTGCAATGTATGCCTGCATCAGACGTTCACCTCCGTCCTCGTTTTCATATATTTTTCTGGCCGTTTTTCATGTCTGTTACTCTTATCCCTGGAATATCGTATCTCCCCGTTTTTTTCTCATACACACGGATATTACTGATTACTTTTCCAAAATTGAATGCTCTTTGAGCATATATCAGTATAGAAGCGAAATGTGAGTGAAGCTGGCTCCTCTCGCAGATTCTGGTGTCTGTTCAACCGCTTCGAATATCTGAGCCGAATCGGCGACGAATGTCAAACTCGAATCGCTCTTAACCGCGGAATCCGCTTGAAACGCATCAATCGCGTTTTCTGCCGCTTCAGCCGCTGAAGAAAGACGCGAATCAGCCGGCTGCCCTGCACTGTAGCCGATTCTGACCTGCTAAGCTGAATAAATTAGAGAAGTTTTTATAGCACTCAAAAAACATCTATAAACTTCGTGGAATACTATTTTTAATTTTTATTTAATTTTGAACATTTTAAAATTGTTCAGTACTACTTTGTAATGTTGAATAAAGTCGAAATATGTTTGAAATTCGTTGTCAGGATCTTATACATTCCATGATAGCTTCTTTCTTTGACTGATCGCGTGCGATTTTTAAAACAAGAGAAATGAGTACAGCCACGGATTTATTGCAAGTGTGTTTAAATGAACAACACTTATGCAGAGCTTTATCTCAAGCAGAAAAACAAAATGTCATGTTCTATAATATGTCAATTGGCAGCTCAGTATTTGCCCACACCCAAAATTGATTTTAACAGTATCAATAACATTCCAAATAATCCTAATCCTAAATCTACTCATAAAATGCAAACAAACCCCGTTTCTTCCGCAAATATTAAATCAAATCCTAACCCTAACATAAAATCATCCCAGACCCTAACCCTTACCGTAAACGTAACCTCAGCTTTAACCATAACACTAACACCCTAACCCAAACACTACAACAAACCAAAACTCTAAACCGAGCACTATAGCTGATCGTACGATAGACCCTATCCCTTTCTCTAGGACTAAAAACCAACTAAACTCGAAGTCTATCCCTATGCCAAATACAAGCACTAAACGTGTTCAAAACACAATTCCTATTCCTATTTTTGAACCTTACACAATCACAAAACAAATCCAGGGCTTAACCCTTCTTTCACCCTAACGCTCACACTTACCCTACACCACAATTAACAAGAAATTAAACCCTACCTCTATTCTTTAAACCTAGCACTAACCCTATACCTATTACCCCTAAATTAAACTAACCCTAAGCCCAACCCTAACCCTAACCCTAACCTTAACCCTAACCCTACCCTAACCCTAACCCTAACCCCTAACACTAACCCTAACCCAAACCCAAACAATAACCGTAACCCTAACCCTAACCCCTAACACTAACCCTAACCCAAACCCAAACAATAACCGTAACCCCAACACCAACTCCAAACCCAACCCAAACCCCAACTGTTATCCCTAGCTCAACCACAAGCCAGAAGCCAAACCCTAACCCCGTAACACTAACCCTAAACCTAACCCTAACCCTAACCAATCCCAACAACTATCCCAACACCAGCCCCACCCTATCACTAGCACCAACAACCCAAACCCAAACAATAATATCTGAAAAGTAACGCTAACGCTAACCCCAACACCAACCCAAACCCCAACCAAAATTCCATCCCCAACATTAATCCTAACCCTAACCCTAAACCTAAGCCTAACCCTAACCCAAGCCAGAACCCTAACCCTAAACCTAACCCAAACCCCAGACGCAACCCAAATCTCAACCCCAACCCCAACCCTTGTCCTAAACCTAAATTTAACCTTAACCCTAAGCCTAAGCCTAACCCAAGCCATAACCCTAACCCTAACTTTATACTAACCCTAAACATAACCCTAATCCTTACAACCCTAATCCCAAACCCAACCCCAGCCGTAACTCCAAACCTAACCATAAACCTAACCCTAACCCTAACCCTAAAACTAACCTTACCCTAACACCAACACTAACCCTAAATCTAAATCTAACCCTAACCCTAAACCTAACCCTAACTGTAATCTTAACCCTTAACACTAAACCTAAACCTAACTCTAAACCAATCCCAACCCCTACCCCTACCCCAACCCCAACCCCAAACCCAGCTCCAACACTTACCCAACCTCAACAACAACCCCAACCAAACACTAACCCCTGAACAATAAACGTAACGCTAACAATAAACCTAACTCTAACACCCATACCCCAACCCCAAAATCTAACCCTAAACCTAAAAAAACCCTAACACTAAACCTAATCCTAAACCTAGCCCTAACACTAATCCTTAATCATAACCCTAACCCTAACCTTAAATCTAACCCAAATTCTAACACTAACACTTAAACCTAACCCCAACACTAACCCTAACACAGCCCCAAACCCAAACCCAACCCCAAGTCCAACAACACCTAAACCCTAAGTGTAACACTAACTGTAACCTTAACCCTAATACTAAACATACCCCTATCTACACCCTAACCCTAACCCATAGCCCTAATCCTAACCCTAACCCAAACCCATACCCTGACCCTAATTCTAAACCTAACCCAAACCCAAACACTCCCTTAATCCTAACCCAACCCCAACCCCAACCACAACCCCAAACCCAAAACCAATGCCAACAACACCTAACAACTAACGGTAACCCTAACCCACACCCTAAACCTAAGCCTCACCCATCCCCTAAACTTAAACCTACACCTATTCGTACCCTAACCCTATACCAAGCCCTAACCCTAACCCGATCACAAACCATAACCCTAGCCCTACACCTAAACATAACACTAACACTAACACTAACCCTAACACTATCAAACCCTAACACTGAACCGAACCCTGACCCTAACACTAACGTTAAACCTAAACTTATCCCTAACCCTAACACTAACCCTAAGCCTAAATCTAACCCTAACCCTAACCCTAATCTATCCCTAACCCTAACCCTAACCCTAACCCTAACCCTAATTCTAAAACTTAACCCTAACCCTCACCCTTAACCTAAATTTAAATCTAACTCAAATCCTTACCCTAACCATTAACCCTAACACTATCACTAAGCCTACCACAACCCCAATTCCTACCCCAAACCCAAACCCGAGACCAACAAAAACACCTTAACCCTAACCATAACTCTAACCACAAACTTAACCCTAACCTTAACCCTATACTTTCCCCTATCACTACCCTAAACCAAACACTAAACCTAGCCCTAAACCTAACCCTAAACCCAAACCTAACCCTAAGCCTAAATCCAACAGCAACCCGAACCCCAACACTAACCCCTAACCCCAAACCTAACACTAACCCTAAGCCTAAGCCTAACCCTACTCTAACCCTTAACTCTAAACCTCAACCTAACTCTAAAGAACACTAAACACTAAACCCAAAGCCTAAGCCTAACCCTGACACTAATCCTCACCCAAAACCTAACCCTAACCCAAATCTTAACCCTGACCCTAACCTTAACCCTATCCTTAACACTAACACAAACACCAACCCCAACTCCAACCACAACCCCAACCCAAACCCAAACCCATACCCATAACCCTAACCCTAAATCTAACCCTAACCTCAACCCTATCCCTAACCTTAAACACTTAACGTAAACCATAACCCTTCATCCTAACCCTAACCCCTAACACTATAACTTAACCCTAACCCTAAACTTACCCCTACCCCTACCCCAAACCCAAAAACAAGCCCTAAACCTAACACTACTCCTAAACCTAAACCTACATTCCTACCCTAACCCTAATCCTAACCCAACCCCAAACGCAACCCTAAACCTAAACTCTTACCCTTAACCGTAACTCCAATCCTAAATCTAACCCTAAACCATTACCATTAACCCTAACCCGAAACTTCACCCTAACCCTAACACTAAACCAAAACTAATCCTACTCCTACCACTACACTTACCCCTACCCCAAACCCAACCACAAGCCCTTAACCTAACCTTAACCCTAACCCTAACCCTAAACTATAACCCTAAACCCTAAACCTGAACCCTAAACCTAACCCTGAGCCTAACCCTAACTCTAATCCTGACCCTATCCTTAACACCAACACAATCCCCAACCCCCAACCCAAAACCAAACCCATAAACCCTAACACTAACCCAACCCAAACCCTAACCTTCAACATTATCCTAAATCTTAACCCTAACCCTAACCCTAAACCTAAACCTAACCCTAACACTAACACTAACCCTAACCCTAACCCTAATCCAAACCTTACCCCTACCCTTACCCAAAACCCAACCTCAAGCTCCAATCCTAACCCCAACAATAACCCTAACCCTAAATTCCAATCCTAGACCAAAAATATCCGGACTCCTACCCCTACCCCTAACCCCAACCCTAATCCTAACACTAACCCTAACCCTGGCCCTAACACTATCACTAACACTAACTGCAACCTCAACACCAAACCCAACCCAAACCCAAACCCCAACCCAAACCCCTAACAACAAACCCTAACCCTTACTCAAACCCTATACCTAACACTAACACAAAATGTAACACTACACCCTAACCCTAACCCAAACCCTGACCCTAACCCAACAACAAATGCAAACCCAACCCCAACCCAAAACCCAACACCAACGCTAACCCTAACCCCTCACACTAACACAAATTCTAACCCTAAAACCTTACCCTTAACCCTAACCCTATATACTTACCCTAACCCCAACCCTAACGCTTCCCCTAACCCTAAACCTAACACTACCCTAACCCTAACCTAAACCAAACCGCTATACTAACACTAACACTAACCCTAAACTTAACACTAAACCTTACCCTATCTCTAACCCTAAACCTAACCACAACCCCAACACCAAACGAACCCCTAAATCCTAACCCGAAAACTAACACAAACCCGAACACTAACGCTAACCCTAACCATAAACCTAACCCTAAACCTAACCCTAACCCTAAACCTAAACCAAACCCAACTCCAAATTAAACCCTAACCATAACCCTAACCCTAACCCTACCCTAATTTTACCCTAAACCTAACCCTTATGCTAACCCTAACCCTAACATTAAACTTGAGACTAACCCTTACCCTAACACTAAATCTAACTCTAACCCTAAATCTTATAACTACCTTAACCCTAACCCTAATCCTGATCTAAACACAAACCTATCCCTAACCCTAACCCTAAACCCTAATCCTAATCCTAAACCAAAACTAACCGTATCCCTAAGCCTAACCCAAAACCTAAACCTAAACATAACCCTAACAATAAACGTAACCTTAACCCTAATACTAAACCTAACCCGAAACCTAAACCTAATCCTACCCCTAAGTCCACCAACCCCAAACCCAAAACTAACCCCTTACCCAATCCTAACACTAACCCTAACCCGAAACCTATACCTAATGATAACTCTAAACCTAACACTAACCCTATCCCCTAAATGTTAGCCTAATGCTAACCCTATACCTTAACCCTAACCCTAACGCTAACCCCAACCCTAATCCGTACCCTAACCCTAACCCTAAGCCAAAACCTTACCCACACACTTATCCAAAATCTAAACATAACCCTATTACTAAAGACAATCTTCACCAAACCCGCTGAAATTACATAAATCCTTCTTTAACACTTACTGTAATACTAAATCTTAACCTGAGCCTTGCCCTAACCCTATATAGGGTTTAGGGACTACGTTAGCATTTGGGATATTAGACCTTTTGAATACATCCCTTATAATAGCACTTTACACCATGTGGAGGAAGCTTTTCCCAGAAACAGAGAATGTTGAATGGCAGGGAAAGTGGAGAGTTTTAGGAAATAAATTAGAAGCACGGGGTCCCCCGGTGCCATGGGATTTTACTCCTGAACACTTGCAGGATCCTGAGGAGCTAGGCCTGTATCTGAGTAATGGGTGTTGCGGCTCAGAAAGATCTGAGGTGGAACAGCTTATCTGGGGCTTGGCTTATGCTTACCGAGGTATATGTACTGTTCTGGAGAGAGAGAGTGTCCAAACTGAGGCTCAGACCAAAGAGGAAAACCTCCCAGGCACATCTGACCAGCCAAAGAAAGCTCCGGTATCAAAGTCAGTTGCCCTGGTGGAAGGCCAGAAATGGAAACGTGTGTCCTCACGCCTAGAACGCAAAGAAGAGGTGGCGAAAGAAGAGGAAGATACAGGCGAGGGGGAGGCCTCAACACCACCACCACCAAGAAAGGCAACAGAGAAAAGTGAGAGGCGTGGACATAGTGATGATGAGGATGATGAAAGAGTCAAAGTTACCACGTTTCGTCGACCCATGAAAATGTCTGAGATCCAAGGCTCAAGAAAGGAGTTTATTTGACGTCCGGATGAGAGTATTGTCACTTGGTTGCTTTGGTGTTGGGACAACGGGGCCAAAGCGTGTCCCTCGACTGTAACGAAGCTCGCCAACTAGGAAACATTGCCCGTGATCCGGCTGTCGACAGAGGGATCAGCAGGTATATGGATGGAATCGCCAGCCTCTGGCAACAGTAAGTAGCTGTGAGGGAAAGATATCCCTACAAGAGTGACCTGGCACCTAAAAGTGAAAAGATGGAAAACTATTGAGGAAGGCATCCAGTATTTGAGAGAAACGGCTGTGGTGGAAATGCTGTATGATCCCACGTTAGATCCTGAAGATCGGGACCATGATCCGGAGAAAGTAAGGAGTACACCCGAAATATGTCAGAAGCTTCCAAAAACAGCACCAGAAAGGTACGCCGGTACACTAGTGACAATGTTCAACAGATACGAGGACCAAGACAGAAAACCCCCAGTTTTTGAACAGATTCTTACACTTCAAAACTTTGAACAAAAATTTCCACCATCACACGCTTCCATTTCAGCCATATCAAGGTTAGAAGGACAGATGGGAGACGTGTTAGAGAAAGTATCCCGACTGATTGATAGGGTTGAAATGATTGCAGCTATCAGAAGCAAACGCCGTCCTGCTCGAGCAAATGACAGCACTCACTTCACTAACTTCATGTCACGCGCGGCTCTGTGGAGTTACTTACTTGAAAATGGAGAAGATATGAAGGAATGGCATCAAAAGCCCACCCCTGCACTGCAAGCACGGGTGAGAGAATTACAACACAGACCAACGACCAGTGAAGTTGTTCCTGTCACTACAGGTAACCAATAGAGGGGCCCTGCCCTCAGCCAGAGGAGGGAGAGGGGTAATAGAGTGTATTGGACTGTGTGGATTCGGTGGCCTGGCACATCAGAACCACAAAAATATGAGGCACTGGTGGATACTGCTGCACAGTGTACTCTAATGCCTTCGAGTTATAAAGGGACAGAACTGATCTATATCTATATCTCTGGAGTGACTGGGGGCTCTCAGGAATTGTCTGTGTTGGAGGCAGAAATAAGCCTCACTGGTAAAGACTGGCAGAAGCATCCTATAGTGACCGGACAGGGGAGGGGGCTCCATGCATACTCGGTATAGACTATCTCAGAAGGGGGCACTTTAAGGATCCCAAGGGGTACCAATGGGCTTTTGGAATAGCTGCCGTGGACACAGACAACATTAAGCAGCTATCTGTTTTACCTGGCCTGTCAGAAGATCCATCTGTTGTGGGGTTGCTACAAGTGGAGGAGCAACAGGCACCAATTGCTACAGAAACGGTGCACAGATGGCAGTACCGCACCAACAGGGATTCCTTGCTCCCCATTCATAACTTGATCCGTCAGCTAGAGAGCCAGGGAGTGATCAGCAAAACTCACTCACCTTTTAACAGCCCCATATGGCCGGTGCGTAAAGCCAGTGGAGAATGGAGGCTGACGGTAGATTACCGTGGCCTGAATGAAGTCACACCCCCACTGAGTGCTGCTGTGCCAGACATGCTACAACTCCAGTACGAACTGGAGTCACAAGCAGCCAAGTGGTATGCCACCACCGACATTGCCAATGCCTTCTTTTCAATTCCTCTGGCCACAGAATGCAGGCTGCAGTTTGCCTTCACCTGGAGGGGCGTTCAGTACACCTGGAACCGTTTGCCCCAGGGGTGGAAGCACAGTCCAACCATTTGCCATGGGTTGATCCAAACTGCATTGGAACAGGGTGGTGCTCCTGAGCATCTGCAATACATTGATGACATTGTTGTATGGGGCAATACAGCAGAGGAAGTCTTTGAGAAAGGAGAGCAGATTATCCAAATTCTCCTACGAGCTGGCTTTGCTATCAAGCAAAGCAAAGTGAAAGGGCCTGCACAAGAAATTCAGCTCCTAGGTATGAAGTGGCAAGATGGACGTCGTCACATCCCAACAGATGTGATTGACAAAATTACTGCCATGTCTCCACCCACCAGTAAGACAGAAACCCAAGCTTTTCTGGGTGTAGTGGGCTTTTGGAGAATGCATGTTCCAAACTACAGTCTCATTGTGAGCCCTCTCTATCGGGTAACGCGGAAGAAGAATGATCTTGTATGGGGCCCTGAGCAGCAGCAGGCTTTTGAGCAAATTAAGCAGGAGACAGCCCGTGCTTTGATAGCCAGGGCCATTGCGGATGGGACAGGATGTAAAGAACATCCTCTACACTGCTGCTGGAAAGGAAGGTCCCACTTGGAGTTTGTGGCAAAAAGCTCCTGGAAAGACCCGAGGCCGACCCCTCGGATTCTGGAGTCGGGCCTACAGGGGGTCTGAGGAGCGCTACACTCCAACTGAGAAGGAGAGCTTAGCCGCGTACGAGGGGGTTCGAGCTGCTTCCGAAGTAATCGGTACTGAAATGCAGCTCCTCCTGGCACCTCGACTGCCAGTGCTGAGCTGGATGTTCAAAGGGTCAGCTCCCTCTACCCATCATGCTACTGATGCCACTTGGAGTAAATGGACTGCACTGATTACACAAGCGAGCTCGGATGGGGAACCTCAACCGTCCAGGAATCCTGGAGGTGATCATGGACTGGCCTGAAGCTAAGAAGTTTGGAACAATGCCAGCAAAGGAGGTGTCACGTGCTAAAGAAGCCCCACCATATAATGAACTACCAGACAACAAAAAGAGATATGCCCTGTTCGCAGATGGATCATGTTGCATTGTGGGTAAGCATCGCAAATGGAAATCTGCTGTGTGGAGCCCCACACGGCAAGTTGCAGAGGCCACTGAAGGAGAAGGAGAATCAAGTCAATTTGCAGAGGTAAAGGCTGTCCAGATGGCCTTAGATATTGCTGAATGAGAGAGGTGGCCAGTGCTTTATCTTTACACTGACTCATGGATGGTGGCAAATGCTTTATGGGGGTGGGTACAGCAATGGGAACAAAATGGTTGGCAACGGAGGGGTAAACCTATTTGGGCTGCTGAACTGTGGAGAAACATTGCTGCCCGAATAAAGAATATGGTTGTAAAGTTGCGCCATGTAGATGCTCATGTTCCTAAGAGCCGGGCAACTGAAGAACAACAAAATAACCATCAGGTAGCTCGAGCTGCCAAAGTTAAGGTGGCTCGAGTAGACTTGGACTGGCAACACAAGAGTGAATTATTTCTAGCTCGGTGGGCCCATGAGACCTCGGGCCATCAAGGAAGAGATGCAACATGTAGGTGGGCTAGAGACCGAGGGGTGGACTTAACTATGGATGCCATTGCACCAGGTTATCCATGACTGTGATACGTGCGCCACAATTAAACAAGCCAAGAGGATGAAACCTCTTTGGGAGGAAGGACGATGGCAAAAGTATAAATATGGGGAGGTGTGGCAGGTTGCCTTGACACGATCTCGCAATGGTAAGCGTTATGTGCTCACCATGGTGGAGGCAACTACTGGGTGGCTTGAAACATATGCAGTACCCCATGCTACCGCCCGAAACACCATCTTAGGGTTCGAGAAACAAGTCCTATGGTGACATGGCACTCCAGAAAGAATTGAGTCCGATAATGGAACTCATTTCAAAAAATTATCTTGTAAATACTTGGGCAATACAAAGCTCATGGCATCGAGTGGATTTATCATATCCCTTATCATGCACCAGCTTCTGGTAAAATTGAAAGGTACAATGGGTTGTTAAAAACAATGTTGAAAGCAATGGGTGGCGGGACATTTAAGCACTGGGAGAAGAATTTGTCAGAAGCCACCTGGTTGGTCAACACCAGAGGATCCATCAATCGCGATGGTCCTGCCCAATCCAGCTCTCTACCTACTGTAGAGGGAGATAAGGTCCCTGTAGTACATGTGAAGAACTTGTTGGGAAAAGCGGTTTGGGTTCTTCCAGCTTCTGGAGAGGGCAAAACTCTCCGTGGGACTGTTTTTGCTCAGGGACCTGGGTCTACCTGGTGGGTGAAACAGAAGAATGGGGATGTTCAGTGTTTTACCACAAGGGAATTTGATGTGGGGTGAGTGCCCTCAGTAATTCTATTAGCATGTATATATGTATATATGTATGTTGTATGTGTTTGTATTTAATGCTTGTGAATCATTGTTTCTTTATGTATATATATATATATTAAGCATGATGAAATGATGTTGAATAAGGGGTGGAATGTTATGGTTTTATGATTTTTGTTGTATTACTGATATTCCACATCATGACATCGCGTGGTATATTGGGAGTTAAGGAGTTAATGCTCCAGCTCTGTGGATCGTCGATAGTTCTGGGTGTACCTGTTTCAGAAGAGAACTACATTCCCCAGAGGACTTTGCGATGCTTTGCATTTTTACATAATTCCGCCCAGAGGGAAAGATAAAAACTGTCTGCGGTCACGGGACTCTCTCTTCCCTTCAGGACCGAGCTCGGCAGTGGGTGTTTGTTGCAGCCGTCCGCCTTCAGCGTTAGCGTAAGGCCTTCGGTTTATCGCACACTCTCTCTCTTGTTCATTTTATTTGATTCATTTGCCTCAATTCCAATTATATTATATTATATTGTGTTATTTTTCTTTCTGATATCTTATTTACTAAATTAGCTTTCCTCCTCAGATCGTTGCGGCTGTTTTGCTCCTAGGCCCATCTCCCTTTGTCCTTTTTTTCCCTCTTCCCCTTCCCCTTCCCCAGGGTGTGGGCCCGTGGGTCCCCTGCCTCAATTGTCACGGTACCGGGTCAAACTGTCCCGCAAACCGGTGACAACTACCTATAGAACAACTCAAAATATACCATCATCTATACTACTTCTTTACCCCACACTAACACTAACCCTAACTCAAGCCCTAACCCTAACAATTATTGTAAATCTAAATCTATAAACCTAACAATAACACAAACCCTAACTCTAAACCTAACCTTAACCCTAAAAATAACCTAACCTTAATGCTAACGCAAACCCCCTAACCCTAAACTTAACCATTCCCTAACCCTAAATTTAACCGTTCCCTAACCCTAACAGTAACCCTAACCCGTTCCCTAACCCTAAACCCTAATCCTAACACTATCCCAAACCCAAACCAAACCCAAAACTTAACCCTAACCGTAAAACTAACTCAAGCCCTAACCCTAACCGTAACACTAAACATAATCCTAACCCTAACCCTACCCTAATCCTAACCTAAACCCTAACCCTAACCGCAACCCTAACCCTGAACTTATACCTAATCCAAAACCTTACACTAAGACTAATCCAAAATCAAAACGTAACCATATTACTAAAGCGAATCTTCACCTAACCCGCTGAAATTACCTATATCCTTCCCTAACACTTACTGTAAGACTAAATCTTTAACCCTAAACCTTACTCTAAACCTAACACTAATTCTAAAGCTATCACATACCCTAACCCTAACCCTAAATCCAATCATAGACTATCCAGTAACCTAAAATATACCCTAACACTTACTGTAAAACTAAAGCTTTAAACTTAAGCTTAAACCTAAGCCTAACCCTTACCATCACATTAACCCTAAATCTTAGCCTAACCCTAACCCAAAACTTAACACTAACATAACCCTAACAGTAACACCAACCCAAACCCTAACCCCAAACCTAACCCTAAACATAACCCTAACCGTAACCCTAAGCCTAACCCTACCCTAACTGTATGGGAACTGCTGAATCACGGCCTGACTCATACCCTAACACTTACTGTAAAACTAAATATTTATACTTATCCTTAAACCTAACCCTAACCCTCACCCTAACCCTAAATCTTAGTCTAACCCTAACCATATAACTTAACCCTATCCCTAACACTAACCCCAACCCTAATCTGTACCCTAACCCTAACCCTAACCCTAAGCCAAAACCTTACCTTAATACAAAATCAAACATAACCCTTCTACCAAAGCCAGTCTTCACCAAACCCGCTGAAATTACCCAAATCCTTCCCTAACACTTACTGTAAGACTAAATCTTTAGCCCTAAGCCTTGCCCTAACCCTAAACCTAACACTAAATTCAATCATACACCTAACCCTATACAATAACCTAAAACTTACTGTAAAACTAAATCTTTAAAGCTTACACCAACCCCAACACTAACACTAACACCAAATTAAACCCTAACCCTACCCTAACTGTATGGGAACTGCTGAATCATGGCCTGAAACACTGATTGGTCAGCTGAGGTGAGCACCGAGTCAGCCATGGGGGCACAGGTGGAGGTGATATACCTGCGTGATTGGAATGGGGGGAGCCTGGCTCTACCTCTCCCAAACCCCATTTAAGGGCTGACCACCGCCAGGAAAGGATCTCTTCTCAGAGATCCCTTCCACGTGGAGTCCCCTGCGAGCCTTATCATCCTGAATGTGAGCCATCTTCTCTTTTGTATTATTTGTATACTTTCTATATAGAACAACTCAAAATATACGATCATCTATACTATTTCTTTGTGAAGTACCATCCTTTGGAGTTATTTACCCCACACTAATCCTAACCCTAACTCAGTCCCTAAACCTAACCCTAACAATTACTGTAAATCTAAATCTATAAACCTAACGCTAATGCTAACACTAACTCTAAACCTAACCTAAACCCTAACCATAAACTAAACTTAATGCTAACACAAACCCTAACCCTAAACTTAACCCAAACCCAAACCCTATTGTTGCGGAATCCCGGGGTCTGAGTGGATTGCTCTTGGGCGGGGAGCACGACAGGACTCAATACATGAATGATCAGGCTTCAATTTATTACCCCGACAGCCTTATTCTTATAGTGTTTAAGACAGGGGCGTACAGAGAATAGCACACAATCATTGGCTGAGAGCCTCAGAGAATAACAACTTTAAGCAATTCCCAATAATTAACAGCAGTGAGAAACCATCCTGAGGGAGGTAACTCTTGATATCATTCTAATCCTAAAAAACCCAAACAGGAATGCGTCGGCGGCGGGTGTGAAAGGCAGTGCTGGCAGGGCGTCCCCTGTTCAAAGTGCACTTTACCTCTCCCACTCGCCACAGACCATCTCCTGCTTTTACTTTTCTCAAGGTTCACACAGTGTACTTTCCCTTGAGGACCGTATCAGCATGGCCAGTGCATAACACAGAGCCCAAAGGGAAGAACACCTGCTAGTTAAACAGAATAGACTATCAAGGACAGCTTGTTCTAAAAATACCTAAAGTTACGATTATCAGCAGTCCTGTGAAGCCTTCTTCAACTGAAAGCAGGGTGAACAACATAATCACAGAAGTTTCCCATAGATGTCTTGGCAGCTTGGGTTGCTCAGCTGAAGCAGTTCTTGTCCACTTTGAGCTGTTTATCACTTGGCCCAGGAGCATCGTGACCTCCTATCAGTATCTAGTACTTTTCCATACACATGTAGTCTGTGCTACCGTGCAAGCTATGCTCGTACATATTACCAGGACCTCTGTGTTCCTGAAGCCATTCCCCAACACCCTATCCCTAATATAACCCTAACAGTAAACCAAACCCTAAACCTAAACCTATCCCAAACCCAAACCGAACCCAAAACGTAACCCTCACCTTAACCCTAACGCTAACACAAATCCTAACCCTAAACTTACCCCTAACCCTAACCCCAACCCTAATCATACTCTAACCCTAACAGTAACCCAAACCCTAAACCTAACCCTATCCCAAACCCAAACCGTATGCAAAATGTAACCCTCACCCTATCCATAACTCAAGCCCTAACCGTAAAAACCTTATCTTAATACAAAAAGCTAAATACCCTAAAACCTTACCTTAATACAAAATCAAACATAACCCTTCTACCAAAGCCAGTCTTCACCAAACCCGCTGAAGTTACCTAAATCCTTCCCTAACACTTACTGTAAGACTAAATCTTTAACCCTAAACCTAACACTAAATCCAATCATACACCTAACCATATACAATAAACCTAAAACTTACCCTAAAACTTACTGTAAAACTAAATATAAAAATATTAAATATATATATATATATATATTAAAGCTAACACCAACCCTAACACTAACCCCAAACCTAACCTTAACTGTATGGGAACTGCTGAATCATGGCCTGAAACACTGATTGGTCAGCTGAGGTGAGCACCGAGTCAGCCATGGGGGCACAGGTGGAGGTGATATACCTGCGTGATTGGAATGGGGGGAGCCTGGCTCTACCTCTCCCAAACCCCATTTAAGGGCTGACCACCGCCAGGAAAGGATCTCTTCTCAGAGATCCCTTCCACGTGGAGTACCCTGCGAGCCTTATCATCCTTGTGATAAAAATGAGTGCTGTATTTGTTAATCAAACCGACTCAAGACAGATGTGTCAGTTTTTTTCAGTGTTTTGCTTTCTGAAAACTATGTAGTTTGTAGAAGATTCAAAATACATGTATAAATGTTTTGTCTAAGAACTTTGGAACTGTGCAAATTGGAGCCACAGCGCTTAGTTCTAACAACTGGACAATGAACAACAGGTAGCATTGACCTTCTAAGAAACTGAAAAAAGAAAAAATAAGTGAAAATCTCTTCTTAAGTGCGCATGATCGAAGCTGAAGAGGCCTACGGCCTTTTTCATCTCAATCACCAGGTGGCAGAGAACGACCCCCACATAACAGCCAGCGCAGCCCAGGAAGGGAAAGATAAACACGAATGTAGAGATAAGAAATAATAAATCGTGGGATCGAGAGGCTGCCGTTGCGCACCTCTGGCGGAGCAGAGACTCCCAGCCGCCCAGCGCTGTTTTGCTCGGTAATTGCTTGCTCAATAAATCTTTTACGGTTGGTAACGATTGGTGTGTATTGTTCTTCACACCTATAACAATCCTGAAGGTGAGCCATCTTCTCTTTTGTATTATTTGTACACTATCTATATAGAACAACTCAAAATATACCATCATCTATACTATTTCTTTGTGAAGTATCATCCTTGGGAGTTATTTACAACACATTAACCCTAACCCTAACTCAAGCCCTAACCCTAACTCTAACAATTACTGTAAATCTAAAACTATATACTTAACACTAACCCTAAACCTAACCTTAACGCTAGCACAAACCCACACCTTAACCCTAAACCTAACCCTAACCCTACCCTAACCCTAACCTTAACCCGACCCTAACCCTAACAGTAACAAAAGCTTAACCCTAACCCTATCCCAAACCCAAACCGAACCCAAAATTTTACTCTCACCCTAAACCTAACCCTAACCCTAACCTATACCCTAACCATATCCTTTATAAACAACCGAAACACCAACACCAACCCCAAACAAACGCGTAATCCCTATCCCTAACCCTAACCTTAACCCATAACCTTACCCTTATCCTAACCGTAACCCTAACCCTTACCAAAACCCCAAACACAACCCCAACCCTAAAACCTAACCCAAACGTAACCCTAACACTAAACCTAAACCTAACCCTAACCCTAAACCTAATCTATGACCCTAAACCTGAAGCCTTACCCTAACCCTTAGCCTAACCCTAACCCTAATCCTGACCCAAAATCAAACTCTAACCCAAATCCTAACCCTAACCCTAACACTAAACCTAACCTTATCCTTAACATTAACCCCAATCTCTACCGGAACCTTAACCGAAACCCATACCCGTAACTCCTAACCCTAACCTTAACCTTAACACTAACCCTTCCCCAAAAGCAACCACAAGCACAAACCCTAACCCTAAACCGAACCCTAACCCTAACCCCAACAGTAATCCTAACCTTAATCACTTACCCTTTTCCATAACCCTATACCCTAACCCTAACACTAACCCAAACCCTAAACCTAACACTGGTACTACGCCTACCCCAAATGCAACCACAAACCCTAACCATAATCCTATCCCTAAACCTTAGCCTACCCGTACTCCAAAACCAGCCACAAGCGCTAACACTAATCCTATCCGTAAATATTAACCTACCCCAAAAGCAACCACAAGCACTAACCCTAACCCTAATCCTAACCCTAAACCTAAACCTAACCATACCCCTAAACCAAACTCTAACCCTAAACCCTTTCAAATCTTTTCAAATAATCAGGTCCGAATGGAGTGCAAAAGTCTGGCTGTAATCGCTCCTAACTGTGGATTAGGCTTGAAAAAATTTGTGTCTCTAATCAGTGGGCTAATCAGTCGGCTGCCTTGCGCTGTAAAGCAGCTTATCTCCACTGCCAGCTGAGGTCTGATTCCAACATTACGCAGTTTACTCTTGTATCAGACTTTGTTCATGGTGTTTTTAGAAAAGATGGGATGCCCCCTTTGTTAGCCAGGGGGGATTTTCTGTTCTCTGCAGGCTCAGCAAGCATTCGCAGAGAATGATAGCATCAGACCTTCATTTCAGTACACATTTTCACATTTTTTCTTTAACATTTTTTGATGACCTTTAATATTCCTAAGAAACAAAACTTCTCTCAATTTTTCCTTTTCATACAAACGGACATTACTGATTCCTTTTCTGAAATTGTATGCTGTTCTGATCTTACCAGCGTAGAGGCGAAATTTAAGTGAAGCTGGCTCCTCACGCAGATTCTGGTGTCTTTCGAACCGGACCGAATATTTCCAAACAAACTTCATCACCGGAGCATCGCAGATGAGCCCGTACGAAACTGAGCCGAATCGGCAACGAACGACAAACTCGAAACGCTCTTAACCGCGGATTCCTCTTGAAACGCATCAATCGCGGTTTCTGCTGCTTGAGCCGCTGAAGAAAGACGCGTTTCAGCCTGCTGCCGTTCACTGAAGAGCGGCTTTAAAACGTAGCCTGCTGCGGTCTGTTTCCAACATAAAAGTGATTACCCTTTTGACAGACTCCGTTCCTGGCGTTGTCGATAGAGATGGGGAGGACCCCGGTTTTAAGCTGGGGGAAAGATTCTGTTCCCTTTCTGCTCTGCTACGGTCGGCAATATATGTCTGCATCAGACGATCTTTTCCGTCCACGTATTCATACTTTTTTTCTGAATTTTCTTGAAGTCTTTTTCTTTCACCACTGAATCATCGCATCTCCCCGTTTAGTTTTCTGGCACACAGACATTACTGATTCCTTACCAAAATTGTATGCTGTTCTGATCTTACCAGCGTAGAGGCGAAATTTGAGTGAAGCTGGCACCTCTCGCATCTTCTGGTGTCTTTCGAACGGGACCGAATATTTCCCAACAAACTTCATCACCGGAGCATCGCAGATGAGCCCGTACGAAACTGAGCCGAATCGGCAACGAACGACAAACTCGAAACGCTCTTAACCGCGGATTCCTCTAGAAACGCATCAATCGCGGTTTCTGCTGCTTGAGCCGCTGAAGAAAGACGCGTTTCAGCCTGCTGCCGTTCACTGAAGAGCGGCTTTTAAACGTAGCCTGCTGCGGTCTGTTTCCAACATAAAAGTGATTACCCTTTTGACATACTCCGTTCCTGGCATTGTCGATAGAGATGGGGAGGACCCCGGTTTTAAGCTGGGGGAAAGATTCTGTTCCCTTTCTGCTCTGCTACGGTCGGCAATATATGTCTGCATCAGACGATCTTTTCCGTCCACGTATTCATACTTTTTTTCTGAATTTTCTTGATGTCTTTTTCTTTCACCGCTGAATCATCGCATCTCCCCGTTTAGTTTTCTGTCACACAGACATTACTGATTCCTTTTCTGAAATTGTATGCTGTTCTGATCTTACCAGTGTAGAGGCGAAATTTGAGTGAAGCTGGCACCTCTCGCAGCTTCTGGTGTCTTTCGAACCGGACCGAATATTTCCCAACAAACTTCATCACCGGAGCATCGCAGATGAGCCCGTACGAAACTGAGCCGAATCGGCAACGAACGACAAACTCGAATCGCTCTTAAACGCGGATTCCTCTTGAAACACATCAATCGCGGTTTCTGCTGCTTCAGCCACTGATGAAAGACGCGTTTCAGCCTGCTGCCGTTCACTGAAGAGCGGCTTTAAAACGTAGCCTGCTGCGGTCTGTTTCCAACATAAAAGTGATTACCCTTTTGACAGACTCCGTTCCTGGCGTTGTCGATAGAGATGGGGAGGACCCCGGTGTTAGGCTGGGGAAAAGATTGTTTTCCCTTTCTGCTGTGCTGCCGTCTGCAATGTATGTCTGCATCAGACGTTCACCTCCGTCCTTGTTTTCATATATTTTTCTGGCCGTTTTTCATGTCTGTTACTCTTATCCCTGGAATATCGTATCTCCCCATTTATTTTTCATACACACGGATATTACTGATTACTTTTCCGAAATTGAATGCTCTTTGAGCGTATATCAGTATAGAAGCGAAATGTGAGTGAAGCTGGCTCCTCTCGCAGATTCTGGTGTCTGTTCAACCGCTTCGAATATCTGAGCCGAATCGGCGACGAATGTCAAACTCGAATCGCTCTTAACCGCGGAATCCGCTTGAAACGCATCAATCGCGTTTTCTGCCGCTTCAGCCGCTGAAGAAAGACGCGAATCAGCCGGCTGCCCTGCACTGTAGCCGATTCTGACCTGCTAAGCTGAATAAATTAGAGAAGTTTTTATAGCACTGAAAAAACATCTATAAACTTCGTGGAATACTATTTTTAATTTTTATTTAATTTTGAACATTTTAATATTGTTCAGTACTACTTTGTAATGTTGAATAAAGTCGAAATATGTTTGAAATTCGTTGTCAGGATCTTATACATTCCATGATAGCTTCTTTCTTTGACTGATCGCGTGCGATTTTTAAAACAAGAGAAATGAGTACAGCCACGGATTTATTGCAAGTGTGTTTAAATGAACAACACTTATGCAGAGCTTTATCTCAAGCAGAAAAACAAAATGTCATGTTCTATAATATGTCAATTGGCAGCTCAGTATTTGCCCACACCCAAAATTGATTTTAACAGTATCAATACATTCCAAATAATCCTAATCCTAAATCTACTCATAAAATGCAAACAAACCCCGTTTCTTCCGCAAATATTAAATCAAATCCTAACCCTAACATAAAATCATCCCAGACCCTAACCCTTACCGTAAACGTAACCTCAGCTTTAACCATAACACTAACACCCTAACCCAAACACTACAACAAACCAGAACTCTAAACCGAGCACTATAGCTGATCATAAGATAGACCCTATCCCTTTCTCTAGGACTAAAAAAAACTAAACTCGAAGTCTATCCCTATGCCAAATACAAGCACTAAACGTGTTCAAAACACAATTCCTATTCCTATTTTTGAACCTTACACAATCACAAAACAAATCCAGGGCTTAACCCTTCTTTCACCCTAACGCTCACACTTACCCTACACCACAATTAACAAGAAATTAAACCCTACCTCTATTCTTTAAACCTAGCACTAAACCTATACCAATACCCCTAAATTAAACTAACCCTAAGCCCAACCCTAACCCTAACCCTAACCCCTAACACTAACCCTAACCCTAACCCAAACAATAACCGTAACCCTAACCCTATCCTAACCATAAGCCTAACCCTAACTTTAACCTTGACCTTAACCCCAACACCAACTCCAAACCCAACCCAAACCCCAACTGTTATCCCTAGCTCAACCACAAGCCAGAAGCCAAACCCTAACCCCGTAACACTAACCCTAAACCTAACCCTAACCAATCCCAACAACTATCCCAACACCAGCCCCACCCTATCACTAACACCAACAACCCAAACCCAAACAATAATATCTAAAAAGTAACGCTAACGCTAACCACAACCCCACCCCAAACCCCAACCAAAATCCCAACCCCAACATTAATCCTAACCCTAACCCTAAACCTAAGCCTAACCCTAACCCAAGCCAGAACCCTAACCCTAAACCTAACCCAAACCCCAGACGCAACCCAAATCTCAACCCCAACCCCAACCCTTGTCCTAAACCTAAATTTAACCTTAACCCTAAGCCTAAGCCTAAGCCTAAGCCTAACCCAAGCCATAACCCTAACCCTAACCTTATACTAACCCTAAACATAACCCTAATCCTTACAACCCTAATCCCAAACCCAACCCCAGCCGTAACTCCAAACCTAACCATAAACCTAACCCTAACCCTAACCCTAAAACTAACCTTACCCTAACACCAACACTAACCCTAAATCTAAATCTAACCCTAACCCTAAACCTAACCTAATTTTTTTTCTGAATTTTCGTGACGTCTTTTTCTTTCACCACTGAATCATCGCATCTCCCCGTTTATTTTTCTGTCACACAGTCATTGCTGATTCCTTTTCTGAAATTGTATGCTGTTCTGATCTTACCAGTGTAGAGGCGAAATTTGAGTGAAGCTGGCACCTCTCGCATCTTCTGGTGTCTGTCGAACAGGACCGAATATTTCCCAACAAACTTCATCACCGGAGCATCGCAGATGAGCCCGTACGAAACTGAGCCGAATCGGCGACGAACGACAAACTCGAATCGCTCTTAAACGCGGATTCCTCTTGAAACGCATCTATCGCGGTTTCTGCTGCTTGAGCCGCTCAAGAAAGACGCGTTTCAGCCTGCTGCCGTTCACTGAAGAGCGGCTTTTAAACGTAGCCTGCTGCGGTCTGTTTCCAACATAAAAGTGATTACCCTTTTGACAGACTCCGTTCCTGGCGTTGTTGATAAAGATGGGGAGGACCCCGGTTTTCAGCTGGGAAAAAGATTCTGCTCCCTTTCTGCTCTGCTACGGTCGGCAATATATGTCTGCATCAGACGATCTTTTCCGTCCACGTATTCATATTTTTTTTCTGAATTTTCTTGATGTCTTCTTCTTTCACCACTGAATCATTGCATCTTCCTGTTTATTTTTCTGTCACAAAGACATTACTGATTCTTTTTCTGAAATTGTATGCCGTTCTGATCTTACCAGTGTAGAGGCGAAATTTGAGTGAAGCTGGCTCCTCACGCAGATTCTGGTGTCTGTCGAACAGGACCGAATATTTCCCAACAAACTTCATCACCGGAGCATCGCAGATGAGCCCGTGCGAAACTGAGCCGAATTGGCAACGAACGACATACTCGAACTGTTCTTATTCACGGATTCCGCTTGAAACCCAATAAAAGCGTTTCTTGACAATTTAGCCGTGGAATTAAGTTGGTAATCAGACTGCTGCCATGCACTGAAGAGTTGCTTTAAAACGCACCCTGTTGTGGTTTGATACCAACTTAATAGTGATTATCCTTATGCAATATTTGTTCCTCGTGTTGTCGAATCGGCAACAAACGTCAAACTCGAATTGCTCTTAACCTTATTTTCCGCTTAAAATGCAATAATAGCTGTTCTTGAGAGCAGCAGGCTGCGGCCCAAAGTCGTTCTTCAGCGCCTCTCAGCCTGCTGATGCGCGTCTTTCTTCAGCCGTTTATGCAGCAGAAACCGCGACTGATGCGTTTCAAGCAGAATCCGAGGTTAAGAGTGATTCGAGTGTGATGTTCGTTGCTGACTCTAAAATATTCAATCCGGTTCGACAGACATCAGAATCTGCGAGAGGAGCCAGCTTCACTCAAACTTCGCATATAGATTGCTAAGATCAGAAGAGTATACAATTTTGTGGAAGGAATCAGTAACGTCCGTGTGTATGAAAAGGAAAAATTGGTAGTAGTTCTGTTTCTGAGGAATTTAAAATATCATCATGAAATATTATATTAAAACTATGAAAATGTGTTCTGAAATGAAGGTCTGATGCTATCATTATTTGCAAACGCTTTAGAGTTTCGGTTAGGATAAGGTTATGTGTTAAAGTTAGGGTTAGAGATAGCTGTTAGGCGGTTGTTAGGGTTTGGGGTTGGTTTTTGGTGTTGCGGTTGTTTATAAAGGATATGGTTAGGGATAGGTTAGTTTTAGGATTAGGGTCAGAGTGAGGGTAAAATTTTGGGTTTGGTCTGGGTTTGGGATAGGTTTAGGGTTTGGCTTTTGGTTACTGTTAGGGTTAGGGTCGGGTTAAGGTTAGGGTTAGGGTAGGGTTAGGGTTAGGTTTAGGGTTAAGGTTAGGGTTTGTGTTAGCGTTAAGGTTAGGTTTCGGGTTAGTGTTAGGTATATAGTTTTAGATTTAAAGTAATTGTTAGGGTTAGGGTTAGGGCTTGAGTTAGGTTTAGTGTTAGTGTGGGGTATATATTCCCAAGGACGGTTCTTCACAAAGGAGTATTATAGAGGATGTTGAGTTGTTCTATATAGATAGTATACAAATAATACAAAAGAGAAGATGGCTCACCTTAAGGATTGTTGTAGGTGTGAAGAACAAAACACACCAATCGTTACCAACAGGAAAAGATTTATTGAGCAAGCAAGAAACGTGCAAAACAGCCCTGCGCAGCCAGGAGTCTCCGCTCCACCAGAGGTGCTCAACGGGGGCCTTCCGATCCCACTTTTTATTGTCTCTTATCTCTGCATTCGTGTTTATCTTTCCCTTCCTGAGCTGCGCTGGCTGTTATGTGCGGGTCGTTCTCTGCCACCTGGTGGTTGAGATGAAAATGACCGTAGGCCTCTTCAGCTTCGATCATGCGCACTTAAGAGGAGATTTTCACTTATTTTTCTTTTTTCAGTTTCTTAGAAGGTCACTGCTATTTGTTGTTCATTGTCCAGTTGTTAGAACTAAGCACTGTGGCTCCAATTTGCACAAATTCCAAAGTTCTTAGACAAAACATTTATACATCTATTTTGAGACTTCTACAAACTACATAGTTTTCAGAAAGCAAAACACTGAAAAACACTGACACATCTGTCTCGAGTCGGTTTGATTAACATATACAGGACTCATTTTTGTATCAATCCCCCCTTTTCTTTTTTCTCATTTTGTTCATCAAACCATATCACTGCATTTTGATGTAAAATATGTTCTTTTTCTTTCAATTGTTCCAGCAGTTTTACAATGCTGCAATTATCTTATTCAGTATTTTTGGTGTACTCATTTTCCAGAATGAATATTTTCAAGTTCTTTCTTAGCCCCCGCCCCCTTTTCTCTTTTTCTTTTTTTAATATATATATGTTTATTTTTTTTTCCATGGCCAATCTGAATCAAATGAGAACTTGAGCACTTACAATCTGAATTCAGTGAGCACTTTCAGTGTGGCTTCGTGAGGACTTCCAGATTAGGAAACAAAGGTCAAGGTGATTTCACCTCGGAGGTCATTCTCATAGCCCCACCGCTGTACGCCTCTGTCTCCCTCGCCTACTCTTTTGCTTAGAGCAGCGGGGTGTATGATCTCGGCAGCAGTCGTATTCTTCAGGGGAACCTCCTTTTTCCTTGCCTTATAAGTCTTCCGAGAAGTTTGCGCATGCTCGGAACGGCGGCGGCGCTCAGTGCTGCCACGGTTGTTGTGGAAATCCAGTACTGCAGGCGCTGGTCAGGGGAATTACCAGCACCGCGCATGCGCACCGAACTGGCGATACTGCGCATGCTCGGAACGGCGGCGGCGTTCAGTGCTGCCACGGTTGTGGTGGAAATCCGGTACTGCAGGCGCTGGTCAGGGGAATTACCAGCACCGCGCATGCGCACCGAATCGGCGATACTGCGCATGCTCAGAACGGCGGCGGCTCTCAGTGCTGCCGCCGTGTGGTGGAAACCCGGTACTGCAGGCGCTGGTCAGGGGAATTACCAGCACCGCGCATGCGCACAGAACCGGCGATACTGCGCATGCACGGGACGGCGGCGGCGCTCAGTGCTGCCGCCGTGTGGTGGACTCCCGGTACTGCAGGCGCTGGTCAGGGGAATTACCAGCACCGCGCATGCGCACCGAACCGGCGATACTGCGCATGCTCAGAACGGCGGCGGCTCTCAGTGCTGCCGCCGTGTGGTGGACTCCCGGTACTGTAGGCGCTGGTCAGGGGAATTACCAGCACCGCGCATGCGCACCGAATCGCCGATACTGTGCATGCTCGGAACGGCGGCGGCGCTCAGTGCTGCCACGGTTGTCGTGGAAATCCGGTACTGCAGGCGCTGGTCAGGGGAATTACCAGCACCGCGCATGCGCACCGAACCGGCGATACTGCGCATGCTCAGAACGGCGGCGGCTCTCAGTGCTGCCGCCGTGTGGTGGACTCCCGGTACTGCAGGCGCTGCACAGGAAAATAACCAGCACCACGCATGCGCACCGAATCGGCTATACTGCGCATGCTCGGAACGGCGGCGGCGTTCAGTGCTGCCACGGTTGTCGTGGAAATCCGGTACTGCAGGCGCTGGTCAGGGGAATTACCAGCACCGCGCATGCGAACCGAATCGCCGATACTACGCATGCTCAGAACAGCGGCGGCTCTAAGTGCTGCCCCGGTGTGGCGGAAACTTGGTACTGCAAGCGCTGCACAGAAAAATAACCAGCACCGCGCATGCGCACCGAATCGGCGATACTGCGCATGCTCAGAACGGCGGCGGCTCTCAGTGCTGCCGCCGTGTGGTGGGATCCCGGTACTGCAGGCTCTGCACGGAGAAATAACCAGCACCGCGCATGCGCACCGAATCGGCGATACTGCGCATGCTCAGAACGGCGGCGTCTCTCAGTGCTGCCGTTGTGTGGTGGAAACCCGGTACTGCAGGCGCTGGTCAGGGGAATTACCATCACCGCGCATGCGCACCGAACCGGCGATACTGCGCATGCTCAGAACGGCGGCGGCTCACAGTGCTGCCGCCGTGTGGTGGACTCCCGGTACTGCAGGCGCTGCACAGAAAAATAACCAGCACCGCGCATGCGCACCGAACCGGCGATACTGCGCATGCTCGGAACGGCGGCGGCGCTCAGTGCTGCCGCTGTGTGGTGGACTCCCGGTACTGCAGGCGCTGGTCAGGGGAATTACCAGCACCGCGCATGCGCACCGAACCGACGATACTGCGCATGCTCGAAACGGCGGCGGCTCTCAGTGCTGCCGCCGTGTGGTGGGATCCCGGTACTGCAGGCGCTGCACAGAGAAATAACCAGCACCGCGCATGCGCACCGAATCGGCGATACTGCGCATGCTCAGAACGGCGGCGGCGCTCAGTGCTGCCGCCGTGTGGTGGACTCCCGGTACTGCAGGCGCTGGTCAGGGGAATTACCAGCACCGCGCATGCGCACCGAACCGGCGATACTGCGCATGCTCAGAACGGCGGCGGCTCTCAGTGCTGCCGCCGTGTGGTGGACTCCCGGTACTGTAGGCGCTGGTCAGGGGAATTACCAGCACCGCGCATGCGCACCGAATCGCCGATACTGTGCATGCTCGGAACGGCGGCGGCGCTCAGTGCTGCCACGGTTGTCGTGGAAATCCGGTACTGCAGGCGCTGGTCAGGGGAATTACCAGCACCGCGCATGCGCACCGAACCGGCGATACTGCGCATGCTCAGAACGGCGGCGGCTCTCAGTGCTGCCGCCGTGTGGTGGACTCCCCGTACTGCAGGCGCTGCACAGAAAAATAACCAGCACCACGCATGCGCACCGAATCGGCGATACTGCGCATGCTCGGAACGGCGGCGGCGCTCAGTTGTGCCGCCGTGTGGTGGAATCCCGGTACTGCAGGCGCTGCACAGAGAAATAACCAGCACAGCGCATGCGCACCGAATCGGCGATACTGCGCATGCTCAGAACGGCGGCATCTCTCAGTGCTGCCGCCGTGTGGTGGACTCCCGGTACTGCAGGCGCTGGTCAGGGGAATTACCAGCACCGCGCATGCGCACCGAACCGGCGATACTGCGCATGCTCGGAACGGCGGCGGCGTTCAGTGCTGCCACGGTTGTTGTGGAAATCCAGTACTGCAGGCGCTGGTCAGGGGAATTACCAGCACCGCGCATGCGCACCGAATCGGCGATACTGCGCATGCTCAGAACGGCGGCGGCGCTCAGTGCTCTGCCGCCGTGTGGTGGTCTCCCGGTACTGCAGGCGCTGGTCAGGGGAATTACCAGCACTGCGCATGCGCACCGAACCGGCGATACTGCGCATGCTCAGAACGGTGGCGGCGCTCAGTGCTGCCGCCGTGTGGTGGACTCCCGGTACTGTAGGCGCTGGTCAGGGGAATTACCAGCACCGCGCATGCGCTCCGAATCGGCGATACTGCGCATGCTCGGAACGGCGGCAGCTCTAATTTCTGCCCCGGTGTGGCGGAAACTTGGTACTGCAAGCGCAGCACAGAAAAATAACCAGCACCGCGCATGCGCACCGAACCGGCGATACTGCGCATGCTCGGAACGGCGGCGGCGTTCAGTGCTGCCGCTGTGTGGTGGACTCCCGGTACTGCAGGCGCTGGTCAGGGGAATTACCAGCACCGCGCATGCGCACCGAACCGGCGATACTGCACATGCTCGGAACGGCGGCGGCGTTCAGTGCTGCCACGGTTGTCGTGGAAATCCAGTACTGCAGGTGCTGGTCAGGGGAATTACCAGCACCGCGCATGCGCACCGAACCGGCGATACTGTGCATGCTCAGAACGGCGGCGGCGCTCAGTGCTGCCGCCGTGTGGTGGAATCCCGGTACTGCAGGCGCTGGTCAGGTGAATTACCAGCACCGCGCATGCGCACCGAACCGGCGATACTGCGCATGCTCGGAACTGCGGCGGCGTTCAGTGCTGCCACGGTTGTCGTGGAAATCCAGTACTGCAAGCGCTGGTCAGGGGAATTACCAACACCGCGCATGCGCACCGAATCGGCGATACTGCGCATGCTCAGAACGGCGGCGGCTCTCAGTGCTGCCGCCGTGTGGTGGGATCCCGGTACTGCAGGCGCTGCACAGGAAAATAACCAGCACCGCGCATGCGCACCGAATCGGCGATACTGCGCATGCTCGGAACGACGGCGGCGCTCAGTGCTGCCACGGTTGTCGTGGAAATCCGGTACTGCAGGCGCTGGTCAGGGGAATTACCAGCACCTCGCATGCGCTCCGAACCGGCGATACTGCGCATGCTCAGAACAGCGGCGGCTCTAAGTGCTGCCCCGGTGTGGCGGAAACTTGGTACTGCAAGCGCTGCACAGAAAAATATCCAGCACCGCTAATGCGCACCGAATCGGCGATACTGCGCATGCTCAGAACGGCGGCGGCTCTCAGTGCTGCCGCCGTGTGGTGGGATCCAGGTACTGCAGGCTCTGCACAGAGAAATAACCAGCACCGCGCATGCGCACCGAACCGGCGATACTGCGCATGCTCAGAACGGCGGCGTCTCTCAGTGCTGCCGTTGTGTGGTGGAAACCCGGTACTGCAGGCGCTGGTCAGGGGAATTACCAGCACCGCGCATGCGCACCGAACCGGCGATACTGCGCATGCTCAGAACGGCGGCGGCTCTCAGTGCTGCCGCCGTGTTGTGGACTCCCGGTACTGCAGGCGCTGTTCAGGGGAATTACCAGCACCGCGCATGCGCACCGAACCGGCGATACTGCGCATGCTCAGAACGGCTTCTGCTCTCAGTGTTGCCGCCGTGTGGTGGAAACCCGGTACTCCAGGCGCTGGTCAGGGGAATTACAAGCACCGCGCAGGCGCACCGAACCGGTGATACTGCGCATGCTCGGAACGGCGACGGCGCTCAGTGCTGCCGCCGTGTGGTGGACTCCCGGTACTGCAGGCGCTGCACAGAAAAATAACCAGCACCGCGCATGCGCACCGAACCGGCGATACTGCGCATGCTCGAAACGGCGGCGGCGCTCAGTGCTGCCGCAGTGTGGTGGAAACCCGGTACTGCAGGCGCTGGTCAAGGGAATTACCAGCACCGCGCATGCGCACCGAACCGGCGATACTGCGCATGCTCAGAACGGCGGCGGTTCTCAGTGCTGCCGCAGTGTGGTGGACTCCCGGTACTGCAGGCGCTGGTCAGAAAAATAACCAGCACCGCGCATGCGCACCGAATCGGCGATACTGCGCATGCTCGGAACGGCGGCGGCGCTCATTGCTGCACCGGTGTGGTGGACTCCCGGTACTGCAGGTGCTGGTCAGGGGAATTACCAGCACCGCGCATGCGCACCGAATCGGCGATACTGCGCATGCTCAGAACGGCGGCGGCTATCAGTGCTGCCGTTGTGTGGTGGAAACCCGGTACTGCAGGCGCTGGTCAGGGGAATTACCAGCACCGCGCATGCGCACCGAACCGGCGATACTGCGCATGCTCGAAACGGCGGCGGCGCTCAGTTCTGCCGCCGTGTGGTGGAATCCCGCTACTGCAGGCGCTGCACAGAGAAATAACCAGCACCGCGCATGCGCACAGAATCGGCGATACTGCGCATGCTCAGAACGGCGGCGGCTCTCAGTGCTGCCGCCGTGTGGTGGGATCCCGGTACTGCAGGCGCTGCACAGAGAAATAACCAGCACCGCGCATGCGCACCGAATCGGCGATACTGCGCATGCTCAGAACGGCGGCGGCGCTCAGTGCTGCCACGGTTGTCGTGGAAATCCGGTACTGCAGGCGCTGGTCAGGGAATTACCAGCACCGCGCATGCGCACCGAAACGGCGATACTGCGCATGCTCAGAACGGCTTCTGCTCTCAGTGTTGCCGCCGTGTGGTGGAAACCCGGTACTCCAGGCGCTGGTCAGGGGAATTACAAGCACCGCGCATGCGCACCGAACCGGCGATACTGCGCATGCTCGGAAAGGCGGCGGCGCTCAGTGCTGCCACGGTTGTCGAGGAAATCCGGTACTGCAGGCGCTGGTCAGGGGAATTACCAGCACCGCGCATGCGCACCGAACCGGTGATACTGCGCAGGCTCAGAACGGCGGCGGCTCTCAGTGCTGCCGCCGTGTGGTGGACTCCCGGTACTGCAGGCGCTGCACAGAAAAATAACCAGCACCACGCATGCGCACCGAACCGGCGATACTGCGCATGCTCGGAACGGCGGCGGCGTTCAGTGCTGCCACGGTTGTCGTGGAAATCCGGTACTGCAGGCGCTGGTCAGGGGAATTACCAGCACCTCGCATGCGCACCGAACCGGCGATACTGCGCATGCTCAGAACAGCGGCGGCTCTAAGTGCTGCCCCGGTGTGGCGGAAACTTGGTACTGCAAGCGCTGCAGAGAAAAATAACCAGCACCGCTAATGCGCACCGAATCGGCGATACTGCGCATGCTCAGAACGGCGGCGGCGCTCAGTGCTGCCGCCCTGTGGTGGGATCCCGGTACTGCAGGCTCTGCACAGAGAAATAACCAGCACCGCGCATGCGCACCGAATCGGCGATACTGCGCATGCTCAGAACGGCGGCGTCTCTCAGTGCTGCCGTTGTGTGGTGGAAACCCGGTACTGCAGGCGCTGGTCAGGGGAATTACCAGCACCGCGCATGCGCACCGAACCGGCGATACTGCGCATGCTCAGAACGGCGGCGGTTCTCAGTGCTGCCGCCGTGTGGTGGACTCCCGGTACTGCAGGCGCTGCACAGAAAAATAACCAGCACCGCGCATGCGCACCGAATCGGCGATACTGCGCATGCTCGGAACGGCGGCGGCGCTCAGTGCTGCACCGGTGTGGTGGACTCCCGGTACTGCAGGTGCTGGTCAGAGGAATTACCAGCACCGCGCATGCGCACCGAACCGGCGATACTGCGCATGCTCAGAACGGCGGCGGCTATCAGTGCTGCCGTTGTGTGGTGGAAACCCGGTACTGCAGGCGCTGGTCAGGGGAATTACCATCACCGCGCATGCGCACCGAACCGGCGATACTGCGCATGCTCGAAACGGCGGCGGCGCTCAGTTCTGCCGCCGTGTGGTGGAATCCCGCTACTGCAGGCGCTGCACAGAGAAATAACCAGCACCGCGCATGCGCACAGAATCGGCGATACTGCGCATGCTCAGAACGGCGGCGGCTCTCAGTGCTGCCGCCGTGTGTTGGGATCCCGGTACTGCAGGCACTGTACAGAGAAATAACCAGCACCGCGCATGCGCACCGAATCGGCGATACTGCGCATGCTCAGAACGGCGGCGGCGCTCAGTGCTGCCACGGTTGTCGTGGAAATCCGGTACTGCAGGCGCTGGTCAGGGAATTACCAGCACCGCGCATGCGCACCGAACCGGCGATACTGCGCATGCTCAGAACGGCTTATGCTCTCAGTGTTGCCGCCGTGTGGTGGAAACCCGGTACTCCAGGCGCTGGTCAGGGGAATTACAAGCACCGCGCATGCGCACCGAACCGGCGATACTGCGCATGCTCGGAAAGGCGGCGGCGCTCAGTGCTGCCACGGTTGTCGTGGAAATCCGGTACTGCAGGCGCTGGTCAGGGGAATTACAAGCACCGCGCAGGCGCACCGAACCGGTGATACTGCGCATGCTTGGAACGGCGACGGCGCTCAGTGCTGCCACGGTTGTCGTGGAAATCCGATACTGCAGGCGCTGGTCAGGGTAATTACCAGCACCGCGCATGCGCACCGAATCGGCGATACTGCGCATGCTCAGAACGGCGGCGGCTCTCAGTGCTGCCGCCGTGTGGTGGGATCCCGGTACTGCAGCCTCTGCACAGAGAAATAACCAGCACCGCGCATGCGCACCGAATCGGCGATACTGCGCATGCTCAGAACGGCGGCGTCTCTCAGTGCTGCCGTTGTGTGGTGGAAACCCGGTACTGCAGGCGCTGGTCAGGGGAATTACCAGCACCGCGCATGCACACCGAACCGGCGATACTGCGCATGCTCAGAACGGCGGCGGCGCTCAGTGCTGCCACGGTGTGGCGGAAAGTTGGTACTGCAAGCGCTGGTCAGGGGAATTACCAGCACCGCGCATGCGCACCGAACCGGCGTTACTGCGCATGCTCAGAACGGCGGCGGCGCTCAGTGCTGCACCGGTGTGGTGGACTCCCAATACTGCAGGCGCTGCACAGAAAAATAACCAGCACCGCGCATGCGCTCCGAATCGGCGATACTGCGCATGCTCAGAACGGCTTCGGCTCTCAGTGCTGCCGCCGTGTTGTGGACTCCCGGTACTGCAGGCGCTGGTCAGGGGAATTACCAGCACCGCGCATGCGCACCGAACCGGCGATACTGCGCATGCTCGGAACGGCGGCGGCGCTCAGTGCTGCCGCCGTGTGGTGGACTCCCGGTACTGCAGGCGCTGCACAGAAAAATAACCAGCACCGCGCATGCGCACCGAACCGGCGATACTGCGCATGCTCGGAATGGCGGCGGCTCTCAGTGCTCAGTGAGAAATTTTCCATATTTCTCCCTTAACTGTTGCCCCGTATTGTCACTCTTTCACCCCGAACTCCAGTCACTTTTGGGGTCACTCAGGGTCCCTTTTAAATTCTCTTTTTTGGGTTCCCCACTTTTCAGGGTCACTTGGGGTCACTTTTAGCATCTCTTTTTAGGGGTCTCCCTCTTTTTCGGTCGCTTTTGGGGTCACTCGGGGTCCATTTTAGGATCTCTCTTTCGGGGTCCCCTCTTTTTTGGGGTCACTTTTGGAGTCACTCGGGGTCTCTTTTAGGTTCTCTTTTTTGGGGTTCACCTCTTTTTGGGGTCCCCCTCTATATATCCCCTCTTTTCATTTCAGAGCGTAGGACGGACCTGCATCACGTGACCGCGTGCTTCCAGTAAATACCACTGAGCACTGGCCCAAGGAAGAACACGAGCCATACGCCGATCATCATTCATTCCAGATGATATCACTATGCACTGGATGTCTGTATGAAGGAAGGCTCACCCTATAGTTAACTTGATGGCTGGTTCACTTTGTGAAGGGGTGGAGTGTATGGGAACTGTTGAATCTTGGCCTGAAGCACTGATGGATCATGTGAGGTAAGCACTGAGTCAGCTGCGGGAGCACAGGTGAAGGCAATGCACCTGTGACTGGAAGGGGTGGAGTCTGGCTCCACCTCTCCCAGACCCCATTTAAGGACTGACCACGACTGGGGAAGGTTCTTTTGTTGGAGATCCCCCTCCCCTGTGGAGGTCCAGGCAAGCCTTGACCTTCAGTGACAGGTGAGCCTTTCCTAATTTACTGCTTGTCTTTATACCACCTGAATAAGTCATACAAAAATACATTGTCCACCTTTGTTATTTGGTGTGGGTATTATTCTTCTGGGGTATTCACTGCGCACACCCTAAGCTTCAGCTGTAAATCCTCGCTTTTTTACCCCAAAGTCTAGCCCCTAGTCCTTGCTATTCCACCCCTTATTCCTGCCCTAAGCCCTCACCGTTTCCTCCCAAACAGTAGTCCCAAGTCCTCATTATTACCCTTAAACTCAGGCCCTGAATCCTTGCCATTTCACCCCAGGCTCAAGTGCCACATCCTGCCTAATTCACCCCAAAACTCCATCCCAGCTTCTCGCCATTCGGTGCCAAACTCCAGCCCCAAACGTTTACTATTTCTTCCCAATCTCCAGTTCCTTTGTTCTCACTGCTTCACCCCAAACTCCAACATCAAACCCTCTCTGTTTCGCCCCAAGCTCCAGCTCTAAATTCTTGCTATTATATCCCAAACTGTAGCCCCTAGTCCTTGTTATTCCTCCCCATGTTCCTACCCTAAACCTGCCCTACTTCATTCTGAGCAGTAGTCCCAAATCCTCATTATTACCCTCAAACTCTGGCCCCAAGCACTCACTATTTCCTCCCAAACTAAACTCCAAAATCCAGGCTAATTCATCCAAAACTCCATCCCAACTTCTTGCAGTTTCACCCTGAACTTCAGCCTCACAACTGTGAGGCCCAAATCCTCACAGTTTCATCCTATATTGCAGCTCCCAATCCTCTCTCGCTTTCCCCAAACTCCGTATAGAATTCCTCACTATTTCTCCCCAAGTTTCAGTCCCATGTCTGGCTGTCTCACACCAGTGTCCAGCACCATATCCTCGCAATTTCATCCCAAATTCTAGCCCCTAACCCTCGCTGTTTCTGTGCTAAACTCCAACCCAAAGCCTTCTCTATTTAGCAGTAAACTCCATCCCCAAATTGGAGCTGTTTCTCTCTAAATTCCAGCCCCAAATCCTGACGATTTCATTGCAAACTTAACTCCCGTGTCCTCACTATTTCACCTCAAACTTTAGTGCCAAAATCCCTGGTATTTCACTCCATAATTTAGTCCAAAATTCTTGCTCTTTGCCAAAAAGATCCCTGCCCCAAATACCTGCTGCCTCACCCCAATTCTCCAGCCCCCAGTCCTCGCTGCTTTACTCCAATCCTCCAGCCTTCAATCCTCACTGTTTCACCCCAAACTCCACCCCTGAAGTCTTGCTCATTCACCCCAAAATCCAGCCTTAAATCCTCACTGTTTCACCTTTGATTCCAGCCACAAGTCCCCGCTATTTTGCCCCAAACTCCAGCCATAAATCCTTGCTATTTCACCCCAAACTCTAGCGCCTAGTGCTTGCTATTTCCTCCAAACTCTAGTTCCCTAATCCTCATTGTTACCCTCAGACTCAGTCCCTTTAATCCTTACAATTTCTCCCCAGACTCAAGTGCCAAATCCTGGCTAATTCACCCCAAAACTCCATCCCATCTTCTCAGTATTCCACCCCCAAACTCCAGTCCTGAATCCATGCTGTTTCCCCCCAAACTCCAGCTCTAAATCCTTGCTTTTTCTCCCAAGAGTCTAGCCCCTAGTCCTTGCTATTCCACCCTACTTCCTGACCCAGGCCCTCGCTGTTTCCTCCCAAACTGTGGTCCCAAACTGTCACTGTTTTCTCCCATACTGTAGTCCCAAATCCTCACTATTACCCTCAAATTCGGGCCCTAATTCCTGCAATTTCACTGCAGACTCAAGTGTCATATCCTGCCTAATTCACCCCAAGCTCCAGTCCTGAGTCTTTCCTCTTTCACCCCAAGGTCCTGTCCCAAATCCTCGCTGAATTCACCTCAAGCTCCGGTCCCAAGTCCTTTGTATTTTTGCCCAAGCTCCTTTCCTCAATTCTCACTATTTCACCCCAGACTCAAGTGCCAACTTCTGGCTAATTCACCCCAAACTCCATCCCTGTTTCTAGCTATTTCACACCAAACTCCACCCCCAAAACCTCACTAATTCATCCCAAACTCCTGTCCCATGTCCTCGCTGTTTTACGCCAAACGGTAGCCCCAGACCCTTGCGATTTCACCCCAAACTCCAGCACTAAATGCTCGCTGTTTCACTCGAAGGTCTCACCCCTTCTCCTTGCTATTCCACCCCAAATTCCTGCCCCAAACCTTCACTATTTTGTTCCAAACACTAGTCCCAAATCCTCATTATTACCATCAAACTCTGGCCCTAAATCCTGCAGTTTCACCCCAGACTGTAGTGCCAAATCCGGGCTAATTCATCCAAAACTCCATCCCAGCTTCTCACTATTTCACCCCAAACTCCAGCTGCCAGCCCTTGCTATTTCCTCTCTAACGGGAGTCCTGAATCCTCACTATTACCCTCGCACACAAGACCTAATTCCTTGCATTTTCACCCCAGGCTCAAGTGCCAGATCTAGCTCAAAACTCCATCCCAGCTTCTCAGTATTCCCCACCAGGCTCCAGCCCCAGATTTTCATGATTTCACCTTAAACTACTGGCCCACGTCTTCACTCTTTCACCGCAGACTCGAGTCCCAAACCTACACTCTTTCACCGCAAACTTCTGTCCCTGTCTGGGAGTGAATGCTGAGAGTCTCTGTCCGTAGTTTGTGCCTCTTTGTGCTATAGGAGCAAGGAACTGTGCACGAGCAGAAGTGCGGAGAGGAAAAGCGCATCTGCGAAACCTTTCCCCACCGTTTTACCCTCTGATTCAGAGTGCTGGCACCCTGAATTTCAGCCATTTTATCCTTGCTGTCTCACCCCAAACTCTGGCTTTGCTACCTCACCCCAAACTCAGGCTCTAAATCCTCATTGTCCCACCTCCGATTTTTGCCTTCAATCCTTCCTGTTCCACCCCAAACTCCAGTCCCAAACCCTGCTTCATCCCAAACTCCTGTCCCATCTCCTCGCTAGATGCAAATGTAGATGCAAAGTTTACGTGCTACTGCAGACCCATTTCATGACCGTTTTTTCCCCAAGGGATTTGGGGTGCTAATCCATGTTGGCAAATGCAGGCTGGGAATTTTGACTGTTTCCATCATATACCCCTTCCAACCCAAACCATTCTACGATTGGGTTTCAGGTTTTAAAAGTACAGAAAACAAACCCACAAACTTTTGGGCTCGCGTTGATCTCAGCCTGCTAACAGGTCAGCAGTTCCCGGGGTCGTCCTTTTTCCCCTTGATGGAAATGGGTGTGAATTTTCTCTTACTTTCTGCTACCTGTGGACTTGCCCTGGATGTCACAGCGTTTCAGGTCTCACTGAGAGCGGCCTGCTGACTGCAACGGCTGATTCCCTCTGCACTCCGTGATGCATCCACCAGGACGGGCGGACCTGTGCATGTTGGGTCTCAGGTAGGACTCAGAGTGCCACATTTATGTGTTGTCAGGTGCTGTACGCTGCGCAGACAGATGCTGTGTCCAAATCCTCACTGTCTCACCCCAAATTCCGACACCAAATCCTCACCCTTCCGCCTCAGATTCCTGCCTTAAATCCTCACTCTTCCACCCCAAACTCCGGCTATAAATCCTTGCTCTCTCACCCAAAACTCTGGCTGTGATTGCTGTCTCTCTCACTCCAAACGACTGCAAAAACTCCTCGCTATACCACGCCAATCTATGGCCCTAAATCCTTGCTGTTCCACCACAAACTTCGGCCCTATCTCTGTACTTATCCACCCCCAAACTCCAGCTTTAAATCATCGGTCTCTCAACCCAAACTCTGGCCCAAAATTTTCGCTCTCAGCCCAAACTCTGGCACTAACTCCTCGCTATTCCACCCTAAACTCTGGTCGTAAATCCTGGCTTTTCCACTACAAAATCCGAACCCAAATCCTTGATCTCTCACCCAGAACTCCAGCTTTAAATCCTCGCTCTCTCACCCCAAACTCTAAGCCTAACTGGGACCCAGCTCCTCTCAAAATTCTGGCCCCTGATCCTCGCTGTCTTTCCCTTTTGCCCAGCCACACATCCTCGCTGTCTCGCCCTTTTATCCGGACCTAAATCCTCACTTTCTCATCCCAGTGTCTGGCCCTAAGTTCTCCCTCTTCCATTGCAATTTCCAGCCGCAGATCCTTGCTCTCTCTCCCCAAGACTCCAACCCTAATTCCTTGCTCTCTTACCCCAAATTCTCATCTTAAATCTTCACTGTCTCTCCCCATGCTCCTGCCATGAATTCTCGCTATTCCAGCCCTAATTTCAGACACAACTCCTCGCTATTCTACCCCAAATTCCGTCTGTAAATCCTTGCTATTCCACCCCATACTCCGGCCACAGATCCTCATTGTCTCACCCTTATCTGCATCCCAAGATCCTCGTAGTCTCAACGGAACTCCACCTGTACATCCTTCCTATTATCCTTGATATTCCCTCCCAAACTCCAGTTCCCAGTCCTCACTATTTCAACACAAAATCCAGCCACGTGTTCTTGATTATTACAGCACACTCCAGCCCAAAGCACTCACTATTTCATCATGTATTGCAATCCCATATTCTCCTTTTAAATCTCAGAGCAGCCCTACTCCTCGCTATCTCTATCCAAACCGCAACCCTAAGTCCTCATTATTCCAACCCAAACTCAAGCCCTAAATCCTTGCTGTTCTACCACAATCTCCGCCTCTAACTCCACACTGTTCCACCCAAAACTCCGGCTTTAAATCCTCGCTCTCTCACCCCAAACTCCGACTTCAAATCATTGGTTTCTCAACCCAAACTCAGGCCTTAAATACTTGCTCTCTCACCCCATACTCTGGCACTAACTCCTTGCTATTGCACACTGAACTGCAGCCCTAACTGCTCTCTGTCTCATTCCAAACTCTATCCCTAACTCCTCGCTATCTCACCCCATCATCTGGCTTTAAATCCTCGCTATTCCACCCCAAACTCCCGCCCTACATCCTCGATATCCCACTCAAACTCCGACCCCACCCCAAATCCTCGCTGTTCTACCCCAAATTCTGATCCCAAATCCTTGCTACTCCACCCAAAATTTCTGGCCCAAACTCTTCCCTGTCTCTGTCGTCTTTCTCCCTGACTCCTTGCAGTTCCACCTCAAACACTGTCCTTAAATCCATGCTACTGCAACACTGACTGCAGCCATCAATCTATCTGGCGATACTGCGCATGCTCGGAACGGCAGCGGCGCTCAGTTCTGCCACCGTGTGGTGGACTCCCGGTACTGCAGGCGCTGGTCAGGGGAATTACCAGCACCGCGCATGCGCACCGAATCGGCGATACTGCGCATGCTCAGAACGGCGGCGGCGCTCAGTGCTGCCACGGTTGTCGTGGAAATCCGGTACTGCAGGCGCTGGTCAGGGGAATTACAAGCACCGCGCATGCGCACCGAACCGGCGATACTGCGCATGCTCAGAACGGCGGCGGCTCTCAGTGCTGCCGCCTTGTGGTGGAAACCCGGTACTGCAGGCGCTGGTCAGGGGAATTACAAGCACCGCGCATGCGCACCGAACCGGCGATACTGCGCATGCTCAGAACGGCGGCGGCGCTCAGTGCTGCCCCGGTGTGGTGGACTCCCGGTACTGCAGGCGCTGCACAGAAAAATAACCAGCACCGCGCATGTGCACCGAATCGGCGATACTGCGCATGCTCAGAACGGCGGCGGCGCTCAGTTCTGCCGCCGTGTGGTGGACTCCCGGTACTGCAGGCGCTGGTCAGGGGAATTACCAGCACCGCGCATGCGCACCGAACCGGCGATACTGCGCATACTCGGAACGGCGGCGGCGTTCAGTGCTGCCACGGTTGTCGTGGAAATCCGATACTGCAGGCGCTGGTCAGGGGAATTACCAGCACCGCGCATGCGCACCGAACCGGCGATACTGCGCATGCTCAGAACGGCGGTGGCTCTCAGTGCTGCCCCGGTGTGGCGGAAACTTGGTACTGCAAGCGCTGCACAGAAAAATAACCAGCAACGCGCATGCGCACTGTCATAAACGCTCAGAGTCCAATCTGAGTTTTTAGAATATTTTATTATAATCAAAAGGTGAAAAGCAATAAGCAAGCAGCGCTGGGTGTGCCGGGGAGTCTCGCTCCACCAACGACACACCGCAAAGAAAGAAAGAATACTTATTTAAAAGTATAGTTCATACATATTCATCACATTCCAAACTCTGATTTATAGCGAGGATTACACTTAAGGGTTGATTTTGATGTAAATCTTCAAACCTTGAAGGGGAAGAGCCCCTCACTGGTATTTTGTTAGGAGGGGTAGTGATAAGCTTAACACAGCTGGTCCAACAGATAAATCAGTAAGGGAGTAGCACCTTTGGTGCCATGTGGTCCTTTTCCAGGGATTAGCTTCCCCAAGCTAAGTACCCCGAAAAAGGGCCACTGGCCCCATCTCTTGGTGCATTCCAGGCTAATCTTCCAAGGTCTGTGTTAGTTTCACCCCTTGGTGTGAGGAATACGCTTTTTGTTACACAAGACTGGTGTTTGAAATGTAGATAAAGTTCTATCCTTCCATGTCTCACAAGGACATTTTACTCCTTTAAGTAACTTTGTATACCAATTGGAATTAATGCCAGTCTGAAAGTATTGGGTCAGCAGCTTTGACTTTTTATCTTTGACACGAATCACCTTTACATGTTTCACAATCCCCCATTTCCTTTTTGATCCCCATCAGTGATTCGTGTCCGGTATTCTAAATTCAATCCTGCTTTCCTAGCAGCTTGCAAAAATGGAGCCGCTTCAGTTTTTACTACCATCAATTTGTGGGTCCTTCCAGACTTTGCTTCTTCTGGATCTATTGGCATTGCAGAAATCTGCATTCCTTGTATCATGGAAGGTATTATCGGAATGAGGCATGGAATTACACAAGGTATAAATATTAGTCCAATCATCCCGCACAGTATCATGAAACCCAGTCGTTTTCAGCACGCGCCCCCAAATAATTGATTCCACCAGTCATCGTTTAGAATTGAATTCCACCTCTGGACTGGAACATGGGCAATTCTTTTTATCTCTTCTGCAATATTTGTTATGGCTTGTCCGCTATCGTCTATTTCGAGACAGCATTCGGAGGTGTTAAACCTTCCACAGACCCCTCCTTCCTCCACCAGTAAGTAATCTAGAGCTAACCAATTTTGATATACTGCTGCCCTGGTTTGTGAGAGTTATCGGTCTATTAATTTTAAGGCCTCTGCTGGTTGGTCTCCTCGCTATCTCTATCCAAACCGCAACCCTAAGTCCTCATTATTCCAACCCAAACTCAAGCCCTAAATCCTTGCTGTTCTACCACAATCTCCGTCTCTAACTCCACACTGTTCCACCCAAAACTCCGGCTTTAAATCCTCGCTCTCTCACCCCAAACTCGGACTTCAAATCATTGGTTTCTCAACCCAAACTCAGGCCTTAAATACTTGCTCTCTCACCCCATACTCTGGCACTAACTCCTTGCTATTGCACACTGAACTGCAGCCCTAACTGCTCTCTGTCTCATTCCAAACTCTATCCCTAACTCCTCGCTATCTCATCCCATCATCTGGCTTTAAATCCTCGCTATTCCACCCCAAACTCCTGCCCTACATCCTCGATATTCCACTCAAACTCCGACCCCACCCCAAATTCTGACCCCAAATCCTCGCTGTTCTACTCTAAATTCTGATCCCAAATCCTTGCTACTCCACCCAGAATTTCTGGCCCAAACTCTTCCCTGTCTCTGTCGTCTTTCTCCCAAACGCCTTGCTGATCCACTCCAAACACTGTCCTTAAATCCATGCTACTGCAACACTGACTGCAGCCATCAATCTTATTTATCTCACTCCAAACTCCGGCCCTAGTTCCTCGCTGCTTCACACCCACCTCTGACCCATATCCTCCCTCTCTTACCCCAAACTGTTGCACTAACTCCTCATTCTCTCCCTTTAAACACTGGCCCCTCTTCCTCTTTCTCTAACCCAAATATCCAAACCTAAATCCTCGCTATTCCAGCCCTGACTCTTAAGCAATTTCTCACTATTCCACACCAAATTCCGGCCCCATATCCTCGCTTTCTCACCCTGTTCTCCAGCACTCGATCGTCGCTTGCGCGCCCTCTTTTCCAGCCCCAATCCTTGCTGTCTCGTTCTTATTTCCTGACCCTGAGACTCAACTTTCTTCCAAATCACCAGCCCAAATCCATGCTGTCTTGGTGGGAATTCCACCACTAAGCCCTAGCTATTATCTATGATATTCCCTCTGAAATTCTGGTATCAAATCTGCACTATTTCAACCAAATTCCAGCACCACCTTCTTGATCCTTCCAGCAAACTGCAGCCCAAAGAAATCACTATTTGATCGTAAACTTCAAACACACATTCTCCATATTTAACAGAAGAACAGCTGCAAACATGCAGTATTCTATGCCTAACTGCACCGAACACCGAACCTTTCCTGTTTAAGCACCGTATCAGTTCTAAACCATAACCGTTTCACTTGAAAATCAAGACCCAGATGAGCACAGTATTACGCCAGATTTAAGCTGCAAAATTAAAAATACCCCAGTCACAGCCTTGTACCCGCCTCCTCCCCGGCCGGGCCCCGCCTCCTCCCCGGCCGGGCCCCACCTCCTCCCCGGCCGGGCCCCGCCTCCTCCCCGGCCGTATTTAAGGGCTCACCACCACTCCTTTGTTCTCTCTGCTTGGACTTTGCTTGTTTGGAGGCTTTTTTTGCAAGCCAGGTACACGGATTTCTTTTCCTCTTTCATTCCATTGTTTCTTTCTATCTCTGTATTCTTTCTAAATGCACCATCTCTAAAATATCTTGACTGACAATCTCTTTGGCTTTCATTCTTTTTGTTGAACACTCTAGGGTGCGACCTCCATTTTGGCACTGCTCAGTCCTACTCGTGGCATAATTTTTGCATGCTGCAGTGAGCGCTAGGAAGCAAAAGGGATCGTAGCAAAGCTGGATCATAGCAAAGCTCTTACCCAAAACTCCGGCCCTTATTCCTCGCTATTTCAGGCCGACATCTGACCCAAATCCTCACTCTCTCACCCCAATCTACAGCCCTAAATTCTCCCGTTTTCACAATAGACTCCAGTCCAAACCCCTCAGCATTTTCACCTCAAACTCCAGTCCTAAATCCTCGGTGTTTCTCCCCATGCTCCAGCTGCAAAACCTCGCTATTTTCTCCCCAATAGGAGTTTCAAATCCTCACCATCACCCTCACGTTCAAGTCCTAATTCCTTGTATTTTCACCCCAGGCTCAAGTGCTAAATCTAGATATTTCACTCAAACCTCCTTCTTATCTTCTTGCTATTCTACATCAGTCTACATCCCCAAATTTTCCATATTTCTCCCTAAACTGCTGCCCCGTATTGTTACTCTTTCACCCCGAACTCCAGTCACTTTTGGGGTCACTCAGGGTCCCTTTTAAATTCTCTTTTTTGGGTTCCCCACTTTTCAGGGTCACTTTTAGCATCTCTTTTTCGGGGTCTCCCTCTTTTTCGGTTGCTTTTGGGGTCACTCGGGGTCCATTTTAGGATCTCTCTTTTGGGGTCCCCTCTTTTTTGGGGTCACTTTTGGAGTCACTCGGGGTCAATTTTAGGTTCTCTTTTTTGGGGTCCCCCTCTTTTTGGGGTCCCCCTCTATATATCCCCTCTTTTCATTTCAGAGCGTAGGACAGACTTGCATCACGTGACCGCGTGCTTCCAGTAAACACCACTGAGCACTGGCTCAAGGAAGAACACGAGCCATACGCCGATCATCATTCATCCCGGATGATATCACTATGCATTGGATGTCTGTATGAAGGAAGGCTCACCCTATAGTTAACTTGATGGCTGGTTCACTTTGTGAAGGGGTGGAGTGTATGGGAACTGTTGAATCTTGGCCTGAAGCACTGATGGATCATGTGAGGTAAGCACTGAGTCAGCTGCGGGAGCACAGGTGAAGGCAATGCACCTGTGACTGGAAGGGGTGGAGTCTGGCTCCACCTCTCCCAGACCCCATTTAAGGACTGACCACGACTGGGGAAGGTTCTTTTGTTGGAGATCCCCTCCCCTGTGGAGGTCCAGGCAAGCCTTGACGTTCAGTGACAGGTGAGCCTTTCCTAATTTACTGCTTGTCTTTATACCACCTGGATAAGTCATACAAAAATACATTGTCCACCTTTGTTATTTGGTGTGGGTATTATTCTTCTGGGGTATTCACTGTGCACACCCTAAGCTTCAGCTGTAAATCCTCGCTTTTTTACCCCAAAGTCTTGCCCCTAGTCCTTGCTATTCCACCCCATATTCCTGCCCTAAGCCCTCACCGTTTCCTCCCAAACAGTAGTCCTAAGTCCTCATTATTACCCTTAAACTCAGGCCCTGAATCCTTGCCATTTCACTCCAGGCTCAAGTGCCACATCTTGGCTAATTCACCCCAAAGCTCCGTCCCAGCTTCTCGCCATTTGGTGCCAAACTCCAGCCCCAAACGTTTACTATTTCCGATCTCGTTTCCCACTTCCCATTTCCGATCTCGTTTCCCACTTCCCATTTCCGATCTCGTTTCCCACTTCCCATTTCCGATCTCGTTTCCCACTTCCCATTTCCGATCTCGTTTCCCACTTCCCATTTCCGATCTCGTTTCCCACTTCCCATTTCCGATCTCGTTTCCCACTTCCCATTTCCGATCTCGTTTCCCACTTCCCATTTCCGATCTCGTTTCCCACTTCCCATTTCCGATCTCGTTTCCCACTTCCCATTTCCGATCTCGTTTCCCACTTCCCATTTCCGATCTCATTTCCCACTTCCCATTTCCGATCTCGTTTCCCACTTCCCATTTCCGATCTCGTTTCCCACTTCCCATTTCCGATCTCGTTTCCCACTTCCCATTTCCGATCTCGTTTCCCACTTCCCATTTCCGATCTCGTTTCCCACTTCCCATTTCCGATCTCGTTTCCCACTTCCCATTTCCGATCTCGTTTCCCACTTCCCATTTCCGATCTCGTTTCCCACTTCCCATTTCCGATCTCGTTTCCCACTTCCCATTTCCGATCTCGTTTCCCACTTCCCATTTCCGATCTCGTTTCCCACTTCCCATTTCCGATCTCGTTTCCCACTTCCCATTTCCGATCTCGTTTCCCACTTCCCATTTCCGATCTCGTTTCCCACTTCCCATTTCCGATCTCGTTTCCCACTTCCCATTTCCGATCTCGTTTCCCACTTCCCATTTCCGATCTCGTTTCCCACTTCCCATTTCCGATCTCGTTTCCCACTTCCCATTTCCGATCTCGTTTCCCACTTCCCATTTCCGATCTCGTTTCCCACTTCCCATTTCCGATCTCGTTTCCCACTTCCCATTTCCGATCTCGTTTCCCACTTCCCATTTCCGATCTCGTTTCCCACTTCCCATTTCCGATCTCGTTTCCCACTTCCCATTTCCGATCTCGTTTCCCACTTCCCATTTCCGATCTCGTTTCCCACTTCCCATTTCCGATCTCGTTTCCCACTTCCCATTTCCGATCTCGTTTCCCACTTCCCATTTCCGATCTCGTTTCCCACTTCCCATTTCCGATCTCGTTTCCCACTTCCCATTTCCGATCTCGTTTCCCACTTCCCATTTCCGATCTCGTTTCCCACTTCCCATTTCCGATCTCGTTTCCCACTTCCCATTTCCGATCTCGTTTCCCACTTCCCATTTCCGATCTCGTTTCCCACTTCCCATTTCCGATCTCGTTTCCCACATTAGATTAGTTTCACATTTAGATTCACTTCGTTTCCCACATTTCATTACATTTCCTCTCGCGTTTCACATTTAGATTCACTTCGTTTCCCACATTTCATTACATTTCCTCTCGCGTTTCACATTTAGATTCACTTCGTTTCCCACATTTCATTACATTTCCTCTCGCGTTTCACATTTAGATTCACTTCGTTTCCCACATTTCATTACATTTCCTCTCGCGTTTCACATTTAGATTCACTTCGTTTCCCACATTTCATTACATTTCCTCTCGCGTTTCACATTTAGATTCACTTCGTTTCCCACATTTCATTACATTTCCTCTCGCGTTTCACATTTAGATTCACTTCGTTTCCCACATTTCATTACATTTCCTCTCGCGTTTCACATTTAGATTCACTTCGTTTCCCACATTTCATTACATTTCCTCTCGCGTTTCACATTTAGATTCACTTCGTTTCCCACATTTCATTACATTTCCTCTCGCGTTTCACATTTTGCATTTCATGTCATATTTCATTAATTTTCATATTTCATTTCATGTTTCAAAATAATTCTTCTTCATTTCACATTTCATTGCACCTCTCACATTTAAATTACTTCATTTGACATTACATTACTTTTTATTTCAAATTTCACATTTGAATTTAATTAATTTCACATTTCATTTCTTTTCAATTCATGTTTCACATATGAATTTACTTGATTTCACATTTCATTACTTTTGATATTTCATAACACGTTTCACATTTCATTTCACAATTCATTACTTTTCATATTTCATTTCACATTTCTTTACATTTAATTTCACGCTTCACATTTAAATATACTTCATTTCACATTTCTATACTCCTTTCACATTTAATTCTTCATTTCAAATTTCATAGCACCTTTCACATTTAAATTACTTCATTTCACATTTCATTACTTTTCATTTCACGTTTCAAATTTAAATATACTTCATTTCACGTTTAATTAATTTCATTTTATGTTTCACATTTGAATTCACTTTATTTCACATTTCATTACTTTTGATATTTCATTTTACGCTTCACATTTAAATTTACTTCATTTCACCTTTCATTTATTTTCATTTCACGTTTAAAATTTTAATTTACTTCATTTCACTTTTCATTACTTGTCATATTTCATTTAACGTTTCACATTTAATTTTATTTCGTTTCACATATCATTAGTTTTCATTTCGCGTTTCACATTTAGATTTACTTCATTTCGCGTTTCACATTTAGATTTACTTCATTTCGCGTTTCACATTTAGATTTACTTCATTTCGCGTTTCACATTTAGATTTACTTCATTTCGCGTTTCACATTTAGATTTACTTCATTTCGCGTTTCACATTTAGATTTACTTCATTTCGCGTTTCACATTTAGATTTACTTCATTTCGCGTTTCACATTTAGATTTACTTCATTTCGCGTTTCACATTTAGATTTACTTCATTTCGCGTTTCACATTTAGATTTACTTCATTTCGCGTTTCACATTTAGATTTACTTCATTTCGCGTTTCACATTTAGATTTACTTCATTTCGCGTTTCACATTTAGATTTACTTCATTATTTCGCGTTTCACATTTAGATTTACTTCATTTCGCGTTTCACATTTAGATTTACTTCATTTCGCGTTTCACATTTAGATTTACTTCATTTCGCGTTTCACATTTAGATTTACTTCATTTCGCGTTTCACATTTAGATTTACTTCATTATTTCGCGTTTCACATTTAGATTTACTTCATTTCGCGTTTCACATTTAGATTTACTTCATTTCGCGTTTCACATTTAGATTTACTTCATTTCGCGTTTCACATTTAGATTTACTTCATTATTTCGCGTTTCACATTTAGATTTACTTCATTTCGCGTTTCTTTACATTTAATTGCACCTTTCACATTTGTTGTGGTTTTGTGGTTTTGATGCCGGTATTCCACATCAGAGCATCATGCAGCAGTGAAGGAGTTAATGCTGGGGGAGCAGCAGAGGGGCGGAGCTCCGCACCGGATGCAGGCGGCGCTCGGTCTGGGCGCGTTGCTCTGGGCTGCCGTGGAGGTTCAGCACGTGTGCTTCCCCTGCAGGTCCTCCTTAACGTAAGCTCATAGCTTTTGGTTTGGAAATTTTTTCTCTCTCTTTCAATTGTTCAATTTTATTAGATTTAGTAAAGTTACCGTTCCTTCTCAGATCGTGCCGTTGTTTTCTTGTAGACCCATCTCTTCCCGCCGTTTCCCCCTCCCCCTCCCGGAGCGCGGCTCTGCTCGGGCGGCCGCGTGGCCACTGACGCAGTTTCTTTTTCTCTCCCCTCTCCCTTCTCGGTTTCCCTTGGGTCACTGTCATGGACAACACCGTGACAATTATTGGTGGAGGATGCGGGCAGTGCAGTATTGGCACTCCATTGTAAATCTGGTGCAGAGTGGACTAAGGTTTTTCATGTACCTCATAGCATGCTGGCGTCTTTTTAAGCTCCTCGCGTTCAGCACCGGAGTAATGTGGATATACAGCTACTTTAATGTGCTGAGGGGGTTACATGCCTCCTACCTAAACACCCTGGCTAACGTGACAGATTATGCGGCATTTGGAACGGTTTCCAATTACTCTTTTCAGGTCTTTACCTATATTCAAGATGTCAGCCCGGCAACTGTGTTATCTGTTTTTCTGAATGCACTCTCTGCAATAGTAATTTACATCATGTGGAGGAAGCTTTCCTCAAAACCAGAGAGTGTTGAATGGCAGGGAAGGTGGAAAAAATTAGGAAAGAAATTAGAAGCGTGGGGACCCCCGGTGTTATGCAATTATGATCTTGAGCACCTGTGGGATCCTGAGAAATTCAGTGAGTGTTTAGGTAAGGAGTCATGTGACTCAGGACGATCTGAGAAGGAATGTATTGTTTGGGGTCTGGCTTGTGCTTATCGAGCTATAATTGATGTTCTTGAGAGAAATGGTTTCCAAACCAAGGTCCAAAGCAAAAATGAAAACCTCGAAGTAAGACCTGACCAATCACAGGAAGCACCGGTATCAGTGTCGGTTGCCCCTGTGGAAGGCCAGAAATGGACACGGCCGTCCTCGCGCCTAGAACGGAAAGAAGAAGAAGCAGAGAAAAAAAAGGAAGATCCAGGCGAGGGGCCCTCCTCAGCACCACCACCACCACCACCACCTAAAAAGGCCACTAAGAAAAGTGAGAGACATGGAGAAGACAGCGATGATGATGGAGTCACTGTTACCACTACTCGTCGGCCCCTAAAGATGACTGAAATCCAAGGTTCAAGAAAGGAGTTTGTACGGCGCTCGGGTGAATCTATTGTCACCTGGTTGCTGCGGTGTTGGGACAGCGGTGCCAGCAGTGTGTCCCTAGATGGCAGTGAAGCCCGCCAACTGGCAAGCATTGCCCGAGACCCAGCTATCGACAGAGGAATTGGCAGATGTCTGAATGGAGTCGCTACCCTCTGGGAATGAGTACTAGTGGCTGTAAAGGATAGATACCCCTACAAAGATGATCTGGAGCCTAAAGTGGAAAGATGGAACACCGTGGAGAAAGGCATCCAATTTTTGAGAGAAACAGCCGTAGTAGAGATGCTGTATGATCCCAATTTCGTCCCTAACAATCCACACCAGGACCGTGATCCTGATAGAGTAAGGTGCACACCTGATGTATATCGCAAGCTCTCAAAAACAGCACCAGAGAGGTACGCAAGTACACTGGTAGCAATGTTCCATAGATTCGAGGGTCAAGACAGGAGACTCCCAGTTTATGAATTGACTATTACTCTCCAAAACTTTGAACAACAGTTTCCACCATCACGTGCTTCCATTGCAGCTATAGTAGCAGAAGAAGTAGGTGAGATAAAGAAAACTATACTGGAGGAACTGTCATTACTGATGAATAGGGATGAACCTGTGTCAGTATTGGAAACACCTGATGAAGACGAGCATGACCCAAAGGATCTGATGAAGCAATTGATCAAACTGTTGAAAGTCTCGGCCACCAAAGGCAACCGCCTCTCTGCACGAGCAAATGACAGCAGTAACATCATGTCACGTGTGGCCATGTGGAGCTTCTTACGAGAAAACGGAGAGGACATGAGGAAGTGGCATAAAAAACCCACTCCTGCACTGCGAGCACGGGTGAGAGAACTACAGCAGAGATCAGCCACCAATGAAATTGCTCCCGTCACTGCAGGTAACCAATAGAGGGGCCCTGCTCTCAGCAAGGGGAGGGAAAGGGATAACAGAGTGTATTGGACTGTGTGGATTAGATGGCCTGGCACATTAGAGCCACAAAGATATAAGGCACTGGTGGACACTGGTGCACAGTGCACTCTGATGCCCTCGAGTTATAAAGGGACAGAATTGATTCATATTTCTGGAGTGACTGGGGGTTCTCAGGAACTGTCTGTGTTGGAGGCAGAAATAAGCCTTACTGGTAAAACCTGGCAGAAGCATCCCATAGTGACTGGACAGGGGGCTCCATGCATACTCGGTATTGACTATCTCAGAAGGGGACATTTCAAGGATCCCAAGGGGTACCGATGGGCTTTTGGAATAGCTGCTGTAGATGCAGACAACATTCAGCAGCTGTCTGTTTTACCTGGCCTGTCAGAAGATCCGTCTGTTGTGGGGGTACTGAAAGTGAAAGAGCAGCAGGTACCTATCGCTACAAAAACAGTGCACAGACGGCAGTACCGCACCAACAGGGATTCCTTGCTCCCCATTCATAACTTGATCCATCAGCTAGAGAGCCAGGGAGTGATCAGCAAGACTCACTCACCTTTTAACAGCCCCATATGGCCGGTGCGTAAAGCCAGTGGAGAATGGAGGCTGACGGTAGATTACCGTGGCCTGAATGAAGTCACACCCCCACTGAGTGCTGCTGTGCCAGATATGTTGGAGCTGCAGTATGAACTGGAGTCAAAAGCAGCCAAGTGGTATGCCACTATAGACATTGCCAATGCATTCTTTTCTATTCCTTTGGCCACAGAGTGCAGACCACAGTTTGCTTTCACCTGGAGGGGCGTTCAGTACACCTGGAACTGTTTGCCCCAGGGGTGGAAACACAGCCCAACCATCTGCCATGGGCTGATTCAAACCACACTGGAACAGGGTGGGGCACCTGAGCACCTCCAGTATATTGATGACATTGTTGTGTGGGGTGATACAGCAGAGGAAGTTTTTAAAAAAGGAGAGCGAATAATCCAAATTCTTCTGGGTGCTGGTTTTGCTATTAAACGGAACAAAGTGAAGGGACCTGCCCAAGAAATTCAATTCCTAGGAGTAAAATGGCAAGATGGACGTCGTCACATTCCAGGAGACGTGATTGACAAAATTACCAGTATGTCACCACCCACTAGCAAGAAAGAGACACAGTCTTTTCTGGGTGTAGTAGGTTTTTGGAGGATGCACATCCCAAACTACAGCCTCATAGTAAGCCCCCTCTATCAAGTGACTCGGAAAAAGAATAATTTTGCATGGGGTCCTGAACAGCAGCAGGCCTTTGAGCAAATCAAGCAGGAGCTAGCCCGTGCTGTGGCCCTGGGGCCAGTTCGGTTGGGACAGGATGTGAAAAACATCCTCTACACTGCTGCTGGAGAGAAAGGTCCCACTTGGAGTCTGTGGCAAAGAGCCTCTGGGGAGACCCGAGGCCGACCCCTTGGATTTTGGAGCAGAGCGTACAGGGGTTCAGAGGAGTGCTACACTCCAACTGAGAAGGAGATTTTGGCCGCATACGAGGGGGTTCGGGCTGCCTCTGAAGTAATTGGTACTGAGACACAGCTCCTCCTGGCACCTCGACTGCCAGTGCTGAATTGGATGTTCAAAGGAAAGGTTCCCCCCACCCATCATGCTACCGATGCCACCTGGAGTAAGTGGATTGCACTGATTACGCAGCGAGCTCGGATGGGGAACCTCAACCGTCCAGGAATCCTGGAGGTGATAATGGACTGGCCTGAAGGCAAGAAATTTGGAACATCACCATCAGAGGAGATACCACGTGCTAAAGAGGCCCCACCATATAACGAACTACTAGAGAATGAAAAGACGTATGCCCTCTTCACTGATGGATCATGTCGTATTGTTGGGAAGCATCGCAGATGGAAGGCTGCTGTGTGGAGCCCCACATGACGAGTTGCAGAGGCCACCGAAGGAGAAGGAGAATCAAGCCAATTTGCGGAGGTAAAGGCTGTCCAGCTGGCCTTAGATGTGGCTGAACGGGAGAGGTGGCCCATGCTATATCTTTATACTGACTCTTGGATGGTGGCAAATGCTTTATGGGGGTGGTTGCAGCAGTGGGAACAGGACAACTGGCAACGGAAGGGTAAACCTATTTGGGCTGCTGAACTGTGGAAAGACATTGCTGCCCGAACAAAAAGGTTGGATGTAAAGGTGTGCCATGTAGATGCTCATGTGCCCAAGAATCGAGCTACTGAAGAGCAGAAAAATAACCATCAGGTAGATCGAGCTGCCAGAATTGAGGTGTCTCAGATCGATTTGGACTGGCAGAACAAAGGAGAGCTATTTTTAGCTCGGTGGGCCCATGAGACCTCAGGCCATCAAGGAAGGGATGCGACCTATAAGTGGGCTAGAGACCGAGGGGTGGACTTAACTATGGATGCCGTTGCACAGGTTATCCATGACTGTGACACATGTGCCATAATTAAACAGGCCAAGAGGATGAAACCCCTCTGGCAGGAAGGGCGATGGGAAAAGTATAAATATGGGGAGGCGTGGCAGGTTGATTATATCACCTTGCCACGAACTCGCGATGGTAAGCGTTACGTGCTCACCATGGTGGAGGCGACCACTGGGTGGCTTGAGACATATGCAGTACCCCATGCTACCGCCCGAAACACCATCTTAGGGCTTGAGAGACAAGTCCTATGGCGACATGGCACTCCAGAGAGAATTGAGTCCGATAATGGGACTCATTTCAAAAATTCTCTTGTGGATATCTGGGCCAAAGAACACGGCATTGAATGGATCTACCATATCCCCTACCATGCACCAGCTGCTGGTAAGATCGAGCGCTACAACGGGTTGTTAAAAACCACGTTGAGAGCAATGGGTGGCGGGACATTCAAGCACTGGGAGAAGCATCTAGCAGAAGCCACCTGGCTGGTCAACACTAGGGGATCAGTCAACCGAGAGGGTCCTACACAGTCCAGCTCCCTACAAACCATAGACGGAGATAAGGTCCCTGTGGTACATGTGAGGAGCATGTTGGGAAAAGCGGTGTGGGTCCTTCCAGCCTCTGGAAAGGGCAAACCCCTCCGTGGAACCGTTTTTGCGCAGGGACCTGGGTGTACCTGGTGGGTAATGGATAAAAATGGGGACGTCCAGTGTGTCCCACAAGGGAATTTGATGCTGGGGGAATGCAGTCTGTAATTACGTGTGTATGTATGTATATATATATATGTTTCTATGTAACTATGTTTCTATGTAACTTATGTTATTACTGTTTGGTTACGTATAGATGTGTGTTAAGCATGATGTGATGATGTGGAATAAGGGGTGGAATGTTGTGGTTTTGTGGTTTTGATGCCGGTATTCCACATCAGAGCATCATGCAGCAGTGAAGGAGTTAATGCTGGGGGAGCAGCAGAGGGGCGGGGCTCCGCACCGGATGCAGGCGGCGCTCGGTCTGGGCGCGTTGCTCTGGGCTGCCGTGGAGGTTCAGCACGTGTGCTTCCCCTGCAGGTCCTCCTTAACGTAAGCTCATAGCTTTTGGTTTGGAAATTTTTTCTCTCTCTTTCAATTGTTCAATTTTATTAGATTTAGTAAAGTTACCGTTCCTTCTCAGATCGTGCCATTGTTTTCTTGTAGACCCATCTCTTTCCGCCGTTTCCCCCTCCCCCTCCCGGAGCGCGGCTCTGCTCGGGCGGCCGCGCGGCCACTGACGCAGTTTCTTTTTCTCTCCCCTCTCCCTTCTCGGTTTCCCTTGGGTCACTGTCACGGACAACACCGTGACAACATTTAAATTACTTCATTTAACATTTTATTATATTTCATTAACTTTTCACAATTAAATGTACTGCATTTCACAATTCATTACATTTCACATTTCATTTCATATTTCATTTCACGTTTCACATTTCATTTCACAATTCATTACTTTTCGTATTTCATTTCACGTTTTGCATTTCATTTCACATTTAATTTCACATTACAAAACTTTTCATTTTACGTTTAACATTTAAATTTACTTCATTTCACATTTCATTACATTACATTTCACGTTTCACATTTAAATTTACTTCATTTCTCATTTCATTACTTTTCATTTCACGTTTCACATTTGAATTTACTTCATTTCATATTTCATTACATTTCCGTTAGCGTTTCACATTTTCATTTACTTCATTTCACATTTCATTACTTTTCATTTCGCATTTCACATTTAAATTTATTTCATTTCATTTTTCATTTCGCATTTCATTACTTTTAGTATTTCATTTCACATTTCACATTTTAATTTACTTCATTTCACATTTCATTACTTTTCCTATTTCATTAAAATTTTCACATTTCATTTCACATTTCATTACATTTCATTTCGCGTTTCACATTTAAATTTATTTCATTTTATATTTCTTTACTTTTTATTTCACGTTTCACATTTAAATTTACTTCATTTCACATTTCATTTCACACTTCATTTCACATTTCATTACTTTTCATATTTCTTTTCACGTTTCAATTTTCATTTCACATTTCGTTTCACATTTCATTTCTCATTTCATTACGTCATTTGATGCTTCACATTAAAATTTACTTCATTTCACATTTCACTACTTTTCTGTTCACGTTTCAAATTTTAATTTACTTCATTTCTCATTTAATTTCTTTTCGCGTTTCGGTTCACGTTTCTTTTAAATAAACTTCCTTTCACATTACACTACTTTTCATTACACCTTTCACTTTTAAATTTAATTCATTTCACATTTCATTTCATATTTCATTTCACGTTTCACATTTAAGTATACTTCATTTCACATTTCATTTCATATTTCATTTCATGTTTCACATTTAAGTATACTTCATTTCACATTTCATTACTTTTCATTTCACGTTTCACATTTAAATTTAATTCATTTCACATTTCATTACATTTCATTTCACGTTTCACATTTAAATTTACTTCATTTCACATTTCATTACTTTTCATTTCACGTTTCACGTTTAAATTTACATCATTTCACGTTTCATTTCCTTTCATTTCACGTTTCTCATTTAAATTTTCTTCTAACATTTCATTAATTTTCATTTCATGTTTCACATTTAAATTTACTACATTTCACATTTCATTTTTCACATAAATTTACTTCTTTTCACATTCAATTTTGAATTCAAGTTTCACATTTAAATTTACTTCATTCCACATTTCATTAATTTTCATTTCACGTTTCACATTTGAATTTACTACATTTCACATTTCGATTCATGTTTCACATTTAAATTTACTTCATTTCACATTTCATTACTTTTCATTTTTCGTTTCATATTTAATTTTACTTCATTTCACATTTCATTAATTTTGATTTCACGTTTCACAATTAAATTTACTGCATTTCACATTTCATTACTTTTCATTTCACGTTTCACATTTAAATTTACTTCATTTCACATTTCATTAATTTTGATTTCACGTTTAACATTTAAATTTACTTCATTTCACATTTCCTTTCACGTTTCAAATTTATATTTACTTCATTTCACTTTATTATTTTAATTATTTCATATTTTGAATTTTGGTTGACGTTTCGGTTGACCTTTGATGTTTCGGTTGACGTTTCATTTCACATTTCATTACATTTCATATTTCATATAACGTTTCACATTTAAATTTACTTCATTTTAAATTTCATTTCTCGTTTTACATTTAAATTTACTTCAGTTCACATTTCATTACAGTTCATTTCTCGTTTCACATTTAAATTTACTTCATTTAATAATTCATTACATTTCATTTCACGTTTCACATTTAAATTTAATTCATTTCATATTTCATTTCACGTTTTACATTTAAATTTACTTCTTTTCACATTTCTTTTCACGTTTCGAATTTAAATTTACTTCATTTCACATTTCATTACTTTTGATTTAACGTTTCACATTTAATTTTACTTCATTTAACATTTCATTTTTCACATTTAATTTACTTCATTTCACATTTAATTAATTTGATTTCACGTTTCACATTTAAATGTACTTCATTTCACATTTCATTAATTTTGATTTCACGTTCCACATTTAAATTTACTTCATTTAACATTTCATTTAGCGTTTCACATTTAAATTTACTTCATTTCACATTTCATTTCACGTTTAAATTTAGTTCATTTCACATTTCATTTCACGTTTCACATTTAAATTTATTTTATTTCTTGTTTCACATTTATATTTATTCATTTCACATTTCATTACTTTTCATTTCACTTTCACATTTAAATTTACTTCATTTCACATTTCATTACAATTCATTTCTCGTTTCACTTTTAAATTTACTTCATTTAATAATTCATTACATTTCATTTCACGTTTCACATTTAAATTTACTTCATTTCATATTTCATTTCAAGTCTCATATTTAAATTTATTTCATTTCAAATTTCATTTCACGTTTCCCTTTTAAATTTACTTCATTTCACATTTCATTACTTTTCATTTCACGTTCCACATTTAAATTTACTTCATTTCACATTACATTTCACGTTTCACATTTAAATTTACTTCATTTCACATTTAATTTCACGTTTCACATTTAAATTTATTCATTTCACATTTCATTACTTTTCATTTCGCGTTTTCTCATTTAATTTTACTTCATTTCACATTTCATTTCAAGATTCACATTTAAATTTACTTAAATTCACATTTCATTTAACATTTCACATTTTTATTTACTTCTTTTGACATTTCATTTCACGTTTCTCATTGAAATTTACTTCATTTCACATTTCATTACTTTTCATTTCACGTTTCACATTTAAATTTACTTCATTTCACATTCCATTACTTTTAAATTTTCTTTTCACATTTAAATTTTCTTCATTTAACATTTCATTAATTTTCATTTCTCGTTTCACATTTAAAATTACTCCATTTTACATTTCATTAATTTTCATTCCACGTTTCTCATTTAAATTTACTTCATTTCACATTTCATTACTTTTCATTTCACGTTTCACATTTTAATTTACTTCATTTCATCATTACATTTCACATTTCACATTTAAATTTAATTCATTACACATTTCATTTCACGTTTCACATTTAAATTTACTTCATTTCACATTACATTACTTTTCATTTCACGTTTCACATTTAAATTTACTTCATTTCACATTTCATTACTTTTCATTTCATGTTTCGCATTTAATTTTACTTCATTTCACATTTCCTTACATTGCATTTCACGTTTCACATTTAAATTTACTTCAATTCACATTTCATTAATTTTCATTTCACGTTTATCATTTAAATTTCCTTCATATCACAATTCAATACATTTGATTTCACTTTTCACATTTAAATTTAATAATTTGAATTTCATTACTTTTCATTTCACGTTTCACATATAAATTTACTTCATTTCTCATTTCATTAATTTTCATTTATTGTTTCATTTAAATTTACTTCATTTCACATTTCATTACTTTTCCTTTCGCGTTTCTCATTTTTATTTATTTCATTTCTCTTTTCACATTTTAATTTTCTTCATTTCGCATTTCATGTTTCACATTTAAATTTATTTCATTTCACATTTCATTACCTTTCTTATTTCATTTCGCGTTTCGAATTTCATTTCGCGTTTCAAATTTGATTTTGCTTTTCGAATTTCATTCCGCTTTTCCTTTTGAGTTTCGCATTTCCTTTCACGTTTCCTTTCGCGTTTTGAATTTCATTTCACGTTTCCTTTCGCGTTTTGAATTTCCTTTCGCGTTTCCTTTCACGTTTCATTATTTTTCCCGTTTTCCCGTTGCTTTTTTCCCGTTTGCTTTTTTCCGCTTGCTTTTTTCCGCTGGCTTTTTTCCGCTGGCTTTCTTTTTTCCACTGGCTTTCTTTTTTCCGCTGGCTTTCTTTTTTCCGCTGGCTTTCTTTTTTCCACTGGCTTTCTTTTTCCCGTGGCTTTCTTTTTTCCTGTGGCTTTCTTTTTTCCCGTGGCTTGCTTTTTTCCCGTGGCTTGCTTTTTTCCCGTGGCTTGCTTTTTTCCCGTGGCTTGCTTTTTTCCCATTGCTTGCTTTTTTCCCGTTGCTTGCTTTTTTCCCGTTGCTTTTTCCATTTCGTTACTTATCATATTTCATTTCACGCTTCCCGTTTCATTTCCTATTTCGTTACTTATCATATTTCATTTCACGCTTCCCGTTTCATTTCCTATTTCGTTACTTAACATATTCCATTTCACGCTTCCCGTTTCATTTCCTATTTCGTTACTTAACATATTCCATTTCACGTTTCACATTTCGTTTCACATTTCGTTTCTTTTCATATTTCATTTTACGTTTCACATTTACTGCACCGAACACCGAACCTTTCCTGTTTAAGCACCATATCAGTTCTAAACCATAACTGTTTCACTTGAAAATCAAGACCCAGATGAGTACAGTATTATGCCAGATTTAAGCTGCAAAATTAAAAAAATACCCAGTCGCAGCCTTGTATCCGCCTCTTCCCCTGCCAGGCCCCACCTCTCCCAGACAGTATTTAAGGGCTCACCACCACTCTCTTGTCCTCTCTGCTTGGAGATCGCTCATTTGGAGGCTCTTTTTGCCAGCCAGGTACACGGATTTCTTTTCCTCTTTCATTCCGTTGTTTCTTTCCCTCTCTGTATTCTTTCTAAATGCACCATCTCTAAAATATCTTGACTGACAATCTCTCTGGCTTTCATTCTTTTTTTGAACACTCTATGGTGCGATCTCCTATTTGGCACTGCTCAGTCCTACTTGTGGCATAAATTTGCTTGCTGCAGTGAGCGCTAGGAAGCAAAAGCGATCATAGCAAACCTGGGCGGTGCTGTTGTGAGGAGAGGGGATGAGTGCGGCTCAGACCACAGGAGGCTGGCAAGCTTTTGGGCTCGCGTTGATCTCAGCCTGCTAATGGCTGCGCAGTTCCAGGGGTATTCCTTTCTCTGCAGGCATGAAATGGGTGTGAATGTTTTCTTCTGAACTGCTGCCCTTTGGACTTGCCCTGGACTCCACTGTGTTTCAGATCTTACTAACAGCGGCCTGCTGACTGCAATGGCTCATTCCCTCTGCACACCGTCATGCATCCATCGGGACCGGCGGACCTCTGCATGTTCAGGTTCAGGTAGGACTAGGAATGCCTGGTTTGTGTGTTGTCAGGTGCCGCATGTTGCGCAGCCAGATTCTCCGTCCAAATCCTCCCTTTCTCACCCCAGTGTCTGTCCCTAACTTTTCACTTTTCCACACCTAATTGCAGCCTTAATTCCATTCTATTCCAACACCGATTGCAGCCATCAATCTTATATATCTCGTCCAAAACTCCGGCCCTTATTCCTCGCTCTTTCAGGCCCACCTCTGACGCAAATCCTCACTCTCTCACCCCAATCTACAGCCCTAAATTCTCCCGTTTTCACAATAGACTCCAGTCCAAACCCCTCAGCATTTTCACCTCAAACTCCAGTCCTAAATCCTCGGTGTTTCTCCCCATGCTCCAGCTGCAAAACCTCGCTATTTTCTCCCCAATAGGAGTTTCAAATCCTCACCATCACCCTCACGTTCAAGTCCTAATTCCTTGTATTTTCACCCCAGGCTCAAGTGCTAAATCTAGATATTTCACTCAAACCTCCTTCTTATCTTCGTCCTATTCTACATCAGTCTACATCCCCAAATTTTCCATATTTCTCCCTAAACTGCTGCCCCATATTGTTACTCTTTCACCCCGAACTCCAGTCACTTTTGGGGTCACTCAGGGTCCCTTTTAAATTCTCTTTTTTGGGTTCCCCACTTTTCAGGGTCACTTGGGGTCACTTTTAGCATCCATTTTTCGGGGTCTCCCTCTTTTTCGGTCGCTTTTGGGTCACTCGGGGTCCATTTTAGGATCTCTCTTTCGGGGTACCCTCTTTTTTGGGGTCACTTTTAGGTTCTCTTTTTATGGGTCCCCTTCTTTTTGGGGTCACTCGGGGTCTCTTTTAGGTTCTCTTTTTTAGGGTTCCCCTCTTTTTGGGGTCCCCCTCTATATATCCCCTCTTTTCATTTCAGAGCGTAGGACGGACCTGCATCACGTGACTGCGTGCTTCCAGTAAACACCACTGAGCACTGGCCCAAGGAAGAACACGAGCCATACGCCGATCATCATTCATCCCGGATGATATCACTATGCATTGGATGTCTGTATGAAGGAAGGCTCACCCTATAGTTAACTTGATGGCTGGTTCACTTTGTGAAGGGGTGGAGTGTATGGGAACTGTTGAATCTTGGCCTGAAGCACTGATGGATCATGTGAGGTAAGCACTGAGTCAGCTGCGGGAGCACAGGTGAAGGCAATGCACCTGTGACTGGAAGGAGTGGAGTCTGGCTCCACCTCTCCCAGACCCCATTTAAGGACTGACCACGACTGGGGAAGGTTCTTTTGTTGGAGATCCCCTCCCCTGTGGAGGTCCAGGCAAGCCTTGACGTTCAGTGACAGGTGAGCCTTTCCTAATTTACTGCTTGTCTTTATACCACCTGGATAAGTCATACAAAAATACATTGTCCACCTTCGTTATTTGGTGTGGGTATTATTCTTTTGTGGGGTATTCACTGTGCACACCCTAAGCTTCAGCTCTAAATCCTTGCTGTTTCACCCCAAAGTCTAGCCCCTAGTCCTTGCTATTCCACCCCATATTCCTGCCCTAAGCCCTCGCTATTTCCTCCCAAACAGTAGTCCCAAGTCCTCATTATTACCCTTAAACTCAGGCCCTGAATCCTTGCCATTTCACCCCTGGCTCAAGTGCCACATCTTGGCTAATTCACCCCAAAGCTCCGTCCCAGCTTCTCGCCATTCGGTGCCAAACTCCAGCCCCGAACGTTTACTATTTCATCCCAATCTCCAGTTCCTTTGTTCTCACTGTTTCACCCCAAACTCCAACATCAAACCCTCTCTGTTTCGCCCCAATCTCCAGCTCTAAATTCTTGCTATTATATCCCAAACTGTAGCCCCTAGTCCTTGTTGTTATTCCCCATGTTCCTACCCCAAACCTACCCTACTTCATTCCGAGCAGTAGTCCCAAATCCACATTATTACCCTCAAACTCTGGCCCTAAGTGCTCACTATTTCCTCCCAAACTAAACTCCAAAATCCAGGCTAATTCATCCAAAACTCCATCCCAACTTCTTGCAGTTTCACCCTGAACTTCAGCCTCGCAACTGTGAGGCCCAAATCCTCACAGTTTCACCCTATATTGCAGCTCCCAATCCTCTCTCGCTTTCCCCAAACTCTGTATAAAATTCCTCACTACTTCTCCCCAAGTTTCAGTCCCATGTCTGGCTGTCTCACACCAGTGTCCAGCATCATATCCTCGCAATTTCATCCCAAATTCTAGCCCTTATTCCATATTACATATCATTTCATATTTTATTTTATATTTAATTCCAGTTGATATTTCATTTCATATTTCATTTCCCCATCTCCACTTTTTTTCATTTTATATCATTTTATTTCATATCCTTTTCTCACATCCGCTTCATTTCATTTCTTTTCAGTTCTTTTTATTGCATATTTCATTTCATTTCTCAGCCCTTTGGTTCTTGCCCACGTTTTGCCTGCGTTGATCTCAGCCTGCTAACAGGGCAGCAGTTCCCGGGGTCGTCCTTTTTCCCCTTGATGGAAATGGATGTGAATTTTCTCTTACCTTCTGCTACCTGTGGACTTGCCCTGGATGGCACAGCGTTTCGGATCTCACTGAGAGCGGCCTGCTGACTGCAACGGCTGATTCCCTCTGCACTCCCTGATGCATCCACTGGGACAGGCGGACCTGTGCATGTTCGGAGTCAGGTAGGACTCAGAGTGCCACATTTTTGTGTTGTCAGGTGCTATATGCTGCACAGACATTTCATTTCAACTATTTCATACATTTCATATTATTTCTCATTTCATATTTCACATTACGTATTATTTCACATTTCAATCCATTGTATTTCATTGAAAATATTGCGCATTTCGCGTTTCATTGCGCATTTCGCGTTTCATTTAATATTTCATTTTATTTCTCGTTTCATTTCTAGTTTCTTTTCATGCTTCTGTTCATTTCAAATTTCATATTTCATGTCATTCAATTTCATATTTCACGTTTCATAATTCATATTTCATTCCATTTCATATTTCATTTATTAAATATCTCATTTCATATTTCATTTCACATTTCATATTAAATTTCATATTTAATTTCTTATTTCATTTCATTCCAATTTCAGTATTTCCTTTCATTTTATTTCATATTTCCTTTCCTATTTCCTTTCATATCATATTTCACTTCATTACTTTTTTGATTTTTATCATTTTATATCTTATTTCAAGTCATATTTCACTTCATATCACGTTTCAATTCGATTCATATTTCATGTCATTTTGCATTATTACATTCCATTTCATTTTATATTTCAGATTTCATTTTATATTTCTGATTTATATTTCCGATTTTAGTTCCCATTTCCGACCTCTTTTCCCACTTCCCATTTCCGACCTCTTTTCCCACTTCCCATTTCCGACCTCTTTTCCCACTTCCCATTTCCGACCTCTTTTCCCACTTCCCATTTCCGACCTCTTTTCCCACTTCCCATTTCCGACCTCTTTTCCCACTTCCCATTTCCGACCTCTTTTCCCACTTCCCATTTCCGACCTCTTTTCCCATTTCATTTTTTATTTAATCTCATATCTCTTATCATTTCATATATTATAATAGTTTCACATTTAAATTTATTTCATTTCAATTTTCATTACTTTTCATTTCACGTTTCACATTTAAATTTACTTCATTTCACATTTCAGTGCTTTTTATTTCACGTTTCACATTTAAATTTAATTCATTTCAATTTTCATTGCTTTTCATTTCACGTTTCACATTTAAATTTACTTCATTTCAATTTTCATTGCTTTTCATTTCACGTTTCACATTTAAATTTACTTCATTTCACATTGCATTACATTTAATTTCACGTTTCACATTTAAATTTACTTCATTTCACATTTCATTAATTGTGATTTCACGTTTCACATTTAAATTTACTACATTTCACATTTCATTAATTTTGATTTCACGTTTCACATTTAAATTTACTACATTTCACATTTCATTAATTCTGATTTCACGTTTCACATTTAAATTTACTACATTTCACATTTCATTAATTCTGATTTCACATTTCACATTTTAATTTTCTTCATTTCACTTTTCATTAATTTTGATTAAACGTTTCACATATAAATTTACTTCATTTCACATTTCGTTTTACGTTTCAGATTTAAATTCACTTCATTTCACGTTTCACGTTTAAATTTTCTTCATTTCACATTTCATAAGTTTTCATATCACGTTTCAAATTTAAATTTACTTCATTTCACATTTCATTACATTTTATTTCATTTTTCACATTTAAATTTACTTCATTTCACATTTCATTACTTTTCATTTCATGTTTCACATTTTAATTTACTTCATTTCACATTTCGATTCAAGTTTCAGATATAAATTTACTTCATTTCAAATTTCATTTCACGTTTCACATTTAAATATTCTTCATTTCACATTTCATTTCAAGTTCCACATTTAAATTTATTTCTTTTCACATTTCATTAATTTTGATTTCATGTTTCACATATAAATTTACTTCATTTCAAATTTCATTATTTTTCTTTCAATGTTTCACTTTCACATTTACTTCATTTCACATTTCGTTTTACGTTTCAGATTTAAATTTACTTCATTTCACATTTCATTAGTTATCATTTCACGTTTCACATTTAAATTTACTTCATTTCACATTTCTTTACTTTTCAATTTTCATTTCAAATTTAAATTTACTTCATTTCACATTACATTTCCATTTCAATTTTCAGATTTAAATTTACTTCATTTCAAGTTTCAAATTTAAATTTACTTCTTTTCACTTTTCATTACTTTTCGATTCACGTTTTAGATTTAAATTTTCATCATTTCACATTTCATTTCTTTTGATTTTTAGTTTCTCATTTAACTTTTCTTCATTTCACATTTCATTACTTTTCTTTTAATGTTTCACAATTAAATTTACTTTATTTCACATTTCATTAGTTTTCATTTCACACTTCATATTTAAATTTACTTCATTTCACCTTTCGTTATGTTTGATTTCATTTTTCACTGTTAAATCTACATCATTTCACATTTCATTAATTTTGATTTCAGGTTTCACATTTAAATTTACTTGATTTCACTTTTCATTTTTCACATTTAAATTTACTTCATTTCACATTTAATTTATTTTGAATCCACGTTTCACAATTAAATTTACTTCATTTCACATTTCGATTCACGTTTCAGATTTAAATTTACTTCATTTCACATTGCATTACTTTTCATTTAACGTTTCAAATTTAAATTTACATCATTTCACATTTCATTGCTTTTCATTTAACGTTTCACATTTAAATTTACTTCATTTCACATGTCATTACATTTCATTTCATGTTCCACATTTAAATTTACTTAATTTCAAATTACATTTCCATTTCGCGTTTCACATTTATATTTACTTCATTTCACATTTCATTAATTTCGATTTCACTTTTCACATTTAGATTTACTTCATTTCACATTTCATTACTTTTCATATCACGTTCCTCATTAATTTACTTAACACGTTTCTATTCATGTTTCACATTTAAATTTACTTCATTTCACATTTCATTAATTTTGATTTCACGTTTCACATTTAAATTTACTACATTTCACATTTCATTTCACGTTTCAGATTTAAATTTACTTCCTTTCACATTTCATTACTTTTCATTTCACGTTTCACATTTTAATTTACTTCATTTCATCATTACATTTCACGTTTCACATTTAAATTTAATTCATTACACATTTCATTTCACGTTTCACATTTAAATTTACTTCATTTCACATTACATTACTTTTCATTTCACGTTTCACATTTAAATTTACTTCATTTCACATTTCATTACTTTTCATTTCACGTTTCGCATTTAATTTTACTTCATTTCACATTTCCTTACATTGCATTTCACGTTTCACATTTAAATTTACTACATTTCACATTTCATTAATTTTCATTTCACGTTTATCATTTAAATTTCCTTCATATCACAATTCAATACATTTGATTTCACTTTTCACATTTAAATTTAATAATTTGAATTTCATTACTTTTCATTTCACGTTTCACATATAAATTTACTTCATTTCTCATTTCATTAATTTTCATTTATTGTTTCATTTAAATTTACTTCATTTCACATTTCATTACTTTTCCTTTCGCGTTTCTCATTTTTATTTATTTCATTTCTCTTTTCACATTTTAATTTTCTTCATTTCGCATTTCATGTTTCACATTTAAATTTATTTCATTTCACATTTCATTACCTTTCTTATTTCATTTCGCGTTTCGAATTTCATTTCGCGTTTCAAATTTGATTTTGCTTTTCGAATTTCATTCCGCTTTTCCTTTTGAGTTTCGCATTTCCTTTCACGTTTCCTTTCGCGTTTTGAATTTCATTTCACGTTTCCTTTCGCGTTTTGAATTTCCTTTCGCGTTTCCTTTCACGTTTCATTATTTTTCCCGTTTTCCCGTTGCTTTTTTCCCGTTTGCTTTTTTCCGCTGGCTTTCTTTTTTCCGCTGGCTTTCTTTTTTCCGCTGGCTTTCTTTTTTCCGCTGGCTTTCTTTTTTCCGCTGGCTTTCTTTTTTCCGCTGGCTTTCTTTTTTCCGCTGGCTTTCTTTTTTCCGCTGGCTTTCTTTTTTCCCGTGGCTTTCTTTTTTCCCGTGGCTTTCTTTTTTCCCGTGGCTTTCTTTTTTCCCGTGGCTTTCTTTTTTCCCGTGGCTTTCTTTTTTCCCGTGGCTTTCTTTTTTCCCGTGGCTTTCTTTTTTCCCGTGGCTTGCTTTTTTCCCGTGGCTTGCTTTTTTCCCGTGGCTTGCTTTTTTCCCGTGGCTTGCTTTTTTCCCGTGGCTTGCTTTTTTCCCGTTGCTTGCTTTTTTCCCGTTGCTTGCTTTTTTCCCGTTGCTTTTTCCATTTCGTTACTTATCATATTTCATTTCACGCTTCCCGTTTCATTTCCTATTTCGTTACTTATCATATTTCATTTCACGCTTCCCGTTTCATTTCCTATTTCGTTACTTAACATATTCCATTTCACGCTTCCCGTTTCATTTCCTATTTCGTTACTTAACATATTCCATTTCACGTTTCACATTTCGTTTCACATTTCGTTTCTTTTCATATTTCATTTTACGTTTCACATTTACTGCACCGAACACCGAACCTTTCCTGTTTAAGCACCATATCAGTTCTAAACCATAACTGTTTCACTTGAAAATCAAGACCCAGATGAGTACAGTATTATGCCAGATTTAAGCTGCAAAATTAAAAAAATACCCAGTCGCAGCCTTGTATCCGCCTCTTCCCCTGCCAGGCCCCACCTCTCCCAGACAGTATTTAAGGGCTCACCACCACTCTCTTGTCCTCTCTGCTTGGAGATCGCTCATTTGGAGGCTCTTTTTGCCAGCCAGGTACACGGATTTCTTTTCCTCTTTCATTCCGTTGTTTCTTTCCCTCTCTGTATTCTTTCTAAATGCACCATCTCTAAAATATCTTGACTGACAATCTCTCTGGCTTTCATTCTTTTTTTGAACACTCTATGGTGCGATCTCCTATTTGGCACTGCTCAGTCCTACTTGTGGCATAAATTTGCTTGCTGCAGTGAGCGCTAGGAAGCAAAAGCGATCATAGCAAACCTGGGCGGTGCTGTTGTGAGGAGAGGGGATGAGTGCGGCTCAGACCACAGGAGGCTGGCAAGCTTTTGGGCTCGCGTTGATCTCAGCCTGCTAATGGCTGCGCAGTTCCAGGGGTATTCCTTTCTCTGCAGGCATGAAATGGGTGTGAATGTTTTCTTCTGAACTGCTGCCCTTTGGACTTGCCCTGGACTCCACTGTGTTTCAGATCTTACTAACAGCGGCCTGCTGACTGCAATGGCTCATTCCCTCTGCACACCGTCATGCATCCATCGGGACCGGCGGACCTCTGCATGTTCAGGTTCAGGTAGGACTAGGAATGCCTGGTTTGTGTGTTGTCAGGTGCCGCATGTTGCGCAGCCAGATTCTCCGTCCAAATCCTCCCTTTCTCACCCCAGTGTCTGTCCCTAACTTTTCACTTTTCCACACCTAATTGCAGCCTTAATTCCATTCTATTCCAACACCGATTGCAGCCATCAATCTTATATATCTCGTCCAAAACTCCGGCCCTTATTCCTCGCTCTTTCAGGCCCACCTCTGACGCAAATCCTCACTCTCTCACCCCAATCTACAGCCCTAAATTCTCCCGTTTTCACAATAGACTCCAGTCCAAACCCCTCAGCATTTTCACCTCAAACTCCAGTCCTAAATCCTCGGTGTTTCTCCCCATGCTCCAGCTGCAAAACCTCGCTATTTTCTCCCCAATAGGAGTTTCAAATCCTCACCATCACCCTCACGTTCAAGTCCTAATTCCTTGTATTTTCACCCCAGGCTCAAGTGCTAAATCTAGATATTTCACTCAAACCTCCTTCTTATCTTCGTCCTATTCTACATCAGTCTACATCCCCAAATTTTCCATATTTCTCCCTAAACTGCTGCCCCGTATTGTTACTCTTTCACCCTGTCTGTATGAAGGAAGGCTCACCCTATAGTTAACTTGATGGCTTCACATTTAAATTTACTTCATTTCACATTTCATTGATTTTGATTTCACGTTCCACATTTGAATTTACTTCATTTCTCATTTCATTTAACATTTAAAATTTCAATTTACTTCATTTCACATTTCTTTACTTTTCTTTTCACGTTTCACATTTAAATTTTCTTCATTTCACATTACATTTCACGATTCACATTTAAATTTACTTCTTTTAAAATTTTATTACTTTACTTATTTCAAGTTTCACATTTTATTTCACATTTTATTTCACAAATCATTCATTTTCTTATTTCATTTCACGTTCCACTTTTAAATTTAATTCATTTCACATTACATTAATTTTCATTTCACATTTCAACTTTAAATTTACTTCATTTCACATTTCATTACTTTTGATTTGTTTCACATTTAATTTTACTTTATTTCACATTTAATTAACTTTGTTTTCACGTTCCACATTTAAATTTATTTCATTTAAAATTTTATATTTCACATTTAAATTTACTTCACTTACATTTAGTTAATTTTTAATTCACGTTCCACATTTGAATTATCTTCATTTCACGTATCACATTTAAATCTCCTTCATTTCACATTTCATTACTTTTGATTTCATTTTTCAATGTTTAATTAACTTCATTTCACATTTCATTACTTTTCATTTCACGTTTCACATTTAAATTTATTCATTTCACATTTCTTTACTTTACATTTCACGTTTCACATTTAAATTTACTTCATTTCACATTTCAAAGCTTTTCTGTATTCGATTCAAATTTATATTTACTTCATTTCTCATTTAATTATTTTTCATATTTCGTTTCAAATTTAAATTTAATTCATTTCACATTTCATCACTTTGATTATATTTTTCACATTTAAATTTACTTCATTTCACATTTCATTAATTTTCATTTCACGTTTCACATTTAAATGTACTTCATTTCACATTTCATTAATTTTGATTTCACGTTTCACATTTAACATTTCTTCATTTCACAATTCATTACTTTTCTTTTAATGTTTCACATTTAAATATACTTCATTTCAAATTTCAATTTACGTTTCACATTTAAATTTTCTTCATTTCACGTTTCACATTTAAATTTACTTCATTTCACTTTTCATTACTTTTAATTTTTTGTTTCAAATTTAAATTTACTTCACATTTGATTACATTTGATTTCACGTTTCACATTTAACTTTTCTTCATTTCACATTTCATTACTTTTCTTTTAATGTTTCACATTTAAATATACTTCATTTCAAATTTCAATTTACGTTTCACATTTAAATTTTCTTCATTTCACGTTTCACATTTAAATTTACTTCATTTCACTTTTCATTTCTTTTCAATTCACGTTTCAGATTTAAATTTACTTCATTTCACATTTCAATGCTTTTCTGTATTCGATTCAAATTTATATTTACTTCATTTCTCATTTAATTACTTTTCATTTTTCGTTTCAAATTTAAATTTACTTCATTTCGCATTTCATTAATTTTCATTTCTTGTTTCACATTTCATTACTTTTCATTTCAAGTTTAACATTTAAATTTACTTCATTTCACATTTCATTACTTTTCATTTCAAGATTCACATTTAAATTTACTACATTTCAAATTTTGATCCACGTTTAAGATTTAAATTTACTTCATTTCACTTATCATTTCTTTTCAATTCACGTTTCAGATTTAAATTTGCTGCATTTCACATTTCAAAGCTTTTCTGTATTCGATTCAATTTTGTATTTACTTCATTTCTCATTTAATTACTTTTCATTTTTCGTTTTAAATTTAAATTTATTTCATTTCACATTTCATTACTTTTGATTATATTTTTCACATTTAAATTTACTTCACATCACATTTCATTAATTTTCATTTCTTATTTCACATTTAAATTTACTTCATTTAACATTTCTTTTTTTTTTCATTTCGCGTTTCACATTTAAATTTACATCATTTCACATTACATATCCATTTCAAGTTTAACATTTAAATTTACTTCATTTCACTTTTCATTACTTCTCTTTTCACGTTTCAAATTTAATTTTTCTTCATTTCACATTTCATTAATTTTGATTTCACGTTTCACATTTAAATTTTACTTCAATTCACATTTCATTAATTATGATTTCACGTTTCACATTTAAATGTACTTCATTTCACAGTATATTACATTTTAATTCAGGTTTCTCATTTATATTTACATCATTTCACATTTCATTACATTTTATTTCACGTTTCACATTTAAATTTCCTTCATTTAACATTTCTTTCCTTTTCATTTTTTATGTTTCAAATTTTAATTTCCTTCATTTCACATTTCATTTTTCACATTTAATTTTACTTCATTCAACATTTCATTAATTTCGATTTCACGTTTCACATTTAGATTTATTACATTTCACATTTCGATTCACGTTTCAGATTTAAATTTATTTCATTTCACATTTCATTACATTTCTTTTTTCTTTTCAAATTTAAATTTACTTAATTTCATGTTTCATTACTTTTCATTTCACGTTTCACATTTAAATTTACTTCATTTCACGTTTCATTACACTTGATTTCATTTTTAACATTTAAATTTACTTCATTTCAAAATTAATAAATTAACGTTTTACATTTAAATTTACTTCATTTCACATTTGATTAATTTTGATTTCACGTTTCACAGTTAATTTTTCTTCATTTCACATTTCATTAATTTTGATTTCACGTTTCACATTTAACTTTTCTTCATTTCACATTTCATTACTTTTCTTTTAATGTTTCACATTTAAATATACTTCATATCAAATTTCAATTTACGTTTCACATTTAAATTTACTTCATTTCACATTTCATTACTTTTAATTTTTTGTTTCAAATTTAAATTTACTTCACTTCACATTTGATTACTTTTGATTTCACGTTTCATATTTAACTTTTCTTCATTTCACACTTCATTACTTTTCTTTTAATGTTTCACATTTAAATATACTTCATTTCAAATTTCAATTTACGTTTCACATTTAAATTTACTTCATTTCACGTTTCACATTTAAATTTACTTCATTTCTCATTACATTTCCATTTCAAGTTTCACATTTAAATTTACTTCATTTCACATTTCACTTATTATGATTTCACGTTTCACATTTTAATTTACTTCATTTCACATTTCATAACTTTTCATTTCACTTTTCACATTAAAATTTACTTCATTTCACATTTCATTTCAAGTTTCACATTTTAATATATTTTATTTCACATTTCATTAAGTTTGATTTCAAGTTTCACATTTAAATTTACTTCATTTCACATTTCATAACTTTTCATTTCACTTTTCACATTCAAATTTACTTCATTTCACATTTCATTACTTTTAATTTTCGTTTCAAATTTAAATTTACTGCATTTCACTTTTCATTACATTTAATTTCACGTTTCACATTAAAATTTACTTCATTTCACATTACATTTCCATTTCTAGTTTCACATTTAAATTTACTTCATTTCACATTTCATTTAACGTTTCATATTTAAATTTACTTCATTTCACATTTCATTACGTCACATTTCACGTTTCACATTTAAATTTACTTCATTTCACTTTTCATTACTTTTCATTTCAAGTTTCACTTTTAAATTTCCATCACTTTTCGTTTCACATTTTTTTCATTTCACTTTTCATTACATTTCATTTCTCGTTTCACATTTAATTTTTCTTCATTTTTTCATTTCATTTCCCTTTTCACATTTAAATTAACTTGAATTTATATTTCATTTCACGTTTCACATATAAATTTATTTCATTTCTCATTTCATTTCACATTTCACATTTAAATTTACTTCATTTCACATTTCATTTCTTTTCAATACACTTTTCAGATTTAAATTTACTTCATTTCACATTTCATTACTTTTCTTTATTCGTTTCAAATTTATATTTACTTCATTTCACATTTAAATTTACTTCATTTCACATTTTATTTAACGTTTCAAATTTAAATTTAATTCTTTTCACATTTCATTACTTTTGATTACATTTCTCACATTTAAATTTACTTCATTTCACATTTCATTACTTTTCATTTCACGTTTCACATTTAAATTTACTTCATTTCACATTTGATTACATTTGATTTCACGGTTAACATTTAAATTTACTTCACTTCGCATTTCATTTCATTACATTTCACGTTTCACATTTTAATTTACTTCATTTCACATTTCATTACTTTTGATTTCATTTTCCACATTTAAATTTACTTCATTTCACATTTCATTTCACGTTTCACTTTTAAATTTACTTCATTTCACATTACATTTCCATTTCGAGTTTTACATTTTAATTTACTTCATTTCACATTATATTACTTTTCAATTCAGGTTTCACAATTATATTTACTTCATTTCACATTTCATTTCAGGTTTCACATTTTAATATATTTTATTTCAAATTTCATTAATTTGATTTCACTTTTCACATTTAAATTAACTTCTCTTCGCATTTCATTTCTTTACATTTCACGTTTCACATTTTAATTTACTTCATTTCACATTTTATTACTTTTGATTTCATTTTCCACATTTAAATTTACTTCATTTCACATTTCATTTCACGTTTCACATTTAAATTTACTTCATTTCACATTTCATTTAACGTTTCATATTTAAATTTACTTCATTTCACGTATCACATTTAAATCTCCTTCATTTCACATTTCATTACTTTTGATTTCATTTTTCAATGTTTAATTAACTTCATTTCACATTTCATTACTTTTCATTTCACGTTTCACATTTAAATTTATTCATTTCACATTTCTTTACATTTCACGTTTCACATTTAAATTTATTCATTTCACATTTCTTTACTTTACATTTCACGTTTCACATTTAAATTTACTTCATTTCACATTTCAAAGCTTTTCTGTATTCGATTCAAATTTATATTTACTTCATTTCTCATTTAATTATTTTTCATATTTCGTTTCAAATTTAAATTTAATTCATTTCACATTTCATCACTTTGATTATATTTTTCACATTTAAATTTACTTCATTTCACATTTCATTAATTTTCATTTCACGTTTCACATTTAAATGTACTTCATTTCACATTTCATTAATTTTGATTTCACGTTTCACATTTAACATTTCTTCATTTCACAATTCATTACTTTTCTTTTAATGTTTCACATTTAAATATACTTCATTTCAAATTTCAATTTACGTTTCACATTTAAATTTTCTTCATTTCACGTTTCACATTTAAATTTACTTCATTTCACTTTTCATTACTTTTAATTTTTTGTTTCAAATTTAAATTTACTTCACATTTGATTACATTTGATTTCACGTTTCACATTTAACTTTTCTTCATTTCACATTTCATTACTTTTCTTTTAATGTTTCACATTTAAATATACTTCATTTCAAATTTCAATTTACGTTTCACATTTAAATTTTCTTCATTTCACGTTTCACATTTAAATTTACTTCATTTCACTTTTCATTTCTTTTCAATTCACGTTTCAGATTTAAATTTACTTCATTTCACATTTCAAAGCTTTTCTGTATTCGATTCAAATTTATATTTACTTCATTTCTCATTTAATTACTTTTCATTTTTCGTTTCAAATTTAAATTTACTTCATTTCGCATTTCATTAATTTTCATTTCTTGTTTCACATTTCATTACTTTTCATTTCAAGTTTAACATTTAAATTTACTTCATTTCACATTTCATTACTTTTCATTTCAAGATTCACATTTAAATTTACTACATTTCAAATTTTGATCCACGTTTAAGATTTAAATTTACTTCATTTCACTTATCATTTCTTTTCAATTCACGTTTCAGATTTAAATTTGCTTCATTTCAAATTTCAAAGCTTTTCTGTATTCGATTCAATTTTATATTTACTTCATTTCTCATTTAATTACTTTTCATTTTTCGTTTTAAATTTAAATTTATTTCATTTCACATTTCATTACTTTTGATTATATTTTTCACATTTAAATTTACTTCACATCACATTTCATTAATTTTCATTTCTTATTTCACATTTAAATTTACTTCATTTAACATTTCTTTTTTTTTTCATTTCGCGTTTCACATTTAAATTTACATCATTTCACATTACATATCCATTTCAAGTTTAACATTTAAATTTACTTCATTTCACTTTTCATTACTTCTCTTTTCACGTTTCAAATTTAATTTTTCTTCATTTCACATTTCATTAATTTTGATTTCACGTTTCACATTTAAATGTACTTCATTTCACAGTATATTACATTTTAATTCAGGTTTCTCATTTATATTTACATCATTTCACATTTCATTACATTTTATTTCACGTTTCACATTTAAATTTCCTTCATTTAACATTTCTTTCCTTTTCATTTTTTATGTTTCAAATTTTAATTTCCTTCATTTCACATTTCATTTTTCACATTTAATTTTACTTCATTCAACATTTCATTAATTTCGATTTCACGTTTCACATTTAGATTTATTACATTTCACATTTCGATTCACGTTTCAGATTTAAATTTATTTCATTTCACATTTCATTACATTTCTTTTTTCTTTTCAAATTTAAATTTACTTAATTTCATGTTTCATTACTTTTCATTTCACGTTTCACATTTAAATTTACTTCATTTCACGTTTCATTACACTTGATTTCATTTTTAACATTTAAATTTACTTCATTTCAAAATTAATAAATTAACGTTTTACATTTAAATTTACTTCATTTCACATTTGATTAATTTTGATTTCACGTTTCACAGTTAATTTTTCTTCATTTCACATTTCATTAATTTTGATTTCACGTTTCACATTTAACTTTTCTTCATTTCACATTTCATTACTTTTCTTTTAATGTTTCACATTTAAATATACTTCATATCAAATTTCAATTTACGTTTCACATTTAAATTTACTTCATTTCACATTTCATTACTTTTAATTTTTTGTTTCAAATTTAAATTTACTTCACTTCACATTTGATTACTTTTGATTTCACGTTTCATATTTAACTTTTCTTCATTTCACACTTCATTACTTTTCTTTTAATGTTTCACATTTAAATATACTTCATTTCAAATTTCAATTTACGTTTCACATTTAAATTTACTTCATTTCACGTTTCACATTTAAAATTACTTCATTTCTCATTACATTTCCATTTCAAGTTTCACATTTAAATTTACTTCATTTCACATTTCACTTATTATGATTTCACGTTTCACATTTTAATTTACTTCATTTCACATTTCATAACTTTTCATTTCACTTTTCACATTAAAATTTACTTCATTTCACATTTCATTTCAAGTTTCACATTTTAATATATTTTATTTCACATTTCATTAAGTTTGATTTCAAGTTTCACATTTAAATTTACTTCATTTCACATTTCATAACTTTTCATTTCACTTTTCACATTCAAATTTCCTTCATTTCACATTTCATTACTTTTAATTTTCGTTTCAAATTTAAATTTACTGCATTTCACTTTTCATTACATTTAATTTCACGTTTCACATTAAAATTTACTTCATTTCACATTACATTTCCATTTCTAGTTTCACATTTAAATTTACTTCATTTCACATTTCATTTAACGTTTCATATTTAAATTTACTTCATTTCACATTTCATTACGTCTCATTTCACGTTTCACATTTAAATTTACTTCATTTCACTTTTCATTACTTTTCATTTCAAGTTTCACTTTTAAATTTCCATCACTTTTCGTTTCACATTTTTTTCATTTCACTTTTCATTACATTTCATTTCTCGTTTCACATTTAATTTTTCTTCATTTTTTCATTTCATTTCCCTTTTCACATTTAAATTAACTTGAATTTATATTTCATTTCACGTTTCACATATAAATTTATTTCATTTCTCATTTCATTTCACATTTCACATTTAAATTTACTTCATTTCACATTTCATTTCTTTTCAATACACTTTTCAGATTTAAATTTACTTCATTTCACATTTCATTACTTTTCTTTATTCGTTTCAAATTTATATTTACTTCATTTCACATTTAAATTTACTTCATTTCACATTTTATTTAACGTTTCAAATTTAAATTTAATTCTTTTCACATTTCATTACTTTTGATTACATTTCTCACATTTAAATTTACTTCATTTCACATTTCATTACTTTTCATTTCACGTTTCACATTTAAATTTACTTCATTTCACATTTGATTACATTTGATTTCACGGTTAACATTTAAATTTACTTCATTTCACATTTCATTACTTTTCATTTCAAGTTTCACATTTAAATTTACTTCATTTCACATTTCATTACTTTTTATTTCAAGTTTCACATTTAAATTTACTTCATTTCACATTTCATTACTTTTCATTTCAAGATTCACATTTAAATTTACTACATTTCAAATTTTGATCCACGTTTAAGATTTAAATTTACTTCATTTCACATTTCAAAGCTTTTCTGTATTCGATTCAAATTTATATTTACTTCATTTCTCATTTAATTACTTTTCATTTTTCGTTTCAAATATAAATTTACATCATTTCACATTTCATTTTTCACATTTAAGTTTTCTTCATTACACATTTAATTAATTTTGAATTCACGTTTCACATTTTAATTTACTTCATTTCACATTTCATTTCTTTTCATTTCATGTTTCAGATTTAAATTTACTTCATTTCACATTTCATTAATTTTGATTTCATATTTCAATGTTAAATTTACTTCATTTCACATTTCATTAATTTTGATTTCACGTTCCACATTTAAATTTGCTTCATTTCACATTTCATTAATTTTGATTTCATTTTTCACATTCAAATTTACTTCATTTCACATTTCATTAATTTTGAATTCACGCTTCACATTTAAATTTACTTCATTTCTCATTTCATTTCCATTTCGCGTTTCACATTTAACTTTACTCCATTTCACATTTCAATTCACGTTTCACATTTAAATTTACTTCATTTCACATTTCATTTCCATTTCGCGTTTCACATTTAAATTTACTCCATTTCATATTTCGTTAATCTTATTTCACGTTTTGCATTTAGATTTACTTCATTTCACATTTCATTAATTTTGATTTAACGTTTCGCATTAAAATTTACTTCATTTCACATTTCGATTTACGTTTCAGATTTAAATTTACTTTATTTCACGTTTCAATTTTAAATTTACTTCATTTCACATTTCATTAGTTTTCATTTTACGTTTCACATTTAAATTTACTTCATTTCACATTTCATTACACATTTCATACAGTATTCATATTTCGATTCAAGTTTCTCATTTTATTTCACATTTTATTACTTTTCAATTCAAGTTTCACGTTTAAATTTACTTTAGTTCACATTTCATTACTTTTCTTTTTTCATTACATGTTATACTTTTAATTTTACTTCATTTCACTTTTCATTACTTTTCATATTTCATTTCAAGTTCACATTTCATTTCGCATTTCATTTCATAAATCATTACTTTCCTTATTTCATTTCACGTTTCACATTTAAATTTACTTCATTCAACATTTCATTTCACGTTTCACATTAAAATTTTCTTCATTTCACATTTCATTTCACGTTTCTCATTTAAATTTACTTCATTTAAATTTACTTCATTTCATATTACATTTAACGTTTCAATTTTTACTTCTCATCATATTTCATTAAATTTCAGTTCACGTTTCACATTTAAATTTACTTCATTTCAAATTTCATTAATTTCATTTCACGTTTCATATTTAAATTTACTTCATTTCCCATGTCATTAGTTTTCATTTCACGTTTAAATTTTTTTCATTTCACATTTCATTACTTTTGATTTCACGTTTCACCTTTAAATTTACTTCATTTCACATTTCATTAATTTTGATTAAACGTTTCACATTTAAATTTACTTCATTTCACATTTCATTTTTCACACTTAAATTTGCTTCATTTCACATTTATTAATTTTGAGTTCACGTTTCACATTTAGATTTACTACATTTCACATTTTGATTCACGTTTCAGATTTAAATTTACTTCATTTCACTTTTCATTACTTTTCATTTCACGTTTCAGATTTAAATTTACTTCATTTCACAGTTCATTAATTTTGATTCCACGTTTCACATTTAATTTTACTTCATTTCAAGTTTCATTATTTTTTTTTCTCGTTTCACATTTAAAATTACAGCATTTCACATTTCATTACATTTCATTTCACGTATCACATTTAAATTTACTTCATTTCACATTTCATTAATTTTGATTTCATTTTTCACATTTAATTTTTCTTCATTTCGCATTTCATTTCACGATTCACATTTCAATTTACTTCTTTTCGCATTTCATTTCTCGATTCACATTTCAATTTACTTCATTATACATTTCATTTCTCGTTTCACATTTAAATTTTTATCATTTCACATTTAATTACATTTCATATCACGTTTCACATTTAAATTTATATCATTTCACAATTCATATTACGTTTCACCTTTAAATTTACTTCATTTCACATTTCATTAATTTTGATTAAACGTTTCACATTTAAATATTCTTCATTTCACATTTCATTGCTTTTCATTTAACGTTTCACATAAAAATTTACTTCATTTCGCATTTCATTTCACGTTTCGCTTTTAAATTTACCTCATTTCATATTTCAATGCTTTTCATTTCTCGTTTCACATTTAAATTTACTTCATTTCACATTTCGTTACTTTTTATTTCACGTTTCATTTTTAAATTTACTTCATTTCACATTTCATTACTTTTCATTTCACGTTTCATTTTTAAATTTACTTCATTTCACATTTCATTGCTTTTTATCTCATGATTCACATTTAAATTTACTTCATTTCTTTTTTCATTGCTTTTCATTTCACGTTTCACATTTAAATTTACTTCATTTTACATTTCATTACATTTCAATTTTCGTTTAACTTTTAAATATACTTCATTTCACATTGCATTACATTTCGTTTCATGTTTCACATTTAAATTTACTTCATTTCACATTTTTTTACTTTTCATTTCACGTTTCACATTTAAATTTACTCCTTTTCACATTTCATTACGTTTCAATTCACGTTTCTCGTTTCGTTTCTCGTTTTTCATTTCTCGTTTCGTTTCTCGTTTCGTTTCTCATTTCGTTTCTCGTTTTGTTTCTCTTTTCACATTTAAATTTATTTCATTTCACATTTCATTTCACGTTTCTCATTTAAATTTATTTCATTTCACATTTCATATCACGTTTCACATTAAATTTATTTCATTTCACTTTTCCCATTTCATTTCACATTTCATTTCTTTTCAATTCACGTTTCACACTTAAATTTACTTCTTTTCGCATTTCATTACATTTCATTTCACTTTTCACATTTAAATTTACTTCATTTCACATTTCATTACTTTTCCTTTCATGTTTCATTAAAATTTACTTCATTTCACATTTCATTGCTTTTCGTTTCTCGTTTAATTTTTCATTTCTCGTTTAATTTTTCATGAATAAATTTACCTCTTTTTACATTTCAATTCACGTTTCACATTTAAATTTACTTCATTTCACATTTCATTTCCATTTCGCGTTTCACTTTTAAATTTACTCCATTTCATATTTCATTAATTTTATTTCACGTTTTGCATTTAAATTTACTTCATTTCACATTTCGATTTACGTTTCAGATTTAAATTTACTTTATTTCACGTTTCAATATTAAATTTACTTCATTTCACATTTCATTAGTTTTCATTTTACGTTTCACATTTAAATTTACTTCATTTCACATTTCATTACACATTTCATACACTTTTAATATTTCGATTCAAGTTTCTCATTTTATTTCACATTTTATTACTTTTCAATTCAAGTTTCACGTTTAAATTTACTTTAGTTCACATTTCATTACTTTTCTTTTTTCATTACGTTTCACTTTTAAATTTACTTCATTTCACTTTTCATTACTTTACATATTTCATTTCAAGTTCATATTTCATTTCACATTTCATTTCATAAATCATTACTTTCCTTATTTCATTTCACGTTTCACATTTTAATTTACTTCATTCAACATTTCATTTCATGTTTCACATTTAAATTTTCTTCATTTCATATTACATTTAATGTTTCAATTTTTAATTTACCTTTCATCACATTTCATTAAATTTCAATTCACGTTTCACATTTAAATTTACTTCATTTCGAATTTCATTAGTTTCATTTCACGTTTCAAATTTAAATTTACTTCATTTCCCATGTCATTCGTTTTCATTTCACGTTTCATGTTTAAATTTACTTCATTTCACATTTCATTACTTTTAAATTCTCGTTTCACAATTAACCTTCATTTCACACTTCATTACTTTTCTTTTCACGTTTCAGATTTAAATTTACTTCATTTCACATTTCATTACTTTTGATTTCACGTTTCACCTTTAAATTTACTTCATTTCACATTTCATTAATTTTGATTAAACGTTTCACATTTAAATTTACTTGTTCCAGCCGCAAAACCTCGCTATTTTCTCCCCAAAAGGAGCTTCAAATCCTCACCATCACCCTCACATTCAAGTCCTAATTCCTTGCATTTTCACCCCAGGCTCAAGTGCCAAATCTAGATATTTCACTCAAACCTCCTTCTTATCTTCTTGCTATTCTACATCAGTCTACATCCCCAAATTTTCCATATTTCTCCCTAAACTGCTGCCCTGTATTGTCATTCTTTCACCCCGAACTCCAGTCACTTTTGGGGTCACTCAGGGTCCCTTTTAAATTCTCTTTTTTGGGTTCCCCACTTTTCAGGGTCACTTGGGGTCACTTTTAGCATCTCTTTTTCGGGGTCTCCCTCTTTTTCAGTCGCTTTTCGATTCACGTTTCACATTTAAATTTACTTCATTTCACATTCAATTACTTTTAGATTTTCTTTTCACATTTAAATTTACTTCATTTCACATTTCATTACTATTCATTTCTCGTTTCACATTTAAATTTACTTCATTACAATTTATTATATTACTTCATGTTTTCAATTTCGGTAGACGTTTCGGTAGACGTTTCGGTAGACGTTTCGGTAGACGTTTCGGTAGACGTTTCGGTAGACGTTTGACTTTTCGTTTGACGTTTCATTTTACATTTCATTACATTTCATATTTCATTTCGTGTTTCACATTTAAATTTACTTCATTTCACATTCAATTACTTTTAAATTTTCTTTTCACATTTAAATTTCCTTCAGATCACATTTCATTACTTTTCATTTCAAGTTTCACTTTTAAATTTCCTTCATTTTTCGTTTCACATTTATTTCATTTCACTTTTCATTACATTTCATTTCTCGTTTCACATTTAATTTAACTTCATTTCTCATTTCATTTCACGTTTCACATTTAAATTTACTTCATTTCACATTTCATTTCACATTTCACATTTAAAGTTACTTCATTTCACATTTCATATCTTTTCAATTCACGTTTCAGATTTAAATTTACTACATTTCACATTTCATTACTTTACTTCATTCATTTCAAATTTATATTTACTGCATTTAACATTTCATTACATTTCATTTTTTGTTTCAAATTTAAATTTAATTCATTACACATTTCATTACTTTTGATTACATTTCTCACATTTAAATTTACTTCATTTCACGATTCATTACTTTTCATTTCACGTTTCAAATTTAAATTTACTTCATTTCACATTTCATTACATTTCATTTCGAGTTTCACATTTAAATTTACTTCATTTCACGTTTGATTACTTTTCATTTCACGTATCACATTTAAATTTACTTCATTTCACATTTGATTACATTTGATTTCACGTTTAACATTTAAATTTACATCATTTCACATTTCATTAATTTTCATTTCAAGTTACACATTTAAATTTTCTTCAATTCACATTTCATTACTTTTCATTTCAAGTTTAACATTTAAATTTACTTCATTTCACATTTCATTACTTTTCATTTCAAGTTTCACGTTTAAATTTACTTCATTTCACATTGCTTTACATTTTGATTTCACGTTTCACATTTAAATTTACTACATTTCAAATTTTGATTCACGTTTCACATTTAAATTTACTTCATTTCACTTTTTTTTTACTTTTCATTTCACGTTTCACATTTAAATTTACTTCATTTCACATTTCAAAGCTTTTCTGTATTCGATTCAAATTTATATTTACTTCATTTCTCATTTAATTATTTTTCATTTTTCGTTTCAAGTTTAAATTTAATTCCTTTCACATATCATTTCTTCTGATTACATTTTTCACATTTAAATTTACGTCATTTCACATTTCATTACTTTTCATTTCACGTTTCACATTTAAATTTACTTATATTCAAATTTCATTAATTTTGATTTCACGTTTCACTTTTAAATTTTCTTCATTTCACATTATATTACATTTCAATTCAGATTTCACATTTATATTTACATCATTTCTCATTTCATTCAACGTTTCAAATTTTAATTTATTTCATTAAACATTTCATTGTTTTTCATTTCACACTTCACATTAAAATTTACTTCATTTCACGTTTAATTACTTTTCATTTCACATTTCACATTAAAATTTCCTACATTTCACATTACATTTCCATTTCACACTTCACATTAAAATTTACTTCATTTCACGTTTAATTACTTTTCATTTCACATTTCACATTAAAATTTCCTACATTTCAAATTACATTTCCATTTCACGTTTCACATTTAAATTTACTTCATTTCACGTTACAAATTAAAATTTACTTCATTTCACATTTCATTTCTTTTGATTTCAAGTTTTTCATTTAACTTTTCTTCATTTCACATTTCATTACTTTTCTTTTAATGTTTTACATTTAAATATACTTCATTTTAAATTTCCATTTACGTTTCAGATTTAAATTTACTTCATTTCACATTTCATTAGTTTTCATTTCACACTTCACATTTAAATTTACTTCTTTTCACCTTTCATTACGTTTGATTTTATTTTTCACAGTTAAATTCATATCATTTCACAGTTAATTAATTTTGATTGTACGTTTCACATTTAAATTTACTACATTTCACTTTTCATTACATTTCATTTCACGATTCACATTTAAATTTACTACATTTCACATTTCATTTCACGTTTCACATTTAAATTTACTTCATTTCACATTTCATTAGTTTTCATTTCACACTTCACATTTAAATTTACTTCTTTTCACCTTTCATTACGTTTGATTTTATTTTTCACAGTTAAATTCATATCATTTCACAGTTAATTAATTTTGATTGTACGTTTCACATTTAAATTTACTACATTTCACTTTTCATTACATTTCATTTCACGATTCACATTTAAATTTACTTCATTTCACATTTCATTTCACGTTTCAGATTTAAATTAAATTCATTTCACATTTCATTAGTTTTCATTTCGCATTTCACATTTAAATTTAATTCTTTTCACATTTTGATTCACGTTTCACATTTAAATTTACTTCATTTCACATTTCATTAGTTTTCATTTCGCGTTTCACATTTAAATTTACTTCATTTCACATTTCTTTAGTTTTCATTACGCGTTTCACATTTAAATTTACTTCATTTCACTTTTTATTTCTATTCTTTTCATGTTACACTTTTAACTTTACTTCATTTCACATTATATTTCATTTCAATTAAGGTTTCACATTTATATTTAAATCATTTCACATTTCATTCCACGTTTCACATTTTATTTCATTAAACATTTCATTAAATTTCATTTCATGTTTCACTTTTAAATTTACTTCATTTCACATTTCATTACTTTTTATTTCACGTTTCACATTTAAATTTACTTCATTTCACATTTCTTTACTATTCATTTTTTGTTTCAAATTTTAATTTTTCTTCATTTCACATTTCATTTTTCACATTTAAATTTAATTCATTTCAAATTTAATTAATTTTGAATTCACGTTTCACATTTAAATTTACTTCATTTCACATTTCATTTCACGTTTCACATTTGAATTTACTTCATTTCACATTTCATTACATTTCATTTCACGTTTCACATTTGAATTTACTTCATTTCACATTTCATTACTTTTCATTTCACATTTCACAATTAATTTTAGTTCATTTCACATTTCATTACATTTCATTTCACGTTTCACATTTAATTTTAGATTATTTCACATTTTATTTCACGTTTCACATTTAAATGTACTTCATTTTAAGTTTCATTACTTTTCATTTCACGTTTCACATTTCATTAATTTTAATTTCACGATTCACATTTAAATTTATTTTATTTCACATTCCATTACTTTTCAATTCTTGTTTCACATTTATATTTTATTTATTTCACATTTCATTAATTTTCTTATTTCATTTCACTTTTCTCATTTCATTTCTCATTTCATTTCTCATTTCATTTCACTTTTCATTTCACATTTAGTTACATTTCACTTCACATTTCACATTTAAATTTAGTTCATTTCACATTTAATTACTTTTCCTTTCATGTTTCACATTTAAATTTATTTCATTTCACATTTCATTTCTTTTCTTTTTTCATTTCAATTTTCGCATTTCATTTCACTTTTTATAACTTTTCAATTCACGTTTCACTTTTAAATTTACTTCATTTTATTTTCATTACTTTTGATATTTCATTTTACATTTCATTTCACATTTCATTACATTTCATTTCTCGTTTCACAATAAAATTTATTTCGTTTCACATTTCATTACTTTTAATTTCAAGTTTTACATTTAAATTTTCTTCATTTCTCAATTCATTACCTTTCTTTTCATGTTACACATTTAAATTTACTTCATTTCTTTACGTTTCACGTTTCACATTTAAATTTATTTCATTTCGCATTTCATTTCTCGTTTCACATTTAAATTTACTTCATATCGCATTTCATTTCACGTTTCACATTTCAATTTACTTCATTTCGCATTTCATTTCTCGTTTCACATTTCAATTTATATCATTTCACATTTAATTACATTTCATATCACGTTTCACATTTAAATTTACTTCATTTCACAATTCAATTTACATTTCACTTTTAAATTTACTTCATTTCACTTTTCATTTCTTTTCAATTCACGTTTCAGATTTAAATTTACTTCATTTCACATTTCATTGCTTTTCATTTCACGTTTCACATAAAAATTTACTTCATTTCACATTTCATTTCACGTTTCGCATTTAAATTTACCTCATTTCACATTTCGTTACTTTTCATTTCACGTTTCACTTTTAAATTTGCTTCATTTCACTTTTCATTACATTTCATTTCACTTTTCATATTTAAATTTACATAATTTCACGTTTCATTAATATTTTTATTTCATTTCACGTTTCACATTTAATTTTCCTTCATTTCACATTTTATTATTTTCACTTTTCATTTCACATTTCAAAATTAAACTTACTTCATTTCTCATTTCATTTCACGTTTCACAATTAAATTTACTTCGTTTCACATTTCATTACTTTTCATTTCACGTTTCTTGTTTCATTTTACGTGTCTCGTTTCCTTTTTTCGTTTCGTTTCTCGTTTCGTTTCTCGTTTCATTTCTCGTTTCGTTTCTCGTTTCGTTTCTCGTTTCGTTTCTCGTTTCGTTTCTCGAAATTTAAATTTAATTTTTCTCGTTAAATTTACTTCATTTCACATTTAATTTCACGTTTCGCATTTAAATTTACCTCATTTCATATTTCAATGCTTTTCATTTCTCGTTTCACATTTAAATTTACTTCATTTCACATTTCGTTACTTTTAATTTCACGTTTCACTTTTAAATTTACTTCATTTCACATTTCATTACATTTCATTTCAATTTTCATATTTAAATTTACATCATTTCACGTTTCATTAATTATTATATTTCATTTCACGTTTCACATTTAATTTTCCTTCATTTCACATTTCATTATTTTCACTTTTCATTTCACGTTTCACATTTAATTTTCCTTCATTTCACATTTCATTATTTTCACATTTAAATTTACTTCGTTTCACATTTCATTACTTTTCATTTCATGTTTCACATTTAAATTTACTTCATTTCACATTTCATTATTTTTCATTTCACGTTTCACATTTAAATTTACTTCATTTCACATTTGATTACATTTGATTTCACGTTTAACATTTAAATTTTCTTCATTTCACATTTCATTAGTTTTCATTTCATGTTCCACATTTAAATTTACTTCATTTCAAATTTTGATTCACGTTTCAGATTTAAGTTTACTTCATTTCACTTTTCATTTCTTTTCAATTCACGTTTCAGATTTAAATTTACTTCATTTCACATTTCATTACTTTTCTTTATTCGTTTCAAATTTAAATTTACTTCATTTCACATTTCATTACTTTCATTTCACGTTTCACATATAAATTTACATCTTTTCACATTTCATTACATTTCATTTCAAGTTTCACATTTAAATTTACTTCATTTCACATTTCATTAATTTTCATTTCTCGTTTCACATTTAAATTTACTTCATATCACATTTCATTACTTTTCATTTCCCGTTTCAAATTTAAATATACTTCATTTAACTTTTCATTACTTTTCTTTTCATGTTTCACTTTTTAATATTCTTCATTTCACATTACATTTCCATTTCGAGTTTTACATTTAAATTTACTTCATTTCACATTGCATTACTTTTCATTTAACGTTTCACATTAATTTACTTCTTTTCACATTTCTATTCACATTTCATATTTAACTTTACTTCATTTCACATTTCATTACATTTTATTTGTTGTTTCACATTTAAATTTACTTCATTTCACATTTCTTTTTTCACATTTAAATTTACTTCATTCCACATTTCATTAAATTTGAATTCTCGTTTCACATTTAAATTTACTTCATTTCACATTTCATTAATTTCGATTTCCCGTTTCACATTTAGATTTATTACATTTCACATTTTGATTCACGTTTCAGATTTAAATTTACTTCATTTCACGTTTCATTACACTTGATTTCATTTTTCACATTTAAATTTACTTCATTACACATTTCATTAGTTTTCATTTCACGTTTCACATTTAAATTTGCCTCATTTCACGTTTCATTACTTTACATTTCACATTTCACATTAAAATTTACTTCATTTCACATTTCATTACTTTTGATTTCACGTTTCACATTTAATTTTTCTTCATTTCACATTTCATTAATGTTCATTTCACGTTTCACATTTAACTTTTCTTCATTTCACATTTCATTTCTTTTCTTTTAATGTTTCACATTTAAATATACTTCATTTCAAATTTCGATTTACGTTTCAGATTTAAATTTACTTCATTTCACGTATCACATTTAAATCTACTTCATTTCACATTTCATTACTTTTGATTTCATTTTTCAATTTTTAATTAACTTCATTTCACATTTCATTACTTTACATTTCACGTTTCACATTTAAATTTACTTCATTTCACATTTCATTACCTTTGATTTCATTTTTCACAGTTAAATTTATTTCATTTCACATTTCATTAATTTTGATTTCACATTTCACATTTAAATTTACTTCAATTCACATTTCATTAATCTTGATTTCACGTTTCACATTTAAATTTATTACATTTCACCTTTCATTTCACGTTTCACATTTAAATTTACTTCATTTCACATTTCATTTCGTGTTTCACATTTAAATTGAATTCTTTTCACATTTCGATTCACATTTCACATTTAAATTTATTCATTTCACATTCAATTATTTTTAAATTTTCATTTCACTTTTAAATTTACTTCATTTCACGTTTCATTACTTTTTATTTCACGTTTCACATTTAAATTTACTTCATTTCACATTTTTTTTACTTTTCATTTCACGTTTCACATTTAAATTTACTTCATTTCACATTTCATTTCTTTTCAATACACGTTTCAGATTTAAATTTACTTCATTTCACATTTCATTACTTTTCTTTATTCGTTTAAAATTTATATTTACTTCATTTCACATTCAATTATTTTTAAATTTTCTTTTCACATTTAAATTTACTTCATTTCACATTTTTTTTACTTTTCATTTCACGTTTCACATTTAAATTTACTTCATTACATTTTATTATATTACTTATTTCATGTTTTATATTTCGGTTGTCGTTTCGGTTGACGTTTGACTTTTCGTTTGACGTTTCATTTTACATTTCATTACATTTCATATTTCATTTCTCGTTTCAAATTTAAATTTTCTTCATTTCACGTTTCATTACTTTCCATTTCACGTTTCACATTAATTTACTTATTTTCACATTTCTATTCACTTTTCATATTTAAATTTACTTAATTTCACATTTCATTACATTTCATTTCATGTTTCACATTTAAATTTACTTCATTTCACATTTCATTAGTTTTAATTTTCGTTTCAAATTTAAATATACTTCATTTAACTTTTCATTACTTTTCTTTTCATGTTTTACTTTTAAATTTACTTCATTTCACATTACATTTCCATTTCGAGTTTTACATTTATATTTACTTCATTTCACATTGTATTACTTTTCATTTAACGTTTCACATTAATTTACTTCTTTTCACATTTCTATTCACATTTCATATTTAACTTTACTTCATTTCACATTTCATTACATTTTATTTGTTGTTTCACATTTAAATTTACTTCATTCCACATTTCATTAATTTTGAATTCACGTTTCACATTTAAATTTACTTCATTTCACTTTTCATTAATTTCGATTTCACGTTACACATTTAAACTTATTACATTTCTTTTCAATTCACGTTTCAGATTTAAATTTATTTCATTTCACATTTCATTACTTTTCTTTTTTCGTTTCAAATTTAAATTCACTTCATTTCATGTTTCATTACTTTTCATTACACGTTTCACATTTAAATTTACTTCATTTCACGTTTCATTACTTTTAATTTTTGTTTCAATATTAAATTTACTTCATTTCACATTTCATTTCATTTTATTTCACGTTTCACATTTAAATTTACTTCATTCCACATTTCTTTAATTTTCATTTTTCGTTTCAAATTTAAATTTCCTTCATTTCACATTTCATTTTTCACATTTAAATTTACTTCATTCAACATTTCATTAATTTTGAATTCACGTTTCACATTTATATTTATTACATTTCACATTTCGATTCACGTTTCAGATTTAACTTTACTTCATTTCACATTTCATTACATTTTATTTGTTGTTTCACATTTAAATTTACTTCATTTCACATTTCATTAATTTCGATTTCACGTTTCACATTTAGATTTATTACATTTCACATTTTGATTCACGTTTCAGATTTAAATTTACTTCATTTCACGTTTCATTACACTTGATTTCATTTTTAACATTTAAATTTATTTCATTTCAAAATTAATTAATATACTGTTTCACATTTAAATTTACTTCATTTCACATTTCATTATTCTGATTTCATTTTTCACATTAAAATTTACTTCATTACACATTTCATTAGTTTTCATTTTACGTTTCACATTTAATTTTTCTTCATTTCGAATTTCATTAATTTCATTTCACGTTTCAAATTTAAATTTACTTCATTTCCCATGTCATTTTTTTTCATTTCACGTTTCACGTTTAAATTTACTTCATTTCCCATTTCATTACTTTTAAATTCTCGTTTCACAATTAACCTTCCTTTCACACTTCATTACTTTTCTTTTCACGTTTCAGATTTGATTTTACTTCATTTCACATTTCATTACTATACATTTCGCGTTTCACATTTAAATTTACTTCATTTCACATTTCATTACTTTTGATTTCACGTTTCACCTTTAAATTTACTTCATTTCACATTTCATTAATTTTGATTAAACGTTTCACATTTAAATTTACTTGCTCCAGCCGCAAAACCTCGCTATTTTCTCCCCAATAGGAGCTTCAAATCCTCACCATCACCCTCACATTCAAGTCCTAATTCCTTGCATTTTCACCCCAGGCTCAAGTGCCAAATCTAGATATTTCACTCAAACCGCCTTCTTATCTTCTTGCTATTCTACATCAGTCTACATCCCCAAATTTTCCATATTTCTCACTAAACTGCTGCCCTGTATTGTCACTCTTTCACCCCAAACTCCAGTCACTTTTGGGGTCACTCAGGGTCCCTTTTAAATTCTCTTTTTTGGGTTCCCCACTTTTCAGGGTCACTTGGGGTCACTTTTAGCATCTCTTTTTCGGGGTCTCCCTCTTTTTCAGTCGCTTTTGGGGTCACTCGGGGTCCATTTTAGGATCTCTCTTTCGGGGTACCCTCTTTTTTGGGGTCATATTTAGGTTCTCTTTTTTGGGGTCCCCCTCTTTTTGGGGTCCCCCTCTATATATCCCCTCTTTTCATTTCAGAGCGTAGGACAGACCTGCATCACGTGACGGCATGCTTCCAGTAAACACCACTGAGCACTGGCCCAAGGAAGAACATGAGCCATACGCCGATCATCATTCATCCCAGATGATATCACTATGCATTGGATGTCTGTATGAAGGAAGGCTCACCCTATAGTTAACTTGATAGCTGGTTCACTTTGTGAAGGGGTGGAGTGTATGGGAACTGTTGAATTTTGGCCTGAAGCACTGATGGATCATGTGAGGTAAGCACTGAGTCAGCTGCGGGAGCACAGGTGAAGGCAATGCACCTGTGACTGGAAGGGGTGGAGTCTGGCTCCACCTCTCCCAGACCCCATTAAAGGACTGACCACGACTGCGGAAGGTTCTTTTGTTGGAGATCCCCTCCCCTGTGGAGGTCCAGGCAAGCCTTGACCTTCAGTGACAGGTTAGCCTTTCCTAATTTACTGCTTGTCTTTATACCACCTGGATAAGTCATACAAAAACACATTGTCCACCTTCGTTATTTGGTGTGGGTTTTATTCTTTTGGGGGATTCACTGTGCACACCCTAAGCTTCAGCTCTAAATCCTTGCTTTTTTACCCCAAAGTCTAGCCCCTAGTCCTTGCTATTCCACCCCATATTCCTGCCCTAAGCCCTCACCGTTTCCTCCCAAACAGTAGTCCCAAGTCCTCATTATTACCCTTAAACTCAGGCCCTGAATCCTTGCCATTTCACCCCAGGCTCAAGTGCCACATCCTGCCTAATTCACCCCAAAGCTCCGTCCCAGCTTCTCGCCATTCGGTGCCAAACTCCAGCCCCAAACGTTTACTATTTCATCCCAATCTCCAGTTCCTTTGTTCTCACTGCTTCACCCCGAACTCCAACATCAAACCCTCTCTGTTTTGCCCCAATCTCCAGCTCTAAATTCTTGCTATTATATCCCAAACTGTAACACCTAGTCCTTGTTATTCCTCCCCACGTTCCTACCCCAAACCTACCCTACTTCATTCCGAGCAGTAGTCCCAAATCCTCATTATTTCCCTCAAACTCTGGCCCCAAGCGCTCACTATTTCCTCCCAAACTAAACTCCAAAATCCAGGCTAATTCATCCAAAACTCCATCCCAACTTCTTGCAGTTTCACCCTGAACTTCAGCCTCGCAACTGTGAGGCCCAAATCCTCACAGTTTCACCCTATATTGCAGCTCCCAATCCTCTCTCGCTTTCCCCAAACTCCGTATAAAATTCCTCACTACTTCTCCCCAAGTTTCAGTCCCATGTCTGGCTGTCTCACACCAGTGTCAAGCATCATATCCTCGCAATTTCTTCCCAAATTCTAGCCCGAATTCCATATTACATATCATTTCATATTTTATTTTATATTTAATTCCAGTTGATATTTCATTTCATATTTCCTCTTCTTTTTATATCATTTTATTTCATATCCTTTTCTCACATCTGCTTCATTTCATTTCTTTTCAGTCCTTTTTATTGCTTATTTCATTTCATTTCTCAGCCCTCTGGTTCCTGCCCACGTTTTGCCTGCGTTGATCTCAGCCTGCTAACAGGGCAGCAGTTCCCGGGGTCGTCCATTTTCCCCTTGATGGAAATGGGTGTGAGTTTTCTCTTACTTTCTGCTACCTGTGGACTTGCCCTGGATGCCACAGCGTTTCGGATCTCACTGAGAGTGGCCTGCTGACTGCAACGGCTGATTCCCTCTGCACTCCCTGATGCATCCACTGGGACAGGCGGACCTGTGCATGTTCGGAGTCAGGTAGGACTCAGAGTGCCACATTTTTGTGTTGTCAGGTGCTATATGCTGCACAGACATTTCATTTCAACTATTTCATACATTTCATATTATTTCTCATTTCATATTTCACATTTCGTATTATTTCACATTTCAATCCATTATATTTCATTGAAAATATTGCGCACTTCGCGTTTCATTGCGTATTTCATGTTTCATTTAATATTTCATTTTATTTCTTGTTTCATTTCAAGTTTATTTTCAAGTTTCTGTTCATTTCAAATTTCATATTTCATATTTAGCTTCATCTCATTTTTATTTTCATCGTTCTATATCTCATTTCAAATCATATTTCACTTCATATCACATTTCATTTCGTTTCATATTTCATGTCATTTCGCACCATTACATTCTATTTCATTTTATATTTCAGATTTCATTTCAAATTTCTGATTTAAATTTCCGATCTCTTTTCCCACTTCCCATTTCCGAACTCTTTTCCCACTTCCCATTTCCGAACTCTTTTCCCACTTCCCATTTCCGAACTCTTTTCCCACTTCCCATTTCCGAACTCTTTTCCCACTTCCCATTTCCGAACTCTTTTCCCACTTCCCATTTCCGAACTCTTTTCCCACTTCCCATTTCCGAACTCTTTTCCCACTTCCCATTTCCGAACTCTTTTCCCACTTCCCATTTCCGAACTCTTTTCCCACTTCCCATTTCCGAACTCTTTTCCCACTTCGTGTTTCACATTTAAATTAACTACATTTCAAATTTAATTACTTTTCATTTCACGATTTCATTAATATTTTCTTCATTTCACATTTCATTACATTTCCATTTTTGTTTTCGTTTCTCATTTAAATTTATTTCATTTCACATTTCATTACATTTCATTTAATGTTTCACATTTAAATTTATTTCATTTCTTGTTTCACATTTAAATTTCTTCATTTCACATCTCATTATATATCATTTCAACTTTCACATTTAAATTTACTTCATTTCACTTTATTATATTACTTATTTCATGTTTTGAATTTCGGTTGGCGTTTTGGATGGCGTTTTGGATGGCGTTTTGGTTGACGTTTTGGTTGACGTTTTGGTTGACGTTTTGGTTGACGTTTCCTTTCAAATTTCATTACATTTCTTATTTCATTTCTCGTTTTACATTTAAATTTACTTCAGTTCACATTTCATTACTTTTCATTTCAAGTTTCACTTTTAAATTTCCTTCATTTCACATTTCACATTTATTTCATTTCACTTTTCATTACATTTCATTTCTCGTTTCACATTTAATTTTACTTCATTTCAGATTTCATTGCTTTTCCTTTCTCGTTTCAAATTTAAATTTACTTCATTTCAAATTTCATTACTTTTCATTTTACTTTTCAAATTTAAATTTACTTCATTTCCCTTTTCAAATTTAAATTTACTTCATTTCCCGTTTCAAATTTAAATTTACTTCATTTCACATTTCATTACATTTCCCTTCGCGTTTCACATATAAATCCATTTCGTTTCTCGTTTCTAATTTAAATTTAATACATTTAACTTTTGATTACTTTACATTTCACGTTTCACATTTAAATTTACTTCATTTCACATTTCATTACTTATCATATCACCTTTCACATTTAATTTTACTTCATATCACATTTCATTACTTTTCATTTCACCTTTCACATTTAATTTTACTTCATATCACATTTCATTACTTTTCATTTCACGTTTCATATTTAATTTTATTTCATTTCTGGTTTCAAGTTTAGATTTACTTCATTTCACATATCATTACTTTTGATTTCGCGTGTTTCACATTTAATTTTACTTCTTTTTAAATTTCAGTTCACGTTTCGCATTTTAATTTACTTCATTTCACATTTCATTTTACTTATCAAATTTAAATTTACTTCATTTCACATTTCATTACATTTCATTACACGTTTCACATTTAAATTTACTTCATTTAATAATTCAATAAATTTCATTTCATGTTTCACATTTAAATTTACTTCATTTTATATTTCATTTCACGTTTCACATTTAAATTTTCTTCATTTCACATTTGATTACATTTCATTTCACGTTTCACATTTAAATTTACTTCATTTCACATTTCATTACATTTCATTTCATGTTTCACATTTAAATTTACTTCATTTCACATTTTTTTTTTACTTTTCATGTCACGTTTCACATTTAAATTCACTTTATATTACTTTATTATTTTACTTATTTCATGTTTTGAATTTCGGTTGACGTTTCGGTTGACGTTTCGGTTGACATTCAATTACATTTCATATTTCATTTCTCGTTTCACATTTAAATTTTCATCGTTTCACATTGCAATTTACATTTCAGATTTAAATTTACTTCATTTCACATTTCATTACTTTTCATTTCATGTTTCTCATTTAAATTTACTTCATTTCACATTTCATTAGTTTTAATTTCACTTTTTACATTTAACTTTACTTCATTTCACATTTCGATTCTTGTTTCACATTTCAATTTACTTCATTTCACATTTCGATTTACGTTTCAAATTTTAATTTACTTCATTTCACATTTCATTACTTTTCATTTCACGTTTCACATTTAAATTTACTTCTTTTCACATTTCATTTCACGTTTTACATTTCAATTTACTTCATTTCACATTTCATTACATTTCTTTTCATGTTTCACATTTAAATTTACTTCATTTCACATTTCATTACTTTTCATTTCGCGTTTCTCATTTAAATTTACTTCATTTCACATTTCATTACTTTTCATTTCACGTTTCACATCTATATTTATTTCATTTCCCGTTTCATTACATTTCTTTTCTCATTACACGATTCACATTTATATTTACTTCATTTTACATTTCATTAATTTTGATTTCAAATTTCACATTTAAATTTTCTTCATTTCACATTTCATTTCACGTTTCTCTTTTAAATTTATTTCATTTCACATTTCATTACATTTCATTTGTTTCACATTTAAATTTATTTCATTTCTTGTTTCACATTTAAATTTACTTCATTTCACATTTCATTTCACGTTTCACATTTAAATTTACTTCATTTCACATTTCATTAGATATCATTTCAAATTTCACATTTTAATTTTCTTCATATCACATTTCATATCATTTCAGACCATATTTCACATTTAATTTTTCTTCATTAAATATTTTATAACATTTAATTCCACGTTTAACTTAAATGTTTTCTTCATTTCACATTTCAATAGCTTTCTTTTCACGTTTCACATTTTAATTTTCTTCATTTCACATTTCATTACTTTTCATTTCATGTTTCACATTCAAATTTACTTCATTTCACATTTCATTACTTTTCATTTCACGTTTCACAATTAAATTTACTTCATTTCACATTTCATTAATTTTGATCTCACGTTTCACATTTAAATTTACTTCATATCACATTTCATTTTACGTTTTACATTTAAATTTATTTCATTTCACATTTCATACACTTTTCATATTTCATTTCATGTTTCTCATTTTATTTCACATTTTATTACTTTTCAATTCACGTTTCACGTTTAAATTTACTTTATTTCACTTCTCATTACTTTTCTTTTTTATTAAATTTTTCACTTTTAACTTTTTTTCATTTCACTTTTCATTACTTTTCCATTTCACGTTTCAGATTTAAATTTACTTCATTTCACATTTCATTACTTTTCTTTATTCGTTTCAAATTTAAATTTAATTCATTTCACATTTCATTACATTTGATTACATTTTTCAAATTTAAATTTAATTCATTTCACATTTCATTACATTTGATTACATTTTTCAAATTGAAATTTACTTCATTTCACATTTCATTACTTTTAAATTTACTTTTCACAGTTAAATTTCCTTCAGATCTCATTTCATTACTTTTCATTTCAAGTTTCACTTTAAAATTTCCTTCATTTTTCATTTCACATTTATTTCATTTTACTTTTCATTACATTTCATTTTACGTTCCACATTTAATTTTACTTTATTTCTCATTTCATTTCACGTTTTTTTAAATTAACTTGATTTTATATTTAATTTCACGTTTCACATATAAGTTTACTTCATTTCACATTTCATTTGTTTTCAATTCACGTTTCAAATTTATATTAACTTCATTTCACATTTCATTACTTTTCATTTTTTGTTCCAAATTTAAATTCATTTCACTTTTCATTACTTTTGATTACATTTTTCGCATTTAAATTTACTTCATTTCACATTTCATTACTTTCAATTTCACGTTTCACATTTAAAATTACTTCATTTTACATTTCATTTAATGTTTCACATTTAAATTTAATTCAATTCACATTTCATTTCACATTTCACAATTAAATATAATTCATTTAATAATTCATTACATTTCATTTCACATTTCACATATAAATTTATTTCATTTATCATTTCATTTCATGTTTCTCATTTAAATTTACTTCATTTCACATTTCATTTAAAGTTTCACATTTTAATTTACATTATTTCACATTTCATTAATTTTGATTTCAAGTTTCACATTTAAATTTACTTCATTTCACATTTCATTAATTTTCATTTCACGTTTCACATTAAAATTTAATTCATTTCACATTTCATTACTTATAATTTTTGTTTCAAATTTAAATTTACTTCATTTCACATTCAATTACTTTTAAATTTTCTTTTCAAATTTAAATTTACTTCATTTCACATTTCATTACTTTTCATTTCACGTTTCACATTTAAATTTACTTCATTTCACATTTCATTACTTTTCATTTCGCGTTACACATTTAAATTTACTTCATTTCACATTTCATTACTTTTCATTTCACGTTTCACATCTATATTTACTTCTTTTCCCGTTTCATTACATTTCTTTTCTCGTTTCACGATTCATATTTATATTTACTTCATTTTACATTTCATTAATTTTGATTTCAAGTTTCACATTTAAATTTACTTCATTTCACATTTCATTACACGTTTCACATTTAAATTTAGTTCATTTAACATTTCATTTCACGTTTCTCATTTAAATTTATTTCATTTCACATTTCATTACATTTCATTTAACGTTTCACATTTAAATTTATTTCATTTCTTGTTTCACATTTAAATTTCTTCATTTCACATTTCATTATATACCATTTCACGTTTCACATTTAAATTTACTTCATTTCACTGTATTATATTACTTATTTCATGTTTTGAATTTCGGTTGGCGTTTTGGTTGGCGTTTTGGTTGGCGTTTTGGTTGGCGTTTTGGTTGGCGTTTTGGTTGGCGTTTTGGTTGGCGTTTTGGTTGGCGTTTTGGTTCAGGGTTTTGGTTGGCGTTTTGGTTCAGGGTTTTGGTTCGGGTTTTGGTTCGGGTTTTGGTTCACGTTTTGGTTCAGGGTTTTGATTCACGTTTTGGTTCACGTTTTGGTTGACGTTTGACGTTTCGGTTGAAGTTTCATTTCAAATTTCATCTCATTTCTTATTTCATTTCTCGTTTTACATTTAAATTTACTTCAGTTCACATTTCATTACTTTTCATTTCAAGTTTCACTTTTAAATTTCCTTCATTTCACGTTTCACATTTATTTCATTTCACTTTTCATTACATTTCATTTCTCGTTTCACATTTAATTTTACTTCATTTCAGATTTCATTGCTTTTCCTTTCTCATTTCAAATTTAAATTTACTTCATTTCAAATTTCATTACTTTTCATTTTACTTTTCAAATTTAAATTTACTTCATTTCCCGTTTCAAATTTAAATTTACTTCATTTCACATTTCATTACATTTCCCTTCGCGTTTCACATATAAATCCATTTCGTTAATCGTTTCAAATTTAAATTTAATACATTTAACTTTTGATTACTTTACATTTCACGTTTCACATTTAAATTTACTTCATTTCACATTTCATTACTTTTCATTTCACGTTTCATATTTAATTTTATTTCATTTCTGGTTTCAAGTTTAAATTTACTTCATTTCACATATCATTACTTTTGATTTCGCGTGTTTCACATTTAATTTTACATCTTTTTAAATTTCATTTCACGTTTCACATTTAAATTTTCTTCATTTCACATTTCATTACTTTTCATTTCACGTTTCACATTAATTTACTTCTTTTCACATTTCTATTCACGTTTCATATTTAAATTTACTTCATTTCACATTTCATTACATTTCATTTCATGTTTCACATTTAAATTTACTTCATTTCACATTTTTTTTACTCTTCATGTCACGTTTCACATTTAAATTCACTTTATACTACATTATTATTTTACTTATTTCATGTTTTGAATTTCGGTTGACGTTTCGGTTGACGTTTCGGTTGACGTTTCGGTTGACGTTTCGGTTGACGTTTCGGTTGACGTTTTGGTTGACGTTTCGGTTGACATTCAATTACATTTCATATTTCATTTCTCGTTTCACATTTATATTTTCATCGTTTCACATTTCAATATACATTTCAGATTTAAATTTACTTCATTTCAAATTTCATTACTTTTCATTTTACTTTTCAAATTTAAATTTACTTCATTTCCCGTTTCAAATTTAAATTTACTTCATTTCACATTTCATTACATTTCCCTTCGCGTTTCACATATAAATCCATTTCGTTAATCGTTTCAAATTTAAATTTAATACATTTAACTTCTGATTACTTTACATTTCACGTTTCACATTTAAATTTACTTCATTTCACATTTCATTACTTTTCATTTCATGTTTCATATTTAATTTTATTTCATTTCTGGTTTGAAGTTTAAATTTACTTCATTTCACATATCATTACTTTTGATTTCGCGTGTTTCACATTTAATTTTACATCTTTTTAAATTTCATTTCACGTTTCGCATTTTAATTTACTTCATTTCACATTTCATTTTACTTATGAAATTTAAATTTACTTCATTTCACATTTCATTACTTTTCATTACACGTTTCACATTTAAATTTACTTCATTTCACATTTCATTACTTTTCATTTCACGTTTCACATTAATTTACTTCTTTTCACATTTCTATTCACGTTTCATATTTAAATTTACTTCATTTCACATTTCATTACATTTCATTTCATGTTTCACATTTAAATTTACTTCATTTCACATTTTTTTTACTCTTCATGTCACGTTTCACATTTAAATTCACTTTATACTACATTATTATTTTACTTATTTCATGTTTTGAATTTCGGTTGACGTTTCGGTTGACGTTTTGGTTGACGTTTCGGTTGACATTCTATTACATTTCATATTTCATTTCTCGTTTCACATTTAAATTTTCATCGTTTCACATTTCAATATACATTTCAGATTTAAATTTACTTCATTTCACATTTCATTATGTCACGGTGTTGTCCGTGACAGTAACCCAAAGGAAACCGAGAAGGGAGAGGGGAGAGAAAAAAAAGAATCTGCGTCAGTGGCCGCGCGGCCGCCCGAGCAGAGCCGCGCTCCGGGAGGGGGAGGGGGAAACGGCGGGAAGAGATGGGTCTACAAGAAAACAACGGCACGATCTGAGAAGGAACGGTAACTTTTACTAAATCTAATAAAATTGAACAATTGAAAGAGAGAGAAAAATTTTCAAACCAAAAGCTATGAGCTTACGCTAAGGAGGACCCGCAGGGGAAACACACGTGCTGAGCCTCCACGGCAGCCCAGAGCCACGCGCCCAGACCGAGCGCCGCCTGCATCCGGTGCGGAGCTCCGCCCCTCCCCTCTGCTGCTCCCCCAGCATTAACTCCTTAACTGCTGCATGATGCTCTGATGTGGAATACCGGCATCAAAACCACAAAACCACAACATTCCACCCCTTATTCCACATCATCACATCATGCTTAACACACATCTATACGTAACCAAACAGTAATAACATGAGTTACATAGAAACATAGTTACATAGAAACATATATATATATACATACATACACACGTAATTACAGACTGCATTCCCCCAGCATCAAATTCCCTTGTGGGACACACTGGACGTCCCCATTTTTATCCATTACCCACCAGGTGCACCCAGGTCCCTGCGCAAAAACGGTTCCACGGAGGGGTTTGCCCTTTCCAGAGGCTGGAAGGACCCACACCGCTTTTCCCAACATGCTCCTCACATGTACCACAGGGACCTTATCTCCCTCTATGGTCTGTAGGGAGCCGGACTGTGTAGGACCCTCTCGGTTGACTGATCCCCTAGTGTTGACCAGCCAGGTGGCTTCTGCCAGATGCTTCTCCCAGTGCTTGAATGTCCCACCACCCATTGCTCTCAACGTGGTTTTTAACAACCCGTTGTAGCGCTCGATCTTACCAGCAGCTGGTGCATGGTAGGGGATATGGTAGATCCATTCAATGCCGTGTTCTTTGGCCCAGATATCCACAAGAGAATTTTTGAAATGAGTCCCATTATCGGACTCAATTCTCTCTGGAGTGCCATGTCTCCATAGGACTTGTCTCTCGAGCCCTAAGATGGTGTTTCGGGCGGTAGCATGGGGTACTGCGTATGTCTCAAGCCACCCAGTGGTCGCCTCCACCATGGTGAGCACGTAACGCTTACCATCGCGAGTTCGTGGCAAGGTGATATAATCAACCTGCCACGCCTCCCCATATTTATACTTTTCCCATCGCCCTTCCTGCCAGAGGGGTTTCATCCTCTTGGCCTGTTTAATTATGGCACATGTGTCACAGTCATGGATAACCTGTGCAACGGCATCCATAGTTAAGTCCACCCCTCGGTCTCTAGCCCACTTATAGGTCGCATCCCTTCCTTGATGGCCTGAGGTCTCATGGGCCCACCGAGCTAAAAATAGCTCTCCTTTGTTCTGCCAGTCCAAATCGATCTGAGACACCTCAATTCTGGCAGCTCGATCTACCTGATGGTTATTTTTCTGCTCTTCAGTAGCTCGATTCTTGGGCACATGAGCATCTACATGGCGCACCTTTACACCCAACCTTTTTGTTCGGGCAGCAATGTCTTTCCACAATTCAGCAGCCCAAATAGGTTTACCCTTCCGTTGCCAGTTGTCCTGTTCCCACTGCTGCAACCACCCCCATAAAGCATTTGCCACCATCCAAGAGTCAGTATAAAGATATAGCATGGGCCACCTCTCCCGTTCAGCCACATCTAAGGCCAGCTGGACGGCCTTTACCTCCGCAAATTGGCTTGACTCTCCTTCTCCTTCGGTGGCCTCTGCAACTCGTCGTGTGGGGCTCCACACAGCAGCCTTCCATCTGCGATGCTTCCCAACAATACGACACGATCCATCAGTGAAGAGGGCATACGTCTTTTCATTCTCTAGTAGTTCGTTATATGGTGGGGCCTCTTTAGCACGTGGTATCTCCTCTGATGGGGATGTTCCAAATTTCTTGCCTTCAGGCCAGTCCATGATCACCTCCAGGATTCCTGGACGGTTGAGGTTCCCCATCCGAGCTCGCTGCGTAATCAGTGCAATCCACTTACTCCAGGTGGCATCGGTAGCATGATGGGTGGGGGGAACATTTCCTTTGAACATCCAATTCAGCACTGGCAGTCGAGGTGCCAGGAGGAGCTGTGTCTCAGTACCAATTACTTCAGAGGCAGCCCGAACCCCCTCGTATGCGGCCAAAATCTCCTTCTCAGTTGGAGTGTAGCACTCCTCTGAACCCCTGTACACTCTGCTCCAAAATCCAAGGGGTCGGCCTCGAGTCTCCCCAGAGGCTCTTTGCCACAGACTCCAAGTGGGACCTTTCTCTCCAGCAGCAGTGTAGAGGATGTTTTTCACATCCTGTCCCAACCGAACTGGCCCCAGGGCCACAGCACGGGCTATCTCCTGCTTGATTTGCTCAAAGGCCTGCTGCTGTTCAGGACCCCATGCAAAATTATTCTTTTTCCGAGTCACTTGATAGAGGGGGCTTACTATGAGGCTGTAGTTTGGGATGTGCATCCTCCAAAAACCTACTACACCCAGAAAAGACTGTGTCTCTTTCTTGCTGGTGGGTGGTGACATACTGGTGATTTTGTCAATCACATCTCCTGGAATGTGACGACGTCCATCTTGCCATTTTACTCCAAGGAATTGAATTTCTTGGGCAGGTCCCTTCACTTTGTTCCGTTTAATAGCAAAACCAGCACCCAGAAGAATTTGGATTATTTGCTCTCCTTTTTTAAAAACTTCCTCTGCTGTATCACCCCACACAACAATGTCATCAATATACTGGAGGTGCTCAGGTGCCCCACCCTGTTCCAGTGTGGTTTGAATCAGCCCAAGGCAGATGGTTGGGCTGTGTTTCCACCCCTGGGGCAAACGGTTCCAGGTGTACTGAACGCCCCTCCAGGTGAAAGCAAACTGTGGTCTGCACTCTGTGGCCAAAGGAATAGAAAAGAATGCATTGGCAATGTCTATAGTGGCATACCACTTGGCTGCTTTTGACTCCAGTTCATACTGCAGCTCCAACATATCTGGCACAGCAGCACTCAGTGGGGGTGTGACTTCATTCAGGCCACGGTAATCTACCGTCAGCCTCCATTCTCCACTGGCTTTACGCACCGGCCATATGGGGCTGTTAAAAGGTGAGTGAGTCTTGCTGATCACTCCCTGGCTCTCTAGCTGACGGATCAAGTTATGAATGGGGAGCAAGGAATCCCTGTTGGTGCGGTACTGCCGTCTGTGCACTGTTTTTGTAGCGATAGGTACCTGCTGCTCTTTCACTTTCAGTACCCCCACAACAGACGGATCTTCTGACAGGCCAGGTAAAACAGACAGCTGCTGAATGTTGTCTGCATCTACAGCAGCTATTCCAAAAGCCCATCGGTACCCCTTGGGATCCTTGAAATGTCCCCTTCTGAGATAGTCAATACCGAGTATGCATGGAGCCCCCTGTCCAGTCACTATGGGATGCTTCTGCCAGGTTTTACCGGTGAGGCTTATTTCTGCCTCCAACACAGACAGTTCCTGAGAACCCCCAGTCACTCCAGAAATATGAATCAACTCTGTCCCTTTATAACTCGAGGGCATCAGAGTGCACTGTGCACCAGTGTCCACCAGTGCCTTATATCTTTGTGGCTCTAATGTGCCAGGCCATCTAATCCACACAGTCCAATACACTCTGTTATCCCTTTCCCTCCCCTGGCTGAGGGCAGGGCCCCTCTATTGGTTACCTGCAGTGACGGGAGCAATTTCATTGGTGGCTGATCTCTGCTGTAGTTCTCTCACCCGTGCTCGCAGTACAGGAGTGGGTTTTTTATGCCACTTCCTCATGTCCTCTCCGTTTTCTCGTAAGAAGCTCCACATGGCCACACGTGACATGATGTTACTGCTGTCATTTGCTCATGCAGAGGGGCGGTTGCCTTTCGTGGCCGAGACTTTCAACAGTTTGATAAATTGCTTCATCAGATTCTTTGCGTCATGCTCGTCTTCATCAGGTGTTTCCAATACTGACACAGGTTCATCCCTATTCATCAGTAATGACAGTTCCTCCAGTATAGTTTTCTGTGTCTCCTTAATCTCACCTACTTCTTCTGCTACTATAGCTGCAATGGAAGCACGTGATGGTGGAAACTGCTGTTCAAAGTTTTGGAGTGTAATAGTCAATTCATAAACTGGGAGTCTCCTGTCTTGACCCTCGAATCTATGGAACATTGCTACCAGTGTACTTGCGTACCTCTCTGGTGCTGTTTTTGAGAGCTTGCGATATACATCAGGTGTGCACCTTACTCTATCAGGATCACGGTCCTGGTGTGGATTGTTAGGGACGAAATTGGGATCATACAGCATCTCTACTATGGCTGTTTCTCTCAAAAATTGGATGCCTTTCTCCACGGTGTTCCATCTTTCCACCTTAGGCTCCAGATCATCTTTGTAAGGGTATCTATCCTTTACAGCCACTAGTACTCGTTCCCAGAGGGTAGCGACTCCATTCAGACATCTGCCAATTCCTCTGTCGATAGCTGGGTCTTGGGCAATGCTTGCCAGTTGGCGGGCTTCACTGCCATCTAGGGACACGCTGCTGGCACCGCTGTCCCAACACCGCAGCAACCAGGTGACAATAGATTCACCCGAGCGCCGTACAAACTCCTTTCTTGAACCTTGTATTTCAGTCATCTTTAGGGGCCGACGAGTAGTGGTAACAGTGACTCCATCATCATCGCTGTCTTCTCCATGTCTCTCACTTTTCTTAGTGGCCTTTTTAGGTGGTGGTGGTGGTGGTGGTGCTGAGGAGGGCCCCTCGCCTGGATCTTCCTTTTTTTTCTCTGCTTCTTCTTCTTTCCGTTCTAGGCGCGAGGACGGCCGTGTCCATTTCTGGCCTTCCACAGGGGCAACCGACACTGATACCGGTGCTTCCTGTGATTGGTCAGGTCTAACTTCGAGGTTTTCATTTTTGCTTTGGACCTTGGTTTGGAAACCATTTCTCTCCAGAATATCAATTATGGCTCGATAAGCACAAGCCAGACCCCAAACAATACATTCCTTCTCAGATCGTCCTGAGTCCCACGACTCCTTACCTAAACACTCACTGAATTTCTCAGGGTCCCACAGGTGCTCAAGATCAAAATTGCATAACACCGGGGGTCCCCACGCTTCTAATTTCTTTCCTAATTTTTTCCACCTTCCCTGCCATTCAACACTCTCTGGTTTTGAGGAAAGCTTCCTCCACATGATGTAAATTACTATTGCCAAGAGTGCATTCAAAAAAAACAGATAACACAGCTGCCACAACTGCCGGGCTGACATCCTGAATATAGGTAAAGACCTGAAAAGAGTAATTGGAAACCATTCCAAATGCCGCATAATCTGTCACGTTAGCCAGGGTGTTTAGGTAGGAGGCATGTAACCCCCTCAGCACACTAAAGTAGCTGTATATCCACATTACTCCGGTGCTGAACGCGAGGAGCTTAAAAAGACGCCAGCATGCTGTAAGGTACATGAAAAACCTTAGTCCACTCTGCACCAGATTTACAATGGAGAGCCAATACTGCACTGCCCGCATCCTCCACCAATAATTGTCACGGTGTTGTCCGTGACAGTAACCCAAAGGAAACCGAGAAGGGAGAGGGGAGAGAAAAAAAAGAAACTGCGTCAGTGGCCGCGCTGCCGCCCGAGCAGAGCCGCGCTCCGGGAGGGGGAGGGGGAAACGGCGGGAAGAGATGGGTCTACAAGAAAACAACGGCACGATCTGAGAAGGAACGGTAACTTTTACTAAATCTAATAAAATTGAACAATTGAAAGAGAGAGAAAAATTTTCAAACCAAAAGCTATGAGCTTACGCTAAGGAGGACCCGCAGGGGAAACACACGTGCTGAGCCTCCACGGCAGCCCAGAGCCACGTGCCCAGACCGAGCGCCGCCTGCATCCGGTGCAGAGCTCCGCCCCTCCCCTCTGCTGCTCCCCCAGCATTAACTCCTTAACTGCTGCATGATGCTCTGATGTGGAATACCGGCATCAAAACCACAAAACCACAACACATTACTTTTCATTTCATGTTTCTCATTTAAATTTACTTCATTTCACATTTCATTAGTTTTAATTTCACGTTTTACGTATAAATATACTACATTTCACATTTCATTAATTTTTCTTTTACTTATCACATTTAAATTTACTTCATTTCACATTTCATTAGTTTTAATTTCACTTTTTACATTTAAATTTACTTCATTTCACATTTTGATTCATGTTTCACATTTAAATTTACTTCATTTCACATTTCATTAATTTTAATTTCACTTTTCACATTTAAATTTACTTCATTTCACATTTCACTAATTTTTATTTTTCTTTTCACATTTGAATTTACTTCATTTCACATTTAATTAATTTTCATTTCATGTTTCACATTTAAATTTACTTCATTTCAAATTTCGATTCACGTTTCAGATTTAAATTTACTTCATTTCACATTTAATTTCACGTTTCACGTTTAAATATTCTTCATTTCACATTTCATTTCACGTTTCAGATTTAAATTTACTTCATTTCACATTTAATTTCACATTTCACGTTTAAATATTCTTCATTTCACATTTCATTTCACGTTTCACATTTAAATTTACTTCATTTCACATTTCATTACATTTCATTCCACATTTCACAGTTAAATTTACTTCATTTCACATTTTATTTCCTGTTTCACATTTAAATTTATTTCATATCTCATTTTAAATTTAAATTTTCTTCATTTTTCATTTCATTTCGCGTTTCACATCTAAATTTTCTTCATTTTTCATTTCATTTCGCGTTTCACATTTAAATTTACTTCTTTTCACATTCCATTACATTTCATTCCACGTTTCACAGTTAAATTTACTTCATTTCACATTTTATTTCCCGTTTCACATTTATATTTACTTCATTTCATATTTCATTACATTTCATTTCACGTTTCACTTTTAAATTTACTTCATTTCACATTACATTTCACGTTTCACATTTAAATTTAATTCATTTCACATTTGATTACTTTTCATTTCAAGTTTCACATTAAAATTTACTTCATTTCACATTTCATTAATTTTGCTTAAAATTTTCACATTTAAATTCACTTCATTTCACATTTCGATTCACGTTTCAGATTAAAATATATTTCATTTCACATTTCATTACTTTTCTTTTTTCTTTTCAAATTTATATTTACTTAATTTCATGTTTCATTACTTTTCATTTCACGTTTCACATTTAATTTTACTTCATTTCACATTTCATTAATTTTCATTTCAAGTTTCACATTTAAATTTACATCATTTCACATTTCATTAGTTTTCATTTCAAGTTCCACGTTTAAATTTATTTCATTTCACATTTCATTATTTTCATTTCAAGTTTAACATTTAAATTTACCTCATTTCACATTTCATTAATTTTCATTTATATTTTCACATTTAAATTTACATCATTTCACATTTCATTAGTTTTCATTTCAAGTTCCACATTTAAATTTACTTCATTTCACATTGCATTACAATTTGATTTCACGTTTCACACTTAAATTTACTATATTTCAAATTTTGATTCACGTTTCAGATTTAAATTTACTTCATTTCACATTTCATTACATTTCATTTCACTTGTCTCATATAAATTTACTTCATTTCACATTCAATTTCTTTAAATTTACTTTTCACATTTAAATTTCCTTCAGATCTCATTTCATTACTTTTCATTTCAAGTTTCAGTTTTTAATTTCCTTCATTTTTCGTTTCACATTTATTTCATTTTACATTTCATTACATTTCATTTTTCGTTCCACATTTAATTTAACTTCATTACTCATTTCATTTCTTGATTCACATTTAAATTAACTTGATTTTATATTTAATTTCATGTTTCACATATAAATTTACTTCATTTCACATTTCATTACTTTTAATTTTTTGTTTCAAATTTAAATTTACTTCATTTAACATTTGATTACTTTTGATTTCACGTTTCACATTTAAATTTTCTTCATTTCACATTTCATTAATTTTCATTTCACGTTTCACATTTAACTTTTCTTCATTTCACATTTCATTTCTTTTCTTTTAAAGTTTCACAATTAAATATACTTCATTTCAAATTTCGATTTGCGTTTCAGATTTAAATTTACTTCAGTTCACGTTTCATTACTTTCGATTTCATTTTTCACTGTTAAATTTACTTCATTTCACATTTCATTGCATTTGATTTCATTTTCACAGTTAAATTTACATCATTTCACATTATATAATTTTGATTTCACATTTCACATTTAAATTTACTTCATTTTACATTTCAATACTTTTGATTTCATTTTTCACAGGTAAATATTCATCATTTTACATTTCATTAATTTTGATTTCACATTTCACATTTAAATTTACTTCATTTTACATTTCAATACTTTTGATTTCATTTTTCACAGTTAAATATTCATCATTTCACATTTAATTAATTTTGATTTCACGTTTCACATTTAAATTTACTTCATTTCACTTTTCAAAACTTTTCACGTTTCACTTTTAAATTGACTTCATTTCACATTTCTTTAATTTTCATTTCACGTTTCACATTTAAATTTACTTCATTTCACGTTTCATTACTTTTGATTTCACGTTTCACATTTTAATTTACTTCATTTCACGTATGATTACATTTGATTTCACGTTTAACATTTAAATTTACTTCATTTCACATTTCATTACTATTCATTTCATGTTTCACATTTAAATTTACATCATTTCACATTTCATTAGTTTTCATTTCAAGTTCCGCATTTAAATTTACTTCATTTCATATTTCATTACTTTTCATTTCAAGTTTCACATTTAAATTTATTTCATTTCACATTGCATTACAATTTGATTTCACGTTTCACACTTAAATTTACTATATTTCAAATTTTGATTCACGTTTCAGATTTAAATTTACTTCATTTCACATTTCATTACATTTCATTTCACTTGTCTCATATAAATTTACTTCATTTCACATTCAATTACTTTTAAATATACTTTTCACATTTAAATTTCCTTCAGATCTCATTTCATTACTTTTCATTTCAAGTTTCAGTTTTTAATTTCCTTCATTTTTCGTTTCACATTTATTTCATTTTACATTTCATTACATTTCATTTTTCGTTCCACATTTAATTTAACTTCATTACTCATTTCATTTCTTGATTCACATTTAAATTAACTTGATTTTATATTTAATTTCATGTTTCACATATAAATTTACTTCATTTCACATTTCATTACTTTTAATTTTTTGTTTCAAATTTAAATTTACTTCATTTAACATTTGATTACTTTTGATTTCACGTTTCACATTTAATTTTTCTTCATTTCACATTTCTTTAATTTTGATTTCACGTTTCACATTTAGTATTACTTCATTTCACTTTACATTACTTTTCAATTTAGTATTCACACTTAAATTTACTTCATTTCACATTTCATTACTATTCATTTCATGTTTCACATTTAAATATACTTCATTTCTCATTTCATTTCCATTTAAAGTTTCACATTTAAATTTACCTCATTTCTCATTTCATTAATTTTGATTTTACGTTTCACATTTAAATTTACTTCATTTCACATTTCATTAATTTCGATTTCACGTTTCAGATTTAAATTTACTACATTTCACATTTCGATTCACTTTTCAGATTTAAATTTATTTCATTTCACATTTCCTTACTTTTCATTTAACGTTTCACATTTTAATTTACTTCTTTTCACATTTCATTACTTTTAATTTCACGTTTCACGTTTCCTTACATTTCATTTCAAATTTCACATTTAAATTTACTTCTTTTCACATTTTATTACTTTTAATTTCACGTTTCACATTTCATTACATTTCATTTAACGTTTCACATTTAAGTTTACTTCATTTCACATTTCATGTCACGTTCCACATTTAATTTTACTTGATTTCAAATTTCATTACTTTTCACATTTCATTGCACATTTCATTACACGTTTCACATTTAAATGTACTTATTTTCATATTTCATTTCACGTTTCACATTTAAATTAACTTCATTTCACATTTCATTACTTTTGATATTTCATTTCACGATTCACATTTCATTTCAAATTTCATTTCACAATTCATTACTTTTCATATTTCATTTCATGTTTCAAAATTAAATTTACTTCATTTCACAATTCCTTACATTTCATTTCACTTTTTACATATGAATTTACTTCATTTCACATTTGATAACTTTTCATTTCACGTTTCACTTTTAAATTTACTTCATTTCTCATTTCATTACTTTTCATTTCACTTTTCACAATTAAATTTAATTCATTTGACATTTCATTACTTTTTATTTAACGTTTCACATTTTAATTTACTTCTTATCACATTTCACTTTCATTTCACGTTTCACATTTAAATTTACCTCATTTCACATTTCATTACTTTTCATATTTCATTTCATGTTTCACATTTAATTTCACTTCATTTAATATTTCATTACTTTTCATATTTCATTTCATGTTTCAAAATTAAATTTACTTCATTTCACATTTCCTTACATTTCATTTTACTTTTCACATCTAAATTTACTTCATTTCACGTTTCATATCTTTTCATTTCACGTTTCACAGTTACATTTACTTCATTTCTCGTGTCAGATTTAAATTTACTTCATTTCACATTTTATTACTTTTCATTTCACGTTTCACTTTTAAATTTACTTTATTTCACATTTCATTACTTTTCTTTTTTCATTACGTTTCACTTTTAAATTTACTTCATTTCACTTTTCATTACTTTTCATATTTCATTTCAAGTTCACATTTCATTTCACATTTCATTTCATAAATCATTTCTTTCCTTCTTTCATTTCACTTTTCACATTTAAATTTACTTCATTCAATATTTCATTTCAACTTTCACATTTAAATTTACTTCATTTCACATTTCATTTCACGTTTCACTTTTTAATTTACTTCATTTCACAATTCATTAATTTTCAATTCACGTTTCACATTTAAATTTACTTCATTTCATATTTCATTACTTTTGATATTTCATTTCACGATTCACATTTCATTTCACATTTATTTCACAATTCATTACTTTTCATATTTCATTTCATGTTTCAAAATTAAATTTACTTCACAATTCCTTTCATTTCATTTCACTTTTTACATATGAATTTACTTCATTTCACATTTGATAACTTTTCATTTTACGTTTCACTTTTAAATTTAATTCATTTCACATTTCATTACTTTTCATTTCATGTTTCACATGTAAATTTACTTCATTTCGCATTTCATTACTTTTCATTTCACTTTTCACAATTAAATTTAATTCATTTGACATTTCATTACTTTTTATTTAACGTTTCACATTTTAATTTACTTCTTATCACATTGCACTTTCATTTCACGTTTCACATGTAAATTTACCTCATTTCACATTTCATTACTTTTCATATTTCATTTCATGTTTCAAAATTAAATTTACTTCATTTCACATTTCCTTACATTTTATTTTACTTTTCACATCTAAATTTACTTCATTTCACGTTTCATATCTTTTCATTTCACGTTTCACAGTTAAATTTACTTCATTTCACATTTTATTACTTTTCATTTCACGTTTCACGTTTAAATTTACTTTATTTCACATTTCATTACTTTACTTTTTTCATTACATGTTTCACTTTTAAATTTACTTCATTTCACTTTTCATTACTTTTCATATTTCATTTCAAGTTCACATTTCATTTCACATTTCATTTCATAAATCATTTCTTTCCTTATTTCATTTCACGTTTCACATTTGAATTTACTTCATTCAATATTTCATTTCAACTTTCACATTTAAATTTACTTCATTTCACATTTCATTTCACGTTTCACTTTTTAATTTACTTCATTTCACAATTCATTAATTTTCAATTCACGTTTCACATTTAAATTTACTTCATTTCATATTTCATTAATTTCATTTCACGTTTCAAATTTAAATTTACTTTATTTCCCATTTCATTAGATTTCGTTTCACGTTTAAATTTACTTCATTTCACATTTCATTACTTTTAAATTGTCGTTTCACAATTAACCTTCATTTCACACTTCATTACTTTTCTTTTCACGTTTCAGATTTAAATTTACTTCATTTCACATTTCATTAATTTTCATTTAGCGTTTCACATTTAATTTTACTTCATTCAATATTTCATTACTTTTCATTTCGCGTTTCACATTTGAATTTACTTCATTTCACGTTTCATTACATTTCATTTCGTGTTTCACATTTAAATTTACTTCATTTCACGTTTGATTACTTTTCATTTCACATTTCACATTAAAATGTACTTCATTTCACATTACATTTCCATTTCAATTTTCAGATTTAAATTTACTTCATTTCAAGTTTCAAATTTAAATTTACTTCTTTTCACTTTTCATTACTTTTCGATTCACGTTTTAGATTTAAATTTTCATCATTTCACATTTCATTTCTTTTGATTTTAAGTTTCTCATTTAACTTTTCTTCATTTCACATTTCATTACTTTTCTTATAATGTTTCACAATTAAATTTACTTTATTTCAAATTTCATTAGTTTTCATTTCACACTTCATATTTAAATTTACTTCATTTCACCTTTCGTTACGTTTGATTTCATTTTTCACTGTTAAATCTACATCATTTCACATTTCATTAATTTTGATTTCAGGTTTCACATTTAAATTTACTTGATTTCACTTTTCATTTTTCACATTTAAATTTACTTCATTTCACATTTAATTTATTTTGAATCCACGTTTCACAATTAAATTTACTACATTTCACATTTCGATTCACGTTTCAGATTTAAATTTACTTCATTTCACATTGCATTACTTTTCATTTAACGTTTCAAATTTAAATTTACTTCATTTCACATTTCATTGCTTTTCATTTAACGTTTCACATTTAAATTTACTTCATTTCACATTTCATTACTTTTCATTTCATGTTTCACATTCAAATTTACTTCATTTCACATTTCATTACATTTCATTTCGCGTTTCACATTTAAATTTACTTCATTTCACATTTCTTTACTTTTCATTTTTCGTTTCAAATTTTAATTTCCTTCATTTCACATTTCATTACTTTTAAATTCACATTTCACATTTAAATATAATTCATTTCAAATTTCATTACTTTTCATTTCCTGTTTCACATTTAAATTTACTTCATTTCACATGTCATTACATTTCATTTCATGTTCCACATTTAAATTTACTTAATTTCACATTACATTTCCATTTCACGTTTCACATTTATATTTACTTCATTTCACATTTCATTAATTTCGATTTCACTTTTCACATTTAGATTTACTTCATTTCACATTTCATTACTTTTCATTTCACTTTCCTCATTAATTTACTTAACACGTTTCTATTTATGTTTCATATTAATATTTACTTCATTTCACATTTCATTACATTTCATTTCACGTTTCACATTTAAATTTACTTCATTTCACATTTCATTAATTTTGATTTCACGTTTCACATTTAAATTTACTTCATTTCACATTTCATTTCACGTTTCAGATTTAAATTTACTTCCTTTCACATTTCATTAGTTTTCATTTCGCGTTTCACATTTAAATTTCTTTTCACATTTCGATTCACGTTTCACATTTAAATTTACTTCATTTCACATTCAATTACTTTTAAATTTTGTTTTCACATTTAAATTTACTTCATTTCACATTTTTTTTACTTTTCATTTCACGTTTCACATTTAAATTTACTTCAGTACTCTTTATTATATTACTTATTTCATGTTTTCAGTTTCGGTTGACGTTTCGGTTGACGTTTAACTTTTCGTTTGACGTTTCATTACATTTCATATTTCATTTCTCGTTTCACATTTAAATTTACTTCATTTCACGTTTCATTACATTTCATTTCGTGTTTCACATTTAATTGTACTTCATTTCACATTTCATTACCTTTCATTTCTCGTTTCACATTTAAATTTACTACATTTCACATTTCTTTACATTTCATTTGTCGTTTCACATTTAAATTTACTTCATTTCACATTTCATTACATTTCATTTCAATTTTCACATATAAATTTACTTCATTTCACATTTCATTACTTTTCAATTCATGTTTCACATTCAAATTTACTTCATTTCACATTTCTATTACTTTTAAATTTTCTTTTCACATTTAAATTTCCTTCAGATCACATTTCATTACTTTTAATTTCAAGTTTCACTTTTAAATTTCCTTCATTTTTCATTTACACATTTATTTCATTTCACTTTTCATTATATTTCATTTCTCTTTTCACATTTAATTTTATTTCATTTCTCATTTCATTTCCCATTTCACATTTTAATTAACTTGATTTTATATTTCATTTCACGTTTCACATTTAAATTTCCTTCATTTCACATTTCATTTCATGTTTCACATTTAAATGTAATTTATTTCATGTTTCATTTTTCACATTTAAATTTACTTCATTTCACATTTCATTAATTTATTTTGAATTCACGTTTCACAATTAAATTTACTTAATTCCACATTTCATTAATTTTGATTTCACATTTCACAATTAAATTTATTACATTTCACATTTCAATTCACGTTTCAGATTTAAATTTATTTCATTTCACATTTCATTACTTTTATTTTTGTTTCAAATTTAAATTTTTTTCATTTCATGTTTCATTACTTTGCTTTTAACGTTTCACATTTAAATTTACTTCATTTCACGTTTCATTATTTTTCATTTCACTTTTCACATTTAAATTTACTTTATTTCGCATTTCATTACTTTTTGATTCACGTTTCAGATTAAAATTTTCATTTCACATTTCATTACCTTTAACTTTTTGTTTAAATTTTAAATTTACTTCATTTCACATTTGATTACTTTTGATTTCACGTTTCATATTTAATTTTTCGTCATTTCACATTTCATTACTTTTCTTTTAATGTTTAACATTTAAATATACTTCATTTCAAATTTTGATGTACGTTTCAGATTTAAATTTACTTCATTTCACTTTTCACATTTAAATTTACTTCATTTCACATTTCATTACATTTGATTACATTTTTCACTTTTAAATTTACTTCATTTCACATTTCATTACTTTTGATTTCATTTTTCACAGTTAAATTTACATCATTTCACATTTAATTTATTTTGATTTCACGTTTCACATTTATATTTACTTCATTTCACATTTCATTAATTTTTATTTCACGTTTCACATTTAAATTTACTTCATTTAACATTTTATTATTTTCAATTCAGGTTTCACATTTATATTTACATCATTTCACATTTCATTCCACGTTTCACCTTTTAATTTATTTCATTTTACATTTCATTGCATTTCATTTCACGTTTCACATTTTAATTTACTTCTTTTCACATTTCATTCATTTTGATTTCACGTTTCACATTTAAATTTACTTGATTTAACATTTTATTATTTTCAATTCAGGTTTCACATTTATATTTACATCATTTCACATTTCATTCCACGTTTCACCTTTTAATTTATTTCATTTTACATTTCATTGCATTTCATTTCACGTTTCACATTTTAATTTATTTCTTTTCACATTTCATTCATTTTGATTTTACGTTTTACATTTAAATTTACTTCATTTCACATTTCATTAATTTTTATTTCGTGTTTCATATTTAAATTTACCTTTTTTTACATTTCGATTCACGTTTCACATTTAAATTTACTTCATTTCACATTTCATTTCCATTTCGCGTTTCACTTTTAAATTTACTCCATTTCATATTTCATTAATTTTATTTCACTTTTTGCATTTAGATTTACTTCATTTCACATTTCGATTTACGTTTCAGATTTAAATTTACTTTATTTTACGTTTCAATTTTAAATTTACTTCATTTCACATTTCATTAGTTTTCCTTTTACGTTTCACATTTTAATTTACTTCATTTCACATTTCATTACACATTTCATACACTTTTCATATTTCGATTCAAGTTTCTCATTTTATTTCACAGTTTATTACTTTTCAATTCAAGTTTCACGTTTAAATTTACTTTAGTTTACATTTCATTACGTTTCTTTTTTCATTACATGTTTCACTTTTAAATTTACTTCATTTCACTTTTCATTACATATTTCATTGCAAGTTCACATTTCATTTCACATTTCATTTCATAAATCATTACTATCCTTATTTCATTTCACGTTTCACATTTAAATTTACTTCATTTCGAATTTCATTAATTTCATTTCACGTTTCAAATTTAAATTTACTTCATTTCCCATGTCATTTGTTTTCATTTCACGTTTCACGTTTAAATTTACTTCATTTCACATTTCATTACTTTTAAATTCTCATTTCACAATTAACCTTCCTTTCACACTTCATTACTTTTCTTTTCACGTTTCAGATTTAATTTTACTTCATTTCACATTTCATTACTATTCATTTCGCGTTTCACATTTAAATTTACTTCATTTCACATTTCATTACTTTTGATTTCACGTTTCACCTTTAAATTTACTTCATTTCACATTTCATTAATTTTGATTAAACGTTTCACATTTAAATTTACTTGCTCCAGCCGCAAAACCTCGCTATTTTCTTCCCAACAGGAGCTTCAAATCCTCACCATCACCCTCACATTCAAGTCCTAATTCCTTGCATTTTCACCCCAGGCTCAAGTGCCAAATCTAGATATTTCACTCAAACCTCCTTCTTATCTTCTTGCTATTCTACATCAGTCTACATCCCCAAATTTTCCATATTTCTCCCTAAACTGCTGCCCTGTATTGTCACTCTTTCACCCCGAACTCCAGTCACTTTTGGGGTCACTCAGGGTCCCTTTTAAATTCTCTTTTTTGGGTTCCCCACTTTTCAGGGTCACTTGGGGTCACTTTTAGCATCCATTTTTCGGGGTCTCCCTCTTTTTCAGTCGCTTTTGGGGTCACTCGGGGTCCATTTTAGGATCTCTCTTTCGGGGTACCCTCTTTTTTGGGGTCATATTTAGGTTCTCTCTTTTGGGGTCCCCCTCTTTTTGGGGTCCCCCTCTATATATCCCCTCTTTTCATTTCAGAGCGTAGGACAGACCTGCATCACGTGACGGCATGCTTCCAGTAAACACCACTGAGCACTGGCCCAAGGAAGAACACGAGCCATACGCCGATCATCATTCATCCCGGATGATATCACTATGCATTGGATGTCTGTATGAAGGAAGGCTCACCCTATAGTTAACTTGATGGCTGGTTCACTTTGTGAAGGGGTGGAGTGTATGGGAACTGTTGAATCTTGGCCTGAAGCACTGATGGATCATGTGAGGTAAGCACTGAGTCAGCTGCGGGAGCACAGGTGAAGGCAATGCACCTGTGACTGGAAGGGGTGGAGTCTGGCTCCACCTCTCCCAGACCCCATTTAAGGACTGACCACGACTGCGGAAGGTTCTTTTGTTGGAGATCCCCTCCCCTGTGGAGGTCCAGGCAAGCCTTGACCTTCAGTGACAGGTTAGCCTTTCCTAATTTACTGCTTGTCTTTATACCACCTGGATAAGTCATACAAAAACACATTGTCCACCTTCGTTATTTGTTGTGGGTATTATTCTTTTGGGGGATTCACTGTGCACACCCTAAGCTTCAGCTCTAAATCCTTGCTGTTTCACCCCAAAGTCTAGCCCCTAGTCCTTGCTATTCCACCCCATATTCCTGCCCTAAGCCCTCACCGTTTCCTCCCAAACAGTAGTCCCAAGTCCTCATTATTACCCTTAAACTCAGGCCCTGAATCCTTGCCATTTCACCCCAGGCTCAAGTGCCACATCCTGCCTAATTCACCCCAAAGCTCCGTCCCAGCTTCTCGCCATTCGGTGCCAAACTCCAGCCCCAAACGTTTACTATTTCATCCAAATCTCCAGTTCCTTTGTTCTCACTGCTTCACCCCGAACTCCAACATCAAACCCTCTCTGTTTTGCCCCAATCTCCAGCTCTAAATTCTTGCTATTATATCCCAAACTGTAACACCTAGTCCTTGTTATTCCTCCCCACGTTCCTACCCCAAACCTACCCTACTTCATTCCGAGCAGTAGTCCCAAATCCTCATTATTTCCCTCAAACTCTGGCCCCAGGCGCTCACTATTTCCTCCCAAACTAAACTCCAAAATCCAGGCTAATTCATCCAAAACTCCATCCCAACTTCTTGCAGTTTCACCCTGAACTTCAGCCTCGCAACTGTGAGGCCCAAATCCTCACAGTTTCACCCTATATTGCAGCTCCCAATCCTCTCTCGCTTTCCCCAAACTCCGTATAAAATTCCTCACTACTTCTCCCCAAGTTTCAGTCCCATGTCTGGCTGTCTCACACCAGTGTCAAGCATCATATCCTCGCAATTTCTTCCCAAATTCTAGCCCGAATTCCATATTACATATCATTTCATATTTTATTTTATATTTAATTCCAGTTGATATTTCATTTCATATTTCCTCTTCATTTTATATCATTTTATTTCATATCCTTTTCTCACATCTGCTTCATTTCATTTCTTTTCAGTCCTTTTTATTGCTTATTTCATTTCATTTCTCAGCCCTCTGGTTCCTGCCCACGTTTTGCCTGCGTTGATCTCAGCCTGCTAACAGGGCAGCAGTTCCCGGGGTCGTCCATTTTCCCCTTGATGGAAATGGGTGTGAGTTTTCTCTTACTTTCTGCTACCTGTGGACTTGCCCTGGATGCCACAGCGTTTCGGATCTCACTGAGAGTGGCCTGCTGACTGCAACGGCTGATTCCCTCTGCACTCCCTGATGCATCCACTGGGACAGGCGGACCTGTGCATGTTCGGAGTCAGGTAGGACTCAGAGTGCCACATTTTTGTGTTGTCAGGTGCTATATGCTGCACAGACATTTCATTTCAACTATTTCATTCATTTCGTATTATTTCTCATTTCATATTTCACATTTCGTATTATTTCACATTTCAATCCATTATATTTCATTGAAAATATTGCGCACTTCGCGTTTCATTGCGCATTTCATGTTTCATTTAATGTTTCATTTTATTTCTCATTTCATTTCAAGTTTATTTTCAAGTTTCTGTTCATTTCAAATTTCATATTTCATATTTAGCTTCATTTCATTTTTATTTTTATCGTTCTATATCTCATTTCAAATCATATTTCACTTCATATCACATTTCATTTCGTTTCATATTTCATGTCATTTCGCACCATTACATTCTATTTCATTTTATATTTCAGATTTCATTTCAAATTTCTGATTTAAATTTCCGATCTCTTTTCCAACTTCCCATTTCCGAACTCTTTTCCCACTTCCCATTTCCGATCTCTTTTCCCACTTCCCATTTCCGAACTCTTTTCCCACTTCCTGTTTCACATTTAAATTAACTACATTTCAAATTTAATTACTTTTCATTTCACGATTTCATTAATATTTTCTTCATTTCACATTTCATTACATTTCCATTTTTGTTTCACATTTAAATTTACTTCATTTCAAATTTCATTACATTTCATTTCACGTTTCACATTTAAATTTATATCATTACATATTTAATTACTTTTGATTTCACGTTTCACATTCAAATTTACTTCAATTCACATTTCATTACATGTCCTTTCGCGATTCACATTTAAATTTACTTCATTTCACATTTCGATTTACGTTTAAGATTTAAATTGAATTCATTGCACACTTCATTACTTTTCATTGCACACTTCATTACTTTTCATTGCACACTTCATTACTTTTCATTGCACACTTCATTACTTTTCATTGCACACTTCATTACTTTTCATTGCACACTTCATTACTTTTCATTGCACACTTCATTACTTTTCATTTCACGTTTCACATTTAAATTTACTTCATTTCTCATTTCATTAAATTTCATTTCACGTTTCACATTAAAATTTACTTCATTTCACATTTCATTACTTTTCATTTCACGTTTCACATTAAAATTTACTTCATTTCACATTTCATTAATTTTGCTTAAAATTTTCACATTTAAATTCACTTAATTTCACATTTCGATTCACGTTTCAGATTTAAATTTACTTCATTTCACATTTCATTTCATGTTTCACATTTAAATATTCTTCATTTCACATTTTATTTCACGTTTCACATTTAAATTTACTTCTTTTCACAATTCATTCTTTTTGATTTCACGTTTCACATTTAGATTTACTTCATTTCACATTTCATTTCACATTTCAAATTTAAAATTACTTCTTTTCACATTTCATTAGTTTTCATTTCGCGTTTCACATTTAAATTTACTTCATTTCACATTTCATTAATTTTGTTTTCACGTTTTGCATTTAAATTTTCTTCATTTCACATTTCATTAATTTTGAATAAACGTTTCACATTTATATTTATTTCATTTCACATTTCATTAATATTGATTTCACATTCCACATTTAAATTTACTTCATTTCTCTTTTCATTAATTTTGATTAAATGTTTCACATTTAAATTTACTTCATTTCACATTTCGATTTACGTTTCAGATTTATATTTACTTAATTTAATGTTTCACAGTCAAATTTACTTCATTTCACATTTCATTAATTTTGATTAAAAATTTCACATTTAGATTTACTTCATTTCACATTTCATTAATGCTGATTTCACATTTCACATTTAAATTTTTTTCATTTCACTTTTCATTAATTTTGATTAAATATTTCATATTTCAATTTACTTCATTTCACATTTCGATTTACGTTTCAAATTTAAATTTACTTCATTTCACATTTCATTACTTTTCATTTCATGTTTCACATTTAAATTTACTTCATTTCACTTTTCGATTCACGTTTCAGATTTAAATTTACTTCATTTCACACTTCATTTCACGTTTCACATTTAAATATTCTTCATTTCACATTTCATTTCACGTTTCACATTTAAATTTACTTCTTTTCACATTTCATTTCACGTTTTACATTTAAATTTACTTAATTTCACATTTCATTACATTTCTTTTCATGTTTCACATTTAAATTTACTTCATTTCACATTTCATTACTTTTCATTTCACGTTTCACATCTATATTTATTTCATTTCCTGTTTCATTACATTTCTTTTCTCATTACACGATTCACATTTATATTTACTTCATTTTACATTTCATTAATTTTGATTTCAAATTTCACATTTAAATTTTCTTCATTTCACATTTCATTTCACGTTTCTCTTTTAAATTTATTTCATTTCACATTTCATTACATTTCATTTGTTTCACATTTAAATTTATTTCATTTCTTGTTTCACATTTAAATTTACTTCATTTCATATTTCATTTCACGTTTCACATTTAAATTTACTTCATTTCACATTTCATTAGATATCATTTCAACTTTCACATTTTAATTTTCTTCATATCACATTTCATATCATTTCAGACCATATTTCACATTTAATTTTTCTTCATTAAATATTTTATAACATTTAATTCCACGTTTAACTTAAATGTTTTCTTCATTTCACATTTCAATAGCTTTCTTTTCACGTTTCACATTTTAATTTTCTTCATTTCACATTTCATTACTTTTCATTTCATTTTTCACATTCAAATTTCTTTCATTTCACATTTCATTACTTTTCATTTCACGTTTCACAATTGAATTTACTTCATTTCACATTTCATTAATTTTGTTCTCACGTTTCACATTTAAATTTACTTCATATCACATTTCATTTTACGTTTTACATTTAAATTTATTTCATTTCACATTTCATACACTTTTCATATTTCATTTCATGTTTCTCATTTTATTTCACATTTTATTCCTTTTCAATTCACGTTTCACGTTTAAATTTACTTTATTTCACTTTTCATTACTTTTCTTTTTTCATTACATGTTTCACTTTTAACTTTACTTCATTTCACTTTTCATTACTTTTCCATTCACGTTTCAGATTTAAATTTACTTCATTTCACATTTCATTACTTTTCTTTATTCGTTTCAAATTTAAATTTAATTCATTTCACATTTCATTACATTTGATTACATTTTTCAAATTTAAATTTAATTCATTTCACATTTCATTACATTTGATTACATTTTTCAAATTGAAATTTACTTCATTTCACATTTCATTACTTTTAAATTTACTTTTCACAGTTAAATTTCCTTCAGATCTCATTTCATTACTTTTCATTTCAAGTTTCACTTTAAAATTTCCTTCATTTTTCATTTCACATTTATTTCATTTTACTTTTCATTACATTTCATTTTACGTTCCACATTTAATTTTACTTTATTTCTCATTTCATTTCACGTTTTTTTAAATTAACTTGATTTTATATTTAATTTCACGTTTCACATATAAGTTTACTTCATTTCACATTTCATTTGTTTTCAATTCACGTTTCAAATTTATATTAACTTCATTTCACATTTCATTACTTTTCATTTTTTGTTCCAAATTTAAATTCATTTCACTTTTCATTACTTTTGATTACATTTTTCGCATTTAAATTTACTTCATTTCACATTTCATTACTTTCAATTTCACGTTTCACATTTAAAATTACTTCATTTTACATTTCATTTAATGTTTCACATTTAAATTTAATTCAATTCACATTTCATTTCACATTTCACAATTAAATATAATTCATTTAATAATTCATTACATTTCATTTCACATTTCACATATAAATTTATTTCATTTATCATTTCATTTCATGTTTCTCATTTAAATTTACTTCATTTCACATTTCATTTAAAGTTTCACATTTTAATTTACATTATTTCACATTTCATTAATTTTGATTTCAAGTTTCACATTTAAATTTACTTCATTTCACATTTCATTAATTTTCATTTCACGTTTCACATTAAAATTTAATTCATTTCACATTTCATTACTTATAATTTTTGTTTCAAATTTAAATTTACTTCATTTCACATTCAATTACTTTTAAATTTTCTTTTCAAATTTAAATTTACTTCATTTCACATTTCATTACTTTTCATTTCACGTTTCACATTTAAATTTACTTCATTTCACATTTCATTACTTTTCATTTCGCGTTACACATTTAAATTTACTTCATTTCACATTTCATTACTTTTCATTTCACGTTTCACATCTATATTTACTTCTTTTCCCGTTTCATTACATTTCTTTTCTCGTTTCACGATTCATATTTATATTTACTTCATTTTACATTTCATTAATTTTGATTTCAAGTTTCACATTTAAATTTACTTCATTTCACATTTCATTACACGTTTCACATTTAAATTTAGTTCATTTAACATTTCATTTCACGTTTCTCATTTAAATTTATTTCATTTCACATTTCATTACATTTCATTTAACGTTTCACATTTAAATTTATTTCATTTCTTGTTTCACATTTAAATTTCTTCATTTCACATTTCATTATATACCATTTCACGTTTCACATTTAAATTTACTTCATTTCACTGTATTATATTACTTATTTCATGTTTTGAATTTCGGTTGGCGTTTTGGTTGGCGTTTTGGTTGGCGTTTTGGTTGGCGTTTTGGTTGGCGTTTTGGTTGGCGTTTTGGTTGGCGTTTTGGTTGGCGTTTTGGTTGGCGTTTTGGTTCAGGGTTTTGGTTGGCGTTTTGGTTCAGGGTTTTGGTTCGGGTTTTGGTTCGGGTTTTGGTTCACGTTTTGGTTCAGGGTTTTGATTCACGTTTTGGTTCACGTTTTGGTTGACGTTTGACGTTTCGGTTGAAGTTTCATTTCAAATTTCATCTCATTTCTTATTTCATTTCTCGTTTTACATTTAAATTTACTTCAGTTCACATTTCATTACTTTTCATTTCAAGTTTCACTTTTAAATTTCCTTCATTTCACGTTTCACATTTATTTCATTTCACTTTTCATTACATTTCATTTCTCGTTTCACATTTAATTTTACTTCATTTCAGATTTCATTGCTTTTCCTTTCTCATTTCAAATTTAAATTTACTTCATTTCAAATTTCATTACTTTTCATTTTACTTTTCAAATTTAAATTTACTTCATTTCCCGTTTCAAATTTAAATTTACTTCATTTCACATTTCATTACATTTCCCTTCGCGTTTCACATATAAATCCATTTCGTTAATCGTTTCAAATTTAAATTTAATACATTTAACTTTTGATTACTTTACATTTCACGTTTCACATTTAAATTTACTTCATTTCACATTTCATTACTTTTCATTTCACGTTTCATATTTAATTTTATTTCATTTCTGGTTTCAAGTTTAAATTTACTTCATTTCACATATCATTACTTTTGATTTCGCGTGTTTCACATTTAATTTTACATCTTTTTAAATTTCATTTCACGTTTCACATTTAAATTTTCTTCATTTCACATTTCATTACTTTTCATTTCACGTTTCACATTAATTTACTTCTTTTCACATTTCTATTCACGTTTCATATTTAAATTTACTTCATTTCACATTTCATTACATTTCATTTCATGTTTCACATTTAAATTTACTTCATTTCACATTTTTTTTACTCTTCATGTCACGTTTCACATTTAAATTCACTTTATACTACATTATTATTTTACTTATTTCATGTTTTGAATTTCGGTTGACGTTTCGGTTGACGTTTCGGTTGACGTTTCGGTTGACGTTTCGGTTGACGTTTCGGTTGACGTTTTGGTTGACGTTTCGGTTGACATTCAATTACATTTCATATTTCATTTCTCGTTTCACATTTATATTTTCATCGTTTCACATTTCAATATACATTTCAGATTTAAATTTACTTCATTTCAAATTTCATTACTTTTCATTTTACTTTTCAAATTTAAATTTACTTCATTTCCCGTTTCAAATTTAAATTTACTTCATTTCACATTTCATTACATTTCCCTTCGCGTTTCACATATAAATCCATTTCGTTAATCGTTTCAAATTTAAATTTAATACATTTAACTTCTGATTACTTTACATTTCACGTTTCACATTTAAATTTACTTCATTTCACATTTCATTACTTTTCATTTCATGTTTCATATTTAATTTTATTTCATTTCTGGTTTGAAGTTTAAATTTACTTCATTTCACATATCATTACTTTTGATTTCGCGTGTTTCACATTTAATTTTACATCTTTTTAAATTTCATTTCACGTTTCGCATTTTAATTTACTTCATTTCACATTTCATTTTACTTATGAAATTTAAATTTACTTCATTTCACATTCACTTACTTTTCATTTCACGTTTCACATTTAAATTTACTTCATTTCATATTTCATTTCACGTTTCACATTTTAATTTACATCATTTCACATTTCACATTTAAATTATTTAATTTCACATTTAATTTCACGTTTCACATTTAAAGTTACTTCATTTCACTTTTCATTACTTTTCTTTTCATGTTTCACTTTTAAATTTACTTCATTTCACATTTCATTACATATCATTTCACGTTTCACATTTAAATTTACTTCATTTCACATTTGATTACATTTGATTTCACGTTTAACATTTAAATTTACTTCATTTCACATTTCATTAATTTTCATTTCAAGTTTCACTTTTAAATGTACTTCATTTCACATTTCATTAGTATTCATTTCACGTTTCACATATAAAATTACTTCTTTTCACATTTAATTACATTTTCATTTCAAGTTTCACATTTAAATTTACATCATTTCACATTTCATTAATTATGATTTCAGGTTTCACATTTAAATTTACTTCAATTCACAATTCATTAATTTTGATTTCACATTTCACATAGAAATTTACTTCATTTCACATTTCATTCCACGTTTCACATTTTAATTTATTTCATTAAACATTTCATTGCTTTTCATTTCACGTTTCACATTTAAATTTACTTCTTTTCACATTTCATTTCACATTTCAAATTTAAATTATTTAATTTCACATTTCATTTCACGTTTCACATTTAAATTTACTTCATTTCACATTTCATTACATTTCTTTTCACTATTTACGTTTAAATTAATTTCATTTCTCATTTCACATTTAAATTACTTCATTTCACATTTCATTACATATCATTTCACGTTTCACATTTAAATTTACTTCATTTTACATTTCATTACATTTCAGACCATATTGCACATTGATATTTTCTTCATTAAACATTTTATAACACTTAATTCCACGTTTAACATATATATTTACTTCACATCAAATTTCATTACATTTCATTTCACGTTTCACATTTAATTCTACTTCATTTGTCATTTCATTTCCCGTTTCACATTTAAATTTACTTCATTTCACATTTCATTTCACGTTTCACATTTAAATTTACTTCATTTCACATTTCATTACATTTCTTTTCACGTTTTATGTTTAAATTTATTTCATTTCTCATTTCACTTTTAAATTACTTCATTTCACATTTCATTACATATCATTTCACGTTTCACATTTAAATTTACTTCATTTTACATTTCATTACATTTCAGACCATATTGCACATTGATATTTTCTTCATTAAACATTTTATAACACTTAATTCCACGTTTAACATATATATTTACTTCACTTCAAATTTCATTACATTTCATTTCACGTTTCACATTTAAATTTACTTCATTTCACATTTCATTACATTTCTTTTCACGTTTTATGTTTAAATTTATTTCATTTCTCATTTAACTTTTAAATTACTTCATTTCACATTTCATTACATATCATTTCACGTTTCACATTTAAATTTACTTCATTTTACATTTCATTACATTTCAGACCATATTTCACATTGAAATTTTCTTCATTAAACATTTTATAACACTTAATTCCACGTTTAACATATATATTTACTTCACATCAAATTTCATTACATTTCATTTCACGTTTCACATTTAAATTTACTTCATTTCACATTTCATTTCACGTTTCACATTTAAATTTACTTCATTTCATTTTTCATTTCACGTTTCACATATAAATTTCTTTTCACATTTCATTTCACGTTTCGCATTTAAATTTTCTTCATTTCTCATTTCATTTCCCATTTCACATTTAAATTTACTTCATTTCATATTTCATTTCACATTTCACATTTAAATTTTTTTCATTTCTCATTTCATTTCACGTTTCGCATTTAAATTTTCTTCATTTCTCATTTCATTTTCCATTTCACATTTAAATTTACTCCATTTCATATTTCATTTCATGTTTCACATTTAAATTTACTTCATTTCAAATTTCATTACATTTCATATCTCGTTTCATATTTAAATTTACTTAATTTCACATTTCATTTCTCGTTTCAAATTAAAATTTACTTTATTTCACAATTTCTTTACTTTTCATTACACGTTTCACATTTAAATTTACTTCATTTCACATTTCATTACTTTACATTTCACATTTCACATTTAAATTTACTTCATTTCACATTTCATTACATTTCATTTCAAGTTTCACATTTAAATTTACTTCATTTCACGTTTCATTTCTTTTCATTTCACGTTTCACATTTAAATTTACTTCATTTCACATTTCATTACATTTCATTTCAAGTTTCACATTTAAATTTACTTCATTTCACGTTTCATTACTTTTCATTTCACGTTTCATTACTTTTCATTTCACGTTTCACATTTAAATTTACTTCATTTCACGTTTCATTACATTTCATTTCACGTTTCACATTTAAATTTACTTCATTTCACATTTGATTACATTTGATTTCACGTTTAACATTTAAATTTACTTCATTTCACATTTCATTAATTTTCATTTCAAGATTCACTTTTAAATGAACTTCATTTCACATTTCATTAGTATTCATTTCATGTTCCACATTTAAATTTAATTCATTTCACATTTCATTACATTTTCATTTCAAGTTTCACATTTAAATTTACTTCATTTCACATTTCATTTAACGTTTTATATTTAAATTTACTTCTATTCACATTTCACTACTTCTCATTTCACGTTTCACATTTAAATTTACTTCATTTCACATTTCATTAATTATGATTTCAGGTTTCACATTTAAATTTACTTCAATTCACAATTCATTAATTTTGATTTCACATTTCACATAGAAATTTACTTCATTTCACATTTCATTCCACGTTTCACATTTAAATTTATTTCATTAAACATTTCATTGCTTTTCATTTCACGTTTCACATTTAAATTTACTTCTTTTCACATTTCATTTCACGTTTCACATTTAAATTTACTTCATTTCACATTTCATTACATTTCTTTTCACGTTTTACGTTTAAATTTATTTCATTTCTCATTTCACATTTAAATTACTTCATTTCACATTTCATTACATATCATTTCACGTTTCACATTTAAATTTACTTCATTTTACATTTCATTACATTTCAGACCATATTTCACATTGAAATTTTCTTCATTAAACATTTTATAACTCTTAATTCCACGTTTAACATATATATTTACTTCACATCAAATTTCATTACATTTCATTTCACGTTTCACATTTAATTCTACTTCATTTGTCATTTCATTTCCCGTTTCACATTTAAATTTAATTCATTTCACATTTCATTTCACGTTTCACATTTAATTTTACTTCATTTCACATTTCATTACTTTTCATATTTCATTTCACGTTTCACATTTAAATTTACTTCATTTCTCAATTCATTTCCCGTTTCACATTTAAATTTACTTCATTTCACATTTCATTTCACGTTTCACATTTAAATTTACTTCATTTCACATTTCATTTCACGTTTCGCATTTAAATTTTCTTCATTTCTCATTTCATTTCCCATTTCACATTTCAATTTACTTCATTTCACATTTCATTACACGTTTCACATTTAAATTTACTTCATTTAATAATTCATTACATTTCATTTCACGTTTCACATCACCTTTCATTACTTTTCATTTCGCGTTTCACATTTAAATTTACTACTTTTCACATTTCATATCTCGTTTTACATTTAAATTTACATCATTTCACATTTCATTACTTTTCATTCGACGTTTCACAGTTAAATTTATTTCATTTCACAGTTCTTTTCTCGTTTCATTTTTAAATTTCTTTCATTTAGAATTTCATTGCTTTTCAATTCTCGTTTCACTTTAAATTTACTTCTTTTCACTTTTCATTGCTTTTCATTTCACGTTTCACATTTAAATTTACTACATTTCACATTTCATTGCTTTTCATTTCAAGTTTCACATTTAAATTTACTTCATTTCACATTTTATTACTTTTCATTCGACGTTTCACAGTTTAATTTACTTCATTTCACATTTCATTACATTTCAATTCTCGTTTCACATTTAAATTTACTTCATTTCACATTTCGATTCACGTTTCTGATTTAAATTTACTTCATTTCACATTTCATTTCACGTTTCACATTTAAATTCACTTCATTTCACATTTCATTTCTTTCGATTTCAGGTTTGCTTTTAAATTAACTTCATTTCACATTTCATTAATTTTGATTAAACTTTTCACATTTAAATTTACTTCATTTCACATTTCATTAATTTTGATTTCACATTTCACATTTAAATTTACTTCTTTTCACATTTCGATTCACGTTTCAATTTAAATATAATTCATTTCACGTTTCACATTTCAATTTACTTCATTTCACATTACATTAGTTTTCCTTTCACGTTTGACATTTAAATTTACTTCATTTCACATTTCATTACTTTTCATTTCACGTTTCACATTTAAATTTACTTCATTTCACATTTCTTTTCATGTTTCACATTTAAATTTACTTCATAACACATTTCATTACATTTCAATTTACGTTTTACATTAAAATTTATTTCATTTCACATTTCATTACTATTAATTTTCGTTTAAAGTTTAATTTTACTTCATTTCACATTTAATTAATTTTGAATTCACGTTTGACATTTAAATTTACTTCATTCCACATTTCATTTATTTTGATTTCACGTTTCAGATTTAAATTTACTTCATTTCATATTTCATTAATTTTCATTACATTTTCCTCATTTAAATTTACTTCATTTCACATTTCATTATTTTGATTTAATTTTTCACATTTAATTTTACTTTATTTCACATTTCATTATTTTTGATTTCACGTTCCACATTTAAATTTAAGTCATTCCACATTTCATTAATTTTTATTTTGCATTTCACATTTAAATTGACTTCTTTTCACATTTCGTTTCACGTTTCACATTTAAATTTTCTTCATTTCACATTTCATAACATTTCAATTCAAGTATCACATTTAAATTTACTTCATTTCGCATTCCATTTCACATTTCAAATTTCAATTTACTTCATTTCACATTTCTTTACTTTTTATTTCACATTTCAGATTTAAATTTACTTCATTTCACAATTAATTTAACGTTTCACATTGATATTCACTTCATTTCACATTTCATTACTTTTGATTTCACGTTTTGCATTTAAATTTACTTCATTTCACATTTCGTTATTTTAGATTTCACATTTGAAATTTAAATTAACTACATTTCACATTTCATTAATTTTTTTTAAACGTTTCACATTTAGATTTACTTCATTTCACATTTCATTACTTTTGATTTCGCGTATCACATTTAATTTTACTTCATTTCTCATTTCATTTCGCGTTTCACATTTAATTTTACTTCATTTCTCATTTCATTTACCGTTTCACATTTAAATTTACTTCATTTCACATTTCATTACATTTCATTTCACGATTCACTTTTAAATTTACTACTTTTCACATTTCATTTCAGGTTTCAAATTTTAATTTAGTTCATTTCACATTTCATTTCACTTTTCTCATTTAAATTTATTTCATTTCACAATTCATTACTTTTGATTTCGCGTTTCACATTTAAGTTTACTTCATTTCACAATTTATTTCGCGTATCAAATTTAAATTTACTTTATTTCACATTTCATTTCCCATTTCACATTGAAATTTACTTCATTTCACATTTCATTTCACGTATCAAATTTATATTTACTTCATTTCACATTTCATTACTTTTCGTTATACGTTTCACTTTTAAATTTACATAATTTAATAATTCATTACATTTCATTTCCGGTTTCACATGTAAATTTACTTCATTTCTCATTTCATTTCCCGTTTCACATTTAAACTTACTTCATTTGTCATTTCATTTCCCGTTTCACATTTAAATTTACTTCATTTTACATTTCTTTACTTTTCATTACACGTGTCACATTTTAATTTACTTCATTTAATAATTCATTACATTTCTTTTCACGTTTCACATTTGAATTTACTTCATTTTTCATTTCCCGTTTCACAATTAAATTTTCTTTAATTCACATTTCATTTCACTTTTCACATACAATTTACTTATTTTCACATTTCTCGTCACGTTTCACATTTAAATTTACTTCATTTCATATTTCATTTCACGTTTTACATTTTAATTTACTTCATTTCACGTTTCACATTTAAATTTATTCATTTCACATTTCATTTCACGTTTCACATTTAAATTTAGTTCATTTCACATTTCATTACATATCATTTCACCTTTCACATTTAAATTTACTTCATATCACATTTCATTACATTTCAGACCATATTTCACATTGAAATTTTCTTCATTAAACATTTTATAACACTTAATTCCACGTTTAACATATATTTTTATTTCATTACACATTTCATTACCTTTCATTTCTCGTTTCACATTTAATTCTATTTCATTTCTCATTTCATTTCCCGTTTCACATTTAAATATACTTAATTTCATATTTCATTTCACGTTTTAAATTTAAATTTTAATTAATTTCACATCTCATTTCCCGTTTCACATTTAAATTCACTTCATTTCATATTTCATTTCACGTTTCACATTTAAATTTACTTTATTTCACATTTCATTTCACGTTTCACATTTAAATTTACTCCTTTTCACATTTCATTTCCCGTTTCACATTTAAATTTACTTCATTTCATATTTCATTTCACGTTTCACATTTAAATTTACTTTATTTCACATTTCCTTTCACGTTTCACATTTAAATTTACTTCTTTTCACATTTCATTTCACGTTTTACATATACATTTAATTCGTTTCACATTTCATTTCACGTTTCACTTTTAAATTTACTCCTTTTCACATTTTATTTCACGTTTCACATTTAAATTTACTTAATTTCATATTTCATCTCACGTTTCACATTTAAATTTACTTCGTTTCACATTTCATTACTTTTCATTTCACTTTTCACATTTAAATTTATTTCTTTTCACATTTCATTACATTTCATTTCACGTTTCATATTTAAATTTACTTCGTTTCGCATTTCATTTCACGATTCACATTCCATTTCACATTTCATTACTTTTCATTTCATGTTTCACATTTAAATTTACTTCATTTCACTTTATTATTTTACTTATTTCATGTTTTGAATTTCAGTTGATGGTTGACGTTTCGGTTGACGGTTGACGTTTCTGTTGACATTTCAGTTGACGTTTCACATTTAAATTTACTTCATTTTGCGTTTCATTTCATGTTTCACATTTAAATTTACTTTGCGTTTCATTTCACGTTTCACTTTTAAATTTGCTTCATTTCAAGTTTCATTTCATGTTTCACTTTTAAATTTGCTTTATTTCACATTTTATTACTTTTCATTTCATCACATTTCACATTTAAAATTGCTTCATTTCACGTTTCATTTTACGTTTCAAATTTAAATTTACATAATTGCCCATTTCATTACATTTCATTTCTCGTTTCACATTTAAATTTATTTCATTTCTCGTTTCACTTTTAAATTTACTTCATTTTATATTTCATTTCACGTTTCACTTTTAAATTTACTCCTTTTCACATTTTATTTCACGTTTCACATTTAAATTTACTTAATTTCATATTTCATCTCACGTTTCACATTTAAATTTACTTCGTTTCACATTTCATTACTTTCATTTCACTTTTCACATTTAAATTTATTTCTTTTCACATTTCATTTCACGTTTCATATTTAAATTTACTTCGTTTCGCATTTCTTTTCACGATTTACATTCCATTTCACGTTTCACATATAAAATTACTTCATTTCACATTTCATTACTTTTCATTTTATGTTTCACATTTAAATTTACTTCATTTCACTTTATTATTTTACTTATTTCATGTTTTTAATATCACTTGACGGTTGACGTTTCGGTTGACGGTTGACGTTTCTGTTGACATTTCAGTTGACGTTTCACATTTAAATTTACTTCATTTTGCGTTTCATTTCACGTTTCACATTTAAATTTACTTTGCGTTTCATTTCACGTTTCACTTTTAAATTTGCTTCATTTCAAGTTTCATTTCATGTTTCACTTTTAAATTTGCTTCATTTCACATTTTATTACTTTTCATTTCACATTTCACATTTAAAATTGCTTCATTTCACATTTCATTTTACGTTTCAAATTTAAATTTACATAATTGCCCATTTCATTACATTTCATTTTTCGTTTCACATTTAAATTTATTTCATTTCTCGTTTCACATTTATATTTACTTCATTTTATATTTCATTTCACGTTTCACATTTAAATTTACTTCATTTCACATTTCATTTCATGTTTCACTTTTAAATTTACTTCATTTCAAATTTCTTTTCACGTTTTACATTTAAGTTTAATTCGTTTCACATTTCATTTCACGTTTCACATTTAAATTTTACATCTTCATTTTACATCTTTCCATACCTTTTCGTTTTATATTTCAAATTTTAGATTTCATATTTCTTTTCATTTTATTTCATTTCATATTTCAATCCATTTCATATTTCATTTATTTCATTTCATGTTTCACTTTTCATTTCACATTTCCTTTCTTCTCATTACGTATGATCCTATTTCACTTCCTATTTCACTTCCTATTTCACTTCCTATTTCACTTCCTATTTCACTTCCTATTTCACTTCCTATTTCACTTCCTATTTCACTTCCTATTTCACTTCCTATTTCACTTCCTATTTCACTTCCTATTTCACTTCCTATTTCACTTCCTATTTCACTTCCTATTTCACTTCCTATTTCACTTCCTATTTCACTTCCTATTTCACTTCTTATATCGTTCCATTCCATATTTAATTCCACTTCATATTCAATTCCTTGTCATTTCATATTCCTTGTCATTTCATATTCCTTGTCATTTCATATTTCTTTTCATATTCCATTCCAGTTCATATTCCATATTCTGTATTCCGTATTTCTTATTCTGTATTTCGTATTTCATTTCGTATTTAATTCCAATAGATATTTCATTTCATATTTCATTTCCCATTTCATTTCGTTTCATATTTCCTGTCATTTTGCATCATTCCATTCCATTTCAGTTTATATTTCATATTTCAGATTTCTTTACAAATTTCAGATTTCATTTCATTTTTTATTTCCCATGTCATTCCGTTTCCTATTTCATTTTTCAATCCATTTCATATTTTATTTTTTTTGTCTCGTAACTCATTTCATATTTCAGTTCATATTACATTTCATATTTCATTTCACATTTTATTACTTTTCTTTACCTATGATATTTCTTTCCATTTCATATTCCATTCCATGTCATTTTATTTCATTTTCTATTTCTGATTTCATTTCAAATTTCCTTCCAGTTCATATTTCCTATCAGTTCATATTCCATATTCCATATTTCATTTTATATTTGATTCTAGTTGAATTTTCATTTCATATTTCATATTTCATTTCATATTCCTTTTCATATTTCATTCCATACCATATTTCATGTCATTCCATTTCATATTCCATTTCATTTCAATTACATGTCATTCCATTTTATCTTTCATTCCATTTCATATTTCATCTCGTTTCATATTTTGTCTTATTTCATATTTTATTTTACATTTTTCATATTTCAGATCATATTTTATATTTTATATTTCAGTTCATATTTCATTTCATATTTCATAACATTTCATATTCCATTCCATTTCATTTCATATTTCATTTCCTCACCTCCTCTTCTTTTCATTTTATATTATTTCATTTCATTTCCTTTTCTCACATCTGCTTCATTTCATTTCCTTTTCAGCTCTTTTTATTGCATATTTCATTTCATTTCATTTCTCAGCCCTCTGGTTCTTGCCCACGTTTGGCCTGCGTGGATCTCAGCCTGCTAACAGGGCAGCAGTTCCCGGGGTAGTCCTTTTTCCCCTTGACGGAAACGGGTGTGAATTTTCTCTTACTTTCTGCTACCTGTGGACTTACCCTTGATGTCTCAACGTTTCGGATCTCACTGAGAGCGGCCTGCTGACTGCAACGGCTGATTCCCTCTGCACTCCGTGATGCATCCAGCGGGACGGGCGGACCTGTGCATGTTCGGAGTCAGGTAGGACTCAGAGTGCCAAAATTAAGTGCTGTCAGGTGCTGTATGCAGCACAGACATTTCATTTCACCTAATTCATATATTGCGTACAATTTCTCATTTCGTATTATTTCACATTTCACTGAAAATTTTTCTCATTTCACTATTTCACTGCACATTTCACATTTCATTGCACGTTTCACAGCACTTTTCCTTTCATTGCAATTCCTATTTCACTGCATTTCAAGTTTCTAGTCATTCCATTTAATATTTCACTTCACATGCCCCATTCCACATTCTATTTCATATTTCATTTATTATATAAGTTAGTATTTCAATTCACATTTCATTTCACATTTCACATTACATTTCATTTCACATTTCATTTCACATTTCACATTTTATTTCATTCCAATTTCAGGATTTCCTTTCATTTTTTTTCATATTTCCTTTCTTTTCCTACTTACTTTTATTTCATATTTCACTCCCTCTTTTTTGCGTCGCTCCCTCGCTCCCTCTTTCTTGCGTCGCTGCGTCGCTCCCTCTTTCTTCCCTCGTTTCCCCTTTCTTGCGTCGCTCCCTCGCTTCCCCTGTCTTGCGTCGCTCCCTCGCTCCCTATTTCTTGCGTCACTCCCTCGCTCCCTCATTCCTGCATCGCTCATTCGCTCCCTCCTTCTTGCGTCGCTCCCTCCTTCTTGCGTCGCTCCCTCCTTCTTGCGTCGCTCCCTCCTTCTTGCGTCGCTCCCTCCTTCTTGCGTCGCTCCCTCCTTCTTGCGTCGCTCCCTCCTTCTTGCGTCGCTCCCTCCTTCTTGCGTCGCTCCCTCCTTCTTGCGTCGCTCCCTCCTTCTTGCGTCGCTCCCTCCTTCTTGCGTCGCTCCCTCCTTCTTGCGTCGCTCCCTCCTTCTTGCGTCGCTCCCTCCTTCTTGCGTCGCTCCCTCCTTCTTGCGTCGCTCCCTCCTTCTTGCGTCGCTCCCTCCTTCTTGCGTCGCTCCCTCCTTCTTGCGTCGCTCCCTCCTTCTTGCGTCGCTCCCTCCTTTCTTGCGTCGCTCCCTCGTTCTTCTGTCGCTCCCTCCTTCTTGCGTCGCTCCCTCATTTCTCCTTTCTTGCGTCGCTCCCTCATTTCTCCTTTCTTGCGTCGCTCCCTCATTTCTCCTTTCTTGCGTCGCTCCCTCGTTCTTCTGTCACTCCCTTGTTCTTGCGTCGCTCCCTCCTTCTTGCGTCGCTCCCTCGCTCCCTCCTTCTTGCGTCGCTCCCTCGCTCCCTCGTTCTTGCGTCGCTCCCTCGCTTCCCCTTTCTTGCGTCGCTCCCTCGCTTCCCCTTTCTTGCGTCGCTCCCTCGCTTCCCCTTTCTTGCGTCGCTCCCTCGCTTCCCCTTTCTTGCGTCGCTCCCTCGCTCCCTCATTCCTGCATCGCTCATTCGCTCCCTCTTTCTTGCTTCGCTCCCTCCTTCTTGCGTCGCTCCCTCGCTCCCTCGTTCTTGCGTCGCTCCCTCGTTCTTGCGTCGCTCCCTCGCTCCCTCGTTCTTGCGTCGCTCCCTCATTCTTGCGTCGCTCCCTCGTTCTTGCGTCGCTCCCTCGCTCCCTCGTTCTTGCGTCGCTCCCTCGCTCCCTCGTTCTTGCGTCGCTCCCTCGCTCCCTCGTTCTTGCGTCGCTCCCTCGCTCCCTCGTCGCTCCCTCGTTCTTGCGTCGCTCCCTCGTTCTTGCGTCGCTCCCTCGTTCTTACCTCGTTTCCCCTATCTTGCGTCGCTCCCTCATTTCTCCTTTCTTGCGTCGCTCCCTCATTTCTCCTTTCTTGCGTCGCTCCCTCATTTCTCCTTTCTTGCGTCGCTCCCTCGCTCCCTCGTTCTTCTGTCACTCCCTCCTTCTTGCGTCGCTCCCTCGCTTCCCCTTTCTTGCGTCGCTCCCTCGCTCCCTCCTTCTTGCGTCGCTCCCTCGCTCCCTCCTTCTTGCGTCGCTCCCTCGCTCCCTCCTTCTTGCGTCGCTCCCTCGCTTCCCCTTTCTGGCGTCGCTCCCTCGCTCCCTCATTCCTGCATCGCTCATTCGCTCCCTCTTTCTTGCGTCGCTCCCTCGTTCTTGCGTCGCTCCCTCGCTCCCTCGTTCTTGCGTCGCTCCCTCGCTCCCTCGTTCTTGCGTCGCTCCCTCGCTCCCCGTTCTTGCATCGCTCCCTCGCTCCCTCGTTCTTGCGTCGCTCCCTCGTTCTTGCGTCGCTCCCTCGCTCCCTCGTTCTTGCGTCGCTCCCTCGTTCTTACCTCGTTTCCCCTATCTTGCGTCGCTCCCTCATTTCTCCTTTCTTGCGTCGCTCCCTCGCTCCCTCGTTCTTCTGTCACTCCATTGTTCTTCTGTCGCTCCCTCGCTCCCTCGTTCTTGCGTCGCTCCCTTGCTTCCCCTTTCTTGCGTCGCTCCCTATTTCTTCCCTCGTTTCCCCTTTCTTGCGTCGCTCCCTCGCTCCCCCTTTCTTGCGTCGCTCCCTCGCTCCCCTTTCTTGCGTCGCTCCCTCGCTCCCCTTTCTTGCGTCGCTCCCTCGCTCCCTCGTTCTTGCGTCGCTCCCTCGCTCCCTCGTTCTTGCGTCGCTCCCTCGCTCCCTCGTTCTTGCGTCGCTCCCTCGCTCCCTCGTTCTTGCGTCGCTCCCTCGCTCCCTCGTTCTTGCGTCGCTCCCTCGCTCCCTCGTTCTTGCGTCGCTCCCTCGCTCCCTCGTTCTTGCGTCGCTCCCTCGCTCCCTCGTTCTTGCGTCGCTCCCTCGCTCCCTCGTTCTTGCGTCGCTCCCTCGTTCTTGCGTCGCTCCCTCGTTCTTGCGTCGCTCCCTCGTTCTTGCGTCGCTCCCTCGTTCTTGCGTCGCTCCCTCGTTCTTGCGTCGCTCCCTCGTTCTTGCGTCGCTCCCTCGTTCTTGCGTCGCTCCCTCGTTCTTACCTCGTTTCCCCTATCTTGCGTCGCTCCCTCATTTCTCCTTTCTTGCGTTGCTCCCTCGCTCCCTCATTCTTCTGTCACTCCCTTGTTCTTCTGTCGCTCCCTCGCTCCCTCGTTCTTGTGTCGCTCCCTCACTCCCTCGTTCTTGCGTCGCTCCCTCGTTCTTGCGTCGCTCCCTCGCTCCCTCGTTCTTGCATCGCTCCCTCGTTTCCCCTTTCTTGCGTCGCTCCCTCGCTCCCCCTTTCTTGCGTCGCTCCCTCGCTCCCTCTTTCTTGCGTCGCTCCCTCTTTCTTGCGTCGCTCCCTCTTTCTTCTCTCCTTTCCCCTTTCTTGTGTTGCTCCCTTGTTTCCCCTTTCTTGCGTTGCTCCCTTGTTTCCCGTTTCTTGCATCGCTCCCTCTTTCTTGCGTCGCTCCCCCTTTCTTGCGTCGCTCCCCCTTTCTTGCGTCGCTCCCCCTTTCTTGCGTCGCTCCCTCACTCCCCCTTTCTTGCGTCGCTCCCTCGCTCCCCCTTTCTTGCGTCGCTCCCTCGCTCCCCCTTTCTTGCGTCGCTCCCTCGCTCCCCTTTTCTTGCGTCGCTCCCTCGCTCCCCCTTTCTTGCGTCGCTCCCTCGCTCCCCCTTTCTTGCGTCGCTCCCTCTTTCCCTTGCTCCCTCGTTCTTGCGTCACTCATTCGCTCCCTCTTCCTTGTGTTGTTCACTCTTTCTTCCCTTGATTCCCCTTTCTTGCGTCACTCCCTTGCTCCCTCTTTCTGGCGTCGCTTCCTCTTTCTTGCGTCGCTCCCCCTTTCTTGCGTCGCTCCCTCGCTCCCCCTTTCTTGCGTCGCTCCCTCGCTTCCCCTTTCTAGCGTTGCTCCCTCGCTCCCTCTTTCTTGCGTTGTTCCCTCTTTCTTCCCTCGCTCCCCCTTTCTTGCGTTGATCCCTCGCTCCCCCTTTCTTGCGTTGCTCCCTCGCTCCCCCTTTCTTGCGTTGCTCCCTCGCTCCCTCGCTCCCCCTTTCTTGCGTCGCTCCCTCGCTCCCTCCTTCTTGCGTCGTTCCCTCTTTCTTCCCTCGCTCCCCCTTTTTTGTGTCGCTCCCTCGCTCCCCTTTTGTTTCGCTCCCTCGCTCCCCCTTTCTAGCGTTGCACCCTCGCTCCCCCTTTCTTGCGTCGTTCCCTCGCTCCCTCTTTCTTGCGTTGCTCCCTCTTTCTTGCGTCGCTCCCTCTTTCTTGCGTCGCTCCCTCCTTCTTGTGTCGTTTACTCGCTCCCTCCTTCTTGTGTCATTTACTCGCTCCCTCTTTCTTGCGTCGCTCCCTCGCTCCCTCCTTCTTGCGTCGTTCCCTCGCTCCCTCCTTCTTGCGTCGTTCCCTCGCTCCCTCCTTCTTGCGTCGTTCCCTCGCTCCCTCCTTCTTGAGTCGCTCCCTCTTTCTTCCCTCGTTTCCCCTTTCTTGCGTCGCTCCCTCGCTTCCCCTTTCTTGCGTCGCTCCCTCGCTTCCCCTTTCTTGCGTCGCTCCCTCTCTTCCCCTTTCTTGCGTCGCTCCCTCGCTTCCCCTTTCTTGCGTTGCTCCCTCGCTTCCCCTTTCTTGCGTCGCTCCCTCGCTTCCCCTTTCTTGCGTCGCTCCCTCGCTTCCCCTTTCTTGCGTCGCTCCCTTCGCTTCCCCTTTCTTGCGTCGCTCCCTCGCTTCCCCTTTCTTGCGTCGCTCCCTCGCTCCCCCTTTCTTGCGTCGCTTCCCCTTTCTTGCGTCGCTCCCCCTTTCTTGCGTCGCTCCCCCTTTCTTGCGTCGCTCCCTCTTTCTTGCGTCGCTCCCTCCTTCTTGCGTCGTTCCCTCGCTCCCTCCTTCTTGCGTCGTTCCCTCGCTCCCTCCTTCTTGCGTCGTTCCCTCGCTCCCTCCTTCTTGCGTCGTTCCCTCGCTCCCTCCTTCTTGCGTCGTTCCCTCTTTCTTCCCTCGTTTCCCCTTTCTTGCGTCGCTCCCTCGTTTCCCCTTTCTTGCGTCGCTCCCTCGTTTCCCCTTTCTTGCGTCGCTCCCTCGTTTCCCCTTTCTTGCGTCGCTCCCTCGTTTCCCCTTTCTTGCGTCGCTCCCTCGTTTCCCCTTTCTTGCGTCGCTCCCTCGTTTCCCCTTTCTTGCGTCGCTCCCTCGTTTCCCCTTTCTTGCGTCGCTCCCTCGCTCCCTGTTTTTTGCGTCGCTCCCTCTTTCTTGCGTCGCTCCCTCGCTTCCCCTTTCTTGCGTCGCTCCCTCGCTTCCCCTTTCTTGCGTCGCTCCCTCGCTTCCCCTTTCTTGCGTCGCTCCCTCGCTCCCTCTTTCTTGCGTCGCTTCCCCTTTCTTGCGTCGCTCCCCCTTTCTTGCGTCGCTCCCCCTTTCTTGCGTCGCTCCCTCTTTCTTGCGTCGCTCCCTCCTTCTTGCGTCGTTCCCTCGCTCCCTCCTTCTTGCGTCGTTCCCTCGCTCCCTCCTTCTTGCGTCGTTCCCTCGCTCCCTCCTTCTTGCGTTGTTCCCTCGCTCCCTCCTTCTTGCGTCGTTCCCTCTTTCTTCCCTCGTTTCCCCTTTCTTGCGTCGCTCCCTTGTTTCCCCTTTCTTGCGTCGCTCCCTCGTTTCCCCTTTCTTGCGTCGCTCCCTCGTTTCCCCTTTCTTGCGTCGCTCCCTCGTTTCCCCTTTCTTGCGTCGCTCCCTCGTTTCCCCTTTCTTGCGTCGCTCCCTCGTTTCCCCTTTCTTGCGTCGCTCCCTCGTTTCCCCTTTCTTGCGTCGCTCCCTCGCTCCCTGTTTTTTGCGTCGCTCCCTCTTTCTTGCGTCGCTCCCTCGCTTCCCCTTTCTTGCGTCGCTCCCTCGCTTCCCCTTTCTTGCGTCGCTCCCTCGCTTCCCCTTTCTTGCGTCGCTCCCTCGCTCCCTCTTTCTTGCGTCGCTCCCTCTTTCTTGCATCGCTCCCTCGCTCCCCCTTTCTTGCGTCGCTCCCTCGCTCCCCCTTTCTTGCATCGCTCCCTCGCTCCCCCTTTCTTGCGTCGTTTATTGCTCCGTTTTCTTGTTTCGCTTTTTTTCTTCTTTATTTTTTTCATTTCTGATTTCTTATTTCATTTCAATATTTCCTTTTATATTTCCTTTCATTTTATATTTCATATTTCTTTTCATTTCCTATTTCCTTTTGTTTCCTATTTCTATTCATTTCAATTCATCTTTCTTATATTTCTTTGCTTTTTATTTCATATTTCATTTCATATTTCATTTCTATTTCATTTCATATTTCATTTATCATTTCATTTTTCATATTTTATTTTACATTTCATTTCGTTTTATATTTCATACATTTCATTCAATTTCATTTCATTTTATATATCATTTTATATTTCATTTTATATTACATTTCGTTTCTGATTTCATTTCATTTCAATTGCATTTCATATTACATTCTATTTCATATTTCATTTATTATTTTATTTCGTATTTCATTTCATATTTCATTTTACATTTCCTTTCAAATTACAGTTCATATTTCGTTTCATTATTTCGTTTCATGTGTTTACATTTTATGTGTCATATCTTTTTCATTTCACATCATTCCCTTTTATTTGATTTCAGCTTTCATTTCAGCTTTCATTTCAGCTTTCATTTCAGCTTTCATTTCAGCTTTCATTTCATCAGCTTTCATTTCATCAGCTTTCATTTCATCAGCTTTCATTTCATTTCAAATGTCACTTCATTTAATTTCATTTTATATTTCATTCATTTTATTGTAATTTTTTTCATTTCATTTTATATTTCATTCATCTTATTAGAATTTTTATTTCATTTCCATTTGAGTATTTCCTTTTAAATAACCTTTCATTTTCCATTTCCCCTTTTGCATTTCCATTTCCCATTTTGCATTTCAGATTTCGTTTCAAATTTCATATTTTATTTATTATTTAATTTTGTATTTCATTTCATAGTTCATATTTCATTTCAGTTTATATATCATTTCTTTTTATATTTCATACATTTCATTTCATATTTCATTTCATATTGCCTTTCATTTCAGTCTCGTATTTCATTTCATATAATCTTTCATTATATTTTTCATTTCATATTTCTTTTTTATTTTGATTCATTTCATTTCAGACTTCATTCATTTCATTTCAGACTTCATTCATTTCATTTCAGACTTCATTCATTTCATTTCAGACTTCATGTCACTTCACATGTCACTTCACATGTCACTTCACATGTCACTTCACATGTCACTTCACATGTCACTTCACATGTCACTTCACATGTCACTTCACATGTCACTTCACATGTCACTTCATTTCATTTCATTTTATATTTCATTCATTTTATTGTAATTTTTTTTCATTTCATTTTATATTTCATTCATCTTATTAGAATTTTTATTTCATTTCCATTTGAGTATTTCCTTTTAACTAACCTTTCATTTTCCATTTCCCATTTTGCATTTCCATTTCCCATTTTGCATTTCCATTTCCCATTTTGCATTTCAGATTTCGTTTCAAATTTCATATTTTATTTATTATTTAATTTTGTATTTCATTTCATAGTTCATATTTCATTTCAGTTAATATATCATTTCTTTTTATACTTCATACATTTCATTTCATATTTCATTTCATATTGCATTTCATTTCAGTTTCGTATTTCATTTCATATAATATTTTATTATATTTTTCATTTCACACTTCATTTCATATTTCTTTTTTATTTTGATTCATTTCATTTCACACTTCATTTCATATTTCTTTTTTATTTTGATTCATTTCATTTCACACTTCATTTCATTTCACACTTCATTTCATTTCACACTTCATTTCATTTCACACTTCATTTCATTTCACACTTCATTTCATTTCACACTTCATTTCATTTCACACTTCATTTCATTTCACACTTCATTTCATTTCACACTTCATTTCATTTCACACTTCATTTCATTTCACACTTCATTTCATTTCACACTTCATTTCATTTCACACTTCATTTCATTTCACACTTCATTTCATTTCACACTTCATTTCATTTCACACTTCATTTCATTTCACACTTCATTTCATTTCACACTTCATTTCATTTCACACTTCATTTCATTTCACACTTCATTTCATTTCACACTTCATTTCATTTCACACTTCATTTCATTTCACACTTCATTTCATTTCACACTTCATTTCATATTTCTTTTTTATTTTGATTCATTTCATTTCACACTTCATTTCATTATTTCACACTTCATTTCATATTTCTTTTTTATTTTGATTCATTTCATTTCACACTTCATTTCATTATTTCACACTTCATTTCATTATTTCACACTTCATTTCATTATTTCACACTTCATTTCATTATTTCACACTTCATTTCATTATTTCACACTTCATTTCATTATTTCACACTTCATTTCATTATTTCACACTTCATTTCATTATTTCACACTTCATTTCATTATTTCACACTTCATTTCATTATTTCACACTTCATTTCATTATTTCACACTTCATTTCATTATTTCACACTTCATTTCATTATTTCACACTTCATTTCATTATTTCACACTTCATTTCATTATTTCACACTTCATTTCATTATTTCACACTTCATTTCATATTTTCTATTCAGATTTCCTTTTGTATTTCTTTCCGTATTTCATTTGCATTTCCTGTTTCTTCTTATATTTCATTTTGTTTCATATTTCATTTCATATTTCATTTTATATTTCGTTTCATATTTCAATTTTCATTTCATTTCATATTTTTTTTAATATTTCATTTCTTTTCATGTTTTATTTTATTTTTCATTTCATTTCATTTGCATTTTATATTTTATTCTGTTTCTTATTTCATTTATTATTTAATTTTGTAATCATATGTCCATTCATTTCTTATGTCCATTCATTTTTCATTTCATATCATTCCCTACCATTTCTTTTTATATTTCGTATTTCAGATCGCATTTCAAATTGCATTGTATTTCAATTTAATTTTATATTTTGTTTCATTTCATATTTAACTTCATTTCAATTCATTACAGTTCATTTCAATGTTACGTTACTTTTTATTTCATTTCATTTTATATTTCATTTCTTTCTTTTCTTATTTCATTATATTTATTTCATTTCATTTCAGTGTTTCCTTCTGTATTTCCTATTTCTTTTCATTTTCTATTTCCTTTCATTTCTTTTAATATTTCACTTCATTTCATTTCATATCGTGTACATTTCTTTCCATTCCATTTCACATTTCATTTCACATTTCACATTTCATTTAATTACTGTTCATTTCAGTATTTCATTACTTTTCTTTTACTATTTAATTACATTACGTATTTTATTTTCTTTCATTATTTCATTACATTTCCAATTTCATTGCCTTTCACATTTTATTGCCTTTCATATTCTAATTTCATTTCACACTTCTTTTTCACATTTCATATTGTTTTCATATTTCATCTTTCATTTCTTATTTCATTCCATTCCCAAATCCACACTATTTCAACCAAATTCCAGCACAACATTCTTTGTTTTTCCAGCTTACTCCAGCCCAAAAGCCCTCACTAGTTCAGCATAAACCGCAATGCCATGTTCTTTCTTTTAAAGGGAAACAACATTCCTAAATCCTCGCTTTTTGAGTTCGCAGTCCAACCCTAACTTTTCACTCTGTCACCTCAAAGTTCGGACCTAAGTCCTCAGCGTTCCTCCCCAAACTCACGGCCAGCATCCCTGCCGTTCCACCACAATCTCTGTCCCTAATTCCTTGTTGTTCCACACCAATCTCCTGCCACAAATCCTTGCCGCTTCACTGCAGTTTCTGGCCCCGAATCCTCACAGTTCCACCCTAAACTACAGCTTTAAATCCTCGGTGTCTCCTGCCAAGCTCCAGCCGTGAACGCTGACAGTCTCAGTCCAAACTCTTGCAAAAACTCCTTTCTATTCCACCCCCGCCTCTGTCTTTAAAACTTCACTGTTTCAACCCTTACTCCCCGCATAAATCCTCGCTATCTCACCCCATCATCCGGCTTTATATCCTCACTCTTCAACCTCAATCTCCGGCCCTAATTCTTCAAATTCCACCCCAAAATCCATCCCTAAATCCTGAGTATCCCACTCATCGTCTGGCCGCAGCTCCTCACCGTTCCATCCCAAAGTCCAGCACCAATACTCAAGGTTCCTTCCGAGGCTCCATCCCTAAATCCTCGCTTTCCCTCCCCAAATTCCAACCCGAAGTCCTCACTGTTCCACTCTAAACTGCAGCCAGAGTTTTTCGCTGTTCCACCACAATCTTCAGGTCTAAACGCTCAATGCTACACCTTAAAGTCTTGCATTAAATCCTCGCTCACTCACCCCAAACTTCTGCAAAAACTCATCGCATTTCCACGCCGATCTCTGGCTCTAAATCCTCGCTCTCTCAACCTGAACTCCAGCTTTAAATCCTCGCTCTCTCACCCAAATTCCAACCATATACCCTCAATTTTCCAGCCTTAAGTCTGTACCCAATTCTTCACTTTTCCGTTCCTAACCGTGGACCACAGTCCTCACTAATCCTTTCAAATTCTGACCCCAGCCCCTCACCGTCTCGCCCTTCTGTCCTCCGCCTATTCTTTCCATTTTGACATGCCAATTATTGTAGCTGTATCGCCCTACCGTCCAGCCCAAGATCCTCACCGTCTCAGCCGTATTTTCAGCCCCTCGTCGTCGAAGTCTTGCCCCTTTGCCAGTCCCTTATCCTCATTTTTTCACCCTTTTGTCTAGCCACACATCTTCGCCGTCTCGTCCTTTTATCCGGTCCTAAATCCTCACTCTCTCACCCCAATGTCTGGCCCTAAGTTCTCCCTCTTCCTCTGCAATCTCCAGCCCTACATCCTCGTTCTCTCTCCCCAAGTTTCCACTTTAATTCCTCGCTCTTACTCCAAATCTGCAACCCTAATTCTTTGCTCTTTTACCCCAATTTCTCATCTTAATTCTTCACCGACTCTCGCCACGCTCCTGCCATAAATACTCGCTATTACAGCCCTAAATCTGGGCTTCACTCTTCGGTATTACTGCCCCAATTCCAGACACAACTCGTCGCTCTCCTACCCGAAATTCCATCCCTAGTTCCTCGTTATTTCGCCCCAAATTGCATCCCTAATTCCTCATTATTCCACTTCAACTCTAAATCCTTGATATTCCACCCCATAGTCCCGTCCCCAATCCTAGCTATTTCACTTGTGAACCAACCCGTAAGTCCTTTCTATTATCCTTCACGTTGCCTCCCAAATTCCAGTCACCAATCTGCACTATTTCCAACCAAGTTCTAGCTCCACGTTCCAGATATTTCCAGCACGCTCCAGTCCAAAGCCCGCACTATTTCATCGTAAACTTCAATCTCATTTTGTCCTTTTAAACCCAAAGAGCAGTCCTAACTCCTAAGTGTTTCACCCTGATCTGCAGCGTTAACTCCTCCCTATCTCATCCCAAACTCCGGCCCAAACACCTCTGTCCTCTACCCCAAACTCCAGTCCTAATTCCTCACTATCTAACCTTTATCTTTGTCCCTTAATCCTCATTATCTCATTCCGAATTTCAGCCCCGTATCCTCTCTTATCTCATGTTTAACTTCAGTCTTAATTTCTCATTATCTCATCCCAAATGTCAGATCTCAATCCTCATTTTCTTACCCCGAACTCTGTTAAGAAATCCTCAGTGCTGCTCCCCAAACTCCAGCCCTAAATCTTTGCCGATCCACCCTAAAATCCGGCCATAACTTTTTCCTTTTTCACCCGAAGTTCCAGTCCTAAACATTCACTGCTACACCCCAAGTTCTATGCAGTAAATCTTCTCATTTTTTTTGCTAACCTCTGGCCATAAATTTTCGCACTCAGCCCAAACTTCAGCCATACCAAAACACCAGCATATTCCCTCCCAACCGACACGAGCAACAACAGCATCTCTCCGCCCCAACCGACAACGGGAACAGCGTCTCCCGCTCCAGCCGACAACGGGAACAGCATCTCCCCCCAAACCCCTTGGTCTCCCATCATCACCGTCATCTCCGTGTCTTCTCTCAGCGTGACTCCCTGATCTTACGTGCAGCGATACCTCAACATCACCCCACTGATAGCAAAGAATGTCCCCCCAATAACGTCATCTTCCAGCATCACTCTAGCGTCACTCCTCGACTTACGCCCCTACTGATACGCCGACATAACCCGCCAATGTCACTGCTGTTTGTCACACCACATATCCCCTCGATGTGACACATAGCGTTCCCACAGTGCACCATTACTTTACGACCCCCAGGAAGCGGCAAAGCGCCAGAAAGCAGAGAGCAGAACACGGCAGCGGTGGGTAGGACAGGCCGCGCCAGCAGGGCGTCCCCTGCACCAAAGGGCACCGTGCCTCTCCCCCACCGCTGCCTCTCTCCAGCTGCGCTTCTCCCCAGGGTCTGCAGGGTCTGTTCCCTTGCCGCACCGCGTCTGCGTGGCCATCGCAGGACAGCGAGCCGAAGCGGAACTCCTGCTTGCTCAACACATCTCGGTTTCCGTGCCCAACACAGCCCGCAGGTTCATCCCAAGGCGTCACCCCAGCATTACTCTCTAATGTCCTCTTCCGAGGTGATGCCCTGAAGTCACCCTGTATCGTACATGCCATACATCGCCCCGGAGGAATCTAACGCTCTCGGCCCCCGGCATCATCGCCCGACATCCCTTCCCGGTGCCAACCCAGCATCGTCCCACAGCATCTCCGCATAACAGCGTCCCCCCATAACGCGACGGACAATACGGCATAACAACATAACAACCAATTCCCATCACATGAAAACATGCATCAATACAACAAACGCGGACACAAGTACCAAAGAAAAGAATTGTCCTACCTTGGAAGATCTCCGGTACGTGCAGCGCTCCAGGAAGAACCGCTCAGCTTCACTTCCTGCCCTTAAATGAGGGCGGGGAACGGGTGGTCTCGGCCACGCCCCTTCGGGTCATCAGCAGAATTGCATACACCTGTGTTCCTCTGGCTTGACTCCGCCCCCCCATCAGGTTCTCCATCACCGCTCCAAGTCCTGACTCAGCATTTTCACTGCACCACCATCATCACCTCAACATCATCAGTACCGTGTTACCCCAACACGACATCGAGGAGCACTGGGTGACGTGGGGACTTTGGGGCAGTCACGAGGGAGCTCGTACGTTGATCATCCCTATTTGCTGGACAGGCCGACCCGGTTTATTTTACTTTATTTACACCTGTATGGGAACTGTCAGTCACAGTGACAGTGACGAGCACCTGGTGAGGGGGCGTGGCCAGCCCTGGGAGCACAGGTGGGAGCCGTTGAGCCGTGGGAGGGGATTGGAGGGGATTCCCGGCTCCACCCCCACTTGCCCTCATTTAAGGTCCGGCAGCCGCAGGGGCAGCATCTCAGCCTGGAGCTGTTCTCTGTATGGTGTTGGATCAGCGCCGCTATTCGGAGCGAGGTCAGTGATTTCTGTTTTGCTTTTGGGTTATGCTTTTTGTTTTTGTAGGGATCCGATTCTGGTTTAATGGAGCTGTGTTTGCTCTCTGTGTGTTCTCTGTGCCTTTCCTTTTTTCTGTAAGGGAGGTGCTGGGGTTATTTCTTTTTCTCTGAAGTGGCGATGGAGGAGTTGCTGTTTATTCCATTCTTTGACTAACGCCTCATTTCTGGAATGCTTCAATCGGTCCTAGTGTAACGCTGCTCAGCCAATGGAGCACTGCAACTCTGGGAATGTCTGGAGCTAATGCCCTTTTCTATAAAGGGGTTCAGTATTTTCACAATCTTTTCTGTGCTTCTTTTTAAAGCTTTTTGTTTTTTTTCTGGTTAAGCCTTTGTTTCTTCTTTTACAGTTTTTGTCTCATCTCTACTTTGGGGTTCTAGACTTTGCTTCTGCATCATCCCGGCCCGTTCTACAACTGTGGTAAATGGTGCTCTACGTTTGCTCAGGTGGAGTATTGTTTAAAGGCATTTTGTGACTCGTTATCACATAACGAATTACGTTTTGTTTCTTTGTTCTGATCTCTTTTTGCAGTTCAGAGGTGTCTAAGGCTTGCCGGGACCCCTCTAATTGATGGCGTAAGTATTGTGAGATCCGCAGAGCGGGAATTGGAACACCGCGAGGCCCTCGTTGGCGCATCACTCGTATGCAGGCAGGTTTTCTGGCGGCCACGGTATGAGATGAAACGGGGTTAGAAGCGCTCCTTTCTCAGAGGAGCGCGTTTGCGTAAGAGGCGCCGCTCTGTATGTGCGGGGCAGCGCCTTCATTGTTGTTTTCCGTCCAACAGGTGGCTACGGGGAGCTGCAGCAGTCCCGGGGACACGGCAGCCGCACTGAGGAATGTGGGGCGCTCCTCGATAGCAGTGAGGAAAACAAAGCTGCATTTTGTGGAATGGTGCAGAACCGTACTTTTCTAACCGGTAACCGGTCACCCACGCAGGTAAGGACAGCAGACAATCTTTGTTGCTTTTCTATCATCTAGAATGGCACAACGTAGTTCTTTCAGAGTTTTTCCTTGTGCTTTAGGGTATGCAAAAGCTGCCTGTCCTTTTCATTTTCCTCCCGGGTGTTGTCCTTGCCCTTCCCCTGGTGTTTCTTTGCCTTCTTTTTCTGTCCTTTGTGCCGTTTCCTTACTTTTGCTTGGGATTTTTCCTGGCTTATTTCTCTCGGCCCTGTAGCGCGTTCCCTGCGCTGTTCCCCTTCGTTTCCCTCCGTTTTTCCCGTTTCTCTTTTTTGTCCTTTGCCCTTTCCCTGGGCATTTTAGCGCCGTTTGTTTGTTCCTCTTGGCGTCGCTCCGTTGTTCCTGCAGCGCATTCCTTGCACCGTTCCCCTTCGCTGCCCGGGCTTTCGCTGTTTTCCGTCCTCGTCCTTCGCCCTTTCTCTGGGCATTTCAGCGTCGTTCTATCGTCCCAGCTCTGGGCCTTCATTTGGCGTCGCTGTATTGTTACTGTAGTGCATTCCTTGCAGTGTTCCCCTTCCGCGCCCTTGGCTTTGGTGCATTCCTCGTGCCGTTCTCCTCGCCCTCGCTTTTGTCGCGTCTTTACCTGGTTCTTCTCCTTCCCTTGGCCCAGCTTTGGCTCTCTTCTTTGCATCGTTGTCTCGGCACCGTAGTGCAGTCGTCGCACCGTTCCTCTTTCATCCCCAGGGCATTTTCTCCGCGTTTCTCCCTTGTTCTTCCCCTTGCCTTTCCCTGCGCCATTCTCCTGCCCTTTCTTTTGCTTCATCTTTCCCTGGGATTTCACTTTGGCTTTTCCTTGCCTGGGTGTTCCGCTTACCTTCGCCTCCTTAGGATGGGTTGGAGGCAGCTTTGACTTTAATCGTCACCCGAACTGTCATCTTAACGGGAGGTTTAAAGGTAATCGTAGTCACGTGCAGCGTAACCCTAAACCTCATGCTAATTCTCTTTTTCCTACTTATCTCTGTTAACCCTATTTATTAACATCTAGATTCTCCAATAACACTGATTGTCCGGAGAACTGCCGACAGAGTCCAGCAGCAGGATGTCAGTGTACAACACTGAGTATCAAAACCCCGCTGTTCCTGACTCTACTGAGGCTCTGTATCCCTCCTGCCGCCACCCGTCTCTCTCACATCTCCCAGGTACTCTTTCCAAGGGAGCTGTGCAGCTGCGGGAGTAGGTAGCCCACAGAAGGTAATTCCTCAGAGCTTCGCAAGCTGGGACGGAGCTGTTGCACCGTAGGTGAAGTAGAGCCTTGGGATCGCACCAACAGGAGCGCTCGGTCAGTTTCTTGGGAGCTGTCAGCAGGCAGACTCGTAGGTTGTCCCATATCGCATGCTGACCTTCCACGTATCTCAGCAGCGCTTCTCTGAGTGTCCGCTGCGCCGTCTTTCCCAGCACAGAGGTGAGACTGAGGGGTCGGTGGTTCCCGGGGTCATCCTTCGTCTACATTTTCCAAAGAGGTGTAACGCTGCATTTATTCTTCTTATCAGGGACTTTGCCTGATTGCTATGAGTTTAAACGCCATTGGGAGAAGCTCTGCAACTCCACCAGCTCGTTCCTCAGGATTTCAGAACGCGTCTCATCGGGACCCGTAGACTTTGGGACGCTCCGGTTCCCCAGGCGGTCTGGTACCCAATCTCAGCTCACGGTGCGGGGCGGGCGGCATCGCTTCCCCGGTCCCCGTATCCCAAACCTAGCATCTGAGGGCTGTGCGATGAGCAGTCATCAGAGGGGACAGAAGCAATAAAACCGAGCTCCGAACCTTCTCTTTGTGTTCTGTTACAGCTGCAGCACTGCTCCTCGTAAGCAGCATTGTGCACAGGGTGCAACTACGTTGCTGTGTGAGAGGAGCACTGCTGTGCGTTTTTGTTTAAGAGACGTTGTCCTGTACGTGTGGGATAGTGCCTTTATTGTTGTTCTGTGTCCAGCAGGTGGCCATGGGGAGCTGCAGCACTCCTGGGGACGGAATGCGGAAGGGGCGAGGAACGGTAAGCTGCATTTCCTGGAACGTTCTGGAACTAGGCTGTGTTGACTGGTAACTGTTCCCCGACGCAGGTAAGCGCAGCGCACACCCACCAGCGATTGCCCGTCTCACTGTGCAGCGCTTCCAGAGCTCGTTCCAGCAGTGTAGGGTACCCAGAGCTGCCTACCTGTTTTCTTATTGTTTATTTTGTATTTACCTTTTGGCTTTCACTGTGGTGTTTTCTTTGCTTTTCCTTACACTTTACCTTGTTTTTTCTCCACGTATTTTGCCTTTCCTTGCAATCTTCTCCTTGTGTTTACCTAAGTTTTGTCCTGACCTTCTCTTGGCAATGTTTTTTGTCCTGCATTGCTTTCCCTTCGCCGTTCCCCTTCCTCACCCTTTGCGTTTGCCTTTGCGTGGCCTTTTTTTTTTTTTGTGCCATTTTCTTGGCCCATCTGCGGGCCCTGTCTTGGCATCATTGTCTTGGCCCCTTCGATGCATTTCCTGCATGTTTCCCCTTCCTTGCCGTGGCTTTCCCTGCAGTGTTCTTCTTGCGTTTGCCCTTAGTTTTGCTGGGGCCTCGTCTTCGTGCCATCGCCTCGTTCCAGCTCAGGGCCTTCTCTTGGCACTGTACTTTTCACCTCCGTAGTGCATTCTTTTTTGCGCCGTCCCCTTCCTCCCTTTCTCTTGTTCGGGTTTTTGCGCCGTCCCCTTCCTCCCTTTCTCTTGTTTGGGTTTTTGCGCCGTCCCCTTCCTCCCTTTCTCTTGTTTGGGTTTTTGCGCCGTCCCCTTCCTCCCTTTCTCTTGTTTGGGTTTTTGCGCCGTCCCCTTCCTCCCTTTCTCTTGTTCGGGTTTTTGCGCCGTCCCCTTCCTCCCTTTCTCTTGTTCGGGTTTTTGCGCCGTCCCCTTCCTCCCTTTTTTCTTCTTGGGTTTTTGCGCCATTCCCTCTCTCCCTTTCCCTTTCTTGTTTTTTGCACCGTTCCCTCATTTTCTCTTTGTGTTGCTATGTGTATGTGTTGTTTTTTGCTGCTTTTGCATTTTTTTTCGCCTTGGCATTTTCTGTGATGCTGTCCACGCGTTCTCCTGGCAGTGTTTTCACGGTGCTGCTGTAGCCCTTCTCCTTGTGCTGTTCTGTTTTCTCCTGTTTTCCCCTCGGCATTTCCCGCACAGTTCTCCTTGCCTTTGCTTTTCGCATTGTCTTTTCCTGAGACGTTCTTGTGTTTGCATGCCATGCCTCTTTTCCTTTTCTTTGTTTGTTTTTTTTTCTTGGGATTTCACCTTGCTTTTGCCTGCTGCGGGTTCTTGCTTGCCTTTGCTTCGCTGGGTTTAGTTGGGTGGCAGCTTTGGTTTTAATGCTGATTTGAACGCCAAGCTTAATGGGAGCTCTAAAGGTAATTGTATTAATGCGCACTGTAACTGTAATAGTAACCCTAAGTGTCCATTTCCTACTGATTACTGTATTAACCCCATTAAGCATCATCCCAACCCAATGGTAATTGTAATGCCCAGTTCTCCAATAAGTCATTGCACACAGACATTCCTGCAGTCCCAATTGCATGTGCTCACCAAACTCCTTTGCGTCAGCGTGTATTTTGGCTCCAGGCGTCTCGAGCAGCGCACACAGTGCAGCCGTTGCGTTTCTGAACAGCGCACTCACTTTTCGTTGCGTGCCACAGGTGGCAGCGGAGAACAGCGGTGCAGAAAGCACACGGAGGGATCCATTGTTTTTCACAGACTCGGTGAGAAATGGTAAGCTGCAACTCTTGGAACGGCAGTTTGCTGCCCAGCTGCCTTTAGAGGTAAGGACAATGTGCGTGCACTGATGTTTATTTATGAATAAATTACTGCCTTCGTTGAAGATGGTTATCGAGTTGTGTTGTACTGTGTTACTTTGTGCCCTGGATTTCAATTCGTGTCACCGTAGCATAGAAGTAGGGTGTGCGTGTGCGTGTGCATGTGTAGTTGTAAGGTAACAACCCTACAGCAGTGCCGGCATAGTGACAGAACTCTACATGTCAGTTGTGCAGTGTGACCTTCTCTGACCTTCAAAGTCATATCTGAAACAACTTTACAAATTCATTGTAATAAGCCTAACCTGAGTCTTGCAGCATTTACAGGGCTGGGCTGACGGCGAGGTCTACTTGTGTTTCTGCATTTTTTGAGTTATCAGTGTCTCTTTCTAAATGATGTGTCTTGTTACAGGTGAAGGTTTCTTCAGCACCGCTCAGTTCCGGCCCATAGCATCACCCGCAGTCGTCAAACACAGTGTGCGGGATCCAGCACTCATGTCGACTGTGCTCCGTTCCATCGTCCTCAGCCCGGCGATCCAACGCGTCCACGTCCGTCTGTCCACACTTCTTCTAACGCCGATCGATGCTTGCTTCCGCCGCGACGCCCTCTCCAGACTTGCGCAGGTGCAGTCTGTCCCTCATCCAGATAATCAATAAAGATTTTGGACAGGCCCGAATTTCACTTGGGACTTGACATCGGTTATAGTCCCAGCCTTTGGGTGTGGCCACGGTACTTGTTTTTTATGCAGCCAATATTGTCCGTCTTTCAGCACCCCCTTGTACTTATCTCCTGGACAATCCCATGGCTCATCATGTCCAGTAGTTTGCCTCGCTTACGGGGTTGGGTTAGCTCTGCTTTGAGTTTGCTTGTGCAGCAGGCTGACCCAAAACCGTAACCAATACCCAGAGTTTGCAAGGAGTACTTTTGCACTCCTTTTCAATGGGATGGAGATTTGTGCCGGTTTGCGGCCAATTGGAGATTGGCGCTGATTTCAGCGCAGCAGGGGCTTTTGCCTCTCCCAAATTAAATTGAGTTAGGCCTTGCTTACGGGGTTGGGTTAGCTTTGCTCAGTTTTTCCTTGTAGAGTAGGCTAACCCAACCTCGTAACCAACGCACGGCCGTTGGTCGGAGACCTTTTGCTCCTTCCCGGCCACTTTGAGACTCGTGCCCGTTTGCGGCCACACTGAGATGAATGTTGATTTCTGCTCACGCAGTGATTTTTGCCACTTCCAAATTGACCTCAGGCCTCGCTTACAGGGTTGGGTTAGCTTTGCTTTGAATTCAACCGCAACCCTGTAACCGACACCCCCAGTTCACAGGTTGTCTTTACGCAGCCCTTCCTGACTGGTTTGAGACTCGTGCCGATTTGCGGCCAGTCCACGGTGAGCGTTGATTTCAGCGCAGGCAATGATTTTTGCCTCTTCCAATTTGAGTTTAATTTGAGTAATCGGCTCGAACTAAATTGAAAAATTAAATTTCAAATCGAGTTAGGCCTTGCTTACGGGGTTGGGTTAGCTTTGCTCAGTTTTTCCTTGTAGAGTAGGCTAACCCAACCTCGTAACCAACGCACGGCCGTTGGTCGGAGACCTTTTGCTCCTTCCCGGCCACTCTGAGACTCGTGCCGGTTTGCGGCTACTCTGAGATTTGTCATGCGTCCCGGACACTCTGCGGTCCGTGTTGGTTTTGACGTGGCCCTGTTTCATCGAGTTTATGCTCCCCATCTAGAAAAGCATTTGTTTTTTTGTGTATCGGGTGTGCGTGTGGAACGCGTTGTTTGTGTACCCAAATGGTTCTGAGTCCTCATGACCTTTGTCAGTCTGTATGATATGGATTAGGTATGTTAATGGAGTTTTTGACTGCGTATGTGTACACTTTGGCTGTAAATCATGCCCGGGACCCGCTCTGATGCTGTGTACAATGACATTGATGTCCGGGACCCGCTCTGATGCTGTGTACAATGACATTGATGTCTGGGACCTGCTCTGATGCTGTGTACTATGACAATGATGTCCGGGACCCGCTCTGATGCTGTGTACAATGTAATGATGTCCGGGACCCGCTCTGATGCCGTGTACAATTTGTGGGCCCCGGTCTGATGCCGTGTACGCTGTGGCTGTAACCATTTCTCAGACGTGCTCTGAGTCTCTGTATGACAAAAACATGTCTGGAACCCACTCTGTATTTGTATTTGCTGTGGTTGTAACTTGTACTGATGCAGATGATGTGTATGCTGTACGTGTAAACTGTGCCTTGCATTGTTTTGAACGTTTGTGCTCTGTATGTTGATGTGTATTGTTTGCACTACTCTGTGATATCATAGGATGCCCTAAACATTCCTCATTATGGAATAAAGGAATATTTGTCACACAGAACAGAGTGTTGTGTTACATTTTCTGCACCAGGAGCATATCACAATACAAGGTAGGTGTGACAGGTAAGTGTGGGGTAGTGTCGTTAGATTTAGGCTGTAGGTGGACTTAGGGCTTAGTTAGTTTGGGTAGAACTTAGCGGTTGCAGTAGAACTTACTGACTAGTTGGTTGGAATTGGTTGCGGTAGGGATTAGCGCCTAGTTGGTTGCGGCAGGACTTAGCGCCTAGTTGGTTGTTGTTGGTTCTGGAAGGACTTAGCGGTGGTTGCCGTGGTTGCGGTAGGACCTAGCGGTGGTTGCCGTGGTTGCGGTAGGACCTAGCGGTGGTTGCCGTGGTTGCGGTAGGACCTAGCGGTGGTTGCAGTGGTTGCGGTAGGATTTAGCGGTGGTTGCGGTAGGACTTAGCGGTGGTTGCCGTGGTTGCGGTAGGACCTAGCGGTGGTTGCCGTGGTTGCGGTAGGACCTAGCGGTGGTTGCAGTGGTTGCGGTAGGATTTAGCGGTGGTTGCGGCAGGACTTAGCGCCTAGTTGGTTGTTGTTGGTTCTGGAAGGACTTAGCGGTGGTTGCCGTGGTTGCGGTAGGACTTAGCGGTGGTTGCCGTGGTTGCGGTAGGACCTAGCGGTGGTTGCCGTGGTTGCGGTAGGACTTAGCGGTGGTTGCCGTGGTTGCGGTAGGACCTAGCGGTGGTTGCCGTGGTTGCGGTAGGACCTAGCGGTGGTTGCCGTGGTTGCGGTAGGACCTAGCGGTGGTTGCAGTGGTTGCGGTAGGATTTAGCGGTGGTTGCGGTAGGACTTAGCGGTGGTTGCCGTGGTTGCGGTAGGACCTAGCGGTGGTTGCCGTGGTTGCGGTAGGACCTAGCGGTGGTTGCAGTGGTTGCGGTAGGATTTAGCGGTGGTTGCCGTGGTTGCGGTAGGACCTAGCGGTGGTTGCAGTGGTTGCGGTAGGATTTAGCGGTGGTTGCGGTAGGACTTAGCGGTGGTTGCAGTGGTTGTGGAAGGACGTAGTGGTGGTTGCGGTGGTTGCGGTAGGACTGGGTTTGGGTTAGGGTTTGGGTTAGGGTTTGGGTTAGGGTTTGGGTTAGGGTTTGGGTTAGGGTTTGGGTTAGGGTTTGGGTTAGGGTTTGGGTTAGGGTTTGGGTTAGGGTTTGGGTTAGGGTTAGGGTTTGGGTTAGGGTTAGGGTTTGGGTTAGGGTTAGGGTTTGGGTTAGGGTTAGGGTTTGGGTTAGGGTTAGGGTTTGGGTTAGGGTTAGGGTTTGGGTTAGGGTTAGGGTTAGGGTTAGGGTTAGGGTTAGGGTTAGGGTTAGGGTTAGGGTTAGGGTTAGGGTTAGGGTTAGGGTTAGGGTTAGGGTTAGGGTTAGGGTTAGGGTTAGGGTTAGGGTTAGGGTTAGGGTTAGGGTTAGGGTTAGGGTTAGGGTTAGGGTTAGGGTTAGGGTTAGGGTTAGGGTTAGGGTTAGGGTTAGGGTTAGGGTTAGGGTTAGGGTTAGGGTTAGGGTTAGGGTTAGGGTTAGGGTTAGGGTTAGGGTTAGGGTTAGGGTTAGGGTTAGGGTTAGGGTTAGGGTTAGGGTTAGGGTTAGGGTTAGGGTTAGGGTTAGGGTTAGGGTTAGGGTTAGGGTTAGGGTTAGGGTTAGGGTTAGGGTTAGGGTTAGGGTTAGGGTTAGGGTTAGGGTTAGGGTTAGGGTTAGGGTTAGGGTTAGGGTTAGGGTTAGGGTTAGGGTTAGGGTTAGGGTTAGGGTTAGGGTTAGGGTTAGGGTTAGGGTTAGGGTTAGGGTTAGGGTTAGGGTTAGGGTTAGGGTTAGGGTTAGGGTTAGGGTTAGGGTTAGGGTTAGGGTTAGGGTTAGGGTTAGGGTTAGGGTTAGGGTTAGGGTTAGGGTTAGGGTTAGGGTTAGGGTTAGGGTTAGGGTTAGGGTTAGGGTTAGGGTTAGGGTTAGGGTTAGGGTTAGGGTTAGGGTTAGGGTTAGGGTTAGGGTTAGGGTTAGGGTTAGGGTTAGGGTTAGGGTTAGGGTTAGGGTTAGGGTTAGGTTAGGGTTAGGGTTAGGGTTAGGGTTAGGGTTAGGGTTAGGGTTAGGGTTAGGGTTAGGGTTAGGGTTAGGGTTAGGGTTAGGGTTAGGGTTAGGGTTAGGGTTAGGGTTAGGTTAGGGTTAGGGTTAGGGTTAGGGTTAGGTTAGGGTTAGGGTTAGGGGTTAGGGTTAGGGTTAGGGTTAGGGTTAGGGTTAGGGTTAGGGTTAGGGTTAGGGTTAGGGTTAGGGTTAGGGTTAGGGTTAGGGTTAGGGTTAGGGTTAGGGTTAGGGTTAGGGTTAGGGTTAGGGTTAGGGTTAGGGTTAGGGTTAGGGTTAGGGTTAGGGTTAGGGTTAGGGTTAGGGTTAGGGTTAGGGTTAGGGTTAGGGTTAGGGTTAGGGTTAGGGTTAGGGTTAGGGTTAGGGTTAGGGTTAGGGTTAGGGTTAGGGTTAGGGTTAGGGTTAGGGTTAGGGTTAGGGTTAGGGTTAGGGTTAGGGTTAGGGTTAGGGTTAGGGTTAGGGTTAGGGTTAGGGTTAGGGTTAGGGTTAGGGTTAGGGTTAGGGTTAGGGTTAGGGTTAGGGTTAGGGTTAGGGTTAGGGTTAGGGTTAGGGTTAGGGTTAGGGTTAGGGTTAGGGTTAGGGTTAGGGTTAGGGTTAGGGTTAGGGTTAGGGTTAGGGTTAGGGTTAGGGTTAGGGTTAGGGTTAGGGTTAGGGTTAGGGTTAGGGTTAGGGTTAGGGTTAGGGTTAGGGTTAGGGTTAGGGTTAGGGTTAGGGTTAGGGTTAGGGTTAGGGTTAGGGTTAGGGTTAGGGTTAGGGTTAGGGTTAGGGTTAGGGTTAGGGTTAGGGTTAGGGTTAGGGTTAGGGTTAGGGTTAGGGTTAGGGTTAGGGTTAGGGTTAGGGTTAGGGTTAGGGTTAGGGTTAGGGTTAGGGTTAGGGTTAGGGTTAGGGTTAGGGTTAGGGTTAGGGTTAGGGTTAGGGTTAGGGTTAGGGTTAGGGTTAGGGTTAGGGTTAGGGTTAGGGTTAGGGTTAGGGTTAGGGTTAGGGTTAGGGTTAGGGTTAGGGTTAGGGTTAGGGTTAGGGTTAGGGTTAGGGTTAGGGTTAGGGTTAGGGTTAGGGTTAGGGTTAGGGTTAGGGTTAGGGTTAGGGTTAGGGTTAGGGTTAGGGTTAGGGTTAGGGTTAGGGTTAGGGTTAGGGTTAGGGTTAGGGTTAGGGTTAGGGTTAGGGTTAGGGTTAGGGTTAGGGTTAGGGTTAGGGTTAGGGTTAGGGTTAGGGTTAGGGTTAGGGTTAGGGTTAGGGTTAGGGTTAGGGTTAGGGTTAGGGTTAGGGTTAGGGTTAGGGTTAGGGTTAGGGTTAGGGTTAGGGTTAGGGTTAGGGTTAGGGTTAGGGTTAGGGTTAGGGTTAGGGTTAGGGTTAGGGTTAGGGTTAGGGTTAGGGTTAGGGTTAGGGTTAGGGTTAGGGTTAGGGTTAGGGTTAGGGTTAGGGTTAGGGTTAGGGTTAGGGTTAGGGTTAGGGTTAGGGTTAGGGTTAGGGTTAGGGTTAGGGTTAGGGTTAGGGTTAGGGTTAGGGTTAGGGTTAGGGTTAGGGTTAGGGTTAGGGTTAGGGTTAGGGTTAGGGTTAGGGTTAGGGTTAGGGTTAGGGTTAGGGTTAGGGTTAGGGTTAGGGTTAGGGTTAGGGTTAGGGTTAGGGTTAGGGTTAGGGTTAGGGTTAGGGTTAGGGTTAGGGTTAGGGTTAGGGTTAGGGTTAGGGTTAGGGTTAGGGTTAGGGTTAGGGTTAGGGTTAGGGTTAGGGTTAGGGTTAGGGTTAGGGTTAGGGTTAGGGTTAGGGTTAGGGTTAGGGTTAGGGTTAGGGTTAGGGTTAGGGTTAGGGTTAGGGTTAGGGTTAGGGTTAGGGTTAGGGTTAGGGTTAGGGTTAGGGTTAGGGTTAGGGTTAGGGTTAGGGTTAGGGTTAGGGTTAGGGTTAGGGTTAGGGTTAGGGTTAGGGTTAGGGTTAGGGTTAGGGTTAGGGTTAGGGTTAGGGTTAGGGTTAGGGTTAGGGTTAGGGTTAGGGTTAGGGTTAGGGTTAGGGTTAGGGTTAGGGTTAGGGTTAGGGTTAGGGTTAGGGTTAGGGTTAGGGTTAGGGTTAGGGTTAGGGTTAGGGTTAGGGTTAGGGTTAGGGTTAGGGTTAGGGTTAGGGTTAGGGTTAGGGTTAGGGTTAGGGTTAGGGTTAGGGTTAGGGTTAGGGTTAGGGTTAGGTTAGGGTTAGGGTTAGGGTTAGGGTTAGGGTTAGGGTTAGGGTTAGGGTTAGGGTTAGGGTTAGGGTTAGGGTTAGGGTTAGGGTTAGGGTTAGGGTTAGGGTTAGGGTTAGGGTTAGGGTTAGGGTTAGGGTTAGGGTTAGGGTTAGGGTTAGGGTTAGGGTTAGGGTTAGGGTTAGGGTTAGGGTTAGGGTTAGGGTTAGGGTTAGGGTTAGGGTTAGGGGTTAGGGTTAGGGTTAGGGTTAGGGTTAGGGTTAGGGTTAGGGTTAGGGTTAGGGTTAGGGTTAGGGTTAGGGTTAGGGTTAGGGTTAGGGTTAGGGTTAGGGTTAGGGTTAGGGTTAGGGTTAGGGTTAGGGTTAGGGTTAGGGTTAGGGTTAGGGTTAGGGTTAGGGTTAGGGTTAGGGTTAGGGTTAGGGTTAGGGTTAGGGTTAGGGTTAGGGTTAGGGTTAGGGTTAGGGTTAGGGTTAGGGTTAGGGTTAGGGTTAGGGTTAGGGTTAGGGTTAGGGTTAGGGTTAGGGTTAGGGTTAGGGTTAGGGTTAGGGTTAGGGTTAGGGTTAGGGTTAGGGTTAGGGTTAGGGTTAGGGTTAGGGTTAGGGTTAGGGTTAGGGTTAGGGTTAGGGTTAGGGTTAGGGTTAGGGTTAGGGTTAGGGTTAGGGTTAGGGTTAGGGTTAGGGTTAGGGTTAGGGTTAGGGTTAGGGTTAGGGTTAGGGTTAGGGTTAGGGTTAGGGTTAGGGTTAGGGTTAGGGTTAGGGTTAGGGTTAGGGTTAGGGTTAGGGTTAGGGTTAGGGTTAGGGTTAGGGTTAGGGTTAGGGTTAGGGTTAGGGTTAGGGTTAGGGTTAGGGTTAGGGTTAGGGTTAGGGTTAGGGTTAGGGTTAGGGTTAGGGTTAGGGTTAGGGTTAGGGTTAGGGTTAGGGTTAGGGTTAGGGTTAGGGTTAGGGTTAGGGTTAGGGTTAGGGTTAGGGTTAGGGTTAGGGTTAGGGTTAGGGTTAGGGTTAGGGTTAGGGTTAGGGTTAGGGTTAGGGTTAGGGTTAGGGTTAGGGTTAGGGTTAGGGTTAGGGTTAGGGTTAGGGTTAGGGTTAGGGTTAGGGTTAGGGTTAGGGTTAGGGTTAGGGTTAGGGTTAGGGTTAGGGTTAGGGTTAGGGTTAGGGTTAGGGTTAGGGTTAGGGTTAGGGTTAGGGTTAGGGTTAGGGTTAGGGTTAGGGTTAGGGTTAGGGTTAGGGTTAGGGTTAGGGTTAGGGTTAGGGTTAGGGTTAGGGTTAGGGTTAGGGTTAGGGTTAGGGTTAGGGTTAGGGTTAGGGTTAGGGTTAGGGTTAGGGTTAGGGTTAGGGTTAGGGTTAGGGTTAGGGTTAGGGTTAGGGTTAGGGTTAGGGTTAGGGTTAGGGTTAGGGTTAGGGTTAGGGTTAGGGTTAGGGTTAGGGTTAGGGTTAGGGTTAGGGTTAGGGTTAGGGTTAGGGTTAGGGTTAGGGTTAGGGTTAGGGTTAGGGTTAGGGTTAGGGTTAGGGTTAGGGTTAGGGTTAGGGTTAGGGTTAGGGTTAGGGTTAGGGTTAGGGTTAGGGTTAGGGTTAGGGTTAGGGTTAGGGTTAGGGTTAGGGTTAGGGTTAGGGTTAGGGTTAGGGTTAGGGTTAGGGTTAGGGTTAGGGTTAGGGTTAGGGTTAGGGTTAGGGTTAGGGTTAGGGTTAGGGTTAGGGTTAGGGTTAGGGTTAGGGTTAGGGTTAGGGTTAGGGTTAGGGTTAGGGTTAGGGTTAGGGTTAGGGTTAGGGTTAGGGTTAGGGTTAGGGTTAGGGTTAGGGTTAGGGTTAGGGTTAGGGTTAGGGTTAGGGTTAGGGTTAGGGTTAGGGTTAGGGTTAGGTTAGGGTTAGGGTTAGGGTTAGGGTTAGGGTTAGGGTTAGGGTTAGGGTTAGGGTTAGGGTTAGGGTTAGGGTTAGGGTTAGGGTTAGGGTTAGGGTTAGGGTTAGGGTTAGGGTTAGGGTTAGGGTTAGGGTTAGGGTTAGGGTTAGGGTTAGGTTAGGGTTAGGGTTAGGGTTAGGGTTAGGGTTAGGGTTAGGGTTAGGGTTAGGGTTAGGGTTAGGGTTAGGGTTAGGGTTAGGTTAGGGTTAGGGTTAGGGTTAGGGTTAGGGTTAGGGTTAGGGTTAGGTTAGGGTTAGGGTTAGGGTTAGGGTTAGGGTTAGGGTTAGGGTTAGGGTTAGGGTTAGGGTTAGGGTTAGGGTTAGGGTTAGGGTTAGGGTTAGGGTTAGGGTTAGGGTTAGGGTTAGGGTTAGGGTAGGTTAGGGTTAGGGTTAGGGTTAGGTTAGGGTTAGGGTTAGGGTTAGGGTTAGGGTTAGGGTTAGGGTTAGGGTTAGGGTTAGGGTTAGGGTTAGGGTTAGGGTTAGGTTAGGGTTAGGGTTAGGGTTAGGGTTAGGGTTAGGTTAGGGTTAGGGTTAGGGTTAGGGTTAGGGTTAGGGTTAGGGTTAGGGTTAGGGTTAGGGTTAGGGTTAGGGTTAGGGTTAGGGTTAGGGTTAGGGTTAGGGTTAGGGTTAGGGTTAGGGTTAGGGTTAGGGTTAGGGTTAGGGTTAGGGTTAGGGTTAGGGTTAGGTTAGGGTTAGGGTTAGGGTTAGGGTTAGGGTTAGGGTTAGGGTTAGGGTTAGGGTTAGGGTTAGGGTTAGGGTTAGGGTTAGGGTTAGGGTTAGGGTTAGGGTTAGGGTTAGGGTTAGGGTTAGGGTTAGGGTTAGGGTTAGGGTTAGGGTTAGGGTTAGGGTTAGGGTTAGGGTTAGGGTTAGGGTTAGGGTTAGGGTTAGGGTTAGGGTTAGGGTTAGGGTTAGGGTTAGGGTTAGGGTTAGGGTTAGGGTTAGGGTTAGGGTTAGGGTTAGGGTTAGGGTTAGGGTTAGGGTTAGGGTTAGGGTTAGGGTTAGGGTTAGGGTTAGGGTTAGGGTTAGGGTTAGGGTTAGGGTTAGGGTTAGGGTTAGGGTTAGGGTTAGGGTTAGGGTTAGGGTTAGGGTTAGGGTTAGGGTTAGGGTTAGGGTTAGGGTTAGGGTTAGGGTTAGGGTTAGGGTTAGGGTTAGGGTTAGGGTTAGGGTTAGGGTTAGGTTAGGGTTAGGGTTAGGGTTAGGGTTAGGGTTAGGGTTAGGGTTAGGGTTAGGGTTAGGGTTAGGGTTAGGGTTAGGGTTAGGGTTAGGGTTAGGGTTAGGGTTAGGGTTAGGGTTAGGGTTAGGGTTAGGGTTAGGGTTAGGGTTAGGGTTAGGGTTAGGGTTAGGGTTAGGGTTAGGGTTAGGGTTAGGGTTAGGGTTAGGGTTAGGGTTAGGGTTAGGGTTAGGGTTAGGGTTAGGGTTAGGGTTAGGGTTAGGGTTAGGGTTAGGGTTAGGGTTAGGGTTAGGGTTAGGGTTAGGGTTAGGGTTAGGGTTAGGGTTAGGGTTAGGGTTAGGGTTAGGGTTAGGGTTAGGGTTAGGGTTAGGGTTAGGGTTAGGGTTAGGGTTAGGGTTAGGGTTAGGGTTAGGGTTAGGGTTAGGGTTAGGGTTAGGGTTAGGGTTAGGGTTAGGGTTAGGGTTAGGGTTAGGGTTAGGGTTAGGGTTAGGGTTAGGGTTAGGGTTAGGGTTAGGGTTAGGGTTAGGGTTAGGGTTAGGGTTAGGGTTAGGGTTAGGGTTAGGGTTAGGGTTAGGGTTAGGGTTAGGGTTAGGGTTAGGGTTAGGGTTAGGGTTAGGGTTAGGGTTAGGGTTAGGGTTAGGGTTAGGGTTAGGGTTAGGGTTAGGGTTAGGGTTAGGGTTAGGGTTAGGGTTAGGGTTAGGGTTAGGGTTAGGGTTAGGGTTAGGGTTAGGGTTAGGGTTAGGGTTAGGGTTAGGGTTAGGGTTAGGGTTAGGGTTAGGGTTAGGGTTAGGGTTAGGGTTAGGGTTAGGGTTAGGGTTAGGGTTAGGGTTAGGGTTAGGGGTTAGGGTTAGGGTTGGGTTAGGGTTAGGGTTAGGGTTAGGGTTAGGGTTAGGGTTAGGGTTGGGTTAGGGTTAGGGTTAGGGTTAGGGTTAGGGTTAGGGTTAGGGTTAGGGTTAGGGTTAGGGTTAGGGTTAGGGTTAGGGTTAGGGTTAGGGTTAGGGTTAGGGTTAGGGTTAGGGTTAGGGTTAGGGTTAGGGTTAGGGTTAGGGTTAGGGTTAGGGTTAGGGTTAGGGTTAGGGTTAGGGTTAGGGTTAGGGTTAGGGTTAGGGTTAGGGTTAGGGTTAGGGTTAGGGTTAGGGTTAGGGTTAGGGTTAGGGTTAGGGTTAGGGTTAGGGTTAGGGTTAGGGTTAGGGTTAGGGTTAGGGTTAGGGTTAGGGTTAGGGTTAGGGTTAGGGTTAGGGTTAGGGTTAGGGTTAGGGTTAGGGTTAGGGTTAGGGTTAGGGTTAGGGTTAGGGTTAGGGTTAGGGTTAGGGTTAGGGTTAGGGTTAGGGTTAGGGTTAGGGTTAGGGTTAGGGTTAGGGTTAGGGTTAGGGTTAGGGTTAGGGTTAGGGTTAGGGTTAGGGTTAGGGTTAGGGTTAGGGTTAGGGTTAGGGTTAGGGTTAGGGTTAGGGTTAGGGTTAGGGTTAGGGTTAGGGTTAGGGTTAGGGTTAGGGTTAGGGTTAGGGTTAGGGTTAGGGTTAGGGTTAGGGTTAGGGTTAGGGTTAGGGTTAGGGTTAGGGTTAGGGTTAGGGTTAGGGTTAGGGTTAGGGTTAGGGTTAGGGTTAGGGTTAGGGTTAGGGTTAGGGTTAGGGTTAGGGTTAGGGTTAGGGTTAGGGTTAGGGTTAGGGTTAGGGTTAGGGTTAGGGTTAGGGTTAGGGTTAGGGTTAGGGTTAGGGTTAGGGTTAGGGTTAGGGTTAGGGTTAGGGTTAGGGTTAGGGTTAGGGTTAGGGTTAGGGTTAGGGTTAGGGTTAGGGTTAGGGTTAGGGTTAGGGTTAGGGTTAGGGTTAGGGTTAGGGTTAGGGTTAGGGTTAGGGTTAGGGTTAGGGTTAGGGTTAGGGTTAGGGTTAGGGTTAGGGTTAGGGTTAGGGTTAGGGTTAGGGTTAGGGTTAGGGTTAGGGTTAGGGTTAGGGTTAGGGTTAGGGTTAGGGTTAGGGTTAGGGTTAGGGTTAGGGTTAGGGTTAGGGTTAGGGTTAGGGTTAGGGTTAGGGTTAGGGTTAGGGTTAGGGTTAGGGTTAGGGTTAGGGTTAGGGTTAGGGTTAGGGTTAGGGTTAGGGTTAGGGTTAGGGTTAGGGTTAGGGTTAGGGTTAGGGTTAGGGTTAGGGTTAGGGTTAGGGTTAGGGTTAGGGTTAGGGTTAGGGTTAGGGTTAGGGTTAGGGTTAGGGTTAGGGTTAGGGTTAGGGTTAGGGTTAGGGTTAGGGTTAGGGTTAGGGTTAGGGTTAGGGTTAGGGTTAGGGTTAGGGTTAGGGTTAGGGTTAGGGTTAGGGTTAGGGTTAGGGTTAGGGTTAGGGTTAGGGTTAGGGTTAGGGTTAGGGTTAGGGTTAGGGTTAGGGTTAGGGTTAGGGTTAGGGTTAGGGTTAGGGTTAGGGTTAGGGTTAGGGTTAGGGTTAGGGTTAGGGTTAGGGTTAGGGTTAGGGTTAGGGTTAGGGTTAGGGTTAGGGTTAGGGTTAGGGTTAGGGTTAGGGTTAGGGTTAGGGTTAGGGTTAGGGTTAGGGTTAGGGTTAGGGTTAGGGTTAGGGTTAGGGTTAGGGTTAGGGTTAGGGTTAGGGTTAGGGTTAGGGTTAGGGTTAGGGTTAGGGTTAGGGTTAGGGTTAGGGTTAGGGTTAGGGTTAGGGTTAGGGTTAGGGTTAGGGTTAGGGTTAGGGTTAGGGTTAGGGTTAGGGTTAGGGTTAGGGTTAGGGTTAGGGTTAGGGTTAGGGTTAGGGTTAGGGTTAGGGTTAGGGTTAGGGTTAGGGTTAGGGTTAGGGTTAGGGTTAGGGTTAGGGTTAGGGTTAGGGTTAGGGTTAGGGTTAGGGTTAGGGTTAGGGTTAGGGTTAGGGTTAGGGTTAGGGTTAGGGTTAGGGTTAGGGTTAGGGTTAGGGTTAGGGTTAGGGTTAGGGTTAGGGTTAGGGTTAGGGTTAGGGTTAGGGTTAGGGTTAGGGTTAGGGTTAGGGTTAGGGTTAGGGTTAGGGTTAGGGTTAGGGTTAGGGTTAGGGTTAGGGTTAGGGTTAGGGTTAGGGTTAGGGTTAGGGTTAGGGTTAGGGTTAGGGTTAGGGTTAGGGTTAGGGTTAGGGTTAGGGTTAGGGTTAGGGTTAGGGTTAGGGTTAGGGTTAGGGTTAGGGTTAGGGTTAGGGTTAGGGTTAGGGTTAGGGTTAGGGTTAGGGTTAGGGTTAGGGTTAGGGTTAGGGTTAGGGTTAGGGTTAGGGTTAGGGTTAGGGTTAGGGTTAGGGTTAGGGTTAGGGTTAGGGTTAGGGTTAGGGTTAGGGTTAGGGTTAGGGTTAGGGTTAGGGTTAGGGTTAGGGTTAGGGTTAGGGTTAGGGTTAGGGTTAGGGTTAGGGTTAGGGTTAGGGTTAGGGTTAGGGTTAGGGTTAGGGTTAGGGTTAGGGTTAGGGTTAGGGTTAGGGTTAGGGTTAGGGTTAGGGTTAGGGTTAGGGTTAGGGTTAGGGTTAGGGTTAGGGTTAGGGTTAGGGTTAGGGTTAGGGTTAGGGTTAGGGTTAGGGTTAGGGTTAGGGTTAGGGTTAGGGTTAGGGTTAGGGTTAGGGTTAGGGTTAGGGTTAGGGTTAGGGTTAGGGTTAGGGTTAGGGTTAGGGTTAGGGTTAGGGTTAGGGTTAGGGTTAGGGTTAGGGTTAGGGTTAGGGTTAGGGTTAGGGTTAGGGTTAGGGTTAGGGTTAGGGTTAGGGTTAGGGTTAGGGTTAGGGTTAGGGTTAGGGTTAGGGTTAGGGTTAGGGTTAGGGTTAGGGTTAGGGTTAGGGTTAGGGTTAGGGTTAGGGTTAGGGTTAGGGTTAGGGTTAGGGTTAGGGTTAGGGTTAGGGTTAGGGTTAGGGTTAGGGTTAGGGTTAGGGTTAGGGTTAGGGTTAGGGTTAGGGTTAGGGTTAGGGTTAGGGTTAGGGTTAGGGTTAGGGTTAGGGTTAGGGTTAGGGTTAGGGTTAGGGTTAGGGTTAGGGTTAGGGTTAGGGTTAGGGTTAGGGTTAGGGTTAGGGTTAGGGTTAGGGTTAGGGTTAGGGTTAGGGTTAGGGTTAGGGTTAGGGTTAGGGTTAGGGTTAGGGTTAGGGTTAGGGTTAGGGTTAGGGTTAGGGTTAGGGTTAGGGTTAGGGTTAGGGTTAGGGTTAGGGTTAGGGTTAGGGTTAGGGTTAGGGTTAGGGTTAGGGTTAGGGTTAGGGTTAGGGTTAGGGTTAGGGTTAGGGTTAGGGTTAGGGTTAGGGTTAGGGTTAGGGTTAGGGTTAGGGTTAGGGTTAGGGTTAGGGTTAGGGTTAGGGTTAGGGTTAGGGTTAGGGTTAGGGTTAGGGTTAGGGTTAGGGTTAGGGTTAGGGTTAGGGTTAGGGTTAGGGTTAGGGTTAGGGTTAGGGTTAGGGTTAGGGTTAGGGTTAGGGTTAGGGTTAGGGTTAGGGTTAGGGTTAGGGTTAGGGTTAGGGTTAGGGTTAGGGTTAGGGTTAGGGTTAGGGTTAGGGTTAGGGTTAGGGTTAGGGTTAGGGTTAGGGTTAGGGTTAGGGTTAGGGTTAGGGTTAGGGTTAGGGTTAGGGTTAGGGTTAGGGTTAGGGTTAGGGTTAGGGTTAGGGTTAGGGTTAGGGTTAGGGTTAGGGTTAGGGTTAGGGTTAGGGTTAGGGTTAGGGTTAGGGTTAGGGTTAGGGTTAGGGTTAGGGTTAGGGTTAGGGTTAGGGTTAGGGTTAGGGTTAGGGTTAGGGTTAGGGTTAGGGTTAGGGTTAGGGTTAGGGTTAGGGTTAGGGTTAGGGTTAGGGTTAGGGTTAGGGTTAGGGTTAGGGTTAGGGTTAGGGTTAGGGTTAGGGTTAGGGTTAGGGTTAGGGTTAGGGTTAGGGTTAGGGTTAGGGTTAGGGTTAGGGTTAGGGTTAGGGTTAGGGTTAGGGTTAGGGTTAGGGTTAGGGTTAGGGTTAGGGTTAGGGTTAGGGTTAGGGTTAGGGTTAGGGTTAGGGTTAGGGTTAGGGTTAGGGTTAGGGTTAGGGTTAGGGTTAGGGTTAGGGTTAGGGTTAGGGTTAGGGTTAGGGTTAGGGTTAGGGTTAGGGTTAGGGTTAGGGTTAGGGTTAGGGTTAGGGTTAGGGTTAGGGTTAGGGTTAGGGTTAGGGTTAGGGTTAGGGTTAGGGTTAGGGTTAGGGTTAGGGTTAGGGTTAGGGTTAGGGTTAGGGTTAGGGTTAGGGTTAGGGTTAGGGTTAGGGTTAGGGTTAGGGTTAGGGTTAGGGTTAGGGTTAGGGTTAGGGTTAGGGTTAGGGTTAGGGTTAGGGTTAGGGTTAGGGTTAGGGTTAGGGTTAGGGTTAGGGTTAGGGTTAGGGTTAGGGTTAGGGTTAGGGTTAGGGTTAGGGTTAGGGTTAGGGTTAGGGTTAGGGTTAGGGTTAGGGTTAGGGTTAGGGTTAGGGTTAGGGTTAGGGTTAGGGTTAGGGTTAGGGTTAGGGTTAGGGTTAGGGTTAGGGTTAGGGTTAGGGTTAGGGTTAGGGTTAGGGTTAGGGTTAGGGTTAGGGTTAGGGTTAGGGTTAGGGTTAGGGTTAGGGTTAGGGTTAGGGTTAGGGTTAGGGTTAGGGTTAGGGTTAGGGTTAGGGTTAGGGTTAGGGTTAGGGTTAGGGTTAGGGTTAGGGTTAGGGTTAGGGTTAGGGTTAGGGTTAGGGTTAGGGTTAGGGTTAGGGTTAGGGTTAGGGTTAGGGTTAGGGTTAGGGTTAGGGTTAGGGTTAGGGTTAGGGTTAGGGTTAGGGTTAGGGTTAGGGTTAGGGTTAGGGTTAGGGTTAGGGTTAGGGTTAGGGTTAGGGTTAGGGTTAGGGTTAGGGTTAGGGTTAGGGTTAGGGTTAGGGTTAGGGTTAGGGTTAGGGTTAGGGTTAGGGTTAGGGTTAGGGTTAGGGTTAGGGTTAGGGTTAGGGTTAGGGTTAGGGTTAGGGTTAGGGTTAGGGTTAGGGTTAGGGTTAGGGTTAGGGTTAGGGTTAGGGTTAGGGTTAGGGTTAGGGTTAGGGTTAGGGTTAGGGTTAGGGTTAGGGTTAGGGTTAGGGTTAGGGTTAGGGTTAGGGTTAGGGTTAGGGTTAGGGTTAGGGTTAGGGTTAGGGTTAGGGTTAGGGTTAGGGTTAGGGTTAGGGTTAGGGTTAGGGTTAGGGTTAGGGTTAGGGTTAGGGTTAGGGTTAGGGTTAGGGTTAGGGTTAGGGTTAGGGTTAGGGTTAGGGTTAGGGTTAGGGTTAGGGTTAGGGTTAGGGTTAGGGTTAGGGTTAGGGTTAGGGTTAGGGTTAGGGTTAGGGTTAGGGTTAGGGTTAGGGTTAGGGTTAGGGTTAGGGTTAGGGTTAGGGTTAGGGTTAGGGTTAGGGTTAGGGTTAGGGTTAGGGTTAGGGTTAGGGTTAGGGTTAGGGTTAGGGTTAGGGTTAGGGTTAGGGTTAGGGTTAGGGTTAGGGTTAGGGTTAGGGTTAGGGTTAGGGTTAGGGTTAGGGTTAGGGTTAGGGTTAGGGTTAGGGTTAGGGTTAGGGTTAGGGTTAGGGTTAGGGTTAGGGTTAGGGTTAGGGTTAGGGTTAGGGTTAGGGTTAGGGTTAGGGTTAGGGTTAGGGTTAGGGTTAGGGTTAGGGTTAGGGTTAGGGTTAGGGTTAGGGTTAGGGTTAGGGTTAGGGTTAGGGTTAGGGTTAGGGTTAGGGTTAGGGTTAGGGTTAGGGTTAGGGTTAGGGTTAGGGTTAGGGTTAGGGTTAGGGTTAGGGTTAGGGTTAGGGTTAGGGTTAGGGTTAGGGTTAGGGTTAGGGTTAGGGTTAGGGTTAGGGTTAGGGTTAGGGTTAGGGTTAGGGTTAGGGTTAGGGTTAGGGTTAGGGTTAGGGTTAGGGTTAGGGTTAGGGTTAGGGTTAGGGTTAGGGTTAGGGTTAGGGTTAGGGTTAGGGTTAGGGTTAGGGTTAGGGTTAGGGTTAGGGTTAGGGTTAGGGTTAGGGTTAGGGTTAGGGTTAGGGTTAGGGTTAGGGTTAGGGTTAGGGTTAGGGTTAGGGTTAGGGTTAGGGTTAGGGTTAGGGTTAGGGTTAGGGTTAGGGTTAGGGTTAGGGTTAGGGTTAGGGTTAGGGTTAGGGTTAGGGTTAGGGTTAGGGTTAGGGTTAGGGTTAGGGTTAGGGTTAGGGTTAGGGTTAGGGTTAGGGTTAGGGTTAGGGTTAGGGTTAGGGTTAGGGTTAGGGTTAGGGTTAGGGTTAGGGTTAGGGTTAGGGTTAGGGTTAGGGTTAGGGTTAGGGTTAGGGTTAGGGTTAGGGTTAGGGTTAGGGTTAGGGTTAGGGTTAGGGTTAGGGTTAGGGTTAGGGTTAGGGTTAGGGTTAGGGTTAGGGTTAGGGTTAGGGTTAGGGTTAGGGTTAGGGTTAGGGTTAGGGTTAGGGTTAGGGTTAGGGTTAGGGTTAGGGTTAGGGTTAGGGTTAGGGTTAGGGTTAGGGTTAGGGTTAGGGTTAGGGTTAGGGTTAGGGTTAGGGTTAGGGTTAGGGTTAGGGTTAGGGTTAGGGTTAGGGTTAGGGTTAGGGTTAGGGTTAGGGTTAGGGTTAGGGTTAGGGTTAGGGTTAGGGTTAGGGTTAGGGTTAGGGTTAGGGTTAGGGTTAGGGTTAGGGTTAGGGTTAGGGTTAGGGTTAGGGTTAGGGTTAGGGTTAGGGTTAGGGTTAGGGTTAGGGTTAGGGTTAGGGTTAGGGTTAGGGTTAGGGTTAGGGTTAGGGTTAGGGTTAGGGTTAGGGTTAGGGTTAGGGTTAGGGTTAGGGTTAGGGTTAGGGTTAGGGTTAGGGTTAGGGTTAGGGTTAGGGTTAGGGTTAGGGTTAGGGTTAGGGTTAGGGTTAGGGTTAGGGTTAGGGTTAGGGTTAGGGTTAGGGTTAGGGTTAGGGTTAGGGTTAGGGTTAGGGTTAGGGTTAGGGTTAGGGTTAGGGTTAGGGTTAGGGTTAGGGTTAGGGTTAGGGTTAGGGTTAGGGTTAGGGTTAGGGTTAGGGTTAGGGTTAGGGTTAGGGTTAGGGTTAGGGTTAGGGTTAGGGTTAGGGTTAGGGTTAGGGTTAGGGTTAGGGTTAGGGTTAGGGTTAGGGTTAGGGTTAGGGTTAGGGTTAGGGTTAGGGTTAGGGTTAGGGTTAGGGTTAGGGTTAGGGTTAGGGTTAGGGTTAGGGTTAGGGTTAGGGTTAGGGTTAGGGTTAGGGTTAGGGTTAGGGTTAGGGTTAGGGTTAGGGTTAGGGTTAGGGTTAGGGTTAGGGTTAGGGTTAGGGTTAGGGTTAGGGTTAGGGTTAGGGTTAGGGTTAGGGTTAGGGTTAGGGTTAGGGTTAGGGTTAGGGTTAGGGTTAGGGTTAGGGTTAGGGTTAGGGTTAGGGTTAGGGTTAGGGTTAGGGTTAGGGTTAGGGTTAGGGTTAGGGTTAGGGTTAGGGTTAGGGTTAGGGTTAGGGTTAGGGTTAGGGTTAGGGTTAGGGTTAGGGTTAGGGTTAGGGTTAGGGTTAGGGTTAGGGTTAGGGTTAGGGTTAGGGTTAGGGTTAGGGTTAGGGTTAGGGTTAGGGTTAGGGTTAGGGTTAGGGTTAGGGTTAGGGTTAGGGTTAGGGTTAGGGTTAGGGTTAGGGTTAGGGTTAGGGTTAGGGTTAGGGTTAGGGTTAGGGTTAGGGTTAGGGTTAGGGTTAGGGTTAGGGTTAGGGTTAGGGTTAGGGTTAGGGTTAGGGTTAGGGTTAGGGTTAGGGTTAGGGTTAGGGTTAGGGTTAGGGTTAGGGTTAGGGTTAGGGTTAGGGTTAGGGTTAGGGTTAGGGTTAGGGTTAGGGTTAGGGTTAGGGTTAGGGTTAGGGTTAGGGTTAGGGTTAGGGTTAGGGTTAGGGTTAGGGTTAGGGTTAGGGTTAGGGTTAGGGTTAGGGTTAGGGTTAGGGTTAGGGTTAGGGTTAGGGTTAGGGTTAGGGTTAGGGTTAGGGTTAGGGTTAGGGTTAGGGTTAGGGTTAGGGTTAGGGTTAGGGTTAGGGTTAGGGTTAGGGTTAGGGTTAGGGTTAGGGTTAGGGTTAGGGTTAGGGTTAGGGTTAGGGTTAGGGTTAGGGTTAGGGTTAGGGTTAGGGTTAGGGTTAGGGTTAGGGTTAGGGTTAGGGTTAGGGTTAGGGTTAGGGTTAGGGTTAGGGTTAGGGTTAGGGTTAGGGTTAGGGTTAGGGTTAGGGTTAGGGTTAGGGTTAGGGTTAGGGTTAGGGTTAGGGTTAGGGTTAGGGTTAGGGTTAGGGTTAGGGTTAGGGTTAGGGTTAGGGTTAGGGTTAGGGTTAGGGTTAGGGTTAGGGTTAGGGTTAGGGTTAGGGTTAGGGTTAGGGTTAGGGTTAGGGTTAGGGTTAGGGTTAGGGTTAGGGTTAGGGTTAGGGTTAGGGTTAGGGTTAGGGTTAGGGTTAGGGTTAGGGTTAGGGTTAGGGTTAGGGTTAGGGTTAGGGTTAGGGTTAGGGTTAGGGTTAGGGTTAGGGTTAGGGTTAGGGTTAGGGTTAGGGTTAGGGTTAGGGTTAGGGTTAGGGTTAGGGTTAGGGTTAGGGTTAGGGTTAGGGTTAGGGTTAGGGTTAGGGTTAGGGTTAGGGTTAGGGTTAGGGTTAGGGTTAGGGTTAGGGTTAGGGTTAGGGTTAGGGTTAGGGTTAGGGTTAGGGTTAGGGTTAGGGTTAGGGTTAGGGTTAGGGTTAGGGTTAGGGTTAGGGTTAGGGTTAGGGTTAGGGTTAGGGTTAGGGTTAGGGTTAGGGTTAGGGTTAGGGTTAGGGTTAGGGTTAGGGTTAGGGTTAGGGTTAGGGTTAGGGTTAGGGTTAGGGTTAGGGTTAGGGTTAGGGTTAGGGTTAGGGTTAGGGTTAGGGTTAGGGTTAGGGTTAGGGTTAGGGTTAGGGTTAGGGTTAGGGTTAGGGTTAGGGTTAGGGTTAGGGTTAGGGTTAGGGTTAGGGTTAGGGTTAGGGTTAGGGTTAGGGTTAGGGTTAGGGTTAGGGTTAGGGTTAGGGTTAGGGTTAGGGTTAGGGTTAGGGTTAGGGTTAGGGTTAGGGTTAGGGTTAGGGTTAGGGTTAGGGTTAGGGTTAGGGTTAGGGTTAGGGTTAGGGTTAGGGTTAGGGTTAGGGTTAGGGTTAGGGTTAGGGTTAGGGTTAGGGTTAGGGTTAGGGTTAGGGTTAGGGTTAGGGTTAGGGTTAGGGTTAGGGTTAGGGTTAGGGTTAGGGTTAGGGTTAGGGTTAGGGTTAGGGTTAGGGTTAGGGTTAGGGTTAGGGTTAGGGTTAGGGTTAGGGTTAGGGTTAGGGTTAGGGTTAGGGTTAGGGTTAGGGTTAGGGTTAGGGTTAGGGTTAGGGTTAGGGTTAGGGTTAGGGTTAGGGTTAGGGTTAGGGTTAGGGTTAGGGTTAGGGTTAGGGTTAGGGTTAGGGTTAGGGTTAGGGTTAGGGTTAGGGTTAGGGTTAGGGTTAGGGTTAGGGTTAGGGTTAGGGTTAGGGTTAGGGTTAGGGTTAGGGTTAGGGTTAGGGTTAGGGTTAGGGTTAGGGTTAGGGTTAGGGTTAGGGTTAGGGTTAGGGTTAGGGTTAGGGTTAGGGTTAGGGTTAGGGTTAGGGTTAGGGTTAGGGTTAGGGTTAGGGTTAGGGTTAGGGTTAGGGTTAGGGTTAGGGTTAGGGTTAGGGTTAGGGTTAGGGTTAGGGTTAGGGTTAGGGTTAGGGTTAGGGTTAGGGTTAGGGTTAGGGTTAGGGTTAGGGTTAGGGTTAGGGTTAGGGTTAGGGTTAGGGTTAGGGTTAGGGTTAGGGTTAGGGTTAGGGTTAGGGTTAGGGTTAGGGTTAGGGTTAGGGTTAGGGTTAGGGTTAGGGTTAGGGTTAGGGTTAGGGTTAGGGTTAGGGTTAGGGTTAGGGTTAGGGTTAGGGTTAGGGTTAGGGTTAGGGTTAGGGTTAGGGTTAGGGTTAGGGTTAGGGTTAGGGTTAGGGTTAGGGTTAGGGTTAGGGTTAGGGTTAGGGTTAGGGTTAGGGTTAGGGTTAGGGTTAGGGTTAGGGTTAGGGTTAGGGTTAGGGTTAGGGTTAGGGTTAGGGTTAGGGTTAGGGTTAGGGTTAGGGTTAGGGTTAGGGTTAGGGTTAGGGTTAGGGTTAGGGTTAGGGTTAGGGTTAGGGTTAGGGTTAGGGTTAGGGTTAGGGTTAGGGTTAGGGTTAGGGTTAGGGTTAGGGTTAGGGTTAGGGTTAGGGTTAGGGTTAGGGTTAGGGTTAGGGTTAGGGTTAGGGTTAGGGTTAGGGTTAGGGTTAGGGTTAGGGTTAGGGTTAGGGTTAGGGTTAGGGTTAGGGTTAGGGTTAGGGTTAGGGTTAGGGTTAGGGTTAGGGTTAGGGTTAGGGTTAGGGTTAGGGTTAGGGTTAGGGTTAGGGTTAGGGTTAGGGTTAGGGTTAGGGTTAGGGTTAGGGTTAGGGTTAGGGTTAGGGTTAGGGTTAGGGTTAGGGTTAGGGTTAGGGTTAGGGTTAGGGTTAGGGTTAGGGTTAGGGTTAGGGTTAGGGTTAGGGTTAGGGTTAGGGTTAGGGTTAGGGTTAGGGTTAGGGTTAGGGTTAGGGTTAGGGTTAGGGTTAGGGTTAGGGTTAGGGTTAGGGTTAGGGTTAGGGTTAGGGTTAGGGTTAGGGTTAGGGTTAGGGTTAGGGTTAGGGTTAGGGTTAGGGTTAGGGTTAGGGTTAGGGTTAGGGTTAGGGTTAGGGTTAGGGTTAGGGTTAGGGTTAGGGTTAGGGTTAGGGTTAGGGTTAGGGTTAGGGTTAGGGTTAGGGTTAGGGTTAGGGTTAGGGTTAGGGTTAGGGTTAGGGTTAGGGTTAGGGTTAGGGTTAGGGTTAGGGTTAGGGTTAGGGTTAGGGTTAGGGTTAGGGTTAGGGTTAGGGTTAGGGTTAGGGTTAGGGTTAGGGTTAGGGTTAGGGTTAGGGTTAGGGTTAGGGTTAGGGTTAGGGTTAGGGTTAGGGTTAGGGTTAGGGTTAGGGTTAGGGTTAGGGTTAGGGTTAGGGTTAGGGTTAGGGTTAGGGTTAGGGTTAGGGTTAGGGTTAGGGTTAGGGTTAGGGTTAGGGTTAGGGTTAGGGTTAGGGTTAGGGTTAGGGTTAGGGTTAGGGTTAGGGTTAGGGTTAGGGTTAGGGTTAGGGTTAGGGTTAGGGTTAGGGTTAGGGTTAGGGTTAGGGTTAGGGTTAGGGTTAGGGTTAGGGTTAGGGTTAGGGTTAGGGTTAGGGTTAGGGTTAGGGTTAGGGTTAGGGTTAGGGTTAGGGTTAGGGTTAGGGTTAGGGTTAGGGTTAGGGTTAGGGTTAGGGTTAGGGTTAGGGTTAGGGTTAGGGTTAGGGTTAGGGTTAGGGTTAGGGTTAGGGTTAGGGTTAGGGTTAGGGTTAGGGTTAGGGTTAGGGTTAGGGTTAGGGTTAGGGTTAGGGTTAGGGTTAGGGTTAGGGTTAGGGTTAGGGTTAGGGTTAGGGTTAGGGTTAGGGTTAGGGTTAGGGTTAGGGTTAGGGTTAGGGTTAGGGTTAGGGTTAGGGTTAGGGTTAGGGTTAGGGTTAGGGTTAGGGTTAGGGTTAGGGTTAGGGTTAGGGTTAGGGTTAGGGTTAGGGTTAGGGTTAGGGTTAGGGTTAGGGTTAGGGTTAGGGTTAGGGTTAGGGTTAGGGTTAGGGTTAGGGTTAGGGTTAGGGTTAGGGTTAGGGTTAGGGTTAGGGTTAGGGTTAGGGTTAGGGTTAGGGTTAGGGTTAGGGTTAGGGTTAGGGTTAGGGTTAGGGTTAGGGTTAGGGTTAGGGTTAGGGTTAGGGTTAGGGTTAGGGTTAGGGTTAGGGTTAGGGTTAGGGTTAGGGTTAGGGTTAGGGTTAGGGTTAGGGTTAGGGTTAGGGTTAGGGTTAGGGTTAGGGTTAGGGTTAGGGTTAGGGTTAGGGTTAGGGTTAGGGTTAGGGTTAGGGTTAGGGTTAGGGTTAGGGTTAGGGTTAGGGTTAGGGTTAGGGTTAGGGTTAGGGTTAGGGTTAGGGTTAGGGTTAGGGTTAGGGTTAGGGTTAGGGTTAGGGTTAGGGTTAGGGTTAGGGTTAGGGTTAGGGTTAGGGTTAGGGTTAGGGTTAGGGTTAGGGTTAGGGTTAGGGTTAGGGTTAGGGTTAGGGTTAGGGTTAGGGTTAGGGTTAGGGTTAGGGTTAGGGTTAGGGTTAGGGTTAGGGTTAGGGTTAGGGTTAGGGTTAGGGTTAGGGTTAGGGTTAGGGTTAGGGTTAGGGTTAGGGTTAGGGTTAGGGTTAGGGTTAGGGTTAGGGTTAGGGTTAGGGTTAGGGTTAGGGTTAGGGTTAGGGTTAGGGTTAGGGTTAGGGTTAGGGTTAGGGTTAGGGTTAGGGTTAGGGTTAGGGTTAGGGTTAGGGTTAGGGTTAGCGGTTAGGGTTAGGGTTAGGGTTAGGGTTAGGGTTAGGGTTAGGGTTAGGGTTAGGGTTAGGGTTAGGGTTAGGGTTAGGGTTAGGGTTAGGGTTAGGGTTAGGGTTAGGGTTAGGGTTAGGGTTAGGGTTAGGGTTAGGGTTAGGGTTAGGGTTAGGGTTAGGGTTAGGGTTAGGGTTAGGGTTAGGGTTAGGGTTAGGGTTAGGGTTAGGGTTAGGGTTAGGGTTAGGGTTAGGGTTAGGGTTAGGGTTAGGGTTAGGGTTAGGGTTAGGGTTAGGGTTAGGGTTAGGGTTAGGGTTAGGGTTAGGGTTAGGGTTAGGGTTAGGGTTAGGGTTAGGGTTAGGGTTAGGGTTAGGGTTAGGGTTAGGGTTAGGGTTAGGGTTAGGGTTAGGGTT